>NC_065449.1:111905961-116705961 GCF_917563875.1 Diabrotica virgifera virgifera
GCAGAATCCTTCTATAGCGAATTATATGACACAAAACAGGAGCCTGATAATAACTCAAAAGAAAATCTAAAAAGAAGAATTAAAAATGTCAACTCTGAAATTCTACCCGATATAGACGTCCATGAAATCGAAACCGCCCTATCTCAAATGAAAAATAACAAAGCATCCGGTCCAGATGGTATTCTTGCTGAAATGCTTAAGAAAGGTAACCAAGATATTATAGAGGAGCTAAAACTCCTATTTAATCTATATAAAATTATCCCGAAGATAGGTACTATCCTGGGCAGACTGTCAGACTTTTATCTCTAAAAATTTTGTTTACCCAATGATTTCAGTGATTTTTAAAATGTGTTAACTATAATATAGATTTTATTCATAGGTACTTACAATTTCATTAATAACAAATATTTATGTTTAATTACGTAATTTATAAAAAAAAATCCGTTTATGAAAACGTCATTCAATGTTTAGATATCGACAAAAGGACCGGACAGACGGCGTGACTTGTCGCATTGGGCTTTTATAAGATTATATTAGAGCAAGGGTGGGCAAAATCTGGCCCGCTGGCCGAATGCGGCCCTTTTGTTTACTTTATCCGGCAGGTTGAAAAATCCCACATAAATTTTTTTTTCTACTAGCGTGCAAAAATGTCCACTTTCGCGCACGCATTTTAGTTTAGAAAGTTTCACTTTTCCGCACGCGGATTTTACTTTTCCGCACGCGTGTTAATTTAGATATGTTAATATGGCCTTAAAATAATTATAATACATGCAATAAACTAATATTTAGGTATTATTTACTAATTTATTTCAAATATATCTTATTGTGTTCCTGTTTTAATGAAATTAACGCGATTATTTCATTCATAGGAGATTCTGACCAATAGAAAGCTACAGACATGCAAATTAAGGTGATAATTTTTGATAATCTCCCGTCGTTAAGCATATTACGTCAGATGCCCTTCGTTGCTACGAAAAAATACATTCAGTGACATTAATGACAAATGTTTTAAAAATTATAAAAGTGATGACTTTCAACCGTCAAATACATATTTATAACAACTGTGTGTTTAATTTCACTAATTGGTACTTACATATATAAATTACAATAAAATTTTGGTTTTGTACAGTTTTATTCATGAAATAATCGCAACAAATTGCACTCGAACTCTAAAATTAATATAGAATTTTTGCCCTCGTGACACTTTGACATAATTTCACTCGCCTTCGGCTCGTGAAATTAAAACTGCCAAAGTGACACTCGGGAAAAATTCAATAATTTTAGAGCTCTTGTGCAATTACTACTGACAATTCGATGAAATAAAATTATTTTGACATAATATTCGAAAGTCAAATGGGTAGACAATAACAGTCGTTTTGAATCATCGTCATGGAAACCAAGATCGTCGTCATGCTAACTAATTATATTGAAAGTTTGGTTTTGACAACCTCGTCAAAGAATTAATTTGTGTATATATTTTCATATTAATGAAATTAATTGATTAAGATTTGGTAATTTTTTAAAGACTCTTAGAAAAAATATTGTTCGTAACTCTTGCAGAAAGTCTCTTTTCCGCACTCGACTGCTTGCCGAACTCCCGCTTCGCGTCGTTCGGCAAACTGCAGTCGCTCGCGTGCGGAAAAGAATGACTTTTTGCACTTGTTAGGAAAATAACTATATTTTATAAGATTTTTACTTACTTATTATGTTAAAAGTTTCTCTAACAATTTTAAAGCTAATTTATTCTCACCAAAGCCATAAATTCCACAAATAAAATTAAAAAAAAAATAAAAATAAAAAAAATACCTACGTTTTACTACAATCTTCCTCAAGACACTTAAGGATGGAAAGTTGTGTTGCAAAATTTTTCATCAAGTTATCACGGAAAAAGATAAAATGTTATATTTTTGTCTAACGGTGCGACTGCTCTCGGGGTAAAAGCTTCTACGTTTTTTATTCGGGCCAGTCACGAATGTTTTTCTGCCAGGATATTTGTCATCTACCAGGACCAGGACCCCTCTTTTCTTCGATTTTACCATTCATAGTCAGCTGCAACAATAACAAAAGTATGTACCCCAAAAATTTTTTTGTCTCTTCTCATTCTGTGGTCAATGGTATTTTTAAAGATCTCTCAAAAAGCCACATCTCAAAAGCTTCCAGCTTTCTTATTAAGTCAACATTAACAGTCCTAGCATCGTCACCATAAAGAAGAATAGAGTGGATATAACATTTTACCATCCGATATCAGATTTGCAGATTGAGTTTTTGGTTATTCAGAAATTTTCAAAGCTTCAAAAAGGCTGCTCTTAATTGCTATATTCTTCATCGAATTTCTGATTTCAGATTTAGACAATCTAGATTCCTAAGTATTTCATTTTGTCCACTTGTTCAGTATTTTCGTTTTTTTTTATTTGGATTCTTGTTAGGACCTAATATAATGGACCATATTTCTTTAAAAATTACTTGACGTATTTTACTGGGCACACATTGTTCGCATGTACACCCAATCAAGACAACTTATTATTACTATTATCTATTATTAACAGTTTTAAAAATTTAAAAATTTCTTTGTCCAACTGCTTAAAAATGATATTTATAGTATTTTAGTCAAAAAAATTTTTGGGCAGAGAAAAACTCCACCAAAAACATTTGCGTGTGTACAGCGTACTTACGCGGTATTAATCCTCTAACCCGGGAGCGATTTTACAAAATATACCCTCTCTCAGCACAAGCTCCACCTCCTACCATACGCATACGTCACCCAGAGCTGTGAATCCCTACCCGCTATCAACACATTTTAATAAATATACCCGATTTAAACACACTTCAGTCCATTAGGACATTTTTCCAAACAATATTAGATTGAAGTGCTGAAAGACAGAGAGGAAATCTCAGGGGAATAATAATGCAGTTTTATGGTTTGATCTTCTTCTTGATGTGGCTATCAGTGACGAATGTTGGCGATCATCATGGCAATCTTCACCTTATCTGCAGCAACGCGGAAAAGCTGCATAGATGTTTTGTTGAACCAGGTTCTGAGGTTTTTTAACCAGAATGTTCTTCTTCTTCCTGAACCTCGCTTTCCAAATATTTTTCCTTGTAGGATGGCTTGTAGGAGGGCATATCTGGATTCATTTCGCATAATGTGTCCAAAATATTCCAACTTTCGAGATTTAATGGTGGTTAATATTTCTCGGTTCTTCCCCATTCTTCTAAGAACCTCCTCATTTGTGACCCTATCAGTCCACGGGATTTTAAGAATTCTCCGATATAGCCACATCTCAAATGCTTCCAACTTTCGGCACATATCCTCGTTCAAGGTCCATGATTCAACACCATAAAAAAGGACAGAGAAGACGTAACATCTCAGCATTCTCACTTTTATACCAAGAGAAAGGTTGTGGCTCTTGAAAAACGCCCCCATACGGTTGAAGATTGATCTAGCTTTTCCGATGTGCGCTATAATTTTTTGGTTATTGGTCCATTCTTCATTTATTATGGTGCCGAGGTAACTGTAGTGCCTCACTCTTTCTACAGGGGTTTGGTTGATATAGAGTTGACCTTCTGTTATCTTTTTCTTGCTGACGATCATAAGCTTTGTTTTCTTTACGTTTATATTGAGTCCATATTGCTGACTGTAATACGTGATTTTGTCCATGAGTACTTGTAGGTCTTTTAGGTTGTCCGCAAATACTATGGTGTCATCTGCATACCTGATATTATTTAGCCGGTACCCGTTTAGTAGAATACCTTTTTCAGTTTAGTGCAAAGCTTCGATAAATATTCTTTCAGAGTAAAGATTGAAAATTAGGGGGGACAAAATGCAGCCTTGCCTCACTCCACGCATGATTTTTGACATATTCGGTGAGTTCACCGTCAACTCTGAGGTTTGCAGTCTGATTTCAGTAAAGGTTATTGGTTTGATAAATGGTTTTTATTCTGTAACCTGCATTAAAACGTGCACTAAAACTTACAGATAAAAAATAATTTAAGTTAGTAGGCGCAAAATTTGCTTGCAAATCTCTTTAAATGCATTAATTTTTTTCGAATCCTGAGAAAACTTATTAGTATTTTTCAAAAAATTTAAACGCAGAATCAAAGATTACATTATTACAGAGGACGGAAAGTCCCTGAAAACTTCTGTAATGTTTATTTTAATAAGTTACAGATTACAGGTGTAAAAAAAGAGAAAATTGAATGTAATTTTTAATTTGAAATATTTTATTCAAAAGAAACCTTTAGTTTATTCTAAAGGACTTTATTCCATCGGTAATAATATAATCTTACAATCTGCGTTTAAACTGTTAAAAAATATTTATTGTCTATTTTTTTTCAGAATTCGAAAAAAATTAATGCCTTTAAAAAGCATTGCAAGCAAATTTTGCGCCTATGCTCTTAAGAGTTAATAGTTAATACAAAGCCTCATTTACAATAGTTAGCTTCAAAGCCTCATTTACTGTATTTTAGCATTTGGTCGATTTTTATTTATGTTATTAAGTGAATGTTTTTGATAGAAGGACGTGGAAGTTAGGCATCGGACAACGTCGAAAGACGTTCTAAAACCGATACATACATACATACATACAAGTGAATGTTTTTTTTATCTTTTTCATTTTTGATTAACTAAAGTCTCCTTATGACTTGGGCGACCAGCTATTATTCGGCGTCCTCCAGCTTAGTGCTTAGTTGCTTAGTGGTGTTAATTTTTGTATGGACGAAGAATTGAATTAATTGTGCTGGGGTCGTAGTACGCTTGACTGACTGAACAAATCTAAGTGTTATATCCTTATTTTCTTTATTAATACTTTGTTCTGATAGGGCAACTATTCTGGCGTTTTCTGATTTTAGATCTCGCTCGAATAATATCCGTGAAATCAAAAAGCAAGTTTTACTATTATGAAAATCTTCTAATAATAATAATAAAAATATCACAGTGTTTACCAACTCATGAAAAAGAACAGTATAGGGTACTATGTAAACTTGAATTGGAAAAGACAAATCAAATTGAACAGAACATCAGTAAAGAGGAAATTAAAGCTTTAAAAACTTTAAAAAATGATGACTCCATAACGATCCTACCAGCGGATAAAGGAAATGCAACTGTAATAATGGATAAAATACAATACGAGGACAAAATTACAGATCTAATTACAAATGGACCTTATACCAAATTAACGAAGGATCCAACGAAAACACTGGAAAACAAAATCTATAGAACTTTATTCAAATTTAAAAATGATCTAACATACTATCAAAGAAAATTAATTACACCTCATTACAGTAAGTCACCACATTTTTATGGAGTACCGAAAATTCATAAAGCGAACATACCACTTAGACCCATTTGTAGTACCATCAGTTCTCCTTGTAGTGAACTATCAAAATTTTTATTAAACATTATAAAACCATTTGCTAATAATGATGACACATTTATAAAAAATACAAAACATTTTGTAAACAAATTATCAACTATTGAGTTTAATCCAAATAATATTTTAGTAAGTTTTGACATAAACAGTTTATTTACAAATGTGCCATTAGATAAAACTTTAAACATAATCAAAACGAAATTAGAGAATGATGATACATTGACAACTAGGACAAAACTAAATGTATCAGCTATAATGGAGTTATTGACATTATGTACTAATAATACCTATTTTCAACTAAATAATGAATTTTATAAACAAAATTTTGGTCTGGCAATGGGCTCCTCTTTATCTCCATTATTGGCTAATATATTTATGGAGGATTTCGAAACTAATATCATTTCTAAACAAAATTTAAAACCCACTGTATGGTGGAGATATGTAGATGATGTGTTTTCAATATGGCCTCATAGATCAGAATTGTTGGATACATTCCTGAATATTATAAACGATCAAGAAGAGACAATAAAATTTACAATGGAAAAGGAATATAATAACACCCTGCCTTTCCTCGATGTTTTAGTCTTAAAGAAGGATACTGGATATGAGACTCAAGTGTATAGAAAACCAACACATACCAACAGATATCTCAATTACAAATCAAATCACAACATCAACGTTAAAAAGGGAATCATAAAATCCTTATATGATAGAGCCAAAATTACTTGTTCTAACGAAAATTCTTTTTTAGAAGAAAAACAATTCTTAACATCTGTTTTATTAAAAAATGATTATCCTTTATCGTTTATAAATAAGGAATTGTCAAGATTGGATCGAATGGAACAGAACAACATAGAACGGGATCCTACAACATTCACAAGAAATAATACGAGGAAAATATCAATACCATACATAAAAGGACTATCCGAGAAACTTAAAACAATAGGAAATAAATTCAACATTTCAACAACATTCAAAACAACTAACACATTGAGATCTATTCTATCTAAAACTAAACCTAACAATGAACAAGAAAGGACAAAGAATTGTATTTATAAAATACCTTGTGAATGCGAACAGTTTTATATAGGTGAAACATCAAGACCATTAAACGTTAGAATAAGTGAACATCAATCTTATATTAAAAATAGAGAATTTGATAGATCTCAAATATGTCAACACGCATGGGATAATGAACATAGAGTTCAGTGGAGAGATTCAAGTATAGTCCTGAAAGAAACAGATAGTAAAAAGAGAAAAATCAAAGAAGCGGCTCTAATTATGCTAAACGAAACCAATTGTGTCGCAAATTCCTCGGTGGAATGCAGTAGGATGTGGATACCCATACTGAAAGAAGAAGTCAATAGAAAGAAAATACCACAATTAGTAAGTCAATAGTCGAGTTAGTACATATTTTATATTTTAGTATTACTTATATACCCATGTATTATTGGTATTATTTATAATTTAAACAAAATTATAGTAAAATCAGAATTTGGTATTAATTTTGAGAGTAAATTAAATGTAAGACCAAATACTTACGATGTCGGGATAGTATCACGAGGTTTTTCCTGGTTTTCCCTCGTGATTTACTATGAGATCTCTAACGCGAGAATTTTAATGTCACCGTTGCATGTGGTTGTCTTTTTAAAGACAGATCACATGCTATGATTTTTTTGTGACGGATATTCTTGAGTTGGGGTTGATTTCATGTAATCGAATGAACTATCTTTCAGTAAAGTCGTCCCAGGAACGCAACTCATAAATATTGGCAATATCATTTTAAAGTCTTCTACTTTAAAATGTATCATATATATCTGAATTGCCGATATAAATGAGTCAAATTAAATAAATTATTAGAAGAATTTTTTTACTAAGCAACAACATTTTTGTTTATATTAATAGTATTTTGTATTTTGACAACGGCACCCGATTTGGGCGTCGAAACGTTAATAAAAATCATTTTTTAATAATATTGTGGCTTATTTCCCATTCTAAATAGTTAAAATTGTAAAAATGCCACAAGAAAATAGCTTCAGAACAACATTGAAAATCTTCTGATGGTAAAATTTGAGTTTTGGATAATTCTAAATTAATTTTAATATTTGCAGCTGTAGTATTTAAGTTACTGTGTTCTTTTGTCATCATGTGACTAAAAAAATCTTCTGGCACATGTTTCTTACAGCTCTGGATGACGTATGCGTAGGAGGCGGAGCTTATGCTGAGAGCGGGTATATTTTGTAAAATCGCGACGCAGGAAATATTTTGAAAATTTAATTTTGGCCCGCGCTTAAAAGTATTTGCCGTCAGAAGACACAGAAAAAAACCTAACACGGAAGTATTGCGAGAGATGGGCAAAGAATACGAAATAATAAACACAATAAAAATAAGAAACTTACAATATATGTTACAGGTAATGAGGGGACAGCGACATGAACTGCTAAGACTGATAATACAGGGAAAGATAAGAGGAGCAATAAGTATAGGAAGAAGGAGAGTGTTCTGCTTGAAGAATTTAAGGGACTGGTTGAAATGCAGTTCTATAGAACTCTTCAGAGTCGGTTAGACTAAAGACAGTGATAATGATATCCGACCTACGATTGGGAGACGGCACTTAAAGAAAATTACATAAAAATAATCAGTATTTATTAAGGAATTCAAACAAAAAATATACAGGGTAATTCATTACTACGAAATTTCATTAGAATTACAGAAAAATGGAAGGTCTGACAACAATGTAAAAACCACTATAACATCGACCGCATCACAAGAGTTTTACACGCTAAAATTTATAAAAATTATACAATCCTTTTCCGAGATAATTGAGGCGTTCCGTATTTAAAACCAACTCTGTATGCATTAACTTCAATAAGAATTTAGGCTTTAAGTAACGGTTCAAATATAACTTTATATTTATAAACTTCTACTAAATTGTTGTTTTTGTTCTTATTTTGCATAAAATGCAATTTTAATATCACTGTTTTTAAACGCCTATCGGGAAAAGCCATCGGTAAGGTTACCGGATCACTAAAAACCTAGATTCAGCTCTATTTAGGTCGGTTCCAGGAAATGCCAGAGTTCATCTGATGTGATAGAGATTCAATTTTAATTATTACGGAGAAAACGTTTTACGAGGCTTTGCTCTTTGATAGTAGTAAACGCTGCTGATGGTATTTGTGGTTTTATTTTGATTAACTAATTAGAAAGCATTTAGTGCAACAAGAGTTAAATGAGATTAGTTGGTTTGATAGTGAGCTTTATTGCGATAGAGTTAACAAGATAAATAGATTTTATTGATAATTTTTGTAGGCCTGGATCCCGCGTACCAAAAAAAGTTTATTAATACCAAGCTGAAAATTTGTTAATAGCTTAACGATGTCTAGTCGGACAAACTTTGATGTATGGGAACTCTGGAACAGGGGAAGTTTTAATTGTGGAACGTTATTTTAATTGTAAAACTTGTCATCCTGATAAGTTTATGGTTGTGAAAACTAGCAGGTTGTTTTTAAGTTTGTTTAATAGCAAACTTTATATAATATATATGAAAATATTGTTTGTCAGAAAAATATGTTGGGGATTTTAATAAGTCCGACACGTAGAAAATGTCAAATGACAGGAATTATGTTGGTGGTAAATAGCAGTCTGATTTTTGCATCAGAGTATAATAAAAGGGTAACAAATCAATTGGAAGTTCTGTCCGACAAAATACATGGGACATTTTCGTAATCTGATGTTCCAAATTTTTAAACTGTTCCACAATTAAAACTTTCCCTGTTCCAGTGTTCCCGTACATCAAAGTTTGTCCGACTAGACACCGTTAAGCTATTAACAAATTTTTAGCTTGCTATTAATAAACTTTTTTTTATACGCAGGATCCAGGCCTATTATATTGTATTCGTTTTTGTTTAAATAAGTGTTTTCTAGTCAGTAACAAATAGGTACATTGAGCCTCTTCATTTAACATTTGTGATTTACAATAAGGCATTCGATTCCGCCAAACTCTGGACCGTATTAAAAGACTTCCTCGCTGATTAATTTAACTGTTAATCTGTTAACTTAACTGACCCAGTAGGTCAGCTGTTATTTCGTCTTTTTTTGCAGATGTGTTGCTGTGTAGTTGACGTAGAGAATATTCCAGGAGGACCTTTAGTATTGGACTTCAGTATTGGAGAAACTTCCCGCTTGTCTAACTCCTTGAGTTGTTTCAAATGGTTTTGACTGTATATTTAACATTCTTACTGTATTTGTTGTTTTCATGTATATACTCTTTGTTGCTTCTATCAGTTCTTCACTTACTTGCTTCTTCTTTAGGCTTTTCCATATATCTTTTCTTTTAACTGAGTCGAATGCTTTTTCCATGTCTATAAAGCTCAGATATATTTCTATATTTCTTTAATGCTTTTTCTATTACTTGTTGCATGGTGAATATAATATATGGTCTTGCGTGTTGTGTCCTTTCCTGAATCCACTTTGTACGTCCTCTAATTTATGCTCTATTTCTTTTCTGATTTTCCTTTCTATTATGGTTTCGTATACTTTTGCTGCTACACGTAGTAGTGATATACCTCTATAGTTCTTACAGTCTCATGTGTTTACTTTCTTGTATATAGGTATAATTACTGCATTTGTCCATTCTCTGGGTATTACTTTTCTCTTCCATATTAGGTTATATATGTATAACAATTTTTCTTTTGCTTTTACTTCTATATATTACATCACTTCTGGTGCTACTTCATCGCTTCCTGGTGATTTTCCAATCTTTATCTTTCTTATTGCTCCTTCCAGTTCTTCTTTTTCTATAGTTTCTGGATTTTCCGTGTTTCTCTTGATGTGGCTTTCCTTCTCCATTGTATTCGTTTGATTTCCATTTCGTATCAGCTGGAAATGTTCCCTCCATCTTTACATTATTGTCTTATTGTCATTTATTATTGTTCCTTCCTTGTTCATTATTTGTTTCAGTTTCGTTTCTTTGTTGCTTCTTAGGTTTTTCAGTGGTCTATAAAATAATTTTACGTTTTCTGTGCTGTTTTCTTCCATTTTTTCTCCGAATTTTTCCCAACTTTTCTTTTTCTCTTTCTTAACTATCTCTTTAACTTTTGGTCTTTGTTTCTTATAATTTTCATATTTTTGTTGTGTTTTGTCTTGTATGTATTCTTTCCATAATTTCTTCTTTTCCTTTATTTCTCTTTTCACTTCATCATTTCACCAAGATGTTCATTTCCCTCTGTTGTTATTTCTTGTAGTTCCACATATTGATTTAGCTGTTTTATCATCGCATTTTTAAATTTTCCCCATTCTTCTTCTATTGTTTCTGTTATGTTATTTCATGTTCATTGTCCATCTCTTCCTCTAGCCCTTCTGTGTATCTTATTTTCGTTGTTTCTTCCCTTAGTTTATACATTTTTATTATTTCTTTGTGTTTTCTGTTTATGTTCTCATTTCTTTTTATTTCTTTTCTTTTGCTTTTGAATGTGGTTTCTAGTAGATAGTGGTCACTACCAATTTTATAACTCCTTTTCACCCTTACGTCTCTTATCCAGTTCTTCTCTGTTTTTTGCACTATAGTATAGTCTATAATTGATTGTTCGTGATCTTGTGTATCCTTTTATGTTGGAAGTGTGTGTTCGTAATCACCAGGTTATTGTCTAGACAGAATTCGAGTAGTAATTTTCCATTTTTGTTTATTTTTCCTCCCCATAAGATCCGATGACATTGTTCCATGTTTCTGCTTCGTTCCCCACTCTACTGTTCATGTCTTCTGTGATCACAATTTTCTCTTTACAATCATTTATCATTTCTTGTAATTTGTCCCAGAACTCATTCTTTAAGTTTTTTGTTGCGTCTTCATCTGGTCCATAGCATATGATTAGGTTTGTGTTGGTTTCCTCTGTATCCATATATATGTCTACTCGTAGTATACGTTGGTTGTAATATATCCAATTTTTTACTTTGTTGATACTGTCCTTCTAAATCATGCACGGTACTCCTGCCTGTGCTCTCTTCGTTTCTTCCACTCCACTGTATATTAGTAACATTCCGTTTTATAATATTATTGATCCTGTTCCTTTTTTCTTTGTCTTTGTTATAGCTACTATTTCAATGTTCTTATCTCTAATTTCTTCCCCCAGTTTTATTTCTTTCCCATTTAAACCTCTTACATTCCATGATGCCATTTTCAAAATTGTTCTGTTCTTTTCTGTGTTTAAGTTTTACTTCAATTTGTTTTTCCTTCCGTTTGTGTTATTATCTTTAAATCTGCTCATGTCCCTGTTCTGTGCCTGTTATGTTTCTCGGTCCGTCATTGTGTTTTCTTCAGCTAGTTTTTTGAACAAGGTGGTTCTGTATTATATGTTACTTTTTCTATCCGGCTTGTTTTTTTGGTTCCATTTCCACTTAATGCCTTCAATAATTATGAAACCATATCCAATTTTTGTCCTTTTCCCATTAGTCTTTTCATCTGCTGCTATCTTCCTAAGGTTTCTTTGTATTTATATACCTTTTAATGTTAGGTCACATTCTATATATACTCTATGTTGATTATAG
This sequence comes from Diabrotica virgifera virgifera, assembly GCF_917563875.1. NCBI lineage: Eukaryota > Metazoa > Arthropoda > Insecta > Coleoptera > Chrysomelidae > Diabrotica > Diabrotica virgifera. The sequence continues at coordinate 111,917,874 of NC_065449.1, forward strand.
TTTCGTCTAAACAGTATTTTCATTTTCTGTTGGAATTTTTTACAATCGATAACACACATTGTTTCATTTATCTTTTGTACCCTATTTATTTCTGAATTTACTCCCATTTTTGTTTCTATGAAGTTCTCTAGTTGCTCACCTTCTATTGTGTCTATTGGTAAGCCTCTCATTATTCGGTTATTTTTCTTCTTTTCTTTCTGACATGCTTCCAAGGTTATTTCTATTTTATCTATTTTTTGTTTCATCGTAGCCATTTCTTTCTTTAGATTTTCATTTTCTCTTATTATTTTTTTCATTTGCAATTTGTATTCACTAGTTTCCTTCCTAATTTATTTTAGTTCCTCAATCATATTACCCATTGTATTTTTTATATCTTCGAGGTCCTTGTTTTTCTTTATATTATCGCTTGCTAATTGTCTCATTAGTTCCATCATTTCGTTCTGGCTGCTGGTTTCATTCATTGATGGTTTCGACCTGTCTGGTGTTCGGTTTACTTTTATGCTCCTGCTAAATATGTCTAGCTGCTCTTTGCTTTTTCTTTTACCGTCTTCATTAATGCTATCATTACCATCCGCCATCTTTCTTCTTATTCAAATAATTAAAATATTTATAAATATAAATATTTGTAACGGTTACGGATCGCGACAAGGGCCGCACCCACCTCAACAGTTAAATCTTAGCAATGGACCGTGATAGTGTGACGTCAAAACGTCAAAAGGTTTCCAAACACGTTGTGTCTAGGTATACGCTACCGTGTACGCAAATAAAAAAGTTAGGTAGAATTAAACGTCATAACAAATATTTTTCTATCAAACAAACACTAAACATATTAAAATAGCGTGTATCAAAATATACAGTCACTGCCCACGCTAAATAGTCACTAGCTTGATGAAGTTTAACTTTTTTATTTGCGTACATTTTAGCGTGTTCCTAGACACAACGTGTTTGGAAACCTTTTTTTGACGTTTTGACGTCACGACTATCGCGGTCCATTCTCGATCCTAACCAGTTTCGACTTCTACCGCTTGTAAATACATATACAATCAATATCAAAACAACAAATAAATTCAGCCTTTATAATTCTGTATAGTTTTACCGAAACCTGTATAACAGACCTATTGTTTTTGTTGATTATTTTTTGATGATTTTACCTTCCAATCGTATAGTAAGATATTTGATCACGTGTTTAATTCTGTCCAATCAGATTAAAATTATACTGAGAATTATCTACTGTAGAAAATTACCGATAGAATTTCTTTAAGTAGATTGTTTCTGTTTAATGGCAACCAGTTCCCTAGTTTTGCTGTCACATTTAAGAAAATATTCATAATATACGTATTAAAAAATAATCTTACGAATATCACACAACGGTAAGAATAAATAAGAACATGATGCTTCATTTTTACTCAAATTTGTTGTCATTGGGCAATAGACACGAGAGCCCGCTGGGCTCTCGTGTCTATTGCCAGACAAAAAATTTTCGAAAAACTGTCGCATTATTTTCAATTTATTCTCACTCTCTTGTGATATTATACCCGATAATTATTACTGTTTATCGTTCTTAATCACCCGTCCAGCGCAAAAAGTTCAACTCGTTTCGACCACTCAGAAGTTTCAATTTTATCCGTAGGGCAATTAAAACTATCTATTAATTTATTAATACAGTTCAAAAACAGATAACTGATTATTTACTTACATAAAGGTCCTTTTTAATTATTACACTTTGCACTATTTTGTATGCAGATTACACTCGAAACCACCCAAAATTGGAATTTAAATTTCGGAGCGACACTACACACGTCTAACGGTTCAACTAGTACGATTGCCAATTTTTTCCACCGACTTTGCGAGTAAAAAATGCTTTTAAAGTTGTAAACATTGTTTAATCTTTTTCGAGATGTTGTTTCTTATGTGTTTGATTTTTGTTGTATATTTAAATAAAGTGTTGTAAATAAAATAGTACGAAGTAAGTCTCTCTTTATATTTATAATAGTCAGTGTTTAAAAATAAAAACAAGTAAATTCAAAGTAAATATTAGTGTGTAACAAAATCATAATCAGCAGTAGTGTAACACTAGCCTTGATTAAACGCCACGAAAAAATTACTTTGTAGATAAAGTCGACAAAAATGAGACTGTTAGTTATGAATGATTTGTATTTATTAGAAGTTTAAATCAACACTATACAATCAACTATTTTTAATGGTAAATAAGTCACAATTTTACCCAAAAAATGATTTTATTAACGTTTCGACGCCCAAGTGGGGTGTCGTTGTCAAAATACAAAATAATTCTAAATTAAACAAAAATGTTGTTGCTTAGTAAAAAAATTATTTTATTAATTTATTTAATCTGACTCATTTATATCGGCAATTCAGACATGTATTATACATTTTAAAGTAGAAGACTTTAAAATGATATTGCCAATATTGATGTGTTGCGTTCCTGCGACGAATTTACTAGTTTAAATGACCAGCTTCATTTGTAGTTCCAAAGCCTAATCCCCCATGTATTGCTTCGTATCCTGCCTTGGCTTGGCCCACATGTGCATTTACATCACCTCCTATGCACAGAGCACGGCAAATAGAATTATATTTTAGTGACGTCACGTTGCCTAGCAACCGTCGATTCTCCCATTGTGAAATTCTATTTTGTGACGTCAGCAAAATAGAATTCTATTTGGCGTGCTCTGGGCCCTATTATAAGTTTCTCCTCTGACGGAATGTCACTCAGGACGTCTCCTAATTGGCCATAGAAAGCTCTTCTTTCATTCTCACTCAGACCTGGTTGAGGAGCATACACACACACAACATTCAATACCACTTTCAGAAGTACCATTCAGTATCATTATTATTATCTTGTTAACCATGATACTATGACAGGAAGATATGCACACTTGCAATTCTAAATTCAATCGACTGGCGCATCACGTCACTGCGAGACTAAACCAGGGAACTTGTGTGTATCTTATTATTTTGACGATGAATCATATGGCAACGCTGTTTCATTATTATAAATGGATAACATGAAACTTGAACTGTTAACGGTGAGTGGCCCTTGATGCCAAATGTTGCACTAAGAATGCATAACTAGTTACTTTATGTGAATACGTGGTTTGAAAATGCATAATTAATTTGTAAAATTAATTATAGAAATATATGAATCTACGATTTGATTGTGTACATTAGAAACAAAATAAATAAAGCTGTAAGACATAAATTATATATTATACAAAGCCGGTAAAACGTAAATAATTTGAAAAATAAACGAAAAGCGTGTCATACTTCAGACTTTATGAATGTTATTTATTATTATTTATTTATTTATGATATTATTTGACAATTTTTATGATTTTTCTCTTGCTGATATTATAATTATCTTTAATATTTTTATTTAGCATCCTTATTTTAAAATACATTTTACATCTAAAAAAAAGTAATTTTACGTCGTCACTGAGATTAACTTGTTTTGCGGCTTCTAATAGGTTTTTCAGATAATGTTTAGTAATTTTTAATGTACTGCGATTATAAGTACGAAAAATATGTTCCAGTTCACTACATTTAGTTACAAATTCACGGGTTGACCACCCTCAGAAACGTGGTTTACCCAAGTAAACGATTTATCGTTAGCATCCGGAATCCCATCGTCTTAACGTTCCTACAGCTGGAAGGGTGTCTCTTTTTCTTAATAAACGATAGGACCTTGCCCCTGCAGCGTGCAAATTTTGCAGCTTTGCAGCGTTGCTGAAGCAATATCTTCAATTGACCACTTAATTTGTTTTTTAGTTTTTAATTTTTTTAACTGCCTTTAGTAAAAATTCTTTCTGTACTTTTTTCCTCCTTCTCTCTACTAAGAAGTTTCTTCAATTTTTTATTTTCAGTTTGCCAATTCTTTATTTGTTCCATGGCTTTTTTGACTATGTTGTTTTCACTTAAATTAAATAATTTTTAAGTAGATCATAACAAATATGTATTATGTAAATGTGTAGATTTTAAAAATAGGTTTTGTCTCTTACATTTCAGTTTGAGTAGCGATATCGTTAAATTTTGTGTCGCAAGTTTCTTCTACTGCTTTTGTTTTGCAATCTGATCTAACACATTTGACATTTCAGGTTGTAGTTCATTTGTGTTTTCTCTGCAATAAAAGTTAAATATATAAAGAACACATTCCATTACCATATTAGTAGTAAAAAATACATCCAAAATGAGTTATTTATGGAGCTATCAAAAATAAAGTGTTACTTCGAATTCAGAATTCTATTAAAATGGACATTAGTATCTATAGAAACATTTTGTCTGTCGTTTAATTTTGTATAAAATCAAAATACTCACATGTTTTTTAATACATTTCTTATCTCTATTCTTCTTTTGGGTGTATTTTCAATCGATGTTTTAGCACTTCGGGTCTTTATTAAATGGAGAGAAGGTATTGCATCATTTCTTAACTTCCACTTGTCAGGTAATCCCAATAGTGTTTCTTTTAAACAATAGTCAGCTTCTGTAAAATGTTCTCGCGGTATCTACATTAAATTTGTCTCGCTGAAAATACTTGGAAACCCACAGTTTACGTATGTGTTTGTCTCTAGGAAACACGAAAAAACGACACTTCGAAAAAGTTTTACTTTTTTTATTGTTATTGTTTAAACAACCCACCACTGCACAATACATGGTAAACAAAAATTAGTCTTCTTTATAAAGTAGGTACAGATAGCCGAGAGCAACTTGCATTAGATAAACAAATTAGGTGATACATATTATTAACACAGTAAATTGAACGTTTTCACCACAAAATTTATATAACTATATAATATAAAAGTTTTTGCTACATAAACGGATAAACAAAAATCTCATTCAATACGTTTTGAAGCAACACGTGAGAGATATTCAACTTGGCGGAGAATTCAACTTGGCCCCAGGAAAGTTGTCTCTGGTTTACGTCACAGTGAGCGATAGGGATGCAAGACCATCATGCGCGTTGATTTATCTTCTTGTCATAGTATCATGCTTGTTAACAGTCTTATACTTTTTAATGATGTAACTTTACGTTTTCGAGTTAAGACAGTATAATATGTGATTACTTTATTCAAAACAATCTGCGTATGTGCTCAAGAAAAGTGACACATTTATCACTGAGATACATAAGTGATAAATGTGTCACTTTTCTTGAGCACATACGCATATTGTTTTTAATAAAGTAATCGCATATTATACTGCCTTAACTCGAAAACGACTCTTTATATACATCTTAGAAGGACAAATGCTTTGCACAAGACGATATGTGACACTGTTTGTGTTCGGTGCGTCGTTGATTTTAGATAAACGTATAATGACACTATGTCATCTAACGATAAATACTTGAGCCATAGACGTGACATTTTGTGAGATAGGAGTTTATAGTTTTATTAAACTGTTGGTGCAATAAAACCGATTTTAAAATTTATTGAGTTATGACACTCTTTGAGCGGAGGTGCGATATGTAATTTTCTTTTATAATTAAATAAAATATTTATATACAGTGTGTCAATTTGAAAAGTTGCCACCCTCTATACTTCGGTAGCTATGGAAAACCTAAACATATGCAAAAACACGTCAAACTTATTTGTAAGGGGGACATTTTGTACACTAGTTTTCGACTAAATTGCATCAACCCTCTAGAGGGGGCGGACACAACCCCCAAAATCTTTAATGGATAGGGGAGTTAAGTGACACCAAATTTTAAAGGTCGGGTCGTTCAACTGCCTTTTCAAAAATACCACATACATTATATTTTTTCACTACTTTTGGAAAAATCAAGTAAAAGCGTACAGTCCAGTCAGGATAGCATTTGACCTTGCATGCCGAGCTGCTCAAAATTTTATTTTTATAATATTTGGGGGGGGGGTCAATAGTTGTGTAAATTTAAAATCGCGACTGAATTCCGCCGTTACGTTAGCCGCCATCTTGATTTTAAAGGAAAACCGTTTTTGCTCAATATCTCCGCCATTTTCATCTTTTAGACAAAAAGTATAAGGACTGATTTTTTTCGAAAAGTTGAGAATGGTAGAGATATTGAGCAAAAATCGCCATCTTGGTTTTCCTTTAATATCAAGATGGGGGCTAAGACAACGGCGGAATTCAGTCCTTTCAAATTTACATTACTATTGACCCCACCCCCCATAAATATTAGAAAAATAAAATTTTGGGCAGCTCGGCATGTAAGGTCAAGAATGTTATCCCGACTAGACTGTACGCTTTTACTTGATTTTTCCAAAAGTAGTGAAAAAAAAATATAATGTAGGTGTAGGTATGTGGTATTTTTGAAAAAGTAGTTGAACGGCTTTTAACCTTCCGATGACCAACCTATTTTTGTTACACGGATGACCAAGGGGGGGGGGGAATGACCACAGGTCGAAAATGTCAAAAGTGACAATTAACAAAAAATGAAGTTTTTTTTATGGCATGGCCTTTATGTCATTCAGCCAGTCACAACATGAGTATTAGTGTCATATGTAGTGTGTATGTTGAGTAAGTGTCTTGTTACTTTGCAAAGTCGACGTTATGAGCGTAAAACTACTTGGAATTATACATAATAGACGCTATTTTACTAAACGTCAACTTCAGAATATATTTTTTATTCGTAAAATATAGGGAATTTTTTTTTATTTCAAAATATGAGGATATCTAGAATGATATTAAAGTCAAATAAAAAAATAATGAGTTAAAAGTTGAAAATATTTTTGATTTTATTAAAGAAAAACATACGCTGGGGTTAAAATGATGTGTCACTTAAATCCTTTCCATTAAAAATTTTGGGGGGTTGTGTCCGCCCCCGCTAGAGGGTTGATGTAATTTAGTTGAAAACTGGACTACAAAATGTTCCCCTCACAATTAAGTTTGACGTGTTTTGCATATTTTTAGATTTTCTATAGGGACCGAATTACAGAGGGTGGCAATTTTTCAAATTGACACACTGTATATATTATTCCACGTGTCGTGACCATTTTTCACTATAGAGAAAAATTAATAAAGCGTTACTATAAAAAATTATATTTATGTTAAAAGGGATAAATAATATCAGTCATTAATTCGCGATTTGTTTTATTATCTGATTTTATGTGACGCAACAAAAATAATTAACAGTAAATATGAAAAACTGATTATGCCTGGATCATTAGCAAAAATTATATATCTAAAAAGATAAATTCAGTATATGATTGCTTTTCCGGAAATAGGTTATTTATCAGTGACATCATCCATCATATAAATTATATACCTACCCTGCAATGCTTTTTAGAAATTCTGTATGATACTTACTAGCTTTATAACGACACACTGAAAATTTTTCATTTACAAAAGATTATAAGGTACAGAGTATTTGTTTATAAAAACAAAATGGATGTTCAGTATTGATTCAAAATAATAGATAAACTGAAATAGATAAACTATTATACAGTGCGTCCATAAAGTAACGCATAAATGGATTATTTCGTAAACCGGCGACTTTAAGGAAAAATTCCGAAACAGGTCGATTTTTAATTTCAAATTACAATTTTTTGGCATATTATATCATACTAGTCACATCATCCATCTGGGCTTGATAACGTAATCGATGATTTTTTAATTGAGAATAGGGGTCATGTGATAGCTCATTTGAAAGGGTATTTAATTCTCTATTTACTAACACAAACAATAACATAATTATTTATACAAGGTGTCCAAAAATAATTTTTTAATTAAATTAATTGAGACAAAAAGAAGAATGTATGTAACTTATTTAATTCAAAATTCATTTTACTTTTGTCAAAAAACAGGAATACATGTTTATTTGACAAATAATAAATATTGCTTTTCGCTTAAATTCAATGTTAGAGCTGCCACCAACCTGCCTCTTGGAAGTTTAACATTACGCTTAAGCGAAAATCAATTTTTATTTTTTAAATGAAACATTTTTATGTTTTCTGGAACCAATAAAATATATTTAGAATTAAACAAATTACATACATTCAACCTTTTATACCAATTAATTTAATTAAAAAAACATTTTTGGACACCCTGTATAAATAATTATATTAATATTTATATTATTGAATAGATAATTGCATACCCTTTCAAATGAGCTATTACATGACCCCTATTCTCATTTAAAAAAATCATCGATTACGTCATCACGCCCTGATGGATGGCGTCACTAGTATGATATGTATACCAAAAAATCGTATATTAAAAATAAAAATCGACCTGTTTCGGCATTTTTCCTTAAAGTCTCCGGCTTACGAAATAATGAATTTATGCGTTACTTTATGGACGCACTGTAATAGAAAAATCAAAAATAAATCATTTGAATAAGATAATGGTATAAAGAGCAGATTTAAGCATTATTGGTATAGTATTATAATATAATACTCATATTTATTATAAAACAATGTATTATCAGTTTAGAAGAAAATGATAATACTGGGGGATTGGCATACCAACTTTAAAAAGTAAATTATATTCTAGTTCAAATACATCTCTACTGTCTATGGAAACTTAAATGTGTGATGTGTGATGTTTATAGGTGTCTGAATTTTAAGATTTAATAGTTTTAAATATAGCCGATCATGTTAAGGGCGAATTCAGAGAGGGGGCCATATGGGCCATGGCCCCTCCCGAGAATTTAAAAAAACTTAAATTTAAATAATATTTGCTATTTGCAGGTCAAATGTTTTTAGATTCAAACACATATCCCGCTTGCCACGTTCATAATAAATCAGGTTCAAGTTGCAAATTATTACTCTTATTTCGGTTCGTCATATTTGACATATAGTATTAAACTTGTTGAAAGAACTGCACTTGGATCCGAAGAAATGTAGGTATAGGAATCGGTACTGACAGTTGTAGAGTCATGAGCTCTGAAGCAGTCGGTGCAATAACAGAAATAAAAAAGATCGCAAAAATGCAGTTTGATGTTCTTACTTGAATCATATTTTAAACAATTCCCTTTCAACTTATTTTAATGTATCGTCCATCAGAAACACAGTGGGAACAATAAAGTGTCAGTAATATCATTTTTTAACATGTGTAAAATGAAGTTTTAAAACTGAAACTCGGACAAAATTTAACAAGTATATGTAGTATTGCTACTAGACCCAAACCCAAACCCAAACATCCAAAGTGAAAGTTATCCTCCAACACCAAATTGTTCTATATGGTCCACATAATGTCCAAAAAAAAGTCACACCATTTTGTGCGTCGGGTTTGGGGGGGGGGGAGAAATTGGTAAATTCGTAGTTTTTTACGTTTTTCGTCAATATTACTAAAACTATGCGGGGTTTAGCATAAATAACCTTCTATAGAAAAATGTTTTACATTAAATTTGAAACAAAAAAGGTCCTATGCATAATCCTTCTAAAATGAACGGTTCAAAAGTTACGGAGGTAGTATAGTATAATTGGTCCAAAAAAAGGCCTAACCCAGACATCCAAAGTAAAAGTTTTCCGTCAACACCAAATTGTTCTATACGGTCCACCATATTGTTCAGTAAAAAGTTACACCATTTTGAGCGTCCGGTTTGGAGGGGAGATGGGGGAAAATCGGTAAATTAGTAGTTTTTTTAAGTTTTTTGTCAATATTTCTAAGACTATGGTTTAGCTAAAACAATGTTCTGTACAAAAATGTTCTACGTGAAATTTAAAATAAAAAAAGGTCCTATACATAATTGTTATGTTATAAAATCAACGGTTCCAGAGTTACGGAGGGTAAATATGGAGGGTTTCGATACTTTTTATATTCTTTGGGCAATTTATAGAAATTTTCTTAAACAGGATTGTGTTTTGTAAATAAAATTTGCTATTTCAGTGGCCGATGATATGTTAGTGATAAGCCCTTGAAGAAACGTCAACCTCACCAGCCCAAATCATCATTAATTGCCCAGATAACATAAAAAGTATCGAAAACCTCCACTTTTCACCCTCCGTAACTCTGGAACCATTGATTTTATAACAATTATGTATAGGCCTTTTTTTTTGTTTTAAATTTTATGTACAACATTTTTGTATAGACCATTGTTTACGCTAAAGCATAGTTTTAGAAATATTGACAAAAAACGTAAAAAAAACTACTAATTTACCGACTTCTCCCCATCTCCCCCAAACCGGACGCTCAAAATGGTGTAACTTTTTACTGAACAATATGTGGACCTTACTTGTGTTACTTTAGATGTCTGGGTTAGGCCTTTTTTGGACCAATTATACTATACTACCTCCGTAACTTTGGAACCGTTCATTTTAGAAGGATTATGTATAGGCCCTTTTTTATTGCAAATTTAATGTAGAAGATTTTTGTATAGAAAATTGTTCATGTTAAACCGCATAGTTTTAGAAATATTGACGAAAAACCCAAAAACTACGAATTTACCGATTTCTCCCCCCCCCCCCCCCCAAACCCTACGCTCAAAATGGTGTGACTTTTTTCTGAACATTATCTGGACCATATAGAACAATTTGGTGTTGGGGGATAACTTTCACTTTGGATGTCTGGGTTATGCCATTATTTGGATCAGTGGATCAATTATATCATACTAATGCGAAACAAGATGGGTTGAGCGCCATGAGAGGGTAATCCAGTTCAGACCTGGCACTTTACATATAATTGCTAACTAATACATAATACATTTATTTACATAAAATTTGCTTAATTCTTTATGCATATCTGAATTTCTGATGTCAATGTTTGACAAACTAAAATTACCAGTTTCGTTAAGATTCTTTAATATCCTAGGTATTGTTGATCTACTTGTAGGAACAATTTAAGGATACGTTTTATATCACCATATCCAAGTAAGCTTTGCACTTGAATTATAATTAACCCTTAACTACGTACATGTGGTATGCCATACCCCCCCTAAAATATATTTTGTTGTAAAACGTATTTTATAAAAGATTCTTATAACACCATCGGTGTGCTTTCAAGTTGTGTGTAATTGTGCCTGCTCTCAACTGCTGCAGTTTTAGTATGGTTTAGTTTTTGAGCTACAGTGGCGTAAAGTTTTGTTTAAAGTCAGGGGTGGGCAAATACTTTTAAGCGCGGGCCAAAATGAAATTTCAAAATGTCTTCCGAGTTAGAGGACTATACCGTGTACCGCGTTTTTTGGTGGAGTTTTTTTTTTCTGCCCAAGAAATGTTTTTGACAAAAATACTATAAGCGTTGATTGATGAATAGAGGGGCTATACTATAAGTATCATTGTAAGCATTTGGACAAAGAAATTTGATTGTTAATAATAGATAGTTGTCTTACTTGGGTGTACATGCGAACAATTTGTGCCCAGTAAAAAATATGTCACGTAATTTTTAAATAAATATATGGAATAAGGAGATATTGAGCCATTGCACAAAATTAAATACTTAGGAGTCTGGAAGATCTAAATCCGAAATCAGAAATTCGACTATGAATAGATGAATAGAGCAATCAAGAGCAGTCTTTTTGAATATGAGGAAATTTTTGAATAACCAGAGACACAGTCTACAAATCCGATATCAGATGGTAAAATGTTATATCCACTCAATTCTTTTTTATGGTGCCAAAGCTTACACTGTTAATGTTGACTAAATGAGAAAGGTGATAGATTTTAAAATGTTTTAGGAGAATTTTGAAAATACCATTGACCGATAATATTGCGAACGAAATGGTGTTGCACAGAATGGGAAGAGAACTTTTGACCACCATAAAAGGAGACAGACATCATATTTGGAGCACATACTTAGAAGTGATAAGTACGAGTTGGTGCAGCTGATTATTGCATTATATTTAAGAAAATTAATATTTTTCAATTATTCTCGTCGTGTTTGTAATGAGGGGAAAATGATTTAGTAATTTCTTATTAAAGTTTTCAGCAAATAAATTGAGTTTTGTCATAAATTGTTTGACGTTTGAGTGCATATTAAAAGCAAACTGGTTGTTTCCTCGTAGATTATTTAGTTCATTCAAATATTTTACGATATCTACAGAAAATGAGAAATCGTTTAGCCATGCCTCATTTTGCAATTCAGGAAAATTAATAGTTTTTCTTTTATTGACAAGAACGCTATTTTATCAATCAAATTAATATTGAAACCTGTCCAAAACTTTATCGATACTAAGCCGTCTCACTTCAGTGTAATAAATAAGGAATTTCGTAAAAGTCACTTTCAATTTCTCTCAAAAATTCAACAAACTGTCGATGATTTTAGGCACGTCCCAGGATAAAATTCACAACTGTTGTCACAATGCAGCTAGAAAAATAATGTATCTTTTTCTAGCTGCAACTATTTTACTTCGTCGCTCGTTCCTTTTAGTAAGCCCACATTTTTCCCTGTTAAGCTATGACAATCATCCGTAGTAAAATGCTTACTATTTTGTTCCAAGTTAAATTTATTTTAACCGAACTGTGAACATTATTTTTCAACAGCGATAAAGAAGTCTTCACTAGTAGTTGTATCCTTCATAGGATGCACACTAAGAAGGTCCTCGCTAATTTCACATTTCTTGTTAATGCCTCGAATGAATATTATTAATTTACTTGTGTCAGCAATATCACAGGACTCGTCTAAAGCCAGAAAACAATATGTAAAATCAGCAATTTTTGTTTTTAACTGGTCAGGAAAATTTCCTCGAATACTATTGTTCTTCTCGAAAGGCTTACATTTTCAAAAATGTGTTTCTTTTCAGGACAACATTTATCTCCTAGACTTCTACCAATTTAGCAATTTTGTGTGCAATAACATAACTTGCTTTTGTGGTAGATTTCCCGATATTACTTTGTTTGGTAAAAATATTTTGTTGTTTATTCGAGTTTTTTCGCCAAGTTTTCTGCTGCTCTTTTAAGTTCTTTTAAAGTAGGGATATGGTTGGGGCTACTCGAAATTATAATACCTATATTATTTATATATTTCATTATTTATATGGGCACTATGCACATTAATTCTGTAGATTTCAACAAAATCGCAAAAGAGATTAAAAAAATTGATTGCGGGATTTTTCAACGGGCCGCATAAAATAAGCAAAAGGGCCGAATCCGGCCGGCGGGCCGGCTTTTGCCCACCCCTGAGTTTAAAGTCATTGTTTACGTTTCTATAGTTAAAAGCAGTCCAGTGTATTCTTTCGTTATTAGTATGAAAGGCAAATTCATCCAGTTGTTCTATCTACCTGCTATCAACTTTTTTTTTCTTCATCAACCTGCTTTTTGTACTTTAGTTTATAACGGATGTTGTAAGAATCTCCGTCATTTTTTAATATTATGAACGCATTCACAATTCTCTTGAAAAAAATGAAGTTTGTTTTATTTGGAGCACTATTTTATTCAACAGAAGTATAAAGAAATATTCTGTAGTTGTTGTAAAAAACAAATACAGTGAGTGATATGGTTCTTTTCATGAGCATTTTTCAGTGCGTCACAAATGATAGAAAAAAAGGTTGGTCCGTGATAAATACACATTTATGACATTTATTCTAACATGACATTTTAGTTAAATCTGACAGTTGTCACATTTTATTTGCAATTTGGTATAAAAACAAATCAATTGTGTTTATTGCATTTATAAAATGGTATTTTCTTTGATTTGTATAGTCTTATAAATTGTACAGATTAAATTTTTTTTATATAAAATAATATAATATTATTTAATAATATATTACTAGCGCCATCTATTGACAACTAGATTAAATGTTATAAATATCACCGACGAAATGTAATCAGCGACGTGCATTTTTTTCTGTCACATACAATTTAATGCGTTAGAGAGAAATCGAAAAACTGTGACGCACTGAAAAATGCTCATGAAAAGAACCATATAAGACAAATTCATATTGAAAACAAGGGAGAATAGGCAACGGTATGACATACCGCATGTCAGAGTCTACGTCCTGAACATCCGCGTCAGTAGTTAAGGGTTAACTAACTTTCTAAATTTTATAGATATCTATAGTTTATTTTTTAACCAAGAGGAGTAAACTAAAAAGACAGATTCACACCCAAGAAAGCCACTAGAAAAATAACTAAATACATCTTCTTTTTTGGTTGATCATGTCGGCCCCCAACGGTAATCCATAAATATTATATTTTATTAATACGTCGCTAAAGAGTTCTAAAAACAGCTGCTTTTTACATAAAAGCACACTAAAAATCTAAAAATTAAAGGAATAACAAAGAAAACTTAAAAAATCGCCGATATAACTTAATTAACCTATAAAATGTCATTATTTTCAAAATTTGATAAATTTCATTAGTGTCAAAATTTGATAACAGTGGAGTAAACTTGCCTGCCGTTGGACCAATTACAAACAAGCATTACAGCGCGGTAAATTTGAATCACTCCTCTTGGTTTAAAAACAAACAATAGTGTTAAATAAGTGTCAGTTTTGGCAGTTTGTAGGTATGGTGTTGTTTACTATGTCAATTATTGTATAGTCTAAAAATAAAAAGACCTAATTTTAGAAACAAACAATCTCCTAACAAATGACTAAGAAACAAGAAGAAAAACCTTTTAAAATTAAGAATAGTTTTTAATTTTCCTTGGAATCTATTAAGTAGTATTTTCGGGAAAATTCAAATTTGGATCAACCTGTTCAAATTAAAGCTATCCGAGGCAATAAAATGACTGGGTGGAATATTTTTATGTTAATTCTACGTAGGATGTGCGTGATTCCCGAAATAAAAAAACGTTCATTGTGTCCGAATTAAAATTGTATTATCAAGAAATCCAATTTCTTTGTTCTAGGTATCACTTAATTTTCAGAGAAAATATTTCTTCTACAAAATTGTCGACTATTTTAAAATAGACTTCTATCTACTCTATTTCATATTATGTACAAATTTTTCGTTTGTGAAAACTGTCATTATACATAGATAGCAGTGAGTGAAAGATTTAAAGTGTGCGTGAAGTAACAATGTATTTTAAATGGGATTTACTTTTTCGCACTGTTTTTTGGCACACTTTCATATAATCAAATATCCTTAACTTTCTCGTTGTCATGGTGTTGACATGTGAGCAATAAACTACAACACAAGTTTTGACAGGTTTGTGGTTTGAAAGAAGTTAGAATTTTTAAATGTCAAAGTTCTAAAAATTGTAGAATAGAAATGAATTCCAGTGACGAAGAGTTACAGTTTTTTTATTTGTTTATCGTAGATAAAATATTGTATGAAACTGTGCGTGAAGTACTTTTTGCGAACTTACGCGATGTATAGCACTCGCTCCGCTGTCGCTCGTGCTCTAAACATCGCGTGCGTTCGTAAAAAGCATACTTCACGAACTGTTTCATAAATAACTATTTTTCATAGATAAAATTACATTATCGTATTATAACAAGTACTTGTTATAGACGGGTGGCTTTTGTAGAAAAAGGCCGATTTCATACCCACAATCTGAAACTTGTTTTAATCGATAGATTATGCTATGTTAAAAAGTTTACCTATTTATTTAAATATAGCAATTTTTAAACAAATTATAAAATAATGCTTTTTTCGCTCCCAAACGACTTTCTCTAAGAACTTGGGTTATTCTAAGACGAAAGTTATATTTGCGATTTGTTCAAATGCTTACTTTAACGTAATACTATGCAAATAAACAATAAAAAATGCCGAAAAACGCCATTACTTGTAAGCGAAGAAATATGGAATAAAAGTTGTTTAAAATTAGTTAGGGGGAAAAGAGATACCGGAGAAACTAAAAACGGCTGTCGTTAGATCAGTAGTTAGACCAACAATCATGTATAGCAGCAAGAAATGGACATTGACGGGGAGACAAAATCCAGAGTCAATGCTATGGAAAAGAGGTTCCTGAGAAAAATAACAGAAAGAGCACAGACAAAATACGAAACGAAACAATCAGACAAAACCTAAGACTAGAACCGATCAATGAAAAAATAGTAGAGGGACAACTTAGATGGTTCGGGCACGTGTGTAGAATGTCGAACAAGAGACTAACAAAACGAGAGTTCGAAACGAGAATGCAGGGGAAAAATAAAAGAGGAAGACCAAGAGTTATGTGGGTAGATGAAATCAGGAAAGAAGTCGAGCAGAAAGGATTGACATTGGAAAGTGCAAGAAACCTAACACAAGATCGGAAAGCATGGAGACTGCAATGCCAAACTCAACTCCACCAGCCTTACACCAAAAGATAGAAACGCTTAGGACTACGTAAGTAAGTGGGTAAAATTAGTTAGTTTATCCATTTCCGGACTTACCTGGGACCTATGTTTTTTCACCTCCCAACTAAAAGCAATAAGGGGAGTTCAAAGGTGAAGTTGGTGGTTTACTAAGGGAGTAGGCGCAAAGTCTTGTCCCAATGCTGTTTAAATGCATTCATTTTTTTTTCGAAACCTGAGAAAACTAATAAGTATTTTTGTAACATTTAAACGCAGAATGAAAGATTACGTTATTACCGAGGGCCAAAAGTCGCTAATGTTTATTTAGTTACAGGGGTGAAAAAAAAAGGAAAATTTAGAGTGATTTTCAATTTCAGATATTTCATTTAAAAGAAACTTTTTGTTTATTCTTAGGGACTTTCGGCTTTCGGTAATAATGTTATTTTTAATTTGCGTTAAAATTTTTCAAAAATATTTATTAGTTTTCTCAGGATTCGAAAAATAGATGCATTTAAATAGCATTGGATAAAGATTTTGCGCCTACCCCCTTAAGTATTAAAATGAAAATTTGAAAAGCTCATTTGCGTGCATCAAAGCTCAGCTACGATTGATAGTTTCGAAAAGTACTTATCTTGCAAACATTTTGCACTAATTTTGAAATATTTTGAGTTCTAATTATTATTGGATTAAATTTTAAAAAATGTCAATTTATAAGCAATTTTATTATTTATAACAATACTTTGACCCATCGTATCGAAATCCACCCTCGAAATTCGTAATCAGCAGTCAAAAATATATTAACAAAACTTAAATCGGCCCATTAGTAAACTAAACGGTGGCCTAGATGATGGCTCCTAGACTATTAGGTCTGGATCCCGCGTATGAAAAAAAAGTTGATTAAATAGCAAGCTGAAAATTTGTTAATAGCTTAAGGGTGTCTAGTCGGACAAACTTTGATATATGGGAACACTGTAACAGGGGCAGTTTTATTTGTGGAACAGGTTAAAAATTTGAAACGGTCAGACCACGAAAACGGCACACTTATTTTGTCCGACAGAACAGACTTAAACTCTCCGAACAGAGATTAAACTCTCATGCAAAAATCAGACTGCTGTTTATCACCTGTCATAATTCCTGTCATTTGACATATTCTACATGTTCAACTCATTAAAACGCCCATTTGGTTATAAATAGTAGTCTGATTTTTGCATGAGAGTTTAATCTCTGTTCGGAGAGTTTAAGTCTGTTCTGTCGGACAAAATACATGTGCCGTTTTCGTGGTCTGACCGTTCCAAATTTTTAACCTGTTCCACAATTAAAACTTGAAAAAGAGACTCAAAAATTGAAAAAACACGATTTTCGGGCGCCATTTTGTTTATAAAAGAAAGTAGCACACTATCTGCGGACTTTGCATACCTATATTATTAATATATAGGGCCATAATATTCGATTCCAGCAATAAAATTGCTGGTAAATAGCTTTTCCTTGTATTGTGCTAATTAGCCCAGGGTATATATTGTTACTTTTTTATAAGCTTCCTAGATTCACTATATTTTTCGTACAAGTATCATATTTTATATCTACAGTATCCCCTGAAATCACAAATTTCACAGTGGGTTAAACAGCATGTAAGTGTAATATTTTACTGGTTGACACGACGTGACAGTCACATTATTGAGTTTAGTCGTAAAATGATAGGATAGTGTTCAATAGTAGTTAATGCGGCTGTAAACTATTCCACTCTTTTTATGGTTCGTTTTTAAACCAGGAGGAGTAAACTAAAAGGACATATTTACACCCAAGAAAGTCACTAGAAAAATCACCAATAATCACAATTGCTTTGTATAAAAGCAGACTAAAAATCTAAAAATTATAGTAATAACGCAGAAAATACAAAAAACTGACTAATTCTAAGCAATTTCTTTGACTTATAGAGTTTTTTCAATAAGACAAAACTCTTTTCGAGTTATTTGCAAGTGAATATGTTTATTTTTCAACAAAAAACACTTAGACGCTTTTTCGCCAATAACTTAAAAAGTAAGAATTTTATCGAGTAAATATTTTTAGCAAAAATATAGCTTATAAACAAATGAAAAAAGTGTGTATTTATAAAGTCTATGGATCCAGTAGAAGCAGATTGGATGGCTAATTAAAAGAAAGTTCTTATTCGTCAAATTCTAAATCGAATATTTCAACGTGAAATATTCGTTGGATATTTGTAAAGTGCAAAATGAAGCACTTTTCGGGGAGAACTCATCACAACTTTTTTAAAGTGTTTAAAAGAAGCATAATTTTTGCTTTTTTTTTTAGTTTATAGCATAAAAAGGAAGCAAGTAACGCTCAAAATAAAGATGGTTCCTCCTTTTGGTAAAAATAATCGTGAATATCACCCCTTAATTAGCATCCAAATGAAACCTATTTATAGCAAAATTATTTGTATGTAATTCGTAGAAATATAGTTTATTTTCTAAAATATACCTCGCAAAGCAGGTTTTGATTCTGTTATAAACTGTTTTATTTTACTTTTAAAAAACCACTTTTGTTCCCATAATGTTCGTTTGAATAAGTCCAAGATATATTATTGCAATAACACATCTCAAATCATTAAACGAGTTTGAAATAAACTTATATAGAAATATGTCGCATTTGGCTATTTCGTTTGGTTAGAATCAGGACTTCAACAAAATAGAGCAGTGTGTCGTCACCATTAATATATGGCATATAAACGGAGAAAATGGCAAAGGGAAGGAAATCTTTCTGAAGAATGTCATTTCCAGCTGTTATCAGATTAGTGAGCCCCTCGTTTATTTTTCCGTACATCTGGTTTATCTTTTATATGCATTTTTATGAAATGAGACAACTCTTTGAAATGAATAGAATGGCTTTTATCATGATCACAAGTAAGTATTGTTAAAATTGGAAAGAAATCCTTTGTAAAAGGTATAAAATTTTTTTTTTATTAAAAATCCCTTAAAAAGGCTACATCACAACAAAACGTTTTCGATTTTTATAAAAAATCATCATCAGTGTTCGATCTAAAAATAAATTTTTATTGTTAAAATATAATAATAAAAAATAAATCAGCTAACCAGGGCTGCGTTTAGGTCAATTGACGCCCTAGGCAATTCTCTAGTAGCCGCCCTTCAAACATGTACCATTTTTGTACCATTTTTGCGAAAAAAATTACAGAATTTTTTATTTAAATAAGAATACACTAAAAATGGATTTAAACTACGATATGTATATACCTATAATAGAAAAAATTGGCATTCTTCATTGAAAAAACATCTTTTCAAAAAAAGATTTAAAAAAAATTTTGTTCTTGACAAAATCGACAAATTGTTAACACGTTCTTGCGTCATACTTAATGGGAAAATATTTTTAATTCTAGACATTTTCGAAAATGACCTTTCAGCGGACACGTTGGCAACTGGGAAGCACAAATAAATGTGCAAAGCAATGTCAAAATTAAGCAAAATACCTTTCAATCCACTTGCAATCACTGAATGTTTTCACCTCCGATTTCGTTGAACCTCCATCGACTTTCATGAAAATTTATGAGTAGTAAGAGGATACTTCAAGGAACAAAGATGACATGATGCCAACTTGCGCTTTTACCGTGGTGGTGAAAACTACCACTTTAAGGGGGGTGAAAGAAATAATACCATAAATCGATAGAGATACAAATTCGAAGTCAAATTTGTTATATAAAGTTATTAATATAAATCAATATTTGTTGAGTTATTAAAGATCAAAGATTTTATTTTTTCGTAAAAATGCATGTTTTAAATCTGTTTTTCACGTATAGCTCGAAAACTGTAAGCTTTTACAAAAAAGTTATTTTTACCAAAATTGAAGATAATAAAAAGCTGAATACCTACACTCCTCACTTAAAGAACTAAACTAATGTTAATTCAAAGTGAGTTATGTGGGTAATTGAATGTATATTTTTTCGACGAGTACTCAAATCTAAGTATTCAAGCTTAAATAACGGGAAAACGATGCATTTTAAAAAATATACCTGCTAAGCACTTGTCAAAGTACTTCGGAGTACCTATCAAATGAGCTCTAGTAGAAGTTAATAGCATCACAATTAAGCATATGAATGATGAAAATAAGAGAACCCTTTAGAACTTTTTAGGAAAAAGTGAAAAATAAAACATACGCCATTTCCACACAAATCAAAATTTATAGTAATCCTTAGAAGAATTTCTTTATATTAGCATAAGTAATGATTTCAACAATTTTTACCGGTTTAGAATGCATATTTTTGAAAAAAAGATGTAATTTAAAAATCAGAATTTTTAAAATTATCGTAATTTTCATTTTCTTTTGATAATACTTAACTCCAAAAATACTCAATATAAGTATGTAAAAAGTGATACATTTATAACTAAATTTTAGTTTTTTCTGAATAAAATATTTTAACTTTTTACTATTTCTGTAGGGTAAAAAATAACCGAGATATAAACGTTTAAAGCTTAAATTTTGCTGCGAGAACCATGTAACCGGGGCCGTTTAACCTTTTATTTTTAAAAAAGTAAGGAGTCTAAAAGATTAAGTTCAACGTGGTTTAATAGCCATTAAAATTAACTTTCAAATGGTTTTCAGGCAAACCTGATATCGTAAAAATTAACGGAGTTATTTAAAAAAAAAGCAATAACTTTTTTGGAAAAAATTTTTAAAGATAAATTTTGAAAAATATTTGGTGCATAAATTTTAATGCTATCAATTTGTTCGAGGGTTTATTTGATAGATATTTCTAAGTACTTTGACAAATGTTTTATAAGGTTATGTTATAAAATGCATCATTTTCCTGTTATTTAAGCTTGAATACTTAGATTTGGGTACTCGCCAAAAAAATATACATTCAGTTACCTATAACTCACTTTTAGTTAACATTAAAAGGTTTTTCCAGTACGGAGTTTTTATTTCGTTTTATATTAGCTTTAATTTTGGTAATAATAACTTTTTTGTAAAATCTTATAGATTTTGAGTCATTTATGAAAAATCGGTAAAAAACATGCAGTTTTCTCACGAAAAATTAAAATCTTTGATCTTTAATAACTCAAAGAGTATTGATTTATTTTAATATCTTTATCTAACAAATTTTGCTTAGAATTTGTCCCTCTATCGAATTTCTAATTTTCAGGGGATATTTCTAATAAAATAGTTTTCAATCCCGAGAAGGGGCGGCATCCACCCCCAGGGTACAAGCGCAAGTTGACACCATGTAACCTTTGTTCCTTGGGATATCCTCTAACCACTCACCAGTTTTCATGCAAATCGATGAAGGTTCAACGAAATCGGAGGTAATAGCTCATATCCACCTTCAGTGACTGCACTAACTCTTCTTTAAATATTAAGATATGTCAATTGGTGATTTTATTGTGGTATCCAAATGACCCTTTAAGTGTCATGTATGAATGATGTATCTTGGTCGTCTTTATTTTGTATCAGATTTTCAGCTTCTTTAATAATTTTTTCATTGCTAAATTTTGGCAAATCTGTTAATAACACGAAAACGTTGATAAATAAGTCGATAAGATTCCAGACGTCTATTCAGGTCTCTTATCAGAGTGTCGATTATAACATAGAATGTGTGGATTTTTATCTCATCACTAGCTGAAAAGTTTAGTTACTACTAGTTTAGCAAATTTAATTTCTCTTTCTTATTTCTTTATGTTTTATTTGGGCACAATTGTTTGGCTTCCTTGCGGTAAAGTAATTTGAAAGAGATACTCTTTAATGACAGAACCTAGATTCATAATTTTTATATACAAATATTTTTTGTACATTATTTTTGCCGCCCTCTCATAATGTGCCGCCCTAGGCAACTGCCTATATTGCCTAATGCATAAAGCAGCCCTGCAGCTAACTATATTTGATCAACACTTATATTCGCTGTGTGCAAGTACTTGAAGGGGATACGAGAAACGATCGTGCGAGTATAGCGAACAAATCTTGCAACTTTCTTGACATATATATTTCTTAAATAATTCATATTTTTAATTGAAATTGTTAAACTGACGCATATTTCATACCTACTCTCATTGAAGAAAATGGGATTTCGCAAATGATGTGTTATAAATTGTAATAATTTTATGTTGCTCCACTATTGATATGATATGCAATTATTAAAGTGAATTTAATTAATGGTATTTTGCTGGTAGTACAATGTTTACCTTTTGATAACATAACCTCAACCTTACTTTTTCTTCTTATTCTTTTTTTTTGGCTATGGCCTTGATAATTATCCAGTAACCAGGACTAATATAATTGGCCAATATAATTAAAAGTGCTAAAAATGTTGCCGAGCTATGAAACCAGGTGTCGCTGTTCCGAACTTGCACGGTCCCAATATAGTCTGGGCTGATTATCGGAGAATAGGCCATTTTTGGGAAAAGTTATTTACCAGCAATTTTATTGCTGGAATCGAATTATAAGATCCTATATATTAATAATATAGGTATGCAAAGTCCTCAGATAGTGTGCTACTTTTTTTATAAACAAAATGGCGCCCGAAAATCGTGTTTTTTTCAATTATTGCTCTATAACTCCGAAGATTTTAATTTTACAACAAAAACACTCAAATAAAAATTCACCTTGATTAAATTCTGCATAGGGACGTGTTTTTCCCGATCTGCTCCGATGAAAATTTTCCTCGGAAAATGCGGGTTTTCTTTACAAAATCTTTAATTTTCAAATGAAGTTTTAAAAAGTAATTATTTACCAATAATTAAATAATTTGGTGACTTAAAAGCCTTCTTGGTTTAGATCATAGTTCCAGAAGCTGATAAAAATTAAACGAATATTTTAGCAACAATTCAATTGTAAATTAATAACTTACGGTCGCGATAATAACCAAAATAATTATGATACACCGATCAAACTTTGAAATCTTATAAAGATGAGATGCCTATTTAACATTTTGTCGACAAAATATAAATTTTTTTTTTGCATAATCTTTAAATGTTTAAAAAAAAATAGTTATAAACAAATTAACGTTTCTCAGAAAGTTTTTTATATTGTAATTTTAAAAAATATTTAAAATGCGCATTTCAAATTTCTTGAAAATGAATGCTTTAAAACTTTTTTGCAACCATTTGCAAAAAAGGTATGAAACAGCAAAGTAAACATACGATTACTAGGGTGTTTATAATTTTTTTTATATCTTTCAAAGCGTAGAAGTGAGTTTAAAGTACAAAATGTAAAGTAAAGTAAATGTACAAAGTAAAAATGTAGCTAAAATTTTCACTCGCAGCGACGACCGGCCGCGCGAGACGTACACTTTTATAAATAATATATGCTGCGTGTCAGTCGCTTCGAGTGAACATTTTAGCTCCGACTCTGTATCAGGAATACTTTTGCGCTAAAAATTACAAAAAAAAGTATTTTTAATCTTTGATTAAAATATAACCATTGCACTAATTTTTTACATACTTTGTGGGTAATTAGATTGTACCATAGACTCACTTTTAAGCTTTGAAACAATTAAAACAAATTATAAATAACGGAGAAATCGTATATTTATTTTTCTGTTTCATAACTTTTTTGCAAATGGTTGGAAATTTTTTTTAAAGTATTCATTTTCAAGACCTATGAAATACGCATTTTAAGTATTTTATAAAATTAGAATATAATAAACAATTTCTGAGAAATGTTAATTTTTTTATCACAATTTTTTTTAAATATTTAAAGATTATGCAAAAAAATAAAAATTTATATTTTGTCAACAAAATATTAAATAGGCATCACACCTTTATAATCTTTCTAAGTTTGATCAATGTCTCATGATTATTTTGGTTGTTATTGCGACTGTAAATTGTTAATTAACAATTGAATTGTTGCTAAAATATTCGTTTAATTTTCATCGGCTTCTGAATTTATAATCTACACCAAGAAAGCTTTTATTTCACCAAGCTATATAATTATTGATAAATAATTGCTGGCCCAAAAAATTTATTTGAAAATTCGAGATTTTGTTGGGAAAACCCACATTTTCCGAGGAAAATTTTCGTCGGAGCAAATCGTAAAAAACATGCTTCTATGTAGAATTAAATTGGGGTGAATTTTTATTAGAGTGTTTTTGGTGTAAAGTTAAAATCTTCGGAGTTATATAGCAATAATTGAAAAAAATACGATTTGTCGGCGCCATTTTGTTTATAAAAAAGTAGCACACTATCTGCGGACTTTGCATACCTATATTAATAATACATATGATCTTATAATTCGATTCCAGCAATAAAATTGCTGGTAAATAACCTTTCTTTGTACTTTACTAATTAGACCAGCGTATTATAACTACTTTTTTTTCAAATTTAAAGATTATGCAAAAAAAAAGAAAAATTTATATTTTGTCGATAAAATATTAAATAAGCATCTCATCTTTATAATCTTTATAAGTTTGATCAGCGTATCATGATTATTTTGGTTATTATTGCGATCGTAAATTGTTAATTAACAATTGAATTGTTGCTAAAATATTCGTTTAATTTTCACCAGCTTCTGGAATTACAATCTATACCAAGAAAGCTTTGATGTCACTAAGTTATTTAATTATTGATTAATAATTACTTACCGAAAACTTTATTTGAAAATTAGAGTTTTTGTTAGGAAAACCCGCATTTTCCGAGGAAAATTTTCGTCAGAGTAAATCGTGAAAAACCTATCTCTATGCAGAATTTAATTGCGGTGAATTTTTATTTGAGTGTTTTTGTTGTAAAGTTAAAATCTTCGGAGTTATAGAGCAATAATTGAAAAAAATACGATTTGTCGGCGTCATTTTGTTTATAAAAAAAGTAGCACACTATCTGCGGACTTTGCATACCTATATTATTAATATATAGGATCTTATAATTCGATTCCAGCAATAAAATTGCTGGTAAATAACTTTTCCATGAATTTTGCTAATTAGCCCAGAGTAATACTAATAATTAATATGTTTTGCTAATAAATGTATACAAGGTGAGTCGTGAGGAAGTTGTACACGGTCCAACCTTGTATAGAAGACCCTACGGGAAATAGCATATAATCATTAAAAAGTGTCTGCTCCGAGTTTTTAATAATATATATGGCAAGTTGTGAATTTTGACTGAAATTTCTATTTGTCATAACTTTTGAATGGTAGGTTCAGAGTATCTCATGTTTTGATTAAACGTTACACTATTACCTTTTAATCAGTCAATTAATTCAAACTAGAAAAAATTAGGTTCAGTTTAAAAAAATTTGATTCAGCTTAAAAAAATTAATTTCAGTTTGAAAAAAATTTGTTCTTTTGGTTCATATAAAAAATTTAACCCTGTATAGTAAATTTAAGTTTCAGGAACATATCAGAAAGAAAATTGAAGAACTAAGGACGCAATACAAGAAGTTATATTGGTTATTGGGTAGTAGTTTAAAACTGACAATCCAGAATAAGGTATTGGCTACAAACAAATGCTCCAACCAGTATGGTCCTATAGTTTACAGTTACATATGGGGCTGCACTAATATGAATGACTATGCTTGCCTTTACAGAGTCCAAAACCGAATACTAAGCAACATAGTCAAGGTTCCATGGTATATCCGCAACAACGACCTATGGGGAACTTCGAATAACAACAATTAAAGGAAAAATAAAGAAAATTGCCAAGGGTCACCAAAACAGACTCCACAATCATACAAACAAGGAAGTATTAGAACTTTTAGATAATCCAGACCTAGGCTGCAGGCTAAAATGCACCAAACCTTTTGAACTAGTGTGATAGTGATAAATGTAAAAATTTTAGTTTATATTGGTGCAGTGAACCCAGCCACAGCGACAAGAGTGAAGTGTGCAACAGTAATTAATATATTCTAAGGAGAACCGTTGGGAATAATTCGGACAGTAAAGTAGCAGATTAAGTTAAATATAAAATCTTGGTTAATCTTAGGATTAGCAGCATTGCTAATTAAATCAATAATAAAATAATCCTATATACGGTTTTTTGAAAACTCTTTACAAATTAAACAGAGTATTAAGAAATACTTTACACCCTTATCACATGCAACCAGTTCAACAGTTCCATTTAAAATATGAAGTTTTACGATCACAATTTGCTAGGTAGATTGCAATAGCTATTTGTATAACAAGGGAGGAAAGTGCTACTTTTCCTCCCGAGAATGAAGTTTACTGCTCGACGCGTAGCGGAGGGCAGTAATCATTCAAGGGAGGAAAAGGCACTTTACTCCCATGTTATACATATGGTTTTTCCACCTTCCTCAAATTATTAACAAGTCATTTTTTCATTTTTACTTTATTTATGTAACTAACTAACAAAATTTATTAAAACTAAAACTAACAAGTAGGTACAATATAACTGTCAACTGTCAAATATAAGTCAAATTATTAATGTAAACATTGTTAAATCAAAATAACAATTTACTGTTTTTTACCATTCTGCCAAATACAGGGTGTTTTATAAATAAACGTTAAAATGTATAGATACTTACGTAATAGAAAATAGATATTGTACAGGGCGTCAATAAGTTATATTTCATGAATGAAATACCATGACGTCACTTTTACTTTTCCTCCCTAGGGAGGAAAAGTACAACTTTAGTCCCTACAATCAGGTCCGGAAAAGTATACTTTCGGTAGAGGTAGGTGGAAAAATATGTTTTTTATTTAGCTTAATGCCTCGACAACGAATGGCCATTATGGTTGATGATTGTATAGGACCCTATTTACTGACTAAGCCCAATTTACGAGAGATGACATAAACAACTCACGAAACTCATATATTTGGGCAGAAGAAAATCCCCATGCTATTCGCTAATCTCGTTCTTTCATTAATGTACCATGTTGTTTCAGAACGTTGGTTACCATCATAGATATTTTAATTTTATTTACTGCCACCCTAAATAGCATGCTTGTATCAACACCACACCAATCCTACAAGTTCTTAAACCAGAATCTCGTTTGCACTATAGATTTTCAGTGAATTTTTGGATAGAGGTAATTGACAGAAAACTAGTAGGCCATCTTTTTCTCTAATTCACCACTGACAGGTGCTATATACTTAATTTGCTTACAAAATATTTTGCCGAATCTACTAGCCAATGTAGCCACCTGAGATATTTAGGTAGTTTATACACGACTGGGTATTACCACATGTCTCAGCTGCTGTTCGTCAACATCTTAGTGCATTTTGTGGAAATAGGTTAATAACTAGGAACCCGGAGGCTCCTAGAATATTTTTCTATGAAAAAAAAAACAAACTAATTTTTGAAAACTGGACCTGATTTGTTTCTAGTTTAAATACATGAGTTGATTAGGTGGTAGTCGTATAATTTCTGACCAAAACGTGAGACACATCGAATTTACCGTTCCAAAATTATGACGAAGAGATATTTCAAAATTCACAACTCCCACTGTATATTATTCAACACTAAAAGCAGACACTGTTTAAAGGTCGTTTGTTATTCCCAATAGGGGCCTCTTTACGAGTTAGTACCTAGTATGTACATGTACAGTTCCTCATGACTCTCCCTGTATAAGATTTTTTCTACGAGCGTGCAAAAATGTCTACTTTCGCGCACGCATTTTAGTTTAGAAAGTTTTACTTTTCCGCACGCGTGTTACTTTTCCGCACGCGGTTTACTTTTCCGCACGCGGTTTTTACTTTTCCGCACGCGTATCCACCGTCATGGAAACCATGATCGTCGGCATGCTAACTAATTATATTGAAAGTTTGGTTTTGACAACATTGTCAAAGAATTAAGTCAACTTTTTAACAATTTTATTATTATCAAATACAAAATATGTAATTTTAATTATATTTATTTATTATTTACAATGTTTATATTGAACTTACAACTGA
This sequence comes from Diabrotica virgifera virgifera, assembly GCF_917563875.1. Taxonomy (NCBI): domain Eukaryota; kingdom Metazoa; phylum Arthropoda; class Insecta; order Coleoptera; family Chrysomelidae; genus Diabrotica; species Diabrotica virgifera. Next base: position 111,945,795 of record NC_065449.1, read on the forward strand.
ATCCTACGCTTTTTTCTTCAAATATGCTGTTAACTTAAAATAATCGCCTATATTGACATTTTTTTCAATTTTTAATACTGACTTGAGCATGGAATAGCGGGACCACAAAGTATTTGGTTTGCAGATTTTGGATAGACTAATAAAATAAGCCAAAAACACTCCTTCTTTTAAGCTATTTACACTTTTTTCTTTACACCAACTCATAAAAATATTGTATTCTTTCTTGTAAATGTTTGCTGATTTTTCCGGTAACAAATTAAGATAATTGAAAACGTCGAGGATAGATGGAGGTAGTTCTTCGTCACTTGATGCCATCTAAATCACAGAATTATTTTTTAATTCGTAAGTAAAGATAAATTTTAAAGTGTGTGACGTGCTTCTTGACAATAATTGCTTTGTTTGACATCGTTGCTATGCCTTTAAAATATTAAAACCTGTACATAACAGGTATTTAGGCACCGCATTGAATTTAATTCGGTGTTATTAGATCGTCGTCGTGCTAACCAATTATATAGAAAGTTTGGTTTTGACAACCTTGTCAAAGATTTAATTTTTGTATGTATTTTTATATTAATTCAATTAATTGATTAAGATTTGGTCATTTTTAAATGCTCGTAGAAAAAATATTGTTCCTAACTCTTGCAGAAAGTCTCTTTTTCCACACTCGACTGCTTGCCGAACTCCGCTTCGCTTCGTTCGGCAAACTGCAATCGCGTGCGGAAAAGTATGACTCTCTGCACTTGTTAGGAAAATAACTATTTTATATATTATAATCTCAGATAACATTATGTTGATAAACTATTTGCATTCATCCCTATTTAATTAAGAGCAAATAGTTCATATACGCAATATTTGTCTAAAAATAATACAAATCAAAAACTGAAGAAACAAATCAGTACATACTACTCGAAATGCCGGATCTCATGCTGTTATTGATGTAATTTCAAGTTGAGTTGATCATTTAATTTAACACGCTATTTGTCAGGCTCATAGATACGTCAATTCATTAGAGAAAAAGGTCAACTAATTTTATACATTTTTATTATTGCTTATGGATGCTTCAGAAAACATTAACACATTAACCAAAAATAAACTTGATAGACGTATATTAATATACATAATATGTACACCGCTGGGCAAAAAAAACCTAGACACCTACAGTCCTACATCTCTGAAACTTTAATACATAAATAAAAAAACACTATGATTTTATTTTCCATCAAAATGAAAATACATTTTTGCGTTACGTGATATTCATATCAGCTCTTTTGTAGCTGGAATATTGACTGCGCCACTCATTTTTACTGCGTTTAGCGGTTTTTTATTGTTGTATCAGGAGTTCTTCAAAGTTTTTTACAAATTAAATATGTATACGAACTTGAACGTTAAGCGTTATAAATGGTCGCCTTTGTCACATATCGTCCAAATGGTCTAGTAGTTACGACACTAAACTTGCGATAGAGCAATTCAAGTTCATATCCCAGCAATCCCAATATTTTTTTTAAATATATTTCTTTGTATCCATCGAATGCACACTACATTTGTTTCTATTCGGAATAGATTAAAAAAGTATTGGGATGACTGGCAAATGAATTCAAATCGCCCGATTAAGTTTATCGTCGTAACCACTAGATCATTTTGGCGATAAGGTTAAGTGGATTATACTTTTAGAGCTCGATAACTTCTAAAGCGTATAACCGATTTTGATCACTAAACATCAGTTTGAAAGGTATTGACTAGTAGTATCTGATGCTCTTAAAATTAAATAATATGATATCTGAAGATAAAGGATTTAGTGAGCTTGTAAACCCGTTCTTTTTCATATGAAATGAATTTGATCACATTCATGAGGTCTTAAACTCTACTTGAGGTAACTTAAAAATTCGAACTTTTCTACAATTTCAGGTTTACACCGTTAGATGCGTCTGAAGTCCTTCTACTAACGCTCAGATATTGGCGCAATTCGTCTGTGGAAGTTTTGAGTAATTCTTGAAAAACCAAAATTAAATTTTCAAATTTAAATTTTTAGTTTTTCGGCTATACCGTGTGTGTGTCCGATTCTGAAGTAGGTCGAGTAGGGCTTAAAATACCGAACTAAAATCTGAATACCGGTATTTGATATTTGAAATTTGAAATATCGGAATACCGGTATTAAAACCGGTATTATTACTAAAAAATTCACTAGTTATATTTTTACTTACCTCAGTTGTTATATTGACTTGTTAACAAATAATATATGACATGCAATATTTGTGCTATAAATTCTTCTTAGGTTAGTTAACTGCTCAGACTTTGAAAATACCCAGACATAATGTCTCTCCCTTTAAATATGGTTTGACGTATTTCTGCGCTTTTTCAAAAAATCAGTAGTTCAAAAGTTATTTAAGGTGGATAGTTTTATATGAAAAGCACTGTATACTGTAGTGCAGCCATATTCACTACGCGGCCCGTGGGCCGCATGCGGCCCTCGGAGCGATTTTTCGTGGCCCTCAGACTGCTAGGCAGTAAAACAAAATTTGCGAGTTATAATAGGTTTTTTAAAACAGCATCAAAACCAAATAAGAAGAAAAATTAGGGAGGCTAAAGAAACCTACTTCTCTGAAAAATGTAAAGGAATAGAAGAACTGCAAAACACATATGACAACTTCAACCTACATAAAAAAGTCAAAGAACTAGCCGGAATAGGATATAGAAGAACCTCAAATATATTGCTCGACAAAAATGGAAATATTAGAATGGAGACAAAACGAAAACTACGACGATGGAAAGAGTATATCGAGGAACTATTTCATGACCAGAGAGAAGCTAGTACATCCGTAGATAGCCAAACGGGAGATGTAGGCCCAGAGATAACCAAATCAGAGGTTAGTCAGGCAATAAACTCAATGAAAACCAATAAATCTGCTGGTCGAGATGAATTGCCTAGCGAGCTGATAAAGTTGGTCAACGAGAAAAACCTGGACATAATAGTAGAACTGTTCAACGCTATCTATACTACAGGAATCATCCCTACAGAAATGTTGACATCAGCCTTTGTGTGTTTGCCAAAGAAGGTGAATGCAAAAGAATGCAGTGACTACCGAACCATAAGCTTAATGTCACATACCTTGAAAATTCTATTGAAAATTATCCACGCCAGAATACACTCTAAACTGCACTAATTAGTGACACTCAATATGGGTTCCGCAATGGTATGGGTACCAGAGAGACATTATTCTCCTTCAACGTGCTGACACAGAGATGTTTGGATGTTAACCATCCTCTTTACGTCTGTTTTATAGACTACAATAAGGCGTTTGATAAAGTAAAGTATGATCGACTCATGGAAATCCTAAAAAATAAAAACCTAGATGAAAGAGATTTAAGACTAATAACACACCTCTATTACAATCAGCGAGCAATAGTAAGAATTGAAAAAGAAACATCTGAAGAAATGGAAATAAAAGAGGAATCAGGCAGGGCTGCATACTATCACCTCTACTATTTAACGCTTATTGTGAAGAGGTAATGCGAGAAACTGTGGAAGATGAAACAGTCGGCATAAGAGTAAATGGAGTCTTAGTTAACAACATCAGATATGCAGATGATACAGTAATAATAGCCGATAGTTTACAAGACCTGCAAACACTCATGAGTAAAATAGTAAGGTGTAGTAGGGAGTACGGACTCTCTCTCAATATCAAAAAGACAAAATTTATGAAAATTAGTAAAAACAACCATAATACTAACGAAATCTTGATAGTAGAGGGCCAGCAGATCGAAAGAGTAAAAAAGTACACTTACCTAGGAACACTTATAACAGAAAATAATGACTACACTGCAGAAATAAAAGTCAGAATCGAAAAAGCACGTTCTAATTTTATAAAAATGAAAAAGGTCCTATGTAGCAAAGATTTAACATTAGCTCTTAAAGTACGCTTAACAAAATGTTACGTCTACAGTGTTCTATACTATGGAGTGGAATCATGGACGTTAAATGTAGAGACAATGAGACGACTTAACGCCTTTGAAATGTGGACCTATAGAAAAATTATGAGGGTTTCCTGGGTAGATAGAGTTACAAACAATGAAGTACTGAGAATAATAGGTAAAGAAAAGGAAGTTGAACTTACAATTAAAGAAAAGAAGCTACAGTATCTCGGATATGTGATGCGTGGCGAGAAGTATGGCATCCTACGACTCATAATGCAGGGAAAGATAGATGGCAGAAGAAGCATCGGAAGAAGACGAATTTCATGGTTGAAGAACCTGAGAGAGTGGTTTGGATGCAGCTCGAAACAACTATTTAGAGCTACTGTCTCAAAAATTAAAATAGCTATGATGATTGCCAACCTCCGTAGCGGAGATGGCACCTGAAGAAGAAGAAGAATAGGTTTGTTCTAGCAAACAGTCAAACTAGTCAGAAACCGTCAGCAAACAGTTGGTCAATGAGAGAACATAATACAGTCATCAGTGCTATCCCCTCTACTCGCGCTGGTCCACTATTCGCTGATGGTTTCAAACCGTTTGAAACTGATGCTAGAACAAACCGAATATAATTATGTATGTTTCTATTTATGTATTTAATCAGATTACAGTAGTGTAGAGCGGCGCCATGCATTGTACTGCATTTCGCATTAGTCATCTTTACCCCCACTACAGTGGCACTGGCCGGCCAGTAACTGCTTGTCTTGTCATCAGTTCGTAAATTCCACGGCTTCGCGCAATCGTACTTGATCGTACTTGCGACACTGTGTCAGGTGTTTGGTTGTTCGTTAATTCTTTTTGAAAATTTGCGTATACAGTGCTAGTCAAAAGTCCGTACCCCCCCTCGTATCTTTTGAACGGTTATACCTATAATAGTGAAATTTGGAGATAGGAAATAAACGGACGTAAGTTTCTTAACTAGTCATGACAGGTGACGTAATAGTGACAGATGACTTTACAGCGCCACTGTGACAGATAATTTTAAATGGGACCTTATGGCAAGTGACACCTCGTTTGAAAGGTATTGAAAATACCTATTCAGTCATACTAATATTGTTTAAGTTTAAGCTAATTTTGACGAATTAATGAAATAAATATAAAATTGTAGTTTCATTTAATTAATTCAAAATTCAAAATTCCGCCTATGATTACTTGTCAAAAAGGTTGACGTTGACGTAAAAACTACTAGAGAATCGAAAAACGTCAACTTTTTTGACAAAAAAACCATAGGCGTACATTTGAATTTTTATTAATTAAATGCGAAGCTACAATATTATATTTATTTAATTTATTCACCAAAATCAAAATCAACTAAAACACAAAAAAATTAGTATGGCTGAGTAGGTATTTTGAATACCTTTCAAACGAGGTATCACTTGCCATAAGGTCCCATTTAAAATTATCGGTCACAGTGGCTCTGTAACGTCATCTGTCACTATTACGTCACCTGTCATAACTAGTTAAGAAGCTTACGTCAGTTAATTTCCTCCATCCAAATTTCACTATTATAGGTAAAACCGTTCAAAAGATAAGAGGGGGGGTACGGACTTTTGACTAGCACTGTATAACTGATATTCTGTGGTGTGTATTTTTAAAACTTTTAAGTGAGGTTTTTTACCTCAAATTATTTATTTAGTTTTGTGTTTATTAAACTCTTGTTGTTGAATTTTAAATTAGATATGGCAGTAGTGAACTCAAATAGTCGGAAACGACAACTGGAAGATGAAAACCGTAAATTTCAAGCCAAGTGGGAGGAAGAATTATTTTTTACAAAAGGTAAGAATGGCCCTATGTTTGGTATGTCGTGAAACGGTGAATGGAAACAAACGTTATAATCTGAACAGATACTACACTTCAATCCATTCACAATGTGAAGAAGAATTCCCGAAAAATTCCAAGATCCGAGAGGAAAAATTGAATTTTTAAAAAAGTTTTGCTTGTGAACGTAGTTCTCTTTTTAACGCAATGAAAAAGAATGAGATTACTACAAAAGCCTCCTACCAAGTTACAGAAATTTTAGCAAAAAAGATGAAGCCGTTTTCTGATGCAGAAATTGTAAAAGAATGTGTTGTCACAGTTTGCAAAACTTTGTTCTCACAATTTGCTAATAATGAACAAATATTAGATGAAGTTTCAAAACTTCAGCTGTCTGATTCAACGTGCATGAGACATGAACTTAGCAGCAAATATTGCCCTTAATCTTACCGATGAACTGTATAAAAGTAAATATTTTAGTCTTGCGCTCGACTCGTCCACTGACATAACGGCAATTTCTCAACTGCTATTGTTCGTAAAGTATGTATCGAAGGATTGTGTTCTTAAAGAAGATTTTTTGGGAATGATTCCTATGACTGGACAAACTCGAGGTATTGAATATTTGAACACAACAGTAAATTTTTTTAACGAGCATAGCATTGATTTGATAAAGGTTTTTTCTGTGTGTACTGATAATTGCCCATCAATGTTGGGGCAAAATATAGGGTTTGTTCAACTGTTGAAAAAACACTTGGGAAATGATAATTTATTGAGTTTCCATTGTATCATTCATCAAAAAAGCTTAGCTGCTAAATTTGGTGAAAATTTCAGCTGTGTTATGAAAACACTTGTAAAGATTGTGAATGTCATAAGATCAAATGAACTAAACTACAAAGAGTTTCAAGAATTTTTGAAAGAATTGTCGCAATATGGGGACATTATTTACCACACAGTAGTGAGATGGCTGAATAAGGGTAAAGTTTTGGAACGTTTCTTCAGCATTCGACATGAGATTACTCTGTTTTTGGCTACAAAGAGTAAAGAGTTTCTTGATATTTATAATTTTAGTTGGCGGCTTAAAGTAGCGTTTCTCACTGATACAATGAGCACTATGAATGAAACATTGACCAAATGGCAAGGAGACTACAATAACATTGTAACGAAAATGTTGAGTAGTGCATTTTCACTGGAGCAGAAGCAAAATATTATGTATATTGAAGAATTTTCAAATGAAGATTATTCCAGCTTTCCTTCCGTTAAAGCACTGTTTGATGAACAGTCAGATGAAAATCAAAAGATTTATGACCTACTAAAGCTGTTAGCAGACCTAAAGGATGAAATGTCTGTGAGGTTTAGTGACTTCAGGAAGTTCCAAGAACCATTTCGCTTGGTGGAAAATCCATGGGCAATAACAACAGCAAATGTAGCTCATCTTTCTATTTTTGGATACGAAGCTAGGGATTTGAAAAAAAATTAATCGATATTCAGAATGATACAGAGCTCAAAAGTATTTTTGAAGAAAAAAAAAGAAGGAAAAGCTCACTATAAGTTTTGGGTAGCAGTTGAAAATGACAAACTTAATTGACTGTGCTCAGAAAATTTTGTGTATTTTTGCATCTGCATAATATGTCTGTGAATCTACATTCAGTAAGCTAAAGTTCATAAAAAAGAAGTTTAGATCTAGGCTAACTAGTGAGAACGTTGAAAACATTTTGAGGGTTTCAGTTTCTTCCCAACCTGCTAACAAAGATGCCATTCTAGAGAGCTGTAAAAGATTTTGCCCGTCGACTTCAAAGAATTAACAAATTCAGGACTTGACATTCCTGGCGTCAAGTAAGACATTTTCCTACTTTTTACATGCAAAACAGTCCATATAATTTATAATTATATTGTATTTACGTAACTTGTAATAAACTTATGTTATAGTCATATAGTTTTAAAGTTATTTCATACCACCACTTGTACTTGCGGCCCTGAGGAAAATTTCATTCAAACTATTAGGCTCCCAAAGAAATCCTAGTGAGAATAATCCTAGTGTAATGCGTATTACTGCTTAACATTATCCCATGTTTGAACTTAATTGACGTATTCTCTACAATAAATATAGCAGGATGCGTGTCTGACATACATTTCTTTATGTTTATACAGACTTTTTTAAATATTTCTTCGAATCAAATTTTCCGATAAAATAAATTAGAATAATTATAACTCACCCTTCCACTTGAATCTATGGCGTTTAACTCAGGTTCAGTGAGTCCTGTGATGATACTGGTGCGCAGGAGGTCTCTCAATATATGATCGTCCCCATCGCGTGCTGCCGCTAAGAGGGCTTGACACCCCGGAGTGGCAGCAGCGTGGGGCAGAGCGCTTGCCGTTGGAGACAGCGTGCCTCTGAAGTATCTGAAATAAAATATTATTAAACTTATTACTCATAAAAAATGCAAAAATGTCAAATTTTGCAAATCTTTGTAAAAGTGTGCATATAGATTAAAATTTTGGTTATACTGGGTTAGGATAAAGTATGGAACCAAGCAAATATCTTTGAAACGAAAAGAACAATATTTATGAAACTTTGCGTGCACGTACAGTGATGCAAAAGGCATTTGTTGCCATATTTTTTGTTACTACTCCACTTCCGGTTTCACCGGAAATACCCTTAACTTATTTAATTTAAATGGGACATCATTTTTAATTCATACATATCAAATTTGGTAGAAGAAATTTGTTAAAAAGAGGCTGTAGATAATTTTTTGTATTAGTACAACGTAGTAGGAAATAAACGAGTACCATCTATACTGTAGACTAAAATTGTTGTTTACATACAGTGCATGACTTATTTGAATTTAGTATAGTAGGTAAAACGGTTGCTGAACTAATTGACAGGAATAAGTTGTATTAAAAATGGTTCACTTAAGTGAAAAAGATCGTATTGTAATATTAATGATAATCGGTTATGGTAAATTTTCATTTTTTGGAAGTGAATTTTTCAAATCGATGGATTGGACGTAGAGGATTCATAGAATGGCCCGCTGGTTCTCCGGATCTCAACCCGTTAAATTTTTTTCTTTGGGGTTATCTAAAATCACGTATTTACGTTAAGCGACCAACACGTTTGCAGGATTTGAGACAAAGAATAATTGATGACTGTGAATACGTGGAGAAACCTTGCAAAAAGTGACTCACGAATTTATTTATAAGCTTGCACGTTGTCAGGAGGTGAACAGCAAATAGTTTCAAGATTTGAAATTATTTTTTTTTATTTTTAATATTATTGGTCTAACGTAAATAAATTAACCCATTTTTTAACTGTAAAGAGATTTATCTCTTGTTTTAATAGTTTTTTCTTCCAAACTTGGTATGTATGAATTAAAAATAACAAGTTCTTTTAAAATAAGCAAAAATAATATATAGGGTGTCCCATTTAAAGTAAATAAGTTAAGGGTAATTCCGGTGAAACCGGAAGTGGAGTAGTAATAAAAAATATGGCATCAGATGCCTTTTGCGTCGCTGTACTTGCATGCAAAATTTCATAAATATTGTTCTTTTCGTTTCAAAGATATTTGCTTGGTTCCATACTTTATCCCAACTCTGTATATAAATATATATATATATATAGATATATATATATATATATATATATATATATATATATATATATATATATATGTAAAAAATAGCCTGGAAATCCCAATCTTTAATTTTGCTTTATATTCTCTTGGTATTCAAATTTTTCATCAGAATAAAGTACTTAACTAATAAAAGATAGCGGCTTATAGTTTTGTCACGTTTTTTCCCTGAATTCTCTGCAGTTTATACGGTAGGTAAAAATTTTTATGTTGAGTGTAAATTTTGCTATTGTAAAATTAAAGCCGTGAATACGACGTGTCTGTGTAATCGTAAATAATTATTGTGCTTTGAAAAAGCCGAAAATAAACTGTGTTTCAACTTAGATAAAACCTTCTTTCAAAGAACTATCTGTGGACATGGATAAAATGTATTGCTGATTTTGTGGCAAAGCCATAAGTATTTATACATACGTATTTTTTGTTATTTTATTTTGGTTATCAGGTTCTTTCTGAAGTGATTCAAGTACTAGCTGGGACATTTTCCGAACAACTTAATTTAGAACCAGCAATTATCGTAAATTTGAAAAGTGCCCCAGCTACATCAGTTGATGTTGAAAGAAGTTTTTCTATTATGTACTCAGATAGAAGACATAAATTTTTATTAGAAAATTTTGAACAGCATTTTATAATAATTTATTGTTACCACAATTTGAAAAATATTATTTATTTTTTAAAATACCTCAATATTTAATTACATAAACTTAGTTTGTAAAATAGATTCATCCATGTTAATTAATATAACATGTAAAGATATTGTAAATATTTTTGTAAATAAAAAATATTGTCAATATTTTTTTATTACATTTAGGGTGACCGAACCATCAACTTGAAAAAACGGGACACATCCAAAGAGGATTTGGGGGCGATACTCTTCAGGGGCCACCATTTAGACGTAACAATTGAACATTCTCTTTTTAGCTAATTTGAGATATAAACCTTTTTCAAGTGATCTATGAATACGTAATTTTAGTTTAAAATATGGGGCCTATAATAAATAAAAACAACGATTTTGCATCTTAAAAACGGGGCAATCCCGTTTTTACGGGACTTTTGGTCACCGTACATTACATGCATATTTTCTAGATAAACATGCATATTTCTAAGTAATATAGTACATATTTATGCGCATATTTTATAACCTTTTATTTGCATATTTGCATAAGCCTACATTTTATATTTTACTATTTAAAATTCTTTTTCCAATCGTATAATCAAAACAATTACCTTTTAAAAGACTCAATATAATAATAATAACAAAAGGTACTTACCCCCAGTTAAGATAGGCAAAATTCCTTCACTCCCCGAAATCCTTTTTTTTATTTTTTTACATTCTCTATGATTAAAAATAAGACTCAGCACATTTTTAACTCGCCCTACGTCATTTTTTCGTTTATTTTTTTAGATGGGATGCAAACAATTTAAAAATTTCGAAAAATGCATACGTTAAGTTAAAGCTTTTACAAAATATGTTGATTTTTATAGACCCGTAGGTTGAGTATACATCAAAGTATATGATATGGGTATATGCGTATAACCTCAAAATGCATTAACTTCTTTTTGGAAATGGCTGCAGGTAAATTTCTTGTATTTTATTTCTTTTATCGGAGACGTAAAATATATAAAAAAATGAAAAAATAATTCAGGTTGGATCAATCTCAAGGTCCTTGAAATATCGCTTACAAACCTTGAAAACATGCTTTTTGAGGGTTTTGAAAGTGGTTCTCTCAATATTTGAATGTCTGAAAGAACTCAGTGACTTCAAATTATATATAACCTATAAAAATGTATCTATAAAAATTCCGTAAAAACCAGTTTTTCTACGTTTTGAAGATGGCAGACATTACGAAGAAATCTGGAAAACAATAGAAATACAGGTTTTGATAAAATACACAAAATGAAAAAACTAGAGCTGCAGCCACCTCCAAAAAAAAAGTTATACGCTTTATTTGAATAAAAAATGTATTGTGACGTTATGTAAACTCAACCTAGAGGTCTGTAAAAATAGATATATTATGTAAAAGCGTGAACTATGCGTGTGAGTTTTTTAGATTGGTTGCATCCCACCTAAAAGATACGAAAAAATTACGGTTTTATCGGTAGGGGGTTGAGGGAGGGTAAGGCGGGGTAAAATTGTGCTGAACCTTACTTTTTAATCACATGTAACGTAATAAAATAAAAACTTAAATTCTGGAAGTAAGGACATTTTGCCTATTTTAACGGGGGTAGGTAGGGGAGAGGCTTGTACCTTGGGCCAGTTTGTACCATGGGCCACCCGATTTTTCTTTTATTATCGTGTTTTATTTCGTGAAAAGTAACTATTTATAGGATAGATAATTTTCTTTTTTAAATTTTGTGTTAAGAGATATCGTAAATTAAATCACAGGGTGTGTATGCCTATACTAATAGGTTAAACAACATAGTGAGAAATATAACAAAACCGTTTTATTAGGTGAAATTCACGTTTGTTTTCGTTTCGGCCGAGTCGTGTACCTTGGACCGCTATCACGTCTTGTACGTTGGGCCGTACAAAATTAATGGGAAAAAATAAGAGACATTTTTATGTTGCACAAGTAACTGCTGTAAGTCCCTATTTAATGGTCTAGTATCTGAAGAGAATTCTGAACAACAAAAAATTTTCTGGCCCAAGTGATCAACAATTTGACACTGACATTGAAGATGTCTTGCTCAAACGTAAACCACCAAGTAAGGCTGGGTTGTCTAAAAAGTAAAAAGGAGTACATGTGTTTGACTTAGATTTTGAGAGGTTGTCAATGTTGAATAACATAATTTTTTGTATATATTTTTAAAGGTTTACGGGTAATGCAACGTAAAAGACTACGTGGTTCAAGGTACAGGACTGGTTTGTACCTTGCACCAAATTAACTCTAATAAATAAAATTTTAAATGTGTTTGGTTTTGTTTTATTAAAATAACCTTTGAATATAGTATATTTCCTATAGTATATAACCTTTGAGTATATAAGCTACAAGTTACTCCAAAAATTTTTCTTCAAATTTTAAAAACCTTAAAATAATTGAGCTTTGATAAAATCCGGTTCAAGGTACAAGCCTCTCCCCTACCCTTTATTTGGAAGATGTACCCAGAGAAAGAGTTAAAAATACAAATACCCGGAAAACTAGATTTCAAAAATTAATAATTACAGCAAACAGAGAAATAAGAGCCAGGATAGCATAGAGCCAAATAGCAAGCCGTAAGTAAGTTTTTTAAAATAAAAACAATTTTCTGCAACGAAGACCTAAGATTAGATCTGAGACTAGGAGCACTGATGTGAAATGTTACAAGTCATTTGAAATATGGTGTTAAAAGAGAATGATTATAATCGCATAGACACATATTTATTTAACATATATGGCTTTATATTATGTACATTTTAAAATTCTAATATGTATATAAAATTTTTTTAAAACGTATAATTCACAAACAAAAATATATCTAATTAAAATATTTAATAGATTCTTTCGTAGCCAACAACAAATTGTTGCGACTGCCTCCATAGGCTCTGATTTCACAATCCTCCACTACATGCTGTACCGTCTCTTTTGCAGTACCACCATGGCAAATGGTGACCTCCCGCATTTGTTAGAGAAATCCGCGCATTTATCATGGTGTGTACGAAACCAGTTTTAACGTGTTCATGTTTTCTTCAAAGCCAGGTGGTTTTTGTGTAATACATATTAGATTATGCTCTTGTGGAGATGATTTCTCAAGACTATTAAGCCTGTCAGCAAATAACAATATCGGACTTTGTACCAAATGGTTGTTTGGTTGTTACTAAAGGCAGATGTCTGGACTTTAGTCTTTGTGGCCCAAAAGCTATAATGTATTCATGCACTGGGAGTTATGGGATTTCTGGTGATTTTTTCCTAATCCCTTTTCTAGGAGCCTGTTTTCTTCGAAAATTTGGTGGAGGAATTTTTTTTCAGCCAGCTGCTGAAAATTCCAGACCCTGTGGATACGTTCGCCAAATCTCTACTGAAGCTAAATAGTAGGAAAAAAATACAGAAAAAATTTGTCATTAACACACAGGGTCCGTTTCCTATTTCAAATTGTTTGTGGTACTGGAAGGAAGGTGATTGACAAATAACAGATGTCCGTATCGCTACAAGATGAGCCCCTTGGAATAACTGTTTCAGAATTTTCGCAAAATCTAATGAATATTGCCAAATATCAGAGAGGACTCTTTTGAATACCCAAACCTACACATATCTAAAAACCCAAACATATAAGTAGAAGCAAAAACACAAAAATACGTTTAAAAATTTAAAAAGGGTAAGCCGTATATGGCTGTATACCATCTATAAAACAACGTAACATTGAAGTTTTCGGTCAAAACTGACCATCGTCAATGTGAAACGTCCAGTGTACAGGTAGTTAAAACTACCTACGGTAGAAAGTGTGAAAATCTTTCAGTTAAATTGTCAAAATATATAACATTACAAATAATGCGACATTAAGTCGATCCCTACTCTAATGAGGTACGTGGTGCTTTGGTGGTCGTTGTCTCACCAAAGCATCACGTGCCTCATTGTACCTTGTATCAAAATCGTAATCCATCGACTTAATGTCGCATTATTTTTAATGTTATATATTTTAACAATGTAACCGAACGGTTTTCACCCCGTCTACCGTAGCTACGGTTTATTCGCATGCGTTATGCACTAGATGTAAAAATTAGTTGACAGCGATGTCGTCGTCAGAAACGAACGAGGTGGCTATTTGGTTCAGCTTTTGAATATTTTTGGAAAACATTTACTTGTATAATCGCGTAAATTATTCATTAATTTAATTAATATAATATTTTTTAACTATCTTTGTATTCATTGATTACAATAATTTATATACTATACAATAACTATGTAAATATAGTTTACTGTACTATATAAATAAGAGAAAAAGTGATAAAGTGATTTTAATAATATACTGTTACTGTGGAACGAGTAGATACATTTTAAACACCTTTAACAACTAAAATCGTTGTTTACATGCTGTATAGTTTGAACTACCTGTACAAAATGAGCAAAATCGGTTAAATGGGCGAATGGACCCAAAGGCAGATTTCTTCTAAACAAAAATAAAGCATATCCAAAAATAATAAAAATTGTTTGATGCGTCTTTTTTTATTTCCGAGGAATATACATTATTTTCGTGACAATAATCGTTAAACGATCTAAGCCAAGCAGTTACAGCATACAAATTGACTTACGTATTTAAAACGTGATTATATTGATAGAATTCGTTAAAAACAAGTTGTTAAAGAAGCTCTACGACCGACGCAAACCGTTAATTGAAATAAGGAGGCATCAGCCTAGTTTCAAACTTTAAAAGTATTATTAGGTAAACAATGTAACTATGGATAAAATAAATCAATTTATAAAATGTCCACAATAGACAGGAACAGTAGAATAAAAGTAATAGTCTAAGAGCTGGAGTCGGATTTTGCTCGTGATCGGGAATATGGACAAACTGTACGGGGATATGTTGGATTAGTCGTGTAAATGACTTTCCCACACGTGCGGACAGTTAAGCGGGGGACAAGGATAGTTTTAAGGGGTAAAAGTCGCGGTTTTTATTGTTTTTTTTGTGCCGCTCGTGATCGAGATAGTGCACCAAAATTTCGGAATAAGTAGGTCGTGACATAACTAAGCAAAATTTCCAGGGCGAACAGTTCCGTGGAGGACAAAGGGGTGGCGGACTGAAAATGTTAAACCAAAATGTTTGTGGCGAAAACCATCCTGCCAACTACCAAGGGTGTATCGTCGCAAAGGAAACGCAAAAGGTAAAAAACAGAAGTCTGAAAAAGATGAATTTGCCACACCCTCCAGAGAGAGGGTCAACTTCTTCTTCTTTCTTCTTTGTTTGCAGTGCTTGTTTTAAAGCGTTGGCTATCGTCGTATTAACAAGATGATGGCATGTTTCTCGGTCGGCAGCTATATGAAACAATTCCTCGAGCGTTCGACCTGTCCATTTGTCTAATGTTACGCAGCCAGGACAGTTGTTTTCTTCCAACCCAGCGTTTTCCTGGTCAACTGAAACCAAGTCAAATGCTGTTTAAAGAAACCAAAGCACAGAAAGTTACTAGTAATAAGAGATACAGTGCGGTAACAAAAGGTCGCAATGAAAATTATCATAATGATAAATATAAAAAAACAACAGAGAATGAAAAAGAAATAAAACAGACCCTACAAATTAATGATATTGCAGGAGTTAAAAAAATTAAATGAAAGGGCCACTTCCCTGGAATATAGCGCTCAAGGTGCTATTCCGAAGTTAAGAAATGGCTAATGACCTTATAATTGTCGCATTGAATGCAAACAGATTGCTTAATCATCAACAAGAACTACAAACAATCCTTGACATTGAAAAAATTGATTTGCATCTTGTCTCTGGAAGGCATTTCACAAATCAATCATACATTAAAGTTAAAGGATACAAGGTATATCATACAATACATCCTGACAATGTGGACAAAGGAGGCAGTGCAATCATCATCAAAGATAATATATGTCATCATGAAGAGTTGGAATATAAAACTGAATATATTAAAGCCACTACGGTACACATAAAAGCTAAAAGTTTTAAAATAAATGTAAGTTCAATATACTGCCCATCTAAACATTCCATTAAAAAAGAGCAGTATACTGAATTCCTGAAAAGCTTAGGATAAAGGTTTATTATTGGAGGTGACTTCAATGCAAAGAACAAACTGGGACTCTAGAATAACTACCACTAAGGGAAAGGAGCTTTTATTAGCTATTAAAAAACATAGGTGTAAAGCACTATCAACTGGTAGGCCAACCTACTGGTCTACGGATAGCAACAAGACCCATGATCTAATAGACTTTTTAAAACGTTTTTATATACTTGGCTTGGTCGGTTCGACTCCGCAAATTTTGTAATCCATTTTAAAAATAGTTCTAGGCTACGCAGGTACCTGAAATTTTCATAATAGCTTTGAACTAGCTAACAATTCAATATTTAACTGCTATTATACAGGGTGATTGATTAGTAGGGTAAAGTTCCGTAGATCCGTTATAGTAATGGATAGCGATAAAAGTTAATAACAAAAATTGTAGCCAACTTTGAGCTTCACATTACAAAATAGAACACCCTATATTTTACTTTATATTCGAAATCTTCTTAACTTCTGCATTACAAAAATATAAAGGTTTTGATGTTATACAGGGTACTTATAAAGTTAAAATAAATTTAATATGAAAATCGTAACAAGTTCAACTCCCTGTATAAATAAAAATAGGCACAACGGCAATGGTTTATTCATGCCATATTTTTTTACTTATTGTCAAACTTTTCATAAATGATTGATATTCCTGATTTTCTTGATATTGAATACAGGGTGAGTCAAAACGCAAGTACATTATTTTCTCAGTAATTTTCAATGAAACACCCTGTATTTTATATCACTATCGGGACGTACTATTACCTTACTTTAATTTATATATAACATTCCCTATGTCTAAATTTATTAGTTTTTGAGGTATTTTCATTTTTCACACAAATTATTAATTACGGTTCTAAATCTTTCCAAATTTTAGGTAAGCGATGACTGAATTGTCTAAAATCGACAATTTGCGGTTACTGATTATCAATCTGTAATCAAAGTTGGCTACAGTTTTTGTTATTAACTTTTATTGCTATCTATTACTATAACGGATCTCCGGAGCTTTTCCCCACTAATCAATCACCCTGAATGGATAAATCGATTTTTTTTATTTCAAACTATTTTAAAAATATGGCTTATGCAATGATATTTTAAAGTACGTTAATAAATCGATATTTACAAATTGATGGTGGGTCAGTAGCATTAGACTGCAGACCGAGAGTTCCCTAGTTCGAACACGGCTGTTGCTTATCTTCCTTTAATTTTTTAATAAATAATTAAAAGTTTATATACCTACTTAAAATTCGTATTTTATAAGTTAATTATTATATAGGGTGTCCCAAAAATAGCGAAACGGTCGAATATTTCGCGAAATAAGCATCGGATAGAAAAACTGAACAATACGTAGTCAATAATTTTTAAAAATCTATCCAATGACACCAAACACCAACCCCCACTATACCCCCTGGAGATGGGGTGGGGGGTAACTTTAAAATCTCAAATAGAAACCCCCAGTTTTTCTTGCAGATTTGGATTCGTTACATAAAAGTAAGCAACTTGTATTCAAGACCTTTTTTCGAACTGTGGATAGATGGCGCTATAATTGGAAAAAACTGTTTATCCTGATAGCATAGATAAATTATAGAAACGGTCTAATATCTGGAGAAATACAATTCCAAATGAGAAACCAAAAAAGAAGTTTTTAATATTTTTCGAAAACCTATCGATAAAAACCAAACATGACCCTTCAACCCACCCCCTGGATGTGGGGTGGGAGTAACTTTAAAATCTTAAATAGCAACCCCCACTTTTTATTGCAGATTCGAATTCGTCATGAAAAATTAAGCAACATTTATTCGCAATATTTTTTAAAATTGCCGATAGATGGCGCTAATAAATCGTATTTTTCCAATTAAAGCGCCATCTATCAACAATTCTAAAAAATGTTTCGAATAAATGTTGCTTAATTTTTCATGATGAATTAGAATCTGTAATAAAAAGTGGGGGTAAGTTGAAGGGTCATGTTTGGTGTTATTCGATAGGATTTCGAAAAGTATTAAAAACCTTTTTTTTGGTTTCTCATTTGGAAGTGTATTTCTCGAGATATTAGACCGTTTCTATAATTTACCTATGGTATCAGGCTAAATTGTTTTTCTCAATTATAGCGTCATCTATCCACAGCTCGAAAAAATGTCTTGAATAAAAGTTGCTTTCTTTTACGTAACAAATCCAAATCTGCAAGAAAAACTAGGGGTTTCCATTTGAGATTTTAAAGTTACCCCCACCCCACCTCCAGGGGGTGTAGTGGGGGTTGGTGTTTGATGTCATTGGATAGATTTTTGAAAATGATTGAACACGTATTTTTCGGTTTTTCGATCCGATGTTTAGTTCGCGGAATATTCGACTGTTCCGCTACTTTTGGGCCACCTTGTATATAAATATTATATATACCATTTTAAACAACCGTGGTATTATAAAAAGTATCTACTTTTTTATACTAGCGTAATTTTTGGAATTACAATTTTAACAGTAAATACACCTACTAAAAATTCATATTTTATTCTTTCGAAACATGTGCCTATATAAATATGTATAACAAAACCGTGGTATTATAAAAAGTACTTTTTTATCATAGTGTATATTTTGAAATTTTAAGCATTTTATATCGTCAAATTATTTTATATTCTCTCCTATTGGGACCGTGCAAGTTCGGCAAAGCGACCTCTATTTCTACGCTATGTACTTTTATTCGCACTTTTAATTATATTAGCCAATTATATTAGTCCTGGTTGCTGGATAATTCTCAAGACCATAGTCCAAAAAAATAATAAGAAGAAAAAATAAGATGCAGGTTATGTTTAGCAAACGTAAACAATTGTATGTAGTAAATAAAATCAGTTATTAAAATGCAGTACTGCAAGCAAAATACAATTAATTAAATTTACCTTTATACCTATAATAATTGCATATCATATCAATATTGTGGAGCAATATATAATTTTTCTGCGTCAATGACAGAAGGTATGAAATATACGTCAATTTGACAATTTCAATTGACAATATGAATTATTTAAGATAGTTGCAATATTTCTCCGCGACTCGCGCACGGTCGTTTCTCGTTTCCCTTTCCAAGTACTTGCACACCGCGAATAAATAATAAAAACGTTTTATTATAAAAAAGTTCTTTTTTATAAAAGTGTAATTATTACTATTAAGAATATTTCAGCTCATTTCCTAGACATTGATGACTGTTGCGACTTAAATTCTGATCATTCGCCCATAGTATTAACCACGAGTGACAAGATTATTAAAAAACAAAGTAACCCTACATTAACAAATAACTGGACGGATTGGGCAAGTTTTAAACCTTGAAGAGAGAATAAATCTAAGTGTACCACTACAAAACGCACTACTTGAAAACCAATTTTTTCTATAATGAGCACTTTGAACTGATGCAACTTACAGACCATAATACATAGCTAAAGTAACTTTTGAAGCGGTAATGATTAATTTTATTTGGGAGACTAATGAAGGGGTAATTTTTACGATTTTTTTACCAAAAAAAGGGACCAACTTTATTTTGAGCGTAACTTACTTACTTTTGATGCTAGAAACTTTTTTAAAAAACAAAAAAAAAGGATTTTGGAAACACTTTAAAAACGTTTTGATTAGTTTCCCCCGAAAAAGTGCTTCATTTTTGGCTATTTCGCGTTGAAATATTCGATTTGAAATTTGACGAATAAGAAGCTACTTTTCATAAGCTAAGCTGCTTTTACTCGGTCTACACTCTTCATGTATACACCGTTTTTTTCACTTTTTTATAAGTTTTATTTTTCTAAGATTATTTTTTCGATAAAATACTTACTTTTTCAGTGATTTGCAAAAAAACCGTCTAAAAACGTTTTTTTTTTTGTTTGTAGAAAAATGAACATATTATTCACTCGCAAATAACTCGAAAAGTATGTGACTTCGTGAAAAATATCCATAGAACAAATGTCGCTTAGAATTAGTTATTATATCTACTTCCGGACTTATTCTGAACGTATATTTTTTCACCCCCAGAGCAAAAGCACACATCGGCACACAATATCACTTTTTTTCTTTGACATTTTATCTATGTGTATGCCAAATTTCATGGCAATACCAGAAGCGGTTCTTTAAAATAAACAGCAAAAACCGTGAGTAAAAATGAACTAGCATAGACAAAAGACAATATGAGGTGTATGGATATGTTTATTAAAATTGGTTTAATTTGATTATAAACGATTATTGACTAATGACTGGAAGCTGTCTGTCGCATAGGTAAAACCTAAACTAATAACGCTCATATGATTATGTTTATTTACTAAACAGGTTAGTGTTTTAATTTCAAACTTCAATAGAGGTACATCGTTAATACTAACACTGCTTTCAACAGTAAATTGGGTTTTAAAGGTAAATTTGTAAACAAATTGATCAGAATATGAGAATTGTTGAGGAAATTCGTTTATTTTGGGTATGTGTAAATCTGTTGTCTTAAAAACGGCTTATAGCCAACATTTTTGTTGGTTTATAAATATATGTTAGATTAAAAATTTCTACTCACAGATTTGGCTGCTATTTGTTTATTAATTGTTTAAACAATAAAAGCTGTTTTGTATAAAAATTTTTAAAAATATCGGTGAATTAATCACTTTACCTTGATCAAAAATGTTTCTGTTTTGTTGTTGAATTATGCTGAATCTGAATCTGAGGTTACAAAGGGAAAATTAAAAAAAAATTGTTTGAGCTTTTATAGATACAGTAGTTATGTCTGATGCGTAACTTTTAACTATATGGGAAACTTTTTAATAATAACTTTTTACTAGACACAAAAATCTATCCTTAGAAAAACTCGAAAACGTCATATTTAGACAAGGTAAGTTACATACATGAAGAACAGTGTACCTATATTTCAAAAATCTGACGATTTGGGCGGGGCGTAAAGAAATAAGCGAGTCACAAAGTTTCCCAAAAAAGGCGAATATTTAGCGAAATTAACATCAAATCGAAAAACTGAAAAAAAAGTGTTCAATATTTTCCAAAAATTTATCGAATGATACCAAACAGCACCACCCCACGTAGGTGGGGTGAGGGGTTACTTTGAAATCTTACATAAGAATCCAAATTGTTATTATAGATTTGGATTCATTACTTAAAAATAAATCATTTTTATTGGAGTAATTTTTTCGAATTATGGATACCTAGATGGCTATAATCGGAAAAAACGATTATCTTCACAACCCAATAGGTCCGCATGACGGCATCCAATGCTTCCCTACTATTGGATAAAACAGAGGTTTTGAAATTGGCTAGAATTAAAGAAAAATATCCCCAATACGAATCCTAAAGTTTGCTAATACGCCAGTCAATGGGAGCAAGAATAGGATATTACCTCCGAATTCTATCCTACTGCATGGATTTTAATGAAATTTTGGGAATAGCCTCTACTTATCTCTTAATTCAAAGTTTACCATGCCGATGTGCGCTTTTATCTTGGGGGTGGTTCCCGCCCCTTCTCGGGGGTGGAAAATGTTTCGGTTAAACTAACCACGGAAGTGGCTATAGAACCTAATTCTAAGCATAAACTGTTCTACATTTTTCTTTGAAAACTCAATACTTTTTGAGTTATTGGTGGTTGAAAATTGGCCATTTTCACTAAAAATGACACCTTTTCAGACGGTTTTTTGCGAATACCTTAAAAACTATGCATTTCAATAAAAAGACTATATATAACATTTTTATAGCTTATAAGAAAACAAAGAGATTCGGTCCTTCATAAATCTTCTAGCTATAGTACAAACAGAGATATGGTAGGTGAGAAGAGCTTGTTTTTTTTTGTGCACAAAATGAACAATATTAAATGTCGATTTTATTCAAAACAAGCGAGATATGCAGCAAAAAATTTGATGACTAATGTATTTTAAGAAAAAATGAGAATTATATTTAGCCCTCATCCCCCAGAATTTAAATGCATCGTTTTCCTTTTACTATACCTTTTATCATAGTGTTATTTCTATGTTCAAAAAGTTGCAAGGGTTAAAAATGAATGGTTTTAGAAAAAAAAAATGAGATCAAGTTATAGAGCGCATTTTTAAATTTTCTTAAAAATCTTCTTTTTCTCCCTGTAACTTGAAAACAGTAAGAGATGCAGTAATGAAAAATAAATATATAAAAATATCTAAAAAAACCCTACATTTTTGTTTGGTATCTTTTTTTCGTAACTCTTATCATTTTCGAGTTACATGGAGAAAAAGGAAGATTTTTAAGAAAATTTAAAAATGCGCTCTATAATTTGATTTTTTTTCAAAAACAATTCCTTTTAAACCCCTCCAACTTTTTGGACATGAAAATAACACTATAATAAAAAGTATTGTAGAAGAAAAACGATGTATTTAAATTCTGAAGGATGAGGGGTTAAAAATTTACTTCCCATTTTTTCTTAAAATACATTAGTCATCAATATTTTGCTGCATATCTCGCTTAGATTGAATGTAATCGACATTTAATATTGCTCATTTTAAAGGCCTTTTCAAGCACTCCAACAGGTATTGGCAGCATTATACACCAAAAATCCACCGTTTCTCTGTTATTTCAAGTTGAATACATCGATTTGAGCATGCACCAAAAAAACAAACTATTCTCAGCTACCATAATATCCCTTTTTGTATTATAACTAGAAGATTTGTGAAATAACGAGTCTCTTTGTTTTTTCATAATCTACAATAATATTTTATATAGTTTTTTTTCGTTAGATACGTAGTTTTTCCGCAGTAGTATTCCCGTAGTATTCGCAAAAAACCGTCCGAAAAGGTGTCATTTTTCAATCAAAATGGCCAATATTCAACCACAAACAACTCAAAAAGTATTGAGTTTTCAAAAAAAATTATAGAACAGTTTTTGCTTACAATTAGGTTTTCTAGCCACATCCGCGGTTATTTTAACCAAAAAATTTTCCACCCCCGAGAAAGGGTGGGAACCACCCTCAAGATAAAAGCGCACATCGGCATGGGGTAGACGTTGTTTCCTGATATATTCCCTACTTACTCTGAAAATATCAAGTAAATCGATGTAGTAGGATGGAATTCGGAGCCAAATATTCTCATTGACTGCCCTATAACAGAACGTTTACTAACGACTTTAGTTATCTTGTTTAATTATGTTTTGAAGCTATATTAATAAATAAGTGTTCACTGCAAAATTGTTGTTTTTATTATTTATTAAACGTATTACAAGTTAAAATAAATTACATATTCCTAGGAAAATTAAAAAAATATTTGTAGGTCTTAAGTTAGCTAAAAATAGTATGTTTCAGTGATTACGTCTCGATGGAGGCCCCTCTTGACCGGCTTTAACCGGAGAGTATCGCCCCCAAGCCCTCCTTAGGTATCTCCCTTCTTCTTCTTGTTTCTAGCATAATCGGTCATGCTAATAGGCTACTGCCTGTTCATTGTCATCAGTCTTCCCCGGACGATGAGGTCCAGCATTCTCGCCATCGTTTGCGTTCCAAGACATGATGTTATAGGTGGCAATCCTGAGTTTATTTTGTTTCCAAATATTATTCCGTTTTCTTGCTGTTTTCGTCATCTTTATATAAGTCCATTTCCGAGGCTTACTTGCATTTCTGTGAGCCGTGGTGGGATTTTTCCCCAGGTAGGGGGCTAACCTGGCCTGCGAAACCCTTCTCCATTACCCGAGCTTGGGACCGGCAATGGTACTACGAGCTACTCAATCCACCCAGCAATACCATAGGCAGAGACCTCTCCCGTTTTTCAAATTTATGAGTTTATAATTTGGTCACCCTAATATCGTTAGACAAATTATCTGTAGTTGAGACTACGAACCAGATAAAAAATATATAGAACGTAAATTTAATTATTAGAAAACCATTTTCGCGGGCTACCCACCCTTACATAATTTCTATCGGATGGAAATGGTAAAGTGAGCCAGTTTTAAATAATTTATAACGTAAAAATTAACACAACATTATAAAACTAAGTATAATCCTTTATTGTTAAATGTCAAAGGTCCTAAGTTTAAATTGCAGATTTGAAAACAAACCATGTATACCAGGACAAATCTGTTTTGAGGTGGATGTGAGAGGTGGCATTCGGATTTTTAAATGCTTTTCTTTACTTCAATAGTTTGCATCAAATCTTTAGACGTTAATTTGACTGACTTTTCTTCAATGCAAATGAATGAAAATTTGCAGACATATGCACTCGCGAGAACAGTACACGAATAGTCAAAAAAAATTATGTTTATTAATTGTTTAAATAAAAAAAAACGATTTTAATGGAAAATGCTTAAATTCTCTTGTCTTTTACAATGTCGAAACTTGAGACTTATGCTTCATAAATAAAAAATAAAGTTTTAAATTTTAAACGCTTATATGTATATTTTTTATAATATATAAATCGGCGCTTATTCGTATCAAATTTCAATACGATACCAAACAAAACTTCAACCAAAACTCGAATTCAAAAAATTCGTGTTTTTATCGTAGTCTTAGAAAAACCACCGGTAGAGACGTTTTGTGCTACAATTAATATTAGAATTCGTTTTGCGATATTAATTAATTAAACGCTTTTCTTTAGTTGAATCGTTTGGGTCAAATATTTGGACGTTAATTTGACTGCCTTTTCTTCAATGCAAATGACTAAAAATTTGCAGACATATGCATTCGCGGGAACAATACACGAATAGTCAATAAAATTTTTTTTGTTCATTAATTGTTTAAATAAAAAAACGATTTTAACGGAAAATGCTTAAATTCTCTTGTTTTTTACAATGAAGAAACTTGAAACTTTTACAGATTGTAGCTAATTATATGAACTATACATAATTTCACTTTTTACGTTAATTTTTTACGTTATGCTTCATAAATAAACAATAAAATTTCAATTTTTTTGCCGATTCCGACTACTTCTCATGTTTGTACATGATATGTTTTATATGTTCAAGCAATCTATATAGTGTAATAGGTAAGATTTGTAGCTTTCTTTGGGTTGTTCTTCTTTAATATTAGGCCGGCAGCTGGTGTTTTCTGGTAATTAAATATGTAGTTAAAAATATTTATTTATACTTAGGTAAATACCGTTAAAGCAGGACATAATATTGTATGTGTTAAAATTAATTTTATCAATTTTTTAATAACATTTAACCTCACAGGGACCTCCCTCTTACCGCATGCTTGCATTAATAACTGATGTAGAATAGCTTTTATAATTAATCTTGTTATTGTTAGAATTACTGATACTAAAAGAACTTTATAAAAACACAGTTAGATCTAAAATTACTTTAGGTATACAGTTCAAAACTTTAAAATTCAGCACAAAATGCAAGCATGTCCCCGCTCTTTTTTTTTATTAAAAATACAAAATCTAAAAATATTTTTTTAACCGAGTCTTTTCATTAGTACACTTATGCTTGGAAAATGAATTGCACAACACAACAATTAAAATACTGATACACTTAACTCATTTTCTCCTTCTTCCGTATTTTCTTCGTCACTATCATCGCCCAATTCAATAATAAATTTATTTCCACCATTAATGTGGAAGTGCCCAATCTTCTTATAATATTCTTCCACTTTGATCACTTTGGCGATTTTTTTCTGCCAGTCTACTTTTGTAATATTGGCTACTTCTTTTTTAATTATCTCAATTACCTTTTTGTCAAATTTAGGAAATTTATTTGAACGCCTTATACTTGGTTTTAATTGTCCCCAAATTAACTCAATAGGATTGAAAACACAAAAGTAGGGGGGAAGTCTCAATATAGTGTGTCCATGCTTTTCGGCAATACTCTCTAGAGCGTATAATTTTCTAAATTGCTTTGTGTGTAGAACTTCAATAAGTTGTTTTTTTGTGTAAAAATCTTCGAAATACAAATCATTTTCCATTAAAAAATTTTGTAGGTCAGCTTTCTTTGAAGATGTATTTGGTATTTTAGTGAGTTGTCGGGAATGATAGGAAGCGTTGTCAAGCACTATTACGCTGTTTTTCTCCAAGTTTGGGATCAGCGAGTTTTCAAACCAATCTTCAAAAATGTCAGCTTCCATATTCTTGTGGTAGTCAACGTTACAATCTTCCATTTTCTTCCCACATAATTTTAAAGCATTCGGAACCCATCCCTCACTTCCTCCGCAATGTACAATAATTAGTCGCGAGCCTTTATTTGCAGGCATTTCTGGTATGCACATGCTTGAACCATCTGTCCATCCTTTCTTTACTGTATCGTGGGTATCATACCAAGTTTCATCTAAATAATAAATTCTCCTATTTTCTTGCCTATATTTAGTAATTTCTTCTAGGTACATATTACGTCTGTTGACTATTCTTTGGCTTTCCATAATTGCTTGACGTTTATTTATTTTTTTGAACTTAAAGCCCATTTTTTTTATCCAATTTTGAAGAGTTTTCTCACAGCAGTTCATATTTCGACCGGTTGTTTCCAATTTCTTTCTTATTATTTCTATTGTAGGTATTTCATTGCTTTTGTAGCAGTCGTATATTGTGGTTTTCAATCCCACGGGCGCCACATCACTATTCACATTAATTAAATTACAATAATCAACACTTGACACTCTCCAAACGAAATACTAAACCAATATTCAAAATAATTACAGCAAACAAAACACTCGTATCACTTAACACACGTACACTCCAGTACTAATACACTGCTAGGCTACCGAACTAAAACTAATCTTTTGCACGAAACTTGTGAATAGATATGCGGGAGGTCTGGCCGTAAAAACACAGATGCTTTCACAAAGGGCCGCTTCTAAAACGTTTGACCTAACATCTATATTTGAAGAATATCATATTTCACCAGCTTAAAGCTATTCTACAGTATTTTTTACTTGGACAATACATATTTTAATAAACATGACGATATATTTTAATGTTTGAAAAGTGTAAAACTAAAAAGTAAAAAATAAAAAATATGAAAAAAATATTTTTAAGAAACGCTTTTCTTTGGTTATGACTGACTAAAATTAAACATATAAAAAAAATCAACCAAAAAGCAAAAAATAAAAAAATTTGAAAAAACCTAACACATTCGTTAAAGAAAAGCGTGGTGCGAAAACCGTTTATTCGATGAACACGCGCCACGCTTTTCTTTGACGAATGTGTTAGATTTTTTCAATTTCTTTATAATATGTTTAATTTTAGACACTCATAACTAAAGAAAAGCGTTTCTTAAAAATATTTTTTTCATATTTTTTATTGCAGATAAAGTTAGGTGATAACTTCAATAATTATAATTGACTTATGCTCCTTCTCAAATATACCCGGAACATTAATAAAAAAATTAAAATATTTAAAAATTTCCAAAAATATCGAATTTTTTCTACTTTCGTTGTTTAACTTTAAAATGATTCATTTTGGAACAAAGTCGTAGGGAAATAAAATAAAGATAAATTAAATTTTGTATGATATACGACTGGTTTAAAGTGTCTTAAATTATTACCCTTCCTGCAAAATAGCAACAAATACAAAATAAGGAGGCAAAAAAGCCTGTTTTTATTCAATGTTTTTCAACCACTTTCGATGCACTTAAAATCTTCGTAATTCGCTTAGAAAATTATTACAACATACTTCAACCGTCCACAAAATTTCATTAAAATCGACTTAATAAATTTTGCATAATAATTGAATATTGCATATATTTCTGGGCAACTATATGCACATCTTTTGGACTACTTGGTAGTATGAAATAGCCCTGCCATGACAGGGTCTTCTAACAATATGACCAAAAATGGTACCATTGCTCCTGTAGTGATTCTTTCCCAAGTTAACACACAACTTTTTTAACTTGGCTACACGATACTGATGAGGACCAATTAGTCCGAAACCCGTGTTGCCCCGAAATATATGGAATTATGACCCTTCGTCATTTTATATATTTCCTTTTATATTCACATTCACTTTGCGAGTTTTAGACAATAATTATGCTTATCTATTTTTATATTTGTACTCGCTTATTCAACATCATTTTATTTAATAACTTTATGGCTTTTCATTTCCTCAGATAGCCTTACCTCCTTGGCAATGTTAGTTGTAACCTTGCGATGACAGGGTCTTCTAACAATATGACCATAAATGGTACCATTGTTATTGTAGTGATCCTTTCCCAAGTTAACATACAACTTTTGTAACATGGCTACACTATACTGATGAGAACCAAGTAGTCCGAAACACGTGTATATAGTTGCCCAGAAATAGACGGAATGATAACCCTTCATCATTTTATATATTTCCTTATATATTCACATTCACTTTGCGAGTTTTATCCCATAATTATGCTTATCTATATTTATATTTGTACTCGCTTATTCAACATCATTTATTTAATAACTTTATGGCTTTTCATTTCTTCAGATAGCCTTACCTCCTTGGCAATGTTAGTTGTAGCCCTGTGATGACAGGGTCTTCTAACAATATGACCATAAATGGTAACATTGTTACTGTAGTGATCCTTTCCCAAGTTAACATACAACTTTATTACTTGGCTACACTATACTGATGAGGACCAAGTAGTCCGAAATACGTGTATATAGACTTGCGTCTAGACAGCATACCAACAAATCAGGCGATTCAGTATCGATATCAAATTCAGATCGATACAATCGAATTGAATTTAGTAGCTCGGAGTGCTGGTTATGTCATTGGGAAAACAATAACATAACCTAAATTAAATTAATGGTGACATAAATAAATGGAAGAACTAACATTATTTAAATTAGTTGCAACACATTAGATTATGCATTTTAGGTAAAAATGCATTGCCTAAAAAGCAGTGAAATTTCTTCCAAGAGGTATTCAGTTGTCTCTTATAATCTATTTGTATCTCATGTTTTTAAACTTGCAGGATTTTAGATTGATGTAGAATGAAAATATGAAAACACGTAAATTTGCGCACTAATAACTGGAGAAAGGAAAAATGCAAGTGCATATTTTATGATAACGTACTTAGTGTACCAAGTACACTTTTATTACAAAAAGATTCCATAATATTAATTTTAGGGCTCTTATTGTACATTATAGTCTAGTTATTAAGATCAGATTTGTATACCTAGTTCCTTCCATTCGCCATTTTAGTAACTGTTTTGGAAAACTTGAATTTAACTGTATTTTAACAAATAAAATTAGGCTTAATATTACTGACCACATTATCAAAATTGAGCATATAATGGTGTTTTAAACATTGTCAGTTAATGATATTTTTCATTTGTAAATTAGTCTTATTTTGTGTTTACAACTGTATTAAACAAATACCAAATTTTCATTTGTTTTTCATTATATTAATTTTATTTTTTATTATCTTTATTATTTATATTAAATCTACGAAGGTTGATTTAAATTGTAATAATAATTATTTTAAGTAATTTATTTTAGTACAGGATTTAATAAAAAGTAAAACAAAAATAAAATTAATCTCAGCTTTATTAACATAAAAACAAAAGACTGTTAACAGAGTCATATTAATCACGTATTAGTGAGGGTATAACAATTTGGAAGAGAATAATTTATAGCAGAGTATAGAAATGAAATATCTGAGTGATTTCGAAAAAGCATACGATATGGCACATGGGAAGATTGTTTGGTAGATATTGAGTGAGTACAACTAGTGATGCAGTAAGTATAAGTGTATAAGAATTAAAAAAATACTTGGTAAATAGAACTGAATCAAGTATAGTCAAAATGACACATAATAATACATGCAAATAAACACATGATGGCTTATTCACAGCGTTCTCATAAAAAAAATAGAATGCTACAAAAAACATCTGTAAGAAAAATAAAAAAGGTTTATTTAAAAAGTACCTAACTGTTTTCTATGAAAATTACAATAAAACTATAGAAATTGAATGAACATATCACGCAGTTATGATAAGAATTTTCAAAATACCATTTATGAAATTAAAATAAGATGCATCATATTTTTGAGAGAGAACAGTATATACATATTATGGTTAAGATACTGTTTACTTGGTTTAATAGAGATAAAATAAGTATGATATCTATCGAGGTACACCATCAAGGAATACAGGCAGGTATACAGCGGATCACTTCCTAGTAAAACTTCCATTAACCGAAATAATTGGAGGGGGGGGGGGTGGTAGGCTGTTTCCAATAACAAGAATTTCGGTTAAAAATAACATTGTTTTTTGTATTCTTCTTGTATCAAATTACATATTATTCTTGGTCAAAGTTGGTATTAAAAAATACTATAAGGTCATTTCATAATGTGTTGTATATTTAATTGCTTTCCTTAGTTCTATGAAAACAATGTTGACAAATTAACATGGAATTGTTTCCGTTTTGTGATAAAAATTTACTTTTTATTGACGAATTTATTAAAACTGTCAGCCGTTTCAGTTAAACAATGTTTGGTTAACAGAGGTTTTACTGTACTTCTACTATGTGTTGATTTAGAAAAGGCATAGGCCACGGTTCCTCTTATAAAACTTAAAATTCCATACTTCCTATTTTTATTATTTTATTTTGAATATCCTTATCAATTCCCATTTATTTTAAGTCAAATCATTGCTTCTTCGGAACATACTTCTTGCAAGATTTGTGCCATCATATCTCTCCTCTTCGCTATTATAACTATATGACCAGAAGAGGACACTGTTTGTTAGGCTCTTCATCTTATTGCAGTTTGATCGTGAATATCCCTATTTTACCCATTCAGGGTTTGGCTACTTTTCCCATACATGCTTTTCATTGATTCTCATTTGTTTCGAACTCCTGTCATATGTTATATAATCTATATATAGTCGGTTCTCTAAACTCAGACACAACTGGCTAGTGATTTTAGTCAGTAATTTTGCCAATTTGGTAAAATTGGCAAAAAAAAAATAATTATTAAATAGTTAATAACTACTAGTTAGTAATTTTGGCAAAATTAGCAAAAAACAAAAAAATTACCTACTAAAATCACTAGCCAGTTGTGTCTGAGTTTAGTGAACCGACTATATATGAATTATACAGTGATGAGTGCACTAATAACTGGCAAAATAATGCAAAAGATGGAAAACATAATACATTGTGTAACAAAAAAAAGATGAAACTAGTGGAGGTGGAGATTACCGTTATAAACATAAAAATTACAATTACATTACATAGTTTCCCACCTTTTGACGTATCAGAGGTGTATGGCAACTGTCACTGTGACAGTAGAATTTCATAAAATACTCCTGTCACATGTCTAAAGGTGAGAAACTATGTAATGTAATGTTAGGGGCTGTCCATTAATCACGTGAGGCTCGAAAGGAGGGGGAGGAGAGGTCCATAAAAAATCACGAAATGTCACAATACAGGTGATATAGGTGGTCTTAAACCTTTCCATGTATCACCAAGGGGGAGGGGGGGTTAAAAAATGCCAAAAAAACATCACGTGATTAATGGACAACCCCTTACTTATTTATATGTGTATAACGATAACTTCCACCTCCACTAGTTTCATCTCTTTTTGTTTCACAATGTATTATGTCTTTCATCTTTTGCGGTTATTAGTGTGCTTATCATTGTAGGTATACAGATAGACAGATATGTAAGTATATATTATGAATAGTATACAACATATTTATGATAGAGGCTCGAAACAAATGGGAGTCGATGAAAAGCCCTATTTGGTAATCATATGATTTTTCCACTACTTGTTTTGTTCTGTGTGTTGCATCTTCTTTTATACATATAATAGTTGATTGCACTTTATAGGACATATTGAGAAGAACTACCTCTAGAATTGTTACATTCTCTAGTATTGCCTTACTTGTGTATCAGTTTGTGACACTTTTTTTGTCTTCATATGTGCATAATTCTTTGCTATAATATCTTTACCTGGTGCTTTGTTGCATCATGATTTCATTAATTGAAGCGTTTATTTGAAAAACAACACTTGTCCAAAAATTTAAATTTTAGCAAATCAAGAAGAACTTCCCAGACATCTGTTGTTTTTATACAACTATCCAAATATTCTATGCAGTTTACTCCCGACATCTGAGATTTTTACACAACTGAATGTGTCAGATGCATAAAGAATCTATTATTCTATGAAAAGAATATATAAAGTCGAATTTGCGAAAATTGGACATGTGCTGTTTTTCAAATAAACACTTAAATTTCATCTCTGGCGGGATCGTCTATTTCCACATTATTGGTCCACATCTTCTACTTTTTTCTTGTTAGTAATTTGTTGTTAGTAGTTTTTGAAATTATTCCTCTTAAACTGACATATATTTTACTTCTTCAATAGCTTTCCTTCTTTATTTTTAATGCTAGTTGTGTATAGTTTACAACTGATGTTTTGTTATTTGGTTTTTTGATAGAACATTTTGAGTTGTTAGTTTAACAGTTAAAGTTAAGTTAATGATAGTTATTACTATCATTTTTGGTTTCAATTACTTTTTTTCATCAAGTTTCTCTTATTATGATATCGCTTTGTATTGTTTTGCAACAAGTTGGGCACTCCATATTAAAATAAATGAATTATGTTATCATTTATGACATAAATAAATAAACACAAGTAAATACATAAATAAAAAAATAATTATTGTATTTACTAATTTACTGAGTGAAAAAAAAGGATTGGTTAGGTTTAGGTTAGGTTAGATGTTACTGATGTTAGATCTAAGAAATAGTAAATAGTATTAAATACGATTCGATTGTTGATACTTTTCGATGTGATCGAAAAATCTGATTTGTATGAATCGATACCGATCTGCCTGATTTGTTTGTATGCTGTCTAGACGCTAGTGTGTATATAGTTGCCCAGAAATATACGGAATGATAACCCTTCATCATTTTATATATTTCCTTTTATATTCTCATTACCTTTGCGAGTTTTAGCCAATAATTTTGCTCATCTATATCATCATCATCATCATCATTCTCTTTGCCTTATCCCTATGCGGGGTCGGCTTCCCTAATTGCATTTCTCCACACAATTCTATCTTGGGCCATATCAATGTTAATCCCCTTTACCAACATGTCCTGCCTTATCGTCTCCCCCCAGGTCTTCTTTGGTCTTCCTCTCCTACTCCTTCCAGGAATCTGCACTTCAGCTATTCTTCGTATTGGGTGGTTAACGTCTCGACGTTGAACATGACCAAACCATCTTAACCTATGCTCTCTCATTTTGGCATCAATTGGTGCCACACCTAGACTTCCCCTAATATACTCATTTCTAATTTTATCCTTCTTTGTCACTCCACTCATCCATCTAAGCATTCTCATTTCCGCCACATGCATTCGCTGTTCCTCTTTCTTTTTCACTGCCCAACATTCAGTTCCGTACATCATAGCTGGTCTTATGGCTGTTTTATAGAATTTTCCCTTCAGCTTCATTGGAATTTTTCTGTCACACAACACACCACTCGCTTCTTTCCACTTCATCCATCCAGCCCTAATTCTACTGCATGCATCTCCATCTATTTCTCCATTACTCTGTAATACCGATCCTAGGTACTTAAAACTATTGCTTTTTACAATCATTTCACCATCCAAAGATACCATTTTATTTGTAGTAGCTCCATCTTTAAATGAACATTCCAAATACTCTGTTTTTGTCCTACTAAGTTTTAAACCTTTTTCCTCCAGAGCTTGTCTCCACTGTTCCAGTTTTTGTTCTAAGTCTCTTTCACTATTTCCTACTAACACGACATCATCAGCATACATTAAGCACCATGGAATGTTACCCTGTATTTTCGCTGTTATCTGGTCCAAAACTAATGAGAATAAATACGGACTAAGCACAGAACCTTGATGCAATCCTACTTTCACATGAAATTTATCAGTCTCTCCCACACCTGTCCTAACACTAGTCGTTACTCCCTCATACATATCCCTCACAATCTTTACATATTCACCAGGGACTCCTTTCTTATTGAGTGCCCACCACAGAATCTCTCGAGGAACTCTATCATATGCTTTCTCAAGATCAATGAATACCATATGAGCGTTTGTTTCTTTACTCCTGTATTTTTCCATCAACTGCCTTATAGTGAAAATTGCATCTGTTGTTGATCTACCCTGCATAAAGCCAAATTGATTCTCGGATATTTCGGTCTCTTCACGTATCCGTCTATCAATTACTCTTTCCCATATTTTCATGGTGTGGCTAAGCAGTTTTATAGCCCTGTAGTTTGTACATTGTTGTATATCTCCCTTGTTTTTGTAAACAGGTACCAGTATACTGCTTCTCCATTCGTCTGGCATTTGTCCAACTTCCATAATTCTATTAAATAGACCTGCTAGCCACCTTGTTCCTGTCTCTCCCAATGCTCTCCATACTTCCCCAGGAATATCATCTGGTCCTACCGCTTTTCCTTTCTTTATTTTTTGAAGCGCTTGAGCCACTTCCTCATTGGTTATTTTGGTGACCATTGCTGCTACTGTCTCCGTTGACTCTACAGGCTGTCTGTCAAATTCTTCATTTAATAAGCTGTCAAAGTACTTTCTCCATCTCTTTTTGACATCCCTTTCGTGAACTAGTATTTTATTATTTTCATCTCGGATACATCTAATCTGATTAAAATCTTTTGCTTTCTTTGCTCTCTGTTTGGCTATTTTATATATCTTCGTTTCGCCTTCCCTGGTATCAAGTTGATCGTATAGGTTTGAATACGCTTCTGCTTTAGCTTTTGCTACTGCTACTTTCGCTTCCTTTTTGGCGACCATATAGTTTTGAAGATCTATGTCCGATCTGGTTTCTTGCCACTTTTTATATAACTTTCTCTTCTCTTTTATTTTTCCTTGTACTTCATTTGACCACCACCAAGTCTCTTTATCTTCAAACTTCTTTCCTGACGTTTTCCCAAGTATTTCAATAGCCGTCTCTCTAATAATATTGGCCATTTTTCTCCAAATTGTGTTAGGGCTTCCTTTCATGTTCCAACATATTTTTTCTACTATTCTTTCCCTGAATAGACCTTCCTTCTCATCTTTTAGCATCCACCACTTGATTTTTTGTGGTCCTCTCCGATATTTTTGTTTAGTTTCGCTTTTTACTTCGATGTCCAGAACAAGCAGCTTATGTTGTTGGCTTACTGTCTCACTAACTATTACCTTGCAGTCCTTGCATTCACGTATGTCTTCTTTCCTTATCATGAAGTAGTCTATTTGGGATTGATGTTGTCCACTTTTGTAGGTAATAAGTTGAGTTTCTCTCTTTTTAAAGAATGTGTTAACAATCGCCATATCCAATGCTGTTGCTAATTCTAGCATGTCATCTCCAGCTTCATTTCTAGTTCCAAAGCCTAATCCCCCATGTATTGTTTCATATCCTGTCTTGGCTTGGCCCACATGTGCATTGAAATCACCTCCTATTATAACTTTCTCCTCCGCTGGAATATCACTCAGTATGTCTCCCAATTGATCATAGAAAGCTCTTCTTTCATTCTCACCCAGACCTGTTTGAGGAGCATACACACACACAACATTCAATACCTCTTTATCAATTACAAATTTCACTGACATCATTCTATCACTCGTTCTTACAACTTCTACTACGTTATCTTTCATTTCACTATCAGCAATTATACCAACTCCATTTCTAGTGTTACTACTCCCTACATACCACAATTTATATCCATCACCTAGTTCTTTCGCCCTTTGTCCTTTCCACCTAGTTTCTTGAATACAAGCAATTTGAACTCTTCTTCGTTTGAGCGCATCCACTAACTCCAGACTCTTACCTGTAAGACTACCAAGATTCCAAGACCCTATCCTGATTTTTCTAACCTGTAATGGTGTTCCCCCTGAGATAGTCCTCACCCGGAGATCCGAATGGAGGCTCATTTTACTTCCGGAACATTTTACCTCAGGAGATGCCATCATTTCAGTATAAGTTTTTATTTCGTTTGGAGAAGGTCTTTTCATTATTATGGCCTGAAAAGATTTTTGGATATTTGATGCCTGAATGCCTTTTCTATCAGCACCATACCCTGCCCTGTCCTGCACGTTTAGCCAATACACCACCAATGCAACCAAAGTGCAGTATTACCCCACACCCGCCTGCATTTTTCTGTATAGGCCAGGATCCCTACTGTAAGGACTGCCCTATAAGCCAATGTATTGTTGCCCGTATCCCGCCACTAGGAGGCACGTACTTCATTCGGGATACTTATATATATTATATATATGTTTGCTCATCTATATATATTATATCATATTATCAATCAGTCAGTTTGAAGCTTTACTCCAGATTCGAAAGTTTATTTGCAGATCCCATCGAAAGTTACGAGCATTACATAGAGTTCCAATTAAAGTTATTGGGCCCCGAAGTTCTAATGAAACTTCCAAATTAAACGGCAATAACAATACCGCTGACAATTTAAGGTAGAATTACAATTTTGGTGAACAATTTAGTTCAGTTCGGTTTGCCACTCGCGCGTATTTCAGGAAGCTACTGAAAAGTTTTTATTTAATGTAATTGGTTTTAGCAACGATTCATTGTACGATATTCAATTAATACCTATATACGGATTGCCTAAAATGTTTTGAGAATTTTATATACCTATCCTGTTTTTAGTATATTTTTTTGTATATTTTAATACAAAACTAATGCATTAAGAGCGTAGGCGCAAAATTTCGGACCAATGTTTTTTAATTTTTTTCGAATTCTGAGAAAACTAATAAATATTTTTGAAAAATTTAAACGGAGAATGAAAGATTATATTATTACCGAGTCACTATATAAAAATCACACTAAATTTTCTTTTTTTTTTGTTCACCCCTGTAACTTATTAAAATAAACATTATAGAAGTTTTCAAGTACTTTTAGCCCTCAGTAATAATGTATTCTTTGATTCTGAGTTTAAATTTTTTTAAAATACTTATTAGTTTTCTAAGGATTAAAAAAATGCATTAAAAAAGTATCGGCCCAAAATTTTGCGCCTACGCTCATTAGTTGATTGTGCTGATAGGCAAAAATTATATGAGTAATAATATCTGTCAAATATTTTTTTTACTAAAGCGCTTGTGAGAGAAATATCTCAGCACCCTGTTATTTCTTTTTGTATAGTTGATGCAGTATTGTAGTATTTTAAATGGATTTCTTCAGGTATTTATGCTTTATATAAAAAAAGTGGTGTCTGTCAGGACCTAATACTGCGACCAAACATTTATTGCCGCCATATCCAAATTATAAAAAACTCAGAATGGCCATGGCTTCGAACTTGCTTTTACAGATATCATCGACACCAAGTATGGTTTTTGCCTTCTTTATCTCTTTTGTCATTTGTATACTGCTAATCGAATTGATATTAAACTGAAATGCTGAAAGTAGCATTACATTTTATTTTTTGTTTTGGTAACAAGTTAGCAACAAAGTTTTCGTTTTAAAAGGCTTTTGTGGAAAAAGTTTATTTTTGACTTTTTAAAGAGTTGTCTTCTAATCCTTTTAAGCAAGAATATAACTGGAGGAGCTGATTACCAGCGAACAAGTTGATAAATTACTGACAATACTTCAACTGAATCGCTTATTTCAGAAACAACCTAAGTCACATTTTGGCGATTTTGAGTTTATTACATTACACTAACATGTATTTCTGTGGGACTAAGGTAGTTTCAGAAATAATATGAATATTTTAAATCGTTATAAAATCAACTGTGCTTACGGGACTTAGGTGTATTCTGAAATAAATTGTGTGTAACCCACAGAAATACATGTTGGTGTAATAAACTCAAAATTGCCAAAATGTGACTTAGGTTGTTTCTGAAATAAGAGATTCAACTACACTTCCATAAGCAGGCAGCTGAAGATGTATTATCATCTTGTGACCAAAAGGTAAATAGTAAGTTAAGGAAACTATAATAAATTACTCAACATTAATATCACAAGAGAGTGAGAATAAATTGACAATAACGCAAACATTTTTCGAAAATTTGTTGCCCGGCAATAGAAACGAGAGCACGGAGGGCTCCAGTGACTATTGCCGAATGGAAACAAGTTTGGGAACAAATTGGAGCATTTTTTTTTGTTATTTATTCTTACTATCGTGTGATATTTGACAGATTATTTTTTAATACTTACATATAAAATTCAAGTCATTTTATAAAAAAATCAGTAACATTCATTCCAATTAACGTAACCCATATTTTTCAACTTTTAAAAGTGAACAGCACGTTTAGGAAATATTCAGACGAAGATATCAATATAATATTAATTAAAATTATTTATAAATACAGTTTTATTTATGAAATAATCTTACCGAAGTATACTCGAGCGCTTAAAATTGACGATTTTTATTGTCCTCGTGATAATTTGACATTAGATGCAGAACTAAAAGTTTATTTTGGTTCATTTTCTTAAATATAACAGTTGTCAAAACGAGGAAACACGTTGTAAATAAACAGTCTACCTAAAAATGTTCCCAGTATAATAATCTAGGTAGAAAATTCCGGGTATAGTAATAATATTCTGATTGGACAGAATTAAACACGTGATGAAGAATCTTAATACACGATTGTAAATTAAAATCATTAAAAAATAATCAAAAATAAAATTACAAAAACTTCTAATTCCATTTCTATTTCTGACGGCCGAACGAACGACCAAAATTTTTACTGGACTCCCAGACAGGCTAAATGGGAATTTTTAGTACAGGGATAATATCCAAGCATTACATGACGGGGAAAATGCTAGACTAATATTTTTTCCCATTTTCAAGCATCCTAGATCTTTCGCCGGAAAAAATATTCTCCCAACTGGCCCCGCTTAGCGACTTTTCTCAATGTAAATAAACAATGGGACTATGTTTATTCTACTCGAATATTTTGAGACGAAAAAGTAAAGTGTGTAATAGGAACTGATGAGATTTACAGTGAAAAATAAATTAAAAGGAGAGACAGCAATTGTTGTGTAAATAAACAATTTTCTCGTTCGAAATTCTGTTTCGTTTTCGAATTTGTGTAAGACACAAATTTAAACTTTATATAGAGTGGAGGAAAAAATGCTACAATAATAACCACTTTGTGTTTGTGATTTCTATTGTGACTTCCTTGGGTAACCTATGACAAAACCAGTCTCATTGCCAGCAGCAGTAATCAAATATTTGTCTCTTATAAATGGGTTTTTGGAGACCTTCTGCGCTAGCGTCAGTCGTACAGTCCAGTCGGGTTAGACGAATAACACGCCTAACCTTGCATTAGGAGTTGCCCCAAATTTTATTTTTCTAATCTTTAAGGGGGGTCAATAGTAGCGTAAAATTAAAATCTCGACTGAATTCCGCCGTTGCGTTAGCCGTCATCTTGATTTTAAACGAGAACTGGTTTTGCTCAATATCTCCATCATTTTCAACTTTTCGACAAAAAGTATACCAACTAAAATTGTTTAAAATGTGATTTTCTATCATTTCTATTCTTACAATTTTTTTGTGCTGTCGATATTTTCCGAGTTATGGTGGAAAATAGTGATAGTTAGAGCATAATTATTGAATTATGTGGTTTATTATTAGTTTTATGACAAAAATGTTGTTATGCAAAAATAGAGAGAACTAAATTCTACACAATTTTAATCTATCTTATTTTTTTGCTAAAGTTAATATTTAAGGTAGTGCGTATGCGATAATGGCGCGAGCGTAAGACCTGATTGATTTTGTAGCAGTTGTTTTTGTCAATATCTACGCCATTTTCAACTAAAATTGTTCCAAATACGATTTCCTACAATTTCTTATTAACAATTTTTTTCATGCGGTTGATATTTTCCGAGTTAAGTAGGAAAATAGTAAAAAGTGGTGGGGGGAGCATAATTACTGAATTTAATCTTGTTTCCGAGTTGTCCCAAAGCACATAAAAGACATAAATAATAACTTATACGAGTATGCATTAAGTTCACTTAATTTTATTAACTAGCGGATTTTATTGGTTGAATTTGGCTGTCGATAATTAAGCTAACATATTTTAATATTTCAACAATTTTTTTTTTATTTTGAACCCTGTTGGAGGGAATTTTCCCATTGCTCTCCACCTCGTAGACCCGCCACTGGTTCTCTCGAAAAATTGTAGTAAATCGTAATTGCACCAATTATTTCAGTCCTTACACTTTTTGTAGAAAAAATGGAAATGGCGGAGATATTGAACAAAAACATTTGCTATAAAACCAAACAGGTCTTACGCTTTAATTCTCTTCATTTCTGTATAGGTTCAAATTTGTTGTAAAGCTAATAATAAACGAGATAATTCAATAAATCAAAAATTATGCTCTAACTTGTCACAATATTTTCCCCTTAACTCGGAAAATATCGACCGCGCGAAAAAAATTATAATAAATGAAATTATAGAAAATCGCATTTTCAACAATTTCAGTTTTTACACTTTTTGTCGAAAAGTTGAAATTGGCGGAGATATTGAGCAAAAACGGTTCTCACTTAAAATCAAGATGGCGGCTAACGCAACGGTCAAATTCAGTCGAGATTTTAAATTTATACTACTATTGACGCCCCCTAAGGAATAGCAAAATAAAATTTGGGGCAGCTCGCAATTCAAGATCGAATGCTATCCCGACTAGGCTAGTATTATATTTTTTGGTATAACTAAAATATAAATAGGTTTCATCGGTGAAGACGATTGTCCTGTTGTCAGGACAATTTTCTAGTCACAATTTTTGTATATCATGCTTTTCTATTCAAATGCGACGAATTCCTTTCCTTAACGTTTCAATACTTCCCAAAATAAACACATTGTTCAGTAAATTCTCTATATACAGTCGAACCCGCATAATAGAATATCTGCTATAGGAATATCCCGCTTTAAGGAATATAAGCTTCTTATTAATGAAAGAATTAAATTAGAAATCGAAATTAATGAAAGAATCCAGGCAGGAAACAGTACCTACTGGAAATACAGTAACTTCTTCAAAGATAAGAAGCTTACTCAGAATACAAAACTGAAAATTTACAAAGCAGCAATTAGACTAGTAATCACATATGGTGCTGAAGTAATGTGTCTGACCCAGAAAGAGGAAGAAAGATTAAGGGTCCTAGAGAGGAAAATAATTCGGAGGATAGCAGGCCCACTAAATTTAGGTAATAATGAATTTAGAAAACTCATGAACCACGAAGTAAGAGAACTTCTGAAAGGAGAAGACATCGTCAGATGTATCAAGGCACATTGACTCAGATGAATGGGACATATAGAAAGGAGGAATCCAGAAGCCGTTATCAAGAAAATTTCCAAATGGAGACCTGTATCAGTCAGACCACGACGAAGACCCAAAACTGGATGAGAGAGCCAGATAGTGGAGGACCTTAAGAAGATGGGAGTCAGAGAATGGGTAACCAGAAGCAAAAACAGGAACGAATGGAGGACAATTGTAGAAGATGCCAAGTCACACAGCCAATTGTAAAACCAAAATGTCAATCCGGATTGATTCACCGCGACAAACTAATCGGAAGAGCCCAAGGAGGGCGGCAATCACTCCGCTAGGAGTGTAGATGCCATGATGATGAAGGAATAGAAATTTGAGGTCCCGAAACGTTTCTACTAGCCACCAATGATCGGCTATTAGAATATCCCGGTTATAAGAATACTTTTGCTTGTCTCGAAGGCTATTCCAATAAGCGGGTTCGACGTACTCGCAAACGAATCAACTTTCCTGCTATCTTCTCTGCTATGTAAAAATTAATAAGGTGATGAAGCAAACTCTCATGAAATGTATCCATTTTTTTATGCCCTTGTTTTTTTTTGGTGGGGGGGAAAACACTTTTTCTCCTGCATCGACTTCACCAGCAATTATTTTTATAGTTGAAAGATTTCAACCATAAAATTACAATATAAACCTACATACAGGGTAGCAAAAATTATGGAAACACGGGAATTTCTCGAAAACCGCTAAAACAATTTTTATAAATTTTGATGGGTAAGAGTCTTCTAATGCCACCGATATTATAGTGATAATTACATTGTTGTCAAATCTTCCGTTTTTCTGTAAATCTAATTAACTTTCTTATCAAAAATAGAACATCCTGTATATTTTTTGCGTTTTGAAGTCCTTAGTAAATACTGATTATTTTTCATGTTATATTCCCTATACCTAAATGCCATAATTTCGGAGTTATTGCTACATTTATATAAAAAAAAATTAAACAAATTATAAAAAATCATTCAGCCCGGGTTGACATTGTTTTAGATTCTTTTGGGTCATTGGGAACAAAAAAAGTATTTTGTAATTTTCCTCTAAAGTTATTCGTTTCCGAGTTACAAACAATTTAAAAGTGAAAAAAATCGAATAATGACGAT
The DNA here is from genome assembly GCF_917563875.1 of Diabrotica virgifera virgifera. Taxonomy (NCBI): domain Eukaryota; kingdom Metazoa; phylum Arthropoda; class Insecta; order Coleoptera; family Chrysomelidae; genus Diabrotica; species Diabrotica virgifera. Next base: position 111,988,055 of record NC_065449.1, read on the forward strand.
TTTAAAAGTTAAAAAATTATTAGATACCGATAAGTAATTTGGTCTTGTTTCATTATAAAACTTTGTTTTTTAGTTGTTAATATGCCCGTCCTCTCATAGGCGACTCATTAACAATTAAGAAAAACAATGTTTTAGAATAAAACTTGCCAAAAATTCTTACAGGAAGCTGATAGAAGCAGGTTTGAGCTTGAATTTAGGTACTTCGTAATTTTTATAATTATTTTTTTACTTGTGTTTTTGACCCTAAAAATCGTAATTTTTCGCTTTTTTTCAGTTTTAAATTGTTTATAACTCGGAAATGATTACCTTTAGAGGAAAATATTACAGAAGACCTTTTTGTCCCCAATGGTCCAAAGAACCTAAAATAATATCTACCAGGGCCGTAAATGGATGGTTTCTTGGGCTTGATATCCATATCGGCATCTGTCGTTTTGGACCTGAGGGTCTTGGATGATATATTTTAAGTAATTTCTGGTTGGTATAACCTGATCCTGAATGGCCAGTGATGAACCTTCCATTTCGGGGAACATCTTTCCTGATATTAACCAGTAGTTCGACGCTATATTGTCGAGATAATCTTGGCTGACCTCATTGAGATGTCGCCTGTGCAGAGGTTTACCCATTCAGGTGCGCATATTTTCGTCCTTAGTAAGGTGGTTTATGCGCATTTCTGGTTCCCTCAGTTTGATCGGTGTTGTGTCATCTACTGCGCAGATAGCGCGATGTAGAGTAGATGCCTCAGCCTGAATCTGAAAATAAGTTCTTAAATTAGCAATTTGTTTATCTAATTGCTCACCTATATCCATAAGTCCTCTTCCTTCTAAATTACGTGGTAATGTCGTTCTTTCTATTGTACTTCGAGGATGGTGTTTTTGTACCTTTATGAGCTGTGTTCTTACTTTTCGCTGAAGATTGTCTATGTCCGTTCTTGTCCACGTAACAGTGCCAAATGAATATCTAAGCTAAGCGCGGAACATGCGTAGGTGTTTAGTGCCTTAAACCAATTTCTACTGTTAACGTGTGAGCGAAGCAGCTGTTTTACTCTTCGTATAAACTCCGTAGTTATCTCTGTTATCATTTGTTTATGGTCAATTTTCCGCGCTTGCTTTACTCCAAGATATTTATACATCTCGTTTTCACCCATGGCCTCGATGTTCGGTCCATTTTGCATATCGAATCCTCCGGACTGTACTTTTCCGACTATATTTAAAACACGGAACTTGTCTAGTCCGAAGTGCATACTAATATCACTAGAAAAGGATTCTACAGTTTATAGCATATCATCTAGTTGTTTTCGAGTGGAAGCCATTAATTTCAAATCATCCATATACAGCAGATTTATTGAAAGCTTCGCCACCGCATTTGTTGTTATTTTTTATGCTAAAACCTGCGTCAGTGGAGGTCAATAGCTGAGGTAGTGGGTTCATAGCTAGACAAAACCACAGAGAACACAACGAATCTCCTTGAAACTGGTCGCAAGTGATTGTGATATTTTCAGTTTCGATGTTATTTTCACCAAAAAAATCCACGAGGAAAATAAAATTCCTGTAGCTGGCTGTATACCATAAATCACAAAAAATACAGGATCATTTGTAAAAGGTATATTTAAAAGACCCCAATAAGGGTTACATCACAAAACAAAACGTTTTCGAATTTTCACCAGACATTTGAAGGTGAATTCTAGTTTTCCGCTCTGTCATTATATGCTCTAAAAAGGTCACTATATTATCATCGACTTTATGTATTCTCAATAAATCTATAAACAAATCATGCGGCACTGAATCAAGGCCTTCTTGTAATCAATGAAGGCAGTAAAAAGTTTAATCTTTTTGGAATATGCCTGGTTAGAAACGACTAAGTCGATGATGAGTTGTTCCTTGCAACCCATGAAGTCCTTAGCGCATCCTTTCTGTTGAGGCTCGATGGTATTGTTCAGAGCACAGTGTTGGTAGATACGCCGGGCTACACTGGATGTGACCAATTTATACAAAGTTGGAAGACAAGTAATTGGGCAGTATTTGGCTGGATCTTGGGTGTTATTGTAATCCTTCAGTATTAAATAAGTGGTTCCCTGAGTTAGGAATGATGGTATTTCCTGCGGTTTAGAAATAACATCATTAATTAGTATTGATAAGCAATCATTGACACTCCAAAACTTCTTGAGCCAAAAGTTTTATACTCCGTCTGGTCCAGGAGATTTCCAGTTATGAAGCTATTTGATGATATTTGAGACTTCTTCATAGATGTATCATAAATCATAAATATTATGGATATTATTGCGACCGTAATTTGTAAATTAACAATTTAATTGTTGCTAAACTATGCGTTTAATTTCCACTAGCTTCTGGAAATATTATCTACACCAAAAAATCTTTGACGTCACTAAGTTTTTTAATTATTGATAAATTACTACTTAGCTAAAATTAGAGATGAAAATAACAGATTTTGTTGGGAAAACCCGGATTTTCCGAGGAAAGTTTTTGTCGAATCAAATCGGGAAAAAATATCTCTATATGCAGAATTAAATTACGAAGAATTTTTATTTAAGCGTTTTTAATTTTTTAAGCGGAGCGCTTATTTGTTTATAAAAAAAATAGCACATTACTGCCGAATTTGCATACCTATATTATTAATATATACAATCATAATATTCGAATCTACTCGTAAATAACTTTCCTTGTTTTTTTTTATAATTTGCCCAGAATAATATAGAAACTTAATTCGAATACTTTGGAAGCGTTATGGTATTAATAATATTAAGATATTCCGTTAAGGAATTCCTAAATTATTATTTTTAGTTTGAAATATCTTAGTGATATACGATCTCTTTTTTTTTTCTTTAAAACATTCAGATCACTACCCGTATGTGCGCCAATGATGAATATAAAATTCTTAATTTCATGTCAAAAAATTCGCAAACTACCTCTTAAACCTACCAAATTTCATTACAATGTTGGCAGTAGTTCCGGAAAATCGTTATAAATGTTTAATATTTTTGTTTTCTTCAACGCCCTTTATCTTGAAAACGGATGGCGTTAAAAAATATTTTACTGAGCCAATTATTTTCAATTTTTTACCTATCCTAGAGATGATGTTACCTTTTTTGAATCAGCCTGTACTTTTGGAGGTAAATTAAGTTTCTAGAAGTGTATACAAGATTTCAGCTCTTCCATTTACAATTAGCTAAACTATCAGTCCCTATTAGTTTGTATGCAAGAAATGTTACTACCAGAGAACGTGATTTATACCCGAAACATCGTCCACGGGTTTATTAGTGAAACCCTTTGCATTAAGTTTATATTAAGGGGATGGGTACGTAGTTTCGGCTCCAATGCTGTTTAAATGGGATTATTTTTTTTCGAATCCTGAGAAAACTAATAATTATTTTAAAAAAATTAAATGCAGAATGAAATACATATTACGTTTTTACCGAGGGCCGAAAGTCCCTGAAAACTTCTCTATTATTTATTTTAATACGTTACACGGGTAAAAAACTAAGAGAAACTGTAGTGTGATTTTTAATTTCAAATATCTCATTCAAAACTTTTTATTTATTCTAAGGGACTTTCGCCCTCGATAATAATTTAGTCTTTCATTCTGCGTTTAAATTTTTTAAAATATTTATTAGTTTTTTCAGGATTTGAAAAAAATGGACACTATGTCCGTGGTGATATTTTCCAAATCGAATATTCGCTATCTTTATCATATAACGCACCGAGTCGAATAGAATATGGTGACAAGACAGTGACAATTTTAAATATTTGACATGGCATCGGGAATATTTTGAGTTGTTGATTAAATAATATTGATAGTGTATTTAATAAATAATTGATTTAAGATGTGAACTTAATAAAAATTATTTAGTGTTTATTATTTATGGAAGATCCAAGCAGAGAATATAGCCGGATATATTCTGTGATCCAAATAATTTGCTGTTAAAGATGTTCAAAATTGTAAGCGTTCCATAGTCACAATATATTATTAAAAAATCACTTTATCACTTTTCCTCTTTTCTCGATTGAGTATTAGTTTTTGTTGTACAGTATAGAAATTATTACAACCACTGAATACATAGTTAGTGAAAAAATTATCATATTAATTAACTGAATTAATGATGCAATTATACAAGTAACAGTTATCCAAGAACATTCAAAAGGCATCTCTTTAAAGTTAATGATGACATTTGTCAAGTAATGTTTACATATCCATACCAGTGAGAATTGTACTACAGTAAAGACAGAAAAAGTAGGGATAGCCGTAAAATATATGGGCCCATTAGTCCAAGTAATGAAGCTTAAAATAGGACAAAACCTCGCAATTTTTACAGAATGTATCCATTTTCTTGAAAATTTGAGAATAAGTAGTGGACAGTCCAAGGATCAAAATCTATATGATGCTGAAAGGCGCTTTTACCATGGGGGTTGTTGCCACCCCATCTCGGGGGTGGAAATTTTTTATTATATTTTAATCACAAAAGTTGGTAAAAACGTTCATTCGAAGCAAAAAACGTTCTATACATTTTTTTTTGATAAAATTGATAGTTTTCGATTTATTTGCTTGCGAAAGTGTTAGTTTTATATCGAAAAAATCAATGTTTTTAATAAATTTCCTGCCAATAACTCCAAAAGTTTTCGTTTTATCAAAACAACTTTACTTAACAAAAATGGACCTTTTGAAAAAATAAACAAAAACGTTTTTAAAATTTTCGTTAAGACCAGTAGTAATCGAGCTATACTTTATTATATGTTGGCTCTTCTTCGTCAAATGCTAAATATTGTAGTTTCAAAGTCAAAAGACGGGAATACTATGCATTTTTCTAGGACAACTTGTTTAAACTAATTTAAAGTACTTAAAATTTTCTTTCTCCAGAAATAAAAAGAAGTCTCTAGCTCAAAAATTAAGTGACTTATAATACAAAGAATGTCAGTCCTTATTTTTTTCAGCGAAAAAGTGATCGCAAGCAACCCCCTAATCACCACCAGAATTAAAATTGGTCATTGACCTTATTCGGTCTTTTTTATTTATGTATTATTAATAGGTTCTAGAAGTTTGACCGGCTTATAATGATTGGTTTTGAAAAAAAGGAAAAAGTATAACGAATTTTTGTAGTTTGGAAAAAATGACATTTTCTTCAGAATAGCAAGATTATAATCAGAGATACTAAAAAAGGTTTAAATATAAAATTGTAGCTTGTTTAATTCTCAAGAAACCGTTTTGCAAAATTTTTTTCTACGGCAAAAATTAAGTGAGCTATTGACAATTAAATCTTGTAATAACATGCAAAAACCATCTTTACCAACCCTTTCAAAGTCACCTCTTTTTGCGACTGATAATTTTAAAAAGGATTTAATATTAACAGGCTTATAGACCTTGTAAAAACCTACAAAATTATTTTTTACATAACTTTCTTAGATAAAAAATAAAAAAGTTACGGTTAAAAAATCAATATATTTTTTTGAAAAAAAAAAAGGAGAAATCCAATTGGAAGTATAGTAATGTAAGTTAGCTGTGTTTTTAGTCATTCGCCTTATTCATTCTTATTTATTTATGTAATAATTAATAGATTCTAGAAGTTTAGCTGGCTTAGAATGATCAGTTTTTAAAAAACTGGAGTTAAAAGCGAATAACGAATTTTTGTAGTTTGGTAAAAAATTCCATTTTCTTCAGAATAGAAAGATTAGCATCAAAGATACGTAAAAATGTTTCAATACAAAATTGTAGGTTATTTAATTCCCAATAACTTGGCTTGAAAAAAATTTTTCTACGGCAAAAATTGAGTGAATCGTAAATGAATATCTCGAAAAACATTGATATTTTCTATACAAAACTAACACTTTCGATAGCGGATAAATCGCAAACTATTAGTTTTATCAAAAAAATGTATAGAACATTTTTTGCTTAGAATTAATATTTTTATCAACTTTTGCGGTCAAAATATATTAAAAAATTTCCACCCACGAGATGGGGTGGCAACCACCCCCATGGTGAAAGCGGCGTTCGGAATCATATAGATTTGGATCCTTGGACTGTCCACTACTTATTTTCAAATTTTCAAGCAAATCGATCCATTCTGTAAAAAGTGCGAGGTGAAAAGCTTCGGTTCCTGGCGTACATGCCCGTAACTTACATGTTACATTTTATTCTCGAGAAAACACATTATTACTGTACAGCTATATTTTTATATCCTTAACTTGCAGAAATTAATTTTATCTAACAATAAAACACTGAAAACTTTAGTTTTCGATATTTCCACAAAATTTATTATAAAACTATGTGACTACAGCTGTATGATACAGCAATAATCGGCAGAGTGCCTTTCTCAAGTGATTTATTTTACTATGTTTTTGCATTTTAAAATCTTTAACTGAATAGGTTGAGGAGTGGGGAGCTGTTTGTCTCAAGTTGGTTATTCAGAATTATATCTGTATTCTTGAAATTATACTTCTTTAGGCGCGATTGGGGAAAATGTTGAGAGTGATTCGTTATAAAACTCCACGCGCATGTACACACAGGCAGTATGGAGTTAGTTGCTACATCTTTTAAGTTATGTATGTATCATTGCAAATAAGGTATGAAAGGAATAACATTATTAGTGTTTTTAGTAAATATATTTATTATAATTTTTGTGTCTTTGGGTTTGTCTTCTTCGGAAATAAGATAATAATTATTATTAAAACATTTTTATATTTATAGTTCACTTGGTCTATTTGTCACCGTGATTTGTTAATATGTCCGAGAAATCATGTAAATAGAGCGATTATAGGTCAGTGGTAGAGTATTCGACTAGAGATCGAGAGGTCCCGGGTTTAAATCGGGTTTTTCCTATTCTTTTTTTAATTTTTGGTATGGTTTTAATAAAAAATTTTGGAAAGTAGTAAATATTAAAATTAGTTTAATATTTTAATAAAATACAAATAAACTGTTTAAAGTATATTTATTTCGTTGAAATCATATAATAGAAGTAGTCTTACGTGCGTACAAAGTACACACTCATTATTTTTTTAATTTATTAATTTCCATAGATTCTAATAGAGATAGCTTAAGGCCTTGTTTCTGTTTTTGTTCTGTTATTCCGTACTGTTATTCCTTTATTTTTATGTATTATTACTTTTTTATCCTTATTTATGAAAACAAAAGCTTTCAGAACTAGCAACAACTTAAACAAAGGTATTAAGAACAATAAGAGCCGAAAGAGAAATCAATTAGAGAGTGGTGTTTACAAACTGACATGTGGTGACTGTCCAAAAACTTACATCGGTCAAACTGGCAGAACCTATGACAAACGGATAGCAAAACACAAAATGGCTTTCAACAATAGAAAAACGGATTCTACATAAGCACTTCACCTTCTAGATCATAATCATTATTTTAATGAACAGTTTCAAATTGTTCATATTCAAAGTAAAGGCCTTAAGCTATCTTTATTAGATTCTATGGAAGTTATTAAATTAAAAATACAGATATAATTCTGAGTGACCAACTGAAGACAAACAACTCCCTACTTCTCAACCTCTTCAGTTAAGGACTTTAAAATGCAGACCCATGGTAAAATAACTCACTTGAGAAAGGCACTCTGCCGAAACAGCTGTAGTGATTTGAAGTTATAATAAATTGTGTAGAAGTATTGAAAACAAAAGTTTTCAGTGTTTTATTGTTAGATAAAATGAATTTTCATCAAGTAACGGTCGAATCCATCAATTAATTAATTAATTAACGTTTCGACGCCCAAATAGGGTGTCGTTGTCAAAATACAAAACATATTAATATAAAATTGTGGCTTATTTCCCATCAAAACTAGTTAATTAATTAATTATTTTATATTTGATTTACACTTGGAATGGAAGCGCAAAATCGATGGAGGAGAGCTATAGTAGATGCGGCAACGACTCACCCTAAGAACCTAGAACTCTAGTGAAGAACCATAGTGCAGCAATTTTCACATGAACATTAAATAAAATTATACAGTAAGAGCCACCGTACTAGACACATAGCAACATTGAGCTATTACAATCCTGGACCCTTCACTTGTTGAAATGTTTATTTTTATGTCAAGTGACATTTAGAACATCAGAAAATATATAAATAGAAACTGAATATTTACATAGAAAGTTGACAAATAATAGATCAGCTCGATTAAAAACAGCTGATTTAATTTTGACATTTATAGTTGTCATTTTGTTAAACTTGTAAAAACTTTAAAATATTGTACTATTCATGGTGTCTGAATAAAATTATTTTAAAACAGAGTAATAATACTATTAACTAAGGTATTTTTTGCATCAAAAAACAATTATTTTATATAGTTTCTTGACAGTAACATGACAGGGATGAAAGTCACATCTGAGAACGGACCGGATTAGCCCATAAGCATATATCAATGAGGTATTATTTTTCTCATGATCATCTTTCAGTGCGTCACAGTTTTTCGATTTCTTTCTAACGCATTAAATTTTATGTGACAAAAAAAGGCACGTCCGTGATTACAGACATTTACATTTATTCTAGTTATTCTAGTTGTCGATAGATTGCGCCATAATAAAAAAAATAATTTTTTTTTAATTAGATAATAATATTACAAATATAGAAACACATTTGATTTGTTTTTATTCCAAATTGAAAATAAAATGTGACAACTGTCAGATTTAACTAAAATGTCATGTTAGAATAAATGTCATAAATGTGTATTATTATCACGGACTTACCCTTTTTCCTATCATTTGTTACGCACTGAAAAATGCTCATGAAAAGGACAATACATACCCATGTGTCTAGTACGGTGACTCTTACTGTATAATAAGACATTACTATACAGGGTGTTTCATTAATAATTGTCCATATAGTAACTGGAGAAACCTTAGCACAACATACGAAGATTTAATCTAAAACACTTAAAATAAAATGTGGTTACTTACTGAGTTACAGGGTGTTTTATCTAAAAATTTAAAAATTATTTTTGCTCAGCATTTTTAAACTATTCGACGTATCCTTTTTATACTTGGCAGGTAGTATAGGTACTGTACAAACTACTAAATTATGTTAAACAAACGTTTCCGGCCATTACCAGAGGCGTACGACGGGGGAAAGTGAATGGTTGACCCTTTCCAAATTCTACGCCACTGGCGAAATTACTATTTTAGTTCAATTTTTGGATTCTCCAATACTTTCTATGAAAATAATATACTCTTCATTCGTAACGATAAAGGCATTAGTTTTCGAGATCTTTGAAGTTAAAAATGAAACGACACAGTTATTTTGATTAATGTATTGTGTCGCTTCATTTTTAATTTCAAATATCTCGAAAACTAATAATTTTATCGTTACGATTAAAGAGTATATTATTTACATAAAAAGTATTGCGAAATCAAAAAATTACACTAAAATGGCAATTTCGTCAGTGGCGTAGAATTTGGGAAGGGTCAACCAGCCACTATCCCCTGTCGTACGCCTCTGGTAGTAGCTAGAAACGCTTATTTAGCTTAATTTAGTAGGGTGCACAGTACCTACACTTTCTGCCAAGTATGATAAGGTTACGCCAAATAGTTTTAAAGTACTGGGTACAAATAATTTTTAAACTTTAATCATATATCATAAATAATTAATCAAAATATCTGTGCCGTTTCATATTTAACTTCAAATATCTCGAAACCGAATGACTTTATCGTTACCAATAAAGAGTATGTTATTTACGTAAAAAGTATTGGAGAATCTAAAAATAGCACTAAAATAGTAATTCCCCCAGTGGCGTAGAATTTGAGAAGGGTCAACCATTCACCATCCCCTGCCGTACGCCTCTGGTAGTAGCTAGAAACGTTTGTTTATCTTAATTTAGTAGGGTGTACAGTACCTACACTTTCTGCCAAGTATGATAAGGTTATGCCAAATAGTTTTAAAGTACTGGGTACAAATAATTCTTAAACTTTAATCATATGAATCATATCATAAATAAGAATTAATCAAAATATCTGTGCCGTTTCATATTTAACTTCAAATATCTCGAAAACGAATGACTTTATCGTTACCAATAAAGAGTATATTATTTACGTAGAAAGTATTGGAGAATCTAAAAATAGCACTAAAATAGTATTTCCTGTAGTGGCGTAGAATTTGAGAAGGGTCAACCATTCACCATCCCCTGTCGTACGCCTCTGGTAGTAGCTAGAAACGTTTGTTTATCATAATTTAGTAGGGTGTCTAGTAATCGCACTTTCTGCCAAGTATGAAAAGGATACGTCAAATAATTTTAAAATACTGAGCAAAAATAGTTTTTAAATTTTTAGATAAAACACCCTGTAACTCGGTAAGGAACCACATTTTATTTAAGTGTTTTAGGTTAAATCTTCGTATTTTGTGCTAAGGTTTCTCCAGTTACTATATGGACAATTATTAATGAAACATCCTGTATACTAGCATGTGTATTATGTAAAATTGCAAAGTTGTAATTGTAAAATTGTAAAGCCCTAGGCCTACAAGGCCTGTAGAGCATACTAAATAAAAGATCAACATTTTTTAACGGTAGGATGTTTTATGCACTAATTCTGCCCAGGGACCCCCACTATCTTAAATCCGGCTCTGTAAAAATCCCTTATTTTGCAATATTATATAACTGTTGATAACCTTGCTTTTTTGCATAATGACATGCAATATAACTACTCAAAATTGTGACAGTGAATGAGTTATTAAAATGTTCTAAATTTCAAAGAGATCTCCTAAATAATTTATAAGTTTAATTATTCAATTTGTTTATCCCGGAGAGCGATTATTTTTATTTTATTAAAAAAATGTGTAAGGTTTATTAAAAAAACTTTAACATTTCATTCAATTTGTTATTAAAAAACAGATTTAAATGCTTATATAAAAAAATAACTTTGACATTTTCATGTCACAAGCTTGTATGTATGCTCATTGAAACTTAGGTGAAAAAACACACTTTCCAAAAAAGCAGACCATTTTATGACCAATAGGAAACAAGATAGAATTTTTTGCAAATAATATTAAAATTCAATAACTTTATTATGGAAAATATTTTTCTGGATTTTCCGATTTTTACGAGAGTGGAATATAGCACAAATATTATTATTTCGTTGAGCTACACTTTTTTTGTCTATTTACCGATCCCGTACTCTAAGTTAGTAAAGAAATATATTTATATTATATTCCGCAATAAATCTGCAACATCTTTCTCTAAATTCCGTAAAATGGCCAAAGCCTACCTATCTGAAAGACCATATTATTCAGTAGAATAATTTCTTAATCAATAACCAAGAAATTACAGTACCCTTTGTACAAGTAGTTTTTTTTATCTAAATTTGAGTCTAATATGCAGCAGCCTAACTTTTAAACTTAGTAGTTACTAAGGTAGACTATGCAATTTGCAATTTATTTAAATTTTTAAATTTTGCAATTGATTGTTTCTCTTTACTTCATTATTATTATATATTTTTTTATTTAAATGACGATTTATGTAATTTTAGTAAATAATTGTATTGTTATTGTTTTGTTTTCGTGACTTTTCATAAGCTATGTCGATAAAATTGTACAATTTTTCATGACAATAAAGCATATTTCTAATTCTAATTCTAATTCTACTATCAGATATTTTTCTGATGTTAGTTTCAATATAATGTTTTATAATGGGTTTCTTAATAAATAATTATATGTCTTATATATTTATTTGTCTTATCTACTTTGGGTAATATAGTTCTTTGGAATATAATATCATCCCAAAATAGATTCCTTCATATATAAATAAAGAACGAAAGCGATAAATTTATAGACTAATTTCAAAACTCGAAATAGTTTTTTTTGCTTTAAAAGCGGGACCATCACTATAACTCTCATCACAAAGCTGATGAGATAATTAAGTGCACTGTAAATTACAATATGCAGTTTTTCACGGTTGCTGTATTTTTAAAACAAAAAAGTCAATAAAAATACTTTTTTGTGCTTAATGATGGATATTTCAAAAGCCATTAGCTGCAAATAGAACAACATACTAGAAGAAACTTTTATATTGATGAAAAATAAATGCATCATTATGCTTGCTTGCTGTTGTTGGAACAAATAAGTAGTTGAACGTATAAATATTTATGAAGAAATATACAGAAAACTGTTAATTAGTGTAGACGTTATAGAGTGAGATGATAAAAGCTGAAACCCTCTGTAAAATAATTTATTTTAAAGAAAAAATAAAATCGCTTGGACTCGTTGAATTTTCAACATATTCTAATATTATTTAACGGTAAGAAAGCTTAGGTATTTCGATGAACCCTCATTAGATGACAGACACGCCCTCAATTTTTTTAAATAGCTTTTTTAAAAATTCAGTCATGTGACATTTCATTTAAAAGGTTATAAAAATCTAATTTCAAAAATGTAGTACACTTATATATTTTGTTTATTTATTACCTGATAAAATAATAAAAACTAACATGTTTCTTATTTCTTCTCGACCAACTGTAAACAGCCTTTATACCCCAGTCGAGAAGAAAAATAGCTGAAAAGATATTTGAAGGTTCTAAAAGGTATAAGAGGGGTAGCTGATCAAAAATTCGTGTGAAGACGGAGAGCTGGTTTGCTTTGTTTTTTTAACATTCTTAAAATGTAAAAAAATATTTTTTGCCTTAAAAACGTTTCTTACTCATTTTAAGAAAAATTGTGCAAACGAAAGTTTAGATCAAAAAGTTATTTAATTTTGTGAGCTTCCATTTGTTTATCACGGAAAGTTTCAACATTTTATTATTAAACGCTTTTATTTAGTTCAATAGTTTGCGTCAAATCTTTAGACGTTAATTCGACTGCCTTTTTTTCAATGCAAATGAATGAAAATTTGCAGACATATGCATTCGCGGGAACAATAGACGAGTAGTCAATAAAAAGAAATTTTGATGTTTATTAATTGTTTAAATAAAAAAACGATTTTAATGGAAAACGGTTGAATTCTCTTGTTTTACAATATAAAAACTTGAAACTTTTACGGATTGTATAGCTAATGATATGCACAATACATAATTTCACTTTTTACGTTAATTGTTTACGTTATGCTTCATTAATAAACAATAAAGTTTCAAATTTTTTGGCGATTCCGACTACTTCTAATGTTGGTACATCAAATATGTTTTATACATATTTTAATAAACATGACGATATATTTTAATGTTTGAAAAGTGTAAGACTAAAAAGTAAAAAATGAAAAAATATTAAAAAAAAAATTTAAGAAACGCTTTTCTTTAGTTACGAGTGACTAAATTTAAAGATATAAAAAAATCAACTTAAAAGCAAAAAATAAAAAAAATTGAAAAAATCTAACACATTCGTTAAAGAAAAACGTGGAGCGAAAACTGTTTATTCGATGAACACGCGCCACGCTTTTCTTTGACGGATGTGTTAGATTTTTTCAATTTTTTTTTATTTTTGGCTTTTTAGTTGATTTTTTTATAATATTATTAATTTTAGTCACTCGTAACTAAAGAAAAGCGTTTCTTAAAATTTTTTTTAATATTTTTGTTAATAAAATACACGTATAACGTTAAAAAAGTTTTAAAAGGAGGTGACTTTTTTGCTTATAAACACCTATAATAACTTTGATATTGTTTATGCCACACGCTTATAGTCCACAGTACATCGTCGTTTTTCAAAAAGTATTACAAAAGTCTTAAAAATGGTTTTAATTGCTTCGTTTGAGCCAGTCTACCACTTTCTTAAAAATTTCAGAGTGCAGGTTGGAGACGTTTCAGCACGCCCCATGCCTAAACCTGTAGCTTTAGCGCGGAGGAGTGTAGTTTACATGCCGTGTTTAGGAGTGAAATTCCTCTATAATTTACGCATTTTGTTTTGTCCCCTTTATTGTGGATGGGCACTATGATGTTTTGTCTTTGAGTTGCCATTTTCCAATAAGTCTTTATTTCTTCGGCTTGTTGCTATTTCAGTATCAATACGATCCAATTATTTCGCACTACAGGCCACTGTAACGACTGCATTAGTAGTATGATAGAATTGATCCAAAAGATGGCATAACCCAGACATCCAAAATGAAAGTTATCCTCCAACGCCAAATTGTTCTATATGGTCCACACAATGTCCAAAAAAAGTCACACCATTTTGAGCATCGGGTTTGGTGTGTGAGAGGGGGAGAACTCGGTAAATTCGTAGTTTTTTATGTTTTTCGTCAATATTTCTAAAACTGTGCGGTTTAGCATGAACAACCTTGTACACAAAAATATTCTACATCAAATTTGAAATAAAAAAGGTCCCATGCATAATCCTTCTAAAATGAACGGTTCTAAAGTTACGGAGGTAGTATAGTATAATTGGTCCAAAAAAAGGCCTAACCCAGACATCCAAAATGAAAGTTTTCCTCCTACAATAAATTGTTCTATATGGTCCACATATGTGTCAGTAAAAAGTTACACCATTTTGAGCGTCCGGTTTGGGAGGAGATAAGGGAGAAGTCGGTAAATTAGTAGTTTTTTTACGTTTTTCGTCAATATTTCTAAAACTATACTTTAGCGTAAACAATGTTCTATACAAAAATGTTCTACATAAAATTTAAAACAAAAAAGGTCCTTATACATAATTGTTATTAAATCAACGGTTCCAGAGTTACGGAGGGTGAAAAGTTGAGGTTTTCGATACTTTTTATATTTTTTGGGCAATTTTTTGATGATACTTTTGGGTGGTGAGGTTGACGTTTCTTCAAGAGCTTATCACTAACATACCTTCGGCCACTAAAATAGCAAATTTGATTTATAAAATACAATCCTGTTAAAAAAAATCAGTAGGAAATTGCCTTAAAAATATAAAAAGTATCGAAAACCTCCACTTTTCACCGTTTCACGTTTCACCGTTTCACCGTTTGAAATTTTATGTAGAACATTTCTGTATATAGTTTTAGAAATATTGACGAAAAACGTAAAAAACTACTAATTTACCGACTTCTCCCCCGTCTCCCCCTACCCAAACCAGACGCTCAAAATGGTGTAACTTTTTACTGAACAATATGTGGACTATATAGAACAATTTGGTGTTGTAGGAAAACTTTTACTTTGGATGTTTAGGTTAGGTCTTTTTTTGAACCAATTATACTGTACCTCAGTAACTTTGTAACCGTTCATTTTAGAAGGATTATGCATAGGGCCTTTTTTATTTCAAATTTTATATAGAACATTTTTGTATAGAAGACGCTTAAAAAGGTGTGACTTTTATCTGAACATTATGTGGACCATATAAAAAAATTTGTTGTTGGAGGATAACTTTCACTTTGGATGTCTAGGTTTGGGTCTAGTTATACCATACTATAAGGTGTGATTTATACATTTCGTGATCCATAAACCTACTACCTGCATGTGGAAGGTGAAAAACATAACTATGTATGAACAATGTATTATATTACCATTACGCTCGTTCCTTTCAAATATACTTGTCATACATTGTCGAGTTCCTGTATCTGCTGTCAATATCTATTTAAATGGGGCTTTGTTGAGACCCCCGGAATTTTAAATAAACACTTCTTACGTTTGGGGCTTTGGGGGTAGGCTGGGCAGCTGCCCGGGGACACCCTGGAATGTGGTGCCCGGGCAGCTGCCCAGCCTACCCCCCTTAAATCCGACCCTGGTTTTTTGTAATTATCTTTGTCAATTAGTTATGTGTTTTAAGTTGGAAACTCTCAAGATTAAAGAATATTTTATGATCTACATAATTTATTTGAAACATTAGTCTCTAAAATATATGAAGAACGTTTTGTAGACAAAAAATATTTTTTCACGTTTAAGATTGTTAAAGAAACAAAGCAAAATTAGATGTGCGTCTTCGGAGATTTTTAATCAGATATTCCTCCTTTAGAACCCTAAAATATCTGTATAAGCTTTTTACGTGAAATCAGTGATTTTTTTCACAGACCGGTGTATCAAAAAACAATCCGGTTTTACATAACAAATAGTTTTATCCAGATTTAGCCATACGGCTCACACTCCCTCTCCCAAATAGTATTATTATTATGATTATTTTTTAATGATTTTTACTTCCAATCCTATAGTAAGATTTTTTATCACGTGTTTAATTCTGTCCAATCAGATTATTACAGCGGTAATTTTCTAGTGTAAATTATTACAGCGGGACTAATTTTAAGTAGATTGTTTCTGTTTAATTGCAACCAGTTTCCTAGTTTTGACAACTGTCACATTTAATAAAATATCCATAATAAAAACATGTGTCACATTAATTGGGATCAATGTCGTTGAATGTTTTTATACAAAGACTTGAATTTTATATGTAAGTATTAAAAAATAATCTGTCGAATATCACACAATAGTAATAAATAAGAAAATAATGTTCGAATGTTCTTTCTTAAACTTGTTTCCAATCGGCAATAGTTCGAAAAATTGTCGCATTATTGTCAATTCATTCTCACTCTCCTGTGATATTAATGTTGACTACTTCATTCATAGAGATTCTAACCAATAGAAACCCACAAGAATAAAAATTACAGCGGTTATTTTTTAATGATTTTAACTTCCAATCGTGTTGTAAGATTTTTCATCACGTGTTTAATTCTGTCCAATCAGATTATTATTACAGCGGGAATATTCTGCTGTACATTATTACAGTGGGAATAATTTTAAGTAGGGGAGTGCGGGGCACATTTGACAGTGGGGCAGTTTTGACCAATTCAAAATTACCGCCCAAATATTAATACTTCTGACATTCGCCTCTAGACATGATAAATTACGTATCTAACTTCAGTTGGGTTGAATATTACAGCTGTCGAAAGTGTTTCATAGATTTTATGTAAATTCACTCCTAATAGCTGCAAAATATTTTATGGTAGGGGAGCCCAAGCGGGGATTTTTGCAGTTACTCGAGCGCGTCAGATTAGCATATGGGGAGAAACCTGGTACCCTGCAGATGTACCTCTACCATATATTGGCTCTTAACACAAGGGAGTTCGTTGAGGGGGGCCCGAAAAAAAAATTTTATCCTTAAAAAAACTCGAAATTGTCAGATTAAGAAAAGGTAAGTTAAGTACCTGCAAAAGAGTGTATATTTCAAAAATCTGACGATTTGAGCCGGGCGTAAGGAAATGGGTGAGTCCCAAAGTTTCACAAGAAAAAAGGGAATATTTCGCGAAATGAATGACAGATCGAAAAACTAAAAGATATGTGCCCAATATTTTTTAAAAATCTATCGAATGATACCAAACACGACTTCCCACGGAGAGGGGTGGGGGGTAAATTTAATATTTTAAATACTAATCCCGCGATATTTCGCAAAATGAACATCAGATCGAAAAACTGTAAAATACACTTATTCAATATTTTTGAAAAATCTATCGAATGGCACCAAACACGTCCCCCGTGGATGTGGGGTGGGGGGTTACTTTAAAATCTTAAATAGGAGCCCTCATTTTTTGTTGCAAATTTGGATTCCTTACGTAAAAATAAGTAACTTTTATTCGAAACATTTTTTCGAATTATGGATAGATGGCGTTATAATCGGAAAAAACGATTATTGAAAATGGAAAATTAAATTAAAAAATGACAAGCGCCCACTAAAATGGAAAACTTTACTTAACTTTTTTTGGTTTTAGGACCTACTCTTCACAACCCAATAGGTCCCCAAAGCGCTCGAGTGACTGCACATTTAGCATACTTTGCTCCCCTACCATTAGTTTCGGTGTTAATTTTTATGCAGGTAAGTTACTCAGTGGTATATTTTTGGCTTAGCCTACTATTTTATTGAAACAATATAATATTTCTTTGTAATATTTGACATAAACAGCCTATAAATAATTCAAGGTTATGCCAGAGAAATGTGATTTTCTGATTTGTGTAGAGGTGGTGCACATTTAACATAAACACGTGGGGCACATTTAACATATGTCAAATCTGCCCCATCCCATTTATGAACGCATTCAATATCAATTTTAAGCGTTTTCGAGTTTATAATTTTCTGATCTTAATTTTTTTTATAGACTTTAAAATGGTACGAACTTACAAAAGAAAGACAAATAGATGTGATATTGACGAGGATGATATTAAAAAGGCTGTTAATGATGTTCGGACAGGAACATATTCGTGTAGGCAAGCATTTAGTATTTACAATATAAAAATAACGACATTACTGTATCGTCTAAAGAAGCTTAAAAATAGAAGGGGCGAAGCATGTGATTCAGGAGCTGAAGATGACGATGATAGTCAAAAGTTTTCTTCTAAGTACACCAGTCGACAGGTTTTTACCAACTCCGAAGAATTATTGTTAGTCGAGTATCTACAAAAATGTTGTAATTTAAATTACGGTTTAAATTATAGACAAGTGCGGTCCTTAGCTTACAAGTACGCCTTAAAAAACAACAAAAAAATGCCAAAGGAATGGGAACCTAACAAGTTAACAGGACGAGATTGGATTTTAAATTTCATGAAACGACATAAAAACGCACTGTCTTTGCGAAAACCTGAGAACACTAGTCTAGCAAGAATTAAAGGATTTAATAAACAAAGTGTCGTAGAATTTTATGACAACCTGGAAAAAGTTTTAACGGAACACAATTTCGATCCTTCAAGGATTCTTAATGTTGACGAGATAGGTATTATAACCAATTAACTGAATTAAATTGCATGTTTTTAATGTATTATATTTTTAGGTATCAGTACAGTTTTGGATCAACCAAAAGTGATCGCAACGTTGGGACAAAAGCAAGTTGGTCAGGTAGTGTCGGCGGAAAGGGGATCCCTTATAACATTTGTAGGGATCGTTACTGCTTCAGGCAATTCCGTGCCTCCCGTATATATTTTTCCAAGGGTGCGTATGAAGGACAGTTTTATGAGGGGAACCCCAGTAGGTAGCCTGGGTTTATGCAATAAAAGCGGGTGGATAACGGCAGAACTGTTTTTAGATGTCTTGAAACATATAAAAAAATATCTGAATCCACAACCTGAACGTGGTAAGAATATTTTGTTGCTGCTAGACAACCATCACACCCATGTCACTGTCAGCGCTGTCGAATTTTGTCGTGAAAACAGTATCGTTATGTTATCCTTTCCGCCTCATACGTCCAACAAACTTCAACCCCTAGACGTTGGAGTGTTTGGCGCCTTTAAAACCTCGCTAAAGCGGGCATTAAACAATTGGATGATTAACAATGTTGGCCGAACGGTTTCATTATACGATATTGGGGAGATATCATCAGGTCCTTTCTTGGATGCTTTTACGCCAAAAAATATTTTGGCAAGCTTTCGACGTTTCATCCAAACGTATTTAAGGATTCAGATTTTCTGAGCGAGGAACCTAAAGAGGATTATTTAAACAAAGATTGCCCTATTGATGAAATTACCCCTCAAACTTCAACCATTAGTGAAGAAGTATGAGATATATTTAATACAAAAACTCCAAAACTAAAATCATTTGAACCACTTGCATCTACATCCAGCATTAGTTCACTTTTGGAAAAAAAGCAAACCATTTCTCCAGCAATCATACGACCAATTCCGACTACGAAAACTGTGCCAAAGTCGACTAAAGGAAGAGAAAAAAGTAAGTCTACGATCTACACAGATTCACCAGAATATAAAAAGCTTCTGGAAAAAAATCAACAGAAGAGAGAAAACGAGGCAAAGAAAAAGGGAGTAAAGCGAGATGTATTTAAGAATAAGAAAAGGGCATTACCTGAATCATCTGATGAGAGCGATGTTGATTCGTTGTTCTCATTGAGATGTGAAAGTTCTCTAGGATTGAATTCAATACCGGAATTAACAGATGATCAACAAATAGAAGTGGGCAATTTGGTATTAGTACAATTTCCGACAAAAGCAACAATTGTTTATTATATAGGAGAGGTTTTAAAAGAGGTAGCTTTTAAAGAATTTAAGATAAAGTTCCTAAGAAGGAAGTTTAACCAAAACAGGTTTTATTATCCAAAGGTTGACGATATTCCTGAAGTCAACCGACAAGACATCATTGCGATTATGCCAGACCCAGTTTTAACAAACAAATACCTCGAATTTGACGTTACTTTAGATAGTTATAACATTAAATAAGTTTTTGATATTTATAGCTTAGAATAAACTTTGATTTCGATCTTATAACATTATGTCAATACTGCCCCACTGATATGTTAAATGTGCCCCATATATGGGGCACATTTGTCTCTTTGTAGTTAAGAAAATAATACTTGTTTATCCAAAAAGTTTATAAAATAAATAATTTTATTTTATATTTTTTAATCGATTATATCAATGCCTTCAATCCCAGAAATTTTTATTAAAAAAACAATGACGATATGTTTTAAAAAATTAATAACAAAAACTATGTCAAATGTGCCCCGCAGTCCCCTAGATTGTTTCTACTTGAAGGCTAAATACTTGAAGCCTTCGAGATGTGGCTATACAGGCGAATCCTAAGGATATCATGGACGGACAAGATAACCAACGAGACCGTATTACGAAGAGTGGGCAAAGAAAGAGGGGTGATGTATACCATTAAAAGGAGAAAGTTAGAATATCTCGGACACATAATGAGAAACGGCACTAAATACAGATTACTGAAGGTAATCCTTCAAGGTAAAGTATTCGGAAAGCGAGGAATTGGGAGAAGAAGAATATGGTTAAAGAACCTGAGGAAATGGTTCTCCACAACAACAACTAATCTATTTAAAGCATCAGTTAATAAAATAATTATAGCCAGAATGATCGCCAATATTCGAAACGAATAGACACTAAAAGAAGAAGAAGATTGTTTCTGTTTAATTGCAACCAGTTTCCTAGTTTTGACAACTGTCACATTTAAGCAAATATCATAATAAACTTTTAGTTCTGCATCTAATGTCAAATTATGACGAGGAGAATACAAATTGGCAATTGTAAGCTCTCGAGTTTACTTCGGTAAGATTTTTTCGTGAATAAAACTGTATTTATAAATAATTTTAACTAATATTTTATTAATATCTTCGTCTAAATATTTGCTAAACTGTGCTGTTCACTTTGAAAAGTGAAATGTCACTTTTCAAGTTGAAAAGTGTATGCCACATTAATTTGGATCAATGACACTGAAAGTTTTTATACAAAGATTTGAATTTTGTGTAAATATTAAAAAATAACCTGTCGAATATCACACCTTAGTAAGAATAACTAAGAAAATAATGCTCCAATTTTTGTTCTCAAAGTTATTTCCATGCGGCAAAAGTCACTCGAGCCCTCCGGTCTCTCTTGTCTATGCCAGGTAACAAATTTTCGAAAAATTGTCGCATTATTGTCAATTGTGATATTAACGCCCACAATTTTTTTCGATAATTTACCGTCGTCAAATATGACGTCAGTTGCCCTTCGTTGCTACGCAAAAATTAACATTCAGTGACATTAGTGACAATTAATGATTTACAACTTGTGAAAGAAAACACCATGAACAGATTTAGCAATTATTGAGCCGAAGAGACATTAGTGACAATTAATGATTTACAACTTGTGAAAGAGAACACCATGAACAGATTTAGCAATTATTGAGCCGAAGATATCGATAAAATATTAGTTAAAACTATTTAAAAAGACAGTTTTATTCATGAAATAATCTTACCAAATTACTCTCGAGCTCTTAAAAATTACCGATTTGTTTTACCCTCGTGACATAATTTCACTCCCCTTCGGGTCGTGAAATTAAAACTGTCAAAGTGTCACTCGGGATACAAATCGATAATTTTAGAGCTCTCGTGTAACTACTACTGAAAATCTATTTTAAAAAATTTTAAAAACCTGTCATTTTTAAATATAAATGTACGCTTTTTAAACCTAAATTTGAATGTACAGCGTGATTCAAGCAAGCCTAGCATAGTCCAAAAGCTTTATTTTTAATGGAGCATCCTATATATTTTTTGGTTTTTAAAAGATGCTTAACAGCCTGATTTCAACGAACCATGTCATGTATGGTGTAATATAAATAATACAGGGTGAAATTTTGAAATTAGAGTGTGTGGTAACCGCTTATGGAATAAAATTTTTTGTGTTCTAAATTTCAGGAAATTATAAAAAACGCTAGGATATGTCAACTATTAAATTGAAATATGCATTGTGTAAACATAAATTTAAATATGCAGGGTGATTCACACAAATCTAGTATAGTTCATGATCTTTAATTTTATTAAAAAACCCTGTATATTGTTATGTTTTTAGACAATCTCACATCAAAAAGTATATACTGTAGGGCCCATTATAAATAATACAAGGTAAAATTTTAAAATTAATAATTTATCATACTTTAAATAATGGTATTATGTATTTTTTAAATTAGCTCAATAAAGACATAAATTTTCTAAACTAATTATAAATAGATTGGGATTTGTGTTTAATGTCTTGACGAAATTTATAAATAATTTCAAAATTTCACCTTGTATTATTCATAATGGACCCTACATAATACACTTTTTTGAGATAAGGTTGTGAAGTAGCTTCTAAGAACATAAAAATATACAGGGTGATCCATCAAAACTAGAAATCATGGAATACACTGTACTTGAGTGAATCACCCTGTATATTTTAATTTATGTTTGTAAATCGTCCAGTTGAATTTAAAAGTTGACGTGTCCCAGTATTTATTATAATTTTCTAAAATAAGGACATAAACAATTGTATTCCATAAGTGGTTTCCATACTTAATAATTTCAAAATGTCACCCTCTATTATTAATAATACACGCAACATAATATAGTTCGTTGAAATCAGGTAATGAAGCAGCTTTTAAAAATTAAAAATATACGGGGTGTGCCATTAAAACTAAAGATTATGGACTCTGCTAGACTTGCATGAATCACCCTGTACACTTATGTTTATGTTTGAAACGTCGACGGGTCTCAGCGTTTTTTATCATTTTTGATACAAGGACAGAAATAATTTTATTCCATAAGTGCCTTCCACACTGTATATTTTAGTTTATATGTAATATTTTTATACGTACGTATAAATTGTCTGACTGAATGTATGCCTTTAATTGAAAACCTCCGCTATTATTAATCATAGGTGCAGCAATAAAAGATAAATCAGATAAATTGAAACAAAAAATCCCATTTTCAATTTGTATTCGTCTCGCATGAAACGAGAGCTTTTTAAAACTTCCCCTGCGAAAGTTATACAACTTCCATTGACCCAAATTATACCTGCTGCATTAGCAACTGGGGCACTCGTTCTTGGACTTTTGATTTTTTAAAAGTATCTGTTGGAATGCATGGCGGTGCATTAGCAAATTAGGGCAACGTCCTTTATATGGGCGCACGTTTACACAATTTTTTAATTGAATATCATTAGTCAAGATTTCGTGGAATTACAAATCGTCGACTTAAAACAACAGTAGGATATGTAAAAAAATGACTTTTGTGATATCCATGTCAAATGATTCGAAATAAACCCTTCTGTTGAGTGTAACACTAAGATAAATAAAAAGTGAAATACTTTTTTCATAATATTACATATCATTGTGTAGCTTAATTCCTTTTCGCCCAAATTCTATAATGCAGCACTAAGACAACATACATATCATACCATTATATTATGTCGTTTACCCATTTTGGTCATCAATATTAATGCAACACTAAGTTATCCTACGCACATATCCTACTGTTACCATGTAGTTATTGCTGAGTTGCAATTATTATGTCTGTTTTTATATCATCCAGCTTGCGGCAACAATTTTATCTTCAGTAATTTAAACAATAGTTCTATTACATTAATGTTAAAAGGTGTATGTTAATAGTAAAAATGAATAATTCAGCCAATTTAAATTGTAAAAATTATGTGTATCTAAAAGAAGTCAGTATTTAGTGTATTTAGCGAACAAAAATAATACCGATTTTGAGTTATTATCTGGAATTTATCAAGCACAGGAAAAAGGTAAGTTAAATTCATGATAAATTCCCCTTTAGAAATTTCGGGCTGATTTAAGAAGGTGCAATAAGTTTTTACTTTCACAACTTTCAGCATCCGCTATTACCAAAACTGATTTTGATAATTTTTTCATTTTATTTTGATTATTATCCTATCAAATTTTTAAATTTTTGAAAAACAAGTATGTTCATGTTATAATTTATGTATTAACATGTTTGAACAACAAAGTTGTTTTGTTTTTTTTTATTGAAATGTGTAAAATTTTAAACAAAACTTTAGTGCAATATAAGTTTATATAACAGAAATTTACTGATATCGTTAAAAAAACAGATTATCTTTGAGGGCAACAGTAGGACAACTAACTTTTTTCCAATTATTTTTCACTTTTTTATGAATATAAAAAAGTTATTAATTACTAAAGTTTCGTAAAATTTTCAATTGCGTTTTTCTCGAAACTACATTATTTTACATATCCTACTGTTGCTTTGAGGCGACGAAATGTCTATTGGCAAAAAAAAATAACAATTTACGCAATATTCAGAATAATTTATTAAGCTTGAATTATAAGGAACACATTTTTCCACCTTACCGAAAGTATACATTTCCTGATCTGATTGTAGGGAGCAAACTCGTACTTTTTCTCCCTAGGGTGACAAAGTACTTTTACTAGTAAAAGTGACGTCATGATATGCCATTGATGAAATAACTAATTGACGCTCTATACAATATTCTATTTTCTATTACGTAAGTGTTTATACATTTTAAACTTTATTTATATAAGTTTTTCGCAGAATAGAAAAACAGTAAATTGTTAATTTGATTTAACAATGTTTACATTAATAATTTGACTTATATTTGACAGTTGACAGTTACACTATACCTACTTGTTAGTTTTAGTTCTCTAATATATTTTGTTAGTTAGTTACATACATAAATTATTTAAAAATGAAAAAATGAATTCCTATTTGAGGGAGGTGGAAAAATCATATGTATAATATGGAAGTAACGTGCCTTTTCCTCCCTTAAATGATTACTGCCCTCCGCTACACGTCGGGCAGTAAACTTCATTCTCGGGAGGAAAAGTAGCTCCCTTGTTATAAAAATAGCTATTGTTAATACGAAGGTTGACAAAAAACAACATAATGTTATGTTTCTTGTAGCAACATAAGGATGAATAGTTGTACCTACTAATAGTAGTTATACCTACTAGAATGAGTCTTTGTAAATAGGAAAAGTTTTTTGATACTAAATCTAAATAAATCTGACAAATTGTACTGATAGACTATTTTCTAGGTAGCAATAAATTAATAAGACATCAAGCAATTAGACTTCGTAACCAGAAGTCGATAATTCAACTTCTCGTGTAACTTTGCGTGGATTGATATACGATTCCACTAATTTTGAGTCATTCTTGCCAAAATTCTGGTCATAACTTTTTAACCGGAACTAAATATTCCAACTAGACTTTTCAATACTCATCGATCGATATATCACATGTACTATTTCAGCGACTATCATGTGGCATTTCCGGTTATAACTTTTTAACCGGAAGTTATGTAGCAACCGGAAGTATATTTTTGTTCTCGTCTTACTAAGTCTTGTCAAATTATATATCGCTTGTACTACTTCGGCAACTTTAAAACACCAATTCTAGTTGTAAGTCTAGAACCGGAAGTTCGAGGTCAAATTTCTCACCTTTTGCATCTGATGAGTGATTCGTCAGCATTCGTGGATGTAAATATTCTAACGATGCGGATTATATAGACCTACGTTGGTCTAAACATTGCCGAACAAAGCATCACCGAAAATATCGGCTCATACTTCTTCTTCATATGCCTCATCCTTTTAGAACATGGGTGATCATCATGGTCCAATCTGTACTCTGAAGAAATATTTAGGGAGGCTTTGGACGATAGACAAGAGGGAGTAAGACTGGGCGGAGAAGTAATCAACAATATCTGATATGCTGACTACACAGCCATTCTTGTCTTGTGAGCGGCCGTGGAGTAACGGCATATTCGCTGGCCTCATACGCCCAGTGCACGTGGGTTCAAGCCCTGCCAAAGACAAACCATTTTCATTTTCAATAATGACACGAGCCGTCTCACCGTGCCTCGGAGAGCACGTAAAGCCGTCGGTCCCCCTGGGCTAGTGTACATCGGCACTAGTTACTTGAAACAGGGTTAAATATGTAAATGGCGCCGGAACTGTCCGAAAGGATCTCCCCGCAAAAATGCCATAAAATATTATTATCATTATTACAGCCATTCTTGCAGAAAATTGAGATCTCCAGACATAAGTAAAGCTAGTCAGTGAAGCAAGTTATCGGAGAGGCCTAAAAATCAATATTTCAAAGACAAAGTGGATGGCAGTTGGAAAGATAAATGTAGATCAAGTCGTGCTTTCTCTTGATGGAGAGGAGATAGAACGGGTAAACCATTTTAAATACCTTGGCAGTTGGTTAAATGTAAATTGCGATTGGGATGAAGAGATAATAACCAGGATTGAAATATCACGTAAGGCTTTTATGACCTGGAAACCAGTTTTATGTAACCGAGGCCTGTCGATGAAGATTCGCAGGACGGTCCTAAAATGTTACGTGTGGTCTATATTATTGTATGGTTGTGAGATATGCACGTTAAAAACCACAATGCTAAATAAATTAGAAGCATTCAGATTGTGGTACTATTGACTAATCCCAAAGATATCGTGGGTTTCGCACACTTCCAATGAAAATGTTCTCCAAATGATGAATTCAGAACGTCGGCTCATAAACAAAATTGGAAGGAAAGAGATGGATTGGTCGAAAGAAACTTTCATGATTGCGGAATATTAGACAATGGTGTGGTTATATAGTAGAAGAATTATTTCGCACAACACCCGATAGAGAGAGGCTTCAGGAACTTGCAAACATGATGACAACCAACGTCTGAATACGGACAGGGCACCTGAAAAAGAAGAAGGTCCCATTGTTCATTTAGCTCACAACCCAAAAAATTGTATCTAACAGGTACTTTCTCTAAAGATTTTCCTTTAACGTAGATTGTTTCGTCTTCAATCTTGTTTTTAATGATAATTATGATTTTGTTTTTTTGTGTTCAAAGACATTCCATACCTCTCGCAATACTGCGTAGTGGCATCAACCAATATTTGCAGCCCTTATCTGCTATCCGCAAGGATTGCATCGTCTACATATCTGATATTATTAACTATTGTTCTATTAATTGATATGCCTTCATTGATGTCTTCTAGTGCATATTTAAACATCTCTTCTGAGCACATATTAAAAAGTAGAGGGTATAGTACACATCCTTGTCATACTCGTCTTCTTATTGGAGTCTCTTTAGATTTCTGTTGGTCTACTGGTGTCACTTTCTAAAAACGGTATAAATTTGCAATGATTCTCACATCCTGATCATCTATTTCTTTGTTCCGTAATATGTTTGCAAGCTTTATGTGTTTTTTTATCGAAGGCTTTCTCAAAGTTCACCAGACATATGAATACGTCAATGTTGAAATCTCAACACCGTTCTATGAGTGTTTGTATAATAAATAATGCTTCTCTAGTGCCCAAGCCTTTTCTAAATCCCAATTGGTTTCCTGTTGTGTTATTAGGTTAGGTTAGGTTATTTTGTAGACACATTCATGGATCACTCGTAAGAAAACTTTTAAAACATGGTTCATCAAACTGATCGTTCGAGAGTTCTCACATTTCTTTGGGTTGAGTTTTTTGGGTATTGAGATTAACTCAGATTCTTTCGGAATTTCCTCGGTATAGTAAATGTCCTTGAATAGTTATTCTACTACCACCTACTACTAGTATATCCATGTGGTTCTGTTAGTAATCTTAAAATTTCTGTCGGTATTTTCCGGTCCCATGGCTATATCATTTTTTATGCTTTTAGTGCTTTTTCAGTTTCCCCTTTGGTAATTGTAGGTCCATCTCTACCTCTTGGTTCTATTGTCTCCATTCTTTATTCGTCTTCAAATTATATTATTCCCATCTATTTATGTTCTCTGCACTTCCAATGCCTCAATGTTTCAAAAAAAAACATTGAGGCATTCGAGATGTGGTGTTAAAGGAGAATGTGGAAAATACTATGGACGGAAAGAGTAACAAATCAAGATGTTTTGCTGAAGATGGGGAAGGAATGCGAAGTCATAAAAACCATACAAACGAAAAAACTGGAGTATTTAGGCCACATAATGAGAGGAGAAAAGTACTCTCTGCTAAGACTCATAATCCAAGGAAAAATCTGGGGAAAGAGAAATGTGGGAAGTAGGAGGATTTCCTGGTTGCGAAATTTAAGGGAGTGGTATGGGTGCAGTTCCATACAGTTGTTCAGAGCTGCAGCCAACAAAGTTAAGATTGCTGTGATGGTAGCCAACATCCGATAGGAGACGGTACTGCAAGAAGAAGAAGCACTTTCAATTATTATTTTGTTGTTTTTGTCCACTATGTTTCCAATACCTCTTTTTTGTATATGCCAGCTGTTTTTTTAATTTTTCTGTATACAGTGCTAGTCAAAAGTCCGTACCCCCCTTGTATCTTTTGAACGGTTATAGCAATAATAGTGAAATTTGGAAGAAGGAAATAAACGGACGTAGGCTTCTTAACTGGTCATAACAGGTGACGTAATTATGACAGATGACTTTACAGCGCCACTGTGACAGATAATTTTAAACGGGGCCTTATGGCAAGTGATACCTCGTTTGAAAGGTATTGAAAATACCTATTCAGTCATACTAATTTTGTTTGAGTTTAAGCTAATTTTGATGAATAAATGAAATAAATATAAAATTGTAGTTTCGCATTTAATTGATAAAAATTCAAAATTCCGCATACGATTACTTGTCAAAAAGGTTGACGTTGACCTAAAAACTACTAGAGAATTGAAAAACGTCAACTTTTTTGACAAAAAAACCATAGGCGGACATTTGAATTTTTATTAATTAAGTGCGAAACTACAATATTATATTTATTTAATTTATTCACCAAAATCAAATTCAACTAAAACCCAAAACAATTAGTATGACTGAATAGGTATTTTGAATACCATTCAAACGAGGTATCACCTGCCATAAGGTCCCATTTAAAATTATCGGTCACAGTGGCTCTGTAACGTCATCTGTCACTATTACGTCACCTGTCATTACTACTTAAGAAGCTTACGTCCGTTTATTTCCTCCCTCCAAATTTCACTATTATAGGTACAACCGTTCAAAAGATACGAGGTGGGGTACGGACTTTTGACTAGCACTGTATATTGGATAAAGCTGTCCTGTTGTTTATCTAATCTTTCCATATTTGCACATTTTTCTGATAGCCACAGTTGCTTCGCTTTTTATTGGCTAATACCTTTAATTTTTGCGGTGGAAAATACTTGTGTTTGACTCAGAACAATAACAGCAATTACTCTGAGATTACAGTTCCGTTTATGAAAAAATATATACATCGGAAAAACAGATAGTAAAGAGAAATAATCAATTTTTTAAATACAATTTTTTTTTAAAGTCGATAGTAAAATTTCGATATCTGTTTGTCAGTGTATTATATCGACAAAAATCAAAACGAGTTTTAAATATGAAGAGTACAGCTTGCGTATGCAATTTTTGTATTTTGCCGCAAATGAAGTCAGTTTCTATGAAGCTGTTACATGAATAAACGTCGCAATATTCTCATAAACTCAATATTTTTTTTGCTTCCATTGACCAGTCGCTGAAGAGTTTCCATTGTTAAAGCGTAATCTTCAAAACCCTTAATATGAAATTTCGATTTTGAGTTTTAGCAGTAAATATGAGGCATTTGAAGTATGCCTAAAAATGCAAAATTTAAAAACTTTCACATTACTAACAACCTCATGTCACGGAAAATGCCTCCACAAACACGACATTGGATGGAATTTGTAGCTGAAGATGCGCAGCTTCGAAAATGAACTTGTGAAATTGAAAAAAAGAAGCAGTTTTGAACATTTTAGATTGATTTTAATGGGAAAGTTTCAATTCAGCGTTTTTTTAGGAATATTTAAAATGCCTAATATTTGTCGTCAAAACTCACAGTCGAAATTTGTTGAGTTTTATTAAACTGTTGGTGCAATAAAACCGATGCAATAGAACCGAGTTATGACACTCTTTGAGCGGAGGTGCGATATTATGTTTATGTACACTTAATAATTTTCTCGTTAATAATATCACCCGGGATATTCTAGAATAAAATATGCCTACTTAGTTAAGAACAATAATTGAAACCTTACTTCATAAGAAGCGGAAAAAATAGTTTTTCAAATATTAAGAGCATATTTTAGGTAAATATATTTTTGTGGTACATTCGATTTATTTTTGTTTCGCTTCGTTTTGTTGATCGAAGTTTTATCGGGGACAGTTTGATGTTTTACTTTATAAAAAGTTTTCCATTTGCGTCTACTTTTATATTTATTGCAAAAGTTTTTCACAACAGATTGTTGGGGAGCTTTAGAACCCAAAACAAGTTTGGTAATGCGTATTTAAATAAAATATATAGAACGGTGCCTAAAATTTGATAAACAATATACCTAAAAGTTGTGGGCCTCTAAATCTCGCATAAACCAGCCATATTATTTTATACAGTATATATTTGAAACAGAATGTATCTAAGAAATTTAGTGATATCCCAATTAATAAATTGGAGCGAAAAGTTGCTTTGATTTTGAAAAAGCATTTGACAAAGTAAGACGTGAAAAATTAGTCCGAATTCTAAAGACAAAAAACATAGATGTCACCAGCCCCCCCTTTTTCGATTTGAGGGTAAAAAAAAGCTCATTCGTTTGTATTGCGTTAGTACTGGATTGTATCACCCTTCAATCGTTTGTACTGCCCCACCCTTTTAAATCTGCCTGGAGGGGCTGGTGACATGCCATCCCCCCTTTTTCGATTTGAGGGTAAAAAAAAAGCTCATTCGTTTTTATTGCGTAAGTACTGGATTGTATCACCCTTCATTCGTTTGTACTGCCCCCAACCTTGTAAATCTGCCTGGAGGGGCTGGTGACATGCCATCCCCCCCTTTTTCGATCTGGGGGTCCGGGATGGGTATGTTCGTTTGTACTGCGTTAGTATTGGATTGTATCGCCCTTATTTTGTTTGTACCGCCCCCACCCGTCTAGATTGGCCTGGGGGCCAGTGACATGCTACCCCTCTACTATGCATTCTTTGCCATCTGAATGTCAAAAATAGGCTATTTCGTTTGTACTGCGTTAGTACTGGATTGTACCGCCCTTATTTTGTTTGTACTACCCCTACCCTTCTACATTTAAAACAGAGAAGGATTAGTGCTAGGAGTAAGAACACAAAATCAGCCTAACCTTGCACATAGTAACACCGCGGGTGTAAAATTTGGTAAATTCGTCAAAAATGAAACGAATTAAATTTTGAAACTGAAAAACAGGCTTGCAAGCCACTCTCCACTCTCCATGGGGAATGGAAATTTACCCCCTCATATGGATCTCGGAGTAGTAGCGATTTGAAAAATGGTACATGTATTTGTTGGAGATATTTTGAACACCATTTTCAATCAGAAATCAGAGCAGCGACCTTGTCTTTTCCTACTAGGAAGAAATATATCCATCCCCTCAATAAATTTTACAGTTTCAGACGCTATCGATATGAAAATCAAAGATCTTATGCGGCGCATTCCGAAATGCACTCTTCGTTGTACAATTTCAACCTCTCTGGATAACTGATTAACTGAAACATACATACTGCAGAATTCATTGGAATCGAAAATTATTAAAAGTATTTGAAACATTAAATGAAAAATTCCCACAATCAATATTTTTCTTACCATCTAATGTCAGAGACCAGATAACATTAATTGCCGCTGGTATGTTATGGTAATTTGTTTTCTAGAAATGCTTGTATTGTTCGTTTACGACTGCAATAAGATTCAGAATTTCCATATTTCATTTGTAAAATAAATGTAGTGTCAAAAACTTGCTTATACATTTGACACACTGTCCGTCAACGTGTTAATTGACTCGACAGATTCAGTGCCAAAACGAGACATTTTTATAGAAAAATATTTGCAAGTATATTAAATGCCAAAAGTATATTATAAATAAATTAAACAAAAGTATATGACCTATTAAATAAACAATGACATTGCAATTTTCAATTTCTACTATGGAATTATCGCTGTATAGACCAGGACGGATCTGTTTTGAGGTGGATGTGAGAGGTGGCATTCCGATTTTTGCAGATAAAATTAGGTGACAACTTCAGTAATTATAATTGACTTATGCTCCTTCTCGAATATGTTTGGAACATTATTAAAAAAATTTAAATATTTAAGAATTTCGAAAAACATCGATTTTTTTCAACTTTCATTGCTTGTAACTTAAAAACGATACATTTTGGAACAAAGTCATAGGGAAATAAAATAAAGATAATTGAATTTTGTATGATATACGACACGACTGGTATAAAATATCTTAAATGATTATCCTTTCTGCAAAATAGCAATAAATACAAAATAAGAGGGCAAAATAAGCCTCTTTTTATTCAATGTTTTTCAACCACTTTGGTTGCACTTAGAACCTTCGTTCTTTACTTAGAAAATTCTTACAACATACTCAATCCGTCCACCAAA
This sequence comes from Diabrotica virgifera virgifera, assembly GCF_917563875.1. Taxonomy (NCBI): domain Eukaryota; kingdom Metazoa; phylum Arthropoda; class Insecta; order Coleoptera; family Chrysomelidae; genus Diabrotica; species Diabrotica virgifera. Next base: position 112,020,530 of record NC_065449.1, read on the forward strand.
TTTCATTAAAATCGACATAATATATTTGGCATAATAATTTTGCAATCTAAATTTTTTTAAGAAAAGTTCAAATTTTTTAAAAACTTTCTGAACAAAAGTAGACCTGTTAGAAGTTTGCTAATTTTTTTACATATCGAGAGGTACTTTACCAATCCAATACACTTTACAAAATTAAAATCGGATTATTTAAGCGGCCTCAGCACTGTTTTAAGGATATAAACAATTTTTTGCTTATAAACAAATATAGTGAGGACGTTTGAGTTGGAATAAATTCATTTTCTCGAGAATGGGCAACTCTGGAGATAAATCCTTAAACAGGTCGATTTTTATATTTAAATTATAATTTTTGGGATATCTATCATACTACTAACGTCATCCATCTGGGTGTGATGACGTAATCGATGATTTTTTTAAATGAAAATGTGGGTCGTGTTCTAGCTTATTTGAAAGATTACTCAATTCTCTATTTATTACATAATTATTTATACAGGGTGCCCAAATTTTTTTTAATTAATTGAGACAAACAGAAGAAAGTATTTAATTTAGTTAATTCGAGATACATTTTACTGTTGTCCTAAAACAGAAAAAAATGTTTATTTGATAAATAACAGAAAAATTAATTTATTCGTATTTATTAACTTAAACGTCCTCACTGTATTTAGTCCAAGTAATGAAGCTTAAAATAGGACAAAACCTCGCAATTTTTACAGAATGGATCGATTTGCTTGAAAATTTGAGAATAAGTAGTGGATAGTTCAACGATCAAAATATATATCATGGCGAAAGGCGTTTTTGCCATGGGAGTGGTTGCCACCCCATCTCGAGGGTGGAAAATTTTTATTATATTTTGACCGCAAAATTTGATAATAACATTCATTCTAAGCAAAAAATGTTCTATACATTTTTTTGATAAAATTAATAGTTTTCGATTTATTCGCTATCGAAAGTGTTAGTTTTATATCGAAAAAATCAATGTTTTTAATAAGTTTTCTGCTAATAACTCCAAAAGTTTTCGTTTTATCAGAACAACTTTACTTAACAAAAATGTACCTTTTAAAAAAATTAACAAAATCGTTTTTTTAAATTTTCTTTAAGACCAATAATAATCGAGCTATACTTTATTATATGTTGGCTCTTATTCGTCAAATGCTAAATATTGTAGTTTCAAAGTCAAAAGACGGAAAAACTATGCATTTTTCGAGGACAACTTGTCTAAACTAATTTAAAGTGCTTAAAAATATCTATCACCAAAAATAAAAAAAGTCTCTAGCTCAAAAATTAAGTGACTTATAATGAAAAGAATGTCAGTCCCTATTTCTTTCAGCGAAAAAGTGACCGCAAGCAACCACCTAATCACCACCCTTATTAAAATTAGTCATTAACCTTATTTGGTCTTTTTTATTTATGTATTATTAATAGGTTCTAGAAGTTTGACCGGCTTAGAATGATTAGTTAAAAAAAATGGAGTTAAAAGCGAATAACGAATTTTTGTAATTTGGAAAAAAATGAAATTTTCTTCAGAATAGCAAGATTAGCATAAGAGATACGAAAAAATGTTTGGATATGAAATTGTAGCTTATTTAATTTCCAAGAACCTGGTTTGCAAAAATCTTTTCTACGGCAAAAATTGAGTGATCTATTGACATTTGTACTAACATGTAAAAACCACATTTACCAACCCTTTCAAAGTCACTTTTTTGCGACTGAGGATTTTAAAAAGAGTTAATATTAATAGGCTTATATATCTTGTAAAAACCTACAAAATTATTTTTTACCAAACTTTCTAAGATCAAAAATAAAAAAGTTACGGTTAAAAAATCAATATATTTTTTGAAAAAAAAAAGAGAAATCCAATTAGAAGCATAATAATGTAAGGTAGGGGTGTTTTTAGTCATTGGCCTTATTCATTCTTATTTATTTATATGTTATTAATAGATTATAGGAGTTTGACTGACTTAGAATAATTAGTTTTAAAAAAACTGGAGTTTAAAGCGAATAACGAATTTTTGTAGTTTGGAAAAAGCCTTTTCTTCAGAATAGCAAGATTAACATCAGAGATACGAAAAAATTTTTCAAAGGTAATACCACGAGTCCTCTAAATTTTATCGATAAATTTTTTTGTTTTCACGAAAACTTCTTTATTTGGTAAAATTACGAAAACAAACAGAATGATAAAATCACGAGTCCGAAGGACGAGTGATTTTATCCATTTCGGTTTGTTTGAGTGATTTTACCCTAAATAAAGAAGTTTAAGTATGAAAACGAAAAAATTTATCAAGCAAAATTTAGAGGACGAGTGGTATTTGAAAAGATTATTTTGTGAACCAATATGTATTATTAGTAAATACGGGCATCTGTGAAATATTTTTAAGACAACTAGGATCAATGTCTTAAGTAGGTTATAGATAAATTATTTTATAATTTTAAATTTAGGGTACCTTAAGTTTTATCAGGGAAGAGACTGTTTTATCAAGGAAGAGGCTGTTTTATCAGTATTACACTCAATGATTGGCTAGAACGATGCGTGGTGATTGGCTGAAAAAGCAAAAACGTCAGAATTTGACAGGTGAAAAAAATAATCAATATAAAATTGTAGGTTATTTAATTCCCAAGAAATTGGTTTAAAAAATTTTTTCTATGGCAAAAATTGAGTGAATCGTAAATGAGTATAATCGAAAAACATTGATTTTTTCTATACAAAACTAACACTTTCGATAGGGACTAAATCGAAAACTATTAATTTTATCAAAAAAATGTATGGAACATTTTTTACATAGAATGAATATTTTTATCAGCTATTGCGGTCAAAATATAATAAAAAATTTCCACCCTCTAGATGGGGCGGCAACCACCCCCATGGTAAAAGCGCCTTCCGGCATCATATAGATTTTGATTCTTGAACTATCCACTACTTATTCTCAAATTTTCAAGCAAATCGATCCATTCTGTAAAAATTGCGAGGTGAAAAGCTTCGGTTCCTGGCCTAATTTGTTTATAAGCCAAAAAATTGTGTATAACTTTAAAACATTGCTGAGGCCGATTAAATAATCCAACTAAGTTCTGTAAAGTGTATTAGATAGGTAGGGCGTATCTTTATATGTAAAAAAATTAGCAAACTTCTAAATAATGGTCTACTTTTGGTTCAGAAAGTATATAAAAAATTTTAACTTTTTAAAAAAATTTAGATTGCAAAATTATTATGCAAAATCTATTAAGTGTCTTTTATAGTCGTATATCATATAAAATTCAATTATCTTTATTTTATTTCCCTACGACTTTGTTCCAAAATGAATTGTTTTAAAAACGATTGAAAAGTTGAAAAAAATCGATGTTTTTCGGAATTTTTAAATATTTGAAGGTTTTTATTAATGTTCCGGTCATATTTGAGAAGGAGCATAAGCCAATTATAATTACTGAAGTTGTCACCTAATTTTATCTGCAAAAATCGGAATGCCACCTCTCACATCCACTTCAAAACAGATCCGCCCTGGTCTATACAGCGATAATTCCATAGTAAAAAACGCTGGACGGAAGGGCCGCCCGAGAACTTTATCGTACCGATCTATTATCGTTATGGTACTAGACACTGGCATTCTATAAAAATAACAAAGTTACTCGTTATTTTGATATTTTAGAAACACCTTGTATACTTGAAAATATTTTATGGTTCTACGCATCATTCATTCCTGCATTTGTGAAAATTGTCGATGCCATATTTCGGGGAAACACTATAGATGTATGTATAGATTATTGCATAAATCAATAGAATATTATAGTCATACTTTCATTTCAAATTAGTTCATTTTTCTGAGAAATTAATAGTTTACAATATTTGCATTTCATTCTATTTCTATTACGCCAGTCAATGCGCGAGATTAAGAACAAGATATTACCTCCGAATTCTATCCTACTGCATGGATTTTAATGAAATTTTGGGAGTAGCCCAATCTCCTAATTCAAAATCTATCCTATATACTATGGCGCTTTTATCATGGGGGCGGTTCCCACCACTTCTCAGGGGTGAAATATTTTTATTTTCAAATTACATGGAGAAAAAGGAAGATTTTTAACAAAATTTAAAAATTCATTCTATAATTTGATCACATTTTTTACAAAAACCATTCATTTTAAACCCGTTCAACTTTTTGAAAGTAGAAATAACACTGTATTAAAAGGTATTGCAAAAGAAAAACAATGCATTTAAATTATGGTGGATGGGGAGTTAACTGTATATACTTTTCATTTTTCCTTAAAGTACATTAGTCATATATTTTTTGCACCATATCTCGCTTAATTTGTATGTAACCGACATTTAACGGTGCTCGTTTTAAAGGCATTTTCAAACACTACAAAAGGTGTTGGTAGCATTATACACCTAAAACCTACCGTTCCTCTGTTATTTCAAGTTAAATACACCAATTGGAGCATGCACCAAAAAACAAACTATTTTCACCTACCAGATCTCTTTTTGTATTATAAATAGAACATTTACGAAGGAACGAATCTCTTTATTATTTATAAAATGTTTTTTACGTATGTATATTTCAGTTACTCAGTTATCCAGAGAGGTTGAAATTGTACAACGAAGAGTGCATTTCGGAATGCGCCGCATGAGATCTTTGATTTTCATATCGATAGCAAACTGTAAAATTTATTGAGGGGATGGATAAATTTCGTCCTCTTAGGAAAAGGCAAGGTCGCTCCTCTGATTTCTGATCGAAAATGGTGTTCAAAATATCTCCAACAAATACATGTACCATTTTTCAAATTGGTAGCGTAGAACTGCTCCGAGATCCATCTGAGTTTTTCAGTTTCAAAATGTAATTCGTTACATTTTTGACGAATTTACCAAATTTTACACCCGCAGTGTTACTGTAATAGTTTTGGCTAATTTTGTGTCCTTATTCCTAGCATTAATCCTCCCCTGTTTTAAATGTAGAAGGGTAGTATGTCACTGGCCCCCCAGGATAATCTAGACGGGTGGGGGCGGTACAAACAAAATAAGGGCGATGCAATCCGACACTAACGCAGTACAAACGAACATACCCATCCCGGACCACCATATCGAAAAAGGGAGGATGGCATGTCACCAGCCCCTCCAGACACATTTAAAAGGGTGGAGGCAGTACAAACGAATGAAGAGTGATACAATCCAGTACTAACGCAGTACAAACGAAATAGCCTCTTTTCGACGTTCAGAACGCAAAGAGTGCAGAGTAGAGTGTAGCATGTCGCTGGCCCCCCCAGGCCAATCTAGACGGGTGGGGGCGGTACAAACAAAATAAGGGAGATACAATCCGATACTAACGCAGTACAATACAAACGAACATACCCATCCCGGACCCCGTGATCGAAAAAAGGGATCCCCCTCCAGTCAGATTTAAAAGGGTGGGGCAGTACAAACGAATGAAGGGTGATACAATCCAGTACTAACGCAGTACAAACGAAATAGCCTACTTTCGACGTCAGATGGCAAAAAGTGCAGATTAGAGGGGTAGCATGTCACTAGCCTCCCAGGCCAATCTAGACGGGTGGGGGCGGTACAAACAAAATAAGGGCGATACAATCCGATACTAACGTAGTACAAACGAACATACTCATCCCGGACCCCCATATCGAAAAAGGGGTGATGGCATGTCACCAGCCCCTCCAGGCAGATTTAAAAGGGTGGAGGGAGTACAAAAGAATGAAGGGTGATACAATCCAGTACTAACGCAGTACAAACGAAATAGCCTATTTTCGACATACAGAAGGCAAAAAGTGCAGAGTAGAGGGTAGCATGTCACTGGCCCCGCCAGGCCAATCTAGACGGGTGGGGGCAGTACAAACAAAATAAGGACGATACAATCCGATACTAACGCAGTACAAACGAACATACCCATCCCGGACCTTTAGATCGAAAAAGGAGGCATGGTATGTCACCAGCCCCTCCAGGCAGATTTAAAAGCGTGGGGGCAGTACAAACGAATAAAGGGTGATACAATCCAGTACTAAAGCAATACAAACAAATGAGCTTTTTTTACCCTCAAATCGAAAAAGGGGGATGGCATGTCACCAGCCCCTCCAGGCAGATTTAAAAGGGTGGGGGCAGAACAAACGAATGAAGGGTGATACAATTCAGTACTAACGCAATACAAACGAATGAGCTTTTTTTTGACCCTCAGATTGAAAAAGGGAGGGCTGGTGACATGGACCTAAAAAACATAGACAACAAGGACTTATGAATAATAACAAACCTTAACAGGAATAAAAGAGCACAAATCGTAATAGATAACGAACTCACTCCAGAAAGTGAAATCAGGAGAGGGGTTAGGCAGGGATGTAGTATGTCTCCATTACCATTTAATATATAGTGAAGCCATTTTTGAGGAAGCATTACTATCTCAAAGTGACGGAATAATAATTAACGGAAGATCTATTAACAACATAAGATATGCAGATGACACCGTAATTATGGCAAGCTCTGCTAATCAACTACAATTACTACTAAACAAAACAAACAGTTTTTCTGAAGAATATGGACTAAAATAAATATAAAAAAGACCAAGTAGATGATAACAACTAAGAAAAAAAAATATACAAATTATAAAATTATAATTATAATTTATAATTATAAAGGACTTATTTTATAAAGTTATTTTTTTGCACTGTTTAATATTATTTATTATTTATTTAGATCATAGCCATTTCCTAATTATTAAATTGACTGTAGGTACGTATCAATGATATTACACATCGACGTACGTTTCAATTAATGTTTTGATTTAACTGAAAATGAATCATAACGTTTGAGCAAATATAAAATGGAACAACTATACAAGAAAGTACATCAATTCAAAGATCAGCAGCCTAAAAAGGGAATATTGGACACAGTTTACCAAAGAAATGGAACACGACTTATATATACAAAGAAAAGTTTGGAAAATACTTGAATGTAGGAGAAAACCCATGAATGAATAATATAGAAGTTTAGAGAAGAATAAAAAGCGTCTAAAGATACGGGTGGTGTTCGGTAGATTTTACTTTTTGGGTGGTCCATTCGATGCTGCCTCTGCTTCCAATCCAATGCTGTGGAAAATTTTGGTCAAAATATTGACGAACAAGTACTTACAGCATACTTCGGAGAAGCACAGTCCTGTTGAAAAATCTCAGTGAAATATAACAAAATGATCTTCATCATGTTGTTGACCATTTTTAAGAATATTAGTCAAGGCAGAAATAATCATGTCTTGTAATCATAGTAGGGGAGGAAAGTATGCTAAATTTGCAGCTACTCGAGCGTTATGGGGACCTATTGGGTTGTGAACATTAGGTTCGAAAACCAAAAAAAGTTAAGTTGAGTTTTCCATTCTAGTAGGGACTTTCTATTTTTTAATTTAATTTTTCATTTCCAACAATGTTTTTTTCTGTTTGTAGAGCCATCTATCCATAATTCGAAAAAATGTCTCGGATAAAAGTCACGTATTCTTACGTAAGAAATCCAAATCTGCAATAAAAAATTGAGGTTCCTAATGAAGATTTTAAAGTAACCCCCACCCCACCTCCTTGGGGGTCGTGTTTGGTATCATTCGATAGATTTTAAAAAATGTTAATCAAATGTCAATCGAAAATCAGACGTTACTTTCGCGAATTATTCGCTTTTTTGTGAAACTTTGTGACTCGCCCATTTCCTTACACCCCGCTCAAATCCTCAGATTTTTTAATAGTATAGTATAGTTGATCCAAAAGATGACATAACCCTGACATCCAAAGTGAAAGTTATCCTTCAACACCAAATTGTTCTATATGGTCCACACAATGTCCAGAAAAAAGTCACACCATTTTGAGAGTCGGGTTTGGGGGGAGAGGGGGGAGAAATCGGTAAATTCGTAGTTTTTTAAGTTTTTCGCCAATATTTCTAAATCTATGCGGTTTAGCATGAACAACCCTCTATACAAAATTATTCTACATTAAATTTGAAATAAAAAAAGGCTCTATGCATAATCTTCCTAAAATGAATGGTTCCAAAGTTACGGAGGTAGTATAGTATAACTGGTCCAAAAAAAGGCCTAACACAAACATCCAAAGTAAAAGTTTGCCTCCAACACCAAAATGTTTTATATGGTCCACATATTGTTCAGTAAAAAGTTACACCATTTTAAGCGTCCTGTTTGGGAGGGAGATGGGAGAGAAGCCGGTAAATTAGTAGTTTTTTTACGTTTTTCGCCAATATTTCTAGAACTAGGCTTTAACATAAACAATGTTATGCACAAAAATATTCTACATGAAATTCAAAACAAAAAATATTCAATACATAATTGTTATAAAATCAACGGTTCCAGAGTTACGGAGGGTGAAATTCGAGGTTTTCGATACTTTTTATATTTTTTGGGCAATATTTATGATATAACTATACCAAAAACCCAGTCATCCAAAGTGAAAGTTATCCTCCAACACCAAATTGTTCTATATGGTCCACATAATGTTCAGAAAAAAGTCACACCATTTTGAGCGTCGGGTTTGGGGGGGAGAGGGGGGAGAAATCGGTAAATATAAAAAGTATCGAAAACCTCCAATTTTGACCCTCGGTAACTCTGGAACCGTTGATTTTATAACAATCATGTATAGAACCTTCTTTGTTTTGAATTTTATGTAGAACATTTTTCTATAGAACATTCCTTACGCTAAAGCATAGTTTTAGAAATATTGACGAAAAACTTAAAAAAACTACTAATTTACCGACTTCTCCCCCATCTCCCCCCCAAACCGGACGCTCAAAATGGTGTAACTTTTTACTGAACAATATGTGGACCATATAGAACAATTTGGTGTTAAAGGAAAACTTTTACTTTGGATGTCTGGGTTAGGCCTTTTTCTGGACCAATTATACTATACTACCTCCGTAACTTTGGAACCGTTCATTTTAGAAGGGTTATGCATAGGGCCTTTTTTATTTCAAATTTAATTTAGAATAATTTTGTGTAGAGGATTGTTCATGCTAAACCGCATAGTTTTAGAAATATTGACGAAAAACCTAAGAAACTACGAATTTGCAGATTTCTACCCCCTCTCCCCCCCAAACCCGACGCTCAAAATGGTGTGACTTTTTTATGAACATTATGTGGACCATATAGAACAATTTGGTGTTGGAGGATAACTTTCACTTTGGATGTCTGGGTTTGGGTCTAACTATACCATACTATAAATATACTGAATTTATTTAACTTACCTTATTTTAATCTGACGATTCCGACGTTTATCTAAGGATAGACTTTTATTTATGGACCTCCCTTAACGAACTCCTCTGTATTAAAAGCCAATATATGGTAGGGGTACAACATCATCCAAGAAGAAGTAAACGAAGCAATCAAAAGATCAAAAAATAGAAAATCACCAGGTCCGGAAAATATACCAAATGAATTAATTAAATACGGAGGTACAAAAATAATAGAAGAGATAATAACATTATTCCAAAAAATTGTAAACAACATGACAGTACCAGAGGAATGGAGAGAGAGTATAACAATACCCATCTACAAGAAAGGAATAAAGACAGATCCTACGAACTACCGAGGAATTACACTACTCAATTCTACATCAAAACTATTAACAAAAATTCTATCCCAAAAAATATATAAGAAAGCCGGTGTATCGGAAGAACAACAGGTTTTTGCCCAAACGGATCTACAATAGACGCTATTTTCATAATGCGACAATTAGTTGAGAAATCAATAGAATTCGACAAGCCCATGTTCACATACTTTGTAGATCTGAAACAAGCATTCGACAGAGTACGATTAAAGGACGTGCTCACTATCCTTGAAAAGAAAAACATAGGTCAGAGGTATAGAAACATAATCAAACAGCTCAATACATCCAACAAAACACGAATTAAAACCACACACAAGCTCACGGAAGAAATCAAAATCAATGCAGGCATTAGACAAGGGGACAGCCTCAGTCCATGCCTATTTAATTTAATAATGGATGAAGTTATAGGTAGTGTTAACATAATGAATCAGGGATATAAAATGGGTAACCGAACCATGAGAATACTTTGCTACGCAGATGATGCAATCTTAATAGCCGAAAACGAAGATGACTTACAACGCCTACTACAAAAATTCAAAATAACCGCCGAAAAGTATATCCTGACACTATCCAAAGAGAAAACCCAATCGATGGTAATATCCAGGAACCCAATTAGATGTAAATTAGTAGTGGACGACCATATAATCGAACAGGTAATGGATTGTAGATACTTAGGTGTGGAAATATCTAGCGACAGGCATCTGTGGCAAGAATCAAAACAGCAGCCAACGAAAGCAGCGTCTGCTTTCCTGAGGGATATAAACTGGCGGAATAAATATATGAGCACCGAAAACAAAGTCCGCATTTATAAGACATGTGTTAGACCCGTACTGACATAAGCAGCTGAGACAAGGGCCGAGACAACAAAGACCAAACAAATAATGAGAACAAGAGAGATGAAAACTCTAAGATCCATAAGAGGTATCACACTCAGAGATAGTATACGAAACGAAGACACATTAAGAGAGCTAGGCGTTCAAGACGTAGTGAGATGGACATGGACAGAGCGCGACGACGCATGTGGAGAGACCACGTAGATCGGATGGATCCTGAACGTATGGCGCATTGGGCGAGAACACAAAAGCCCAACACCAAGCGACCCATAGGAAGACCCAAAAAAACGATGGTACGAGAGTTGGAGCTCCGGATCGCAGCAAAGACTGTAACAGAAGAAACAGGACATAGTCCTATTACAAGAAGAAGAAGAATAAGAAGACATTTACAGGGTACAAGGTTTTTCCCAATGTGATTTTCTGATGCGCTCTAGTAACTACAAAAATCCCCGCTTGGGATCCCCTACCATAATTGTAAATACATTTTCGCCAGTTAAATTGACAGAAAAAAAATGGTCCCACTAATCGATCACCAAAAATACCAGCCCACACCTCTATTAATGTTTGCGGTTGCTGTGTATGCTCCTCGTGTAAAATCCTGAAGTTTTTATCAGACTATGGGGTGTATTCTGTAACATTTCCGTTAAATTTAAGAGACCTCTAAAATTTAACTTTTAACGGTCCTCTAAAACTTTTAGGTTAGGCGCTAAAATAATATTTTTTTAGAGGAATCCTCCAAACCGTTTTGGAACAAATACGGCAACGTCGCACGTTGATCGTTTTTGAACTTAAAGGATGGAAAATTGTATACCCCCTGGAGACGTAACACGCTATCTACCCTACAAGCTAAAAGTGAGGCTAATTCTAATCGGTTTGCCATTCGTTTGGTGGGCGTTTGAGGTTTGACACCACTTCTGTTATTAGTGATTTTTGTGCGATTTCTGAGGAAAACTAGCAATTTTTTTAACTCTTTAAAATGGTAACGTGTTCGGCTTACGGTTCTAAAAGCGACAGCAGAAGGAAAGAAGTGGGAGTTACATTTCACAGGTAAATAAATATTTCTGTTAGGGGTGCGTAGATGAAAATTCAATAAATACTCCTTTATTCTTAAATATTGCTTCTTAAACGGTTAATAATTTGAAAATTAACACTTTAATGTACCGTATTACGTAATTAATATTACATGTTTAAGTTATAAAATCAGAAAAATTTACATGTAAAATTAAACGTAACATAAAGACTCGCCATTTTACCAGTGGTGTAAGTATGAAATTATAAAATATGTTGTGGCAACTACGGAAATGGAATTACTAATAGCGTTTACTTTTTATATAGGTCTCCAAAACACGAACCAAAAAGAAGTCTTTGGATTGAAAATATTAAAATTAAAAACTTTATACCCACAAAAAACCACAGAATCTGCTCGAAGCACTTTGAAAATAATTTTTCTATAGTAGATTATAGTAAAATTTTCACTGGTATGGATACGTACATAAACATTACTTAACAATGACATTGTCACCATTAACTTAGAGATGAATTTTGAATGTTCTTGGATAACTCTTACTTGTATCATCGCCTAAACTATTAATTCACTTAGTTAATATGATTATTTCATTCATAGGAGATTCTGACCAATAGAAAGCTACAGAAATGCAAATTAAGGTGATAATTTTTGATAATATCCCGTCGTTAAGTATCTTACGTCAGATGCCCTTCGTTGCTACGAAAAAATACATTCAGTGACATTAATGACAATTAATGTTTTAAAAATTATAAAAGTAATTACTTTCAATCGTCAAATATTTATAAAAACTGTGTACTAATTTGTATTTACATAAATAAATTACAATAAAATTTTGGTTTTGAACAGTTTTATTCATGAAATAATCGCAACAAATTGCACTCGATCTCTGAAATTAATATAGAATTTTTGCTCTCGTGACACTTTGACATAATCACTCGCCTTCGGCTCGTGAAATTAAAACTGTCAAAGTGTCACTCGGAAAAAATTCAATAATCTCAGAGCTCTTGTGCAATTACTACTGATAATTTTTCACTAACTATGTATTCAGTGATTATAATAATTTATATACTATGCAATAAAAGATAATACTTAATCGAGAAAAGAGGAAAAGTGATTTTTTTAATAATATATTGTTACTATGGAACGCTTAGATAAATTTTGAATATCTTTAACAACAAAATGCTTATATCACATTGTACAGGGTGTAACAAAAATACAGGTCATAAATTAAATCACATATTCTGGGACCAAAAATAGTTCGATTGAACCTAACTTACCTTAGTACAAATATGCACACAAAAAAAGTTACAGCCCTTTGAAGTTACAAAATGAAAATCGATTTTTTCCGATATATCGAAAAGAGATTTTTTAATGAAAATGGACATGTGGCATTCTTATGGCATGAACATCCTAAAAAGAAAGTATATTGAAATTTGTGCAGCCCATAAAAATTTTGTGCGGGTTTTGTTCCCTTAAACCCCCCCCCCCAAACTTTTATGTGCGTCCCAATTAAATTATTTTTGTAGTACCATTAGTTAAACATAATGTTTCTAAAACTTTTTTACCTCTTAGTACTTTTTCGATAAACCAGTTTTAACCGAGATGCGGCTTCTTTTTTAATATGTTTACATAAAAATTTTATGGGGATTTTGTGCCTTTAAACCTTCCAAATGTTTGTGTACGTTCCAATTAAACTATTCTTTTTCTCATGATCATCTTTCAGTGCGTCACAGTTTTTCGATTTCTCTCTAACGCATTAAATTGTATGTGACAGAAAAAAAGGCACGTCTGGGAATACTTCGGTAATTATTCTAGTTCGGTGATTATTCTAGTTGTCGATAGATGGCGCCATAATCAAAAAAGAATTATTTATTAAATAAAATAATAATATTATCAATATAATCTGTACAATTTATAAGACTATACAAATGAAAGAAAATACCATTTTATAAATGCAATAGACACAATTGATTTGGTTTTATTCCAAATTGAAAATAAAATTTGACAACTGTCAGATTTAACTAAAATGTCACGTTAGAATAAATGTCATAAATGTGTATTATCACGGACTTACCTTTTTTTCTATAATTTGTGACGCACTGAAAAATGTTCATGAAAAGGAGAATATTATTGCTATACCATTAGTTAAACACAGTGTTTTTAAAACTTTTTTGCCTCTTAGTATTTTTCAGATAAGGCACCTTTTATTGAGATGTGGCTTCTTTTTTAATATGGTCCAAAGTATACCTCAAACTGTAATTTATAAATAAATTTTCATATTATTACCAAGTCTCTAAAATGGTACTGAACAGTACACAATAAATATGTGGTGGATTTGACAAAATATTCAAAATGTCTAAAAAAAAATTAACTTTTCGAAAAAGTACTAGGAGACAAAAAAGTTTTAAAAACATTGTGTTTAACTAATTGTGCCACAATGATAATTTAATTGGAACGTACACAAAATTTTGGGGGGGTTTAAGGGAACAAAACCCCCATAAAATGTTTACGGGGTACACAAATTTTACTATAATTTTTTTTTCAGATGTTCCCATCATAAGAATGTCAAATGTCCGTTTTCAATAAGAAACCTCAAACAGTGTTCGATCTATTGAAAAAAATCGATTTTTATTTTGTAACTTCAAAGGGCCGTAACCTTTTTTAGGTGCACATTTGTACCAAGGTAAGTTAGGTTCAATCGAACTATTTTTGGTCCCAGAATATGTGATTTAATTTATGACCTGTATTTTTGTTACACCCTGTATATCCTGCCCAAGTAGCAATTTGTCGACGCTACAACGTTGTCTACCGCGTGGCAACGTTTTGTTACAACGTTGTTATTGCCTAGAAGACGAGCCTATTCTGCACTAATTTGGTGGACGATTTTTGAGTTGTCTTGACGTTGCCTAGGCAACCTCCTATGAAGCAACATCGTTTCGTAAGCGTTGCATAAGACAACTGAAGCGACTATAAAAAGAACCTGCGCGTGCAATGGTTGCTCAAGGAGTCAGACTAGTTATGTTTTTTTACCTATATTTTTAACACCTGTATGGTGAATGTGAAAACCAAAAAGGTAACTATTTTGACATCGTATTAGGTATTTAAATTTATATAAATACATTAAGGACATAACAAAATTACCTGAACTGAAATTTATAAACGCATCTCAGATTACCGTCAAATATGGATATTTCACCTTTAAAAAACACACGCGCTACTTTTTTACGACGTTTTTGACAAAAAATATGCAAATTAAAAAAAATCTAATTTTAATATAAAAGTCAAAATTTATGTTAAAGATGTTCTGTATAAATTTAATGTATTGATGGTGCTTTTAAAGGTATCAGAAAATGCCTGCATTTTTTATATTCTGTGTTTTCATTTTCTTTACATCCCAAAAATCTCAAGTAAAACTAAAATGGTGCATTAAACAATATTACCAATATTACTAAAAAAATACCTTATTACCAACCCTAGACTGATAAGACAACTTAGAAGTCCAATCGCCAAACAAACCCGGCCGCGCTGACTATCCCAACCATTTTAGAACGCACCCTCTTATTGGGTGACAGAGAGGTCATGTGACCAGTGTCAAAAGTGTAGCATTCTCCTTAACAGCGTTGCCACATTTAGGAGATTTCTACTTTTTTGGTAGATTTTTGATATTTTTTAAAATATTCTAGTAGGTAATATTTTTTAGTAGATTTTTGGTATATTTCAACATTTTGTTATGACTAAAATAAAATTTGCTTTTTAATAGTATTTACCGCATTTCTAAATTAATTTTCACACATTTGGTTACAATTTCCCAATCCGAAAATAAGACCGAAAATAAGATTCAGAATAAATAGGTCATTATCGAAAATAAGATTCAGGGCGTAGATGATGAATATTACAGAGAAATGAAACTGGATTCTTGTGTAGCAAACTTGCAGATTTCAAGTAACAGTGCAAGCAGTATTTCAGGTGTTATTGAAGAGTTCTGGCATTCGGTGAGCCTATTAGAAGCTAACGATGGAAAACTAAAATATCTAAACATATGCAACTTTGCAAAACACAAAATGTTGTGTTCACGTGTTTCTAATGTTAAATGCGAAACAATGTTTGAAGAATTTGATCCAGACATGCAGCTGCTAAAATTAGCGGATGACAAAATATTCTAGTTGTTAAATGTACCTATTCATTTTTTTCGAATCATGAGAAAACTATAATAAGTATTTTTGAAAAATTTAAACGCAGAATGAAAGACTGCATTATTTAGAAAAACCAAAACGTTTCTTTTGAATGAGATATTTGGAAATAAAATGACACTACATTTTGTTTTTTTTTTACATTTTGTCTTTTTTCACGCCTGTAACTTATTAAAATAAACATTATAGAAGTTTTCAGGGACTTTCGGTCCTCGGAATAACGTAATCTTTCTTTCTGCGTTTAAATTTTTCAAAATACTTATTAGTTTTCTCAGGATTCGCAAAAAATGAAAACAGTTAAAATACATTGAACATTTTAACGGGTGACATTTTGCGCCTATCCCCTTAAGTTAGCTGTTGTTTTTATTATCAAAAATCCCAAATATATTCCAAAAATCCTTAAGTATATTTTAGTTTTTGATTTAGTAGATTTTAGCTAAAAAATGGTAATTACCAGTTGTTGTTTTGGAATAATTAGGTTTCCAATTTTTTGGAATTCCTCTTGGGACAGTTAAGACGGATATGCAGATTACTGTATAAGTATACTGTATTTACATGGCCTAAAAAGAATCTACTGATTTTTTGAAAGCAAAACTATTGAAAGAGTAAAAACTGACCTGGCAACCCCGTCTAGCAAAGCTGATACAAAGATTGAAAGATTAAGGTTATCAAATCTACTGATAAAACAGTGGACAATGGAATGGAAACCAGCTATTAAAAAAACAAACAAACAGGTTGTTAAATAAATCGAAAATTTCCAGCAAAATAAAACATATAATAATAAGAAAAAAATAAGGTTATAAAGTAAATTCTTTTTCTCCTTCTGAAGTTGCCGCAAAGGTGTCACACACCTAGAACAACACCTAGGGTCGTGACAGACAACTTCAGAGTTGGCCAGAAAACCCAAATCGGCCAGGGCGTAAATTAGTTTAGCATTATAACGTTTTTAAGTCGTTGCGATTGTTGAAAAAACTGAACTGTGATATGTAGTTGTCACAATGGTAATAAATTAGTTGCCCGTATAACTAAAGGTATTACTTAAAGTTGTAACATCGTAATGTCAGTCGGGATAGGGGACGTTGGCCAAAACAACTGAAAATGCTCTCGGGCAACGTTATATACAGTGCATTTGTTTGTACTGACAACCAATGTCTCGAAAAATTGCTACTTGGGTGGTGTAGTCTCTGCTTGGGATCTTCCTTAAATAATAAACAATAAATAACTTTTTCTTAATTTCACGTCTTAAATCAATTATTTATCAAATACACTATCAATAGTATTTAATAAACAACTCAAGATATTATTATTAATAAAGCCGTGTCAAATATCTAAAATTGTCACTGTCTTGTCAGCACATTCTGTTCGACTGAGTGCTTTGTATGACAAAGATAGCGAATGTTAGATTTGGAAAATATTACCACTGACATGGTGTTCATTTTTTTCCTGAAAAAAGTAATACTTTTGAAAAATTTAAACGCAGATTGAAAGACTAAATTATTACCGAGGGCCGAAAGTCCCTTAGAATAAATGAAACAGTTATTTATGAAACAGTTCGTGAAGTACGCTTTTTGCGAACGCACGCGATGTTTAGAGCACGAGCGACAGCAGAGCGAGTACTATACATCGCGTAAGTGCGCAAAACGTACTTCACGCACAGTTTCATGCAAAATTTTATCTACAATAAACAAATAAAACAACTGTAACTCTTCGTCACTGGAATTCATTTCTATTCTACAATTTTTAGAACATTGACATTTAAAAATTCTAACTTCTTTCAAACTGCGATCTTATACATAATCACTTATACATAAACTTATACATAATATGAGATAGAGTAGATAAAGTTTCTTTTGAATGAGATATTTGCAATAAAAAATCACACTAAATTGTCTCTTAGTTTTTCACCCCTGTAACTTTTTTCTCAGAATTAGAAAAAATAAATACCATTTAAATAGTATTGGAACCGAAATTTTGCGCCCATCCCCTTAAGTTAGAATGTTTTTGGTGATAATATACATATTTGAAATAAAGATATGTATCTACCATAAATCAATAATTCAAAAAGTTGTTTGCTTTCGTCACATCCCCAAATTCCTAATCCTGTTTTATTTTGAGTGGGTCTAAAAGTTCAACATACTAAAATACTGTTTTTTGTTTATTAAATATTTCTATTTAAGCCATGCAATATATTATGTAATTAATAAAAATAGAAAATTGAACTAAATCTACGAGCAATATTATTTAATTATGTAGTTTCATATTGTTTCTTCTTGCCTACGCGATACTAATATACTGTTTTTTGTTTAAATCTTTCTATGTAAGCCATGCATAATATTATATGTAATTAATAAAAATGGAAAATTGAACTAAAACTACGAGCAATATTATTTAATTATGTAGTTTTATATAGTTTTTGAAGTACAGTGGAACCTCGATAACTCGGATTAATCGGGACCGCTGCCGATCCGGGTTATCGAAAATCCGGGTTAGCCGGATAATATGGTAAAAATTAATAAAATACGGTATACTTACAGATAAACTCCGTTAGAATTGAAATAACATGAAATATATATTAAATATGCACAGTACCTATACACATCTAAATTGCTAAAAACACGCACACACAAACATAAGCAAACGGAAGCGAACAATACAATACTGTGTTCATACAGTCACAATCGGAACGATGTTTTGTTATTATGTATTAAGAACAGTGAAAACTAAGACCGTTGATTAAAAAATAATTTTTTAAATAGTCTTTCTTAAACAATGCTAACACAGTTTGAAATAAAAAATGAAGGAATACTACAGACAGGTGCCTGTTGTTTCTGCCGGCTTGTGCCATGAGTCATTTTTACTATTGTATAGTTCAAATTACACAAATACACATTATCTCTCAAATATTATATTACATACATACATTTTTATTGTTGAAATGTTTATCTGATAATTAACTATTTTGATGGGAAATAAGCCACAATTAAATTGAAAAAATAATTTTATTAACATTTCGACGCCCAGAACGGGTGTCATTGTCAAAATACAAAATATATACTGAAAATTAAAATGTTTATCTGATGAAAATCGGTCCGGGTTAGCCGGACTTCCGGGTTATCGGGGGCCGACTTATCGGGGTTCCACTGTACTTTTAACCTAGAAATTGACCGAAAAATAACTGTTAGAGGCCAAAAACCTTAAGAAGAAGAAGAAATTGACAGTTTCCTAGAAAATAATATTTATTGTATTGTATTTAATTATTTTTTAGTAAAACTCATATTTTCCAATTAAACATTTTTATTTATTAAGTTATACATTAAAATATTGCTGAAAAATTGCATATCTTATTTCTTCTCCCCTTCGACACTAATTTTGGTCAAATGGTCTATTTTCAATAACATTAAGGTCATCTTATTAATCTGCATCTCGTTATAAACCTTCTGAAACTTCACCTTTATAAACATTTGGTATGTACGTTTTGTAATGTTCCACAATAACTTTAAATGATTTTACCTGCATTAATTGGATTTAATTGCATTGACACACATCTTTGACTTCCAACACTTTTTCAATCACATTTCTAGGTACTCAGGTAGGTACCTACTTCCTTTGAAATAGTAATTGTATCATAGTTACTTTCAGGTCAATTACTTTTTGTTTTTGTTGTAATCTGAAATCAGCTCTACAAAAAGAAACAAAAATTTGAATTTTGTTACTTATAGGTGTAGTGTGTCGATTGTAAAGTAAAATGCGACTTACCTTTCATTATTATTTATTAAGTAGTTTTTCGCCAAATACATTATAAAAAGCCATTTGCCATTTTTAAATATTTATCTCCAGTATAATACAAGAATAACAAACTACTATTCATAAAAACATAACCCAACAAAAATAATCAAACCACATTTTAACGGACTGCTAAAAATTTAGCGGGTACGTTTTAACATCGTCTAAAATATTTTTATTTAGAGGGAGTTTTAACGGTTTAGGTTATGATTTTAACGGATGTATGATTTACAGAATACCAAAATATTTTTAGCGGGCGCTAAAATTTTAGAGGCCTCTAAAATTTAACGGAAATGTTACAGAATACACCATTATTTGTGAAATAAGTGCATTCATCCAAGAAAAGCGAAACTGTGGATCGGTCACTGCTCGCACACTGATTTATTTCACAAAATTGTAAACGGCGGCGCGGCATCGTAATAGTCTTCATTAAGTCTTCACTATAAAGATGCAATAGAAATAACCAAACCAAGACGCGTTGAATGTTACAAGAAGCACTCTCCAATTGAGGCCATGAGAGCCAGAGTGGCCTAACTGATTTTAACATTACTTCACATAATCAAAGAAATGATCAGAAGCTATCAATGTCCGATTGTTTTAGTAATTGTATGTTGACCAATAATGATTGTTGGTCAACATAGAACTACTAACACAATCGGACATTGTTAACTTCTGATCACTTTCTTTGATTATGTAAAGTAATGTTAAAATTAGTTAGGCCACTCTGGCTCTCATGACCTCAATTATGAGTTACAATGTATACATATTATACATCCAAGAGTTTCTAACTTTCTAGACCTGGATCCTGCATACCAAAAGAAAGTTGATTAATAGCAAGCTGAAAATTTGTTAATAGCTTAACGGTGTCTAGTCGGACAAACCTTGATGTATGGCAACACTGGAACAGTGGAAGTTTTAATTGTGGAACAGTTTAAAAATTTGGAACGTCAGACTGCGAAAACGTTCCATGTATTTTGTCGGACAGAACTTCCAATTGATTTGTTACCATTTCATTAAACTGCCGTGCAAAAATCAGACTGGTGTTTGTCACCAACTGAGCATTTTAATGAGTGGAACACGAAGAACATATCAAATGACAAGAATCATGTTGGTTAGTAATAGCAATCTGATTTTTGCATGAGAGTGTAATGAAAGGGTAACAAATCAATTGGATGTTCTGTCTGACAAAATACATGGAAAGTTTTCGTAATCTGACGTTCCAAATTTTTAAACTGTTCCACGATTAAAAATTCCCCTGTTCCACTATTTCCATACATCAAAGTTTGTCCGACTAGACACCGATAAGCTATTAACAAATTTTCAGCTTGCTATTAATCAACTTTTTTTTGGTACTCGGGACCCAGGTCTATTCGCATTTTGGACCTTTCGCAGGCTGTTTTGCAACAACAAATTAACGAAATTAAACTTGCCATAGCTCAAACTGTAGGTAATTCTCTAAATATTTATATTTAAAAGTATTTCTCTAAAATGAATATCCTATGCTGCAAAATTAAAAATCTACAAATCTAAAAATTGCAAATTTAACAAATGAAAAACGTCCATTTTAGTAGAAGTTACTCCTGGCATCGTCATTTACAACACCTGATAAGTTTCAAACATTCCTGAATTATAACACGTTTTTTCACCCCCAGCCTGGGGTATATTAGATCCTTCATGTTGGTAGTGAGGTTATTTTTTTTTTCTTTTCAGGATGTAGGTTTTGCATTCTAACAGAATATGTTTAACAGTGATTTGCAAGAGCTTTCAATGATTCAGTGAATTTGTACCCTACGAGCTCCCTAGTGGGAAAGTTTTGGGGTAGTTCTGATTTCTTTCATTATATATGGATTTTGGGCTGCTGAATCCGAATATGAGGTTTTTTTTTCCTTATTGGCTTTGGATTACTTGATCCATTCAGCCACGATAGATAATAAATTACTGTTTGCTACAATATTCCAAATATAATACATTGCATTACATAATATATTAGGTACATGTGCGCACATATAATACTTATGCACGCACATACATACATACATATGTAGAAGTGGAAACATTTAATTGACCAGTAGGTATACTCCTCATTCATGGCCCTAACCAACTTAAATTAATTTACAAATAATTAAATCGACAAAAAAAAACTACATGCTAATACTAAATACTAATACTAAATGCTAATAAATATATGTTTTTTTTACACAGCGATAAGGCTTCAACCCGGATCAACCCCGCGGAGGTTTACACCCTCTTTGTGTTTTTAATTTTTTTTCTCTTTTCTATTTTTTTATAATTTATTATACTTTTTTTTATTTATTTAATTTTTTTTTTAATAAGATTTAATTTTTTTATACATTTTTTTTTGTATACATATTGTTTTGTATAATTTTTTTTTTATTTTTTCAATATAAACTTTTATACAATTCTATTCTTATTACCTCCCTGCAAAATCTACTTAATGAACTTTCACAGGGAGACAATATTACATAATAAGGATAAACATAAAAAAACAATAATTATTGCTAAACACATTCAACCGGACTCATTCAGTGCAAGTTAAATTTTCCTCTTAGTCCTTTTTAAAAACTCCCAGATGATTTGTTTAATTTTAGAATTTCTACGAGACAAATATAAAAGAGAAGCATTATTTTGTGGGAAAGGTATTTCTTCTTGAACCAGATTGTCCATCAAAAACTTAATTGCAACATCATTATGTTTGCATCCAAACAACCAATGTTTAATATCGTCAACATATCCATTGCAATCGCAAAGATCTGATTCGGATAGGTTAAATCTATAGAGGTGTGACTTGACAGTGGCATGATTAAAGAGACATCTAATAAACATGGCATATATATTTCTATTGGGATAACTTCTGATAGCAAAAGGCTCAGTAGGTAAACTAGGATGAATTTTGGTGTAGAGATTGTTGCTTCGATTGCAGAAAGCGTGCCACTCAATATCCCAATTTTGTTTCAAACTTTTCTTGCGAGTAGCTGTTAGATCGCTTCTATCTAGCCAAGTTATTTCCGATCCTTTTAAGATTGCCTCTTTAGCAAAAAAATCTGCTTTTATGTTACCGGAAATACCAATATGTCCTTTTACCCAGACGAAAGTTACAGAAGTCTGTTTTTCCAGTAGCTTTAGTTGGTTTTCTAAAATTTTGACGACAAGGCTATTTTTATAAATATAAATGTTTACGTGTGTTTTCTAGAGCTAATAACGAAGATCTTGAATCTGACATAATTACAACTTGCTTGTTAGAAATTTTTTTGTTGACAGCCCATTCTAGAGCTTGATAAATCGCGAACATTTCTGCAGAGTATATGGAACATTGTTTATCTAACTTGAACATCAAGGATTCTTGGTGATCCGGAATATATACAGCACATCCAACTCCCAATCTTGATTTTGAACCATCCGTGAAAATCCTGCATGGATTATCAAGCTTGGCTATATGTTGCTGAAAGTCAACTGGATTCTCACTGTCAAAATTTGGGAACCAAACATTAACATTGGCATAAGATATATTAAAACTCGATTTAAAGAAAGTTAATTCACCTGGACTGTTTAGGTGCTGAGAAACGTTCGAGTATGCCACTGCTAAAATAGGAGAATTCCTGTTGTGCCACCATTTGTCGACAAGATTAGAAACAGAAATGTCACATATTTTTTGTAGTAGTTCAGTTTGGTTGTAAGATTGGCATTTAAGAATAAATTTTTCAGCCAAAAATAGTCGTCTTAAATGTAAAGGAGGCTCCATGGATTCAGCTAAAAGATTCTCTATAGGCGTAGACTTGAGCGCACCTAGAACTAACCGCAGAGCCTTATATTGAATGCGATCTAGTTTTTTAAGGCGACTGTTTGTGGCAGATCCATATAGAATACTTCCATAGTCGAGAATGGATCTGGTATATGCACGATAAAACATTAAATTAATTTTAGGGTCAGCACCCCATCGATAGCGATTAACTACTTTAAGAATATTTAAACTTTTCTCACATTTTATTAAGCACTTATTAATGTGTTCATCCCATGTTAACTTGGTGTCCAATGTAATACCAAGATAAGTGTAGTGCTTATGAACGGGTATACTTAGGTTGTTAATCATGATGTTGGTCATAACAGGTAAGCGATGTCGCGTAAAAAACACCACCGCTGATTTATTTGCAGTAAGGTCAAATCCTTGTTTAAAAAAATACTCTCTTGCATCACCCAGTACCATCTTAGTTGAATTAATACTTTGTTGGTACAACTTATTCACATTGTAAAAGCAGAAATCATCTGCATATTGTAATATACTGCATCTAATTCCTATACTGTGGAGATCTAGAGTGTATAGATTAAACAACAAGGGACTAAGGACTGATCCTTGTGGTAAACCTTGATGCACTACTCTTGGGCCAATCAATATATCATTACATCTAATAAATACCTGTCTATTAAGGTTTACTAACACATAAGCACACAAAGGTGGAATACCTATGTGCTTCAGTTTTTCGAACAATAGATTTAAATTGACGTTGTCATAAGCCCCAGAAATATCAAGAAAAATGGCAGATAGATAATTATTATTTGAATATGATAATTGAATATCAGTTGTTAATTGAGAAACACAATCAATAGTTCCCTTGTTCCTACGAAAGCCATACTGAGACACTGGAAATATATTTTTGTTCTCACACCACCATTCTAATCTGCTTTTCATAACTCGTTCAAATGTTTTAAGCAAACAGGACATGAGAGAGATAGGCCTTAAGTCGGTACGCTGGTTTAGTTTGGGTATAGGAATAACCAGGCATTGTTTGAGGGCGTCACAATGATCTCCTTTAAGTAGAATATTGTTGTATATTTTGCACAAATAATATATAGCAATTGCAGGTAGGTTTAATAGCATACTATAGTTAATGCCGTCAATACCAGGGGCTGTATTTTTAGAACTCTTGATATTTGCTTTAAGTTCGTCAGCTGAAATGGGGGTTAGTAAAAAGTGGTCATTAGTAGAGATGCTCGGCATAAATAGTGGTAAATGGACATAATCCGGAGAGATTTTTGTAAAGAGCCTTTCTACCATACATTCATCATTAGCGGTGTACTTTTTGTTACCTTGAATTTTGTTTACCCTTTTCCAAAGCTCTGAAGGTGAAGTTTGCCTAGTAAGTAAGTAAAACCGAGCCCAACTAGATTTAGCTTTTGAGCGGAAAGTTCGTTTACATATAGCTTCATTCTTTTTATATTCCATGAAGTTTGAAAGGGTGAGATTAGATTTATAAATTTTAAAGGAATTTTTTCTAGCGTTAGAAGCAGTGAGGCATTCATCATCCCACCATGGTGGCGATTTGAAAGATTTGACTGACGGTTTGATAATTTTGAAAGATTTGTTGGCTGCATCAGTAATAGAATCTAATAAAAAGAAAATCATTTCGTTTGTTTGGTTTTTATTTGGTTCGTGTCTGAAGGCACTTTCTACGTTGTTTCTAAAATTATCCCAGTTTGCATTAGACATCGACCATTTAGCCGAAGATATAAAAGTTCTATTTTCAATTTTCATATTCTGCACAGAAAGTCTAATTGGAAAATGATCTGATCCATAGGTATCTGGAAGAACAGACCAGTCAAAGGATGGACATAAACTAGAGGATATAATAGTAGGATCTACAACAGATTTCATATTCCCTGGAGGAGTAGCTCTAGTAGCCGACTCGTCATTAACAACAATTAAATTAGGAAAGAAATCTAATGCTTCTACTAGTATATTACCATCGACGCAACATGAATTTGATCCCCATAATCCATGATGTGCATTAAAATCTCCGGTAATAATACAATCATTGCTAATTTGAGAAAAAAGACTAACGTAATCTTGCACTGTTACTCTAACATTTGATGGACGGTACACACTCAGGATAGTATACATTTTTTGGTCAATTTTAATATCTACACCACAAACTTCTAAATTAGGATTGAAATTGTTAACAAATGAAATGGGATTATAAATAATGTTATTTGCTAAAATTATGGCAACTCCTCCATATCCTCTAATTCTACTTTTATTAACTACATTGAAATTATTGAAGCAAACAGTATCAGATGGTTTTGACCAAATTTCTGATAAAAGACCTATGTCAAAACGTTCTTCAAACAGTAATTGCTGTAAAGAATATCGGTTCGCATTTAGCGAACGAATATTCCATTGAATAATTTTAATACTTTTGTCAGCCATTAAAATCATGTAAAAATATTACCTATAATATCTTTAATTTTATTTTCTAATTCAATTTCGTAATTTTTAAAATTAGTTTCTACATTTGATGAAGAATTACAATAGTCAAGGATACTCTGTTTGATTAAATTTTTGAGTGAAGCACTGAGCTGGCCTATAAATATATCAAATTCATTACGGGGCTCATGGTTTCCAAATTGAAATACAGATCCCGAACAGAAACTGGTCGGGTATTCCCTACGCACAGGAGGAAAATTAGGAGTTGTATCAGTAGTCTTCCTTTTTTGGGGGGGGGGGGTTATCGTTAGGGGGGGCTATATTCAGATGATTATTATTTTTATAAGTAGTGGTGGAATTCGAGGGTTTAGGGGAGGAGCTTTTTAATGGAGGAAAGTCTGTGTCACAGGTCATTAAAGGTGCAAATTTATTTTTTTGGACTAAACTGGAATAACATGGATTTTCAAGAGCTTTTTCGGCTTCTTTAAATGAAATATTTAAGTTAGCCATAGCTTCTTTGGTCTTTTTTTGTTTTAAATATTCGGGACATTCTTTAAAAACTGACTCGTGGCTACTATTTTTACAATAAACGCAAAATGTAGTACATTTATCGGGACAATCAGTGTTACTTTCATTACCGCACTTCTTACATCTTTTTTTTGACTTGCATTGAGTCGTTGAATGGCCATAACGAAGACAGTTGAAACATTGCATAACAGGACTAACATATATTTCAACTGGACACCTAACTTTGTTGATGTAAATATACTGGGGAATTAATTTACCTTCAAAGCTAATAATAACCATTTGTCTAGGAACTCTTTCTGATACACCGTCACTTTGAACTATTCTAGTCATTCTATGAACTTTTTTTATTGGAATATTAGATTTAATAGTATTAAGTAGTGCACTCTCAGTTAGAGTAGTGTCCACTCCGCGAACGAGACCCTTTTTTTCCGTTAAATAATTTGGAATATATGCAATTAGGTTATTTTTTCCGAAAAAATCTTCAACTACTAATTTATTCGCAACAGCACCTGAATTGACTGAATTTTAATGCGATTTTTATCTACACTAACAATTTCAATAATATGTTTATCATAACTAGATAGCGAAAGTAGTTTTTCTCCAAGTTTCATTGGATGCAAACGACCGATAAGTACTCAAATTTATGTGTTGAACAAATATAAAAAACGGACCAGTATCATTTAAACTAAATCGATTAGATGAATTAAATTCCTGACTTTTTTGAATAGTATTTGTTTTATTTGAAGTAGATGTCAAGTTTATGGGATCATTAGTACTTTTACTAGTACCATTTAAACATTCACTATGAGAATTATTCTGATTTAAATCATTTGTCTGCATAATTATATCGCTCTCATCTGTGAACCCAATATTTTCTACACCAGGATCTGGTGGATCCTTTCCATTTTTGCCCACGGACATCCCGGGGCACGAGCGACGTTCAAATATAAGTATATAAAAAAATTTCTACTTACAGTACAGTTGTCAAATAACAAAACTTAAAATATACGGAAAAGCAAACAAAATCGGCTAAACACTCTGTAGAATCTCTTGAAACACACTTTAATACTTCACAATCGATTTGAGTTGAATGAAAAAAGACTTTAGAACTAACTAAATCTACAAATTTTCCCGAGGAACTCTTAAATTTGTCTAAACACTTTGACAGTTTTTTTGACGTTGGTGAATATGAGGTTTGCGGACAAAATTTCTTGCCTGAACATTGAAAAAATCGCGAAAAATTCGAAAAATTTCAGCTTTTTTCCGCTTTTCAGCTAATAACTTTTAGTAAATGGTCTGTCAACAGAAATTAAAGTACATAAAATTATCTACAAATATCACTATTTACTTTTTTTTTCAGACGAATCGTTCGGTCTAAAGTGCAAGTTGAAAATTGCCAATTTTTAACGGTCTCGGCAAAACCCACTTTTTACATTCAAAAATTTTATTTTTTATTAGAATGCTGCCATTTGATCATAGTTCATAACATGAATATGGTATGTCTCCTCTCAGCTTCCATGAATCCATTCCATCCTAAAATACTGAGAATCTCTCTGTTTTTCCCTTCGCCGTAGGGCCACAGAATATCAGGCACAGATGGAGTCACAGTTTCAGTTGGTGTGAACATTCACTTCGGATCTTAATTTCTGATAACCTTAAGGTTTTGTCCTTTCAAAATGTATTAGTTGAACAGCTCTCTGACTTCCATAAACCTCAGGTGCGGGTTTAGTTTTAAGCCGAGGAATGGATTGGTTAGGAGCTATTGCATGTTTTGGTGCAATACAATAAATGCCACCCATGACGTTAAAAGTGTGGTATCCGTCGATTGTATGTACGTTAACCCATTCTATCCCAACTCTGCATATATATGTTTTTGAAAAAGTGGGTCTGTATTCCCAGCCGCCGTATATATACGATCAAGGTGTTATGGTCTCAATTTACCAAAACCGAAAATATGCGTTGCTTATAAAATTTTAGACTCACTGGTGTCCCAATGCCGTAGAAATATGTCCGAAAATGTTAGATTATTGTTCCCAAGGCCTCAAAATGTTGGCACCTAAGACAGGTCATGCGGACTCATTGCCGTATATATTTGTTCACATAATTTATATATGCTATATTGTAGCACTGGTGGCAACGTTTAGAGGTAGCTGCTAGAATGTAAAGCGTTTGTAGCCACGGAAAAGACCAGAAAAAAAAAGAAGCGAATCGAGATACATGTGTGCAAGATGCGGAGTCGGCTTTTGCGTAGTGTCGTGTTTTGAGGAGTACCACACAAAAGAAAACTTTTAATGTTAATTTACATTACATTATTTTTTTTAAGGTAGTTACATTTTTTCAAGTTGGTTTTGCTCTCTGATGAGTACTTTTGAAAAGAAACGTTTAAGTTGGTTAAAAAAAAACTCATAAGAAACATGTTTTGGTCATTTATTTGTTTATTTGTATGCGACGTATATATACGGCAATGGGACTCTAAACATGAAAATCCTTTCGGATTGAGGGACCAACATGCAAATTAAGGCCTGGCATAGATAGCGTTAAAATCAGCGTTTTCGTATACCTGTTGTGTAAAGCACGGCTGGTCAATTTTCTACGGATCGCCTGCGATTGCTGACACTTCCAGATAAGCAACGCGCTTGCTCAAAGTCTTGTAGCGGCAGTAAGGCCCAGATAGTTGGTCTCACCATTCCTTGCAGGGTTGACCGTTTTCTCTACAAAAAGTACGGCTTAAGAAAATAGATTGATGTAGTTTCCTCTTTGGGGTTTTGTTCATCCTATACAGAAGCTGTTCGCCTGGAAGTGTCAGCATTCGCAGGCGATCCGCAGAAAATTGACCTGCCGTGCTTTACACAGCAGGTGTACGATAACGCTGATTTTAACGTACATACAATCGACGAATAGCACACTTCTCACGTCATATGTGGCTTTTCATGTATTGTACCAAAACATGCAGTAGCTCCTAAGCAATCCATTCCTCGGATAAAAAGAAACCCGCGCCTAAGGTTTATGGAAGTCAGGAAGCTGTTCAAATAATTCATTTTAAAAGGACAAAACCTCAAGGTTTACCAGAAATCAAGATAACAGATCCGAAGAAAATGTTCACACCAACTGAATCTGTGACTCCATCTGTGCCTTATCTTCTGTGGCTCTAAGGGAAAAGCAGAGACATTCCCGGCCTCTTAGGACGGAATGGACTCATGAAAGATGTCACGAGATATACCATACCATAATAACATAATAACATTTATTATTTGTACAGAAAACTAGGAGAAATTTATCAAATGACAGCATTCTAATAAAAAATAAAGTTTTGGAATGTAAAACGTGGGTTTTGCCGAGACCGTTAAAAATTGGCAATTTTCAACTTGAACTTTAGACCGAATGGTTCGTCTGAAAAAAAAGTAAATAGTGATATTTGTAGATAATTTTAAGTACTTTAATTTTTGTTAACAGACCATTTACTAAAAGTTAATACTTGTCGAGATTTGAGCAAAAAAGCGGAAAAATGCTGAAATTTTTCGCTTTTTTGCGATTTTTTCGATGTTCCGGCAAGAAATTTTGGCCGCAAACCTCATATTCGGATTCAGCAGCCCAAAATCCATATATAATGAAAGAAATCGGAACTACCCGAAAACTTTCCTAGTAAAAACACAATTTTATTAAATCACAAACGATATCTCTTTTTTATGAAAGTAGAAAACTCAAAGAGGTACCACAAAAATGTATATTATAAAAATGTCATACAAGGACGCGTTTCGGCTCTTACCGAGCCATCATCAGCTTGAAATACAGGAGCAAAGTCTAAAACTGTCCTACAATATAAAAAGGAAATTTTTAAGCATGTGGTGATCACGCCCACCTCGGCAAAGGAACTTACCAGACCAGGAAGGAGGAAGAATCTAATGGCTTACATTGTATTGGGTTCTTTAGGTTTCATGCTAAGTTATAAGTAGTGTATTAGACATTAAGGGTATAAATTCATTTTAAGATTTAAATGACTTCCTCTTTGAGAGAAACCATCTTGCGAACAGATCAGGTGCAAGGAACTTTTCGGTGAACTGTCAAATTGCTGTCAGTGATGACAGATGACATGTAGTATTCAAGAATGAATTTGTCGTTAGGTGGTAAATGTTGTAACTAGAAGACCCCACAGACTAGGGAAAGAAAAAAGAAGAAGATTAAACGTCAAATTCAAAATTCGTAAAAAAAACGATGTATTTTACCAACTTAAAGAAAAAGTATCTTTTAGTACTCGAATATCTTATAATTGAAAAATCTAGTGTCAAAAATACTTAAAAATTAAAGACAATAAAGTTATGCTATAAAATAACTGTTGAAGTACTCAAAACGGACGCCTATGACCGGTACTAGAAATTCGCCATTAATGAAATCGATTAATCTCTGGAATATAAATAAATGTACCAGTTTTCATCTTTCTAAATAGTTTTTTTTTAATCTTTTTTTTTTAATTCGAAGAACGAAAAATTTTCAAATTGATTTTTCTAGATAACGGTATATCCTATCGACTTCAAGCAATAGTACTTTCTAGTACTAGAATACCTCACAATTTAATAATCCAGAGTCAAAAATGCTTAAAGATTAAAAACAAAAAGTTATGCGATAAAATTAATAACCGTTGCCCTACCCAAAACGGACGCCTATGACCGGTACTAGAAATTCGCAACGGATGGAATCGATTCATTTCTGGAAAATAAATTAGCATACCAATTTTCGTTTTTCTAAATAGAAGCGTTCTGGAGGTATTTAAGAAAAACTAATTACATGACGCCATCTTCAAATAGCTCTAGCTCCCTTAGGAAGCATTTTCGGAATAGGTGAATTGGGTTAAATTGTCTTAAAATTACCTGAGGAATCTCCTGTCTTCGTTTGTCGGTAGAGTTTCTGGACACCCTGTATATTTAAATTATATACATTGTAAGAAATTAAATATTTGTAAATTGTATTTGTACCCCCTGCTAATAACTCTCAGTAGTTGATGCAGGGTCATTTTTGTTTAAATAAAAAAATAAAAAAGAGAACATGAAGAGAAGTATCCATTCTCAAATGTGGTCTCGAGGTAAGAAAGTAGAAAACTCAAAGAGGTACCACAAAAATGTATATTATAAAAATGTCATACAAGGACGCGTTTCGGCTCTTACCGAGCCATCATCAGCTTCAAATACAGGAGCAAAGTCTAAAACTGTCCTACAATATAAAAAGGAAATTTTTAAGCATGTGGTGATCACGCCCACCTCGGCAAAGGAACTTACCAGACCAGGAAGGAGGAAGAATCTAATGGCTTACATTGTATTGGGTTCTTTAGGTTTCATTCTAAGTTATAAGTAGTGTATTAGACATTAAGGGTATAAATTCATTTTAAGATTTAAATGACTTCCTCTTTGAGAGAAACCATCTTGCGAACAGATCAGGTGCAAGGAACTTTTCGGTGAACTGTCAAATTGCTGTCAGTGATGACAGATGACATGTAGTACTCAAGAATGAATTTGTCGTTAGGTGGTAAATGTTGTAACTAGAAGACCCCACAGACTAGGGAAAGAAAAAAGAAGAAGATTAAACGTCAAATTCAAAATTCGTAAGGTGAAAGAATAGAGGAAAATAAATAGGACAATATTGAATGCATACGGTATTAAAACGAAGAGGAAAAGCTGAAAAACAATGAAGAATAGCAATAACCAATAAAATTTGATAAGTAATTACCGAGGTGGACAAGACCACCCCAAGTTCAAAAAGAAGTAGGACAGTTTAAGAAAAAAGGACAAAGATTCAATCAGGACAAAACATATTAAGATAGCTCCATATAAAATACATTAAAAAGTCAAGTATCACAGTACAGTTGTGTCAATACAACTTATTAATTAGATATCACAGTTTTTTCCCGTGTCACTGAAAGATTAAACCCAACCATACCAACACCTAGTTCACTCATAAGTATTTGAAATAGAAGAATCTATAGACTCGGTGTATAAAGTTATTAGGTGATATTATAGGTGTTGTCACGGTTCTGCTGCAAGATGTTACAATCGTAATGAAGCCCTACAATGATAACAGTGACAAAATTATTATTGAAAATTAAAGGTGTATTTGAATGTGTTACCTGGCAGTGGTATCATTAGTAGTATTTGAAATAATAAAGAATTAATGTTGAAATGTTGTTGTTTGATTGAAAAGTATAAAGTAATTTATAACTATATTATGACAAAATATTATATTTATTGTAATATTGGAAATGAAGAGAAGTAGAAAAGGTGGCTATGTTATTGAAAAAATTAAAAAATTATTATTATTATTTGTCAAAGAGAACGTTAAAAACAGGTCATAACGACAACAGCAGTTCAACCCCAAGTAGACACCACCAATCACTTCATTGTTCAAAAGAGCCAAGAAAAAACTAAATAACTCCACCCGAGTTATCAATAGTATACTTATATTTATAGAAGGAAAATGGAAGAGGAAAATTAGGAAAACCAAAAAAGTGTTATCTAGTAGAAAGGAAGAGGTAACGATTAGGTTCAATATGAGTAAAAGTTAACCAAGAAATTAAGGAAGATCAAAAATTATTGGTTGACTGGAAACTATTGTTTGTTTTTATTTTAAAACATTAAATTAAGACAAATATAAGGTTCTTAAAAATAAAAACAAAAAAAAACAAACAATAGTTTCCAGTCAACCAATAATTTGTGATCTTCCTTAAGTTCTTGGTTAACTTTTACTCATATTGAACCTAATCGTTACCTCTTCCTTTCTACTAGATAACACTTTTTTGGTTTTCCTAATTTTCCTCTTCCATTTTCCTTCTATAAATATAAGTATACTATTGATAACTCGGGTGGAGTTATTTAGTTTTTTCTTGGCTCTTTTGAACAATGAAGTGATTTGTGGTGTCTACTTGGGGTTGAACTGCTGTTGTCGTTATGACCTGTTTTTAACGTTCTCTTTGACAAATAATAATAATAATTTTTTAATTTTTTCAATAACATAGCCACCTTTTCTACTTGTCTTCATTTCCCATATTACAATAAATATAATATTTTGTCATAATATAGTTATAAATTACTTTATACTTTTCAATCAAACAACAACATTTCAACATTAATTCTTTATTATTTCAAATACTACTAATGATACCACTGCCAGGTAACACATTCAAATACACCTTTAATTTTCAATAATAATTTTGTCACTGTTATCATTGTAGGGCTTCATTACGATTGTAACATCTTGCAGCAGAACCGTGACAACACCTATAATATCACCTAATAACTTTATACACCGAGTCTATAGACTCTTCTATTTCAAATACTTATGAGTGAACTAGGTGTTGGTATGGTTGGGTTTAATCTTTCAGTGACACGGGAAAAAACTGTGATATCTAATTAATAAGTTGTATTGACACAACTGTACTGTGATACTTGACTTTTTAATGTATTTTATATTTATTTATTAAGCTCAACAGGCCGTGAAGGCCTAGGGCTGAAAGATTTAATTTTTCCTTACAATTACTATTACATATTTATATATAATGCTATATCCTATACTACTATAATATATACAATATTACATTTGTTTGTATAAAACACTTAATACTACACTTAACATTATAGTCTTTCCATACATTTCTTCACCACTTCCTTCCATTGTTTTCTGTCCAAAGCTTTGTCTTTCCAGTTTACAATATTACTGTGTTTTAAGTCTTCTTCTTTTTTGTATTGGCTTACGTAATAGAACCATTTTTGGCATTCTCGCCTTTCCCATTCTTTCTATGTGTCCTAAGTATCGGATTCTCTGTGCTTTGATTGCCGTCGTTATTTTTGGTTCATTATATAGTTCTTCAAGTTCCTTATTATTTCTTCTTCTCCATTGACCGTCTATTTTCACGCCTCCATATATTGCTCGTTGTATTTTCCTCTCCCATCTTTCTAAAAGGTCTATTTCTGATTTTTTAAGCACCCATGTTTCACATGCATATGTAGCTGTAGGTCTGATAACTGTTTTGTAGATTCTTATTTTTGTTTTTCTTGACACATCTTTGGATTTCATTAATGGACGCAATGCTCCATACTTTTTGTTTGCTTTTGCTATTCTTGCTTTTATTTCCCCTTCCCCATGTCCCTTTTCATCTACTTTTACACCCAGGTATGTAAATTCTGAAACTCTTTTAAATGCGCATACATTTTCTCCTTCTATCTCCAATGTGAAATTGTCTTCATTTTCTTTATCTGTTTCTCCCATTATCATGTATTTTGTCTTTTCCTTATTTATGAGAAGACCAAAAGGTTTGGCTTGTTTTATTATATTGCTCATTAATTTTGTTAGCTCTTTCTTACTTGTCGATAATAATGTTAGATCATCTGCGAATGCAATACATTGGTGGCCATTTTTAAAAATCGTTTCCTGTGTGCTTATTTTACTTTTCCTGATTATTCCTTCCAGTATTACATTAAAAAGAGTCGTTGATAGTGGGTCTCCTTGTCTTAATCCTTCCTTTGTTTCAAAATTATTTGATTTATGTCCCTTCCATGCTATTTCGTTTGTGGAGTTATCCATAGTCATCTTTACCATCCTGACGATTTTACTTGGTATGCCCATTTCTTTCATTAGTGCGTACATCTGTTGCCGCTTTACCGTATCATAGGCCTGTTTAAAGTCGACGAACAGGACGTATACTGCTATTTTATGTTCGTAGCACGTAGTTTGGATTTCTTTTAACGCAAATATTTGGTCTGTCGTCGACCTATTACTTCTGAATCCTGCCTGATATTCGCCCAATATCTTTTCCGTGTATTGATTCAGCTTTTTTCTTAAGATGTTTGTCAATATTTAGTACACGACTTCTAGCAACGCGATACCTCTATAATTTTCACATCTCATTTTATCACCTTTTTTATGTATGGGGCATATCCTTGCCCTGGTCCATTCTCCTGGCATTCTTTCTGTTTCCCATATACTTTTTATCAGGCTATGTATCTCCTTGTGTAGTCTTTTTCCTCCTGCCTTTATCATTTCCGCCGATATTTCCGTTATTCCTGGGCTTTTATTGTTTTTTAGCCCTCTTATTTCATTTTCTATTTCTTCCCTCGTAGGTGTTTCTATTACTATATGGTCATCTTCAATTTCCTGGATTGTTCCCCTTTCTTCTTCGTTTTTGTTTAAAAGTTGTGTAAAATAAGTTTGCCAATTTCTCATTATTTCCCCGGGTTCATTTATTAATATTCCTTCCTCATTTTTCATATATGGGTTATGTTTCTGATATCCCCTTTCCATTTTTCTTGTTTCCTGGTAAAAGGATCTTATTTCCTTTTTTTGGAATTTTTCCTCTATCACTTTGAGTTTTTCTTCGTTGTATTTTCTTTTTTTATTTCTGCATGTTCTCTTCATAATTCTCTTCAATTCTCTATATTCTTGTGTGCTAATGTCACTATTATTTCTTAAGTTTTTTATTCTTATTTTTCTAATTTCTTCTGCTATTTTTTGACATTCCTCATCATACCATTCTTTTGCTTTTTGTTTTCTATTACCTTTAATTAATATTTCTTTACTGGTGTTTAAAACTGCTTCTTTTATGCTTTCCCACTTTTCTTCCGGGTCTAGTGTTTCTGGTTCTTCGTTTAGTCTGCTGGTTATTTGTTGTTCGTACTTCTTCTGTGTCATATTATCTTTTAGTATTGCTGTGTTGAATTGTTTTTTGATTTCTTTGTCCCTTTGATTGTCTTTCTTTATATTAGCATTTATTCTATAGGCTGCTCTTACCAAAAAGTGATCTGAGTCACATTCCGCTCCTCTCATACTTTTTATATTTATTATATTATGGGCGTGCTTCTTCTCTATTAATATGTGGTCTATTTGATTTATTGTCCTTTTGTCAGGGGAAATCCACGTTCCTTTATGTATATCTTTTCTGCGTTGGTATGTGCTTTTTATTACCATTTGTCTTTCTGTGGCAAAACCTATAATTCGTTGACCATTATCATTTGATACATCGTGTTTACTGTATTTTCCTGTTATATTTTCATATATATCCTCTTTTCCCACTTTAGCATTGCAGTCTCCCATTACTATTTTGATATCAAATGCTGGTAATCTGTCATATTCTCTCTCTAGTTGCTCATAGTATGCATCTTTGTCTTCTTCGGTGGCGTCTTCTATTGGTGCATGTACATTTATTATGCTTATGTTTCGTTGATTCCCTTTTAACCTGATTGTGCACATTCTATCTGATATCGGCTTGAAATTCATCACTCTGGTTTTCCATCTTTTCTGTATGATAAAGCCTGTTCCTAGCAATCTGTTATTCCCCCCACTTTTAAAAAATACTATATCATCTATTTCTACTATTTCTGTGTCTAATTGTTTTGTTTCTTGTAAAGCTAATATATCTATTTCATATCTTTTTGTTTCTCTAATCAATTCTTTAAGTTTTCCCGTTTCATAAGTGCATCTTACGTTCCATGTTCCCAAATTAGTTTTCATTTTCTTGTTTTTAATCCCAATCGTCTCCTTGTCCATTGCCGTTGTTGCTACCGTTTCATTTACGTCGTTTAGTTTTTTTGGTTTCTGTTTTGGTTTTCTATTTTTAAGAGTTGTTGCTGATGTTTATTCCATGTCCATACCTCCTCATTTATTTTTATTTTTTGAAATCCTACCTTGACGTTTTTTCCTTCCAATTTAGCCTCTTTTGCCTTCGTTCTGATTTTACCCTGTATCATCCGTTCATTTTTGTCCATGTCGTCATTAATATATATTTCTTTTCCCTTTATGTCTCTCAATTTGCCTTTATTTTTCATAATTTCTTCTTTGTCCGTTGCATTTTCGAGCTCAATCAAGCAGGATTTACTTCCAATTTTTCTTGCGCTTTTTATTTTTGTCTCAACTTTTAGTGCATTGCATAAAAAATCTTGGACGTTATCTTTTGTTATGTTTTGATCGTAGGTATCCATATCTACTCCCTGCAGTATTATATTATTTCGTCTTTTGTCCTTTTCCATTCTGTCTATTTTATTTTCCAATTCTTCCACTTTTTGTTGGGTTTCTCTGTTTTCCTGTTTCAGCTTTTCATTTTCTTGTCTGAGTTCCTTCATTTCCGCTCTGTACTCTTTTTGTTCTTCTCTTAGTTCCCTTATTTCCATTGTGATAATATTTAGGCTCTCCAATATTTTTTCTAGTTGCCTATCATTCCCAGGCGACCGATGTACTTTTTTACTTCTGCTATCGTCTGCCTCATCTTCCGATTCATCTCCTCTTTTTCTTGTCTTTTCGTCCACACTATACTCGTTCTCAGCCATTTTGTACGTAGCGTTAACTGGGCACACCCGTTTCAACCACGCGGAGGTATGCCCAATTATCCACGCACCAAAATTGCTTTTGTTTTTCGGCAGGTGTTTCTATTTTTTTTAAATCCGGCAACACCGCTTGAAATTTGACCAGCGTTCGCCAGTGTTTATAAGCTTATCTGTTAGCTGTTAACCTCACTTTTATTTGTCCGTTTAGTATTTTATACTATTTTTTACCGTTTTTACTTATATTATTCTTGCATTAGGTAGGGCACAGTTTATACCTTTCCTTTTTCACTCACTCAGCATTCAATGTTCGCTGCACCACGCGAAAATCGGGTAAAATGCAGGCGAAAATTAAAACACTTTGTTTTCTATCTAATGCCACGTTGCCCGTATTTTATATGGAGTTATCTTAATATGTTTTGTCCTGATTGAATCTTTGTCCTTTTTTCTTAAACTGTCCTACTTCTTTTTGAACTTGGGGTGGTCTTGTCCACCTCGGTAATTA
Source organism: Diabrotica virgifera virgifera (assembly GCF_917563875.1). Taxonomy (NCBI): domain Eukaryota; kingdom Metazoa; phylum Arthropoda; class Insecta; order Coleoptera; family Chrysomelidae; genus Diabrotica; species Diabrotica virgifera. The sequence goes on from NC_065449.1 coordinate 112,058,477, forward strand.
CTTATCAAATTTTATTGGTTATTGCTATTCTTCATTGTTTTTCAGCTTTTCCTCTTCGTTTTAATACCGTATACATTCAATATTGTCCTATTTATTTTCCTCTATTCTTTCACCTTACGAATTTTGAATTTGACGTTTAATCTTCTTCTTTTTTCTTTCCCTAGTCTGTGGGGTCTTCTAGTTACAACATTTACCACCTAACGACAAATTCATTCTTGAGTACTACATGTCATCTGTCATCACTGACAGCAATTTGACAGTTCACCGAAAAGTTCCTTGCACCTGATCTGTTCGCAAGATGGTTTCTCTCAAAGAGGAAGTCATTTAAATCTTAAAATGAATTTATACCCTTAATGTCTAATACACTACTTATAACTTAGAATGAAACCTAAAGAACCCAATACAATGTAAGCCATTAGATTCTTCCTCCTTCCTGGTCTGGTAAGTTCCTTTGCCGAGGTGGGCGTGATCACCACATGCTTAAAAATTTCCTTTTTATATTGTAGGACAGTTTTAGACTTTGCTCCTGTATTTGAAGCTGATGATGGCTCGGTAAGAGCCGAAACGCGTCCTTGTATGACATTTTTATAATATACATTTTTGTGGTACCTCTTTGAGTTTTCTACTTTCTTACCTCGAGACCACATTTGAGAATGGATACTTCTCTTCATGTTCTCTTTTTTATTTTTTTATTTAAACAAAAATGACCCTGCATCAACTACTGAGAGTTATTAGCAGGGGGTACAAATACAATTTACAAATATTTAATTTCTTACAATGTATATAATTTAAATATACAGGGTGTCCAGAAACTCTACCGACAAACGAAGACAGGAGATTCCTCAGGTAATTTTAAGACAATTTAACCCAATTCACCTATTCCGAAAATGCTTCCTAAGGGAGCTAGAGCTATTTGAAGATGGCGTCATGTAATTAGTTTTTCTTAAATACCTCCAGAACGCTTCTATTTAGAAAAACGAAAATTGGTATGCTAATTTATTTTCCAGAAATGAATCGATTCCATCCGTTGCGAATTTCTAGTACCGGTCATAGGCGTCCGTTTTGGGTAGGGCAACGGTTATTAATTTTATCGCATAACTTTTTGTTTTTAATCTTTAAGCATTTTTGACTCTGGATTATTAAATTGTGAGGTATTCTAGTACTAGAAAGTACTATTGCTTGAAGTCGATAGGATATACCGTTATCTAGAAAAATCAATTTGAAAATTTTTCGTTCTTCGAATTAAAAAAAAAAGATTAAAAAAAAACTATTTAGAAAGATGAAAACTGGTACATTTATTTATATTCCAGAGATTAATCGATTTCATTAATGGCGAATTTCTAGTACCGGTCATAGGCGTCCGTTTTGGGTACTTCAACAGTTATTTTATAGCATAACTTTATTGTCTTTAATTTTTAAGTATTTTTGACACTAGATTTTTCAATTATAAGATATTCGAGTACTAAAAGATACTTTTTCTTTAAGTTGGTAAAATACATCGTTTTTTTTTTTAATTTTTTTCAATTTTTTTCAATTTTTTGTTTCAAATTTCCAAATCTAAAAACTTTCAAATCGATTTTTCTGTATCCTACCGACTTAAAGTAAGAGTACCTTTTAGTACTAGAATACCTCACAATTTAATAATCCAGTATCAAAAATGCTTAGAAGTTGAAGACAAAAAATTATGCGATAAAATAACCGCTGCCCTACCCAAAACGGACGCCTATGACCGGTACTAGAAATTCGCAATGGATGAAATCGATTCATTTCTGAAAAGTAAATATGTATGAAAATTTTCGTTTTTCTAGATAGAAGCGTTCTGGAGGTATTTAAGAAAAACTAATTACATGACGCCATCTTCAAAGAGCTCTAGCTCCCTTAGGAATCATTTTCGGACTAGGTGAATTGGGTTAAATTGTCTTAAAATTATCTAAGGAATCTCCTGTCTTCGTTTGTCGGTAGAGTTTCTGGACACCCTGTATAAATATTGTAAAATTTAATATCTTTTAAATATTTCATTACTTGGTTGAACTGGCAGCTTAGTAGATCCTACATGTTGGTAGTGAGGTTATTTTTTTTTAAACGCTTTTCTTTACTTCAATAGTTTGCATCAAATCTTTAGAGGTTAATTTGACTGACTTTTCTTCAAAGCAAATGAATAAAAATTTGCAGACACATGCATTCGCGGGAAAAATACATGAATAGTCAATAAAAAAAATTTATGTTTATTAATTGTTTAAATAAATAAAAACGATTTTAATGGAAAATGCTTAAATTCTCTTGTTTTTTACAATATAGAAACTTGAAACTTTTACGGATTGTAGCTAATGATATGAATTAACTTTTCACTTTTTACGTTAATTGCTTACGTTATATTTCATAAATAAACAATAAAGTTTCAAATTTTGAACGCTCATATATTTGTTTATATATAAATCGGCGTTTATTGTGTCAAATTTCAATACGATACGAAACAGAACTACAACTAAAACTCGAATTCAAAAAATTCGTGTTTTTATCGTAGTGTTAGAAAAACCACCGGTAGAGACGATTTGTGCTACAATTAACATTAGAATTCGTTTTGTCGTATTAATTAATTAAACGCTTTTCTTTAGTTTAATCGTTTGGGTCAAATATTTGGACGTTAATTTGACTGCCTTTTCTTCAATGCAAATGACTAAAAATTTGCAGACATAAGCATTCACGGGAACAATACACGAATAGTCAATAAAAAATTTCTTTGTTTATTAATTTAAATAAAAAAAAGATTTTAACGGAAAATGCTTAAATTCTCTTGTTTTTTACAATGAAGAAACTTGAAACTTTTACAGATTGTAGGTAATTATATGAACTATACCTAATTTCAATTTTTACGTTAATTGTTTACGTTATGCTTCATAAATAAACAATAAAGTTGCAAATTTTGAACGCTCATATATTTGTTTATATATAAATCGGCGATTATTCGTGTCAAATTTCAATACGATACGAAACAAAACTTCAACCAAAACTCGAATTCAAAAAATTCGTGTTTTATCGTAGTGTTAGAAAAACCACCGGTAGAGACGTTTTGTGATACAATTAACATTAGAATTCGTTTTGTCGTATTAATTAATTAAACGCTTTTCTTTAGTTTAATCGTTTGGGTCAAATATTTGGACGTTAATTTGACTGCCTTTTCTTCAATGCAAATGACTAAAAATTTGCAGACATATGCATTCACGGGAACAATACACGAATAGTCAATAAAAAATGTTTTTGTTTATTAATTTAAATAAAAAAAAGATTTTAACGGAAAATGCTTAAATTCTCTTGTTTTTTACAATGAAGAAACTTAAAACTTTTACAGATTGTAGGTAATTATATGAACTATACATAATTTCACTTTTTACGTTAATTGTTTACGTTATGCTTCATAAATAAACAATAAAGTTTCAAATTTTATGCCGATTCCGACTACTTACATCATATGTTTTATACATATTTTAATAAACATGACGATATATTTTAATGTTTAAAAAGTGTCAGACTAAAAAGTAAAAAATAAAAAATATGAAAAAAAAATGTTTTTAAGAAACGCTTTTCTTTAGTTACGAGTGACTAAAATTAAACATACTATAAAAAAATCCACTAAAAAGCAAAAAATAAAAAAAAAATTTAAAAATCTAACACATTCGTTAAAGAAATGCGTGGTGCAAAAACCGTTTATTCGATGATGACCCGCCACGCTTTTCTTTGACGAATGTGTTAGATTTTTTCAAATTTTTTTTAATTTTTTGCTTTTTAGTTGATTTTTTTATAATATATTTAATTTTAGTTACTCGTAACTAAAACAAGCGTTTCTTAAAAATATTTTTTTCATATTTTTTTATTTCTTTGCAGGATGTAGGTAGGTTTTGCATTTTAACAGAATATGTTTAACACTGATTTGGATCTTGCAGTTGTGGCAGAAAGGGATGGGTTCTTTATTTATTAAGTGAATATGAGTTGGTATAGTATGTCCTGATCACAGTCGATTTATTATTATTTGCTCGCAACGTTTGAGTGGGAGTGGTAAGGTGGTGCCGACAGTTTCTAAAACATATTGTAACGTGACTATTGTAATTACTTATAATTACAATAAAACTAGCGGTTCGTATTTATTTACGACTTTATTATTTATTTATACAAGTTTACTTTACAAACTTTAGCTTAAGACTAAACTGTATTTACAAATATGCCCGTATTTATACCCAGTTGTTATTCTGGAACAATCGACGCCCATCTCTAGCTATCAGCGTGTTCCGCCTACGGGTCGTATGTTCGAGAAGTTCCTCCTCCTTTCCGCCGAGGCCTAGATCATTCGATGACGTCATTCTCGAGGTGTTTACTGTTATACGGCGGTCGGCCAAGTTTTCTCTTTTGTTACACTGCTCCCCTCTTAAGATCTGAGCGTCCCGATCAGCAACTCTAGATGAAGGCCCAGGATGGCGGAATCTACACGACTCTCCAGCTCTGCATACACCCTTCAAGAAGAAATAGCAGTCTACTGTCTTTGAAGGGTATGACATCTTCGGGTTCATGCAACACACAGTAATTCGTACGCCAGTTTCTCTGAAGATCACTTCAAGCATGCTTCTCACAATCTTCCAATCCAGATTTTCTACTGCATGGCCTATTTTTGGTATAGCCAAATCTTCGATGTCATAATTACACACGATTTTCTTCAAATTAGTTAGAGCACGCCATATGTTCTCGTAGCTTGGCGTGTCCGTATAAGACTTCCTGGTCACTATATACAGCAAAGATCGAGGACCATCTTCCAATCGCAATACTCTTCCAATTTTAGGTTGTTGATTCCTTAACTCGTCCAGGCGGCCGAACTTTCTATTGAATACGGACGAGATTCCTTTAGTCATCTCGAGTTCTTGGGCAACACAGTGGGCTAGAGAGACGTTTTCTGGAACACCAAACAGATCTTGCTGAACTTCTGTGGTGACGCCGAATCTAGACTCTTTCTTTCTGCGTAATTTGACATAAATTCCTTAAAACTTGGCTGTGGTGCATCTTTCATCTCCTGTTGGAGGAGTCGGGCTTCCTCTGTTTCATTTGAGCCAGCATATGGTGCAAGACGATTTATGTGAATAACTTTTGGTTTACCGTTTGGTAACTTCTTAATTCTGTATATTACGTCATTTATTTTCTTCTTAACTTCATACGGACCTTCCCATTGTCTTTGCAGTTTAGGACACAGGCCTCGACGACGTTGTGGATTATAAAGCCAGACAAGATCACCTACTTCGAAGCTTTCATTCTTACAGCGAGAATCATATTGATCTTTCATTCTGTCACTGGCTATCTGGATGTGTTGTCGGGCAAGTTCATGAATGTTGTTCATTCGTAACTTCAGGCGGTCTACGTATTCTTCGCCTGCAACATATTCCTCGGAAGGTCTGCAGCCAAACTCTAGGTCGCAGGGCAAACGAACTTCACGACCCAACATCTGGCAGGTTGGTGTTTGACCTGTAGTTTCATTCCCGGCCGAGCGGTAGGCCATCAGGAATAAATGAATGTGTTGGTCCCAATCTCGCTGATGTTCAGATACAACTTTGGACAAGTGTTTACCCATCGTTCGGTTCATCCTCTCGACCATTCCATCTGATTGAGGATGCAGGGGTGTTGTTCTGGTCTTATTGGCACCAATCAATTTACAAACGTTTTGGAAAAGAGCTGACTCAAAGTTTCGCCCTTGGTCGGAGTGGATCTCCAAGGGAACGAAAATCGGCTGAAGAATTCTTTAACAAGTACCTCTGCAACGGTAGCAGCTTCTTGATTCGGTAATGCATAGGCCTCGGTCTATTTCGTAAAATAGTCCATGGCTATCAGAATGTATTTATTTCCAGCATCGGTTTCTGGAAATGGACCTGCAATGTCGATTGCTACTCTTTCCATAGGACTTCCAACATTGTACTGTCTCATGGGTGCTCTCTTTTTACCAACTGGACCATTACCGGATGCACACAGTTCACATTTCCGGCACCATCTTCTTACATCATCTTTACAGTTCACCCAATAGAACCGTTCTCGAACCTTTTGCAGAGTCTTCGTAATACCAAAGTGTCCACCTGATGTACCGTCATGCAACTGACGCAATACTTCTGACACTTTACTTTTAGGTACAATCAACTGCAGCTTAGATTCTGTACCATCATCGTTCTCAAAGGTTCTGTACAGAAGATCATCTTTTAGTACCAGGCAATTCCATTGGCTCCAGTAGGCCTTGACTTCTGGACTACATGCACTAATGTTCTGCCAACTAGGTCTTTCACCTTGCCGCATCCAATCCAATACTCTTTTTATACATGGATCATCTTCTTGGGCGTTTTGTAACTGTTGGGGCTGCCATTGCTCATTAACTACGGTGGTTCGTCTCACGGGGCAAAATTGTTCCTCTAATTTGGGACAGTGATTACAATTTGCACTGCATGGTCGTCTCGAAAGGGCATCAGCATTTGAATGAACTCTTCCGGCCCTGTGTTCTATCTCATAATCATATTCTTGCAGTCGTTCTAACCATCTTGCCATCTGGCCCTCTGGATTACGGAATTGTATGAGCCATTTTAGAGCAGCGTGATCTGTTCGAAGAAGGAACTTTCTGCCGTACAAGTATTTATGGAAATGTTCGCAAGCCTTCACTACACCCAGCAGTTCTCTGCTGATAACGCAATAGTTTCTTGCTGGTTTCGACAGGACTTTGCTGAAATAAGCGATGACTTTTTCCTGTCCATCCTGGATTTGTGAGAGAACAGTTCCTATGGCACTGTTGCTAGCATCGGTATCCAAAACAAATTTTCCTGCCTGTCCCGGGTAGCTTAATATCGGTGCACTGATCAGAGCCCTTTGTAGTTGTTCGAAAGCTTTTTGACACTCCTCACTCCATGTATATTCTTTGCCCTCCTCCGTCAACTTTGTTAGGGGCTTGGAGATATTGGCAAATCCTTTGACAAATCGTCGGTAATATGTACATAGGCCCAGGAAACTTCTAATTTCATGTTTATCTTTTGGTACTGGCCAATCTTTAATTGCTTCAATCTTTTCAGGATCAGCTGTTACACCATTACTCGATACAATATGTCCCAAATACTTAACTTCTCGTCGAAACATGTGACATTTCTTCGGACTTAACTTCAAGTTCGCTGCCCTCAATCGTTGAAAGACTTCTATTAGATTCTTGGCATGTTCATCAAAGGACCTTCCAACCACAATTACATCATCCAAGTAAACCAGGCATGTTTTCCATGTTAGACCTCTTAAAACTGCCTCCATTAATCTTTCAAATGTGGCAGGGGCATTACATAAACCAAACGGCATAGCCGTAAACTGCCAAAGCCCTGATCCTATCGAAAATGCGGTTTTCTCCCGATCGGCTGTCTCCATGTCTACTTGCCAATATCCACTTTTTAAATCGAGTGTGGAAAACCAACGAGAACCGGAGAGAGTATCCAATGTATCGTCTATTCTGGGCAAAGGATAACTATCTTTTTTTGTTACCGCATTGAGCTGGCGGTAGTCGATACAAAAACGCGTTGAACCATCTTTCTTCTTTACCAGAACTACTGGTGATGTCCATGGACTGTTCGATGGTTCAATTACCCCTTGTTTGTCCATATCCTTGATAATCTCTTCGGCTTCATCTCTTTTCGCAAATGGAAGTCGTCTAGGCCGTTGTCTGATTGGCTGAGCGTCTGCGGTATTTATTTTATGCGTCACTATGCTTGTTTTTCCCTTATCCTTCGTGTCAATAGCAAAAACATCTTGATACTCTATCAGCATAGACGTCACTTTTTCCGTTCGTTCATGATCAAGATCTTGGCATCTTTCAATGATCATCTCAACAAGCTCCTTTGGATACTTCGCCTTCGATGATTTCTCATTGGTATTCACAGAGCAAATTGAAGCCACGGGAACACACTGCCCGATCAAAGCTCCTCTACTTAACTTGATAGCAGTTTCCCTTAAATTCATAACTCTTACAGGGATCACATCTCGAACTTTTGCCAAAGTTTTCGCCGTTAGGAACTCGACATTATCCACATCTTCGACCATCCTTAAACTTCCCTCTCGGCAGTGTCCATCAAGCATGGTCATCAGAATTTTCTCACTATTGCCGGGTATGGTTACGTCGCATGTAGTAAGTAAGCGGATGACATCTTCTTTGTCGTCGTGAAAGGGCAACTCTTCACCATTGATCTTGAGAACTCCATTTTGAACATCCAATATTGCCCCCACTTTCCTTAGTACGTCCATCCCCAATATGAATTCGTCGGAGATCTCGGCAATTAATACTTGATGTTCAACTGTGGTCTGGCCAATGGATACTGACATATTAGCCTCGCCATATGTATTAATTAGCTCACCAGTCGCTGTTCTAAGCTTTACTGTTGCAGGTGATAATTTATTATGGTCTCGTACTACATCTGGACGTGCGATAGTTCTCGTTGCACCTGTATCCACCAAAAATGATCTACATCTATTACTGATACGACCTTCGATGTATAAGTTGTGGATTCCACCGGAGGACGTGAGGTTGACAGTTACTATGGGGGCTCTAGTTCTCGAGGTCGGCAGTTGCCCCTTGGTGTCGACCCGCTCTAGTTTTCCGACGGCTGTACGATCTTCTTACAATTACGACGAATGTGGCCAGCTACGTCTCCACAATTCCAACATCTAGGCTCGCGTCTCTTTGGCATCTGATTACTTAATACTCTCCGTATCATTTCCTCCAGACGTTCATCGTTGTGTTCGTCACTTTCTTCAATGGTTCTTACTCTATGGCCTCGTGAAGTTTGACTAGCCGTTTCGTGTTCCAATGCAATAGCAAGTGCTTCATCTAAAACTTTCGGTCTTGCTAGTCGTAAAGCTTTCTGTAGTTCATTATCTTTCAGCCCATTGACGAAGGTATCTACTGCAATTTCTTCTAAAACGCTGTCTGGCACCTCTGGATAAGCCAACCGCACCACACGAGCCACATCTGCTTCAAATTCTTGCAGATTCTCACTTGCTCGTTGACTTCTACTTCGCAGTTATGCTTTGTATACTTGTTGTAGATGGGCATCTCCATAGCGTTTTTCTAGACGAGTGAACAAGGTCTGGTAACAATTTTCTTGACCCTTAGGAATTGATCTTAATATATCTGCAGCATCACCTCGCAAAGCAGCAGTCAAGGAAACAGCCTTTTCCTGTTCGGTCCAATGATTGGCGGTCGCAATAGCTTCAAATTGTCTAAGATATATGGACCAAGAGGACTTTCCATCGAATGGTGGTAATTTGAATCTCATATTATGCGACGTTTCGTCTCTTGGTAGTTCATCTTTCACTACAGGATCTAACGCTGCTGCATTAACTGATGGTTGTACTTTTGTATCGGTTATCATGCTCTCTAGTTGTTTGATCTTTTCTTCTACGGTCTCTACACTTTTCTGCATCTTATCGAATGTTCTAGAAACTTCTTCAAATTTCTCGTCATTCTGTCTACAAACGTCTTTAATTACTTGAGAAACACTTTCAAATTTCTCGTCGCTTTTTCTAGAAGTTTCATCGATCTTTTGAGAAACACTTTCAAATTTCTCGTTGTTCTGTCTACTAACTTCTTCAAGTTTCTCGTTGTTCTGTCTACTAACTTCTTCGAGTTTTTCGTTGTTCTTTCTAGAAGTTTCATCGATCTTTTGAGAAAGACTTAGACTTATCTTAGACGTTTCGTCGATCTTTTGAGAAACACTTTCGAATTTCGATAAGATCGCTTGTTCTGCTGACTGGAAGTGGAACGTCTTTGGGTCATCTCCATTCTTCTTGAGGACCTCCTCGAGTCGTGCTTTCAGGACTTTCTTGGACCCACTGGCATCTTGCTCGTACTCTTCTAATTGTTCACGGAGCTGTTTTAGCGAAAGTTCTTCTAGCAACATCTTTAGTCGGCACACACGTACTTTTCAAAATGTCTTTTAAAAGTCTTTCCGAATACCGAACAATTAACGCACTCCGGTTATTCCCGACGAATAAAGTTCAAAAGTCTTTTAAAGTCTCTCTGTAATTCACTTATTTATATCGCACTAAGTTTACCGAACACCGACACCAACTGTAACGTGACTATTGTAATTACTTACAATTACAATAAAACTAGCGGTTCGTATTTATTTACGACTTTATTATTTATTTATACAAGTTTACTTTACAAACTTTAGCTTAAGACTAAACTGTATTTACAAATATGCCCGTATTTATACCCAGTTGTTATTCTGGAACAATCGACGCCCATCTCTAGCTATCAGCGTGTTCCGCCTACGGGTCGTATGTTCGAGAAGTTCCTCCTCCTTTCCGCCGAGGCCTAGATCATTCGATGACGTCATTCTCGAGGTGTTTACTGTTATACGGCGGTCGGCCAAGTTTTCTCTTTTGTTACAATATTTTGTTGAATTCCAGTTATTCTGCCATAAGTTGGTAATATGTTACTTGATGACGCTTTATGGTCGTTTCTTGTTATCATGTTTGACCCTGGAATGCTTTTATCTAGTGTAACTTCATTCGCAAGTTGGTCCATTGCTTCGTTTCCCTTGATTTCCACATTTGTGATGGCACTCATAAAAAAGGTATTTCTATGTTTTTGTTGATAGTAGTATGAGTTTATTTTTTATTAGCATTATAATTTTATTGGGTGGATACAATTGCTGTAAAGCTTTTAGTGTACTTAATGAATCAGATATTATAATATATAATGATGTGCGGATTTTCTTCTGCAAACTTTCAGTGCCTCTAAACTAGACAGTGCTTCTCCAATAAATATGTTGCAATTCAGAGGGAGTTTTTTTGGCAGTATCATAACATATTTCACCGTAGTCTAATTTGCTATGTATGTCTGCTCCCCACGTACGGTTTGAGAAAATTTTCAGGAAATTAGTTCTAGGTTGACATTGTTTTTGCATGGTTATGTCGCTTTTCTAGTTTGGGGTGCAATCTAGAGTTAACCCCAGACAATGTATTTCGTTTGTTTCTGTTAGGGTATGTACAGCTGGTTCCTAAAAAAACTGATACGACTCTTAGTAAGCTTTCATTATTTTGAGCAGTGTATTTGATTGGTCTGACATTATATTATATTTATTATGACAGACTGTCAAAGTCAGTTAAAATAAACAAACTAACAACTGATTACATATTATGTTAATTCATAAATTATAATAATATTAAGGTCTAAATTTTTATATTATTTTGAATTTCTGCATTTTATAAAGAGTATATAAATGATAGTTTTCACATAAAATAGGGTTGTTGATATCATTTTTATTATTATTAAGGAGTAAAACAAACGACTTAACTCAACAATATGTATATTAAAGCAAGTATTGTAACCAAATTAAAAGATAACTGGGCGCTAACAGAGGCAGCAAAACATTTTTCCACCTACCTCTACCGAAAGTATACTTTTCCGGACCTGATTGTAGGGAGAAAAGTTGTACTTTTCCTCCCTAGGGAGGAAAATATTTGTCCTCCCTAGGGAGGAAAAGTAAAAGTGACGTCATGGTATTTCATTCATGAAATATAACCTATTGACGCCCTGTATAATATCTATTTTCTATTACGTAAGTATCTATACATTTTAACGTTTATTTATAAAACACCCTGTATTTTGCAGAATGGTAAAAAACAGTAAATTGTTATTTTGATTTAACAATGTTTACATTAATAATTTGACTTATATTTGACAGTTGACAGTTATATTTTACCTACTTGTTAGTTTTAGTTCTAATAAATTTTGTTGGTTGGTTACATAAAATAAATTAAATAAAAATGAAAAAATGACTTGTTATTTGAGGAAGGTGGAAAAACCATATGTATAACATGGGAGTAAATGCCTTTTCCTCCCTTGAATGATTACTTAAACTTCATTCTCGGGAGGAAAAGTAGCACTTTCCTCCCTTGTTATACAAATAGCTATTAACATAAGCAGAATCACAGATTTTCTATTAATAAAATATGGAGGGAACTAGAAACTCTCAAAAGAAAGCGAGGGTCTGGAAGACCAACACTATACTAAATATAGGTATGTATAAATAAAATTAATATTTTGTAATATCTCCATCAGCAGTGATAACAGCTTGTAGTCTTCGGTCCATCTGCGTGAAAGGAACTATGAGATTGTCTTCTTCAGAGAGCTCTTACCAAACCTTGCTTTCTTTCGAGAGTTTCTTGTTCTCTCTGTCTTTTATTACTATTAAAAACGGATGTTCTGCTTACGTTAAAATGGTTCGCTACGGCAGATAGTGAACAACCATCTTCTAATTTCGTTACAATTCTTGCTTTTAGTTCTTTGCCAGCATGTGGAGCCATTTTTGTAGGTTGAATCCGTGTTGACAGTTCATTGGGTTGAACAGAATAAGTTATTGTATCTGACAAATTTTATGATTTGGCAGTGACAGTGACAGTATGTAAATAATAAGCATTTATCCTTCAAAATACACTGCTCAATTTTCTACAAAATACGCCTTAAGAGTCGTATCAGTTTTTTTTTGGAACCAGCTGTACATTTAAAGGTAAAATAATATTTTTTGTATTTTTTCGCTTGCTAAGTAATACGTACCGTGATTTTTTTAGGAGAAAATTTAAAACAAGTTTTAAGTGACAATTTTTCCAGCGTATGTAAAAACTTCTGCATATAGATTGGATTTAATAGATAATCTCAGTTCGTCCAGGATGTAATTTATTGCAATCAGAATCAATGTTGGGCTTAAAATGGAGCCTTGCGGAATTCCATTTTCAAGAGATCGTAAACTAGAGTTATAACCGTTAGCTCTTACTTCAATGTGTCTATGAGTTAAGAAATTTTGTATAAAAGCTACTGTGTGACCCTCAATTTCATATTTTTGTAATGTTTTTAAAATATTATATTTTCATGCAGAAACGATATCTTATTTAACAGAAAGAAACACAAAGTCAAGATAAATAATATAATCAGACAATCAAGAAAAGTATAATCAAACATGATAAAATCGTAATTGGAAGTCACTGAAAGCAAAAACCCGTAAAATACCGTATTATTGTTTTGACAGAATTCAATAAAGTGTTCGTTCATGGTTCTCGGACCATATGGACCAACGATTGATTCAACATTTTTCCGTCCACTTTAGCATTCCAATCTCCTATAAACATGTTGATGTCGAGCGATTTTATATATTTTTTGATTCCCTCGGTCTCAACAGATTTGGCTACTTAATAATATATTGGTGTCTATGTTGTTTTTCTTTTCACACATTTCAGTGATGGGGATTGAGAGATTGAAAGTGATGATATCCTACATTGAAATTATTGCTTTTTTTCGTCGAGTAATCTTGACGTAGAAGTAAACATCCATCGACCAATGTAAATGATTTTTTATAAAATATCAAATTAAATTTTTTGGTGGTGTATTTCTTAATAAAGAATAAAAAACCGCTAAACTCTGTAGTAAAAATGAGTGGCGCACATAAAAGAGTAACTTTGATACAGTTTGCATTTTGTGGCGCGTCTTACTTGAAATTTAACAAATATTATGAAAAATCTTTCAGAATAAAACTAGAATTTTATTTTCCCTCAAAATGAAAATTCATTTTTGCGTCACGTAATATTCATATCAGCTCGTTAGTAGCTGGAATATTGTGTGCGCCACTCATTTTTACGGCATTTAGCGGTTTTTATTCTTGTATGAGGAGTTTTTTGAAGTTTATTATAAATTAAATGTATGAACTTGAATGTAGTGTTTTTCGATTACACGTTAATCGTTATAAATTGTCGACTTCGTCGCATTATCGCCCAAATAATGTAGTGGTTACGACACTAAACTAGTGATTGGATAATCCTAGTTCACATCAAAGCCATCCTAATACTTTTTTTTAATATAATTGTGTGTTGTTCTGAAGCTGTTTTCTTGTGGAATTTTTATAGTTAACTATTTTTAATGGGAAATAAGCCACAATTTTACTAAAAAAGATTTTATTAACGTTTCGACGTCCAAGGCGGATGCCGTTGTCAAAATACAAAAAATATTAATGAATTAAACAAAATATTGTTGCTTAGTAAAAAATTCTTCTAATAATTTATTTTGACTCATTTATATCGACAATTCAGACATATATATTATAAATATAATAACGCAACTCATAAATATTGGCAATATCATTTTAAAGTCCTCTACTTTAAAATGTTTAATATATGTCTGAATTGCCGATATAAATGAGTCAGATTAAATAAATTATTAGAACAAGTTTTTACTAAGCAACAACACTTTTGTTTAATGCATTAATATTTTTTATTTTAACAACGGCATCCGATTTGGACGTCGAAACGTTCATTTTTTTTAGTAAAATTGTGGCTTATAATAGTTAATTATAATTGTGTGTGTCCATCGAATGTACACTAGATTGCTCTTCGGAATAGATTGAAAAAAAATATTGGGATGGCTGGCAAATGACCTGGTATTGCCCGAACAAATTTGGCGTCGTAACCACTACAACTCCATGCCATAGACCATTTTGGCGATAATGGTTAAATGGATTATACTTTTAAAGCTCGATAACTTCTAAACGGCTTAACCGATTTTGTCCACTAAACATGAGTTTGAAGGTTATGGACAAGTAGTATCTGACACATTCAAGGTCAAATATGATAACTGAACGTACTATAGGATGAGCCTGAAAAACCGTTTTTCAAATAGTTCAATACAACAATATTTCAATATAACTTAAAATTTCTAATTTTCTTAGATATGAGGTATACACCGTTAGACGCGTCTAGAGCCCTCCTACAAGCGCTCAGTTACTGGCGCAATTCGTTGGTTGAAATTTTGAGTAATTGTCGAAAAAATAAAATTTTTAAAGTACAATTTTTCAGCCTTTCTGCTATACCGAGCCGTGTGTATGTCTGATCGTGACCACTTAGGTACCATTTGAAATATTACCTCAACGCTATTGATTTGGTGTATTTGCGGTTTTCTTGTCTCTCCTTGAACCTAAGATACTTGCCCCCAAAAATATGCCGTGTTGTACTTACGCAGTCCTATAGCTGGCTTATGAGTGGACAAAAGTCACAAACTACACCAATTCTGAATCGGCCCTGACCCCCTTTTGAAACAGAAAAACAAATTCAGATCGGTGTAACCTTTCCACACACATACATACACATACATACCCACAAACATTTTCCCCTTTTTAAATAGAAATTGAGTTAAAATTCTGAGCTCGGTAACTTTTTGAATGGCATAACCGATTTCTAAAATGAGACATGAATTGGAAAGATAATGATCAATACTATCAGAAGCCCCAAAAGCCGGGCTAAATTTTTCGAAATTTTTGTGAGTTTTGGGGACGAGAACAAAAACAGACCCAAAATGGGGAGGGCCGTAAAACCCCCACCCTTGGCACAAAATAGATCAATGGCCAACATATCAATTGGCTGATATTATCCTAAACTAAGATGAGATTTGGCCAATTTTTCAATTCAGTCAGGTTGACAGAATCGAAAATTTCGTGTATATAATATGGTGTCGCGTGTAGGGATGTTGTGCGCCACTGGCGATTACTGCCGTTCCCTGGGATAACAAAATTGTAAAAATATTGTCGTCATAGGCCTGTCTTATGTACGAAATAGGTAGTAAGTATGAATATATATTATAAAAAAACAATTAACATTAAAGGGCGGGTTTGTTGTGATTAGTAAAAAAAGAAAGATTTGCAAACTTTATTTTTAACATTTTTTATTTTTGAGATAATTCCTGTTCGAGGGTTTTTCTCTCTTTCTCTCTTTCAGTACCATATTATGGAGCGATTTTGCAGTGCTCTACCGGTTTTTGCCAATCACCATAAATAGATTTATATTTTAAAGTATTATGTTTTAAGGTTTCCATTCTCCACTAACACTGTCAATTAATAACTACTGTGGTTCTTCCACAGAACTCGTAAACAACAGAGTACCATCCGCATATATCAGATCTCTCTTTCTCTTGTTGTTTCCCCATTACTTATAATCGTGATTTTTTTCAATATTCCTAACAATTTTTCTTGATCTTAATTCAGTTGACCGTGATACCGACATTAACCCTGGCAAGTGCATCTTTGAGAATATTCTCTCATGACGGACTAAAAAGAAGTGGTGACAAGATCCATACCTGTCTAACCCCACGGAGAATTTCTAAATGTATAGGTTTTGTATAATTTTTAAATTTGTGTCATCTATTTGTACTCATCCAAGAGTTTCAATCAACTTTCCATGTATAACTTTATCGAACACTTTCTTACATTTATAGAGCACATGTACACAGGATGATCGATATCTGTACACCTCTGAACCAGTACTTGCAAGCTAAATATTGCCTATTTTGTTCCAAAATGATTAAGGAAACCAAATTGCGTATCACTAATTTCTCCTTCAATTCTAGTATAAACCCTGGAGTGAATTTTGCGAATAAAGAGTTTTAAAAGGGAGAGTTAAGCTAATTTTTTAGTATTAAGAAGAGAACAGCAAAAACCTGTGCTGATTATAGAACATCAGTTAGTTAAACCATTTATTAAAAATTTTTCTGAAGGTAATAATATGGTCGTATGTACAATAAACGCGAGGAATACCTAAGTGACACACAGTTTGGTTTCCGTAACGGGTTTGGGACGAGAGAGGCATTGACTTTCAAAAGAAATTTGATCGTGCTAAGCACTCTATATTGATCGAAGTTCTAAAAGACATTGGCTTCAATCAGTGGAATCGATGGAAACATCAGTTTTAGTAGATGGTGGGGGATCACACGCTCTTAATATTAAAAGAGGAGTACGACAGGGATGCCACTTGTCACCCCTGCTTTTCAACGTTTACTCCGAAAGAATTTTTAGAAATGCACTCTCTGAAAAACAAGAAAGAATAATTCTGAACGGTGAAGTCATTAATAATGTGCGATATGCGGACGATACAGTACTCCTAGCTTCTAGTCGAGAAGATCTGAAAACACTACTTGATAGTGCCGTTGAGAGTTGTAGGGAGGCAGGTCTGGATCAGAATAACACGAAACTTGAGCAAGTTGATAAAATCGTTTACCTTGGACAGCAATTAAATTGTAACGCAGAAAATCTCAGCGTAATTAGATCTAGGATAGAGCAGGCCAGAGTCGCTTTTAGAAGGATGTCCAAGGTGTTATGTAACAGAGACCTAAAATTGGCATTGAGGATCCACCTGCGTCGCTACTACGTGTTCTCGGTCTTACTTTATGGTGTCCTGGACTGTGAATAAAATCGATCTAAATCGTCTTAATACTTTCGAAACGTGGTGTTATAGAAGAATTTTAAAAGTTTCTTGGAGGAGAAGATTCTAAACACCACAATACTAGAACGTCTCAGCAAGACTACTGAGATTATAAAAGCATCAAGCAGAGAAAGCTGGAGTATTTCGGACATGTAATGAGAGGTCTCAAATATAGGTTTCTGCAAAATATTATGCAAGGAAAAATAGCAGGCAAACGCAGTCCAGGACGAAGAAGAATCTCATGGTTGAAAAACTTTCGAGATTGGTATTGTGTTAATACAAGCATGCTATTTAGGGTAGCAGTGAATAAAATTAAAATCGCTATGATGGTAACCAACGTTCTGAAAGGACATGGTACATGAAGAAGAAGTTAGTATTTTCCCTGTTTCGCATAATTTATTTAAAAGACTAAAAAGTAATTTTTCACCTTCATTTCCCAGTATTTTAAGTATTTCTGTTGTTATTTCATCGTGTCCTGTGCCTTTTCAGTTTTTGAAGATTTTCATTACATTTTCTAATTCTTCCATTATTATTATGAGACCTATGTAACATAATTTTGTATTTTTTTACTTGTCGTCCATCACAAAATATTCCTTGTACTTTTTCCATCTTTTTAAAAGAAATTAGACTGCATTAAAATAATCAAGAATCCTTACAAGAAATCGCAACTTAGAACAACGCCATTTAAAATACTAATACCATATTAGTGGTGGGAAGCTATTGAAGAGCAGCGGAAATTAAGTATACGAGCAATAATAAAACTCACAAGATCAACGATGAATCGTAAGAGTCCTACAAATCCGAGAGAAAAGGACTTAAAAAGCTAATAATAAATTAAAGTATATGAGTGGTCCTTTGCCAAAAGCTGATATGTCCATTTTTGCTACTTTTCAGGAGAGCATATTCAAATTTCTATGACGTCTATAAAATCGCAGTTTCAGAAATAGCATAATATTTGGGTTTGAGTTTAATTTTCTTACAGCTATCCATATAAGTTTAGATATAACCTAGCTACAAATTTTATAAAAATTATCTGGTAATTTTGCAAAATACAAAACATTTTCGGATCTAAGTGCACATATCAGCTTTTGCCAAATGCGATGCCGCAATTGGTTTCATTGGCATAAATACGCTAGAAAGACTGGAATAATAGAAATAATGAAAAATAATAAATATTGACAGTTTGCTCGATAAACGTATGTCCAAAAATGCTTCGTTTCCGAGATACGGAGAGTTGAAATTTTTCTTACAAACTGACGAATTATTTATTGCTCTAAAACGAGTTGGGATATGGGAATGAAATTTGGTGGGTTTTAAGAGGTAGTTATTGCGCATTTTTTGACATACAACTAACAATTTTATATTCATCATTGGGGAGCATACGGGTAGTGGTCTGAATTTGTTTAAAGAAAAAAAGTACTCCGCTGATGTATTTTAAATTAAAAATAATTTTTGAATTCCATTCAATATAAATCCGTTTTTATGAAATAAAATAAAACATGTTAACGCTTATAGGGCCGTCAATGAGGGTATCTGTCTCCGAATTCCACCCTACTACATCGATCTACTTGATATTTTCACAGTAAGTAGGAAATAGCTCAAGAAACAAAGTTTACCCTATGCCGATGTGCACTTTTATCTTAGGGGTAGTTCCCACCCCTTCTCGGCGGTGAAAAATGTTTTGGTTAAAATAGCCACGGAAATAGCTATAGAACCTAATTCTAAGTAAAAACTGTTCTAAAATTTTTTTGAAAATATAAAACTTTTGAGTTTTGCGTGGTTTAAAAGGCCATTTTCATTGAAAAATAACACCTTTGCGGACGGTTTTTTTGCGAATACCTTAAAAACTATGCACCTAACAAAAAAAACTATAAAAAATATAGTTTATAATATAAAAAGAGCTACGGTAGTTGAGAAGAGTTTGTTTTTTTGGTACATGCTCAAATCGGTGTATTTCATGTAGAATTGCCCCTTAAAATTTGTCAAACTTATTTAGAAACACCCTATCTGTAAAAGGTACCTCTACCTTCAATAAGTTTTTATGTTTATTGAGTATTCAGTATCCTTTTTTATTTCTTGTAAATGTATATTGTAATGTAAGCTTCCTAAATAAAACAAAATATTGCCTAGTTCCAATTGTCAAAACAATAAAACATAATAGAGTTAAACATTTTTAAAACAAAATCTTTATACAAAACACAAAATTACTGCTCCTAAAGAAACAAGATAAGTTCAAGAAATATAAAAAAAATGTCTGCCAAAAGATAAATCCAGTTGAAGTGTACATATCTGCTTTTGGCATGCGCAATATTTTATCACTTACAACTGACAAGGGACATATCAGCTTTTGGCAAACGTTGATTTGGTCACGTGGACATATCCAGATTTAAAAATGGAGGATAAACTACATTTCATAGTACATTGGACATATCTGCTTTGGCCAGATGGAGCATATAATCACACACTATCAACTGGCATAAAAAAGTGCAAGTCACAAAAAGTGGACATTTCAACTTTTGGCAAACGGCCACAGATATATTCTCTTAATAAATAAAGCAGGGGTTTTTCAGTAAACTATGTTCCAACTCATTGATCGACCTGAAAATCACAAGTAAGAGTATATACTTTAACGATTCAATAAATTGTTTGTTTTAATATGTTGAGTATATGTCGTGTTACCGGCCAAACCCGATTTCAGGACAAACTAGTTTGTGCTGAACGCATTAGGATAAACTAGTTTGGACTAGACCAAACTAGTTTGTCCTAAGCGTGATAGCCTAGGCCAAACTAGTTTATCCTGACATTAATACGGACACTGCAGGATAAACTATTAGGCCTTTATAACATATGTACCTACAAAACCAAAATAAATAGATAACCTGAATAAAATACTCTGTAATTGGCAAAAAATCCTTTTTATTAAAAGATATTGACTCGTTAAAATTTATGGACAATTGGTAATATCAACAATCATTGTTATAAAAAATAATCAGTGTTATTTGTAAAAGTAACAATTATAACTCACTTGTAAAAACTATTTAGGTATTTTTCCATGGAGTGTTACGGTGACACTTATAATTAAAGCTCGGATTTATAGGCAACAAAAATTGAAGAAAAAGGCGCCTATATAGGCAAAGATTTTTATTAAAAAAGGCAGGAATATTAACATTTAGGCAAAATATAGGCAATAAAGGAATATAACTTATTATTTATTGTACAAAGTGAATT
Source organism: Diabrotica virgifera virgifera (assembly GCF_917563875.1). Taxonomy (NCBI): domain Eukaryota; kingdom Metazoa; phylum Arthropoda; class Insecta; order Coleoptera; family Chrysomelidae; genus Diabrotica; species Diabrotica virgifera. The sequence continues at coordinate 112,078,991 of NC_065449.1, forward strand.
AACGTAATATTAACTTAAGGCAGGTATATTTACACATAATAATCAAAACATTAGTATAAATAAACTAGTAACTAAATAACTGTTAATTATTAATTAAACATTGTAACCACTTAAAATTTTATCATTAATAGAAACAACTAAATGTTTTTCAATATTTTCGGTCTTAAAACTACGTCTTCGATCACTTAAAATTAATTTGTACATTGAAAACGAACGTTCGACATCGACAGATGTAATTGGAGCATATTTCAGAGCGGATAATAAATCGGGCATAATTTGTAATTCCTCGGAAAATGTCCCATTCAAAACTTTAGCAACATTAGATAAAAACGAAAAACCTTCATTCTTGTCGAAAACATATTTCATTTTTTTTTTTAAATTAATTGACCGTTACTTCCAGGTGCCGATTTAATATTCGTCTTTAAATTATCTATGAATTTTACTGACTCACATAAATTTATCTCTTGTTTTTCTAATAAGGTAATTGTGGTAACTATTAATTTATAATTGTCATTGATATAAGCGAGTTCCTGTTTCAATTTGGGATTTTTTAATATTTTTTTGCTTCTCGAATGGCTTCGGAAATATCATCATCAAATTCTGACATAACTAATTCTATTTCATTGCAGTGTTCAAAGTAAAAAAACTGCTTCGAGACAGGTTCCCCACCTTGTAATTACTATTTTAGGTGGCAAAGGGACACCGGGAAGTCTTTCTTTATATATTTGCACCCTCAACGGAGCCTTTATAAAAACTTTTTTCATAAAATTTATAAAATTATTTACCAACGGAAACAGATTTCTTATTTCTTCAGCAATTCTATTTACCCCGTGGGCTACACAAGTGCAATGAATTAAATTAGGATAAAAAATCTTTAAAATAACAGCAGCTTTTAACATATATGCCGCAGCATCTGAAAGCATTAAAACTATTTTATTCACTAGTATAGGGTTGGGTAAAAAGAGGTTTGTTAAACTATCTTGTATAAATCGACTTACTGTTAAATTGTTTGTTTTTTCCAATTCTTTAACGGCAACTAAATAAGGTTTTCTCGCAAAGTTTTCGTTCAAAATTCCAATCATTAAATTAGCTATATACCTGCCTCATACATCTGTCGTTTCATCCACGATAATATACAAAAAATTGCCCTCTAACTCCCGCTTAATTTTTGAAATACATTCCACATAACATTTTTCCACAGTATGTTTTCTCAATGTACTCTCGTCCGGTAAGGATTTATTAAGATATTTTTCGAAAAAGCATTTAAAACTAGGGTTATTAACTTTATATAGAGGAATGTTGGATGCAATCATCATCTGGCATAAATCAAATTTAAATGCTTCTTCCTCCTTTTTTTGAACTGCTTAAACTATCCCGCAGAGATATTTGGGCTAACTTAGAGGAATTTAATTCTTCCAAATTACGTTTATGAAGTGGGGTTCCACAATGCTGGTCAATAAAGTACTTTTTTCTACTTGAAATCTGAGAATTAAAAAAAATAATTAGAATTCTAAAACCGCTTAAGAATTTAGTCATGTTGTGGGACGAGAAAAAATAAAATTTACCGATTTGCCGCATGGTTTACAAAATGCTCCATCTCCTTCTAGAGAAAGTTCCGAATAAGGTGCGATCCATAGCCTTAATTTAGATGTCATCTTTTCACACAAATGTCTAAAACGTTTTAAAACGTGTTCTTTGCTTTTCGGTATACGCAACAAAACTAAACTAGGATATAGCAATTTGTGACTAAACTCTGATACAGTAACCGACTGTACAACTGATAATAAACTAATAATGTTTAGGGATTTCCAAATAGTTAACCTCAAGTCTCGATCAGGTACATTTTCCTAGAAATCTGTTATATAAACAAACCATTGATATTTTATTATTGACCCAAAATTTTATTATAGAATGGTTTAGTAATAGAATAATATCATGGGTAGTACCATGAAATCTTAAAAAAGGCACAAATAGGCGGAATTTACGAAAAAAGGCAAAAAGTGCAAAAAACAATTATAATAGGCAAAATAGGCAAAAAAATGCATTTTGCCTATAATCCGAGCTTTACTTATAATTGCTGGCTATCATTACCTTCTTGCTCTTGCATCTGTTTGTGGTAGGTACAGTTTTTGTTGCAGGTGTATTTGACAAAACCTTGTTCTGATCCAACTTAACTTCTTATAGCTGCAACCCTTAACGATATTTCTACTACCTCTAAAAAAGTTTGATGGCAAATGTGGAAATATGGAAGACAGAGACAAAATACCCAAAAAATTAGATAAATTATCTTTAAAATATTGCAAAGGTTTGCTGCTACGAGAGATTCAGTTGGATCGGACAAGGTTTTGTCAAATGCAGCTGGAACAAAAACTGTTGCACGCATAGCGACGCTACTGGTGATTGTTGACACAAGTGTGAATTTGTGCTCCGTATTAAAAACTCGAAATACCGGGATAATACGGACTGATAAAATACGTACTAGTGATCATTGGCGAATTAAATACCCAAGAAGTGGATTGCAGGTGAGAATAGCCTAGAGAATATCTTATTAATATAATAATTACTAAAAAGACTTGAAACACAAATTAAGTTGATAGGCAACCAGTTTTACCAAAAAGTGTCTGGATAGGTAACGAACATCTGAAGAGATAGTCTGTGGACGTTATCTTACGCTAGACATATAGACAGCACACAATAAAGCAGTGCCGTGCTGAGATAAGGGTAAATAAATCAGGATGAACATGACTAATGAAGAAATTATTCAATTTAAGGAAATTATCAAGGAATTAATAAACGAGACTACAGCTGAAATTATGAAAGATACGAAGGAACTGATTAACGAGGTAAAATAAATGAATAAAATATACAGAGAAGAAATAAAACAGCTAAAAGAGAAAAATTTGAAGATAAAACAGGAAATGAAAGAATTGCGAGATAAAATGATTCAAATTGAAGAAATAGAAGAAAGGATAGAAGTAGCTGATAGGAAAGACAGAAAGAAAAATATTATTATAAGCGGTCTGGAAATTCCAAATGCTACTGAAAAGGAAATGGAAGATAATATAAAACATTTTTCCGAAAACCAGTTAAAAATAAAATTTTCTTTTCAGTTTTTGTTGCAGGTGTATTTGACAAAACCTTGTCCTGATCCATCTTAACTTCTTATAGCTGCAACCCTTAACGATATTTCTACTACCTCTAAAAAATTTTGATGGCAAATGTGGAATTCTGATCAGAAAGAGACAGAGACAAAATACCCAAAAAGTTAGATAAATTATCTTTAAAATATTTCAAAGGTTTGCTGCTACGAGAGATTCAGTTGGATCGGACAAGGTTTTGTCAAATGCAGCTGGAACAAAAACTGTTGCACAAACAGATGCAAGTGCAAAAAGACAATGATACTCTGTAATTCTAAATTTCACCAAAACATTTCATGGAAAAAAAAATAATAATATTTATAATTGAGGTATAATTATTGCTTTTATAAAAACACCGATTATTTTTTATAATATGATTGTTTGTATTACCAATTTTCCCTTAGTTTTAAAGACGAATCATTATCCTTTTAATAAAAATGATTATTTTCCTATTACAGAGTATTAGTACATTTTTTCACGGTTTTTGTTGTAAATTTTAAAGAACCGCTTGGATTAACATGAAATTTGGCACACGCATAGCTAACATGTCAAAAAAATAAAGTAATATGGTGCCGATGTGTGCTTTTGCCCCGGAGGTGAGTTTCGGGGGTGAAAAATATATATCCAAGATAAGTCCCGAAATGAATAAACTGACTAATTTTAAGCAACTTTTGTTGTATAGAGTTTTTTCACCAAATTAATACTTTTCGAGTTATCTGCAAGTGAATGTGTTCATTTTTCAACAAAATAACCACGTTTTTAGACGGTTTTTCGCAAATAACTCAAAACGTAAGCATTTTGTCGAAAAAAATATTCTTAGCAAAACTATAGATAATAAAGAAGTGAAACAATCGGTGTATATGTTATGTCTCTATACCTAGCAAAAGCAGAATTATAGCTAATGAAAATAGGTTTATATTCGAAAAATTTCAAATGGAATAATTCAATGTGAAATATCCAAATAATGAAGCTTTCTTGGGGAAAACACATTACAACTTTTTTGAAGTGTTTAAAAAAAAGCTTTATTTCTGTTTTTACAAAAATAATTTCTAGCATCAAATGTAAGCAAGTTACGCTCAAAATAAAATAGGAAGATCACCCCCCAATTAGCAACTTAAATGAAATTAATCGTTACCGCTTCACAAGGTACTTTACTTATGTTGTGTTTATATGATCTGTAAGTTTCATCGATTCAAAGTGCTTATTTTTGAAAAAAATTGGTTTTAATGTAAAATTGATAAAAATATTAATTTTGAAAAAATGCTTTTTTTTCAAAATAATTTAAAAATTGTTAGAGATACCAAAAATCTTAAACAATAAAAGAAGTCGGCTTTACTTTTGTGAATATTTTGTATTTTTTGTTTTTCTGTAAGACAAAAATTGGTTAAGATTCGGTGTTTCTAAATTTGCATACACTCGTGATAAGTGACTCGTTCAAGCCCTTTTAACTACAGCTCTTTCAAAAATAAGGACTTTGAACCGATGAAACTTACAGATCATATCATAAGTGGTAACAATTAAGTTCATTTGAAATGCTAATTAGGGGGTGATTTTCCCGATTTCTTACCAAAAAAAGGGACCAACCTTATTTTGAACGTAACTTGTTTACCTTTGATGCAAAATTTTCTTTTAAAAAAACAAAAAGAAGCATTTTTTAAATACTTTAAAAAAGTTCAAATGAGTTTTCCCCAAAAAATTGCTTCGTCTTTTGGTTATGGCACGTTAAAATATTCGATTTGGAATTTGACGAATATGAACCCATTTTTCATTAGCTATAACTCTGTTTTTGCTAGGTATAGTGACCTAATATATACACTATGTTTTTCACTTTTTTACGTGCTATATTTTTGATAATTTTTTTTTTCGACCAAATACTTACTTTTTGAGTTATTTGCGAAAACCTATCTGAAAACGTAGTTATTTTGTAGTAAAATTAACATATTCTCCCGCAAATAACTCGAAAAGTATTAACTTGGTGAAAAAACTTTATAGAACAAAAGTTGCTTAGAATTAGTGATTTTATCTACTTCCGGGCTTATTCTGAACATATATTTTTCATCCTCAAAAGGGGATGACACTCACCCCTAGGGCAAAAGAACACATCGGCACAATATCACTTTTTTCTTTGACTTGTTACTATGTGTATGCCAAATTTCATGTCAATCCAAGCGATTCTTTACAATTTAGAGGTTTTGCAATATTGTACCTTTAAACAACGTACTATATTTTATTCAGTTTAAATTATAATGTTTATACTATGCCGTACTAGTAGTGGGTCCTGCAGTGTCCGTATTAACATCAAGATAAACTAGTTTGGCCTAGGCCATTCAGGACAAACTAGTTTGCCCTGAAATCGGGTTTGACAGGTAACATATTTATGTACTTTACAACTTCCCAAATGAGTAAAGAAAATCTCTAGTTTATCAGAGAAGTTAATTAGCAGACATGTATATATCCCTATCTCCTAAACTATTCCAATTCTGTAAATATTGACACAGCAACGCGGTGACTATCAAAAATGCTAAAAATACTCAGGCGCAGCCTGTACATTGTACATCATGTTTATGGCACATATAACATTTTATCATAGTTCATAAATTACGTCGTATTACGTGAAAATCGTCAGCCGATAACTATTTTCTTTGTCTCGGCAAATAAGCTGTTAGTTTATGACGGTCTGTTATTCGCAAGCTGTAAAAATCTGCTAAAAATTTATATTTTTCGAAATTATTCGAACTTAGTGTACGTTATTAGAGAGATCTTTCAAATTTGTAGTTATATAAAAAATTTTCTTAAAATCCATTATAGGCCAGCGGAGTATTTATAAATTTAAATTTCTTTTTTATTTTCAAAAATAAAATTTGTTTAAATTTAAAGAAAAATGTCCCATAGGTATTGGTGATATATTCAGTTACAGAGACGTTGGTAGTAAATTTCTTGATGTACAGTAGTGAACGCGTATTCTTTTTGATATGCGGATACTTTTGGTAGCCCAGGGTTTGCGATGTTTTGGCTTAATTTTAATTAAAGGAAATGCCTTATTGAAGATACAGACCTGCTTATCTAAAAAATCACTGAAATTATAGTCCACGTCCGTGAAGGAAAATGCCACTCAGACACGGTATTCAAGAGAAAATCTAAATAAAAGTTGATCGAACACCCTATTTTTTTGCTTTTATGCTTGCAGTATTCCTTGTAGATCAAAAATACGTCAAAATTAAAATCGGCTACGGGGCACTTTTTTGCGCATGCGTAAAGAAGATTTTTTCTATTTATTATTTTGCTTTTATTATTTTTTCTTTATCTGTATAATTGGATTTTCATGTATTTTAATATGTTTGAGTATGTATACGATATGTATACATACTCACATATACACACATACACACACAAATATACCGGATGTTGAATAGTCAAACGGACCATAGGAAACAATGGGAAATTATAAACTGTTGAATTCCTGCTTCCCTAATTATTTTAAATCAAAAGTCATGAAAAACTATTTGTAAAGGACTGAAATCTGTATAAAAAACAAATGTTAAAATAGTTCTACGAATTACACACATTCCAGAATTTTGCAAAAATATAAAACAATTGCCAAAGTATCTAATCCCATCGACCAATAAAAGTCAGGTTTTATTTCTAAAAATCATACGAACTAGCTAAATTTTGCTAAGAATATCAATTTTGGGACCCTAAAAAAGATGAAAAAAAGATTGCCACTCCTACCCTCGGGCTTCCCCCTAAAACCACCCCTGGTAGAGGGGGAAGCAGAAAACTTCATATTACCAAGAATATGTATGCCGTATAAGAAAAAAGTTTTAAACAACAAATGTAGCTCAAATTTTATACAAAAATGTTTGTCAGCATTTTTTGTGCAGAATGAACGATTCTCTCGAAAACAACGCTTGAAGCGACCGGCGATTTTGAATGTCAGTTACGAGCGAACTCAATTTTTTAAATAGAATTTGTATCAACTCGACAGTAAAAATTCCATATTTTCTGTTCAGAGTGTCCTATTACCAAAAATAAAAATGCGTTTGAAAGATAAAAAATGTGCTGGTATCCAATTGCTGCATTTTGGGAAAATGAAGTCAGTTTCTATACAAATATTAAATAAATTTAATGTTAAGCGATTTTTGCCATTTTTTAAGATTCTCATGAGATCGATATAATTTATTATTTTTATTTACTGGTCGCTATGGAGTTTCCATTATTAGAGTAGAGCAGAGTCTTCAAAACTTGTAACGTTATATTTCGATTTTGAGTTTTGGCAACCAAACAAATGATCTCACGCCAGGAACAATGCTTCCACGAAGAAAGAAGTGAGTGGAATTTGTATTTAAAGTTGTTTAATTTCAAAAAACTTACTTGTGCTATCGAACAGAAGTAGTTTACAACGTTTTAGATCGTTTGTAACGTGAAAGTTTAAATTCAGCGTGTTTCAGTCATATTTGTTGACAAAACTCAAAATCAAAATATCCTCTTATATATTTTGACGATTATACTCTAATAATGGAAAATCCAAAGCGACCAGCCAATGGAAATAATAAATTGTATTGATCTCATGAGAATGGTAAAAAATGTGGCAAAAATCGAGTAATGCTTATTTATTTAACAGCTATACAGAAACTGACTTAATTTGCTACAAAATGCAAAAATTTGACACCAAAGCTGAACATATTTTATCTTAAAAACGCATTTAAATTTTTGTCAAAAACACGCTCTGATCAAACAGTATTATGTTTATTATACAAATGCTATTTAAAATTGAGTTCGCGCGCATTGTTTCTGAAAGAACGGCTGTCAAACATTTTTGTTCAAAATCTCAGCTACATTTTGTTTAAATTTTAAATCATTTTTTTATACGGCGTAAACATATTCTTGGTAATATGAAGTTTTCGATTTCCTCCTCTACGAGGGGTTTTTTTAGGGGGAAGCCCGGGGGTAGGAGTGGCAATCTTTTTTACATCTTTTTGGGGCCCCAAAATTGATATTCTTAGCAAAATTCAGCTAGTTCGTATGATTTTTAGAGGTAAAATCTGATTTTTAGTGGTCGATGGGATTAGATACTTTGGCAATTGTTTTACATTTTTGCAAAATTTTGGAATGTGTTTAATTCATAGAACAATTAACAATTGCTTTTAACACGTTGACACCGCAATGTATATAATATTACGGCTCTCTGGGCCCACTTCACTCTGAGCCGTGGTCCATACAGTATAGCAGTCACTGCGAAGCAAGTGTGATTCGCGCGGCCCTCTAAGTAAAATAAGCGTGAATCGTATATGATTCGCGCGGCGTTCAACGTGTATACAGATTTCAGTCCTCTACAAATAGTTTCTCATGATTTTTGATTTAAAATAATTAGGGAAGCAGGAATTCAACAGTTTATAATTTACAATTGTTTCCTATGGTCCGTTTGACTATTCAACACCCGGTATATTATTTGTGTGTGTATGTGTATGTCTGTGTGTATATGTGTGAGTATGTATACATATCATATACATACTCAAATATATTAAAATATATGAAAATCCGATTATACAGATAAAGAAAAATAAAAATAACAGAAAAATAAATAAAAAAACCTTCTTTTACGCATGCGCAAAAAGTGCCCCGTAGCCGATTTTAATTTTGACGTATTTTTGATCTACAATGGATACTGCAAGCATAAAAGCAAAAAAATAGGGTGTTCGATCAACTTTTATTTAGATTTTCTCTTGAACACCGTGCAGAAGTATGCCATGTTCAGTCAAGTTTAATTTTCAAATTCTTTATTATTTTTTCCGCCGAAAAATAGTGCCCTCTACCTCTAACCATCTTGAATTCTGTCTTAATTAGATCATAGGACGTTCGATATCTAGGTTATTTAATAGAACTTTGTGAAAATGACATTTTGTACGTGATATAATATTGTTCTGAAGCTATTTATTTGTGGCATTTTTGTAATTAACTATTCTAGTTGGGAAATAAGCTACAATTTAACTTGAAAAAATAATTTTATTAACTACTTCGACTTTCGAGTTCTACTAAGTGTATTTTTGAGAGTTAGTGGAAGACAAACGTTAATAAAATTATTTTTTTAAGTTAAATTTTGGCTTATTTCCCAATTAGAATAGTTAAGTACTTAATATATTTTGAAACATTTTAACATTCGTTATTGCTGAATCAAATGAACTACGTTATAAGCAAACGGAATTCTCCAAAATTTATTTGTTTGAATAGCAATGGAAATATTTTGCTTTTATTAGAAATTATAAACATACCAAACTAAATACTAAGATACTTTCTGACCCAACATCACCAGTTTTTCCTTTTCTCCATGTTCCATGATACTTTTTAATTTAATCTATCGGAAGACTCATTAATTCCAAGACATGTTTAGTAGAATATTCTTGCATGTATAAGCAACAATAATAGTTATTTATGATATAAGTGTTAAAAGTACACGTTTAAGGCACGCATGTGAAATTTTGCAGAATGAGCGATAGCGAATTCTGCAATTCACATGAGTGCCTTAAAAATGTATTTTTTAACACGCATATCATAAAATATTTTTTCTACAAACCTAATTACAGGACAATATCTACAAAAACTTTTACTTGAATTTAACTGACATTCCATTTTTATATTTTTTTGACATTACATCAAAATTGCCTATACGCTCTGAGCTTCGCTGGTGTCGCTCCAAGCGGACTACTAATTCAACTTTCACCGGTAAATTTAAATTTATTATTTAATTGTTATCGCTTAATATTTATAACGCAAAAAAGTAATTAAATTGTAATCGATTTCTTTAAGATTTTGCTAATAATTTTGACGTTCTATTGATAAAATATGAATTTCTTACTTCGGATACTTTCACAATTATCGTGTAGATGGCGCTAAGATTAATAGATTTATTTATAATTACATATGACGGAACATTAAAAAAACTTAAATTCAGTATTTACAATAAAACGTAAGATATTTAAGGTAAAAATATATACCACAGCTTTGACCAACTAATATTTTTTATAATTAATATTTTTAATTTTAATTTTAAATTAATCACTTTGACATTTATGTCAAATTTCCGGTAAAGGTTTACAGACTTGTCACTACTGGCGCTCGCGAATTTGTAAATATCCCCTCTACGTACGAGCTCACAGCGTATACGGTCAATAGGAACTGCAGTGCCTTAAAAAATTTTTAAAGCACTAGTGCCTTAAAGTAGCATTTTTAACGCTCGTATGGAGTGCTAAAAATTGCATTTTTAACACGGTTGTAGAAAAATACTATTTTTTGTAAAGTATTTCAAATTATGCACAAATATCATTCTAATATAATCCAAAATATTTTTATTATCATATTGTAATAATATAACTACCACTTTAAAAATGGTGTATTTTATATTTCGTGTAAAATTTCGCTTCAAATCGATTAGACTTGTCCGATACATGCTGAAAATGTGACGTCACACACGTGAATAATACTGTGGCGTCATATGTTCCCAACATTGGTATAAAGTTTAATTGATACACTACGTTTAGTTTTCAATTAGATACCTATACGGACTTGAAATGGCAACACCGCCGGCTTCCTACATACTATAATTCAATAAGCTATGCTTTATTATTATGATTTATAGATACTTAAATATTAGCAGTAGAGGCGACAGCATAGAGTCATAGAATATCAATTTCATCTGCAAAATAGAGGTGGCTATTTCGTTTAGTTTTTCAATATTCTTGGACAGTTGTTACTGGCTAATTGCTTAAAAATCATTCATTATTAAATAAATATGACCATTTTTAACTATGTATCAAGTGATTTCAATAATTTATACCTATATTATGCAATAATAGCTAATAATCAAGAAAAGAGAAAAATTGATGTGATTTTACCTTTTTTACAGAAACCATTCAACCTTTTGTCTATGGCTGCCAAGAATCTTCTGCAACTGAGTATAAGGAACGGCATGACTTAGTATAACAGATCATTCATCAAGAGATAGCCACCAAACTGAAACTTCTCCAACAAGAACCACCTCTCATAATATCAATACATTCCGGAGAGTATGCTTGAGAATGACAACTACAAGCTATAGTCACAGACCAAACAGTGATACATAATAGACCAGATCTCGCATTAGTTAATAAATTAACGAGACAAACAACACTCATTTATGCGGCGCGGCGATACCTAACAACAATCACATGCGTTATAAATACACTGAAAAGATCGCCAAATACGGAAATTTGGAAATTCAAATACGAATCAAACATTTTGATACCGTAAGTATCTAGGATGAGTGAATTTTCCCCTTACAGGGAGTGAGGGCGTATAACTAAATCTAGTAGACAATAAATAGTCTACAATACATCGTCCTTTTTGGAAGATGATTACAAAAGTCTTTAAAATGGTCTTAACTGCTTGGTTTGAGTGAGTCTACCACTTACTGAAAAATTTTAGAGTGCAGGTTGGACGCGTTTCCGCGTCCCGTGTCATTAAGATATTTACGTTGTTGGACTAATGAAACGCAGCTGTAAATTTGTCGGACAAGAGCTCGACAATCTTTATTAAATAAATATAAGTACTTAAAGCTGAAAATTAAGAGTTTTGTAATAACAAAACTACCGCGCTAGAGTGACATCTTGTGGCTTGTGGGTGTCGCACTCTACGATTATGTTATTACAAAACTTTTACTTTTCAATTTAGAGTACTTATATTTAATTAATAAAGATTGTCGATCTCTTGTCCGACAAATTTACAGCCGGGTTTCGTTAATCCGACAACGTAAATATGTTAATGATATGCTATACCTAATAAATTTTTCAGAAAGTGGTAGACTCGCTCAAACAAAGCAGTTAAGACCATTTTCAGGACTTTCGTAATCATCTTCCAAAAAGGACGATGTACTGTGAACTAAAACTGAAACTATTTGTGTCGATGGCATAAAAATTTCTATTAGCCCAGTAAATGAACGGGAAATTCGGCGATCCCGTATAATTTTCAGGGGCAACTCCGAATTGCATGAAAATTTGGATTTACGTTCTACTTACCCTCTACTTCAAAGTTGAAATTGTGCCGTTGGTTGCTTTTACTTGGGGGGTGACAGTCACCCCTTCTCGGGGGTGAAAAAACATACATTCAAGATATTACCGGAAATGGATAAATTGACTGATTTTAAGCAACTTTTGTTCTATAGAGCTTTTTACGTAAGTCAATTCTTTTCGAGTTATTTGCCATTGAAAATGTTGATTTTTCGACAAAAGAACTACGTTTTCAGACGGTTTTTCGCAAGTAACTCAAAAAGTAAATATTTTATCGAAAAAATATTCGTGGCAAAAGTGTAGCTTATAAAAAACCCAAAAAATGGTGTATCAGTAAAGTCTATGAATCAAATAAAAACAAAGTTGTAGCTCATGAAAAATACGTTCTTATTCGTCTAATTCCAAATCGAATATTTCAAGGTGAAATCACCGAAAAATTAAGCACTTTTCGGGAAAAACCCACTTAAACTTTTTTAAAGAGTTTATAAAAAGCTTTGTTTTAATTGTTAACAAAAGTTTTAACATTAAAAATAAGCGAGATACGCTCAAAATAAAGTTCCCTCTTTTTATTTGTAAAAAATCATGAAAATCTCGCCGTGTTTAGCTCCCCAAATGAAATTAATCGTTACCGCTTTACAAAAAATTTACTTACCTATCTATTTTTTATATGATCTGTCAGGCTAACCGGTTTAAAGTGTTTATTTTTGAAAGGGTTATAATTGAGAAAGCTTGAATGGGTCACTAATCACGAGTGTATGCAAATTATGAGCAGCCATATCTTAACCAATTTTTGTTTTACGGATAAACAAAATGAAACTAACATATTTATAATAGCAAAACCAAAACTATAAAACCAAATGTTTTCAAAAATAAGCACTTCAAACCAATCAAACTTACAGATCATATAAACAATACACATACAGTTAAAATAGATGGTGAAGCCAAACGATTAATTTCATTTAGGGTGCTAAATAGAGGGAGGTTTTCACGATTTTTTTCCAAAAAAAAGGGGCCAACTTTGTTTTCAGTGTAACTCGTTTATTTTTGGCTGTAAACTTTTGTAAAAAACAAATAATAAGCTTTTTTTGATACTTTAAAAATGTTAATAAGGTTTTCCCGAAAAACGCTTCTTTCTTTGGTGATTTCGCGTTGAATTATTCGATTTGGAATTAGACGAATAAGAACGTATTTTTCATGAGCTACAACTTTGCTTCTACTCAATTTGTAGACTTTACTGGTACACCATTTTTTTTGTTTTTTTATAGGCTACACTTTTGCTGAAAATATTTTTTTCGGTAAAATATTTACTTTTTGAGTTATTTGGAAAAAAACTGTCTGAAAACGTAGTTTTTTTGTCGAAAAATCAACATTTTAAATCGCGAATAACTCGAAAATTATTGACTTACGTAAAAAACTTTATAAAACAAAAGGTGCTTAAAATAAGTCAATTTATTCATTTCCGGCCCTATTTTTAACACGCATTTTTCACCCACCGAGAAGGGGTAAATGTCACCCCCAAGTAAAAGTAACCAACGGCACAAATTCAACTTTGAAGTGGAGGGTAAGTAGAACCTAAATCCAAATTTTCATGCATATCGGAGTTGCCCCTGGAAATTACACTCCAAAACGGTCATTTATTGGGCTATATGTAAAACGAATAATATTTAAATTATTTTTGTTTATTTATGTTTTTTAGTAGACAAAACAGTGTTACTACCCCTAGCCTTAACGCAAGCTTCAATTTGCATTTTTTCATTCTTCAAGAGAAGCTTGCTGGTACCCAGGGGCGTAAAAAAGGCCACGCAGCATGATGCTTGCGGGGGGCCAATATGTCAGGGGCCCCAACTTGTCGTCTAATACATATGTAAAAATGTGTTATTGTTATATTATTTTGCTCATACATACGCAACGTTTTTTAAGCAATGCAGTATTGAAAATGAAGTTGCCCATCAGCTAGATACAACGTATCGTATGTATGTATTAATAAAATTGTAGATATATTCGCTGATGATAGTGCACGAAGAAAGTTGTTCATCTCATAGAATAGTACTATGTAATAATGTAGTCGTTTATTAATTTTCTTTCTATTTTATTCTATACCAATAAAGATGAAAAATGTAAGTTTTCATTAACAGTGCATGCATACACTAATAGCCCAGTAAATGATCGGTTTGGAGTGTTATCAGCGTCACGACGTATTTGCTTGGCAATTTGGATTTAGAGTCTACTTATCCTCCACTTCAAAGTTGGAGTTGTGCCGTTGGTTGCTTTCACTTGGGGGGGTGAAAGTCAGCCCTTCTCGGGGGTGAAAAACATATGTTTAAAATAAGTCCGGAAATGGATCATAAATTGACTAATTATAAGCAGTTTTTGTTCTATAGAGATTCTTTATCCAAGTCAATACTTTTCAAATGACTTGCGAGTGAGAATATTTATTTTTCAACAAAAAAAACATGTATCCAGGCTGTTTTTCGCAAATAACTAAAAAAATAAGTATTTATCGAATTAAATAATATCGAAAAAATATTTTTAACAAAAGTGCAGCTTATAAAAAACAAAATAGTTATTTATGTATCAAGGGCATTAAATAGATGTGTATATGTCGCCCGAGGATATAAACATTTAATAATTCCCGTGGTGTATACAAAACGTTATGTCATACCGGTTCATTGCATCAATTAAAGTTTTAATTTTATTTTATATTAATTATAAGTAATATTGTATCGCAACAGGTATTTAGTACCGTTGCTAGGAAAGTGATGTTGGTTAGCAATTCGTTATAAACAAAGCTTTTCTATGTGACATTGTCAAAAAAGGCCAGAATGCAAGAGAAATTCGATGTTTCTGAAGAAAAAGCCAAAAAATCGACTGAGAATATGTTACAAAAAAAATCCAAAAAAACGAACGACAAGGAATACGCTAAATTTTAACAACGGATGGCAAAAAATAATACTGAGTGTGTAAATGTTTGATTTTTGTTGTTTCCTATTGCTATAATTTCTTTATGCCCGCGCGGGAATAATATATCGGTGTACAAATGGTGTACCTATTCATGAAGTAGGTATATCCAGACATTAAAAGGAAAGTTATAGCTCATAAAAAATTGTTCTTATTCGTTCAATTTCAAGTCGGATATTTCAATGTGAAATAATCAATAAACGAAGCTTTTTTCGGGGAAAACTCATTGACACTTTATTTGAAAGTTTAAAAAGAGCTTTATTTTTATTGTTTATAGCATTTTATAGTAACCTTCTAGCACCAAAACTAAGCGAGTTACGCTCAAAATAAGGTTGGCCCCTTTTTGTGCCAAAAAAAACGTGAAAATCTCCCCCTAAGTTGGATCGGTTCGAAGTTCTTATTTTTTAAAATAAATTGGTTTTATAGTTAAAAAAAGTTTTTTTTTAGAAAAATGACCTTTTTTCAAAATAACTTAAAAAGTATTAGCAAGGGCGGATCCAGAGAGCCACCTCGAGAATTTAAAATGATATAAATCACGGTTCTTAGACATTACTACGGTTGCCCAGATCGACTAACCAATGAACATTAAGGGTACGATTACGTCACGAGAGTACTGTCATTTGAATCGTAATATGATTTTTTTCGAATCCAGAGAAAACTAATAAGTATTTTAGAACAATCTAAACGCAGAATGAAAGATTACATTATTACCGAGGGCGGAAAGTCCCTTAGAATAAACAAGCAGTTTCTTTTGAATGAAATATTTGAAATTAAATATCACACTTCTCTTTTATTTTCAGCCCTGTAACTTATTAAAATAAACATTATAGAAGTTTTCAGGGACTTTCTGCTCTCAGTAATAATGTAGTGTTTCATTCTGAGCTTAAATTTTTCAAAAATATTTATTAGTTTTATCAGGATTCGAAAAAAATGAATACAAATAAAACACATTGAGAATTTTGACTTGGGTTTAACTATTGGTTTAACTGGATTAACTATTGAACACATACTTTCCTTAGAGGTCAGCTAGGATTACGTGAATTAGAATTACTTGTATAATTTATTGTAAGAATTTAAATAATAGGTAACTAATAAATTTGGCTACACTACAGCCTGTACCTGTCATTCTAAAATGTCATCAACATTATTAATATGTTAATACTTAATGAACTTTTAACGTTTTAACCTACCTTATAAATATATATTCTTTTTTAAACTCCTACAATAGGTACGATCTACAACTTTCATGAATAATTCAAAATAAGTTTTTACGCAAACAACACCAAAATTACAAATACAAAAATATAAAGTAAACTAGGAATAGGTACCCGGTTGTGAATTAGAAAACGGGCCATAGGAAACTCAATGTAAAGTTCTAAACTGTTGAATTCCAGCTTCCCCAATTATTTTACATCAAAAGACATTAGGAACTATTTGTAGAGGATTGAAATCTGTATTGAAAACAACTGTTAAAATTGGTCTACGAATTAAACATTTTCCAAAATTTTGTAAAAATGTAATATATTTCAGGTTTCAGCCCAAAATTAGGCCACACACAGTGCAATAATCACATGCAAATGTCAAGTGAAGTTATTATTTTCACATTTTTGAACTGTTAATATTTTTATTTTATCATTTATTGTTTAAAAGCAATACAATTGATAAGATACCCTCAGTTGCGGAGAAAGTATTAATATTAAAGATTTTTTATTCAGTCAATGGTGTGAGCACTGTCAGTTAAATAGTAACGTGTGGTCTAACTTTTATACACATACCTACTGTGGCAAATGTATCATATTTTTCAAAATTTTGGAATGCATTTAAATCGTAGAACAATTTTAACTTTTGATTTTAATACAGATTTCAATTCTCTACAGTATTCTCTCATGACTTTTGATGTAAAATAATTAGGGAAGCAGGAATTCAACAATCTAGAATTTTACATTGAGTTTCCTATGGCCCGTTTTACGATTCATCACCGGGTATAAGATAAATGTGTATTATTTGTCTTATTATTTAATAATAACACAAATAATACACAATAATACACATTCAATGATCGAAAATCATTTAAAAATATGGGATTGTGTACTCTTGTCACGTAAAGTCAAAAATATAAGTCTCCCCACCACCGTCGGTCAAGACAACCGTAATAAAGTCTAGTAACCGTGGATATAAATTGAAATATTTGCAGTTCAAAAATGTTTTTAGTTTCAAACACATAACCCACTTGCTACGAGAAAATGGTTTTAGCTTTGTGCTGAACGGTAGTGAAGATTGTGGTGAAAGAGGTAAAGTGTGAGGTAACCTAAATGATGCATGTATCATAAAAAAAGTTCACCCCCCCCCTCCGAGGGGGGTGACGGATTTTGTTACGCCACTGTAGGTACTAGCAGTGTATTGTAGATTATCCCGGCGAACTTTAATTCTTCTTTTAAGCATTTCCCACAGACACTCTATAGGGTTAAATTCGGGCGAGAAAGCAGGCCACTCCAAACCAATGATATCTTTTTTGTACGAAATCTATAGTCACCCTGCTGGTATGTAGAAAAATCACCTGCTGGTCACGCATAGAAATTAAATTTTCTTACATTTCACTTCTTCTGATTAAAACTACAGGTTTTAGATCCAAATTGACATACCTACATACCGTTTAAAAATGTTTCGATGGAAATTAAAGGAGTTTTGTATTATATAGAAACAAACTACTAGCTTGACATTAATCTGTCTTTTTTTCTTTAGGGGAACTAGATGGCGCCTAATATTTATTATAAAATATCTAAGAACTTCAGTCAAGTAGAATATTCCTTATATTATTTTTAAAGGAGTTGTTTCATTACGCCCCAGAACATTACGCTCCTGTCTTTATATCTAGGAGTTTCCGTATTTGCTTGTCTTTTATATTGAGGTGCATTATTATGCCTAAAAATTAAATGTTATCACATTTCACCTCTTCAAATTATAACTAGAGGTTTTAGATTCAAATCAACATACATGCAAGCTGTTTAAAGTTGGTTGGATGGAAATTAAAAGAGTTCTGGATTATATAGAAACAACCTACTATCTTGACATTGATCTGTCCTTTTTTATTTAGGGGAACTAGATGGCGCCTGATATTTATTATAAGATATCTAAGAACGAAATCAGAAAACAGTTCCGCAAAGATAAAGCTGATTACATATCTCAAATATGCAGAGAGATAGAGGAACACGGCTGTTAAAATGAACCAAGGGACTTATTCCAGAAGATCAAACTCCTAACCAGAGAATTTAAACCTCAGACGTGGTCTGTAATAGAT
The DNA here is from genome assembly GCF_917563875.1 of Diabrotica virgifera virgifera. Classification (NCBI taxonomy): domain Eukaryota; kingdom Metazoa; phylum Arthropoda; class Insecta; order Coleoptera; family Chrysomelidae; genus Diabrotica; species Diabrotica virgifera. The sequence continues at coordinate 112,097,422 of NC_065449.1, forward strand.
AAGGAAGGTAATTTAAAGACCGATACTGATGAAATATTGGAAACATTGCGAAACTACTGTGGCGAGCTATATAAAAATAACGAGGTATCAGCAGAAAATCAGTGGCCTTCTGACTACCCTAGAAAACCTACTGTCTTACTCGCTGAAGTCAAAGATGCAATTAAATCACTAAAGAGAAATAAATTCCCAGGCATTGATTCAATACCATATGAAATACTACAGTTACTAGGTGACAAAGGATTACATATCATCCATTCTATCTGTGTCGCTGTTTGAAAATCAGGTAAATGACCATCTGATTGGTGTACCTCAATTTATATTCCACTACACAAGAAAGGAACTACTACCAGATGTGAAAACTACCGCACACTGTCACTAATAACTCATGCTAGTAAAATCTTGTTGCATATCATCAAAAACAGATTCAAAACCTATTTACATTACCAAATACCTCAGGAACAAGCGAGGTTTGTAAAGGGTAAAGGTACAAGGGAACAAATCCTGAACCTGAGACAACTCATTGAAAAGTCTAGAGAATTTCAAGTACCTATGATTATATGCTTCGTTGACTATCAAAAGGCATTTGATTGTGTAAGCTGGATAAATCTGTGGTCAATTTTAAGAGAAATGGGCGCACCTATGCACCTGGTGACACTTCTGTACCAGTCTAATATAGCGACAGTACGACTAGAACAGAAGTTCATTAACCAATTCAAGACCAAGAGAGGTGTTAGACAAGGATGCGTGTTGTCACCTGACTTATTTAATATTTATGGTGAACATGTCGTGAGGATAGTTTTAGAAGGATGAGCCGGTGGAGTAACAGTAGCTGGTAGGAAAATCTCCAATTTAAGATTTGCTGATGACACTACACTTATAGCAGCAAATGAGCAAGAAATGTTTGATCTTCTGCGAAGAGTTGAGTACGAAAGCAATAAAGTTGGTCTGAAAATCAATAAAGCTAAGACAAAATAATGGTGGTCGACAGATTTGACACTATTCAACTGACTAACATATTACAGGAATACCAGATAGTAAACACCTTTGTCTATTTCGGGTCTAGTATAACTAACGATGGTAACTGTGAAGCAGAAGTTCGGAGACGTATTGGTATGGCAAAAAATGCGATGAGTCGCCTAACTAAAGTTTGGAAAGACAGATCTATCTCTCAAAATATCAAGATGAGACTGGTGAAAGCCCTTGTATTGTATGTGCCCGTATATCTACGGAGCAGAGACTTGGACTCTTCGCGCATGCGAGCGCCAAAAAATTGATGCCTTTGAGATGTGGTGCTGGAGAAGAATGCTGCGCATACCTTGGACAGCTCATAAGACAAACGTTTCCATTCTAAACCAACTCAATATTAAAAAAAGGCTGGCCACAATATGTCTCCAACGAATTCTACAATTCTTTGGTCACGTGGTTCGCAGAGGTGACGACAGTTTGAAGAGATTACTTATTTCTGAAAACGTTCCGGAGAGAAGATCAAGAGGACGATCACCAACTAGATGGTCTGACCAAATAAAGCATTCAGCTGGAAACTCATTCTGCGAAGCTCTTAGAGCAGCTAAAGATAGAGACCAATGGAGAAATATTGTTAGGAATATTGGAAGAAATCACGATCCTGAGTAATGGGAAAACTACAGGAGAGAGAGATCTAAGAACGCCAGTCAAGTAGAATATACCTTTCGTATATTATTTATAAAAGGAGTTGTTTCATTCATCATAATGCCTGCCTGAACATGATACTTCCTCCTTTATATCTCTGAACAGATCTGGGACTTTTCGTATTTGCTTGTCTTTCCCATTTTCTAAATACACTAATTCGTAGGTCATCTGATTCTATACAAATTCTGGTTTCGTCGTAAAATAGCACATTTTGGTTATTTACAATGTTCCAGTTTTGATGTTGAAAAGAACGAGTTGGGCGATCAATCTTATGCTGCCTCAATAACCCAAAAACCGTAAGTGTATTCTTCCGTATAGTCCTTGGCCACGAAGTCTTTTGAAACTGAGACTGAAACACTTACACCTGTAGCTCCCAAAATCGGCTTTTCTAGAAGAAGGTGAGAAATTGATCTCCTATAGAATTTGAATTGGAGCCGTTGTTACATCTTGGCAACTTTGTCTTGGTATATAGGCATATTTTCGTTTTTGAACGCAAAAGTTAGTTTATTTATTTTTCTCCAATTTACAACAAACTAAAGTAAATACTTTATAATGTACCGAGCTGTTACATCTTTCTGGGTGTCTTATCGGTTTGTTTATTTTCAATAAATACCTTTATTCTTCACAACAATAAGAACTTTTTTCAAAAAAAAATGATTTAAAATATATGGTGATTCGATATAGGATTGGTCATATACATATTATTATGTAAAATTTGTTGGTAATTATTTCTAGTTAACCTCATTTATGAAAAGGTCTTTTGTATATTTTTTTTACATATTTGTAAATACTATAAGATTAATATAAGCAGATACATAATTATTTTGTAGGTCATGCTACTTATTTTGGTGTTGTTCTGAGTCAGTGTGCATTTTCTGCAACTGAGTATAAGGAACGGCATGACTTGTATGAGTATAAAAGATCATTCATCAAGAGATAGCCATCAAACTGGAACTTCTCCAAACAAACCATCTCTCATAATATCAATACATTTCGGAGAGTATGCTTGAGAATGACAACTACAAGCTATAGTCACAGACCAAACAGTGATACATAACAGACCAGATCTCGTATTAGTTAATAAATTAACGAGACAAACAACACTCATTGATGTGGCGATACCTAACAACAATCACATGTCTTCTAAATACACTGAAAAGATCGCCAAATATAGAAATTTGGAAATTCAATTACGAAGACAATGGAGAATGCAAAGTACCCAGACAATGCCTATTATAGTTCTACTACTGGAGTCATTCCGAAGAACCTCCTAGAAAACATAAAAAAGCTGGGTCTAAATGAACATCTCTATAAGACCATGCAGAAAGCTGTACTACTGTCGGCTGCCAGATGTGTACAAAAATTCTTGGGAGATACTCCTGCATATCGAGTCACTTAGAGCTCGATAACATGGAAAGAGTCCCACTAGAGCTCAATCCTTTGATACCGTAAGTATCTAGAATGAGTGAATTTTTTTTTCCTTACAGGAACTGAGGGCCGTATAACTAAATCTAGAAAACAATAAATAGACCACCGTACATCGTCCTTGGTACCAACCTACTAGCTTGGCATTAATCTGTCTTTTTCCTTTAGGGGAACTAGATGGCGCCTGATATTTATTATAAGATATCTAAGAACGCCAGTCGAGTAGAATATTCCTTTCGTATATTATTTTAAAGGAGTTGTTCCATTCATCATAATGCCTGCCTGAACATGATACTTCCTCCTTTATATCTTTGAACAGATCTGGGAGTTTTCGTATTTACTTGTCTTTTTTATCCTCTAAATACACGAATTCGTAGGTCATCTGATTTTATAGAAATTCTGGTTTTGTCTGAACATAGCACATTTTGGAAATTTACAATGTTCCAGTTTTGGCGTTGAAGAGAACGAGTTAGGCGATCAATCTTATGCTGCCTGAACTCGAAAACCCGTAAGTGTATTCTTCTGCATAGTTCTTGGGCACAAAGTCTTTTGAAACTGTGACTGAAACACTTACACCTGTAGCTTCCAAAATCGGCTTTTGTAGAAGAAGGTGAGGAATTGGCCTCCTCTAGAATTTGAATTGGAGCCATTGTTACATTTTGGTAACTTTGTTTTCGTATATAGGCATATTTTCGTTTTTGAGCGCAAAAGTTAGTTTATTTATTTTTTTCCAATATACAACTAAAGTAAATATTTTATAATGTACCGAGCTGTGGCATCTGAGTGTCAAATCGGTAAGTTTGTTTATATTCAAAAAATACCTTTATTCTTCGCAACAATAACAACTTTTTTCAAAAAAAAATAAATTGGTTTACAGTACATGGTGATTCGATATGGGATTGGTTATATACATAATATTATGTAAAATTTGTTGGTAATTATTTCTAGTTAACCTCATTTATGAAAAGGTCTTTTGTATATTTTTTACATATTTGTAAATACTATAAGATTAATATAAGCAGATACATAATTATTTTGTAGGTCATGCTACTTATTTTGGTGTTGTTCTGAGTCAGTGTGCATTTAACTAAAAATAGTAATAAATAATTAATATAACACAATATTTTCAGAGTATGCTATACTATTTCTGCAAGTTTTATAATACATACAATTCTTTAAAAATTCAGATCGAACGTCTAGTAATGTAAATATTTGTTTAAAAATAAATATGTATAAATAAAAACTTACTGTGCCACGAATTAGAACAAACAAATTTACCTTCCAGTGGGATGAACTCTATTTCTCACTCCCGGCGACGCGGTAACTAGGACACTTGTGGTACTTCTATTCAAAAACGACGCGTAATCATCGTGAGCGCGTCGTTGTTTCTCTCCGCCGACGCCGCGACGTTTCTCGCTACTATCTGTAGGTCGACTGAAAGCGCTGAAATCGCTGAAGCGACTGAAAGTTTTGTGATTCTGCCGGCGTGAAGGAGGCGCTTCGAGATCTCTAGAGGCTGCTGTTGATGATCGCTGGGGCGCTGTGGGAGAATCGCTGGTGGAGGTGCCATCTTTTGAAGGAAGGGTGAAACGGACTCGACGAGGCTACAAAGATAATTTATCCAACAGTTAATTGTCTTCGCTAAAATTGACAATCAAAAGATTTTTTTTTAAAATAGAGTTTTGAATAATACACCTGGATCCCGCGTACCAAAAAAATTTGAATAATAGCAAGCTGAAAATTTGTTAATAGCTTAACGGTGTCTAGTTGGAAAAACTTTGATGTATGGAAACACTGGAACAGGGGACTTTCCTTTCAAACATCTCACTAAATGATGTTTTATTCAAAAAATCTCAAAAATTTAATCAAAATGATACGACGTCTCAAAAAATGTAATTTTTGAAAACTTCGTAGTTTTACAGAATTACTACCACTTTAAGACGCTATTACTCAAGTTTGAACAGATTTATTACAATTTTATAGGTGTTTTTTAAAACTTAGGATGTAATCTTTAAAATGCACTAAATTATTTTACTTTAGAACTAAAACAAACAATTTCTTTTTGAGAAAAGTTCATACAATAAAATAAAAAAATGTTTATACAAATTGATCAAAACTGTTTTCTTTAAAACGTACCTAAAATACATTTAATAATAAGCTTCAACAATAATAAATAATGTTCAACAAAAATTTTCTTTTTGAGCTCTTATATGTACAGTGTGTCAAAACAGAAATTATAACGATCCTCCCGAAATTTACGGTTTATATATATGGTTTACCATAAGGTTTTCTGTGATTATATTTGTTTCCTATTATCCAACGATAAGAAACGAGTAATTAATATCTGTGTTTTGCTTTCATTAAATAAGATAAGTTCAAAGTAAAACAGAAGTGAGTTCTAAGTTGTGAAAATACTTCCAACAGGAAACGGACCAGGATCAAATGGTTTTCGGTATGCTACACAGCAGTGTCCAACTGTAATGCAGAACGAGACTAAAAACCTAATGCATCCGTACCACCAAGTAAGTCAAATAGATACTCAAGCTCCATCATCATGCTCAAATCAACCAATAGTAATACAAATGATACCTATTGATAATAATTGTCAAGAACAATATCAGATACAGCCAACAGTTACGCAACAGACCAACTTAAACTTTAAAAACAATACAGAAACACAATCAGATGAAGAACATGAAGAGTCTCAAAATCTAAAAAACCCATGGCAAACGATCAGAACAAAAAGAAGAAAAGAAGAACAAAAAGAAGTCCAACTTCAAAAGAAAATGAACATCCAATTACACTTTCAAATAGGTTTTAGTCACTTCCACAGGAAACCTCTGTAAATGATACGAATAAAATTCCACCAAACTCAAACCCCCCTCCAATTTTTATATATGGCGTGAATAACTATAGCAAAATGATAGAAAGTTTAGCGCAAGCAGTACAAAAAGAGACTTACTATATTAAAGCCTTAACAAACAATATAATAAAAATTTTCCCAAAGACACTTGAATCTTATAGAAAACTAATACACCACTTACGAGAAGAAAACATCGTCCACCATACATATCAACCTAAGGAAGAGAGAGCCTACAGGGCAGTTATTTGAGACCTACATCATTCCTTTCCGATAGATGAAATAAAAGCGGAAATCCAGAAAAATGGTCATAAAGTAAGGAACGTTATAGGGATGGGAAAAACCTAGCGGTTATAACCAAAAACCGGTTTTTTTACTCTGCAACAATCGGTTTTTCCGGTTGTTTTTTATCCCGGTTATAACCGGTTTTTCTTTTTACAGTAATAACCGGCGAAAAATCGGATAAGTTACTATCCCTGGAAAAAATAATGAATTCAGAGAAAAAATGGGAAATTTTTCACCCAGAGCGCGTGATGATGAAATTTTATGCTGACCGAAACCGAAACCGATTTGGCAACACTGATGACTGATTTCTATTTTCGATCCCGGTTGGGTACGATCCTAAGGCTGTTTATATGTCGATTGATTATCTTGGTATCGATACATTCTTTTGATAGTATCTATATTTATATCGGTTTGAATGGAGTATCACAAACTAAAGTGCAATTTAACTGTAGCATTGTAACCTAATGGGTATTGGCTATTGATTAAAAAAACCGAAAAGCGGTTTTTGGAATAACCGGTTTTTTGGACGAAGTTAAAAAAACGGTATAACCGAAAACCAGTGTTTGTCAAAAACCGCCATCCTTAAAACGTTAAAAATGTCAGACACAGATTGAGCCGTGAACCATTGCCTTTATTTTTTGTCGACCTCGAGCCTCAAATGAACAATAAGGAAATATTTGAACTGCAGTATATACAACATTGTAAAATAAGGGTGGAACCACCGAGAATTAAAAGAAATATACCACAATGTACACGATGCCAAGAATATGGCCACACTAAAACGTACTGTGAAAAACCATATAATTGCGTAAACTGCGCTGGATCACACAACACAAAGGATTGCAAGGAACCAAAAAACACGCCAGCAATTTGCACTCATTGCAACGGAGACCATCGTTCTAATTATAGAGGATATTCTGTTTATCGTGAACTACTAAATGCCAGATACAATGACAAATCAAAACAAATCACGACTCAAAATCCTGTCAATACTCCCAATGTAAATATACCTACCCAACATCATAGCCATAATTTCAACAGGATCAGTTATAGAGATGCTGTCATTGAAAATATAAATAAAGACAACAAAAATAAAAATGAATTAGCAGATCAACTATCAAATCTCCTAAACGAATTCAAAAATATGTTCTCTCAACTCTTAAACCAAAATAGCATGATTTAAATCATGTTAACCACAGTCATTAACAAAATAACAAAATAATGAAAAAGTCGTTACGAATTTCGTCGTGGAATGCTAATGGCAATTCAAACCATACACTAGAAATATCACTATTTTTAAAAATGAATAATATAGACATTCTCTTAATATCTGAAAGCCATGCCACAGAAAGAACGGTTACTAAGATACCTTACTATACTATGTACTACGCCAACCATCCAGACGGAGGAGCACATGCAGGTTCTGCCGTTATTATTAAATCAAAAATTAAACACTATGCGGTCCAATCTTACATCACGGAAAAAATACAAGCAGCAATCATTAAACTTGAAACAAATACCTCTCTCAGTGTAGCATCTATCTACAGCCCACCTAGTAATGCCATTTCAAGCGAAGAGTATCATGATTTTATACAAACTCTTGGATCCAAATTCATAGTAGCAGGAGACTGGAACGCCAAACACACCACATGGGGTTTCAGATTAATCTAGCCTAAAGGTCGAGCATTAATGAATACTATTCAACAAAATAACTTAAGATATTTATCAACAGGAGAACACACATACTGGCCTACGGACCCCAACAAAATCCCAGATTTGGTAGATTTTGCTGTAACAAATTGGATATCTGACATCCACAGTGCAATAGAGTCAAACTTCGATTTAACATCAGACTACAGCACAACAATAATAACTTTAAGCACACACATAATATGGAGAAGGTTACCACCCAAACTGTCAACTAAATAAACAAACTGGGATATTTTCCAAAATCTGTAAATACAAATATTAGACCAGATTTTAGGATAAAAGAAAACCAAGAGTTAGAGGAAGCAGTAGACTATTTAACAACAGTTTTACAAACAGCAGGGTGGGAAGCAACACCGCAGCGTCAAAGAAGTGTGCAAGAAAACCATAATATTCCCCTCCATATAAGAGAACTTGTAGCAGAAAGAGAAGAGCTCGACGCATATGGCAACAAACGAGAAATCCATTAAAAACGTATCTTAATAGGATAAGCCATAGACTAAATAGAGCACTACATGAGAAAAAAAACGACTCCTTCCAGTTTTATGTTTCGAACCTCTCACGTGAAGACCACTTTATATAGAAAGCTACAAAAAAATTTAAAGGACCGACAATAACAAATTCACCTTTAAGAAAAACAGGTAAGACTTGGGCCCGCACAAATGAAGAAAAAACCACAGTATTCGCAAAGCAGGGGAATTAAAATAGGAGAGGAAAATGTAAAAGAAGATCTAGAAAATTTACTAAAAATAAAACTCAACGTTGAAGCTAAAATAGAACAAACAGAGATAATTAAACCAAGAAATTCACAGCCGTTCATAATAGCAAAATTGGAAAATATACAAGATAAAAAGAAAATAATGGAACAAAAGAAAATCCTCAAAGGTACAAAAATATTTATCGACGAACAAAGAACCTATGAAGAACGAAGAATACACAGGCAAGTAAAGAAAAGAGCAGAGGTGGAAAAGGAAGCAGGGAAGAAAGTGAAGATGGGCTTCAAAAAATTATGGATAGACGATCAACTTTGGGAATGGAATAACATAATAAAAGACTTAAAGCTGAAGTGTACTGGAAACAACAGAGAAAATCCAAAAAACTGAAAGAATCAAACCGAAGGATAGTGGAAACAGACCCGGCTAAGGAAATGGATAATGATAATAATAAAACAATGTACAAGAAAAAGAGGAATAAAATTAACATGAATAAAAGAGCTAAACCCATTAAAATTGGATCATGGAATAACCAGACAATGCTAAAAGTAGGGAAAATGCAGGAAATTGCTTTAGAAATGGAAAAATACGAACTAGAAATACTAGCACTACAGGAGATACGATGGAAAAATGAAGGAACAGTTAAGAAGAAAAACTTTACTATGTATTACTCAGGAGAAGACAAACAGGGGAAAATGGAACAGCTTTTATGGTGAGTAAAAGAGTGAGAGAAAAAGTTATACATTTCAAAGCTATTAATGGAAGAATCTCCTACATCAGAATCGAAAATAAACAAGCCAATATATCTTTAGTTAACTGCTACGCACCTACCGAGGAAGCAGACCAACAAGATAAAATGGAATTCTATGAACTTTTAGAAGAAACCTGCGAAAATATTCCTAGGAACGATATCTTAATAATACTGGGAGATTTTAACGCGCAAGTGGGAAAAGAGAGCTACAACCAAAATGTAGCAGGTAAAGAAACGATCCACAATGTCACAAACGATAACGGGGCAAAAGTTTGCAATCTGGCAGCAGCAACAAATACCTACATCGTCAGTACGAAATTTATTCATAAAAGGGAACACAAGATAACCTGGATGTTACCAGGGAGATCAGATGGCAACCAAATAGATCATGTTTTGATTTCGAAAAAATGGACAAAGATAATATAAGATGTGAGATCCTTTAGAGGAGCAAACGCTGACACTGACCACATACTCTTAATAGCCAAAATGAAGATGAAAATCATCAAAGCTAATAATAAAGTAGGAAAAAGAAGGAAGAGGAACTTAACCAAATTAAAAGTGCAACAAACAAAACAAGAGTATTCAGAGGAATTAGTACAAAAACTAAAGAGGTACAATGGCACGAACGTAGAAGAGGAATGGAAAAATATAAAAATGAGCATCATAGAGGCTGCGGAGCAAACCATAGGACCTCAAGAAAATAAAAAAACTAAAGAATGGTTTGACGAAGAATGTCGATACCAAAGTCAACTGAAAACGCTGGCACGAAACAAATGGTTTGAAAATAGCGGACAAGAGGAAAGAGAACAATACCAGAAAGAAAAGAGAGAAGCGGCCAAACTTTATAAAAGAAAGAAAGAGACATGGATCTCAGATCAGATGCAAGAGATTGAAACAAATAATAGAGACAACAAAAAATTGTTTGAATATATAAAACAACAATATAATGGTAACAAAGTGACCAGCAAAATAAGCAAAAAAGGTTGGGAAAATCACTTTAAAGATATAAATACAAGCAACCAAGCAATCGACACAGAAGAAGAAGATATAACAGATAACCGAGATGAAGAAGAAGATGCACCTACCTACCAAGAATTTATAGAAGTAGTAAAACAACTAAAATCTGACAAAACTCCAGGACCAGATGAGATTAACAATGAACTTATTTCAAATGGAGGAGATGACCTTCTAAACCGTATATATAAATTAATGGTCAGTATATGGGAAAAGGAATACATGCCTGAAGAATGGAAGAAAGGACTCATTATACCAGTTTTTAAAAAAGGAGACCCAACGCTTTGCAGCAATTATAGAGCAATTACGCTATTAAATACAACATATAAGATCATGACAACAATTATAAGAAATCGGGTAACCAGATACACAGAAAAAAACTTAGGACCATATCAACAGGGATTTAGAAAAGGGAGATCAACAATTGACGCAATCCACGTTTTAACGCAAACAATCGAAAAAAGTTACGAACATGGCATAGAATTGCACATATTGTTTATTGATTTCCAGCAGGCTTTCGACAGCATTTACAGAAAACAGCTATTAAAAGAAATAAAAAATATGAATATACCTGCAAAATTAATAAGATTGACCAGAATGACAATGATGGACACAACAGCAAAGGTCAAAACAGTGGATGGTGAAACGAAGAATATCAACATAGAACACGGGGTAAGACAAGGTGACAGCCTATCGACAACGCTCTTTAATATAGCCTTGGAGGGAGTAATTAGAAACACAGGACTAACAAAAAAGACAATAATCCAAAGTTCTACACAAATAATAGGGTATGCAGACGACCTAGGGTTGATAGCCCGTGACAAGAGAAGTCTAGAAGATGCACTGCTAACATTGACAAGAGAGGCAAAAATCAGGGGGTTAATAATTAATCAGAAAAAAACAAAATACTTAATAAGTACGAGAAATCAAGACCAAGTAAATAGAATAAAAGAGATAAGAATAAGTGATAATGTATTCCAAAGGGTTGACGCTTTAAATACTTAGGAGTGATAGTAGATGGTCAAAACAGAAGAAGCATAGAGATAAATGAAAGAGTTAAAGCAGGGAATAGGGCATTCTGGAAATACCACAAGTTACTTAAAGATAAAAACCTAAGCAAGAAAACAAAGACAAAGATATATAGAGCGGCAATTAGACCAGTCATCACTTATGGAGCAGAAGCAATGTGCCATACAAAAAAAGATGAAGAAAAACTGAGAATAATAGAAAGAAAAATTATTAGAAGAATACATGGCCTAATCAAAACAGATCAAGGAGAAATACGAATTCTGATGAATCACGAAATAAGAAATCTAATGGAAGGAGAAGATATAGTGAGATTCATTAAAGTACAAAGGTTAAAATGGTTTGGCCACATCCAACGAAGAGAAGCAGATGCACTAATTAGGCAGATAACAAATTGGACGCCAGTAATAAACAGACCTAGAGGAAGACCGAAAATAAGATGGGAAGACCAACTGCGAGAGGATATATCCAATATGGAAATTACAGGCTGGAGAGAAAAAATACAGAATAGGAAAGAATGGAAACAGATTACAGAAAAAGCAAAAAAACACGAAAATCTATAAAGGATAATGAAGAGGAATTATGCGGACCAATCCACCGCATGAAATGGATTAAAAGAGCTCATGAACCTGAGCGACCTATACTCTATACTAGAGTGACCGGTCTATATATATATATATATATATATATATATATATATATATATATATATATAGACCGGTCACTCTAGTATAGAGTATAGGTCGATGAGCTCTTTTAATCCATTTCATGCGGTGGATTGGTCCGCATAATTCCTCTTCATTATCCTTTATAGATTTTCGTGTTTTTTTGCTTTTTCTGTAATCTGTTTCCATTCTTTCCTATTCTGTATTTTTTCTCTCCAGCCTGTAATTTCCATATTGGATATATCCTCTCGCAGTTGGTCTTCCCATCTTATTATATATACATCCTATATATATATATATATATATATATATATATATATATATATATATATATATATATATATATATATATATATATATATATATATATAAACAAACAAATGAAATAGAGAATGCGGAAAAATCCCCTTACGAACAATTCACACATCCACTACTTCGGGCTGGGAATGAATTGTTCGTAAGGGGATTTTTCCGCATTCTCTATTTCATTTGTTTGTTTTCGTACGAGTGGTCGTCCAAACCAGTACCTGTGGATCTTTTGATCACTGAGTGTGTTTCAAAGATCTACATCTTTTGTTTTTTCATATATATATATATATATATATATATATATATATATATATATATATATATATATATATATATATATATATATATATATACATAGTAACTGTAGCTACAGGCACCCAGTAAACCGACGTCAATGTAGCTCCCGGTGTATATTGTATATAATAAATATTGATATTTCGGCACCCCGAAAATATCTGATAAAGAGGCATCCAAGTTGTATAAAATTTTGATAATAAATTACAAACAGGCACCACGCAGCGTTGCCACATTTATGGGGGTCACATTAACTGTTTTTCTGCTTAAAATGTATATTAGTTATTTAAACTTGACACTGAGTTTACATGTTCATCTTATGTATGTAAAGGTGGGTGCAAGTAATTATCGCAATAAAAAAATATGCAATTTTATTCGAGTGAAGAAAGACCTCAAACGTTTTAAACTTTATTTTATTTTAAATTTGTGCTTATATTTTTATCAAAAATAAACTATCAAAACTGCATAAGAGAAAGACATACTTGCTGAATAAACAAAAAGTATCTTTTACTTTATAATATTCTACGTAAAAATATATTTGTTTGCTTATTTAACAAATCTCTGATTAAAAGATTTAAACACAGGGTCTTATAAAATGAAAACTAATATTAAAAAATCCTCGTTGGGAGCACGAACAATAAAATTAACGAATATTTTTCAAAGCCTGTATTTAATAATTACAAGTTAAAAATATACAGTGTGTCTGCGTAACTTATGGGAAACTTTTTTTATATCAATTTTACGAAAAAAAGTTATTCTTTATAAAGTACTCTGCATAGTCTACAACCTAAGAAGCAATCATCAGATATCAAATTTTATCAACAGTATACGAGGTATGTCAAAAAGTATGAATTTCGCACAAGAGTAAAGTGCTTTTATATTTCACAATATCGAAAATTGTCATTGAGGAAAGTTGTTTGTAATTAAAAATTATGTTATAATCTGCATTTACACTCTTCTAATTAAACAAAAATGTTTTTGAATATTTTTCTCAAATCGCGGACACCCAGCATCATTTTTATTTATGATAGCTCCGTTATTATTAACTTTACGAAAAAAAGTTAATCTTTATAAAACGTTCTGCATAGTCTAGCAACTAAGATAAAATTATAAGATATTAAATTTTGTCAATTTTATACAAGGTATGTCAAAAAATATGAATTTCGTTGAAGAGTAAAGTACCTTTATTTTTCACAATATTGCAATCTGTTATTCTAAAAAGTTGTTCATAATTAAAAACTATGTTTCAATATGCAATTGCATCATTCTAGTTGAAATATTGTGAACTACAAAGGTATTTTACTCTTGAGCGAAATTCATATTTTTTGACATACCTCGTATAAAATTGAAAAAAATTGATATCTTATGATTGCATCTTAGTTTTTTGACTATTCAGAGATTTTTATAAAGAATAACTTTTTTTCGTGAAATTAATAATAACGGAGTTATCTTAAATGAAAATGATGTTGGGTATCCGTAATTTTAGGAAAATTTTCATTTTTTTTTTAATTAGAAGATTGTAAATGCATATTATAACATAATTTTTAATTACAAACATATTTTCTTAATAACAATTTTCGATATTGTGAAATATAAAAGCACTTTACTCTTGAGCGAAATTCATATTTTTGGACATACCTCGTATATTATTGATAAAATTTGATATCTGATGATTGCATCTTAGGTTTTGGACTATGCAGAGCACTTTATAGAGAATAACTTTTCTTCGTAAAATTGATATTAAAAAAGTTTCCCATATTACGCGTTACCCAAGTTACGCAGACACACTGTATAAAAAATATAAAACAAAAATGTCTTTTTTAACAAAAGTCCATATAATGTTGAATTTTAGATTAATTAAGAATCCTCCTTTCTCATTCTTGACTCATTGAAAATAAATGTCTTAACCTTTAACCAAGAAATATTTTCGAAATTAGGTTGATGTTTCTTAATAAAATCTTCGCATTCAACTTTTCTTAATGCTTTCTTCGATGCTATTTGGTTTGAAAAAAATCTTCGCATAATACGTTTTTGGTTACAAGTCCATTTTAGTCTTTCACCTAAAAACAACAAATTCAATAACACATGAACACAATACTTTACAAAAGAGCTACCTTTTTTTTTGCGAAAAGTTGTCATCGGATTGTTGTATTTCTGGTACATTAACAATTTGGTGTATATCTACTTTATCTAAAAAAAAAACAAACAAACAATAATTAGTTTCTAGTATATTTAAGAGACATAAATAATATACCAAAATATTTTTCTTTTTCGTCTTTTTGATACATTTTCTTTGATTGTATTTTCATTGATTCCTCTTGTCCTTTTTCTTTATTTTCTATATATTCTGTTTGCGACTCAAAGAATTCAGTTTTGGATTGCATACAGTCGGAAAAATAAAAGAATACCCATGAACGAACATATAAAACACGCTGTATTTTCCTGTCACCGTGTCACACAAAATATTGGCCAGCGAAAGTACATGTAATAATTATTGTTACATGTACTTGCACTGGACAATTTCCTTTGTGATACAGTGACAGGAAAATACAGCGTGTTTTATATGTTCGTTCATGGGTATTCTTTCATTTTTCCGACTGTAGATTCGTTAAATTCCATATGGCGTGGTTCATTCCCTATATCTAGTTCATCCATATTAATATCTACCTCTTCCAGTGTTTCATTTTTAAATTCAGCTGCATTTCCCTTTTCCATTATCTGCAAAATCTTTAACACTTTTTTAGAAATAAAAAGAATAAGTTTTTTTGATTAGACTCATAATTTACGCAAAAAAGCCGTGTATAACTTTGAAAACTGTAAAAACCGCTAATTTTTTTCAACTTTGAAACTGAGATAATTCAATTTTTATTTATAATTAATTACTGCTAGGCCACAATGTTAATTGAAAACTTGTTTACTTTATTGTACCTAAACAGCTAAAGACAAAAATTTGATTATTTAATATGATTTTCTAAAAAATTTTTGCTTTCCAAGTATATTATAGTCCAATCAACAGCCATTTTCTCGTGGAATTTTGAGAACCAAGGTCGATTTCCTTGAAAATTTGGATTTAGGTAGTAATTATAACCTTTGTCAAAATCTACTCTATGCCGAAGTGTGCTTTTGCCCTGGGGGTGTAAACAACCCTATCTAGGGGATGAAAATTTTTTAATCAAAATGACTATGCAAATCGATAGAGTGACCAATTCTGAGTAAATTTTGTTTTATAAAATTTCTTTGGAAAATTGACACTTTCGAAGTTATTTGCGATTGAAACTATGCATTTTTCTCACGTAAAGCTATGACAAAAGCTCACGTTTTATAACCGTTTTTTAGGAATAACTTAAAAAAAATTAATTTTATAGAAAAAAAAACATAAAAAACAAAATTGTAGCTAATAAAAAACAAAGAGATGCGCGTCTGAAAGACCTATATGTACACCCAATAACAACTGAGGTTGTTATTTAATCTTTAAAGGATGGTTATTTTTTCGAAGAACATCGAAATGGAGAACCTTTAATCTCAAATAACTCGAATTTCGTGCAATTTTTTGGAAAAACTTAACAGAAATCTTTTAAAGTTCATTAAAATACCTTTGCAAATAAAAAGCTCTGACAAGTTTTTTTGCATAAGAACTGACTGACTTATGACGAAAATAAAGTCACTTTCCACCCATTAAACACTAATAACTACTTAATATGTATAGCCGCTGTTGCTATATAATATGGATTATAAATCTGTACATTTACCTTAGCTATGCAATTTAATCAAATAAAAAATTTCAGTAAATAAAAAACCTCGTTTTTTCCTCTATTTCACTCCACAATAGAATTACTCAGTTCTTACAAGAAAAAAATTAATGCTTTCAGAGTATTCTCTAGTGACTCCAAATATAACTACTAAACGTTAAAGGGTTAATACTTTATAATTAGTATTATTATTATAGTTAAATTAGGATACTTACCTTGTACATTGTCGTCTAATAATTTAAGTATTCTTTTCGTTCTGTCTCTCATGGTAATGTTAACACCCAATTTATTGTTTATTGCACACACTTTGACTTATTGCACACAAAGATCACCTTTGAAAATATTTTATTATTATAGAACCGGAGATATAATCTGCATCGATCGCAGCGATTTTAACGGTATTACAAATCGGGGCTAAATAATACAAGTGAGGTTATATTAGGGAAAGGCGGTGTTGTCAGATTTATGGTGCCACTATGCCACTTTTTCTATTGGTGCCACATTGACTACAATTATATAGTTACATACAGTTGTATATAGTAGAGCGCCCTCTATCGAAAAATGCCTGAACAAATCAATATGTCCGTTTGGAAAAAGTGTCAATCTGGCACCATTACGTTTTTTACATATTCTGCATTAGGAACACTCGTACTCTCCTAGGACGAAAATATACACGCTGTCGTACTGGCACCCAAAATCGGGTGCCACATCGTCAAATTGGGTGCGACATTGACATGTTTTGCTTAAAAATGGTGCCAGATTGACAGAATATATCTGTATATATATATATATATATATATATATATATATATATATATATATATATATATATATATATATATATATATATATATATATATATATATTCGCAAAGCATCTGGCAACTGTATTCTCAACACCAGAAAACAATGACGATGAAGATGACGATATAAAAAAAGTACCTCGAAACTCCATGTCAACTATCTCGTCCTCTGACAACATTTACTCCGACAAAGGTTCGACAACAAATAAAAATTCTAAATCCTCAGAAAGCTCCTGGCTATGATTTAATAACAGGAGAATTACTTCATAAGCTACCGAGAAAAGCAGTGGTGTTATTAACAGTAATATACAACAGCATACTACGTCTTCGCTACTTTCCAATACAATGGAAATTAGCTCAAGTTACTATGATTCCGAAACCTGGTAAACCCGCAACACAAGCAAATTCATATCGCCCGATAAGCCTACCCCCAATAATGTCGAAAGTATTAGAACGGCTACTATTACATAAAATCAAGCAAGTTGTCCCCATAAACGAAATTATACCACAACACCAATTCGGATTTAGACGTGAACACTCAACCATACAACAATGCCACAGAATAGTTAATATAAACAACTCTTGAAGAGAAAAAGTTTTGCGCTGGAATGTTTCTCGATATACAACAGGCATTTGATAGGGTATGGCATCAAGGTCTCCTCTATAAACTGAAATTACACCTAGCAGACCAACTATACTTTATTCTAAAATCATATCTTACTGACCGATATTTTCAAGTCAAAATTGAAGACAACTTTTCAAATTACCACATCATCCAATCTGGCGTACCACAGGGTAGCGTTCTCGGCCCATTTCTATATCTGATAAATTACAGCCGACGTTTCAACCAGAAATGATACCTTCTTAGCTACTTTTGCCGATAATACGGGAATCTTAGCAGTGGATGTCGACCCTAATGTAGCATCACAAAAAGTTCAAAATCACTTAGACCAATTACAAAACTGGCTCAAACGATGGAAAATAAATGTTAATGCCAGCAAATCAGTACAAATTACTTTTACAACCAGAAAATCTATATGTCCTCAAGTTTATATAAATAATACTCCGATTCCCATCAAGCCAGTTGTCAAATACTTGGGATTGCATCTGGATGAAAAACTCATATGGAAAACACACATTAAAATTAAACGTAAACAATAAGATCTTAAACTAAAAAATATGAACTGGCAATTTAACAAGAAGTTTCAGTTATCTCTTGAAAATAAACTGCTTCTGTACAAAGCTATACTTATACCAGTTTGGTCTTACGGAATAGAACTATGGGGCTGCAGTAAACCTTCAAATACGAAGATACTCCAAACATTCCAATCCAAAATACTCCGTTTGATAAATAAAGCTCCATGGTATGTATCCAACCAGACACTTCACAATGATCTGGACATCCCGCTAATCAAGGACTTAATAAAAAATCGTTCAATGAAATATAAAAATCGCACCACTGACCACACCAACGAATTGATAAATAATTTATTCACCCAACCACTTGCGTACAGAAAACTAAAGAGAATATGGTCAGGCGACCTACCACAATAAACAATAACTCACCTTAATTTACTTTCAGACTATTTACTTACTACTTTGTGTTTAGAGTAGATTGTAAAAATGCAGTGTATCAAAAAAAATAAATATGTACAGTAAGGCGTAGGGATGTGGCTTATAAAGGTGTTTTATCCTTTGCAGTCAGCCCAAGGTAGCCAGTAGATACGTTTCTTCTATCTGTAGAAGACAGATCTGCTAAAGGAACGCAACCCTGCCTTAAGCAAGCCTTGATTTTCTTCGTACTTCCGTAGCAAGGAGAAGTCATGTCCTAATCAAACTTTCCATCAAATTAGCACATTCGTACCTATCCATACCACATCCTAACCCACTACCAATACGTACTGGCCCGCGCGGTAGTGAAATGGCTAAACCCCCCTCTTCTATTCATGTATGGAAATTTCAGTAAATGAACGGCCCTCGGTGCCTGGTGATTCCACTACCTCCGACCAAGTTAGCGGTCGGAAGAAAGACGGGGTAGACGGTGCTAAGAATCCCCGGGTAAAATTAGGCTAGCATTGACGACAACCCATGCATATTGCTTCATATAATGTGAGAACAATGTTATCAGAGTCTAAATTGTTAGAAATGGAGGAAGAGCTAAAATCAATAGAGTGGGACATAATTGGTCTCAGTGAAGTTAGAAGAAGAGGAGAAAACGATATAATCTTAAGTCTGGCCACTTATTCCATTTCAAAGGAGAAGACGATTCATCGAATGGTGGAGTTGGATTTATTGTACACAAACAACATGTACCAAACATATTAAAAATAGAAAGTGTAAGCTCGAGAGTTATCACTCTAATCTTAAGTTGAATTCGAGGTATAAATTAAAATTGATACAAGTGTATGTACCAACGGCAAGCCACTCTGATGAAGAGATTGAAAAGTTTTTTGTAGATATTAGAACAGCCATGAAAAGTACTAAGACGTTTTATACTCTGATAACAGGTGATTTTAATGCCAAGCTTGGAAATAAAGGAGACCAAAGTGAAACCGCACTAGAAATTTACGGCTATGGAGACAGAAATGAAAGTGGGACCATGCTTGTAGATTTTTTACACCATGTAAATCTTTTTTCTATGAACTCATTCTTTCAAAAAAAGCCCCAACGAAAGTGGACGTGGAAAAGTCCAGAAGGTTTAATAAAGAACGAAATAGATTTTATCATTGCTGATAAGAAAGAAATTGTACAAGATGTATCCGTTTTAAACAGATTTACAATTGGAAGCGATCACAGATTGATTCGAGCAAAAATTCTATTCAATTTAAAGAATGAAAATCAGACAAGCGTAAATGGACCCCGCCTGAAAATACAGACCATTTTCGTAACATCATTGACCACAATCTGCAATAAATCAACGACTCAACACAGGTCGAAGTTCTAAACGAAAGTATCGTAAATACGATTAAAGAAGCGGAGAAGTTGTGTTGTCTTAAAAGGAAGAAAAAACATGAAAAAATAAGTCTTAACACTAAAAATCTTATAAAAGAAAAAAAAGGCTTAAGGACAGGTATAACCAGTGCTGTTTTTGTGACGGTACGCGCCGGTACGCCGTACCGGCACCTTTTGGGACAAAAAATTAAAAAAAAAACAACCAAATTATAGACGAATTCCTGAATTTTTTCCTTGCTCCCAAATAGCTTTAAAACGCCCTTATTGAGGCTAAATTTAAAAAGATTTCCCGGGGACAGACCCCACTTAGGAACGCTCCCCAGACCCCCCGGAACATACCGTACCGGAACCTCTATTGTTACAAAAACAGCACTGGGTATAACACAAACTACGCAGAACTTACTCAACTCAGTAAAACAATAACCAAAGAGATCCGAAAAGACATAAGGCAACATAACATGAGAGAGGTGACAAGGGTGGTAGAGGAAAATGGAAGTCTGAAAGTTCTAAGACACAACATGTCCCCAGGAAAAAAGAACATACATAAGTTAAGAAATAAACAAGACGACATTGTGACTGATAAGGAAGAAATAGTGAGAACAGTGGAAGACTTCTACAGACAACTTTATGAAATAAGTGAATCCGGTGAAAGACGCCCTTTACCAAAAATAGGGAATCAAGGCTCAGAGTTAATGCCAGAGTTGCACAAGTTTGACTTGAATGTTTGAATTTGACTTGAGTTTGACTTAATTTCAAGTCAAACTCAAGTCAATCCTTCTGAAAAATAATTCAAGTCAAGTCAAACTGGTCAATCGTACAGGTTTGAAAATTCAAACTATTTGTCAAACTAGTTTGAAAGAGTTTGAAAAATAATTTATTTCGTACATATAATTTTTTAACAATCCACGAGGGAAATAAAATTCCTGTAGCTGGTTGTATACCATAAATCACAAAAATACAGGATCCTTCGTAAAAGGTATATTTAAAAGACCCTAATAAGGGTTGCATCACAAAACAAAACGTTTTCGGATTAACATGTAATCCATCATCAGTGTTAAGCCAATAACATGCATGCGTGAGCCACCAAAAAGTTATGGGTAAAAACCCTTTAAAAGGTATAAGATCTTATATTATACTACATATTATGTTTAAAATAGTTAGATGTTGGAAATATTCCTGTATATTAACCAGAGCAACACAGGACTCTAACCCACGTGGATGTGATATGAAAGGGATGAACCTCACATATTGAAAATTGAGTGTCAACTATATCTTTTAAAGGGTTTTTACCCATAACTTTTTGGAGGCTCACGCATGCATGTTATTGGCTTAACACTGATGATGGATTACTTGTTATTCCGAAAACGTTTTGTTTTGTGATGTAACCATTATTAGGGTCTTTTAAATATACCTTTTGCAAAGGATCCTGTATTTTATTTTTTAAATTTTTTTATATATTTTTTGTTGAGATAGACATGTCAGTTGCCAATTAAGATAAGAAATTTAATAATACATTGAGTGCCATATAAATCATCCTTTAGTTCCAATAATTTTAGTATTTGTTTTCCTCTACTCATTTTTAAAAATCATGTACAATAGAACACTGACACTTTCACAGTAAACTATTTTTTAGCACGCATAACAAAATTAAATAAAAAAATACAGAATGAACAGTTTTTGGTTTAAATGGGATCTAGCTATTTTTATAATTTTCTGCTTTTATAACCGATAACAATAAACATCGGGACCGTCTTCAACGACAGAACGAAAGTCATAAAAAAAGGTTTAGGAAAGTTAAAAAGGAAGAAAACAAAGAACCTCAAAAATCTGTTTCCGTACCAACTCCTTTTTAAGGATGTTAATTCCTTGAAATTTTATGGTCAAATTTGGATTATCTACATTTTTTCAATACAAGCGCCCTAGAATCTGATAACATGTGGTGTGTACTAAAAGTATAAGTCAAGCTGCGTAAGTGAAAGCAGAAGGTACTAACAGTAGAAGTTGACCTGTACCTTACAAAGCAGACTTTTGAAATTAAAAGTTGTACTGTTGGAATAAAATCAATATTTATACATGAAAAACAGGCTATTGATTTATACTCTTAGTACAGAAATGATTAATAGACATTCAAAATTCAAAATATAGAAGAATCCCGAAAGGTCCATTTTATGACTTATATTATATTCTTAGTAAATAGCACGTTAGACATAATAAAAAGATTTTATAGAGATTATCTGTATTTTTCAATTTAATTACATATATATATATATATATATATATATATATATATATATATATATATAAACACAACATTTTCACTTTAAAAAAATTCCATCATTTTTTGACGGAAACTTCAAAATTAATGTGTACATTAATGAGGACAAAACTGTTATTCTGGCCAAACGCTTAGTTTAGCATAAACCGACCAAAGTCGGCGCTTAGTCTACAATTGCGAAACTGTTATGAATGACAGTTATGGATATATGGCAGTTATGAATGGTAGTTATGAATGGCAGTTAAGAATGGCAGTTATGAATATAGTCTTGTTATGCAAAACTAAAAACCCTTAATAGACAGAATGTCGCTTTGTTTATTTTTGTTTTTCTTAGTAACCGTTAACGTGACAATAACAGGGATTTTTCCAAGATAGTTTTAGCTATGTGTCACCAGAATCCGCTGTTTTAAAGAATTAGTTCACTGTTTGTGATTTTATAACGCTGTTCTTTATTTTTACATAATAGAAGTATGTATGTACTCTGCAATTTTCATTGTTTTGAAATCACCTGCCGCAACATCAAATAAATCAGTATATTTATTTTTCTTAATTAATACTGCTTCGACTACAGATTGTTTCTCTTAATTTTTGCAGTGGAAATACCTTCAATATCAGACTCAATTTGTTCTGAACCGAAAAATATCCACATTCAGATATTATCTCCCAAAGCCACACACTTCAAAACGAACGTAATAAACAAGCCAAACATGGACGTCTAAATATGAACTACAAACTAATTTGCGGAGTAGCAGAATACCGATTCAGACCTATCCAAATAAGTCACAACAAAATCCGCACGCTCTCGATTAGAATTGGAAATAAACACGTTGCCAATATGACATTCAAACTTCAAACTGTTTGAAAAAGTTTGATTTCAAGTCAAACCTAAAGATATCGAAATCAAGTCAAGTCAAACTTTTTTACAAAAAAAGTTTGATTTTCAAGTCAAGTCAAGTTTGTTGAATAAAATCAAACTAGTTTGACTTGATGCATCTCTAGTTAATGCCGAACATAACTATTGGCGAAATTAAAAATGCGCTTCAAAAGATGAGAAACAATAAATCCCCAGATGAATACAAAATAATGACTGAAAGCATAAAACTAAGAGGAAATAAACTTTTACTGGCACTTGTTAAATTATTCAATAAATGACTGTGCGAAGCGATAACACCGACGCAGTGGAACAACGCAGAAACCGTCTTACTCCATAAGAAGGGAGATATCAGCGACCTTAGAAACTTCCGACCCATTAGCTTGCTGTCACCAAGTATATAAGCTATTCACAAGGGTTATTACCAACAGACTAGGAAGTAAGTTGGATTTCTATCAGTCAAAAGAGCAAGCAGGTTTTAGAGCAGGATATGGCACAAATGATCATTTACAAATAATTAAGAACTTATAGAAAAGAGTTTTGAATATAACAAGCCATTAGTCCTGATATTTGTTGACTACTAAAAAGCTTCTGACACCCAAAGTCATCAAAAAATGTTAAAGCCTTAACAGAGTGTCGTATAGATCATCGCTATATAAACATGATTAAATACATCTATCAAAATGCGACAGCAAGCGTGAAACTGGCAGATAAAAAGACCAACGCATTTAAAATAAAACGAAAAGTGCGACAGGGAGACACAACTTCGCCAAAATTGTTTACAACATTATTAGAGCATAGGTTTAAGAACGCAAATCTTCTGAGTGAAAAAGGAATTATTATCAACGGAGAAATACTTAGTCATTTGAGATTCGCTGATGATATTGTTTTCGCAAATCATGACAAATCTTGTGTCAAGCGAAAAGATTTCAGTAAATGGCATGCTTATTGAAAAAACCACTTCTTATAAGTACTTAGGGCATGATATACGCATAGGAAGAGATAGTCAAACGTGCGAACTAACCCGCCGCATAGGACTCACTTGGGTGACATTCGGCAAGCTGAGCTACGTCCTTAAGTCAGAACTGCCTATGTGCCTCAAAAGAAAAGTCTTTGATCAGTGTGCGTTACCAGTACTTACCTATGGTGCAGAAACTTTAACAATAACCATGAAAGTAAGAAGTGTGTGTGTGTGGAAAGATAATGGCATGGAATCAAGTCCATTTGCCACAGAAAGTTGTAAAAGGAATTTTCTTATAGTATAACTACAGAGATGTGGGTTATGCCGTTTTAAATTTGTATTTTATCTTCCTTAATAAAATTTACTAAAAGTTCCAAGGTGTTTTTATTGGCAGCTAACAAAATGTGTGTGAGATTTAATGGAAGAAAATATTTCATTTCAATAAGTGTACGAATTAAATCATTGGATTTTTTTAAATGTTTTTTGCAGCCGAAAAATATATGATTTAGATCTCCGTAAGAGTTCTGATCACAACTACAGGCCGAGGACTGTATAATGCCCAGCTTAGCAAGGTGCGATGGAAATCGCCCATGATTTGTTTTAAGTCGAAAAACACTTGCCGAAAAGAATTTTGAAGTAGGGTAGTTGAAAATATATAGAGGTGGGGATGGTAGGGTAGGATGTATTTTAAAGTAGGTATTTTGTGAGTTTTCTACAGTATTTTCCCACTGTCGTTCCCATTTTAATCTTATTTTATTTTTTATCAAATGAAAGACGTCTGGTAATGTATAAATATTACAAAGAACTCCGTTAAGTACTGCTTCCTTAGCCAAACTATCAGCTTTTTCATTACCTAGTATACCTGTATGACCTTTGACCCATACAAATGTTATATTTAAATCTGCTATCAAATTTTTTAAATTGCATAATATAGGACATTTCATTCTTTCAAATTTTATGCTTAAGTAAGAAGTAAAATTTGTGTTACCCAAAGAGACATGAAACGCTCAATGCTAGGCATTTCTCGTCGGGATCGAATTACGAACAGGGAGATAAGACGGAGAACAGGAGTGACGGATGCCATAGAAAGAATCATGACCCTAAAGTGAAACTGGCTGGACACAATGCTAGAATGTCGGATAACAGATGGACACCGCGAATAGTACACTGGAGACCAAGACAACAAGCCTATCGAAGTAGAGGTCGTCCGCCAACAAAATGGTCTGATGACATAAAACGGATCGACAAAAACTGGATGCAAACAGCACAAAACAGAAATGCATGGAAAAGACTGAGGGAAACCTATATCCAGCAGTGGAAAGATCCGGGTTGAATGATGATGATGATGATGATGATGATGATATGTACAGTATGTCTGCGTAACTTGGAACCTATTGATAACACTTCTTTATTAACAAATTTACGAAAAAAAGTTGTGTGTGTGTGTGTGTGATGAGAGTGGATAGCATTAGAGCATGTCTATTTGCCACAGAATTTTTTTAATTTAAAATTGGTTGTATTTGCTAGGTATAATTACTTTTTCATATATCTATTTTAGCTTTTAAGATAAATTTAATTAAAATATAGTAAATTCCTTTGTCTTGTTGTGCTAATAGAGTAGTGATACTAATCGGTAGACTTGTAAGTTTTTTAGTTCTTGATACAGCGTATCTGTATGTGCAGTATATTTTTGACACTCTAGGAAAATATGATTTATATCGGCTACAGGATTTTCCGGACAATGGGTACAATGCGGAGAGTCAAAGATACCTATCCGAAACAAATGGGCTGGAAAACGTCCATGATTCAATTTTAAGCGCGATAATATAGACGAATGTCGCCTATTATAATTCCAAGTGTTAATGTGTGGGATATTTTTTGGTAATACTGGGTGAATTTTAAAATAATGACTTTCAGAATTGGATGAAGATATTCTGTAATGAGCCTCCCATCTATCCCTAACATCTTGCTTATACAAATTAATAATATCTAATGAGTTATAAATATTTAAGCTCAGTTCGGAATTCAATGCCTTTTTGGCTGCAAGATCAACGACTTCATTTCCAGATATCCCTGAGTGACTCCTTACCCAAACTAGTGTAACTCTTGTACCACGCTCTTGCAGTTTAAATATACTATTTCTTATAGATAATATAAGATTATTTTTATAGTGTTTTATTGGGGAACTATTAATTGCCTGCAAAACTGAAAGAGAGTCACTTACAATTATCACAGATAAAGTTACATTAGCCTCGCACCAATCTAGAGCTTTCCATATGGCTATCGCTTCTGCACTAAAAGCTGTTAAAAATATGGAACTTTAAATTCCTCAACATGATTGGTGTCTGAAACGAGAAATGCACAACCCGTTTTATTTTTATTTTTTGATCCATCCGTATATATGACTGTTTTATTTTCTCCTAGATTACCAAGTACAGATTTGAACATTAATTTTGTGAGATTTGAATTATCCGGATAGTTTGGTATGATAATGGTTGGTTTAAGTATTAAAACTTCAAAGTTTGTTTCGTACAATGGATAGTTATTTAGGGCATATATGAGTTTTTTATGCTTTTCTGTATAAATAAAAGCATCAGCAAGTGGAGGAGAATTTTTAATTCTCCAATATTTGTTTATAAAACTCTGAACTGCTACATCTGTGATTTTCTTGACCATAAATGTACTAAACGTCCTGTATTTTATAATTTGTCTGTTCGCTAAATATTGTCTACGAAAAAACAAGGGCGGTTCTTGTGCTTCAGCAAGAATTGCATTACTTGGTGAGGAGACTATAGTTCCTAGACATATTTTTATTGCTTTATACTGTATTCTGTCTAAAATTAATAAATTTGACTTACTAGTTGAGGCGTAAAGTGTACATCCATAATCCATTATTGATTGAATTTAGGACTTATAAAATGTAAGGGATATATTAACATCTGCACCAAATTTATATTTGGAAACTACGCGC
Organism: Diabrotica virgifera virgifera; assembly: GCF_917563875.1. Taxonomy (NCBI): domain Eukaryota; kingdom Metazoa; phylum Arthropoda; class Insecta; order Coleoptera; family Chrysomelidae; genus Diabrotica; species Diabrotica virgifera. The sequence continues at coordinate 112,124,720 of NC_065449.1, forward strand.
AGAAGGTTAAGCCCTTTTTCACATTTCTGCTTTACGTGTTTTATGTGACTCGTCCATAAAAGCTTATTATCAATATGGACACCTAGATATTTATATTCTGTCATTATGGGAATAGTAATATCACCTATGGTACAAAAATCAGAGGTTTTTAATCTGTGTCTAATAAGACACATTACCGCTGTCTTGTCCTGTGAAAAACTAAAACCCATATTATTAACCTAATCATGCATGCAGTAGAAAATATGCTTTAAACTTTAAGTCTCTAATACATTGTTCATATGAATCTTGGATGGTATAAAAACAAATATCGTCCGCGTATTGAATAATTTTTATAGTGTCATCCATCAAACCATGCAGTTCAGCTGTGTATACGTTAAATAAAAGTGGACTCAGTATAGATCCCTGCGGTAACCCGTTACATACCGTTCTTGGCCCGTGGAGTACATTTCTGTGATCACGAATATATATTTTCCTGTTTAAAAACAAGTTTATTATATTAATTGCTACCCATTTGCTGATACCCATTCCACATAATTTTGATTTTAAGATACTCAAATCAACCACATCATACGCACCTTTTAAGTCGACAAATAAACATAACATGTATTTATTTTGAGAAAAACATATTTGTGCATCAGTAACCAAATGAGTCAATGCATCAATAGTACTATGACCTCTACGACATCCGTACTGTGCAATGGGTAGAAGAGAATTATTGCTTTCAATAAAATATTCTAGTCGAAATTTAATCATTCGTTCAAATGTTTTAGTAAGACACGACATAAGTGATATAGGTCGAAATGGTAACGGTAATTTTGGATCTTTATATGGCTTATGTATTAGACATATGACAATGTTTTTAAGACTCTCAGCATAATCTTGTTTCAACCACCAGTTATTGAAAACTTTTAAAATGATTTGTTTTGCTGAGTCTGGAAGATTGTGTAAAATTTTATGTGTAAAGCCGTCCAAACCAGGAGCCGTGTTCTTGGTTTGTTTTAGTGCCAAAGAAAGCTCTGAAAAGGTGAAAGCTTCAGAAGTACTATCAAAAGTAGACCGAAAATGAAAATTATTTAGATTTTCCACGTTGATATTGGAGACTGAGGGCGGGGCAAGCTGATTTAAAACATCCTCAATTAAATCGTCATTTAATGGAGGTCTCTTTTGATGGTGATATTTGTTTCTAATTGATTTTATATAATTCCAAATTTTAGAAAGTGGAGTAGATCTATTAAGTTCATTAATAAAATTCACCCAGCTATTTCTTTGTTTTAATTTGAAAATGCGTTTAGCCTTTGCAGAAATATTTTGATAGACCAGGTAATTGGAAAAATTTCCTTGTCTTTTAAAAACCAAGGGCTTGGGAACGAGCTTCTACTATTTTTGAACACTCTTCGTCCCACCAGTAGGGTTGGCCCCAAAACCAAATGGTTTTTTAACAGGCATTGATTTAGAAGCTGCTGAAGATATAACGTCAAATAAATGTTCTGTCAGTTGACAGTTATCTAGATCATTGAAAGAAAAGTTAATATTGATTTCATTTTCAATAAGTGCTTGGAAAACTGACCAATCAGCCCGAGAGTGGTTCCATTTGGATGCAGGATTTATTTCGAAAGATGTAGGGGAAATCTGGAGTTCAAATTGTATAGGATAGTTGTCAGAACCTAGTGTATCTTCTCGTACGGACCAATTTATCAAATCCGCCAAGAAAGGAGAGACAATAGTTAAATCGACTGCAGACTGGTTGCCATTTGGATTTACCCTAGTGGGTGATCCAGCATTTAAGGTAACTAGTTCCAAAATATCTATAATCTCTGTTAAAACCTTTCCACCACGATCTTCCGGGATAGAACCCCACCTGTAATGGTGTACATTAAAATCACCACAAAAAATTGTACGAGAAATATTAAACTGTTGAAATAAATGTAACCAATCCTTCTTTGTCACAACTATATCAGAGGGTTTGTATATTGAAACAAAAGAAATATTTATATCCGGAATAAATACTGCACATACTTCAATGCCGTTTTCAAAATTTGGGACTATTACACATTCTTGATAGTTTATGGTTTATAAAATAAAAATTCCAACGAGATAATAACCATTATCTCGACATTTTTTATAGAAATTGTACCCTTTTATATAAAAATTACTATTAGACTTTAGCCAAGTTTCGGAAGCAGTGATTATGTCAACGTGGTTTGTATTAAGGTAATTTAATAAACTACCTTTGTTAGTTGTTATTGATCTACTGTTCCACTGTAAAATAACTAACTGACTTCTAAATATTTGTTTGTTAGCCATTAAAAGAACTTATTAATAAAAATATTTTTCACTTGAATCAGATTCACTATATGTATCCATAATATCAGTCGGATCGTTTGAAACGAAGGCATTCTCTACAAAATCCCTGATGTTGGATTCCGTAAGAGTATTAAGTGAAAATTGAGAATCTTTTTGAAACTTATTTATAAAAGATGTAATTAGCATTATAGTTTTTTCTTTATAATCTATAAACTCTTCTCTGTAGGGGTTAGGAATAATGGGTTTAGATTTTTGACTAGGTTTATTTGATTTTTTAGGTGGCATAATATCAGCTGTAGGAGAGGTTGGATGTGATCGCTTAATTGATTTTGTAATATTTGGTTTAGCTATTGAATTACGCACGAAAATCGAATACGACTGGTCACTTTGCCGGTCTGGAAACGGTCTAACGAATTCGAACTGGAAAAAAAGTTATTGTCTATAAAATGTTCTGCATCATTACCTAAAGAATCTAAGTTGCAGTCATCAGGTATCATATTGTATTAATTTTATACGAGGTATGTCAAAAAATATGAATTTCACGCAAGAGTACATTTATATTTCACAATATCGAAAATTGTTATTAAGAAAAGTTGTTTGGAATTAAAAACTATGTTTCAATGTTCAATTACATAATAATAATAATAATAATAATAACATATAATAATAATAATAATAAGCTAATAATAAGCACTAATAATAATAATAATAATAACCTGTGGGAGTTTTTTTGTCAGTTCTTCTATCAGGCGCGGCCCCCTGCGAATGGGGGATACTTTCTGGGTATTCGTAGCGCCAATACCCAGAGAGTAGCAGGGATACTTGCCGTGGAACAAAAACTGACACCTGGCAGTAGGTATAAAATGCACACCCATTAATATGGAGAATTATGGTTTATGTTTAGGATCGCTGCCTGGGGATCGCCAGGGCACGTCTGGAGCCGGCGCTGGACGTGACAGCATGCGGGACGTCGGTGGCAGGGTGTTGAGGAGGCGGGCCCCTGTCACACAAACAGCTACAGCCCAACAACAACAACAACCACAAGCGAGCCAAACAACAGCAAGAGTTCCACTCGCTGAAGGTGCTACGCTGGAACATCAGCCGGCGCTCACTCAAGCGGGACGACCGAGGCAGCGCATGAAATGGACTGTGTCCATTAACGAAAGCATTTTGCGCTCCTATTATAAGGTGACAAACCTCGGTCAAGAAACGATCGGCTACAGACAACAGCTGTATGCCGAATTTTGCAGGGAGTACCCAGATATTCAAGTATCGGAGCAAAGAGTATCAGATCAATACCGGGTAATCATAAGAAACAACCTTATCCCAGAGACTAGACGCAATACGATCAAAAGCGAAGTCGAACGGGAGATTAATAACCAAGAGCTAGTTATAGATCAAGTCCCAAATGCAGTTCTTGATGAGCAGATTCCTGAGATTCCTATAGCAGAAACTCAACCTGACAATACAGAGCAGGAAAACAACGAGTTGCGCGATAGTCTAGCAAACGAAATGGCTCGTGCTGTACAAGAGTTTAATGGAACAAATCCACTTAGCAGACCACCGCTACCACGAATAAACTCTTGTAAGAAACTAGGTGCGCTGTTACAAATTGTGAACACTGAAGTCCTACCCAACTATGTCGTAGAAGCCCACTCATTGGAATATCTGCATATGCTAATCTACTGTTCAGCAAAAGCAATTGCTAATGTAATGGGCGTTAAGATCAGAACAAGACGGGGTACTAATAACGGAAGGACTTGTAACAGGACTGCACCTTGGGAAAAAAGACTTCTCGGAAAAATTGAATTACTGCGTAGGGATATTGGTCAAGTAACAGAATATATAAGAGGTGTAACAAGTAGAAAAGTCATTAAGAGAGCTGAAGAAATAATGCGGAGCACTGCAAGACACTCGAGATACGATCCGGAAAATAACACAGCCCAACAGTGTCTGGATACATTAAAACAAAAACTCTCCATCTCTTCAGGTCGATTAAGAAGGTATAAAGTTAGTAACAACCGAAAATGTGACAATGCACTTTTTGAGAACTCTGAGAAGGCGTTCTACCGAAAACTCAATTCCACCGTAGAAAGTGTCGACAAGTCTTACCCAAGCCAAGAAGAGATTCATGAGTTTTGGGGAAATCAACTTTCCACACCAGCTGCTCTTAACAACAATGCTGGCTGGATAGAAGATACGACGCAGAACTGTCACCACTATGTCACAGCTAACTACGAACCATTCACTACCGATGAGGTCTCAAATATCATCAAAGAGCTTCATAACTGGAAATCTCCTGGACCAGACGGAGTTCAGAACTTCTGGCTTAAGAAGTTTTGGAGTATTCATGAGTGCTTGTCAACATTAATTAATCATGTTATTTCTAACCCGCAGGAAATACCATCATTTCTAACTCAGGGAACCACTTATTTAATACCGAAGGATCAAAATAACACCCAAGATCCAGCCAAGTACCGCCCAATTACTTGTCTTCCAACTTTGTATAAATTGGTCACATCCTGTATAACCCGGCGTATCTACCAACACTGTGCTCTAAACAATATCATAGAGCCTCAACAGAAAGGATGCGCTAAGGGTTCTATGGGTTGCAAAGAACAACTGATCATTGACTCAGTCATTTCTAACCAGGCATTCACCAAAAAAAGGAACCTCTTTACTGCCTTTATTGACTATAAAAAGGCCTTTGATTCAGTGCCGCATGAATGGCTTATAGATATATTGAGAATACACAAAGTCGATGATAACATAGTGACTTTTTTAAGGCATATAATGACAATTTGGAAGACTAAAATTCACCTCCAAATACCTGGTGAAAACAATATCGAAACGGAAAATATCGCAATCAACCGGGGCCTGTTTCAAGGAGACTCGCTGAGTCCATTGTGGTTCTGTTTGGCTATGAACCCTCTATCACAGCTATTAAATTCCACTGACTCAGGTTTTAGCATTAAAAACAACAATACTGTAGTAGCGAAGCTTAATCATCTGTTGTATATGGATGATTTGAAATTAATGGTTTCTACTCGAGACAATCTAGAAGAAATGCTAAAAACAGTAGAAACATTCTCTAATGATATTAATATGCACTTTGGACTAGACAAGTGCCGCGTTTTAAATATAGTCAGAGGAAAGATACAGCCCGGTGGATTCGATATGCAAAATGGCCAAAACATCGAGGCCATGGGTGAAAACGATATATACAAATATCTTGGAGTAAAGCAGGCGCGGAAAATTGACCATAAGCAAATGAAAACTGAGATAACTACTGAGTTTATACGAAGGATAAAACAGCTGCTTCGTTCACAGCTTAACAGTAAAAATTTGTTTAAGGCACTAAACACCTACGCTTGTTCCGCGCTTAGCTATTCATTTGGTATTTTTAAGTGGACAAAAACAGATATAGAAAATCTTCAGCGAAAAGTACGAACACACCTCACAAAGGCACAAAAACACCATCCTAAAAGTGCAGTAGAAAGAACGACATTACCACGGAATATAGGAGGAAGAGGACTTATGGATATAGGTGAGCAATTAGATAAACAAATTGCTAATTTAAGATCTTATTTTCAGATGCAAGCTGAGACATCTACTCTACATCGCGCTATTTGCGCAGTAGATGACACAACACCGATCAAACTGAGGGAACCAGAAATGCGCATAAACCACCTCACTAAAGACGAAAAAATGCGCGCCTGGATGGGTAAACCTCTGCACGGGCGACATCCCAATGAGGTCAGCCAAGACTATGTCGACAATACAGCGTCGAACTATTGGTTGACAGCAGGAAAGATGTTCCCTGAAACGGAGGGTTCATTACTGGCCATTCAGGATCAGGTTATACCAACCAGAAATTACCTGAAATATATCATCAAAGACCCTCAGGTTCAAAACGACAGATGCCGATATGGATGTCAAGTCCAAGAAACCATCCAACATCTTACAGGGGGCTGCCAGGCATTTGCTGCAACGGAATACAAGGAACGGCATGACGCAGTTGGAAAAATACTTCATCAAGAGATAGCTATCAAGCTGGGACTTCTCCAAACGGACCATCTCCCGTATTATCAATACGTCCCCGAGAGTATGCTTGAGGATGGCAACTACAAGCTATACTGGGACCGCACTGTGCTCACAGACCAAACAGTGGCACATAATAGACCAGATCTCGTACTAGTTAATAAATTAACAAGACAAACAACACTAATTGATGTGGCGATACCTAACAACAATAATCTACGTAGTAAATTTACTGAAAAGATCGCCAAGTACAGAGATCTGGAAATTCAAATACGAAGGCAATGGAGAATGCAAAGTACCCAGACGATACCTATTGTTATGTCTACTACTGGAGTCATTCCGAAGAACCTCCTCGAAAGCATAAAAAGGCTGGGTCTAAATGAACATCTTTACAAGACCATGCAGAAAGCTGTACTACTCGCAACGGCCAGATGTGTACGAAAATTTTTGGGAGATACACCTGCATACCAAGTCACCTAGGGCTCGATAACACGGAAAGAGTCCCACCAGAGCTCAATCCTTTTGATACCGTAGGTATCTGGGATGAGTCAATTTCCCCCTTAGAGGGAGTGTGAGCCGTATGGCTAAATCTGGATAATAATAATAATAATAATAATAAGCACTAAACACCTACGCATGTTCCGCGCTTAGCTATTCGTTTGGCATTGTTAAGTGGACAAAAACGGACATAGAGAATCTTCAGCGAAAAGTAAGAACACACCTCACAAAGGCACAAAAACACCACCCTAAAAGTGCAGTAGAACCAACGACATTACCCCGGTATTTAGGAGGAAGAGGACTTATGGATATAGGTGAGCAATTAGATAAACAAATTGCTAATTTAAGAAATTATTTTCAGTTGCAAGCTGAGACATCTACTTTGCATCGCGCTATTTGCGCAGTAGATGACACAACACCGATCAAACTGAGGGAACCAGAAATGCGCATAAACCACCTCACTAAAGACGAAAAAATGCGCACCTGGATGGGTAAACCTCTGCACGGGCGACATCCCAATGAGGTCAGCCAAGACTATGTCGACAATACAGCGTCGAACTATTGGTTGACATCAGGAAAGATGTTCCCTGAAACGGAGGGTTCATTACTGGCCATTCAGGATCAGGTTATACCAACCAGAAATTACCTGAAATATATCGTCAAAGACCCTCAGGTTCAAAACGACAGATGCCGATATGGATGTCAAGCCCAAGAAACCATCCAACATATTACAGGGGGCTGCCAGGCATTTGCTGCAACTGAATACAAGGAACGGCATGACGCAGTGGGAAAAATCCTTCATCAGGAGATAGCTATCAAGCTGGGACTTCTCCAAACGGACCATCTCCCGTATTATCAATACGTCCCTGAGAGTATGCTTGAGGATGGCAACTACAAGCTATACTGGGACCGCACTGTGCTCACAGACCAAACAGTGGCACATAATAGACCAGATCTTGTACTAGTTAATAAATTAACAAAACAAACAACACTAATTGATGTGGCGATACCTAACAACAATAACCTACGTAGTAAATTTACTGAAAAGATCGCCAAGTACAGAGATCTGGAAATTCAAATACGAAGGCAATGGAGAATGCAAAGTACCCAGACGATACCGATTATCATGTCTACTACTGGAGTCATTCCGAAGACCCTCCTCGAAAGCATCAAAAAGCTGGGTCTGAATGAACATCTTTATAAGACCATGCAGAAAGCTGTACTACTCGCGACGGCCAGAAGTGTACGAAAATTTTTGGGAGATACACCTGCATTCCAAGTCACCTAGGGCTCGATAACACGGAAAGAGTCCCACCAGAGCTCAATCCTTTTGATACCGTAGGTATCTGGGATGAGTCAATTTTCCCCTTAGAGGGAGTGTGAGCCGTATGGCTAAATCTGGATAATAATAATAATAAATAAGTTTTGGGGAAATCAACTTTCCACACCAGCTGCTCTTAACAACAATGCTGACTGGATAGAAGATACGACGCACAACTGTCACCACTACGTCACTGCTAACTACGAACCATTCACGACTGAAGAAGTCTCAAATGTCATCAAAGAGCTTCATAACTATAAATCTCCTGGACCAGATGGAGTTCAGAACTTTTGGCTTAAAAAGTTTTGGAGTATTCATGAGTGCTTATCAACATTAATTAATCATGTTATTTCTAATCCGCAGGAATTACCATCATTTCTAACTCAGGGAACTACTTATTTAATACCCAAGGATCAAAATAACACCCAAGATCCATCCAAGTACCGCCCAATTACTTGTCTTCCAACTTTGTATAAATTGGTCACATCCTGTGTAACCCGGCGTATCTACCAACACTGTGCTCTAAACAATATCATAGAGCCTCAACAGAAACGATGCGCTAAGGGTTCCATGGGCTGCAAAGAACAGCTTATCATCGACTCAGTCATTTCTAACCAGGCATTCACAAAAAAAAGGAACCTTTTTACTGCTTTTATTGACTATAAAAAGGCTTTTGATTCAGTACCGCATGAATGGCTAATAGATATATTGAAAATATACAAAGTCGATGATAACATAGTGACCTTTTTAAGGCATATAATGAGAGATTGGAAGACTAAAATTCACCTCCAAATACCTGGTGAAAACAATATCGAAACCGAAAATATCGCAATCAACCTGGGCCTGTTTCAAGGAGACTCGTTGAGTCCACTGTGGTTCTGTTTAGCTTTGAACCCCCTTTCCCAACTATTAAACTCCACTGACTCAGGTTTTAGCATTAAAAGCAATAATAGCGAAGCTCAATCATCTGTTGTATATTGATGATTTGAAATTAATGGCTTCCACTCGAGAACACCTAGAAGAGATGCTAAAAACTGTAGAAACATTCTCTAGTGATATTAATATGCAGTTCGGTCTAGACAAGTGCCGTGTTTTGAATATAGTCAGAGGAAAGGTACAGCCTGGTGGATTCGATATGCAAAATGGCCAGAACATCGATGCCATGGGCGATAACGATATGTACAAATATCTTGGAGTAAAGCAGGCGCGGAAAATTGACCATAAGCAAATGAAAAGTGAGATAACAACTGAGTTTATAAGAAGGGTAAAACAACTGCTTCGTTCACAGCTTAACAGTAAAAATTTGTTTAAGGCACTGAACACCTACGCTTGTTCCGCGCTTAGCTATTCATTTGGTATTGTTAAGTGGACAAAAACGGATATAGAAAATCTTCAGCGAAAAGTACGAACACACCTCACAAAGGCACAAAAACACCACCCTAAAAGTGCAGTAGAACGAACGACATTACCCCGGTATTTAGGAGGAAGAGGACTTATGGATATAGGTGAGCAATTAGATAAACAGATTGCTAATTTAAGAACTTATTTTCAGATGCAGGCTGAGACATCTACTCTACACCGCGCAATTTGCGCAGTAGATGACACAACACCGATCAAACTGAGGGAACCAGAAATGCGCATAAACCACCTTACTAAGGACGAAAAACTGCGCACCTGGATGGGTAAACCTCTGCACGGGCAACATCCCAATGAGGTTAGCCAAGACTATGTCCACAATACAGCGTCGAACTATTGGTTGACATCAGGAAAGATGTTCCCTGAAACGGAGGGTTCATTACTGGCCATTCAGGATCAGGTTATACCAACCAGAAATTACCTGAAATATATCGTCAAAGACCCTCAGGTTCAAAACGACAGATGCCAATATGGATGTCAAGCCCAAGAAACCATCCAACATATTACAGGGGGCTGCCAGGCATTTGCTGCAACTGAATACAAGGAACGGCATGACGCAGTGGGAAAAATCCTTCATCAAGAGATAGCTAACAAGCTGGGACTTCTCCAAACGGATTATCTCCCATATTATTAATACGTTCCTGAGAGTATGCTTGAGGATGGCAACTACAAGCTATACTGGGACCGCAGTGTGCTCACAGACCAAACAGTGGCACATAATAGACCAGATCTCGTACTAGTTAATAAATTAACAAGACAAACAACACTAATTGATGTGGCGATACCTAACAACAATAATCTACGTAGTAAATTTACTGAAAAGATCGCCAATATAGAGATCTGGAAATTCAAATACGGAGACAATGGAGAATGCAAAGTACCCAGACGATACCCATTGTTATGTCTACTACTGGAGTCATTCCGAAGACCCTCCTCGAAAGCATAAAAAAGCTGGGTCTCAATGAACATATTTATAAGACCATGCAGAAAGCTGTACTACTTGCGACGGCCAGAAGTGTAAGAAAATTTTTGGGAGATACACCTGCATTCCAAGTCACCTAGGGCTCGATAACATGGAAAGAGTCCCACCAGAGCTCAATCCTTTTGATACCGTAGGTATCTGGGATGAGTCAATTTTCCCCTCAGAGGGAGTGTGAGCCGTATGGCTAAATCTGGATAATAATAATAATAATAATACTCCCTGTGGGAGTTTTTTGTCAGTTCTTCTATCAGGCGCGGCCCCCTGCGAATGGGGGATGCTTTCTGGGTATTTGTAGCGCCAATACCCAGAGAGTAGCAGGGATACTTGCCGTGGAACAAAAACTGACACCTGGCAGTAGGTATAAAATGCACACCCATGAGAATGGAGATAACTAATTTATGTTTAGGATCGCTGCCTGGGGATCGCCAGGGCACGTCTGGAGCCGGCGCTGGACGTGACAGCATGCGGGACGTCGGTGGCAGGGTGTTGAGGAGGCGGGCCCCTGTCATACAATCAGCTACAGCCCAACCACAACCACAAGCGAGCCAAACAACAACAAGAGCTCCACCCGCCGAAGGTGCTGCGCTGGATCATCAGCCGGCGCTCACTCAAGCGGGACGACCGAGGCAGCGCATGAAGTGGACTGTGTCCATTAATGAAAACATTTTGCGCTTCTATTACAAGGTGACAAATCTCGGTCAAGAAACAATCGGCTACCGACAACAGCTGTATGCCGAATTTTGCAGGACGTACCCAGATATTCAAGTATCGGAGCAAAGAGTATCAGATCAATACTGGGTAATCATAAGGAACAACCTTATCGCAGAGACTAGACGCAATTCGATCAAAAGCGAAGTCGAACGGGAGATTAATAACCAAGAACAAGTTTTAGATCAAGTCCCTAATGAAATCCTCGATGAGCAGACTCCTGAGATTCCCATGCCAGAAACTCAACCTGATAATACACAGCAGAAAAACAACGAGTTGCGCGATAGTCTAGCAAACGAAATGGCTCGTGCCGTACAAGAGTTTAATGGAACAAACCCACTTAGCAGACCACCGCTACCACAAATAAACTCTTGCAAGAAACTAGGTGCGCTGTTACAAATTGTGAACACTGAAGTCCTACCCAACTATGTCGTAGAAGCTCACACGTTGGAATATTTGCATATGCTAATCTACTGTGCAGCAACAGCAATTGCTAATGTAATGGGCGTTAAGATCAGAACACGACGGGTTACTAATAACGAAAGAACTGGTAACAGAATTGCACCCTGGGAAAAAAGACTGCTCGGAAAGATCGAATTATTACGTAGGGATATTGGTATAGTCACAGAATACATACGAGGTGTAACAAGTAGAAAAGTCATCAGAAGAGCAGAAGATATAATTCTGACTACCGCAAGACACTTAAGATATGATCCAGAAAACAACACAGCCCATCAGTGTCTGGACACATTAAAACAAAAGCTCTCCGTTTATTCAGGACGACTAAGGAGGTACAAAGTTAGTAACAACCGCAAAAGCGACAATGCTCTTTTTGAAAGTTCTGAAAAGGCGTTCTATCGAAAACTCAATTCCACTGTAGAACGTGTCGATAAGACTTACCCAAGCCAAGAAGAAATTCATGAGTTTTGGGGAAATCAACTTTCCACACCTGCTGCTCTTAACAACAATGCTGGATGGATAGAAGAAACGACACAGAACTGCCAACACTACATTACCACCCTTTACGAACCCTTCACTACTGAAGAAGTCTCAAATACCATCAAAGAGCTTCACAACTGGAAATCTCCTGGACCAGATGGAGTTCAAAACTTTTGGCTCAAGAAGTTTTGGAGTGTTCATGAATGCTTATCAACACTAATTAATCATGTTATTTCTAATCCGCAGGATATACCATCATTCCTAACTCAGGGAACCACTTATTTAATTCCGAAGGATCAAAATAACACCCAAGATCCAGCCAAATACCGCCCAATTACTTGTCTTCCAACTTTGTACGTACAAATTGGTCACATCCTGTGTAGCCCGGCGTATCTACCAACACTGAACTCTGAACAATATCATAGAGCCTCAACAGAAAGGATGCGCTAAGGGTTCCATGGGTTGCAAAGAACAACTCATCATCGACTCAGTCATTTCTAACCAGGCATATTCCAAAAAGAGGAATCTTTTTACTGCCTTCATTGATTAACTGCCTTCATTGATTACAAGAAGGCCTTTGATTCAGTGCCGCATGAATGGCTTATGGATATATTAAGAATATATAAAGTCGATGATAATATAGTGACCTTTTTAGAGCATATAATTACGGAGTGGAAGACTAGAATTCACCTTCAAATACCTGGTGAAAGTAACATCGAAACTGAAAATATCGCAATCAGCCGGGGCCTGTTTCAAGGAGATTCGTTGAGTCCACTGCGGTTCTGTCTAGCTATGAACCCATTATCTCAGCTATTGAACTCCACAGACGCAGGTTTTAGCAACAAAAATAACAACAATGTGGTGGCGAAACTTAATCATTTATTGTATATGGATGATTTGAAATTAATGACTTCCACTCGAAACCAACTCGATGAGATGCTAAAAACTGTAGAAACTTTTTCTAATGGTATTAGCATGCACTTCGGACTAGACAAGTGCCGTATTTTAAATATAGTCAAAGTAAAAGTACAGCCCGGAGGATTCGATATGCAAAATGGCCAGAACATCGAGGCCATGGGTGAAAACGATATGTATAAATATCTTGGAGTAAAGCAAGCGCGGAGAATTGACCATAAACAAACGAAAACAGAGATAACTACTGAGTTTATACGAAGGGTAAAACAGCTGCTTCGCTCACACCTTAATAGTAGAAATTTGTTTAAGGCACTAAACACCTACGCATGTTCTGCGCTTAGTTGTTAAGTGGACAAAAACGGAGATAGAAAATCTTCAGCGAAAAGTAAGAACGCACCTCACAAAGGCACAAAAACACCATTCAAAAAGTGCAGTAGAAAGAACGACATTACCACGGAATTTAGGAGGAAGAGGACTTATGGATATAGGTGAGCAATTAGACAAACAAATTGCTAATATAAGATCTTATTTTCAGATGCAGGCTGAAACATCTACTCTACATCGCGCTATCTGCGCAGTAGATGACACAACACCGATAAAACTGAGGGAAGCAGAACTTCGCATAAACCACCTTACTAAGGACGAAAAAGTGCGCGCCTGGATGGGTAAACCTCTGCACGGGCGACATCCCAATGAGGTCAGCCAAGATTATGTCGACAATATAGCGTCGAACTACTGGTTGACATCAGGAAAGATGTTCCCTGAAACGGAGGGTTCATTACTGGCCATTCAGGATCAGGTTATACCAACCAGAAATTACCTGAAATATATCATCAAAGACCCTCATGTTCAAAACGACAGATGCCGATATGGATGTCAAGCCCAAGAAACCATCCAACATCTTACAGGGAGCTGCCAGACATTTGCTGCAACTGAGTACAAGGAACGGCATGACGCAGTGGGAAAAATCCTTCATCAGGAGATAGCTATCAAGCTGGTACTTCTCCAAACCGACCATCTACCATATTATCAATACGTCCCTGAGAGTATGCTTGAGGATGGCAACTTCAAGCTATACTGGGACCGCACTGTGCTCACAGACCAAACAGTGGCGCATAATAGACCAGATCTCGTATTAGTCAATAAAATTAACGAGACAAACAACCCTCATTGATGTGGCGATTCCTAACAACAATAATCTACGTACTAAATTTACTGAAAAGATCGCCAAGTACAGAGATCTGGAAATTCAAATACGGAGACAATGGAGAATGCAAAGTACCCAGACGATACCGATTATTATGTATACTACTGGAGTCATTCCGAAGACCCTCCTCGAAAGCATAAAAAAGCTGGGTGTTAATGAACATCTTTATAAGACCATGCAGAAAGCAGTACTACTCGCAACGGCCAGATGTGTACGAAAATTTCTGGGAGATACACCTGCATATCAAGTCACCTAGGGCTCGAAAACACGGAAAGAGTCCCACCAGAGCTCAATCCTTTTGATACCGTAGGTATCTGGGATGAGTCAATTTTCCCCTTAGAGGGAGTGTGAGCCGTATGGCTAAATCGGGATAATAATAAATGTCTTTATTAGTATTCCAAAAAGTGTACAACAAAACAAAAATATTAATTGGTCTGTAGGGCGAGGTTCAGCTTGTACATCATTGAAGGACAGCAATGTACAGCTGCTCTTCCACCTAACCCCCTTACATCCTTCTAATTGAAATATTGTGAACTATAAAGGCACTTAACTGTTAAGCGAAATTTACATTTTTTACATACTTCGTATAAAATTGAAAACGTTGATGTCTGATGATCGTATCTTAGATTTGAGACCAGGTAGAGTATTTTATAAATAATAACTTTTTGTCGTAAAATTCATAATAAAATAGTCATCATTTTTCTTGATCTAAATTGTAATAAAATGATGTTGGATATCCGTAATTTAAGAAAAAAATTAAAAAAAGAAATTTTCTATTAGAAGGATGTAATTGTAAATTAAAACATAGTTTTTAATTCCAAACAACTTCCTATAATAACAATTTTTGATATCCTGGAATATAAAAGTACTTTACGCTTTAAGGAAATTCATATTTTTGACATACCTCGTATAAAATTGACAACATTTGATATCTGATGGTTGAGTTTTAGAGTGATTATATGCAAGGCATTTTATAAAGAATAACTTTTTTTCGTAAAATTGATAATAAAAAAAGTTTTCTATACGGTTCCTAGCTGCGCAGACATACTGTATAGAAGCTTCTGTATAAGAATTTTCAAATCTTAATGCCATATTCGGATTCAGCATAATCAAAAACAAAATAGAAACATATTTGATCAAAGTAAAATGATGAATTCAACGTTATTTTTAAAATTATTTATACAAACAATTGTTATTGTTTAAAAAATTAATAAGAAATTAGCGGCAAAATCTGTGAGTAGAAATTTTGACTTTAACATGTATATAAACTAACACAAACAGTTTTAGAAAAATATATAGTCCTGTCGCCAGGGGGGTACAACGGCCTGCTTAATTCAGATGGACTTACCCAAGTTTTTTATGTATTTTGACCCGCAGAACACGAATTTTTTGGATAACAGTTGATCCGGATGTCGATAAGACTGTTATAAACATAAAACTTGAGGAATTGCAGAGCAGCGATTTTTCGCAAAACAAAACATTTTTTAGTATTTTTTGGGTGATTCTAAGCAAAAAATATTTTTACAAGTTTTTTCGTAGGATGCATAGTTTTCGAGATAAACGCGGTTGATCTTTCAAAAAATCGATAAATTGCAATTTTTGAACCCGAATAGCCTTTGATTAAAAAAGAAAATAGCAATTCTGCTTACCGTATTTAAAACTTCAAGTCAAATTCTATCGGTTTTGATTATTTGCATTATTAAAAATTAAATTTTTTATTGTTAAACAAAGCTATAAACACATAGTGTTTCCCGTGCCCAATGCATGTGTTTTAATGTACGTAATCTACGTAGAAATTGTCTGTATGCGCGCCTACTCGTTAGATTTTAAATTAGGGATGGCGGTTTTTGACAAAACACCGGTTTTCGGTTATACCGGTTTTTTTGTTTACCGTTTAACCTGGCGGTTATAACTGGCTAAAAAAACCGGTTTTTGGAAAAACCGGTTTTCGGTTTTTTTAATACAATAGGTTACAAAGTTACATTTACAATACACTTTAGTTTGCGATACTCCATTCGACTCGATATCAATATGATCAAAATTAGTACTATCGAAAGAACATAATGTATTACTACTTTTAACACGTTTGTATATTTGTAGAATAGGTACATTTTAACTCATTTAATACTTCCTGTATGAGTGTATCGTTTTGAAAACGTAACGAAATTCTTGGAGATTCGTATTCGTAGTCAGTAATTCGATATTCATACTCAAAGCATTATTTTTGGTAATCAGAAAAAGTCATTCACCCACTTTCAATGTCAAGACTTAAGTGTGAAAAATAGATGATGTTTGCGTCTAATTCAACCAGATCACTTCTTATGTAAATATTATGATTACAAATATCTTTTCAAGGAAATATTATAATAAAACTTAATAATTGTTTCTGGCTGATGTGAGATTGCACTTTCAGTTTGCTTCTGTATTTTATAAAATAAAATAAAATTTGAATTATGGTTTTGTTTGGAATAATTACTTGAAAATAGTAATTATGATACAAAAAAATACAAAAACATGTTTTGTTTTGCGAAACATCGCTGGTATGTAATTCCTCAAGTTCTTTATTTATAACAATCTTATCGACATCCGGATCAACTGTTACCCAAAAAATTCGTGTTCTACGGGTCAAAATACATAAAAAAACTTGGATAAGTCCATCTGAATAAAGTAGAGGCCGTTGTACCCCCCCCCCCCCTGGCGACATGACTAATAAGCTTGTTTTAATTTTTCCGAAACAATGCATCTTTTCGTTCTATATTTACTCCCCTATATACAGTTTAGAACGTCTAAGAAAGTTTATTTTACTTAAGTCTAAGGGAGGTCAAATAAAATACCAAACGTCAGACCGCGTATTTTAAAATTAAGAAATAGTTTCCAAAAATTTAATATTTCTAAACTAAACATTACGCTTTCGACAAACAGTTTCTGTTTTGCAGCAGTTAAAGTTTGCCACTAGTTTAGGGTCTAAACCTAGCTAACAACCGCCGGTGTTGTTGCTTAAGTGTTTGCATATAGGTAAGTTGAGCATTTTTGCTTATATTTTTTTTCAAGCGGCTTTCTTTTATGCTATTTGGCTTGCTCTTTTTATTTCTTTTTGCTTTCTAGCTATTAATACTTCATTGGCTGGTTTTTTCTTACAAAGAGTGAGGAAAAGGGGGGCTCAGTCCCCCCTTATCCTGATACTTCTTCTCCGGCTAAAATTGCAATGACTAATAATTCCGAAAAAATCAAAATCAGACTTCCGGCAATAATTCTCAGGAAGAAAAAAAGGTTAATACATACTCCGAAAAAGATCATGGACCTTTTGTAGTATATCTTGAATCTACAAATATACCGAATATAAAAATTGGCACATTCAATACAATTATAATAGCTCGAGATATATTCAACCTCAAACTTAATGACGTTAAAAAAAATAGATAGTAAAGTGCTCAATAGATTTTCAGTTGAATTTGCCAATTTTCACTCGGCTAACATGCTACTTAAGGACACTCAACTTCTAAATCAGGGATACAAGATATATATACCTTTTAACTTCGTAACCTGCAAAGGTATCGTCAGACAAATTGATACAGATATTGAAGGAAAAGAACTTCTTCGGTGTTGCAATAGAGGAAATGACATTGAAATTTTACATATAAAAAGATTAAATAGAAGAGTAATTAAAGATGGAGTAACTTCTTTTGAACCCACAGGTACGACACTATTTACGTTTCGAGGCGTTCCTATGCCCAAAACTGTGTTTTTTTATGGCATACCAAGACTAGTGGACACATATATTGCCCCAGTGACATAATGCTATAACTGTCTTAGATTTGGCCACACAAAAACAAACTGTAAAGTGAAAGAAAGATGTTTTAATTTCGGGGAAAACAAACATGAAGACGTATGCATGACAAAATGTTTTTACTGCAAGGACTCTCACAAATCTATTGACAAGAGCTGCCCAGAATATACAAGGCAAAAGAATATTAAAGAACTCATGGCGTATGAAAATTTGACATTTTTTGAGGCAAGTGAAGCCATTCCAAAATCATACATCTCAAACAATAAATTTATTTATAACCCGAAAGATTTTCAAAATTTTAAAAATAACAGCAGGCCATTAGAAAATACTCCAAGTACCAGTACAAATAATTCTAACACCATAGAACCATCGCAACCAAGAACAAACAATTTTAGATCATCTACAGTAAAACGTTCCTTTTAACAGGTGGTTCTAATCTCCGACAACAAACGGAGAGTCGTGCAAAAACGTCAAGATAAGCAACCAAATGAAAAGAGTACATATACACAGCAATTAAGACCAGAAAAGCCAACTTCTACCCCCACTAGCTCATTTTCTCGTTCAGAACCTTTCAAATCAAGAACCTTAGCTAATTTATCACAAAACTCCAATTAAGCCTGGCAATCCAGTGCATCGCAAAACTTTCAAAATATTGATACCTTTTCTTCAAATGACTTTTTAAACTCATGCCTAAATTTTATTAGTAATACATCATCAGAAAACTTAAATTTACTTAAAAACCTTTTATTTTCCCGATTAAACATAGAGTCCTATATGGACCAAGAGGATAAATCTGATTTTGATTTTAATTAATTAAACATAATACAGTAAGTCCCTGTAAGTTGTATCCATATGGAAAACTTTTTTATTATTAATTTTACGAAAAAAAGTTATTCTTTATAAAAAGCTCTGCATGGTCCAAAACCTAAGATTTAACCATCAAATATCAAATTTTTTGAATATTATACGAGGTATGTTAAAAAGTTTGAATTTCACTCAAGAGTAAAGTAGCTTTATTTTTCACAATATTGAAAATTGCTATTAAGGAAAGTTGTTTGGAATTAAAAACTGTATTCTAGTATGCAATTACATCCTTCTATTTGAAATTTTTTTTTTTTTTGTAACATTATGGATAACCAACATTATTTTCAGTTATTTTAATTCAGATAACTCTTTTATTATTAAATTTACGAAAAAATGTGATTCTTAATAAAAAGTTCTGCATGGTCTAAAATCTAAAATACAACCATCTTTTGTCAAATATTATCAATTTTATACGAGGTATGTCAAAAAATATGAATTTCGCTCAAGAGTAAAATACGTTTATTTTTCACAATATCGAAAATTGTTATTATGAAAAGTTATTTAGAATTAAAAACTATGTTTCAGCATGTAATTACATCCTTCTAATTGAAATATTCTGAACTATAAAGGTACTTTACTTTTGATCTAAATTTATCTTTTTTGACATACCTCGTATAAAATTGATAAAATTTGATATGAGATGGTTGTATTTTAAGTTTTAGACCATCCAGAACTTTTTATTAAGAATCACTTTTTTCGTAAAATTAATAATAAAAGAGTTATCAGAATTGAAATAACTGAAAAAATAATGATAGTTATCCATAATTTTTCAAAAAAATTTTTTTCAACTAGAAGGATGTAATTGCATATTAGAATATAGTTTTTAATTCCAAACAACTTTTCATAATAGCAATTTCCAATATTACGAAAAATAAAGCTACTTTACTCTTGAGTGAAATTCAAACTTTTTGACATACCTCGTATAATATTCAAAAAATTTGATATTTGATGGTTAAATCTTAGGTTTTGGACGATGCAGAGCTTTTTATAAAGAATAACTTTTTTTCGTAAAATTAATAATAAAAAAGTTTTCCATATGGATACAACTTACAGGGACATACTGTATATCAAATCACATAATCATGAATTCAAAAAATAAATTAAAAATTATTCAGTGGAATATTAGAAGTATCAAATCAAACAGGGAAAACATAACGAACTTAATTTTCAAAGAAGACCTTTACATAATTGCTATTAATGAAACTTGGCTTAAACAAGGTTTTAATTTTTCTTTGAAGTATTATAATGTTGTCAGACAGGAGAGAGATGACGGTTATGGTGGAGTAGCTACTTGTATCAAGAAAGCTATTATTTTTTCTACAATTTAGAAGTACAACTCAGACCAAATCCAATACATAACAACAAAAACTGGTAACTTATACATAATAAACATTTACTCCAATACAAATAACGCCATAACTCTTCCTTTCTTGAGCTCAACAATAGGAAACATACCTACAGAAAACTTAATTATACTAGGTGATCTGAACTCTCACCATCCCCTATGGGATAAATGTCCTACCAATAAGGGAGGAAAAAATATTTATGATTTTATTTTTGATAAAGAACTAATTATCCTAAATGATGGGTCAGCAACATTGTTTCAACCTCCTAATAATACTCTTAGCGCTGTAGATCTAGCCATATCAAGTAATAATATGGCTCTATGTTCTACTTGGGGTGTCATACAAGATTGTGGAAATAGCAACCATTTCCCCACCTTTGTCATAATAAACAACTGTGAGTTTAACAAAAATGATAGCATCTATACACAAACATACAAAATGAGAAATATCAAAAGAGCAGACTGGTATACATTCCACACTGGAATGATAACAGGAATGCTTGATTTACCGGTAAACTCTAATTACAATGAGTTTTTGAAGGTAGTTAATCAAGTAGCAGATAAATCAATTCCCTATAAAAACTGTAGAACACAGGGTAAACCTTCAAATCCGTGGTGGGATGAAGAATGTTCACTTTGGATTAAAAGCCGCAAACAGGCAATTCAAAACTTTAAACAATCTGTTTCCTTAGAGAACTATATAAACGCTAAACGTATAATGGCCCAAACTAAACGGAACCTCAGAATTAAAAAAAGAAATAAATTCATAAACTTCTGTGAATAATTAAATAAGGAATCTAACACTATCTATGTTTGGAATAAAGTTAAAAAATTCTCAAATAACAAAAATTACGGCCAGACATTTCATAACCCCGCAGATAACATTAACACAGAAATTCTACAGAACATGTCTGCAGTTTTTATTGATCCAAATTTTGAGCTTGACGATATAAACGAGCAAGTTTCTCCTTTTACAATCTGGGAACTTAACAATGCTGTAAATAATAAAAAAAAATTCGGCACCAGGTATGGACGACCTTCCTTACCTTATGATAAAACATCTACCACTACAAGCTAAACATTTTCTGTTGAACATCTACAATAATTGTCTAAATGGTGACAACCTGCCTGAAGATTGTAAAAACCATATTGTTATAAATATCTTAAAGCCACACAAAAATCCACTATTGGCCAGTAGTTTCAGACCAATAGTTTTATCCTCATGTGTGCTTAAAACATTAGAAATATTAATCAAGAATCGCCTAGATTGGTCCTTAGAACATAAATGTTCATTCACCAACCATCAGACAGGTTTTAGAAAAGGAAGAGGCACTGCTGACAACTTGACCCTCCTTCATTCCACAAATGTGGAAGCCTTTGAATCCTCCCAATCGGTTTTGGCCATCATTCTTGATATCAAAGCAGCATATGATAATGTCAATATATACAAACGTTATAGCCAACTAAAACTTCGAAATATTCCATCTGCAATAAATAATGTTGTGTTAAAAATTTTACAGAACAGACTTTTATATTCAAGATCTAATGTTAGTGACTTTTTGGGACCTTTCATGGCAACTAAGGGGCTACCTCAAGGTTCTCCCTTAAGTACCATTTTGTTTAATATTTATATAGCAGAATTGTTTTGTATTATCAATAATGAAGTTAAAATATGTGGATATGCAGACGACTTGGTTTTGTATATTAAGGGATATGATATCCAAAGCATGGTAAGTAAAATAAACAAAGAATTGGAAAACACATTACACTGGCTTGCAGAACATGACTTGTCCTTATCCAAAGACAAATGTGAAGCTATATGGTTCACAAAGAGTAGGCGAAGAGATAATCTAACAGAAATCAAAATCAACAACACAACCATTCCTCTAAAAAATAAAGTGAAATTTCTAGGCATAATTTTTCATAAGCATCTATCATGGGACTTACATGTTGATAATATTATACTCAAGGCAAAGAAAAATATTAATATCCTACGTGCAATATGTAGAGTCTGGTGGGGAGCTGACCCACGAACACTCTTAATGGTTTTTAATGCCTTGATCAGATCTCACCTCGATTATGGTTCCTTTCTATTCAACCCAAGGTCACAAAAATGCGACAACAAACTCAATGCAGTATTTTTTGAGGGACTTAAGATATGTTTGGGGTGCATGAAGTCTACACCAAATTTGGCAATCTTGGCAGAGTCTGCCCAAGTGGACCTAGAACATAGAAGATTATTGTTAGCCTCTAAATTTTTAAGTAAAATCATCATTATTGAGAATCATCCCATAATCTTACTCCTAATTGAAATACGTAAAAGACTCATAAACAAATACTCTGGGCTAATTAGCAAAATACAAGGAAAAGTTATTTACCAGCAATTTTACAGAACAGACTTTTATATTCAAGATCTAATGTTAGTGACTTTTTGGGACCTTTCATGGCAACTAAGGGGCTACCTCAAGGTTCTCCCTTAAGTACCATTTTGTTTAATATTTATATAGCAGAATTGTTTTGTATTATCAATAATGAAGTTAAAATGCAATTTTATTGCTGGAATCGAATCTTACGATTGTATATATTAATAATATAGGTATGCAAAGTCCGCAGATAGTGTGCTACTTTTTTTATAAACAAAATGGCGCCCGAAAATCGTGTTTTTTTCAATTTTTGCTCTATAACTCCAAAGATTTTAACTTTACACCAAAAACACTCCAATAAAAATTCAACAAAATTAAATTCTGCATAGAGACGTGTTTTTCCTGATTCACTTCGACGAAAACTTTCCCCGGAAAAAGCGGGTTTTTCCAACAACATCTTTAATTTTCAACTAAAATTTTAGATAAGTAATTGTTAATCGATAATTAAATAACTTGGTAATGTAAAAGCCCTTTTCGTAAAGATTATAATTCCAGAAGCCAATGGAAATTGAATAAATAGTTTAGTAACAATTGAATTGTTAATTAAAAATTTACGGTCGATATAATAACGACAATAATTACGATGCATAAGAATAACTATGATTTTTTCATAAAAAGGCACGATACCTATCTAATGTACTTTACAGAATTAAAATTGGACTATTTAAGCGGCCTCAGGAATATTTTAAATTTATAAACAATTTTTTGGCTTATAAACAAATAAAATATCTCGGGAAATATTAAACTAAATTAAATCATGAAAACGATGTTCGAAAAAAAGCAGCAGTACGCTTCTTATAAAAGAAAAAACGTTTAATTATGACGAGTAATTCCTGAGATACAACCGGTCAAAGTTGACCGGAATTTACGGCAAAGATATGAACAATAGGATCATAATTTTTAAACCATCACCTTTTTATTTTTGTCCTCTTTCTCCACACTAATTTTGATATCTTTGAAATACTCATAACATATATTATTATAATAAAAACTATCGATAATACGTGTGAAAATTACCAAAAATAGCAAAATTCCAATCAAAAATTAGGTTGGAGAAAATGTAACCCTCAAAATTCAAAATCGGTATACGTTAAAAAAATGCATTTTCTCGGCTTTCCATGGAGCAATTTCCTTCATTCTTTTTTTTTTTTTGTTCCCCAATAACTCGAGTAAAGCCATCAAACTAACGTATTATTAAATGTCACACTTGCTTTTGTTTTGTTATAATAGATTAATTTATTTATAAGAACAGAAAACTACATATTTTTTCCAGTTGTAGGCTTTTTTTAGATAAACTTTCTAAAAGTGTACGTTTTAAAGTTAAAAACATAAATATTCTCATTTGAGAGCTGTATAATTATTTAAACAATTTTTATTTAAACAAATTAAAATTTTGTGTTATAATAAATAAATTAATTTATTATAACAAAACAGAAGCAAGTTTGACATTTAATAATGCATTAGTTCGATGGCTCTACTCGAGTTACTTGGGAACAAAAAAGAATGAAGGAAATTGCTCCATGGGAAGCCGAGAAAATGCATTTTTTTAACGTATACCGATTTTGAACTTTGAGGGTTACATTTTCTCCAACCTAATTTTTGATTGGAATTTTGCTATTTTTGGCAATTTTCACACATATTATCGATAGTTTTTATTATAATAATATATGTTATGAGTATTTCAATGATATGAAAATTGGTGGGGAGAAAGAGGACAAAAATAAAAAGGTGATGGTTTAAAAATTATGATCCTATTGTTCATATCTTTGCCGTAAATTCCGGTCAAATTTGACCGGTTGTATCTCAGGAATTACTGGTCATAATTAAACGTTTTTTCTTTTATAAGAAGCGTCCTGCTGCTGTTTTTCGAATACCGTTTTCATAATTTAATTTAGTTTAATATTTCCCGAGATATTTTATTTGTTTATAAGCCAAAAAATTGTTTATAACTTTAAAATATTCCTGAGGATGCCTAAAAAGTCCAATTTCAATTCTGTAAAGTACATAAGATAAATATAGTGTCTTTTTATAAAAAATCATAGTTATTCTTATGCATCATAATTATTGTCGTTTTTATAGCGACCGTAAATTTTTAATTAACAATTCAATTGTTGCTAAACTGTTTATTCAATTTCCATCGGCTTCTGGAATTATAGTCTTTACGAAAAGGGCTTTTACATTACCAAGTTATTTAATTATTTATTAACAATTACTTATCTAAAATTTTAGTCGAAAATTAAAGATTTTGTTGGAAAAACCCGCTTTTTCCGGGGAAAATTTTCGTCGAAGTGAATCGGGAAAAACACGTCTCTATGCATAATTTAATTGAGGTGAATTTTTATTTGAGTGTTTTTGGTGTAAAGTTAAAATCTTTGGAGTTATAGAGCAAAAATTGAAAAAAACACGATTTTCGGGCGCCATTTTGTTTATAAAAAAAGTAGCACACTATCTGCGGACTTTGCATACCTATATTATTAATATATACAATCGTAAGATTCGATTCCAGCAATAAAATTGCTGGTAAATAACTTTTCCCAAAAATGGCCTATTCTCCGATAATTAGCCCAGACTAAAACCTAATTTTTATACAAGGCATAATGTACCATACTTGGTTTCGACATTAGAATATTTTTTTCCATATTTTAAAAAAATATACAAAAGCGCAAATTTTCCATGCTATGAATTAGACTATGATACACTAATGAATCCACTTCCAATTCTAAATTGTAACAACAAAAAATATGACCCGATGATTAAAGAAAAATTCCTTATGACTACTGAACAATATGGGAAAGACCATACCTTTATATATACTGATGCCTCAAAAAACAAAGAAGGGGTAGGTTTTGGGATATGCATCCCGAGTATTGAATATAATTTCTCCTCAAGACTTCCTGGAGCTCTAAGCATAAGCAAAGCAGAGAGTATAGCAATACATCAAGCGGTGGAAGTCGCAACTACAAAACATCTAAAGAAGGCTATAATATTTTCTGATTCGCTCAATGCAATAACCAATATTAAAACATGTAACATATCTGCTTCAGCAGATATAAGGGCCCTAAAAACAAAGAAACTTATATCTTCAGCCAATGAGAATGGTAACAAAATTCTCCTTTCCTGGATACCTGGACACTCTAATATATTTGGTAACACCCAGGCTGACATACTGGCAAAAATAGGAAGAGACCTGAATGTACCAATGGAAGTACAACTGGATTCCCAGGATGCCCTATCAGTCATCAGAGGAAAAATTACCAAAGAGTACCAAGAAAAATGGAAATCTTTAGTCCAGAAGAAGACTTCGCAATACAAAACAATTCAAGACTTCTTTCCTACAAAACCTTGGTATCCAAATTTTCCATATATAAATAGAAGACACACTACCACCATCATTAGAATGCGCCCAGGCCATTGTTTAAAAAACAACATCTGTATAAAATGAATATAAAAGATAATCCTTTTTGTGAATGTGGTCGTCTCGAGGATCTAAACCACATCTTTTTTGAATGTCCGATTAATGTGATTCCTAATTTTGATATATACACAAAATTTATTTCCATGAACTTCAAAACACCGCTCTCTATATACAATATTCTAAGTTCCTTAACGGAAGAATCAGTCAATGTAATTATGCGTTTTCTTGCAATTAACCAAATAAGCTTATAAACTGCAATGCGTTTTCTAGCAATTAACAAAATAAGCTTACAAATTGCAAGGCTCAACTGTTTATATGTATTCGTGTTATATTATGTTGCTATTTGTCATTTAATTTATGTTTTAATTTTTAATCATACTTAACCTGACCCAATTAATCTCATTTAATTATAATCATCACACCTCATCAAAAGCTTCCTTACAAGAACATAGTCAGCGATTTTGGTATGGCTTAGAGCCAGACTACGTCAAGATCGCTTATAAATCGTGCTGGTAATCGCCTTGCAGCGAAATCAAAAACAAAGAAGAAGAAGAAGAAGTCTTAGGGCCGGCTGTTCAAACGCTAATCAAGAAGTTAATTTTAATCAAGTCTCCTTAACAACCATCAAATAACATTGATCAATGATGTTAATTATCATTATTAACATAAGTGATTGATTAATTAATTATGAATTATTAAGTAATATAACATAATTGAATTATTAACATAATTGAATAACTTATCAATTAATCTCATAATTGTATTCAATTATGTTTTCAGCAACCCCATCAAAGTTGACATTGACAGTAATTAAATATTTGATAATGATCAGTTGATTCCATTTTTGATTAACATTCGAACAACCGGCCCTTAGTCTTACATTAGAGCTTCTTGCACATTGTGTTATGTAGTTTTCACTGTCGATCTTGATGTTGAGTACACTGGACAGTCTATCACTATATTATGTTGCACTGAAATTGGTATTTGACGGTTGTTGCAAATCATCTGAGGGTCCTCGGAGACTATGTATGTATCCACGTGTAAATTTTTTATGACCTACAAAGCCGTAGTTTGTTGACTTGACCGTTTAATCCACCAGTGTTTATTTGCTACACCGCTCAGTTTTTATATAGAACGCGTATACTTTTTTAGTTTTACTTGATTGTTGGAAATACAAGTTTCTTGTAGACACAATATCAGTGGTGATGGTTCACTGGTGGCTGTAAAAGCCATTCAAATTACACTTAAGAATTAATTCAATTAGAATATGGAGAAGAATAATTATAGTCGCTTTCATCAATGATATTTCGATCATTTAATTTTGGATGTATGGAATGTAATGAGACTGTAAAGATAACTAAAGAAAGCTATGATGGAAACCTGATGACGAAACTAGCCCTGAAAAAGAACGACGAATCAAACATAAGAAAAAGAGATAGGAAAAGAAAAAAAAAGAATAAAAATAGAGTAAAACTAGGGACCTGGAACGTTCAAACATTATTGAGATCAGGGGAAATGGAACAGGTAGCAAGAGAAATACAAAGATACAGAATAGACATACTAACACTACAAGAAGTACGATGAAAAGGAGAAGAAAATATTAAAAAGAAAAACTGCACAATATACTACTCGGAAGAAAACAAGCAAGGAAAAATTGGTACAGCATTCATGGTTAATGATGAGATAAGGGACAAAGTTATAGAATTTAAAGCTATAAATAGACGAATGTCATACATAAAAATAGAAAACAAACAAGCCAATATGACAATCATAAACATATATGCACCCACAGAAAATGCACCAGAAAATGATATAATTGATTTATATGAACAACTGGAAGAATTATATGAAAGTTTACCAAGAAATGATCTAATTTTATAGTACTAATGATTGGTGACTTCAATGCAAAAGTGCGCAAAGAAACCCATAAAAAGGAAGTAAAAGGGATAGAAACTTCTCCTGATGAGACAAACGATAACGGAAGAAAATTATGCCAACTAGCAGCAATAACAAATAGTTACATTATAAGCACAAACTGCATGCACAGAAGAGAGCATAAAGTAACATGGCTGATACCTGGCATAAGAGATGGCAATTAGATAAATCACATACTAATATCCAAAAAATGGAAAGCAATAATGCATGACGTCAGATCATATAGAGGAGCAAACGCAGACACAGACCATTTTCTAGTAATAGAAGAAATCAAAATGAAGGTAAGTAAAACAGAGAAAACAAGACACAGTAGAAGAAGATGGAACCTGGAGAAGTTAAAAGTACAGGAACTAAGAGAACAATATGAGACAACCTTAAAGGGAAATTTAACAGAAGCAAATAATACAGTGGAAATATGGAAAAATAAAAAAGAAGGCATTCTGAATTCAGCTGAAAAGATATTAAGACAGAGGGAAATAAAAAGAAGGAAATAGTGGTTTGATGCAGAATGCTAAATCAAAATCAAACAGAAAAACCAAGCAAGAGATAAATGGATATCAACTAAAGAAGAACATCATCGAAACGAACACAAAGAAAAAAAGAAAGTAGCAGATAAATGTTGCAAGAACAAAAAAAAACTGTGGATAGAAGAGTTTTTAAAGGACCTAGAAAAAAATAGTAACGACAGCGCCAAACTATTTGGATACCTAAGGGCTTGTTTATATGTGGGCGTTTTGCCAACATCGATGTCGCGGTTTACCTGTTTTCCCCCTGTTTCATTTGGTATTAGGGTGAAACTTCAAAGGCGGCATTAGGGTAAGGTCAAGTAAAACAGGTAAACCGCTCAGTCGACGTTGGCAAACCGCCCATATATAAACAAGCCCTTAAGCTCAACAAAGGAAAGGCAAACCAGTAGTTTAAATTGACAAGAGATCATGGGAAACACACTTGACAGAACTATATAGATCTAAAGAAAGCCCAGAAGAGGAAGTATGCGCAATGAAAGACATGAGAGATAATGAAATAGGGATACCAACATATGATAAATATTTAGAGACCATTCAAAAAATTAAACAGAAAAGAAAGCCTGGCCCAGATGAGATTCCCAACGAGCTAATTACAAACGGAGGGAGAAATTTATTAACATGTGTGACATAATTATGTCACCCGACTGTTTTCAGCTCCCGGTCTAACAGACGCCGAAGATGTTTACCAAGTAACCTTTTTTATACCATGATTTATGCACCGGTGGTTAATTGATTTATGAGGGAGCCTAATTTAAAGAAAGATCTCGATCGAGTTATTTACATACCTTTTTCTAATAATTTTTCTTTTGTTCGTGCTTTAAGTTATTATGTAAATACTCGTTTATTCTGGATAATAATTCTTTTATATTTGAGATGATTAGGCATTGTATAAATAAGAGGGATTTTGAAATTAGCAGTTAGTTGTAAATTTAAAAACGTCTCGTCGGTGTATTTTGATATGTAACGGGCGCGGTATATTATTGAATTTGTAATTAGATAAATTAGATTTAGTGTAATAAATAAATTAGATATCGTAGTTTGTAGAATAAAAGATATAAATTCAATGTTTTTCATTTGTTTAGTTGTAAGTTATTAAAAATAAATAAAGTCAAATAAAATTAAACATTAGTGCCTAAAAGATCATAGAAAAGTCAGTTTCGTAACATTGGTGCAGAAGTGGATAATAATAAAGAAAATAAACTTGCATTAAATACAGTGTAGAATCTTTAATAATAAATAAATATAAATGATAATAAATAAAGTGTGTGACCAAGTCTTCACAGCATAAGCAAAAAATTACTGACCTGCTCGTTAAGGAGCTACGAAACGAATTAGAAAAGAGAGACATGGACACTACTGGGAAAAAGGCTAATCTAGTCGAACGTCTAAAGAACGCTCTGCAAGAAGAGGGCCAAGATCCAGAGACCTATTTGTTTGAAGACAAGCATGCTGCTTTGATTTCGAAAGTTTATGGTGAAATCTCCCAAGTTTCGACAGGCATTACATCGTTAGAGATCAACGTTTCTGGTGAAATCTTCCAAGCTAAGACGGACATTACATCGTTAGAGAACAAAGTTTTTGGTGAAATCTCCCAAGTTTCTGGCGAGATTGCAAAAGTTTCGACAGACATTACATCGTTAGAGAACAAAGTTTCGGCGGATATAACATCATTAGAACATAAAGTTTCTAGTGAGATTAACTTCGGGTGATATTTCATCACTCGAAAGCAAGATGACTAACGAGATCTCTGCTAGCATCTCTAAAGTCACTTCTAATTTTGACAAGATATCGTCCCTAAAATCTACTTTTGAAGAAAAGATCAAATAAATGGAAAAGAAAATGGAGGAAACTGAAAAAGTAGACAAAGGGATGGAACCCATTTTAACATACATTAAAGATGATGAAACCAAATACAAATTGGAGCCACGGTCGGTAGTTGAAGGTTGTGCAAGTCTTGCTCGTGTTAAAGTGACAAATGTCGACGGGAAGTCATCATGGAACAATTATATGAAACAGTTTGAATCGGCGGCCAGAGCGAACGGATGGCCCGAAAAAGAAAAGGCTGTAAACCTCACTATTGCTCTTCGAGGCGAAGCTTTTGATGTCCTCCAGACCATAGCCGTAGAGGAGACAGATGACTTCGAACAGTTCAAAAAGAGACTGAATATGCGATACGGTCACGAACATTTAGAGCATGTCTATCAGTCGCAGTTTAAAAATCGAAGACAAAGGAAGATGAAGCTCTTCAAGAATACAAGGTAGATATTGCCAGGTTATTACGATATGCATATTCAACAGCTCCCGAAGTCATGATGGAAAAGTTGGCTGTTCAAACATTCATTGATGGCCTTCGTGATCAAGAAATGCAAAGAACACTGCGATTAGCTCGTCACAAGACGATGATCGATGTCTTGTCCACCGTCCTCGAATACTAATCAGCTATCCAAGCCTCTGGTGGGTACAGTAAAGTTAGGACTGTGAAAGAGGAACAGTATGAGGACAAACTTGACCAGTTTGTTAATATAATGAAAAACATTGCATCCAAGAAAACGAATCCCATAAGGTGCTGGAATTGTGGTGAAATGGGACACGTACGGAGTTTATGTAAGTACCCTAGGTACAATAGCAATCAAGAGACTCACCAGCAGGAAAACTAGAACCGGTCGGCCTTAGGGGGGCAGCCTCGACCCGAAACTTTTCCAAAGACCCTCTCATATTAATAACTTCTTTGTTGGTGTAAGTATACATTGTTGGTGGATACCGGAGCGACCAGAACTATTATACGACCGTCAGTTATAAACAGTCGTAAGAAGCTCTTACCAACGAGGTTGCGACTTCGGACTGCCACAGGTGAAAATTCCAACACCCACGGAGAAATCCAGATACAATTAGGGATTGGAGCAGAAAAGTTCGTCCATACTGTCATAGTTGCAGACATCGAAGAAGATGTTATATTAGGAATGGACATAATGAATTTGCATGGATTTCAATTGGATTTAAGAACAGCGTAGTTAAAGTTGGCAACGAGGAGGTATTTCTTCATCCAAAATATTGTCAAAAAACTGTCAAACTGAAAAGCAGAAATTAAAAAGTTCTCTTAAAAAATACTAAATTTAAACGATTTTGGAAAGAAATTATGTAAAAATGGTAAATGAATTTGATAAACTAATCGAGGAAATATTGAAAATTAAAAGTGAACTGAAAAACGCAATACAGGCAAGTGAATTAAGGATACTATTAAACATAGAAAACTTGAACGAAAAGATAAAAAATTTAGAAAAGGAAAATTCACAATTAAAAGAGAAAGTTGAGTATTTGGAAAGAGGCCAAATTATAAATTATTTATTAATTTTTGGTATTGAAAACTCCGAAAACTTAGAAGTAAGCGAATTTTGCAATAAATTAAGTCAACTTTTAAAAATTACATTAAGTGTTAATGATATAAATAATTTCTATTGCTTAAAAAACGTCCGGAATAAACCACTTAAATTAAATCTAATATCAAACCTTAAAAAGAAAGAAATTCTCAATAATTGTTTTCAATTAAAAGACACAAAAATTTATGTTGTAAATGATCTAACTTACAACCAGAGAGAGGAACAAAAAACGTTAAAAGAACATTTAAACTATTATCGAGAAAAAGGAACTGCAGCATACATTAAAGGAAATAGACTTTACGTTGATGGTACAAGCTATACCACTGATAACTTAAAACCACTTAACACAACTGCGCAACAAACCATCAGTGAACCATTGACATCAAATTCCACCAAGCACCAAGAACCATTAAAAGACCGAAACAATCAACATAGGAACAAAGAAGAAGGTGAAACTGATGAAAGTGAAAGGAAAGAACATATTATTATCTCTAGTAAATCTATAACTTCTTCTAGATCTTCTATATCTTCTTCTTCACAAGACACTCTGAAAAACAACACAGTTCCTGATAGACTACAAATTAATAATAGGCAAACTAATGTTAACAAGTTTAAACAAAGAACAAGATTACAAAATAAAAAATAAATACAAAATAAATAAATAAATACTATAAAATATTTAAAGGTGAAAATCATTTATCTTGTTTTGTTTTCACAAAATCTGTTAACATTTATTTATCAAATATTTTTGTTCTTTATACCAACATTTTTTTAACATTTTAATAGCTTTTAAATTTTTTATTTTTTATTTAACTATTGAAATCAAATTCAATTTACTAAAAAAAAATATGGATGCATTTATTCAAGAATATGAAGTAGTTGATAAAAAATCATGCATACTAGAATCAATGACAAACTTTAATACTTTAATTAATAATTTATTACAACCTCTTAATATTATGCATATGAATATAAGAAGTTGTCAAAAAAATTTTGATGCTTTTGTAATTTTTCTATCTGAATGTAAAACAAATTTTGATCTTATAATTTTAACGGAAACTTTTAAACAAAATGATTTGGATTTATTTCAAATTGAAGGTTATACATTAATATACAATTCAGGTACATTTAATAAAAACGATGGAGTAATGATTTATATAAAAAAGTATATTAACCATAAATACAAAATAGTAGATATAACAGTAACAAAACTAGTTGAGTTAGAAATTTTAATTAACAACAAGAAGATAATTTTAACAGCTCTGTACAGGTCACCAAATACTTGTCCAATAACATTTAATAATAATTTAATGAATTACTTAAATAATATCAATAAATCCGATATTCATATTTTTGTAGGTGATATAAACATTAATCTTTTAGACTGTAATGAAGAATTCGTGGAAGAGTATAAAAGTATCATGAGTGAGTATGGATTTATATCATATATAAACGAATATACACGTCCCGCAAGTAAAACTTGTCTGGATCATTTATTTGTCAAATGTTCTTTAAATTTTGAGAATAATATTACATCTTATATTTTTAGATACCATGATATAACTGATCATTCACCTATAGCACTCAGTATTAATAATTTTAACAACACAAATATAAATGGCATGCAATCAAAAATGTTTAAATATTTTATCAATTACGAAAAACTAAAATTAGATTTAGAAAAAGAAAATTGGTTTTTAGTTTATTCTGAAACAGATGTTAATAAGAGCATGGAACGTTTCATTAAAAAACTACAAAATTATATAAACATTAATACTAAGAAAATAAAAATTAAACACAAAGAAAGATACAAAAAACCATGGATAACACCATCGTTACTTAGATTAATAAATGAAAAAAATAATTTATACAAATCATTAAAAACTCATCCCGATGATAAAAATTTACAGAACAGGTACAAAGTAAGTAAAAATAATTTATCAAAACGTATTCAACAAGCAAAAAAAACTTATACAGAAGGGTTAATAAATACTAACAAAAATATGTCTAAAAATTTATGGAGATGCATAAATAAACTATGTGGAAAAACAGTTTCAAAAACAAACATAAAACTGATAAAAACACAAAATAATGAAATACTAACTAACAAAACAGACATATCAAATGAATTTGTTGACTACTATACCGATTTAGGAAAACGATATGCAGAAATGATCCCTGAACCAACTGAATTTCGAGAAAACATACTGGAAATAAAAAATAGTATGTACCTGTCTCAAACAACTGAAAATGAAATTGAAGAAATTATAAAATCTTTAAAAAATAAAAAGTCACCAGGGCACGACAATATTAGATCTGAAACTTTAAAAGAAATATCAAAACAGATTTCAAATCCCTTAACATACATAATAAATTCATGTCTTAATTTAGGCATTTTTCCAGATATATTAAAAATTGGAACTATTAAACCACTATTCAAATCTGGCGAAGAAATATATTGTCAAAATTATAGGCCTATAACACTGATCTCAAATATAGGCAAAATATTTGAAAAAATAATTAAAATAAGACTTACAAATTTTTTTAAAAAATTTAATATACTATCTGAATGTCAATATGGGTTTCAAGAGGGAAAATCAACGGAAGATGCAATCTGTACTCTAACAGCTAACATCTACAAAGCTCTTGATAATGCAAAACCATCTCTTTGTATATTTGTCGATTTAGCAAAGGCATTTGATACGGTTTCACATAAAATACTGCTGAATAAACTTCAAAAATATGGTATAAGAGGACTTGCATATAACATCCTAGAAAGTTATCTGCTAAATAGACAACAACATGTTTCTATAGATGGAGAAATCGGTAAAGGAAGAATTATATCTTACGGAGTACCACAGGGAACAGTCTTGGGGCCAATTCTCTTCAATATTTATATTAATGATCTATTTAGACTGAATATCACAGGTAAGATAATAAGTTTTGCAGATGACACAGCTATTTTCTATGATGCAAATACATGGAATAATTTAAAACAAAAAGCTGAAACAGATTTTGCTACAATTCAAAAGTGGTTTCAGTTTAATAAACTTACCTTAAATGTAGAAAAAACAAAATATATGCCATTTACATCATATGTTAATAACCTTCCAAATCTTGGACCGTTAAAAATTGATGCAAAAAATGAAATTCCACATACATACGAAATTAAATATCTAGGTATAATAATTGATAAGCATTTACGATGGAACACCCAAGCAAATAATATAGTAAATAAATTAAGAGGACTCTTATCAAGATTTAAATTTTTAAAACAATTTTTAGGAATAACTCATTTACGAATTATTTATTATGCACTTATACAATCTCAACTCACATATGGTCTTTTAGGATGGGGTGGAATACGCAATAATTACTTACATTCTATAAATATTATTCAGAAATGGATAATTAGAATTATATACGGGAAAAATTTAAGATATTCTAGTGAGCTGTTATATAACGAAAGTAAATTTTTAACTGTACGTAAATTATTCTGCTATAAAGCCCTTATACATATACATGAAAAAAAGATAATATTAAATTTTAACAGTCATGCCCATCAAACTAGATATATAAAACATAATGCAATTCTACCAAAATGTAATAAATCCATCCTCCAAAGATATGTTGGTTACATAGGGCCCAAATTGTACAATTTACTACCGGATAATTTAAAACAATTTAAAAATTATAAAAAACATAGGTATAAATATGAAATTAAACAATGGATTGGGAGCAAATCAACAAAATTTTGCGAAGAACTTATTAATGGACAATTCTAATAAATAAACTTAAGTATGAAATAAATATCGAAAATAAAGTTTACATCTATAGAGATTTTTATTATCAACTGCAACATTCCTTGAATTGATGGACACATTTATATCACAAATTACATATAGTAAAATTAGTATATTTTTATTTTTTTCTTATTTAATGTTAGAGTTTTTAGTATTTTTATAAATTCCCATATAACTGTATACATTTATACAATTGTTAAATATTTTTTGTTTTTGTTTATATTGTAAGTTAATATATTATATTTTTAAGTCTCACGCACAAGGGGTGCTACTTTTGTATGTATATTAATAATATATATACAAGGTAGCTCAACTTCAGTGAGTTATTTATGTTTATTTAGGTAGTACTCATTATGCTTTTTATTTTTTGTAAATCTTTATTGTTATTCCTAAATAAAAATATTATTACATGATGACAGCACTGTGCTAGCAGCCATTAAAGAAGATACAGTTGTGCCTGCGAGGAGTGAAACGATTATCGCAGCGCGGCTACAAGGAATTGTAGAAGAAGGAACACCTGTTATGATGGAGCCATCGAACCACGGCGATAAGGTTGGCCGAGGAATCATAATTGGAAAGGAATTGGTTACTTCTGCTAAAGAACTTCCCGTGAGATTGATTAATGTCAATGACCCGGTGACCATCAAGAAGGAGACAAAAGTAGAAGCTTGTGTACCCGTGTAACCATAAGTTCAACCAAATGGTTGCAGTTGCAGGCCAATCTCTAAATCAAGTGGAGAAAAGGAAATTATGGGAATTTCTTCGGAAATATCGTGACATATTCGTACTGAAAGGAGGAAAGACAGGTAGAACGACAGTTGTCAAACATAAAAGTCACACTGGTACCGCTAGGCCAATTCGTCAAACAGCGACAATTACCACAGGTAAAGAGAGAGGAAGCTGAAAGAATTGTTCAAGAAATGAAGAAAGACGGGGTGATAGAACTTCTACGAGCCCATGGGTCTCTCCGGTGGTCCTGGTCAAGAAGAAAGATGGAACTACGAGGTTCTGTGTGGACTACCGTTTATTGAATAATGTTACCAAGAAAGATAGTTATCCTCTGCCTCGGATCGACGACACGTTGGACACATTGGCTGGAAGTAAATTGTTTTCTATGTTGGACTTGAAGTCTGGATATTGGCAGGTAGAAATGGATCCAGCGAACAAGGAGAAGACGGCCTTCACTACAGAATCTGGATTATGGGAATTCAACGTTATGCCGTGTGGACTCTGTAATCCTCCTGCAACCTTTGAGAGGCTTATGGAAAATGTGTTGAGGGGGTTATCTTGGAAAACGTGCCTGGTGTATTTATACGACATAATCGTTTGAAGGCCACCTGAAGAATTTAGAAGATGTTTTTAATCGACATAAAGCTGCCCAGTTAAAAATCGATGGCAATCCTCAATGTTTAGTGTTAATTCCTATTTTGTTTAACCTCATCATAAGTGATTTGTATTCCAATTGACCTTCCCCTAGCAAATTGTAGCTTACGCAAAATTTTCAAAACGGCTATTATCAGTAGTAATTACGCGAGAGCTCTAAAATTATCGATTTGTATCCCGAGTAACACTTTGACAGTTTAAATTATATCAAAGTGTCACGATGGCAAAACATATCGATAATTCGAGCTCGAGAGTAATTCGGTAAGATTATTTAATGAATAAAACTGTCTTTTTAAATCATTTTAATTAATATTTTATTGACTAAAAAGGCGTAGTTTCCTGGGTTGGCTGTAAACCATAAACAAACTCTAACATGAAGTAAAACCACTTCTATGTAATAGGTATAATTTACTAAAACCTTAAAAAATCCCAATGGATTGAATAAAATAAGTTCATTCAGAACGTTTTCGGACCTATCACTCCATCATCAGTGAACTCATCAGAATCAAACAATGGTTGTAATTATAATTCAATCTACATTATATTATTGTAAAATTGAAAAGGCTAAACGCCGATGTTAAAAGAAAACCTCTGGGAACATGGTGAAACTCTAAACAAGAACCTTAACCAACCGTCTTGGGCCAACGAGGTCTGATGGCCTGATGAAGAGACCTCGTTGGCCTAAGATGGTTGGTTAAGGTTCTCGTTTAGAGTTTCACCAGTTTTCAGAAGTTATCTTGTAACATCGGCGTTTAGTATTTTCAATTTTACAATACTCTAATGTAGATTGAATTATACTTACAACCATTGTTTGGTTCTCGGGCTAGTTAGCAAGTATATATGAATTCACTGATAAAACGTTCTGAATAAACTTATTTTATTCAATCCATTCCGATTTTTTAAGATTTTAGTAAATTAAACCTATTACATAGAAGTGGTTTTACTTCATGATAGAGTTTGAATATTTTATTGATATCTTCGCCTGAATATTTACTAAACCTGTTTCTTGTTGTTCTTTGTGACAAGTTGCAAAACATTAATTTTCATTAATGTCACTGAATGTATTTTTGCGAAGCAACGAAGGGCATCTGACGTAAAATACTTGACGACGGGAAATTACCAAAAATTATTGCTGTATATTTTATTCTTGTAAGTTAATCACAAAATCCAAAAATAATAAATTAAGCATCCTTCTTTTTTTCGTATTAGTGAAAATTAAAATGAAGTTGTCGTGCTGACTGTATCATATGACAGATGTCTGTATCTTTAATGTGAAACCCATGCCATGAATGAGTATTACCATGTATCAGGGTAGACCTATTTCAATGGCCCACCCTGTATAAGTGCATATTATGACTTAGTGAATATCTGCATGCATATTTAGGGACCTTTTAGTGGTTTTTTAAGCTTTTTATACATAATAGGTTTTAATCGTGTTCTTGTAAATAAAAAGCCACCTTTTTATTATAAAGTTAGAACTTTCTTATCTTTTAGAACTCAACTTACTGATCGATAAATCTGATGAGTAGTATCAAGCGAAGTGTGTAAATTGCCACTTGATTTCTTGTTGTTTCGTCTGGGAATTGTTTCTGGTTGATATTGCGTGGTGGTTGGTCTCTGGGGTCTTCGGTTGGGACCGACTCCGGCACCGGTCTTGACATCAATTGCCCTATATTGCAAAGATGGAAGTTCTGCAACCCTTTTTGGGGCTTTTGACGAGGGAGAGACGCCCGCCTGGAAAAATACAATTTGTAAAGCTAATTGGCCTGTTTCTGGACTATTTTTATACGCTTAAATTTTGAAGAAAACAAAATGTTACGCATATAAGCTAACCTAATATTTGATATCCAGATATTTTTTAAAAATTTAAAATAGCGAGATATACAGGGTGAGTCATGAGGAACTGTACATACTCCTACCTCGGATGGAGGCCCCTATGGGGAATAACAAATGACCATTAAAAAGTGTCTGCTCCCATTGTTTAATAATATACAGGGCGAGTTTCGCATTTTGACAGAAATTTGTATTCGTCATAATTTTTGAACAGTCAGATCGATGTGTCTCTTATTTTGGTCAATCGTTACACTATCACCACCTAATCAACTGATTTATTCAAACTAAAAAAAAATCAGGTCCGGCTTTAAAAAAATTAGTTCGTTTGGGCCTTAGAAAAAATTTCACCCTGTATACGCTTTTTGAAAACTCTAATATGAATTTTACAAATTAGACAAATAGGCAATTAAAATGGCATATTTATTTTTTCCCCACACGATTACTTAATTTTTTATAAAAAAATCAAATTTGACTGTGAATGAAAAGTTTGGTAAAGTGAACCATAGATTTAACAAAATTAACTTTTATTACCAAAATTAATTTTTTTTGAACAAATATTTAATTTATGTTACCACCCAATCAACTGATTTATTCAAACTAGAAAAAAATCAGGCCCGTATTTAAAAAATAAGTTCGTTTTGGTCTTAGAAAAAATTTCACCCTGTATACGCTTTTTGAAAACTCTAATACGAATTTTACAAATTAGACAAATAGGCAATTAAAATGGCATATTTATTTTTTCCCCACACGATTACTTAATTTTTTATTAAAAAAATCAAATTTGACTATGAATAATTAAAAGTTTGGTAAAGTGAACATAGATTTAAAAAAACTTAATTTTATTACAAAAATGAATTTTTTTTAACAAATATTTAATTTATGTTACCACCCAATCAACTGGTTTATTCAAACTTGAAAAAAATCAGGCCCGGATTTAAAAAAATAGTTCGTTTGGGTCTTAGAAAAAATTTCACCCTGTATACGTTTTTTAGAAACTCTAATATGAATTTTACAAGTAAGACAAATAGACAATTAAAATGGTATACTTTTTTCCCCACACGATTACTTAATTTTTTATTAAAAAATCAAATTTTACTATGCATAAAAAGTTTGGCAAAGTTTTTGCATAGATTTAAAAAAATTAACTTTTTTTACAAAAATTAATTTACAAAAACAACGTTTTTCTTAAAATTAAAAGTTTTAACATTTTTTTTTTCTATGACACGTCTAGATCTAAAACTCCCCATAAGACTTCTTTTGGACTTTATAGTTTAACATTCATAGACGTGATCAAATAGATAAATTTTAAATTTTTTCACTTAATTTTTGCGATTTGCAAATTTAACTTTGCAATTCACGAATCTGCACCTTTTATTTTTAAAAATTCATAACTTTTACGAGAAGAAGACTGAAAGTCTACAACAATTTTCATAGGCTTCACAATGGTAAGAGATATGTGCTGTAAAAATTTCAGAAAAAAAATATTAAAATGGAACAGAGTTGTAGCGAGTTAAACCGTGATTTCATTTTTTTTTTTTTTTCATTTTTAGGTTAAAATTCCGATTTTGACAAATTTGTTTTTTTAATAAAAAATTAAGTAATCGTGTGCGGAAAAAAATAAATATGCCATTTTAATTGCCTATTTGTCTAATTTGTAAAATTCATATTAGAGTTTTCAAAAAGCGTATACAGGGTGAAATTTTTTCTAAGACCAAAACGAACTAATTTTTTAAATCCGGGCCAGATTTTTTTCTAGTTTGAATAAATCAGTTGATTGGATGGTAACATAAATTAAATATTTGTTCAAAAAAAATTAATTTTTTTAATAAAAGTTGAATTTTTTAAATCTATGGTTCACTTTATCAAACTTTTAATTCATAGTCAAATTTGATTTTTTATAAAAAAATTAAGGAATCGTGTGCGGAAAAAAATAAATATGCCATTTTAATTGCCTATTTGTCTAATTTGTAAAATTTTTATTAGAGTTTTCAAAAAGCGTATACAGGGTGAAATTTTTTCTAAGCCGCAAACGAACTAATTTTTTAAAGCCGGACCTGATTTTTCTAGTTTGAATAAATCAGTTGATTAGGTGGTAATAGTGTAACGATTAGCCAAAATAAGAGACACATCGATCTGACCGTTCAAAAATTATGACGAATAAAAATTTATGTCAAAATGCGAAACTCGCCCTGTATATTATTAAACAATGGAAGCAGACACTTTTTAATGGTCATTTGCTATTCCCCATAGAAGCCTCTATACGAGGTAGGAGTATGTACAGTTCCTCATGACTCACCCTGTATAAATGTTTTACTTAACT
Source organism: Diabrotica virgifera virgifera (assembly GCF_917563875.1). Classification (NCBI taxonomy): domain Eukaryota; kingdom Metazoa; phylum Arthropoda; class Insecta; order Coleoptera; family Chrysomelidae; genus Diabrotica; species Diabrotica virgifera. The sequence goes on from NC_065449.1 coordinate 112,166,063, forward strand.
TATGGCCGGTTTCACCAACAACAAATAGTATTTTATTCGATGAATAAAGTTATTCGACCAATAAAACTGACACATGTACGTTTCACTAACGTCAAATAATACTTAATTTATTTATTTATTAAATAATTATTTAATCTCCGAATAAATTGTAAATGTGTACCTCTATAACAAATAGTCAAATCAACAGCCATTTTCTCGTAGAATTTTAAGAACCAAGGTAGATTGGTTCTTAATTTTCCCACTATTTTCCTTGAAAATTTGGATTTAGGTAGTAATTATAACCTGTGTCAAAACCTACCCTATGCCGAACTGCGCTTTTGCCCTGAGGGTGAAAACAACCCCACCTAGTGGATGAAAATTTTTTAATCAAAATAACTATGGAAATCGATAGAGTGACCGATTCTGGGTAAATTTTGTCCTATAAAATTTTTTTGCAAAATTGACACTTTCCAAGATATTTGCGATTGAAATTATGAATTTTTCATTGAAAAAACTCACGTTTTATAACCATTATTCATGAATAACTTAAAAAAAATTAAATTTTATAGAAAAAATCATTAAAAACCAAATTGTAGCTAATAAAAAACTAAGAGATTTGCGTCTAAAAGACCTATATAAACCCAATAACGACTGAGTTATTGCTCTTTAAAGGATGGTTATTTTCGAAGAACATTGAAATGGAGAACCTTTAATATCAAATAACTCGAATGTGGCGCAATTTTTTGGGAAAACTTAAGATACATATTTTAAAGTTCATTAAAAAACCTTTCAATCAGGCTTTGACAAAAGTTTTTTGCATAAGGACTGACTGATGGTAGGGGAGCAAAATATGCTAAATTTGCATTCACTTGAGCGTTATGGGGACCTATTTTGTTGTGATTATTAGGCCCCAAAACCAAAAAAAGTTAAGTAAAGTTTTCCATTTTGTCGGGACTTTACATTTTTTAATTTAATTTTCCATTTCCAATAATCGTTTTTTCCGATTGTAGCGCCATCTCTCCGTATTTCGAAAAAATGTCTCGAATAAAAGTTGCTTATTGTAACATAAAAATCCAAATCTGCAATAAAAATTTGGGGGTCCCATTTAAGGTTTTAAAGTAACCCCCCTGTGGGGGTTAAGTAACCTCCGTGGGGGGTCGTGTTTGATACCATTCGATAGATTTTTCAAAAACATTTTGAAAGTGTATTTTGCAGTTTTTCGATCTGATGTTCATTTTGCGAAATATCGCGGGGTTTGTATTTAAAATTTTAAATTTACCCCCCACCCCTCTCCGTGGGGGTCATGTTTAGCACCATACGATAGATTTTTGAAAAATATTGAAGATGTATTTTTTAGTTTTTCGATCGGACGTTCGTTTCGCGAAACATTGGCTTTTTTTTGTAAAACTTTTTGGCTCACCCATTTCATTATGCCCCACTCAGATCGTCAGATTTTTGAAATATGTATGGTACATTCCATGTCAACTCACTCAGGTAAAAAATTTTGGATCTCCGATTTGTCTGAAAATTGGTATATAGCTTCTACGGGACGTAAAAATAAGATATTTAAGGTCAAAAAATCTTCTTCTTCTTTTTTTCTCAAAATGTTATTTTATGCGATTTTACAGTGATTTGGTGTTTATTTAAACAAATTTGCATTTTCTGTCGTAAAGTATCGATGAAAAACATAATTTTTAATAGAAAGGACTCAAAAATGTCATTATTTCGCATTATAACAAGTTATTTTGAATCAAAACAAGTTTTTGATCAAATTTTATAGTGTAAAAAACGTTAAAATACCGTTTTTTGCATTTTCCTCCATTCCCAAAATACATTATCATCGATTTGGCTGAAAATTTGCCAACAGATAGCCAAAAGATAGGACTTTAAGTGATTAGAAGGATTTGAATTATATTACAATACCAAAAAAGTTACATGCAGTAATATCAGACTCAAAAGTATATATTAGTCCAGTCGGGATAGCATTTGACCTTGAATGCCGAGCTGCCCAAAATTTTATTTTTCTGATCTTTAGGGGAGTCAATAGTAGCCTAAATTTAAAATCACGAATGAATTCCTCCGTTACGTTAGCAGCCATCTTGATTTTAAAGGAGAACCTGTTTTGCTCAATATCTCCGCCATTTTTAAATTTTCGACAAAAATAGTAGGAACTGAAATTGTTCCAAATAAATCGTATTTACAATTATTACAATTTCTTTTTAACAATTTTTGTCGTGAGGTCGATATTTTCGAGTTAATTGTACTTACAGTAGACGCCTACATTTTTGACTATAATATTACATGTAACTTTTTTGGTATTGTAATATAATTCAAATCCTTCTCAACACTTAAAGTCCTATGTTTTGTTTATTTGTGGGCAAATTTTCAGCCAAATTTATTATGATGTATTTTGGGAATGGAGAAAAATGTAAAAAACGGTATTTTAACGTTTTCTACATTATAAAATTTGATAAAAAGCTTGTTTTGAATCAAAGTAACTTGTTATAATGCCATATAATGACATTTTTAAGTCCCTTCTATTAAAATATTATGTTTTCCATTAATACTTTACGATAGAAAATGCAAATTTGTATAAATCAACACCAAATCACTGTAAAATCGCATAAAATAACATTTTGAGAAAAAAGAAGAAGAAAATTTTTTTACCTTAAATATCTTATTTTTACGTCCCGTAGAAACTATATACCAATTTTCAGACAAATCGGAGGTCCAAAATTTTTTTTGCTCCAAAATTGAGTGATTTTATATATATAGTATATGTTACCGGCCAAACCCGATTTCAGGACAAACTAGTTTGTCCTAACTGCGTTAAGATAAACTAGATTGTCCTAGGCCAAACTAGTTTATCCTGATATAAATAAACACACTTCAGGCCAAACTAGTTTGGCCTAGGCCAAACTAGTTTAAGGTGAAATTAAGACGCACACTTCAGGCCAAACTAGTTTATCCTGATATAATGAAGACTCACACTTCAGGATAAACTAGTACGGCCTAGTCTAAACCAATTTAGCAGAGTCGAAAGTAATTTAGCGAATATGGAAGGACTTTTATATGCGGAGAATTCCCAAATCACGTCCTTTATAATCCAAGGATGGTACTAAAAGTTAGGAATTTGACCTAGGCTTTCTGTCCGTCGGTCCGTCCGACCGCGAATATAACTGTTACGTCACTGTACCAGGTAGAATGACAAATGAAGTGTCAAATGAAAGCTTATAATCCAAGGATGGTACTAAAGGTGAGAAATTTGACCTAGGCTATCTGTCCGTCGGTCCGTCCGACGGCGAATGTAACTGCTCCGTCACTATACCAGGTAGAATAACAAATGAAGTGTCAAATGAAAGCTTATAATCCAAGGCTGGTACTAAAGGTGAGAAATTTGTTCTAGGACTTCCGGCTCTAGACGCTCACTTCAGGCATAACTAGTTTGACCTAGGCCAAACTAGTCTATCCTGAAGTGTATGTTTTTATATCAGGATAAACGAGTTTAGACTTTGCGACCATTGATATACGATTTTACTAATTTCGAGTCATCTTTATTTACATTCAGATCATATTTTGAGTGACTTTAAAACAGTACTTATGGTTGCAACCCTAAAACCGAAGTCCGATGACAAATTTCTCATCTTTAAAACCATCCTTGGATTATAAGCTTTCATATGACTCCTCATTTGTCATTCTACCTGGTATAGTGACGGAGGAGTTGTATTCACGGGCGGACGGACAGACAGTCATGAAACTGGAAGTACATATTACCGGAAGTCGAGTCAAATAATATATCATTTGTATTGTTCCGGTGACTTTAAAACAGTACTTACGGTCGCATTTGTAAAACCGGAAGTCCTAGAATAAATTTCTCACCTTTAGTACCAGCCTTGGATTATAAGCTTTCATTTGACACGCCATTTGTAATTCTACCTGGTATAGTAACGGAGCAATTATATTCGCGGACGGACGGACCGACAGACAGACAGCCTAGCTCAAATTGCTCACCTTTAGTACCATCCTTGGAGTAAAAGGTTTCATTTGACACCTCATTTGTCATCCTACCTGGTATAGTGACGGAGCAGTTATATTCGCGGTCGGATGAACCGACAGACAGACAGCCTAGGTCAAATTTCTCACTTTTAGTACCATCATTGGATTATAAGCTTTCATTTGACACCTTATTTGTCATTCTACCTGGTATAGTGACGGAGCAGTTATATTCGCGGTCGGAGGGACCGACGGACAGACAGCCTATATTAAATTTCTCACTTTTATTACCATCCGTGGATTATAAGCTTTCATTTGACACCTCATTTGTCATTCTACCTGGTATAGTGACGGAGCAGTTATATTCGCGGTAGGACGGACCGACGGACAGACACCTTAGGTCAAATTTCTCACTTTTAGTACCATCCTTGGATTATAAAGGACGTGATTTGGGAATTCCGCGCATGTAACATGTTCGCTAAATTACTTTCTACTCGGCTAAATTGGTTTAGACTAGGCCGTACTAGTTTATCCTAAAGTGTGAGTCTTTATTATATTAGGATAAACTAGTTTGGCCAAGGCCAAACTTGTTTGGCCTGAAGTATGTTTATTTATATTAGTATAAACTAGTTTGGCCTAGGACAAACTAGTTTGGCCTACGCGCGATAGGATAAACTAGTTTGGCCTAGGCCATACTAATTTATCCTAACGCGGTTAGGACAAACTAGTTTGGCCTCGGCCAAACTAGTTTGTCCTGAAATCGGGTTTGGCCGGTAACATATACACTCTTTTGCATGTACTTAACTTACCTTATTTTAATCTGACAATTTCGAGTATTTTTAAGAATAGATTTTTTTTCGGGCTACCCCTTAACGAACTTCCCTGTGTTAAGTGCCAATATATGGTAGACGTACATCTGCAGGGTATCAGGTTTCTCCCCATATGATAATCTGACGCGCTAGAGTAACTGCAAAAATCCCCTCTTGGGCTCCCCTACCATGACTTATGACGAAAATTAAGTCTCTATCTGCTTTTTTCTTTTTGAAATGTAAAAATGAAACCCTCGTCGTTACAATCTTAATAGAAATGAATGGCTTCCCACTTGAAATTAATTTTATTTAGGTATAATTGATACGATCCCTGTGATTCTACCGGTTTAGAATGCTTAGTTTAGCAAAATTAGTTGAATCGAAAATGACATTTTTAAAATTTAAAAAACAGTGCATTTTTCTTAAATAAATCTAAAAGTTTTCATAATATGAAAAAATGTTTTTAATAATAATTGCAGAATTTATTTTACTGAAAATTTTGATTTTTTTTTTGTTTTTGTATCATGAAAACTTTTAGGTTTATTTAAGAAAAATGCACTTTTTTATAATTATAATAATATCATTTTCGATTTAAACAACTATTTTTTTCTAAACTAAGCATTCCAAACCAGTCGAATCACATGAATCTTATCAATTATACCTAAATAAAGTGAATTTCAAGTGGGAAGCTATTCATTTCTATTAGAATTGTGACGACGAGGGTTTAATTTTTACATTTCAAAAAGAAAAATGCAGAGAGCGACTTTATTTTCGTCATAAGTCAGTCAATTCTTACGCAAAAAACTTTTGTCTGAGTTTATTTAAAATATTTTTTAATGAGCTTTAAAATATGTCTCTTAAGTTTTCCGAAAACATTACACCACATTCGAGTTATTTGAGATACGGTTCTCCATTTCGAAGTTCTTCGAAAATAACCATCTTCAAAGAGCAAGTCGTTATTGAGTTTACCTATAGTTTATTTTTTAACCTAGAAGAGTAAACTAAAAAGACAGATTCACACCCAAGAAAGTCACTAGAAAAATACCTAAATACATCTTCTTTTTTAAACGCTTTTATTTAGTTCAATAGATTGCGTCAAATTTTTGGATGTTAATTTGACTATCCTTTCTTCCATGCAAATGAATGAAAATTTGCAGACATATGCATTCGCGGTGACAATACACGAATAGACAACAAAAAATTTTTGTTTATGTTTATTAATTGTTTAAATAAAAAAAAACGATTTTAATGGGAAAAGGCCTAAATTCTCTTGTTTTTTACAATGTAGAAACTTGAAACTTTTACGGATGGTAGCTAATGATATAACCTATACATAATTTCACTTTTTACGTTAATTGTTTACGTTATGCATCATAAATAAACAATAAAGTTTTAAATTTTGAACACTCATATATTTGTTTATACAGTACGATGCAAGTGAAAGGAATAAATTCGTTATTTCGTAAAAAGGCAACTTGAACCCTGGAATGCTACCTGGGGTACACTTGTACCCCAACCTTGTTTGTAAGTTACACCAATTTGCAGTAGTGGGTGTAGAAAATATGAAAATAAACTTGTGAATAATAATATAATAAAATATTTTTGTATACAAAATAAATTCTTAGCATGTTATCTTAAGATTGTTTTTGTCATAAGTTCTTAAAACATACATATATAAATATTTTAGGTCGATTTTATTTGGGGTACCACTGTACCTCGATGTAGCAGATTGAGTTTAGAAAATAAGTGTAGCAATCCAGGGTTAAGGAAAAATCCCGAAAGAGGTCGATTTTATTTTTAAATTACGATATTTTGGCATATATGTCATACTAGTGACGTAATCGATGATTTTCAAACGCTTTTATTTAGTTCAATAGATTGCGTCAAATCTTTGGATGTTAATTTGACTACCTTTTCTTCCATTCAAATGAATGAAAATTTGCAGACATATGCATTCGCGGGAACAATACACGAATAGACAACAAAAAATTCCGAAAACGAAAAATTGGAAAAATGCCTAAATTCTCTTGTTTTTTACAATGTAGAAACTTGAAACTTTTACGGATTGTAGCTAATGATATAACCTATACATAATTTCACTTTTTACGTTAATTTTTTACGTTATGCGTCATAAATAAACAATAAAGTTTTAAATTTTGAACACTCATATGTTTGTTTATACAGTCTGATGCAAATGAAAGGAATAAATTCGTTATTTCGTAAAAAGGCGACTTGAACCCTGGAATGCTACCTGGGGTAGCATAGGACTTTAAGGAAAAATCTCGAAAGAGGTCGATTTTTATTTTGAAATTACGATATTTTGGCATATATGTCATACTAGTGACGTCATCCATCTGGGCGCGATGACGTAATCGATGATTTTTTTAAATGAGAATAGGGGACATGCGATAGCTCATTTGAAAGGCAATTCAATTCTTTATTCAGTAATGTAAAAATTTGTATAATTATTTGTACAGGGTGTCCAAAAATAATTTTTTAATTAAATTATTTGACAAAAAGAAGAATGTATGTAATTTATTTAACTCAGAATACACTTTACAGTTGCCCGTAAACAGAAAAAATGTGTATTACAGAAATAAACATTGCTTTTCGATTAAATTAAATATTCAAACCAGCTCCCGCCAGCCACCTGCCTCTTGGAAGTTTTAACATTCAATTTAAGCGAAAGGCAATGATTATTTGTGATATAAACATTTTTGTCTGGTTTATGACAGCAGTAAAATGTATTTTAATTTAAATTTAATAAATTACACACATACTTCTTTTTTTTTAAACGCTTTTCTTTAGTTCAATAGTTTGCGTCAAATCTTTAGAGGTCAATTTGCCTGCCTTTTCATCAATGCAAATGAATGACAATTTGCAGACATATGCATTCGCGGGAACAATACACGAATAGTCAATAAAAAAAATTTGTTTATGTTTAATAATTGTTAAAAAAACGATTTTAATGGAAAATGCTTAAATTCTCTTGTTTTGACAATTGACGACAATCTAGAAATTTGAAATTTTTACGGATTGTAGCTAATGATATGAACTATACATAATTTCACTTTTTACGTTAATTGTTTACGTTATGCTTCACAAATAAACAATGAAGTTTCAAATTTTTTGCCGATTCCGACTACTTTTTATGTTTGTATATCATATGTTTTATATACATATTTTAATAAACATGACGATATATTTTAATGTTTGAAAAGTGTAAGACTAAAAAGTAAATAAAAAAATATGAAAAAAAAGTTTTTAGGAAACGCTTTTCTTTAGTTCCGGTTGAATAAAATTATAAATATTAAAAAATCAACTAAAAAGCAAAAAATAAAAAAAATTGAAAAAATCCAACACATTCGTCAAAGAAAAGCGTGGGGCGTCTTCATCGAATAAACGGTTTTCGCCCCACGCTTTTCTTTAACGAATGTGTTGGATTTTTTCAATTTTTTTTATTTTTTGCTTGTTAGTTGATTTTTTAATATTTATAATTTTAGTCAACCGGAACTAAAGAAAAGCGTTTCCTAAAAACTTTTTTTTCATATTTTTTTATTTTTTACTTTTTAGTCTTACACTTTTCAAACATTAAAATATATCGTCATGTTTATTAAAATGTGTATATAAAACATATGATATACAAACATAAAAAGTAGTCGGAATCGGCAAAAAATTTGAAACTTCATTGTTTATTTGTGAAGCATAACGTAAACAATTAACGTAAAAAGTGAAATTATGTATAGTTCATATCATTAGCTACAATCCGTAAAAATTTCAAATTTCTAGATTGTCGTCAATTGTCAAAACAAGAGAATTTAAGCATTTTCCATTAAAATCGTTTTTTTAACAATTATTAAACATAAACAAATTTTTTTTATTGACTATTCGTGTATTGTTCCCGCGAATGCATATGTCTGCAAATTTTCATTCATTTGCATTGATGAAAAGGCAGGCAAATTGACCTCTAAAGATTCGACGCAAACTATTGAACTAAAGAAAAGCGTTTAAAAAAAAAGAAGTATGTGTGTAATTTATTAAATTTAAATTAAAATACATTTTACTGCTGTCATAAACCAGACAAAAATGTTTATATCACAAATAATCATTGCCTTTCGTTTAAATTGAATGTTAAAATTTCCAAGAGCCAGGTGGCTGGCGGGAGCTGGTTTGAATACTTAATTTAATCGAAAAGCAATGTTTATTTCTGTAATACACATTTTTTCTGTTTACGGGCAACTGTAAAATGTATTCTGAGTTAAATAAATTACATACATTCTTCTTTTTGTCCAATAATTTAATTAAAAAATTATTTTTGGACACCCTGTACAAATAATTATACAAATTTTTACATTACTGAATAAAGAATTGAATTGCCTTTCAAATGAGCTATCGCATGTCCCCTACTCTCATTTAAAAAAAATCATCGATTACGTCATCGCGCCCAGATGGATGACGTCACTAGTATGACATATATGCCAAAATATCGTAATTTCAAAATAAAAATCGACCTCTTTCGAGATTTTTCCTTAAAGTCCTATGCTACCCCAGGTAGCATTCCAGGGTTCAAGTCGCCTTTTTACGAAATAACGAATTTATTCCTTTCATTTGCATCAGACTGTATAAACAAACATATGAGTGTTCAAAATTTAAAACTTTATTGTTTATTTATGACGCATAACGTAAAAAATTAACGTAAAAAGTGAAATTATGTATAGGTTATATCATTAGCTACAATCCGTAAAAGTTTCAAGTTTCTACATTGTAAAAAACAAGAGAATGTAGGCATTTTTCCAATTTTTCGTTTTTGGAATTTTTTGTTGTCTATTCGTGTATTGTTCCCGCGAATGCATATGTCTGCAAATTTTCATTCATTTGAATGGAAGAAAAGGTAGTCAAATTAACATCCAAAAATTTGACGCAATCTATTGAACTAAATAAAAGCGTTTGAAAATCATCGATTACGTCATCGCGCCCAGAAAGATGACGTCACTAGTATGACATATATGCCAAAATATCGTAATTTAAAAATAAAATCGACCTCTTTCGGGATTTTTCCTTAACCCTGGATTGCTACACTTATTTTCTAAACTCAATCTGCTACATCGAGGTACAGTGGTACCCCAAATAAAATCGACCTAAAATATTTATATATGTATGTTTTAAGAACTTATGACAAAAACAATCTTAAGATAACATGCTAAGAATTTATTTTGTATACAAAAATATTTTATTATATTATTATTCACAAGTTTATTTTCATATTTTCTACACCCACTACTGCAAATTGGTGTAACTTACAAACAAGGTTGGGGTACAAGTGTACCCCAGGTAGCATTCCAGGGTTCAAGTTGCCTTTTTACGAAATAACGAATTTATTCCTTTCACTTGCATCGTACTCTATAAACAAATATATGAGTGTTCAAAATTTAAAAACTTTATTGTTTATTTATGACGCATAACGTAAACAATTAACGTAAAAAGTGAAATTATGTATAGGTTATATCATTAGCTACCATCCGTAAAAGTTTCAAGTTTCTACATTGTAAAAAACAAGAGAATTTAGGCCTTTTCCCATTAAAATCGTTTTTTTTTATTTAAACAATTAATAAACGTAAACAAAAATTTTTTGTTGTCTATTCGTGTATTGTCACCGCGAATGCATATGTCTGCAAATTTTCATTCATTTGCATGGAAGAAAAGATGTCAAATTAACATCCAAAGATTTGACGCAATCTATTGAACTAAATAAAAGCGTTTAAAAATAAAAAAATATGAAAAAAAAGTTTTTAGGAAACGCTTTTCTTTAGTTCCGGTTGACTAAAATTATAAATATTAAAAAATCAACTAAAAAGCAAAAAATAAAAAAAATTGAAAAAATCCAACACATTCGTTAAAGAAAAGCGTGGGGCGAAAACCGTTTATTCGATGAAGACGCCCCACGCTTTTCTTTGACGAATGTGTTGGATTTTTTAAATTTTTTTTATTTTTTGCTTTTTAGTTGATTTTTTAATATTTATAATTTTAGTCAACCGGAACTAAAGAAAAGAGTTTCCTAAAAACTTTTTTTTCATATTTTTTTATTGGTTGATCATGTCAGCCCCCAACGGTAATCCATAAATAGTATGGTATAACTAGACCCAAACCCAGACATCCAAAGTGAAAGTTATCCTCCAACACCAAATTGTTCTATATGGTGCACATAATGTTCAGAAAAAAGTCACACCATTTTGAGCGTCGGGTTTTGGGGGGAGAGGGGGAGAAATCGGTAAATTCGAAGTTTATTACGTTTTTCGCCAATATTTCTAAAACTATGCAGTTTAGCATGAACATTCTTCTATACAAATAAAATTTGAAATAAAAAGGCCCTATTCATAATCCTTCTAAAATGAACAGTTCCAAAGTTGCGGAGATAGTATATTATAATTGGTCCAAAAAAAGGCCTAACCCAGACATCTAAAGTAAAAGTTTTCCTCCAACACAAAATTGTTCTATATGGTCCACATAGTGTTCAGTAAAAAGTTACACCAATTTGAGCGTCCGGTTTGGGGGGAGATGGGAGAGAAGTCGGTAAATTAGTAGTTGTTTTACGTTTTTCGTCAATATTTCTAAAACTATGCTTTAGCGTAAGTTATGTTCTATACTTAAATTTTCTACATAAAATTTAAAACAAGAAAGGTCTAAGACATAATTAAAAATAAAAAAAATAAAATCAACGATTCCCAGAGTTACGGAGAGTGAAAAGTGGAGGTTTTCGATAATTTTTATATTTTTTGGGCAATTTGTAATATTATTACTGATGAAAGAAATTTTTTTGTAAATAAAATTTGCTATGTCAGTGGCCGATGGTATGTTAGTGATAAGCCCTTGAAGATACGTCAACCTCACCACCCAAAATCATCATCAATTGTCCAAATAATATAAAAAGTATAGAAAACCTCCACATTTTACCAACCGTAACTCTGGAACCGTTGATTTTATAACAATTATGTATAGAACCTTTTTTGTTTAAAATTTTATGTATAATTAATAACATTATTGTATAGAACATTGTTTATGCTAAAGCATAGTTTTGGAACTGTTGGCGAAAACCCAAAAAAACTACTAATTTACCGATTTCTGTCCCATTCCTCCCCCCCTCCCAAGCCGGACGCTCAAAATGATATAACTCTTTACTGAAAACAATATGTGGACCATATAGAACAATTGTCGTAGGAAATATTTTACTTTGGATGTCTGGGTTATGCGTTTCTTTGGACCAATTACATTATACTACCTCCGCAACTTTGGAACCGGTCATTTTAGAAGGATTATGCATAGGACCTTTTTTATTTCAAATTTAATGTAGAACATTTTTGTATAGAAGGTGGTTCATGCTAAACCGCATAGTTTTAGAAAAATTGACGAAAAACGTAAAAAACTACGAATTTGCCGATTTCTTCCCCCTCTCCCCCCACCCCAAACCCGACGCTCAAAATGGTGTGACTTTTTTCTGAACATTATGTAGACCATATAGAACAATTTGGTGTTGGAGGATAATTTTCACTTTGGATGTCTGGATTATGTCATTATTTGATCAATTTTATCATATGTACTAAAATATTATTTTAATAATAGCGGAGTTCCAAAGAATGAATCTGGATATAATGATAACGACCGAGACGAAAAAGAAAGGAAAGGGTACTGAGAAAATAGGAGAAGTCATTCACTGTTGGAGCGGAATAGACAAGCAAGAAAGGGCAAAAGCAGGAGTTGCAATTATACTAAAAAATAAATGGGAACATGCCATCGAAAACTGGGAATCAATAAATGAAAGATTAGCCAAACTTAACCTAAAAATATACGGAAGACAAATTGTGTTACTAGCGGTATACGGTCCAACAGAAGACAGCTCAATTCAAGAAAAAGAACAATTCATAGAACAACTGCAAGAAGAAATCGAAAAGAGAAAGAAGAATCAAGAAATAATTATTACCGGTTACCTGAATGGAAGAACGGGAAGAAAAGAAAACGACAGAACACTAGGTAGATTTGGAGAAGATGTAATAAACGATAACGGAGAGAGAGTGATTGAACAATGCGAAATAAACCATTTAGAGATCACAAACGGATTCTATAAACATAAAGACATACACAAATACACGTGGACACAAGAAACAAGAAAATTGAGGTATATTATTGATTATGTTATAGTAAACCAAGAAAGCTCTATAAAAAGAAAGGATGTGAGAGTAAAACGAGGCGCAGAATGCGGCACAGATCACAAACTAGTAATCGCTAGGATGGAATTTTCCTTTATATGGACCCAACAGAAACCGACCTTGGGAGATACTGACGAATCTACGACTCCGGGAATACCTGTCAATGTGTGCTCAATAAAAGAAAAGAAATTCAACATAAACTTATTAGAAAAAGACTCCATAAAAGACTTATACAAACGAAGATTGGATTAAAAGCTAGAAGAGTTTAGGTATGAATCATTAGAACAGACTTACGAACACATAAAAACCTGCATAAAGACAGCAGCCCTAGAAGCTCTTGGAGAAAAAGACCAAAAATACACCGATCAAAATACAAAATTAAACGAAGACACAGTGAAATGCATAAAAGAGAAGAAGGAACTCCATATAAAATACCTGAACACAAAAAACTATGAGGACTTGGAACTCTACAGGGAAAAAAATAAAGAAGTAAAAAGAAAAGTAGCAAAAGAAAAAAATGAAAGATGGGAAAAAACATGCACAGAAATAGAACAACACATAGGAGGCACGAGAAATTCAGATTCATGGCGTATCTTAAAGTCACTCCGAAGAAATAAGACAGAGAAGGTCAAGATCGGTCAAATCAAAGAAAACGAGTGGCAAGAATACTATAAAAAATTGCTAACCGAAAGTCGCCCCCAATTTAAAGAAGTAGAAAGAGACGGAATAGAAATATATACACATGACGACATCGAATTAAGTCTAGCTGAGGTAAAAAGAAAGATCAAAACACTAAAGAACAAAAAAGCAGAAGGCCCCGGCGGAATACCAAATGAATTGATAAAGAACGGATCGGAAAAGCTATTCCGCATGATACACAAAATGTTTGAGAGAGGACTGAATGGAGAAGACTTACCGACAGAATGGACTCAAACATATATGACATCCATATATAAGAAAGGAAATAGAAAAAAACTGCGAAAACTATCGAGGAATGAGCATAATATCATCTATAGGCAGACTGTATGGAAAGACCATAAAGGAAAAATTAGAAATATATATACAGGATAAAATCGGAGAAGACCAGGCAGGATTAACAGCGGGGAAAGCATGCTTGGATCACATCTATATGGTCGAAAAACTAACAGAAAAACGAATGGCCAAAAATAGATCCGTCCATGTGGCATTTGTAGACCTTAAGAAGGCGTATGACTCGATACCTAGAACCAAGCTATGGGAAGCAATGGAAGACATCGAAATCCCACGAAGGTTAATAAAAGCAGTAAAGGCACTCTACAAAAATAACACAGCAGCTATCAAAATGGGCAATCGACTGTGCAGTCCATTTAAGACGACAAATGGACTACTACAGGGCTGCTCCACATCCCCTACCCTATTCAAAATATTCCTGGAAAAGACCCTGAAACCATGGAAAAGAAAGTGCGAAGGAATGGGTGTACCAGTAAGGAATGAGTATCTATATACCCTAAGTTTTGCTGACGACCAAATAGTGATCGCACAAGACGAAGATGACCTACCTCAGTTTTATGATGAGGAAACTGGAACAGGAATATACAAAGAATGGGATGGAAATAAACCTAAAGAAAACTGAAAACCTAACAACGGAGAATACAGACATAAAACAACTGGAAATAGACGAAGGTAAACAAATCAGAGGAACAGATAAGTACAAGTATTTAGGTTTTATAATATCAAACAAAGGAACAACTGAGGAATATATAAAAGATAGATTAGGACAAACAAGAGACTGCATACGAAAATTGAACTTGATACTGTGGGATAAGAACATCAGCATAAAAACAAAAAGAAGAATATATAATACCATGACAAGAAGTATCCTCACTTATGGGTGTGAAAATTGGACAATAAATAAGAAAACCAAAAATAAAATAAGAGCGACAGAGATGGAATTCCTAAGGAGAAGTTGCAGAATAACAAGGAGAGATATAATAAATAACATATAGATTAAGAGAAGAATGGGAGTGAACTCAGACATAATAGACTACATTGAATAGAAGAGATTAACCTGGTACGGACATGTCAGAAGAGCAGACCAAAATCGGTGGATAAACCAAATAACAGAGTGGAGCCCGATAGGAAAAAGGAAGAGAGGCAGACCCCGAAGATCCTTCAGAGATGAAGTAGACGAAGCAATGGAGAGAAGAAATCTACAGGAAGGGAACTGGCAAGACAGAAAGAGCTGGAGAGAACGGTTGAGTGAAGGAATACAGTGAAAACTGTGGAAATCCTTAGTATATATCGTCGGTATACTGCGAAAACCAGGTAAATGCCGAAATACTGAAACCGAGAAAAAACGTTTTTAAAGTTTAGTGTTTTATTTTGAATTAAGAGGACAACTTGTGTTTGATATTCGATATTCTAGTGAAAGATGCATATATCAGAAATGATATTCTATCATTAGTTTGAAAAAGTTAAGACACCTAGCTGATTAAACCTAAATTTAAGATGGAGATGCAGTCACTTACCTGGTTTTACCTGTAAATCTACATTAATCAGTTACCCTTAAAATATCACATTTATAACAAATATAATAAACCAAATATAATATTTTGTAGTTTTGTGATCGGAATATGAGGCTTTAACTAGTTAATAGCAACGTTTTTAAGGGATTAGTCGATAATTATAACATTTAACTGGTTTTCCCTGAAGATTTTATTCAGAGCTGTTTGTAGTTATATGGATATTATTTACATAAATGATAGGCAGTTTTATAGAAAAAAAAAATTATTTTGAACGTGTTATAGACACAAGAAAATAATATTACTATGCGTATTACTCGTCAGATTAGTCACTGAAAGCAGGATCTGACAAGATGCCATTGGCATCGTAAAATACGATACCACCTGTTATATTCCTCCGGTATCACTCCCTTATCAAATAGCTGTAATAAATCTCTATTTTTTGCTATGCTAGTTGGCGAAGTTCTATCATAAAGTTGCTTAAAGGCGGGTTCTCATTAGTCAACATCATTGATCAATAGCGTTGATTCTATGCAACTGAACATAGAATTCAAATTCACACTATTTCATGGATATTGAATTCGGTCTACAAAGTGCTAGCTTTAATAATAGCTGTAAAGAAGAAAATTGTGCATGCTGGCGTTCGCATTGGTTGTGAATATTTAAAAAAAGTACTTAAAAATAGGAAAACAAGAACATGTCTGACTCTCTTTTGCAACGGAAACACCTGTTAAACGTTTTGGTTCATGATGGTTTATGTTTACACAGATCATCTGTTGCTGTACCACTTTTATTTGCTTTTAATATTTCATTCAGTTCAACTTTGTAGGTTGTCCGGATACTTTTAATTTTATTTTTAATATCGTTTAGAGTCAGGGTTTCTATTTCCATTCCAAAACGATTAGCTTCATAGCTTTTTTCCCGCTTTATTATATTTGTATATTGTTCACTCCTAATTATCCATAGCACTCCTCTCTCTGGTATAGTTCTAGAAACTTGCAGATATGGTTGTGTCTCCATTTAAAATTTGACATTGTTCACGAAATTATAATATTATGTCTATGGTTTTCACAAAGAATTTTACCTCATCTCATATTCTTACTATTTAACTCCTCAAAATACAAGTCAACGCAACTGAACGCTAGTTCTCATTGTCAAGCATTGTTCTATTTGATAGAATCATTTCCATTGATCTATCAAAAGTAGGAAGGCTTTTCACTTTTATTGAAATACCATATGATAGAACAATATCGCTGAATCGACGTTCATATAAATCTATTTTTCTTCTATAGCATAGAATCAAGGATATTGATCAATGAGATTGACTAATGAGAACCCGCCTTAAGTTTTTATCGACTAACATAAGCATGCTTATGTTAGTTAATAACCCAGCTTGCTTTTTTCTTATTGACTGCCGTGCAGTATCAATAAGAAAATGAAGCTTGGTGACGCGTCATAATTGAAATGGATTCTGTTTGTCTCTTCGTTCACGAATCTCATCTTTTTATCAATAATCACATTATTTTTTCGCCGTTTGGGTCTTTTGTTCGGTTTTTAATTAGAGCGTGTGACAACTTTTTTAAATCATAAAAGTCGTAGTACCTATTTAAAATCTTTACACTTGTATGGTTCTATACATACTTTTTTATCACTGACCTTGACATTTTTAGTTTCCCTTGCATTTTGAAAAAACAGACAAGTAATATGGCATACCATAGAGAGACCTGATTTCTAGCGGTTTAGATGCTGCTATGTATATAGAGTCAACTTCCATACAAGAATGTCCCGACTCTAAAAATTTATGTTACGATAACTGTCCTCCGCAGGTATAAGAAAATACACTTATTTCACTTGCTTACATATTCTTGGACACATTTTGGTAAGTAGTTGAGTATAATGATTTCTATTTCAGAACTTCCTCGTCTACCGTTAATTTCTGATCAGGCAAAACGGTAAGCTACATTTAGCAATGCGGCTTCATTTGCACACAAATTGTAGACCCATATAGTATAGCCTGTATATCGAAAGTGATTGAAACAAAATTCCGTTGTTGATTAGAACTTTTCTTATCATTTCGTTTTTCGAGATTCCATACTTCTTTTTTTCTGATGTTGTCTGTAACTGTTTTCTAAATCCGGTTTCTTAGTTGGATTAGCCATATCATAATATGATAGGGCTAATAAATATCATTTATTATAAACTAAACATCGATCCTATTTAATACCTTCCGGTTTCTTCAGCTGACAATCATTTATATAAAGTTGATACATTTTCCTTTTACTCAAATTTTTGTCCAAATATCTATGCTTCGAACTTTGGCAAATATAATGTGGGACCATGGTTGGAAAGGACTCAATAGGAGCCTTCACAATTTTTCGGTTTCCATTGCTTTTTTTTATTTGGCAGTATATGCTTGCCTCTTTTGCCCGTATCTTCATAACAACATAGAATATCAATATTTCTTACAACATCTTGCATTAACGACGCTGATATACAAAGTGACTTACAAAAAACTTTTCACATACATTGTACCCCTTGACCATGCAAAGAAACATAGTCGATACTATCGATTTTACCAGTCGATATGAATGAGAAATTTTAATAAAATATACATGTAAAATGTATTAAAGACATTTATCACGTTTTTACCGAATATAGTATACAGCAGTAGAAATATATTGTTGTCCGGCAAAATAATTCAATGTGCGCTTACTTGGTTTTACATGCAACAGAACTTTAACAGAACTACTTTAATTTTGTGGAAGTAAGTAGCGATATATTGTTTTACTTGACAATGAAAAGTTATTTATGTGTAACTTATTTGTTTATCACACAAATTATCTGCTGAATGGTAAGTCGTATCATTTACTGGGTTTTACCTGTATGTAGAGCGTAAAAGCTGAGAATTTTGGTATACTTAACTCAGTATTTTAAAATTTGTCAGTTACCTAGTTTTCGCAGTATACCGACGATATATACTAAAATATATTATATTTTATTAATACGTCGATAAAGAGTTCTAAAACAACTGGTTTTTACATAAAAGCACACTAAAAATCTAAAAATTAAAGGAATAACAAGGATTATTTCATTCATAGGAGATTCTGACCAATAGAAAGCTACAGAAATCTGAATTAAATCGATAATTTTTGATAATCTCCCGTCGTTTAGTATATTACGTCAGATGCCCTTCGTTGCTACGAAAAAATACATTCAGTGACATTAATGACAATTAATGTTTTAAAAATTATAAAAGTGATGACTTTCAATTGTCATATATTTATAAAAACTGTGTGTTTAATGGTACTTACATAAATAAATTACAATAAAATTTTGGTTTTGAACAGTTTTATTCATGAAATAATCGCAACAAATTGCACTTGACCTCTGAAATTAATATACAATTTTTGCTCTCGTGACACTTTGACATAATTTCACTCGCCTTCGGCTCGTGAAATTAAAACTGTCGAAGTGTCACTCGGAAAAAATTCAATAATTTCAGAGCTCTTGTGCAAGTACTACTGAAAACATAAAAAATCGCCGATATAACTTAATTAACCTGTAAAATGCCATTATTTTCAAAATTTGATAAATGTCATTAGTGTCAAAATTTGATAACAGTGGAGTAAACTTGCCTGCGGTTGGACCAATTACAAACAAGCATTACATCGCGGTAAATTTGAATCACTCCTCTTAATTTGAATTTAAAAACAAACCATAGGTCTTTCTGACACGAATCTCTGTGTTTTTTTATAAGCCAAAATTTTGTTCTTAATAATTTTTTCTATAAAATTAATTTTTTTTTAAGTTATTCATGAAAAACGGTTGTAAACGTGGGTTTTTTATCAATGAAAAATGCATACTTTCAATCGCAAATAATTTGGAAAATGTCAATTTTGCAAAAAAATTTATAGAACAAAATTTACTCAGAATTGGTTACCCTACTGATTTCCATAGTTAATTTGATTAAAAAAATTTCATCCCCTATACGAGGTTGTTTTCACCCCCAGGGCAAAAGCGCAGTTCGGCATAAGGTAGATTTTGAAGAAGACTGTAAACAGAGCTTACATCCAAATTTTCATGAAAATCGGTGTTGCGTTTGATAACTTTAAATTATCAAAATTGTACTGAGACACAATAAAAATATAATCGACTAATAAATTTTCTTAGACTTGATTTATTGTTTTTGGTGAGACCGGATGTTAGCCAAGAAAAAACTATCAGAGATACCAACTTTGCAGAATTGTCAAAAATTCTTAACCTCTTGACTCGTGACTCTTGACTTATGGATGAAGAAACACCAAAAAAGAAGAACATTGGTGTCATTTTTGATTCTGTCTTCTGTCTTTAATGTCATTTCAATATTTATTGTAAATTGTGACGGTTTTTGTATATTTTTCGAATTGATTTCCTAGCTTAAAATCAATTTAGTTTAGAATTATTAATTAGTTTAGGATTGCTTCGGGATTCTAACAACCATATTAACCACTTCATCTACTTCATCCACTTTATTCAATTGATTTTCCATCTGATTGTACTCATCAACCCTAAATAAATCTTCCGCATCCAAATCTAAATCGTCCACATCCACTTGTTCAAAAATCCCACACTATGTTGTTCTATAGATATAATAATTATACAGGATAAACTTTTCGCTGTTAGTTTCGCCGGTAGCGCTCTCTCGCGGTGTGAAACTTGTACTTTTCTGGTAAATTTGGTGTATGTGAATGTATTATTTCAGTTGTACCAAAACGAAAAAATAGATATTTATCTAGAAAAACAAATTATGAACTGAAATATTATTGCACACTGATTAATGAACGAATACACAGAACTAATAGTAAAAGTAATTTTATTTTATTCATTATATTTATAATAAGCTCCTGCATTTATTCATTATAATTATAACTTAATATATTTATAAGCTCCTGCGACTGGATGTCTGCTTACTCAAGAAGCCATTGAGAAAAAGAAGAAATTTATGTGAATTATTTTAAGGTCACCTCTGATTTTATTCGCTGCATGTTTCGCCGTTAGCGGTGTTTGAAACTTGTACTATTCTGGTAAAATTTTGAATTTAAATGCACAAAACTGCCACTAACTGCGCTGGTGAAAATTTATTTGTGCACCTAACTCTATAACTAGACCCAAACCCAGGCATCCAAAGTGAAAGCTATCGTCTAACACCAAATTGTTCTGTATGGTCCACATAATGTTCAGAAAAAAGTCACCCCATTTTAAGCGTCGGGTTTGGGGGGGAGAGGGGGGAGAAATCGGTAAATTCGTAGCTTTTTGCGTTTTTCGTCAATATTTCTAAAACTATGCGGTTTAGCATAAATAACCTTCTATACAAAAATGTTCTACATTAAATTTGAAATAAAAAATGTCCTATGCATAATCCTTCTAAAATGAACGGTTCAAAAGTTACGGAGGTAGTATAATATAATTTGTCCAAAAAAGACCTAACCCAGAAATCCAAAGTAAAAGTTTTCCTTCAACACCAAATTGTTCTATATGGTCCATATATTGTTCAGTAAAAAGTTACACCATTTTGAGCTTCCGGTTTGGGGGGGAGAGGGGGGAGAATTTGGTAAATTAGTAGTTTTTTACATTTTTTTGTCTATATTTCTAAAACTATGCTTTAGCGTAAAAAATGCAAAAAAGGTCCGATACATAACTGTTATAAAATCAACGGTTCCAGAGTTACGGAGGGTGAAGAGTGGAGGTTTTCGATACTTTTTATATTCTTTGGGCAATTTATAGAAATTTTCTTTAACAGGATTGTGTCTTGTAAATAAAATTTGTTATTTCAGTGGCCGATGATATGTTGGTGATAAGTCCTTAAAGAAACGTCAACCTCACCACCCAAAATCATCATCAATTGCCCAGATAATGTGAAAAGTATCGAAAACCTCCACTTTTCACCCTCCGTAACTTTGGAACCGTTGATTTTATAACAATTTTATGTAAAACATTTTTATATAGACCATTGTTTACGCTAAAGCATAGTTTTAGAAATATTGACGAAAAACGTAAAAAACTACTAATTTACCGACTTCTCCCCATCTCCCCCCCCCCCAAACCGGAAGCTCAAAATGGTGTAACTTTTTACTGAACAATATGTGGACCATATAGAACAATTTGGTGTTGGAGGAAAACTTTTACTTTAGATGTCTGGGTTAGGCCTTTTTTGGACCAATTATACTATACTACCTCCGTAACTTTGGAACCGTTCATTTTAGAAGGATTGTGCATAGGACCTTTTTTTGTATTGTAAATTTAATGTGTAACATTTTTGTATAGAAAGTTGTTCGTGACAAACCGCATAGTTTTAGAAATATTGACGAAAAGCCTAAAAAACTACGAATTTACCGATTTCTTCCCCCTCTCCGCCCCAAACCCGACGCTCAAAATGG
Source organism: Diabrotica virgifera virgifera (assembly GCF_917563875.1). Lineage (NCBI taxonomy): Eukaryota > Metazoa > Arthropoda > Insecta > Coleoptera > Chrysomelidae > Diabrotica > Diabrotica virgifera. The sequence goes on from NC_065449.1 coordinate 112,187,962, forward strand.
TGTGACTTTTTTCTAAACGTTATGTGGACCATATAGAACAATTTGATGTTGGAGAATAATTTTCACTTTGCATGTCTGGGTTATGCGATTATTTGGATCAATTATATCATACTATGATGAAATAACTTATTGACGCCCTATACCATATTTTATTTTCTTTTACGTAAGTATCTACACGTTGTAAGAGGAAATAGTAGCGATCAACCGCTAGCGAAAACGCGTTCCAAGATTGCGGCTGTAATTCTGAATATTTTTTCGAGATATTTGGCACAAGTATTCGTAATATAATAAAGAATGGCGGTACAGAGCCCAATTTAAAAAAATATTAATATGTGGAAATTACTCTGTAATTAAATACAATATTAAAAAACGAGCCTTTACCGCCATTATGAAGAACAAAAAAATACACTTTCTTCAAATAAACTATTTTATCTGATGCCTAGATTTTGTGTCATTTTGGAACTACTAATGAAATAAACAATTTTAGTAGTTCCAAAATGACACAAAATCTAGGCATCGGATAAAAAGTTTATTTGAAGAAAGTGTATTTTTTGTTCTTCTTAATGGCGGTACAGGCTCGTTTTTTTAATATTGTATTTAATTACAGAGTAATTTCCACATATTAATATATTTTTCAAATTGGGCGCTGTACCGCCATTCTTTATTATATTACGAATACGTGTGCCAAATATCTCGAAAAAATATTCAAAATTACAGCCGCAATCTTGGAACGCGTTTTTGCTACCTGTTGATCGCTACTGTTTCGTCTTAATGTCTATTTATAGAATACCCTGTATGTTAAAAAATGGTAAAAAACACTAAATTGTTATTTTGATTTGACAATTTTTACATTAATAATGCGACTGATATTTGACAGTTATACTGTACCTACTTGTCAGTTTTAGTTCTCTAATAAAGTTTGTTAGTTATATAAATTAATTATTAGTTAATATAGTTATTCAAATTAAAGTTATATAAATAAATTATTTAAAAATGAAAAAATGTTACTTGAGGGAGTTGGAAAAATCATATGTATAACATGGGAGTAAAGTCCCTTTTGCTCCCGTAAATGACACTTCATTCTCGGGAGGAAAAGTAGCACTTTGCTCTCTTGTCATACAAATAGCTATAATCCCTCTACTCATCGGCTCACAGCAATTAGACCTCCTAAAATTTACAACAAAAAAATAAAAAAATTAAAATTCTATCAACACAAAAACATCTCTTACGTACACTATATTTATTATAGATACACTATAAACTGTCATACAATGATGAGACCACTAATAACCGGCAACATTGTGAAGTAAAAAGAGATGAAGCTAGTAGCGGTGGAAATAATCGTTATAACCGTATAAATTTACATTACATTACATAGTTTCCCACCTTTAGACGTATTGGAGTAGTATGTCACTGTGACAGGAGACTTTTATAAAATACTCATGTCACCTCGTGTCATAGACGTCTAAAGGCGGGAAACTATGTAATGTAATGTTAACACATTGACGGACAGAACGTCTATAGACGTCTAATTTCCATTGATGGAATGTGACACAACGTCTATAAACGTTGCATTTTTCCCTATTCTACTATGCAAAATACATATCTATAGTGTCACAACACTTGCTTATACATTTGACGCATTGTCCGTCAACGTGTTAATTTATATGTTTATATCGATAATTTCCACCTCTAATAATTTGGTCTCTTTTTATTTCACAATATATTATGTTTCCATCTTTTGCGTTATTTTGCCGGTTATTAGCGAGCTCATCACTGTATACTATACACAAACGCAAAAGATGGAAAACCTAATACACTGTGGAATAAAACCAGATGAAACTTGTAGAGGTGGAAATTATCGATATAAACGTATAAATTAACATTGCATTGCATAGTTTCCCACCTTTAGAGGCCTAAAATGTATTTTGTAAAATATTCCTGTCACAGTGACAGTTGTCATACTCCTCCGACACGTCTAAAGGTGGGAAACTCTGTAATGTAATGTTAATTTATAGGTTTATATCGATAATTTTCACCTCTACCAGTTTTATCTCTCTTTACCTCACAATGTATTCCATCTTTTGCGTTATTTTGTCCGTGATTAGCGAGCTCATCACTGTATACTACTTTATACTACAGATTCCATCCTTACGAAGGAGAAAAGATAGACGAGGACTTAATTAGGGCAGAATTTACAAAAAAATAGTAATATAAAAATCAAATTAGATCGAAACAATGCTTTAATGATAACAATGTTAGAGTTAACCAAATGTTGCATCAACAGAAATTTAACCTCGGTTATATTGTGTCAATATAATAATATACAGTCCGTCTAATTTACTTACCGTTGCACGTCATTATCTACGCCAGAGATCTAAGTTGACGTAGTTGCCAAAGTATAAAAAAAATCGTGAATCCATTTTAAAACAAATAGATCACATAATTATTGTAAACATGGATTATACAACAAAACGAATTAATATTCAATGTAAATAAATAATAACTAAAGGCTACGGCTCCACGGGCGAGAAATTGACGCTAGCAGTAGCCCTAAAACGAACTTAGGGTTCCGCGAAACGGATAAGGAATAGCCGAACTGAACCGACTACGCACAAGTCCTATAGTCGGTTCAGTTCGGCTATTCCTCTTTCGTTGCGCGGAACCTTAAGTTCGCTTTACGGCTAATGCTAGCGTCAATTTCTCGCCCGTGGAGCCGTTCGCTTAGAAATAGAAAACAATAATTAAGTTACAATCTTCCGTTAAAGTAAATAATAAAAACAGTAAATATAATAAAACAAATACAGTAAAGAGTATAAACAAATATGAAGTGTCATCACCGCAACTGTCAAATAAATGTTACCAATTTATTCTAAAATGGCACCTTCGTTCGATGACAGTTACAGTGTATCCCTAGCAAATGTACTTCATAAAAACGCTTTATAATCCATTTATACAAATTAAATGAAACATATTATTGTGTATTTCTTTAGGTTAACATTAATAGAAATCTTCAAATATTATTTTTACGCGTATATAATAAAATATGTCTAGTGGCTGTAATTCCACTGTACTAAGCAAAATGATTCTCAAAAGGAACACATCTACCGCCTAAATATTTCGTGTTGGTATCATGTGACGTCACAGGCTATTACGCGGATGACGTGCAACGGTAAGTAAATTAGACGAAGTATAGGTACCTACATATAAATGAATATAAAAAATATAAGGGGTTTTTTGCGACGTTCGTGATTGAGATAGTGCACCAAAATTTGAGAATAAGTAGACCATGACATAATTCAGTAAAATTTCCTAAGCCGGAAAACAGTGTGGGGGACGAGGGTAGTTATAAGGGGTCAAAGTCGCGGTTTTTATTTTTTTTTGCGCTCATGATCGAGGTTGTGCACCAAAATTTGGTAATAAGTAGGTCATGACGTAAGTAACTATAATCTCCAGGAGTGGAACGCTGCGTGGCCGACAAATGGGTGGGGGCAGGGGTGAATATAAAAATTATAAGGGATTTTTTGTGATGTTCGTGATCGAGATAGTAAACTAAAATTTGGGAGTAAGTAGATCATGCCATAACTAAGTAAAATCTCCAGGGGCGAAAACCAGAGTTGGGGATGAGGGTAGTTTTAATGGGTCAAAGTCGCAGTTGGTATTATTTTTTTTGTGACGCAGCACAACCTTTGGCCCCCACTCAGCGTTCCGATCATGGAGATTTTACTTAGTAATGTCATGGTCTACTTATTCCCAAATTTTGGTGCACTATCTCGTCCATGAATGTCACAATAAACCCCTTATAATTTTTATATTCACCCCTGGCTCCACTCCCTGGTTGACCACGCAGTGTTCCGCACTCTGGAGATTTTACTTAGTTACATCATGACCTACTTATTCCCAAATTATGGTGCCCTAAAAAAATAATAAAAGCCGCAACTTTGACCCCTTATAACTACCCTCGTCCCCCACTCTGGTTTCCGCCCGTTGGGGAAAGTCATGTACACAACTAATTCAACATAATATCCCCGTATAGTTTTTCCATATTACTTATCACGCACAAAATCCGCTCCCAACTCTTAGACTAATGACTTAAGATGAATTTCAATGCATCATCCAAAGTTAAAATTTTTGCTTAAGCGTGAGCAAAAATATTTGTATTTATGAAAATATTTTTACTTGTTGGAACGAAACTCAATGGAGTTAACCCTTAAATGCTCACATGGACGTTTCAAGACGTAGACACTGAGATGCGGTATGTCATACCGTTGCCTATTCTCCTTTGTTTTTAAAATGAGTTTGCCTTATATCAAAATACTGCTCCAACTAAAATAAACTTTATGTTTTCAAGAAAACTATGAACGCATGCATAATGTTAAAAAAATGGTGAAGGTTTTTAAAAAATATTTATAAACCGAACTATGTATGTATAAAAAAACGTATGCCGGTGCTTTGACATAGTAGAACCATTAGGTCCCTAAATCCCAATTAGGCCTGTTTATTTCTCAATTCGGCGACGAATCGCTCCAATAATTCGGCATAGTATAGCGCTGTGACCGTTTTGTCCTTTTTCCAGAAGTCCATATAGATCACACCTTTTGAATTGCAGAAAATGGTAACCATCACTTTTCCGGCCGATAGGACAGTCTTCGCCTTCTTCGAAGCACTTTCGCGGGGTAACTTCCACTGTTTCGAGTGTCCATTTGTCTCTGCTGTGTAATAGTGGATCCATGTTTCGTCAATCGTTATGAAAGAACGTAGAAACTCCTTCTGATTACACTTAAACAGCCTCAAACTTTTGAGGCTGTCCTAGTGAGCAAACACGGCACCCATCGCGCCTACAGCTTTCTTATGCCCAAAATTTCATGTAAGATATACCCACTCGATCTTGAGATGCCTACGGTTTCATAATGTTGTTCTGAAGCTATTTCCTTGTGGCATCTTTACAATCAGCTATTTTCAATGGGAAATAAGCCACAATTTTAATTGTCAAGATTGGATCACATGGAACAGAACAACTTAGAACGGGTTCCTACAACATTCACAAGAAATAATACGAGGAAAATATCAATACCATATATAAAAGGACTATCCGAGAAACTTAAAACAATAGGAAATAAATTCAACATTTTAACAACATTCAAAACAACAAACACATTGAGATCTATTCTATCTAAAACTAAACCTAACAATGAAAAACAAAGAACAAAGAATTGCATTTATAAAATACCTTGTGAATGCGAACAATTTTATTTAGGTGAAACATCAAGACCATTAAACGTTAGAATAAGTGAACATCAGTCTTGTATTAAAAATAGAGAATTTGATAGGTTTTAAATATATCAACACGCATGGGATAATGAAAATAGAGTTTGGAGAGATTCAAGAGTAGTCCTGAAAGATTCAGATATTAAAAAGAGAAAAATCAAAGAAGCGGCTCTAATTATGCTAAATGAAACCAATTGTGTCGCAAATTCCTCGGTAGAATGCAGTAGGATGCGGTTACCCATACTTAAAGAGGAAGTCAATAGAAAGAAAATACGACGATAAGTAAGTCAATAACATATCGAGTTAGTACAAATTTTATATTTTAGTATTACTTATTGTATATCTATGTATTATTAATACTATTTATAATTTAAACATATTAAAGTCAGAATTTGGTATTAGTTTTTTGAAAGTAAATTAAATATAAGACCAAATACTTACGATGTCGGGATAGTATCACAAGGTTTTTTCCTGGTTTTGCCTCGTGATTTACTATGGATTCTCTAACGCGAGAATTTTACTGTCATCGTTGCATTTGGTTGTCTTTTAAAGACATATCACATGCTATGTTTTTTTTGTGACGGATATTCTTGAGTTGGGATTGATTTCATGTAATCAAATTGATCTTTTAGTAAAGTCGTCCCAGGAACGCAACTCATAAATATTGGCGATATCATTTTAAAGTCTTCTACTTTAAAATGTATGATATACGTCTGAATTGCCAATATAAATGAGTCAGATTAAATAAATTATTAGAAGAATTTTTTTACTTAGCAACAACAATTTTGTTTATTTTAGTAGTATATTGTATTTTGACAACAAAACCCGATTTGGGCTTCGAAGCGTTAATAAAATCATTTTTTTGGTAAAATTGTGGCTTATTTCCCATTGAAAATAGTTGATCCTACTGTTTCAGCTATCTCGAGCACATTTAGTTGGCGGTCTCTCAATACGAGATAGTGGATTTTTTTCACGTTATCATCCGTGGTAGCTGTTTTCGTGGCACCTAGGCATGACTTATCAGAAAACGACTTATTAAAACAATTTTTGTGGGTCGCCATCGAAGAAAAAGAGTCACTGTACACAGCATCTAAGCGCTCTTTGACTTCGCTGTGCGATTTCTATTCCAAAAATTAGAGTTGAGTAACCGATTTTTATTGCTCTTTTTTCATTTTTCTAAAACCCCAGACGCGGTTAAAACAAAACTACGAGTCCGATGCGGCTCAGATTTTGACATAGGCCGTCTATAAGAATGAAATACGCGATGCACGATAGCAGATTCATTTTGCGGTAGTGGCGCCAATGGGCGGAGAGACTAAGTACTTATCGGACCACCCACGTGTGTGTACTTATTGAATCCATTACCTTAAACGCACATAACTTGAAAACTACTTACTCTATCGCATTAAGACAAATGGATGACATTTACGGAAAACGTAACGAAGAATCAAAAGCACATGCTAAAATGATTATTACGACAGTGGCCTAGATTGTGAAAGGGGAAAAGGAAGTGTAATATATCCCAACAGCGGAAAACTATTTTTTAGCACTAGGTAAAGTAACCTCATAAGCCAACATTTATCTCTTCCCTTAAAACTACGTCTAGTTAAATGCTACATTTTTTCGATTTTACTATATAATGTGGAGGCCTGGACGCTAACAGAGACGTTCATGAAAAAACTAGAAGCATTCGAAATGTGGGTGTACCGACGCTATATCCTGGACCGTACATGTCACCAACATAGAGGCAATCCACAGAAGCGGGAAAGAGAAAGAAATCGTGAGCACAATTAAACAAAAAAAACTTGAATATCTAGGTCACATATTGAACCACGATAAGTACAATCTACTTCAATTGATTGTCCAGGGGAAAATAGATAGTAAGCGTGGGCCAGGCAGGAGAAGACACGCGTGGCTCCAAAATCTGTGGAAGTGGTTCGGGCTTACATCAGTTCAGAAGTGCCGTAAGCAAGATCAGAATGGTCAGGTTAATAGCCAACGTTCGCACCGAACAGGGCACTTGAAGAAGAAGAAGAGGAGAAAGAAAATATCCTAACATGTGTAAACTGTTTGTTAAGTTTGACCAAAAAATATTGGAAGGTTTTAAAATAATGGGCTATAATCAAAGGTAATACCACTAGTCCTCTAAATTTTATCGATAAATTTTTTTGTTTTCACGAAAACTTCTTTATTTGGTAAAATTACGAAAACAAACCGAATGATAAAATCACGAGTCCGAAGGACGAGTGATTTTATCCATTTCGGTTTGTTTGAGTGATTTTACCCTAAATAAAGAAGTTTAAGTATGAAAACGAAAAAATTTATCAAGCAAAATTTAGAGGACGAGTGGTATTTGAAAAGATTATTTTGTGAACCAGTATGTATTATTAGTAAATACGGGCATCTGTGAAATATTAGGTATGTACGTATTATGTGAAATTTAGGGTACCTTAAGTTTTATCAGGGAAGAGACTGTTTTATTAAGGAAGAGTCTGTTTTATCAGTATTACACTCAATGATTGGCTAGAACGACGCGTGGTGATTGGCTGAAAAAGCAAAAACGTCAGAATTTGACAGGTGAAAAAAATAATCATTTTAAAATATTTGTAATAAAACACTCTGTATCTCGGTAAGGAGAAATATATAGGTATTTTATTTGTGTTTTAGGTTATATCGTCGTATTTTGCGCTAAGGTTTTTCCAGTTACTATATGGACAATTTTATTCTTAATGAAATACCCTGTATAATTATGGTTTTGTTTTTTCGATTAACGTGTTTTATAAAAACTGAAAAAATAAGAAAAATGATAGCAATAATAATTATTATTAAACTAAGTTTTGACCAAACTTGAAACGTATTTCAGAACGATTCTCTAAATAAATCTCATCTTCCTTTACTACCGCTTACATGGTCTTAATACATTCAGTTAGTACATTTAATCATGGTATATGCATAGTGTGACCAACTCCAATTCAGTCGAATCCGGGACAAGGCTGAAAAAAATACCTGAAATCCGGGACTTTTCAATAAAAATCGGGCCATTTTTTTTTCAGAAGACGATAATTAAAATACATGTTGTTCTGAAGCTATTTCCTTGTGGCATTTTTATAATCAACTATTTATAATGGGAAATAAGCCACAATTTTACCAAAAAAGGATTTTATTCACTGACACAGTTCAAGTTTTATTCACTGTGTCAGTGAATAAAATCTTTTTTTGGTAAAATTGTGGCTTATTTCCCATTATAAATAGTTAATTAAAATACAGAAACGAAAAAAAGTCCACCGTTTTAGTTTTCGTAGAATTATAATACCACGATATAAAATACATGCGTTTTGGATGTGGTATTAGTATTACACTCTAGAAATTGTTTACTTTTTTTCGTCCCACCAATTCAATTTGATGTGAATTCTTAGAAGAATAACGTATTCAAAATTTCAAAATAGAATTTTACCAAAACGTTGAAAATTCGGATGGCCCGGAAGCCTTGTCCGGGACGCCGGGACACGACTTCGTAATTCGGGCCATGTCCCGGATTTTTCGGGCTAGTTGGTCACACTAATATGCACCAAATTTTGAAGAACCGCTTGGATTGACATGAAATTTGGCATGTCAAAGAAGAAAAGTGATACTGTGCCGATGTGTGCCCTGAGGGTGAGGATCACCCCTTCTCGAGGGTGAAAAAATATAAGTTCAAATAAGTCCGGATATGGATAAACTGACTAATACTAATCAACTTTTGTTCTATAGCATTTTTTCACTAAGTTATTTTCGAGTTATTTGCGAGTGAAGATGTTTATTTTTCAACAAAAAAAACACGTTTTTAGTCGTTTTTTTTTGCAAATAACTCAAGAAGTAAGTATTTTGTCGACAATAACATTCTTAGGAAAAATATATCTTCTAAAACAGTAAAAAAATGGTCTATGTATAAACTCTCTAGACCCAGTAGACGCAAAGTTGTAGCTAATGAAAAATAGGTACATATCCTTCAATTTTCAAAGCGAATATTTAAACGTAAAATGTAATAAAAAAATGTTGGCTTGGCAAAAGGTATATTAGTTTAAAAAGCCCCTATAGGGCTACAAACATAGAAACAAAGCCCTATAGGGGCTTTTTGAACTAATATACCTTTTACCAAGCCAAAAATGTTTTATTAAATTTTACTTGTAATTAATGGTATACAGCCAGCTACAGAAGAAGAAGAAGAAGAAGAAGAAGAAGAAACACATACAGGAAATTTTTCCTTGTGGATTTTGAATATTTAAACGTGAAATAACCAAAAAATGATGCACTTTTTAGGGAAAAATCATTAGAACTTTTTAAAGCCTATAAAAAAATATTTATTTTTCTTTTTTAAAAAGTTTCTAGCCTCAAAAGTAAGCAAGTTACGCTCAAAATAAAGTTGGTCCTATTTTTGGTCAAAGAAACTCGGGAAAGTTACCCCTTAATTAGCATCTTAAGAGGAAACAGTAGCGATCAACAGGTAGCGAAAACGCGTTCCAAGATTGCGGCTGTCATTTTGAATATTTTTTCGAGATATGTGGCACGCGTATTCGTAATATAATAAAGAATGGCGGTACAGAGCCCAATTTGAAAAATATATTAATATATGGAAATTACTCTGTAATTAAGTACAATATTAAAAAAACGAGCCTGTACCGCCATTAAGAAGAACAAAAAAATACACTTTCTTCAAATAAACTTTTTTATCCGATGCCTAGATTTTGTGTCATTGCGGAACTACTAAAATTTTTTATTTCATTGGTAGTTCCAAAATGACACAAAATCTAGGCATCGGATAAAAAAGTTTATTTGAAGAAAGTGTATTTTTTGCTCGTATTAATGGCGGTACAGGCTCGTTTTTTAATATTGTAGTTAATTACAGAGTAATTTCCACATATTAATATATTTTTCAAATTGGGCTCTGTGTCGCCATTCTTTATTATATTACGAATACGTGTGCCAAATATCACGAAAAAATATTCAAAATTACAGCCGCAATCTTGGAACGCATTTTGACTACCTGTTGATCGCTACTGTATCACCTTAAATCAAATTAATCGTTCTGAATATTTTGGATTTTGGTTTTTCTTTTGTGAGGCAAAAATTGGTTAAGATATTTCTGTTTAAAATTTGCATACACTCGTGATTATTGACTGCTTCAAGCACTTTAAACTACAGCCCCTTCAAAATAAGCACTTTGAACAGATGAAACTTACAGATCATACAAGGCACATACACGAGTAAAGCAACTTGTAATGTTCTGAAGCTATTTCCTTGTGGCATTTTTATAATGAACTATTTTAAATGAGAAATAAGCCACAATTTTACCAAAAAAATGAATTTATTAACGTTTCGACGCCCAAGTCGGGTGTCGTTGTCAAAATACAAAATAATCTATTTTTTTTTATTTTGTATTTTGACAACGACACCAGACTTGGGCGTCGAAACGTTAATAAATTCATTTTTTTGGTAAAATTGTGGCTTATTTCCCATTTAAAATAGTTCATTATAGCAACTTGTGAAGTAGTAACGATTAATTTCATTTGGGGTGCTAATTATGGGGTGATTTTCATGATTTTCTGACCAATATAAAGGGATCAACTTTATTTTGAGCGTAACTTTCTTACTTTTAATGCTAGAAACTTTTTTAAAAACAAAAATAAACCTTTTTTTAAACACATTAAAAAAGTTATAATGAATTGTTCCCAAAAAGTGCTTCATTTTTTGGTTATTTTACGTTGAAATATTCGATTTGGAATTTGGCAAGTAAGAATCCTATTTTTCATTTATTACAACTCTTCTTTTATTGTGTCTAGGAATATCGTAGATACTACATTTGTGTTTCAATTTTTATAGGCTACATTTTTACTAACAACGTTTTTTTCAATAAAATACTTACTTTTTGAGTTATTTGCAGGAAACCGTCTAAAAGCGTGTTTTTCTTTTGAAAAATGAACATATTTTCTCGCAAATAACTCAAAAAATATTAACTTGGTGAAAAAACGCTATAGAACAAAAAGTGCTTAGATTTAGTCAGTTTATCTTTTTCCGGATTTATTTTAAACGCATACTTTTTCACCCACGAGAAGGAATGAAACTCACCCCCAGGACAAAAGCACACATCGGCACAATATCACTTTTTTCGTTGACATGTTAGCTATGAAGTGTATGCCAAATTTCATGGCAATCTAAGTGGTTCTTTAAAATTTTTAGGTTTGGCAATATTTTACCGTCAGTGAACGAATTATACAGTGAGCACGTAAAGGTTGGAATAAATTCATTTTCTCGAGAATGGACGATTTTGGAAAAAAATCCCGGAACAGGTAAATTTTTATTTTTAAATTACGACTATTTGGCATATATATCATACTAGTGACGTCACCCATCTGGGCGTGATGACGTCATCGATGATTTTTTTAAATGAGAATAGGGGTCGTGTGATAGCTCATTTGAAAGGTAATTCAATTCTCTAGTAAGTAATGTATACATTAACATAATTATTTATACAAGGTGTCCAAAAAAAATTTTGGATTAAATTTATTGGCATAAAAAGAAGAAGGTATGTAATTTATTTAATTCAAAATGTATTTAACTGCTCTCATAAAACAGAAAAAAATGTTAATTTGAAAAATAATCATGGCTTTTCGCTTAAATTAAATGTTCAAACTGCCACGAGGCTTGTGGGTGGCTGCTATAATATTGAATTTAAGCAAAAATAGTTATTTATGAAACAGTTCGTGAAGTATGCTTTTTGCGAACGCACGCGATTTTTAGAGACATTTAGATACATCCCGTAAGTTCGCAAAAAGTACTTCACGCACAGTTTCATACAATATTTTATCTACTATAAACAAATAAAAAAACTGTAACTCTTCGTCACTGGAATTCATTTCTATTCTACAATTTTTAGAACTTTGACATTTAAAAATCCTAACTACTTTCAAACCAAGAAACTGTCAAAAAATTTGTTGTAAGTCATTGCTCATATTGTCATCACCATGACAACGCGAATGTTAAGGATATTTGATTATATGAAAGTGTGCCAAAAAACCCATTGAAAGTGTGCGAAAAAGTAAATCCCATTTAAAATACGTTGTTACTTCACGCACACTTTAAACCCTTCACGCACTGCTATCTATTATGACAGTTTTCACAAACTAAAAACTTATACATAATATGACATAGAGTAGATAAACAATATTTATTTGCCAAATAAACATTTTTTCCTATTTTCTGATAGCAGTAAAATGTATGTTGAATTAAATAAATTACACACATTCTTCTTTTTATGTCAATAAATTTAATTCAAAACCTTTTTTTGACACCCTGTACAAATAATTATGGTAATGTTTATATTACTGAATAGAGAATTAAATTACCTTTCAAGTGAGCTATCACACGATCCCTATATTTAAAAAAATCATCGATTACGTCATCACGCCCAGACGGCTGACGTCACTAGTATAATATATATGCCAAAAAGTCGTAATTTAAAAATAAAAATTTACCTGTTTCTGGATTTTTTCCAAAATCGTCCATTATCGAGATTTATTCCAACCTTTACGTGCTCACCGTATATCTCAGTATATTTATGATATAAATAAATATTAAAATTTTTTCCTGCTGAAACACGTTCTTCGTTTATACATTTTTATTTTTATGTAAATACAAGTCGTTGTATTTTTAAAAAATTCAACTGTTTAATGACTTTCACTTTCGCCGTACAGAAAACTTTTTCAATTATTTCTCCATAAAAATACATATTTCACTTGTAATTTTTGGTCCATGTTATTGTGAGACTTTAAAAAGGGTTGTTACGTTTAGCATTTCTATTTTAAACTAGAAGTGTTATAATAAATATAGAGTATTTGTAAGTTATTATTGTTGTATAACTGTACATTACTCAAATACTCAATGATACACTCAACGAAAAAATTCAATGAAGCACCCACGGAGGCAGATGAAACAGTAGAAAGTATTTGGCACACTTTTAAAACAACAATTACAACTATACAAATAGAACAACTACATACAAGATAACAATGTTATCTATAACAATGTCATAAGAAAAACAAAGAATACATAGATAACAGAATAAATCCTAGAACTGATGTATATAAGGAGATCTTACAAAAATCGCAATGAAGTAAAATATAAAGAAACCCAGAGAACCATCCGAAACAAAATGAGAAAAGCCAAAGAATGAATGAACAGCAGGTGTAAGGAACTGAGCGATTTACCAAAAACATGAATACTTCAATGCGTACCTACAAAAAGATTAAGAAAGTCACAAATATGAAGAAAAAATTCACTACAACAACTCTAGTAAATGATAACAACCAATAAGTATCTAGCCCAGAAAATGTAGGAAATATGTGGGGAAAATACACCGAAGATCTGTTTAATGACGAGAAACCAGAATGAATAGAGTGCAGGAAACAATACGTTTGATATATTTGATATTGATATATTAACATCAGAAGTTGCAAAAACAATCAATACGGCAAAGCCACGTAAGTCATCAGGTCCAGATAAGATATATTTATGTAGAGCTGATAAAACTTATCAACGAAGAAAACCTTCAGACCTTAACACTATGTATTATTTAATAAAATATACACAGTTCAGATTAATTAATTAGCCTGCTGAGCCATTTGCTGAAAATTTTACTCAAAATTATATTTATTTTATTTAGCGTATGGCTATATCAAAATTATATATACTCAAAATTATACATCAACGTATATACAGAGAATGTGAGAGAAACCTGAGCGACAATCAATTTGAATTTCGTATGGGGCTTGGTACGAGGGAGGCATTATTTAGCCTCCAAAAATACTACAAAAATGCCGAGATCGGCGAAAAGACGCGTTTCTCTGTTCTAACGACTACGAAAAAGCGTTTGATCGAGTAAAACACACATAAATACATAACTCATAGAAACCTTGACGCAACTTGGTATAAATCAAAACAATGTGGCCCTTATTAAAAACCTATATTGGGATCAAAAAGCGTCAATCAAAATAGACAATCGACTAACAGCAGAAATGTCAATAAAAGAGGAGTTCGTCAGGGCTCTGTACTTTCTCCACTATTATTTAATATATATTCCGAAAAGATCTTTCAAAATGCCCTCGAAAATATTGAAGAAGGATTAAAAATCAACGTAGAATACGTAAACAACTTAAGATACGCAGACGACACCGAAATTATTGCGGACAGTGCTGATTGTTCGCAACGACTTTTGATAACCAGATAGGGATATAGCTTGGGGCTGAATATAAACACAAATAAAACAAAAGTAATGGCTGTTACACGTGCATTAAATGCCGACATTAATATTCGTGTCTATAACAAACAGATAGAATCCGTAAAAGAGCGTAAAAATATTCTTTGGGAAATATTTTGAATTTTTTAATTACGATAATTACCATTTAATAAATGCATAAACTATCTCTACATGTATTTCTTCAGGACACAATTTAGCATGGCTTCTTATGGGTGAAACTAAACATGGTTTCTTACGAGCATATTTTTCTGTAAAACTAAACCTCCTTGTAAACAAAGAAAGTCTAAAAAAATCAACGTCACCATGAAGCTGAAAAGCATACGAAGATGGCTTTTGTGAAAGATATTAAGTCACTTACTACTGTAACGCAAGATCTAGGGAACCCATTCAGTGTAAATGGCTTTGGTCTACTGGTAGTTGATAGCAGAAATATTGTACACACGGCAGTTGCGGACAAATTGTTAAATATTAAAATACTTGGAATTGAAGAGTATGAGTAATGTCTAAGCGAGATGAAACGTAACAATCTGAACCTCTTCAGCCGTCAACCACCTCGTAAGGAATCAAATAAGCAGTTACAGTTGATATCAATGAAGAATGACTTCCCTTTGTTTTCGAAGTTGTATATTGCATCAAAAATTAAATACGCAATGGAGACTTCGACGAATTATTTAAACACGAGAACCAAGCTTATCCTCCAGCACCAAGATGGGCAATCTAAGAACTGGAGCAAAATCTGACTTTTTGGATTGTTTTGAAAAAATTTCAACTACAAAAAATAGCAAACCAGCTGTTGAAATAACAATCATTGACGGTGCTGCAATTGTGAACATGCTGCGACCAGGGTTGAGGATTCTGCTAATGGTATACTCGTACCTTACATCAAATATATGCTTCAAAATGTAAGAAGAATAGATGTCGTGTGGGATGCATGCCTGACATCTTAAAGAGGAAAACACGAAGCAAATGAAGAAAAGGTGTTCGAAAGCGTGTTGAACCTAGAAGCCCACTTCCCAAAAAGTGGGAGAAGTTTCTCAGAGTTGACGACAATAATACTGCATTTTTCACCATTTTATAGCAGGTATTTCCACAGACTGGCACAGACAAGCAAGTAATTACTACAATGAGTAGTGACATTCTAACCGTAAATCGTCAAGATGACTTGAGACTAGCTCCTTTCACGCACGAAGAAGCTAGAATCATACTAGAATCATACTGCATTTAAGTGATGCTGTGCAGCAAGGTTATACTAATACTGAAATACGCTGGACTACCGGCTCTTCGCTGGGCATGACTTAGCAAAGTCTTTTGGTCATGATCGCTGTACTGCCTTGACATTGTTTCACCTATAACATCGTATTATTCTTTTAAAGAAGAAGGAAAAAGACTGCATGGGACACCTGGAATGCATATTCAGACATTAACACAACCTTTTGTGCATTGTCTGACAGACATACTAAGGCTTCCCAAGTATGCAGAGAACTAATTCGGTGTGGCTACAAGAAAGGCTGCACACGACAGAGTCGTCGGTGTAGAAAGGCTGTCTCACAGTGTGCCGCACTTTGTGCTTGTGGAGATATTTATTTTCCATAATATATTACTTTTGGTAGAGGAGCAAAGTATGCTAAATGTGCAGTCACTCGAGCGCTTTGGGGACTTATTGGGTTGTGAAGAGTAGGTCCTAAAACCAAAAAAAGTTAAGTAAAGTTTTCTATTTTAGTGGGGACTTTCCATTTTTTTAATTTAATTTTCCATTTCCAACAACCGTTTTTTGAAGTTATACTTCTTTACCGGCCATAGAGGCTGAATTTTTATATGGTAAAACGTAGCGACCGGGCGCATGCGCATTATACCTTTGTTCTGATTGGTTGGATGTTCAAATGACATGTCAAAAATTATCCAATATGACAGCTGTAGCATAGCTGTGGTTTGGACGGTTTTTGGTTATGTCGTTGATTGATAAATGATAAATAATATAGAGTGGTTGTTATACTGCCTTTTTAAATAGTTTTCATATTATATTTTTGGACTTATTAACATGCATGTTGCATGTCATTGTGGAAGCCCAAACTGTGTGAGTGCGATTTTCAATCGCAAAATTACTGATAACCTATTCGCTCGAAGAGGTAGAGTGTGGAGAACTGTTGTGGATAACATCAATCAACCCGGAACGATTTACGATCTCACTTATTCAAAACTAAAGAATCGGAGAATCCAGTTATTACTGTCAATGATTACTGGTAAGTGTTTTAAAAATAAGTTGATAAAATTTGGTTCCTACATTTGAACATAGCCACTTTACACATTGCAAGTAATTGCGAAATTTATAGCACAAGTTCTTGCAGCAAGAACTTCTGCAATCAGTTGCAACTTGCAACTAGATTTCTGCAATAAAATGATTACAGGGTACAAGTAATTGCATAAGCTGACATGAAATAGACAGAAACTTTGACCTAACCATAAATTTTAGGTTATGTTGTTTTTATAAATTAAATGTGATTTTTTAAGTAGAGTTATCAGATATTAGATTAAAAAGGTTAGATTATTGAGAAAATTATAATATGTGTTATATATAACAATTGCAGAAAAAATTGCATGTACATGTTCTATTTAGCTGCAACTTCTTGCAGCAGAACTGCAGACTGTCTCCTTATATGCAATAAACCATTAGCTCATGTGATGCTCCAGCTACAATTTGCTTAATCCATATTTTATAACTTTTCCTCAGCTTTTCGCTTTCATGTATCACATTGTTGTTAGCATTAATGGTTCTGATTTAAGTCGAGCTGCAATGCCACTTTTTTTGAATAGCGTAGTTAACCATATATTATCTGGTAAAGTATCCAAAAATGTTTCTTACGAACTTGGTGTCAGTGTTCTGCTAACTGCAAATTATATTCATATTTACCAGTTTTACGTGGACTCATTTAACTTTTCTCTATTGTTTGGGAATAATCCGTCCGCTACAACTTTTCCCATGCGGTACGATTCATTTTCAATCAAATTAAGTCAAAACAGGAAGTGGAACGTATGCCGATGTGTGTAGTATATAGTATACAGTATACAAAATGTATATACACATCGATGTTCGTTTCAATTTATGTTTTGATTTAGTTTGATTGAAAATGATTCATACCGTATGGGAAAAGTTATAGCGGACGGACTATATCTGCATAAGTATGCTCTACAAACTCTACATAAATCACTCTGTTTGTAATGATCAGCTATTGCCCAAAAATTATTAAATGAATTGAGTCATTCTTTTTTTATATAATTTCGATTTACATTTAATGTTACATTTATCGTTACATCGAGGTCCCAATTCTCTCATTTACGTTAATTTTACAGTTTTTGTGGTGTATTCTTGGTCAGAGTTCCTCAGTTTCTTCAAAATATTAATTTTGGAAACACCTCTTTGTCTCTCCTTTCCAAGATTTTTCTTCTTTGGAAATTTTTCCTTAGCAGACGTATCTAATAATAAAACTAATGCCTTTGATGCAGGAAGGGGTTTCCGCTGTTGTAATTGAACATGTAATCCACTGTGAACATCAGATATAACAGTGGAAGTTAGTTCACTCGTAAATTATATAGATGTTACAATGTGTTTATAAAAATACTCATCAATAATAGAAATTTATAGTATTGTAACATTGGTTACAAAGTTTTTCCCACCGAGTGATTCAAAATTTGCACTTACAATGAGGTTTTTTATTAAAAAACTTTATATTTCGGTACATGATAAGATAAAAGATTTTAGATCAAAATGAAAGTTGTCCTTTATAGAAATCATTTAAGCAATAGTTGAAAAACATTATAAGTGGAGTTACAATGTTATTCATATCAGGTGTAGTTGTGATCTAAAATTTAAATTGGATTAATTTTTTTTGTAGGCTATACAGATAAATCAAAAAGTAAACATAGAGGACAATGATGCATTAGAGACTGGCATATCATCTCATACGGACAACACCGCAGGAGAGTTTTTTTATATTTGAACAATTCAGCTTCGCTTCAAAGAAAGTTGGACGCCTTGAAAAAAAAATTTAAACTCACCGTTTGGACTTACGGAAGATATTGAAAATGCTATAAAGTAGGGATATTATACGGGATTTGTATATACTTTTGTAAATAATATATTGTATGATATTTTAAAAGAAAATAATGAGTACCACCAATGTTACTACAAATGGCTAGTGAATTTAGTAAGTAATTTTGCCAATTTTGTAAAGTTGGCAAGAAAATAATTACTAAATAGTTGGTAATTTTGCCAATTTTCGCAAAATTGGCCAAAAACAAAAAAAAATATCTACTAAAAACACTAGCCAATTGTGTCTGAGTTTAGCGAACCGACTATAACTCTTGTTAAATTAAGGTTGAGTTTACACTTTTGACTTGCCTACAGATTTAAAAATATTTTTGTCATAATATACAGTATGTCCCTGTAAGTTGGAACGATAATATGGAAAACTTTTTTATTATTCATTTTACGAAAAATAGTTGTTCTACATAAAAGGTTCTGCAATATCTAGAATCTCTGATTCAACCATCAGATAGTAAATTTTTTTGGGTATTGCACAGGGTATGTCAAAAAATATGAATTTCACTCAAGAGAAAAGTAGCTTTATTTTTACAATATTGAACATTGTTATTATGAACAGTTAATTGGAATTAGAACTATATTCTAATATGCAATTACATCCTTCTAATTGAAAAAGAAATTAAAAATTTTTCTCGGCATATATCATCAACATTATTTTCTGTTATTTCAATTATGATAACTTTTGTTATTAATTTTACGAAAGAAAAGTTATAGAATGTTCTGCATGATCTAAAACCTAAAATATAACCATCTTATATCAAATATTATCGATTTTGTATGAGGTATATAAAAAAACTGTTTTTTATGACGACAAAGAAGTATAACTTCTTACGTGCGTACACAAGTACACACACTCTTTTTTTCAATTATAGCGCTATCTATCCATAATTTTAAAAAATGTCTCGAATAAAAGTTACTTATTTTTACGTAAGGAATCCAAATCTGCAATAAAAATGGGGCTCCCATTTAAGATTTTAAAGTAACCCCCCACCCCACCTCCGTGGGGGATAGTGTTTGGTGCCATTCGATAGATTTTTCAAAAATATTGAATATGTGTATTTTTCAGTTTTTCGATCTGATGGTCATTTCGAGAAATATTGCGGGATTCGTATTTAAAATATTAAATTTACCCCCCACCCCTCTCCGTGGGAAGGCGTGTTGGGTATCTTTCGATTGATTTTTGAAAAATATTGAGTACGTATTTTTTTAGTTTTTCGAGCTGTCATTCATTTCGCGAAATATTCGCTTTTTTCTTGTGAAACTTTGAAACTCACCCATTTCCTTACGCCCCGCTCAAATCGTCAGATTTTTGAAATATACACTGTTTTGCATGTACTTAACTTACCTTATTTAATTTGACGATTTCGAGTTTTTCTAAGGATATATTTTTTTTTTCGGCCCTCCTTATCGAACTGCCTTGCATTAAGATCCAATATATGGTAGAGATACATACAAAAATTCCTGCTTGGGCACCCCTACGTATAGTATCGTAGCTTTCAGCCCAATTGTTATAAGTAAAATATTATAAACACATGTATTATAATACAATTACTTCTCTTAATAACCCCCTCGCAGGCACCTGTGTCTAGCTTATTTTCACTATTATTTTTAAAGATTTATTTATGCAAGATCTTGACACTAAAATATGAAACTCCTACTTTAGGCATTTTGCGTCTGGGAAAGTTGTCCCACCGACCCTACCCCCTAGTAATTATTATGGTACTTACCATCGGCGCATAATACATAATTTATAATTTCTAATATAAACATTTACCCAATATTTACCTGGATCCCGCGTATGAAAAAAAGTTGATTAATAGAAAGCTGAAAATTTGTTAATAGCTTAACGGTGTCTAGTCGGACAAACTTTGATGTACGGGAACACTGGAACAGGGAAAGTTTTAATTGTGGAACAGTTTAAAAATTTGGAACGTCAGATTACGAAAATGTCCGATGTATTTTGTCGGACAGGACATCCAATTGATTTGTTACCCTTTCATTAAACTCTCATGCAAAAATCAAACTGCTATTACTAACCAACATGATTCCTGTCATTTGACATGTTCTTCGTGTTCCACTCATTAAAATGCCCAGTTGGTAATAAACATCAGTCTGATTTTCGCATAAGAGTTTAATGAAATGGTAACAAATAAATTGGAAGTTTTATCCGACAAAATACAGTACGCGGGATCCAGGACTACAACTTATACATGCTTTAAATTGTGTATTTTTAAAGAAAAATATTATCATAAGAAGCCATGTTGAGTTTCGGTATAAGAAATACACGTAAAGATAAGTCATGCATATATTAAATGGTAATTAAGATAATTAAAAATTCAAAATATTTTCAAAGAATATTTTTACACTCGTTTCAATGGCGGTATTACCTTTTTGAAAAAATATTATATACAAGGTAAAACAATAAAAAAAACATATGTTTACATAAAAACAAGGAAAACGCAACTTCCGGTAAACCGATTATTCCAGTTTATGAACTCGATCTTGTGAATCAAAAAAAGGAACCTATATACCAAATTTGGTTAAAATCGGACTTTTCGTTCGAAAGTTATCGTGCTATTAGACACATGTAAAGAGAGAATCTGACGGCCTCATATCTAAATTTGAACCTTTACATGTGTAGTTTATGTGATCCAAATTATATGCTTCTATCATTAAATGCATAATTTATTGTTTCACATATCGGCCGCACTACTCCCAGATTATTTTTTCACTTTTTATATTATTTACTCCACACAAACCAATTATCAGCGGTAAAAAACTGTAAAACCGTGGAATTTTGAGAATCAACACCGATTTTAATGAAAATTTGGATTTAAACTCGATTGACCCTCTTCTTCAAAATCTACCCTATGCCGAACCAGGCTTTTGCCCTGGGGGTGAAGACATCCCCATCCAGGAGATGAAAATTTTGATAGATTGACCAATTTTTTGTCAATTTTGTTCCATAAAATTTTTTTGGAAAGTTAATACTTTCCTATACTTTCTTTTAGCGATTGAAATTATGCATTTATCATTCAAAAAGCTCACGTTTTGTAACCGTTTTTCATGAATAACTTAAAAAAATTTAATGTTATAGAAAAATGATTCAGAATAAAATTGTAGCCAATAAAAAACAAAGGAATTTGCGTCGGACAGGCCTATGTAAACCCAATAACGACTGAGGTATTGCTCTTAAAGGATGGTTATTTTCGAAGAACTTCGAAATGGAGAACCTTCAATCTCAAATAACTCGAATGTGGTGCAATTTTTTGAGAAAATTTAAGAGACCTTTTAAAGCTCAGTAAAAACTCTTTCAAATGAGCTCTCATAAATGTTTTTTGCGTAAGAACTGACTTACTTATGACGAAAATAAAGTCGCTCCCAGATTTTTTTTAATGTAACAATAATTAAACTCTCGTCATTACAATCCTACTGGAAAGAAATATCCTCCCACTTGAAGTTAACTTAAGTTAGGTATAGTTAATACGATCCATGTCATTTGACCGGTTTGGAATGCTTAGTTTAGGAAAAATAGTGTATTAAACCGAAAATGACATTTTTATAAGAACAAAAAGTGCATTTTTCTTAAATAAACCTAAAAGTATTCATGATGCAAAACCAAAAAAATCAAAATTTTCAGTAAAAAAATCCGTCAATTAATATTTAAAACATTTTTTCATATTATGAATACTTCTAGATTTATTTACGAAAATGGCACTTTTTTATTATAAAAATGTCATTTTCGATTTAATCAACTATTTTTTCTAAAGTACGCATTCCAAACCGGTCAGTACACAATGGATCGTGTCAATTATTATACCTAAATAAAATGAATTTCAAGTGGGAAGCTATTCATTTCTATTAGGACTGTAATGAAGGGGGTTTAATTGTTACATTTAAAAAAAGAGGAAGCGACTTTATTTTCCTCATAAGTCAGTCAATTATCTTGCAAAAAACTTTTATCTTATTTGAAAGGTTTTTTTTTAATAAAATTTAACAGATGTCTGTTAAGTTTCCCCAAACAATTGCACCATATTCGAGATATTTGAGATTGAAAGTTCTCCATTTCTAGGTTCTTCGAAAATAACCACCCTTTAAAGAGCAATAACTCAGTCGGTATTGGGTTTACATAGGTCTTTCCGACGCCATTATCTTTGTTTTTTATTAGCTACAATTTTGTTTTTAATGATTTTTTCTACAAAATTAAATTTTTTTAAGTTATTCATGAAAAACAGTTATAAAACGTGAGATTTTTCAATAAAAAATGTATAGTTTCAGTCGCTAATAATTTGGAAATTATGAACTGTGCAAGAAAATTTTATAGAACAAAATTTACTCAAAATTGGTCAATCTATCGACTTCCATAATTATTTTGATTGAAAAAAAATTCATCCCCTAGATGGGGTTGTTTTCACCCCCAGGGTAAAAGTCTGTTTCGACGTAGGGTAGATTTTGACAAAGATTTTAAATACTCCTAAATCCAAATTTTCAAGGAAATTGACCTTGATTCTCAAAATTCCAAGAGAAAATGTTGATTCGACTATAATAGTTGGTGATTACACGGGCTGACAAACCTGAGACCCAGAGAACAGAGTGTACTCACCCAAAGGTTTTTGGTGCGCTGAGCACTAATCTGAGCTCGAACTGCCGAATTGGCTCTGGTTTTTGAAATAACCTAACTTAAAAGAGCAAAAATAGCATTTTTTGAGGTTATGTAGACCAGTTCAACCCATGATACAATAACAGAAGACATGACATGGAGCAGGTAGGCGGGGCCAACGTAGCTACGTCATTATGTGACTAGATTAGCATTATATTCAGTGTTGTCGTATAGTAACACTGTTTATTTTTTTGTTTAAGGTGAATTTTACTTATAATTTATTACACTTTTATCAAAAATATTATATTCATAGTTAGATTTGAATAGTCCTTAGGAGGTGTGATCATAAATATAATTAACTAGCTGACCCGGTGAACTTCGTTGCACCTTAGATAATGTGTCATAATTAGATAATGTGTCATAATTTTAATTCTAGATCAATTGGTCGAACGCAATTGCTAGAGATCAATAACTCAAAATCAACTGCTCGAAAATGAATTGGTCGATATAAAAATTGATCGAAATACAAATTGCTCAAATAAAAAAGAAAATTATATGTCCAAATATTTATTCACAATAATGCAAAATTTGTAGGTGTATAAGAGAGGTACATTTAATAGGACAAATTATGTGATATTCCACGTATATAATCACAGATATTAATTTGTGGTTCATAATATGTAATTATTTATTAAATGCAATAACCTATCAACACTATCTCTATATCTTCTATGACCATTTTGAGGTTGTTTGCCACTTATGGATACTCGTTCTCAGGGGCATCTTTACGTACGTATGGATACGTACGTTAGGGTACGTCCGTGTGATCACAGTTTGTTATAACATTTATTCTAATTGTTGATAGATGGCGCTATAATCGAACAAAAAATGATTTAGGAATTATATATACAACTATAATCTGTACAATTTATAAGACTATACAAATCAAAGAAAATACCATTTTATAAATGCAGTAAACACAATTGATTTGTTTTTATACCAAATTGCAAATTAAATTGTTAAATTTCAATACCCTTTTCATATTTGGCTGATTACGATTCTGACAACTGTCACAATTAACTTAAATGTCAGATTATAATAAATGTTATAAATGTGTATTACCACGGACTTACCTTTTTTGCGTTTACTTGCGACATACTGAAAATATGCCTCTGAGAAGGACCACACTGTTCAATTTTTAGTTCATTTAAACTTTGTTCTTGTTCTAGAGCGGAAATAAATTTCTGCCGTTATTTTTCTTATATTTCCAAAGCTCAAACATATTTAAGATTTATAATAAAGATGTTTTCAGCATAAATTAATTTACGATTATATACGTGGCATATCATATAATTTGTTCTATTATACTATCTTTCTTATGTCTATATTTTGTACTATTGTGAATAAATATTTTAGATATACAATTTTCTTTTTTATTCGAGCAATTGACTTTGAGTAAATGTGGCCTTTCGGCAGTTGCTTTTCTCTGTAATAATTGTATAAACTCTAAAAAACGTAGGTGTTCTGCAAAATATTTTATAGAAAAATTTTTTGATAACCTTTAATTTTATGCTTCTGTATTTTGGTAAAATTTTAAAAGCATTAAAAGGAGTAAACTGATGGACGGATCTATTGAGACAGAGAGCGAAGTGTTCTTGCGCTAGTTTTTTGGGGAGAAAATTATTATTGTAGCAGAGATACACGCCTTCGCCAAAATTTTGATTATTATACCAGAGATGCGTCTCCATCAAAAGCAGCATCTGCCAAAATTTTGATTATTATACCAGAGACATGGTCCTTCGGCAAAATTTTGAAATATTTTTTGTACATTAAAAATAGTAATCGAAAAATTAAAAACTTCATAATTTCACGGATGTTAGTACAATTTTCGCTCGTTCTTCTCGTGTGCTTAATGTCGTCTCTCGTGCTCTCGTGTTGTCCTACGGGTTCGTTGTGTTATCTCGGAAACTAATTGAGCTAGAGAGACGGTTTATATACCATTGGATAGCGAATTCAGCAGGGAGTCTAACTGCCAAATTTCATAAAAATCGGTCAAGTAGTTTCGGAGGAGTATGGCAACAAACACTGAGAAAGAGAATTTTATATATTATAGATGTTAAATATTTAAATGGCTATTAAAAACTAACGGTTGAAGATAAAAAAGTGAAAATTTAGGATTGTATGTATATTTTCGTTCTACATCGTATAAAATTAAGAAGAAAAAAATTTGGCCAAAAAATTTAAAAAAATTTCTGGGGGGGCAAGCCCCCTTTTCACTTAGGTAGACCGTACCACTTCAGAAACCATCCCGGGATTATGCACAACAACTTTGATTAAAATCACCATACGATCAAATGCATAGTTTGCGAGTCTATACGGAACATACATACATACAAACATTCATTTTTATTTATATAGAAGAGGTAATATTTAGATGGCTATTAAAAATTAACGGTTGGAGATAAAAAAGTGAACATTTAGGATTGTATGTATATTTTGGTTCTACATCGTATAAAATTAAGAAAAAAAAATTTGGCCAAAAAAATTTAAAAAAATTTCGGGGAGGCAAGCCCCCTTTTCACTTAGGTAGACCGTACCACTTCAGAAACCATCCCGGGTTCATGCACAACAACTTTGATTAAGGTAATCATACGATCAAATGCATAGTTTGCGAGTCTATACGGAACATACATACATATATACATACAAACATTCATTTTTATTTATATAGAAGAGGTAATATTTAGATGGCTATTAAAAATTAACGGTTGGAGATAAAAAAGTTAAAATTTAGGATTGTATGTATATTTTGGTTCTACATCGTATAAAATTAAGAAAAAAAAATTTGGCCAAAAAAATTTTAAAAAATTTCGGGGGGGCAAGCCCCCTTTTCACTTAGGTAGACCGTACCACTTCAGAAACTATCCCGGGTTTATGCACAACAACTTTGATTAAGGTCATCATACGATCAAATGCATAGTTTGCGAGTCTATACGGAACATACATACATACAAACATTCATTTTTATTTATATAGATGAATAAGAGAACTTAAGTAATAAAAAAATATAATTGATGGGCTTCATGACTATCGCAGCTTTAACTTTTTTAAACGCTTTTATTTAGTTCAATAGTTTGCGTCAAATATTTAGACGTTAATTTGACCGCCTTTTCTCCAATGCAAATGAATGAAAATTTGCCGACATATGCATTCGCGGGAACAATTCACGAATAGTCAATAAAAAAAAATTTTTTGTTTATTAATGGTTTAAACAAAAAAGATTTTTAATGGAAAATTCTCTTGTTTTTTACAATGTAAAAACTTGAAACTTTTACGGATTGTAGCTAATGATATGAACTATACATAATTTCACTTTTTACGTTAATTGTTTACGTTATGCTTCATAAATAAACAATAAAGTATCAAATTTTTTGCCCACTCCTACTACTTTTCATGTTAGTACATCATATAGGTTTTATACATATATTATTTTAATAAACATGACGATATATTTTAATGTTTGAAAGTGTAAGACTAAAAAGTAGAAAATTAAAAAATATGAAAAAATTTTTTTAAGAAACGCTTTTTTTTAGTTGCGATTGACTAAAATTAAAAATATTATAAAAAAATCAACTAAAAAGCAAAAAATAAAAAAAAAATGAAAAAATCTAACACATTCGTTAAAGAAAAGCGTGGGGCGAAAACCGTTTATTCGAGGACGACGCGCCACGCTCTTCTTTGACGAATGTGTTAGGTTCTTTCATTTTTTTTTATGTTTTGCTCTTTAGTTGATTTTTTTATAATATTTTTAATTTTAGTCACTCGCAACTAAAGAAAAGCGTTTCTTAAAAAAAAATTTTTCATATTTTTTATTTATCATTTAACACATTACAATTTTATTGTTATTTATTTCATCGTCAGTACATGTATTATACAGGGTGTATAATACATGTATTATATATATAGGGTGGAAAGCACTTATGGAATAAAATTATTTATGTCCTTTTTTAAAATTTTTTAAAAAGCGCTGAAACTTGTTCACTTTTATATATAAAGGTAGGCTTTTTAAACCTAAATTTAAATTTAAACAGGATGATTCACGCAGGCCTGGTATATTTCATAAGCTTTATTTTTAATGGAACACCCTATATATTTTTATATTATTAAAAGCTACTTAACGGCCTGATATCAACGACCCATATCATGTATGGTGTATTATGAATAATACAGGGTGAAATTTTGAAATTACAGTGTATGGAAACCACTTATGGAATAAAATTGTTTGTGTCCTTATTTTAGAAAATTATAAAAAACGCTAGGATACGTCAACTTTTAAATTTAGATATGCTCTCTTTAAACATTAATTAAAATATACGGGGTGATCCACACAAGTCTATCATAGACCATGATCTTTAATTGTAATGAAACACCCTGTATATTTTTATGTTTTTCGAATTTGCTAAATAACTTCATCACAAAAAGTGTATTGTATAGGGATTATTATGAATAATACAAGATGAAATTTTAAAACTATATAGGTTAGATTTTCGTCAAGATATTAAATAGGTACCTACATAAAATTTTGAAATTATGTAATAATTTATCATACTTTAAATAATAGTAAAGTATGTATATAATAATGGTATTTTTAAAATTAGCTAAATTAAGACATATATTTTCTAA
This sequence comes from Diabrotica virgifera virgifera, assembly GCF_917563875.1. Taxonomy (NCBI): domain Eukaryota; kingdom Metazoa; phylum Arthropoda; class Insecta; order Coleoptera; family Chrysomelidae; genus Diabrotica; species Diabrotica virgifera. The sequence continues at coordinate 112,215,904 of NC_065449.1, forward strand.
ACTAAGTATAAATAATATTTCTTTTTTTTTTTGGTTTTGTATTTTTAATGTCTTGACGAAATTTATGAATAATTTAAAAATTTCACCTTTTCAAAATTTCACCTTGTACCTATTATTCATAATGGACCCGAATAATACTTTTTTTGAGATAAAGTTATAAAGTAGCTTCTAAGCACATAAAAATATACAGGGTGATCCATTAAAACTAAAGATCATGGACTATGCTGTACTTGCGTAAATCACCCTGTAAATTTAAATATATGTTTGTAAAGCGCCCATTTAAATTTAAAAGTTGACTTGTTCCGGCATTTTTTATAATTTTTAAAATAAGGACACAAACAATTTTATTCCATAAGTGCATTCCATAGTTAATAATTTCCAAATTTCAGCCTGTATTGTTCATAATTCACCCTGAATGATATAGTTAGTTGAAATCAGGTTGTTAAGCAGTTTTTAAGAATATAAAAATATACAGGGCGTTCTATTAAAAATAAAGCTTATGGCCCCTGTTTGACTTTTATGAATCACCCCGTAAATTTAAATTTGTGTTTAAAAAGTGCAGATATTTATTTAAAATTGACGAGTATCAGCGTTTTTTATAATTTTTCGAAACAAGGACAGCAATAATTTTATTCTACAAGTGTCTTCCACACTCTATAATTAGACGTATGTTGTCTAATAATAAAAAAATCATGTTTCTGATTGATTTTTATTATTAGAATATGTTCTCAATAATTATATTTAATCATATTAAAGAAAACAGCACTTCTAGAAAGTTTACAACTGATATTAAAAGCTAAAATCTCCAAATCATAATGGCAATGCATTCTAAATTTAAAGGATCTACTCACAACGTGACGTCATGCGCGACCTGAACGAAATTAGGAATGCTACATATCATATCTTGGGTTATTGCATCATGCGTACAAAGTACACACACATTCTTTTTTTTTGCATCTTTTTGGGGGTTCTAAAATTGACATTCTCGGCAAAATTTAGCTATTTCGTATGCTTAGAGGTTGAGTAGAATTTTCGTCTCTGATGACTGGACTATAATGTATATTTGATCTGTTTGTGAAGTTACTGTCCCTATAATTCCGGCAACACTTTTTTAAAATCAATAGCAATTATGTTAGTAAATTAAAATTTTTAATGCGTATTTATGCGTAGGAGCACATCGTTCGTGCTCTTTGAAAATTAGCGCATTATGTTTTCCACCTTTTATCGAACCTTTAGATGAACAATTAATAAAGCAAAGTGCTTTTCTGTAGATGTACATGAACAGCAATGAACACGAAACATACTAAATTAAAAAATTGAAACTGCAATCAAACAAGTCTAAACTGGCGCCTGGTACAAGAATTCTATCGCCTGAAAACAACGGAAACTCGCGATTTCCACATTCACTTTACTTCTTCACGAATTGTCAGGATTGGCTTGCACATTTATTTTGATATGTAAAAATTACATTTCTCACGTGGGAGTTTTAAGATACAAATATAAGCATTTCTTTCTAGTAGTAATAGAATAATCAAAACTATACATTAAAAACAATATAATATAGTAGAGGATCCTATATAAGGTCGATTTGCACCGATCTGTTTAATGGATAAAAATTATTGATTATGTAATTTAGCATGTTAACAATTACAAAAAACAAGGGTTGCCCGATCTAATTTTGTTCTAACTATAATTAATTAATATTTTTGTGAATTAAAAAAAAATTCGATCCGGGCAGATATTATTTCAGATTTTTTGGATCATTCTAAACAAAAAAGGTCTTTTTTAATTTTTCTCTAAAGTTGATCTTTTTTGAGTTATAAACAATTTACTGAAAAAAGAACGAAAGATGACAATTTTCAAGGCTCAAAAACAGAAGTAATGTCATTTTTGTAATAAAAAAGTACATAAATTCAAGATCAAACCTTTTTCTATCAGGTCTCGATAAGAATTTTAGCCATGTTTTATTCCAAATAATATTTTTTAATTGTTAATGAGGAAGGTTTCTTATGAGGAGACGAGCATTAACAACTAAAAACCAATGTTTTAGAATGAAATAAGCCAAAAAGACTTATCAAGATCTGATAGAATAGGGTTTGAACTTGAACGTAGGTATGTACCGGGTGTCCCAATAAGAATGGCTCTCGGCCATATCTCAGGAACCGTTTATAGTAGAGCTTTGAAATAAAAAATTTTATAACAAAAGTTGCCTCAGGAAAAGCCTGGAAATTATTTTGATAATTGTGGGACCACCACTAGAGGGCGTAATTGAATATCAAAAATTAAAAAATCTAAATTTTACAAAATTTTCCTATGAAGGGGCACTGGAAATCCGATCGTCGTATTCTTCATAAAATTCTACGCATATTTGATTTGACAAGTTTAGGTCTACCTTTGGAAATAAGAGGTGGGGGTGAGTGGGAACGTTGTTATGAAAAACTGGCTGTGAGTCCGGTTCTGCTTAATTAAATTTTGCAAACTTGGTGTTGTTGAAGACAGATCTTTTTCGTCAATGTAAAAGTTATGATTTCGAACCAACTTACTGAGTAATATGCCAGCTAGAAGGCGTTATTTAATTTTTTTTCAGAAATCTAGTGTTCCTTGGAAAATATTAAATACAAACATGCATCTTTAATACCATATTACAAAATTAGACAAAATTAGCAAAACAATAGCGAAAACCGCATGTTAATACCTTTTTCTATCTCGAGATATCTTACAAAACGTGTAAATTTAAAAACATAACTGTTACTGTCACCGGTAAACGAAATTCATTAAAAGTAGTGTGCTATGGAAACAACAAAGAAACATTTTCCAGCTGTCAACGTATATTAGGTCTTTTCAACGCTTCTCATTTGTTTCGAGCCTCGTTCATATCTCGTATATTAATATTATACACGGATTATACGGCATATGACAGAGGCTCGAAACAAATGAGAAGCGTTGAAAAGCCCTATTACAAAGAAATAAAAACAACTATTTAGTGATGACATAAACGTTCAAATTTTTGCCCATCATTTTCGTTGCAAACATTTACTCTTTCAGGAGTAGATTGAACAGCAGTCTCATTTTCTGCTCTCGATGTGCTTTGAATGGCGTTTAGTATTCTCTGGATAATGTATTCTAGAGTAGTGTATGATGGGCAACAATTTGAATATTTAGGTCGTCACTAAGTAGTTCTTTTTGTTCTGTGTTATATTTAATTTTAATAGTATTGTTTCTCTTTATATTGTTGTTTTAATTAATTATATTTTTATACGTTGACATCTGGAAAATGTTATTTTGTTTTTTTCCACAGCACACTACTTTTCATTAACTTAGTTTACCGGTGATAGTAACAGTTATATATAAAATTTACACGTTTCTCGAGATATCTTGAGATAGAAAAAAGGTATCGAACATGCGGTTTTCGCTATTCTATTGCTAATTTAATCTAATTTTATAAAGTATGATTAAAAATGCATACTTGTATTTAATATTTTCCAAAGAAAACTAGATTTCCGAAAAAAAATTAAATAACGCCTCCCAGCTGGCTTATTACTTATTAGGATGGTTCAAAATTATCACGCTTACATTGAAGAAAAAGATCTGTCTTCAACAAGACCCAGTTTTCAAAATTTGATTTAGCAAAACCGGACTTACAGCCATTTTTTCATAACAAGCCACTCACTCACCCCCACCTCTTATTTACAAAGGTAGAGTTAAACTTGTTCAATCAAATATGCGCAGAATTTGATGAAGAATACAATAATCGGATTTCCAGTGCCCCTTCATTAGGAAAATTTTGTAAAATTTAGATTTTTTTATTTTTGATATTCAATTACGCCCTCTAGCGGTGGACCCACAATTATGAAAATAATTTCCAGGCTTTTCCTGAGGCAACTTTTGTTATAAATTTTTTTATTTCAAAGCTCTACTCTAAACGGTTCCTAAGATATGGCCGAGAGCCATTCTTATTGGGTCACCCGGTACTTCGAAATTTCCAAATTGATATTTTATATCATATTTTATATAATGGCAAAGATTTTTATTTTCTTTTCAGAGCATCATTACGGTAGCTTTCCTGATGAGAACTAAGGGGTTCGAAATGGCCATAGAAAGAGGGTAATCATCTCTAAATTGAAAATAAAAATAATGCCTTTATCTACCTACGTTCTTACTCACGTATTGAGTACAAGGAGACAGATTCGTTGATCTTTGCCTCGATGAAAAGATGTGTTGTGGAGTGCAACTATATAGACCCCACGTCTCTACATTCATCAACCTTTATTCCTTGCAAATTTTAGAAGGATGGGGAATAGGTATAAGAGAGAATCTGTTTCCGAACTAAGAAATCCAAAGATTTTATTATTTTTAAACATTTATTTGTTTGAAAATGGAGTCTTTTGGTTTCGACAAGTTGTTAATAGATGTCGCTCTAGCGTCTGAATGTTAATTATATTTTATAATTGACGGAAATGGCAAAGATTTTTATTTTCTTTTCAGAGCATCATTACGGTAGCTTTCCTGATGAGAACTAAGGGGTTCGAAATGGCCATAGAAAGAGGGTAATGATCTCTGAATTGAAAATAAAAATAATGCCTTTATCTGATATTTTATACTTATGTTTTTGAGCCTTGAAAACCGTCATCTTTCGTTCTTTTTTCAGTTTTAAATTGTTTATGACTAGAAAACGATTAGTAGAGGAATTGAAGCATTTCGGCTCGCAATTTTTTCGTCCAGCATGGATTTACTTGAAATTTTCAAAGAAAGTAGGGAATGGTCCAATGATCATTTTCTATATCATGCCGCTGTACGTTAAAAACTTGGGGTGGTTGCCAACCCATCTCGGGGGTGGACATTTTTTATTAAATTTTAGCCATGTAATGTATTGTAATGTAATTCTGAGAAAAAAATGTATTTTACATTTTTTTCGTGAAACTAATATTTTTCGAGTTATTCGCGGTTGAAAGTAACAGTTTCTCGATGAAAAAATTCACTTTTTTAGAGAGCTTTTTGAGAATAACTCGAAAAATATGCATTTAATCAAAAAAGATGTAGCTATCGAAATTGTGTCTTTTAGTAACGCAAACCAAATTCTTATTATAAAAGATTTTTCTGACCAATACAAACCGAGATACGGCATGTTAAAGGTTAGCTTTTTTCGTCAAATGTATAATTTGAAATATTCAAAGCCAAATAACGGGAAAACTTTGCATTTGTCGAGGACAACTTAACAAATATTTTTTCATGAACACAATCAGACCTTTCAAAAGAAGAAAATAAAAAGTTTCTAGCATAAAAATTGAGTGACTTATGATCAAAAAGAGGTCGGTACCTGATTTTCTTTATGAAAAAATCAGTGAAAACAACCCCCTAACTACCCTCCTAGTTAAAACTTGGTATTGGTCTTTCTGTAATTCCTTTTATATTTGTATTATCAGTACACCCAAGAAGTTTTACCCATTTAAAAAACCCCATTTTAGGAAAATTGGAGTTTAAAGAAAAATTGATTTTTTGCAGTTTCGTATTTTTCACCATTTTCTTCAAAATATCTCCAAAAATACTAGAGATACGAAAAAAATGATGGACTATTAAATTGTAGCTATTTTCATAACTAAAATTGCCTTGTGCACAGGTTTTAATTACAGTGAATAGTTAGCGAGATATAGCTGTTTAAAACCTCTATTTACGAGCAAACCCCCCCCCCCTTATCGAGCCTTTTAAACCCACCCCAATTAAAAACAAGGGGATCTTACGGAATTTAATTTACATAGTCTTATAGCTCTTCAAAAATCCTACAAAATCCTTTTAAAAAAAAACTTTTTATTGACAAAAATAAAGGAGCTATGTTCATAAAACAATTTTTTTTTCAAAAAATTCGGATATTCCGCTTATAGAGCATTTTTAATGTATATACATAATACCACAGAACTAGTTCGTATACTGGAAGATGAATAAAAAACTATTTGTATTTGTATTTGTACATATTTGTAAATTCGTATTTTTGTGTAAATAAATGTTTTTGTAATTCTTTAATTCTACTTTTTTTCTGTATAGATCTATTAAATTATCCATCCATCCAGCCATGGCACTACAGCATAAATCGAGCCTTGGCCTCCTTCAACAAGCTTCTGCAATCATTTCGATTTACCGCTGTTCTTTTCCATGAACGCGTTCCCAGGAAGTTCCTGGCATCATCATCGACTTCGTCTTCCCATTTCTTCTTAGTTCTTCCAACAGGTCTTTTTCCATGCATTCTTGCATTTAGCAATTTTCTGGGGATTCTATTCTCATGCATGCGGACCACGTGCCCTGCCCACCGTAATCTCTGCAGTTGAGTGTATTGTGCTAGAGTTGGTTCGCTATATTGCTCGTTTATTTCTCTATTATACCTAATTCGCCAGTTGTTATTTTTACTTATTGGGCCCAGTATCCTACGTAATATTTTTCTTTTAAACACATCTAATGCATTGGCAGATTTCGGTGTCACCACCCATGTTTCACAGCCATAAGTTACTATGGGCCTGATTATTATTTTATATAATATTATAAAACAATTAAATTATCAATAGTAATACCACTAGTGATTCAATTTTCGCGATAAGTCTGTCGATTTACTTCTAAACGAAACTGAGTTGCTTGAAAACACCATGAGTCCGTAGGACGAGTGGTGTTTTCTTTAAGCAACTCAGTTGAGTTTAGAAATAAAAGACAGACTTATAAGATAAATTAAATCACGAGTGGTATTTTATTAGACTATTTCACGAACAAAGTGATAGGTCAAAAATTCAGTAGAATGAGAGGAAGGAATTTAATAATAATACATTTGATCTAGGTAACCAAAATCTACCCATTTTTTGAATAATTCACAATTAGTCATAATCATGAAATATTTATTATAACTATAAATAATTTGTTATAATTATTTTTTACTTATAACAATAAATAGTTGAAGGCCCAGTCTTTTAGAATGAATGCTAGTCTTTCGTTGTTATTTTCTGCATCTAATTTGTAGTTGCGATCCACACAGAACATCATAAATTGTCTCCATATGTAAGATTTAGATTTTCTTGTGTTACTCGGTATATTTTCTTCAATGTTTTGGTTTATAACTTCGTTTGAAGTACCACCGAAACGACTCATTTTGACGTATACAGCTACAATAATTTTTTTGGCAAACGTCAAACTTTGGTTTGCGATCGGTATCCATGGTTACGTCGTTGAAAACACGAAGCTGATATACCAATCAAAATTGAAAGACAGTTGGTGTTTTCACTAGTAATACCACTAGAGGTCAAATTATTTCCGGAAATTTTCTAAAAATATTCATTATCAAAAAAAAATTTCCGGATATTAATTTGACTTCGCGTGGTATTCGGTAAGAAAATTCCACACCAAATTTGCCTTTGAAAATCCAAAGCTGCATGAACAGATTAATAGCGCGCCATAGCTTTGTCAGCAATTATTTAGGCTTTCAAATTCGTAATTTCTACTCATTGTAGTTGCATGGGAATACCATTTCAAGATAGAAAATAGTATATTCTTCAATTTTACATAAGTTTTGAGTAACTACAAGTGATAGAAAATGAATCAAAACTAAATTATGTAAACAAATAAAAACCAGCCTGTCAAAAATGTTCTGTTATTGTAAACGTCAAAAAATTTCCACTCTAATTCGCTGTTGGGTACCCCACGAGCAAAAAATTTCCGATAAAATACCTCCGTTGCCATGGTGATCTGTCAAAATAACGTATTTTGATTGGTTCAAAATTACAGGTGTGGAATTTTCGCGATAACACAAGCTGTCTTTGGTTTGTGATTGGTCAGATTATGTGAAAATTTTAAGATGAGTGAAATAGTCTACTTAATAAAAATTGCAATGCTATTAAGTGTGGTTTTTAAGGGTTGAAATATGATATTATATTCTTTAGCATAAAACAATCATTATTTAACCAATCAAAACCAAATTTTACCCATATAGTTTACAATGTTCGTATATATTTTTTGAAAATAAGGGGTAGTTTACACCCCTAAAAATAATCAACGCCCTTAAACATGGTATAAAATATGAAGTAGAGGGTGAGATGATCCTAATCTCAAACTTTTATATAAATCGATGCAAGCCGAAATTATTCTTTTAGGATAAGTCCATTTTTATATTTAGCTCCAACAACGGTTTTTGTACGGGTTGAAATATTATGATATTATATCTTAAAGCATAAAACAATCATTATGTAAGTAATGAGAATGAAATGTTGACAATATTAAAGTTTAAAATGTTATTTTATAATGTTTTACAATTAGGGGTAGTTTTCACCCTTAAAAAACCAAAAGCGTACAACGGCTGAATATAGAAAATGAACAAGAAGGTGAAATGAGCCTAATCCCAAATTTTTGTACCTCGATGCTGGACGAAAAAATTGCGAGGTTTTGCCATTTTTTCAGTTTCATTTCCTCGACTAGATCAACTTTAGAGAAAAATTACAAAACACTTTTTTTGTTTAGAATGACCTAAAAAATCTCAAGTAATATCTGCTCGGCTCAAAATTTTTAATTATAAAAAATATCATTTTTTAATTATTAATTAATTATAGTTAGAACAAGATAAGATCGGGCAACCCTTGTTTTTTGTAACTGTTAACATGCTAAATTACATATCCAATAATTTTTATCCAATAAACAGATCGGTGCAAATCGACCTTATATCGTATCTTAGACTGATATTACTACTACCAAAAATAAAGAAGACCTAATTAAGTTGGCTATTAAATTTCTAAAATGCCAAAATTATCTAATAGACCACGGCGAATCTGTGAAGAAGCGTGTACATTTGGATGTGAGAGCTGACATTCTGAATTTTACAGAAAAAGTTGTGTGATAACTTCAGTAATGATAATTTGACTTATTCTTCCGCTCAAATAGGTGGGGAATATTAATAAAATTGAATAAATTAAAAATTCTTAAAAATATCATTTTTTTTACTTTTCTTACTTATAACTTTAAAACAATTCATTTTGGAGCAAGGTCGTATAGAAATAAACTAACGATATTTGAATTTTATATAAGACGCCACTGGTTAAAAATGTTTTAATTTATTAACCTTGTTGCAAAATCCCAATAAACACAAAAAAGGGGACCAGTATTTTCTTATTCAATGTACTTCAATCTTTTTGTAATACAATTGTAGTACAATAATTTTGTAATCTAAATTAAAAAAATGAAATTCTTTCAAATCTTGCATAATAAGTAATCTATCTAGAAGTTTGCCAATTTTTTTACATATAAAAAAGCACATCACCTATCTAACGCACTTTATAGAATTGAAATCGGATTATTTGCACGACCTCAGGAAAGTTATAAACCATTTTTTGGCTTATAAACAAGCCGCTGGAAATGACTCGGCAAGACGCTTCTTCCTAAAAGCGAAAGAAAAGAGAAAAGTTGAATTACGAGGAGTGGTTCGTGAGATACAACCGGTCAAAGTTGACTGGCATTTGGACGAAGTTATAAACAATAAAATTGTAATCTTTGAACCGTTACCTTTTTATTTGGGATCGCTTCCTCGATAAAATGTTCCATATTTTCAAAATATTTATAATATATTAAAATATTAAAACCCATGGGTCATCATCATCAGTAGCTCGACAACCCTTTTTGGGTCCTGGCTTGTTCTAGGATTTTCCGCCATTCTGTTCTGTTCCTTGCTTTGTTTTTCCAGTGGGTAATCTCAAGTGTTTTCAGATCTTGTTCCACTTGTTCCATGTATCTAAGTTTGGGTCTTCCCTTTGACCTTCTTCCTACTGGTGTTTGCTTCATTATGTGTTTTTTTTTGTGTTTTGATCTCCAACATTCGTTCAATATGGCCCATCCAGTGCAGACGTCCGATCTTTATGGATGTTATGACGTCGGGTTCGTTGTATGCTGCGTATAGTTCAAAATTATATCTTCTGCGCCATACGTCATTTTCTTTCTCCCCCTTATATATGTGTCTAAGGATTTTTCGTTCAAACGTACCTAATAAGTTCTCATCGCTTTTCAACAGTGTCCATGTCTCTGATCCAAGGACCGGTTTTATCAGGGTTTTGTATATTTTGCATTTGGTTTTTCTCGTGATGTTGTTAGATCTTAGATGTTTAATGAGTCCATTATATGTTTTATTAGCAATATAAAACCCATGGGTATTGCACGTGAAAAGTACTGTAACGTTACAAACGTCACATCTTTAATATTTTATTTTTAAATAATTATTTTACTTTATCTTCTTTAATATTTCATTAGAAATAATTTTCTTCAATTTGTTTTACCAGTTTTCTTCGTTAAAAACTCGTTGGCGCCCTCTTTTATTATCTTCTATTTAATATATCCCTTTTTATTTAAATCATCAACTGAACATACTGAACGTACCCCATACATTCTTACTCTGTAAGTATCTATTTTTCAATACGGAACATGCCCGCCACTGCCTACATCGCACTGTCATGAAAGTGACACTTCATCCCTACTCCCTGACACAAAATCAAAATGGAAAGGAAAAATAAATCTATTTAAAAAGATGGGCCCATAAGGCACTATCTATTTCCAGACTTCCATTCTCTTGGGGTGAGTTCTTATTCTTATCATATTAATTACATTTCTACATCTTACAGTTTTTCTAAAAAAATTTATATCTAACCTCCAATGTCAGACCATGTGTCATGATATTTTAGATTTAAATATATCTTTTTAATTTACGTGTATGCACGTTTAGTAATCAAATTTTAACTATTCTCCTCATCTAAATTTCATTAAATTTATTCTTGTCATCTGCTGCTCTTTCTGACGATTATAATGGCAGACGGCACACGTTGGTTATTAACTTCTTGATTGTTGATACGTGTGTTTTTATCTTATAGTTTTTTGGATAAGATCACCGTCCTCCCTCTGGGAGCTTAAAAAAAAAGCCTATCGCCGGCGATGACACTAAGGCTGATGACAATGGGACCATGACATCTAGACAGCAGCACCCAACATTCAAGTACGACACCACCAAGACCGTAGCTGCACTGACCTAGGGCCACAACATCTGCCCAGGCCAAGAGGAGCCCACAGCAGTACCATTCGACATCAAGAAGTTACCATCAGCTGCCAAAAGCCATAAGTATAATCCAGAATTGTTAGTTTTTGGCAAGAGTTTGAATATATTTGTTAATGCAATTTACTAAGTCATGTTTTTGTTATATCTTTATTGAACAGTAAATATGATTAGTTAAAAATACTGTTTTGTTTGCTTCCATTCTAAATTTTCAGAGTTCATTTCTAAAATTAGGACAAGACGAACACACACCTGAGTGACTGAACTAAGCTGAGGGTGTAACGATGGCTATCGTGGATGATTGAGGTAAGATTTTCGAATATTATTTCAATTAGCTGGGGCCATGGTACAAAGACGCCAGGTACGATATTGCACATGCGACTATCAACTGATCGCGTTCTGTCGACGTCACAATGAGAGTAGCCGGCTGTTGGAATACATATGTTTATATGGGAGTTTTATCGATTTTTTAGCTTTTGGGGAGATTTTTGTGAGATTTAAGTTGATTAGTAGGCTTGTTAGTGTGAAAGAATTATTATTTACCCCTTAATGTATTGTCTCCAAAATTAGTTTATTTAAAAAACAACTGAAGGGTATCTTAAAATAAGTTTGTTGTAGTTTATTATTCTGAGATGTTTGATAGTTTAAAATTTATTCTTTATAAAGTACAGCTTTCTTAAAACTTTTGTAAATGGATGCCGTTAATAAATAAATAATGGACAAATTAGATTTGAAATTTCATTCGGTCGACAAATTATTGAATTTTATAGAAATGATTGAAATTTAAAGATGGATAACTATATAATTATGTATACTATTGATGATTTGATATTCTATATAAATTATATACAATGTTCTTAATTACGATTTACGCTATATATGTCGGTATATACCTACCCTACTCAATACTTTTCCTATGCTAAATAGTTCAAATTTCAAAATTGCTGTGGTAAGTATTTTATATTGAAGACCAAAGTAATAATTATTTATTCATCAAATTTTTCCATATCGCAAAAGAAAATTCTGACATAAATACGTATCAGTTATCAATAGTTCCGACTGGACGTTATTAGATAAAAAATAAATATCATCTTACAGTGACTCAACCCCGGCTGGGCATTGGGCAATAAAAAAGGTACATATTTGGATACTGCCACATGTATGTATATACTTACTGCCATTTTAGTCAAGAGAAATAAGATTTTTGTCGGGACACTTGAGCAGCCAGGTTGCAAATGGGTTTTTTGGATCTATATACCTAATGCATTATAAATACAAAAATTCCCGTCACAGTTCAGACGGGAAATTTAGTTATTAACAAATAAGGGTCAAAAATGGCAGTTTTTTCGTTTAAATCGCTACAGGTAAAAATAGGGTAATTAAATATCTTCCACTTACACGTGGATTGACCAAGTCTCCAAAGGGGGCCTAAAGAAACCTCTAGAAGAATTGGTGGTAAAAATGCATCAACTGGATACTATATTTAATAATTTAAATGGCTCTGGACTTCAGTTAAAGTCAGGGAAAAATTATTTGCAAATACTTGTTGATTTGTCTGAAAAGATTGAATGTGATTACAAAACCAAACACCTGTTTTTTCGGTCGCGCATGTATTTTAGGATTAAGAAATTTAATCTAACACTTTGGGAAAATATGAGAAATAAGAGAAAATTGTAACTTAATCTTGTGTTTTATTTGTTTTGTGATTTTGTTTCACACCATTAATAATCAATTATTTTCATCTGTTTACGTGCAACTAAATGAAGGCTCGATTCATAGGCGCCCATACACATGGGTAGAGGGGGGCGTGGCTCCCTATGGCTTTTCGGGTGGTTTAAACTATATATTGTCATCCAAAGTATACGAAATGTAATGTGCAACATCTTCAAGTCTAGCCCCCCTACAAATTTTTATATGTACGCCCATGGCTCGATCCCCTCCTTAACACTGGCCCCAAATAAGACAAGCCAATCAAAAACAAGCTCGTAAAATTTATTTAAAAAGCGACGAATACAAAAAAAATTTTGAATATACATCACAAATTTATTTTAGAAATTTATTTTTGTTCATTGTATTGTTAATGATTTTATTAAATCAAAATAATAAAACACCTACATTTCAATAAATCTTAAATAGTTAAACAGAAATTATATTTACCTATCTATTAAAATGACTCTTTATGACCAATTTAAGAATAAGTGTGCTCCGAGCGCTAATGTTTTAAATGGGGAATATTTAAAATCACTCTCATTGTGACGTCATGCGCGAACTCATCCGAATTTCGAATATTCCGGCTATCGTACCTGGCGCCTTTGTACCATGAGCTGGGGTAGTCCATCGGTTATATTCGTTTCACTGGCGCCGCAACGTTTATCATATGTGCTATTTCGTTTCAGTACCAAGAAAACAAGGTTGAAAAAATTTAATTTCTAAGTTAAAAATCGGTATATTATGTTAAAAAATATATAATTTCGGCTTCCAATAAATCAATGTTCTTCATTTTTTAATCCCATTCAACTCGAATAGGGACACCTAAATAACTTCGTACCAAATTATGTTGTAGTTTTTTTATAAAAACTTACATACCACATGTGTTTTTAAGGTGAAATAGTAGCGATCAACAGGTAGCGAAAACGCGTTCCAAGATTGCGGCTGTAATTTTGAATATTTTTTCGAGATATTTGGTACACGTATTGGTAATATAATAAAGAATGGCGGTACAGAGCCCAATTTGAAAAATATATTAATATGTGGAAATTACTCTGTAATTAAATACAATATTAAAAAAACGAGCCTGTACCGCCATTAAGAAGAACAAAAAAATACACTTTCTTCAAATAAATTTTTTTGTCCGATGCCTAGATTTTGTGTCATTTTGGAACTACTAATGAAATAAAAAATTTTAGTAGTTCCAAAATGACACAAAATCTAGGCATCGGATAAAAAAGTTTATTTGAAGAAAGTGTATTTTTTTGTTCTTCTTAATGGCGGTACAGGCTCGTTTTTTTAATATTGTATTTAATTACAGAGTAATTTCCACATATTAATATATTTTTCAAATTGGGCTCTGTACCGTCATTCTTTATTATATTACGAATACGTCTGCCAAATATCTCGAAAAAATATTCAAAATTACAGCCGCAATCTTGGAACGCGTTTTTGCTACCTGTTGATCGCTACTGTTTCCTCTTAACGCTCTAAAACAAAAATATTCTCATTTGAACTCTGTATAATATTGAAGTTACATAAAAATCAGAAGAACTAATTTTCTTCATTTATTTAATTCAATGTAACTCGAATAGAGGCACCTAAATAATGCATAACCAAATCCTAAAGATGCTTTAATTTTTATTATAAATAAGTTTATTTATTTATAAAAAAACTAAAACTACATGTTTCCTATGTTCTAGACTTTCTTTTAGAAAAACTTACTAATAGTAGGGGAGGAAAGTATGCTAAATTTGTAGTTACTCGAGCGTATGGGGGCCTATTGAAGAGTAGGTCCTAAAACCAAAAAAAGTTAAGTTAAGTTTTTCATAAAGTGGGGGACTTTCCATTTTTTAATTTAGTTTTCCATTTTTAACAATCGTTTTTTTTTTTCAATTACCTATAGCGCCATCTATCCACAATCCGAAAAAATGTCTCGAATAAAAGTTACTTATTTTTACGTAAGGAAATCCAAATCTGCAATAAAAAATGGGGGCTCCTATTTAAGATTTTAAAGTAACCCCCACCCCACCTCCGTGGGGGGTCGAGTTTGGTGTCATTCGATAGATTTTTCAAAAGTATTGAATACGTGTATTTTTCAGTTTTTCGATCTGATGCCGGATTTATACTCAACTATTGCCACTGCGGCTCCCGCTGTCGGAAATATTGCCCGAAATACGATATCGACGCGAGTGAGGTGTTCACATCAGTTCCTCGCCAATGTCCTCATAATTCATTTACCGAACGACTCTCAAGAATGGAATGTCACGACAGCATCGTCTTGCTCCCTTACCCACTTGCCGCTTTGCCGGCGCCAAGTGAGAGAGAGAGTAGTTGAATGTGAATACTTACTCGCGCTCGCGCTGCCAGTACTTTGACTTCCATCTCTAAAACCGACTTTTGAGGGAGCGCCGTGCAATGGCAGTAGCATGAGCAGCAGCAGCGCGAGTGAGCTATTTACACATTCACGCTGCCCATTCCCCTGCCCAATTCCCTGTCCAACAGGATTGAGTGTAAATGCGGTATGTTCATTTCGCGAAATATCGCAGGGTTCGTATTTAAAATTTTAAATCTACTTCCCCTCTCTGTGGGGGGTCGTGTTTGGTATCATTCGATAGATTTTTTAAAAATATTGAACACGTATTTTTTATTTTTTCGATCTGACCTTCGTTTTCGATCAGATTTTTGAAATATACACTGTTTTGTATAAACTTAACTTACCTTATCTTAATCTGACGATTTGGAGTTTTTCTATAGACTTTTTTTTCGGACACCCCTTAACGAACTCCCTGTATTAAGAGCCAGTATATGGTAGAGGTAAAATTATAGGATGCAAGGTTTCTCCCCATACGATAATCTGACTCGCTCGAGTAACTGTAGAAATCCTCGCTTGGGCTCCCCTACCAAAACTGTACCTTTACAAATACTCCCATTTGAAAGCTGTAGAATTATTTAAACAATCTTTTAAACACATTGTTTTTTTAATACTCTTTATGATACATTTTTATGATCGAAAGAGTAAAAAAGTACACTTACCTAGGAACACTTATAACAGAAAATAATGACTACACTGCAGAAATAAAAGTCAGAATCGAAAAAGCACGTTCCAATTTTATAAAAATGAAAAAGGTCCTATGTAGCAAAGACTTAACATTAGCTCTTAAAGTACGCCTAACAAAATGTTTCGTCTACAGTGTTCTATACTATGGAGTGGAATCATGGACGTTAAATGTAGAGACAATGAGACGACTTAACGCCTTTGAAATGTGGACCTATAGAAAAATTATGAGGGTTTCCTGGGTAGATAGAGTTACAAACGATGAAGTACTGCGAAGAATAGGTAAAGAAAAAGAAGTTGAACTTACAGTTAAAGAAAAGAAGCTACAGTATCTCGGACATGTGATGCGGGGCGAGAAGTATGGCATCCTACGACTCATAATGCAGAAGAAGCATCGGAAAAAGACGAATTTCATGGTTGAGGAACCTGAGAGAGTGGTTTGGATGCAGCTCAAAACAACTATTTAGAGCTACTGCCTCAAAAATTTAAATAGCTATGATGATTGCCAAACTCCGTAGCGGAGATGGCACCTGAAGAAGAAGATGATACATCTTCTTATATATAAATATATATAATAATAATATATCTTCTGAATATATAATAAAAATAAACTTCACAACAAAATTATATTTTCTTCTTCTTTTTCTCCTTCTTCCAACATTATATAATATAGGCCCATGCCTGTTTTACTTCGACTTTTAAGTTGGATTTATAGTTTGACGTAGCGTAAACGTAGACGCAACGGAGACGCACTGGAAAAGATCAACACCGAATTTTGTGTACTCGTGTTTATAAATGAACGCAAGCGCCTGACGGAACGTAAGAGAAACGTAACGTAACGGAAGAGATGACCAACTTTCATCTTTTACAGTGCTTTTCTTCCGTCTGGCCAATCATAAGGCAGAATTTTGTTCTGTCACTCAAAGTGGAACCGCCCCGCCCCCCTCATCCCTTGTGTTGTGTAGAAAGTTGATTGTCGACATATTCGAATTTTGTTAATTATTTGTTAATACAATGGATGTTAAGTTATTAATTTAATAAAAATATATCATAGAGTCATTTCAATATTTCAGATAAATATGAGTTGTTTATTAGCCTAATTCGTGGTTATCCACACATATTATACGATATAGGTAAATCCAATAAACATTTAAAGACCAGGAAATGAAACAAAATAGTTGGAAATCCCACGGCATGCGGCACCAAAGAGCATACTTTCGTTTATTTCCTAATCCATGTAACACACAAAACAGATAAATATAATACTGTAATATAATAAATAAACACAAAGTTTGTTTACCCGTGTTGAGCTGCCCCCCACTTGCAAAAATTAAAAAACTAATAGTCCTGATTTATGAGCTATTTATGAGCTCTCATATTCCGCAAACTAAAAATTTTGAGCTCGTTCCACTGAGCAGGAATTTAATACTTTAGTGGGGGGGGGGGGCTGAGTCAGCCCCCCCCCCCCCCCACTTCTTAAAAATAGGAATATTGAATCGGTTTTTGCGACAGAATTACGAGCTATTTATGAGCTCTTGAAATTATATAGTTTCGATTTTTGAGCTCATCCCCTTCACCCCCAAACAACCTTTTAATTGATTTAACTTAAGAGAAAAATGTTGAGAAGACTTAAAATATATCGTATTGCGGATTTAATTCCTATAGCATATATACTCTAAGAATAAACTATTAAATCACGTGCATTTCGATTATTGAGCTACAACCCCTTCGCAAGAAAACCACCCTATCTTCCCGGCTTAAGAGAAAGTTGTACTTAAAATGCATTAAATTAATTATTTGGCGACTACATTCATTTAATAATTTATAAGCTTTGAAATTACGCGCATTAAATCAGTAAATTGCAATTTATTTTATATAGTGCAGTCACTGAAAGTAAAAATCAACGATTATCTTCAATTTCGGTGAACCTTCATCGATTTTTACGAAAATTGGCCAGTGGTTAGAGGATACCTCAAGAAACAAAGGTGACATGGTACCACCTTGCGCATTTACCCTGAGGGTGGATACTGGGGGTGGATACCCTGGAGGTGAAAAATTATTTTATAAAAAAATAACTGCACAAATATATAAAAGAACAAATTATAAGCTAAATTTATTATATTAAGTTATTAAAATAAGTCAATACTTATTAAGTTATTAAAGATCAAAAATTTTAATTATTCGTGAAAAAAATGCATGTTTTGAAGCGGTTTTTCGTAAATCACTGAAAAACTGTAAGTTTTTACAAAAAAGTTATTAGTAGTTTTATTCGTATAGCTTATATTCTAAGAATAAGCTCTTAAATCATGCGTCTTTCGATTATTGAGCTACAACCCCTTCGCAAGAAAACCATACCATATTCCCGGCTTAAGAGAGAGTTGTACTTAAAATAATTTAAATTAATTATTGGTCGACTAGATATCGTTTAATAATTTATGAGCTCGCAAAATATACGCATCTCAATTATTGAATTGCCATTTTTTTTTCTATAGTGCAGTCACTGAAGGTAAAAATCAACTATGACCTTCGATTTCGGTAAATCTGCATTCATTTTCACGAAAATTTGAATAAAAAAATTGAATGAAATTGCTCATTTTTGATAGGTATTTCTAAGTACTTTGACAAGTATTTAGTACCTAAGTGTTATAAAATGCATATCTTTCCCGTTATTTAAGCTTGAATCCTTAGATTTGAAAAGTCGCAGAAAAAATTATACATTTAATTACCAATAACTTACTTTAAATTAACATTAAAGGGTTTTTCAAGTAATCAATTTATTATATTTTTTATTAGCTTCAATTTTAGTGATGAACACTCTTTTGTAAAAACTTACAGTTTTTGAGTTATTTATGAAAAATCGCTTTAAAGCATGCATTTTCATTCACAAAAATTAAAATATTTGATCTTTAATAACTCAAAAAGTATTGATTTATTTTAATCACATTATATAACAAATTTTGCTTACAATCTGTCCCTCTCTCGATTTGTGGGGTTATTTTTAATAAAGTAATTTTCACCCCCGAGAAGGGGTGACATATACCCCAGGTTAAAACCCCAAGTTGTTATTGTTAATTCGTGAAAATGAATGGAGATTTACCGAAATCGAAGGTCATAGTTGATTTTTACCTTCAGTGACTGCACTATAGAAAGAAAATGGCAATTCAATAATTGAGATGCGTATATTTTGCAAGCTCATAAATTATTAAACGATATGTAGTCGCCAAATAATTAATTTAAATTATTTTAAGTACAACTTTCTCTTAAGCCGGGAATATGGGATGGTTTTCTTGCGAAGGGGTTTTAGCTCTATAATCGAAAGGCGCGTGATTTAAGAGTTTATTCTTAGAATATAAGCTATACGAATTAAACTACTATTAACTTTTTTTGTAAAAACTTACAGTTTTTCAGTGATTTACGAAACCGCTTCATAACATGAATTTTTTTCACGAATAATTAAAATCTTTGATCTTTAGTAACTTAAAAATATTGACTTATTTTATTAACTTTAAATAATAAATTTTGCTTTTAATTTGTTCTTTTATTGATTTGTGCAGTTATTTTTAATAAAATAATTTTCACCCCCGAGAGGGGGCGGTATCCACCCTCAGGGCAAAGGCGCAAGGTGGTACCATGTCACCTTTGTTTCTTGACGTATCCTCTAACCACTGACCAATTTTCGTGAAAATCGATGAAGGTTCACCGAAATTGAAGGTAATCGTTGATTTTTACCTTCAGTGACTGCACTATACAAAATAAATTGAAATTTACTGATCTAAATGCGCGTAATTTGGAAGCTTATAAATAATTCAATGATATGTAGTCGCCAAATAATTAGTTTAATGCATTTTAAGTACAACTTTCTCTTAAGGCGGGAAGATAGGGTGGTTTTCTTGCGAAGGGGTTGTAGCTCAATAATCGAAATGCACGTGATTTAATAGTTTATTCTTAGAGTATATAAGTTATAGGAATTATATCCGCAATACTATGTATTTTAGGTTTTCTCAGCATTTTTCTCTTAAGTTAAATCAATTAAAGGGTTGTTTGGGGGTGAAGGGGATGAGCTCAAAAATCGAAACTATATAATTTCAAGAGCTCATAAATAGCTCGTAATTCTGCCGCAAAAACCGATTCAATATTCCCATTTTTAAGTGGTGGGGGGGCTGAGTTAGCCCCCCCCCCCCCACCCACTAAAGTATCAAATTCCTGCTCAGTGGAACGAGCTCAAAATTTTTAGTTTGCGGAATATGAAAGCTCATAAATCAGGGCTATTTGTTTTTTGATTTTTGCAAGTGGGGGGGCCAGCTCAACACGGGTAGTTTGTTTACTGTTCGTATAATTTATAGGCTATGTTGATGAATTAGAATTAAGTCATTGTTTACTTTTTCTACTCATGCGCAAAAATTCCGCTACGTCGATCTATAAATTGACATAATATTTTGTTCCGTCTCCAGTCCGTTTCTTACGTCCACGTTGCGTCTACGTCTACGCTACGTCAAACTATAAATCCAACTTTAGCCTCAATTGACGTTGCCTGACCTGACGTTTCCTCGGTCGTCCCAATGATTTTCTATTTGGCGATTTGTCTCTTGCTATTCGTACTATTCTATTTTCTGTCTTTCTTTCTGTGTTGATTCTATTCTATTTTTCTTCTTTTGGTCCACTTGTTTATTTCCTGTATACCACATCCCACTCGTATTTCCTCACTTCTTACTCTGTCTTTTAGAGTTTGGTTTATTATTTTTCGTAAACTTTCATTTCTGCTGTTTCCAGCAGTCTTCTGGTTTTCGTCGTGTCTGCTCTTGTTTCCGCTGTGTACGTCATTATCGGTCTTATTGTTGATTTATATATCCTAGTGGTTTTCGTTACCGTTGTAAATTGTAAGGTATTTGTTTCCTTAGATTGTGTTGTTAAGACTTCTTGCTACTCTGTCGCCATGTTGACTTGTTTTTGTACTACTTCTTCCTATTTTCCGTAGCTTGGCAGTTTTATTTCCAAGTATTCCGTTTCCATCACTTGTTCTATTATTTTGTTATTTACGACAAATAAATATAATTCTATTTTATTCAATTTAATTTATAGAACTGGCTGATGAATTTATTTTTAAAGAAAAAATAAATTAAAAAATAAAGACTAAAATTGAAAATGGTTGTTAATTTTTGAAAAAATAAATTATTATTTGTTTCACATAGAAAGTATTTAGCGCTGTGGACTAAAAGGATCTTCTATTTCCACTTTCATCTCGAGGTTGAGAATTACTCCTCAAATTTTCATCATGTAATTTTCAAGAAATTTCATCAAAGTTTATAGCAGTATCAGTATTTTCTTCAGATTCGAGATTAAATATTTAGAAATTTACAAATAGACTTTATGTATGTTTTTATGTACCATTAGAGAGAATAATATGAACGGTTTTGAAATTTGTTTAGTTTATTTTGTTGTCTGCTTAATTTGAAATACCCATGTGAAAAAGTTTAAAGCCAACTCTGAATCGTTCAGTGTATTATATCGGCAACACTTTCGTTTGAGATGTTCATGACAAATATCATTATTTTATTTTGCGTGTTCTATTTATTGGGATGTCTTTATTTTAACACGTTGTTTTTAGCGCATAAAAACATTATTGATTAATTTTGTACTTATTTAAGTAAATCTACTTTTTTATATTCCTATAGACTAGGCTGAAATTGTAAATGTTGTTTGCTTTTAAATAGTCTTCTGTATATATTTTCCTAAGGATAATTCTCATAACCGGTATAGCATTATGTTGCCTTAGGAATTTGCAATAACAAAAAACTTTAATAGTAAGTATTTCACTATTTCAAAGCACCATCAATCTCTGTTCCTGTAAAGACTGTAATCCGCTTTACTGAATATAATCCCATATATATTTTCTGTATTTATTTGTTTCTTTTTATGCCAGAATTGTGCCAAGGAAAAATCGTGTAAATGAAAACTCGCACTACACCTCTACATTCGCAATCAGACGGAATGGCCAAAATAAATAATAGAACTGTCTTTCAATACCTTTCACTTGTCGTCGCTGATAATCAAAAAGATTGGGATACTTTAAAATTTTTCTATTCCTGCTAGCCTATAAAAGTTCAGAACATAAAGGAATCGGTTATTCTACGTCGATTATGATCCCCAGACGAGAAATGAAGCTTAAGATTTTAAGATCTAATTTCTTGGAAAATTAATTCCTTGCGTTCATCCCTGACATACATCGAAAATTAGAAAGAAAAATTGGAAAAAGTCAACGAAATTGCTCGTAAACCTTTGAAGCTTCAACGACAAAAGGCTCGGCATACATGATACCGGGACAATCGAAATCGAAAAATGTAACACAATATGGGTATACATACAATCCCAAAAGTAAAAAGGACTTTGTCCAAAACTGGGAAGGACCGTACACCGTCTTGCCGAAATAAAGGATATAATCTTCCGCATCTATTTTTCGGCTAGAAATAAACCCAAGGTAGTTCATATCGAAAGATTAGCTTCGTACCATGGAACTGATTTAACCTGTTTACTCTTATTGATTTATGACAATTTCATCTCATAAAACCAAAACAATAGTAATCAGTAAAGAGCCAATCAGATGCAAAATAGAAATTCATGGTATCAGTATTGAACAAGTAATGGAAGTAAAATACCTTGGAATTACATTGTCAAGTTACGGAGACCTAGACAAAGAAGTGAAAAATCAAGTACAAAAAGCAAATAGATTGGCAGGATGCCTTAATAACACTATATGACGAAACCGACATATTAACACTGAGATGAAGTCAAGAATTTACAAAGCCAGTGTAAGACCAATAATGACATGTGCATCAGAAACAATACCCGATACAGCCACAACACAAAGACTACTGGAAACAGCAGAGATGAGAGTACTGAGAAGAATTACAGGAAATACACTGAGAGATCGAAAGAGGAGCGAAGATATTAGAAGACAATGTAACGTACAGTGTATAAACGAATGGACACTAAATAGAAAAAAAGAATGGAACAACCACATAACCAGAATGGGCGAGACACGTGTGGTCAAAATAGCACGAGACAAATCACCAATCGGTATAAGAAGTATCGACCGCGCAAAAGATGGAGTGACAACCTTCCATAGAGGTATCAATCCGCCAATGAACAAGTAGAATTGCTTATAAAGAGGAAGAAGAAGAAGAAGAAGAAGAACTTGCTGTTGGTATATAACTTCATCAATTTATTAACAATAATACAACAAGTTTAAATTGTTTTTTTTTTTCAAAATAGATACCTGTTGTCCAATCCTGAGGTAGACGGTTTGTAGTGGCAATAAACAAAATGTATTTACACTAGCGTATTTGCCATTACCAGATGAAATCTTTGGAAAAAATTTATGTTATATAAGGATAGAAAACAATAATCAATAAATTGGTTTCATTCATGCCCATTAGAGTAGACGCCACCCTTCTACGCTTACCACATGGGGAAATTTCTAAAGATATTTTGTTTGTCTAAATATTTGAGTTTCTATAGAACTACCGTAGCTAATAAGACCAAACAAGGTCAAAATGGCGTCATAGTATGGTATTGTCTACCGATGTAAGTGTAAATATTGACAAGTCATTCTATATATGACCAAACACAAAAGAAAAAAGGACAACAACCACCACTATGATTTTCGGCTAAATCCTCTAACAGGAAGATTATGATTACATTGACGTTAGAAGAATAGGGATGCATTATATAAGGCTGTGCAGTTAAAGGTACGGTCTTGTTACGGGTCTTCTAAGCTATCAGGTATTCCTCTTCTTCTTCTTCCATCCGGTTTGTATTCGAATGCCTGCCTGGTTATATTATTTTGGTCCTTCCTTAGAGTATGTAAAATACATGTCCTTCTTTTAATCGTGACTGCTATTTTCTCTTGTTTTGTTCTTCTCCATAAATCTACGTTTGTTATTTCATTCGGCCAGTATATTTTTAGGATTTTTGTCAACGATTTATTTATAAAGACTTGTAATTTTTTGGTAGTCCTCTTTTCCTGTATCCAAGATTCTGCGTCATACAATAATATTATACTCTTAATAAAATAACTGTTAAATATTTTGTTGATTTTGGTTAATTCCGATATATCGCATGTGTTCCAGATTTTCTTTTTAATGAGTTATATGCATGTTATACCTTTACTATTATTTTTTCTACATCTGATCTTCTACCGCCTTTTTTCTATAATTGACCCCAGATATGTAAAGTTAACTAACTCTTCTATTTGTCTTCCATTTATATCAATTTTAGTTTGTTGGTTGCTCTAAGGGTTTTTTTATTTTTTTGTATTTATCTTCAGACCCATTACGTTGTAGTATTTTGCAAGCTTGCCGGTCTTCTTTTTCAAATGCATGCTATGTTCGGTTATGAGACAAATGTCTGCGAACTCCAACTGGTCATGCAAGTTCCACCTAATACCTGGTTTATTATCGCTTACTTTCTGCATGATCCAATCTTGTATTATTACGAATTATGTCGGGGACATCCTTAACTCCCTTTGTATAACCATACTCTACCGTTTCTCCTAATCCAGAAAACCACTGCGCATCCGCTAGGAAAAATATTCTAATTCGGATTTTTTGAAGAATTTTACTCAAAAAGGACCCCTTTTAACACATTTGCATGTTGCCAAATCCAAAAGTGGGTCAAAAATTTTAAACGTTTTTTTTTTTTTGTTTATTTCTTAAAATTATTTTTTTTGCATCGAACAAAGTTTTTTTAGGTTTTTAACTCATTCCAAACAGAAAAGGCCTTTAGTGACTTTTCTCTAAAGATGATAGTTTTTGACATATACATATAACGATGGCTTAGTGTGAAAAGCTCGTATCTCATTTTTTTTTCAAAAATGACATTTTGGTGGTTTTAGTTTGAAAACCTTGTATCTCACGATTTACAACTGTTAGAAAAAATCCAAATACACTAGACTATTTTCTACAGCCGAAAAAATAAACCACGTATATCAATTGCTCTCTTGATTTAGTGTGAATACCACGTATATTTATAACCAAGATTTTGGTACTTAATTTGGAGTATTTGTTTGATAGATTCGATTTGGAGAAATGTTTTTTGTGAACAGTAAAAGGTAGTCCTGCGTACAGAAACATTTTATGAACCTTAAATCAAAGTATTTTTACTGTATCAACCTAATATTTGGAGGTGTGCAATATGCTCTTAAAAATGAAAACCTCGTAAATAATAATGAACACAATCTCATTTAAGATGAAAAACACGTATATTAAGATATACGAGGTTATCATAGTTACTTGGGCAAGGGCTCTATATACTGCAAGGATATTTACGTGTTTTTCATAGTTAATATTTGTATTTACAATATAATAGCAACATTTAACACTTTTAGCTCTAGGTCAATACCAGATATTAGTCTCAATGTGCTCGAATTAAAAATATGTAGCGGTAATTTTTGTTTTTAGGTTATATTATGCAGAAAATCAGTTTTTGCCTCTCCTGTAAAATTGTAGTTGAATGAGATACGAGGTTTTCACACTAAGCCATCGATAAGCGATTCAAAATTTAAAAATTGCGAAATCGGCCATTTTTAACCGTCAAAAACTATGTGAAAAACTGAAAATTTTAATGTTGCCAAGGTAGATAGATATTCTTTTAACATCCATTGATGGAATCCCGAAGAGCTTTTTGCAATACAATATGGAAATCCCCTTTGTTTTTTTAATTGCTAATCAAGCGGCCCCTACACTATTTTGGTTGCAACGGTTGAAAATAGTGTCGCGCCCGAGGGGTTTTCGATATTATATTGCAAAAAGCTCGGAATTTCATCAATCGATGTTAAAAGAATATCTATCTACCTTGGCAAAATTGAAATTTTCAGTTTTTCTCATAGTTTTTGGGGGTTAAAAATGGCCGATTTCGCAATTTTTTAATTTCTAATCGCTTATATGTTAAAAACTATCAACTTTATAGAAAAGTCACTAAAGATCTTTTCTGTTTGGAATGATCCAAAAAAACTTTGTTCAATGCAAAAAAAAAATAATTTTAGAAAAAAAAAACAAAAAAAAACGTTTAAAATATTTTTGACCAACTTTTGGACCTGGCAACATGCAAATTTGTCAAAAGGGGTCCTTTTTGAATAAGATTGTGCAAAAATCCGAATCAGAATATTTTTCCTATCGGATGCGCAGTGGCTTTCTGGACTATCTCGCATGTTCCACTAGTGCAGTCAATGAGGGTATTTGGCTCCGAATTCCATTCTACTACATCGATTTACTTGATAATTTCACAGTAAGTAGGGAATAGCTCAAGAAACAAAGTCTACCTATATACTATGGCGCTTTTATCTAGTGGCGGTTCCCATCTTGGGGGGGGGGGTTTCCCAAAATTTTTTGGTAAAAAAAATAACCACCGAAGTGGCTAGAGAACTTAATTCTAAGCAAAAACTGACATAATTTTTTTGAAAACAATACTTTTTGAGTTATTCGTTCTTTTGAGGCCGAACATTTTAAAAAATTGATCACTGAACTTGATAAAAGGAATACTCAATACCATACTTTTAGGCCAAAAAGCCAAAAAACATTCAGGTTTGTCATAAAAGGACTGCATCATGGTACAAATACTGATGACATAAAGGCAAATCTAGCAGCACAAGGCCACGAAGCAGTGAACATTCACAATATAAAACATTATGTATCAAAAACCCCCTTGCCAATGTTTTTCATTGATATCGTATCGAAAGAAAACAACAAAGAGGTTTATAAAATAGAAAAATTAGGAAACAATATCATCAAATGCGAACCTCCTCGTACGAAAAGAACAATCCCCCAGTGTACGAGATGCCAAGACTACGGACACACCAAAACATACTGCCGCAAAGTACACAGATGCGTAAAATGTACAGGCAATCACGAAACAAAAGATTGTCCTCGGAAATCACGTGATGACAAAGTAAAATGTGTCAATTGTAACGGTGACCACCCGGCTAACTATAGAGGATGCCAAGTTCACATTCAACTACAGCAGAAGCTATATCCTACACTAAGAGAGAAAAGAATCATGCAACCGCATATCCAAACAAATAATACTCAACAAATACAACCTGATTTAACCTATGCTCAAATAGTCAACAAAAATCAACCACAGTGTAGCTATAACAACCAAACAATACCAGGACCTAACCAACCTAATAACAACTTAGCCAAGCTGGAAGAAATGATGCAAAAACTCATGGAGCAAATGGGCACAATGCTCAATTTGCTTACTACTGTCATCAATAAGATTGCTTAATGGCTTCACAACTTAAATATAAAATAGTAGTCTGGAACGCAAATGGCCTTTATCAACGGGCTAAAGAACTCAAAACATTCATACTTAATCAAAATATTGATATATTATTAATTTCTGAGACACACTTTACAGAAAAACACTACATGCGGATTCCCAACTACAAGTTGTATTATACAAATCACCCAGACGGTAGAGCTCACGGTGGAAGCGCCATGATTATACGTGATTCTATTAAACACTCCGAAATGGAAAAATATAACAAAGACTACCTGCAAGCAACCAGCTTAACAATTGAGGAAGCACACGGCCCAATAACAATATCTGCCTTATACTGCCCACCTAAACATGTCGTTAAAAAAGAACATTTCCTAAAATATTTTAACACTCTAGGGAACAAATTCATTGCAGGTGGAGATTATAATTCAAAACATCCGATGTGGGGTTCTAGACTAACAACTCCAAGAGGCAGAGAATTAGCTAAAGCAATGGTAGAAAATAACCTGCAACAAATTTCTACTGGCGAACCAACTTATTGGCCGTCTGATTTAAACAAAATACCTGATGTTGTTGACTTCTGCATCACAAAAGGCATCGATACCAAAAAATGTAAAGCTGAATCATGCTTTGATTTATCATCAGACCACTCACCCTTTATAATAACAATCTCCGAAAAAATCTTAAACAAAGAACATCAACCAACTTTGCATAACACCAAGACTAACTGGTCCCAATTTAGAGAAAAACTAGACAGCCTGATCTCACTAAATCTGTCCTTGAAAAATGAACTCGAACTTGAATCAGCTGTAGATAAACTAACAGAAAGCATACAAATTGCTGCATGGTACGCGACTCCCAGCTACGAACCATCTCAAAACAGAAATAATGTGTCTCCCACAATTAAACAAAAAATTTTAGAAAAACGACAATTACGTAAAAATTGGCAACAGTCAAGAACGGCAGAAAATAAGAAAAAACTTAACAAAGCAACAAAGGAATTAAAGGAATTAATCCATGAAGAAGAAAACCATGGAATACAAGAATATTTAGAAAATTTAACACCAACTGAAGCTACAGATTATTCACTCTGGAAAGCCACGAAAAAGCTCAAACGGCCCCAACAGCATAACCCACCAATCAAAGATGAGGCAAACACCTGGGCTAGGAACGACAAAGAAAAAGCTGATCTTTTTGGCAAGCACCTTCAAAAAGTATTTACGCCATACCCTTCTACAGTATCTACAGAGGAAGAAACAGAACTAACCAGATTCCTAACAGCACCGTTTCAAATGGATCTGCCCCACACGAAATTTACAGTCAACCAAGTAAAACAAACAATAATAGATGAAATCAACATCAAAAAAGCCCCTGGATTTGACCTAATCTCTGGCAAGATTCTAAAAGAAGTCTCGGATAAGTGCATAAAACTAATCACCTTTATATTTAATGCAATTCTGCGCCTAAAGTACTTCCCTAGTTCATGGAAAGTGGCACAAATCCTAATGATCCTTAAACCAGGAAAAAGACCGGAAAATGCATCTTCATACCGGCCTATAAGCCTTTTGCCTATGATTAGCAAAGTCTTTGAAAAAATGTACGTAAAAAGGTTGAAAACGATAATAGACGAAAATAAAATAATTCCAGAACACCAATTCGGTTTCCGAGACAAACACGGAACCATAGAACAAGTGCATAGGCTAGTCAACCAAATAAACAAGGATTTGAAATAAAATTAACCAATAAAATTAAAGAAGCTCCTACCCTATCCTCACTTCCAGCTCTTAAAATCCTACATAGAAAATAGACACTTCCTTGTGAAGCACGGTACCGAGCACACCAAGATATATCCCATTCACTCAGGCATCCCACAAGGCAGCGTTCTCGGCCCAATTCTGTATCTTTTATACACAGCGGACATTCCAACATCTAGTACAACTACAGTTGCAACGTATGTAGATGACACTGCTATCCTGGCATCCCACACAGATCCAACAACAGCATCAAGGAATCTTCAATCAAACCTAAATAGAATTCAGCAATGGATGAAAGTATGGCGCATCAAATCTAATGGAACTAAATCATTGCATGTAACATTCACGCTACGCAGAGAAACATGCCCCCCTGTATATATTGATAATTGTCTAATTCCTCAATCCGGGGACGCCAAATATCTTGGCATGCACTTGGACCGCCGCCTTACTTGGAAAAAACATATTTTTACAAAACGAAAACAGCTTGGACTTAAATTGAGAAATATGTATTGGCTCATTGGACGCAATTCCAAACTATCTCTGGATAACAAAATTTTACTCTACAAGTCCATCCTCAAGCCCATATGGACTTATGGGATTCAGCTATGGGGCACTGCTAGCGTCTCCAATACAAACATCTTACAGAGATTTCAAAACAAGGTGCTGCGTTCCATAGTCAATGCGCCATACTATGTATCCAACGAGGTGATTCAACACGACATCCCCCTAGAATCCGTGAAAGAAGCCATACAACGTTTTAGTGTTAAATACTTTGAACGAGTGTTAGTGCATCCTAATGCGTTTGCCAGACAATTAAATGTGCGGGACGTCTTTGAAGTGCGTAGACTAAAACGGCAACTGCCGTCCGACTTAACCAACTGAACGTAATCAAAAGTGTATTCAGACTGATAAAATTTTAGTTTTAGAATTGTAAAGAGGTTACTCACTGGAGTAACTCTCTACATGTCTATATTTTTTACCATAACAAATGCTTAATGCCCAATGGGCAGATTGTTGTACTCAATGGAGTTAATAAAAAAAAAAAAATTCGTTCTTTTAGAATTGGCCGTTTTCATTGAAAAATGACACCTTTTCGGACGGCTTTTTGCGAATAGCTTGAAAACTATGCATCTAACTAAAAAAACTATATAAAACATTTTTGTAGCTTATAAAAAACAAAGAGATTCGTTCCTTCATAAATCTTCTAGTTATAGGTAATACAAAAAAAGGTATGGTAGGTAAAAAGAGTTTGTTTTTTTGGTGCATGCTCAAATCGGTGTATTCAACTTGAAATAACAGAGAAACGGTCGAGTTTAGGTGTATAATGCTACCGATACCTTTTGTAGTGCTTGAAAAGGCCTTTAAAATGAGCAATATTGAATGTCGATTCCAAAAAGCAAGATATGCTGCAACAAAAATTGATGACTAATGTATTTTAAGAAAAATTGAGAAGAATATTTAACCCCTTATCCACCAGAATTTAAATGCATCGGTTTCCTTCTACAATCCTTTTTATTATAGTGTTATTCCTATGTTCAAAAAATTTAATAAAAGAACTTAAAATGAATGGTTTTTGAAAAGAATAAGATCAAATTATAGAGCTCATTTTCTTAAAAATCTTCCTTTTTCTCCATATTACTCGAAAATGATAAGAGATTCGAAAAAAAGATAATATGCAAAAATGTAGGGTTTTTAGATAAAAATTTTGTTTGTTTTTTCTTACTATATCTTTTATCATTACCAAGTTACATGGGGAAGGAAGAAGATATGTAAAAAAATTTAAAAATGCGCTATTTAATTTGATCTTATTTTTTTCAAAAACCATTCATTTTAAAGCCATACAACTTTTTGAACATAGAACTAACAGTATATTAAAAGATATTGTAGATGGAAAACTATGCATTTAAATGCTGCTCCATAAGGGGTTAAATATGCTTCTCATTTTTTCTTAAAATGCATTAGTCATCAATGTTTCTTGCAGCATATCTCGCTTAGTTTGACTGTAATCGACATTGAATATTGCTCATTTTAAAGGTCTTTTCAAGGACTACAAAAAGTATTGATAACATTATACACCTAAAATCGGCCGTTTCTTTGTTATTTCAAGTTGAATATACCGATTTGAGCATGCACCAAAAAAACAAACTCTTTTCACCTACCATATCTCTTTTTGTATTATAACTGGAAGATTTATGAAGGAACGAATCTCTTAGCTTTTTATAAGCTACAAAAATGTTTTATATAGTTTTTTTTTTTAGTTACATGCATAGTTTTTAAGGTATTCGCCTAAAATAAACACTTCCGTGGTTAATTTAACCAAAAAGTTTTCCATCCCCGAGAAGGGGTGGGAACCGCCCCCAAGATAACAGCGGAATGGCATATAGGGTAGACTTTGAATTAGGAGATAAGTAGAGGGTATTCCCAAAATTACATTAAAATCCATGCAGTAGGATAGAATTCGAAGGTAATATCCTCTTCTTGCTCTCATTGACAGGCGACACAGGCGTACACTCTGACTCTGTGTTCCTTGTGAAATAGTCTGATCAAGTTAATGTATTCCATCGGTAGTCCATATAGGTTTAAGTAATTAAGTAATTAACATATGCTCAATAACTGAATAAATAATTTAGATTATGTATAAAGAAAACGTGGATATAATTTTCTCCAGGTAAATTTGTCCAATAAAATTATACGGAAAGTGCTATGTAATCCCCAAAGTATGTTATAAAATACATAAATCAAATACTTTAATATTCCAAACACAACGGTTCCTGTAATTTATGACCTTACTTCCTCGTCGGATCGAAATAATAATTAAAGACTATGTAAAACCTAATTTTCCGGATAATAAATCTAACTCATGTTTGTGCCTTATACGACAACTTAGACTAATTATTTGAATATAAATTGAGTACGGGTTTTCACGAAGGTGCATTTCTGAAGTTCCACTTTCGTACATGCCTATTCCACTAGAGACTGCAATTACTTTGTTGACGAAATAGGTACTAATTTGATTTTTATCCAGCTTTTGCCTTATACGTGACATGTTAACTCAAAGTTATATTATAATGGAAGCGTACTGCTGCTTGATAATCTATTTCTAGGTCAATATCTACAGTTGGGTCCATGATTCTTTACCCGTGCGTCATCATTTAAAGCATACGAAATAAGTCGAAAATATAGACCGTCCGCTATAACTTTTCCCATGCGGTACGATTCATTTTCAATCAAATTAAGTCAAAACATAAATTGAAACGAACGTCGATGTGTATATGTTACAGTCCAAGTTGATTCTCAGTTAGAGTTGACTCCAACTAGTTGGAGTCAACTCCAACTGAAACGAGCAGTAAAACTTGATTTTAAAAATTTAAATCAACTTTTACTAGTTGGAGTTGACTCTTCCTGGATCGATTCAGTAAATGTTGATTATACGAGAATCTCAAGTGCATTTTTGATGAGTGTGCGTTTCTTTGTTTTGACCGTTTCAACTACTTATTAGTATAGTCTGTAACGTCGCCCCCGTTAGGTAAATTATTCTGATTCGATTTTTTGCACAAACTTACTCAAAGAAATACATCCGTATAACAATCCTTATAACAAATACACAGGGTGTCACGCGGTACCGCGGTCGAAAAATTGTTTAACCAATTTTTGTTAACCAAATTCACAAAAATAATTTTTATCTACTCTATCTCATATTATGTAAATTGTAAACGTTCTATTGTGTGAAAATTGTAAATATAGATAGCAGTACATCAAGGGTTTAAAGTGTGTCTGAAGTATCAATGTATTTTAAATCGGTTTTACTTTTTCGCACTGTTTTTTAGCACACTTTCATATAATTAAATATCCTTAACTTTCGCCTTCTTGAGGAAATCAGACACGCTCTTGCAACGGCAACTGAAATGCTCACAAAACAGCTACCACGGAAGCAAAGATGGATGACAGAGGAAATATTGGATATAATGGACGTCAACTAAAAAACAACAAATCTGTAGGAAAAGATGAAATACCAGCTGAGCTATTGAAGTTAATCAACGAGGAAAACTTAGACCTTCTTCTTGGACTATTTAATAATGTTTACAATACAGGGACTATCCCTAAAATATGGCTTGAATCAGTCTTCATATCACTGCCTAAAAAGAAGAATGCCAAATTATGCCAGGACTTCCGCCTTATAAGTCTATTAAATAACATTCTGAAGCTTTTCTTGCGTATCATACAGAACAGAATATATTATAAAAAATGTGATGCGGTCACCGGTCAAGAACAATTTGGCTTCAGGAAAGGTATGGGAACACGAGAAGCAATATTCTGTCTTCAAACTCTGGCACAAAGATACAAAGATCAGCAAGCAGACCTTTTTACCTGTTTCATAGATTTTGAGAAAGTGTTCGATAGGGTGAAGCACAAGACCTTGATAGAAAGATTGAACGACATCGGAGTCGACAAAAGAGATTCTAAAATTATAGAGGCTATTTATTGGAATCAGACAGCAATCATAAAGACCAATGGTAATACGTCAAGGCCAATTGAAATACAACGAGGTGTTAGACAGGGTTGTGTGCTATCACCCATACTTTTAACGTCTACTCTGAGGTAATATTTGCGAACTCTTTATCGCATTCTTCAGAAGGAATCAGGATAAACGGGCAGAGTAAATTACATCTGGTATGCAGATGACACAGTATTAATGACTGATTCGGACCATAGTCTGCAGATACTGTTGGATAGGGTTACTGAGAGTTGTGAAAAAATGGGGATGAAGATCAATACTGCGAAAACCAAAGTTATAAGAATATCAATGAACAAAAATTTACCTCTTCCAATAAATATGTGAAACACCAACAGCTTGAATACGTAAGCCAGTACAAATATCTTGGTTGCTGGTTTAACAATCAACTTGATTATAAACAAGAAGTCAAGAGCGAGAATAGAGGTAGCCCAACAGGGGTCTATCAAAATGAAAAGCTTATTTTGTAACACTAGCATTAATATCAACCTTAGATGTCGTTTTCTGCATTGCTATGTGTGGTCAATACTTTTGTATGGAACGGAGGCCTGGACACAACACAACACTGATGAACAAGTTCTGACACACCACCAACGAATATGTTGTAAGGAGAATAGGTACAGATAGGGAACTGCTAAAAATCATTAAAGTCAGAAAAGTTAGCTACCTGGGACACATAATGAGAAACAAAAAGTACCGCCTCACGCAACTGATCATCCAGGGTACGATTGAAGGAAAACTGGGTCCCGGTAGGCGCCAGATTTCATGGCTTACAAATATCAGAGACTGGACCGGCCTTGATTCAACATCTTTGTTTAGAGCCGCATTGGACAGAGACAGATTTGCCAGTGTAGTCGCTAACCTCCACTAAAGAAGAAAGCACCACAAGAAGAAGAACTTTCGCCTTGTCATGGTGATGACATGTGAGCAATAAATTACAAAAAAAGTTTTGACAGTTTTGTGGTTTGACAGAAGTTTGAATTTTTAAATGCCAAAATGGTGCAATGGTGCATCTCACTCGCACTCACATTGAGAGCTTCGTCAATACGCTCCTAGCACTCATTGTTAATAATTAAAATAACCGCTTAGTAATAAAATAATAACAAAAATTTCTTCAGTATCTTGTAGGGGGGTCGTTAAAATTCGTATGACAGTAATGACAGATGACTTTTGCATATTGTATACCTACCTAATTACTAAATCTGTAAAGTTTTGATTTATTTTGTATGAATATAATTGCCAAACACTACAGAGTTTTACTTTTTGACATAAATTTTATTAATAATAAGATAAATTTTGTAAAATATTTTTAATAATTAAAGTAAATAAATTTTAATTTCACTCAAATAAATAATCGATTGCTGCCATTGACCACTTACATTCAATCTCGGTTAATTTGATTAATAATCGCGGCAGGTAAAGTAACATTCTTCTTTCAATACAACAAAGTGTTACTTTACTGCCGAAAATGAGGGCAAATGAGTACAATAATGGATGATTTTAGTGACGTTTGGCGATAAACAATGATTTTAAACAAATTCGCTAAAATAATTTTTTCACTTCGCACAATTTTTTTTTTTTAGATCCTTTGGGCCTTTTTTCTCTAAAATTGACTGTTGTCGAGTTATTAACGACTTAAATTTTTAAAAACGCCAAAATAACCATTTTTAAGGTTTAATAACTCGGTTAAACATAATTATTGTGAAAGTCGAGCGAGCGGCCGTGGAGTAACGGCATAATCGCTGGCCTCATACGCCAGTGTACTTGGGTTCGAGCCCTGCCGAAGACAAACCATTTTCATTTCCGATAATGACACGAGCCGTCTCACCGTACCTCGGAGAGCACGTTAAGCCGTCGGTCCCCCTGGGCTAGTGTACATCGACACTAGTTACTTGAAACAGGGTTAAAGATGTAATTGGCGCCGGAACTGTCCGAAAGGCAAAAATGCCATACGATATTATATAAATATTATGAAAGTCAGAAACTAAAAAAAATCATAGATTAAAGTTACCTCTATAAGATCCTGAAGAAATTTTTGTCATTATTTCATTAATAAGATAATATTTTTAATTATCAACAATGAGCGCTAAGCGTGTATTGAGGCGGCCGTCAATGTGAGTGCGAGTGAGATTCACCATTGGACGGCCGGAATGGTGCATCTCTTTAGCACTCACCATTGACGGCCGCCTAATACGCACTTAGCGCTCATTGTTAATAATTAAAGATAAAGCTTAGTAATAAAATAGTGACAAAAATGTCTGCTGGATCTTGTAGAGGGGGCTATAAACTTTGGTTTGGTCACGTTCTGACTTTCATAATAATGGATTTTAACCGAGTTATTAAGCCTTGAAAATGGCTATTTTCGCATTTTTCAAATTTTAAATCGCGTATAAATCGACAACAATCAATTTTAGAGAAAAATCACAAAATACCTTTTTTTGCTCAGAATAACCCAAATGATCTAAAAAAATATTGTTCGAAGTGAAAAAATTATTTTTGTGAATTTGTCTAAAAAAAATTGTATTGTCTAAACAATTTATCGATCAAGGTACTGCCTGGCACCCAGTAGATTTGTTATAAGGACCTCTTTTTGAGTAAGTTTGTGCAAAAAATTCGAATCGGAGTAATTTACCTAACGGGGGCGACGATACAGCCTAGACTAATTTAAACATTTTCAGTAACATTTAATTTCCAGAATCGGTTGTTTGTATGAATCAGAATCAACTTTTACTAAATTGCATTGGGAAGAGTATACTTTTCCTAGTTGGAGTCTACTTTTACTAGTAAATGTTGAATATAAATCTTCATTTTATATTTATAATCAACTTTTACTGAAACCAGCCGTTAGAGTTGACTCCAACTAGTTGGAGTCAACTCCAACTGAATAATCAACTTAAACTGTAACATATATACATTTTGTATACTGTACATGTGTACTGCGTACGTTTCACTTTCTGTTTTGACTTAATTTAATTGAGAATGAATCGTACCGCATGGGAAAAGTTATAGCGGACGGACTATATATATTACACGCAACAGAAAGTGGCTGCTACTCTGATCACGGATTATATTAAAAAATTTGTCGTTATCAAATAAATAAAATGTAAAATGTTAGTTTTGCTTAAAATTTAGGTGCCGAATTACAGTTACATTTGAAGTAGCTTAAATCCTTTTAGTATCATTAGTGTAATTAAACATTTGGTATAATATAAATATTTGACAATAAAATATTTTCATTTTGTTATTTATTTACTTTTTCGGAAACTTCACCATTCCTTAACTGTAAATGAGATTAACTTTGTATAAAACTAACGAAAAAATAGAATACACTTACCTTAAAATTTCAATCTTCAAAGTAAGTAGTTGAAACTAGTAATTGTAACTGAAATTAGTAGTGAAGACAACTGTTTGTGTAATATAAATAACTTCTAAATGGAAAAACAGTAAAAAATTCAACAAACTGACAGTGACAAATTAACAAACCAGAAAAGTCACAAACACAAATTGTACTTAAAATCTGAAAACGTCCCAAGAGTCTTTCTTGTACCTATCTCTTTTCGTTGTATTGAGTCTAGAGCGTTCATAAAAATAACATGTGTCTTGGGTCTTTACTTAATAAAAGTCGGTAGCTGGTTGGTCTTTAGTTCCATGCGTGGAAGATAATGATTCTAGATAAAAAGTATGTGTTTTATCTCGCCGCATGGCTAAAGAACCCTGGACTCAAGTGTAGATTTGTATCTAAATAAAGAAAAATGTCTAACAGAATGTCTAAAGAAGAAAGTCTAACAATAATTACAATTTACAAAAATCCACGAGGAAATTAAATTTCCGAAGCTGGCTGTTTACATATTATCCGAAAAGATTGGTCATAAATTATACCACAGATTCTTGGATCAAAAACAGGTTGATTGAACCTCACTTACCTATATACAATAGTGCACCAAAAAAAGTTACAGCCCTTTGAAGTTACAAAATGAAAATCGATTTTTTTTTCATATATCGTATATATCATATATCATATATCTCTTAGAGATCTTTTATTGAAAATGGATATGTGGCATTCTTATGGCAGTAACATCTTCAAAAAAATTAAAGTGAAATTTGTTCACCCCAAAAAAATTTTATGGGGGTTTTGTTCACTTAGACCCCCCCAAACTTTTGAGTACGTTCCAATTAAATCATTATTGTGGCACCATTAATTAAAACAATGTTTTTAAAACTTTTTGCCTCTTAATACTTTTTCGATAAGCCAGTGTTTTCGAGATATTTTGAATATTTGTCGAATCCACCACATATTTGTATATGGTTAAGTTCGATTATGAGACCTGTTAATAATCTGAAAACTTATTTATAATTTACATTAATAGGTATATTTTGAAAAAGAAGCCACATCTCGATAAAAGGTGACTTATCAAAAAAAGACTAGGAGGCAAAAGAGTTTTAAAACACTGTGTTGAACTAATGGTACCACAATAATAGTTTAATTGGAACGTACACAAACATTTGGGGGGTTTAAAGAAACAAAACCCCATACAATTTTTATATAAATATATTAAAAAAGATGCCGCATCTCGATAAAAACTGGCTTAACGAAAAAATACTAAGAGGCAAAAAGTTTTAAAAACGTTGTGTTTAACTAATGGTACCACAATAATGAATTAATTGGAACGTACACAAAAATTTGGGGGGTTTAAGGGAACGAAACTCCCATAAAATTATTATGGGGTGGACAAATTTCACTATAATTTTGTTTTAAGGTGTTCCTGCCATAAGAATGATACATGTCTATTTTTAATAAAAAATCTCAAATAGTTTTAGACATATTGAAAAAAACCGATTTTCATTTTATAAATCCAAAGGGCTGTAACTATTTTTATGAGCACATTTGTAGTAAGGTAAGTTAGCTTCAATCGAACTTTTTTTGACACCAGAATGTGTGGTATAATTTATTACCAATCTTTTCGGGACACCCTGTATATAACAAAAAACTACTGAAATCCTTTATAAAAGATATATTTTGTTAAAATCCCTAAAAATGGCTGCATCACAGAACGTTTTCGGAATAACAATTCCATCATCAGTGATTTTCACTTGAAATAAGTATAAACTTTTTAGTGAAGTCAAACAGATTAAGGTAAAATTTTAAATTTAATTATTGATAAAGGATTGAGGTTAAAAATTACAAGATGGTTATACTTACAGGTTAAAGGACATGCCTGAGCCACATATGGATAAAAACACTATAGATATTATATAGTTTTAAAATGTTTACTAACATGTTAATATCCCCAAAAAAGGCAAAGTGGATGGTTATAACAGCAAATCCAATAATATGTAAATTGGACCCGGAGAACAAGTGATGGAGTTTAAATATCTAGACGTCACACTATCTAGCTACGGAAAGCTCGAAACAGAAGTGGAAGATCCAAGTGAATAGAGCAACAGAGCCGCAGGTTGCCTGAATGACACAATATGGAGAAATAAAAATATCGGAAAGTAAATAAAAGGCAGAATTTACAAATCAGTCATCAGACCAATGATGACATACGCAGCAGAAACACGACCTGACAAAGAGAAGACAAAAAGATTTCTCGAAACTTCTTCTTCTTCTTATGCAATCTACTAATGGATGTTCGCGATCACGTTTGACCATTTTTCTCTATCATGAGCCATGACATTTTCTTCCTTCCCAATTCCCTTCTTCCTTCGATCTTTCCTTCAATTAAGGTTTGCAGAAACTGGTCTCTTTCGTTTCTAATTAGGTGCCCCAGGTATGCCATTTTTCTCTGTTTGATTGTGCATAGCAGTTGTCGTTCTGTACCAATTCTTCTCGAAACAGCGTAGATGAAAACGCTTCTAAAAATCAATGGTAGGACACTACAGGACAGAGCTTGAAGTAGATGTACATTTGAGATCCAAGGTGGAGAACATTAATAACTGGGTAAGAAACATAAGAGTAGAATGGAATGGCCACATACGCCGAATGACAACAAATAGAGGTGTAAGGATAACTAGAGATGGTTCCCCAATAAGAAGACGATCAGTGGGAAGACCACGAAAACGATGGAACGACAACTTACTAGAGGCACATTGAAAAAACAGACAGTCATGTCTATATAAAAAGAAGAAGAAGGAGAAAATGTTTACATTATTTTATTAAAATTGGAGTGATGTTAAAAATAATTCTGGATTTAACGTCAGGCAACACAGTACCCTCGCCACACGGGTTGCTTTGTCCAGAGCATTGAACCTCACATCACGGACTTTAATTAGCAGCTGAATTTAATGGCATTTTGAAGGATGTCAGAACTAAACTGTCAATGTTCCAAAAAACGCTGGACGGAAGGGCCGCCCGAGAACTTTATCGTGCCGATCTATTATCGTTATGGTACTAGATATTGGCATTCTATAAAAATAACAAAGTTACTCGTTATTTTGATATTTTAGAAACACCTACTGTACTTAAAAGTATTTTATGGTTCTACGCATCATTAATTCCTGCATTTGAGAAAATGTTCGATGCCATATTTCGGGGACACACTATAGATGTGTAGATTATTGCATAAATCAATAGAATATTATAGTCATACTTTCATTTCAAATTAGTTCATTTTTCTGAGAAATTAATAGTTTACAATATTTGCATTTCATTCTATTTTGATTACGCCAGTCAATGCGCGAGATTAAGAACAATATATTATCTCCAAATTCTATCCTACTGCATGGATTTTAATGAAATTTTGGGAGTAGCCCAATCTCCTAATTCAAAGTCTATCCTATATACTATGGCGCTTTTATCATGGGGGAAGTTCCCACCATTTCTCAGGGGTGAAATATTTTTATTTTCGAATTACATGGAGAAAAAGGAAGATTTTTAAGAAAATTTAAAAATTCATTCTATAATTTGATCACATTTTTTAAAAAAAACCATTCATTTTAAACCCGTTTAACTTTTTGAAAGTAGAAATAACACTATATTAAAAGGTATTGAGAAGAAAAACAATGCATTTAAATTATGGTGGATGGGGAGTTAAATGTATATACTTTTCATTTTTCCTTAAAGTACATTAGTCATTACATTTTTTGCACCATATCTCGCTTAGTTTGTAAGTAAAGGCCTTTTCAAACACTACAAAAGGTGTTGGTAGCATTATACACCTAAAACCTACCGTTCCTCTGTTATTTCAAGTTGAATACACCAATTTGAGCATGCACCAAAAAACAAACTATTTTCACCTACCATATCTCTTTTTGTATTATAAATAGAACATTTACGAAGGAACGAATCTCTTTATTATTTATAATCTAAAAAATGTTTTATATAGAGTTTTTAGTTCTTTACATAGTTTTTAAGGTATTCACAAAAAATCCGTCCGAAAAGGTGTCATTTTTCAATGAAAATGGCCAATTTTCAACTACGCATAACTCAAAAAGTATTGAGTTCTCAAAAAAAAGTATAGACCAGTTTTTGCTTAGAAATAGGTTCTTCAGCCACTTCCGTGCTTATTTTGACCAACAAATTTTCCACCCCCTTGAAGAAGTGGGAACCGCCCCAAGATAAAAGCGCCATAGTATATAGGGTAGATTTTGTTTCTTGAGCTATTCCCTACTTACTGTGAAAATATCAAGTACATCAATGTAGTAGGATGGAATTCGGAGCCAAATACCCTCATTGACTGCTCTACAATAATGCTCTGCTATGAACGCGTGAGAGAGGACACACATAAGATTATAGCAAAATTTCTATTTACCGTAACTTTTCGAGTTTTCGAGCTACAGCAATAAATTTTATGTCATTGGAAAGGTAATTTTGCATTCTCTCAAAATGTGTTAAAATATACAGGGCGTATCAAAAAAATTAAGATTTTTTATTCATTTCCGGTTCAACCGGAAGCCATGTTTTTGGTAAAATCTATTGTGATAATAGATAATAAAATACCATATATGTTTGCAAAATTTCAAATTTTAGTTTCTATTAAGAAGGAAGTTACGGGTACTCGAATATTTTTTTATAAAAAATTCATAACTCCCCTCCTATGGGGAGTTAAGATATATGACTAATGTCATTCAATTTACTGATAGGATATCAAAAATATATCAAAAAATAAAAAAATTCCTTGGAGCCATTTTTGAGAAAATCTAGTTCAAATTTATGTCAAAATTTGACCCCTTAAATATAGGCAACCCGTAACTTTTTCTGAAAAACGATAACATCTTTCTTATAGCCCCATCTTTAGGCTATATAACGACTTTTTCAAATTAAACTTACCTTCAAAAACTTTTTAGATAGATAGGGAAATGTGTCGAGGGGGCGGTCGGCCATGTTGGCCGCCATTTTGAATTTGGAAATGTCAAATTCCGTACTTTTATTTACCTATCGATGAGCTTACTTTGAGTTGAATTTCATTTATTTCTGTCAAAATTTGCAAAAATGGGCCCTAAATAACCCCCCTATTTCGGCGCCCCTTTGAGAGATTTTTTTTAAAAGCTTAGTTTTTCGACAAAATTCTCTTAAACTTACTCATACCGAATTTCATCAAAATCGGTCCAGTAGTTTTTGCTGGGCGGTGGCGACATACGTACGTACATACGTATGTACGTACGTACGTACAGCCGGTTCCTAAAAAAACTGATACGACTCTTAGTAAGATTTGATCATGTTGAGCAGTGTATTTGATTGATCTGACATTATATTTATTATGACAGACAAATAATAAAATAAACAAACAACAAACAACTGATTACATATTATGTTAATTCATAAATTGTACTAATTATTAAGGTCTAAATGTTTATATTATTTTGAATTCCTGTATTTTATAAAGAGTATATAAATGATAGTTTTTACATCAAACAGATCACATAATTATTGTAAACGTGGATTATACAACAAAACAAATTAATATTCAATTCAGCCCTGTAACTTATTAAAATAAATATTATAGAAGTTTTCAGGGACTTTCAGCCCTCGGTAATAATGTAGTCTTTCATTCTGAGTTTAAATTTTTCAAAAATATTTATTACTTTTCTCAGAATTCGAAAAAAATGAATACAATTAAAATACATTGAGAATTTTGACATGCGTCACAATTTTGCATTAACCCAATGTAAAATTCTAAACTGTAAGTAAAATTCGAAACTATTTGTAGAGGATTGAAATCTGTATTATTCCAAATGTATTTTGTAAAATATTTATTTATTTAATCATGATATTTTGTAAAAATGTAATACATTTCAGTTTTCAGCCCAAACTTAGGCCACACACAATGCAATAATGTTCACATTTTTGAACTGTCAAT
This sequence comes from Diabrotica virgifera virgifera, assembly GCF_917563875.1. Lineage (NCBI taxonomy): Eukaryota > Metazoa > Arthropoda > Insecta > Coleoptera > Chrysomelidae > Diabrotica > Diabrotica virgifera. Next base: position 112,258,562 of record NC_065449.1, read on the forward strand.
ATTTTTATTTTATCATCTATTGTTTAAAAACAATACAGTTGATAAGATACCTTCAGTTGCGGAGAAAGTATTAATAATAAAAATTAATAATAATAACCGTGGAACAGAATAAGCTATCTGACAAATTTTAAGATTTGGCAGTGACATTGACAGTATGTAAATATTAAGTATTTATCCTTCAAAATACACTGCTCAATTTTCTACAAAATACGCTACAAGAGTCGTATCAGTTTTTTTTGGAACCAGGTGTACATACTTCCGACATGTTTTTTTTATTTGCTTTTTAGACTCAGGGGGACTCAAAACGTCGAAAAAAAGTGAAATCTGAAAAATTTTTTTTTGCACGATCCTATAACTTTATCTATTATACTATACTACGTATATAGTACGATAAAGTAAAATATATCTATTTTCATTTATGCACGTACACTAATATTTTATAGAGGGCGCCAAAGTCGAGGTCTCGAAAAAAAAGTAGTTCCGATGGCGGATGGTTAATCTCAGGATTGAGATCTCTGAAATAAAAAACTCGTACTGCATTTGAAAAAGGAAAATATCTTACGTGACAATTTACCACTGATATTGAAAAATTCCGCAAAGAAAATATTTAACGGAAATTTGAAAAGTTTTTGTGAAAAGATCGCCTGTTTTTCTTCAGTTTTTCATGGTTAAAGAATATTTATTTTTAATTGTTTGGTCAAATTGTGGCAAATTGTCACGTAAGTGACAATTAATAATAAATTTCCTTTTTCAAAAGCAGTAAGACTTTTTTATTTCGGATATCCAATCCTGAGATTTGTCCAACTGTCCGCCATCATTTTTCGAGGCCTTAACTTTTGCGCCCTCTACAATATTAGTGTACGTGCATAAATGAAAAAATATATATTTTTTGTACTCTCTAAGAGTTATATATTAATGTGTAAAAGTTTTTATGTTCATATTTAATAAAGGTTGTGAGAGAAAGATTATTGAAAAATATTATTATTTTTGGTCTCCTAAAGTGTACTAGTTACCTTCAACGAAACAAATATACTTAACAGGTTATTTGTATTTTATTTAAATATTAAACTAACTTTCTTATATACCACTTTCAAAAAATTTTTATTAAAACAATAACAAAAAATAAAAAATAAAAAATAAAAAAACGAGAATATAAATTGTCCTGGATTTGAACCCGCGACCTCTCGATCTCTGGTCCAATGCTCTACCAACTAAGCTATCAAGCCCCTTGTAAGTGACGTCTCGAATATAATTACACATCACGGTGACAAATACATCAAATGAAGTATAAAAATGTTATACATAATAGATATTTTATTATCTTACTATCGAGGAAGACAAATCCAAAGTTACAAAAATTATAATAAATAATACATTTACTAAGAATACCTACTAACATATTCTTTTAATGACTTATTTGCGCTGATACATATCTACATTACTTAAAAGATTAGCAACGAACCATCAACGAACTACATAATACTGTTTGTGTGCCCATGCGCTCTTATAAAATTTCACTCTCGATCGTAAAGAAATATTACTTCAAAAAATAGCGGAATCCGGTAATCTGTTCACGAAAAAATCAACTAAATATGAAAATGAGCATAATTGTTTATTTTCCTAACTTTTGACGAGCTGTTTATTTACTCTTCACAAAGAAATATGTGTATAATTTAATAATTAGCAATTATATACATACCTACATAAAATAATTATTTATAAAACGCTATTCATAAACCTATTAATTCTTTAACATCATTAACTATTTTTAATGGGAAATTATAGACAAGGCGAAAACGGCGGGTTCGCCGGAGAAAATATTCCCATGACTTTTTTTGCATAATCACGTTCGTAAGACATCCCAGAATAAGGTTCAAGAAGTCGCCCACGGGAAAAGTGATCCAAATTTTTTTTAACAATTTTTTTTTCATCAAATTTTAAAAATCAATATTTTTGGCCCGTACAAATTTTGTTTAGATTTATTGGATCATTCTGGTTAAAAAAGATCTCTTATAATTTTTCTCTAAAGTTGATCGTTTTCGAGGTATAAACAATTTAAAATTGAAAAAAATGAAAAATGGCGATTTTCAAAGCTTAATAACTCTGTTAAACGTTATTGCTATGAAAATCAGAAAGTGACTAAATCAAAGTTTAAAGCACCCCCTACAAGATCCTGGAGAAATTTTTGTCATTATTTTATTACTAAGCTGTATAAGGTTCAAGAAGTCGCCCACGGGAAAAGTGGTCCAAATTTTTTTTAACAATTTTTTTAAACAAATTGAAAAAATCAATATTTTTGGCCCTGACAAATTTTGTTTAGATTTTTTGGACCATTCTGGACAAAAAAGATTTCCCATAATTTTTCTCTAAAGTTGATCGTTTTCGAGGTATAAACAATTTAAAATTGAAAAAAAAAAACGAAAAATGACGATTTTCAAGGCTTAATAACTCTATTAAAAGTTATTACTATGAAAATCAGAAAGTGACTAAATCAAAGTTTACAGCACCCCCTACAAGATCCTGGAGAAATTTTTGTCATTATTTTATTACTAAGCTGTATAAGGTTCAAGAAGTCGCCCACGAGAAAAGTGGTCCAAATTTTTTTTTAATAATTTTTTTTAATCAAATTGCAAAAATCAGGATTTTTGGCCCGGACAAATTTAGTTTAGATTTTTTGGACCATTCTGGACAAATAAGATCTGTTATAATTTTTCTCTAAAGTTGATCGTTTTCGAGGTATAAGGGTCATTCCATTTCAAATCACTCAATTTTGGAGCAAAAAAAATTTCGGACCTCCGATTTGTCTGAAAATTGGTATGTAGCTTCTGCGGGACGTAAAAATAAGATATTTAAGGTCAAAAAATCTTCTTCTTCTTTTTTTCTCAAAATGTTATTTTATGCGATTTTACAGTGATTTGGTGTTTATTTATACAAATTTGCATTTTCTATCGTAAAGTATCAATGGAAAACATAATATTTTAATAGAAGGGACTCAAAAATGTCATTATATGGCATTATAGCAAGTTACTTTAATTCAAAACAAGCTTTTGATTAAATTTTATAGTGTAGAAAACGTTAAAATACCGTTTTTTACATTTTTCTCCATTCCCAAAATACATCACAATCGATTTGGCTGAAAATTTGTCCACAGATAGACAAAACATAGGACTTTAAGTGGTGAGAAGGATTTGAATTATATTACAATACCAAAAATGTTACATACAATATTATAGTCAAAAATATAGGCGTCTACTGTAAGTACAATTAACTCGAAAATATCGACCTCACGACAAAAATTGTTAAAAGAAGTTGTAATAATTGTAAATACAATTTATTTGGAACAATTTCAGTTCCTACCATTTTTGTCGAAAAGTTAAAAAATGGCGGAGATATTGAGCAAAACAGGTTCTCCTTTAAAATCAATATGGCGGCTAACGTAACGGAGGAATTCATTCATGATTTTAAATTTAGGCTACTATTGACTCCCCTAAAGATCAGAAAAATAAAATTTTGGGCAGCTCGACATTCAAGGTTATATGCTATCCCGACTGATGTATTTTGGGAATGGAGGAAAATGTAAAAAACGGTATTTTAACGTTTTTTACACTATAAAATTTGGTCAAAAACTTGTTTTGAATCAAAATAACTTGTTATAATGCCATATAATGACATTTTTGAGTACTTTCTATTAAAATATTATGTTTTTCATTGATACTTTACGACAGAAAATGCAAATTTGTTTAAATAAACACCAAATCACTGTAAAATCGCATAAAATAACAATTTTGAGAAAAAAAGAAGAAGATTTTTTGACCTTAAATATCGTATTTTTACGTCCCTCAGAAGCTATATACCAATTTTCAGACAAATCGGAGATCCAAAATTTTTTGCCTGAGTGATTTGACATGGAATGTACCATAAACAATTTAAACTTGAAAAAAACTAAAAATGGCGATTTTCAAGGCTTAATAACTCTGTTAAAAGTTATTATTCTTTTTCTCATGATCATCTTTCAGTGCGTCACAGTTTTTCGATTTCTCTCTAACGCATTAAATTGTATGTGACAGAAAAAAAGGCACGTCTGGGAATACTTCGGTAATAGGGCTTTTCATTCACAGTCATTTGTTTCGAGCTTCTGTCATGTGTCACATAATATTAATATATCTACGTCATACGTTATTGGAATATAACAATAATACAAACCAGAGACGTATGACGTAGATATATTAATATTATGTGACACATGACAGAAGCTCGAAACAAATGACAATCGATGAAAAGCCCTATTATTCTAGTTCGGTGATTATTCTAGTTGTCGATAGATGGCGCCATAATCAAAAAAGAATTATTTATTAAATAAAATAATAATATTATCAATATAATCTGTACAATTTATAAGACTATACAAATGAAAGAAAATACCATTTTATAAATGCAATAGACACAATTGATTTGGTTTTATTCCAAATTGAAAATAAAATTTGACAACTGTCAGATTTAACTAAAATGTCACGTTAGAATAAATGTCATAAATGTGTATTATCACGGACTTACCTTTTTTTCTATAATTTGTGACGCACTGAAAAATGTTCATGAAAAGGAGAATACTATGAAAATCAGAAAGTGACTAAATCAAAGTTTAAAGCACCCCCTACAAGATGCTGGAGAAATTTTTGTCATTATTTAATTAGTAAGCTGTTATTTTTAATCATTAACAATAAGCCGTAAGATCGCATTGACGCAACTGTAAATGTGAGTGCGAGTAAGATACACTACCGGAATGGCATCTCTCTTGCACTCACTATAGACGGGCACCTGATACGTGCAGGCGCTCATTATTATTACTTAAAAATAACAGCTTAGTAATAAAATAATGACAAAAATTTCTCCAGGATCTTGTAGGGGGTGCTTTAAACTTTGATTTAGTCACTTTCTGATTTTCATAGTAATAACTTTTAATAGAGTTATTAAGCCTTGAAAATCGCCATTTTTCGTTTTTTTCAATTTTAAATTGTTTATATCTCGAAAACGATCAACTTTAGAGAAAAATTATAAGAGATCTTTTTTATCCAGAATGGTCCAAAAAATCTAAACAAAATTTGTCCGGGCCAAAAATATTGATTTTTGCAATTTGATTAAAAATTTTTTTTTTTTAATTTGGACCACTTTTCCCTTGGGCGACTTCTTGAACCTTATTCTGGGATGTCTCACGAACGTGATTATGCAAAAAATGTCATGGGAATATTTTCTCCGACGAACCCGCCGTTTTCGGCTTGTCTAATAAGCCACAAATTTACTAAAAAAATGTTTTTATTAACGTTTCGACGGTTAAATCGGATCCTATTTGGACGTTAATAAAATCATTTTTTTAGTAAAATTGTGGCTTATTTCCCATTAAAAATAGTTAGTTACAAAAATGCCACAAGAAAATAGCTTCAAAACAACATTGTTTAACATATTTTAAAAATTTAAGTATTTCTTACCTTATATACCTAGAATAATATCACCTAAAAGTAACACTAGAACAAAATCAAATCAAAACTAAAAATATGAAATCAATTAAAATGAACACACAAATTATATTATTAATCTATCAAAAATATAGAATTACAATTAATAATTAGGGTACGCTTAAAACTGATTTAGCAACAACTTGTCAAAGCGAAAAGAGGCGTAATTCTGACGTCACTCCATAGCTCACTTACACGGCGGCGAACGGCACACTCCTAATTTGAGGCTTAGAAATCGAAAAAGCGACCATGGGAGGTGAATGGCAAATTTTTATAATTCTTTATATTTTCGAGGTAGCTGAATCCGAATATGAAGTTTATTTTTATCTAGAATTGGTGGAACATGTTCAAAAATCAAATTTCATGTAAAAATTCAAAAAATCAATTTTGATGATTTTTCAACTTTACCTCACTGTATCTTTGGTCGCTGTAAATATTTCCTTTTGAAAATTTTACTGTGTCATTTTTTAAGTATTTAGATACCAACGAGCTTTGTCTAAAGTGTTTAAACGAATTCAAAAAGGAGTTATTAATTTTTAAACATTTTGTCGTCAGATTTCGTTAGTTTCATGTTTAATTAAAAAAGTTGAGCGACGAAGTTTTTAGCTTATAATTTTAACCAATACAGTATTAAAATATAAGTGATGAAGAAGTTCTCTGAAAAATTTCCAGTCAAAATATGTAATAGGAAAAAAGTTATATGACTTTAAAAATCGCACACCTAGTGTTAGGCAAGCGGCAGCAACCCCTAAAATGATGTTATACCGACCACGAAAATCAACTTTAAGGTGAATGACAAATTTTGATGATTCTTTATGTTTTCGAGGTCGCTGAATCTAAATATGATGTTTATTTCTATTTAAAATTGGTGGAACATGCTCAAAAATCAAATTTTATGCAAAAATGCAAAGAATCAATTAAGATGGTTTTTCAATTTTAACTAGATTTATCTTTGATTGCTTTCGAAAATGTTACTGTATTATCTTTGAAGTAATTAGACAACAATGAGATTTGTACAATATGTTTAAACTATCCCTTTTAAGCGCCATATTGGCTAACCTTACAACGATGCGATCGACACAAACGCCAGAGGTACGTTTGGCATATTCACCAATGTTATATCTTGATTGGACATAAGCGCCATTTTCTAGTTTTTAATTTATTTCAGACAGTATTTTCAGCCACATTAATGTTCATAAAATATTAAAATTTGAAAAAAAAATCACCAATTTTTTTGAGTCACTGTGCAGATAAGCAGAATTGGTAAAAATAAAAATAATCAGTTTTTTGGCTTTCTTGAAAAATCAATTTATTGTCGTTTATGCCGTTTTGGCTTGACAGCGTCGATCTAACGGTGCTCGTTTTAAAGGCCTTTTCAAACACTACAAAAGGAGTTGATAGCATTACACACCTAAAACCTACCGTTCCTCTGTTATTTCAACTTGAATACACCAATTTGAGCATGCACCAAAAAAGCAAACTCTTTTTCACCTACCATATATCTTTTTGTATTATTAACAGAACATTTACGAAGGAACGAATCTCTTTATTATTTATAATCTAAAAAAATGTTTTATACAGTGTTTTTAGTTCGATGTATAGTTTTTAAGGTATTCACAAAAAACCGTCCGAAAAGGTGTAATTTTTCAATGAAAATGGCCAATTTTCAACTACGCATAACTCAAAAAGTATCGAGTTCTCAAAAAAAAAGTATAGACCAGTTTTTGCTTAGAAATAGGTTTTCTAGCCACTTTCGTTATTTTGACCAACAAATTTTTCACCCCCTTGAAGGGGTGGGAACCGCCCCAAGATAAAAAGCGCCATAGTATATCGGGTAGATTTTGTTTCTTGAGCAATTCCCTACCTTCTGTGAAAATATCAAGTACATCGATGTAGTAGGATGGAATTCGGAGCCAAGTACCCTCATTCACTGCCCTATAATAATGCTCTGCTATCATCGCGTGAGAGAGAACACACACAAGATTATAGCAAAATTTCTATTTACTGTAACTTTTCGAGTTTTTGAGCTACAGCAACGAGTTTTATGTCATTGGAAAGGTAATTTTGGATTCTTTCAAATAATGTAAAAATATACAGGGCGTATCTAAAAAAATTAAGATTTTTTTTTCATTTCCGTTTCAACCGGAATCCATATTTTGGGTAAAATTTATTGTTATAATAGATAATAAAGTATCATGTATATCTGCAAAATTTCAGATTTTAGTTTCTATTACAAAGGAAGTTACGGGCAGCCGAATATTTTTTTATAAAAAATTCATAACTCCCCTCTTATGGGGAATTAAGAAATCTGGCTGATGTCATTCCATTTACCTAGAGGATATCAAAACTACATCAAAAAATAAACAAATTCCTTGGAGCCATTTTTGAGAAAATCTAGTTCAAAATTATGTCAAATTTTGACCCCTTAAATATAGGCAACCCATAACTTTTTCTGAAAAATAATAATCTTCCTCTTAGAGCCCCAGCTTTAGGCTATATAACGACTTTTTCAAATTAAACTTATCTTAAACAAGTTTTTAGATAGGTAGAGAAATGTGTCGGGTGGGCAGTCGGCCATTTTGGCCGCCATTTTGAATTTGGAAATGTCAAATTTCGTATTTAGATTAACCTATCAATGAGCTAACTTTGAGTTAAATTTCATTCGTTTCGGTCAAAATTTGCAAAAATGGACCCTAAATAACCCCCCTATTTCGGCCCCCCTTTGAGAGATTTTTTTTAAAAGCTTAGTTTCTCGACAAAATTCTCTTAAACTTACTCATGCCGAATTTCATTGAAATCGGTCCGGTAGTTTTTGCTGGGCGGTGGCGACATACGTACGTACATACGTACGTACGTACATACGTACGTACATACTTCCGACATGTTTTTTTTATTTGCTTTTTAGACTCAGGGGGACTCAAAACGTAAAAAAAAAGTGAAATCTGAAAAAAAATTTTTTGCACGATCCTATAACTTTATCTATTATACTATACTACGTATATAGTACGATAAAGTAATATACTATACTACGTATATAGTACGATAAAGTAAAAAGAGTAAGTGTGTATATTGTTACTTTAGCCAACAAATTGAAAATGTACATTGATATTAAAAATTATAACAGCATCACCGAAAAATGTCTTATCTGGGATATATTATGAGGGGAAATCGATATAAAATATTACAACTGTTCCCCTAAGGAAATATAGAGGTCCAGAGAGGTGTAGGAAGAAAACAAGTTTCTTGGTTAAAAAACATTCGTGAACGGACTCAGATATCAACTGCAGGACAATTATTCCATAGTGCAAAAGATCCAGAAGCCTTCGCAATGGTGATCGCCAATGTCAGATAATTCTGATATGCCACGTGAAGAAGAAGAACAGTATCAGACATCCATGTATTGGGTTGAAAGTTACTCTACTCTAAATAATAGAAGGAAGTAAAAATCAACTGGGAGATATTTTTATGTTGTGGGTAGACAATCAAAATCATCAATACTTATTGCTGATTAAATGCAATATGATTGGTAATATTCAATTAATAAACTTAGAAAATAATAAAGCCATGTATGTTTAATAACATCTAGGACTGGAAAAACTTAAATGTGTACATATTTGTACGTTTCCAAAATATTAGTTAATTAATGTTGTTCTGAAGCTATTTTCTTGTGGCATTTTTATAATTAACTCTTTTTATTGGGAAATAAGCCAAAATTAAATTGAAAAAATAATTTTATTAACGTTTCGACGCCCAAAATAGAAAGAAAATACCACGATTCGTAAGTCAGTAACATATCAAGAGTGTCCATATTTTATGTTTTAGTATTATTTATATGTATATCTATGTATTATTAATATTATTTATAATTTAAAATAGCATATATTATTATTTAAGTCAGAATTTGGTATTAGTTTTGAGAGTAAACTAAATGTAAGACCAAATACTTACGATTGGTAATATTGAATTAATAAACTTAAAAAATAATAAGACCATGTATGTTTAATAACATCTAGGACTGAAAAAACTTTATTGTGTACATATATGTACGTTTCCAAAATATTAGGCAATTAATGTTGTTCTGAAACTATTTTCTTGTGGCATTTTTATAATTAACTCTTTTTATTGGGAAATAAGCCACAATTAAATTGAAAAAATAATTTTATTAACGTTTCGACGCCCAAAATAGAAAGACACCCACGATTCCTAAGTCAGTAACATATCAAGCTAGTCCATATTGTATATTTTAGTATTATTTATATATCTATGTATTATTAATATTATTTATAATTTAAAATAGCATATATTTAAGTCAGAATTTGGTATTAGTTTTGATAGTAAACTAAATGTAAGACCAAATACTTACGATTGGTAATATTGAATTAATAAACTTAGAAAATAATAAGACCATGTATGTTTAATAACATCTAGGACTGAAGAAACTTTAATGTGTACATATTTGTACGTTTCCAAAATATTAGGTAATTAATGTTGTTCTATTGTCTATTTTCTTGTGGCATTTTTGTAATTATTTTTTTTTTATTGGGAAACAAGCCACTATTAAATCGAAAAAATAATTTTCTTAACGTTTCTACACCCAAAATAGAAAGAAAATACCACGATTAGTAAGTCAGTAACATATCGAGCTAGTACATATTTTATATTTTAGGATTATTTATATATCTATGTATTATTAACTTTATTTATAATTTAAAATAGCATATAATATATTAAAGTCAGAATTTGGTATTAGTTTTGAGAGTAAACTAAATGTAAGACCAAATACTTACGATGTCGGGATTTTATCGAGGTTTTTTCCTGGTTTTCCCTCGTGATGTATGTACTATGGAATCACTAACGCGGGAATTTTACTGTCACCGTTGCATTTGGACAGATTACATGCTATTTTTTTGTGGCGGATATTCTTGAGTTAGGGTTGATTTCATGTAATCGAATGAACTATCTTTCAATAAAGTCGTCCCAGGAATCCAACTCATAAATATTGGCAATATTATTTTGAAGTCTTTTACTTTAAAATGTATAATATATGTCCTGAATTGCCGATATAAATGAGTCAGATTAAATAAATTATTAGAAGAATGTTGTACTAAGCAACAACATTTTTGTTAAATTTAGTAATATTTTGTATTTTGACAACGATTTGGGCGTCGAAACGTTAATAAAATTATTTTTTCAAGTTAATTGTGGCTTATTTCCCAATAAAGATAGTTAATTAGTTAATTATACTGTAAGTTATTATTGACTAATCTTTTTGATGAACGTGTCCGAGTGTATGAATCAATTCCGTTTTGATTTAGGTTAGGTTAGGTTAGGTTAGGTTAGGTTAATATACATATAATACACATGTATGTTTCCAAACACCTAGGACTGAAAGAACTTTAATGTGTACCTACATATTTGTACGTTTCCAAGATACAACTGTGTAGCAAAATTAACGCACCACCTTAAAAATGGGTCATTTTTGATGTCCCGAATTTCTTCCGTAGTAATACTGTTGCTAGAAGACCGAGAAGCCTTCGCAATGGTGATCGCCAACGTCGGATAATTCTGATATGGCACGTGAAGAAGAAGAAGAAATACTGCTGCTGGACAGGTAAATGTCATTGTATACCGGGTGTAACAATCACACTGTGTTTTTTTCTCGAAGTTCAGAACACCGTGTGGAATATTCTAGCACATAGAAAATATTGAAATTAAAAGTAAGTTGTAACCTTAGGCTTTGTCAACATTATGTTTTTTTATTTATTTGCTTATGTTGAATAATTAAAAAGTTACGTACGTTAACAACTAGCCATGTTTTTTATCAATAAATCCACATTTCTGTTTAGTTTAATAAACAAGCCTAAAGTAGGCTACGAGAAATAAACAATTTGATAGATGTCAAATTGTTAACAGTAAAAAAATATCTGGTTTGTTGAGAAAATTAGTAAATTTATTATTTAAAATTTCAATGAAATCCGTATTTTTTTTTTGTTTGGAAATGTACGATCGGACATTTCCATGTCACATTACAATGTACGGAATTAATCGTCACTTTAAATAATAAATCTACTAATTTTCACAACAAACTGGACCTTTTTGGCTGTTAACAATTTGGCATCTATTAAATAGTTTATTTCTCATAGGCTACTTTAGTAACTTTAGGCTTGTTTATTAAACTAAACAGCAAATGTGGATTTATTGATGAAAACCATGGCTAGTTGTTAATGTACTTAACTTTTTTATTATCCAACATAAGCGAATTAATCAAAAAACAGAATGTTAACAAAGCCAAAAGCTACAATTGAGTTTTAATTTCAATATTTTGTATATGCTAGAATATTCCACAGGGTATTCTGAACTTTGAGGAAAATACACAATATGACTGTGTCATACATCCCGGTATACAATGACATTTATCTGTCCACAACAATATTACTACACCGATATTCTTAGAGAAAAAGGCTATACCATACTAAAAAAATTACTTAGATCGGACAACAGGTTTAGGAAATTCGAGACATCAAAAATGACCCATTTTTAAGGTGGTGCGTTAATTTTTGCTGTTTAGTGTATTAGTTAATTATACTGTAAGTTATTATTGACTGATCTTTTTGATAGAAGTTATTGATCAAAAGTGAACCCAACAAAAGCGATGAAAGATGAAAGGTTTCGTTTGGTTAAAGAAAATTTTTGTTATTAAATATGGATCTAGAGGAGACTAGTAGTACCTTATTGAGACAGAGCTCCAGAGGTCTGCCACCGAAATATCAGAAAATAAGTGACTAAAGGAATGGGGGGTAGGATATAGGGTTAATCAATAACTTAGAAGATATTAGGGCCTTTTATGCTAAAACACATTTGGAATCAGAGAAATAATATTTGTACGTTTTTTTAAATTATGTTAATAAGGTTCTATTAATTAGAAAGGAAAGGGTAATATGTATAAAGGGGAAGGTAGGATTTAGGGTTAATTAATAACTCAGAGAATATTATGGCCATTAATACTAAAAACATCTGGTACCAGAAAAATAATATTTGCCCATTTTTTTGATAATATTATAAAGGCTCCAAATACAAACTTATTCTTCATGTGCAATCTGAATTGTATCAAATCAACCTACTAGCTTGACTTGATCTGGTCCCTTTTCTTTGAGGGCACTAGATTATGTAGAAAACCGGCAATTAATTACTTGATTATTAGCATTTATTTACGAATAATTTATAAACACTTACCATATCATAGTGATGTTCTGCAAGTCGTCTATTCACCATGCATATCAGTACATGCATTAGATATAATCCGTGTGATTGAATTATGTCACTAATACTACACTAAATGTCATTTAACTGCATATTAACCGAATCACAAAAGTGAGTTAATAGCTGGGTATATTAAGTCCTTTATTATTAAGATTTAAATCAATAAATATTTAAAATATCTTTTATTTTCAAAATATAGGGTTCAATTTTCAATGTCCCTATCGTAACAAAAGAATGACAAAACGTCATCTCGCGATTCTATCGGTTAAAGATCAGGACCTCGATTTTGATCCTTCGCTTCGTTATCGATCATTCGCTATCTGTACACTAAACAGATACGAAGCGAATACGTTCGATAACGAAGCGAAGGATCAAAAATCGAGGTCCTGTATTGTATCGTAATGAAAATATGTATCATAATAAAGCCCATTATGATACAGATATTGAAATCATAATCGATATATTAAAGTATGATAGTAAAAAAAACAACATGTCTTGATTATTTACTGCAAAGCGAAAAATAAAGGGCAACTTCATAGTAAAAGCGAATTTAAAAAAAATAAAATGGTAAACTAACACAGAAAAAATACTTAAAATATAACTACAAATGAAGACCGTCGAGTTTCAAAATTAACACTTTTGTCTCTCTTCAATAGCGCTACAGAGATAGAGGCACTACAAAACCCAGCTTTGTTTTTGTCTTTTCTGTCATTTTCCATATCTCGCATTCATAACATATTATATTCTGGGAAAATTACCGCAAAAAGGCCATTTTCGGGAATAGTTAGATATTTTATTTCTGAAATCGTATATTATGATTACATATTATAGGGTGGGGAATTAGTGTGACAAAGTCCAATTACTCGTTTTTCGTAAAACATACGAAAAAAGTTATTTAAGTAAAACTTGGAGCACAGATAGGACCATAATCTAAAAAAATTTTCAGATATACCGGGTCATCCGTCTTTACAGGGTGACACAAACTTTTGTTTTTTTAAATGGAACACCCTATATATTTTTACATTTTTGGATTCTACTCGAAGTTTTCTTTCTAAAATATGGGGCCTTGTAATATTATACGAAGTAGTTTAAAAGATAATTACGTTTTTTTGATAATTTCCTGGCAATATTCACACCCTGTAGAATGGTAGTGATTTGATATTAGAATTTCAATTTATACTCAAACGATTTTTAATATAGTCTACTAGTATTAAACAGTCATAGTATAGCGAAATATTTAATTTTGGTCTACAAAGTTGGTCGAAACTCAGAATAAGTATTTCCTGAGTTTTCTTAAATGGAACACCCTGCATTTTATTATTGTAGTGAAATGATATTTTATGGTACTTTTTTATTTTTCAAGCATTACGCACCTATACCTAAGTGCTTTAATTTTTGAGGTATTCGTGATTATCTAAGCCAAACATTAATTGCAACGAAAATTACGTGAAATTTTAATAGGTGGCCGTGAAAATACAAAAAAAAATTGGATGAGATTGGATGAGATATCCAAATACATTCGTAGTTAAAATTGTTGGTGCGTGAATTATTAATAAAACATACAGTATTCCCCTAGTTGGCTATGACACAAAATTTGCTTAAACATTTGACAGTATACTATTTTTATAGTTTGCTTTGTTACCATTACTAATATGATTTTATCTGATGAGGAACTGATTAAAAAGATTTTTGTGCTAGGAGAGTATAACAAAAACAAGAATAAAAAACCGCTAAACGCCGTAAAAATGAGTGGCGCATACAATATTCCAGCTACAAAAGATCTGATATGAATATTACGTGGCGCGAAAATGTATTTTCATTTTGATGCAAAACAAAATTCTAGTTTTATTTTAAAAGATTTTTTCATAATATTTGCCCAATTTGAAGTAAAACGCGCCACAAAAGAGTAACTTAGATACAGTTTGAATTTTGAAACTCTTTTGTGGCGCGTTTACTTCAAATTTAGCAAATATTATGGAAAAATCTTTTAAAGTAAAACTAGAATTTTATTTTACATCAAAATTAAAATACATTTTCGCGCCACGTAATATTCATATCAGATCTTTTGTAGCTGGAATATTGTAGGCGCCACTCATTTTTACGGCGTTTAGCGGTTTTTTATTCTTGTATCAGGAGTTTTTTAAAGTTATTTATAAATTAAATGTATAAAATTGAATGCAATGTTTCTCGATTACACGTTAAGCTTTATAAATGGTCGCCTTTGTCGCATTATCTCCCAAATTATCTAGTGTCCATCAAATGTACACTAGATTTTTTTCTGTTCGAAATAGATCGAAAAAATATTGGGATGGCCGGTAAATGAACTCGGATTTCCAGTTGCCAGATCAAATTAGCGTCGTAACCACTACAACTACATAAACCATTTAGGGAATAATCGTTAATTGGATTATACATTTGTAGCTTAATAACTTCTAAACGGCTTAACCGATTTTGTTCACTAAACATGAGTTTGAAACGAATTGACAAGTAGTATCTTATGCATCTAAGGTCAAGTATGATAACTGAAGCTATTACAGGAATTATTGAGCTTGAAAGACCGTTTTTCCTATAAGAAATATATTTGATCATAGTTATGAAGCCTATAACTTAAAAATTCGAATTTTCCCGGATACAAGTTATACACCGTTAGATTCGTCTAGAGTCCTTCTACAAATGCTCAGTTATTGGCTTAATTCGTAGGTTGAAATTTTGAGTAATTGTCGAAAAACCAAAATTTTCAAAGTTTAGTTTTTCAGTTTTTCGGCTATACTGAGCCGTGTGTATGTCTGATCCTGACAGCTTAAACACCATTTGAAATCTTAACTCAACGCTATTTATTTGGTGTCTTTACTGTTCTCCTGTCTCTTCTTTAACCAAAGATATATACCGCCAAAAATATGCCGCTTTGTACCTACCAAGTCCTATAGCTGGCTTATGGGTAGTCAAAACTCACAAACTACACCGGTTCTGAATCGGCCCTCACCCCGTCTTCAAACACAGAAAATAATTCAGATCGGTTTACCCTTTCCACACACATACATACATACATATCCACAAACATTTTCCCTTTTTTAAATAAAAATTGACTCATATTTCTGAGCTCGGTAACTTTTGAACGGTATAACCGATTTTCAAAATTAGACCTGCGTTGGAAAGGTAATGATCGCTTCTATTAGAATCCGCATAGGTCGGAGTAAAATTTTAGAAGTTTTTGGGAGTTTTGGGGACGAGAACGAAAAACAGACCCTAAATAGGAAGGGCCGTAAAATCCACACCCCTTGGACCAAAATGGATGGTTGACATATGAATGGGTAAGTCTTTTCCTGAACTTTAAGATGAGAGTTGGCCCAATTTCCAATTCATTCAGATTTAGAAATTCGAAAATTTCGTGTATATATAGTGTTGCGTGTAGGGGGTGTAGGTGTGCGCTACTGGCGAGAACTGCCGTTCTCTGGTAATGAGCTACTAGCAATAAAAATTTATCGTCAGCAATTCCCTAATAGTCGATAACCGAAAAGAGAAACTTTTGAAAACATTCTAGAACGGTTTCAACGGACTGGACACTTAGATTACGATAAATCTGATAGAACAAAAACTATTGTAAATGAAAAAAAAAGGGATTAAATGTAATCCTTAGTGTCACTGGAGATCTTCATATTAGTACGACCTATTTTATAATCTAAGTATCTAGTCTGTTGAAACCGATTTAGTATACTTTTAAAAGTTTCTCTCCTTGGTTGTCGTCTACCAGGGAATTATTGATGATGAATTTTTATTGCTAGTAGCTCATTTTTGCCATACTCTCCTAGGACAAAAACCATTTTAATCGGTTCCTCATCAGAAAAATTTATATTAATAATGGTAACAAAGCAACTGGAACTATAGATATTGTTTAATCTCAAATGTTTAAGAAAATTTTATGTCATAGTCACCTAGGGAGAATATTGTATGTTTTATTAATATTTTATGAACCAACAATCTGAACTAAGAAATATATTTGGATATCTCATCCAACATTAATAAATTAAAGATCAGTCTAAATTAATATGTATTTTTTTGGAAAAATTCTTTTGATTGAATATTTTTACGGCCACCTAATAAAATTTCACGTAATTTTTGTTGCAATTAATGTTTGTCTTAAATAATCACGAATACCTCAAACATTAAAGCACTTAGGTATAAGGAATGCTTAAGAAATAAAAAAGTACAATAAAGTATCATTTCATTACAATACTAAAATATAGGAAGGTTTTTAAAATGTTTGGCTTATAAACAAATAGAATATATCGTTTTATTAAGTTTACTTGCGATGAGTGGTTCCTAAGATAAAACCGGTTAAAGTGGACCGGCATTTGCGACGAAGTTATAAACAATAGGATAGTAGGTACATAATCTTTGAACCATTACCTTTTTATTTAGGTCCTCTTTCTCCTTGCAAATTTTCATATCTACAGGACACTCATAACATCTCTTATAATAAAAAAGAACTATCGATATTACGCATGAAAAGTACTAAAAATTGCAAAAAATGGGTTGAAGAAAATATAATTCAAAGTTAAAAATCGGTATACGTTAAAAAATGTATTTTCTCGGCTTCCCACAGAGCAATTTTCTTCATTTTTTTTTATAAAGTAACTAGAGTAAAGTCACTTAACTGGTACATTACGAAATACCAAAGATTCTTTGGTTTTGTTATACTTAATAAATTAATTTATTTATAACAAAATAAACAACAGATTTTATTTTGTAGAGTTTTTGAGAAAAACTTAAGTGTACTTGTTAATGTTCAAAATATAGATATGCTCATTTGGAAGCTGTGTAATTATTTAAACAATTTTTGTTTAAACATTGAACAAATTAAAATTTTTGCTAATCATTTTTTACCGGGCGCTTTCAGTGGCTCTGATTTCGCTCCAGAACACTATGCCATCTGTATTATTTATATTTCCTTGACTATTTCACTAGACTATTTTTAACTGTTAAAACTTCATAGCAACGCCACGTTTCCTACTGACAAAACTCCTTCCTGCCAGTGATTTCTCAGCGACAAAATTATGACAGATCCGTGACGAAGGTGTCTGGTAATTCTATTGTTGTCAGTTTGACAAACGTCATTGAGGCGTAATCAATTTTGGACAGATATAATGAATCCAGACGAAAAATCAAGATTTAGATGCCAGTCAGTTGAAGAAATCTAAAAACTGGTTTCTGAAAATGTCCCATTGAACACGCAGAGGTCCAGAAGCTCTATTTCGACCCAATTTTCGGAGTTCGTACGGGTGAGAAATTTTATGCTTGAAAGATGTACTACCATAACGGAAATAGCAAAAATTCTCGAGGATTATGCCTTTCACATAAACAAAGGCAATGGTGAAGACTATAAAGAGTTGTCTGTAAAGTTAATGTGGAATACTACAGCAAAAATGGTACAAGAAAAATATTTTACGGAGTACGGCATAAAAATCGACCCTTTCACAGATATATCTTTCAAATGTGCAAGATTGGCCAGAGATGCCAAGCGAAGGCAGCCTCAAATTATTCAAAAAAAAAGAAAACTCAGTTCAAAAGCATTATCTACCGAAGAACTATTAAAAATCATCCAAAGCTACAACGAAGGAATCCCCGATGGAGCACAAAAAAAGTTTTTTCACCTTTGCTCATTTTAACTTGCTTGGAGAGACAATGAGGCCGTAAACTGCAAGATTCGCTTTTTCCAGAAGAAATTTGATGTTATGGGAGAATTTACGGGAGGAATTGAATACAACAGCATTTTTTCCAAAACAAATCAAGGCGGTTCAAACAGTTTGGCAAGCAGCAAATGGCTGGTAAGAAATTCGTCAAACGAAAATTTATGACCAGTTAGATTATTTTTGAAATTAATGGAAAAAATGGGAGCACAGATTTTATCAGATAGACTCTTTCTTACCGTTCACCCCAACTGGATGGATGGATCTTGGTTAAAAAATTGTCCACTTGGAATCAACACCGTATCTAAGGGGACAAAAATGTCAGCTGAAAAAATTGAAATAGACACAAAAAATATAAAAGAACAAACCATTCTCATCGATCTTCAGCTGTGTCATCCTTGTTCAAGCAAGGTGGTTCTAAACAGGAGTTAATTAAATTAACGGGTCACTCGAATGCAAGCTCCCTAAAACCATATCTGCAGCTGGATTCCAGTCACCACCAGATTTTGATCGAAAATCTCAGAACAACAAATGAAGCTGGACCTTAGGGTTCCCAAATGCTACAGGTGAATAATACAGAAAATCATGTTTTGATAGAAAAGAATGGGTAAACTACTATACAGGGTGTCCCGAAAAGATTGGTTATAAATTATACCACAGATTCTGGGGTCAAAACTAGGTTGATTGAACCTCACTTACCTATATACAATAGTGCACACAAAAAAAGTTACAGCCCTTTGAAGTTACAAAATGGAAATCGATTTTTTTCATATATCGAAAATTCTTAGAGATTTTTTATTGAAAATGGACATGTGGTACTCTTATGGTAGCAACATCTTAAAAAACAATTAAAGTTAAATTTGTGCACCCCATAAAAATTTTATGGGGGTTTTGTTCCCTTAAACCCCCCCAAAGTTTTGAGTACGTTCCAATTAAAATATTATTGTGGCACCATTAGTTAAATACAATAGTTTTAAAACTTTTTTGCCTCTTAGTACTTTTTCGATAAGCCAGTGTTTATCGAGATATTTTGAATATTTTTCGAATCCACCACATATTTGTATATGGTTAATATAAGTACGATTTAGCGACCTGTTAGTAATCTGAAAATTTATTTATAATTTCCATTTTTAGGTATATTTTGAAAAAGAAGCCACATATCGATAAAAGGTGACTTATCAAAAAAAGACTAGAGGCAAAAAAGTTATACTGTATTTAACTAATGGTACCACAATAATAGTTTATTTAGAACGTACACAAATATTTGGGGGGTTTAAAGGAACAAAACTCCCTTAAAATTTTTATGTAAACATATTAAAAAGGAAGCTGCATCACGATAAAAACTGGCTTATCGACAAAATACTGAGAGGCAAAAAAGTTTTTAAAACGTTGTGTTTAACTAATGGTACCACAATAATAAATTAATTGGAACGTACACCAAAGGGTTTAAGGGAACAAAACCCCCATAAAATTTTTATGGGGTGGAAAAATTTCACTATAATTTTGTTTCAAGATGTTCCTGCCATAATAATGATACATGTCCATTTTCAACAAAAAATCTCTAATAGTTTTCGATATATTGAAAATAATCGATTTTCATTTTGCAACTTCAAAGGGCTGTAACTTTTTTTAGGAGCACATTTGTACTAAGGTAAGTTAGGTTCAATCGAACTATTTTTGACCCCAGAATGTGTGGTATAATTTATGACCAATCTTTTCGGGACACCCTGTATAATAATATAATATACTATATAAATAAATTTAATAAAGATTATGTTTCGTTGATATGGTGCATTAATAATTGTCTCGTGAAATGGTCTTGTCGAATATCATTCGAGAGAAAATTATTTACCGGCAAAATTGTCTTTGGTTTCATTCAAGTTTGTTGCCTTTTGGCAATTTTCGCTTATGAAATTTTGACAAAATCACTCGGCTGACGTCTCGTGATTTAACTGTCAAAATTTAATTCGCGAAAATTGTCAGGCAACAAACTTTCATACCAGTCAAAAATATTGCCGGCAAAATTTTCTCTCTTATGATATTATATTAGCCAGGGAGGTAGTGTCAAATTTAACCGGAGCATTTTAGCGTAACTGCTTTCTTTTTATTTAGTTAGGTGTTCCAAAGCTTATTAACAAATGATGTGTCAGCTGGCCCAAAACCGGAGATTTTAGACAAGAAAAGGTTAAATATGAAACTTGATGGAAAAACGCTGCAACTTAGGTCAAATATTTATCTACCTGACTTACAACTATTAATAGCCTTGCTAACTTCACTCCTAGCTTTCAATCAGGCAATTAGGGTTCAAATCCTGGTGTTGAAATTTTTTTTTGTTTTTAAAATTGACATTTTATTTTGAAAAATATATATTTTATAATATGTACCACGTTTTTATTATTTATACGAGACAATATAAAAAATATGTATGTCTTTTATTGAAATATGCATAGAACTTATGAAATAGAACTATGCATTTGATCAGAAATATTATGATTGACTTTAATAAGCAAAGTTGTTGTAAATGAACCCCTGAAGCTTCCTGAGTTAGTATGACGAATCTAAGTGAAAAAGGGGGTTGCCCTCCCCACCCCCTCTCAACAATTCTTTTTATTTTTTTGGACAAACTGTTTTTTCTTAATGTTATATGATGTAGAACCAAAAGATACATACAACCCTAATTTTTCACTTTTCTATCACCAACCACCATTTTTTAATAGCAATCTAAATATTTCGCTGTTCTGTATAATATATAAAATTGGATGTTTGAGGAGCGATAAATCAAAACGCAATAAATCCTGTTTTTTAGAATTTGAGTTAAAGTAATACTAAATAGCTTTGTCATGAAATATATCCAGTGGTTACAGCAATTCCTTCCAAACGCAATATATCGAATAGAAAATAGCTATCGAAAGTGTGCAAATCAAGCAAAACACAATAAATCGAGTATTACGCTGAATAACGCCCTTATTGAAAAAAAAGAAAAAAATCTCTGAAACATCTTTTGGAACAGCACTTTGGCGATGACTGGATGAATGATGAGTCTTTAGATTGGTAGAAGAAACCCTTAGCAACAGAAGGCTGGAATAACAAAGAACAACATCAAAACCAATGTGAGTGCCTGGAAGGCGACCATGTTGTAGGTGTAACATATTTATCTAATGTGAAATTATTTTTTGCTTTTGTAACTTTTTTATAGCATATTTTATATTGTACCATATTTATACCATATTTTATATTGCACACTTTTGTTAAAAAAAATAGTTGAACAAGCGTTAAAATTTGTTGAGAAAATGAAAAAAAAAAAGATACCTTCATAAAAGTTACTGGTTAGTGTTTATTCCGTGAGTTTAATCGCTACTCTGCCTTTTGAAAAACCAGCTAACATGTTTTCACGCATCAAAATACCTGCTGTCATAAATTAAAATACTTATTGAATTGTAAACTTTGATATACCATTTTCAACTTTGCCAAAATGATACGAGGTTTCCTTATTTTTCTGTCATGTCCACTTGGCCAGCTAACATTTTTTGCCACATTCATCATGCAGCTGACGCTTTTTTATTACAATCTAAAATTCATAAATTATTGATTTATGCTTTTTAATCTTTGCCACACTAGTCCAAGAATATTTTTTTATTAATAACTAGCTGACCTGGCAAACTTCGTACCGCCTTAGAACTAAATAATGTTTAAAAGTTTAATAACTAAAAATTACCAGAAAGCCAAAAAATACTCAAAAATATTGCTTATACTTTTTTCTACCAAATGCATAGTTTACGATTCTATAAGGGACTTAGGTATAGACAAACATTTATTTTTATATATTATAGAGAAAAGGGAAATATTTAGATTGCTATTAAAAAATGGGGGTTGGTGATAGAAAAGTGAAAATTTATGGTTGTATGTTTCGGTTCTACAACATATTAAATTAAGTAAAAACAGTTTGTCCAAAGAAATAAAAAATGTCGGGGGGTGGGGCACCTCCCTTTTCATTTAGATTGTTAGTAGTACCAACTCAGGAACATTCAGGGGTCCCACAACAAATTTGTTTATTAAGATCAATCATAATATGATCAAATACATAGTTTGCAATTCTATAAAAGACATACAGATTTTTTTATATTGTCTCGTATAAATAATACAAACGTGGTATTATAAAAATAATTATTTTTCAAAATAAAATGTCAATCTTAAAAACAAAAAAAAATCAACGCCATGATTTGAACCCGGATTGCCTGAGTGAAAGCTAGGAGCGAAGTCAGCAACGCTATTAATAGTTGTAAGTCAGGTAGATAAATATTTGACATAAGTTGTAGCGTTTTTCCATTAAGTTTCATATTTTACCTTTTCTTGTCTAAAATCCCCAGTTTTGGGCCAGCTGACACATCATTTGTTAATAAGCTTTGGAACACCTAACTAAATAAAAAGAAAGCAGCCATGCTAAAATGCTCCGGTCCAATTTGACACTACCTCCCTGGCTATATACGATAAAATTGAATCACGAAATATTATAAAATAATATAAAGTACAATTCTTAAGACTGATGAATAAAAGATTTGCGAATATTTTGGAAATAATATTTCAGTGTTTTTAATCACATCGCTAATCAGATATAAAAAATAAAAATAAAAACACAAAAATACAAAATTTGGGGTAGAGAGACTTTTGATAAAATAAAAATGTTAGTATGTTATTTAAAGAAATTTTTAAAAAGAAGTCCTACAATAATAATTATTCATAGAATATTACTGAACTGGCTAAACGTCCAGTATATTGAATATTCTTTATAAAATTAAGTTCACTTTAGACCTTTTTACCATTTTCTATTAACTCACTCTGTAATTACACGTTTCTAAACTTGTCACTATGTCACTAACAACAGTTTTATCGAAAAACAGAATATTTGCCGTGGCAGTAATGTGTTTTCGAGAAACTTTTGAATATTAATTTTTCTTGATACTAATTAAGAGTGTACGCGGTAAGTGATGTCAGAAAAGTAAAGCCGTCAGCGCCTGGACGCTGATGTTTGTTCTATGTAGGTGCGTGAGGACAACGCCTAGTTTATTATTCATCTCATTTCCCTTAAGAATTTACGTAAACCATTTAGCTAATTTATCGAAATGTTAATTAATATATTACTGAATAGTAATTTTAAGCAGATAAGTGTTCCCTTTTTATTTTGAGGGGACTATGTCATTCGTTTACATTAAGGCTTGTCCCTATAAGTATGGGTTTTATCAGTGACGTAGCCAGGACAGGTGCCCTGTGGGTCCGGACACCCTCCGAAATATGATCAAATGTTAATTATTTTAAAATTCAATAAATTCTTTAAAAACATTTAATTGGAGAATTTTACTTGATAGGCCTGGTACCAAAAAAAAGTTGAATAATAGCAAGCTGAAAATTTGTTAATAGCTTAACGGTGTCTAGTCGGAAAAACTTTGATATACGGGAACACTGAAACAGGGGAAGTTTTAATTGTGGAACAGTTTAAAAATTTGGAACGTCAAATTACGAAAAAGTTCCATGTATTTTGTCGGACAGAACATCCAATTGATTTGTTACACTTTCATTAAACTCTCATGCAAAAATCAGATTGCTATTACTAACCAACACGATTCCTGTCATTTGACATGTTCTTCGTGTTCCACTCATTAAAATGCCCAGTTGGTGATAAACACCAGTCCGATTTTTGCATGAGAGTTTAATGAAATGGTAACAAATCAATTGGAAGTTCTGTCCGACAAAATAGATGGAACGTTTTCGTAGTCTGATTTTCCAAATTTTTAACCTGCTTCCAATCAAACCAATTGAAACTTCCCCTCTTCCAGTGTTCCCATACATCAAAGTTTGTCCGACTAGACACCGCTTAGCTGGGGTACGGCAGGGGAGGGGAGAGGGAACCCATAAAGCATTAAAAGAAACAAAAACAAAGGGGTGAGAAGTGGTCTCCTGAAGAACGGAGGTGGGCCCCTATACAGCCCACCAGTGAAACAGGAAATCACCTTTCATAGGGTAAATTTATCGATTTTAATCATACATATTCATATTTATTTATTTTATTTATTTGAAAATTTTATCTATACATATTTTATTTATATAAATTTTATTTATATAAAATTTAATTTCACATATAATTTTAAAAATCTTAGTGTGTTGTGTATTGTCCAGTATACCATTTTAATCTTTTATTTATTTATTTACCTATTTATTCATTTTATATTTATACCTTTATTTTATTTATATCTATTGTGTTCAATATATACAAACGGATATGGGTCAACTCTATAGGGAACTGAACCAAAAATGAACCTCAAGGATCAACCTGGTATAAGGATAATGCAGGTGAACGTGGGCCGCGCAAAACGGGCACACGATCTCGTCCACGCGAAAGCCTGCACGCTAAAAATAGACTTACTCATCGTCCCGGAACCTAACAAAAAAATAACGTCGGACGGTGGCTGGGTGCAGGATACAAACAAAAACGTGGCGGTGCTCTTTAGAAATAAAGATCTTGGCGTGTGTGGCATAGTCAGGGGCGGAAATTATATTCTCATTAAGATGAAGGATTTTTGTCTCCTGGCATGCTACATATCTCCAAACATACCCATCAGAGACTACAAACAAAAAGTAGATGAAATAATGAGCATCGCTACAAGAGAGAAGCAAATAATGATTGTCGGGGACATCAACGCAAAATCTAGGTCATGGGGCTCTCCCATGAATGATGAGAAGGGAGAGTTCTGGAATGAATGGATAGCCCAGGCTGGCCTCCATGTACTCAATAACAACAAACCCACGTTCGTAAGAGGGGTCAGCAAATCACATATTGATGTAACCATTGCAACCGAAAGGCTATCCAGGCGCATAAAAAATTGGGATGTCCTCGACGAACAGTTATTCACCTACCACTGTTACATAACGTACGAGGTGATGGTTAAAGGGAGGGTTCTAAGAAAACCGATAGGTCGAAGAGAGAAAATATTAAACAAAAACAGGTACCTGTCGGAGATTAAAAAAATCGACGAAGATGCAATTACAGATCTCGGCCAACTGAGGAAGACACTCGCTAATGCCGTTGAGTTGGCCACAGAGAAGACAAAAAATAACGAAAGAACCCCCTATTGGTGGACGGATGAGATAAGAGAACTACGGGAAGTGTGCCTCCGAGCTCGGAGGAATTACACAAGAAGCCAGGGCAACCCCGAGCTCAATGAGATATATAAAACAGCGAAGAGGAATCTAAACAACAAAATAAAGAAAGAGAAAAAGGAAAGGTGGCAGAATCTGATAGACGCGCTAGAAAATGACAAATGGGGAGACGCATACAAAATAACAATGAAGTCTCTCAAAATGATCGCCCCGTACAGACTAGACGAAGACCAGCGGCGTGAATCTGCGGAACTTCTCTTTCCTGCCAAAGAGGAGCAAGCTTTCTTGAAGATTTTCCCCACGGTAGTGGAGGAGTTTACGGAGGAAGAAATAAAAGCCGCTGGTCAGGAAATCAAATCGGGTAAAGCTCCCGGCCCCGATGGTCTGCCACCCGAGGCACTGAAGATAATCGCAACAGAGAAACCAGGTTTGATCAGAAGAGTATTTAACAATCTACTGCGGAATCAAGAGTTTCCCGGGGAATTAAAGGAAGAAAATCTGGTATTGCTACTCAAGCCTCGGAAACCCCCCGATTCGGCATCCTCTTACAGGCCGATATGCCTTTAAGACTTGGCAAGTTTTATGAAATTCTTGTGAAGAAGAGGCTGGAAGGGGTATTGGCAAGTGAGAGAGCTCTATCCAGTCAACAATTCGGATTTCGAAAAGGTCGATCAGCAGTAGACGCAGCGATCTGGATTAGAGACGCGGCACAAACAAGTAGAAAGAGTGGGTGGTACTTGTTCTATTGGACATTAAAAATGTTTCAACTCGGCGAACTGGGGCCTCATCATCGACAGGATCGTCGAGCTAGGGGCCCCGGATTACAAGTCCAATATAATAAAGGACTACCTATCGGAAAGAAGCGTATGCATAACGAAGAAAAATAAGATGAATATGACTGCTGGAGTACCCCAAGGGTCAGTCCTGGGACCCACATTATGGAACATATTATACAATGGGGTACTAGAGGTAAATAGAACACAAGGAGTAAGGGCAATAGCATACGCAGACGACCTAGCCCTACTAATCGAGGACGACACGAATCGGGGCATCATACATAAAGTAAACACAGCAATAGAAAAAACCGCGAAATGGATAGAGAACAACGATTTAAAATTGGCAGTAGAAAAGACTGAGATAATTATCTTGAGGAGATGGCGGGATCGAAAAGACATTAATTTTCGGTTCAGAGGCTCCGAACTAAAACCCCAGAAAACAGTTAGGTATTTGGGAATAATCTTCGACGACAGAAGGTCATTCGGCCCACATATACTGTTGTGATCTTGATTATTGATATGAGATAATATTTTTATATGTCATTTAATTTAATCAATGCATTAATAATAATCTAATTAATTTACCAGATCACATATCAATATGTTTTCAATCTCAGGGCTTTTTATAAAATTAATTACTTACATACGTGGCTTCTAAGTATTTCTCAATGGTTCCTAATCGGGATAGGAAAGAAAAGAGTAAAATAATAACACATATGGGTTACAATTGTAATCAAAATATTGTTTATTTTATTTAAATGGCAATCACTGCTTAATATTTGCTATATCTTATTATTCCTAAACATAACATTTATACATGGGAATCTTATTTCCTTTTGGTTTCCAATTGAAAGTTTTTATTAACATTTAACTATTATGATTTATTAGCAACAATTCTATTTAAGTTTGATGAAGCTTTTCTGATATTATTGATTATGTTTCTTCAATTTTAAATGTGGTATTTAATACGAAAAACCCATACATTCATGTCCAAACAAATGAGACTGACCTTTTTCTGGTGAACTGAGAATGTCTTCACACAAGACCCGTTTCCTGCTATCCTTGGCTGCAATCAAAACCTCGTCCTGGCTTCCAGTAATGTTCTCCTCTGAAACTAGCTCGTATAGCTCTCGTTTCCTGCTTCTGTCGTGATGCTGTGTTCTACCTTTTTCGAAACTGCAATCAGCTACCGGGAACTCTTGGCTCAAAGAGGTTCTTTTACTCTCAACCTGGCCTACCTCTCGTTCCACGATAGATACTCCACACTCACGGAACTACACCGGCTTTCTCACTCTCCGTACACTACCGTCTACTACTGGACTTCACTTCTCGACAGCTCAAAACATTCTGATCTCTATTTGTCATTCATTCCCCTACTTTCTAAATATCCCTTCCAGATTCACAAATCAAACTTCCACCACCAACTCTCATTCGCAGTCTTCCTCAAAACCAATTTTTAATCTTTCTAAATATGCTTAATGGATTTCAAAGAAAATAGTTAATTCCCATTCTAAAATTACTTTCTACTATATACAAATTTTAATGACCTATTCTCTATTTCCACTTAGTCTTATTTAGCATCGGCTAATGATCGATCCTTCCGCGAACAACGATAATGACCTATTATCGATTTCACTTGAGTCTTATTTAATCACTTCTTAAAATTAAATATAACAATTTGTTGTATACAGGTTGTTCTAAATTTATATGCCCGTGGTTGAGAAAATTGAAAATATTTTATATTAAATTGAATTTTGTTTATAATTATTAAAATTTAATTTTCATATCAAATAGAAATATAACAAATCCCCGCCTTGTATTCGATAAAATTTATCTGCATTTTTAAATAAATTTTCTCGAGGCAAAACCAACTCCCTGTATATTTCCTTACTTTAATCTACGTCTTATATCCTAACTTACTATCTACTTCATGTAATTCTGTCTTTTATTCGTGATATTTGTATACATCGTGAATATTATAAATTCCTCGGATCTTTTCCGAGTTCCTGTGCCTCAACTCATAACTATTTATCCCATTTTCATTATTTACGATGTACGGGCCTTCGAAAACAGGCATCAACTTTGCGCAAATGCCCCCAGGAAGATTTGATACTCGTAATGCCCTCACGAGTACTTTTTCACCCTTTTGGAAAGTCACTGGTCTTCTTGGTTTGTCCTTATCTCATTTAATGAATATATCCCTTCTTCTTGTATTAATCTATTTAGTCCCACCTGTAGAGTAATTGTTTCCTTTTTTCCGGTGTCCTCATCCCGTGTTAGAGCGTCGGCTATTATGTTGTCTTTTCCTTTTATATATCGGAACTCAAAATCATACTCCTGTAATAATAGAATGCCTCTATGTATTCTATTATTTACTATCTATTCTTCATGATATGTACTAAAGCTGCATGGTCTGTTTCGATTGTGAATTTTGCTCCCAATAAGTAAAACCTCAATTTGTTTACGCAATATAGTACACTGGCAAACTCCAATTCTGTAACACTATATTTTCTCTCATGTGTTTTAGTCACTCGAGATATAAAACATATCGGCACTTCTTGGTCGTTTTGTATTTGAGACAGAACTCCTGCAAATTTTTGTATGGACGCATCAGTTCGGAGTATAAAAGGTAAATTGTAAATAGGGTGGTATATTTTCGTTCCTTTTGCGAATTCTCGTTTTAATGTTTCGAAAGCTTCCTCCTGTTCTTCTTTCCAATTCCATTTTATTCCTTTTTTAAGCAATTTTATCAGAGGGATTTCCTTTTGGCTCAAATCGGGAATCAGCTTTTTAAAATAATTTATCGTGCCAAGAAAACCTCTCAATGTTTTCAAATTCGTTGGTCTTGGGTATTCATCTATGAGCTTGACTCTGTCTTCGGCTAATCTTACTGTTTTGGTGTCCAATTGAAAACCCAAATAAATGACTTCTTTTTGAAAAAATTGACATTTTTCAATGTTTAATTTCAATCCCGCTGTGTCCAATTCTTCCAGAATTATTTCTATGTGTTCCAGATGACTCTGAGTATCTTGTGAAAAAATTAATAAATCATCGATATAATGAACTATGAAATCTTCATGGCGATTCAAAATGGTATGTAGAGCTCGGACGAGTGCAGCACAAGCACTCTGCAATCCAAATGGCACTACCTTAAACCGGTAGACAATACCATCAATAGAAAAAGCGGTGTAGTTTCTACACTTTTCAGCTAACGGTATCAACCAAAAACTGTGTTTTAAGTCAATTTTCGAAAATATGTGTGACCCGGTGATTCTTCCAAAAATGGCCTCGATGTTTAGAGGTGATTCATATTGTGATACAGTGTGCTGGTTGATATTCCTGGCATCTAAACATAATCTCAATTCTCCATTGCTTTTCTTTACTATCACAATCGGGTTAACATACGGTGAATTACATCTTTCGATGATTTGATCTTCCAACATTTTATTTATTTCTTCTTTCACCTCTTGTCGATACTTGTATGGAATCGGGTAAGTCTTTGATCGAAAATTTCCCAAGTTTTTCACCTCAAATGAATGTTCGTACTTTTTAGCCACTCTGGTTTCCTCATTGATCAAATTTTCGTAGTTTCTTAACATCAACCGCAATTCTTTTTCTTTCCCTTCTCCACATATTAATTTTCTGTCTTCTTTCTCAGATTCTTCACACATGTTTACCGTGCATTCTGCATCCTCGTTTGCATATACCTCCTCTTCAAATACCACTGTTTCAATCATATTCTTTTCACTTTCATTTTTTAGCTTTATTTCTTCTTCTCCTGAGCTCGTCTCTTCTTTTGAGGAATCCCAGGTTTCCTTTGTTTCTGATACTCTCAAATTTTCTTCTTCTGGGCTCAACTCTTCTTTTGAGGAGCCACAGGTTTCATTTTCTTTTATCTTTTTCTGACCTTTTCTCCTTTTTTTTCTTTGTCCTTGCTTCGCTGCCAAATTCATTTCCACTGTTTGTTCTTTACCTGATTCATCCGTATTTTGTTTCTCATGTTCCTTGTCCTGTTCTTTTTCTTTTTCTTCTGTTAGTTTCATCGTATTATTTTTAAAATCTATCACTACATGTTTTTCTGCCAATTCGTCAACTCCTACTATCATGTCATGTGACATGTTTGGCATTATTACACATTGTAGTGCATACATATTCTTACCCAGTCGTACCATTACTCGTATGCCTTCATTTATAGTTGCCAATGTCCGTTTGTTTGCGCCCACTAAATTTACCCTAGGTATTTTGTAAATTAAATTTGTTAAGTTAACTTCTTCTATTAGTTTTCTGTTGACCAATGTTATTTCAGATCCAGTGTCTATCATAATTTTAATTGGTTTCTCGTTGATAAATCCATCCACAAATTTTAAATTAACTCCATTTTTCTTTTCGTTGTTTCCTGCCAATTTAATAAACTCCTTGGGGTGACAAAAGATTCCTGTTTGATTTTTGGTTTTTAGTGAGCGCCGTCGTGAAAAGACGCCGGTTGCTCATCGTTGTTTATATTTTCGTCATAATGTCTCTCTCCGTCATATTCATCTGCCTGGGTATTATTTACTTCTCTTCTATTTTCTCTAGGTCTGTCGGATCTGTTTCGGTTTTCTCGATATCCCTGTTCATTTTGTCTACCATTATTTCTGTTTTCTTGATTTGAGCGTGTGGTGTTTCTATTCTGGTATTCTCGATTTCTGTCCTCATTCCATTGCCTATTTCTTTGTTCATAATTTCCTCTTCCGTTGTCTCTATTTTCGTTTTCCCTTCTGGGATTAAAATCTCGTCTTGTATAGTCCCTCCTATTTTGATTTCTATCTCTGTAATCTTGTATTTCTCGGGGCCTGTAATCTTCTCGCGACCTTCTTGATTTTCTTTCTCTTAGACGTGATTCTCTTATTTGTAGGAATTGGCATAAACTATCTATGTCTTTGTAATTTTGCAATGTGATATGGTCTTCCAGCGTTTCCTCGAAATGTCTTGCAATCAGTTCGACTAATTGTTCCGATGAGTAATTATATTGTAAATGTTTTGCATTATTGTAAATTTGCAAAGCATATGTCCTTTCTGATACACCCATCCTATCATTGTATTTCCCATTTTGCAATTCCTTGTTAATTTCCAATTGTTGGACCTTTCCCCAGAAATAATTCAAAAATTTTTGTTCAAATTGTTGCCAATTTCCGAATTCTTCTTCTTTGCTATCGAACCATAGGCTTGCTTCATATTTGAGATGGTTTCTGATGGTTTCTTTTGCTGTTTCGAAATTTCCGATGTGTTGTATTTTCTTTTTCAGGCTATTTATGAACGGCACTGGGTGTAATCTTCTTACATCCCCGCCAAACCTTATCTTCACGTCATCTGTGCTATGTATAACCATTTCTCTTCTTTCTCCGACATTTTGTTGAGTATTGATTTCCGCAATCTTTCTTTCCACTTCTTCTCTGTCTGCTTGAATAGCGTTTTTAAACTTGTTTTCCAAATTTTCTATTTCCTTTTTCTGGCAATTCGTTACCTCCTTTATTTTGATTTTGATTTCTTTAATCTCTAACTCCTGTTTCTCGCTCTTTTCTGCAATCTCTTCTATTTTTTTAACCATTTCCTTCTTAATACTCTCTATATTTCTGTTGTTTTCTTCTATGGCTTGTTTTGTTTCCTGTTGATTGTCATCCATTTTTTGCTGTGTTTCATCCATTTTTTGATCCACTTTATCCATTTTCTTTGATGTTTCTTCCATGGCTTGTTTCGTTTCACGTTGATTTTCATCCATTTTTTGTTGTGTTTCTCTTTGATTGTCATCCAGTTTTTGTGACTGGAGTTGCATCAGTTGTAATAGTTT
The DNA here is from genome assembly GCF_917563875.1 of Diabrotica virgifera virgifera. Lineage (NCBI taxonomy): Eukaryota > Metazoa > Arthropoda > Insecta > Coleoptera > Chrysomelidae > Diabrotica > Diabrotica virgifera. Next base: position 112,290,774 of record NC_065449.1, read on the forward strand.
ATCTATTCCTGATAATTCCTGATTTTCTGATGCCATGATTGTCGTGTCTGAACTATCTTCTTGATCTGAATGTTCTTTTTGTTTTTTGTTGTCTTTGCTTTGGCTTCTTGTCACAGACATTTGTTTTCAAGAAGTACTGTCCCCGCCAAATATGAAATTTTACTAGTATGTTACCAAGACGACTTTTTCTCACCCAAATATTATAAATTGTCAATAAATGTATCAAATGTAAATATCGTAAAATAAAATATTAAATCAGTTATGTAAAATTTGTACCTAAAGAGATCTAAAATTTTATGTTATCCAATGTAAGTATCTCACTTTTTACCACAGGCATATAAATTTTCAAATACCGGCTTTACTCTTTCTATCCTTCAAATTTGCCACTAGAAATACTTTTCCATGCTTTCCACGTTGGACGACAGTTGTTGTGATCTTGATTATTGATATGAGATAATATTTTTATATGTCATTTAATTTAATCAATGCATTAATAATAATCTAATTAATTTACCAGATCACATATCAATATGTTTTCAATCTCAGGGCTTTTTATAAAATTAATTACTTACATACGTGGCTTCTAAGTATTTCTCAATGGTTCCTAATCGCGATAGGAAAGAAAAGAGTAAAATAATAACACATATGGGTTACAATTGTAATCAAAATATTGTTTATTTTATTTAAATGGCAATCACTGCTTAATATTTGCTATATCTTATTATTCCTAAACATAACATTTATACATGGGAATCTTATTTCCTTTTGGTTTCCAATTGAAAGATTTTATTAACATTTAACTATTATGATTTATTAGCAACAATTCTATTTAAGTTTGATGAAGCTTTTCTGATATTATTGATTATGTTTCTTCAATTTTAAATGTGGTATTTAATACGAAAAACCCATACATTCATGTCCAAACAAATGAGACTGACCTTTTTCTGGTGAACTGAGAATGTCTTCACACAAGACCCGTTTCCTGCTATCCTTGGCTGCAATCAAAACCTCGTCCTGGCTTCCAGTAATGTTCTCCTCTGAAACTAGCTCGTATAGCTCTCGTTTCCTGCTTCTGTCGTGATGCTGTGTTCTACCTTTTTCGAAACTGCAATCAGCTACCGGGAACTCTTGGCTCAAAGAGGTTCTTTTACTCTCAACCTGGCCTACCTCTCGTTCCACGATAGATACTCCACACTCACGGAACTACACCGGCTTTCTCACTCTCCGTACACTACCGTCTACTACTGGACTTCACTTCTCGACAGCTCAAAACATTCTGATCTCTATTTGTCATTCATTCCCCTACTTTCTAAATATCCCTTCCAGATTCACAAATCAAACTTCCACCACCAACTCTCATTCGCAGTCTTCCTCAAAACCAATTTTTAATCTTTCTAAATATGCTTAATGGATTTCAAAGAAAATAGTTAATTCCCATTCTAAAATTACTTTCTACTATATACAAATTTTAATGACCTATTCTCTATTTCCACTTAGTCTTATTTAGCATCGGCTAATGATCGATCCTTCCGCGAACAACGATAATGACCTATTATCGATTTCACTTGAGTCTTATTTAATCACTTCTTAAAATTAAATATAACAATTTGTTGTATACAGGTTGTTCTAAATTTATATGCCCGTGGTTGAGAAAATTGAAAATATTTTATATTAAATTGAATTTTGTTTATAATTATTAAAATTTAATTTTCATATCAAATAGAAATATAACAATACATGAAGCATGTCGGAAAGCGGAGGCAAGGACCTCAGTCCTACAAAAATTAATGCCGAATATAGGAGGCCCTGGATCACACAAACGGGCAGTAATGCTACAATCCATTATGTCAATAATATTATACGGGGCTCCAGTATGGCATGAAGTCGTAAATAAAGCCAAATACAGAGACATGCTTCTCAGAGCACAAAGAAAACCCCTGATCAGAGTGTGCAGCGCGTACAGAACCGTATCAACCGTTGCTCTACAGGTAGTGGCCGGAGCTGTGCCGGTGCACATTCTGACAGAGGAGAGGGTACGAATGCATCGAAGGGGTAACGGAGCTATAAGTTCAGGACCAGAAGAAAGAAGAAGAAGCCTGGAAAGTTGGCAGGATAAGTGGTCAAGAGAAACAGGCAAAGCCGCCTGGACGAGGAACCTTATCCCTGATGTAGTGAGGTGGTATGAATGTAGACACAGGCGCGTCAACTATTATTTCACACAATTTTTGACGGGGCATGGATCCTTTCGGGCATATACATATCGTATAAGAAATACTGAGGACGATCTGTGTACCGAGTGTGGAGTGGTGGATGACGCGTACCACGTGGTGTTCGTATGCCCTGTATATCATGCAGGGCGAACCTCGCTGCAGCTGAGGATGGGGTCCTCTCTGGGTGAGCCCCAAGAATTAATGCATAAAGCAATTATGAATGAAAAAATGTTTGACTTGATCATTGGATTTGTCACTGAAACGATGAAGCATAAGGAAGAAAGAGAGAGGAGACTCCAACAAAGATAATCTGTTTGTATTTCTTTTGAACATGTGTCGTTTTGCGCCGACCGGGGTGGGTAGCCAATATACAACTCCCACTTCTGCCGGGGCAGAGTCCTTTAAAATAAAAGAATTTTTAATCCTAGTGTTAGTAAATGTTACATGTTTTGTTTTTCATGTGTTTATATCTTGTGTTGTGAGTGTATGGGCCACTCCTACAGGGGGTGGGGAATGAAAGTTTAGTTGTTCTCACTAGCTGTTTAGTAATTCTTTGCCAGTTTACGGTGGATGGGATGATAGCGTGGTCGCGCCTCCTCACCCATTATCATGCAGATAGGTCGGTTGCCTTACGGACCCTGGCTGGCTGCGTGCGTGGATGGGGTGGCCAAACCGGGTTGTCATGACAGTCACAGAGCGCACGCAGAGAGTGCTAGATGGGGGTGACCAGCAAAGCTGGTGGGTCAGAGCTATGCCCGCTAAGGTCGGTTCCTGGCCCGCCGGTTGAAGAAAGAGGAGGTGAGTTTAGTTGGTAGGCGGCTTGCTACGGTTAGGCGTAGAGAGTTGAATCCAACAGACCTGGGACACCTTCCCAGAAGTCTTTAGAAGATTCTCACCTCCCAAAAAAAAAAACCGTTTAGCTATTATTAGCTATTAACAAATTTTCAGCTTGCTATTAATCAACTTTTTTTGGTACGCGGATCCTGGTCTATTAATCAACTTGATCTGTAGCATTATTTACATTGAAAAAGTACTGTTTAATTGATTCTTCTATTTTTTTTACTATATTTTTCTTTCATTTATTTTCAAATGAATAAAAGAACATATTATTTTGGGTAACCTTATGTTAAATCAATTAAATGTTTTAGCGGTGAGAAAAATCTAATTTTATAAAATCCTAATACGACACGTCGTGCAGATTTTCCAGGCCATTTGTCGATATACAAGGTGTCCCAAAAGTAGTGGAACGGTCGAATATTTCGCGAACTAAACATCGCATCAAAAAACTGAAAAATACGTGTTCAATCATTTTCAAAAATCTATCCAATGACATCAAACACCAATCCCCACTATACCCCCTGAAGGTGGGGTGGGGGGTAACTTTAAAATCTCAAATGGAAACCCCCAGTTTTTCTTGCAGATTTTAATTCGTTACGTAAAAGTAAGCAACTTTTATTCAAGACATTTTTTCGAGCTATTGATAGATGGCACTATAATTGGGAAAAACGATTTATCCTGATACCATAGGTAAATTATAGAAACGGTCTAATATCTCACGAAATACACCTCCAAATGAGAAACTACAAAACAGATTTTTAATCTTTTTCGAAAACCTTTCGAATAACACCAACCGTGATCCTCCAGCCCACCCCCTTGAGGTGGGGTGGGGGTAACTTTAAAATCTTAAATAGCAACCCCCACTTTTTATTACAGATTCTGATCAGTCATGAAAAATTAAGCAAAATTTATTCAAAACATTTTTTAGAATTGTTAATAGATGGCGCTTTAATTGGAAAAATACGATTTATTAGCGCCATCTATCAGTAATTTTAAAAAACGTTTCGAATAAAGGTTGCTTAGTTTTTTATGACGAATCCGAATCTGCAATAAAAAGTGGGGTTGCTATTTAAGATTTTAAAGTTACCCCCCACCCCACCACCAGGGGGTGGGTTGGAGGGTCATGTTTGGTGTTATTCGATAGGCTTTCGAAAAATATTAAAATTTGTTTTTTGGATTCTCATTTGGAAGTGTTTTTCGCGAGATATTAGACCGTTTCTATAATTTACCTATGGTATCAGGATAAATCGTTTTTCCCAATTATAGCGCCATCTATCCACAGTTCGAAAAAATGTCTAGAATAAAAGTTGCCTTCTTTTGGGGGGTTTCCATTTGAGATTTTAAAGTTACCCCCCACCCCACCTTCAGGGGGTGTAGTGGGGATTGGTGTTTGGTGTCATTGGATAGATTTTTGAAAATGATTGAACATGTATTTTTCAGTTTTTCGATACAATGTTTAGTTCGCGAAATATTCGACCGTTCCGCTACTTTTGGGACACCCTATATAAACATTAAATGATGTGTGATCAACGTCCTTAATTATTATATGACTTATTTTTGTACATATTTTTTATAACGGCTTTAGAAGAACTGAATAGATTTGGGAAATTTCGATTTTGAAATATTTGTAGAAATCCAAGAAGGTGAGAAAATGTGATAATATTGTAAAGAAAATACTAAACACAACAATTTTATTTTCAGATACAAATATTTATATTATAATAAACTCCTTTAGATTGACGTCATTCAAACTGCGGCTATATTCGCTTCTATTTATTTTTTACGTTGTCCGCGAATTTTTTTATTTTTTAAATCTCTAACTTTTTATCTTTTATTATTTTTAATCTTATAAATGATTAAAAAATCAATCAAATTAAAATGGAAATACATCTTCCACATTTACTTCATATCAATTTAACATAGCCTGTAATATTTAAAGCGAACATTTTTTATTGCTACCAAAGATAATAATGATAAATGATAATGAATAAACATAAAATGACAATGAATAAAATAGACTAAAATAAAATAGGCAATCTTCTTGGCCTGGATCCCGCGTACCAAAAAAAGTTTAGTAATAGCAAATTAATAGCTAAACGATGTCTAGTCGGACAAACTTTGATGTATGGGAACACTGGAACAGGGGAAGTTTTAATTGTGGAACCTGTTACATATTTCAAACATCAGACTACGAAAACGTCCCATGTATTTTGTCGCACAAAACTTCCAATTGATTTGTTACCAATGTTCAATAAACACTCATGTAAAAATCAGACTGCTATTTACCACCAATATAATTCCTGCCATTTGACATGTTCTACGTGTCGGACTTATTAAAATGCCCAACATATTTGTCCGACAAACATTTTTTCATATATTATATAAAGTTTGCTATTGAATAAACTTAAAAAAAACCTGCTAGTTTTCACAATCATAAACTTGTCAGGATGACCCGTTCCACAATTGAAATCACGTTCCACAATGAAAACTTCCCCTGTTCCAGTGTTCCCATACATCAAAATTTGTCCGACTAGACACCGTTAAGCTATTACCAATTTTTAAACTTGCTATTAGTTTTTTTTTTAATAATACTAAATCTCTTTAATACTAAATCTCGTATTGGCAGACCGTCTACTGAAAGTGCGCGAGATAGCTGACACAGTAGGCATCTCAGAAGACCGCGTAAGTCATATCCTGCATGAAATTTTGGGCATGAGAAAGCTGTCGGCGCGATGGGTGCCGCGTTTGCTCACTTCAGATAATAAGCGCAACCGTGAGACCACTTCAGAGCAGTGTTTCACGCTATTTAAGTGTGATCCAAAGGAGTTTTTACGTCGTTTCATAACCGTCGACTTAAGATGGATTCACTGGTATACACCAGAAACCAAGGAACGGTGTGAAAAAAGCATGTACAGCACCCGACGTGTACAGCACCCGACGAACGTGCTCCGAAGAAGACGAAGACTGTCTAATCGGCCGGAAATGTAATGGCCAGCATTTTCTGGGATTCACAAGGTGTGATATACATCGACTACTTAAATAAAGGCAAAACAATCACAGGGCCCTATTATGCCGAATTATTGGGCCAATTCGATGCCGAATTGAAGAAAAACGGCCCATTTGGCAAAGAAAAAAGTGCTCTTTCACCATGACAACGCACCAGCTCACACCTCCACCGTCGCCATGACCAAATTGGCCGAATTGGGCTACGAACTGTTGCCCCATCCATCGTATTCTCCAGAATTGGCCCCGTGCGATTACTATTTGTTTCCAAACTTAAAAAAAACACTCGCTGGGCAGAAATTTAAGTCCAATGAGGAGGTCATCGCCGCCACGGAAGCCTATTTTGCAGACCTCGAGAAAAGGTATTTTTCAGACGGGTTAAAGAAGTTGCATGGCTGGGTCAAGTGTATCGAGCTAAAAGGAGACTATGTAGAGAAATAAATTGCAACTTTTCCAAAATTGTCCATTTTATTTTGTAGGCTAAGTACTTATCGGACTGCCCACGTATAATAAAAATAAATTAGAGGGAGTCGGTAAAATTAGAGGGTGTCAGTAAAGTTAGAAGGAGTCTCAAAAAAATAGAGAGTCAGGAAAAATTAAAAAGGGTCAGAAAAAATTTTAGGGAGATGCGATAAAATAGGAGGGATTAAAAAAATTGAGTGCAGTGAAAAAAAAAGATTATTTTAAAAATTCTGGTAAAATGTGTAATCGCATAATCATAACCAGAAAGTTGTTATTAGGTTTTGTTTTTTAAAATATACATACTTGGCGTCGATCTTGTAGACAACAGCATGCTTATGCTTGAAAAAAATTTTGAGGATGGTGTTTTTACTTTCGGAATATCAAATTCTGATTGTCTTATGACTGTGGTTTTCTGTGTTATACAATTGTGTAATGTATGTCGTAGTTGTGATTGAGTAACGTAGGTTGTTTAACATGAATTATATGTTTGTGTATTGTGTGTTGTATATGTATTGTGTATAATGTAGGTGATAACTCCGACTTCCTATCATTCCGCTATTTTTCTATTCTGCTGATGGGTTGGTTAAATATTTCTCTTCACTAAGTAAAATGAAAGCTGCTTCTTTGAATGTTTTAGTCATATCTGTTTCTTTTATTATTATTGATGCATCTCTCCACTGTATTCTGTGCTTGTTATTCCAGACATATTTGCATACCTCGAATCTGTCGAAGCCTATGTTCTTGATATTTGTTTCATGCTCATTTATCCTGACATTTAGTGGGCTTGTGGTTTCTTCTGCGTAGAAATGTTTGCATTCGCAGGGTGTGTGAATGTAATTTATCATTGCTATTTATCAGAAATGAAGACATTTTGACTTTATTTCAAATACTCTTTCCTAGTTTTGCATCTCCTGATAGAGCTAACCAGTTAACAAAGCTTTCTCCATATTTTGAAGATAAATGATCTCAGGCGGAACTGACAGAGAGGATTTAATACGGTGTAAAAGAATAAGAACTGTGAAGACTAATACAGAAGTTCTGAAGTTTTGGATTTTTGTGATACAATGTTTCTTCCAAACATCAATAGACTTCTTAGAATATTAATTACTATTCGTGTCACTATCACCAGTGTTGAGCACTCATTTTCAATTATGAAGCAAGTAAAAACCTATTTAAGGAATAGAACCGGTAATGAAAGGCTTACTGGACTTTTCCTACTGTCTTGTCACGAAATATTGACGTAAATGCAGACAATGCTTTAGGTATATTGGCAAAAAACTAGAAAATCAAGTTATTGTTTTTTCTTCTTTACTTAAAACTTAAAATTTTGTGTTTGAATAAATATTTCTGTAAGCTATAATTTAACATGCTATTAGTGTAAACAATTTTTTTGTATCTTATTGAACAAATCTACTCAGCTTGCTTACACCAATAAATCACCCTGTATAAGCATAATGGATGAAACTTATATAACTAAAATAAACTAAATTACAAACGGAAATGTAGGATGACCTGTGAAAGGATAGAGCGAAAATTAATACCGGAATAGGAAACAAAGATCCAAAACCTGGAATGAAGAAGTCAAGATAAGGCATAAAGTGAAGACTATAATTAAAAAAAATTGATAAATCTGAAATAGAAAAACAATAACAACAGAAAAATTAGTTACATGCTCTTAACATCAATTATTGTTCCCCTGTTCCAGGTAGAAGGAGAATATCATGGCTGCGGAATTTAAGAACATGACTTCAGAAAACCTCAACGGAACTGTTTCGAGCCGCAGCGAGCAAGGTTATGATTGCCAATATGATTTCCAACATCCGAAACGGACAGAAACCAGAAGAAGAAGAAGAACATCAATTTTTTTTTTATGGCATAGACTTGGGTGTCATTTAGCCAGTCACAACTTTTTTTGTTCTCTGTTCATGCATAAGGAAGGCAATGAGGTCCTTAGAGTTCCATAGCAAACTCTTCTACAGCTCTCTACTCAGTTGAAAAGCTGGCCGCTATGGACTGTCCAAGTTGCTCACCACATTTTCCATTATGTATCTTCTTCTTCTTTTTTCATATGTACATAATATACCAAATTATCAGGATTAATAAGTTTAGAGGTTAATTTTAGTTTCACAGATAAATTTCATTAAACAATCATATATGTCATAGAAAAAAGTGTTGTGTGATTTGGTAGAATGCGATCTTACCCTTCAAAAAATATGTCACGTATTTCAGCACCTGGAAAATTGGAAGGATACTACAAATCTGGCCTCCACATAAGTGGTCTGTAGCTTCGACATGATAGGTGTGAAATTTTAAACGTTCTTGCTGTTGATTGGATAGGAAGGGTAGCGTTATCTAGCCTCCACGCTAGGTACACCATAGCCTCCATAGGGTACTTCCAATATTTAATATTATTTTATTCAAGTGGACAGTAAAGGTAAAACACAAACAACTTTTGTTTCTTAATTATTTATTTATACAATAATGTGACATTTTACATAGAAATATGAGTATTTAATTTCGATTAAATATATGTTTACTTGTTGAATTTATCGGCTGCACACAACAGCTGATCGGCCATTAGACCCAACAACAAAACGCGAAATAAAATGTGTATTTTAAAACTGTTGGATAAACAGTACCTACAATCAGAAAAACTTACCTTTAAAAAGGTACTCGATTATGAAATAACAAAAATATCAAAAAACACGACTGAATATCAGCTTTTTATGGTGACACAAAAAACACAAACACCAAACACATCACATAACCGACCATATAAAATATAAAATAAGTGAACGACAACGAACGAACGAACACGAACACAGATTCACAGATAGCGCAGGATTTGTCAAAAGTCATGTTCCACCAATCACAATGCCGACATCAGCGCCTCTGACTAAACGGAAGGAAAATAAATACGATTACATGTTTTTTATTAGAGTTAGCGGGGCATGATATATGTTCTTGCTGTTCAGAGACAATTGATAGGATACATTGAAAGATGGAAAAACATTACATTTTATTAAATCTTGGATTAAATTATATGTGCATGGAATATATTTTGCGCACTCAAAGAAAATATGATTTAAGTCACCAACCTTCTGACATTCTGTACAAAGATTTGAATCAAAAACTTTAATTCTTGCTAGATGTAGAGGGAAACATGCATGTCCAAACTTCATTCTAATTAATGTTGTTATATATCTTCGAGGTACTACATAATTTTTAAACCAATATATATTTGGAACAGAAGGTTGAATCAGTGAATACTGAGATTTGGATTGTTTACAAAGATCTCGCCATGATTGACTCCACTGATTTTTAACTCGATGCTTAATAGTGTTAACTAAGTCAGATATGCAAAACTTACGATTATGTGAAGTACCATATTCAATAGCTTTTTTAGCCAAACTATCAACATATTCATTATGCGTTAGTCCTATATGAGCCTTAACCCATAAAAAGTTCACTCTTCTTTTATTTTTATGAATTTCAAAAAGGATTTTCTTAATTAGTAGGATATAAATAATTGAATTGTTATTGGGAAAATCTATAGTTTGAATAGCAAGAAGAACAGAGAGTGAATCGGAAATAATTGTTGCAGATATATCTTCTGATTCTTTAAAATATTGCAGGGCCTCATAAATTGCTATGGCTTCAGCACTGAAGATAGAAAAAGTATGGCCTAACTTAAATATTTTTTCTGTTTTAGTAGCAGGTATGAAAAAGGCACATCCAGTGCCAACTAACGTCTTAGATGCATATGTATATATATTTATAGAATCTGGCCAATTATCTAAGAATGTTCTTAAGATGTTAGAGCTAATATTACTGTTTTCATGGTAACTTGGTTTTACTAATTTAACTGTATGTAAAAAAGAACGAAAATCTTCAAGTCCAAAACTATCAATCATGTTAAAATCACAGTCAAAATTTAACAGATCTCGAAAAGCCTCGCAAAGTGGAGGAGAGTTCTTTAGCTTCCAGTATTTATTAGTTAAATCCGCTACGTTCAGCTGGTTAATATTTTGGTAAAGACCGATATTTAGGTAACGAATTTTCATTAAAAATTCCTGGCTGAGATATTTCCTCCTATAATTGAGTGGAATTTCTAAAGCTTCTACATGTAAAGCTTTATTTGGAGTTGATTTCATAGCTCCCAAACAGATACAGAGTCCTAAGTTCTGTACAACGTCTACTTTGTTTAAAATATGTTTAGAAGCTGAGCCATATAGAATACTACCATAATCAATTATAGATCTAATATATGATCGATAGAAAAGCAAGGAAGTTTCAACATCAGCTCCCCACCAAATCTTTGAAACTGATTTAAGAAAATTTAGACCCTTATTACATCGATTTATCATAAAGTCAATATGTAATTTTCAAGTCAATTTACGATCCAAAATCATTCCCAAATACTTAATGGAAGAAGCAAATGCGTAGTCGTAGCCATTAAGTTTTAAATTCTCTATTTTTGGGATATTATGTCGAGTGAAAATACAGACAGTAGATTTATTTTGAGCTATTTCGAATCCGTTTTGATTGAACCATAAATTAACACAACATTGAATTCGTCCTAAGGTTTGAACCGAGTTATCATAAGTTTTGGCCTGTGAATACAGGAGAAAATCATCAGCATATTGTATTATTTGAAATTTAAAAATGTCAGTAGTGACTTTATGCAAATCCGCAGTATACATATTAAACAAAAGGGGACTCAATACTGATCCCTGTGGTAGTCCTAAATTATTATATCTAGGGCCTATCAGTTTATTATTATTAGTTCTTAGATATATCTTTCTGCAGGAATAAAAATTATAAAGGGCTTCAGCCAACTGAGGCGGTATATGAAAATGTTTTATCAATTTTTCCCTTAAAATGTCAAGACTGACATTGTCATATGCACTTTCAATGTCTAAGCATATAGTAGGTAAATAGGTGTTGTTGGAAAATGTGTTTTGAATATCTGTTACTAGTGTAGAAAGTGCGTCTAAAGTACCATATCCTTTTTTATAACCAAACTGAAAATCTGGAAGAAGTTTATTTTTTTCTACCCACCATTCCAACCTGTGTTTTATCATTCGTTCTAGAGTTTTCAACATACAGGACATAAGAGAAATCGGTCTATATGACTGAGCCAAATTTGAGTTTTTACCTGGTTTTAATATTAGTAAAACAATTACATCGTAAAATTGATCAATAACTGATTTATTGCTGATTACACAATTAAAAATATCTAACATTAGAAGTTTGGCAATTTTAGGGAGATGTTGAATCATTGGATATTTAATATTATCAAATCCTGGACTCGTGTTATTTCGATTTTTTAGAACATATTCTAGTTCTGTAATATTAAAAGGTTCCAGTAAAAAATGGCTTTGCTTATCTGAAATATAATCATGAGTATTAGGTGGTTTAACAGATGGCGGAGCAATTTTATCAAAGATTTCATCCTCTAAGGTGTTATCCGAATTGTATGCATTTGGAATTGATTTTCTATTTAGTTTTCTGGCTTGCTTCCACAACGTTGTAGTTGGAGTATTTTTGTTTAGAGAAGACACAAAATCTTTCCAACTCTTTTTAGCTATCAATTTTAGATTCTTCTTAGTTTTAGCCATGCTAGCTTGACACTTTATATAATTATTAAAATTAGCATTTTTTTATATTCTGTCAGTGCTTCTTGCCTTTCTTTAATAATTGTATCACATTCTGTATTCCACCAAGGTGGGAAACAACGAATTTTATTTTTAAAAGTTTTATATTGCGGGATTGAAATGTGCGCAGCATGATTCATACTATCTATTAGAAAGCTATATTTATCAGATGTACTGTCCATTTCGTAAACACTATTAAAAAAATTTTCAACTGATGTTGTGTATAGAGTCCAATTGGCTTTTCTAATGTTCCACTTACTTCTGGGTATAAACTCTTCAGTTGTAGTACTATCTAATATTTCCATATTGATAATAAAATGATTAGAGCCTAGTGTGTCAGAATGTATGTACCAGTGGATTTTATTAGCTATGTCAGGAGTAACAAAAGTTACATCAATTGCTGAACTATTTTGATCTGGTCGAGTAAGAACAGTAGGCTCACCATTATTTATTACGATAAGTTGAGATCATCTGCAGTATTAATAAGCTGTGTTCCAACTGTGTCAGTGTCAACTGGCTGTTGTAACTAGATCCCCAAATAGTATGGTGAGCATTAAAATCTCCTCCTATAATTGCTGAATTATTAAATTGCGAGAAGATGTTTGTCCAATCATTTACTGAACTTTTACTTTTAGGTGGTCTATATATAGATAAAATATTCAGATCCTTTGTTTTATATTTAATTGTTACACCACAAACTTCTATTTCCGTATTAAAATTAGAGTTTAAATTTAATTCACTAAAAGTAATTGAATTGTGGATGAGAATAGCTACACCACCGAAGCCATCATTTCTGTCTTTTCTAACCAAATTATAATTTTTAAAATGATAACTAATATCTTTTTTGAACCATGTTTCACTAATTAGGAGGATGTCTATACTTTTATTATTTAAATAATGCATTAAACTACCTTTGTTTGATATAGCAGATCTGGAATTCCACTGACTTATTTTTAAATTATGTTGTATTGACATTATGAATTAATTATGAACTGTTCTACTTCTTTAATAATTATTTTGTTGTCTAAGGTTTTTGGTGTCGCGAAAAAAGGTCGCCAACAATTGGTCGAGCGAAAAAATGTCGCGCACATTTGAGCACGTATCAAAAGGTCGCCGGCGAAAAAACAGCGCCGACGAAATAAGGTCGCGTGCAATTGATCGCGCGAAAAAAGATCGCGTCATGTTTTACATTATTAAAACCATTCAATTGGTTTTCAAAAAGGTTCTAAAGAAATTCTATTTGCATACTTTAACTTTATGCATTATGAGCCGATTAGTCTTGGAATTCCATCTAATTACTTTTTAATGTATTTTGGATGTATAAGAAGATGGGAAAAATAACGTATATCTAAATACTTTTTAATGTATTTTGGATGTGTAGGAAGATGGGAAATATAGGAGAATGGGAAATTATTTCATATGGTATTTTCAGGTTATTCAAGTGAATATACTTGAAAATTGAACAATTTTTAACATGAAGAAAGTATTTTTTTTGTTCTACGTGAATAATTTTAATATATGGATCTAAATTCAGAAAGGTACTTTCCTTCACACTTTTTACAGGCTTAGGACTGTCAGCAAAAAACTGGCGTGTTTAAAAGTGTTTGCTCTTCCTAATCGGATATCGTTAAAAATGTACACTAATAATAGTTCTATTTACAGTATATATTACATACAAACGAATACCAGGTACCAGTTTACCTATTTTTGGTATTTTCAGAGACCGGTAATTAGCATAATTGGTTCTTAGTAGAAAGTCGTTATGCAGATTAGTGAAGAATAAGTAGTTTAGATAAGGGCACCTTATTGTGTAGGTATTTATTAGGAATTCCATGAAGTCATTACGATAAGACATTATTGGAAATGCTAAAATAAATATTGTACAAAAGTTCTTTGTCTAATTGTGCGTTATTCACTAATGTGGTAATTATTATTTCATATTCGTGAAACGTACTTTTATTACTTTTTAATGTATTTTGGATGTATAAGAAGATGGGAAAAATATCGTATATCTCATTATTCATTAGCTTGTCGATTTGTCAAGATGGTCTTAACTTACGTAAAGAGTCAAAAAGGTGCCAATATGTTGGTGTATAATGGATATATCCATAGAAAGGAAAAAACGATTGATCAAAAGACAATTTGGAAGTGCGCTCAGTACAATAAGCATAAATGTACCGGGAGAGTTCACACAGTGGGAGATGAAGTAGTGAAAAGTACAAGTCACAACCACGTTGCCGATGCGTCAATATTAGAAGCAAAAAAGGCTTGTAACAGAATGAAAGAACTGGCTCATCAAGTTGAACTAACAACACAAGGAATCATAGCTACCGTTTCACAAGAAGTGTCTGTGGGTGCAACTGGGCAGCTACCTTCTATTTCATCCCTAAAGCGAACTATTCAGAACACACGCCAAAGAGTGGAAGCTATTCCGGCAAATCCAAGAAGCTTAACAGAGCTTATTATTCCGGAAGAATACACCAGAAACAATAACGGCGAACCGTTTCTTTTATTTGACAGTGGTCCAAACGAACAGAGAATTTTAATATTTTCCACTGAAAGAAATTTAACTTTGATGGCGAGCTGTGAACACTGATATGCCGATGGAACATTCACATGTACTCCTCTATTGTTTGGTCAGCTGTATACAATACATGGCGTACAGTATAGCAACGGTATTCCAACTGTTTTTGCTCTACTTCCTAATAAAACTCAGGCAACATACACTCGACTCTTCCATGAATTAAAAACGTTACGACCAGGTTTACGTCCTACAACAATAATGGTGGATTATGAAAAAGCAGCAATTAATGCTTTACAACAAGAGTTTCCTGAAGTCAGAATCCGTGGATGTTTCTTTCATTTCACACAATGTTTGTGGAGAAACATGCAAGGTACAGGACTGCAACAAGTTTATACAGAAGACGCGAATTTTGCTCTACATCTGCGACAATTGGCAGCCCTAGCCTTCGTACCTGAAGTAGATGTTGTTGCAACATTCGGAGAGCTACTGGACAGCGAGTTTTACACTCAAAATGAAAATTTACTAACACCTTTAATAAACTACTTTGAGGATGTATGGATAGGCAGATTGGATCGACGACAACAAAGAAGACCGCCAATGTTTCCAAGGAATCTTTGGAATTGCTTCGAATTTATAGAGGAAGTTCTACCGCGTACTAATAATGCTGTCGAAGGTTGGCACAACAGCTTCTCCTCGATATTAAATGCAGCACACCCAAATCTATGGAAGTTTATTACGGGGCTAAAGAAAGAAGAGAGTTTAAATCGATTAAAAGTGGAGCAATACATAGCTGGAAACCAACAACCTCAAAAAAAAATTTATAAAGATACAGCGCGGCGAATAAAAACGATTTGTTTGCAATACGGGAACCGGCCAAATCTAGAATATTTAAGAGGAATTGCCCAAAATTTTCAACTGCAAGTATAAAAAACTAAAAAACAATTAAAAAAAAATTTAAAAAAAAAAACAAAAAAAAAATAAAAATTAAAAAAACACAAAAAATAAAAATAAAAAAAAAAATAAAAATTAGAAAAAAATAAAAAAATTAAAATTAAAAAAACTTTTAAACACGCCAGTTACTAACTGCCAGTCCTAAGCCTGGATAAAGTGTGAAGGAAAGTTAAAGTATGCAAATCTGTTATTAATATAAATGTATTCTTTAACTATGATATCTTCAATAAGTACTCACCAGTGACAATGTATTAATGAAATTGTGCCTGTTATATAATTTTTAACCACAATATCATTATTTTATTTGGGAAATTTTATTTTAATAAAGATGGTAGCCCTTAACCTACCCTATCTATATGTAGTATATACCCTGTAAAATATATTAAGCTTATATTAAAACTTACTCTTAAATAACCAAGGGTAAATTTTGCGACACTGCCAAGTCGCGAAATAATACCTCTAGGTACTTTCCCTACAACATTTACAGTTAAAATTACCTTAATTCGACCATTAAATTGGTCGAACATTTTACATGATCAATTTCAAATAGGATTATTTACTTCCAATTATTTTCCTATTATTTAAAGTGGAAAATAAAACTAAAGTCATTTAGAAGTCAATATTGGGTTGACGAAATATTTTTTACCAATAGGTTAAAATGACTAATAAGAAAATATTTAACTGTTTGGGTCATTATTTAACAGCAATCCTTTAGTTCTATTGCATCATCTAAATCTGACCTAAGCCTGGATTATGTGTGAAGGAAAGTTAAAGTATGCAAATGAAAACATATTTTCTGACGCGATCTTTTTTCGCGCGATCAATTGCACGCGACCTTATTTCGTCGGCGCTGTTTTTTCGCCGGCGACCTTTTGATACGCGCTCAAATGTGCGCGACATTTTTTCGCTCGACCAATTGTTGGCGACCTTTTTTCGTAGATCCAAGGTTTTTATGTCTTCTACTGTATGAATATTTTTTAAAAAGTTTATTATAAATGTTGCTACAGATTTAGCTAGTTCAGTTTTATTTTCGATATTATTATTCGGTGTATAAGAATTAGTTGGCAAAGGTTGAGACGGTCCAAAAGTGAAGGGGAACATCGGTTTATGAGATGTTGATTCTAAAATAGGTGAATTTGTTTTTCTTTTCTTTCCTGAGTGTTCATTTGAATTATTTATATTAGAGTTTGATTGAGTCAAAAATTGAGATCTATTAATTTCTACAGTTGGCCGAGTCGGACCAAGATTTTTATCATTATTATTAATTGGTAGGGATGGAAATTCTTTTTCATTATTATTTAAACAAGAGAAAGAGTTGGGACTGATGAGTGCTGAAAAGGAGTTTTCACATATTAATCTAGCTTCCACAAAAGAAGTTTTTTGTTCTATCATAATATTCTTAATTTTCTTTTGTTTTTCATAAAATGGACATTTTTTTGATATTGTCACATGTTCGTTATTTTTGCAATGTATACAAAACATACTTTTTTCGCAATGATGGTCTTTATTTTTAATTTCACCGCACTGTATACATAGTTCCTGTGTACTTCGGCATTGCCCTGAAACATGCCCAAATTTTAAACACTTATAACATTGAACAACTCGGCCAAAAAACTGTTCAACAGAAAAATATACTCTATTAAAGGCAACATAATTCGGTAAAATATTGCCTTCAAAAGTTATAATTATAGTTTTTTTGTCCATATATTCAATTTTATCTTCTTTTTGTACCCTACGCTTAGTCCTATATATACTCAAAACATTAGAAGGAGTTTCGATGTTATCCATGAGATATTTCACATCATATCTAGTGTCAACGTCTTTCACCACACCTTTTATTTCTAGTAAATGACTAGGAATATATGCTTTCAAATTTTGTTCTTTAAGTGAGCTGTTATTGACGAGGTTATTTGCCTCTAACCGAGAAGTAAGCAAAACTTTTACACGGTTCCTACCTATACTTTTAATTTCTCGAACATTCGTTAATTTTAATTTTTTAAAAACAAGGTGCCCAATCGTCATTGCATGTAATTTTCCCAAATTAAGATCATCACCAATCCTTTCAATGTAAACCCAAATATTATCAAGATTATACTTATCTGAAAGCAAATTGAATTGTTTAATGTTCGGTCTCGCATTTTGTCCATCATCTTGCATATTCAATTCCATTTTACTAATAATATCACCATTATCCGCAGTCACTCGCGTCAAAAGAGACGTCCCTGACTCACTTTTATCCCCCATTTAGGGGGAAATAAGTTTTAAACCACTATATACTGAAATGTTTTTGTTTATAAACACTAAATTAATTATTAACCACTACTTTATCTTCCAAAAAACACCAAAACTTTTATCTTTTACAGGAGCAGATCAAAATATCAACATCAACTTTGACAGTTATTTTGACAATGTGAAGAACATCAATTGAAGTTCTATATTTTTCATACCTATATCAATATATAAAACAGAAAATAATTAAAAATTACTTACTATAAAAGTTATTTCCTTTATACATGGATACGTTAGGTAACCATTTCTCTTAACAACCATGACCGCATTTAACCTGTAAATTAATTATAAATGATAACTACAATCACTTTCTTATTTATACAGGGTGTTTCATTATTAATTGTCCATATAGTAACTGGTGAAACCTTACCACAAAATACGAAGATTTAACCTAAAACACTTAAATAAAATGTGGTTCCTTACTGAGTTACAGGGTGTTTTATCTAAAAATTTAAAAACTATTTTTTCTCAGCATTTTAAAATTATTCGACGTATCATTTTTATACTTGGCAGAAAGTCGCACTACTATATACCCTACTAAATTATGATAAACAAACGTTTTTAACTGCTACCAGAGGCGTACGACAGGGGAGAGTGAATGGTTGACCCTTCTCAAATTCTACGCCACTGGAGGAATTACTATTTTAGTGCCATTTTTAGATTCTCCAATACTTTCTACGTAAATAATACACTCTTCATTGGTAACGATAAAATCATTAGTTTTCGAGATATTAGAAGTTAAATATGGAACGGCAGAGTTATTTTGATTAATTTATGATATGATTCATATGATTAAAATGTAAAATTTATTTGTACCCAGTACTTTAAAACTATTTAGCGTAACCTTATCATACTTGGCAGAAAGTGTAGGTACTATACACTCTACTAAATTAAGATAAATAAACGTTTCTAGCTACTACCAGAGGCGTACGACAGGGGATAGTGGCTGGTTGACCCTTTCCAAATTCTACGCCACTGACGAAATTGCTATTTTAGTGTAATATTTTGATTTTCCAATACTTTTTATGTAAATAATACACTCTTCATTCGTAACGATAAAATGAGATATTTGAAATTAAAAATGAAGCTTACATTAATCAAAATAACCGTGTCGTTTCATTTTTAACTTCAAAGATCTCGAAAACTAATGACTTTATCGTTACGAATGAAGAGTATATTATTTTCATAGAATGTATTGGAGAATCCAAAAATTGAACTAAAATAGCAATTCCGCCGGTGGCGTAGAATTTGGAAAGGGTAAACCTTCACTTCCACCTTAGTACGCCTCTGGTAACAGCCAGAAACGTTTGTTTAACATAATTTAGTAGTTTGTATAGTACCTATACTTCCTGCCAAGTATGAAAAGGATACGTCGAATAGTTTTAAAATTCTGAGCACAAATAGTTTTTAAATTTTTAGATAAAACACCCTGTAACTTAGTAAGGAACCACATTTTATTTAAGTGTTTTAGGTTAAATCTTCGTATTTTGTGCTAATGTTTCTCCAGTTACTATATGGACAATTATTAATGAAACACCCTGTATTGAAGGTTATTAAAAATTAGACACATTTTGTATTAATGTCCTAAAGAAACCACATATCAAGTGTCACGACTCCTCCTATTCGGAGTTACTTGTAACCTATTTGACGTCAAACTCAATAAGTCTCTTTTCTTGGACCAAAAGGAACATAACGTCGCCTTAATACTATAACTTGATAACTCGAAATTAGTAGTTCTGAGATAAACGGGTTTTAAGATTTTAAAGATATTTGTGTTGCTGCCATGATGTTGGTAAATACGAAATTCACTCTGCAGCTCTAAAATACTGTTCCGTAATTTTTTGGCTACTGATCTATTTAGGAATACGGTGCAAATTTGTTTTCCAATATGGAAAATAACATGAAAAATGAAAGTTATCAACTTTTAGCACTACCATAATGTTAACATTTGGTAATGTCGCATGTCGTGCTAAGTGGTATATAAGTGAACTTTTTAACAAAACTAATATTTTAAGCATTATTTTGGTGAAAATTTAGAGAGCAATTACATGGTAAACTCAATAGTTTCAGAAGAACACGTGCTACAACTAGATAACTAGAGTTATCTAGTTGTAGCATTCAGTATATGTCGTATTCACGATTATTTCGATTAAACAATAGCTTGATAACTTATCTTGTCAAGTTTTAGCACTGAATATTAGGGGCATTTGAGTTTTATCAACTTTCGTCAATCATAAATAAATACTAAACCCGTTTGGAGCGAGTTATGAAGTTTTTACACAATATGGAGGCAAATAAAATACATCTTGTGAACTAGTTATCTCAAGAACGTCAATTTTGGAGTTATCAAGTTATAGTACTAAGGCGACGAATATATGTAACAAATTTCGCGGCTATATATTCGCCTTTATTCTTAGTTATTCATCAATAGTTGTTGTTATACTGGCAGACAGAAAGATATAATATGGACATTTAATGACAATATTTTAGGAGACATCGTTTATGATACGTAAATACAATTTTTTTACAATAAACGAGATAATAATATGCAAAATGCATATTTTTGTATATGTAATTATCTGGCTCGAGTTCGAGTTTGGCAAGCGAGGCGAGAGGTCGTGTGGCAGGTGTATTGGCGATAAGGTAATTTCGAATTCGAAACCTATCACAATAAAAACACCGGTTTTTTAAAAGACCTATCGTTATCGATAATCGTTAAACTTAAAAAGCGTTCTTGTGCGAAATAAAAATAAACTTCTAAGTGTATAATATAGTATATTGTGCAACAAGTGCAGAAAGGTACTAATTTCTCACGAGTTTGAAAAGTTGCGGTACGAGCGCAAGCGAGTGCCGCAATTCAAACGAGTGAGAAATTACCTTTCTGCACGTGTTTCACACTATACTTTTTCTACAAGCACAGTTTTTCCTAAAAATAAAAATCACAATTTCCAAACGACGATTAATTATAATAGGTACCTATGTGATAAATTTTAAACTGTATTTAATTAATACCTACTAATCAATTTAAATTCCTTATACCTAAATAAATTGCACAGAAATCAGTTAAAAAATTAATACACTGCCTTAATTTGTTTAAATTTAAACAATTATTACACATTATTGACATTATATTTATGCAGGCACGGACTTACACAAAACCTTCTTCATTCGACGTCTCTTGCACAGGTTGCTAAATCCTTATTGGTTATTTGATAATTATAAAATGTTTAATAAGAATATACTTGTAAAATAAAACAGTTGTAACATCCATAATTTAGTTTCTATGCTATAGTTAAATATAATAATTGTCTTATAGGTTATATATTTGTCTAAAGTTTAACCACGGATATAAACAGAATATAACGTTACTCAGAATGCGGTAGTCCACGGATGTAAACAGAATATAACGTTACTCAGAATGAGGTAGTCAACTGTGCAGAAAAGAACTTTGCGGCACAGAAACGTCACTTTGCGGCACAGAAACGTCACTTTTCTGCACACTAGTGTCAAATATCTTATACTGTGAGAAAATATCAAGTTTGCTAACATAAAACCGTGCAGAAAAGTGCACTTTGAATAGTGGTTGTAGAAAAATAATATTTATATTAGTGCTGAGGTTAACATTTAATTTAAAATGGCCAGTGGCGGAACAGGAACAATCCGAAAGGAAACCTATAGAAAGAATGAAGAACTATCTGATAGTGGCGACGAAGAATCTAAGAAGAAAAAATATAAAGAAGATAAATTATATTTTGAAAAGAGTAACCTGACGAGACGAACACCGAATAAAAGCAACGACACAAATGAAGAGATGATAAAAATGATGCGGGAAGTTATGTGGAAAAATGATGAAATGATGGCAGAAATAAGAACCATACGGAAAGACCAAAAAGAAACGATGGAATATATTAAGGAGCTGAAAGAAAAAAACGAAAAATTGGAAGAAGGTTTAAAAATGGCAAACAATAGAATAGAACAATTGGAAAAAGATAGACGGAGAAATAATATAGTATTAAAAGGCCTAACACTAGATGCTACCGACGGAAAGCCTGTAAAGGAGTCAGTAGAACACTTCATAGGAAGAAATCTGAAATTAGAGGTCAGACTGAGAGGAGCGGTGAAGATTGGCGACCAAATCTTTGTAGCAGAAATGGAAAACCTAACGGATAAGATGAGTGTACTAAAAAACAAAGGAAAACTGAAAAATCTACAGGGACAAAAGGTGTATATAGAATCAGATTTAACAAGAAAGGAAAGGGAAATACAAGCAAAAATTAGGAAAATGGCAAAAGAAGAAAAAGACAAAGGTAATACTACGAAGATAGGATATATGAAACTGGAGATTAATGGAAAGGAGTGGAAATGGGACCATAATAAAGAGAAACTTATACTAACTCACAGAAATATCGGGGAAGGGACTTCAAAAAACTAAAAGAAAATAATGAGACCGGACCCACAACAATGACAACCAAGGCAATGAATGGGAAAAGCGATAGGGAAAAAGATGATGCAAAGGTAAACAAGGATGAAAATAGGAAAAAGGGGAAAGCTAGATTGCAGAAAAAAGGAGAGATAAAAATGGGAACATGGAATGTGAGAAGCATCAATGGAAAAGAGGAAGAACTGGTAGAAGATATGATAAGACAAAAAATAGAAATACTAGGAATAACAGAAACGAAGATGAAAGGAAAAGGTCTTAAGAAAATACACAAAGGATATTGGTTACTTTGGGTAGGAGCGGATACAAAAGAGAGAGCAAAAGAAGGAGTCGGGATAATAATTGCACCGAATAGACTACAACACGTTATAGAAGAAACATATGTTAACCAGAGAATATTATCGGTGAAAATTAAACTGATGGACGAAGAAATATGGACAATAATAACAGCCTACGGAGTAAATGAAGATGCAAGAAAGGAAGAGAAAGATAAATTTTTCGAGGAGCTCCAAATGCAAATTGATAATGGGGAAGAAAACATAATTGTAATGGGAGATCTAAACGGTAGAGTCGGAAACAACAACAGCGGAATAGAGGAGTGCATGGGAAAAGAAGGAGAAGAAATGCTAAACAGAAATGGTGAAAGAATAATAGAAATATGTATGGAGAATAAACTAGTTATAACAAATACAAAATTTAAACATAAAGAAGTACACAAATACACGAGAGTACAAGACAGCAGAAACGAAAAATCAATCATAGATTACTTTTTGGTAAGCAGCAACAAATGGAAAAGAGTACAGGATACGAAAGTGAAAAGAGGCTCGGAGATTGGCAGTGACCACCATCTAGTAATAATGAGAATGAGAACAACAGAGGAAAAAGAAGAAAAGAGAAGAAAGGTAGTAAATGAAAAAATAAAAAGTTACAAATTAAAAGAGGAAATATATAAGAAGAAATTCCAAGAAAACTTAGATAATACTTTGAAAGGTAGGGCAAAAAATACAAATATAGAAAAAAAATGGGAATATCTAAAAACCAGCATAATCAAAGCAGCTGAGGAAACTTGCGGGAAAGCAAAAATAGCAAACACTAACATGAGGAGAACAGAATGGTGGACGGAAGAAATACGAGAGAAAATAAAGAACAAAAAAGACAAATGGAAAAGATACCTAAGCACAAAACACCCGGAAGATTACGAAGCATATAAAGAAAAAAGGAAAGAGGTTAAAATAGCGGTGAAAGCAGGAAAGGAAAGGTCATGGGAGATATTTGGACAAAAAATGACAAAAAATTATAGGGAAAACCAAAAACTCTTCTACGGCGCATTAAAACAACTCAGACAAAAGAAAGAGCACACGATGCCGAATATAAAAGACAAGAATGGAAACGTACTAACAGAAGAAAAACAAATAATGGAAAGATGGAGAGAACATTTCAAAGAGCTAACTCATGTAGACAAGGACAACATAGGGGAGATACAAGAAAGGAATGAAGAACAACAAGTGGAATCCATAACAAGAGAGGAATTAGAGAAAGCAATAGAAAGAGTAAAACTGGGCAAAGCACCAGGCAAGGATCATATCACCCCGGAAATGATAAAATTCATGGGGACAGAGGGAATGGATAGCATGAAAGAACTAATGAATGATATCATAAATAGAGCAGAATTACCAAAGGACTGGAAGAAAGACATTATATTACCAATACACAAAAAGGGAGACAAGAGAAACTGTAATAATTACCGAGGTATCACCATATCAAGTATCCCTGGGAAGGTATTAGCAAGAATACTAGAGACAAGAATAAAAACACAAATAGAAACAACTATGGAAGACACACAGTGTGGATTCAGGAAGGACAGAAGCACGCAAGACCTAATATTCACATTAAGACAAGTAAGTGAGAAGGTAATCAAGAAAAATAGAGAGATACATATGTGCTTCATTGACCTGGAAAAGGCGTTTGACAGAATCCGAAGAAAGGACGTTTGGAAGACACTAACAGAAAGGGGAGTCGACAGACACATAATAGAAGTAATAAAGGATATGTACAAAAATAATACAAATACAGTAAGAACCAATAACGAGGAATCCAGAGAATTTTCTACAAGTCAAGGCGTCAAACAGGGATGCGTGCTGAGTCCACTGCTATTCTCAGTGGTACTGGATGAAGCGATAAAGAAAGCCAAGAGAAGAATGAGAAAACTAACATTAGGATACTGGCAAATGAAACAGACTCAACTATCGGAGCTACTATTTGCAGACGACATGGTATTGATAGCAGAAAACAGAGAAGACTTACAGAACAATCTTGAAATCCTAGAAGAAGAACTATCAAACATAAATATGAAAATTAATACAGAGAAAACAAAAACAATGATAATTTCAAATACGAGGAAGACACACGCAATAGAATTAGACGGGAAACAACTAGAGCAAGTGGAATATTTTAAATACCTAGGAGTAATAATCGAATCAAATGGTAAACAAGACATGGAAATAAACGAGAGAATGGGACGAACAGGAAGCTTATTTAACACTATGAAAACAACATTTTTTGGGAAAAAAGGGATACCGGAAAAAGTAAAAACGGCAGTCGTTAAATCAGTAGTTAGACCAACAATCATGTATAGCAGCGAGACATGGACATTGACGGGGAGACAAAAATCCAGAGTCAATGCTATGGAAATGAGGTTCCTGAGGAAAATAGCAAACAGAAAAAGGACAGACAAAATACGAAACGAAACAATTAGACAAAACCTAAAACTAGAACCAATCAATGAAAAAATAGTAGAAGGACAACTTAGATGGTTCGGGCACGTGTGTAGAATGTCGAACGAGAGGCTAACAAAACGAGTGTTCGAAACGAGAGTGCAGGGGAAAAACAAAAGAGGGAGACCAAGAGTTATGTGGGTAGATGAAATCAGGAAAGAAGTCGAGAAGAAGGGATTGACATTGGAAAGTGCAAGAAACCTAGCGCAAGATCGGAAAGCATGGAGACTACAATGCCAAACTCAACTCCACCAGCCTTACACCTAAAGGTAGAAAGGCTTAGGACTAAGTAAGTAAGTAAGTAATTATCTGGCATATTTTGGATAAATTCCATATTTTTACAAATTTCATGTATCTGCCTTTTTTATAAAACAAACAATACCAATGTTTTTTTTAAATCGTTCGTTCAAATTTCCCGTTTAAGATAACTTATTTTTTTTTATTCGTTTTGCGCGTACCCGCTAGGTCTGGATCCCGCGTAAAAAAAAAGTTGATTAATAGCAAGCTGAAAGTTTGTTAATAGCCTAACGGTCTCTAGTCGGACAAACTTTGATGGCGCTTTCGTAGTCTGACGTTCCAAATTTTTAACCTGTTCCACAATTAAAACTTCCCTGTTCCAGTGTTCCCATGCATCAAAGTTTGTCCGATGAAACACCGTTAAGCTATTAACAATTCTTCAGCTTCCTATTAATCAACTTTTTTTGGTACGCGGGATCCAGGCCTAAAATATGTTGGGCATTTTAAAAAGTCCGCCACGTAGAACATGTCAAATGACAGGAATTATGTTGGTGATAAATTGCAGTCTGAGTTTTGCATGAGAGTTTAATGAAAGGGTAACAAATCAATTGGAAATTCTGTTCGACAAAATACATGGGACGTTTTCGTAGTCTGACGTTCGAAACCTGTAACCTGTTCCACAATTAAAACTTCCCCTGTTCCAGTGTTTCCTTATGTCAAAGTTTGTCCGACTAGACACCGT
Organism: Diabrotica virgifera virgifera; assembly: GCF_917563875.1. NCBI lineage: Eukaryota > Metazoa > Arthropoda > Insecta > Coleoptera > Chrysomelidae > Diabrotica > Diabrotica virgifera. The sequence goes on from NC_065449.1 coordinate 112,316,898, forward strand.
TAAGCTATTAATAAATTTTCAGCTTGCTATTAATAAACTTGTTTTTGGTACGCGGGATTCAGGCCTATATTTTAATAAAAGGTTTTAGGTAAACTGGAACACAATTGAAAAAGCTCTACTACAAAAGCAAAATGCGAAAATAGTATATAATGCAACGAGCATTTAATGATGGTGATTTTAATGCGAGTATGACGGATGCGAAACGAGCCGCACAACGGCGAATTTCGTATAGAATACGAGCTTCATATTGATAATTAAAAGCAAGTTGCATACATGATTTTTGAAGTTATACTTCTTTACGCGCGCTATGAGGGTGAATTTTTATATGTTAAAACCTACGATCCCGGCGCATGCGCATTATAACTTTGTTCTGATTGGATGTTCAAATGACATGTCAAAAATTATCCAATATGGACGGTTGACGTGGGATAAACAATTAAAATAGATATCTCTGGGATAAACAATTTGAATAAAATTTAAACAATTGAATGAATCACTTTGAAATTTTTGTCACAGATTAAGCACCAAAAAACCCTCATTTGACAGTAATTTCAAAGATGTACATTAATTTTTACGATAGTTATGCAAAATTAATTTTTTTGCAATTTTGACCTTTTTCGCAATTATATTAACCTTTGTAATGATCCATTAGTATATCAAACTTTGGGTATCAATTGAGTGTTCCAAACTTTGTAATAATTCATTTGAAAGCTTTTTCCATACTCTCGAAGATGTTTGTACTAAAAACCCATAAGTTTCACTGTTTTTAATTGATTAAAAAAAAAAGGAAAAATGCCGTTTTTTGACACTAAATTGTTTATAAATAAAAATAGCCGCCAGATCCTACGCAGGAAATAGTTACAATTGCTCTTATAGGCATTACTTGTCGAAAAAACGCTTGAGTGTCCTTGCTCTTGAAGTGTCATGGAAAAAACCTTAGGTATTACCCTGGACTATATACATTTTATTGAAAATAACTTACCTGGTTTAAATATTGTAGAGATCAAAACAAATGCTTAAATTCCAATATTATACCAAGCACAACAGATAAATACACTAAGCCAAAAATTAAGGTGCCTGGCGATCACTTAAAAGTGCCCTGGCACTGCTTTAAAATGAAGAGTTATTAGAATAAAATATTAATCAATCTGATGTGCAAATTTATAAAATCAACTATTGCACCTAACTACACGATAACAATTATTCTCTTCCAAAGAACAAAACCAAACTAAGAAAGGATGACTTCGATATAAATATTAGATTGAAAGAACCGTCGATGTTTAAATAAAACCACCCAACGCCAATAATATTAAGTTTTAGTATATACCTACAATAGAATTATAAAACTTCATAGAATGTCCGTGACAAATGTCCAAATTCAAATAAATTTATTATGGTTGATATAACCTTACCCCATTGTAGTTACTTATATTGCTAAAATCTTGTATTTACTAGGTTACCTGAAATGTTTTTCAACAGTTTAGGTATAAAAATATATTATAGTACGTTCGGTAACGGTAAAATATTGCAAAACGTCTAAATTTTAAAGAACCGCTTGGATTGACATGAAATTTGGCATACACATCGCTAACAAGTCAAAGAAAAAAAGTGATATTGTGCCGATATGTGCTTTTGCCCTGGGGGTGGTTTTCACCCCCTCTTAGGGGTGAAAAAATATTCGTCCAAAGTAAGTCCGGAAATGGATAAACTGACTAATTTTAAGTAACTTTTGTTCTATAGAGTTTTTTCAGTAAGTACTTTTCGAGTTATTTGCCAATGAATATGTTCATTTTTTCAACAAAATAACCACGCTTTTACACGGTTTCTCAAATTCAAATAGTAAGTATCTTGTCGTCGAAAAAACATTCTTAACAAAAATATAGCCTGTAAAATATTTTAAAAAATGGTGTATATATCACGTCTCTGTACTTACTAGAGCCAGAGTTATACCTAATGAAAAATAGGTTTATATTCGTCAAATTCCAAATGGAATACTTTAACGTGAAATACCCACAAATGAAGCATATTTCGGGGAAAACTCATTACAACTTATTTAAAGTGTTTAAAAAAGGCTTCATTTTTGTTTAAAAAAAAATTTCTAGCATCAAAAGTAAACAAGTTACGCTCAAAATAAAGTTAGTCCCTTTTTTTTGGCAAAAAATCGGGAAAATCACCCCCTAATTAGTATCTCAAATAAACTTAATCGGTACGACTTCACAAGTTTCTTGACTCGTGTATGTATTGTTTATATGATCTGTAAGTTTCATCGGTTCAAAGTCTTTATTTTTGAAAGGGCTGTAGTTAAAAGGGGTTGAACGAGTCACTGATCACGAATGTATATAAATTTAGAAACACTAAATCTTAATCAATTTTTGTCTAACAGAAAAACAAAAAAATACATGATATTCAGAAAAGCAATGCTGACTTTTTTTGTTTTTCGAGATTTTTGGTAAGTTAGTTTGAAAAAAAGCATATTTTTCAAAATTAAAATTTTTAAAAAATTTACTTTAAAACCAAATTTTTTCAAAAATAAGCACTTTCAATCGATGAAACTTATATAAACACAAGATCATATAAACACAACATAAGTAAAATAATTTGTGGAGCAATAATGATTAATTTCATTTAAGTTGCTAATTAGGGGGTGGTCTTCCCGATTTTTTTTGCCAAAACAAAAGGGACCAACTTTATTTTGAACGTAACTTGCTTAAATTTAATGCTAGAAACTTTTTATAAATACAGAAATAAAGCTTTTTTTAAACACTTATGAGTTTTCCCCAAAAAGTGCTTAATTTTTTGGATATTTCACGTCGAAATATTTTATTTGAAATTTGTTGAATATGAATCTATTTTTCATTGGCTATAACACTGGTTCTACGAGGTCCAGAGACCTAAAGCGTACACCATTTTTTTTAACTTTTTTACAGGCTATATTTTTGCTAAGAACGTTTTTTCGACCAAATACTTACTTTTTGAGTTATTTGCGAGAAACCGTCTAAAAATGTGGTTATTTTGTTGAAAAATGAACATATTCACTCGCAAATAACTCGAAAAGTGTTGACTTGGCGAAAAAGCTCTATAGAATAAAAGTTACTTAAAATTAGTCATTTTACCCATCTCCGGACTTATTTTGGACATATATTTTTTCACTCCCAAGAGGGGGTGAAATTCACCCCCGGGGCAAAAGCACACATCGGCACAATATCACTTTTTTTCTTTGACATGTAAGCTATGCGTATACCAAATTTCATGTCAATCCAAGCGGTTCTTTAACATTTAGAGCAAAAACCGTGAAAGAATGTACTATTAGTAGGTATGTATTACTCAAAACAGATACAACTCGTAGAAACATATTGTTTAGATTAAATTGTCAGTTGGGTAAAGGTGAAAATTTGACAAATTTTTATATTTTAACAATTTTATAGTTTTCGTTTTGGGCCCTGCGAGGGCTGCGAGGCCCCCTTTGGGGTCGAGGCCCCTAGTCAACTGCCTACTTTGCCTAATGGTTAATCCAGCACTGCTGGTGTCATAGCTCAGCAATATTTGTAGCAGCTTTAATTATATTGGCCAATTATTTTAGTCCTGCTTACTGGCCATAGCTCAAAAAAGAATAAGAAGAAAAAGTAAGATATGTTATTAAAAGGTAAACATTGTAAGTAGTAAATAAAATTAATTATTAAAATGCAGTATTACAAGTAAAATACAATTAATTAAATTCACTTTAATAATTGCATAGCATATCAATATTGTGGAGAACATTAATGCCCGATTTCATAATTACAACCTAAAGTACACTTTACTAAAGTGCATAAAGTACATACAGTTACTTACTTCTGCTTTACTATGATGGAAATCCACTTTTCCCTTTGTAATAATTTTTGCTTAGAAGTTGGAAACAAATAAAACTTAAATTGACATTTTTTTGTTGTATTTTTACAATTTATAACACAGCATTTGGGGAATCCCATTTTCTTCAATGACAGTAGGTATGAAATATGTCAATATGATCATTTCAATTGACAATATTAATTATTTAAGAAAGTTACAAGATTTCTCCGCTACTCGCTCACGATCGTTTCTCGTATCCCCTCCAAGTACTTGCACACAGCGAATATATTTATAGTCAAATCGAAGATCGGTGGGATTGCGCATTTTATCAATGAGACTAGATAGGTTTGAGACAATCTAGAAGCCGCTACAGATTTTTTAACAACCGATTAATCAGTATAAATTAGTAGACGGATATTAGTACAGTTATAATAATTAGACGATAACTGGACAATAATAATTATGCGAAGAGAAATTTAACGTTTTTCGTAATGACAAAAAAAGTAAGTTCATCAGTGGAACCGAATTCAAAATTATTTTGCACACTATATTTGTAACAATATTTGGTTAAAACATCTCATAGTTTTTATATTCGGTGTAAATTTTCCCACCGATTTCCGAGGGTACTTTACTGTTTTTCTTAAAATATTGTTGTTTTTTATATATTAAGATAAATAAATGTCAAAATTTTATTTCAATCATAGGATAATTAACGTCTGCGCATAGTTGCAGATATACTAGGCATGTTCTTAAAAAATTGCATATTTGCGTCCATTTTGTGCATACATGTGCGTATTTTTGCCCTGCTTTCTGTTGCATATATACAAGTCTTTATAAATAACCAACATTCGAATCTATTTTGATAGATCTAATATTATTGTTTTAATGACAGACAGCAAACAATCAGAAGACATAGTGATATTTGAAGACCCAGATCGACAAGCAGAGCGAATTAGTTTTATGATGAACTATAAATAACAACAACGATGAGGACTAGCATAGGTGTGGAATCATAATTCCTATAGAGAATATTTTCTATTTTATTCTAAATATGAAATAGAAAATAACCAATTGTCTAGTTGTGAATTATCACAAAACTATTAGCCCAGTAAATGATCAATTTGGAGTGTAATTTTCAGGGTCAACACCGAATTGCATGAAAATTTGAATTTGGGTTCTGCTTACCCTCCACTTCAAAGTTGAACTTGTGTCATTGATTGCCTTTACTTGGTGGGTGACAGTTACCCCTTCTCGGAGGCGAAAAAACATATGTTTAAAATAAGTCATGAAATTAATAAATTGACTAATTCTAAGTTTCATTATATAGAGTTTCTTAACTAAGTCAATACTTTTCGACTTATTTGCGATTAAAAACGTTTATTTTTTGACAACAAAAACCACATTTTAAGGCGGTTTTTTGCAAATAACCCAAAAAGCAAGAATTACGTATATCAAAAGAATATTCTTAGCAAAATTGTACCATATAAAAAACGAAAAAAATTGTGTATTCCTGAAGTCTGTAGACCCAGCAAAAGCAAAATTGTAGCTCATGAAAAATACGCTATTATTCGCCAAATTCCAAATCGAACACTTCAACGTGAAATAACCAAAAAATAAAGCACTTTTCGGGGAAAACTCACTTAAACTTTTAAGTGTTAAAAAAGCTTTATTTTTTACAAAAGTCTCTAGCATCAAAACTAATCCAGATACATTCAAAATAGAGTTGCTCCTTTTTTTGGTAAAAAAGAAATCGTGAAAATCTAAACTGCATACCTCAGAGCTAAACTGTATTAACTCCATTTTTTTGAAAAGTTGTATTATTTTACTTTCTACATAACAGACTTCATCTTTCATATGCGATACGATATTAAATCCTATTTAATGTGGTTCCAAGGATAGGCAACGTTGAAGTATATTAAGTCCCTCTGTAGTACCGAGCTAAACAGTCGTTTACACTTAATACCCATCAAAATAAAAGTATTATCAGTAGTATTAGTGGAGTTAATATCACTTGCACGTGTAAGAAGGACTCCATGGAACAATGTATTCTGTAGTAAATAAATGGAAGTAGAACTAAATGACTTCAAGGATTTTAAAACTACAACAACAACTGTTCCAACTGTTCACCTTTTATGTCAGATGTTGTTCACTATGAAGTATGTAGCGATAATTTAGGATAACATTTTTTTTAAACTAATTTTGGTTCGGAAACATTCCAATCTGTTGATTTTAACAGAAATCCTAGGCGTGTTGTGTTTCCTGCGGCTCTGCTTGTGATTTACGATCTGCCAAAAGAATTTCATAATTTTTATAAAAATTGATCCCACTCCGATAAAGTAGATGAGGATTTATATAATTTTTCCAAAACAACACTTATGCTCCTTTGAGTTTCGTTTTTCGTTAGTTTTGTTTACTCATTTTGTTTTATATACAGAGAGAGTCTGTCAAGTGGAATAAATTCAATATCTCAAATACTAATTGTTTTTTTGGAAAATGCTCAGACCCGTCGATTAGTATTTCAAATTGTCCTTTTTGACATTCAATAATAATGTATACAGGGTGTCCCAATTTAGAGATTTGACGTCATCGTCGATTTTCTTAAATGGCAACACTGTCATTTTGATAGCTAATTTGATAGGGTTTGTAAAGTTATACATAACTGCAAAATATCAAATTTTTATTCTCTACCATTTACAAGATAATAGAAAATAACAAAGTTATATCTGTAATTTGGAATATATTCAATAATTAAAATACTAACTGTTTTTTTGAAAAATGCTCAGACCCGTCGATTAGTATATCAAATTGTCCTTTTTGACATATAATAATAATGTATACAGGGTGTCCCAATTTAGAGATATGACGTCATCGTTGATTTTCTTAAATGGCAACACTGTCATTTTGATAGCTATTTTGATAGGGTGTGTAAAGTTATACACAACTGCAAAATTTCAAATTTGTATTCTCTACCATTTAGATGATAATAAAAAATAACAAAGTTATGAAAAAGAAGTAATCAACTAATAATTGAATTTAATTATTTCAATAAATTAAGCAAAAACTCATAATGTTGCCCTCAATTATTGTCAAATTGTCAATGGGCAACGTTATGAGCATTTGCTTAATTGAAATAAATAAATTCAATTATTATTTGATTACTTCTTGTTCTTCATAACTTTGTTATTTTTTATTATCTTGTAAATGGTAGGGAATAAAATTTTGAAATTTTTCAGATGTGTATAACTTTACACACGCTATCAAAATAGCTATCAAAATGATAGTGTTGCCATTTAAGAAAATCAACGATGACGTCATATCTCTAAATTGGGACACCCTGTATACATTATTATTATATTTCAAAAATGACAATTTGATATACTAATCGACGGGTCTGAGCATTTTTCAAAAAAACAGTTAGTATTTTAATTATTGAATATATTCCAAATTACAGATATAACTTTGTTATTTTCTATTATCTTGTAAATGGTAGAGAATAAAAATTTGATATTTTGCAGTTATATATAACTTTAGAAACCCTATCAAATTAGCTATCAAAATGACAGTGTTGCCATTTAAGAAAATCGACGATGACATCATATCTCTAAATTGGGACACCCTGTATACATTTTTATTGAATATCAAAAAGGACAATTTGAAATACTAATCGACGGGTCTGAGCATTTTCCAAAAGAACAATTAGTATTTGAGATATTGAATTTATTCCACTTTACAGACTCTCTCTGTATATTGTTTATTTCATTTAATTAAAAAAAAATAAGTGTTCTTGACTAAATATTGTTTCATGTATCGTATTATCTCCAGATTATTTATTCATGTGTGTCAACTTACCACTATATTATAATCTCCCGAACATGGTAATTGTTTTCATGCCAAACAGTATTAACTCCATGTTTTTTAAAAAAATTTAAGAAGTATAAAAATGACAAATACAGTAAAATAATATATAGTATCATTTTAGTCCAGAAAGCCACTGCGCATTCGCTAGGAAAAATATTCCGATTTGGGTTTTTTGCACAATTTTACTCAAAAAGGACCCCTTTTAACAAATTTGCATCTTGCCAGGTCCAAACGTGGGTCAAAATTTTTTTAATCGTTTTTTTTTGTTTTTCGCTAAAATTATTTTTTTTTGTATCAAACAAAGTTTTTTTAGGTTTTTTGGATCATTTCAAACAGAAAAGGTTTTTAAGGACTTATCTCTAAAGTTGATAATTTTTGACATATAAGCGATTAAAAATTTAAAAATGCGAAATCGGCCATTTTTAATCCTCAGAAACTATGTGAAAAACTGAAAATTTCGATGTTGCCAAGGAAAGATATTCTTTGAACATCGATTGATGATATCCCGAAGAGTTTTTTGCAATACAATATCGAAAACCCCTTTGTTTTTTAATTGTCAATCAAGCGGCCGCTTGATTGGCAACCGTTGCATGTATATGTAACATGCGTAAATACATGTGCGGAAAAATATTTCGATTCAATTTTTTTTTCACTATCTTGCTGGAAAATATCCCGTCCTAATAAATTTGTATGTTGCCGGGATCAAAAAGTCAAAAAAATTTTTAAGCGTTCAGTCTATTCAACAGATTTTTTAAAAATAAAATCGGTTCGTAAATAATCAAGAAATTATCAGTTTATTTTTAATTTCTGTTAACTAAGGGATAAATATTTAGGGGATGATTTTTTCTACCCCATATTAAAGTGTGTTACAAATGGAATATATCAGTTTCTGTCTCATTCGAAAATCTTTATTCGTTTAAGAAATATAGCCTGGATAAATTAGTGTGGGACACATAACAAAAATAAAAAATAAACTGATATTTTCGTGATTACTTACAAACCGATTTTATTTTAAAAAAATCTTTTGAATAGACGAAAGAAGACTACATCCAAAACTGTAGAATAATTTACAGGGTGCTATTTAAAAAATTAAAGTTAGGGGTTGTAACTAAGGGATGAATATTTAGGGGATGATTTTTTCTACCCCATATTAAAGTGTGTTGCAAATGGAATATATCAGTTTCTGTCCCATTCGAAAATCTTTATTCGTTTAAGAGATATAGCCTGGATAAATTAGTGTGGGACACATAACAAAAATAAAAAATAAACTGATATTTTCTTGATTACTTACAAACCGATTTTATTTTAAAAAAATCTGTTGAATAGACGATAGAAGACTACATCCAAAACTGTAGAATAATTTACAGGGTGCTATTTAAAAAATTAAAGTTAGGGGTTGTAACTAAGGGATGAATATTTAGGGGATGATTTTTTCTACGCCATATTAAAGTGTATTACAAATGGAATAAAACAGTTTTTGTCCTATTCGAAAATCTCTATTCGTTTAAGAGATATAGTCTGGCTAAATTAGTCTTGGACACCCTGTATATTTAAAAAAATATATGTTTAGCAATGGTTAAAATATAGCGCAAATATAAACGAAACTATTAAATTGTTTTAAATAAATGAAGGTAAAAGTAAGTTAAATAAATATTTGTAACATATTATGTCTTTAATAGAAATATTAATTTTATCGATAAGAAAAAATGGAAAGCAAAGAAGGAAAAAGAAAAGAAAAGGTAAATTAGACAACTAAAGGGAAATCTTCCAAATTGAAAGATTTACCGTTCCATGAACTTGTGTTTAAAAAATGTTAAATACTAAATAGCTTAAGACTTACTTAATAATATCAACTTCTTTTTGATACCGTTAATCATTTCCAGAAATAGCGTTTAACCTTGACTCTCTTTTAAGTTTTAGTTTAACACCTATCCGAAGTGACTGTAACAACTCGCGAATGGTGCTTTACTGGAAAGACCCAACACTAAAAAGTAGGTAAAGCGGCGTCCGCCAAACTCCTGAAATTACTTGACAACTTTCACACGATACCGTGCGCATTCCCAATTTGTTTATTAGCACAACTTCAGAACTTCATGCTTGTTTTCGCAATGTTATCATTCCTACGAGCGATTAAAATCTAGAAGGCGGCATTGCAAGAAATTTAATGGCAACGTTAAAGGCTCTGGATATTTTTAGTGTTTTATTAGTGATATCTATGTCATTGTTTTTACGGTCCTCATTAAATTCGAACACTTATTTTTTTAAAATTGGAAAGAAATCCTTTGTAAAAGGTATACAATTTTTTTATTAAAATCCCTTAAAAGGGCTACATCACAACAAAACGTTTTCGATTTTTATAAAAAATCATCATCAGTGTTCGATAAACTGGATGCTAGCTGAGCCACAAAAGAAAAATATCTGGGTAAAAACCCTTTACATATAATATAGATGCCTTAAAAGTGCATACTTCAATAAAAAGCCCTGTGATGGTCACATGGCAACCAGGATAATGCCTTAAGGTAATGTATACAGATTTCCAATCTGTATACATGGGAAATCTTTAATCAAGTTTCCCATCTGTGGGAAATCTGTAGACATTACCTTAGGGCATTATCCTGGTTGCCATGTGACCATCACAGGGCTTTTTATTGAAGTATGCACTTTTAAGGCATCTATATTATATGTAAAGGGTTTTTACCCAGATATTTTTCTTTTGTGGCTCAGCTAGCATCCAGTTTATCGAACACTGATGATGATTTTTTATAAAACTCGAAAACGTTTTGTTGTGATGTAGCCCTTTTAAAGGATTTTAATAAAAAAATTGTATACTTTTTACAAAGGATTTCTTTCCAATTTTGTGATTGATGGTATACAGCCAACTACAGGAAAAACATTTTCTTTTCCTTGTGGACTTAATTTTTTATTATACCTTTTTAGTATATTTTTGAAGTTATGCTTCTTTAGGCGATTGGGAAAAATGTTGAGAGTGAATTTTTACAAAAATGACAATATCAAGTAGGTACGCGCACACCTACAGTATGAAGTTAATTGATGAAATCACGTTAGACTGCGTGATATTTTTAAAGGTGATATAGCTATCAGCTTAAAAAGAAGAGCCTTCAATCAATGTGTACTGCCTGTTCTTACATATGGCGCAGGGACACTTAATCTAACAAGGACATCTGCACGAAAACTACAAGTGACGCAACGTAGAATGTAAAGATCATTGTTGGGTATAACGTTGAGAGATAGGGTAAGAAACGAAGAAATTCGTAGAAGAAGGGGTGTAGAAAACGTTATAAAACACATATCCAAAATTAAATGAAAATGGGCAGGACACGTCGCTAAAATAAAAGATGATAGGTGGACCAAAAAAGTCTTGGAGTAGAGACCGAGAGCGGATAGACCAAACCCGGAAAGACCACCCACAAGATGGACTAACGACATAAAGGGGATTTGTACCAACTGGATTTCAGCAGATCAAGATAGATCTGAATGGAAGTTTTTCGAGGAGCCTTATGTTCAGCAGTGGACGACTATGGGCTAATGATGATATTCTTGATCTCACCAACCATCATCATTAAGATTTTTTTAACAATTTCATAGACTATTATTGATGTTAAAACATTTACACTGCTTCTTTTCTATTGCACATGTACTTTTTCGAAACTTAACAACTTCAGCTACAAACTCCACTCAACGACGTCTTCGTGAAAGCATTTCCCGTTAGGTGAGATCATTTGTAATGCGAAGGCTTAAATTCAGCGTTTTTAGGCATATTGCAAAGTAGAACCCGCTTATTAGAATACCGCTTATAGGAATATCCCGCTTTAAGGAATAGAAATTTGAGGTCCCGAAACATTTCTACTAGTCACCAATGATCGGTTATTAGAATATCCCGGTCATAGGAACACTTTTGTTTAGCGCGAAAGCTATTGCAATAAGCGGGTTCGACTGTTAGTCCAGAGAAATAAGATTTTTATGATCAATAAGGGACACATCCCCCTCCAGGCCGAAACTAAATTTTTTAAGTAGTATCGACATCTATATTAATAACCTATATGTTTCCTGCATTTTGATGATATACATAGTTATAAACAAATGAAGATCAAAAAACGGTAAATTTTCGCTTTTTTCTTCTATTACTAAAAAGTGAAGCATTTTAAACAAATTTAAAAATAAGAAACTGATAAATCATATAAAAAACTTCAATACGGCGTTCACTGCGTATGTCTATCCTTATCTGTTGCTTAGAAAATTGCAAAATAAGTCATAAATTTTGAGTTTTTATAAATAGTCATAACTTATGTAAAAATTTACTTAGAACCTTCTGATTCCACGGATTGCTGAGACTTCCGGTGCTTAAGTTATACCCTAAATTTCAAAGCAATTGGTCAAATAGTTTAAAAGTTATTTAATTTATTTATCCGAAATTAATTTTTTTGCAACACTTTAAGTCAGAAAATGATGAGGTTACAGTAATACTTCGTACAGTTTATGAAAGAAAAGATTTATATTATTAACTTAATAAAAAAAATGACAAAAAATAATTTTAAATAGTGTAAAATTATTTTGCACGAACATGTCGATTTTTTGCTTATAAACAATTAGAATAACTATTTAACCGTTACTCGTAGAAAAATAATTTTTTCATATTTAGAAAGAATGAATTTTTATACACATTTAGAAAGAACAACAATTGTCTTAGCCCTCTTCTTTTTTTAACTCACAGAAGCTTTGTTTATAACAATTAAGAAATAAAATTAGCCGCATTTGAAAGAACGTACTTCATAGTTTTAATGTACCAAATATAAAAAAGATTTCCTTTCAAGGAAATCGTCCACAACGCTGAAAAATGTGGCCCTTAAAATCTGCCCACCTTGAAACTTGGGATAGCGATGAGAGGGGGAAGGAGCTTTTAACTGTATCTCTGGTTCTCGATTATTTATTTCGACGTTCCTTTTTTAATTAGTATGTACTTTTTACGTACATTACGAATATGCATTATTAAAATAAATTAATTGTTATATACACCATCAAATTTGTGTAAACAATTTTTTTTCAATTTTTTAAATAATATTAGATGTGACTTTTATTGTAAAACGTACATATTATTTATAATTAATAGACTTAGGCAAATAGGCAAATTGCATATTTTGCATATTATGCATAAAAAATGCAAAATTCTCCATATTTTTATATAAATGGGCATAAAGTGCATATAATTTGAAATTTTGGTTGTATACATGTATGTATTTTTATATTCATGTAACCAATAGCTTGGAAATCTCAATATTTATTTTGCTTTATAATCTTTTGGTTTGGTATCGTAACTAATAAAAGACAGTTCCAAAATCTGCCAGTTTATATCTCTAGGTAAACATTTTGTTTGACGGTCCTTTTAACTTTTGTTGTAAAATAAGCCGTCAACACATATCTATGTTGTGCACATGTTGTGCAGCCGTCAACACATATCATATAATTGTTGTGCTTTGAAAATGCCGAAAATAAACAGTTCAGTGCCATTCATAAAATCAAACTACAGTTTTTCTCAGAAAACTTTTACCCAATTGGATTTCTCCAAATTATCATTGTTAGACAGTACATTTTTAATAAAAGGATTTGAATCATTGTGTCAAATCGTTAAAAGTAATACATATTGGAAAGTAAACATTCCAAACATTTAAACAACCATGGAAAAAATAGGACTGGTTCAAATACTAGCTGGGACATTTTTGGTGCAAGTACTAGCAAATTATTATGGTGAATTTGAAAAATGCCCCAGTTGCATCACTTGATCTCGAAAGAAGTTTTTCTATGTACTCAGATAGAAGCCAGATTTGTTTCTGTTAGAAAAAATTTTTGTACCACAATTCGAAATAATATCGTTTTTTGCAAATTAAAAAATATTGTAAATATTTTTTATTACATGCATATTTTCTAGATAAACTTGCATATCTTTGAGTAAAACACTGCATATTTATGCGCATATTTAATACCTTTTTATTTGCAAATTTGCCTAAGTCTAATAATTAATATATACTAATCCTATTCAATTATTCCTAAAACTTACATTGGTTTATAATATTGCATCGAAAATAAAAATCGCAAATAAACTAGGTTTTATTTCTTGATAAACATGCTACTAGATAAATGAAAAATTAAATGTAACAAAATTAGAGAGAGCACAAAAAGAACAAAATTATTTGCAGAAACTTTCTACAATATAATAATAATTGTATACATTGAAAGTTATAATTTTAAGATTGTAAAAAAACAAAAATTAATATATTTCATATCTACATTTTGGTATGAAAATAAAAGAGATTTATCTAGGATTACTTGTATTTTTATGAAAAAAGTAACAATAATTATCAGCTACCTATTTATTATAAATGGTTGCCAACAAAATCATCCTAAAAATACCGTAAAAGTATTTCCAAAAATTGTTTACACAATTTACATAGTTAATTAAATAACCACTTTATTAACAAAAAACCTATCCGTAACGTACGCAAACAGTACATACAGATAAAAAAAGAAACTTCAAAATAGATAATAGAGAAAGATAGAGGTTTTGGTTATCGAAGTCCATAAAATATTTATATCTCTGTACTAACAAGTACTCAGTGCAACCAGTTTTTCAAGAGAAGGTAATTTATCTTAATAAAATATCTGGTATAAAGAAGATCTGTTGATCGGATAGGTACTAACTGTTCTTAGCTGAATTTCCAACCCCAATCAATTATGTTTATCTCTTGTTTGGTCGTTCTGTAACTTCAGTTTTTCATTCATCTAATAGCATGTTTAGCAAAAAATAAAACCTAGTTCATTTGAGTTTTTTTGATTTCCATAGACCAATACTATTTTTAGAAACAATTGAATGGGATAATTTGTCTTTTCATATTTTAAATTATTACGAAGTTTAATAAAAGACTATGAATTATTATATTATTCATAAATATTTATGTTTTGTGATTAAAATTACTTCAAATATTATTTAAAAAGATATTGAAAAAAAAATTGTTTAAACAAATTTGATGGTTTATATAACAATTAATTTATTTAAATAATACATATTCGTACTGTTCGCAAAAAGTACACACAAATTAAAAAAAGAAACGTCGAAAATCATAGGCGAGAACCAGAGATACAGCTTACAGTTCCTTCCCTTTTCTCATCGCTCTCCCAAGTTTCAAGGCCGGCCGATTTTAACGGACACATTTTGAAGCTTTGTGGACGATTTGTTTGAAAGTATATATTTTTTATATTTTTTATATTTGATACATTAAAATTTTGAAGTATGTTCTTTCAAATGTGGCTGTATTGATTTCGTAATTGTTATAAAGAAAGCTGCTGTGAATTAAAAAAAGGGGGGGCAACTTCGTTCCTAATTGACCTAGGACAATTTTTTCTATTTTTTTAATTTGTATAAAAATTCAGTCTTTCTAAATGTGAAAAAATAATTTTTCTACGGGTAATGGTTAAAAAGTTATTCTAATTGTTTATAATCAAAAAATCGACATGTTCTTGCAAAATAATTTTGCAATATTTAGAATTATTTTTTGCAATTTTTTTTAATTATATTAATAGTATAAATCTTCTTTTTTCATAAACTATCCAAAGTTTTACTGTAACTTCATCATTTTCTGACTTATAGTGTTCCAAAAAAAATTAATTTGGGATAAACAAATTAAATAACTTTTAAACTATTTGACCAATGGCTTTGAAATTTAGGGTATAATTTAAGCACCAGAAGTCTCAACAATCTGTTTAATAAGAAAGTTCTAAGTTAATTTTTACATAAGTTATAAATATTTATATAAACTCAAAATTTAATATTTATTTTGCAATTTTCTAAGCAACAAATAAGGATAGACATATGCAGCGGACGCCGTATTAAAGTTTTTTATATGATTTATGAGTTTCTTAGTCCCAAATTTGTTTAAAATCTTAACGTTTTGGTAATAGACGAAAAAAGCGAAAATTTAGCGTTTTTTGATATTCATCTGTTTATAACTGTGTATATCAACAAAATCGGCTGCAGAAAACATATAGGTTATTATTATAGATGTCCATACTACTGAAAAAATTTGGTTTCGGCCTGGAGGGGGTTGTGTCACCAACAGGATATTTTTTTCCTTATTTCTCTGAACTATATACCTCATATTTGTTGCTAGAGCTCAAAATTATTTTATGTTATTTTAAAGATCAGGCTTTAACAACAGAAATTTCATAGCGGCCGGTCATTGAAAGTGATCAATTTTATTTATCTTACGAGAAGTATAAGTGTCAAATTTTTGCATATTTTTGAGGTCCCAAAATAGGGAACTTGACATTTTTTTTTAGTTATTTATTATATTTGACTCTATATAGAAACAACACATACCAAATATCAACCCTCAAATCGCAATATTTAATTTACAATGAACATTTAAAGTTGTAATCGCCAGCTATCCAACACGAAAAGCGCAGCACGCTATATGACGTCAAGCTGCTCGTTCCAGGATAAGAGAACAACGAACTGCCAACACTGGAAGATTCGGAAGATTGTTTGTATTTAAAATTGACAGTTCGTTGATTTAAAAACATTGTGTTTTGAAGGTTAGATTTTTTTCGTGTATAATTTCTTTTTATCTGTGCTTTAATAATATTGATAATAATAATGGAACCAGCTTAGTACCCCGTCGCGTTCTGATCTTAATGCCCATTACATTAGCAATTGCTGTTGCTGCACAGTAGATGAGCATATGCAAATATTCTAATGTGTGAGCTTCTACGACGTAATTGGGTAGGATTTCAGTGTTCACAATTTGTAACAGCGCACCTAGTTTCTTACAAGAGTTTATTCTTGGTAGCTATGGTCTGCTGAGTGGGTTTGTTCCATTAAACTCTTGTACGACGCGAGCCATTTCATTTACTAGGCTATCACGTAACTCGTTGTTTTCCTGCGGTGTATTATCAGGTTGAGTTGCTGGTGTGGGAAGCTCAGGAATCTGCTCATCAGGGATTTCATTAGGGGCTTGATCTAATACTAGCCCTTGATTGTTGGATGGTACCAGCTTACTGGAATGGAACCAGGTTCAAGCCAACCATTCAACCAAGCATCCCCCATTCGCAGGGGGCCGCGCCTGATAGAATAACTGACAAAAAACTCCCACAGGAAATATGGAACCAGGTTGGATGGAACCAGCTTTCTCAGCTTTTTTTAATAAGTTAATAGCTTGGGATAACTTGATCCATTCAGCCACGATAATTCTCAGCTTGTTCGTATGATTTTTAGAGATCAAATCTCTGACTTTCTTACTTACTCGGTGGCGTTACAACTCTTCGTGGGTTTTAACCGAGTCGACAACATGCCTCCACTCTTCTTTGTCTTGAGCAACATCTATCTAGTTCTCCACGCCCATAACTTTCAGGTCTCCTGCTATAGTATCTCGCCACTGGAGTCGAGGGCGTCCGCGGGATCTTCTTCTAGTTGGGACTTCCTCCCATACGAGCCTTACTGTTCTTTGGTCAGAATGTCTTCTGAGGTGTCTGGGTAAAGTTCTTCAGCTCTTTGTTAGTTCTTATCCTATATTGTTCTGCTGCTTTATCAAGCACAGACCCAAAGAACTTCCTTAGGATTTTTCTTTCCCAAACAGGTAGTCTTTCCACGTTTGCCTTTGTTATCGTCCACGTTTCGCTTCCATACATTACAATTGGTCGTATGATTGTTTTATATACATACTTTACTTGTATCTGTGTACGTCTTGTTAGTTGTTTCGATTTTATAAGGTTTTAAAGGGCATACAGATATCTGTTACTGGCTTTTATCCTATTGTTTATTTCTTGTAATTAGTTATTGTCTTCAGTTATCGTTGTTCCAAGATAATTAAATTCTCTAACGCGCTCAAATTTAAAGTCATCGATGGTGATGTTTTGACCGATTCTGTCTCTGCTTTTGTTACTGCGACTCACGTACATATATTTCATTTTATTTTCATTGATCAGGAGCTCATCTTCTCTGCTTCCTTCTCGAACCTTGCGAAAGTCTCCTTCATCCTTAATCTGATGTTTTCTATTAAATCGATATTAGCCCAGTCGGGATAGAATTTGACCTTGCATTAAGAGCTGCCCCAAAATCTTATTTTTCTAATCTTTAGGGGGATAGGGGATGGGGGGGTCAATAGTACTATAAATTTCAAAAATCTCAACTGAATTTGACCGTTGCGTTAGCCGCCAGTTTGATTTTAAACGAGAAACGTTTTTACTCAATATCTCCGCCATTTTCAACTTTTCGACAAAAAGTGTAGAAACTGAAATTATTGAAGATGCCATTTTTTTAATTTCGTTTATTATAATTTTTTTCGTGCGGTCGATATTTTCCGAGCCAAGCAGGCCACGCACTGAATCGGCATAGAGTGATCGGCTCTGCTAAAAGCGATCGGCAGATTTTGCTATACATGGAAATAAATAAGCAACCCCGCACCGCCTAAGAACGTTCGACAATCGAACTCGTGTAATAGACACAAAAGTTAGAAGAGGTCCAGAAATAGGGAGTGACCACTATTTAGTAATATGAAAATAAAACAAAATATGTCAGCTAATAACAACACTCACAAAATGCAAGAAAAGAAGAAAGAATATGAAACTATTAGGTCATATAAGTTGAGAAATACAGAGAATTCTGAGAAGTACCAGATGATCATAAATCAAAAACTATAAAATACTAAAGAAAATAGAGAGGGTCAAAACTCTGAACAATTATGGAACTACTTCAAAGAGATAATACTAAATACAGCGACAGAAGTATGCGGAACAAGTAAAAAGAGCAATAAAAGAAAGCAAACTGCATGGTGGAATGAACAAATAAAACAACAAGTTAAAAGAAAGAAAAATGCTTGGAAAATTTACTTACAAAACAAAACACCAGAAAAATATGAAGAATATAAAACACACAGGAGACTAGTAAAAGAACTGGTTACAAAGGCAAAGAAGGACAAATGGACAGAATTTGGAGAAAATATGGAAAAACAGTAAAGAATACCAAAAACTGTTTTATGGAGTATTAAAATCAATGAGAAAAGAAAAAAATCAAGAAATAAAAAACATAAAGAATAAAACTGGCGAAATTCTTACAGAAGAAAATGAAATAATGAACAGATGGAGAGAATATTTCCAAGAGATGCTACAAACTCACTGCTATCAAGAAGAAAACAATGTAGAGAACCAAAGAATAGAAGTAGACAATGTAGACATTATAACCATAAATGAACTTCAAGAAGCTATTGCAGAAATGAAAAACGGAAAAGCACCAGGGTATGACAGAATAACCAGTGAAATGATAAAAAATGGGACAAAATGCAACAGAGCTGTTATTAAAAATATTTAATGCAGTGTGGAGAGAAGAACAGATACCGATGGACTGGCAGAAGGCACAGATAGTGCCGATTTATAAAAAGGGCGATAGAACAGATTGCAATAATTACAGAGGAATAACACTGTTAAGCACAGCCATGAAAATATACGAAAAAATACTGAACAAAAAAATAATCGGAAAAATTGACAGCACACTAGAGGAATCACAAAACGGTTTCAGAAAAGGCAGAAGCACCCAGGATCATATATTTACAATCAAGCAATTAATAGAAAAATGTCAGCAACAGGAGAAAAAAGTGTATATGGCTTACATAGATCTTGGAAAGACTTTTGACACGGTACCAAGGCAAAGATTATGGGAAATATTAGAGAAGAGGGGCATAAGTAACAAAATGATAAGGGTAATTAAGATCATTTACAACAACAGTGTGAATTATATCATCAGCCAAAACAGAACATCAATACCATTTACTACGAACGAGGGACTGAGACAAGGAGGAGGATTAAGTCCAACACTATTTATAATTTAGATGGATGAGATAATTAAAGAATGTAAAGTAAAAGTGAAAAAATGCATGTGGGTTATAGAAATTTAAGAAGAGTAGACATTTCAGAAGGATCATTCGCCGATGACGTCGTCATATTACTAAAATAAGCAAACCATTCAGATCCAAAGTAGTTGGAACTAGCTACATAGTTAGGTCGAATGACCTTAGTATTACAAAAATTAAGCCATTTCGGCTATAACAATGTCGACAATAGGTCGATGTTAAAAGAATTTAATGAGACTAAAATGGAGTCTTCATCTTGGCTTCAAACTGAAGCTCTATTATAGTCTCATTAAATTCTTTTAACATCGACCTATTGTCGACATTGTTTTAGCCGAAATGGCTTAATTTTTGTAATACTAAGGTCATTCGACCTAACTATGTAGCTAGTTCCAACTACTTTGGATCTGAATGGTTTGCTTATTTTAGGTTTCAACCTGATGATGGACTGATTAGTCCGAAAACGTTTGTGTTTTTTGTACTATTGATGTACCCACTTTAATCCAACTTGGATCTTTTTAGAAAAAAAAATTTAATAAATTTATATACCATCTATCTACAAGTGAACTTTTACTTCCTTAGTAAGTTTTTTATTATGGTATACAGCCAATGAGAGGAAACTTTTCCTTTATATTTTTTTTAAATAAATTGTAGAAAATCGTATTTAATTTTAGTTGAAAATGGCGTAGATATTGAACAAAAACAATTGCTACAAAATCAATCTGGTCTTACGCTCACGCCATTATCGCATACGTACTATCTTAAATATTAACTTAAGCAAAAAAATGAAAGAAATTAAAATTGTGTAGAATTTAATTCTCTCTATTTTTGTATTGAAACATTTTTGTCGTAAAACTAATAATAAACGAGATAATTGAATAATTATGCTCTAACTGTCACTATTTTCCGCCATAACTCGGAAAATATCGACGGCACGAAAAAATTGTAACAATAGAAATGATAGAAAATCACATTTTCAACAATTTTAGATGTTATACTTTTTGTTGAAAAGTTGAAAATGGCGGAGATATTGAGCAAAATCGGTTCTCGTTTAAAATCAAGATGGTGGCTAACGCAATGGCGGAATTCAGTCGAGATTTTAAATTTACACTACTATTGACCCCCCCTAAAGATTAGAAAAATAAAATTTGGGGCAGCTCCTAATGGAAGGTTAGGCCTGTTATTCGTCTAACCCGACTGGACTATATAGGGTGAGGCAGATAAAGGGCCTATTAGAAATATCTCGAGAACTAAAGGCAACAGAATCATGAAAATTGGAATGAAGGGGTTTTGAAGAGTGATCTATTTAATGAAAATATTTTCATCAATTTTCTGCTTCCGGTTATACCGGAAGTTGCTTATAACTTCGTTTTTTTAATGGGACACCCTGTATATTTTTACATTTTTGGATTTTCCTCGATGTCTCCTTTCTTAATATATGAGGTTTTATATTATTATACAGGGTAGTTTAAAAGATAATTACGTGTTTTTATTAATTTCGTAGCAACTTTCACACCCTGTAGAATTTTAGTACTTTGACATCAAAAACTTTATTTACGTTCAGATGATTTTCATTATTAGTTATTAGTATGTATAGCCATATATTGAATTTTAGTATACAGGATTGGTCAAAACACGGAATGAATATTTTCTGAGTTTTCTTAAATGGAACACCCTGTATTTTAGTATTGTAATGAAATGATATTTTATGGTACTTTTTTATTTTATAAGCATTCTCTATACCTAACTGCTTTAATTTGTGAAATTTTATTAGGTTGGCCTTGAAAATATTCAGTCACAAATAATTTTTCGGAAATAAATACATATTAATCTAGACTGATCGTTAAAATTCATAATATTGGTTGAGCTATTAAAATACTTGCGTAGTTAAGGTTGTTGGTGCGATTAACAATTAAGCACAAATTAAAGCAGTTAGGTATACGGAATGCCTAAGAAATAAAAAAAGTAACATAAATATCATTTCATTACAATACTAAAATACAGGGTGTTCTATTTAATAAAACTCAGAGAACACTCATTCTGAGTTTCGACCAACCCTGTATACTAAAATTTAACAATTAGCTATACTAATAATTTCTGACAATAGTAGACTATATTAAAAATCATTTGAACATAAATAAAGTTTTTGATGTCAAACTACTCCAATTCTACAGGGGGTGAAAGTTGCTAGGAAATTAATCAAAAAACGTAATTATCTTTTAAACTACCCTGTATAACAATACAAAACCTCATATTTTAAGAAATAAGACTTCGAGTAGAATCCAAAAATGTAAAAATATACAGGGTGTCCCATTTAAAAAAACGAAGTTAGAATCAACTTCCGGTATAACCGGAAGTAGCAAATAGATGAAAATATTTTCATTAAATAGATCACTCTTCAAAACCCCTTCATGCCAATTTTCATGGGTCTGTTGCCTTTATTTCTCGAGATATTTCTAATAGGCCCTTTATCTGCCTCACCCTGTATAGTTTGCAAATGCCAACAGTAGGTTTGGTCCTACTCGATGAAATACTGTAGTCGGTTTTTCGATGTTCTGACGACTGGACTATATTAAGTTTAGCATTTTAAGCTTTAAGTTGTTTATTTTACACATCTTTAAACATAAAATACCTACAAAAAGGATTATAAAAAAAATTTCGTTGAATATATATTTTTTGTAAAGTCGCCTTTTTGTCCTCGCAAATAAACCACTTCAGGAAATTACCAAGTTTAAGAAATCCAGGTTGAACTAAATAACCAAATCCTCGAGCGTCATAAATTATTGATGATTCATCGTGAACGGTGTCAAGTTTTGTGTGTACCCTAATACCCTGAAATGACTGGCAAAAAATTAATGAAGTAGGGAAAGGCTTACAAGGGAAAATTTAGATCGACTAAAATGTCTGTCTGTCTATCAGATTCTAACAGCGAATCCACCAGCTTTACGGAACTAAATACTTTGAAATTTAAACTAAATCCTTCTGTTAAACTCTTAATGAAAATTTGTATTCTTGTACAAAGTCGTTTCGTTAATAAATATTCCATAATGTTAAATAAGTTCCTACTGAGTGTTCACAATCTCCTTTTTGTAAGAATATTTTAATTCCATATAATTGCTTTCTTCATCTTGAAGTGCCCTCTCCTCGATCGAGGTTGGCTACTACAATTGCAAATTCTTGTCTGTCTTCAGCTGTTCTTATTAACTGTTCAACCTTTAGCCCTGTCCATTGTCGGATGTTTCTTAGCCACGATAGTTTTTTCCTTCCTAGTCCCCTCTTTCCCTGGATCTTCTTCTTCTTCTTCTTTTATATAGACAGTACTACCTGCTTTTCTTCAACGGTGCCTTTCATTCTGCCCCTAAATTGTCATTCCATCTTTTCCTTGGGCATCCTATAATTCTTCTGCCTAACGGTGACTTGTCTCTGGCTATTCTTACTATCCTTGATTCAGACATCCTGCTTATGTGTTGATTCCAATCTTCTTTTCTGTTCTTTACCCAGGTATTTATATTGTCCACCCCACATATGCGTCTGATTTCCTCACTTCTTACCCTGTCCTGTAGTCCTTTTCCAGCAATTCTTCTTAAGATCTTCATTTCGTTGGTTTCTATATGTCTTCGTGTTTTGCTTATATATTCGGACCTTTGTTTCCAATCTTAGGTGTTTGTTTTTCCAAATTGTGTCGTGACGTATATATTCGGGCCTTTGTTTCCAATCTTAGGTGTTTGTTTTTCCAAATTGTGTCGTTTAGGCATCCGGCCGTTCTACTGGCTTTAATTATTTGGTCTTTTACCTCTTCTTCGATATTGTTGTCGGCTGATAGATTAATTTCCAGGTATTTGAAAGTAATTACTTGTTGTATAATTTGATTGTCTAACTCCAATTTGCATCTTATTGGTTCTTTGGCTATTACTATTTCTTATTGGTTTTTTGTTTTTTGGGCTGATATTTTCATATTCATTTCTTTTGCGTTAATGTTGAATTCGTGCAGTAATCTTTGTAGGCCACCTTCGCACTCTGCTACTAACAAGGTGTCATCAGCGTAACAGAGTATTTTTATCTCTCTATCGCCCATTTTGTACCCTCTTTTTTACTTCACTTTTTTTAATACTGCACCCAACATTATGTTAAACAGTAGAGGGCTTAGTGAATCTCCTTGCCTGATGTTTGCCGTGTTTGCTTCTATGGGTTCTGTTATTATTCCATTGACTTTTATTTCTATTTTATTTCTTACATATATGTTTTCTATCAGTTTTATGATACCCAGTGGTAAATTTTTGTCATATAGTAGGTGTATCATCACATCTTTTAATTGTATTCTATCAAACGCTTTCTCTAGGTCTATAAAACAGAAATAAGCTGGTTTGTTATATTCTAATGCTTTCTCCGTTATTTGCCTTATCACAAAAACTGCATCATTACATGATCTTCCACTTTTAAGTCCTTGTTGTTCATCCGATATATTTATACACGGCATTATTTCTCCCTCGATCTTTTCTTTCACTATTAGTTGAGCATATTGTTACTTATTGTTTTTCAGTAGGTATATATCTAACTAGTCGGTCTAGACGGTCCAGTTGGCAAAGGCGCAGTCGATTGACAAGTTTAGTGGTTTGCGATCGATGGTTCGAGCCTCAGCCAGGTCAAGAAATTATTAAAAGGCCAACGCCGTAGTATAAAACTCAATAGAGTCTACGGCTTGGTCTGGAATAAACTGGCGTCTGATCGGCCTATGGAGGAGCGGTACGGCAAGGGATAAGGGCTGGCAGCTTGGTGATACTCCTCCATAGATCCCTACCGAAGGGCGTTGACGCCTAAGAACGGTGTATATATATATATATGTATCTAACTTTCACTGTGTTGCAAAGTTCTTGTTCTTTGCCTATTCTATGCAGCACTTCTTCGTTTGAGGTATGCGATGTCCATGAAATTTTTGTATTCTCCGGTAGATCAATATTTCAAAGGCCTCCAATTTATTCACGGTTGTTGTTTTAAGGGTCCACGTTGCAACTGCATAGAGAAGAGTCGACCAGATGTAGCATTTTGATAAACGTAGTCGAATTTCGAGTTTCACTCGAGAATCGATAGTAGTCTTTTGATTTTTTTCGAAAGATTTTCTGGCCTATTCTATTCTCGATCTTATTTCTAGGTTGGGTTTTAGGCTGCTATTTATCCAACATTCCAAGTACCTTAAACTTGGTTTTCTTAATGTATATTTTGTAAC
Organism: Diabrotica virgifera virgifera; assembly: GCF_917563875.1. Classification (NCBI taxonomy): domain Eukaryota; kingdom Metazoa; phylum Arthropoda; class Insecta; order Coleoptera; family Chrysomelidae; genus Diabrotica; species Diabrotica virgifera. Next base: position 112,341,717 of record NC_065449.1, read on the forward strand.
GTTTCAAACGTCACATCGTTGTTTTTTATATACTTTTAAACACTTTCAGTTATTTTCGGCCTTTATTTTCAGTTATGGTATTTAATTTTCGTTTACAATAATTTTCTTTCTTAATTTTCACGTTTATTCCTTTGTTTCTATATTTTCCTATTTCTATCTCCTATAAATGCTCTGATTAGTTTTTAAAGTCCCCTCGTATTCTACTCAGTGACTATATCTGCTTCGGTGCTGTCACATGGCGTTGAAAGCCCCACCAAAAAGAGAGGCTTCTTCTAGGATGAGTACTCAACACAAATTATTTTCCAATTCTTTCTCCAAAGAGAAAATATCTAATATATTAAGGTAGAATTATTTCGTGGCCAGGTCCTCTTGCCAACCTGGGTAAGTAATAGAGAATATTTCTACTTTTTCTTTATACCAATAACTGTTAACATGAGCACCGTCACAATATTATTTGTTTCATATACTTTATTTCAGTTAGTTGGTAAAACCACATTGAGTTTTTTGTTAACTTTTTCTTCTTTAATAATTTTATAATAATTCTTGCTCTAATAATTTTTAATGAATTTTGTTAACATGAATCGTTCAGATGTAGATTAATTTTGTAAATATATTTTCAATTATTAAAAATTGAACGATTCCAGTCTTAAAGTAGATTATTACTTTTTATGGACTGATAACACCAGAGGTTATTGTCGGTTCGTTTTTGGTTACATTTTTTGCTTTATTTATTAGTTGCAAAAGCAACATTTTAAGTTTTGACGACATCAGAGGATTTTGGGTCGGTGTGCGAGTCCTTGGGGAAAAAAGGACTTTCCACTTGCCGGGATTCCTCTGTTGTCGGACAAAAGATTGACCATATTTAGTCTACAGCGGCCTGTTTTTGTTCTAGCCATTTGGGATCACTAAGAACCGTTCTCACTTCCCTTTATGGCAACCTCCGAAACCAAGGCGTGACACCAGCCAAAGACCACCCTAGGGTGCTTCAGCAGTCAAGGAAAAGCCGGCCGAGATCAAGACCATCACCTAAGAACAGACCAGGAGAAGTCGGCCGAACAACAGTCGACTAGAGTCCACAACAACGGGAACTCCTGGGAAAGTTCAGTTAAGTCCATAGTTTCTTTCTTGGCTTAAGCATCGATCTCTGATTCGCTGATTGTAATTTATAAGCTGTCAATGATTAATTTGGATACATGATGAATTATATAAGCAATAAGATGTAATTAAATACCTAATAGTTGAATAAAGAATATGTGTTGAAAACTTTTTGTTCCGTCAATAATTCCTAATTTCTTCATATTAATTAGTTTATGCCGAACAACACCCCTGAGGGGTTTCAGCTGAAGAAAGGTGAGCTAGCCGTTTCACAATTAGCGCCCAACGTACATAAACTATTTGATTTGTTGATTTTGGGTTTTATTGGTGGAATTTTTCTCGCATGTTCTTTGTTCAACATTTTGTTTTCTTGGAATCTATTTAATTTTCTTTTTCACCTTTTTCTCAATCAATAATTAGAGAAAAAAGGAGAACCAGTTTTCGTTATCAGCTTATCAGTTTTCGTATGGAGAGCAATTTATTTATTTGACCATAATTTAAGCATTTCAATATCTATTTAATTTCGATAATTGAAATGCGATTTTTTTTCCTAGATTTGAATAAATTGTATTTTAATGACGATAATAAGAAACTTTTATTATACTGACAATGTCTGGGATAGTAATATTTTTTGTTGATTTGTTTAACGATACAAGGTCCGTTCAAAAAATTTGCATATTGATTTAAAATTAATAAATTTTATTTAAATAATTTATTACAAACAAGCATGCACTATCGTAGTTAATGCATCAATTGAAGTGATTTCATCTATTTTTTTTACCTATCTGGTGCAAATTTAATTAGTATATATATTATTGTGTTTTCAATTTTATCAATCAAAGGCAAAATAAAAATTAAATTAAATTTTTTTTTAAATAACGCGGGCACATAAATTTGATACACCCTGTATATTGAGCTGTAAATATTTATTTAAATTTAGATTTTTTTATAGTATAAAAAGGCACCCTGAGATTTTTTATTCTTTTTTTTATGTAAGATTTGCGACAATTAAATAATTAATCAAATAAATAATAATTAATATAAAATTAATAAGAAGCAGATCATAACAACATGGCGAACCAACGTAGGACATTAAAGTATCTCTGGTTGTGAATTTGAAGGGAATAGGAAACAGAAAAACAGGTGAAGGAAAATTTATTTGCCCGTCGGAAAGAGTTTGATATATTTAAAATTTTTTGAAATATTTGTTTGACTTAATTTTTTTATCTAGGTACAATTTTACATATTTATTTTATTTTTGATTGATTTGAATTTTGAAATATTTAAATATTTGTGGGATAAATTGATTATATTTGGGGAGAGAAAAATTTTCGTCTCGACAGCATACAAGGTATTTTCGAATTTCATATTAGGCGGGGATAAATTTTAACTACATGTCGATAACAACCAGAAGCAAAAGCAAAGAAAACAAAAAACAAGAAGCACATATAGAACAGGAAGACATTTTCGAAACAACAATCATGGCATCAGAACAACAGGAATTATCAGGAATAGATAAATTATTACAACTGATGCAACTCCAGTCACAAAAAATGGAACAAAAAATGGATGAAACACAACAAAAAATGGGTCAAAAAATGGATGAATCACAACAAAAAATGGATAAAGCTATGGAAGAAGCATCAAAGAAAATGGATAAAATGCAAGAAAATCAGGAGGAAACAAAACAAGCAATGGAAGAGAACAATAAGAAAATAGAGGAACGCATAGAAAAGTATGAAAAGGAAATAAAAGGATGTTTGACAACAATGAAAAACGAGATAGAAGAAAAAGAAATGAGAATGAAGGATCACATGAAAGAACAAGAAATGAAAATTCAAAATAGAATGGAGGAGTTAACAAGTTGCCAGAAAAAGGAACTAGAAAAGTTGGGAAACGCATTACAAGAGGACAGACGAGAAATAGAAAGACAAATGGAGGAAATCAAGAATCAACAGAATTTCGGAGAAAGAAGAGAAACGATTATCCATAGTACAGAGGATGTGAAAATAAGATTTGGCGGGGATGTAAAAAAATTACACCCAGTAATTTTCATAAACAATTTAAAAAAGAAAATACGATACATCGGCAACTTCGAGACAGCCAAGGAAACGATAAGGAACCATCTTAAAGATGAGGCAAGTTTATGGTTCGATAGCAAAGTAGAAGAATTGGACAATTGGCATAAATTCGAACAAAAGTTCCTGAGTTATTTCTGGGGAAAAATACAACAGCTAGAAATAAACAAGGAATTGCAAAATGGGAGGTACCATGATAGAATGGGTATTTCAGAGAAAACATATGCACTACAATTATATAATAATGCAAAACATCTACAGTACAATTATTCATCCGAGCAGCTAGTAGAACTGATAGCCAGACATTTTGAAGATACCTTAGAAGATCACATAACTCTACAAAACTACAAAGATATCGACAGTTTGTGCCAATTCTTACAAATACGAGAAGCAAAAATGAGGGAAAGAGAAATAAGAAGATCGCAAGATAATTATAGACAACGCGAAAATCGAGACTATAGAGATAGAAGACAGAACTTTAGGAGAGATTATACAAGAAGAGAAAACGAAAATAGACACAATGGAAGAGGAAACTATGAACAAAGAAATTGGCAATGGAACGAAGACAGGTATCGAGAAAACCAGAATAGAAATAACACCCGCACAAATCAAGAGGACAGAAATGATAATAGAAGGAATGAACAGGAAAATCGTGGAAACAGATACGGGTCCGACAGACAAAGAGAAAACAGAAGAGCGGTAAACAACACGCAAATATATGAATATGAGGATGAGAGACAAAGCGACGGAAGAAGAAGCGAAGAAGAACAGCAATCGTTTTTTTCACGAAGGCGCTCACTAAAAACAAAAGAATAAACAGGAATTTTTGTCACCCGAAGGAATTTATTAAATTAGCAGGAAATAATGATAAAGGAAGTGGATATAATTTAAAATTTGTAGATGGTTTTATCAATGAGAAACCGATTAAAATTATGATTGATACTGGGTCAGAAATTACTTTGATTAACAGAAAATTAATAGAAGAGGTTAATTTGACGAATTTGATTTACAAAATTCCCAGGGTAAATTTAGTGGGCGCAAATAAACGGACTTTGGCAACAATAAATGAAGGAATACGAATAAAGGTTCGATTGGGGAAGAAATTTTATGCACTACAATGTGTTATAATGCCAAACATGATTCATGATATGATCGTAGGAGTGGATGAATTGTCAGAAAAATATGTGGTGATAGATTTCAAAAATAACATGATGAAAATCACAGATGGAAAAGAACAAGAACCGAACATTCTGAAAATGGACAAGGAACATGAGAAACGAAAAAAGGAAAATGTAGACAAAAAACAAACGGTGGAAATGAATTTGGCAATGAAGCAAGGACAGGGAAGAAAGAGAAGAAAGCAGCAGAAGATAAGTAAAAACAATAAAGCCTGGGATTCCTCGAAAAAAGAGATGAGCCCAGAAGAAGAAAAAGAAGAAAGAAGATGGATAAAAGAAAATGAAGATTGGGATTCCTCGAAAAAAGAGATGAGCCCAGAAGAAGAAAAAGAAGAAAGAAGATTGACAAAAGAAAATGAAGATTGGGATTCCTCGAAAAAAGAGATGAGCCCAGAAGAAGAAAAAGAAGAAAGAAGATGGATAAAAGAAAATGAAGATTGGGATTCCTCGAAAAAAGAGATGAGCCCAGAAGAAGAAAAGGAAGAAAGAAGATTGACACAGGAAAATGAAGCTTGGGATTCCTCAAAAGATGAGATGAGCCCAGAAGAAGAAGAGATCAGACTAGAAAAAGAAGGCGAAAAAGATACAATTGAGACTGCGGTATTTAAAGAGGAAATATGCAAAATGGAGAAGACAGAATACACAATAAACATGTGTAGAGAATCGGAGGAAAAAGAAAGAGAATTGATATGTGGAGAAGAAAAGGAGAAGGAACTGCGTGTAATATGGAGGGAATGTGAAAATTTAATAAATGAAGAAAACAGAGTAGCCAAAAAGTATGAAAATTCATTTGAGACTAAAGACTTAGAAAATTTTCGATCGAAAACTTATCCTATCCCATCTAAGTACAGACACTGGGAAAAAGAAAGCAATTGTTTTTCAGGTGGGACCAAATATTTTGACACAATAGAAAAGTGTTGCTGTCGAGAGAAAATCATATTTTTGTTGCACTTATTAATACTGATTTTATCTCAAAACAAGGCGGGGATGTTATTGTGTTTTCAATTTTATCAATCAAAAGCAAAATTAAAATTAAATTAAATTTTTTTTTAAATAACGCGGGCACATAAATTTGATACACCCTGTATATTGAGCTGTAAATATTTATTAAAATTTAGATTTTTTTTATAGTATAAAAAGGCACCCTGAGATTTTTAATTCTTTATTTTATGTATGATTTGCGACAATTAAATAATTAATCAAATAAATTATAATTAATATAAAATTAATAAGAAGCAGATCATAACAATATATATATATATATATATATATATATATATATATATATATATATATATATATATATATATATATATATATATATATATATATATATATTAATGGCAATCTAAGGATTTAATTTATATTTTGCTTTCATTAATATTGATTATTTATTACATTTTTTATATCACTCAGATTGCATTGAGTGTTGTTGAACACCAGTTGGTAATATCTTGTTTTTTTTTTCACAAAAGTATTTTTGATGCATTTCTAATTTTAAGATGATAGTAGGCTTAAAGTACATGCATAATAGTTGTACTGCACTTATTTAATTATTTTTTTGATATTACCTTATAGCCCTATATGCCTTTGCGTTTAGTACACCTTTTTATTATTACCTTTTGAATTTATTACTTATCAATATGTCTCTGCCGTTTAATCCAAGTCATTTAAAAACTGAGGAACTGACTTATGAAATCCTTGCAAGAGATGTTGATGTGCCAGATAAGGAGGAAGAAAAAAAGACGTTCTTCTTGGCCTCTTAACACAGGAAGCTTCTAATCGTAGCTTTTCATCTGCCTCGAAGGACTTGCCATTCCAAGAAGATTACAACGGAGCAACAGCAACTTTAAAGGACTTGGATACAATTATAAACAATTTCACTGCCACAAGGAAATCATCAGAATATAAGCAGTTAACGGATAGGTTAACGCATTTGTCTGGTAGGATTTCCAAATTGAATGCTACTAATGATGATGAATTCAAATTAAAGCGAGATATTAGGAAAAACCTCGTCAAATTAGAAGGAATTTTGGCTGAGAAAATTCAACTGGACTTGCGAGATGACACTAATGATGAAATGCTTCCCCAAACCGCGTCTATGCCTGTTTCGTCAAAATCTTTTAGAATTGGTGTTAAATCTGTCCCTATTTACAAATGGGGAATTAAAAAGTTTTCCGGTCGAGAAGAAATTATTCCATTTCTGGAACAAACCGAAGCACTAAAAGCTTCAAGAGGATGTACGGACCAGGATTTGTTTCTGTCTGCTGGAGACCTTTTTGAAGGTTCTGCGTTTGTTTGGTGGCACAATAACTTTATTAAGAAGTCTTTTCAGAGTTGGCCAGAACTTGTTACAGCTCTCAAAAATACCTATTTGCCTGAAGATTATGAACGTAGCTTATGGGATCAAATACGTTCTACAAAGCAAAGTTTTAGAGAACCGGTTACTACTTTTATTTCAAATTTTGAAGCACTTTTCCACAGGCTTCCGAGGAAGGTAGATGAACAGGAAATGGTTTCGGAGATAAGAAAAGGTCTTCTTCCAGACTACATTAAGGTCTTAGTTTTGCAAGAGGTGAACACTATTGCTGATTTAACAAAATTTTGTAGAAGAATAGAATCAGCTTTGTCTATGTCTACTGTAAGGACTTAACAACCTACGTTTCATAAAAGAACCCATGAAACAAGTTCTTTACAAATAATTTGCTGGAATTGTGGTAATAAAGGACATTCATTCCCGGAGTGTGAGGAGGAACGCACCATATTCTGCCATCGTTGCGGTAAGAAAGATGTGTATAAGCGTAATTGTAGTCGCTGTTCACAAAACGAGCAGCCTGGTGTCAACACCAACCCACCAGACCCGTCTACGTCGAGCACAGAAACACCGACCAGAAAAGACAAACACATTCCAGGAAAAGTTCTGAAAAAGGAATCACAACAGTAGACCTACCTCAGAGTAACTTGGACAACAATAACGTCCACCATTCTGCTAATCTAAATCTAAATCTAAATTTAATTCAAAAAATAATATAGAGAAAACTGTATCTAACTTATTACCTACATATTCTTCAAAAATTAACGATTCTGATGATGAGTCTATTATTTCGTTGAGTAATAATTTGTCTTTGGATAATAATTTAACTTTAGTTCCTACCTTGCCTTCTGAGAAACTAACAACTAATCCGTTACTGGACAAGCACGGTTCTGATAATCGTCCATACATATCCATTTCAGTAGATGGAGAGGTCATTTCCACACTTTTAGATTCAGGTAGCAACGTTTCTATCCTAGGTTCATCCTCATTGTATTTATTGAAGAAGTGTAAGCTAACCTTAAATTATGATGTTTCTATTTGTTTAACAACAGCTGATGGTAGTCTTCAAAATACTATCGGTTATGTTAATTTACCCGTATCTATGCAAGGTTGTACACATCTATTAAAATTTTTGGTGGTACCCTCTATTTCTCAGAAAATGATTCTAGGTATGGACTTTGTAAGAATTTTTAAACTCAATTTAGATTTTTCAAATTTTACCTTTAATTCTGATTGTTCAATGTTATTTTCTACATGTGTTGTCAACACTATTAGTGACAAACACAGCCTTACACCATCTCAATCTGTTCAACTCGATTCTGTGATGAAATTATTTAAAGAAATAGGTCCAGTGGATTCTATTGGTAGAACTTATTTGTATACGCATAATATTGATACAGCAGACAATAAGCCAATTAAGCAGAGACAGTCTCCTTTGTCTCCTGCCATGCAGAAAATTTTAAATGAAGGAGTTGATGAGATGCTGCGGTTGAAGGTAATACAACCCTTAACTACTCCTACTCCTTGGCTTAGCCCTCTGTGGCTTGTTAAAAAGAAAGACGGTACATATCGCACGTGTTTTGATGGCCGTAAATTAAACTCTGTCACAATACCTGATAGTTATCTCATGCCACTTTTTGATTCTGTAATTTCTAAAGTTCGAGATGCGAAGTATATTTCATCTATTGATCCCCGTCATGCATTCTATCAGGTTCCTCTAGACGAAGAATCTAGATTAAAGACCGCCTTTTCAATTCCTAACAGAGGAGTTTTTTGTTTTAATGTCTTACCGTTTGGATTAAATAATAGTGCACAAGCTATGAGTCGCTTGATGGACTATGTTATCGGACCAAAACTTGATCCGTATGCCTTTTATTACATGGATGATATTATAGTTGTCACACCAGATTTTGAAACCCACATGAGAGTACTCAAAGACCTATTTAGGCAATTAAAATCTGCTCATCTTACTGTTAATTTTGATAAGTGTGAATTTTGTAGACCCTCGTTGAAGTTTCTTGGTTTTGTAGTCGATAAGGAAGGTTTGCGAACTGATCCTGATAAGGTTCAGTCTATTCTTGACTATCCTGTGTCGCAAAATACGACACAGATACGTCGCTTAATCGGGTTGGTAGGATATTACCGCCGATTCCTCCGTAATTTCAGTGCTGTAAGTAGCCCCATCTCGGATTTGTTAAAAGGAAAGAAAAAAGGACAATCTGTTACTTGGACCAAAGAGGCAGACGAAGCTTTCGTTAAAATCAAAGAACTTTTGACTAGTGCTCCTGTATTAGCCAGTCCAGATTTTTCTAAAAAATTCTACTTAGCTTGCGATGCTTCCGATCATGGAGTAGGTAGTGTTCTTTTTCAAAAAAAAGATGGCTTCGAACATCCGGTCGCTTACTTTAGCAAAACGCTAAATAAATGTCAGCGTAAATTTAGCACCACCGAGAAATAAATGCTTTCTATCTTGCTGTCTATTGAGAAATTTCGAGGATATATTGAAGGTACTGAGTTCTGTGTTATAACAGATCATGCTTCCTTGCAATGGTTAGCTACAATGAAAAATCCGTCACCAAGATTGGCTAGGTGGATAATAAAATTATCCTGTCATAAATTTTCAATTATTCATCGTAGTGGTTCACTAAATGTAGTGGCCGATTCACTATCTAGAATTCCTGATAAAGTACCTGAAGTTTGTATCTTAAATTTGTCAAATATAAAGCCAGATGTCTTTTATAAGTCTTTAATTAAAAAGGTTACAGAAAATCCAGAATTGTATCCTTCTTTTCGGGTACAGGAAAACGTCCTCTATAAACATGTTTTCTCCAGGTCTAAGTTTTGTGAATCTTCCACCGAATGGAAGGTATTTGTTCCTGCACCAGATAGACAAGAAGTCCTTAAGATGTATCATGACGAACCTACAGCTGGTCACTTTGGGGTGTCAAAAACACTAGGGAGAATATCTGAAATTTACTACTGGCAAAGAATGAGATCTTCGGTGGTCAAATATGTCTCCAAGTGCAAAATTTGTGCATCCTGCAAGTCATCAAATTTACCTCCAGCTGGTAAAATGGGCAAATATAGAGATATCAATTATCCAGTCCAGTTCCTTTCCGCTGATTTGTTAGTCCTTACCCTAGATCTAAAAATGGGAACCGTTATCTTTTAGTCGTCACAGATTGGTTTACAAAATTTGTATTTGTTCATCCCATGCCGAATGCAACATCTAAGGGAATTGTTAGGATCATTGAAAACCAAATTTTTTGTTATTTGAAGTCCCACAGATATGTGCATGCGACAACGGCTCACAGTTTGTTTCTAAAGAATTTAAGGATCTTATGTCTAGGTATAAAGTGCAGAAAATTTGGTATAATGCAAGGTATTTTCCACAGATTAATCCAACAGAAAGGGTTAATAAAACCATAACTACAGCCATTCTTTCCTATATAGATGACAATCATAAAGAATGGGATAAGGAAATCCATAAAATTGCACAGGCAATCCGTCGGGCAAAACATGATGTCACAAAATTTTCTCCAGCATTCTTAACATTTGCCAGAAACATTCCTACCGATGGTTCTTTCTTCGGAAATATAGAAGATAGAGCAGATAATGACATTAACATCAACTGTCATTTGTTTTCTCCTAAACCTCCTGAGCAGCTATCACCCTTGTTTTACGAAGTGCAAAAGAGGTTGCGTCACTCACATACCATTAACTCTAAGCGTTACAAGTGGCGTAAACGCACATTACGTTTCCATGTAGGGGATAGAGTCTGGAAGAGAAATTTTGTACTTTCCAAGGCTGTCGACAACTTTTCAGCTAAACTAGCACCTAAATTTATACCCTGTGTTATCCATAAAGTAATTTCACCCTTAGTTTATTCTTTAAAAGATCTGGATGGTAACATCCTAGGAGATTTTCATATTAGAGACATCAAGTTAGATGTTACTGATCTTTCTGAGGATGAGTCCTAAAAATAATCATTGTTTCGTTATTCCACTTTGTCTATGATCTTGGTTTCACTATGTTATATTTGATTATCTTTCGTAGAAAAAAAATCAAAATCAGTTTGTTGTACCTTTTATCTGTCTGTTGTCTGTTATCTTTGCTTCTGTTGCTTAGTGTTCGTAAGGTATTGCACGTGATGACAGTACAATGATATAAGGGATATTTATTTTTGTGGTTGATCTTTCTTTATTTTATTTTCCAGGATAATGTTAATTTCTGACACATTCTGGATAGTTATTTTTAAGCAGTATATTATTACTTGCTTATTGTTTATTTAGTAGTTTTTTAACGGGTAGTTATTCTGTAAATAACCCCATTAGGTTGTGTTATATATTTAGTAGTTAAGATCTAAGGCTACTAATATCTACCTTAGTTACTAATGTTTTTATGTTTCTAGATTAATATAATGTTGTCACTGTCATTAAATATAATTGGATAAATACTGTTAACATGTCCATTTCTTGTATATAACATTGGCGACGAGATTAGTAGAATGGACATTAAAAAGCTAAAAAAAGTACGAGCCTGTTTACGAGGCACTCTGACAAAAACTGAAAACTGTTTACATGAACGAGAAATCACAAACGAAGAAATTGAATCCAGATTATATACGTTAGACGAAACCATAAAGAAATTTCAAAATATACAATATGATATCGAACAAGAAACTGAAGACGCAGATATAGAACAAGAAACACAAGAAAGATTTGAATTTGAAGAAAAATATACAGTGATAAAGACCAAACTCCTAATTTTGCGAAAGAAAAATGGATCAAACGACCAAGATGTTTTATGTAGTAAGAAAATTAAAAACATAGACCATAAGATACAATTACCAAAAGTTAATTTTCAACCATTACAAGAAACAGAAACAATTAATAACTTTACAAGGAGATTGACGGTATTTTTCCTATTAAATAACATCACAGATGAGCAAAGTAAAATTTACTTTCTATTATCTACGATCTCTCCACAACTTTATGATACTTTACATAATCTTTGTTCTCCGGAGGATCCAATAAATAAAAGCTTTGAAGAATTAATTAAACTACTTGATGACTTTATTGATCCTAAACCTAGTTTGTGGGCTCAACAACATAAATTTGTTACACATTTACAACGACAAAATGAAACTGTTGCAACATACGCTGCAGAACTCAAGAAACTTGCTTCTAACTGTGAATTTAAATGCCAGAATTGTTGTAAGTCCACAATAGATGGATTTTTATCGTTACAGTTTATCAGAGGATTGCATGACAGCGAAATTCGAATAAAAATTCTGCAAGACAGAGAAATACACACATTCTCAAAATTAGTTCAGATAGCTACATCAATTGAAATGGGAAAAATAGAAAACAATAAAATATCTACAGACATACGTAATGAAATTGAAAAGGTAAACAAATTATCGACATCTGTAAAAAAAAAGATCCCTCAAAGATCATGTACTTACAAGAAAAAACATGATAATATAACATTAAAAGACTTAAGGGGAAAATGTTTCAGATGTGGACAACCAGATCATAGGTCCAACGAATGTTGGGCCATTAAAAGAACTTGCCACAAATGTCAAATAGAGGGACACCTAGCAAACGTTTGTTTAAAAAGAAACAATGCACTCCAGATTAATGATTGTACCAGTAATACAAGTGAAGAATCTATCGGCGAAATAAACCTTGTTAAGGATGAACGATCTGAAAAATATACAATTACAATCAGTATTGAAAATAGGCCAGTTACTATGGAATTTGATACAGGGGCTACACTGTCTCTTATATCACTAAAATTGTACAAACAACTGAACATTCCAAAGAAAATTTTTAAAACAGACTTAATATTAAGAACTTACACAGGAGAAGTAATCAAACCTACTGGAGTTGCTTATGTTAAATGTAACTACAAGAACCAAACCTTCTTCAGCAAATTATACATTATAGCTAAGGACGTTGATCCTTTATGCGGACGTAACTGGATGAAAGAAATAAATATTGAATTGGCAGATGTACGAAGACTACAAACTGTTGAAATACCCAAATTAGAGCAACTTCTTGAAGAATTTGCAACATCAGTATTTAGGTCAGACCTAGGAAAAATACCAAATTTCAAAGCTCGTTTAAACTTACAGGAAAATACACAACTAATTTTCATTAAGTCTAGAAGAATTCCATACGCTTTAAAATCGAAAGTAGAAGCAGAAATAGAACGGCTAAGTTCTGAAGGTATTATAACAAAAATCGACCATAGTAATTGGGGTACACCCATTGTACCTATTGTTAAACCTAATGGGAGTATCAGACTATGTGCCGATTACAAAATAACTTTAAATAGAGTTATTAAAGACGAAAAATACCCGATACCTATCATAGAAGATATTTTTGCCAAAATGAATGGGGGTAAATTATTTTGCACATTAGATATTAAACAAGCTTTCCTTAATATGGAGATCGACGAAGACAGCGCCCAAATACAAACTTTAAGCACTCATATGGGAACGTACAAAGTAAACAGACTGATGTTTGGTGTAAAAGTAGCTCCCAGTTTATGGCAAAGATTCATGGATAATTTACTTAAAGGTTTAGAAGGCGTACAATGTTTTTTTGATGATATAATAATTCAAGGATCAACAGAAGACCAGCTATTACTAAGATTAAGAGAGGTACTTACCAAGTTAAAAGAAAATAACCTACGGGTGAATAAAGAAAAATGTCAATTTTTTAAAAAGAACATAAACTATTTAGGACACAAAATTGATAAAGATGGGCTCCATAAGAACAAAGACAAAATTAAAGCTATAATAGGTATGGAACGGCCTTCTAATATAAACGAATTGCGAACTTTTCTGGGGATGGCTAATTACTACAACAAATTTATTGCTAATCTTGCATCTATATCAAATCCTCTAAATCAACTCTTGAAGAAAGATAACAAGTTTACCTGGACTGTGAAATGCGAAGAAAGTTTTAACAGAATTAAAACGGAAATGGCAAGTGAAAACGTATTAACACATTTCGACCCGAGAAAACCTCTAATCATAGCCACGGATGCTTCACCAACAGGACTTGGAGCAGTCCTTTCACACATAGTTGAAGACGGCTCAGAAAGACCGATAGCTTTTGCGTCAAGAACCTTAACCAATGCCGAAAAGAAATACAGTCAGATTGATAAGGAAGCGACTGCGATATACTGGGGTATAAAGAAATTTTTTCATTTTTGCTATGGGCGAAAATTTACTCTGATTACTGACCACAAACCGTTAACATCAATCTTTCATCCCCACCATAATCTACCAGAACTGAGTACAATGAGACTTTTTCATTATGCTCATTTTTTATCTGGATTTGATTATGATATACAGTACAGAACAAGCACAAAAAATGCTAACGCAGACTTCTTGTCGCGGTTTCCTGTTGAGAACACAAATACATATGAAGTAGATCAACATGGATTATACCAAATACAACAAATTCAGATATTAGAAATTAGCCCAGATATAATCGCTAAGGAGACAGAAAATGATATCGAATTACAGAAAATAATTAAAGCACTAAGAACAGGTCAATCTCTGAAACAATATGGATACAAAGACAATGAATTTACTTTACAAGATGACTGTATTTTAAGAGGAACAAGGGTCGTAATACCACATAAATTTCGTAAATTTATTCTTAACGAACTGCACGCGGGACATATTGGTATATTAAAGATGAAACAACTAGCACGCAGTCATGTCTACTGGAAAAATATTGATAAAGATATTGAAGAAAAAGTGAAATCATGTAGATCATGCCGTTTAGAACAAAATGAACCAGCAAAGACACATTTACATCACTGGGAAGAGCCCACAGGTCCCTGGCAAAGAATCCATATTGACTTCGCTGGACCAATTTCTGGTTCTCAACTATTCATTGTGGTAGATGCATATACAAAATGGGTGGAAATTATATCTACAAAGGTAACAACTAGCTCGTGGTGTATACAAACGCTAAGACAAATATTTGCCACGTTCGGAAATCCATATGTGCTGGTATCTGACAACGGCCGACAATTTGTTTCAGCAGAATTTAACAAATTTCTATCCAATTGCGGTATCACCCATAGAACTATTGCTCCATATCACCCAGCAACGAACGGTCAAGCAGAACGATTTGTACAAACTATAAAAAGGACCCTGCGCAGCTTAGCGGGGGAGAGCAATAGCTTAACTGATAAACTATTTAAAGTACGAACACGTTTACGTCGTACACCAGGTGTTAACGGTTTCACCCCGTATGAGCTTATGTTCGGACGAGAAATTAGAACGGATCTTCATGCAATGTTAAGAAAACCTTTCAAACACACAACTTCCTTTCCATCAGACAGGCCTACACCTGGTAGGGAATTTGCCTTGGGAGACAGAGTTCAGGCTAGAAAGTACTGCAGTGATCAACGATGGGTATTTGGAAAGATAATCAGACGCATAGGTTACTTACATTATGAAATACGAACAGATGATGGTCTACTTTGGAAACGTCACTTAGATCAGCTGCTGCCAGCACCTCTAGTCTTGTAGTTGGGAATTGGGGCGGAGGACTGTTATATATTTAGTAGTTAAGATCTAAGGCTACTAATATCTACCTTAGTTACTAATGTTTTTATGTTTCTAGATTAATATAATGTTGTCACTGTCATTAAATATAATTGGATAAATACTGTTAACATGTCCATTTCTTGTATATACCAGGTTGCTTTTCCTGTAAATATACAAGTTAAGTTAACTTATTTTATTGTCAAAACACTTTCTCTCTTCTAAAACTGAAGTAATTTTATGCATTACTCTTCATGAGCCTTTGGTGTAAAGTTATGGCGTTTTGGAGTAATTTTTGCTAGTTTTTAAAAAAAACTATGCACCCTTTGGTCGTGTTTTTCGGTATGGTTCATGCATTATGCAGTGTTCTAATTTGTGCGTAATCATCGTTTCCATTTTGACAGATAACTATGGCAATTTTTCTTATTTTGCATTTATTCTTTTTCTATTCCAACCACATACACTAGTTTTGTGTATTTCTATCAAAAATATGCTGGCGCCCCAAAAATTTTCTTGATATAGTAGAGCATCGTATTCTTTATTTCCACTCGTTTTAGATCTTAACAACAGAGTGCTTGCTTAGTGCATTTGTGAAGACATAATATCAAGAACTAAAATTTTGTTTGTTTTTTTCCTCAATTTGATGTAAGATCATAGATCACGATATATTTTTTTTTCTCGTTTAATCGATTACGTATATTCATTTACTTTACTTTCAATGATTATTCGTAACGTTTTTTTTTAGACTCATCACCAGATATTTATTAGACAGTTAATTCTGTTAAATTGCTTGTGTTTTACTTTTACTTAACTATTTGTTCTAGGATAACTTTATCTAGTAATTTTGGTTTAACTAAATTAATTTTATATACTAGACCAGTACAGTTAGCAAATTTTATTAATACTGACTATGACATTTTTTCCCATGGTGTAGGTACTTAGGTAATTACCTACCCAACTTATTGCTAAATCCCTTGCGATTTAGCTAAATATACCCCTTTTGTAATTATTGCTTCCCCGAACTCTAGTAAATTTGTAAAAGAACAGAGATAAAAGGTTCTCAGACGAACAAGAGTTTATTTAACCTTTAAGTTATATTTATGTTTTATAGGATTACAAATTAAGTAAAACTTACTTATTATTTTTGTTTAAGTATTAATAATTTATTTCCACTAAACTATATTAAGAGTCATAGTTTGTTTTAAAGTAGGTTCATACGCTCTATAGTAAAATTTATCTTAGTGCAGTGACACTGTAGATCACTAATTTTTGTTGACAATTGTGTTATTTTATATTAATAGGCTATTGATTATATTCAAAATAAGATAGCTAAAAGGAACTACAACGTTAACGGGGTTTTATTATTTCATATGGTCAATGGACATCTATATATGAAAAAACCGCGGAGTGCTACCATTTAAAGGGGTGCGTTTTTGAGAAATGGGTGACTTAGTCCCTGGGCACAGGTTACATTAGGGTGAGTTCTATGCACTTTTGGTATAAACATACCTACATAAAAATTGTTCCTGGTTAAATTTCCTATTTAAATATCGCTTTTTAAAGTCAATGATACTTTTTTTTACAAAAATATATTCAAAAGAAAAAGCACAAAGAAACCCAAAAGAAAGAAATTTTGTTTTTTGTCCCATAACTTTTGTCCACGAGGATATAGGTATAGACATTGCTTTACAGAAAAAAAACCTACATATTTCTTCTTTAAAATGTTGTGTAGTAGAGGTAATTAGGATTTATAGTTTTCGAAATATGATTTTTCAAAGTTCGCCACTCACAGCAATTTTGGGCAATTTTCCTTGTAATTTCGCAAATATTGTTCTGTAACTTTTTTCCACGTAACTTTAGGTATATGAAATGGTACACGTAATAGAAATAGAAATCAATTAGCTTTAAAATGGTCTACTGTCTAACGTTGTACGACTTTTTTTAAAGAGATTATGGTTTTTCAAAGTTTTATACTTTTAACGATTTTTTATAATATAATATAAAAATAAAATTATATTATTATATGATATATTGTATATTATATATTATATTATATATAGTATATATAATATAATATTATATTATATAATATATAATACCTAATATAAAAAAATATTATTTTTTACATTTTTTACGATTATTTTTGAAATTTCTCATTATAACTTTTTTTCTTCTACATTTAGGTTTATTTTATATTATATTATATAATAAAAAAAAGCTTATTTTGTTTACTTTAAAATTTTGTATTACAAAAAATTCGAGGATTATTTTTGAATAAGATATTATTTTTCAAAATGTAATAAGTACTTGCAACGCTTTTTGATTTTAGGATTATTTTTTAAATTTCTCATTATAACTTTTTTTTTCTTGTACGTGAATATACTATATATTGCTGAATAAAGAGGGCTTACTTTCTGTTCTTTAAAATGGTGTATCATCTATATTTAAATAATGGAAACCGAGTGATTCTTTGATATTTTTTTACCTGTATGATTTAAAATTATTTCTTTTAGAAAAATTACATAAACGTTAGTCTTAGAAAACATCACTTTAGTTAAAATTATTTAAACGTTGACATTTAAAAAATTTCAAAATCAAAGTCCATCTCTTCGTTAGCATTAGCTTCAATATCTTCCTCTGACACCTCAGTTATCTTAGAGTCCCACAATTAGTACCCATGCACATGCACCCTTTGCAGAATATTGAAAAACTAATTCCTATCTTCCTACAACCGCAGTTTTTTGTACATCCTTTGGTACATTTACATGCTATTTTTTCAAGCTTGTGGTGCAGGAGCTTTGACAGTAAATATTGGAATTAATCCATATTTTGAAGTTTGCCCGGCCGAGTCAAGTGGATCCAAAGTATTACCTATAAAAAATAAGATTCAATCATAACACACAATCACATAAAAAAGTTATAAGGAGAAATTTAAAAAATAATCCTAAAATCAAAAATCGTTGCAAGTACTTATTACATTTTGAAAAAGCATATCTTATTCAAAAATAATCCTAGAATTTTTTATAATACACCATTTTAAAGTAAACAGAATAGGCTTTCTTTTTTATTATATAATATATACCTAAATGTAGAAGAAAAAAAGTTATAATGGGAAATTTAAAAAATAATCGTAAAAAATATAAAAACTTATTAAAAGTATAAAATCTTGAAAAAGATAACCTCTTTAAAAGAAGTCGTACAACATTATACAGTAGAACATTTTAAAGGTAATTGATTTCTATTCCTCTTACATGTACCATTGCATATGCCTAAAGTTGCGTAGAAAAAAGTTACAGAAAAATATTTACGAAATAACAAGGAAAATTGCCCAAAATTGCTGTGAGTGGCGAACTTTGAAAAATTATATTGCGAAAACTGTAAATCCTAACGACCTCTACTAAGCATCATTTTAAAGAGAAAATATGTAAGTTTTTTTCTGTGAAGCAATGTCTATACCTATATCCCCGTGGACAAAAGTTATGGGACAAAAAACAAAATTTCTTTCTTTTGGGTTTCTTTGGGCTTTTTCTTTTGAATATATTTTTGTAAAAAAAAGTATCTTTGACTTTAAAAAGTTACATTTAGATAGGAAATTTAACCAGGTACAATTTCTATGTAGACGTGTTTGTACCAAAAGTGCATAGAACTCACCCTAATGTAACCTGTGCCCAGGGACTAATTCACCCATTTCTCAAAAACGCACCCCTTTAAATGGTAGCACTCCGCTGTTTTTTCATATATAGAGATTCATTGACCATATGAAGTAATAAAACCCCGTTAACGTTGTAGTTCCTTTCTATAGTACATAATCAATAGCCTAAAGCCCGAGTGAGCTAAATCTGACATAATAAAAGTTTCAGTATTATTTTTGAGTAGTAGATAAATCATTAGTTACTAATAATTTTTTTGTTAAGGTTATTGAATTAATTAATCTTAATAGAAAATTAATGTTTTATTTTCAGTTATAAAATTTTCTCTTTTCAATAAAAAATATTTTTTAATTTTAGAATTTATTTGTTACAGCAAGTCTAGGTTAATTTAATTTAAACAATGCGCTATTCATTTATTTGTCACTTAACTTAATGCGTTGTTATTAAAAAATGTTGCAAAATATTTGGCAATGTTAACAATCAAAAATCTTATTACTGGCTTAGTGTGCTCGCATTTCGGAATAATCAAGTTTTTATAAAAATATCTTTTATTTTCAATTTTCAATTTTTTTTTGTGCATCCTCAATCCAATACAACATAAGTTGTATTTTATTCTTATTCAATTATTGTAGTTAGTTCGTTTCCAAGCTTTAAACTTTGTTAGTTGATTTGTATACTTCATTTTGAATTTTTTTTTGGGTTTGGTATTCTTTATAATTACATTACATTGTCTTTACTGTATTCCTGTTCATAATTTCCTACTTGTTTTTTTCTTCCTCGTCTGTAGATATTGAAACTGTTGTTTCACTTAACCTTATGTTATTGTTTCCTCTTCGTATTTGTTTGCTGAGTGGTGTTATCTTAAAAAAATTTTCAGTTCATCTTTAAAATTTTTTTCCCTGGTGGAGGGAGTGTGTAACATTTCAAACGTCACATCGTTGTTTTTTATATACTTTTAAACACTTTCATTTATTTTCGGCCTTTGTTTTCAGTTATGGTATTTAATTTTCGTTTACAATAATTTTCTTTCTTAATTTTCACGTTTATTCCTTTGTTTCTATATTTTCCTATTTCTATCTCCTATAAATGATCTGATTAGTTTTTAAAGTCCCCTCGTATTCTACTCAGTGACTATATCTGCTTCGGCGCTCTCACATGGCGTTGAAAGCCCCACCAAAAAGAGAGGCTTCTTCTAGGATGAGTACTCAACACAAATTCTTTTCCAATTCTTTCGCCAAAGAGAAAATATCTAATATATTAAGGTAGAATTATTTCGTGGCCAGGTCCTCTTGCCAACCTGGGTAAGTAATAGAGAATATTTCTACTTTTTCTTTATACCAATAACTGTTAACATGAGCACCGTCACAATATTATTTGTTTCATATACTTTATTTCAGTTAGTTGGTAAAAACCACATTGAGTTTTTTGTTAACTTATTCTTCTTTAATAATTTTATAATAATTCTTGCTGTAATAATTTTTAATGAATTTTGTTAACATGAATCGTTCAGATGTAGATTAATTTTGTAAATATATTTTCACATATTAAAAATTGAACGATTCCAGTCTTAAAGTAGATTATTACTTTTTATGAACTGATAACACCAGAGGTTATTGTCGGTTCGTTTTTGGTTACATTTTTTGCTTTATTTATTAGTTGCAAAAGCAACATTTTAAGTTTTGGCGACATCAGAGGATTTTGGGTCGGAGTGCGAGTCCTTGGGGAAAAAGGGACTTTCCACTTGCCGGGATTCCTCTGTTGTCGGACAAAAGATTGACCATATTTAGTCTACAGAGGCCTATTTTTGTTCTAGCCATTTGGGATCACTAAGAACCGTTCTCACTTCCCTTTATGGCAACCTCCGAAACCAAGGCGTGACACCAGCCAAAGACCACCCTAGGGTGCTGCAGCAGTCAAGGAAAATCCGGCCGAGATCAAGACCATCACCTAAGAACAGACCAGGAGAAGTCGGCCGAATAACAGTCGACTAGAGTCCACAACAACGGGAACTCCTGGGAAAGTTAAGTCCATAGTTTCTTTCTTGGCTTAAGCATCGATCTCTGATTCGCTGATTGTAATTTATAAGCTGTCAATTATTAATTTGAATACATGATGAATTATATAAGCAATAAGATGTAATTAAATACCTAATAGTTGAATAAAGAATATGTGTTGAAAACTTTTTGTTCCGTCAATAATTCCTAATTTCTTCATATTAATTAGTTTATGCCGAACCACACCCCTGAGGGGTTTCAGCTGAAGAAAGGTGAGCTAGCCGTTTCAATTTTCATGTCGAATTGCTCACAGATCGAATTGGTCCTATCGATGAGTCGTTGTAGACCCATGTCGGAATCCGCAATAATCAACACCGTGCCATCGGCGTATCTAATAAGATGCTGTTGATATTTACGCCATTCACCTTGACTCCGTCCTTGGAATCCTCCAGTGCCTCTTTAAATAGAAATTCGGAAAAAAGATTAAATAGCAGGAGTGACAAAACACATCATTGTCTAACTCCCTTCCTAATTTCTACTTCTGCGGACGTGGATTTTAATCTTATTTTTTTGTGGCGTTTTAATCTCGTGGCGTTTTGGTTCCAGTATAAGTTCTTTAGTAATTGGATGTCTTTCCCATCTAAGCCGACTTCTTGCAATCGCTCTAATTGTAAATCGTGCCTGACTCTATTAAATACTTTTTCAAAGTCTGTGAAGCATAAAAATATATCTTTCTGTTCGTAGTAGCATTTTTTGGCCAGAACTAGTAAACTTAACAGGGCTTCTCTCGTTCCCATGCCGGCTCTGAATCCAAATTGATTGTCTTCCACGATTGTTTCTCATTTTTTATAGATTCGGTTATGTACGACCAACGAATATTAGGCGAAGCAATAAAGCACTAAAATCGGCCTTACCTCCGAAAAAAAAAAGACAAGACGGATCTTAATAATTCTTTTTGCATTCGATTCGTGAATGCGCCAGGAAACTTTGGGACCCATAGTCATGAGATAATGTTGAAAGACTGCATTTGTGCACACAAAAAATGCATTCTTAAAGTTCATCTCAAACAGACAATAAAAAAAATTCAGAACTCGTCAATTATCGGCGTAAATGAATTCAATTTTGTTACTCGGTGGTTTTTGGGGTCGCTGAAAAATAAATATGATGTGGGAAGGGATCTCCGGAGTACCTGGTGCCCAGGGTACCTACTGTATATCTACTTCGACTTCCAGAGTTTTCTGCAAATTCATTAAAAAATTAGTCAAAAACCATTACTCGGGTGTTTTATTGGGGTCGCTGAAAATGAATATGACGTCGAAAGTTATCTCCGGAGTACCTGGTGCCCAGGGTACCTACTATTTTCATCGTCTTCTGGAGTTTTCGGCAAATTCATTAAAAAATTAGTCAAAAATCATTACTCGGGGGATTTTTGGGGTCGCTGAAAACGAATGTGACGTCGGAAGTGATCTCAGGAGTACCTGGTGCCCATTGTACCTACCGTTTACCTCCTCTTCTGGAGTTTTCGGCAAATTCATTTAAAAAATAGTCAAAAATCATTACCCAGGGTTTTATTGGGGCCGCTGACGACGAATATGACTTCGGAAGTAATCTCCGGAGTACCCGGTGCCCAGAGTACCTACTATTTTCCTCGTCTTCTGGAGTTTTTGGCAAATTCATTAAAAAATTAGTCAAAAATCAATATAATAAAAAGGAAAAGATTGCTCTCATTGGCTGTATACCATAATAAAAAACTTACTAAGGAAGTAAAACTTCACTTGTAGGTAAACGGTAGGTATATAAATTTTTATTAAAATTGTATCTAAAAAGATCCAAATTGGATAAAAGTGGGTACATCTATAGTACAAAGTCACACAAACGTTTTCGGACCAATCAGTCCATCATCAGGTGGTAGAAACCTAAAAGAAGCAAACCACTGCATTAAAAAAGGCCAAGATGAAATTTTGACTGTTTGAAAGTTAGGAAAATTAAAACATGTGGTTACTTACTTTAGATCCAAAGTAGTTGGAACTAGCTACATAGATAGGTCAAGAGACCTTCATTTTACAATAATTATGCCATTTCGGCTACAACAATGTTGACAATAAGTCGATGTTTAAAGGATTTAAAAATGCAGCGTTATTATAATGTGGTCTTTATCTTGGCTTCAAACTGACAGACTGAAATATGACATTAAACGAAAATTGACAAGACCTTCTAGGTAGGGAATTTTATGTGTATGCAGTTATTTTGTATTTTAGAAATGCAAAAATATTCCCATATAGCACACAACGTCCGATGTACGTCCATATAACGTACATTTAAAGTCCAAACGTCCATGGACCAAAACTGGACGTACTATGTACGTACATTACGGGACGTCCATTGGACGTTTGATTTCAACGTACATTGGACATCCATTTGTGGTCCATGGATATTTTACACAAAACGCGACTATTATATTAAGTCCCAATACAAACTAAATGAGAATCTTCTTGACAACGTTGTCGCTCTTCGCGCTATCGGTCGTGAAAGGTAGTATTATTAGGCAGGTACTTTTAGGGGATTATCGCTGTTAATTGTTGTGGAATACTGAAGGATGGTTTATTTATGATAATTCACAGAATGGCAAACGCGCTTGTAATATACAACAACGGTACTGACTCTTAAAATAGTTTGGAACAGAAAAAGAACAGAGATTAAACCTCTTTTAATGTGCATGCTTCCTAGGGCGTCATTATCTGAATCTCGTCTTTATGAAAATACATCCTGTGATATATTTGTGTTTTCTGTTTATCGTGCAAGTGCAGTCGTGCATTAATGAAGTTCCTAGTTCCTATAATAAAGTATATATTATAATGAAGTTATAGTAAAGAGAAATAAAAAGGTCTTTTATGTAATATTTTTAAGTATAAGTTTAGTATTATAAGGCACTATTTCCTATAAAGGCTTTTTGCTATGTATTCACAAAATTATGGATACTAGATTTCTTTCTGAAAAGTGCCCTACAAATGTCCATAAGACGTACATTGAATGTACATAAGCTGTACACTGAAAGCTTCAATACAACGTACAATGTACGTTTGTAGCGGACGTTCTATGGACGTCCAATTTTGTGAACTCTGGACATTCGTTGGACGTCCATCGGATGTCCATTGTACCTTAGCGGGACGTCCATTGGACGTTCCAATGTACACAGATGTACGTCCATTGGATGTCCATAAAACGTACTTGTGCTATCTGGGTTATTACTTAAATAAATGTATTTAATTAGCTATTAAATAAATGAGTGAGAATAAACAATTTGAATTAATAGTAACATAAAATTATTTATGATAATTTTGAAAGCGAAAATTTTGCCAACAAGGTAATGACGTCACTTGTTCGAAAAGAAGAGCAGAATAAAGAAAAATAAAATAAAATAAACAAAATACAAGGAAATTTATTATATGATAAAAATATAAGGTAAAAGAATTAGTGAATATATTATGAGTTTGGCTGTTATGAAATGTAGTTTAAGTTAATAATTAAAGTGTAAAGTTAAGAGTATAACTGGTTTTCTGAATTCATGTAGATAAGACAGAGTGAATAAAACAAAACTGATAGTAGATTACTATGGTTTAACGGAATTGAAATTTATAAAATTGAAATTAGAATAATGATGTCCCACATAACAATGATGTTCGCATCATGTTCTAAGCATATCCTACCAACATTCGTCGGAGTATATTCTTTTTAGTATATGTGTAGTACAAGCATAGCATCTACCTTAAGAAACATTCTAAATTTCATGTTCTTTGTATATACTTCAAAGTATATTCTCGTACCGAATATACTAAGTATATTCGTGTACGTAGGATCTCGGAATATTCGTAAAAGTTTATTCTTAGAATATACCTTTATCGAATATTCTTAACACATACTTATAAGTACATTCTTAACACATACTTATAAGTAGATACTTTTAAAATATCTTAAAAATAATTTGTATGTATAGGAAGTATAATATTAGCCTTACATATTATCAACTTCGTTATTTTTTAGAATACATAATTAATAAAATTTATGTATGTAGGTAGTATTGGACGAATTTCATTTCAAAATTTTTGTAGGGTAAAAAAGTTTAAACATTAATTGTATTAACGTTTACATAGATACTATTAAAAATTCGTTTTCATAATTAAAATGACTTTACCATTTCGAGTTTATCATGAATCATTAGTATTTTTACATCCTTGGAATTTGAATTTAGGTACATTCAATTCAATAGACCATTTCGCAGAACCAAAACGTGCCAAACTGCACAACCAAAGCAACCAAAGGATTTGGCGTTGCCAACCGTCGAGTAAGCTTTTTCCGTCAACCTACCTTAAAAATTCCCACTTTTATAAAAAAAACTTCCCTCCTGTTTACAAAATCTGAGAAGATATGTTGAATTATTTTCAAATATTTTGATTTTTTCTTAATATTTTACAATTTGGACTGGAACAATAATTCCCTTTTGAGTTAACTTTTTCCCTTTATCACCGTTTATGTTGAAAATTCCCGCAAAAAGGGAAATTTCTCTCCGTTTGGCAACACTGACCACCGATTTTGTTATTCCACAATACATTCATAACCCCCCCCCCCCATATTCTGACCATTTCTATTCTTACCTGAATGGATCAGGGATAGGAAAAAACCGTAAAATATATTTCATTATTTGTATCATCTATGGATCTATACTATGCAGTGTTAAGGATGAAGGCGAATGATGTGGTACTAGGACTAAAGAACATACATAATCTGTTTATTTTGTTTGCGGTGCTTCAAAATACATGTATAATCTATTTTGATAACTCAATATTACTTAAATAGGTAAGTACATATAAGTATTATATAAATTTTAGTTACTTATTATGCATAGTTTAGTTTAGCTAAATATTATATAATGATTTATATAAATAACTAAAATTTATAAATATGTACTTACTTTTTAAGTAATATTGTAGAATGTAGGTACTAACTACATTCTCATTTGCAATTAAAATATGTAAATAGATATTTGGTAGAACCAGTAGAACCTAAGATGAGATTAGGTGATGCTGAAAACATACTTCTAAGCAATATAGCACTTGATAGCACTTTCTTAGAATATTCTTAAAAATATAATATTCTTCCCATACAAAGATGTGCGGTAGTACGTTCTTAGTATATAAATAGAAGGTTTATAGCACTTCCTTGGAATATTCTAAAAAGTACCTTCTTGGTATAAACTAAAAAGATGTGCGGTAGTATGTTCTAAGTATACACATAGAAGGTTTATAGCATGTCCTTGGAATGTTCTAAAAAGAACATTCTTGGTATATACTGAAAAGAAGTGCGGTAGTACATTCTAAGTATATACATAGAACGTTTAAGTACTGTAATGTAGTATATACTCAGTATCTGCTCTGCACATTCGCAATGGTAATTACGCACATTCTCAGTATATACTTTTTCTGAAAAGTATGTTCTATGAATCTACTAAGAACATGAAATTGTTATGTGGGGTATAACTGGTTGACTGAATTTAAAGAATTGAAGTGTAAATAAAAACAACAATAAAAGAAAGTTTATATGGTGTGAAGTAAATAATAAAAAGGTACCCAATGATTGTATGAATTTATGCGAAAATAAAATTAAAAATAAAATAAAAATATAGAGGAAATAAACCATAGTTATCTACTATCAGTTTTGTTTGATTCACCCTGTCTTATCTACATGAATTCAGACAACCAGTTATACTCTTAACTTTACACTTTAATTATTAGGTAACTTAAACTACATTTCATAACAGCCAAACTCATGATTTATTCACTAATTCTTTTTCCTTATATTTATCATATAATAAATTTCCTTTTATTTTGTTTATTTTATTTTATTTTTCTTTATTCTGCTCTTCTTTTCGAGCAAGTGACATCATTACCTTGTTGGCAAAGTTTTCGCTTTCAATTGTCATTAAATTATCATAAATAATTTTATGTTACTATTAATTCAAATTGTTTATTCTCACTCATTTATTTAATAGCTAATTAAATTCATTTATTTAAGTAATAATATTTTTGCATTTCTAAAATACAAAAAACTGCATACACATAAAATTCCCAACCTAGAAGGTCTTGTCAATTTTCGTTTAATGTCATATTTCAGTCTGTCAGTTTGAAGCCAAGATGAAGACCACATTATAATAACGTTGCATTTTTAAATCCTTTAAACATCGACTTATTGTCGACATTGTTTGTAGCCGAAATGGCATAATTATTGTAAAATGAAGGTCTTTTGACCTATCTATGTAGCTAGTTCCAACTACTTTGGATCTAAAATAAGTAACCACATGTTCTAATTTTCCTAACTTTCAAACAGTCAAAATTTCATCTTGGCCTTTTTTAATGCAGTGGTTTGCTTATTTTAGGTTTCTACCACCTGATGATGGACTGATTGGTCCGAAAACGTTTGTGTGATTTTGTACTATAGATGTACCCACTTTTATCCAATTTGGATCATTTTAGATAAAATTTTAATAAAAATTTATACACCATTTACCTACAAGTGAAGTTTTATTTCCTTAGTAAGTTTCTTAAAAAATCAATATCTTCGGTTATTCGTGCTTTATTTAGAACGACTGCATCTTGTGCGTGGTGGTGGACTCCATTTGGATGTTTGTTTATTTATGGTACATTGTTTAACTTTTCGCTGACTTCTACAAATCCAATTATCAAATAATCACAGATTGGTTGGCGTATTTTCGCCATCAGGTCGCGGAAAATTGATTTCTTTTTATTTATTTGATTTTATTCGGGTGTACAAAGAAACAGCAAAAAACCATCACTAATCTGTTTACATCAATTTAGTAAAAAAGTCCTCAAAACTCCAGAAGATGACGTCTCTTAGCTGTAACCCTGAGCACCAGGTGCTCCGAGGTGTCGGTTCTGATGACGTATATGTGTTGAGCGATTCTAAAATTCCCGAGTAATCTGTTTGCATCAATTTAGTGCCGAAAACTCTCGAAACTCCAGAATATGGCGTGCATTTTCTGTGACCCTAAGTACCAGGTAATGCGAAGGTCCATTCTGATGGTGTATTCATGTTCAGCGATCCCAAAAAGAAGCCTCAAATAATCTAATTATATCAATTTAGTTCCGAAAACCCTCGAAACTCCAGATGCCTTAGCAGTAACCCTGACCCTTCACCAGGTGCTCCGGGGGTCAGTTCTGTTGGTGTACATATTCATGTTAAACGACCCCAAAACCCCCGTGTAACATAACCTTTTCCTTAACCCTCACTTCTAATCTAATTTAAAAATAACACTTTTATATTATTCCTAGACGTTAATGGACAGTTAAAAGATACGAATTTATAATTTACCCGGAGTCTTGGGCTTCAGTGGAATTGGCATCATGGTAGGGTGCAGAAACATTTTTGACTTCTTGCTGTACTTGCCGCATACATACTTGCATTTTGAACAAACTATGGTTGTTTTGCCCACTTATTGGCCTTTTTTCTTTTAGATTTTGCTAATTTGACACATGAACTGTATCGTCCCTTTCCATTTTGGGATGGTGTTGAAGATATTCAAGGGGATTATTTATAGTCCCACTGTCAAGTTTTTATAAAAGTATGAGGAAATTAATTAAATTATAGGAATGCTAATTATGCCATCTATTAGATGTCATAATCTACCAACTGAAGCCGAGATAATTGTTTTTTTTTTCTTAAATCGTAGTGCCTTTATTTATAACAATTAAGAAGTTATTTTACAGTCATTGACTAAAGAAGGACTTATATTATCTTAAAATAAAAATTATTATAAAATGTAATTAAATTTAATTATTAAAAATTATTTTTTAAATCGTTGCTTTTGCAAGCGACCGAATTTTGCAAATCGCCCGGCTCGCTTCAAATCCGCGCGCTCGGAAAATTTTTACTTAACTTGTATTAAATTTTGACAGAAAACAATTTATTAATATTACCATTATAATATACATTTTATTTACCACTGTATTTGTTTTTCTTGATAAACTTTTATATGTGAAATCCAAAAATAATAGTCACTACAAGAAGAAAAAGTTTTATATTGTATATTATAGTAAGAAGTAACATTATTATTATTATATTTATATAACAATGAAAATATTAAAAATATAGTTAAATATTTCATATATATGTATCATTTTTGTAATATTATTTCTTCAGAAATGAAATTTCACATATAAAAGTTTATCAAGAAAAACAAATACAGTGGTAAATAGACTGTATATTATAATGGTAATACAGTGGAACCTCAATAAGTCGGCCCCCGATAACCCGGAAGTCCGGCTAACCCGGACCGATTTTCATCAGACAAACATTTCAATAATAAAAATGTATGTATTATGTTAAAACATTTTATCTGTAGCCTCTTCTGGAATGTCTTAAAAATATCGAGTTTCATTGATAAAACTTCGCTTTGACCATAAAATAATATTTGAGAGATAATCGGTATTTGTGTAATTTGAACTATACGATAGTAAAAATGACTCATGGCACACGGCTGCGGCGGCAGAGCGACGTTCATTATCACGGGATATCGCAAACCTGTTCATCTTTTATTTATTTCCAACTGTCTTTTAACAAATTCTTACAATCGTCTTTTAAACAATGAAAAACCTACTGTTCTTAAATAACATAATATCGTTCCGATTGGCACAACCGAAACTGACTGAGTTTTTTTACCTAGAAATGAACAAGACTCTATACCATCTATACCAGGGGTGGGCAAATACTTTTAAGCGCGGGCCAACATAAAATTTTCAAAATGTCTCGCGGGCCGGAATAGTATATCGCGTATGTAAGCTTGTGCACACGCGAAAGTTATTGGTGAAGTTTTTCCCTACCCAAGAAATTTTTTTGAGAAAACTACTATAAGGATAATTTTAAAGCATTTGGATAAAGAAATTTTACTGTGAGTAATAGATAACAGTAATCATAAACAAGCAATTAGACTTGTAAGTCCTAATTTTTCACCCAAGGTGACCGGAAGTAGAACCAAAAGTCGATATTTGAACTCTTCGTATAATATTGTGCGTCGATTGATAAACGATTTCACTAATTTCCAGTAATTTTTGACAAACTTTCGGTCATAACTTATCGGAGCTTAGCGGAAATGACGTCAAAACCGAAAATAAAGATTCAAGCTCGACTTTTCTAGACTTTTACGGGTCTAGTGGTCAACTATTCAATACCTGTTTATTGATGTATCACATGTACTATTTCTGCGACTATAATATGGCACTTCCGGTTAGAACTTTTAAACCGGAAATGATATAAAAACCAGAAGTGTACATTCGTTCTCATCTTGCTAAGGCACGTCGAATAATATATCGCTTATACTATTTAGGTGACTTTAAAACCGTACTTCCGGTTGCAACTCTAAAACTGGAAGTCCGAGGTCAAATTTCTCACCTTTAATAGCATCCTTGGGTTGGGTTAGGAGCTTTCATTCGACACCTCATTTGTTCTAATAACGGAGTAGTTGTGTTTACGGACAGACAGACGGACGTGGACAATTCAAGGTTTTCACATTTTTTCAAAATGGGTGAAAACATTTAATCTTACTTGGGTGTACATGCGAACAATTTGTGCCCAGTAAAATATATCACGTAATTTTTAAAGAAATATGGTCCAGATAAAAAATGAAGATATGAACAAGTGGACAAAATGAAATACTTTACTTAGGGTAGAGGTCTGGATTACGGAAGATTTGAATCCGAAATCGGAAATTGTATCAAGAATAGGACAATCAAGAGCAGCTTTTTTGAAGGTGAGAAAATTTCTGAGTAACCAAAGACTCAATCTGCAAATCAGATATAGGATAGTAAAATGTTATCCTTCTCTGTTATGTTAAATGTTAACTATATAATATTCTTCTTTATGGTGCCGAAGCGTGGGCTGTTAATGTTGACTTAATGAGAAAGCTGGTAGGTCTTTAGGAGAATTTTGAAAATATCACGGACATATCTTATTACGGACGAAATGGTGATGCACAGAATGGGAAGAAAGAGATTACTTTTGACCACTATTAAAAGGAAAAAGACAGCACATTTGAAGCACATACTTAAAAATAATAAGTATGAGTTTTTGCAGCTGAATCTGAAGGATAAAATCGAAGGAAAAAGGGTTCCTTGGAGACAACAAATATCCTGGCTGAAACCAAAACATCACTGTCTCAAAGAGTGTGAGAAGTGCACATTCAATTACATGTAGTCAGTAGAATCTTGCTTTGTGAAACTATATTGCATACTTTAAAGTAATGATAGTGTTACAGCTCTTCGGAATTATAATATTCTATATTATTTACATATTTTTATTTATATGAACACCACGCAAACTATCGCACTAACACTGTCGATTTCAACAAAATTGCATTTACGAGTTTAAAAAAAATTGCTTGAGGGATTTTTCAACGGGCCGGATAAAGTAAGCGAAAGGGCCGGATCCGGCCCGCGGGCCGGCTTTTGCCCACCCCTGATCTATACTATACTCTATACAACTATAGGTAAGTTAGATGTGTACTGTGCATATATATTTCATGTTATTTTAATTATAACGGACTTTATCTATAAGTATACCGTATTTTATTAATTTTTACCGTGCTCTCCGGCTAACCCGGATATTCGATAACCCGGATCGGCCGCGGTCCCGATTAATCCGAGTTATCGAGGTTCCACTGTATTATTAAATTGTTTTCTGTCAAAATTTAATACAAGTTGCGTAAAAATTTTCCGACCGCGCGGATTTCGGCCGCTCGCAAAAGCACCGATTTTAAAAATAATTTTTAATAATTAAATCTAATTATATTTTATAATAATTTATATTTTAAGAGAATATAAGTCTTTCTTTAGTCAATGACTGTAAAATAATTTCTTATTTGTTATAAATAAAGGCACTACGACTTAAGAAAAAAAAAACAATTATCTCGGCTTCAGTTGGTTGTAGAAAATTTTTATTTTTTTATAAATCTTCCTTTGGTCTTCAGCAACAATAATCTGTAAGTTAGAAACTCATAGGATATACAGGGCCGCTTCAGCTCTAAATGTTTATAACGAAATTTGCCCCCTTATTTTCAAACCCAAAAATTATCTCGGCTTCAGTTAGTCGTAGAAATTTTTTATTTTTTTTTATAAATCTTCATTTTATCTTCAGCAACAATAATCTGTAAGTTAAAAACTCATAGGATGTACAGGGCCGCTTCAGCTCTAAATGTTTATAACGAAATTTGCACACTTATTTTCAAACCCAAAAATTAGAGGTTTAAAAATATTTTACGCATTTATTTACATCAGAATATGAAAATTTAACTCTTTAGAAGGAGATTAAATGTTTCACCAACTCTCTACGATTGTTTTCCAAAAAGTTATAGCCTTCGACATTTGACCTCTTGGTATAAACAATTTATAATAACTAAGCAACAAATTCGTAAATCTGGCTTTACCATTTTTTTTATGTTTGGAATTGAAAGATCTTCATTTTAAAGCTTTAAAAAAAAAATTGTTTGTACAATAAATAATGCAATTGTAAAAAACGGCCATTTTGGACCTTTCGCAGGCTGTTTTGCAATAACCAATTAACCAAATTAAACTTACCGTACCTCAAATTGTAGGTTTTTTAATTTACTACAACTTTCTATTAAAAATTTTTTCTCTAAAATCAATATACTAAGCTGCAAAATTAAAAATCCTTAAAAATTGCAAATTTAACAAATGAAAATCGCAATAAGAAAAAAAGCGCACAATATTTTTGGTTACATTTTAGTAGAAGTTATTCCTGGCATCGTCCTTTACAACACCTGATAGGTTTCAAAAATTCCTGAATTATATCCTGAAATCGACCTATTTTTCACCCACAGCCTGGGGTATCCGGTTTTTTTTGTTCTAAATGCCATGGTCTATTCGAAGTTTCGAGATGTTTAAGAATTTCTTTCGATTAAGGATATTATTATAATATGAACATAATATCAGTAAGTTCAATATCATACTATTTTGACTCAGGAGTTGTGAGAACATATTCTTAAACGTGTGAAGGAAAGTAATTAGTTATTTTTCCATGTTGACCTATTTTTGTGTGTTTATTCGTCACGCTTCGGACGTCACAAGTAATCAATCTCATTCTTTTTCCTAGTCCGTCCTGAGGCCCGAGGCAATTGCAATGTATCTTGAAAGGATATCGT
The DNA here is from genome assembly GCF_917563875.1 of Diabrotica virgifera virgifera. NCBI lineage: Eukaryota > Metazoa > Arthropoda > Insecta > Coleoptera > Chrysomelidae > Diabrotica > Diabrotica virgifera. Next base: position 112,374,827 of record NC_065449.1, read on the forward strand.
CGGTGATGTGACAATACCTCCTATCTGACAATACCGTGAGTTTTTTAGGAGAGACGAAAAAGTTTTTTTAGGGCCACCTCCTGTTTTTATAAGATATTTATTGATCTGTTTTGTAGTGAATTCTACTATGTATTTACTATATAATAAGTCACAACTTACATATGAAAACCGTAGGTGACCCTCTAAAATAGTTATTTTCCTAACAAGTGCAGAAAGTCATACTTTTCCGCACGCGATTGCAGTTTGCCGAACGAAGCGAAGCGGAGTTCGGCAAGCAGTCGAGTGCGGAAAAGAGACTTTCTGCAAGAGTTAGGAACAATATTTTTTCTACGAGCATTTAAAAATAGCCAAATTAATTGAATTAATATAAAAATACATACACAAATTAAATCTTTGACAAGGTTGTCAAAACCAAACTTTCTATATAATTGGTTAGCATGACGACGATCTAATAACACCGAATTAAATTCAATGCGGTGCCTAAATACCTGTTATGTACAGGTTTTAATATTTTAAAGGCATAGCAACGATGTCAAGCAAAGCAATTATTGTCAAGAAGCACGTCACACACTTTAAAATTTATCTTTACTTACGAATTAAAAAATAATTCAGTGATTTAGATGGCATCAAATGACGAAGAACTACCTCCATCTATCCTCGACGTTGTCAATTATCTTAATTTGTTACCGGAAAAATCAGCAAACAGGTACAAGAAAGAATACAATATTTTTATGAGTTGGTGTAAAGAAAAAAGTGTAAATAGCTTAAAAGAAGAAGTGTTTTTGGCTTATTTTATTAGTCTATCCAAAATCTGCAAACCAAATACTTTGTGGTCCCGCTATTCCATGCTCAAGTCAGTATTAAAAATTGAAAAAAATGTCAATATAGGCGATTATTTTAAGTTAACAGCATATTTGAACAAAAAAGCGTAGGATTCAGTTGTACGTTCAATATAAACATTGTAAATAATAAAGAGATATTATTAAAATTACATATTTTGTATTTGATAATAATAAAATTGTTAAAAAGTTGACTTAATTCTTTGACAATGTTGTCAAAACCAAACTGTCAATATAATTAGTTAGCATGACGACGATCTTGGTTTCCATGACGGTGGATACGCGTGCGGAAAAGTAAAAACCGCGTGCGGAAAAGTAAAACTTTCTAAACTAAAATGCGTGCGCGAAAGTAGACATTTTTGCACGCTCGTAGAAAAAAGGTTTTTTGTCTCTCCTAAAAAACTCACAGTATTGTCAGATAGGAGGTATTGTCACATCACCGACGATATAATATGTATGTGACATTTAATTATATCTTTTTTATAACGGTTAATTAGGTCAGAGTAATGAAAACGACAAATAATTTGAGAACATGTTTTATTTATTGACACAAATAATAAATTAAATGGTAAGTAAGGAAACAAATACTGATTTATTATATTCAGAGTAATTACTAATGTTTACTTATTTTTTGTAGAAAATCACATTACGTTTTTCTATTTACGTTAAAGGTGTAAACATGTTAACGTAATTACCCTAAATACACTTATTAAATGTTAACAATAAAAAAATGGAAAAAGGTAGACGTAAGTAAAGTAACACTTGAATTCTTGGAAAAATAGTGTTATAACAACGATAACTAATACTTTATGAAAACTTGTGGCAAACTACTAATAAAGTCCATTTTAACTACTAATAAAATAAATGCGTTTAGTTAAAAAAGTTAGGTAGGTAATTAAAGTTAAGTCATTAGTGACCTATCTATCTATATTCCTGTTTTTTTAAACGAACACGGTGGTTAAATAGAGATATATGGAGGAGTAAGTACTGTAAGTACTGCTCATCTATGTTGATGCAACACACCAGCGAATTCTAGTTTAAGCAGCAGATCCGCTTAGAGTTTTAAATTACTACATTAGCCTTTTTGTTTTCTGGCAAGAGTTTAAAGTATCCACTAGACCACTAGATCATTTCACAATAAAGTAAATACGAGTCGGTCACCTGACCCATTTGGCTATTTGACCGATCAGTCCACTGATATTTAGTGATTGAGAAAAAAAGGATTGTTATTCTAGACGTATTATATAAATAGTAGCGATAATAAAAAAAATTCACAAAAAAGAGAGTAGGTATCTGGCCTGCTTGGGGATTAGCAAAGAAATTTTCAAAAAATATACGACCCGTCAAAATTCGAGCAAAAAAACTCAAATCACTAAAATCGACGAGCATAATAATTGTCATTAATTTTAATGCAAAATGCTGAGATATTTCTAAAGATATCAGGTTTAGTCAAAAAACAAAATGTTCACAAAGACTACGCTTTCCATATATATTCACATTTTTGTACCTCGTCCTCCCTACAGGGTGTCTCAAACTTTAACATAAGAAAAACATTTCTTTTCTTCCACCCGATATAAGTACAAAAAAAAGTTTGAGTAAACTGTTGCAAAACTGTGTAAATACTAAAGAAAAATCTAAAATAATAAAAAAACTAGCGGAATCCGTTAAACTGTTCACAAAAAAATCAACTATGAAAATGGGCATAATATTCTATATTCCTAACATGCCTTACATGCCTCGCAGTATATAGATATTAATGCCGAGCTTATACCTAGTACTACTAATAGTACGTAACACGTGACCATTAAAAACTCAACCAGTGTGAGAACCAATATAAAGATTGTTTGAAAATACAGTGATGAGCGCGCTAATAACCGGAAAAATAACGCCAAAAATGGAAAACATATTAAGTTGTGAGATAAAAAGAAATAAAACTATCAGAGTGGGACATTTATCGATAGAAACCTATAAATTTGTATTATATTTATTGTGTCCCACCTTTAGACGTATCGGACGAGTTTGGCAACTACCACTGTGACAGTAACAGTTTTAGTTGACATACTCCTCTGATAGGTCTAAAGGTGCGAAACAATAAATAAAATGTAAATTTATAGGTTTTTATCGCTAAATTTTACACCTCTACTAGTTTTATTGATTTTTATTATCTCACAACTTTATAATATGTTTTCCTTCTGTTGCGTTATTTTGCCGGTTATTGGCGCGCTCATTATTATAAAGTATATTGTTTAAAATTTTATTTATAAGAAAATTAAGTAGCTATGTTATTGCATATTTTATTTTGTGGAGGGAACCAAAACATATGGCGTGATTTTTATTGTAAAAACTAAGCTAATTAGGATTTTTCGATGGTACTATATACTGCTTACTGTATAAAGCAAAAATTGAACTGAATTTTATATAAAATAATTTAAGAACAATTTAACAAACTCGTTAAAAATACGAAAAATATAAGAAGTCAAGTGTTAATTTTTATGATACCTATTAATATCTATAACAGTTAACTTTGGTACATAAGTCTATTCGATTTAATGAATTAATCACTAAAATTTATCTAGGAAACATCAAAATGGAATTAAATTTATACATTATGCTCTTTGTAATGGCAGTGTCATTCTATAACCTCGGTGAGTACCAGTGATGAATTTAAAAATATTAGCTCTTTAAAACTGTACTGTATCGAAAACTGTCAATTTTCTTTCCAATATAACTTTCTATTGTTGATTGAATTTATGATTTACTAAAGAATCAAAATTTCTTCCAAAACATTCGTCATTAAATTGACAAATAATATAATAATTTTTATAGAGAGCTTATTGATTATTAGAGGATATTGTTGAACTCGGGCTTGAAAAGTTCTTGAAAATACTTTGGACAACCCACACCACCAACAAGGAGAATAGGTACAGATAGGCATCTACTAAAGATCATCGAAGTTAGAAAAGTTAGCTACCTAGGACACATAATGAGAAACGAAAAGTACCGCCTCGCGCAACTGATCATCCAGGTGAAGATCGAAGTGAAATGTGGTCCCGGTGGGCGCCAGATTTCATGGCTTAAAAATATCAGAGACTGGACCGGCTTTGATTCAACGTCTTTGTTTAGAGCCACGTTGGACAGATTTGGCAGTGTAGTCGCTAACCTGTACTAAAAGAGAAAGCACCCAATAAGAAGAGGATATGTTAGATAGCATTAAGATGCATGAAATCATTCGGGAAAATACACCATTCGGCAGGAAAGGATGTCTTAGTTATAAATAAAATCCTAACGATAGAAGCTATGCATGTTAAAATTGTCATTATATAGATTACTGAATGGCATATGAGAAAGTCAAAAGAGGAAGACTTGTAGAAGCGTTGCTTAAAGTTTGGACACTAAAAATGTTTTGAGAGTATGTAAAAGGATGTTGGTTGGATGCTTCCGAAATAGGATTTAAGTGAAACGAGAAAAAATTATTTCTCTGTATCTCACCTCACACTGGAGAATGATAAGACATTTTTACACAGTAACACAGGTGGAACCTTATTTACCAAAGTATTTTAATATCTTCTTTATGTTGGTAATATGGCCGCTGTAGAAGGGACTATAACTACCTTAAAATAAGTTTTTCTTCTGAAAATTGGCATTTTTCAGTAAAAAAAATGGCTTTGGCAGAGTCCAGTAGCCCGATTTGTTTTTGATTGAGTGCAAATCCATAGTCAGATAATCCAACTGAGTTAATACTGCTATTAATAGAGCCCATGGTAATATTCGGCTGAAGATAAACGTTAATACATACAAATGCGTCTCTTGAAAACTACGTGTCGTAATAAAAAATAGGGACAAGAGCCATACAGAAATTTCACGATCAACGTTTTGAGCTCGAATACTGCCCCAGTTCAAAACAGTTGGATGTACAGGTATGCCAGACCACATCAATAAAAGAAAAAAATAAAGGCAAGAATAACACCTGGAGATAGGTGTTTTTAGCAATACCTAAATAAAATATTTTAAAGTCAGATTATGAGTAGAGCATCAAAAATCAAAGTTTATTAAGTAGTAGTACTAAATTGTATTATGGTATATTCGCAAGAAAGTCATGGAATATTATGTATGATATTATATCCTATTATACAGTTGTGAGACATGGACATTAGGAATCACAATGCTAAATAAATTAGAAGTATTTAAATCGTGATGTTATCGTCTAATCTTAACAATATCGTGGGTTTCGCACACTTCCAATGAAGATGTTCTGAAAATGATGAATTCAGAACGACCGACTGCTCATAAACATTATAAAGGGGAGAAAAACAGAATGCTTCGGCATAATTAGATAACCTACATACCATATACTTCATCTTGTAATGCAAGGAAAAGTGAAGGGAAACAGATGAATTGGTCGAATGGTCGAAGAATTCCACAATTGCGATAGTTTAATAAAATCTATGGAAGAATTCCAATTGAAGAATACCTTGTCTTCTCTGAGTCGACAGTGGTAAATAAGATTTGTATACACTGACAATCAGAAGATTGCGAAAAGTAGCTCAAAACCGATCTGCTTGGAGGTAGATAGTTGGTAAGACTGGAGCTTCTCATGGACTACGCTGTGAAGTAAGTAAATAAGCAGCCCAAAAAGAATGGAAAGAGAAATAAAATTCTAGAGACGGAAATAATTGCGAGTGGTAAAGCAAGACAAAAAATGTTGGGTTATGCATATAATACTAAAGTAGTATTTTAACAGAAAGAACTTTTGTATTTATATACTTTGTAACTATAGTGTCATCACTCAACTCAATATATCATATAAAGTTCTGTCCAACGTATTGTACCAAGAAATGCTCCTTTACGCTGAACTAATTTTTGGAGGATATCAATCCGCCTTCCGACCTAATAAATCTTTACAATCAGGCAGATCCTTGAAAAGAACGTAGAGTTCAGCATCGATACCCACCATAATGGCTATTCTCCTATTCTCCTGGCTATGGTGAAATTTCAAATACCGCTTCATCTTATTCAACTAACCTTACACTCACAGGAGCAGCATGGTCAGAATCCAAAACAATCTTGCAAAACCCCTCCATTATAAAAATGGACTAAGACAAGGTGATGGGCTATCGTGTCTTTTAGTTAACCTTGCTCTAGAAGAAAATATTATTCTAGAGTCCTACATTAATACAAATGGCAAAAAATAATAATTGTCGGTTTAAAACTGGAAGGTCTAGACACCTTCACATACCGAATAAATCACAACAACTTCTGCTAATAAATCACAAGAAGAATAGTGCTTGCCAATAAGTATCACTAGGGCTTGAGAAGACAGATGGCCTCAAAACTACCCAGAAAATTAAAGTGGCCGTCGATAAAACACTAATAAGACCAGTGCTAACATATGGAGCGCAAACGCGGTCACTTGCACAAAAGAACTGAGAACTGCTTAAACGTTTCGAGCGAAAAATCCTAAGATTATATGGGGGAATTAAAGAGCAAGGTATGTGGTGCAGGCGTTGCAACTTTGAGTTGTATATAAGTTTCACGGAACCTGACGTTGTAAAATTCATTAAGGGAGCACGACATAGATGGATAGTGAATGTAATCAAGCGAGAGGAACGTGAACAGTCCGAAGTTTTTGACCGAAGAGAGCCGATTGGACAACGAGCCACAGGAAGACCGAAACTTAGGTATCCAGACAACTTAGAGAACGAGTTAAAATCTATTGAAGTTAGATCATGGAGAAGAGTTGCCAGAGAGAGAAGTGAATGAAGGATTGTTCCGAAGAAGGCTTTGGCTCATAACGATATGTGATGCTCCTGATGATGACGACGAATCTTTTTCGATTGGAGTGACATGTAAAAATATACAGGGTGTTTCCTTAATAATTGTCCATATAGTAACTGGAGAAACATTAGCACAAAATACGAAGATTTAACCTAAAACACTTAAATAAAATGTGGTTCCTTACTGAGTTACAGGGTGTTTTATCTAAAAATTTAAAAACTATTTTTGCTCAGCATTTTAAAACTCTTCGACGTATCCTTTTCATACTTGGCAGGAAGTATAGGTACTGTACAAACTACTAAATTATGTTAAAAAAACGTTTCTGGCTGTTTCCAGAGGCGTACGACAGGGGAAAGCGAATGGTTGACCCTTTCCAAATTCTACGCCACTGACGAAATTGCTATTTTAGTTTAATTTTTGGATTCTCCAATATTTTCTATGAAAATAATATCCTCTTCATTCGCAACGATAAAGTCATTCGTTTTCGAGATCTTTGAAGTTAAAAATGAAACGACACGGTTATTTTGATTAATGTAGTGACTCGCTTCATTTTTAATTTCAAATATCTCGAAAACTAATCATTTTATCGTTATGAATGAAGAGTATATTATTTACGTAAAAAGTATTGGAAAATCAAAAAATTACAGTAAAATAGCAATTTCATCAGTGGTGTAGAATTTAGGAAGGGTCAACCAGCCACTATCCCCTGTCGTACGCCTCTGGTAGTAGCTAGAAACGTTTATGTATCTTAATTTCGTAGGGTATACAGTACGTACACTTTCTGCCAAGTATGATAAGGATAGGCCAAATGGTTTTAAAGTACTGGCTACAAATAATTTTTGAATTTTAATCATATGAATCATATCATAAATAATCAAAATAACTGTGCCGTTTCATATTTAACTTCAAATATCTCGAAAACTAATGACTTTATCGTTACCGATGAAGAGTACATTATTTACGTAGAAAGTATTGGAGAATCTAAAAATGGCACTAAAATAGTAATTCCTCCAGTGGCGTAGAATTTGAGAAGGGTCAACCATTCACTATCCCCTGTCGTACGCCTCTGGTACTAGCTAGAAACGTTTGTGTACCATAATTTAGTAGGGTGTATAGTAGTCGCACTTTCTGCCAAGTATGAAAAGGATATGTCGAATAGTTTTAAAATTCTGAGCAAAAACAGTTTTTAAATTTTTAGATAAAACACCCTGTAACTCAGTAAGGAACCACATTATTTAAGTGTTTTGGGCTAAATCTTCGTATTTTGAACTAAGGTTTCTCCAGTTACTATATGGACAATTATTAATGAAACACCCTGTATAGAGCAAATTGTTAGTATCATGAGGATTTCTTACTTCTTCTTCTTCTTCAGGTACCGTGTCTGTATTCAGACGTTGGCCGTCATCATGTTTACAATTTCCTGAAATCTCTCTCTATCAGCTGCTGCGCGAAATCATTATTCTACTGTGCAGCCACACCATTGTCTAATATTACGCAGCCATGAAAGTTTCTTTCGACCAATCCATCTCTTTCCCTCTACTTTTCCTTGTATTATAAGTCGAAGCAGATGGTATTTAGGTTCTCCAATTATATGACCGAAGTATTCTGTTTCTCTCCACTTTATGATGCTTATGAGCAGACGTTCTGAATTCATCATTTGGTTCATCTTCATTGGAAGTGTGCGAAACCCACGATATTTTCAGGATTCGTCGATAGCACCACAATTAGAATGCTTCTATTTTGTTTAGCATTGTGGTTTTTAACGTCCGTATCTGACAACCATACAATTGGATAGACCACACATAACATTTCAGGACCTTCTTTCGAATAATTATCGACAGGTTTCTGTTACATAAAACTGGTTTCCAGGTCATAAAAGCCTTCAGTGATATTTCGATCCTAGTTATTATCTCTTCATCAGAGTCACAATTTACATTTAACCAGCTGCCAAGGTACTTCAAATGCTTCACCCGTTCTAACTCCTCTCCATCAAGAGAAAGCTGACCTTGATCTATATTAATCTTTCCAACTACCATCCACTTTGTTTTTGAAATGTTGATTTTAAGGCCTCTCCGATAACTTGCTTCACTGACTAGATTTAGTAGTGTCTGAAGATCTTGTAAATTTTCAGCAAGAATGGCTGTACCGTCAGCGTATCTGATATTGTTGATTACTTCTCCGCCTAGCATTACTCCCTCTTGTCTGTCATCCAAAAGCCTTCCTAAAGATTTCTTCAGAGTACAGATTAAAAAGAGTGGGTAATAAAATACAACCTTGTCGTACTCCACGTTTTATCGGTAGTTTTTCAGTACGACTGTCTCCAATTTGGATAGAGGCTACTTGGTTGTAATATTTCAGCAGTCTTATATAGTAGTGGTCAAGTCCTGCTGCCTGCAGGCAATCGAAAAGTGTATCGTGTTGTACTCGGTCTAATGCCTTCTCGAAGTCGATGAAACAAACATAAACGTTCTTTCGGAATTAACAACTTTTTTGTAAGAGAACGCGCATACAAAATAGTGCTTCTCTAGTTCCTAGACCATTTCTAAATCCAAATTGCTTATTACCCATTTTAGTTTCGCATAGAAGGAATACTCGATTTTGTATAATACGTAGAAGTATCTTGAGTGTGTGACTCATCAGACTGATTAGTCTAAAATCGCTACATTTGGAAGGCCTGCTTTTCTTTGGTAATGTCATAAACAGTGACTCCAACCAATCATGTGGTATTTTTCCTTCGTTGTAAATTTTGTTGAAGAAAGTAGTCAAGTAGGTAATGTTTTCCTCATCTAAAAGTTTAAGTAGCTCAACAGGAATTTGATCTGGTCCAGGTGCTTTATTGTTTTTGGCTTGTATTGTTTTTATGACTTCCAACTTCAGTATACTGGGACCTCTGTCTAATTGGTTGTCACAGGTAGTATTTGGAACATTCTCTCGAGAAGCATCGTCAAAAAGGTCACTGATGTGTCTCTCCCATTCTTTACACTGTTGTTCGTGATCACAAATTGTTCCGTCTGCGGATTTAAGTACGTGAGCATTTTTCTGTTTTCTAATTCCGGAGGTATATTTAAGTTTCTTGTGTAGGTTGAAACTGTCATGCTTTTTTTGGAGGTCTTCTATTTCTTTACATGAATTCTCGAGCCAGGATTCTTTGGCCTGTTTAATTTTTCTTTTTATGAGTTTGTTGATTTCACGGTATTTGATAATATTACTGATTTCTTACTAACTTATTAAAAGTTTGTATATAATTGTTTCGTGCCTGTTTTACAAGGCATCTTAAAATTTAGTGTAAGTATTGTTTGTTTTATAATAATGACTGAAACAGATGCAATCAGCATAAACCAATCAAATATACAGTATACAGTGCACAGATTCCAAACACAGATTCCACTATTCCATATTCCAGAAAGCCACTGCGCATCCTCTAGGAAAAATATTCCGATTCGGATTTTTTGCACAATCTTACTCAAAAAGGACCCCTTTTAACAAATTTGCATGTTGCCAGGACCAAAAGCGGGTCAAAAATTTTTTAAACGTTTTTTTTTTTGTTTTTTCCTAAAATTATTTTTTTTGCATGGAACAAAGTTTTTTTAGGTTTTTTGGATCATTCCAAACAGAAAAGGTCTTTAGTGACATTTCTCTAAAATTGATAGTTTTTGACATATAAGCGATTAAAAATTGAAAAATCGCGAAATTGGCCATTTTTAACCCTCAAAAACTATGTGAAAAACTGAAAATTTGAATGTTGCCAAGGTAGGTAGATATTCTTTAAACATCGGTTGATGAAATCCCGAAGAGCTTTTTGCAATACAGTATTCAAAACTCCTTTGTTTTTTAATTGCTAATCAAGCGTGCGCGACACTATTTTCCACAGACAGTATGGTGCAAATGAAAGGAATAAATTCGTTATTTCGTAAACCGGCGACTTTAAGGAAAAATCCCGAAACAGGTCGATTTTTATTTTTAAGTTATGATATTGTGGCATATATGGTATACTAGTGACGTCATCCATCTGGGCGTGATGACGTAATCAATGATTTTGTTTTATGAGAATAGGGGTCGTGTTCTAGCTCATTTGAAAGGTTCTTCAATTCTCTATTCAGTAATATAAACATTTATATAATTATTTATACAGGGTGTCCTTCTACTTCTTTTTTTGTCAAATAATTTAATTTAATAAAAATTTTGTGGACACCCTGTATAAATAATTATGTAAATGTTTACATTACTGAACAGAGAATTGAAGAACTTTTCAAATGAGCTACCACACGACCCCTATTCTCATTTTAAAAAATCATCGATTACGTCATCACGCCCAGACGGATGACGTCACTAGTATACCATATATGCCACAATATCATAACTTAAAAATAAAAATCGACCTGTTTCTGGTTTTTCCTTAAACTCGCCGGTTTACGAAATAACGAATTTATTTCTTTCATTTGCACCATACTGTATACACATGCAACGGTGGAAAATAGTGTCGCGCACGCGTGATTAGAAATTAAAAAACAAAGGAGTCTTGAATACTGTATGTATTGCAAAAAACTCTTCTGGATTTATTTAATCGATGTTTAAAGAATTTCTACCTACCTTGGCAACATTCAAATTTTAAGATTTTCACATAGTTTTTGAAGGTTAAAAATGGCCGATTTCGCAATTTTTCAATTTTTAATCGCTTATATCTCAAAAACTATCAACTTTAGAGAAAAGGCACTAAAGACCTTTTCTGTTTTGAATGATCCAAAAAACCTAAAAAAACTTTGTTCCATGCAAAAAAAAATAATTTTAGGAAAAAAACAAAAAAAAACGTTTAAAAAATTTTTGACCCACTTTTGGTCCTGGCAACATGCAAATTTGTTAAAAGGGGTCCTTTTTGAGTAAGATTGTGCAAAAAATCCGAATCGGAATATTTTTCCTAGCGGATGCGCAGTGGCTTTCTGGACTATCAATGTGTGGGAAAGAATTATTTAGGTATTTCGAATACTTTATCTCTCATACACCGACTATAATACTGCGCATAGACGCCATCACCCTCCAGCATGTTTAGAATCTGTGCACTGTACCTACCTACAAGGTAATTAATTTTTTAAAGTAAGTGCAATTATTTAGATAAATACATCACTGGCAACTTAAATAAGAAGAAATTTGTTAATACTATTCAAAATTTTGTTAATAAGCTCCTAATATTACAAAGTATCATCAATTGTCATTAATAATTTAACAGAAAATTTAATTCTGTAAAAATGTTCTAACACTATTTATCGTAACAGTAGGAGTTTACATTATTTCAATTCATTTTTAAAATGTCTTAGCTAATTTAAAGTTTTATTCGACTATATTATATATGTACATATGTGAAAACGACTAAAGAATTTAATAACAGTTAACGTTAAAGGCAGCAAGGTTCCATCAACCCCCTAATTTACTACAGATATTGTTGGTCTTCTAACATATATATTTGGAATTCAACCATTCAGAAAAAAATGTCTTTACAAATTACTATGTTATAACAAAAAAAAATATACATTACATTTAATATAATGTGACCCATGTAGATTGGAAACACATTAATAAAATTTGATTATTTTTTCAAATGCCATGTAATAAAGTTCTACTTCGTGACGTAACTCAAAACGTTTATTTAAATTTACCGGGAGTATTATTTAAAACGGTCGACTTAGAGAAGACATTTTTTCATTGTCATTTCATTATCATTTTTGGATTCAGTGTAAAAAGGACTATAATCAATCAATAAACTTTTGGGGCAAAACATTACCTATATTTTTTTGTTGTCCATTGAAATCGTTATAGCTATGCTAAGATTAAATAATTGGTACCAGGACTGCCTTTAAAAACTTTGTTCCTCCGGCATCCAGTGTTTGCCGATTGTTTCACAAATAAATATAAATATATTTATGGTAACACCTTGGTTGTTCAATGGTTCAACAAATGAGAAGTGAGCATATAGCAGCAGTGGAACTTGGTTGATTTTTATAATAATATTGTTTGAGTAACGGTAATTTTCATAGATAAATAACGAGTATGACATTTGAAACCGACTATTTGAAACGATTATTCTAACTCTTTATAAGCAATTCTGCTTGTTCACGGGAGGATTGATATCTCTATGGAAGAATGTCACTCCATCTTTTGCGCCGTCGGCCGATACTTCTTCTACCGATTGGTGATTTATTTCTTGCTGTTTTGACCACACGTGTCTCTCCCATTCTTCTTATGTGGTTATTACATCCTTTTTTTCTATTTAGTGTCCATTCGTTTATACATTGTCTTCTAATGTCTTCACTTCTCTTTCGATCTCTCAGTGTATTTCCTGTAATTCTTCTCAGTACTCTCATCTCTGCCGTTTCCAGTAGTCTCTGTGTTGTGGCTGTATTGGGTCTTGTTTTTGATGCATATATCATTATTGGTCTTACACTGGCTTTATAAATTCTTGACTTCGTCTCAGTGTTAATATATCGGTTTCGACATATTATAGTGTTATTAAGATATTTTGCCAGTATATTTGCTTTTTGTACTTGATTTCTCACTTCTTTTTCAAGGTTTCCGTAGCTTGACAACGTAATTCCAAGGTATCTTATTTCCATTACTTGTTCAATACTGGCACCTTCAACTTCTCGCATGCATGCTATTGGCTTAACACTGATGATGAATTACTTGTTAATCCGAAAACGTTTTGTTTTGTGATGTAACCCTTATTGGGGTCTTTTAAATATACCCTTTACAAAGGATCCTGTATTTTTTCTTCAACTTCTATTTTACATCTTTTGGTTTTATTTGTATTTTACACCAGATTGGTTCTTTATTGATTACTACGGTTTTAGTTTTCCGAGATGAAATTTGTCATATCAAATTCATTTGCTCTTATGTTAAATCGGTGGACTAATATTTGCAGGATATCTTCACCTTGGGCTATTAGTATTGCGTCGTCTGCGTGACAGAGTATGTTTACTTCTTTGTTTCCCATTCTGTATCCCCTTTGTTGACGCTTTTGATGTTTTCATTCATGATTAAATTAAAAAGCATGGGACATAATGAGTCTTCCTGTCTTATTCCGCCGCCTATGTCTATAGGTTCTGTAAGTTGTCCTTGACTTCAATTTTGTTGTTTTGGTAGTTGTTTTCAATAGTTTTTATGGTATCTAGGGGGACTTCTCTATACAGAAGATGGATTACATCTTTGAGTCTTACTCTGTCAAATACTTTCTTCAAGTCAATCAGACATAGAAATGCTGCCCTATTATACTCTAGTGATTTCTAAGTAATTTGCTTTATGACGAATATTGCATCTGTACACAATGTACCATTACGAAAACCCTGTTGTTTATCAGCTAAAATTATCCTCTGATTCATTAGTTTTTGTAGAATTTTAGTTGTAAGTTTTAGGATAGTATTTAACAAGTATGTATTTTTGATGGCTGCCTTTTATCTCCTTTTTTGAATAGTAGAATTAGTTCGCTCGTTCTCCATTCTTCCGGTATTTTATTGTGTTTTATGATTTTGTTAATTAATGTTGTTAATTGTTCTGTGGTTGCTGCTCTACAATATAACTTCATGTGTACCTACTCATATTAACATCTTCATTTGTAATCATTTCTTGTGTTTTCGATTCTAGCGTCATTTGTTGTTCCTCTGCATAGATCTTTGTTAGATAGTCAATTCATGTATTCTTTTCTATGTGTTTTGATTCTATTAGTTCCTTTATCTCAGTTCTTTGACCTCCTATAAAGCGACATATTTCCTTTTGCAGACCATAAAAGTCATGTTCCATTTCTTTTGAAAAACATTCCCAGTGATCATTTTTTTATTCTTTTTACGAGTGAATGTGTTTCGTTTCTTATTGTCTTCTAATTATCGTATGTGTCTGTCGTATCGTATGTGTGTCTGCCCCTTGTGTCTTAGTTGACATGTATTTTAGGTAAGCTTTTTTCTTTTGTTTGCATTTCTCCTTTACTTCTATACAAAACCATGGAGTTCTTCACCTTGGGAGCGATTTATTTTTATTAATGTTTCTTTCACAAAGAACTTCCCTGGCTGACGCTAGTATATTAGACTTAATCTTTGCCCAGCTTTCTTCGACTCCTTCACTTTCTGTGATATACATACATGTTTCTGCTTCTTTCCGTTATTCTTTTTTGGAATAGGTATCTTGTGAAGTCGTCCTGTAAGTTTTCGACTGTTATCTTGGTAGTGTATTCTACTATTTTGTTATCACATATGTGTTTTCATTCTGATTTTGCACAATACCAATTTATGATCGCTTGCTATTTCTGCTGATGTTAGTGCTCTTACATCCAAGATTTGAGATGGGTGTAGCTCTCTATTAGAGAAATATAGTCTATCATAGATATTTGTCCTCTAGTGTTTTCAAAAGTGTATTTGTATTATCCATTGTGAGGGAAAATGTATTGTTAATACTTATTTCATTTATACTGCAGAGGTCTGTCAGAAGGTCTCCGTTTTCATTTCTGATATTTTCATTATATCGTTGTTTTATTCCCGGAACTGTATCATTTTCAGCACGGGCTTTAAAATCATCCATAATGATTATGTATCCGCCTGCAGTTTTGTTGGGTGGATCGAGTAGCTCGACAGACCTGTTGCGGTTCCCAAGCTCGGATAAAGGAGGAGGGAGTCTAGAGCCTGGTTAGCACTCTACTGATAGACTTTAAACCCATACAGCTCATAGAAACAGCATTATGCCCGGTCAAATGTATTACCAATAAATTTTAGTAATAGTTCCGAATTAAATAACGAAGATTTTAAAAGAGAATTTTAAGTAACAGCGGATTATAAAATATATATTACAGTACACATAAGGTGCTAATTGTTTAATCATAATATTTTAAAGTAAAGGAGCTGGTGGATTCACAGAGCTATGTGATTTATTTTATAGATAATTATACTAAAAATGCTAATATTAAGGCAAAATCTACAAATAAGTTATTTCAAGTTCCAATTAACATTAAATTAAATTTAAATGATTGTTTTTACTGATGTAATAACACATTATATATGTTAAAAATTAGTCTTAAAAAGATAATTAATATAATATTAAGTTCGAACTTGACTTTGAATCAATGTCGGCTACAAAAACTTTAGGGACGGTTAAGTAAGTTTAATTTTCACTCCTAAGGTCTCTCTACTAAGGTTTAGTAATTTTTACAACTCTTGTTTTTAGCGGCTATTAGAAATCTATGTGCGGAAAAAAAAGTAAAAACATAATTGCTACTAGTAAGATTTTAGTCGATTTGATCTGGTCATCCTAACTTTGGTGGTATTAAGACTCGGAAATCCTCGCAAGTATATCTTCCTCGGAGGTAAACAGGTCTCTCGACTAGTGGTGAAAATGGTAAGTAAGGCCATGACGATGCTGCCCAGAGAGATCTAAAAACAATAGAAAAATACAGCTTTGTCGAATGAACATTTATAAAAGCTTTGAGCAGAGTTAAGAAGACTATTTAATAGGCCCAATTACAACCTTCTTCTTCTTTTCCTTCTTCTTTCTGTACAGACATGACTCTGTCTGTTTTTTCAATGTGCCTTCAGTAAGTTGTTTCATCGTTTTGACTGACCGTCTTCCAATTGGGGAACCATCTCTCGCTGTCCTTACTACTATATTTGTTGTCATTCGGCTTATGTGGTCATTCCATTCTACTCGTTTCTTACCCAGTTCTCCACCTGGCATCTCCGTCGTATATTTGTACTTCTAGCTCTGTCCCATAGTGTCTTACCATCGATTTTTCGAAGGGTTCTCATCTCCGCTGTTTTGAGCAATCTTTTTATCTTCTCTGTGTCAGATCGTGTTTCTATCGCGTATGTCATTATTGGTCTGATGACTGTTTTGTAAATTCTGCCTTTCACTTCTTTTTCGATGTTTTTATTTCTCCATATTGTTTCATTTAGTCAACCTGAGGCTCTTTTTGCTTTATTTACTTGATCTTCCACTTCTGTTTCGAGCTTTCCGAAGCTAGATATTGTGATCCTAGATATTTAAACTCCATCTTTTATTATCTGACACTCCAGCTCCAATTTAAATCTTATTGGATTTGCTGTTGTAAGTACGCATTTTGTCTTTTTTTAACCTAACATGTTAAACTTTCTGGCGGTTATATTAAATTGGTGCAACATACTTGTAAATCATCTTCAGTTTGAGAGATTAGTATTGCATCGTCTGCATAGGAGATTATTTTAAGTTGTTTTTATCCCATTTGTTATCGTTTTTCTTACTTTTTTTATTATTTCATCCATGATCAGGTTGAATAATAAAGGACTCAAGGAATCCCCCTGTCTTATACCATTACCAGCTTCAATAGGGTCAGTTAGTTCATCTTCTACTTTTAAGGTATGATTCATAGACGCCACTACTGGTTCATATGGTTTTCTATAAGCTGTATGTCGAGCATAGCGGCACTGTCGACGTATGCAGACCGTCACCAACCCTGGCCGCAGTACTGCTCCAGAACCAGTAGTATCGCCGACCGCAAAATGAAAGCACGTATTTTTGCTGGTTACAAATGAGTTTTTGTGAATTTGTGCAATAGCATTTGTTGTGACTCTAGTATTGAGATCATCCTGAATAAAAGCAAACTCGCAGTACAATAAAGAAATCCGCAAAGTTAAAAGGCACTTGTGAAGAAGGTTTTGCAAGGAAGTCGAAAAGATTTCTCGCATGCTCCAGAATGTGTTGGCCAAAGATGCTATCGCGAGTTAAGTCGGCTTCCTGTATAACGTTTTCATTTTTTACTCATAACTAAAATTTTAAATTAAATATACCGTACCACGATATGATATCCCGTAAACTGTTTATATTTCGTTGAACCACGCCGTAGTTTCTAGTTCCCATATATAGTTAATTTCGTCTGTGTTTAGTCGATCTAGAAGTACGTATTACTTCTGTCGCATAATGAGTTTTATATTATAAACATAGAGTGAATTTCTATCTCGAAGTACCTATTAAAAATGTTTATATTAACATTTTGTTCTAAGCAGTTTGGCTCTAAGGTATAAATAATATGCAGACACTATGATACGGGCAGAGTAGCATTGGTGTCCTACACAGACACTTGTTAAACAGCCAGTCTTGTAAGTACAGTTTTGTGTTTATAACTCGTATTAGCGGTAAGTTCTTTTATTTTTGTCCTTCTTTGTTCGATCATAAAAATAAGAGTTCTGATGTGGAACTGCATTCAGAAGCTTTATCAATTTCCCACCTCTCCTGTTTCATTGATTTATTTGGGTCAACCAAATGAACTTTCGGGTGTGTACCTTTTTTGTGAGAGGCTCACGGTTGTAAGATTTCGGAAAAGTTCAGAACGATTTTTGAATTGATTACAGAAACGACAAAATAAACATATCGTTGTAGCCTTAAGATATGAGTTATTGTACATATTACAATGTTAAATGATTTAATAAAAATAAATTTATATAAAAGTGCATTTATTTATCTTGTGTGTGAATATAATTGCCATTGAATATTTATGTCCTCTTAAAAACTCAATAAAAAATATTTATTGTTTAATTTACTATAATATGTCTAATTGTTTAAATTAAAGCGTTAAACTAGAGTAAAATGTGTAATTTTTGTAAATTTTTTTAAACAAATTACTTGAAATTTTTCGATCACGTAAGGGGTTTTTGTTTGCACAAAGCTCATAATGATTTTAAAAAACTGTTTTTGTTGCTAACATTGATTAACCTAAATTTTCAGAAGAGTCCCATTTTTATAACATAACATATTTTTACAGTAAGCTCGATAAATGCCTATTGGTTTGTGTTTTTCTCATACAGTACAAATACATCGGTAACTTACTTATGATTACTCATTAGAGCAATTTAGGTATTACGGATACTAACCTATACATTTGTTATGGAATATTTAAATTTAATTTTGAGTTTGTTATTTGAATATTTGGTGATTACTTCACGTAACAACAAAAAATACTAACAACTGTGAATTTTAAAAATAGTTGATTAGCAATTTGGGAGTAATATTCTCTTTGTATATACTAAAGGTCCTAAATGATGACTTGTGACATTAAGTCGTTATCTGTGTTATATTTGTTTAACAATGGAATCTTTTTCTTCTTCTTCAGCCTGTGTTCGTCCACTGCTGGACATATACCTCTTACATTTGCGTCCATCGATTTCTACTCTTGGCAATTCTCATCCACTGCTTGCCCGCGACTTGTTTAATATCATCTGCCCACCTCTTCTGCGGTCTGCCTACTCCTCGCCTGTTCTCTATTGGTCTCCAGTTTGTTAATCTCGGTATCCATTTTTCGGTATTATCTCGGGCAACATGTCCGACCCATTGCCACTTGAGCCTTGCTATACGTTCTGCGACATCAGTAATCTTTGTTCTTTCACGAATGTCGATATTTCGAATTCTGTCTCTCAAACTAATCCCTAGCATGGCCCTCTCCATCGCTCTTTGGGTTGTACTGAGCTGCTCTAACGTTTTTTTTTGTAAAGGCCATGGTCTCCAGTCCATATGTAGTTACAGGAAGATACATTTGTCATAAATTCTACGTTTTAGACACATTGGTATAATATATTTATTCTTCAAGATAAAGCTTAAGACAAAGTTATCCAAGACAATTGTATGCGTCTTTTTATTTCGACTATTTGGTTTTCTTTGCCGATTTTAATGGTATGTTCAAGATACTTATATAAATATAGTGGTCTCCATTTTCAAGACTGACGTTGTCAATAACAAGATTAGTTTGTAAATTACCTAGGTACATATTATTTTTGTTTTCTGAAGATTTATTTTGAAACCTATTTTATTTGACTGCTGGTTTAATTCCTTCATCATTTGCTCCAGTTCATTTATATCTGTACTGAATAATACTATGTCGTCCGCAAACCTCAAATGACTCAAACGGCATTATCAAACGGCATACAATCATAAGATTCGATTATATATTTTCCCTAAAATGGCCTTTTTTCCGGTAATCTACACAGACTATTAATAAAAACATAAAATTCAAAATATTTCGCTTAACAAATGTTGAGGTTCACCTATAAAATAAACTTCTACAACTTTTTAGCGCCTAATGAGTTCTAGCGGCCGCTGGAAATAATTATAAAGATTTTATTGTGTGCAGATTTTGTTTTAAAGCTCTAATTGAAATAATATTTTAATAACATAATTTTATTGAATATACATAATAGTAAAATAATCCGTTCTACCTAATCTACCAATAATTAATGTTATTGTCATAAGATTGATAAGATTTAAATAGCTTTAGATTTAAGTCTTTAGATTAATTAATATCCATTGTTTCGCATGTTTTTGACAAAAAATAATATATATTTCAGTGGTCGTTTGCCAAAAGCTGATATGTCCATTTTGCTACTTTTCAGGAGAGCAAATTCAAATTTCCATGACGTCCATAAAATCAGTTTTAGAAATGTATTTGATTTATAAAAGAAAAAAGAAAATTAAACTCAAAACCAAATATGATATATTTCTAAACCTGTAATTTTATAAACGTCAAGGAAATTTGAATTTCCTCTTCTGAAAAGTAGCAAAAATGGACATTTCAGGATTTGGCAAACGACCTGATTTATAAAGCAGTATTTAAAAAAAATACAAATTCATACTGTAATGATAGCATGGCGCAATTATACGCCAACTCTCTGCTTCCCTCTCTCCGTCTGAGCTCCCACCATAGGCCCACCACTTCCATCGATGTGCACTGGAGATGGACCACCGGCATCGATATAGAACTCTTTTAAAGATCATTAAGATGCTTAAACTATAATATCTTGGACATAATATACACTCACGGACAAAAATATTGTAAAATAACGTGTGAAATAAAAGTGTTTGTGCTGCCCCCAGTGTCATAGGAATAGGATTTCATTTCCGAATGTGATGTGATGTTTTGAAGTATCATATAAATGGTACAATCGGATTTAAATTTGATATGGGTTATAAGGTGGCTAATATAATTTTTAAATTGAATCTCATCAAGGTAAGTATTCACTATTCTACCGAGAGGAAGACTTGCGTCATGGTGCATTAACACGAATTTGTTATCCAGCAAACACTAATTTGCTGGCAAATGGCAAAACATGATCTTCCAAAATGTTTTTAATGCACAAATCAGCTATCATTCACCCAATCACCTCCACAAGTTCGGTATCTCCTTTCCAAGAAATAACATTCCATATAGCACTATGCCGCTACCACCAAAATTAACACTCTCTATGAGGTTACATCTGGCATAGCGTTTATCATATGGAAGCAAGATTTACAAAACTTTGTCTATAGAAGAGTTGGCGAACAGTATGTCAGTTGTAACCTCATACAGAGCGTTAGTTTTGGTGGTGGCGGCATAGTGCTACGGAGCGGTATTGATTTGAAAGGACATACCGAACACGTGGAGGGGGTTAGGCGAATGCCAACTAACATGTACATTGAAAACATTTAAAAAGATCATGTTTTGCCATTTGAAAGCCATGTTGGAGATGACATATTGGTGTTAATACACGTCTTCATGTCGCTAGCATAGTGAAGGCTTACCTTTATGAGATTCAATTTCAAAATTATACTGACCAACATAAAGCCCAGATCATATTTAAATCCGATTATAGCATTTATATGATACTTTAAAACATCTCATTCGGAAAAGAAATCAAATATTATTTCTATGATACAGGGTGCTAAGGATAACAGCACAAAAAATTTCATTTCACATGCATATGCAATATTTTTCTCCGTGAGTATATGTATATAATCAGAAGACCAAGATATGAGCTCCTTTGTCTAATTCCCAACGGTAAAATTGAAAGAAAAAAATGGCTAGGACTAAAGAAACTCTTCTCTTGCTTGTTTTCTAGGAACATGGGTCCCTAAGAAGTAGAAGGCTCTGTGTATAAAAAAAATACGTGAATAATATCAAACTTGTACAAAGAAGTATATAGCAAACGTTATAATTACAGAAAACTATTTTCCATATATGTTGCTGAGACATATTAACAACTATATTTTAAAAGAAACAATAACTTACTGAGCAAAAGTTTTACAAGCTCATTTGAGTATTAGGTATACATTATTAAGCGTGCCGAAACACGTACGAAATTGGCAGTTAAAACTTTAAAACAAAATCTTTCTTTAAAATTTGTGGAAAAATTTAGCAGTTTTATTAACAAACATACCATGCTTTAGATTTACATACAAGAAACTATGTCAAATTATTATTCAGAATAATAATAATTTCAAAATTTTAACAAAAAAATATCTTATTTATCAAACTTAATCGTAAATTATTTATCAAACGCAAGAATATAGGAACCTGAACTTTATACGTTTATTTATTGACGTCCCACGAGGAAAATTTTAGTGTTTTTGACAACGTTTAAACAAATATTAACGTTAATGTACGTCAAATTTTAAAACATGGTACATGTATGTATAGTATATTCATAATCGATAACATTTTTAATGTACATTCTAAAAAATAAAAAAATTTAAAAATGATTTAACAGTAACACAACAATAGCCAAAAAATCACTGAACCCATGAACCGGGTACCCACAGTGGTTCAGTTTCTAGCCGATTGGCAGCACTGACGAGCTGACTGAAGGCAATGGCTAGATCGGCATTAACAATGGTCTCGTCGAAAAAATGATCGTACAAAAATTCGATTCTTGTAGCTGATCTTATGATGTCGTTGAATTCATCCTCCTAAAATGAATTTTTTCGTATTAGTAGTATTTATTGTATTGTATTAGCAAATAATCAGTGTACGGATGACAGTAAAGGAAGAAAAAGATCAGTTCGAAAAAATTCTACAAGAAACACTAGAAAACGTAAAATGTAAAAAGAAATTGTGTTGATGGAAGACCTTAATACAAGAACTATAAGGAAGGTTAGTAACAAAATAGTAGGCCCACGTGGAGACAATGTCATGTATCAGAATGGACCGAGAATGATTAACTTAGGGGACCAGTATTCGTGTAGAATATACAGTATGGTGCAAATGAAAGAAATAAATTCGTAATTCGTAAACCGGCAACTTTAAGGAAAAATCTCGAAACGGGTTGATTTTTATTTTTAATTTATTATATTTTGGCATACATATTATATGAGTGACGTCATCCATCTGGGCGTGATGACGTCATCGATGATTTTTTTAATGAGAATAGGGGTCGTGTGCTAGCTCATTAAAAAGGTTATTGAATTATCAATTCAGTAATATAAACACCAACATAATTATTTATACAGGGTGTCCAAAACAATTTTTTTAATTAAATTAATTGGCAAAAAAATAAGAATGTATGTAATTTATTTAATTCATAATACATTTTACTGTT
Organism: Diabrotica virgifera virgifera; assembly: GCF_917563875.1. Classification (NCBI taxonomy): domain Eukaryota; kingdom Metazoa; phylum Arthropoda; class Insecta; order Coleoptera; family Chrysomelidae; genus Diabrotica; species Diabrotica virgifera. The sequence goes on from NC_065449.1 coordinate 112,397,784, forward strand.
GTCACAAAACAGAAAAAAAGTGTAGCTCACAAACAAGCATTGCTTTTCGCCTAAATTTAATGTTAAAGTCAGCTCCCGCCGGCCACCTGCCTCTTGGAAGTTTGAACATTTAATTTAAGCGAAAAGCAAGTCACAGCAGTAAAATGTATCTTGAATTAAATAAATTACATTACATTCTTCTTTTTCTTGTCAATTAATTTAATAAAAAAAAAATTTGGCCACCCTGTATAAATAATTATATTAATGTTTATATTACTAAATAGAGAATTGAATAACCTTTCAAATGAGCTAACAAACGACCCCTATTATCTGTCCCTTTAAAAAAATCATGGATGACGTCATCACGCCCAGATGGATGACGTCGACTAGTATCATATATGTTTATTCCCAAAAATCACAATTTAAAAAAAAATCAACCTTTTTCGGATTTTTTTTAAAGTAGCCAGCCGACGAAAAAACCAATTTATTCCTTTCATTTGCACCACACTGCATAATGTTTTCTTTAGATATAAAGAGATACGAAATATATAAATATACATATACAAAACAAGTTCTTAATCAAAAATCAATAATGGTCTCCGTAATTGCTAGACAAGGGTCAATAATTAAGACCGAAAAACGAGAATAATATACATAGGTAGAGTAGTTGCCTGTGAATCAGAATAAAGAAATTCGGAAAGGTAAAAGGAATTCATGGAGAGAGTTTTGCGATGAGATTACAGATATCCCGGCCTGTTCTCGAATCCATAAGGTCCTGGCAAAGGATGGTGCTACAACTAAAGAAGTAGGTTTCCTAAAGAAAGGCTAATGGCAAATTTACGGACACCAAAGAAGAAAGTCTTATAGAACTGATAAACACGCACTTTCCGGGCTCAACATTTCTGAATGATGCAGATAGGCGAACCAACATAGACCAAAGGCTGATTAGGCCGAGATCTATAGATTGGGAAATAGCCACAGCAATCACAAGACCGATCAGAATTAGATGGGCTATAAATAAATTTCGGCCATATAAGTCTCCCGGGACAGATGGCATATATCCGATACTGTTGCATATGGGATTGGAGGTATTGATACCACACCTATGCAAGCTCCTCAAAGCCTGTTTAGCATGGGGAGTCATACCGGAAATATGGCAAAAGGTTAAAGTTATATACTTGCCTAAGGTAGGTAAAGTATCAGACTTAACACCAAAGTCATATAGACCAATAAGCATATCCTCTTTTCTATTAAAAACACTATTTATTTATTTTTATTTAGCGTATGGCTTAAGTATATCACAGAATATAGTTAGATTTATGCATTATACAATGCATCACAAACAGATGTCCAATTTTTTTATATATTCGATTGACCCTTCGGTTGCCATTACAAAGTCTATAGGGTCGCCTGTGTATGCTCTGCGTGGGCAGTCCTGAACAATGTGACTGATCGTCTGTCTTGCAGCGCCGCAGTCACAAGAAGGCGAGGGGAGTTTACCCCATCTGTGGAGGGAGTCGGCGCATCTTCCACAGTTTGTTCGAATTCGATTAAGGGCTGCCCAAATCTTACGGGGACGTTCAAATTCGCCAGGTTTCCCTATGATGTCCGGTAGACTATGGTAATGCGGATCTGTCCTACTTTCCCAATCTTCTCTCCATCGGGTATTTAAGTCAAAGTTGGATTGCTGCAGCGCTTGAGCAGATTGTAGAGGGGGTAACCTGGATCGGAGACGGTTTCCAAGAATATCGGGGATGTCGTTGTGGACTAGAAGCTGGCGACTGTCCATTATTTTGTTACATTCTTTAACCAATGCATGTTCGCGGCGTAGGTTGGGTGGTGCTATATTACTAAGGGTAGGTAGCCACATTGTAGGGGTGGGCTTAATTGTGCCTGTTATCATACGCATAGTACGGTTTAGTTGGGTGTCGACCAGGTGGGTATGCCTGCTATTTAGCCACACTGGAGCACAGTATTCTGCCACCGGATATATCAGGCCAAGAGCAGAGGATCTTAATGTTGATGCTGTGGACCCCCATGTAGTGCCGCAGAGTTTCTGTATTATATTGTTGCGTGTTTTCAATTTTGCTGCTGTTTTCGTCAGGTGTTCTCTGAATGTGAGCGTTCTGTCTAGAGTAACCCCAAGGTATTTCGGGTATTTATTGTGTTTTAACAGCTTGTTATTAAAATACACTCGCAATTCTCTGTTTGCCAACTTGTTGTTTAGATGAAAAGCTGATACTTCAGTTTTTGTAGTACTTGGCTGTAGTCTCCATTTCTTAAGGTATTCGCTGAGGATGGATAAGTCATTCGTGAGAGTGATTTCTGTAGTTTCTAAAGATTGGTGGCTTGTTGCAAGGGTCCAGTCGTCAGCATATCCAAACTTCCGAGATTCGGTTTCAGGCATGTCAGCAATATAGAGGCTGAAAAGTAAAGGGGCAAGGACAGAACCCTGTGGAAGACCATTGTTAAGTTTCATCTGTCTACTCGTCTCCTTTCCCATTATAACCTGGAAGGCTCTGTTGGTCAGCATGTTGTCAATGAGGTTAATTATCTTTCTGCAGGGGATAATGCGGGCCAGTTTATATATTAATCCCTGTCTCCAAACAGTATCATATGCTGCTGTTAGATCTATAAATACTGTTGCTGTCTTTTGTTTCTTTTGAAAACTAGCTTCTATAAAAGTTGTTAATGACAGCACTTGGTCCGTACAGCTTCGATGAGGGCGGAAGCCAGCTTGTTCAATGGGGACATTTTCTAGTATCCTGTGACTAATTCTGTTGAGGAGAAGCTTTTCTAATAGTTTATATACCATGCTGAGTAGAGCTATGGGGCGGTAGTTTTCTGGCTTATCGTTTGATTTGCCCGGTTTCGGAATTGCAATTATCTTTGTTCGCTTAAGTGAGAAAGGAATGTTACCTGACTGAAGTATATCATTAAAGAACATTGCAAGCCACTGTTTCGTGTATGCACCACTGTGTATCAAGAACTCTGGATGGATACCATCAAACCCAGGTGCTTTACCTGATTTCATTTCTTTCAGCGCATGTGTGATTTCAGAAATAAGTATTCTTGCTGAATATTCGAAGTTCGTTCTGTTCATTTGTTTTAATGCCCTTAAGTCTCTTTTCACGTTGGTAGTATGTGTTCGATCTCGTGGAGCTCTGGATAGAGATACTATATGGGAGGCAACCTTGTTAGGAGACATTTTAGACTCTCTGGATTCCAGCTGGTTAGCTCCTCCAATTTTCCGCAACAAGGACCATGCCTGCCGGCTTGATTTTTTGAAGTCAAGGTTTTCGACAGTCTTTATCCATTTTTGGCGTCTAGCTGTATCGATGTTGTGTAAAAGCTCATCGGCTATTTCTCGGTCACCACTTTCGAGAAACTTCGTGTATAAGTCTTCACATGTTTCAGTCCATCCAGGCACATATTCTTTGCGATACCCCCTAGGGATGGTTTTCTTGGCAGTGCTTATTACTGCGCCCACAAACCTCTCATAATGTTTGCTGGTTGGAGGGACCCAGCTCAAGGTCCGGTCTAGTTGTTCAGAGAATTTCTTCCAGTTTGCTTTTCTAAGATTAAAAACACTAGAAACACTAGAACACATTTTCTATTAAAAACACTAGAAAGGCTTCTGTATAGACACATCAGGGACGAAGTGCTAAAAGATAATCCTCTAAGCAATCGTCAATACGCATACCAACCTGGTAAATCTACGGACTCTGCCTTGGATGATCTAAATAGGCTTATCTCAAAGTCAATGGAGGACAAAGAGATAGCAATGGCCGCTTTTTTAGATATTGAAGGGGCATTTAATAATGTTACTACCAGCTCTTTGATAGGGGCTATGAGTAGACGAGGCGCACCTGCGGTAATTTGCAGATGGATAAGGGCATCCCTGGAGAATAGGATAGTAATATCCACTCTGGGTAAAGCAACCATCAAAGCAAGAGTAGGTGGAGGCTGTCCACAGGGAGGAGTTCTTTCACCTCTACTTTGGGCAACCTTGGTAGATGATCTTCTCAAAAATCTGTCCACAGAAGACTTTTACTGTCTAGGATACGCGGACGATATAGCAATCGTTGTCAGGGGAAGGTCTGCCCAGGTGGTGTCTGGAAGAATGCAAGCAGCCCTAAATATAGTTGACGACTGGTGTAAACAAGAGAGACTGATAGTCAATGCTCAGAAAACACAAATCGTCAACTTCACCAAAAAGACAGCACTACAAGGCCTAAAACCACCGGTGCTGGGAGGAAAAGAGATTTCATTTGCCAAAGAAACAAAATACCTTGGGGTTTATTTTGATCATAGGCTTACATGGAATACTCACATCATAAAAACCGCACAAAAAGCTACTATGTCCTTGGGCAGATGTAGAAGAATGTGTGGTAAGAATTGGGGGCTTAACCCCAAAATGACTCTATGGTTATACACAAGGGTTATTGGGCCCATGATAACCTACGGCTCGGTGACTTGGTGGACAAAGATGCAGCAAGTGGGAGCAATAAGGCTGCTAGGTAATACACAAAGGCTAGCATGCCTATGTATTACGGGGGCCATAAAAACCACTCCTACAGCAGCGCTGGAAGTCCTACTGAATCTACCACCACTTCATATCTTTGTGCAGGGCGAAGCCAGATCAGTGATGCACAGATTAATTCATGGTCAGCCACATATAAGCCAGGTGCATGGTGCTGACAATAGAAAGCTAATCGAGGAGTTAAAAGCCGATATTGTGATGGGGCAGCCTATCGATGCAACAGCAACGAGATACAGCTTTGACAATAAGTTTAAAATTAATATACCAGGCAGGGAAAACTGGAAGGAAGGTGTACCCATACAGGCGGTTGCTACCTGGTACACTGATGGCTCAAAAACATCGGAAGGTGTGGGAGCTGGCATAGTAGGGACAAATCAAGGAATTCAGTTTCCGGTTAGTCTATCAAAGGATGTCACAGTTTTTCAGGTGGAAATAACGGCAATCCATCACTGCGTGGAAGAAATAGAAAGGCAGCAAAGAACGTTCCGTTCAGTTGCCATTTTCACAGATAGTCAGGCAGCGCTTAATGCACTCAATTATGTAGAGGTCAAATCTAAGCTAGTATGGGATTGTGTGAGTGCCCTAAATAAACTAGGATATCGTGGCAAGGTTACGGTGGCCTGGGTACCGGGGCACGAGGGTCATAAGGGCAATGAAAAAGCAGATGAAATGGCCAAACAAGGCTCATCAATGCCATTCGTTGGACCGGAACCCTTCTGCGGCGTTGCAAAGGCAGTTACAAGAACGGCTACAAGAAAGTGGGTAGCTCACAAATCTTTGGAATGGTGGAGGAATTCACCAGGTCAAAGACAGGCGAAACAGTTCATTACAGAACATTCGCCAAAATTTACGGCAGACCTAATAAGCAAAGACAGGAAAACAGTCAAAGCCATAGTAGGTCTGCTAACAGGGCACTGTAAGCTGAATAGGCACTTAAAGCTGATGGGATTGGCAGATGATGACCTGTGCAGATTCTGTCACCTCGAAGAAGAAACAGCAGAGCACATTTTATGTCATTGTGACAATCTGGCAAATGTGCGGTTATTTGCATTAGGAGAACAAAATCCAACGGCAAATAGCTACATGGAAGGTTCAGTCTCGAAGCTATTATTCTTTTTAAAAAGGGTCAGGCTAGAGAACGTTATCTAGGACTAGAGGGCCACAATAGATCTGAAAAGGTCGCAGTGGAATAGGCCAGAAAGCCACCTCTCTAAATCTAATCTAATCTAAACCGGCAACTTTAAGGAAAAATCTCGAAACGGGTTGATTTTTATTTTTAATTTATTATATTTTGGCATACATATTATATGAGTGACGTCATCCATCTGGGCGTGATGAAGTCATCGATGATTTTTTTAATGAGAATAGGGGTCGTGTGCTAGCTCATTAGGAAGGTTATTGAATTATCAATTCAGTAATATAAACACCAACATAATTATTTATACAGGGTGTCCAAAACAATTTTTTTAATTAAATTAATTGGCAAAAAAATAAGAATGTATGTAATTTATTTAATTCATAATACATTTTACTGTTGTCACAAAACAGAAAAAAGTGTAGTTCACAAACAAGCATTGCTTTTCGCCTAAATTTAATGTTCAAGTCAGCTCCCGCCGGCCACCTGCCTCTTGGAAGTTTGAACATTTAATTTAAGCGAAAAGCAAGTCACAGCAGTAAAATGTATCTTGAATTAAGTAAATTACATTACATTCTTCTTTTTCTTGTCAATTAATTTAATAAAAAAAAAATTTGGCCACCCTGTATAAATGATTATATTAATGTTTATATTACTAAATAGAGAATTGAATAACCTTTCAAATGAGCTAACAAACGACCCCTATTATCTATCCCTTTAAAAAATCATCGATGACGTCATCACGCCCAGATGGATGACGTCGACTAGTATCATATATGTTTATTCCCAAAAATCACAATTTAAAAATAAAAATCAACCTTTTTCGGAATTTTTTTAAAGTAGCCAGCTGACGAAAAAACCAATTTATTCCTTTCATTTGCACCACACTGCATAATGTTTTCTTTAGATATAAAGAGATACGAAATATATAAATATACATATACAAAACAAGTTCTTAATCAAAAATCAATAATGGTCTCCGTAATTGCTAGACAAGGGTCAATAATTAAGACCGAAAAACGAGAATAATATACATAGGTAGAGCAGTTGCCTGTGGATCAGATCAGACCACCATTTGGTGATATCAAAAATATACATAAATAACGATCTCAATAGTTTAATAAAAATAAAATGTAATGAAGGTGAACAAATGTTGTTCTGAAGCTATTTCCTTGTGGCATTTTTATAATCAACTATTTATAACTATCAGTAGTATTTTGTATTTTGACAACGAAACCCGATTTGGGCTTCGAAACGTTAATAAAATCATTTTTTTGGTAAAATTGTGGCTTATTTCCCATTAAAAATAGTTGATTGTGAACAAGTGTAATGAGGGTGAACATATAAAATCAAAAAGGTCCCTACGGATAAACTAAACAACGAGTCAATCTCTTTTCTTTATAATTAGGACTAACATCAAAAGAAAAGATACGCAGGAAATAGCAAATGAAGAACGATATAAAAGCCCAAATATAGCCAGCAGCAGCAGAAGCATTTAGAAGGGAAAATTACCGGTTACAAAAACAAAAAACCAAATTGTTGGACAGCAAAGAAAAACTAAATAAAAGAAAAGAAGAAAGTACAGAAATAAGTTGACCATAGGAGATCAAAAAGATAGAAGACAGAGAATACAGAAGGCAAACTTATGAAGCAAAAACAAAAGATTTAAAGAGCAGCAATTGGACAAACAAAATTGTAAAGATATAGATAGTTTAATGAGAAACTCCAAAGAAAGGGAGGCATGGGAAATATTGAGGAACTTCAGAAAGAATACCCATAAATGAGTAAAGATAGAACCAATACAAATGGACGAATCGGTAAAATATTACTTAGAGTTATTACATAAAAAATATACAAAATTTCTCCCCCAATTTACGAAATAAGTGACAGACAAACACAAGTTGTAAATATATCTGAAAACGAAGTAGGAAATGTGCTAAAACGGATAAAAAATAATAGACCAACTGGCGCTGGAGACATACCTCCAGAACTGTTAAAACACGCCACTGAGCCCTAAATACAAGAGTTAACAAATTTGAATAAATAGCCCGATCAGGAAACGCAAAATTTTACGAAAACCTTCAAAAAAATAAAGGAAGGATAAAAATTTGGGAATAGGTAGTTGAAATTGTCTATTATTAAATACAGGGTGAAAACTTTTTCTCGGGGGTGAAAAAATATACGTTCAAAATAAGTCCGGAGCTGGATAAAATGACTAATTCTAAGTAACTTTTGTTCTATAGAGTTTTTTTACTAATTCAATACTTTTCGAGTTATTTGCGAGTGAATGTGTTCATTTTTGACAAAAAAAAATAATTTTGGACGGTTTTTCGGAGATAACTCAAAAAGTAAGTATTTTAGCGAAAAAAATATTCTTAGTAAAAATATAGCTTATAAAAAATTGAAAAAAATGGTGTACAAAAAATGCAGACCCAGTAGAAGCAGAGTTGTAGCTAATGAAATGTAGGTTCTTCTTCGTCAAATTCCAAATCGATTACTTCAATGTGAAATAACCAAGAAACGGAGCACTTTTCGGGGAAAATTAATTACAACTTTTTGAAAGTGTTTAAAAAAAGGTTTATTTTTGTTTTTTAAAAAAACTTCTAACATTAAAAGTAAGTGAGTTACGCTCAAAATATTGTTGGTTCCTTTTATTTTTTGGTAAAAAAATGGCGAAAATCACCCGCTTTAATTAGCTTCTCAAATAAAGTTGATCGTTACCGCTTTACAAGTTACTTTACTTATGTATTGTTTATAGTATCTATAAGTTTCATTGGTTCAAAGTGCTCAGTTTTGAAAAAAATTGGGTTTAAAATAAAACATTTTTTTAATTTTGAAAAAAATCGTAATTGTTTATGGAATTAACTTAAAAACAATTAGGAATACCAAAAATCACAAAGTGTAATAAAATGTACGTTTTGCTTTTGCTTCTCTGAATATTTTTGATTTTTTGTTTTCTTGTTAGACAAAAATTGGTTATGCTATGGCTGTTCAAAATTTGCCTAAACTCGTGATTAGTTACCCGTTCAAGCCATTTTAACTACAGCTTTTTCCAAACGAAGCACTTTGAACCGATGAAATTTACAGATCATATAAATAATACATAGACAAAGTAACTTGTGAAGTGGTAATGTTCAAATTTATATGTGATGCTAATTAGGGGGTGATTTTCGCGATTTTTTTACCAAAAAATAAAAGGGACCAACAATATTTTGAGCGTAATTCACTTACTTTTAATATTACAAGTTTTTTTAAAAAACAAAAGTAAACCTATTTTTAAACACTTTAAAAAAGTTAAAATGAATTTTTCCAAAAAAGTGCTCCGTTTTTGGGTTATTTCACATTGAAATATTCGATTTAGAATTTGACGAAGAAGAACCTACTTTTCATTAGCTGCAACTCTGCTTTTACTGGGTCTACAAAACTCACGTATACACCATTTTTTTCAATTTTTTATGTGCTTGTGTTGGGATACACGGCATCTGTTAGTAATCTTCTTATTAAAACAAATCCTTTTAATAATTTTAAATGTCTTTAGCAAAACAAACTACGTTTGTTTATAGTAAATACGATCGACCTAAATTAGCACATATCAGTGTAACAGTTTAGGTTTGACCAAGGTCGGTTTGCAATAACAATAGTATTCATTATTTTTATAACCGAGTCGACTCAGCGCTTTTAACCAAAACAATGTTACTTTCATTATATACCAAAACAATAAACAGGAGAAGACTAATTATTATCTTCTAATTCCATTGCGAAGAGTAAGTCATTAATATTTGAGATCCCAAAGGGAAAACATCACAGCTACTGAGAACTAACGTACCACCAGCTATTTACCGTTAGTACTCTAACTTATAAAATAAATGCATCTACGGTGATACGAGTTATTTCATCAACCCTTATGGTAGGGGGTAACCAACCCCTAATTATCTAAGGTGGCTCAGAAGTCAGGAGCCACCATATGGCGATCCAAGGCCAGGGAAGAACTCAGGACTGGTAAACTGGGACGAGTATGGACAAAACGTCTATGGCTGAGGATCTTGCACCTCGACCACCCTAGAACAGTGTGGTATATAGAAAAAGGATGGAGACGTCAGGCCCGAGACGGAGCTGAGAATGGTATGGAAAATGGAACTTGGTATGGAGATGGAACATCGTGGGACAATGGACAATGCTATGGAACGTGCAGCGAGAACTTTTGGGTGATACGAACACAGACCGTGTAAAAGTGGTAAGTCCATATTAGCTATTTTTATGGTATTTCCTGATTCGTATAATAATTAAGTATTTTATGATATTATTCCTGATTCGTATAACCATATAATAACGTAATATAATCGTAATTTAAGATACATAATCTAAGTTTTACCTATTTTTATCTACCTAGTTTATTTTAATTACCTTATTGGTATTATAAGGAATTTTTTTTACAAATATTATGGTTATTTATAGGACGTAATGATACATTTTTATTTGATATTGATTTTTATTGGATTTTTATATATTTACTAGCATATTTTTATCTTTACTGACTTTTTATCCATTTATTATTTTACCTACTGATTTGTATTACATTTTTTGGTCTACTGATTTTTATGGTGATTTATATTGATTGATATAATGATTTTTTATTGCAATTTACTATATTTTTACTATTTTTGACATAACATTTTATATACATATATATATTTACTATACATCGTAAGACTGTCAAATTTATGCGTTCGTTACGGGTACAGGAATAAGGAAAATGAATATTACAGGAATAAATGAATTATGAATAAATGAGTAGCAACAAAGTTACTTGGGAAGACTTCATCAAAATAGTTGAGGAGATTACGCAAGAAGTAACAAGACAAAGCAGAAGGGTCTTGAAGAAGAAAGTACCTAAATCTAAGGATATACAAGAAGAAGTAACGACACAGTTAATTAAATTGTATAACAAATTCACACATTTAACGAAGAAAAATTGGGAAGCGCTATCGGACAAACAAAGAGAAGCGTGCAACAAATATTTCGGAAAAATAAGAGACAAAGTTATACGCTCATTTCAAGCTGTAAACTTAAGAACAGTAGTTCCAAGTTCAATACACCAACCAATCGACAAGGAAATAGAGGAAGAACAAAGCGACGAAGAAGTAGAAGAGGAAAAAAGTGACGAGGAGATAGAGGAAAAAATTGACGAGGAAATAAAAGAGGGAAAAAGCGACATAAAACAAGATATAAAAATATTAAACATGGCTCTGACAATCAACGAATTTTTGAATATTGCAAGCAAGGTATTGCCCAACGAGTTTGATGGAACCGCAGGGAAATTACAACCATTTTTAGACGCATTAGAGTTACTTGGAAAAATAGCAGAAGGACATGAAGAAACAGCGATAACATTAATAAAAACAAGATTGACTAATAAGGCTAGAAACCTGATAACCACAGAGGATACGATCCCACTTATAGCAGCGGCACTGAAGAAGGAATTAAGAGGCGACAATCCGAAAACGATAATAGACAAGTTAGCAAAGAAAAGGCAAGGAAACAAAGATGCAGCAGTGTACGCATCCGAAGTAGAGGAATTAGCGGAACAGTTGAAGGTAGCATACATAGCGGAAGGAATGCCATTGGAGCTAGCGAAAAAATACACAACGGAAACAGTCGTAGCAACAATGAAACGAAATGTTAATACGGATAGAGCTAAGTTAATCCTGGAGGCAGGTAATTTCACAACACCGCAGGAAGTAGTATCTAAATTTTTATCGATTGATACGACAGAGGAGAACACACAGGGGAGAGTGTTCAATTATAGGACGAATTATGAAAATAGGAGAGGACAACAGCAATACCGAAGAGGATACCATAACAAATACGACAGAGGAAGAAGAAATAACTTCGGACAACGGAACGAAGGAGAAGAAACAGGAAACCAACGGAATTATTCCAACAGAGGATATAGACAATTCAACAACCAAACGTACAGAGGGAACCAGAGAGGAGGACGTAACAGAAACGTAAGGCTACTTGAGTTAGAAGACAGCCAAGAGGAACCAGAAAACCAGAAGTTGGGGTTTTGAATGAACGAAACAAGGAAAGTACACAGTCAGAAGTGGAATATAATATTTACAACTTCGATTTAAACCTAACGAATTTTGTACGAATGAAAACAGGAATCCTAGAAAACACAAATACCTTTATCATAGACACAGGAGCTGATATTTCAATACTGAAATGTTCACAAGATTTTATGAAGGAACATGTGAAACCAAACACAAAAGCGAAAATAAAAGGAGTAACTAAAGGAGAATTACAAACAATGGGAGAAGTTGAAACAACGCTAGAAGTAAAAGGATCTCGATTTGAGCATATCTTTCAGTTAGTGGAACCTAGCTTTCCTATTCCAACCGACGGAATCATTGGGAGAGACTTTATTTCAAATTTTCAATGCATACTAGACTACGCTAACCTTAAAATGCACATTAAAGACGACAACGATTGTTACATTAGTACAAACATTTTGGATAATATAGATAATGACACGATAATAATACCGCCTAGATGTGAAATTTACAGAGTCGTAAAAATTTTTCAAACGCTGAAGAATGACAGGATAGTGGAACAACAGGAAATACAACCAGGAATATTCATAGCGAGAGTAATTATTTCAAGTAATAATCCGTACATCAAAATTTTGAACACAACCTACGAAACAGTAAAAGTAGAGACAAACGCGATCAAAACATTAGACATTAAATTATTCAACACTACCTCGACACCGTAAGGTACAAGAGGACGGCTTAAGTAAGTAAGTATTATTCAACATATATAGACTGATCAACGACAGCAAGGATAGGAAAAAGGAATTACGGGAATCATTGAAGTTAGACATTCCAGAATACATACGCGATAAGTTAGTATCTTTATGTGAAGATTATTCAGATATATTCGCCCTAAGGCATGACATGCTAACATGTAACAACTTCTACGAGCAGAAACTAAGAGTTAAAGACCAAACTCCGGTATACATTAAAAACTATAGGACACCTCATGCACAAACAGAGGAATTAAACCGACAAGTACAAAAACTGAGAGACCAAGGAATAATAGAACCGTCTACATCAGAACACAACAGCCCAGTAGTGCTGGTACCGAAAAAGGCGATAGATGGAAATAAAGCATGGAGATTATGCATAGATTTTAGACAACTGAACAAGAAAATAGTCACAGACAAATTTCCTTTACCAAGGATAGACTCGATACTAGATCAACTAGGAAGAGCAAAATGGTTTTCAGTTATAGACTTAATGTCAGGTTTTCACCAGATACCATTAGAAAAATCATCGAGAAAATACACATCGTTTAGCACAGAAAATGGAGCATTTCAATTTACCAGATTACCTTTTGGATTAAATGTAAGCCCAAATAGCTTTTCAAGGATGATGTCAATAGCATTTTCGGGATTAACACCGGACAAAGCATTTCTTTACATGGACGATATAGTAGTAATAGGAATATCCGAAAAACATCACCTAGACAACCTGAAAAAGACATTCAAGACATGTCGAAAATTCAATTTGAAACTTAACCCAGAAAAATGTCAATTTTTTAGAAGAGAAGTAACATATTTAGGACATGATCTTTCTCAGGAAGGAGTATCACCAGACAAAGCGAAATATGCAACGATTGAACAATACCCGACACCTAAGACAGCGGAAGAAACAAAAAGATCCGTAGCATTTTGTAACTATTATAGACGTTTTATTCAAAATTTTGCTGAAATATGCAGACCACTCAACAGATTATCAAGAAAAGGAGTAGAATTTTTTGGTCAGAAGAATGTGAAAAGGCATTCAATAAGCTTAAATCATCTCTGATGAAGCCACCGATCCTAAAATATCCGGATTTCAATAAACAATTTATACTAACAACAGACGCATCCAACGAGAGTTGTTCAGCAATTTTAAGTCAAGATTATAACGGAATAGACCTACCAATATCATACGCATCAAGAAGTTTCAATAAAGGAGAATGTAATAAACCTATAATCGTTAAGGAATTACTAGCGATTCATTGGGGAATTAATCATTTCAAATGTTATTTATATGGAGCACCAACATTTTTAGTAAAAACGGATCATAAACCACTAACACATTTATTTGCAATGAAAGAACCAACTTCGAAACTTACAAGAATCAGATTAGATTTAGAGGAATACGATTTCGAAATAGAATACATAACAGGGAAAAATAACTATGCAGATAGTCTTTCAAGAATACAAGAATAACATTACATCAACTAAAGAACCTATACATAGACAATACCCATATATTAGCTATAACACGAGCTCAAGCAAGAGAAAATAAGAAGGAAGCAAGGCAAACGAAGGCAAGTGAACTCGCACTACAGCCAGAAGCCCACAAACAAACAGTAAGAAAGGTACTAAATAATTTAGAGGCGCATAGACTACCAATTTTGTCTTTTGGAGCAGAACTAATCTCACCAAGACTGAGCATTAGGGTCAAAAACAAAATAAAGTGCAGCAAGAGCATAGCCACAGGATTCAATCATTTTGATTTAAACCAAATGTTGGCACAGCTTGATAAGCTGGCGGTAGAGAATGCAGTACGTAAAGTAAAAATATACGTAAACGATATTATTTTTAAAGTGTGCACAATTGAGGAATTTATTAAACAAGGAAACGAAATATTGAAGAATGTAGAAATATACATATGTGAAGTACCAGAAACAATTGAAGATGACAAAGAAAAACACAGGTTAATAGAAGAATATCATAATCATCCGATGTTTGGAGGACACGTAGGAAATAACAGACTCATAAAGAAGCTAACAGCAAGATTTAGATGGAAAAATTTGGAAAAAGACGTAAGAAAATACGTTAAACAATGTCATAAATGTCAAATTAACAAACCGAAAAGAACACATGTCGAAGAATTCGTGATATCGGACACTTCTTCCAAACCATGGGACATAGTATACATAGATACGATAGGTCCATTCACTAAAAGTAACGAAGGTAATAGATACTGTATAACAATGTTATGTGAGCTTACGAAATACGCGGTTAGTATACCCGTGTGCAATAAAGAAGCAGAGACAATAGCCCGATGAATTTTTGATCATTTCATACCAACATACGGACTCATGAAGCAAATAAGAACAGACCAAGGCACAGAATATAAAAATGAAGTAATGCAGGAACTAACAAAGCTACTAAAAATAGAGCACAACTTCTCAACGGCATACCATCCACAGTCCATTGGAAGTTGCGAAAAACTGCACAGAACATTAAACGAGTACGTAAGAGCATTCATAGACGAAGACAGAGAAAATTGGGATGTGTGTAGCAGGATGTTCACATACTGCTACAATACAACCCCTAACGCGTATCATGGTTACACACCGGTTGAACTGTTATATGGCAGGAAGGTTAACCTACCGGAAGACCTTACACAGGAGATTCAACCATGTTACAATATAGATGCTTACTACAATGAGTTACGCTACAAACTACAAAGCGCACACGAGGGAGATAGAACCTTCTTACTAAAGCACAAAAAAGAGCGACAAGAAAAGAATAAGCTCAAAGCAACACCACAACACTTTAAAATAGGAGACCTAGTCCTGGTAAAAAGGGAAGAGAATGGTAAGTTTGATAGTCTTTATGTAGGCCCCTTCACAATAACAGAGGTAAATAATGTTAATTGTAAGATCAGATTGGAAAACAATAAAATCAGGGAAATACATAAGAATAGATTATATGCTTACAATCCGAGAACACAGTGAGTGACAAGTGAAACGGGAACAATGTCAATAACGAACATTTTTATTTTTTTTTTTGTATTTAATTATTATTTATAGGAAATAAAAAATGTATATATTGTATTTATTAAAACGCAGTAAGCAGGTGGTGGTACTAATAAAAGAAAAATTTTCTTCCTTTTCCGTAGTCAGAAAATTTTCGGAAGGAAAGGAAGATGTGTTGGGATACACGGCATCTCTTAGTAATCTTCTTATTAAAACAAATCCTTTTAATAATTTTAAATGTCTTTAGCAAAACAAACTACGTTTGTTTATAGTAAATACGATCGACCTAAATTAGCACATATCAGTGTAACAGTTTAGGTTTGACCAAGGTCGGTTTGCAATAACAATAGTATTCATTATTTTTATAACCGAGTCGACTCAGCGCTTTTAACCAAAACAATGTTACTTTCATTATATACCAAAACAATAAACAGGAGAAGACTAATTATTATCTTCTAATTCCATTGCGAAGAGTAAGTCATTAATATTTGAGATCCCAAAGGGAAAACATCACAGCTACTGAGAACTAACGTACCACCAGCTATTTACCGTTAGTACTCTAACTTATAAAATAAATGCATCTACGGTGATACGAGTTATTTCATCAACCCTTATGGTAGGGGGTAACCAACCCCTAATTATCTAAGGTGGCTCAGAAGTCAGGAGCCACCATATGCTATATTTGTGCTAAGAATATTTTTTTCGCTAAAATACTTACTTTTTGAGTTATCTCCGAAAAACCGTCCAAAAACATTTTTTATTTTGTTAATCATGAACATATTCACTCACAAATAACTCGAAAAGTATTGACTTAGTGAAAAAACTCTATAGAAGAAAAGTTGTTTAGAATCCGTCATTTTATCCAATTCCGGTCTTATTTTGAATGTATTTTTTTCATCTTCGAGAGGGGGGTATTCCCCTCCATTTTTTTAAATGGAGTGGATGTAGAATTGTATACTTTTTCTTATATAATAATAGACAATTTCAACTACCTATTCCCAAATTTTCATCCTTCCTTTATTTTTTGGGGTCAGATTGTTCTTTGATCGGGCTAAAATGCTTATTTGATAGAACAATACCGAAGGAATAAATATTGAAAGAAAAAGGGAAAGCAAAAATACTTGAGAAGAACAGAGTGGTTTTCGTCCCGGCCGCTCATGTACTGACAATGCAGGGTGTAACAAAAAGATAGGTCATAAATTAAATTAAATATTTGGGGACCAAAAATAGTTTGACTGTATCTAACTTACCTTAGGACAAATGTGCACATAAAAATAGTTACATCCCTTTGAAGTTACAAAATGAAAATCGATTTTTTCCAATATAAGTATCGAAAACTATTAGATATTTATTATTGAAAATAGTCATGTGATATCTTATGGTAGGAACATCTTAAAAAATATATAAGTAAAAGTTGTGCACCCCATAAAAATTTTATGGGGGATTTGTTCCCTTAAACCCCCCACACACTTTGTGTACGTTTCAATTAAATTATTATTGTGATAACATTAGTTAAATACAATGTTTTTAAAACTTTTTTGCCTCCTAATAGGTACTTTCTGGATAAGCCAGTTTTTATCGAGATATTTTGAACATTTCTTAAATCCACCACATATTTGTAAATGGATAAGTAAAGATTATAGACACCTGGTAATAATATGAAAATTTATGTATAACAATTTACATTTTTTAGGTATATTTTGAAACATATTAAAAAAGAAGTCACACCTCGATAAAAACTATCTTATCGAAAAAATACGAACAGGCAAAAAAGTTTTAAAAACAAGTTAGGTTCAATTGAACTATTTTTGGTCCCAGAATGTGATTTAATTTATGACCTCCCCTTTGGTTACACCCTGCATATTTCCTACAAAACAGCTCACAGAAAAAACAATAGCATTTAACATTAAATTGCTCATTGTATTCGTGGACCTCTAAAAGGCCTATGATAGTCTCCATATCAAAAACTTGTGGTATGAAAAAATGTAATGAAAAATCACGGAACAGACGACACCTACATAAATGCCGTAAAATCACTTTACGATGACAATGAATGTAAAATATCAATCAGGCAAAATTACTCACAACCATTTAAAGACGATAAAGAAATGTAGACAGATGAGACTAAAAATTGATAACTATATCCACATCCTTTTTTGCCGATGATAAACTAATTTTAGTCGAAGACAAAGACAACACCATTTACATGATAAATAACGTGAAAAAAGAATAATTATTATTAAAAAAGATAATCCCGCATAGGAATAAAAGCAAAAAGAGTAGATGGATAAACATAAAACCCACTCAAAACAAAAATCATTGACAAATACCCACAGGCAGGTATATAGGCCAGGGTAATAAGTCAAAAATATACCCTGTTCGTGACACTTCAGCAGCCAGGGTTCTGAAGCGTTTTTTCAACAGGTAATACCTATAGGAACAAATTATAACTTTCCTGCGTAGGATCTGGCAGCCATTTTTATTTATAAACAATTAACTGTCAAAAAATGGCATTTTCCCCTTTTTTTCAAATCAACGGAAAACAGTGAAACTTATGATTTTTTTGTACAAATATCTTCGATATTATGGAAAAAGCTTTAAAATGACGTATTACAAAGTTTGATATACTTATTTATTGTTAATGTAATTGCGAAAAAAGGTAGGAATTGTTAGTGTACATCTTTGAAATTTCTGTCAAATGAGGGTTCTTTGGTGCTTAATATGTGATAAAAATTTCAAAGCGATTCATTCAATTATTTAAATTTTATTCAAATTGTTTATCCCATAGAGCATTTTTTTGCAATAACATAAGTCAGAAAAAAATGACCTTAGAACCATTCCACAGGTGTCAAATGAAAGAGCATGAGCTACATTTTCAATATGGTTTAGAAAAGTGAATAAAGAATGCATTTATTAGTAATAAATAATTATGCAAAAGTATCGTAAATCGTCAATTTTTCTTTATAAACTTTTTGAATAACTTTTTCCAAAAAAATTAACTTTTTTACCCTGTTTTAAATGCACAACTACCAAGTAATGTTATCTATATCATAATTGATAAAAAATTTTAATAAATATGTATAATTTCTTATATAACAAAATAAACAGTTTATAAAGAAAGATTTACGATACTTTTGCATAATTATTTATTACTAATAAATGCATTTTTTATTCACTTTTTTAAACCAAGTTAAAAATATAGCTCATGCTCTTTCATTTGACATCTGTGGAATGGTTCTAACGTCACTTTCTTCTGACTTATGTTATTGCAAAAAAAATTATCTCTGGGATAAACAATTTGAATAAAATTTAAACAATTGAATGAATCGCTTTGAAATTTTTATCACATATTAAGCACCAAAGAACCCTTATTTGACAAAAATTTCAAAGCTGTACACTAATTTTTACCCAAAGAACCCTTATTTGACAAAAATTTCAAAGCTGTACACTAATTTTTACAACAGTTATTGCGAAAATATTTTTTTTTGTAATTCCGACCTTTTTTCGCAATTATATTAACAATAAATGAGTATATCAAACTTTGTAATACGTCATTTTAAAGCTTTTTCCATAATCTCGAAGATATTTGTACTAAAAAAAACCATAAGTTTCAGTGTTTTCCATTGATTTGAAAAAAAAAGTGAAAAATGCCATTTTTGACACTTAATTGTTTATAAATAAAAATGGCCGCCAGATCCTACTCAGGAAATAGTTAGAATTGGCTCTTATAGGTATTACCTGTCGAAAAAACGCTTCAGTACCCTGGCTGTTCAAGTGTCATGGAAAAAACCTTATTACCCTGGACTAATACTGTAATAGATATAACAATTATCCTAAAATAAATTTACAAGTCCAAATAATCTTACCGTAAAACCTCTGGAATTGTTAATATCAAAAGTAGATCTTGCATGACACGCGTTTCTGGTGTCTTTGAGAATCTCCAGACTTGGTGGTTTAATATAAATTATATAAGGTTTCAGCTGGGGCGTCCGTAACATCTTCAGTGCTTGATAATGCGGATTGAGTATACAGACTTTTCCAGCATTTACGATAGCTTTGACACTTTCTGCTGAGGTCCCGTAAAGATTTCCTTTGTATTCACCAAACTCGATGAATTTGCCGTCTTCAATATCTTTCTCCATAATTTCTCTAGCCACAAAGAAATATTCTTTGCCATCTTCTTCACCAGGTTTCATCTGCCGCGTTGTAACTGTTAAAACATTAAAATCACAATTGAATTACTCATTATACTTATGATTTTTTCTAACCAAATTAAAAAATATTTTACAAATAAAAGTAATGGTTAGTTCAGGAAATAGAAATATTATAAACAAAATTAGGGAAATTGTGCAGTCGGGCTAGACGAATAACAGGCCTAACCTTGCATACCGAGCTGCCTCTAATTTTATTTTTCTAATCTTTAAGGGGGTCAATAGTAGTGTAAATTTAAAACCGCGACTGAATTCTGCCGTTGCGTTAACCGCCACCTTGATTTTAAACGAGAACCGTTTTTGCCCAATATCTCCACTTTCAACTTTCCTATAAAAAGTGGTAGGTACTAAAATTGTTAAAAATGTGATTTTCTAGAATTTCGTGCATTTTCTAGATTTTATTATATTTTTTTTTCGTGCGGTCGGTATTTTCCGAGTTATAGTGACAGTTAGAGCATACTTATTGAATTATCTCGTTTATTATTACTTTTACGATAAAAATTAACCTATACAAAAATAAAGAGAGTTAAATTTTATACAATTTTGATCGCTTTCATTTTTTGCTAAAATCAATATTTAGGGTAGTACGTACGCGGTAAAAGGGCGAGCGTAGAACCTGATTGGTTTTATAGCAATTGTTTTTGTTCAATATCTCCGCCATTTTTAACTTTTCGACAAACAATGTAAGGAGTGAATTTGCAAATTGCGATTTTCTACAATTTTTCGAGAGAACCAGTAGCAGATCTATGAGGGGGGGGGAATGGAGAAAAAAATTGTTGAAACCTAATATATTATGGTATACAACCAGCTACTGGGATTTCCCATTGATTTTGTAATAATATATTATCTGATTTGAAACTTAAACTATAGACAGACAAATTCAACCCAGTAAACTCGCTATTAAATAAATTAAGTGAACTTAATGCATATAAATTATTATAATGCATATAAATTATTATTTATGTATGTTTTTTATGTAGTTTGGTTGGTGTTTAATTGGAAATTCCAAAAATGGTATTTAATATAATTCTCTCCATTTTTGTTTATGTACAATTATGTCGTAAAGTTAATAATAAACGAGATAATTCAATGATAATTCTTCCCCTCCCCTTAAACTATTTTCCCCCTTTAAGTCGAAAAATATTAACGGTCTTCTTTAAAATCAAGATGGCGGCGAACACAACGGCGCAATTCAGTCGCGATTGTAAATTCACATTACTTTTCACGTCCCCTAAAGGTTAGAATGATAAAATTTGTGGCAGCTCGAAAACGAAATTCAATCCAATATGCTCCCCCACCCCCTTCTACACTATTTTCCCCCTTAACTCGGATAATATCGACCGCACGAAAAAAATTCTTAAATAGTAGTTTTAATAAAAAATGTTTAATAAAACTGGAATAATGATGCGGCTGTAGTTTCGTGTTGCAACGAAATTGAAAACGGTTATTCATTTTTGAGTACTTTTAATATAATTTGGGATATTAGACTGGCATACTACCAATTGACGATCAGGGGTAGATCAGAGCATTTTGAATAGGCCTGGTGAACCTCGGATAGACTTGGAGTTTTGAACATAGGGAAAAACTAGGTTATGAACAAACTAATACATAAAATATGCTTGTACAAAATAGGATAAATTTTCTTCCGAATAACCTTCGGATCTTAATAATTGGGTTAAGTTATATGGTTTGGTGATTTTGGGTATTTTGGTTATTTCTTCATTTAATAGTTTTACTTCATTAATTATTTTAGAACAGCCTAATATCATGTGCTTCGTTGTATCTTCTTTTGCGCGTGGACAATTAGGAGAATCACTTAATTTTACTTTAAAAGGATGGGGACGTATTTTTGGCTGCAATGCTATTCAAATAGGGATTAATTTTTTTCGAATCCTGAGAAAACTAATAAGTATTTTTGAAAAATTTAAACGCAGAATGAAAGATTACGTTATTAAAAAGGGCCGAAAGTCCCTGAGAACTTCTATAATGTTTATTTTAATAAGTTACAGGGGTGAAAAACTAAGAGAAAATTTAGTGTTATTTTTAATTTCAAATATCTAATTCAAAATAAACTTTTTATTTATTCTAAGGGACTTTCGGCCCTCGGTAATAATTTAGTCTTTCATTCGGCGTTTAGATTTTTAAAAAATATTTATTGGTTTTTTCAGGATTCGAAAAAAATGAACACAATGTCCGTGGTAATATTTTCCAAATCTATCTTTGTCATACAATGCACTCAGTCGAATAGAATATTGTCAGGATAATGTCAGTCAGACACTGACAATCAGTGACAATTTTAAATATTTGAAATGAATCGGGAATATTTTGAGTTGTTGATTAAATAATATTGATATATAGTGTATTTGATAAATAAATGATTTAAGACGTGAACTTTATAAAAAGTTATTTATTGTGTATTATTTATGGAAGATAGAAGCAGAGAATACATCAAGATATATTCTGTGATCCAAGTATTTTGTTGTTAAAGATGTTCAAAATTGTAAGCGTTCCATAGTAACAATATATTATTAAAAAATCACTTTAACACTTTTCCTCTTTTCTCGATTGAGTATTAGTTTTTGTTGTAGGTACATACAGTCGGAAAAATGAAAGAATACAAATGAACGAACAGATAAAACACGCTGTATTTTCCTGTCACCGTGCCACAAAGAAAATTGTCCAGTGTAAGTACATGTAACAATAATTATTACATGTGCTTGCGCTGGCCAATTTTTTGTCTGACACGGTGACAGGAAAATACAGCGTGTTTTATATGTTCGTTCATGGGTATTCTTTCATTTTTCCTACTGTATAAATTATTACAATCACTGAATACATAGTTAGTGAAAAAATTATCACATTTTTATTAACTTGCAATTATACAAAAAATAACAGTTATCCAAGAACATTCAAAAGCCATCTCTTTAAGTTAGTTATGACATTGTCAAGTAGAACTACATTCTAGTAATATTTACATATCCATACCAGTGTGAATTTTACTACACGTAATTTGCCATGTAAAGACAGAAAAGGTAGGGATAGCCGTAAAATATTTGCGAATTATGTACCCATAGCCTTAAAGTTATACTGAGGGGTTAAACATGGTTAATAGTCCAGGAACTGAAACTTTTCAGCTCGCAATTTTTACAGAATGGATCGATTTGCTTGAAAATTTGAGAATAAGTAGTGGATAGTCCAAGGATCAAAATCTATATGAAGGCGAAAGGGGGTGGTTGCCATCCCACCTTGGGGGTGAAAATTTTTTATTATATTTTGGCCGCAAAAGTTAATAAAAACTTTCATTTTAAGCAAAAAATGTTTTAATAATTTTTTTGATAAAATTAATATTTTTCGATTTATTCACTATCGAAAGTGTTAGTTTTATATCGAAAAATCAATGTTTTTCGATATTATACTCATTTACGATTCACTCAATTTTTGCCATAGAAAAATGTTTTTCAAACCAAGCTCTTGGGATTTAAATAACCTACAATCTCATATTTGAACATTTTTTCGTATCTCTGATGCTAATCTTTCTGGTCTGAAGAAAATGGCATTTTTTACCAAACTACAAAAATTCGTTATTCGCTTTGACTCCAGTTTTTTTTTAAACTAATCATTCTAAGCCAGTCAATCTTCTGGAATCTATTACTAATACATAAATAAAGAAGTATTAATAAGACCAATCACTAAAAACACTGCTAACTTACATTATTAAGCTTCCAATTGGATATATTTTTTTTTTCAAAAAAATATATTGATTTTTAACCGTAACTTTTTTAACTAATTTATCTCTATACTCCTTCCGTTTTGCCGTCCACCATCACCCCCAGGTATTTGAAGCAATCTACTCTCTGGAATGTGTTTTCACCTATCTTTATTTCTGTTATTCTGTTTACATTGTCTCTTGTGCTTATAAGGTATTTTGTTTTATTCTGATTGATTATTAATCCTCTCGTCTTTGCTTCTCTTACCAGGGTTAAAAGTACCTCTTCTACCAGTCCTAGGTCATCCGCATATCCTATGATCTGTGTTGAGCTTTGAATAATTGTCTTTTTCAGTCCTGTGTCCCTAATCACTCCTTCTAGAGCGATATTAAATAGTGTCGTTGACAGACACTCCTTGTCTTACCCCAAGTTCTATTTTTATGTCGTTTGTATCTCATTTGTTTTAACTTTTGCTGTTGAGTCTTTCATTGTCATTCTAGTTAGTCTTATTAATTTTACCGGTATCTCCATTTTTTTCATTTCCTTTAATAATTGTTGTCTGTATATACTGTCGAAGGCCTGCTGGAAGTCGATGAATAGTATGTGTAATTCTATGTCATGTTCATAGCTTTTTCAATTGTTTGTGTTAGTACGTGTATTGCATCTATTGTTGATCTTCCTTTTCTGAAGCCCTGTTGGTATGGTCCTATAATTTTTTCTGTGTATTGATTTAGTCGGTTTCTTATAATTGTGGTCAATATCTTATACGTTGTATTTAGTAGCATAATTGCTCTGTAGTTGCAGCACTTAGCTGGATCTCCTTTCTTAAATATTGGTGCGATATGTCCGTTTTTCCATTCTATGGCATGCTTTCGTCCTTCCAAATTGTAACCATTAACTTGTGCATTTGCATGTTATTACAAGTTTTAATTGTCAATAGCTCACTCAGTTTTTGTCATAGAAAAAATATTTGCTAACCCCGTTCTTGGGAATTAAATAAGCTACAATTTTATTAAGGTCAATGACTAATTTTAATTAGGGTGGTAAGTAGGGGGAAGTTTTCGATCACTTTTTCGCTGAAAAAAATAGGGACTGACATTCTTTTCATAATAAGTCACTTAGTTTTTGAGCTAGAGACTTTTTTATTTCTGTAGATAGATATTTTTAAATACTTTAAATTAGCTTGAACAAGTTATCCTCGAAAAATGCACAGTTTTCCCGTCTTTTGAGTTTGAAACTACAATATTTAGCATTTGACGAAGAAGAGCTAACATATAATAAAATATAGCTCGATTACTATTGGCCTTAGAGAAAATAAAAAAAAAAACCGTTTTGTTTATTTTTTCAAAAGGTACATTTTTGTTAAGAGGATGGGTACGTATTTTCGGCTGCAATGCTATTCAAATGGGGATTCATTTTTTTCGAATCCTGAGAAAACTAATAAGTATTTTTGAAAAATTTAAACGCAGAATGAAATATTACGTTATTGACGAGGGCCGAACGTCCCTGAGAACTTCTATAATATTTATTTTAATAAGTTACAGGGGTGAAAAACTAAGAGAAAATTTAGTGTGATATTTAATTTAAAATATCTCATTTAAAATAAACTTTTTATTTATTCTGAGGGACTTTCGGCCCTCGGTAATAATATAGTGTTTCATTCTGCGTTTAAATTTTTCAAAAATATTTATTTGATTTTTCAGGATTCGAAAAAAATAAACACAATGTCCGTGGTAATATTTCAACGCACTCAGTCGAATAGAATATTGCCAGCATACTGTCAGTCAAACAGTGACAATCAGTGACAATTTTAAATATTTGACATGGCGTCGGGAATATTTTGAGTTGTTGATTAAATAATATTGATATATAGTGTATTTGATAAATAATTGATTTATGTAAGACGTGAACTTAATAAAAAGTTATTTATTGTGTATTATTTGTGGTAGATCCAAGCAGAGAATACATCAGGATAATATATTCTGTGATCCAAGTATTTTGTTGTTAAAAATGTTCAAAATTGTAAGCGTTCCATAGTAACAATATATTATTAAAAAATCACTTAAACACTTTTCCTCTTTTCTCGATTGAGTATTAGTTTTTGTTGTACATATAAATTATTACAATCACTGAATACATAGTTAGTGAAAAAATTATCACATTTATTAACTGAATTAATAATTTGCAATTATAAAAATAACAGTTATCCAAGAACATTCAAAAGCCATCTCTTTAAATTAATGATGACATTTTCAAGTAGAATGACATTCTAGTAATGCTTACATATCCATACCAGTGTGAATTTTACAACACGTAATTTGCCGTGTAAAGACAAAAAAAGTAGGGATACCCGTAAAATATTTGCGAATTATGTACCAATGGCCTTAAGCAAAGTTGTTTTGATAAAACGAAAACTTTTTGAGTTATTAGCAGAAAACTGATTAAAAACATTGATTTTTTCGATGCATCAACAGACAAAATGGATGAGATAGAATATGGCAAAATGTTACGATAGACCCTTATAACTTTGAAAGAGTGGAGAGTTTTAAGTACCTCGGAGCAACAACCACTGCAGATAACGATATCACGGAAGAGATTAAAGGAAGAATGCAGCAAACAGATGTATGTATAGCCTCCACAATACTATTAAATTTAAGAGCCTAACACGAGCATCAAAGATCAGAATATATATAACAGTGATTAGACCGGTGCTCATGTGTGGGTATAAGACGTGGACTCTGACCAAAGCAATTGAAAGGAAACTTGGATGTTTTGAGGGAAAAATCCTCATAAGAACCTTTGGACCTTATCACGACCCTAATAGCAACCAATACCGAATGAGAACAAATGCTGAGGTCACGCAGATGTATAGGACGAGCGACGTAGTCCAACAAATTAAATCTCAGCGTCTAAGATGGGCTGGCCATGTCCATAGACTACCTAATAACCGCCTTGCCAAGCTGATATGGGAGGAAGCCCCCCCAAAAAGAAGAAGGCCCTTAGGACGCCCACGAATGCGATGGAGAGACAATATATGGTCAGATTTAACAATGGGGCTACCCACTAACCCAACATTCATGGACGACCGTTCAAGATGGAGGCGAGTTGTGCAGTCAGCCAAGACTCACCCCAGGTTATAACGCTACCAGAAGATATTTTAGCAGAGTTACCACTACTTTTGCAAATAAATAATAAATTGGTGTACTTTTTAGAGCTCATGACACAGTATTAGACACTTATTTACTACGTGATCAATTTTTTCTAGTTGACTTTTTGACGTCTGGTCATAGAAAAAACAACCATAATCCAGTATTGACCTAATGTAGGATTTGTACAGCAGGATTACTAAATTTGGATTTGACCACCATACTGACTGTAATTCCTTTTTATATTTTCTGGATTATATTATGATCCATGTGATTTTCTATGTCATTTTTTATCCAGACTCATTCCTAAGTATTTTACGGATACATGTACGTCCAATGTTATTTCGGTTGGAATGGTTTTTCTTTTTCTCGTAAAAATGAACACTAATGTTTTTTTTCTAGAAATTTTTAGACCATTACACCATACATTGAGGTTCTTATAAGCTATATTTATTGTTTTGCTCTCCTTCTTCAATATATTGATATACTTAATATACAGGGTGAGGCAAATAAAGGACCTATTAGAAATATCTCGAGAACTAAAGGCAACAGAATCATGAAAATTTGAATTAAGGGGATTTGAAGAGTCATCTATTTAATGAATATATTTTCATCTATTTGCTACTTCCGGTTATACCGGAAGTTGCTTATAACTTCGTTTTTTTTTAATGAGACACCCTGTATATTTTTACATTTTTGGATTCTCTTCGATGTCTTCTTTCTTAAAATATGAGGTTTTGTAATGTTATACAAGGTATTTTAAAAGATAATTACGTTTTTTTATTAATTTCGTAGCACCATTCACACCCTGTAGAATTGTAGTAGTTTGACATCTAAAACTCTATTTACGTTCAAATGATTTTTAATATAGTCTACTATTGTTAAGAATCATTAGTATAGCTAAATTTTTAATTAAATCTAACACCCTGTATTTTAGTATTCTAATGAAATGATATTTTATGGTACTTTTTTATTTCTTAAGCATTCTCGATACCTAACTGCTTTAATTTGTGCTTAATTGTTAATCGCACCAACAATCTTATTTACGTAGGTATTTTGATAGCTAAACTTATTGGTAATTTTAAGGATCAGTCTGGTTTAATATGTATTTATTTCTGAAAAATTATTTGTGATTGAATTTTTTTACGGCCAACCTAATAAAATTTTACGTATTTTTTGTTGCAATTAATGTTTAGCTTGAATCACCAATAACTCACAAATTAAAGCAATTAGGTATAGGGAATACTTATAAAATAAAAAAAAGTACCATGAAATATCATTTCATTACAATACTAAAATACAAGGTGTTCCGTTTAAGAAACCTTAGAAAATATTCATTCCGAGTTTCGACCAACCCTGTATACTAAAATTTCAAAATTAGCTATACTAATTATTCTTAACAATAGCAGACTATATTAAAAATCACTTGAACATAAGCAAAGTTTTTAATGTGAAACTATTACAATTCTACAGGGTGTGAATGTTACTACGAAATTAATAAAAAAACGTAAATATCTTTTAAAATACCTTGTATAATATTACAAATCCTCATATCTTAAGAAAGACGATATCGAGGAGAATCCAAAAATTTAAAAACATACAATAATGTCCCATTAAAAAAGTCAGTAAGTAAGTAAGTAAGTAAGGTATTATTTATTGTCAAAAAATTTTTACAATTTGTGGACAAAGCTTATACAAAATAAAAAATACAATAAAAAACAAAAAATAATAAAAACTACAAACAAAATAAAAATAGAAACAGACACCAAATAAATGGCGTGAGTTATACTACTTAAATACAATTTTATAGTTATTAAGTACACATTAAAAAAATTTTAAAAATTTTGCAAACAATATGTATACAACGTCAGAGCAAAAAGAAGGCGAACGAGGAAAAAGGAAAGGGAAAGTAAATCAAAAGATCTATGCCGCTGCAAATATGTACAAAAGTACTCGAAAGTAATAATCCTGCAAGTCAATTTGCTGATTTTTAATCGTTTATAAAAAAAAGTCATTCACTGTATAAAAAGCTCTCTCAAGCAAATAAGCTTTCAAGGCCTTGCGAAAAGCGGGAAATGCTGCAATAGATTTGATGTTAGATGGCAGGTGATTGTGCATTTTTCTCGAATTGTATAGTATAGAGCACTTAACCAGCTCAGACCGTGGGGTTGGCAGATAAAGATTATGCTCCACGTTTCTAAGGGGATATTTGTGAGTGGGTCTCTCTGGACCTTCTGATGCATGTTTGCGGATTAAACAAACGGATTCAAAAACAAACAAAGAAGGAAGAGTTAATATTTTAAATTTTTTAAAGAATTCCTGACAATGAACTCTGGAAGGGCGTACCGAAGATGAGACTCAAAAAGGTCATAATAAACGGTCCTAGCTGTTGACAAATTCATTTCCGTAGCAACTGATCTTAGCGCAAAACAAGCAGAACTTAATTTTTTGTGTAAGGCATCAATGTGCAAGTTCCATTTTAGAGACTTATCCACAATAAGCCCTAAGAACTTCACCGATTCAACTACCTCTAGACTGTTGTTATTAAGTACTAAAGGTTGCATCATGCTGTTGTAAGGTAGGACTTTGGTTTTAGAAACGCTAAATAACAGGAGATTCGAATCGCACCACGATTTAATGGTGACTAGGTCTGTAGCTATGGTATTGCGAAGATCCATAATATCCGTGTTACTCCAAGTAATACTAATATCATCTGCAAAGAGACATATTTTACCTTTAATGTTCAGACTAGAGATGTCATTTATGTATATCAGAAACAATAAAGAGCCTAGAACTGAACCCTGAGGTACCCCACATTCTAATGGCATGCAAGAAGACGTCTTCGTGTCAACCCTTACAAACTGACTTCTTTTATTAAGATATGATTTAAGCCATTTAAGAGCCTTTCCCCTAAATCCATAGTGCTGTAATTTGTCAGTCAAGATGTTATGGTTTACACATTCGAATGCTTTAGAGAAATCACAGAAAATTGTTGCTGTAGAGTGATGGTTGTTTAGACTGGAGTAAACATGATCAAAAAGGAAGAACATAGCATCATTCGTGCATTTGTCACTCAGGAATCCAAATTGATGTGGAGTAAGCAATTTGTATTTCAACAGAAAAGATAAGATTCTTTTTTTTTTACCAGACTTTCAATTATCTTCGACAACGTGGGCAGGAGTGCAATAGGGCGATAATTCGAAGCAAGATCTTTATCGCCTCCTTTGTGTATAGGAATAATTATCGCTATCTTAAGGCAGCTTGGCAAAAACTCCAGTTTCGAATGACCTGTTTATTAAGGTAGTAAGATGGTTTAAAGTGCAATCAGGTAGAACAGAAAACATTTTAAGAGTGAGGCCATCAGTCCCAGATGACGATTTGTTTTTAATGTCATTTATTGTAGAGCGTAGTTCACCTAATACTATGGGTGTAAAAAAGAAAGTATTTACATTCTTATGAGAAAGATATGAAATCGGATCCTGAGAAGGAGGTATAGTATTTGTTAAATTTTTTGCCACATTTACAAAGTAATTGTTCAGGGTCTCAGGAGAAGTCGAGATTGTGGTGGGAGAAGAAGTCTTATCTCTCAGTTCATTTACGATAGACCACGTTTCCTTAGCAACATTACCTGACGAAAAACGAAGTTATAAGCAACTTCCGGTATAACCGGAAGTTGCAAAGAGATGAAAATATTTTCATTTAATAGATCATTCTCCAAAACCTCTTCATTCCAATTTTCATGATTCTGTTGCCTTTAGTTCTCGAGATATTTCTAATAGACCAGTTATCTGCCTCGCCCTATAAAAAAATATCATCGGCGTATTGTAGTATAGAAATGGTTTCACTCTATTTCACAATATTATCATTAAAAAGCAGCTGTGAAATGAAAACGTGAAAAATATGAACCATTTACTGATGGTTTGTCTATTGGAGTATAATTTTCAACTGGTAAAGGACATGGTTTAATTATCACTCTTATTGTAAAAGATTAAGATATGTTGATCAAGGTTAGTTTGTTGATCAAGGTTTGTTAGGATTTGTTTCAAGCTCTACGAAAGACTATCAAGAAGAAATGACTTTTCGAATATTATTTTGGTCAAATTATACATTTCGCACTTATCAATTATATCGCAGTCGTGTTATAATGCTCTTGTTTTCATTCACTACACATTTCGAAACACAATTAAAAATAAATGTTCAAAAAATAATTGTCCCATTACTTACAAGGAGTCGGCGTCCTATATTTGCCAGGATTGGTATCGATGAGTCTTCTTTTCAATTCGTTTCTTCCAATACCAGGCGCGCCGATGAGTACAATCGGTCTATACATACCAGGCCTCGGATACAATTTGGCCACTTCTTCGTAAGTGGCTAGCTGCTCCCGGTCGAAATCATCATTTTCAGCTATATCATAGATAATCTTTTTAGTTTTAGGTTTAGATGCACAACGAGGGGATTTCGGGAACTGACTGCAGGTTAGAACAGGCAAAGCTGAAACAGAGCAAAGCCCTACGGCCGCCAAAATGGTAATGGTTAGTTATGTTAATGAATGATTTAGCATGCATGGATAGGATTTTAACTAAGTGACTGAATGTCCTGGATGCAAGATGTCTTGTTTTTGTAAGAGATAGATACCTAGATATTGATTCCATCACTTTTATTATTATTAGAATTAGTATTATTGTTAGCATTATTAAATAATACCGTATTAAACACAAATAAAAATTTTTAAAACAAATTGAACGATTATATCTAGTTTACCATATGGTAAATGAAATACTGATGAAATAAATTATATTATATAATTCTATTTAACAAAAACCTGATAAATACTCTCGGTATTCATTACATTTTGTGAAAATGGTTCTAGAGTGGCCAAACTTAGATCTCTTCGCCATCTATTCTGGCGTCTTCCTACTAATAGTTTGCCATGTACTCTATACTTTTCTCTATATTTTATAATATATATTATATTACTATATATGACTAATTCATACCTTTCACCTCTCAACACATGACCTAACTATTGTATTTTCCTATCTTTGATTATGCTTATCAATTCTTTTTGTTTACTCATGCGCCGAAGTATCTCATCGTTGGTAACTTGTTGTATTGATAGAATTCTTAGCATCGGTCTGAATCTATAGATTTCAGAGACAACTATTCTTTTTTTTTTTCATTTCAGAGTCCATTGTCCAAATTACACAGCCATTGAGCAATATAGAGAAAACGTAACATTTAATCATTCGGATTCTGGGCTCCAGACTAAGGTTTGATCTTGTAAAAAATATTTTGATGTTCATGAATGTTTTTCGCTTATTTAATTATTAATACGAGTAGATTTCCTCAGGTTCTTAGGCCGGGATATTCTTCATCTTCCCACGTTTTCGCTTAGTGGCGCCGAGCTAAAAAGAAGGAGGAAGGCCAGAGAGGCGGCGGGGAAGGCACCTACGGGAGCCACCCATCCCTCTCTAGCCCCTCCAAAAACAAAGGTGAGGGTGCCCGCATCGGGCCTTTGGGGCCTTTCACCCAGGGTGGTCGCCTGGATCTACACTACTGTCATTAGGCCAATGCTAACTTACGGAGCCATTGCTTGGGTACCAAAAGTGCTACAGGCAACAGCGATCAACAAACTAAACCATATTCAACGAATGGCTTGTATAAATATAACAGGTGCCATGAAAACAACACCAACTGCTGCAATGAAGTTGCTCATTGGCATTACCCCTTTAGAGATGTCAGAGAGGTGGCGCTGATGACGATGATGAGATTACGCTCAGCGGGTGCAAATCTTGATGTAGGAATGGGACAATTGAGATGTCGTTTCTGGCGGGGTGAGCTGGAGGCACTGCCCCAGCTACATGCGACCCATGGATGCGACTCAATTAAACCTACGTTTGTCTTCGACAAACCCTACAAAATCGAAACAAGATAACATAGGGAGTCAAACGTGGCAAATGCATATTGCATCTACACCGATGGCTCCAAAACGGAAGAAGGCTCAGGATGCGGAATACACTCCAGATCACTGAACCTTAGTATAAAATGGGGTATGGGCACCAGCGTAGTTCAGAATGAACTGGCTGGTATCTCCATAGTCGCAAAAGAGATAATCGGGAAAGTTATAGCCGGCAAAACTATAATAATCTGTACAGACAGCAGACAAGCGCTACTAACCCTGAACAGACCACGTGTCATATCAGGGCTAGTAATGGAGTGTCATGAATCACTAGCCCAAGCTTCGGATGGTAACAACATCATCCTGAGGTGGGTTAAAGAACACAACGGAAATAAAGGCAACCACATTGCTGACCAGCTAGCTAGGAAGGCAGCAGGCCTGAGACTCTTAGGACTTGGTGATCTTGTTGGCTGGTCAACTGCAACAATCGCGGAAAAGTACTTGAGAATGACCAGGAAAAACCTACGCTTGACAGCTGGTTTTTTAACTGGCCATTGTCAACTAAGAAAACACCTCCGCACACTGGGGCTAGTAGACAAATCTCTATGCAGGAGGTGTGAACGAGATGACGAAACTGTCGAGCATGTCCTATGTGAATGTCCTACGTTAGGGCTAACTAAAAATCATATGGATTTAATACCAGTAGCGCCATCTATGTGTCAGCCTACGAACTTTTCAGCCCGCCGATTATAAGTTAGGAACATGGAACACATTCTACTAATCGTAAACAATGATAAGAAAATTATAATACAGTGGTGAGCTGGTTTCTCAAATTATTGTCCTTTATGGGACGCCATTAAAAATTGAGACTCTACTTAAATTAGGTTTGAGACTCAACTTAAATTAGAATTTATTGGCAAAGTAATTATATCAAGCCTAAATTAATTATCATAATTTATGATATGTGTACTTAATTGTACAAGAGCAAGTATGTACAAGAGGTATCAAACTTGCTCTTCCAAGCAGTGTCACTTAGTAAAGCAGTGTAAAGTGTGGTGATTACCAGCAACTATATTTGTTGCAACTAAAGTTTTATAAAATATTTTACAAAATCTTTTTCTAACATGCAAAAATAAATCATACATATATGACTATGGCTGTGAGATGATCTCTAAGAAGCGTTTAAAGCAAAGCAGAGGATACAGGTATTTATTAACACCTGAACTAATTAGCTTACTTACCATCTTCACCATTTTTATTCGTTTGTGTCCTGTCATGTATGATTCTCCTTTCTTGAAGAGCTCTGCTTGGAATAAGTCCAGCTCTCATATTTCTGTCACCTTCTTTTCTTGCTTGCCACCTTAAAACAATAGAGAATGAAATAGTTTAGAAGGTCAATTAATTAAAGAAAAATATTCTAAATTGTTAATTAATAAATTAAGTATCTAAAATACTGAATATCTGAAATTAAAGAAATCGACTTAAACTATGTCTCTTCAATAAATAAGCTTCAAAAAATAACGCCATGAAATACCATCAGAAGAAATAGAGGAAATTATTTAAAATTAAAAAGTACTATGAATTTATAATACATTGAGTAACACTTCAAATTTATCTTTAAGGAGGACATTTTGTAGGCTGGTTTTCAATTAAATAGATCAACCCCTTAGCGAGGGGGGAACGCAACCCCTAAAATCTAACTTGAGAGGAGCTTTGAGTAAAGGCAAGCGTCCACAGGCCCGCATCGTACGCAACGGATTTTAGTTTGCCTTGTATAAAAACTTATGTAACTGCGTCCACTGATCCGCATCGTACGGATCGCATCATCGGCAAATGCCGAAGCGATGCCTCCAGAGGCAACTTTTGCGATGCGTGCCGATGAGTCATACGGAATGCCGATCAGTGGACACACCCCACGCGTTTAACATTTTTAATATTACGTACAAAATGTTATATATATTATTTTCAACGAAAACTTTTCGTTTATAAAATCTGTTCGTTCGTGCGTCGCCGCTCCTGCAATATTTAGAGGCCACCTAGCGATGGATTCATATGTAGTTTTTTCTAAATATGAGAACGGCATTTCGCTATCTCTAACCATATTCGAGATATCCGACCTCAAAGTCGTCATTGTGACGTCACAAGCCTTCTTTAAATATTTATTTTCTTCCGGCAGAGAAACGTCACCTAAACTCGCTTTCGTTTGACGCAACTAAACGTTAACATAAAATAGAAATGTCAAATAAATAAATTTTATTTATTTATGTTAATGTAATGTTAAGTTATTGCCCGGTTATAGATAAATGAGAAATTTAAAGAGATAGGTCAATTGGTGTACTAGTGGTATTACCACTTGTACACCAATTGGTATATCTCTTTAAATTTCTCATTTATCTATAACCGGGCTATACAGTTCACTATTTTTAACGAAGACTTTGTTTAGATTGTATTTATTTATTTTTTCGATAAAATAGTTTAAATATTAATTTTTTGGCAAATATTTATATAAATAAATATAAACAATATAGTATATCCGCTTCAACATCACATTCGGCTATAAACGCCTGTAGTCGTAATCATCACGGCGTGTATCCGAGCCGCTTGTTTTATTTGAGCTGTCTACTGAATGATAAATAATATTATGTAGCATATTATACTTATGTATTATTATATACAGCGTGTCTACTTGGACACATATTAAGGGACACTTTTTTATTTTTAATTTTACGAAAAAAGTTATTCTTCATAAAAAGTTCTGTATGGTCTAAAACCGAATATTCAACCATCAGATATCAAATTTATATTATACGAGGTAGGTATGTCGAAAAATATGAAGTTCGATCAAGATTAAATCATCTTTATTTTTCACAATATTGAAAAGTGTTATTATAAAAAGTTGTTTGGAGTTAAAAACTATGTTCTAATATATGCAATTACTTGTACATCCTTCTAATGAAAAAAAAATATTTGAATTTTTTTCTCAAATTACGGATACCAATATCATTTTCATTTATAACTCTTTTATTATTAATTTTACGAAGAACAGTTATTCTTCATAAAAAGATCTGCATGGTCTAAAATCTAAGATGCAATCAGATATATCAATTTTTATCAATTTTATTCGAGGTACATATGTCAAAAAATATGAATTTCGCTCGAGAGGAAAGTACCTTTATAGTTCACAATATTTAAA
Source organism: Diabrotica virgifera virgifera (assembly GCF_917563875.1). Taxonomy (NCBI): domain Eukaryota; kingdom Metazoa; phylum Arthropoda; class Insecta; order Coleoptera; family Chrysomelidae; genus Diabrotica; species Diabrotica virgifera. The sequence goes on from NC_065449.1 coordinate 112,433,416, forward strand.
TTAGGATATAATTGCATATTAAAACATAGCTTTTAATACTAAACAATTTTTCATAATAGAAATTTTCCATATTATATAATAATTTTCCATATTATAATACGTAAATAAACAGTTTTCGTTATGATAATGCTCGCATTTTCAGCTTGTTAATAGATAACTTTTTGTACGTAATCAAACAAGTAAACTCAGTTTTAACTTTTATTTTATATTATATAGGTATATTCAGAAAAAATATCACAGGCGATGATAATATTACCCATTTTTCATGTTTATTGGTCTTTCTCAAGATATCTCGAGTATCTAACTATGAAAATTATTCTCCTTAAAAAAATAACATATTTTTCTAACTAATTATATATTTGAATATAAAGGAGAACACAAAGCTGTTACACATTTATGTAAATGGAAAATAGTAGGCTGAAAACTGAAGACTCTTAAAACAATGAACTTAGATGAAACAATGAATATTAGAGTTGTTAATGATGTTACTAAGAGAGGTGTAAAATTTATCTCAGATATTTCATTGTCCCTCACAAAAGATGAAGAAGCAAGAAAAGTGTGTTACAAGTAGTTGACAACCTCAGAAAGTATTTTACCAATTTCAGGAAAGCAACGTTGATTAATCTTTAAACACACTTTTACTGATGTAGGTAGTAACTATTTTGCATTTAAATTGTAACAGCTTTGTGTATTCCTTTATATTTAAATGTATAATTAATTAGAAATATGGGTGCTACTATGCGGTCTACTGTCGCATTTCTACTATAGCTTGCAGTCTACCGAGAGAATCGGTGTATAAGCTGTAATATTACAATGCCGACAAAAACATGTTTACAAAGTGAGTAAAAGTGTGATAGTGTGTGATATTCTCTATGATCCGATTCCAAAAATTATGCTTTCTTTTTCTAGATTTTTTTTCTTCTTCTTCCTCTTCTGCTAACAAACAAGCAATAATGACTTTTGATCTTCATCGCTTTCCTTCATTCTCACAAACACTTTCCGCAGGTACCTACAATCACTACAAAAATCCGAATGAAGTGGCATCGGCAATCCGATTGCTGATACTGAGATCGGCAAATCCGATCGTTGCCGATACATAGTGGACGCAGTATGAAAAATTAATTCGTTTGATGCGATCCGTCCGATGCGTACGATGCGGACCTGTGGACGCTTACCTTAATACCTCATTTTAAAGATCATTTAAATACCTTTTCAATAATGACACATGCGGCAGAAACACGACCCGACACAGAGAGGACAAAAAGATTGCTCGAAACAGTGGAGATGAAAAACCTTCGAAAAATCGATGGTAAGACTCTATGGGACAGAGCTAGAAGTACAGATATACGACAGGGATGCAGGGTGAATAACATTAATAACTGGGTAAGAAACGGAAGAATAGAATGGAATGACCACATAAGTCGAATGACACAAACAGAGTAGTAAGGACAGCGAGAGACGGTTCCACAATAGGAAGACGATCAGTGGGAAAACCACGAAAACGATGGAACGACAACTTACTAGAGGCACTTTGAAAAAACAGATAGAGTCATGTATATGCAAAAAGAAGAAGAATAATAATATCATACAGCTGATGTTTCTTGTTAGTACTTTCAGAGAAATCAAGTAAAACTGTGAAGATACTTCACTAATTTGCAATTGAACATAAAAAATTAATGAAAAGTATCTTCTTTTATTAAATTTTCGAAAGGCTGTTCATTATATTCTAAACTATGAGAAAATCTGCTCTCAAACTCATTTCGAAAGGCTGTTTATTATATTCTAAACTATGAGAAAGTCTGCTCTCAAACTCATTTCCGAAAGTCCGAAAGAAAAACTTCTGCTTGAAGTTCTTCTCCTCAAATTTTTCAAATCTCGAGGGTTTGGTTTATAAAGAAGCCATTTTAGATGCTCCCAGAAGAAATCTACAGGCAGTAAGTCGGGTGATCGTAGTGGCCATTCTATAACTCCTCTTCGACCAATCCATCTATCATAAAATTAATCATTTAGCCATTGTCTAACTCTCTGACTAAACGAAAGTAGTGTGCTGGACCTAGATCTTGCTCAAAGTACCTACATAAGATCTTGTAAAATCATGATACCAGAGACATTAATTTGATTTTCGAAATTGATTGACGAAATTAGTTTTTGTAAGGGATCTTTTATTTCTTCAAAGCAAATTTACGTAAAGCTTACCAGTTAGATTTTCTTCAATAAGTAAAGATCGAATCATGGTATTCCCAAGAACACGAGATCAAAAGCTCACTGTCTCTGAATATTGTGTATGATCTTTCGTAAAAAGTCGTGGATTGTGAATTTGAAGGAAATTGTGAGAACACTGCACATCGACAGCACATTTGCTTGATGTATCAATTATTTTATTTTGTAGAATATATTATCTTCTATGTAATTGGAAGAATTATAATGGAATAATAAAATGAAACTAGGTAGGATACGTGGCAAGACAAGACAACAAAAGATGGACGAGAACCTTGTAGACTGGAGATCTGCGAAAACAGTCAGTAGAGGAAGACCACAGAAATGGTGGCTAGATGACATCAAAGCAAAAGTAGGGAGAAACTGGCATCAAATATCATAAAACAGATAATAGTAAAGAACTCATGGGGAGGCTTTTGTCCAGGAGCGGATGCAAACAAGTTGAAAGAAGAAGATAGATATTTAAAACATTTTATTAACATGTAATTACTTACCAATAAGCGTCATCTTGTGAAACTATATGTAAAACATCTCCTTTAACAAAATCTAAACCCGCTTCCTTACATGGAATGTATGGATCAACTGAGGAATCATAAATAAAGTGAGCTCGAACTCGAACTTTACTTTCTCTAGCTCCAGATTTTGAGTCGGCCGGCACTAGTTTAAAAGTTATTGTCCCTTCAGAGTTTTGCTAAAACAGAAGTAGGTTTTAAAATGATTTAAAATGCACTAAACAACTCAGTTGCTGTAGAGTTATCTACTGTCTCACGTATAATAATAAATGATATAAAATAAGAAAGAAGAAAAATTGTATATATCTGATAAGCATTTCGTTAAACTTGGATTGCTGTTTCATTCTGATTTTATCAAATTTATATTAATAGGTACACTGTTTATAAAAATAAAACAAGAATCTTACAATGAAGTCAAAACTAATAGTGTAATCGGTATATATTTGTTAAAATTACCAAATTAATGAAAATACCAAAAGGATTATAATTTTCAAAACGTTTTCAGTCCTATCAGAACATCATTAGTAAAACCTGAAAGAAAGTAGTCCCACTTTAATTTAATGAAGACAAGTGGTAAACTGTTAATCTAAAAATCATGATCACTTTAAGCCAATTTCAAAAGGGTATAAAAACCATTAAACTACAAGACATTGGAAATATTATAAAAACTATGTTTTATACCGTTTAGAAAGTGGCTTTTGGCAAATGCCAAAGTAAGTAATCATACCACGTAATTGTTGAATTAACAGACAAAATTTATTCTCTTATTTTAATTTGTACCTAATTTAAAACAAAAAATATATATTTTTTTTTCTATTCTCATATTATAATATATCAATAATTATGATTTCACTACCTGTATCATAATGAACTTCATTATGATACAGATTTTCATTACGATACAGATTTTTAACCAATAGAATCGCGATATGGCATTCGTGTACGCCACATATTTGTGTACGATTATAGAGACCTGTTATAATCTGAAAATTTATTTACAATGTACATTTTTGGGTATATTTTGAAAAAGAAGCCACATCTCGATAGAAGGTGACTTATCAAAAAAATACTAAGAGGCAAAAAAGTTTTAAAAACACTGTGTTTAATGGTACCACAATAATAGTTGAATTGGAACGTACAGAAACATTTAGGGGGTTTAAAGGAACAAACCCCCCATAAAATTTGTATGTAAATATATTAAAAAAGAAGCCGCATCTCGATAAAAACTCGCTTATATAAAAATACTATAAGGCAAAAAAGTATTAAAAACGTTGTGTTTAACTAATAGGCTATTGATTATATTCAAAATTAGATAGCTTATAATTAGATAGTTTTTCTTGCAGATTTGGATTCGTTACGTAAAAGTAGGCAACTTTTATTCAAGACATTTTTTCGAACTGTGGATAGATGGCGCTACAATTGGAAAAAACGATTTATCCTGATACCATAGGTAAATTATAGAAACGGTCTAATATCTCGAGAAATACACTTCCAAATGAGAAACGAAAAAACAGGTTTTTAATATGTTTCGAAAACCTATCGATAAACACCAAACATGACCTTCTAACCCACCCCCTGGAGATGGGGTGGGGGGTAAATTTAAAATCTTAAATAGCAACCCCCACTTTTTATTGCAGATTCGAATTCGTCATGAAAAATTAAACAATATTTATTCGAAACATTTTTTAAAATTGCTGATAGATGGCGCTAATAAATCGTATTTTTCCAATTAAAGCGCCATCTATCAACAATTCTAAAAAATGTTTCGGATAAATGTTGCTTAATTTTTCATGACGAATCCGAATCTGTAATAAAAAGTGGGGGTTGGTATTTAAGATTTTAAAGTTACCCCCACCCCACCTCTAGGGGGTAGGTTGGAGGGTCATGTTTAGTGTTATTCGATAGGTTTTCGAAAAGTATTAAAAACCTTTTTTTGGTTTCTCATTTGGAAGTGTATTTCTCGAGATATTAGACCGTTTCTATAATTTACCTATGATATCAGGATAAATCGTTTTTCCCAATTGTAGCGCCATCTATCCACAGTTCGAAAAAATGTCTTGAATAAAAGTTACTTACTTTTACGTAACGGATCCAAATCTGCAAGAAAAACTAGGGGTTTCCATTTGAGATTTTAAAGTTACCCCCCACCCCACCTCCAGGGGGTGTAGTGGGGGTTGGTGTTTGGTGTCATTGGATAGATTTTTGAAAATTATTGAACACGTATTTTTCTGTTTTTCGATCCGATGTTTAGTTCGCGAAATATGCGACCGTTCCACTACTTTTGGGACACTCTGTATAATAATACATTATATATAGTATATATAATATAATATTATATTATATATTATATGATACCTAATATAAAAAAAATGTTATTTTTTACATTTTTTACGATTATTTTTAAATTTTCTCATTATAACTTTTTTCTTCTACATTTAGGTATATATTATATTATATAATAATAAGAGCTTATTTTGTTTACTTTAAAATGGTGTATTACAAAACATTCTAGGATTATTTTTGAATAAGATATTATTTTTCAAAATGTAATAAGTACTTGCAACGATTTTTGATTTTAGTATTATTTTTTAAATTTCTCATTATAACTTTTTTTTTCTTGTACATGAATATACTATATATTGCTCAATAAAGAGAGCTTGCTTTCTGTTCTTTAAAACGGTGTATCATCTATATTTAAATAATGGAAACCGAGTGATTCTTTGATATTTTTTACCTGTATTATTTAAAATTATTTCTTTACAAAAATTACATAAACATTAGTCTTAGAAAACATCACTTTAGTTAAAATTATTTAAACGTTGACATTTAAAAAATTTTCAAAATCAAAGTCCATCTGTTCGTTAGCATTAGCTTCAATATCTTCCTCTGACACCTCAGTTATCTTAGAGTTCCCACAATTAGTACCCATGCACATGCACCCTTTGCAGAATATTAAACTACTAATTCCTATCTTCCTACAACCGCAGATTTTTGTACATCCTTTGGTACATTTACATGCTATTTTTTCAAGCAAAGCTTGTGGTGCAGGAGCTTTGACAGCAAATATTGAAATTAATCCATATTTTGAAGTTTGCCCGGCCGAGTCACGTGGATCGAAAGTATTACCTATAAAAAAGAAGATTTAATCATAACACACAATCACATAAAAAAGTTATAATGGGAAATTTAAAAAATAATCCAAAAATCAAAAATCGTTGCAAGTACCTACTTATTACATTTTGAAAAAGCATATCTTATTCAAAAATAATCCTGGAATTTTTTATAATACTTATAAAACAGAATAAGCTTTCATTTTTATTATACATTTAATATATACCTAAATGTAGAAAAAAAAATTATAATGGGAAAGTTAAAAAATAATCGTAAAAAATATAAAAACTCGTTAAAAGTATAAAATCTTGAAAATGATAATCTCTTTAAAAGAAGTCGTACAACATTATACAGTAGAACATTTTAAAGGTAATTGATTTCTATTCCTCTTACATGTACCATTGCATATGCCTAAAGCTGCGTAGAAAAAAGTTACAGAACAATATTAGCGAAATAACAAGGAAAATTGCCCAAAATTGATGTGAGTGGCGAAATTTGAAAAATCATATTTTGAAAACTGTAAATCCTAATGACCTCTACCAAACATCATTTTAAAGAGAAAATAATGTAACTTTTTTTTCTGTGAAGCAATGCCTATACCTATATCTCCGTGGACAAAAGTTATGGGACAAAAAACAAAATTTCTTTCTTTTGGGTTTCTTTGTGCTTTTTCTTTTGAATATATTTTAGTAAAAAAAAGTATCTTTGACTTTCAAAAGTTATATTTGGATAGGAAATTTAACCAGGAACAATTTTTGTGTAGACGTATTTGTACCAAAAGTGCATAGAACTCACCCTAATGTAACCTGTGCCCAGGGACTAATTCACCCATTTCTCAAAAACGCACCCCTTTAAATGGTAGCACTCCGCGGTTTTTTCATATAAAGAGATTCATTGACCATATCAAATAATAAAACTCCGTTAACGTTGTAGTTCCTTTCTATAGTACATAATCAATAGCCTATAATGGTACCACAATAATGAATTAATTGGAACGTACACAAAAGTGTGGGCGGGTTTAAGGGAACAAAACCCCCATAGAATTTTTATGGGGTGGACAAATCTCACTATAATTTTGTTTAAAGATGCTCTTCCCATGAGAATGATACATGTTCATTTTCAATAAAAATTTTTTGATAGTTTTCGATATATTGAAAAAAATCGATTTTCATTTTTGTAACTTCAAAGGGCTGTTACTTTTTTTATGAGCACATTTGTACTAAGGTAAGTTAGGTTCAATCGAACTATTTTTGACTCCAGAATGTCTGGTATAATTTATGGCCAATCTTTTCGGGACACCCTGTATAATTAAAGATTTTCCGATAACATTGTTCAAATATAGATATGGAATAATCTGCAATGAATGCATAATTATGCTTTGAAAAGGGCAGTGGTTAATAATGAGTGTCGATAATAAAATTTTACCTTATTTTTGATGACAACCCCTTGCATTGGGCAATACAAAAGAGCAATAGTTGAATAGATATAATCAGACGTAATCTTTTCGAGAAGAAAGTTATTTAAAAAGGAAAAAATAAAAATTAACAACATTAAATTGAGGGAGAAAATGATCAAAATGAAGTCCCAAGAAATACATGGAAAATAAAGACTTGAAACGCTTAAATATCCTCCGTGGTTTAATATATCTGTCACATTATTACTACTAATATAAAACATATTTCTATTAATATAAAAGTCTAAACGGTACATACCAAAATTTGTAGAACATCATTGGGCGTTTTACCCTCAACAGTAATATTATTAACTTCAACTACTTCATCTCCAGGATGAATTAATCCGGATCTATCAGCAGCTCCACCGTGCATCACTCTGGCTATCACAATTTTTCCTGTAGTTTCGTCGGTCTTGATAGTAGCTCCCTTAATGTTTAAAAAAATTAAAACGGTTTAAGATATTAAAGTAAATAAATGTTAATGTAACAAAATGTTGGCAAAATAATTTAAAATCATGATTGTTAAGGAAGGAACTAAAAAATAATAAGTTTCTTATGGCAACGAAAAACTTCCTTAAGTGCATTTTTTATTCCAGGTCTGTAGGTTGAAACCGTCATCCCATTACTAACATTAAGGCCTAACTCGGTCGTATAAACTATCATCTAGTTCCTACTACCTGGAATGGATTGTTAAAGAGGATAGTAAAGTGTGTACACATATGTAGACACTTCGGCGAGAGAATCACAGTGAAATAATACAGGTTTAACTGCATGCAGGATGGTCGGAGGAAAACGAAACGGTCATTATCAGGAACTTCACCCACATTTAAAAAAAAACAGCAACGCGTCGATTTTTAATGCTTCTTCTTCAAGTGCCATCTCCGCGTCGGAGGTAGGCAATCATCATAGCTATTCGGACTATAGAGACGGTTGCTCTAAAAAGTTTATTTAGTGTACAGTGTACATCCGTACCATTCTCTCAGGTTGCGCAGCCATGATATTCTACGTCTCCCTATGCTTCTCTTTCCTTGGATCCTTCCCAGTATATTGAGTTGGAGTAAGTTGTATCTCTCTCCATGTGTAATACACACACCCAAACTTATATGGAATCACCATGTATTTCAAAGTTCTATTTATTTAAATAATGAATGGGTTGCATGTGTGAGTCCATACTATTGTAGTAAAGAAAAAAGAGATGTTCTTTAAACCAGACCACTTAACTAACTCTGGTTTTTTGTTATTTGTAGCATTTAATTTTACTTTAACCGGGACCTGAAGATGCTGTGAATATTGTAGACAGCGAAACCGGTCTTCAGTTGTAAAATAAATTGTTTGTGAGAACGTCTCTTTTTTCTTTACTAGAATTATATTTATTTCTTTTGAAAAAACTTATTATTGTTGCGAAGAATAAAGGTTTTTATTGAAAATAAACAAGTATATAAGACAATCGGATAGTACAGCTCGGTACGGTATAGGTTATTTGCTTGAGTTGCATTTCTGCATGCACTGTTCTGGATACAACAAGACCATCACCAAAACTCTCCTGGACCCAAAAAATTCAAATCTAAGATTTTTCTGTAAATTATGTGATTCGCCTAGCCTCAGATATTTAAATGAAAAAATAACAAATCTATCAAAAAATCAGATACCTCATGAGAACTTTAATGCCTTAATTCAACTAACTAAAAAATTGACTGATAATTTGCCCGTTTTCATAGAGACATACGATTTATTAACAAAAAAAGATGGCAAATTAGATTACCTTACAAAAAAAATTGACGAGATCCATAAATTAAATAGCCTGATGAATCCTGAACATCTTTTAAAATCGGTACGGCAAATGCAACAAGATATCTTCAATATATCGTCAGTTTTTTTCGGCTGTTCCGATGATACTATTAAGGTTCAAGTTGAAGACTCAAATTCATCCGAGATAAAATTGGGATTACAAAGGCTATCTGAAAACATCAGCGAAATATCTAATCAGATAAGTAATTTTTCCAGCAAACTACCTGCTATACAAACTGAAAAAGAGGTATCTAAAAAAAAGATAGTGTATGTCACTTCAAGCACCCAAACTGAAGGCCCTCAACATTTCCAAACCTGTCCAGAAAGAAAATCAAAAGTTTCAGAAGATAAGTGTCATTTTGTTGTTATCAGTAACTTAACCGCAGCATACACCCCTATACAAATAGTACACTACATTAAAGAGAGGCTAGGTATCAAGGATTATATTAGATGTTACGCTCTCCCTAAAGACGCCAACACAGCAACTGGTTCCTCATTCAAAATAGGCATAAAATCCAAACCATCTATCGACTTATTATTTAATAAGGAAATTTGGCCACCTGGTGTCAACATTAAATGGTCTATAGAATCACCACACTCTGAACCAAAGACTTCATCTGAAGAAAATATGAATCCGAAGTACATCAGAAGCCAGGTTAGCTTGGAAAACCCAATTACCATTCCAAGCAACAACAAAAATGAAGTTGAAGACACCAATATATTTACAGACAAGCAGGCCATCACAATTTGCAAATCTCAAGAGCCTTTCCGTTCCCATATCAATTTTGTTAAGAAAGATACTTTGGAACCATCCATAAATTTGGATCCTTTAACACCACCAAGAGTTAGACTAACTAATAACTCGAACAGTCGATATCTTCTTGCAAGATTAAGGGAACCGGACATCTTAAAGGCAATTAAACTACATCTTGCTTTTCTTCACGATCAGCCTGCTTCTGTATTTTACGACGGATATACCAACACCAGCGTGAAACTCTTTTTGGCTTCCGAAGGACTACCTACTAAGACTGAAGAACTACGAAAAGTTCTTCTAGAATTTAACCATGCCTATGGAATTGGTCCAGCTGAAGTGGAAGCTGATCTTGCCGCTTATAGGTCCTATCTCACTTCGGAAAGAATTATACACCTACAAAAGTCAAGGGAATGTCACCGAAGTTATTATTCCACTGGCTCTCCAAAGCGAAATTTTTAAACAACACGACGTGTTCTGAGGGACTAGAAACCTCAAATTATTTTAGTGATGACAACTTTGGCATGGTTCTGATTAATATTCGTTCTATAAGAAATAAAACTGATGAATTGTTTTTGTTTCTGGAGGAATTAGGATTTCCTCCGATAGTTGCGGTTACAGAGCACTGGCTTGAAGTTAACGAGCCTTTTTTTGTAGAAAAATATACCACAATTGCCAGGTATGATCGTCCAAGTTCGGCTCATGGAGGCACCCTGATTCTCTCTAGAAATAATGATTTTTCTCTGATAACAAAATATGACTTTTTGTTAAGTGAATCATTCTTTGAGTTTTCCTTAGTTTATAATAAAAATCTTAATCTTTACATTATTTGCATTTATAGATCACCTGATTCTACCGTGGAACTATTTTTTCAGAACCTGCTAAATTTGTTAGATGACCTGCCTCATAAAAGCAGAAAAATTCTATGCGGTGATTTTAACATTAATTATGCTGCTGCTAGTGCTACCCAAGTGTCCCTGGCAAACATATTTGAATCGTATGGTCTCTCAATGCACGTTGATTCTCCTACAAGGATTACAAAAACTACATCTACCATAATCGATTATATTGTCTCAGATTTCTCACCCCTTGATGTCTGCTCTACAGTTATTAATGCGGGACTATCTGATCATGAAGCAGTGTATACGAAGTTTAACATCTTCAGCAAACCCTCCTCAAAAACCCGACGTTTAGGTAGGATTTTTTCCGCCCAGAATTTTCGTAAATTCCAAAATTTATGCTTGACTTCTGAGTGGCAATTTCCTTCTATAGACGTGGACTATAATTTCAGTGTTTTTCTAGATAAGCTTCTCCACATCTTCAATAAGGCATTTCCTTTAATTCCTATTAGGCCAAAACATCGGAAACCTTGGGTTACGAAAGGTATTCGCATATCAGCTAAGAATATGCGTTCACTACTATACATCAAGAAATTTACTACCAATGTTGCTGTCACTGAATATATTATGAAGTACAGGACAACATATCTAAAACTTGTCAGGTCAGCTAAAAAAGCCTATTATCAAAATCGTCTGGGAAGCTCTAAAAGTGTTGCAAAAGAGACTTGGTCTATAATAAACGATCTTCGAAATAAAACTCACAAAGCTCAATCATTTTCCCTTCCAAATCCTGAAAGTCTAAACGACTACTTCGTTAATGTGAGTAAAAATATAACATCAACAATTTTGCCGCAACAAGATCCCATTTCCTATCTTCCTAATTCAAGACAGGTCTCGAATTCATTCTTTTTACGACCAGTCGATAACTCTGAACTTATCCAAACAATCAATTGTATCAAAAGCAAATCATCCTGTAGTACTGATGGACTATCTATAAAAATTTTCTCTAATCTCACAGAAAATGTGTTGGAAATCCTCCTCTCACTAATTAATGATTCCTTCGAAAAAGGTAAATTTCCAGAGTGCCTAAAGACAGCCATTATTATTCCTCTTCATAAGGGTGGCGAAAAATCTGATGCCTGCAACTATAGACCTATTGCCTTACTACCGGTACTCTCCAAAATTATTGAGAGACTCATTAAAACTCGACTTATGTCCTTTATCGTTGATAACAACATTTTATCACAAAATCAGTTCGGCTTTCTAACAAATAAATGTACCACTGATGCCATGTTTTCTGTACTACACGAGGTTTACCAAGCACTAAACAATAATCTTTATACTGCCACTGTTTTCTGCGACTATGCCAAAGCTTTTGATTGTGTAAATCACGACATCTTGATTACAAAACTAAATTTCTATGGAATTCGAGGTATTTCTTTGAATTGGTTCCAATCCTACTTGAATAATCGGAAACAACTAGTTAGAGCAAATGATACTGACTCTAGTCTCAAAAACATCGTATGCGGAATACCACAAGGTTCAGTATTGGGTCCTATACTGTTCCTTATCTTTATTAATGACATCACTAATTTAAAAATCAATGGGAAAATTTTTCTTTTTGCTGATGATACCAGTATCACTTGGAGCAACTCAACTATTGCATCTCTTCATGAAACTATAACTTCGGATCTACTGACGATAAAGACCTGGTCTGACTCTAATTTACTCTCTTTTAATGTAAATAAAACAGTAGCATTATCCTATAAAGGAGCTCTTCAACCTTTGCCACTTCATAACAGCCAGATCAGTACCGTTGATTCTGTAAAATTTCTTGGTATTTTTTTAGACAGCAACCTCAAATGGTCACTTCATATCGATTCGTTAAGTAAGAAACTCGCCTCAGCTTGCTATGCAATACGATCTGTCTCAAGGGAACTCAATTTAGCATCTTCTAAAATAACATATTTTTCGTTGTTCGAGTCGCATCTTCGATATGGTCTTCCTTTTTGGGGTTCTAGTACAGCTGCTCAATTTGATGTCGTTTTTAGATTGCAAAAAAGAGCAATAAGATATTTGTTTGGCCTCAGAAGATCTACACATTGCAGAAGTTACTTCAGAGATCACGAAATTTTAACACTTCCATCTTTATATATTCTAGAAACGGTTTGTTTAATTCGTAAACACCTTCATGTCTTTCCATCAAGGCCCAATCATCTTTACTCCACCAGAAATTCAATCTTTGATATTTATTTACCGATTCCATCCACTGAGTTAGTAAAGAAATCTATATTATATTCCGCAAAGAAACTGTACAATCATCTTCCGTTACAACTTAAATCTGCAACATCTTTCCCTAAGTTCCGAAAAATGACAAAAGCCTATCTATCCAAAAGACCATATTATTCAATAGAAGAATTTTTTAATGAATAACTAAGAAAATTGGGTTCCATGCGCAGTAGCATAAACTTGTCAGTTCCTTATGTTGTACCTATTTTATTTTATTTGTTGTATGTTCAATTTGCAATTTATATATATTTTGCAATAAATTGTTTTTGTCTTGGCTTTTATATCTTATACTGTACATTATTGACGATTTATCTAATTTTAATAAATTGTAGTTGTTATTTGTTATTTATATTATGTTTTTCTTTTGACTGTATGTAAGCTTTGTCCATAAAATTGTAAAAATTTTCAATGACAATAAAGCATATTTCTATTCTATTCTATTCTATTCTAACGAAAATAAATAAACTAACTTTTGCGTCCAAAAACGAATATATGCCTCATGTGTGGTTATAGAACTTACAACGAGGAAAGATTATTGGTCTTGTGGAGAAAGTAATGTTCTCAGAGGGACATAGCTGTAGAGCTAGGCGTAATACAGGGCGTTCTGTCCAAAACCTATGCTAGGTAACAGGAACTAGGAAAGCTCAAAAATAAAGCAAGGAAAAGTCGCCAAAAGTAATAACTGCTCTCCACGATCGTTTAATTGTCCAGTCAGCGGGAAGACACCCAACCATTTCTCACCTGCAGCTCCAAAGGCAGCTTTTGGAAGCTACAGGTGTAACGGTTTCAGTTGAAACGATAAGAAGGAGAGTTCGTACCAAGAAGTATACGGCAGGAGACAGTTATGGGTTCTCGAGTTATCCAGGCAGCACAAGATTGATCGACTAAATTGGTGTCTTCATCCCCAAAACTGGAACATTGGGAATTGACAAAATGTGCTATTTTCAAAAAAAGTCAGGATTTGTGTAAAATCAAATGATCCACGAAATCGTGTACTTAGAGGTCGAGGAAGACAAACAAGAACGAAAACTGTGAGATCTGTTCACAAATATACAAATGAAAGTGTAATGTTCTGGAGAGGAATTGTGATCCGTAAAAGAACTCCTTTAATTTTCATCCAATCAACTTTAACTGCTCACAGGTATGTTGATAACCTGTAGTCAGGCTCTGGAGAGGTGAAACAGGATAAAATTTAATTTTATTGCATGATAATGGACCTCTACATACCACTACAGTGACTACATACATCATTGAAGCAGAAGGTATCTCTTGTTTGGAGTGGCCTGCTTGCTCACCCGAGCTTAATCCTATAGAGTATTTGTGGGATATGCTTAAAAGAAAAATTAGAGCTCGCCGGGATAATCCAAAAAAACACCGCACGGCTAGTACAAGCTGCTCTTAAAGGATGGAGCAACTTACCACAACAAAATGTTGATAATTTAATTAGAAGCGTGCCCACGCAAACTGAAGCTTGCATAAGGACTAGAGGTGATAACACTGGCTACCACAATAAAATCAATTGAAACATTATTCGTTTTACATTGAAGTTTTGTATGCTATCGACTTTAAAACAACTACTTTCAATTTGTTTGTTAAATACTTTATTGTTTTATTTAATTGTTATGTATTTGTTATCAAATTGCTTTAAAATAAATACTGTTTGACTTCGTTTTTTAAATTCTCACGAAATGGTGAGAAATATCAGATGATTCCATATAAGTTTGGGTGTGTGTATGTCTGAGATATTCCAATTTTCTGATTTTGATTATATTTAAGACTTCCATTTCTTGATTCACCTTTCTCATGATCTCTTTTTTGTGACGTATTCTGTGTAGAGTTGATCATTGTTCCAATATATGCATATTGGTCTACTCGTTCGACATTGGTTCCGTTTATGAGGAGATTTTCATTATTTCTTTGAGTTTTAGATATTCTCATAAATTTTGTCTTCTTGATGTTTATTGTTAGACCGTATTCTTGGCTACACACCGATATTCTGTTCACCAGTCTCCGAAGATGTTCAATATTTTCGGCTAAGATGACAGTGATATCCGCATAACTAATGTTAATGATTTTGGATTAGTAAAGCAAAATAATAGAAAATGCCGAAAAAATGTGTCCCCCTTAATCAAAAATAGAGGTGTTGCTTGGTTTTTCAATAATATTGTCGCAGTTTCTAATAATGTCTCTTGTTCGTTTTCGTTCGGCCATTCTGTATAGACACATGGACACTGAATATAGGTAAATATTATCACATAACTGAAGAGTAGTTGAAAAAAAAACTGAAGGACTGGAGAGAACCGATGAAGGAATGGACGTGTTATGAAGTAGGTACTGTCGCACAGATAAATCTTCACTTTACCAACAAATGGAGAATTTTAGAGGGTAGATTTTTTTAATAACTATGAATAACCTACTAGCTTCCTACTCTACGATTTCTATGTTGCTGGTAGTAATCAACAGAAGCAAAATAACTAATATTTTAAATTATATTTGATACTTTTATTGGTAAAGAATACATAGATTTTAAAATTTTACCAACTTGTCTAAAATTTGATAACACATAAGACAATAATGGATTTAATTAAACACTAATCCATAAAACACACTTTACTCATTTTCCTCTCCAGTTCTTATTCACATAATTAATTGGAAAAATGAGTTAAGCCCGGCTCTAAATCTGAGCAAAAATCTCGTGTAATAACCAGTGTTTTATTTTTGTTGTGAAATATTGTAATTTGTGGCATTAATTTTCGTTATATACTAGATTTTGGTAATATAGCAATAGAGAACTTGTACATTTTTGTTTTATTGCATACATAATATTGTTCAGTTTCGTTTAAAAATTAGATTTCCAAAATTTCACGCCCCAAAACCTCATAATAACTTAGAAGTACAAACTTGAAATCTTCTGTGTATTTAAATCATTTCAAACGATCGAATAAGCGCGCGAACTCTTGTGACGTCATATCATACTATTTTGTAATGACATTTCTCCTGTCTTATAAAATTATATACCATCTTGTTTACACTGGAGTTTAATACGGTGTTTGAAGAGATATTCTCCTTTTCATGAACATTTTTCAGTGCGTCACAAATTATAGAAAAAAAGGTAAGTCCGTGATAATACACATTTATGACATTTATTCTAACGTGACATTTTAGTTAAATCTGACAGTTGTCAAATTTTATTTTCAATTTGGAATAAAACCAAATCAATTGTGTCTATTGCATTTATAAAATGGTATTTTCTTTCATTTGTATAGTCTTATAAATTGTACAGATTATATTGATAATATTATTATTTTATTTAATAAATAATTCTTTTTTGATTATGGCGCCATCTATCGACAACTAGAATAATCACCGAACTAGAATAATTACCGAAGTATTCCCAGACGTGCCTTTTTTTCTGTCACATACAATTTAATGCGTTAGAGAGAAATCGAAAAACTGTGACGCACTGAAAGATGATCATGAGAAAAAGAATAGTATTGAATTATGTGTGTGTTTATTATGGAAAATAAAAGTAAATACTATAAGTGTTGTTTAGTACCATTGTGTTAAAGTACAACCATTAAAACCTCCAATTGAATAATTATTAGATATACAGTCGGTAAGAAATGGCGTTTAATAAAATAGTTGAATGCATGTTGAAAGGACATTAAAGACATTTTAGTTCATTTTCAAGGTCTTCCTGTATGTGAAAATAACTTTAATGTAGCTACAGTTGAGTCCGGGAATCTTTACCCGTGCGTCATCATTTAAAGCATACGAAATAAGTCGATGATAAGTCGGAAATTGAAATTTACTAAACGCAACAGCAAGTCACTTACTGTCACTTGCTGTTGCGTTTAGTAAATTTCAATTTCCGACTTATCCTTATCATCTACTTATTTCGTATGCTTCAAATGATGACGCACGGGTAAAGATTCCCGGACTTAACTGTATTTAATGTCTGTTGTCTGGTTTAATAGTTTTTTTTAATAAACTGTTACAAGTAATAAACTGTAATAAACAAGTGTATTATGAACAAAAAGAACATATAACTTTTGGTATATTTTGGTAGATGTACAGCTGGTTCAAAAAAAACTGATGCGACTCTTAAGCGTATTTTGTAGAAAATTGAGCAGTGTACTTTCTTCTTCTTCTTCTTTTTGTTTTTGGTCTCGCTGCAAGGCAATTACCAGCACGATTTATAGGCGATCTTGATGTAGTCTGGCTCTAAGCCATATCAAAATCGCTGACTATGTTCTTGTAAAAAGCTTTTTATGAGGTGTGATATCATGAATATGAGTTTAATTATATTTAATATATTATATTTTGAAGGATAAATACTTATTATTTACATACTGTCACTGTCACTGCCAAATCTTAAAATGTGTCAGATAACTTCAACCTCAAAAATTGACTGTTTAATTGTTTATTTGTCTGTCATAATAAATATAATATAATGTCAGATCAATCATACACTGCTCAAAATGATCAAATCTTACTAAGAGTCGTATCAGTTTTTTTAGGAACCAGCTGTACATTATAGATTGAAGGATATTTACCTATGCAATATTTTTCTGGAACTGTTAATTATATGTTAATAATCTTACTATAAAATTAAAATAAACTAATCATTATAATGAAGATGTATGTTCATAATGGTTAAGTTATCACACTGCCCCTTAGAAAAACCCACTTCGGTCATTTTTTAAAAATTGTCTTAACAAAAACACTAAAATTTTATGAAATATAGATATAGTTCACAGCAACTATCTAAAGATTTTTAAAACTGATATACACCATACAATGATTACAACAAGTAAACGAATATCAAACGTAATGAATTAATGGCGCGGACTTCCAACATTATAATATGCCGTCACGACCAATGAGGGCGCGTTTTGGGCTGGCTGTTATAATTTGAATTTTCTCTCGATTTTAGTCGTCTTTAGGGGCTAAATGAAAGACAAAAACAACTTTTTTTCTTTGATATAGTTTTATGTTCTGTTATGATTTATAGCATTTTTTTTCGAATTTAAAACGTTATGCAGGTTTACTATTATCTGATTATTTGTTAAAAATTGATAGGTACTGTGTCAGTACTGATCTACAGCCCAGTCATCTGTTCGATACAAGGGAAGGATCGCGTGACCTACTTTTAATTTTTATTTATTTTTCCTTTACTGAAATCCATTATTGTAGTATGTCTTATTTTATATAAATATAGATATAATAAACACTATTGTAACATAATTTATTAGCAAAGGGACGCCATAAGGGGCTAAAAAGAAAGTGCAGGTAAATCAGTGCATAGAAGGGAAAAGGAAGAATGTTATGTAGTGATACTTACAACAACAGGTTCAGCACTTTGTGCCCCAGCCTTTGCAAAAAAAAAAACAAAGAAAATTTTGAAAGATTTTAATATATTTAATTTATTATAAACCATATTTGTTATAGTTTATTTTTTGTATATTCAAGAGACCTAGTTCATTCAGTTAAATAAATTGATTTATAACATTCAATTTCGTCTAATAAAAATATTGTAGATGTTTACCTACAATACATTGTGCTAAATTTGATAGGATTCAGATATATTCCGTAAAAAGTACCTACTAGTATTTTTGCTACAGGTAATTTTTTATAGTTTTATAATAAAGTCTTTGAAAACAATAAAGTTGGAATTATTGAAAAAAAAATACATAACCATTTAAAAAAATTCATTTTGTTATTTTAGAGTAATGACGCACCCGGTATATTTTTAAGTTACTTATAAAGATACCTTGATTTATTCAAAACTTTTTTTGTAAATCCGGAATCAAGTTAAGTTACTGTTTGTACACACGTATACTCTGGGCTAATTAGCAAAATACAGGGAAAAGTTATTTACTAGCAATTTTGTTGCTGGAATCGAATCTTATGATTGTATATATTAATAATATAGGTATGCAAAGTCTGCAAATAGTGTGCTACTTTTTTTATAAACAAAATCTACAATACACATAAACAAAATCTACAATATACAAGCTCCTCCGTACAATCCCCTGTAAATCCACCGCTCGAATAATCAACAGCATGCTAGTCGATCGAACGATGCAAGTGGTCATGGGATCAGACATCAGCACCCCAAGGAAACTGAAGAATGGACTGCCACAGGGGTCTGTCCTGGCTTCTCTTCTCTTTAGCCTATACATCTCTGATATACCAGAAACCAGATCAAGGAAGTTTGGTTACGCCGATGACTGGGTCCTTGCAACAAGGTGTAAGTTATTTGAAGAAACAGAAGAAATCCTCACGGCGGACTTACACATAGTGGGAAAATATTTCCGTAAATGGAGGCTCCAACCAAACGCTACGAAAACAGAGCTTTCCAGTTTCCACCTAAATAACACGTTTGCAGGAAGAATACTCAATATTCAGTTCGAAAACATCACACTCGCCTACAATAAAACACCAAAGTACCTTGGGGTGACTCTTGACAGAACCCTATCATTCAAGGAACATCTGACAAAAACAGCGGAAAAACTTAAATCCAGAAACAACATCATCCAGAAGCTGTGCGGTACAACATGGGGAGCATCGGCTTCCACCTTGCGATCATCTGCCCTGGGCCTAGTCTTCGTAACTGCGGAATACTGCTCTTCAGCATGGCTTAACAGCCCACATATACACAAAGTAGATGCCCAATTGAATAATACAATGAGAATTATTGCTGGAGTTATCAAATCCACCCCTACACAATGGCTCCCAGTACTGAGCCACATTCCACCACCCAAACTACGACGCATACACGCACTCACTAGTGAGTACAGAAAGATAGTAGATAATGAAAACCTGCCAATCCATCAAGATATAGATGCCGCCAACGGTAACCGTCTACGCTCCAGACGACCACCAATAAAAACAGCAAAGATGGCTGTGGAAAATGAGATCAATTTAACGACAACATGGACTCGAGCATGGATGGAACAACAAAATAGCAACTTACCCTGCATCACACAAAAACCACCAGGCTTTGACTTACCACGCAACACATGGTCTATGCTGAACCGCATCAGAACCCAACACGGCAGATGTGGTTACATGATGCACAAATGGGATAAACGACCATCCCCACTCTGTGACTGTGGACAACTATAAACCATCTATCACATCACAGAACAGTGTCCCACAAGATCATATCATGGCAGGTCAGAGGATTTCCTGATGGCGACTCCAGAGTCGATAGACTATGTAAATGTAAGTTAAATGTACGTTTGTGAACCTATGTATTGTCTTATACAAAATATATGTAAATGTAAATGTGTCAGGTGCCATACGCTAAATAAAATAAATATAAACAAAATGGCGCCCGAAAATCGTGTTTTTTTCAATTTTTGCTCTATAACTTCAAAGATTTCAACTTTACACCAAAAACACTCAAATAAAAATTCACCACAATTAAATTCTGCATAGAGACGTAATTTTCCCGACTTACTACGACGAAAATTTTCCCCGGAAAATGCGGATTTTTCCAACAAAATATTTAATTTTCAACTATAATTTTAGATAAGTAATCTCCTCAGCAATATTTTAAAATTATAAACAATTTTTTGGCTTATAAACAAATAGCATATCTCGGGAAATATTAAATTAAATTAAATCATGATAACGGTATTCCAAAACAAGTGGCAGGGCGCTTCTTTTAATAGAAATAACGTTTAATCGTGATAAGTGATTCCTGAGATACAACCCGTCAAAGTTGACCGGCATTTACGGCGAAGATATAAACAATAGGATCATCATTTTTAAACCATCACCTTTTTATTTCGGACCTCTTTCTCCACACCAATTTTAATATCTTTAAAATACTCATAACATAAATTATTATAATAAAAACTATCGATCTTACGAGTGAAAATTGCCAAAAATAGCAAAATTCCAATCAAAAATTAGGTTGGAGAAAATGTAATCTCAAAGTTCAAAATCGGTATACGTTAAAAAAATGCATTTTCTCGGCTTCCCATGGAGCAATTTTCTTCATTCTTTTTTTGGTCCAAAGTAACTCGAGTAGAGCCATCTAACTAATGCATTATTAAGTGTCAAACTTGCTTTTGTTTTGTTATAATAGATTAATTTATTTACAAGAAAAGGAAACTGCATATTTTTCCAGTTGTAGACTTTTTTTTAGATAAACTTACTACAAGTGTACCTTTTAACGTTAAAAACCTAAAATATTCTCATTTGAAAGCTGTATAATTATTTAAACAATCTTTATTTAAACAAATTAAAAAAGTTTGTTATAATAAATAAATTAGTTTATTATAACAAAACAAAAGCAAGTTTGACACTTAATAATGCGTTAGTTAGATGGCTCTACTTAAGTTACTTGGGAAGAAAAAAAGAATGAAGAAAACTGCTCCATGGGAAGCCGAGAAACTGCATTTTTTTAACGTATACCGATTTTGAACTTTGAAAATTACATTTTCTCCAACTTAATTTTTGATTGGAATTTTGCTATTTTTGTCAATTGTCACTCGTAATATCGATAGTTTTTATTATAATAATATATGTTATGAGTATTTTAAAGATATGAAAATTGGTGTGGAGAAAGAGGACCGAAAAAAAATGATGATCCTATTGTTTATATCTTTACCGTAAATGCCGGTCAACTTTGACGGGTTGTATCTCAGGAACCAGTCATCACAATTAAACGTTCTTTCTTTTAAAAGAAGTGCCCTGCCGCTTTTTTTTTAATACCGTTATCATGATTTAATTTAATTTAATATTTCCCGAAATATTCTATTTGTTTATAGGCCAAAAAATTGTTTATAATTTTGAAATATTCCTGAGGCCGCTTAAATAGTCCAATTTCAATTCTGTAAAGTACATTAGATAGGTACAGTGTCTTTTTATACAAAAATCATAGCTATTATTATGTATCGTAATTATTGTGGTTATTATAGCGACCGTAAATTTTTAATTACCAATTCAATTGTTGCTAAACTGTTCATTCAATTTCCATCGGCTTCTGGAATTGTAATCTTTACGAAAACAGCTTTTATATTACCAAGTTATTTAATTATTGATAAACAATTACTTATCTAAAATTTTAGTTGAAAACTAAAGATGTTGTTGGAAGAAACCGCATTTTCCTGGAAAATTTGGAAAACCGCAAATTTTTGGAGTTATAGAGCAAAAATTGAAAAAACACGATTTTCGGGCGCCATTTTGTTTATAAAAAAAGTAGCACACTATCTGCGGACTTTGCATACCTATATTATTAATATATACAATCATAAGATTCGATTCCCGCAATAAAATTGCTGGTAAATAACTTTTCCCAAAAATGGCCTATTCTCCGACAATCTGCCCAGACTATTGTTTGTTTTTTAACCAAGAGAAGTGATTCAAATTTACCGCGCCGTAGTGCTTGTTTCTAATTGGTCCAACCGCAGGCAAGTTTACTCCACTGTTATTAAATTTTGACACTAATGACATTTATGAAATTTTGGCCCTTCAGTCATTTTATAGGTTAATTTAGTATATCGACGATTTTTTGTGTTTTCTGCATTATTCCTTTAATTTTTAGATTTTTAGTCTAAAAATATATAAAAGCAGTTGTTTTTAGAACTCTTTAGCGATGTGTTAGTATAATATAATATGTACGGATTATCATCGAAAGCTGATAAGATCAACGAAAAAAGAAGATGAATTTGGTGACTTTTCTAGTAACTTTCTTGGGTGTGAATCTGTCTTTTTAGTTTACTCCTCTTGGTTAAAAAATCAACTATAGTATAATAAAATACTAATTCAAGAAAAGTATGTCAAAAATTATTGGTACCTAATCATAATTTTCCAGTTTATGAAACAACGAATTTCCAAAAGAACAGTTGTATCTACTAACTAAGACAGTGGTCATTATTGATTTATTTATTTCATGCAATAAACAAGTTCTCAGAAGAAAATGTAAACAACTGATCTAAATTTGACTCGAACCAACTAGACTTTTATAAACCATATATTTTGATACAGTTTTTTAGTTTTCATTATTTAAGTATGTGTCTAATATTGACATTTATAAATTTTTGTATTTTTTGATAAATAATTACTTCTTTTGTAAATTTATGTAATTCTATAATTAAATATTTTATGACCACTCTGTTTCTATCACTGAACAGAGAATTTAATAAGCTTTCAAATGAGCTGGCACATAACCCCTTCGAGTCCTCATTCCTTGAGCCCTTGCATGGGGTGGTGACAGTTGGTAACACTCTAAATGTTTAAATGTTGTTAGCTTGCTGTCTCCATTGGCTGCCATCCTGTGAAATTTTTCCACCACAGTCGTCATTGGGTCTGCCCATCGTATTGAAGATATTCCTCTTGGTCTTGCCTTCTACCTTTCCTTCTACTACGAATAGTTCTTCTGGCTATGTGGCCAAAGTAATTTAGATATACTCGTTTACTTTTTTTAATAGCCTGACTTTATATGAATCTCTTCCAGAATTGACAGGTTATTCTGCGTTCTGTCGTATATTTACTGAATCGAAAACCTATGTGTAATTTACAAAACAGAGCATTCTGTCTGATGTTCAATATCTGCTCACGAGCTTTAACAAATCATCGATTACGTCATCTCGCCTAGATAGAGAATATCATTAGTATGATATATACAGGGTGGCGCATTAGTGCGAAGAAGTTCAATTACACGTTTGTCATAAGAGACACGTAAAAAAGTTATTTAGTAAAAGTTGGGGCACAGATAGGACCACAATCTAAAGATGTTTTAAAATATACAGGGCCACCCGTATTGACAGGATGACACAAACTTATGTTTTTTTTTAATGGAACACCCTCTATAATTTTACATTTTTGACTTCTCCTCGATGATCTTCTTCTTTCTTAAAATATAGGGTTTTTTAATAATATACTAGGTAGTTTAAAAGATAATTACGTTTTTTTGTTAATTTCGTAGCAACCTTCACACCCTGTAGAATTTTAGTGATTTGACATCAAAATTTCTATTTATGTTCAAAGTACTTTTAATATTGTTCTACTATTGTTCAAAATTATTAATATAGCGAAATGTTTAATTTTAGTATACAGGGTTGGTCGAAACTTGGAATGAGTATTTTCTGAGTTTTCTTAAATAGAACACCCTGTATTTTAGTATTGTAGCGAAATGATATTTTATGGTACTTTTTTTTATTTCTTAAGCATTCCCTACACTACACCTAAGTGAATGTGATATTGAATACCTAATTTGTGAATTATCTGTGATTCTTTAAGCCAAACATCAATTGCAACAAAAATTACGTGAAATTTTATTAGGTGACCGTGAAAATATTCAATCAAAAATAATGTTTCCATATTAATCCAGACTGATCCTTAACTTATTAATATTGGATGAGGTATCAAAATACCTACGTAGCGTGGTTAAGATTTTTGGTGCTTAAAATATTAATAAAAACATACAATATTCCACCTAGTTGGCTATGACACTAAATTTGCTTAAACATTTGACATTATACTATTTTTATAGTTCCATATATTTGCTTTCTTACGACAACCAAGAAGAGAAACTTTTGAAAGTTTACTAGAACGGTTTCAACGAACTGGACACTTAGATTACGAGAAATCTGATCGATCAAAAGCTATTATAAATGAATTAAATGCATTAAATGTAATCCTCAGTACCACTGAGGATCTGCATATTAGTACGACCGTTCTCACAGTTTAAGCGCCGGACTCCACTTGTGATTTGTAGTCGCGCGATTGTTTTGTCGCGAAAATTGAAGACATTGTTTCAAATACAAGTCAATCTATTTGCGACTAAATAATCGTGGATTGACTTGTATTTGAAACAATGTGTTCAATCTTCGCGACAAAACAATCGCGCGACTACAAAATTGCAAGTGGAGTCCGGCGCTAAGTGTCTAATCTGTTAAAGCCGTTTTAGTGTACTTTTAAAAGTTTCTCTTCTTGGTTCTCGTCTATCAGGTAATTGCTGATGATAAACTCGCACTACTAGTAGCACATTTTTTTTTGTTTTACCTACTTTTCTAGCACAAAAACCATATTAATCAGTTCCTCATTAGAAAAATCCATATTAGTAATGGAAACAAAGTAACTGGAGCTATAAAAATAGTATAATGTCAAGTGTTTAGGCAAATTTAGTGTCATAGCCAACTAATAGGTAGAATATTGTATGGTTTTATTAATATTTTACGCACCAACAATTTTAACTACGTATGTATTTTGATATCTTATCCAATATTAATAAATTAACGATTAGTCTAGATTAATATGTATTTTTTTTGAAAAATGATTTTTGATTGAATATTTTCACGGCCACCTAATAAAATTTCACCTAATTATTGTTGCAATTAATGTTTGGCTTAAAGAATCACGAATAACTCACATACTAAAGGTATAGGGAGAAAGGTATAGGTATAGGGAGAAATATGAAAGTACTATAAAATATCATTTTACTAGAATACTAAAATAAAGGGTGTGCCATTTAAGAAAGCTCAGAAACTACTCATTCCAAGTCTCGGCCAACCATGTATACTAAAATTAAACATTTGTCTATATTAATAATTTTGAACAATAGTGATCATTATCAACCCGTACGCGTCTACTGCTGGACATAGGTCTCCCTCAGCTCTTTTCATCTGTCAATGTATTGTGCGGATTGAATCCAGTTACCGATAATATGCTTCAGATCGTCGGCCCATCTGGTTGGTGGGCGTCCTCTGCTCCGTAGTGCTTCTTCTCGTGGCCTCCACTCGACAATACGTTTTGTCCATCGGTTGTCTGACAAAAATATACAGGGCGTTTCATTAAAAAAAACATAAGCTTGTGTCACCCTGTATATTTGAAAATATTTTTAAATTATGATCCTATTTGTGCCCCAACTTTTATGTAAATAACTTCGAATCTCTTATGACAAACGAGTAATTGGATTTCCTCGCACTAATGCCCCACCCTGTATACCAAAAAATCATAATTTCAAAATCAAAATCGACCTGTTTGGGAATTTGTTTCTAAAGTCGACTATTCTCGAAGAAATTAATTTATTTCATAATTTTGCCTCTCACTCTATATATTGAAGAACATACATAACTATTATCTTCTTGAATTATTAAACTACGTAATTAAAATCGATATCCACCAGTTTTTAAATATTGATTAGAATGTAATTTTGCACACAAATACACTAATATGGTAGTAATTGAAAAAGATTTTCATTTTAACTCTAATGTATAATGTACTGATTAAATAACTTACCAATGGTTCATTGCTCTTAACTAACTGAACAATTTTAATAGTTTCTTCATCTTCTTCAGTGTCTCGAGGTATCTCCGGAAGATGAGGGTAATAATCTTTTTGAGCTACTGAGTCGTGTGAGTAGAGCAAACCCTGAAATGTTAAAAAAGTATTATTAGCTATTACCATTAAAGTATGTTTCCGGTAACGGTTGACATAGTGATATTAACAAATCTTCAAGAAAAATCTCTGAATCAATAAATAATTGATGTTAAATTCTATCTAAAGCCCTTTTTATATCCGTTTTGTATAAATGCGTTTCTTCTAACTTCTATTTTTCTCTGTCCATTACGATTTTCATCCCTTTTGGACCGGTACGTCTCTTTAAATAATCCACGAGGAAAAAATTTCCTGTAGTTGGCTGTATACCATTTATTACAAAAAATCATGAAATCCTTTATAAAAGGTATATTTGTTAAAATTCCTATACATGGCTACATCATAAAACAAACAGAACTAGTTTTCAATCGGGACCGATCATCATCAGTGTTTTCCTAAAATGTGTATAACCTGATAAAATGATGTAAAGTATTTAAAATTTGACTACGATTTTAAATTCGATTCTCTTTAAATGATTTTCCCACCTCATATGTCGTTATGGTGGTTTTTGGGGTGTTTTACCCTAGTCAAGGGGTTGCTCAGCAAAGATACGCTGGTTCATCCATTAATACTTTATTGTTCGCTAAATACCATGAATTGTACCCAGCTGAGGCCGACAATGACTACATTCTGTTCTAAACGGTAGCAAACTTAGTTGAAACTCTCCCCGTAATCTGACCGACTAATTATAAATAATGATCTCGTGTTATTTTGTATATAGTCGGTTCGCTAAACTCAGACACAACTGGCTAGTGATTTTAGTAAGTAATTTTACCAATTTGCTAAAATTGGCACAAAAATAATTACTAAATAGTTAATAATTACTAAATAGTTAGTAATTTTGCCAATTTTGGCAAAATTCGCAAAAAACAAAAAAAAGACCTACTAAAATCACTATCCAGTTCTGTCTGAGTTTAGCGAACCGACCATATCTATTTTTATATATGCGTGTTTGATTATATTTTCACTTTCAATTCACTTTTGCAAGTATGATATAATACGATTCTGCTGAATCGGCGAGATTTCTTTGTGTCACCAAAATGCGTGTACCACAGATACTTGTAATACAATACATATCGTATTAAATATAAATCGTTTAATTAATCTTTGTTAAAAAGGATTTTTTTAAAGTTTGTGAATACTGAGTTAAATCCCGTTACATCGTCTTTCTTTGGACCGTTTTGATTCCCAGGGTCTCCAGTACAGCACTTGTTTGTTCCATCTATCGTTCTTCTGTCTGACGTTAGTGCCTGCTAACTTTCATTTTATATCCGTTGCCTTTTCTATGGCATCTTTCGCCCTCGGAACAGTCCCTATCGACTCGTTACCTTTTCTGGCTTTCAAGCTGTAACGATAGCATCGCAAGCTCTTGCTGCTAGCTTGCCATCGCTCTGTACGCCACACTTCCATCGTTACCTACCACTTCCAATCGATGCGCGTTCGAGATAGTGTACCGGAAGGATATAAAACGACGTCCGCCACGATAGAGAACCGAGTTCTACTACGGTACTGATCTGGGGGAACTCCACCGAGCCATTGGGCATTGACTTAAGGTCAACTTAGTATTGATCTAGAAAGAGCATCCGAATAAGGTCTTTGAGGATTGATGTGAGGCCAAACCGTTCCGTCAGCGACCAAGTATTGATTGGTTCACTATTATTATTGGTTCATTGTTCAAGTTATTAATTGGAACTGGTCATTCTACACAAAAGTGCCGGTCTAGGACGTTTCATCGCCGCTAGTTCATCGCCGCCAGTTCATCGCCGCCAGTTCATCGCCGGCCGATTCATCTCCGGCCGATTCATCGCCAGTTAATTAATCGCTAACTGATTTATTTCCAAATTTCCGACCAATTTTCTACAGTCACATTTATTGTTTATTTTTAATATTAATTAGGAATTCTAGGAAATGACCTAACCTGACACTACATAAATTTGAACATATATATTTCTACAAGGCCATTTATTAACACCACAAATTTAATACTATTTAGTATCAAATTTAGGGGAAGTAGAAATAGAACAGTAAATTAATATAATATAGTTATTTTCCTAACTAGTGCGGAAAGTGATACTTTCACGCACGAAACTGCTGTTGACCCGAACGACGCGATAGCGGAGTTCGGGCAAGCAGTCGAACACAAATTAATTCTTTCAATTGGTCAATTGGTCAAAACCAAACTTTTAATATAATGGGTTACCACAACGACGATATTGGTTTCCATGACAACGATTCAAAACCACTGTAATTGTCTACTGATCTGACTTTTAAATATTATGTCAAAATAATTTTATTTCATCGAATTATTGCGCTAATTTCATTAAAACATGAACACAATAAGATAAATTTGAAATAAATTAGTAAATAAAATCTAAATATTAGTTTATTGCATGTATTATACTATATTATAATGCCATATTACAAGGTATTTTACTATTCCGCACGCTGTGCGGGAAAATTTACTTTCACGCACGCCGTGCGGGAAAGTGCAACTTTCGGAAACGAAATGCGTGCAGGAAAGTGGCTCTTTTAGCACGGCCGTAGAAAAATATTTTTTATCTTTTTAATTGTCATAAGTTTTGAACTGAATTTAACGTCGTGTCGTGTCATCTCCCATAATACAAAATCAGCTGAATAACTGGCGATGAAACGGACGGCGATGAAATGGACTGGCGATGAACTGGCGGCGATGAACCGGTGGCGATGAACCGGCGGCGATGAAACGTTCCATTCCGCAAAAGTACTAATAAACAAGTACAGATTCTTGGTAATCGATGATTTCCGTTTTTCCCTTAACCAAGGGAGGGTTAAGGGAAAGCCTGGGGGTAAGAGTGATTAACTTTTTGCATCTTTTTTGGGGTTTCAAAATTTACATTTTTAGCAAAATTCAGCTTGTTCGTGTCTGATGAATGATCTGAGATCAGATCTCTAAAGGCGAATTTAGACTATTCACTTTAGATGTACACTGTGGATGATTCATCTGCAATGAAAGGTATAAACATACTCTTTATCTACATTTCATCCAAGATGCACATCCAAAGTAAACAGTGAACAAAGTAGAAGGTGTTCCTACTTTTGATGAAATGGTTGGATGATTCTTCCATAATGAACCACTAGTGTAAAGTGTAAACTTGTTTTTTTTTGGTATTTTTGTCATAAATTTATATTTTGATACCTACGTAAAATGACTTTTCAGTGGAAAGATGAACATATATTTCTAGAAATATATCGTAATCATGAGTGGCTGTGGAATAATAAATCTGAGAACTACCATAAAATAAATATTTTTTGTGAAAATACAATCCGGTCCCTACTAAATCTGGATTAAATATAGGCGACAAAAAAAATAATAAATACTATCCACACTCGCTATTATTATTATTGAGTTAGCAAAAATTGGGAAGTCAGAAAAGAGTGAAGCAGAAAGCGCTGATGTTTATAAATACTCTTCGTTTATTGTGGTTGAAAGAGGCAAACTCCCCGATTTTTTCTAATTTTCGACATTCTTCTAGTAATGCTTTACTTATTAACTCCACACCAGGACTATTCGCCATTTTGAAAAGACTGTGAAATGAATTCCGTCAGTGAAAATGTAAATTGCTGACCTTTTCAATCTACACTTTCAATATTCATCTATCATCCGCAGTGTACATGTAAAGTGAATAAGTCTAAATTCGCCTTAACGACTGGACTAATAGCGTACTCTTGTAAGATTCTCAGTGATCTAGGTATTATGAACGCACTTACTTAAAAAATTAACTTTCTAAGTGTAACCATACAAATTACTTACCTGTATATGAGGCTTCTGTAATAAATAAAACAACTCTTTGCAGTCTTCGGACATGTATGGCTTTCTGACCAATTCTTCAAGAACATCGGTGAGGATGTCCATCGATGTTGATAGCATCGGAAAGAACTTGTCACTAGCGCCATTGCTAATTATTTTGTTATGAACATTAACTAAAGCATGAAGTTCTTTCGATTGTAACAAAGTGCTAAGAAATCCCAATTCCTCGTCGGTCGAAGGGAGGTTGCTGGCGTGTTGAAGCGAGTTGAGGAGGCGAGTCAGTGCTAAAATAAAATAATAATCATACTATTAACTTTTATGGTTTAATTGTCATAAACTTTTTGTTTATTAAAGCAAAGTTGCCGCATCCACCAACAGGTTATTAGTGGCGTTACTCAGTAAACAAAGCTAAACGATAAGTTGAGATTTGGTAAAAAATATTGATTGGCCCTAAAAGTAATTTAATAAGTTTTTTATTGAAATTTTTTTAATAGAGTTGGTAGAGCGTTTGGTAGATTATTTATTGAACGTTCTCTTTGGTATTTTGGACACTTAATTATTAACAAATGGATGACTCTAAGAGGCGTAGTACACAGGTCGCACAAGGGGCGTTCACTACCCAAAAGTAGGAATGAGTGTGTGTGATCTTAGCGCTCGTATATATGAGGTCGGTTTGCCAGCGGTTGACGCTGCTGTTAGCCGACTTTGTACCGTACACATGGCAGCGTTTGACTGGCGGTCCCATTTCTCCTCTACTTACAACCATCGCGGTTTCAAGCCGTTGAGCGGTTGCATGTGTACGATACGTTGCGGTTGCATTTGTTCCTTGGTAGCTTGAACCGCGGCGTTTGGGTTTTTCAGGTAAACCGCGACGTCGACGTTGGCAAACCGCTCTCATGTGGATGAGCTGTTAGTGTGTCCTACATGTAGGCGCGTTACCGCGCCGACGTGTGGGCCGTTTATATAAACGGCATAAACGTTTTTAATAACCGTTTGAATAAACCTTGTACTAGCACTAGTTCTCCACTGTTGTGTATCAAGTTTTAGCAATCTTGTTTTAGATTGCGATAGAAACCATTAGAGCTGCCACTGAGCAATCACTTTTTGTTTCAAAAACGTTTTGAGATCTTTGGATACAATCTCGGGCAGTAATTCAGATTCCGCACACTTGTTGTTGCATCACGAGCACTTCTGTCTGCCTCTTCATTTCCGATAATATCAATATGCGATGGGATCCATATAAATTTAGGAGTTGTTTTGTTCTCTTGGACAATTTGTAGTCCAGTTTTTATTAGCTTCTCTACAGGATGTTTGGGATACAAATGCTTCATTGCAAGAAGTGAGCTGAGGGTGAGTTGGTAAGTAACAGATTTTGAAATATTTGAGAGGTTTTCATGTTTACGGCGCAGTAGCAGGAGCGTCATTTGGAATTTTGATAGGGGGGGGGGCAAGCATTATATATTATACAATACATTTATATGCAAACATAATACAAAATTGATCTATTTTTTGTAAATTTCAGTAATTTTCAAGGTCAGGGGGGGGGCAAATGCCCCCCCTGCCCCCTATCAAATGACGCCCCTGAGTAGAGAGCAAACAGTTCAGCAGTAAAAACACTTGAACTAGGCGGTAGTTTAAATTGGAAAGTAGATGTTGGACAAATGCACAACCAACGCCACCATTAGATTTAGAAGCATTGATGAAGATGTTTATGCAGTTAAGGTAGTCTGTAGTCACTCTCTCGTTTAGTAGGTCTCATATGTTTTTTATTAGTAAGGTGTTGGTGTATTTTTTGGAGAACTTCATTAAAGAGGTGTTGCAATTAGGGATACCTATTAACCACGTAGTCGGATGTTATAACCCGGGAGGTAGTGTCAAATTTGACCGGAGCATTTTAGCATGGCTGTTTTTTATTTAGTTAGGTATTCCAAAGCTTATTAACAGATGATGTGTCAGATGGACCGAAACCGGGGCTATTAGACAAGAAAAGATAAAATATGAAAGTAGATGGAAAAACCCTACAACCAATATGTCAAATATTTATCTCCGTGACTTATATCCATAATGGCCTGGTGGTCTTGGCTCCTAGCTTTCACATTTTGATTTGAAAAATAATTGTATTTATAATTCCACGTTTTTATTATTTATACAACAATTATTTTTCAAATCAAAATGTCAATTTTAAAAACAAAAAAGGTTTCCGACGCCGGGAATCGAACCCGACTCGCCTGGGTAAAAGCCAGGAGCCAGGACCACTATAGTCCGTCCCACCTTGACTTAACAGTATAGTGAATATAGGCAATGTAGTCCTTATGGGAGTTTTTAGCGCGGTGATGCCGAAATTATCAAAAATATTTTGTAATCAAACATTAGAGAGATTAAATTAAAACTGTTTTAGAAAGGCAATCTACAATTTTATAATTCATATGCGTAATAACTACAGTATTTCAAATAAACTTAAACGCATACGAATCCTAAAATTGTAAATTGTCTTTCTAAAACAGTTTTAATTTAATCTCTCTAATGTTTGATTACAAATTCTTTTTGATAAAATCGGCATCACCGCGCTAAAAACTCTCATAAGGACTGCATTGCTTATGTTCCCTATTGGGACCGTGCAAGTTCGGAAAAGCGACACCTGGTTTCATAGCTCGGCAACTTTTTTCGCACTTTTAATTATATTGGCCAATCATATTGGTCCTGGTTGCTGGATAATTGTCAAGGCCGTAGCCCAAAAAACTTATTAGAAGAAAAAGTAAGATTTAGGTTATGTTATTAAAAGGTAAACAATTGCATTGTACTAAATAAAATTAGTTATTAAAATGCAGTACTGCAAACAAAATACAATTAATTAAATATACTTTTATATAATAATTGCATATCATATTAATATTGTGAGCAACATATACTTTTTCTTCTTCAATGACAGTAGGTATGAAATATACGTCAATTTGACAATATGAATTATTTAAGAAAGTTGCAAGATTTCTCCGCTATTCGCGTATCCCCTCCAAGTACTTGCACACCGCGAATACTGTAAAGTCAAGGTGGGACGGACTATAGACTATTATGGATGTAAGTTACGGAGATAAATATTTGACATATAAGTTGTAGGATTTTCCCATCTACTTTCATATTTTATCTTTTTTTGCCGAAAAGCCCCGGTTTTGGGCCAGCTGACATCATTTGTTAATAAGCTTTGGAATACATACATAACTAAATAAAAACAACAGCCATGCTAAAATGCCCCGGTCTGACACTATCTCCCGGGCTATTACAGTGAAATACGTCTGGGATTGTTACGTCAAATTTATTCAAAATTGATCTTACTCATATGTAATAATGTTTTCCGGTACGAGGTCTATTAGAGAAATGGTCGAGGTTATTTTCAGAAAATGTATTTTCGAAAAGTGATAGTGGATGATGCTTATTGGCAGTCTTGGTTTTGGTTGCAGATATATAAACTATTTAACCGTAATTGGTTTAGGATCTGATTAGTGCTTTATACAGAAGAAGCAGTATAGAGAAGTCGGACCCCCAGAGCGATTTGATAAGGTTTTAAGCAAATTGAGTACTAGACCAGGGCGCATCTTCAAAAATATTAGTACATTTGGATGTTGAGAGGTGACTCATATTTTTTTGCAGAAATTGCTTGAAAATAACTCATATAATAATATTTGAGTTATCCTCCCACTCAAAAAGGTCCGGAACATTGTTTAAATAATCAAAATGTCAAAAAATTAAGGAAAAATTCGATTTTTTTCTTGGTTTATTGATTATAACTTTAAAAGTATTCATTTTCGAGAAAAGTTGTACCGACATAAAAGTTTCGTAATTAAATTTCCTACACTATAGGATTAACTGAAAATTTTAAAAATTGTCACCCTTGTTGCAAAATAACAATAACTTCGAAAAAAAACATAAAAAAACAAGTATTGGCATTTTACGTTTTTCAATCATTTATGCTACACTTAGGACCTTCATATTTTACCCAGAAAAACTTTATGAGATGTTAAAACGATACTGTAAATTTTATTAAGATCGGTTTAATAGGTTGTGCAAAATAAATTTTGCAACCAGCTTTCGCAAAAAAAATCATTTTTTCAAAATGTTGCAGCACTGAAAATAAAGCAGACAGCAAGTTGAATTTTTTTTACGTATAAAAGAACACTGTACCTTTCATTTGCAATTTGCAAAATTAAAATCGGTTAACTATCACGGCGTCAGGATTTTTTAAATAAACATAAATTCTTGGTGCTACGCGCAGGACAGCGGATACGTTCGCTCTGATTGGGCATTCCAATGACCTTTGATAATGATTGATAAATTTTAATTTTCAGTACATTTTGAAATAAATAAATAAATTTGTTTATTGCAAAATAAAAACACATACTCTGTCCTTTGAAATAATACTTTTTTAGCAAAAACTTTCTTTGCTCATATATTTTAACTTATTAGAAAATAAAAGTGTTATTTTTAAACATATGCAATTGTGTAAACAATTTTTCACAAACCATAAACAAATTAGTTTGATTTTTGTGCAATTAAAATATGAACATACAATAAAATATAGAGCAAGAAAATAATATATTAGATAAAGATTGGAAGAACTTTTGGTGGAAATCAACTTGTGTGAATCGAACACCGCTGTCCTGCGCGTAGCACCAAAAATTAATGTTTATTTAAAAAAATTCTTGACGTCGTGGTAGTTAACCGATTTTAATTTTGTATATTGCAAATGAAAGGTACAGTATTCTTCTATTTGTAAAAAAAAATTAACTTGCTATCTGCTTTATTTTCAGTCCTGAAACATTTTGAAAAAATGAATTTTTTTTGCGAAATCTGGATTGCAAAATTTAGTTCGAATAAATTTATTTCGTTTAAAAAAAACGAATAAAAAAATCGAATTTTTCCTTCATTTTTGAGTGGGAGGATAACTCAATTATTATTATATGGGATAATTCCAAGCAATTTCTGCAAAAAAATTAGAGTCACCTCTCAACGTCCATCTCAAAACAGATCCGCCCTGGACTATACCTACAACCAAAGCTTTTGATCCAACCACTGGCAACCACATACAGAGGAATTTCACGGATTTTCGAGGAGACTGACGCTGTTTTAACGATAAATTACTAGTGCTTGAAATGATTGGGACAAATCATAAAATTTAACATATAATATCCGCAATACCTTAAAGCAAAACTTCTAGGCGTCCTACCTATAATAACATATACGGATACCAAACTTAAACAGTGACAGGATGGAAATTGGATAAATTAGCGAAGACCCACGCAGCGATGGAAAGGCGAATGTTGCGAATAGGCTTGCAGGACAGAAAACATAACGACTGGATACGTAAGTAATGTTACGAAGATGAAATATTACAGGAAAGCAAGAGCCATAAAGTGTAAATTTGCATGCCATAAGGCAGAAGGACGATAGATGTAATAAAAAGTGCTGCACAGGAGATCTTGGAAATCAAAACTACCCAAAGTAAGACTACATAATTAGGTGGGCTGATGACTTAATGAGACATATCAGATGTAAGATGGAGACGAGACATGTAAGATAAGATGGATGAAAATCGCATTGGACAGGGAAAAATGGAACTCATAGAGGAAGTTATCCTATATCCTGACTTGGATATAAAAAGTGCTTCAGATAATTATCTCTTTAAGCATACCAATGTCAAGCCCTTTTACAGGCTTAGCGTCTGCTCCGCCGTCTTCTTTTGTCCGTCTCTCGGTCTCTCTTAATTTAACTCTAACGATCTTAACATATATGCTCTCATTCTGGCATTAATTGGTGATACCCCTAGACTTCTCCTAATATACCATCCTTATTTGTGTCCAATACGCACAAAAAATTTCGTGTGAAGTAGCTGGTCTGTATAATAAGAAAAACACATACTCTAGTAGATAATACAGGAAAAATTATTAAATATTCCATCATCAGCCAAATTTCAAGAATTCCACTGGAACAGACAACATCCTAGCTGAACTCTTAAAAATTATACAAGGGGACCACTCGACCACTGCAGTGCTCTAGTTAAGCATTTTACTCACGTACATACCACTGGTGTAATACCTAAGGAATGGCTTAAGTCTGTGTTATAGTAATTCCGAAGAGACAGATGGCAAAAATATTCGACGAATACAGATTAATTAGCCTAATGAGCCACACATTGAAAATTTTGCTTCGCATTATTCATGGAGGAATAAGTCATTGCGAAAGAGACCTACATAGAGACCTATATGAATAGTTTATGTAGATTTAGGAATGCGCTGGGTACCCATGAGGCACTTTTTGGCTTAAATTTGCTTTACCAATAATCTGTACGCGGTAGAAAATGTTTCAAATAAGAAATGTGGCTGAGATAATTTTTAACAAAAATGTTTATCCACTTTTTATTTAGAATGAACCATTCTCTCAGAAACAACGCTTGAATTTGGGGAACAAAAGCGACAGCCAATTTTTAATGTCAGTACCGCTAGCGTAATTAATTTTTTAAATAAAATTAATATCAACTCAACGGTAAAAAGTAGATATCTTCCGATTATCCGATTCGACCTAATCAGGTTGTCCTATATATTTGCAAAGTCAAAATGCGTTTTAAAAGTGAAAAGTGTAGCTTCGTATTCAATTTTTGCATTTTCACCTAATACCTCCTTCGTGGAAGCATTTTGCGCGACGTAAGACCATTGGTAATGTGAAAAGTTTAAACTTAAGAGTTTTTTAGACATATTTCAAATGCCTGATATTTTGCCAAAATTAAAAATCGAAATGTCATGTTAAAGTTTTGAATATTAAGCTCTATTCATGGAAATTTCATAAATTGCAGTGATCTCGTGTTACTCGTAAAAAATTACAAAAATCGCACAACGTTTATTTATTCAACAGTTGTATAGAAAAGAAATTATTTTGGGGCAAAATGCAAAAAATGAATACAAAAGCTGCAGTCCTCATCTTTAAAACGCATTTTGATTTTTGTCAATATAACGCTGATCAAAAGATAACGAATTTTTACCGTCGATTTGGTACACATCATTTTATTTAAAAAATTGATTTCGTGCGCTTAAGGTTATAGGCGCAAAATGTCGCTTCTCAAAATGTTCAATGTGTTTTAAATGTATTCATGTTTTTTTCGAATCCTGAGAAAACTAATAGTCTAAGATACGATATAAAGTCGACCTTCACCTATCTGTTGATCGGATAAAAATTATTGGATGTGTATTTAGCATGTTAACAATTAAAAAAAATAATAGGTGAACGATCTAATGTTGTTCTAACTATAAAGAATTAATAATTAAAAAATGACTTTTTTTAACAATTTTTCGACCCGGGCAGATATTTCAGATTTTTTGGATCATTATAAACAAAAAAATTGTAATTTTTCTCCAAAGTTGATCGTTTTCGAGTTATAAACAATTTAAAACTGAAAAAAGAACGAACGATGACGATTTTCAAGGCTCAAAAACATAAGTAAAAAATATCCTTTTTGAAATTACTAAGTACCTAAATTCAAGTGCAAACCTTATTGTATCGGTTCTTAATAAGTATTTTGGACTTATTTCATTTTGAAACATTGTTTTTTAGTTATCAATGCCCGTCTCCCCATAAGAAACCTTCCTCATTAACAAATAAAAAAAATATATTTTAGAATAAAACATGGCTAAAATTATCATCGGGACCTAATAGAAAAAGGTTTGAACTTAAAATTAGATACTTGATCATTACAAAAATGATATTCTTGTGTTTTTGAGCCTTGAAAATCGCCATCTTTCATTATTTTTTCAGGTTTAAATTGTTTATAACTCGAAAACGACCAACTTCAAAGAAAAATTACAAAAAACCTTTTTTGTTTAGAATGATCCAAAAAATCTACAATCTACAGGGTGTTTGGTAAAGAATGGACCATAGCTTAACCTTAGATTCCTGAGGTTAAAATAGGTCGATTTAAGCTAACTTACCTTAGTACAAAAGTTGATAATAACCGAAATACAGGGTGTCAAAGTTAAACTTTTATTTTATTTATTTTTGAATATTTCCTGACAGGCATGGGACAACAACACGAAATTTGGTAAGTGATGCTGGTACTGTACACCCTACTAAATTATGTTCTTCTTCTTCTTCTTTTTATATAGACATTACTCTGTCTGTTTTTCAATGTGCCTCCAGTAAGTTGTCATTCCATCGTTTTCGTGGTCTTCCCACTGATCGTCTTCCTATTGGGGAACCGTCTCTCGCCGTCCTTACTACTCTATTTGTTGCCATTCGGCTTATGTGGTCGTTCGATTTTACTCTTCTGCTTTTCACCCAGTTAGTAATGTTCTCCACCTTGCATCTCCTTCGTATATCTGCACTTCTAGCTCTATCCCACAGCGTCTTACCATCGATTTTTCGCAATGTTTTCATCTCTGCTGTTTCTAGCATTATTTTTCTCCTTTCTGTATCAGGTCGTGTTTCTGCCGCATATGTCATTATTGGTCTGATGACTGTTTTGTAAATTCTGCCTTTCACTTCTTTTCCGATGTTTTTATTTCTCCATATTGTTTCATTCAGGCAACTGAATGCGGCTCTGTTTGCTTTATTCACCTGATCTTTCACTTCTGTTTCGAGCTTTCCGTAACTGCATAGTGTGATGCCTAGATATTTAAACTCCATGACTTGTTCTATTATTTGACCCTCCAGCTCTAATTTACACCTTATTAGATCTGCTGTTATAACCATGCATTTAGTCTTTTTTGGGGAAATTAACATGTTCAATTTTCTAGCGGTTATATTAAATTCGTGCAGCATACGTTGTAAATCATCTTCACTTTGAGAGATTAGTATTGCGTCGGCGTCGTCTGCATAGCAGATTATTTTAAGTTGTTTTTCTCCCATTTGGTATCCTTTTTTTGTTCTTACTTTTTTTATTACTTCGTCCATAATCAGGTTGAACAACAGAGTTTAACATAACTAAATTATGTTAAACAAACGTTTCTGGCAACTACCAGAAGCGTACGACGGGGGAACGTGAATAGTTTACCCTTCCCAAATTCTACGCCACTGGCGGAATTTCTATTTTAGTGCAATTTTTTGATTCTACAGTACTTTCTATTTACATAGCATACTCTTCATTCGTAACGATTAAGCCATTAGTTTTCGAGATATTTGAAGCTAAAAACGAAGAAGCATAATACATTAATCAAAATATGTGTGCCTTTTCATTTTTAACTTCAAATATCTCGAAAACTAATTACTTTATCGTTACGAATGAAGAGTATATTATTTGCATAGAAAGTATTGGAGAATCTAAAAATATGCTAAAATAGCAGTTTCATCAGTGGCGTAGAATTTGGGAAGGGTCAACCATTCACTTTCCCCTGTCGTACGCCTCTGGTAGTAGCCAGAAACGATTATTTAACTTAATTTAGTAGGGTGTACAGTGCCTACACTTTCACCAAAGTATCACACGGATATGTCAAATTATTTTAAAGTATTCTTTTTTTTAATAATTTATTCTTTATTTAAAACTTAAAGAACTATGTGGTCCCGGTACTATAAAACTATTTGACATATCCTTATGGTACTTGACAGAAAGTGTAGGTACTGTACACCCTACTAAATTATGTTAAATAATCGTTTGTGGTTAATTCCAGAGGCGTACGACAAGGGAAAGTGAATGGTCGACCCTTATCAAATTCTACGCCACTGATGAAACTGCTATTTTAGCATAATTTTTAGATTCTCCAATACTTTCTATGCAAATAATATACTCTTCATTTGTAAAGATAAAGTTATTAGTTTTCGAGATATTTGAAGTTAAAAATGAAACGGCACATTTACATATTTTGATTAATATATTATGCTCCTTCGTTTTTAGCTTCATATATCTCGAAAACTAATGGCTTTATCGTTACGAATGAAGAGTATGTTATTTACATAGGAAGTATTGGAGAATCAAAAAATTGCACTAAAATAGCAATTCCGCCAGTGGCGTAGAATTTGGGAAGGGTCAACCGTTCACGTTCCCCCGTCGTACGCCTCTAGTAGTAGCCAGAAACGTTTGTTTAACATTTCGTGTTGTTGTCCCATGTCTGTCAGGAAATATTCAAAAATAAAAGTTTAACTTTGACACCCTGCATTTCGATTATTATCAACTTTCGTTCTAAGGTAAGTTAGCTTAAATCGACCTATTTTAAACTCAGGAATCCAAGGTTAAGCTATGGCCTATTCTTTACCAAACACCCTGTACATATGCCGGGTCGAAAAAAGTCATTTTTTAATTATTAATTAATTATAGTAGTTAGAACATTAGATCGGGCACCCCTTGTTTTTTGTAATTGATAACATGCTAAAATACATATCCAATAATTTTTATCCGATAAACAGATAGGTGAATGTCGACCTTATATCGGATCCTCTACTATAATAAGTATTTTTGAAAAATTTCAACGCAGAATAAAAGATTACATTATTACCGAGGGCCGAAAGTCCCTTAGAATAACCAAAAAGTTTCTTTTGAATGAGATATTTGAAATTAGAAGTCACACTAAATTTTCTCTTTTTTTCACCCCTGCAACTTATTAAAATAAACATTATAAAAGTTTTAAGGGACTTTTAGCCCTCGGAAATAACGTAATATTTCATCCTGCGTTTAAATTTTTCAAAAATATTTATTAGTTTTCTCAGGATTGCAAGAAAATTAATACATTTAAAACACATTGAACATTTTGACAGGCGAAATTTTGCGCCTATGCCCTTAACTAATATTCTTCAAAATTGCCGGTCATTTCAAACGTTGTTTCTGAGAAAATGGTTCATTCTACATAAAAAGTGCTAATAAACATTCTTGTCCACAATTATCTCAGCTACATTTCTTGTCTACATATTTTCTACAGCATACAGATTCTGGGTAAATCTTTGTGCCTGCCCCCCTCACACCCTAGAGAGATTTTTAATGAAGCCCGAGAGTAGAAGTGGCAAACTTTTTTGCATATTTTTGGGGTCCCAAATTAACATTCTCAGTAAAATTCAGCTTGTTAATATGGTTTTTAGAGGGAACTTGCATAAAATTTTAAATTCGAAAAAAATGTTATAAATCACAACAGAACATAATTTAAAACATGTATCAAAGATTAAAAAGTTTTGTTTGGCTTTCGTTTGGCCCCTAAAGATGATTAAAAATTCAAGTTAAAACAGATGGCCCAAAACGCGTCGTGACGTCATTCGTTTAAATTATGTTTACATTCTTCCAAAAAAATAAACAAAATTTAAAATTAGACATTATAAACGTCAGTAGAAAATACAGTTATGTAACCTCACAAGTGTTTTTGATCGTTTGAACTATTTTAAATTGACTAAAGGTTCTCTAAACCAAGGCCAGAAAACAAAAAAATATATATAGATTTTAAATTTGTACTTGTTATTATGAGGTTTTAAGGCGTGAAATTTTGGAAATTTTATTTTTAAAGGAAACTGAATATTATTATGCAATAAAAAAATGTGCAAGTTCCCTATTAGGTTTGGCATTCGTTTTGACACTGACACTATTAAATGACATTTAAAATAGTTCAAACGATCAAAAACACTTGTGAGGTTACATAACTGTATTTTCTACTGACGTTTATAATGTCTAATTTTAAATTCTGTTTACTTTTTTGGAAGAATGTAAACATAATTTAAACGAATGACGTCACGACGCGTTTTGGGCCACCTGTTTTAATTTGAATTTTTAATCATCTTTAGGGGCCAAACGAAAGCCAAACAAAACGTTTTAATATTTGATACATGTTTTAAATTATGTTCTGTTGTGATTTATAACATTTTTTTCGAATTTAAAATTTTATTCAAGTTCCCTATTACTGGAGTAAACTATGAAACAGAATCGTTTATCTTATCATGAAAAAGGAAAATTAAGGGCCGCAGTGAAATTGGAAGGAAGATGTCATGGCCCAAGAACATTCGCGATTGGACTGATTATTCCGATTAGCTGAAGATCGTGAACAACTCTTGTCAATCTAATTGCCAGGGGGGCCTAATATGGTTGTTGTTTTATATCACTCCAATCATCCGTTCTTTATTTTTAACTGTCCATCTTGTTATATATTTTTTTAATTCATTCTACCGTCAATTATTAGTAAAGATATGTTGATCGTTTACATGAAAATTTGTTAGGTTCATCTGTCCGAATAAGAACAATTGTTATTGCATCCAGGGCCGGCGATAACGGGCCTGCAAGGGATGCACTGCAGGCGGGCGCTCCTGTTTGGGGGGCGCCAAAATGAGCTTTTTTCTGCTGGTGCGATACAAAATATTAATTTAAAAGAGACTAAAGGGCGCCTTATACCCTAGCGCCGGTACTGATTGCATCATGCTTAACGTGCATACCTAATTTATAACTGCTTGAGAATGCACTATACCTGGCCTCGTGTCTGTCTGATGTTTGCTATGAAAGATGGTATCTTTGTCGTCAAAACGATCAGAAATATGGTTTACCCATACCCTGTTATATATCTTGTGTAAGTGTATCTTATTGTCTTCTTTTACTATTTATATGTTGGAGGTTTACAGTTTCCTGTGATTTCTTTAACTTTTTGTGAACATTCAATAGATCATGTTTTCTTTATATTCCCCTATATTCCCTTAGCGGTAGCGGGTAGATACTCTTTTATGTTCCCGGTGGAAGATAGATCTACTTAAGGGATGCGACCCTGCCCACGTGAGCCATAAATATCTCCCAATCTCCTGGTACCTGGTAGAAATTATGTCCTAAACCCATTCTCCCACCTAATTACCAAAGTTTCCCTTTCCATATCCTACTCTGTCAGACAGCAGTATCAGAACCAAAATAGAGCGTAAGGGAAATGATCCTGGATCGGTCAATTATTGGATAATGGAGCTGTTAAAATAACCGAACGATTGCCGGTATAAGTAATCGCCCACTTGTTGGTCAACAGCTACGGGTGGAAGAACCGACACGTGGTAGGGCACTTCATTGACCTGGAGTCGAGAAATTAACTCCGAAGACGGAAGAGCTAAATTAGTCAACGGCATTGAGATGTGGAAAGCCGCGGGATGACTACCACATTAAAGATCCGCGTAGATATCCTTAGTAAAAATCATCATGGACCCACTAATTGATAATTTACTTAATGATCATGGAGCTCGGAATCCAAGATCCGGCAGGGAAGGACAATCAGATTTAGACGACAGGGCCTCTCAGGTCGTCATCAAGGTAAATCCCTGTCAAACAAATAAGAATAACTCTATAGCATTGAAAATTGGAACATGGAACGTAAGAAGTTTATACCAACCAGGAAAACTCGATAACGCTGTGTCGGAAATGTGCAGAATGAAGATTAACATATTGGCCCTTAGCGATATACAATGGCCTGGATCAGGAAAATGTAACACCAGAACTGGAACACTGTATTATTCCGGAAACAACGACCCCAGTCACAAACAGGGAGTTGAAATTATAGTTGATAACAATTCTCGGAAAGCCGTTTGTAACTTTGTTCCCTACTCTGATCGAGTATTAATGCTGTGTCTCAACTCTCATTTAAATCGTAAAATAAATATAATCCAAGTATATGCACCCACTGCAGACAAGGATGAAGACACCATAGAGACCTTCTATGAACA
This sequence comes from Diabrotica virgifera virgifera, assembly GCF_917563875.1. Lineage (NCBI taxonomy): Eukaryota > Metazoa > Arthropoda > Insecta > Coleoptera > Chrysomelidae > Diabrotica > Diabrotica virgifera. The sequence continues at coordinate 112,477,193 of NC_065449.1, forward strand.
AATTAGCAATGTCTTAAAGCTAACTAAAAGACATGACATAAATATTATAATGGGCGATTTGAACGCTAAAGTCGGTCAAGGAGAAGTGGAGAATTGTGTGGGGCGATATGGACTCGGGGAAAGAAATGAACGTGGCGATAAGCTTGTTGATTTCTGTATCAATGAGGAACTCATAATTGCAAATACCTTGTTCAAACTTCCTAAACATAGACTATATACATGGAAGTCACCAGCTGACAATAACAACAAAATAGTCAGAAGTCAAATAGATTACATATATTATCGTCAACAGAAGATATAGAAATTCTATAATATCATCTAAAACTTATCCAGGAGCGGACATATCCTCCGATCACAACCCTGTTGTTTTGTCTATGAGAGTGAAACTAAAGAAGGTAAAGAGCTCTAGCTCCAATAAAATCATGGATACAAGGCGGCTCAAACAAGACAAGACCTATGCGGAAACGAAATTTAAAATAAACGAGAACTTAAGGAAAGTCAAAGAAGATGGTGCGGAAACTCTGACTCTTGACCAAAAATGGGGAAAAATTCAGCATGCCTTAGTATCAGTTATAAAAGAAACCCTCAAACCACTTGGAGAAAAAACAAAATCTAGGATGACAGCAGAAATTCTTGAACTTATGGAAGAACGAAGAAAACATAAAACAAAAGACCCGAATAAATACAAAGAAATTCAGAGAAACGTCAGAAAGAAAATTCGAGAGGCAAAAGAGAGGTGGCTCTCCGACAGATGCAAAGAAATAGAAGACCTGGATAAAAAGTATGACAGCTTTAATTTACACAAAAAAATGAAAGAAATGACAGGTTCTAGAAAAAGCACAAGAACGAATGCCCTTAAAAATGATCCAAGGGAATATTATTAAAGACGTGAAGGAGAGATTGTGTCAATGGACCAATTACATCCAACAACTCTTTAATGATGAAAGAGGAGAACTCTCATTAGAAATCACATAGGATACCGGACCACCAATATTAAGAGACGAAGTCATCTATGCCATTAAAAACACGAAAGAGAGTAAAGCTACTGGACCAGATGATGTGCCCATCGAATTATTAAAACTTATTGATGAAGATGGTATTGATGTAATGGTTGAACTCTTTAATCTAATATATCAGACTGCCACAATCCCCAGACAATGGCTGCAATCGACCTTAGTAGCAATTCCCAAAAAGTCAAGTGCAACAACCTGCTCGGATCACCGAACAATATCTTTAATGAGTCACACACTTAAGACATTTTTGAAAATAATACACAGTAGAATTGTTAAATCTCTCGAATATGAAATCAGTGACACACAATTTGGCTTTAGAAATGGTATGAGCACACGAGATGCTTTGTTCGGATTGAATGTGCTGGCCCAGAGATGCATGGACATGAATCAGGATATGTATTTATGTTTTGTAGACTTTGAAAAGGCATTTGATAAAGTTCAACATAAAAAGCTTGTAGATATATTAAAAAGCAAAAATATTGACAGTCGTGATATGACAATTATATCTAATATATATTGGAATCAAACTGCCAAGGTTAGAGTTGATAACCAGGACACCCAAGATATCAAAATACAGAGAGGAGTCCGTCAGGGTTGCGTGCTGCCTCCACTACTTTTCAATGTCTACAGTGAAGCGGTATTTCAAGAAGAGCTCTCAGATTCAATAGTAGGTATATCTATCAATGGAGAAGATTTGAACAACTTACGTTTTGCAGACGATACAGTAATAATAACAGATAACAACAATGATTTACAGAACGTAACGCAACGCCTTAATGAACGCTGTCATGAGTACGGACTGAAGATGAATTTAAAGAAAACTAAATGCATGATCATAACTAAATCAGCACACGTAAACATCCAATTAACTATTGAAGATACTATGATTGAGAGTGTGGATAACTACAAATACTTAGGAACATGGATAACATCAAATGTAGACCAAACCAAAGAAATTAAGACACGTATTGAAATAGCACGTGCATCATTCATTAACCTTAAAAAGTTTCTTTGTTGCCGGGATATAAGGTTAGAACTAGGCCTAAAGATGCTTCGATGTTACGTGTTCTCTACTCTTCTTTATGGCTTGAAAGCGAGGACGTTGAAACAAGTCCATTTGAATAAGTTGGCCGCCTTTGAATTTTGGTGTTACAGAAGTATCCTACGAATATCATGGATTCAAAGAATGTCGAACGTGGAAGTAACTAGAAGGATAGGAAATCAACCGGAAATAATACTAACTATCAAAAGACGAAAACTTGAGTACTTGGGACATGTGATGAGAGAGCAAAAATACTCATTATTACAACTTATTATGCAAGGCAAAATCCAAGGAAAGCGAAATGTGGGAAGACGAAGAACATCCTGGCTTAAGAACTTACGGGAATGGTTCGAATGCAGTAGTGCAGAGCTATTTAGAGCACCAGGCAACAGGGTCCGCATTGCCATGATGATTTCCAACCTTCGATAGAAGATGGAACTTGAAGAAGAATATTTCCTTACTTCTCTTCATCATCCCTGATTCTTTGGCATTTTTAATTATTGTTCTAAAAAGTACCTGAATTTCTTTATACATTTGTATTTGTGTTTCGGCGTTGTTCCATTAAATCAGATATCTCTTCAGTGATCTATGATTTGTCTTTTTTTGTTAGATGTAGATAATTACAATTCTTGTACATCCAAAATTGCATTTTTAACCAAACTGCAAGTGTGGTTTATGTATTCTTCAATCATTGTAGGTACGACATATCTGTATTTTTTAGGTTTTACTCAGTTGCTCATTGAGTTTGTCAGAAGTTATTTAATTTTGGTTTCGTCATTGAGTATTTCCGTGTTCTGCTTTCTTAGGTGTTTTAACCGAACTTGTATTTTTGTTATCACAGGTTTGCGATTCGACTCCACGTCTGTACCAAGGTAATTTTTTACATTAAGGCTTAGGCCACTCAACCATTTGAAGGCTTTTATACACGAGCATTCGAAGAAGATCCCAAAGATCTACTAGATATGAATACTAGCACATGAAAAAAATCAGAATGACAGAAAGTGCGAATTGCAGATTTTGTTAGGTTGCAGACGAAACGGCTACTTTTCGTACAACTGTCCACGGCTGAATAAGACCAGGCTCAATACATTCGAGCATTATCAACTGTAGCCTTACAACTTTGTAGAAGTGTCACAAAAAGCCATACTAGACTTTGTTAAAAAATTCGTGCTGAAAGGACAGCTTTAACCTAGGCATGAGCCACAATAAACCTCTTAGGTTGAGCGGAAAAGTGATTAAAACGTCCTATCATATTGAACCTAACCTAACTTAACCCCCAGGATAACAGTATGTACATAGTGTCATTGCTTTTGATTTGGGACAACACTCGTTTTATTTCCGCGTAGAAAAATTTAAGATCTGATTGTGGTTTACCATCTGTTACCATCAAATATTTACTTATCGGTGCTGCCTTGATTTATGTATATCATCATTGTCTATCAGAATGTGGTAAGAAGTTGAGGACGGAGTGAGCTGTTCTACGATATGGCATTACCATAACAACACTATTATATTGTCGTTTCCAAAATGGTAAAAAGTGTAATACACTTTTCCATTGTTTGGCCATAGTGTTTTATTTGCTAATGATATGCTAAAAGATTGTGATTATGTACCTAATCCATATCGCTGGTACCTATGATTAATGTGATTCCTAATACATTTTCAGTGAAAATAATACCTCTTTGATAAGTGTTGGCGATACAATTTATTTTTATATGTGTGTCCGCGAAGATTATAACTCCCAAAACATTTATGACGAAAAGATTTAGTTCTTAATAGATGCCGACGGAAACAATTATTTCCGTTCCTGTTTTCATGAAAAAAATAATTTCTGAAAGATTTTTTGAACATTTTAGTAATTATAATTTTCGTGAACCCACAAACAGAAATGTTTTTTGCCGATACTCGTCAAAAAATAATTTTTTTTCGCTAACACTTTATTAGGGATTATAATTTTCAGAACCATATAATCGAAAATAATATTCTTCGCGGCGTTCATTGAAAGTTATATTCTTAACGGCATTTTTCGGAGTTTTGGTATGAGTTTGGAGGCATATTTTTTGGTAAGGTAGTGTCGCCAAATAAGGCCAGTGTCTTAATTAGGCCAATTGCAAATATTTTCTTAAAAATAGATATTATATATTAGAGGTCACCGTAAATGTCTTTCTCAGTCAAAATCGTCTACGCCATTCAGTCGGTAGTATCACCTAGCAGCGCCAAGGAGACTAGACACGTGTTTGTTACGGTGCGGAAGTTCGTTTATAAATTTTAGGTAAGTTATAAAATTACTAAAATGGTACTTAATGAATATAAGCCAATTATTTTTTCTTTGTAAAGCGATAGTAAATTAATACCTTTAAAGGAACTGGAACTGTTTTTTCTCTATATTGCTTTTTATTATTTTTTTATGTTAAATAAAAAAAGTAGACAGTGTCCTAATAAAGCCAATTGTCCTAGATGTGTGTAAATGTGCGATATGTGTGCTTAATATATTGACAAATTTTTGTTTTTAATATGAATAAAAGTTTCTTTCACTAAATTTTGTATTTGTTCTTTAATTCTTAGGTTTAAAATTTATTATCCACCTCAATTTGCGTAAAAATGACACTGGCCTTATTAAGCTACCAGTTCATAATATGGCCAAATATTCCAGATTTATTCAATGTTAAAATTTTATATTTCTTTATTTATTTAGTAAGTATTTTATCCTGAAATTCGATAGCTAAAATGTTAGGCAATACGTATACAAGAGTTTTCCCCCATATTGTTCCTGAATAAAATATTACAGATATTTAAACGTTAAGGTGGCCTTAATTGGCGACCTTACCTTAGGCGGCGGCGGCGGCGATATAAATATTGCGAGAATTTTGAACATCTGAATTGATTTGTTTAATACGGTTTAATTATTATTCTCACTAAGTAGAATAACGGCCGATTTCATAATAAAGTTAAAGTGGACTTTAAATTTAAGTTGGTACCTTTACAATGCAATTCCTATGAGCAGTGCCGGATTTACCACTAGGCCGACTAGGCCGCGGCGCAAGCAAAAGGGGGCCGCAGCATTTTGTAAAAAAAACTTTTTTGGTTAAAAAATTTTTTCTACGAGCAGTTTTTTTACGAGCGTGCAAAAATGTCTACTTTCGAGCACGCATTTGTGTATTAATTGTGTATTAATTTGTGTAATAAATAAAAATGTGTATTAATTTAGATATGTTATTATGACCTTAAAGTAATTATAATACATGGAATAAACTAATATTTAGATATTATTTACTAATTTATTTTAAATACATCTTATTGTGTTCATGTTTTAATGAAATTAACGCGAGAATTCGATGAAATAAAATCATTTTGACATAATATTCGAAAGTCAAATCAGTAGACAATAACAGTGGTTTTGAATCGTCGTCATGCTAACCAATTATGCTGAAACTTTGGTTTTGACAACCTTGTCAAAGAATTAATTTGTGTATGTATTTTCATATTAATTAAATTAATTTATTAAGATTTGGTCACTTTTTAAAGACTCATAGAAAAAATATTGTTCCTAACTCTTGCAGAAAGTCTCTTTTCCGCACTCGACTGCTTGCCGAACTCCCGCTTTGAGTCGTTTGGCAAACTGCAGTCGCGTGCGGAAAAGTATGACTTTCTGCACTTGTTAGGAAAATAACTATTACTAATTGAATTGAATCAGTAAACAATTTTTCAAATAAGAGAATGGCTATTCTACTAAACACGTGGTACGGTATTTTACAACGTTTTGACAAGAGTAGCAAAACATTAACTGCTATAGACTTGAATGTGACTTGCAACATACAAATCTCTAAAGGAGTATGCATTAAGTCTGAGAGACAACTTTGATTCCTATGAAAAAAGAGGAAAAGAGGTGTCTAAAAATAAAACCTATACCTATTCTTGAAATAAAAAGACGCCCGAAAAGAAAAGCTCTCCCTGGCTAAGACAAAGAAGATAAATCCACTGAACCCCACTTTAATGGCAAAGAAACTTAAAGATTCATTGTTGTAATTGACACGCTTTATGAATTGAATAAAAGGTCCGAAGTTTATTTCAGTCTTAATGAAGAATATGAATTTAAAACAACTTACCATCAATTGCCAATGAAGAAATCGGGGTAAACGTTTCTATTTTGACTAAAAAGTATCGAATCGACATAGATGGCGACTTTGGAGAAGAGTGTGTACAGTTCAAAGGCTTTGTTGAAGGTATATTTTATGAATAAAGAGAAGCTCATGACAACAAGATTACCAAGCCTCCGAGAAATATACTTTTGGAGTATCTGAAAATCATTCATGAAAAACAGTTAACAACATTATTTCCGAATATGGACACGGCTTTGCGCATTCTACTATATGCATGATGACATCTAATGCATATGGAGATAGATCATTCAGCGTGTTGAAAAGAATCAAAAACTACTTGATTAACTCGACTTCTGACGAAGATTCTAGATTATCTAGTTCGGCCAGTTTTGTTTCAAATGCTGAGCTTTTTCAAGCCTTAGACTTTGAAAATTTGATTAAAGATTTTGCAGCCAAAAAATCTAGAAAAGTGAGTTATTAGAGTTTAGATATGATATTTATTATAAGAGAATAATGAATTGAACGATCTAGAAGTTTATTTGTTGTATTCTTATGCCTGGTTGCACCAACAGATCTTAAGCTTAAGGCGTGCATTAACGAAACATAATATGCGTTCCACCATTGAGTCTTAGATCAATTTTCAGCTTGCCACAATGGATTGTCATGTGGATTGCATTGATAAGAATTGAAAATTATGGTGCAACGTATGTGACACTTAAATCGGCCCTATTTATAAGCTGAGCTGGGTTAAGCGGGAGCTTAAGATTTGTTGGTGCAACCATGAGTTAATATTTTTATTTTTCAGTATCGTAGCCTATTACTATTACAGTTCATATTATTTTGCTTGTTCTTTTACTTATTTATTTAAAAGACATTTCTTTTCAACTCGGCTTTTTTTAGTTTTTTGTTGTCATTTGTACTTTTCCCTCCGAATAAAACAAATGGTATTTAATTTTAACAGTTAACTACAATACTAATTATTTATAATATAATCATTTTAGCAATATTAATAATTTTACAAATAACTGCTGTTTGCTAACATTTTGAATTATATATTTTTTATCTTCTTCTTAAGGTGCCTTCTCCATTACTGAAGGTTGGCTATAACTACAGCAAATTGTTCTCTATCTTGAGCGGTTCTTAGTATCGAATGTGTGTCGATGCCTATGCAGTAGGGTGGAGTGAAAACTGGCTCGAAAAAAAAAATATCCTTAAATCAATTGACCTATATGTGGAAAAGTTGCCTAATATAATGGTCTATTGTAGAAAAAAAAAGTGGCTTAAAATATTGCCATCTTCTACTGCCCATTTGACCGTGAAATGTAAAAAATTAAAGATAAATATTTTTTAAAGCCGTGATGCAGCTCTTCGCTTATTTCCATAAAAAATTCGTAATCTTTGATGAAAATAACCCAGAACTCACTGCGTGGAGGTAGCTGCATATCGAGTTCCACCGCCCTCTCTCCCCTTTTTTGTACTTTTGTGATTAATGTTCATTAAAAACTTGAAGATATTGACTTTTTGTCTCGAATACTCGCAAACTAGCTCTAGAAGCAATTCGTGCCCTTAAAATCCATCCCTTGCTGTATTTCCACATACAGCAACTGACGCTTCTGTTACTAATTTGATGCACCTTTCCACTGCTTGCGTATGGCATGGATATTTTAGAATTTCAATTTCAGCTGGAACATCTAAAATCATTTCTTCTAGTTCTTCATTGGAAATACATTTTGTCAGGGGAGGTTCTGTTATTGTTGTCGACTGCCAGTCAATCATATCGATGTAGTCTTCAGCATAAAAATTTAAAGATGGCAATTTGAATTCCCGTATTTCTTGTTGGTTTGCTGTTTTCCTACACTTCAATAATCTTCTAAGGCCTAATTCTCTCACTGTTTTCGGCTGAACAGCGAACGGCTGTTCAAGCTGTCTAATAATTTCATTCTTATTACCAGTATTTACTGCTGTACCATCAGAACCTATAGCCTGCAAATTTGAAACGTCAAAATTATGCTCCAAAAATTCTAGAATGCTCTTCTTTATACTTTGCGAATTGCCAGATGCAGGAGTTAAATGACCAATATATTTGGATCCTGGTTCTGAAGCTAGGACTATATGCTCCTCAATCTTCGTTTTCTTGGACAAACTTACTTCTTCACTAGTTTGAACTAACGTTTGGTCTTTTCTTCCATCAAAATATATTCCATATACCAATTCAGAACCTTCTTCTTTATCTTTTCTCTTGAGCTCAAATCGAGCTTACGAATTTTGCTGCGGTCGACAATTTTTGATGAATCTTCTGTAGTAATTATTCCTATATCTTTTAACGCTGCACTAACAAGAATAATTGCTGCCGTCCTATCAGAAACACCCGTTCTGTCACATGCCTGTGCTACACTTGGTAGTTTTATTCTCATCTGAGAAGTTGAAGGAGTATCGACCCTGTCTTCTAATTTAATGACATTTTCTTCTGATGAACTGTTGTTTGAAGTCTCTTCTTCTAGATTAGATGACACTGACTGGTATGCTCTGCCAATTAAAGATTCTTTGTATTGATCATCATATTCATCATGCCTGATTCTCCTTTCCTCGGTTTTACTTTTACGCTTCCATCTCTTTTCGAGTACTTTTGTAGTTTTTTGATCAACTCTACCGATTACCATTTTACACGAAGTTCTTTGGTCGGTTAGAAATTCACGTTCTTAAAAAGTCTTTACATTTGCATAAAGATATATCAAAGAGTTTCTTTTCGGCCAATTCTCTAAATAAAACAACCTGTTTTGAATTATTAAGTTTACCGTCCTTTTTTAGCCGTTTCATTATGTTACGATATTTACCGTGGTATTCTCGAATTTTATGTAATATTTGTTGGTCTGATACAACACAAATGGAACTTTTCTGTCACAAGTTTTTCAAGTCTTTTATTAAACGGGAACAGACATCATCAGCGAAACTAGGTCTTTGTTTACTTTGTTGTACAACAATTTCTTGTCGACGATATAAGTAACATTTAATAATATCCGCGTAGGTCGGCAACACATTGTTCTTAAATGGTTTTGGTACACCAAACACAGGGCACAATGAATCACTTCGCGTAAAAGACATTTTTTACATACGTTAACTGCTCTAATGCTTCCAAACAACTAAAATATTTCAACAACATAAATCAGCGGGGGCAGACGATACGTAGGTCTACGACCACAACCGATTTATTGCGACGGAGTTCGTGGAATCCTGTTAGCCTCGTTGGCGCTAAGCCGGCGCAATGCGGTGTCAAAGAGCATGTAGTATTGTTTCAAGGTCATTATATTGAGTTGCTATTTGGTTCTAGGAATGTTTTGTAATACCTTCTTGACGTAATTATCCAGTAATAATTATTCATAAGATATTAGTGACAATAATAAGATATTCTATATATATTTTTAAATATAGGGAAAATTCCAATTTTCAAAGCGGTTTGGGCAGTAGAAGTTTTAAGTTGATTGACCTGAGATTTTTTTTGGTCAATACTGGTAGTAAAAGGCAACTTTTCCACACATAGGCTTTAGGGAATTACGAAAAAAAAAATTTCGCTCCACCCTACTATGCAGTTATTAAGTCTTTATGCTTTAATTAAATAATAATCGTGAAGTTATCGGGGGCCGCTCGGGGTAATTTGGCCTAGGGCCGCAAATACCCTAAATCCGGCACTGCCTATGAGCACCTAAATGTCAACTTTAAAGTGAACTTTAGTTAATGTTCACTTTAACTTGATTATGAAACCGGGCGTTAGTAAATACATTTACCTATTCTTTAACTGTAAAGTGATGTATTTTTCGTTTTAACAAATTCTTTGTACAAAACTTATTGTGTATGAATTAGGAATAACTTTTAACATCTGCAAAATATACAAGGTGTGCCAACTAAATTAAATTAATTTAGGTTATTTCCGGTGAAACCGAAAGTATAACATAGCGCCAAGATACCTAGGTATGTGCCAATGTACTTGCATGCAAAATTTCCTGAATGGCCTCTATTTTGTTTCAAAGATATATTTAGAACTATCAAAATAAATAAGAAAAGATGTATAAAAAACGATACAGAAATTACTTCAGAAATAATAGGGACAGAAAAAAGCTTAACGATCATTATAAAAAAAATCTAGCAGAAGGAATATAACATATTTAAGCTCACTGACTCAGAAAGTTCAGTAACATCAGATAAAGGAAAAATAATCCAAATAGTGGAAGAATTCTACAGCGTGCTAGACAGAAAGCATGCAATTACTAGCAATGATGTAGCAAATATTCCAGTATTAGTACATTTTTTAAAGGTAAAATATTGCAAAACCTCTATATTTTAAAGAACCGCTTAGATTGACATGAAATTTGACATACACATAGCTAACAAGTCAAAGAAAAAAAGTGATATTGTGCCGATGTGTGATTTTACCCTAGGGGTGAGTTTCACCCCCTTTTGGGGGTGAAAAATATATGTTCCAAATAAGTCCGGAAATGGATAAAATGACAAATTCTAAGCAACTTTTGTTCTATAAAGTTTTTTCACCAAGTTAATACTTTTCGAGTTATTTGCGAGTGAATATGTTAATTTTTTTTACAAAATAACCACGTTTTCAAACGGTTTTTTGCAAATAACTTAAAAAGTAAGTATTTAGTCGAAAAAAATTCTTATCAAAAATATAGCACGTAAAAAAGTGAAAAACATGGTGTATATATTAGGTCACTATAACTAGTAGAAACAGAGTTATAGCTAATGAAAAATAGGTTCATTTCTTCAAATTCCAAATCGAATATTTTACGTGCCATAACCAAAAAACAAAGCACTTTTTTTGGGCAAAACTCATTTTAACTTTTTTAAAGTTAAAATTTTAAAGTTTAAAGTGTTTAAAAAATGCTTATTTTTGTTTTTAAAAAAAAATTTAAGCATCAAAAGTAAACAAGTTACGCTCAAAATTAAGTTGGTCCCTTTTTTTGGTAAGAAATCGGGAAAATCACCCCCTAATTAGCATTTCAAATGAACTTAATTGTTCCCACTTCACAAGTTTTTCACTCACGTATGTATTTATCATATGATCTGTAAGTTTCATCGGTGCAAAGTCCTTATTTTTGAAAGAGCTATAGTTAAAAGAGCTTGAACGAGTCACTTATCACGAGTGTATGCAAATTTAGAAACACCGAATCTTAACCAATTTTTGTCTTACAGAAAAACAAAAAAATACAAAATATTCAGAAAAGTAAAGCCGACTTTTTTTATTGTTTTATGATTTTTGGTATCTCTAACAATTTTTAAGTTATTTTGAAAAAAATAACATTTTTTTCAAAATTAAAATTTTTAAAAATTTTATTTTAAAACTAAATTTTTTCAAAAATGAGCACTTTAAATCGATGAAACTTACAGATCATATAAACACAACATAAGTAAAGTAACTTGTGAAGCGGTAACGATTAATTTCATTTAAGTTACTAATTGGGGGGTGATCTTCCCGATTTTTTTTTGCCAAAACAAAAGGGACCAACTTTATTTTGGGCGTAACTTGGTTACATTTGATGCTAGAATTTTTTTTATACAAACAGAAATAAAGACTTTTTAAACACTTTAAGTTGTAATGTGTTTTCCCCAAGAATGCTTCATTATTTGGATATTTCACATTGAATTATTCTATTTGGAATTTTTCGAATATGAACCTATTTTTCATTAGCTATAACTCTGCTTTTGCTAGGTATAGAGACCTAATATATACACCGTTTTTTTCACTTTTTTATAGGCTATAGTTTTGGTAATAATATTTTTTTAGAAAATGCCTGTTTTGAGTTATTTGCGAAAAACCGTCTAAAAACGTGGTTATTTTGTTGAAAAATGAACATATTCACTTGCAAATATCTCGAAAAGTATTGATTTGGTGAAAAAACTCTATAGAACAAAAGTTGCTTAAAATTAGTCAGTTTATCCATTTCGGGACATATCTTGGACATATATTTTTTCACCCCCGAGATGGGGTGAAACTCACCCCTGGGGAAAAAGCACACATCGGCACCATATCACTTTTCTTCTTTGACATGTTAGCTATGCGTATGCCAAATTTCATGTCAATCCAAGCGGTTCTTTAAAATTTACAGCAAAAACCGTGAAAGAATGTACTATATTACGCAAATATGACTCGCAAAGATATACACGAAATTACACTATCAGTAATTGAAATGACATTAAGAGAAATGAAAAAAAAAATAGCACAGGGAAAGATGGGACAAACGTACAAGTCATAAGATGAAATCCTTTGTTAGATTGAAGTACAGATTACAAGTTTTCAAAGAATTTATTTTTTAAATAAAGAATATGTTAACATTTTTTTAAACTTGATTTTGCTTTTGATTGTACCTTTGAGCAACTATCCTTTTGTAAATATTTTCTACGCAAAATTTGGCTTTTATCACTCTGTTTTCCTTGTTTTGTTAATATTTTTTAGTTTAGTGATCCTTTTTAGGCCAATAAGCTTAGAATATAGGAATTTTGTTTTATCCCTTTCTGATGTTTTATGAACTTTAATTTTACATTATATTTTTATAAGTAAAAAAAAATCAATCTGTATGAGACTGTAAGTTGTGACTAATAGCGTATCTACCCAAAATGTGAACATTTAGTTCAGAGAAATAAGGAAAAAAATATCCTGTTGGTGACACAACCCCCTCCAGGCCCAAACCAAATTTTTTGAGTAGTATGGACATCTATATTATTAACCTATATGTTTTCTGCAGGCGATTTTGATGATATACATATACATAGTTATAAACACATGAAGATCAAAAAACGGTAAATTTTCGCTTTTTTCGTCTATAACCAAAAAGTTAAGTATTTTAAACAAATTTGAGAGTAAGAAACTCATAAATCGCATAAAAAACTTCAATGTGGCGTTCGCTGAATATGTCTATCCTTATTGGTTGCTTCGAAAATTGCAAAATAAATCATAAATTTTGAGTTTTTATAAATATTCATAACTTATGTAAAAATTAACTTATAACGTTCATATTGCACAGAATGCTGAGACTTCTGGTGCTTAAATCATATCCTAAATTTGAAAACAATCGGTAAAATAGTTTAAAAGGTATTTAATTTGTTTATCCCAAATTAATTTTTTTTGCAACGCTATAAGTCAGAAAATGATCAAGTTACACTAATACTTTGGATAGTTTATGAAAGAAGAAGATTTATACTAATTATTTAATAAAAAAAAATGACAAAAAATAATTCTAAATACCGTAAAATTATTTTGTAAAAACATTAAAAAAAAGGGGGGCTAACTTCATCCCTAATTGTCCTAGGATAATTGTTTTTCTTTCTAAATGTGTATAAAAATTCATTCTTTCCAAATATGAAAAAATTATTTTTCTACGGGTAACGGTTAAACAGTTATTCTAATTGTTTATAAGTTAATAAAATATAATATAACGTTAATAAAATCATTTTTAGGTAAAATTGTGGCTTATTTCCCATTTGAATATACTTGATTGTTTATAAGTAAGCAAAAAATCGACGTGTTTTTGCAAAATCATTTTACACTGTTTAAAATTACTTTTTGTCATTTTTTTTAATTAAGTCAATAGTATAAATGTTCTTCCATAAACTGTCAGAAGTCTTACTGTAACCTCATAATTTTCTGACTTATAGTGTTGCAAAATAAATCAATTTGGGATAAACAAGTTAAATAACTTTTAAACTATTTGGCCAATGGCTTTCAAATTTAAAATATAATTTAAGAACCAGAGGTCTCGGCAATTCGTGTAATAAGAAGGTTCTAAGTTAATTTTTACATAAGTTATGAATATTTAAAAAAAACTCAAAATTTATGATTTATTTTGCAATTTTCTAAGCAACCAATAAGGATAGACATATTCAGCGAACGCCACATTGAAATTTTTTAGACGATTTATGAGTTTCTTACTCTCAAATTTGTTTAAAATGCTAAACTTTTTGGTTATAGAGGAAAAAATCGAAAATTTACCGTTTTTTGATCTTCATTTGTTTATAACTATGTATGTCATCAAAATCGGCTGCAGGAAACATAAAGGTTATTAATAGAGATGTCCATACTACTCAAAAAATTTGGTTTCGGCCTGGAGGGGGATGTGTCACGAGAAAAATCTTATTTCTCTGGACTAATTGTTCTTACATACTTATTACATCTCTATGACTCATGTAGAATAGAACTGATGAGAATATGTACAAAAAGTTTTCTATTAAAATAGTGGGTTAGTATCTCACTTTTTTCTCATTCTTAACAGATAAACCCGATCCAGGGAGCTTTTTCTTTCTTACTTTTTATATAAACATTAAAACATACATACTACATGAACGAGGAAAATATGAAAAATATACTAGCAAACACGCTTCCAAAATTATGGCATTTCAATAAAGTGTGGGTAAAAATTAAAAAAAAACAACATAAAAACTAAAAACTATTTATTACTAAACTAAAAGAAAATTTACATAAAAAAACTACACTTTAATAGAAGGATTAAATTTACATATTTATGTTTATAAATAAATATCCTTTTAATATAATATGTTGTAACTCTGATAACACTAATTAGTAGACAAATTAGACAATAATATAGTATTTACTATTTTCATTGGGAATCAACCAATCAACAAATCAATTTCAGTTTAAAGTAAGTTTATTTTGATGTTTCGATTTGTACTTTGGAAATCAGAACGACAAAATAAACATATTTTAATAAACTAAAATTGTGGTTAACAATATTAAAAGGCCTAAGACAACGACTAATCCTATAAAATTAAAATGCCTAAGAAAAAAGATCGAGAACTAAAGGAAAAAAGTTACTGAAAACCATAAGAAGAGAAATGTGAGGCAATATCAACGGATAAACCAACTTATTAGCCAATACATCGAAACAAAATGCCGCACTTAATGGATTTCTATGTTATTAAAAATATTTCATCCAATTATATAGATATTAAAGATGGTTGGGACATAAATTCAGATCATTCACCCATAAAACTTAATTGTAAGTGACATGATCATTAGATAGGAGTGTAATCCAATAATAACAAATAGTGCCGCCGATATGTGAAACAATTGCACATTTAATGATACAACCATATAATTTGGACCACATATACTACACATATAAAGGTTTAAATTTAGATATGAGGCCATCTCAGATTTTGCCTTTTACAAAAATGGCGGGCATTCAAAGTGGCGGTAAACATAATATGTTTACCGCCACTTAAACACATATTATGTGTTTAAAAGTACCATAACTTTTAAAACGAAAAGTCCGATTTTAACAAAATTTGGTATATAAGTTTCTTTTTTGATTTACAAAATGTATGTGGTGAACCAGAAGAATCGGTTTACCAGAAGTTGTGTTTTTACTGGTTGTTTATTTAAAAATTATGTTGTTTTCTTCAATTTGTTCCCTCTGTATATATTAATTTTTCAAAAAGGTAATACCGCAATTGAAAAGAGCGTAAAAACATTTTGTAGAAAATATTTGGAACTTTTTAGTTATGTTAATTACCATTTAATAAATGCATAACTTATCTTTACATGTTACCTATGTGTGGCAGATTCGTGCAAATATTATAAGAATTATTGTGCATTTAATGGTAGAAGCATATAATTTGGACCACACATACTACACATATCAACGTTCGAAGATAGATATAAGGCCATCTCAGATTTTACCTTTTACAAAAATGGTGGGCATTCAAAATGGCGACTATACATATGTGACTAATAGCACGATAACTTTTGCAGGAAAAGTCCGATTTCAACCAAATTTGGTATATAGTTTCTTTTTTTGATGTGTAAATCCAAAGTCTTGAACCGGAAGAATCGATTTACCAGAAGTTGTGTGTTTTCCTAATTTTTATGTAAAAACATGTTGTTTTTTTACCAATTCTTTCACCCTGTATCTACTAATTTTTCAAAAAGTTAATACGGGCGTTTAAAAGAGCGTAAATATATTTTTTATAAAGTATATTGAACTCTTTAGTTATGTTAATTACCAATTAATTAATGCATAACGTATCTTCACATGTACCTATGAACCTATGTGTGGCAGATTCGTGCAAATAATATAAGAATTATTGTGCATTTAATGTTAAAAGCACATAAAATTTGGACAACACACACTACACATACAAACATTCAAAGTTAGATATGAGGCCATCTCAGATTTTGTCTTTTACAAAAATAGCGGGCATTCAAAAAGAATCTGCCGCACATAGGTACATGTGAAGATACCTTATGCATTTATTAAATGGTAATTAACATAACTAAAAAGTTCAAAATCTTTCCTAAAAAATATTTTTACACTGTTTTCAATGGCGATATGACCGTTTTGAAAAATTAACATATACAGGGTGAAAGAATTGAAAAAAAAAAACATATTTATACCGAACAGTAAAAACACAACTTGTAGTAAACCGATTCTTCCAGTTCAAGACCCCATCTTATTCATCAAAAAAAAGAACCTTGATGCCAAATTTGGCTAAAATCGGACTTCTCGTTCAACAGGTATCGTGCTATTAGTCACATATGTATAGCCGCCATTTTGACTGGTCGCCATTTTTGTAAAAGGCAAAATCTGAGATGGCCTCATGTCTAAATTTGAACTTTTGATGTATAGTACCTACATGTGGTCCAAATTATATGCTTCTACCATTAAATTCACCATAATTCTTATGATATTTGCACGGATCTGCCAAACATGTGAAGATAAGTTATGCATTTATTAAATGGTAATTAACATAACTAAAAAGTTCAAAATATTTTCTAAAACATATTATTATGCTCTTTTCAATGGTGGTACTACCATTTTGAAAAATTAATATATACAGGGCGAAAATGAAAAGAAATTATTTACATAAATAACCAGGAAAAACACAACTTCTGGTAAACCGATTCTTCCAGTTTACGACATCGATCTTATAAATCGCAAAAAGAACCTATGTAATACCAAATTTGGTTGAAATCGGACTTTTCATTCAAAAGATATCGTGCTATTAGTCACATATATATAGTCGCCCATTTTGAATGACCGCCATTTTTGTGAAAGGCAAAATCTGAGATGGCCTCATATCTTAATTTGAACCTTTATATGTGCAGTATATGTGGATCAAATTATATGCTTGTATCGTTAAATGTGCAATTCTTATAATATTTGCACGAATCTGCCGCACTAAAATAACTAAGAAAGTTTTATATCAATCTTTGATGATAGAATTGAATTATCAGTACCATTAAAAATCCTGAACTATTAGAAGTGAAGTAGAGTTGTCAAAATATACAAAAAAACAGCATGGCAAAGCACTCCTAGTCATTCCTGGGAAATTAACAAATGAAGTTTCCTCATATATGCCAATATTACTTTTAGTACAGGAACCGAAGCTTTTCACCTAGCAATTTTTACAGAATGGATCGATTTGCTTGAAAATTTGAGAATAAGTAGTGGATAGTCCATGGATCAAAATCTATATGATGCCGAAAGGCGCTTTTACCATGGGGGTGGTTGCCACCCCATCTCAGGGGTGGAAATTTTGTATTATATTTTGACCACAAAAGTTGATTAAAACATTCATTATAAGCTAAAAATGTTGTATAATTTTTTTTGATAAAATTAATAGTTTTCGATTTATTCGCCATCGAAAGTGTTAGTTTTACATATATCTAAAAAATCAATGTTTTTCGATATACTCGTTTACGATTCACTCAATTTTGGCAGTAGAATAGTTATTTTCCTAACTAGTGCGGAAAGTGATACTTTCACGCACGAGACTGCCGTTGACCCGAACGACGCAATAGCGGAGTTCGGGCAAGCAGTCGAGTGCGGGGAAGACACTTTCCGCATGAGTTAGGAACAATATTTTTTCTAGGGCCGTACGTTTGGAAAAAAGCCACAAAAAATAGAGTTATATCAATTTTTATTTAGAAGTGAAAATACACAAATTAATTCTTTGACAAGGTAGTCAAAACCAAACTTTCAATATAATGGGTTTCCACGATGACGATATTGATTTCCAGGACGACGATTCAAAACCATTATAATTTTCTACTGATCTGACTTTTAAATATTATGTCAAAATAATTTTATTTCATCGAATTATCGCGCTAATTTCATTAAAACATGAACACAATAAGATAAATTTGTATTATAATATATGTATTATTATTATGTATACAGAGAGAGTCTGTAAAGTGGAATAAATTCAATATCTCAAATACTAATTGTTTTTTTGGAAAATGCTCAGACCCGTCGATTAGTATTTCAAATTGTCCTTTTTGACATTCAATAATAATGTATACAGGGTATCCCAATTTAGAGATATGACGTCATCGTCGATTTTCTTAAATGGCAACACTGTCATTTTGATAGCTAATTTGATAGGGTTTGTAAAGTTATACATAACTGGAAAATATCAAATTTTTATTCTCTACCATTTACAAGATAATAGAAAATAACAAAGTTATATCTGTAATTTGGAATATATTCAATAATTAAAATACTAACTGTTTTTTTTGAAAAATGCTCAGACCCGTCGATTAGTATATCAAATTGTCCTTTTTGACATATAATAATAATGTATACAGGGTGTCCCAATTTAGAGATATGACGTCATCGTTGATTTTCTTAAATGGCAACACTGTCATTTTGATAGCTATTTTGATAGGGTGTGTAAAGTTATACACAACTGCAAAATTTCAAATTTGTATTCTCTACCATTTAGATGATAATAAAAAATACCAAAGTTATGAAAAAGAAGTAATCAACTAATAATTGAATTTAATTATTTCAATAAATTAAGCAAAAACTCATAATGTTGCCCTCAATTATTGTCAAATTGTCAATGGGCAACGTTATGAGCATTTGCTTAATTGAAATAAATAAATTCAATTATTATTTGATTACTTCTTGTTCTTCATAACTTTGTTATTTTTTATTATCTTGTAAATGGTAGGGAATAAAATTTTGAAATTTTTCAGATGTGTATAACTTTACACACGCTATCAAAATAGCTATCAAAATGATAGTGTTGCCATTTAAGAAAATCAACGATGACGTCATATCTCTAAATTGGGACACCCTGTATACATTATTATTATATGTCAAAAATGACAATTTGATATACTAATCGACGGGTCTGAGCATTTTTCAAAAAAACAGTTAGTATCTTAATTATTGAATATATTCCAAATTACAGATATAACTTTGTTATTTTCTATTATCTTGTAAATGGTAGAGAATAAAAATTTGATATTTTGCAGTTATGTATAACTTTACAAACCCTATCAAATTAGCTATCAAAATGACAGTGTTGCCATTTAAGAAAATCGACGATGACGTCATATCTCTAAATTGGGACACCCTGTATACATTTTTATTGAATGTCAAAAAGGACAATTTGAAATACTAATCGACGGGTCTGAGCATTTTCCAAAAAAAACAATTAGTATTTGAGATATTGAATTTATTCCACTTTACAGACTCTCTCTGTATGTACCGGGTGTCCACTTATATTTTCCCCCATTTTAACTGCATATAACTTCTAAACGGCTCAAGATAGAAATATGCGGTTTTCACTGAAATGTTTTATTTTAGTAAAAGTTTTGTCTGAATGGATGGAATTTTTTATATCGCTTTCAAATACGAAATAAAAAATGGCGGATTTTTGAAAAAAACTTTGTTGACTTTTTTTTAATGGAACACCCAGTATATTCTTTTGTAAATTGAAAGAAAGGTCATTCACCTATTTAGTGATATAATATAAAGTTTTTCAAAATCGGTTTTCAAATCACTGAGTAATTAATTTTTAAAATGAGAGATGCAACGTGGATATCACATACCTAAATAACATAACTAAGCAAGTTATGTGATTTCCACAATGCATCTCTCATTTTAAAAATTAATTGCTCAGTCATTTGACAACCGATTTTAAAAAATGTTATATCGCTGGATAGATAAATGACCGTTTTTTCAAGTTTTTGGGTAAATGACCATTTTTTATATCGCTTTTAAATAAAAAATGGCGGATTTTTGAAAAAAAAACGTTGTTGACTTTTTTTATTAAAACACCCAGTATATTTTTTGTGTTTTGAAAAAACGGTCATTTACCTATCCAGCGATATAAAAATTTTTAAAATCGGTTGCCAAATAACTGAGCAATTAATTTTTAAAATGAGAGATGCAATGTGGAAATCACATAACATAATATCATTTTGCTCAGTTATGTTATTTAGGTATGTGATATCCACGTTGCACCCCTCATTTTAAAAATTAATTACTCAGTGATTTGACAACCGATTTTGAAAAACTTTATATCGCTGGATAGGTGAATGACCTTTCTTTCAATTTACAAAAAAATATACTGGGTGTTCCATTAAAAAAAAGTCAACAAAGTTTTTTTCAAAAATCCGCCATTTTTTATTTTGTACTTGAAAGCGACATAAAAAATTCAATCCATTCAGACAAAACTTTTACTAAAATAAAACATTTCAGCGAAAACCGTATATTTCTATCTTGAACCGTTTAGAAGTTATAGGCAGTTAAAATGGGGGAAAATATAAGTGGACACCCGGTATTATAATATATTATAACGCCATATTACAAGGTATTTTACTTTCCCGCACGCCGTGCGGGAAAATTTACTTTCACGCACGCCGTGCGGGAAAGTGCAACTTTCGGAAACGAAATGCGTGCGTAAAAGTGGCTCTTTTAGCAAGGCCGTAGAAAAAATTTTTTCAAACCAAGTTCTTGGGAATTAAATAACCTACAATTTCGTATTTAAACATTTTTTCTTATCTCTGATGCTAATCTTTCTATTCTGAAGAAAATGGCATTTTTTACCAAACTACAAAAATTCGTTATTTGCTTGTAACTCCAGTTTTTAAAAACTAATCATTCTAAGCCAGTCAAACTTCTAGAATCTATTAATAATACATAAATAAAGAAGAATGAATAAGGCCAATGACTAAAAACACCGCTAACTTGCATTATTCTGCTTCCAATTGGATGTCTCCTTTTTTTTTTCAAAAAAATATATTGATTTTTTAACCGTAACTTTATTTTTTATCTTAGATTGGTAAAAAAGAATTTTGTAGGTTTTTACAAGATGTATAATTTTTACTAGATGTATAATATCTACCTATTACTATTAAATATTTTTAAAATCCTCAGTCGCAAAAAGAGGTGACATTGAAAGGGTTGGTAAAGGTGGTTTTTGCATGTTATTACAAGTTTTAATTGTCAATACCTCACTCAATTTTTGCCGTAGAAAAAATTTATGCAAACCAGTTTCTTGGGAATTAAATAAGCTATAATTTCATATTTAAACATTTTTTCGTATCTCTGATGCTAATCTTTCTATTCTGAAGAAAAGGCCATTTTTTTCCAAACTACAAAAATTCGTTATTCGCTTTTAACTCCATTTTTTTAACTAATTATTCTAAGCCGGTCAAACTTCTAAAACCTATTAATAATACATAAGTAAAGAAGACCAAATAAAGTCAATGACTAATTTTAATTAGCGTGGTAATTAGGAGGTTGCTTCCGATAACTTTTTCGCTGAAAAAAATAGGGACTGACATTCTTTTCATTATAAATCACTTAATTTTTGAGCTAGAGACTTTTTTTTATTTCTGGAGATAGGTATTTCTAAATACTTTAAATTAGTTTGAACAAGTTATCTTCGAAAAATGCATAGTTTCCCCGTCTTTTGACTTTGAAACTACAATATTTAGCAATTGACGAAAAAGAGCTACCATAAATAAAGTAGATCTCGATTACTATTGGTTTTACAGAAAATTAATAAAAACGGTTTTGTTTATTTTTTCAAAAGCTACATTTTTGTTAAGTGAAGTTGTTTTGATAAAACGAAAACTTTTGGAGTTATTAGCAGAAAACTGATTAAAAACATTGTTTTTTTCGATATAAAACTAACACTTTCGATAGCCAATAAATCGAAAACCGTTAATTTTATCAAAAAAATGTGTATGTTTTTTCCTTAGAATGAACGTTTTTACCAACTTTTGCGGTCAAAATATAATAAAAAATTTCCACCCCCGGGATGGGGTGGCAACCACCCCCATGGTAAAAGCGCCTTTCGGCATCATAGATTTTGATACTGGTACTATCCACTACTTATTCTCAAATTTTCAAGCAAATCGATCCATTCTGTAAAAATTGCGAGGTTTTGTCCTATTTTAAGCTTCATTACTTGGACTATTTTGCCAGTAATTGGACTATTTTGCCAGTAATGTCGGAAGTTTTTTGAGAAACTCTTGCTTAAAAAAATGAAAGCAATAATAAAAGAAAATCAGTGATTCCAAACCACCAATTTGGCTTAATAAGTAAACATTCTACGATTGATCAAGTACACAGAATTACCTTTGAAAAATCATTAGAAAGAAAGAAAGTATGTTTTACAATATAGCTAAATCCTTTGACAAAGTATGGCATGAAGGGTTAAACTAAAAATAAAAAATATCAAAATTCTTGTCCGATAGATATGACGGATACCGACACCGACTGATATTTCAGAATGAAGCAATAAGATTTGTATACAGATCTAAAAGAAATCAAAGGAGGAGTCCCCAAAGGAAGCATATTAGGTATATGCACATATGTGTATGCAGCTTTAAACGTTCAGTACAGTAGCGTCAGTAGCATTATGTTTCAAAAACATATTCCTTAGGAGCAGCATTAACTTTTCTATAACTAGTTCATATCAAACCCTTCTTTCAGTGCGTCATAGCTCATTGAATTCTCTTTTTAATGCATTATATTGTAAGGGCAGAAAAAAACGTATGTCCGTGATTATTATGCATAGAACTCATAAAATTATGTTGTATTTGTTGATGGGTAGTTGCATACTTTCACAACGTCACAGTTTCGCAATGTAAGAGGTAAAATTATAATTGTCATTCTAGGTTAGTACCTATCTTTCAACATTTTATAGTGAACATTTTATTGTATACCTATTTATTTATTTTTTCATTAAAATATTTTAAATTAAAATTCAGGCATATAGTATGTATATAATCATATATAAATATATTCTTCTTTCTCTTTTTATTGGCTTGCATACTTCAATATAAATATTCTGACAATGGACAGCCTAAGTCTGACGTCACAAATGTCACAAAATTGGGAGGAGCTTATATTGACTCCAAACAATTTTGTTTGTAACGTTAAATGGTCATAAGGAATTTTTCATTTATGTGCTTGGTGTGGCAAAATAAGACTTCATTTAGGTATTTCGTTAAAGAAACGTGTTAATTAAGAGATTTTTATTCGTTTTCGCTCAGGTGGTTTTTATTCCTTAGTAGTTGAAAATAAACATAACCTCAAAACTGTTTACGTTCTAATCATTGCATTAAATTAACTCACCTGGGCAAAAACGAATAAAAATCTCTTAATTGACACGTTTCTTTAACTAAATACCTAAATGAAAAGTCTTATTTTGTCACACAAACCACGTAAGCAAAAAATTAAAAATTCCTTATGAGTGTTTAACCTTATAAACAAAATTGTTTGGAGTCAAATATAAGCTCCTTCCAATTTTGTGACGTCAAGACTTAGGATTTCCATTGTCAGATTTAAATAAAATGTCATGCAATGATATGTGACATTCTTAAAATCCTATATGACGTCAAAATTAATGTCGCACTGAAAGACGGGTTTGGTTTGAACTATATCTTTATTACTTCTTAATAAAACGACTATTGTTAGAAGCACTGTTGTCTTTATGATAACTCATGCTACTATTAATCATGTAAAATGGATCAAATATGGACGATAATACAATAAGAAATGCTATTTGAACTAGGGACGCACTCTTTGTGTATTTGCATGCTTCATGGACATTTAAAAGGAATTCAATAAAGTACAGCATGTAAAATTAATGCAGATGCTAAAAAATATAGGAATAGATGACAAAGATATTCATGTAATTAAAAATATGTGCTGGAATCACACTGCTATCGTATAAATTCAAGATAACTACATCGACAAAATCTCCATACAACAAGGAGTCAGACAAGGTTGCACTTTGTCCCTAACATTGTTCAATGTTTACTCGGACCAGCTATTTAAAAAAGCACTTGAGAGGTAGCCACATGGCTACCATAAAAATCAATGGGTAACTATTTAATGTACTTAAATACAATGGATGACACAGTACTTCTGTCAGAAAATATTGAACATCTCCAAATTCTGCTTGATCATATTCATGATGTAGGAGAGGAAATGGGCATTTAGTCTTTAGTCATAACTCACATCCAGATGGAGAGCTTCAATTTAATGGAATCCAAGTGGAAAAAGTTCACAAAATTACACATTTGGGAACTATCATAACGGACCAACTAGTTCCAGACATAGAAATAAAACAGAGAATAGCAATGACTATTTAAAACTATTTTTATGAAAATAAAGACATTTCTTTGCAATAATTATCTCGGTTTAGAACTAAGCCAAAGAATGGTGAAAAGTATTATATTTTTGGTTCATACTTTTGTATGATGCAGAAGTGTGGACACTAAAAGTATCAAGTATGAATAGAATTGAAGCATTGGAAATATGGAATCATCAACAGATACTGAAGAAAAACTAAAGAGAAAGTATTAAGGAGGATTAAAAAAAGATAGAGAATTGCTAAATACTGGAAAATGTCTTATCTGGAACATATAGTGAGGGGAAATAAATACAGAATACTACAACTGATCCTTAACACATTGGCTGTCTATCGAAGAGAATTGAACTTGACTAGGAGCCATTTTGTTGAACGGCACCTCACTGAATTTACCATATCACAGACTGACACATGATCGGCTGTGAATGAACCCATTCGGCAAAATAGAAGGCCGTAGAAGTGTAGGAAGAATACAAGTTTCTTCATTAAAAACATTTGTGAATGGACTCAGATATCAAACGCGGGACAATTATTCCTTGTTGCAGATTGAGGAGCCTTCAGAACAGTAATCGTCATCAAAGTTGGATAATTCTGATATGGCATGGGAAGAAGAAGAATGCAAATTGGTACCTTTGTAGAAACTATATTGATTTTACAAGATTATATCAAATCTGCTGAAATGTATCAAAAAGCGTCTGGTTTAATTTCGTTTAGAAGAAAAATATCCTTAACTTTAGTTAAAATATAGAACAATCAATTCCTGATATAGTAGTACGTGGTAGTACTTAGGTAAATAAACAGTAACTACTAAACTGTATTCATCAGTAAGTTACTTTACTCATTACTTACAGTCAGTAAATAAGCATCAAACACTTTTTGAAGAAAATATACTTTTAACCTCATTAGGAAAAAGTTTTTCTAGCATGGGCAAGCCCTTCTTCTCCACTGGGCACACTGGGCCATTGATCAACTGGGGTCCAGTGTGTAATTCATTACCAAATGATAACAGAATCAGATATCTAAGCATGAAAAAATATATATACGTGAAATATAAAAAAATATATGAAGAGTACACTGCAAAAAGGGGGAATGTGAGTTTTTTTTTTTCATTTTTCGGGTTAAGGTTGGTAACAGTTACTCTGAATATAGCAAATTAATGTCAACTATCGTTCAAGGCTGAAAAGGTGACAGTGACCTACAAAGAAGCATTTAAATAATTTATGGTACCAAGCAAAAACGGTAATAGTCACAACGAGCCAAGCAGAAAGGGGGAATGTCATATATCAGCGTTTCACAACCAGTGGGTCGCGACCCACTAGTGGATCGTGAGCGGATTTCAGGTGGGTTGAGGTGTGGCTCGTACAGTAGCTGAATACCATACAATATATATCATCATGGGTGAGGGATGGGTCGCGAATATGAAAAAACATCAGAAAGTGGGTCGGCAGACTTAAAAGGTTAGGAACCACTGTCATATATCATTAGATGCCATTTGCTGTTAGCGGTTGCAGTAGAATATTTTATTCTACTTATGTGCATAGTGCATAGTTTAACTAGTTAAAGTTATATAGTTTTAAACTAGTACCTTGTTATTGACGAATAAATACTGCATTATCTTAAGGACTTGAGTTCTTAAGGACATAGACAGTTCCGACTTAAGGACCTTGTATCTCAAAAGAAAAGTCTTTAATCAGCGCGTGATGCCAGTACTTACATGGTGAAGAAACTTTAACATTAACCAAGAAAATAAGAAATAAAATTTGTGTTACACAAAGAGCCATGGAACGCTCGATGTTAGGTATTTCTTGTAGGGATCAGATTACGAACAAGGAAATAAGACGAAGAACTGGAAAAGGAAATAAGACGGAGATGCCATAGAAAGAATTATGACCCTTAAGTGGAACTGGGCGGGGCACATACCTAGAATGTCGGATAACAGTAGGACATAGCGAATAATACACTTGAGACCAAGACAAGAAGCATATCGGAGTAGAGGTCACCCGCCAACAAGATGGTCAGATAATAAAATGGATTGACAAAAATTGGATGCACAGCACAAACTGGAATATATAGAAAAGACTGAGGGAGACCTATATCCAGCAGTGGATATATCCGGGTTAAATGGTGATGATGATGACTGCATTAACACCAGTTTTTTCTTTTACATTACTTCAAAAAGGCTAGCCAAGAAATAAATAATGTCAAAAATAAATAAAAATGATATTATATAATTAAAGATATAATAAAAATTATATCTTTTAAAAGCATTCTAACAATCAAAAAAATATATAGATATGAGAAGTGGCAAAAAGTAACAGTTTATTAAAATATGTTGCTTTAAACCTTTTAAACCAGTTTTCTCACAATTGTACTTGATTGACATTCCCCCTTTTTTGCAGTGTACTCTTCATATATTTTAGATACTAGTATGCAGTTATATAGAGCTGGAGAGGGATATTTCATTACATTGAATCGTCCGCAAAAAAAATACCTGAAAAAATACCTGATCTCAAAGAACCAGATGTAGCAGCTCACACCAGACTTTTTTGATGACTCTACAACATCAGTCCAACTGAATGGAAAAGACAGATTGAGAGTTGAAACCTTTATCCCCATCATTGACACCCTAGGCGTTCATCTAAAACAGCAATTAAGTTAACTAGTCAACGCTTTGGATTATTTTTCGCTTGAAAACTCTGAATTCTGAAGAGTTGAGACAAAGTTGCAAAGAATTTGCTGAAATCTCTTATGTAAACGAAAAAGAGTTAGGAAATTGAAAATATCTGAATTTAACAGAATACAGTAAAACCCCCATTATCCGTGCACGGATTATCCAGGCTGTGGATTATCTGTGCTATGATTTTCCATTACTAAAATTCCATTTTGGGGTTTTGTCGAAATAGGATCACAGTAAATCACTTGACGGAAACTCTACTATACGCCATGAGGGAAACGTATAATGCAATATCGATAGCAGTGATACTCAGGGCACTATTGCTATCGATATGTACGCACATGTATGTGTGTATATATGTATTATATAAGAAATATATGTTCGGATTATCTGTGCCATGTCCCGTCCTGTGGAGTACGGATAATCGGGGTTCTACTGTACTTGAAAATTAAACGTAAAAATAAAGGAACTGATAGTATTCTGGAAATGTATCATCTTTTAAAAAAGGACAAAATTGAAGTCTTCTTTCCTAATGTAGAAATAGCATTGAGAATCTTTTTAAACACGATGGTAACAAACTGCAGTGGGAAACTCTTCTTCTCCAAATTAAAACAAATAAAAAATGAATTAAGAAGTAAAATGCTTCAAGAGAAATTAAACAGTTTGCTGATAATATTGATGGTGAATGTGATATGCTCGAAAGCATAGGTAGATATTAAAGATGTGATTAACGGTTTTGCTTAACTCAAATCTAGCCTCATCTTCAATCAAAATAAAAATAAAGCTAAAAATTTGCATCTAGCTATGTTCTTTTTTATTCTGACAAAATAGTGCTTTATTATAGGTCAGGGGCCCCATTTTACTAATGTGCCCAATGCCTCAATAGGTGAAAGATGAACCCAAGTATGGGGAAATGTATTTATAAGAAATTGTACATTTGCCTTGTAAATTCATCATTCCATGCAAAATTCCATCAAATAAGTATAACATACTTCTATTAAAGTGTTAAGTTAAACAAAAATAAAACTAAATATCAACACTCCTGGCTCACCTGGGTCCCATTTCTCCTTTGTACCATTGGCCATCACCCTGTAGTCACTCTAGAATCACAAACTGGGTTAGTTTATAGAATTATATTATATTTAGATCTAATAATAGACAACACTAGGGTTATTGCACTCACTGACTTATTTCCAGCAAATTCATCAAATTCAAAACAACTAACTACAGCTTGTGCTCATAGTAAAATAGGTAATATCAACAAATCAATTTATACTCTTATTCAGCAAAATTTGAAACCCTACATTATCAGTTACGGTTATAAGTCTGATTAATTTTATTAATCTGCAGCTGCAGTGTAGACATCCAACTTGTCTTTAGTTAACTCACCTGTACACACAGTTAATTGTGGTTGTACCATAACTTACTTATAATTATACTTATTGAAATGTTTAATAGCGATACATACAGTTAATTTATTATTAATTTTTTATTCATTTATACATTCTGAGCATTTATATCGACAATTTCCCATTAACAGTATTGTCTATTGACATTGACGTCATAGGTAATGTGACAATTCAATGACATATGACAAAAAGGTTATTTCATTTCAACATAAACCGAAATACCTTTGACCATTATTTGAAGATTGTATTAATATTAAGCAGTATCCTATCATTCTTATTCATTTTTAATTATAATAACAATAACTATACAACGATTAGATGCAGGATAAAATGTACATCATGCATTACTGCAACAAACATTAATATTTTAATGTTTAATGTAATAATTACAGAAATATGCACACGTATTGACCTCTGAAGCCATTTTCTTATGGGATCGTATCGTGTAAGTATTTTATTAAATATCTTATTGGTCATTATAGGGCAGTCCATGAGGGTATGTAGCTCCGAATTCCATCCTACTATATCGATTTACGTGATATTTTGACAGTAAGTAGGGAATAGCCGAAGAAACAAAGTCTACCCTATGCCGATGTGTGTTTTTGTCTTGGGGGGCGGTTCCCACCCCGTCTCGGGTGTGGAAAATTTTTTGCTCAAATAACTATGGAAGTTGCTAGAGAATCTAATACTAAGCAAAAACTGTTCTATAATTGTTTTTCGAAAATTCAATACTTTTTGAGTTATTCCTGGTTGAAAATTGGCCATTTTCATTGAAACATAACACCTTTTCAAACGATTTTTTGCGAATACCTTAAAAACTAGGCACCTAACTAAAAAAACTAATAAAGCATTTTTGTAGCTTATAAAATAACAAAGAGATTCTTTCCTTTATGAATCTTCTAGTTATAACACAAAAAGAGATATGGTAAGTGAAAAAAACTTGTTTTCTTGGTGCATGCTCAAATCAGTGTATTTAACTTGAAATAACAGAGAAACGGTCGATTTTAGGTGTATAAAGGCCGCGTCCCACCGTCAAATAATTTGATCAAACTGGTGTGAGCCAACTGAAAGTGACAGTTAGTGACGTCACATCCTGAGTGTTCATTGTGGATAATAATGAAAAATTTTAATTTTAAATAAAGTACAAACAAGTTAGACTCAATTCAAAAAATTTGATCAAACTAGACTGATAGTGAGAGCGCAGATTTTTAGAATTTCAAAAAAAACTGCAATTGTGACGTCACTTTGGCGTACTTCCGGAGTTTGCTCAAACTGTTTGATCAAATTATTTGATGGTGAGACGCGGCCTTAATGCTACCAATAACTTTTGTTGTGCTTGAAAAGACCTATAAATTAAGCAATATTAAATGTCGATTACATTCAAACTATGCGAGATAAACTGTAAAAAATTTGAAGAATAACGTATTTTAAGAACACAATGAGAAGTATATTTAACCCCTCATCCACAAGAATTTAAATGCATCGTTTTCCTTCTACAATACATTTTACTATAGTGTTCTCTTTATGTTCAAAAAGTTGGGCGGGTTTAAAATGAATGGTTTTTGAAAAAAATAAGATCAAATTATTGAGCGCATTTTTAAATGTTCTTAAAAATCTTAGTATTTCTCCATGTAACTCGAAAATGATAAGAGATGCAAAAAAAGATACCATACAAAATGTAGGTTTCTTCTAGATAAACATTTTGATTTTATTTTTTATAACAGTACCCCTTATCATTTTTAAGTTACATGGAGAAAAAGGAAGATTTTTAAGACAATTTAAATATGCGCTCTATAATTTGATCTTATTTTTTTCAAAAACCATTCATTTTAAGCCCGCTCAACTTTTTGAACATAAAAATAACACTGTAGTAAAATGTATTGTAGAAGGAAAACAATGCATTTAAATTCTTGTGGATGAGGAGTTAAATTATATACTTCTCAATTTTTTTCTTAAAATTTGATAGTCATCAATTTTGTGCAGCATATCTCGCTTAGTTTGAATGTAATCGACATTTAATATTGCATATTTGAAAGGACTTTTCAAGCACAATAAAAGGTATTGGTAGCATTATACACCTAAAATCGACCGTTTCTCTGTTATTTCAAGTTGAATACACTGATTTTAGCATGAACCAAAAAAACAAACTCTTTTTACCTACCATATCTCTTTTTGTGTTATAACTAGAAGATTGAAGAAGGAACATATCTTATTGATTTTTTATGAGCTATAAAAATGTTTTTTATAATTTTTTTAGTTAGATGCATTGTTTTTAAGATATTCGCAAAAAACCGTTTGAAAAGGTGTTAGATTTCAATGAAAATGGCCAATTTTCAACCACGAATAACTCAAAAAGTATTGAGTTTTCGAAAAAAAATTATAGAACAGTTTTTTCATAGAATTAGGTTCTCTAGCAACTTCCATAGTTGTTTAACCAAAAAATTTTCCACCCCTGAGAAGGGGTGGGAACCGCCCCCAAGACAAAAGCACACATCGGCATGGGGTAGACTGTGAATAAGAAGATATTTTCATGCTATTATATGTTGCCTGTACTCACTTAGGAAGCCGAAACATTAACACTCACAAAAAAGGCAGTTAACAAGATTCTCATAGCTCGGAAGGCTATAGAGCACCAGATGTAGGGTGTCTCCCTGAGAGACCGAATCCCAAACTAAAAAATATGCCGTAGAACAAAAACAACAGACGCTGTCGAAAAAATCGCGCCGCTAAAGTGGAATTGGGCAGGTCACGTCGGCAGATTGTCAGACAACGTATGGACAAAACGTATTGTCGAGTGGAGGCCACGAGAAGAGGCACTACGGAGCAGAGGACGCCCACAGACCAGATCGGCCGACAATGGATGCAAGCCGCACAAAATAGAGACAGATCGAAAGAGCTGAGGGAGACCTATGTCCAGCAGTGCACGCGTACGGGTTGATGATGATGATTATGATGTACTGTTTTTATTAAATAAGGTGGACCCTATGGTATGAATAAAGATTAATCAATGCTAATCAGTTTCCCGATAGAGGCTCTTGAATTAAAGTTGATTTTATATCACTTAGGCCCGGTCTTTTCACCTTCGGATAAGCGGGATAAGTAGTTATTAGGAAGTTTATCTAGCAGATTAAATGCTAATCTATCGGATAAACTTCCTGATAACTAGTTATCCGGAGGTAAACAGACTGGGCCTAAATAAATGAAATTTTCTCAAATAAAGTTGTCACGCAACTCAAAATACCTATTATATACTTATTTAAGTTTACTATTTTGAAACAGATATTGGCCATGGGCGCCCATACCGATGGGCAGAGAGGGCCCTGCTTTTCAGGTGCTTTAAATTATATATGGTTATCCAAAGTATACAAAATATAATGTGCAACATTGATACTATGATACTATAAATAACATCTTCACTTATGGCAACATCTTCACGTCTGCCCCCTCCCCTCTAAAAATTTTTATATGGGTGCCCGTGATATTGGCTAAATTACCCAACAAAAGGAGAGAAACAGACGAATATTAGATTATAAGAACATTTCACGTAAATTTTTTTACAAAGTTTTTAAATCAGTAAAAAACTTTTTAATGAAGAATTTAGTAGAACCGTGTAGAACCATTATGGCGAAGATGAGAACCCTTGTTTATTGGAATTGGTCTTAATAATCAAAAATATTGTCATGGTAACGGATTGTGACGTCATATATGATGTAGTAAAAGATAATAAATGGAGGTGACCTCAATTTTCTTATTGTTACAAAGGTTATTTAAATCTAGGGGCTGAAAATATGAGGGATAATTTGATAAAAATATCCATTATACTTCTTGTTAAAAATTAAATTTTATTGTTACTTGATAACTAAAAGTGATTTTGACCTACCACGCTGCGCCATCTGTGCGGCAACTTATAAACGAACAAAACTGAAGCAGGAAACTGTAAGATGGCTACAGAAAACTAAAGCCCGTACCCAACTCATCGAATCCCAACTCTCATACATTCATAACGCATATACACTAAATCGTATATGACCCTAATCAAATATACACCAACTGATATAAACATTAATGAAAATAAATATATATGGAAGAATATAAAATATGCTAGTTGGTGTGTATTTGAATAGGGTCATATACGATTTGGTATGTATGCGTTTTAGATGTATGAGAGTTGGGATTCGATGAGTTGGATACGGATTTTCTTTAGTTTTCTGTGTCTTACAGTTACTTGCTTCAGTTTTGTTTGTCCAGAAGTTAACGCACAGATGGCGCACGTTGGCAGGTCTGGAATATCATTAATATCACTATAACCTTTTTTTCAATCCTGCTTGTTCCCGAGATTTGATACCTATCCAGTTTGATTGTTAGTAGCAATTTAATAATGGGAGAACTTTTCTCAACTTTAACTTCGACAGTTATTGGATAATTTATATGAATTCTAAATATATGTACCTACATACCTATATTTTTCAAGTAACTTTAAATTTTTGAAGTAGCTTTTTGCAATAATAAAGTTCACTTCTTAAATAACAGAACTTTTGAAATTTCTATTGAATTTTTTCGTACCTTCTAATTTTGTATCATATATATAATAATATTATATATATGATACAAAATTAGAAGGTACGAAAAAATTCAAAATATTATTTAGACCTTCTACCGTCTCGGGTGTATAGGTATGACGTGTGCTCTGTTAACAGTGCACAAATCTCTTCCATTGCTTCCTGTCCTGTGCCATAGCCTTAGCTTCGTTCCATGATATTCCTTTTTTGTCACGAATCCTTGCCATCACTTCGTTCCATGTCTCTCTCGGTCTTCCTCTACTTCTTTTCCCCTGCACCTTCGTTTCCCATATCTTTTTAACTTGTACCTACTTCTTTCTGTAGTCGATGTAAATGCCCCCCACTAACTTAATTGTCTTTTTTTCAACATACTCCATCATTGTCTCGATTTTCCGTTCTTCTCTTATGTAGGTATTCCTTACCCTATCCCTTCTAGCTACTCCTTGAACTTTGCATAGATACCTTATTTCTGCTGCCTGTATCTTACTTTTGTGTTGTCTAGTACGCAAGATTCACATCCGTATGTAAGCACTGGTCTGTATATAGCCTTAAATACCTTTATTTTTGTATATTTCGATACTTCTTTCTTGTTCATAATTGTTTTTCCTATTGCGTGGTACAGTCTATTCACTTTATCAATTCTTTTATTGATCTCAGCTCCCTGTCTACCTGTTTCTTCAATAGTTACTCCCAAGTACTCAAATGTTGGTACCTGTCTAATCTCTGTATCATCTATCTGAACATGTACATCCTCTCTTTCTTTGGCTATTACCATTACCTTCGATTTTTCTTTGTTCATATTCATACCATTCTTCTTCTTGTAGTGCCTATCCGTTTCGGATGTTGGCGACCATCATGGCAATCTGTACTTTGCACACTGCTTTGCACACTTCATACCATACTTTTTTAAAACTGTATTCCATGTTTTTACGCTTCTTTGTAACTCGTCTTCAGTCGCTGTTAAAATTAAATAGTTGAAAGACTGATAAGTTTGTACACACTTGAATGAATAGAGGAAATAAAAAATGTAGTATATCAAAGTGTGTAAATAATTTATTTCTTTAGCTGAGCGCTTTCGACATAAATGTCATCATCGGAGCTAATGCTAAAATAAAAAAAGAGGTCTTGTAAGAAAAAGAAGTACAAAACTCTTTTTTTTACTTACGTCAATTGTTAAAAAAGTACCGCTACAAAATTGAGGTGTTAACATTTGCATCTTGTGAAAATAACTTTTGGTTGGATATCCTCCGTACAACCCCAAACAGCAAAAACAGAAAAACGGCCACATTACACGTTACACAAACACAAAAAGAATTTTTTCATGGTATAGGTATCACCCATCCATTGTTGGCCTAGTAGAAACAGCTGACTGACAAAGTCGGATATTTAAATCTGCTTTTATCTGTTCTGCGTTGACGTATGACATCTGACATTAAATTCTGAATAATTTTAACATTTTTGAAAGAAAAATTAAAAATTTTTAAAAAATTTTTAAGGAAATGTACCTTAGATGTTTGTACTAATCAACTAATAAATTAATTGATAACATGATTGATTTTAAGACTAATTGGCCCAACATACATACACACCTTGTCAGATAAAAAATAAAAACAGGAATAAGTAATGAGGAAGATCAGTTTTTAATGGTGAATTCTCAAATTCAATATTCTAGGAGATATTAGATCATTGAAATTATAGATTGAGATAATATTAGATTGTTGTTGTTATTCATCTTTTGTAAATTATGTAAGTCATTGAAATGACCTTGACAGAGTGTATGGATATTTTACTAAGTTGAATCGTTAATGTTTATAGTAGAAATATTAAATTATTTAAATGCTAAGATGTTAAAATGAGTATATTCAGTTTCTACTGTTGTAAGACATTGATAACAAACCAATAGAATAGTGTTCAGTGGAATTCAATTCTTAACAAAATAGTTTCAAACACTCTTGTTGTTAAGTGTTTTATTTCTAAAGTTCTCATTACTTGATGATATAAGTATGTTATGTAAATATCTGTAATACAACAATGTATATATAAATCCGGCCAATAGACACAAGTTTTCCTTATTTGTATTTTAAGTTATAAAATTAAATGTTAAATATAAATACACTAGTTTTTATATATATTAAAGATTGTATGAGGTCACTACTCCACTGTCTCCCATAGATACTTGAATAAAGGTTTATAATTACAATTCAAATTGATCTGAGTATTGACACAAAAATCAGGATTAGACTTCATCTCTCTAGAAATCTCCAGGTCCTCCAACAAATTCATTAATCTATAATTTTTAGATGGAATGTTATGCAAAATTTGGCTGTCTTTAGTGGGAGAGAAGGAATGATTGGTAGAATTAACATGATAGCCAAAGTTTGATTTTTCTGGAGTTCTGACATGCTCCTTGATTCTTTGAGAAAGGGTTCTCATTGTCCTTCCAACATAGGTGGTACTGCAGTCACCACAAGATAGCTTGTATATGCCACTTTTATTTAATTTATCTATTTTGTCTTTGGTTTTACTAAACAGTGATTTGATGGTATTTTTAGTTTTAAATGAAATTTTGAGGTTCTCAACTTTATTTGAAATTACACTTGAAACTTTATCTGAAATTGGCCCCAAATAAGAGATAGATCTGTAAATACAGTTTTTGGTATTGTGTTCATCTGTGTGAAAAGCTTGATTCAATCTTATTTTGAGCAATTTCTTTCTTATAATGTTGTCTATTATCAAAGGAGAGTAACCGTTGTTGACTGCTAACTGTTTTAGTATAGAAACCTCATTATTATAGTTGTCTTTAGACATAGGGATGTTCAACAGTCTATGTATGTAACAATGAAAAGCTGACATTTTTTGTTGGTATGGATGATTAGATGAATTTGGGATAATGTGGTCAGTTTGTGTAGGTTTTCGGAAGATTGAGAATTCCAGTTTAGAAGGTGTTTTTTCAATAGTCAAATCTAGAAAATTAATACTATTATTGATTTCAGTCTCAAGAGTAAATTTGATAGATGGGTGTAGACCGTTGATCAGAGATAGGATGTGATTGGGTGTGTTGGTGGGACCTTCAATGAAGGCTAAGATGTCATCTACATATCTGTGCCAAAGAATAATTTCAGGACGTGATTGTACGAACTTAGTTTCAAGTGAATCTAGGAAAAGATCAGCTAACAAAGGAGAGAGTGGATTTCCCATGGCTAGCCCTTCTGGTTGTCTGTATAGTTTGTTGTTAAATACAAAAAAGTCTTGAGACAGGCAAAATTGTAGCAGAGATTTGATGTGAATGATTTTTTGAGGATCTATTTTGTTGGATAATAATAAATCACTAACAATGGGTATGGTTTCTTGTCTTGGAACATTTGTAAAGAGATTTGTCACATCGAAGGAGACCATTATGAAGTTGGATGGTAAAGTTATAGAAGAAAGTTTAGAGACTAACTCTTGGGTGTTTTTGACTGTATACTTAGGAGAATAGTTGATAAGATCGTTCAGCAGTTTGTTTACAAACTGGGCCAGGTTCGACAAAGGAGTATTAACAAAGCTAACAACGGGTCTGATTGGGAAATTTAATTTATGGATTTTTGGAAGTCCATATAGGCGTGGTATTAAAGGGTTCTTGACAATAAATGACTTGGGATTAGTTTGAAGATGTTCAAAGAAGGTTGAGTGATTTGATAAAATGGCTTTTAAGTCAGTATTTAACTTATTCATTGGACTCTTGTTGAGTGGTATAAATGTGTTGTCTGATAGAAAATTTTCAACCTTATTTATATAGTCTTTACTGTACATTATTATTAGGCAGTTCCCTTTATCCGCTTTAGTTATTGTGAGTTCATGTGTTCTTATTTTATGAGAAATAGACTTGATAATTTTTATTTGTGAGTGGTAGGTAGAAATCAATTTTTTGTTGTTAGTGTATCTATGATATTGTTGATTTAATTGAAAAAGACATGCTGTTTTTATGTTATTTTTGACTGATGTTGAAATATCTAAACTATTTATAATACTATCTATCTCTACACATAACAACTCAATGTTGCTTGTATCTGGTTTAGATTGAGTACTGAATTTTAAACCCTTGCTCAAAAAATCAAGTTCTTCATTATTAAAATTGCAATTTGTTAAGTTCTTAACTCTGGTATGAAACTTATGAGAAGAAAAGTGACTCACCTGATTCCTGTTGTTATCTTTATTGTTATTAGGATATTTGTTACCTGAACGTTCAGCTTTTAAATAATTAAGTTTTTTGTTGATTTTATCAAATTTGACCTGTTTAATTAGTGCTAATTCTTCATGGTGTTCTTGAAGTATCTGCTGAAAAACTAGAAAAGGAGTGACCTCTACAATCTTGTCATACAAAATTTTAAGTTCAATGTCAAAGGAGTTGATTTTAGCATAATGAATACATATTTCTTTCCTGAGTAATTTTCTCTCTATTTCTGACTTTATTTTAATAGGAATGTTCTTTGATGTTTTAAGTGATGCAAACTTCGGAGTTAGATGAAAATTGAGGCACTGGTGTACGAACCAAATGTCAATGTAACGTAGTTCCCTCTTAGTAGACAGTCTAAGGTACTTTTCGGTGTCCACTACCATACTGTAATATAAAAAAATAGTTGAAAGACTGATAAGTTTGTACACACTTGAATGAATAGAGGAAATAAAAAATGTAGTATATCAAAGTGTGTAAATAATTTATTTCTTTAGCTGAGCGCTTTCGACATAAATGTCATCATCGGTGCTAATGCTAAAATAAAAAAAGAGGTCTTGTAAGAAAAAGAAGTACAAAACTCTTTTTTTTACTTACGTCAATTGTTAAAAAAGTACCGCTACAAAATTGAGGTGTTAACATTTGCATCTTGTGAAAATAACTTTTGGTTGGATATCCTCCGTACAACCCCAAACAGCAAAAACAGAAAAACGGCCACATTACACGTTACACAAACACAAAAAGAATTTTTTCATGGTATAGGTATCACCCATCCATTGTTGGCCTAGTAGAAACAGCTGACTGACAAAGTCGGATATTTAAATCTGCTTTTATCACAAGAATCTACAGGTCGAGCAAGTCTCGTAAATTTCACGATTGCGAGCCACGCTTCACGCAACCGTGTTTGCGTACTTGTGTTTCGAGTTGCGTGGTCGTGCGGAGTTATATTTACCAATTCGCGCAATCGTACTTGAGACGCTGTATCAGGTGAGGTGTTTGAAAATTTGTGTAACTTGATTCTGTGGTTAAACTTTTGTTTTATTTTTTTTTCGCAGAAAATTTTTAGATGAAGTAATTGTATGATGAAGATAACACAGAAAATACAAGAGGGCAGCATACTTTGCAAAACAACTGTTACAATTTGAAATCAACAAGTTGTTGTCTTGCAGGTAAAAAAAGTGACTTTTTAAAAAAATTATATCTTGGAAACTAAAAATTATTTTTATTTATAATTGAAACATGTAAAAGTATAGTACTCTCAAAAAAATTTCAGCCAAAAATATTCATTTTTGTAGAGTTGACTGCAATTTTTCCACAACAGCCCTTTTTTGTGGTGAGCAGCATAACAAGTCCAGTCTCATCTGAAATCAAAGTTTCTTGTAGTTTATACCTCTGGCTAGTGAATGAACAAATGATTTTTTATTAGATGAGGTCATTTTTGTTTTATAAAAAAAAACTACTTTAAAAATGAGAAAAATTGGGGTCAAAAATGTGTTTAAACTTATGTAAAATCTTCAAATTTCATTTTTTTTAATTCCTTCGTTCATATTCTAGCCAGAGGTATAAACTACAAGAAACTTTTTGATTTCAGATGAGACTGGACTTAGTTATGCTGCCAACGCAAAAAAAACTTAAACTCTACAAAAATGAATATTTTTGGCTGAAACTTTTTTTGAGACTACCTTAAGTACTATACTTTTACATGTTCCAATTATAAATAAAAATAAATTTTAGTTTTCGAGATATATTTTTTTTAAAAAGTCACTTTTTTTACCCACAAGACCTATGTAACCCCTTAAAAAAATGTTTCAAAGAATATGTTTGATGGCCAAGATGCATACATATATTTAGAAGGAAAGTTCCTGATTTCTGTAGTATAATACATAATACCAAAGAGGAAGTAGCCCTAAGCGCCGGACTCCACTTGCGATTTGTAGTTGTGAAGATTGAACACATTCTTTCAAATAGAAGTCAATCCATGATTATATAGTCACAAATGGATTGACTTGTATTTGAAAAAATGTGTTCAATCTTCCTGATTACAAATCGCAAGTGGAGTGCGGCGGTAATAACACCAAAATATTCCATATAGGTCCATAGAAGGTACACAGACATTGAAAAATTCCTGGAATATCCCCGAAAACATGTTCCCTGAACATCCCAGGAAAATCCTGTGTCAGCATTTTAAACATTACCTGAATGTCTTATTGGAACATTCCATGAATGTCCACGAATGTTCTCTGGACATTCAAAATATATTTTGTAGACATTCCCTGGATATACCAGAAATACAGTGATGAGCGCTCTAATAACCGGCAAAATAGCACAAAAGATGTATTAAGTAGTGAGATAAAAGACATGAAACTAGTCGAGCTGGGAAATTTAGCGATATTAACTTATACATTTAGATTGTATTGATTGTGTACCACCTTCAGACATATCAGACGAGTTTGGAAACTACCACTGTCACAGTGACAGTTTTAGTTGACATACTCCTCCGATATGTGTAAAGGTGGGATCAATATAACGTAAATTTAAAGGTTAATTTCGCTAAATTTCCCAGCTCGACTAGTTTCATTTCTTTTTATCTCACAACTAAATATGTTGCCCATATTTTGCCGGTTATTAGGGCACTCATCACTGTACATCCTTGCTGATGTGACAATACCTCCTATCTGTTTTTTCATGAGTTTTGTATGAGAGATGGAAAAACATGTTTTAAGGTCACCTCCTGTGTTCATATGTAAGTTTTGACTTGTTTTGTAGTTCATAGATAGTTTAATTTACTACAAAACAAATATCATATGAAAACAGGAGGTGACCCCAAGACAAGTTTTTAGTCTCTCTTACAAAACTCATGAAAAAAACAGATAGGATGTATTATTACATCACTGACGATATGTGGCCATACCAAATAATACATCCTTGATAAATATAAACATTTTTATTGAACAAAATCTTTTCATACATTTTTTAATGCAATTTACTGATATTCCTAAATATTTCAAAAAAATGTGTCACATTTGCTTTGTAAACCTTTCTTTTGCCTTTCGTAGCCACATATTCCGTTTCCTTCCTGGTTTTTTGTAGACCACTTCTCTCAGCTGATTCTAAAAAAAAATAAAATAAATGGTAATTTTTCTATCCTTTACAATTAACAATCAGAAGAAATATTATTTACAGATAATGATATGCATAATAATAATAGGTTTGTTTTAGCATCAGTTTCAAACAGTTTGAAATCATCAGCGAATAGTGGACCAGCGCGAGTAGAGGGGATCGCACTGGTGACTGTATTATGTTCTTTTACCGACCAACTGTTTGCTGACGGTTTTTGACTAGTTTGACTGTTTGCTAGAATAAACCTAATAATAATGAATATTTTGTATTTTGACAATGACATCTGATGTGGAAGTCAAAACATTAATAAAATTATTTTTTCAAGTTAACTTTCACATGCGCGTCTTAAAATTGTACTTTTAATACTTATATCATAAATAACTATTAAAACTATCTTAAGAGGTAACAGTATCGATCAACAGGTAGCGTAAAGGTGTTCCAAGATTGCGGCTGTAATTTTGAATATTTTTTCGAGATATTTGGCACACATATTCTTAATATAATAAAGAATGGTGGTACAGAGCCCAATTTGAAAAATATATTAATATGTGGAAATTACTTTGTAATTAAATACAATATAAAAAAACGAGCTTGTACCGCCATTAAGAAGAACAAAAAAATACACTTTCTTCAAATACAACTTTTTTATCCGATTTTGTGTTATTTTGGAACTACTAAAATTTTTTATTTCATTAGTAGTTCCAAAATTACACAAAATCTAGGCATCGGATAAAAAAGTTTATTTGAAGAAAGTGTATTTTTTTGTTCTTCTTAATGGCGGTACAGGCTCTTTTTTAAATATTGTATAATTACAGAGTAATTTCCACATATTAATATATTTTTCAAATTGGGCTCTGTACCGCCATTCTTTATTATTTTACGAATACGTGTGCCACATACCTCGAAAAAATATTCAAAATTACAGTGGCAATCTTGGAACACGTTTTGGCTACCTGTTGATCGCTACTGTATTAACTTAAAACATTGTAATTTGCTAAACCAGTATATTTTACTCTACTACTACTCTACTAGCTACCTCATTTTCCACTGTTTGTAAAGACTTGTTTACATGGGTAGAGTTTTGAGGAGAGTAGAGTAGCGGTAGTACTCTACCAAAAATGGCTTGATACCATTCACATGAGGAGAGTACAAGTATAGTACTGATGCTAGTATAGTGAAACCGATTTTTGTATTTTTAAACACTCTTGATTATAACTGCACCTTAAATTCTTAATTTTTTGCTTAAGCTCGTTTACTCCAAAGCCTCCTTTGCCATTCTTTCGACGATTTCATCCTCCGCAGCTTGCTGCAAACTTTTATTTCTGTAGTATACACTACCTAAATTCCATAAACACTGGTATTCGCCGTATTATAGCTCTACAAGTTTTAAAGTTTCATCTTCGGTGAACTTCATTTTCACTATTTACACAAAACACAATTCCAGCCAGAATGACAGCGCCCCCATGTACTCTCCTACCTACTCTATTCTGCCATAATTGAGCGTGTTCCATGGGTAGAGTGTGCAGCCGAGTAGACATTTTGGCAGTAGTGGTGGTCATAGAGTAGTTACTTTGCCATAGGTTGCTAGTCACTCTACTTTAACTCCAACTATACACTCTACCAGCTATTCTACTGTGCTGAGCATTTTTACAGGTAGAGTTACTCTACTCTATCAAGTACTTGCATCATTACTCTACCCGTGTAAACAAGTCTTAAATCTACTGAATGAAAATCTACTTAATCTTAATCTACTCTTAATGAAAAATGTCTAAAATCATTTACCCACCTAGTATTATTGTAGAATTTAAGACAGTCCAGTGCCTTATAAATAATTTCAATATGAATATTTTTTCCTTTAATTCTCCTTTGATAGCACTCCATTTTAGATTTTGGGGAACTTATTTCATTGTGTTTATAGCCCATATTTATTGAAGGAACCCAATCTGGAGATTGTTATTATCGATTAAGTCGGCTGGTTTTCCTATTTTCCTATAAGATTAAAATGTTAACATCTTCAAAAATCGTTACTGTTGTAATTGTAACTTACCAGATATAAAATGATTACAGCAGACAGGACAGGAAAATTTTCATTTCGCTAGTAAAACCTGTACATTGTATTGCATTTAACCATTGTTGTCTCTCAGATACCTTATTTAGTTCAGTTTAAAAGTGAACTTTATCTTGACTTTATCACAATTACTTTGCATTTCACACTTCAAAACACAACACCAATGAAGCATATTATCTTTCTAAATTAATACTTCCAGAGAAAATGTTAAATTAATCTTTGTACAACACAAAATTACAAAGAAATACAACTAAAATTATCTAAAACTCATGAAGAACAGATAGAATAAGATTTATCTTTTACACCCAGTAGCCATATTGAGAATAGTATAT
Organism: Diabrotica virgifera virgifera; assembly: GCF_917563875.1. Taxonomy (NCBI): domain Eukaryota; kingdom Metazoa; phylum Arthropoda; class Insecta; order Coleoptera; family Chrysomelidae; genus Diabrotica; species Diabrotica virgifera. The sequence continues at coordinate 112,520,146 of NC_065449.1, forward strand.
TATTATCAGTCATCAGTAGAAACGATTACATTTAAATTTGGTAAATATAACTCCGCACGACCACGCAACTCGAAACACAAGTACGCAAACACGGTTGCGTGAAGCGTGGCTCGCAATCGTGAAATTTACGAGACTTGCTCGACCTGTAGATTCTTGTGCTTTTATCTGTTCTGCGTTGACGTATGATATCTGACATTAAATTCTGAATAATTTTAACATTTTTGAAAGAAAAATTAAAAATTTTTAAAAAATTTTTAAGGAAATGTACCTTAGATGTTTGTACTAATCAACTAATAAATTAATTGATAACATGATTGATTTTAAGACTAATTGGCCCAACATACATATACACCTTGTCAGATAAAAAATAAAAACAGGAAGTAATGAGGAAGATCAGTTTTTAATGGTGAATTCTCAAATTCAATATTCTAGGAGATATTAGATCATTGAAATTATAGATTGAGATAATATTAGATTGTTGTTGTTATTCATCTTTTGTAAATTATGTAAGTCATTGAAATGACCTTGACAGAGTGTATGGATATTTTACTAAGTTGAATCGTTAATGTTTATAGTAGAAATATTAAATTATTTAAATGCTAAGATGTTAAAATGAGTATATTCAGTTTCTACTGTTGTAAGACATTGATAACACACCAATAGAATAGTGTTCAGTGGAATTCAATTCTTAACAAAATAGTTTCAAACACTCTTGTTGTTAAGTGTTTTATTTCTAAAGTTCTCATTACTTGATGATATAAGTATGTTATGTAAATATCTGTAATACAACAATGTATATATAAATCCGGCCAATAGACACAAGTTTTCCTTATTTGTATTTTAAGTTATAAAATTAAATGTTAAATATAAATACACTAGTTTTTATATATATTAAAGATTGTATGAGGTCACTACTCCACTGTCTCCCATAGATACTTGAATAAAGGTTTATAATTACAATTCAAATTGATCTGAGTATTGACACAAAAATCAGGATTAGACTTCATCTCTCTAGAAATCTCCAGGTCCTCCAACAAATTCATTAATCTATAATTTTTAGATGGAATGTTATGCAAAATTTGGCTGTCTTTAGTGGGAGAGAAGGAATGATTGGTAGAATTAACATGATAGCCAAAGTTTGATTTTTCTGGAGTTCTGACATGCTCCTTGATTCTTTGAGAAAGGGTTCTCATTGTCCTTCCAACATAGGTGGTACTGCAGTCACCACAAGATAGCTTGTATATGCCACTTTTATTTAATTTATCTATTTTGTCTTTGGTTTTACTAAACAGTGATTTGATGGTATTTTTAGTTTTAAATGAAATTTTGAGGTTCTCAACTTTATTTGAAATTACACTTGAAACTTTATCTGAAATTGGCCCCAAATAAGAGATAGATCTGTAAATACAGTTTTTGGTATTGTGTTCATCTGTGTGAAAAGCTTGATTCAATCTTATTTTGAGCAATTTCTTTCTTATAATGTTGTCTATTATCAAAGGAGAGTAACCGTTGTTGACTGCTAACTGTTTTAGTATAGAAACCTCATTATTATAGTTGTCTTTAGACATAGGGATGTTCAACAGTCTATGTATGTAACAATGAAAAGCTGACATTTTTTGTTGGTATGGATGATTAGATGAATTTGGGATAATGTGGTCAGTTTGTGTAGGTTTTCGGAATTCTCAATCTTCCGAAAACCTACACAAACTGACCACATTATCCCAAATTCATCTAATCATCCATACCAACAAAAAATGTCAGCTTTTCATTGTTACATACATAGACTGTTGAACATCCCTATGTCTAAAGACAACTATAATAATGAGGTTTCTATACTAAAACAGTTAGCAGTCAACAACGGTTACTCTCCTTTGATAATAGACAACATTATAAGAAAGAAATTGCTCAAAATAAGATTGAATCAAGCTTTTCACACAGATGAACACAATACCAAAAACTGTATTTACAGATCTATCTCTTATTTGGGGCCAATTTCAGATAAAGTTTCAAGTGTAATTTCAAATAAAGTTGAGAACCTCAAAATTTCATTTAAAACTAAAAATACCATCAAATCACTGTTTAGTAAAACCAAAGACAAAATAGATAAATTAAATAAAAGTGGCATATACAAGCTATCTTGTGGTGACTGCAGTACCACCTATGTTGGAAGGACAATGAGAACCCTTTCTCAAAGAATCAAGGAGCATGTCAGAACTCCAGAAAAATCAAACTTTGGCTATCATGTTAATTCTACCAATCATTCCTTCTCTCCCACTAAAGACAGCCAAATTTTGCATAACATTCCATCTAAAAATTATAGATTAATGAATTTGTTGGAGGACCTGGAGATTTCTAGAGAGATGAAGTCTAATCCTGATTTTTGTGTCAATACTCAGATCAATTTGAATTGTAATTATAAACCTTTATTCAAGTATCTATGGGAGACAGTGGAGTAGTGACCTCATACAATCTTTAATATATATAAAAACTAGTGTATTTATATTTAACATTTAATTTTATAACTTAAAATACAAATAAGGAAAACTTGTGTCTATTGGCCGGATTTATATATACATTGTTGTATTACAGATATTTACATAACATACTTATATCATCAAGTAATGAGAACTTTAGAAATAAAACACTTAACAACAAGAGTGTTTGAAACTATTTTGTTAAGAATTGAATTCCACTGAACACTATTCTATTGGTTTGTTATCAATGTCTTACAACAGTAGAAACTGAATATACTCATTTTAACATCTTAGCATTTAAATAATTTAATATTTCTACTATAAACATTAACGATTCAACTTAGTAAAATATCCATACACTCTGTCAAGGTCATTTCAATGACTTACATAATTTACAAAAGATGAATAACAACAACAATCTAATATTATCTCAATCTATAATTTCAATGATCTAATATCTCCTAGAATATTGAATTTGAGAATTCACCATTAAAAACTGATCTTCCTCATTACTTATTCCTGTTTTTATTTTTTATCTGACAAGGTGTGTATGTATGTTGGGCCAATTAGTCTTAAAATCAATCATGTTATCAATTAATTTATTAGTTGATTAGTACAAACATCTAAGGTACATTTCCTTAAAAATTTTTTAAAAATTTTTAATTTTTCTTTCAAAAATGTTAAAATTATTCAGAATTTAATGTCAGATGTCATACGTCAACGCAGAACAGATAAAAGCAGATTTAAATATCCGACTTTGTCAGTCAGCTGTTTCTACTAGGCCAACAATGGATGGGTGATACCTATACCATGAAAAAATTCTTTTTGTGTTTGTGTAACGTGTAATGTGGCCGTTTTTCTGTTTTTGCTGTTTGGGGTTGTACGGAGGATATCCAACCAAAAGTTATTTTCACAAGATGCAAATGTTAACACCTCAATTTTGTAGCGGTACTTTTTTAACAATTGACGTAAGTAAAAAAAGAGTTTTGTACTTCTTTTTCTTACAAGACCTCTTTTTTTATTTTAGCATTAGCTCCGATGATGACATTTATGTCGAAAGCGCTCAGCTAAAGAAATAAATTATTTACACACTTTGATATACTACATTTTTTATTTCCTCTATTCATTCAAGTGTGTACAAACTTATCAGTCTTTCAACTATTTTTTTATACTACAGTATGGTAGTGGACACCGAAAAGTACCTTAGACTGTCTACTAAGAGGGAACTACGTTACATTGACATTTGGTTCATACACCAGTGCCTCAATTTTCATCTAACTCCGAAGTTTGCATCACTTAAAACATCAAAGAACATTCCTATTAAAATAAAGTCAGAAATAGAGAGAAAATTACTCAGGAAAGAAATATGTATTCATTATGCTAAAATCAACTCCTTTGACATTGAACTTAAAATTTTGTATGACAAGATTGTAGAGGTCACTCCTTTTCTAGTTTTTCAGCAGATACTTCAAGAACACCATGAAGAATTAGCACTAATTAAACAGGTCAAATTTGATAAAATCAACAAAAAACTTAATTATTTAAAAGCTGAACGTTCAGGTAACAAATATCCTAATAACAATAAAGATAACAACAGGAATCAGGTGAGTCACTTTTCTTCTCATAAGTTTCATACCAGAGTTAAGAACTTAACAAATTGCAATTTTAATAATGAAGAACTTGATTTTTTGAGCAAGGGTTTAAAATTCAGTACTCAATCTAAACCAGATACAAGCAACATTGAGTTGTTATGTGTAGAGATAGATAGTATTATAAATAGTTTAGATATTTCAACATCAGTCAAAAATAACATAAAAACAGCATGTCTTTTTCAATTAAATCAACAATATCATAGATACACTAACAACAAAAAATTGATTTCTACCTACCACTCACAAATAAAAATTATCAAGTCTATTTCTCATAAAATAAGAACACATGAACTCACAATAACTAAAGCGGATAAAGGGAACTGCCTAATAATAATGTACAGTAAAGACTATATAAATAAGGTTGAAAATTTTCTATCAGACAACACATTTATACCACTCAACAAGAGTCCAATGAATAAGTTAAATACTGACTTAAAAGCCATTTTATCAAATCACTCAACCTTCTTTGAACATCTTCAAACTAATCCCAAGTCATTTATTGTCAAGAACCCTTTAATACCACACCTATATGGACTTCCAAAAATCCATAAATTAAATTTCCCAATCAGACCCGTTGTTAGCTTTGTTAATACTCCTTTGTCGAACCTGGCCCAGTTTGTAAACAAACTGCTGAACGATCTTATCAACTATTCTCCTAAGTATACAGTCAAAAACACCCAAGAGTTAGTCTCTAAACTTTCTTCTATAACTTTACCATCCAACTTCATAATGGTCTCCTTCGATGTGACAAATCTCTTTACAAATGTTCCAAGACAAGAAACCATACCCATTGTTAGTGATTTATTATTATCCAACAAAATAGATCCTCAAAAAATCATTCACATCAAATCTCTGCTACAATTTTGCCTGTCTCAAGACTTTTTTGTATTTAACAACAAACTATACAGACAACCAGAAGGGCTAGCCATGGGAAATCCACTCTCTCCTTTGTTAGCTGATCTTTTCCTAGATTCACTTGAAACTAAGTTCGTACAATCACGTCCTGAAATTATTCTTTGGCACAGATATGTAGATGACATATTAGCCTTCATTGAAGGTCCCACCAACACACCCAATCACATCCTATCTCTGATCAACGGTCTACACCCATCTATCAAATTTACTCTTGAGACTGAAATCAATAATAGTATTAATTTTCTAGATTTGACTATTGAAAAAACACCTTCTAAACTGGAATTCTCAATCTTCCGAAAACCTACACAAACTGACCACATTATCCCAAATTCATCTAATCATCCATACCAACAAAAAATGTCAGCTTTTCATTGTTACATACATAGACTGTTGAACATCCCTATGTCTAAAGACAACTATAATAATGAGGTTTCTATACTAAAACAGTTAGCAGTCAACAACGGTTACTCTCCTTTGATAATAGACAACATTATAAGAAAGAAATTGCTCAAAATAAGATTGAATCAAGCTTTTCACACAGATGAACACAATACCAAAAACTGTATTTACAGATCTATCTCTTATTTGGGGCCAATTTCAGATAAAGTTTCAAGTGTAATTTCAAATAAAGTTGAGAACCTCAAAATTTCATTTAAAACTAAAAATACCATCAAATCACTGTTTAGTAAAACCAAAGACAAAATAGATAAATTAAATAAAAGTGGCATATACAAGCTATCTTGTGGTGACTGCAGTACCACCTATGTTGGAAGGACAATGAGAACCCTTTCTCAAAGAATCAAGGAGCATGTCAGAACTCCAGAAAAATCAAACTTTGGCTATCATGTTAATTCTACCAATCATTCCTTCTCTCCCACTAAAGACAGCCAAATTTTGCATAACATTCCATCTAAAAATTATAGATTAATGAATTTGTTGGAGGACCTGGAGATTTCTAGAGAGATGAAGTCTAATCCTGATTTTTGTGTCAATACTCAGATCAATTTGAATTGTAATTATAAACCTTTATTCAAGTATCTATGGGAGACAGTGGAGTAGTGACCTCATACAATCTTTAATATATATAAAAACTAGGGTATTTATATTTAACATTTAATTTTATAACTTAAAATACAAATAAGGAAAACTTGTGTCTATTGGCCGGATTTATATATACATTGTTGTATTACAGATATTTACATAACATACTTATATCATCAAGTAATGAGAACTTTAGAAATAAAACACTTAACAACAAGAGTGTTTGAAACTATTTTGTTAAGAATTGAATTCCACTGAACACTATTCTATTGGTTTGTTATCAATGTCTTACAACAGTAGAAACTGAATATACTCATTTTAACATCTTAGCATTTAAATAATTTAATATTTCTACTATAAACATTAACGATTCAACTTAGTAAAATATCCATACACTCTGTCAAGGTCATTTCAATGACTTACATAATTTACAAAAGATGAATAACAACAACAATCTAATATTATCTCAATCTATAATTTCAATGATCTAATATCTCCTAGAATATTGAATTTGAGAATTCACCATTAAAAACTGATCTTCCTCATTACTTCCTGTTTTTATTTTTTATCTGACAAGGTGTGTATGTATGTTGGGCCAATTAGTCTTAAAATCAATCATGTTATCAATTAATTTATTAGTTGATTAGTACAAACATCTAAGGTACATTTCCTTAAAAATTTTTTAAAAATTTTTAATTTTTCTTTCAAAAATGTTAAAATTATTCAGAATTTAATGTCAGATGTCATACGTCAACGCAGAACAGATAAAAGCAGATTTAAATATCCGACTTTGTCAGTCAGCTGTTTCTACTAGGCCAACAATGGATGGGTGATACCTATACCATGAAAAAATTCTTTTTGTGTTTGTGTAACGTGTAATGTGGCCGTTTTTCTGTTTTTGCTGTTTGGGGTTGTACGGAGGATATCCAACCAAAAGTTATTTTCACAAGATGCAAATGTTAACACCTCAATTTTGTAGCGGTACTTTTTTAACAATTGACGTAAGTAAAAAAAAAGAGTTTTGTACTTCTTTTTCTTACAAGACCTCTTTTTTTATTTTAGCATTAGCTCCGATGATGACATTTATGTCGAAAGCGCTCAGCTAAAGAAATAAATTATTTACACACTTTGATATACTACATTTTTTATTTCCGCTGTTAAAATTACTACATCGTCGGCAAATGTACAATCTGCTATCTCAGTGCTTTTCAGATTTCTATACCCTATGTGTAGTGGTCTGACTTTTGTTTTTGTTTCTTTTATTTTTTCGTCCATAAACGTAATAAACAGTAACGGGCTCAAGCTTCCCCCTTGTCTTACACCTTCAGTTCATTCTGAACTGGTCAGATATCATATTTTTACTGATCACACGGTTTTTAGTGTCTCTGTATATTGATTTAGTTAACCGTATAAGTTTCTCCGATATGTTTCTGTTCTTCAGGCTTTTTCATACTTTTGATGTAGGTACTTTATAGAATGCTTTTTTTATATCAAGGAAACTGAGGTACATTTTTTTCTTCATAGATAATCTTTTATTTTTATTTTATCGCTTAACGTAAAAATGTGATCTTGTGTACATCTACCAGGTCTAAAGCCATTTCGCGATTCTTCTAACGTTGGTTCTATTATTTTTTTCAGTCTACTCTCTAAGCTCATAAGCTTTCATCGCTGTACTTAACAGAGTTATTCTTCTATATTTGTTGTAATTCTTGTTGTCACCCTTCTTATCTCTCTCGCTCTCTCTCTTGTCGTTTCCCCATTACTGAGGGTCGTGATTTCTTCCAATATTACTAACAATGTTTCTCCATTGGTCTCTATCTTCAGCTGCTCTAAGAGCTTCGCAGAATGAGTTTCCAGCTGAATTCTTTATTTGGTCGGACCATCTAGTTGGTGATCGTCCTCTTGATCTTCTTCCCGGAACGTTTCCAGAAACAATTAATCTCTCCAAACTGTCGTCACCTCTGCGAACCACGTGACCAAAGAATTGCACTATTCATTGCAGACATATTGTGGACAGCCTTTTTTTAACCTTGAGTTGGTTTAGAATGGAAACGTTTGCCCTATGAGCTGTTCAAGGTATGCGGAGCATTCTTCTCGAGCCCCACATCTCAAAGGCATCAATTTTTTGGCGCTCGCATGCGCGAAGAGTCCAAGTCTCTGCTCCGTATAGAAATATTGAGAATACAAGGGCATTCACCAGTCTCATCTTGATATTTTGAGAGATAGATCTGTCTTTCCAAACTTTAGTTAGACGACTCATCGCATTTTTGCCATACCAATACGTCTCCGAACTTCTGCTTCACAGTTACCATCGTTAGTTATACTAGACCGGAGATAGACAAAGGTGTTTACTATCTGGTATTCCTGTAACATGTTAATTAGTTGAATAGTGTCGAATCTGTCGACCACCATTATTTTTGTCTTAGCTTTATTGATTTTCAGAGCAACTTTATTGCTTTCGTACTCAACTTTTCGCAGGAGATCAAACATTTCTCGCTCATTTGCTGCTATAAGTGTAGTGTCATCAGCAAATCTTAAATTGGAGGTTTTCCTACCAGCTACTGTTACTCCACCGGCCCATCCTTCTAAAACCATCCTCATGACATGTTCACCATAAATGTTAAATAAGTCAGGTGACAACACGCATCCTTGTGTAACACCTCTCTCGGTCTTGAATTGGTTTGAGAACTTATGATCTAGTCGTACTGTCGCTATATTGGACTGGTACAAATTTTTAATAAGTGTCACCAGGTGCATTGGTGCACCCATTTCTATTAAAATTAACCATAGATTTATCCAGCTTACACAATCAAATGCCTTTTGGTAGTCAACGAAGCATATAATCATAGGTACTTGAAATTCTCTAGACATTTCAATGAGTTGTCTCAGGTTCAGGATTTGTTCCCTTGCACCTTTACCCTTTACAAACTCCGCTTGTTCCTGAGGTATTTGGTAATGTAGATAGGTTTTTAATCTATTTTTGATGATCTGTAACAAGATTTTACTAGCATGTGTTATTAGTGACAGTGTGCGGTAGTTTTCACATCTGGTTGTAGTTCCTTTTTTGTGTAGCGGGATATAAATTGAGTTACACAAATCAGATGGCCATTTTTCTGAATTCCAAATAGCGACACAGATAGAATGGATGATATGTAATCCTTTGTCACCTAGTAACTGTAGTATTTCACATGAAATTGAATCAATGCCTGTGGATTTATTTCTCTTTAGTGATTTAATTGCATCTTTGACTTCAGCGAGTAAGACAGTAGGTTCACTGATTTTTTGCTGAAAGCTCGTTATTTTTATAAAGCTCGCCACAGTAGTTTCGCCATGTTTCCAATATTTCGTCAGTATCGGTCTTTAGATTACCTTTCTTATCTATTACAGACCACGTTTGAGGTTTAAATTCTCTGGTAAGGAGTTTGATCTTCTGGAATAAATCCCTTGGTTCATTTCGACAGCCATGTTCCTCTATCTCTCTGCATATTTGAGAGATGTAATCAGCTTTGTCTTTGCGGAACTGTTTTCTGATTTCTTTCGATAACGCTCTGTATTCATCGTTTGTTCCGTATCCAGTTTTATGTTCTCTCTGCGTTGAATCACAGTCCACGTATTATCGGATATCCATGGCTTACGGCCAGTGGAAACCGCTGCCTCACAGTCTTTTGCAGCCTCGATTACCTTATCTTTGAGATAGATCCATGTGCTCTCAGGGTCACTATCTACTTGGTCTAAAGAAAGAGCTTCTTCTAGGTTTTGTTGGAAGTCATTGATATTTGATGGATTTAGAGACATGACTTTTCTCTGGGGTCTTTTTTTAGGGACTTTAAAACGAAGTCGAACGTTCAATACCAGGAGTTGATGTGTTAATGATCGCTTCCACAGTCTGCGTCAGGTTATGTTTTACAGTTGATGGCCGACGACTTCCATCTTGATCTTATTAGGATGTAGTCTATTTGATTTCTTGTTCGCCCATCTGGGCTGCGCAATGTGTATAATCTCCGTGGATGATGTTGATATAACGTGTTTGTAATTGTAAGATACTGTTCTATACAGAACTCTACTAGACGGTCGCCATTCTCATTTCTCTGTCCCAGTCCAGTTTTGCCCAGCACTCCTTCAATATTTTCATTAGATGATCCCACTTTGGCGTTAAAATCTCTGTTTGTTTCACGATTAGTTTACCGTGAATATACGATGCTATTAAATGTTACTTTAGCAATTAAAATAATATTCGGCGACACTTTTCGATAGAACTCTTTATTGATTGCTAGAGTTGTTTACAGATCAAAGTTTTGGTCGCTACTACCTACTAAAATTACAAAAAGCGCTCGACCAGAAATCCCGTGTGGTGGGGAAAGCAAAAATGTCTTTATCTCTTCTACAAAATTTCACTTTGGAAAAAAAACGTAATTAACAAATCGTCATCACTGTCCTTCTAAGAAGCAGCAACATAGCTTGCCTCGTACAAACTTTCCAAATACCTAACTTTATAAAGAGAATCAGGAATACAATTGACAAATATTACCCAGAACTATGGGTAAGAATGAATGTATTTTAATCTATTAAGATATTTCTGGAAAATAATTTACTCAAGCTTTAGGAATGTTCTGATATGCATCTACATGTAAAATAAAATCGAAACAAAAATTAACTAAACCATAAGGAGACGGAACATGCCGGCCGCCTTGAACTAATAAAGTTCAAATGAGGTTGTCGGTTGACGTCGATAATCTAGCTGATCGGAAGTGGACACAACTTCTTCACGCAGCGTTTGTACTCTCCAGTTTTGGTTTTCAGAGTTACCACTCTGACAATGCCGTCCTCTCCAGGATGCACCGACGTGATGCGTCCAACGGCCCATTGCAACAAGGGGCAAATTTTCTTCAAGAATTAACACCAAAACATCCACCATTATTCCATTATCAGAAGCATTAACGTTATTGCTGCTGATCAATTGATGAAGATATTCTTTATACCATCGCTTCCAGAAGTGCTGCTTCAATTGCTGGGCATGCTGCCCGGCTGATAGTTTATTTGATGACATATCCAAAAAGTCAGTCTCAGGATAGCTTGTCATCGGACCACGAATTAAAAAATGTCCAGGGGTAAGGGGAAGAAGGTCATTTGGGTTAGACGACATAGGAGAAATAGGACGAGAATTTAGTATCGCCTCTACTCTATTTCAATAAGATAAGTTTCTAATTGCTCGTATGTTAACAAAGTATCCCCTACAGTGCGAATTAAATGATTCTTGAAGGACTTAACCGCGGCTTCCCAAATTCCTCCAAAGTGGGGAGATTTGGGCGGTATAAAATTCCAAGCGAACCTTTCAACCTCCGAATATCTTTTAATGGCATTTTCATAATCTGACGAGTTAAATAATTCGTGCAGCTCGCGACTTGCCCCACGAAATTGGTAGCGTTATCGGAATATATTTCTGCACATTTTCCTCGTCTAGAACAAAAACGACGAAAGCTGGCTAAAAAGGCTTCGGTAGCCAAGTCGCCTACTAGTTCTAAATGAACGGCCCGTGTAGACATGCATACATACACGGCGACGTATACCTTTAATCGTCTACGATTGCGGAACCTTTTCTCCTTGATAAACAAAGGACCGCAATAGTTAACTCCAGTTTTAAGAAAAGGTCGAGAAGAAGTTACCCGGTATTCGGGAAGGATACCCATTTTATGATTAGCCGGACGTGGTTTTACGCGAAAACAAGGGATGCATCGATGTAAAATTTTTCGTGTTACATTACGTCCGTCTAACGGCCAATAAATTTGGCGCACGGACTACAAGGTGGCTTGGGGACCAGCATGTTTTAATTTTACGTGCTCTTCACGTATAATTAATCTAGTAATGTAGTGATGAGCTGGCAGCAAAATTGGATGTTTTTGAGACTCAGATAACGAGGATCGATTAAGTCTACCACCAACTCTTAAGATTCCGTTATTATCTAGGAATGGATTCAAAGGCACCAATTTACCGGTACCAATAACGAAATCCTTGGTTTTCAAAGAATTAATTTCTTTTGAAAATTCCGCGAATTGCGTCATCTTAATTATTAAAGATTGCGAATCAACCAACTCTTGAACATTTAGCTCGCTTAAATTGCGCTTATCTTTTCCCTTCAACCTTGCGTTAAGAATAAATCGACGAACATAGGCAATCACGCGAATTAGTTTATGCATTGAGCTGTATTTTTCTAAAATATTATTATTATTCAACAAAACTTGCATACAATTTATTGATTGAGGCCTTACCAATTTTAATTCGGGAATTTCGATCGAATCCAAGATTCCTTTCGGCCACGAAGACTGGGTTCGCGATAACCAAGACTTGCCAAATATTATTTTCTAAAAATTCTGAGGGAAGCTGACCGCGCGATAAACAATCGGCAGGGTTGTCCAACGAGGAAACGTGCTGCCAATGACACCGACTAGTCAGGCTTTGTATTTCCGCAACCCGGTTGGCGACAAATGTGCGAAGAAGATACGACTGGGTATTTATCCAGTGAAAAGTGATTGTTGAGTCCGACCAAAAATAAGTACCGCTGATCTCCAGCAAAAGAGAATGCTGAAGCGTCGCATAGAGCCAAGCTAGAAGTAGAGCGCCGCATAACTCTAATCGCGGTAATGATATTGAACTGAGGGGTGCTACGCGAGATTTTGCACAAATTAATCGTACAAAAATATTTCCCTCAGCATCAACAGAACGACAATAAAGACAAGCACCGTAAGCTTTTTCGCTAGCATTACAAAATCCATGAATTTGGATATCAACGGGATATCAATTGGGATATCAATCCATGAATTTTCGATAAGTTTTAATTGAGCTTGAAATGACAACCACAAATCGTAAATTTCGAGCGGAAGTGACTCATCCCAGGTTACTCCCGATTTCCAGCACATTTGCATAATTATTTTTGCGTATACGATAATTGGGCCCAACAATCCCAGCGGATCAAACAATTTTGCGATTTGCGACAAAATAGAGCGTTTCGTTACAGTTTCGATACTTGAAATGCCCGAGCTATAAAATAGAATATCTTCGCGAGAATTCCATTGAATTCCTAATGCCTTGACGGTGGCATCAGGATCTAGAGACATGTGAGTACTCTCAGCATGTTTATTTTGATCAACTATTAAGGAGCTATCATTTGATGCCCATTTTCTAAGAAGAAAACCACCTTTTTTAACAATGAGATGAGATCTTCTCTAAGAGCGGACAATTCTGCGCGAGTCTTTGCACCAGTGAGAAGATCATCGACGTAAAAGTCTCTGTTTAATGCGATAGCTGCGAGAGGATGAGCAGAACCTTCATCTTGAGCTAATTGCTTAAAAGTTCGAGTTGATCAATAGGATGCCGGCGCGGTACCGTACGTGACGGTATTAAGAATGTACGTTTTTATTGGCTCTTGTGGATTTTTACGAAACAAAATTTTTTGATAAATAGCGTCATCGGGGTGTACGAGAATTTGGCGATACATTTTCTCTGCGTCGGCTGCCAATACGAATATATGTTGACGAAAACGAAGAAGAATGACAAATAAGTCATCCTGCAGCTTGGGACTGACCATTAAGGCATCATTGAGTGATATTCCCGTTGACGTTTTTGCAGATCCGTCAAAAACTACGCGAGTTTTAGTGGTGAGACTATCTTGTTTTAATACTGCGTGATGAGGGAGATAAAATCCAATTTGTTGGTCATTTTGATCATTTTTATACGACATGTGAGTTAATTTCTCATATTCGGTCAAAAAGGCAGAATAGTCCAGCTGGAGAGCAGGATCTTTACGAAAACGATTTTCTAGAGAATAAAAACGTTTTAACGCGCTATTGTATGAATCACCTAATTTAGATTTCTTGTGATTAAATGGCAACCTTACGATATATCTACCAGTAATATCCCGAGTAGTGTGACAATCGAAATGCTCTTCGCATGCTTTTTCTTCCGGCGACAAAACTTTGATGCTTGGAATTTCTTCCATTTCCCAGAAGCGATTTAGATTGAGGTCCGACATTGGACTATTTAATGAAAGATGACACGAAATATTTTGCAATTGAGATGAATGATTTATTTCACCTGCGACAATCCAACCTAGTTGGGTTTTTTGGAGAACAGCATTAGGCTGATTTTTCAACGATATCTGACCTACACTGAGAAGTTTGTAAAACAATTTGTCTCCCAAAAGAGCATCTACTTCTGCGGGTTTGCAGAATTCAGGATCAGCTAACACGATATTTTTTGATATTTCGAGTTCAGTAATATTTATTTGAATCGACGGCATTGTTTTGCTGAGTTGTGGCAAAGTCAAAAATTCAACAGTTTTTTAAAATTTGCTAAAACGCGATTTGATTGTAGCATGCGCAGAATTTTTTATTTTGGTCGATAAATCATCTACCCCGGAAACTGTGATATTAACGGGTTTTTAATCCAAATTTAAAAATTGAGCCAAGGCTTCGGTGATAAAATGTGCTTGAGAACCGGTGTCCAAAAACACTCGACAAGTTTTGGCTTTTCCGCGACTGTTCACGATATCTACCACTGCGGTGGCTAATAGTACTTCCGTCGCTACATTTGCGTGCACGTGCAAATTTACGCTAGCACTAGGTGTATCCGTATTTGTATTTTTATTGTTATTCGAAGCTCTTTTTGGTTTATCGAAATGCAACAAGCTGTTGTGTTTTTGATGACAAACGCGACAATTGGAAGCGGTGCACTGCAAGACGCGATGAGTTTTGCGTAAGCAATTAATACACCATCCACCCTTTTTTGCAACTTCATAACGTTCAACAGGCGATAATGATGTGAATTCACGGCAGGAATTTATATAATGCTCACCGTCACAAAAAATACAGCTATTTTGTGAAGTAGTTGCAGTATAAGTTTGTTGATTTCGCGAATGCTGAGCCATATTCGACGATTTTGGTTTATTTGGTGGAGGATTTTTGATAGAAGATTGCTGAGATCGCGTGTTTTCGAGTTGAGCTTTTCTATTTAAAGAAGACATCATTTGTTTCATTGTTGGATTACGCGATTCGTTACTATTATCCTCCCATCGTTCGCGGAGACTATTAGTGAATTTGTATTTTAATAATATGACGAGCAAAGAATCCCACGAGTCGATGGGTTCACCAAGATTTTTTAACGCTCTTAAATATTTTTGAATATGATTAAAAAATGCACGAGTCGAAAATTCTTTTGACATGCACGGCGTGTTAATTAGCGATTTGATATAACTATCACGAATGAATTTTCGATCGTCATAGCGCTCTTTTAACAAATTCCACGCGACATCATAATTTTGAGCAGACGATTCGATGGAAGATATTATGTCCGCAGCTTCCCCTGTTAAACAACTTTTCAAATAAAATAGTTTTCTCACGGGAGGAATGTTATTATCTTCATGAACTAATGAATTAAATAAATCAAAAAAGCCAATCCACATGTCTATAGTGCCACTGAAAATCGGTAAAGGAATGCTTGGAAAAGATCTGCCGGAAAATTTGTTGCAAAATTATTTGCTGCCGACGACGACGATGAAGGAACGCTAGAAAATATTGGTTCTGGCGGTGTATCATCTAAAGTTGACGATTTTAATTTTTCCGTAATCCGATCCGACAAAAAATTGGTAGCGACTGCGTATGTTTTATAATATTGTTCCTTAAATTCTAATCGATAATTAGTAAGTTCATCCGATTCTTTCTGTAATATTTCTAATTCAGTTTGAACAATTTCAAAATTTTCACGAACTTTTTCTATGTCCTGATACCGTTTTTCTAAGCTTAGAAAATCTTTTTCAGGATTGTATTTATTTAAAAAATCTTCATATATCGTTAAAGTTCGCTTGGCATTACCGCGTTTGACATTAAGGGCTTTAATTACTTCTTCAGTCATTATAAATTTTTATAATATACAGGGTGTCCCGAAAAGATTGGTCATAAATTATACCACACATTCTGGGATCAAAAATAGTTCGATTGAACCTAACTTACCTTAGTACAAAGGTGCTCATAAAAAAAGTTACAGCCCTTTGAAATTACAAAATAAAAATCGATTTTTTTCAATATATCGAAAACTATTAGAGATTTTTTATTAAAAATGGACATGTATCGTTTTTATGGCAGGAACATCTTAACACAAAATTATAGTGAAGTTTGTCCACCCCGTAAAAAATTTATGGGGATTTTGTTCCCTTAAACCCCTCCAAACTTTTGTGTACGTTCCAATTAATTCATTATTGTGGTACCATTAGTTAAACACAAGGTTTCTAAAACTTTCTTGCCTCCTAGTATTTTTCCGATAAGACATTTTTTATCGAGATGCGGCTTCTTTTTCAATATATTTACGTAAAAATTTAATGAAGGTTTTATTCCTTTAAACCCCCCAAATGTTTGTGTACGTTCCAATTGAACTATTATTGTGGTACCATTAGTTAAACACAGTGTTTTTAAAACTTTTGCCTCTTAATCTTTTTTTCATAAGTCACCTTTTATCGAGATGTAGCTTCTTTTTCAAAATATACCTAAAAATGTAAATTATAAATAAATTTTCAGATTATTAACAGGTCTCTATAATCGTACTTAACCATATACAAATATGTGGTGGATTCGACAAATATTCAAAATATCTCGATAAACACTGGCTTATCGAAAAAGTAACAAGAGGCAAACAAGTTTTAAAAACATTGTGTTTAACTAATGGTGCCACAATAATAATTTAATTGGAACGTACACAAAAGTTTGGGGGGGTTTAAGGGAACAGAATCCCCATAAAATTTTTATGGAGTGCACAAATTTCACTTTAATTTTTTTTAAGATGTTGCTGCCATAAAAATGCCATATGTCCATTTTCAATAAAAAAATCTCTGAGAGTTTTCGATATATGAAAAAAATCTATTTTCATTTTGTAACTTCAAAGGGCTGTAACTTTTTTTGTGTGCACATATTTGTATATAGGTAAGTGAGGTTCACTCAACCTATTTTTGACCCCAGAATCTGTGGTATAATTTATGACCAATCTTTTCGGGACAACCTGTATAAATAAAAATAAACCAAATAACCGAAAATCCAAAATTTCTCACGACAAAACGGTAATAAATAATTTAAATTATATGATCAGTTTATTAAATTCATACTTAATTAACTTTGAGCAAACTCGAAATATAGAGGATATAAATTTTTATGAATAGTAAAAGGAATAGAGTAAAAATAATGGATTAATTGAGTGGTTCAAATGACTTACTTTAAATTAGTGACTTTCGAGACTTCTACTGATGACAGCTCACATTTGATTTGATGCTATGATGACCGTTGTTGCTGATGGTACAGGAATATGACGACGATGTGTGATGAATCCTTGAGAATTCCGACGAAAAGGCGATAATGTATTCTTGAGACACTTCACTACGGTTTTATAGCACCACTACTACTATTCGAATCTTCACTTTATTTTGATTAAAGCAACACAGCAAAAAGTTCTATTTTTCAACAATAACTACGCTCAGTTCTTCAAATATATCAAGCTAGAAGGACCATGTTTGTTTCACGATTAGTTTACCGTGAATATACGATGCTATTAAATATAACTTTAGCAATTAAAATAATATTCGGCGACACTTTTCGATAGAACTCTTTATTGATTGCTAGAGGTGTTTACAGATAAAAGTTTTGTTCGCTACTACCTACTAAAATTACAAAAAGCGCTCGACCAGAAATCCCGTGTGGTGGGGAAAGCAAAAATGTCTTTATCTCTTCTACAAAATTTCAGTTTGGAAAAAAAAACGTAATTAACAAATCGTCATCACTGTCCTTCTAAGAAGCAGCAACATAGCTTGCCTCGTACAAACTTTCCAAATACCTAACTTTATAAAGAGAATCAGGAATACAATTGACAAATATTACCCAGAACTATGGGTAAGAAGGAATGTATTTTAACCTATTAAGATATTTCTGGAAAATAATTTACCCAAGCTTTAGGAATGTTCTGATATGCATCTACATGTAAAATAAAATCGAAACAAAAATTATCTAAACCATAAGGAGACGGATCAATCTCCTAAAATTATGATGAGTTCACGATTCGGAATAGCGCGAACAGTTTCTTTTCAACTGGCCACAGTTTCTTCAACCCTTCTTATGTATAGGTACAAGGTACAATTAGACCAATTTCCCAGTCTGTGGGTATTCGTCTCTCCAAATCATTTGAAATAGTTCTAATAACTTTTGTAATCCCATATCACCCATGTTTTTTATCATTTCTGCCATAATATTATCATGACCTGGTGCCTTTCCATTATTTTTTATCTTCCTAATCGCGTCAGTTAATTCATTCATTGTAATGTTTGGTGTAAATTAAACTTCTTGCACGCCCTTTCTTTCTTTATCTTCTTCACTTGTGCCGTGTGGTTCGTGTTGTAGTACTTTCTGGAAATACTCTTTCCATCTTCTCATAATGCCCACTTCATCAGTCAGTAGATCTCCATTCTGATCTTTTATTGATGTTACTTTTTTATGTTTATTACCTCTTATTCCTTTTATGACCTAATAAAATAATTTCTGATTGCTTCTGCTGTCATGTTCTAATTTGTCTCCAAAATCTTTCCAGGACTTTTGTTTTGCTGCTAATATTATATTTTTAACTCTTTTCCGCTGCTCTCTATATTGTTTATAATTTTCTTCTGTTCGGTTACCTAGATATTTTCTCCACATCTCCTTTTTCTTGCGTGTGTGTCTCCTGATTTCCTCTGTCCACCATGTTGTTAGTTTCTGTTTACTGTTGCTTTTGTGTATGTATTCCACAAACTCTCCCTGCTGTTTTTATTATTGTGTTTTTGAATGTTTGCCACGGTCCACTTGTAAGTTTTCCCATTTTTTCCTTCCTAATTCTTCGTTCAAAACATTTACATATTTATTGGCTAAAGGTTTGTGTCTTAATCTGTATGATTTTATTGTTCTAACTAAATTCTATAACAATATCAGTATACTTCTTGTTAAAAATTAAAAATTTTATTGTTACTAAAGTGATTTTGACCTACCACGCTGCGCCATCTGTGCGGCAACTTCTAAACAAACAAAACTGAAGCAGGAAACTGTAAGATGGCTACAGAAAACTAAAGGCCGTACCTAACTCATCGAATCCCAACTCTCGTACACTCAATACGTATAAGCACCAAATCGTATTGACCCTAATGAAATACACACCAACTAGCATACACATTAATGAAAATAATATAAATATGCCAGAATAATATTAGATGGTGTGTATTTAAATAGGGTCATATACAAATTGGTACGTATGCCGCTTAGGTGTACGAGAGTTGGGATTCGATAAGTTAGCTCTCGCTGAGTTGGATACGGATTTTCTTTAGTTTTCTGTGGCCGTGTTACAGTTTCCTGCTTCAGTTTTGGTCGTCCACAAGTTACCACACAGATGGCGCACGGTGGCAGGTCAATCCTGCCTGTTCCCGGGATTTGTCCAGTTTGTTTGTTACAACAGTGATGTGGGAGAGAGTTTGTTATTAGTAGCAATGTAATAATAAGTGTTAATTAATTTATTAAATTTTTATGAGAGAACTTTTATCAACTTTAACTTCGACAGTTACTGGACAATCTATCTGAATTGTAAATATGTACCTACATAATAATATGTAGGTACCTACCTACCTATATTTTTCAAGTAACTTTCAATTTTTGAAGTAGCTTTTTGTAATAAAACTTGTTAAATAACAGAACTTTTGAAATTTCTATTGAATTTTCGTACCTTGTTATTTTGTATGCATGTTATTTACTTCAGAAAACAATCTATTATTATAGAATTATTATAGTATATTAGAGAGATTTTGCACCTCTTAAAATAACCACTGATTTTGGTTCCACTATGGTTAACTTTATTAAGCATAAAGATTACGGCAACGTTAAAAAGCAGAGTTTTTGCAACCTGTCAAGTAGGTTTTTCGTGTCATCGTTATCGTTATTTAAACATAACCTCACTTCACAACGTTATTGTAATTTTAAGCATATACTCGTACTTGAACAGTTTTTGATATTTTAATTTATAGGTAATCAAAATTAGAATCTATGTAAATGTAATTTTACTGTTTTTTTTACATTCTGGCAACAAAGCAATTTAACCATTACTATAACGATAACGATAAGCACTACTTTAAACCTCCGTAACTTACGGAATCCCTAATTCAGCGACTTTTAAATCGCACTGGAGGCACCCTCTAGATTTTCTGCGACAACGATTTTTTTGTCGCCGCGACTACCATAGTGCGAGGGGTGGCAGGTGGCGGCCTAAGAGTCGAGTGAGCATAATTGATAATTAAAAAACATCGATTTACATTTAAATAAGCCCCAATTACTCATCCAACTCTTATGTGAGCTTCACACTCTCGCCTAAGTCGATCGAGGTTCAACAAGTACGAGAGTGTAGACGGCCACCTTGTGCAACTTTGCCTCACTTCGTTTACTTCCATTCTCTGTCGGTCTGGCGCGTCCGAGTCAAAGGGATCTTTGTCGGTAGTATCGCACCGCTTGAATGTGTTCCTCGCGAAGAAGAACGAGTGTGTAGAGAGGTACTTTGGACTTCGGTCAACTTTGGCGAAGTAACTTCGCCGAGAGTGTGGAGCCCGCTTTAAAATTGAATGTCTAAACTTCAAGATAGGTATTGGGCAACCTCAAAAATAATAATTTACATATAGTCCAGAGAAATAAGATTTTTCTCGTGACACATCCCCCTCCAGGCCGAATTTTAAGCCGTGTAAAATTATTTTGCAAAAACATGTCGATTTTTTGCTTACTTATAACCAATTAGAATAACTTTTTAAACGTTACCCGTAGAAAAATTATTTTTTCATATTTAGAAAGACTAAATTTTTATACACATTTAGAAAGAAAAACAATTGTCCTAGGACAATTAGGGACGAAGTTAGCCCCCCCCCTTTTTTTTTAAATTCACATGTTCTTGCACAATAATTTTTGCAATATATTATTTTTTGTCATTTCTTTAAATTAAATTAATAGTGTAAATCTTCTTCTTTCATAAACTATCCAAAGTATTACTGTAACTTTATAATTTTCTGACTTATAGTGTTGCAAAAAAAAATGAATTTGGGATAAACAAATTAAATAACTTTTAAACTATTTGACCAATTGCTTTGAAATTTAGGGTATGATTTAAGCACCAGAAGTCTCAGCATTCCGTGTAATAAGAAGGTTCTGAGTTAATTTTTAAGTTATGAATATTTATAAAATCTCAAAATTTATGATTTATTTTGCAATTTTTTAAGCAACAAATAAGGATAGACATATTCAGCGAACGCCATATTGACGTTTTTTTATACGATTTATGAGTTTCTTACTCTCAAATTTGTTTAAAATGCTTAACTCTTTTTGATCTTCATTTGTTTATAACTATGTATATCATCAAAATCGGATGCAGGAAACATATAGGTTATTATTATAGATGTCCATACTACTCAAAAAATTTGGTTTTAAACTGGAGAGGTTTGTGTCACCAACAGGATATTTTTTTTCCTTATTTTTCTGAACTAATAGGAATTTCCAAGCCTCGAATATGTGTATTTTCGCAATTTTCAGATTTTAAATCCCTTATAACTCGAAAACTGTTAACTTTTTTGTTTATAAGGAGCCAAAAAAAACCTAAAAAATGTTTTCCAGGGCAAAATAGGGGATTGTTGAAATAGAGCCTGCCGCATTGGCATTAAAATCGGATGGACGCGCATAATTAACAATTAAAAAACAACGGTCTAAATTGAAGTTAGACCCTATTACTGCTCAGAATTTCAAGAATAAATGTTTAAACTTCAACTTACGGACTTGCCAACCTTAAATATAATAATTTAAATATGAGTTTTTAAGCCTCGGAAGTGTGTATTTTCGCAAAAAACATAAAAAAATATTTTCCTGGACAAAAAATGGTGATCTTTTTGAATTTTTGAATGAGAATCTGCAAAGAAACCAAATAAGAATTTTTTCAGACAGGAGCGGCCTCACAACATGGACTAATTACATATGTTTCCCTAATCTTAAATATTCCAGTTAGTCACCGCATTCATTTTATCTCTGTGACACTATTTAGTCCGCTCACGAATTGGCCTATTTCTTCCCGAAGCTTCTCGGCGTTACGAGCCTCGACCATGGAATTCGAGACGACCGCTGCCGAAGTATATATAGCACCGAGATTCGAGCACAGGCCAGTCATTCATTCATCAAAGCGCGTCGCGTAACTTAATGTATTCGAATCGAAGATATGAAATGTATTTATTAGTTATCGGAATTATTATGTTTAGTTAATTAAATCATAAATTTGAGTTTGTAAATAAATTAGATGTGTTAGTTGGTGTTATTTGTAATTATTAAAATAAATAAGTGATGTAAATAAAATAATATAAGTAAGTCTTCCTTTATTTAAATTAAACTTAGTGCCTAAAGATATAAATAAATAAAATAGTAGAGTCAATCGCGTAACAAATGGGTCAGAAGTGGATAAAAAATAAATAAGTAATATAAGCTCGGTTTAATACAGTGTGGAATCTTTAATAATAACTAAATATAAATCGTAATAAATAAAGAGTGTGACCATGTCTTCACAGTGTAAGCCGAAACTTTCTGATCTGCGCCTTACGGAGCTCAGAACAGAACTGGAAAATCGTGAGCTCGACGCAGCGGGGAAAAAGGCTGATCTAGTGGTTCGTCTGAAGATCGCACTACAGGAAGAGGGTCATGATCCAGAAACCTACGTGTTTGAGGACAGGCAAACTGCTTTAATTTCGTCAATTTCTAAAGAGATTTCTCAAGTTTCCTCGGATGTTTTGAAAGTTTCGACAGACATTACATCGTTAGAGAGCAAAGTTTCTAGTGAAATCTCCCAAGTTTCGACAGACATTACGTCATTAGAGAACAAAGTTTCTGGTGATATTTCCCAAGTTTCGACAGACATTACATCGCTAGAGAACAAAGTTTCGACAGACATTACATCGTTAGAGAAAAAGGTTTCTAGTGAAATTTCCCAAGTTTCCTCGGATGTTTTGAAAGTTTCGACAGACATTGCATCGTTAGAGAAGAAAGTTTCGGGTGATATTTCATCCCTTGACAGCAAAATGACTAACGAGATCTCTAGAGTCACTTCGGATTTTGACGACAAGATATCGTCCATAAAATCTACTTTTGAAGAAAAGATCAAGGAAATAGAAAAGAAAATGGAGGAAACGGAAAAAGTAGACAAAGGTATGGAACCCATCTTAACAGACATTAAAAATGATGAAACCAAATACAAATTGGAGCCACGGTCGATAGTTGAAGGGAGTGTAGGTCATGCTCGTGTTAAGGTGCCAAATTTCGACGGAAAGTCATCATGGAACAACTACATGAAACAGTTCGAATCGGCGGCCAGAGCGAACGGATGGTCCGAAAAAGAAAAAGCTGTAAACCTCACTATTGCTCTTCGAGGCGACGCTTTGGATGTCCTCCAGACCATAGCCGTAGAGGAGACAGATGACTTCGAGCAGCTGAAAAAGAGACTGAATATGCGATACGGGCACGAACATTTAGAGCATGTCTATCAGTCGCAGTTTAAAAATCGAAGACAAAAGAAAGATGAAGCTCTTCAAGAATACGAGGTCGATATTGCCAGGTTGGTACGATATGCATATCCAACAGCTCCCGAAGACATGATGGAAAAGTTGGCTGTTCAAACATTTATTGATGGCCTTCGTGATCATGAAATGCAAAGAACACTGCGATTAGCTCATCACAAGACGCTGGTCGATGTCTTATCTGCCGCTCTCGAATACGAATCAGCTACCCAGGCCTCTGGTGGATACAGTAAAGTGAGGACTGTGAAAGAGGAACAGGATGAGGACAAACTTGACCAGCTTGTTAATATGATGAAAGACATTGCATCCAAGAAAACGAAGACCATAAGGTGCTGGAACTGTGGTGAAATGGGACACGTACGGAGTTCGTGTAAGTACCCTAGGTACAGTAACAATCAAGAGACTCACCAGCAGGAAAACTAGAACGGGTCGGCCTTAGGGGGGCAGCTTCGACCCGCAACTTTTCCAAAGACCCTCTCATACTAATAGCTTCTTTGAAATGTCGTGAAGATAGTGTATATGTGGATGGAGAAATAAATGGTAAAAAGTATACATTGTTGGTGGATACCGGAGCGACCAGGACCCTTATGCGACCGTCAGTTTTAAACAACCGTAAGAAACTCTTACCAACGAGGTTGCGACTGCGGACTGCCACAGGTGAAAACGCCAACACCCATAGAGAAATCCAGATACAATTAGGGATTGGAGCAGAAAAGTTCGTCCATACTGTCATAGTTGCAGACATCGAAGAAGATGTTTTATTAGGAATGGACGTAATGAATTTGCATGGATTTCAATTGTATTTTAAGAATAGGGTAATCAAAGTTGGCAACGAGGAGGTAATTCTTCATCCACATGATGACAGAACTGTGCTAGCAGCCATTAAAGAAGATACAGTTGTGCCTGCGAGGAGTGAAACGATCATCGTAGCGCGGCTACAGGGAACTGTAGAAGAAGGAACGCCTGTTATGATGGAGCCATGGAACCACGACGAGGAGGTTGGCCGAGGAATCATAATTGGAAAGGAATCGCTTACTTCTGCTAAAGAAATTCCCGTGAGATTGATTAATGTCAATGACTACCCAGTGACCATCAAGAAGGAGACAAAAGTAGGAACTTGTATACCCGTGACGTCCATAATCCGTCAGACGACAATACCAGATAATTCCAACGACAAGTTCGACCAAATGGTTGCAGTTGCAGGCCAGTCTCTAAACCAAGTGGAAAAAAGGAAATTAAGGGAATTTCTTCGGCAATATCGTGACATATTCGTACCGAAAGGAGGAAAGACAGGAAGAACGACAGTTGTCAAACACAAAATTGACACTGGTACCGCTAGACCAATTCGTCAAACAGCTCGACGATTACCACAGGCGAAGAGAGAGGAAGCTGAAAGGATTGTTCAAGAAATGAAGAAAGACGGGGTGATAGAAACTTCTACGAGCCCATGGGTCTCTCCGGTGGTCCTGGTCAAGAAGAAAGATGGAACTACGAGGTTCTGTGTGGACTACCGTTTGTTGAACAATGTTACCAAGAAAGATAGTTATCCTCTGCCTCGGATCGACGACACGTTGGACACATTGGCTGGAAGTAAATTGTTTTCTACGTTGGACTTAAAGTCTGGATATTGGCAGGTAGAAATGGATCCAGTGGACAAAGAGAAGACTGCCTTTACGATAGGATCTGGATTATGGGAATTCAACGTTATGCCGTTTGGACTCTGTAACGCTCCTGCGACATTTGAGAGGCTTATGGAAAATGTGTTGAGAGGGTTATCTTGAAAAACGTGCCTGGTGTATTTAGACGACATAATCGTTTTGGGAGAGACGTTTGAAGACCACCTGAAGAATTTAGAAGACGTTTTTAATCGACTTAAAGCTGCCCAGTTAATGTTAAATCCCAAGAAATGCCAGTTATTTCAAAGTAAGGTCAATTATTTAGGTCATATAGTCAGCAAAGAAGGAGTGGCCGTGGATAAAGGAAATGTTGTGGTAAAGGTTGGTCATGGATAGTGTCTTTTGTTACCAGATAGAATAGGTAACGTGATGCATCTTGGAGTTTCAATGCTTTGCCAGGAGCTGGCAGTTGGCATTGAAGTTCTCCAACTCGACCAAACTTCCTTCGAAAGGCGGATGCCAACCCTCGTGCGTCTTTGATACTGGTCGGGATGGTATGGACCAGTGAATAGTCATCGGGAAGTGCGAGTAGATCTCGCTTTTCTTCATTGGTAACACCATGTCTCGCTTTACCGGTACCTCCATAGGCCCCCGTGAACTCCTCGAACGTGAGGTCAGGTATTTCTCGAACTTGGTTTACTTCCACTTCTTCATCTACGTCGTGGTCTCCCCCGTACGACGCCAACCGGTTATGGTGGACTATCATCTGCTTTCCCCTAGGAATCTTGCTTATTCGGTAGATAACGTCATTAATTTTCTTGACAATGAGATACGGACCTTCCCAGAACTGCTGCAACTTGGGAGAACAACCTGTTCGCTTCTTTGGATTATAAAGCCAGACTTTGTCGTTCTCCTTGAAACATCCCCTCTCGGCTTGGGTATCGTATCGTTTCTTCATTCGGTCGCTAGCGATCTGAAGATTAGAATGGACCAACTCATGTATATCGTCCATTCTTCTTCGTAATTCATTCACGTAATCCTCACCAACAACATCTTCTCCAGGTCGACATCCAAACTCTATCTAGATCGCAGGGTAGCCGCATCTTACGTCCAAATAGGACTTTTGCTGGTGGTTGGCCAGTTGATTCATTAACAGCAGATCTATAGGCCATTGCGAAGAATGGAAGGTACTGGTCCCAGTCTCGTTGATGATTGGACACCATCTTTGTCAAATACTTGCCGACTGTCCTATTCATACGCTCCACCATTCCATCCGATTGCGGGTGATAGGCCGTAGTTCTTGTCTTCTTCATGCCTAGTCTATCACAAATTCCCTGAAATAGATCGCTCTCAAAGTTCCTTCCTTGGTCACTATGGATCTCCAGAGGCACTCCGAATCGGCTGATGCAGTCTTTGATTAACACATCTGCAATAGTGGCGGCCTTCTGGTCTGGAATTGCGTAGATCTCAACCCATTTCGTGAAGTAATCCATTACCACCAACATGCATTTGCATCCATTGTCACTTTCTGGAAATGGCCCGGCAATATCCAAAGCTATTCTTTCAAACGGACTTCCAACATTGTACTGTCTCATAGGAGCCTTCCTTTTCCGGTAGGGTCCGTTACTTGTAGCACAGGTAGTACATTTCTTACACCAGTCCTTCACATCGTCGGAACTATTCATCCAATAAAATCGTTCCCGAATTCTCTGAAGGGTCTTCTTTACACCAAAATGCCCTCCTGATGGACTGTCGTGTAACTGACGAAGTACTTCGGCTACTCTGCTCTTTGGAATCACCAACTGCGTTCTCCTCACTGAACCATCATCATTTCCTATTACTCGTTTAAGCAAGCTGTCTTCCAAGATAAATGAGTCCCACTGGGCCCAATACGTCTTAACTACTGAGCCTAGGCTTGATATTTCGTGCCAAGATGGTCGACGATTTTCTTCTTTCCATTTTCGAATCTTCCGTAAAACTGGATCTTTTTCTTGTTCTTCCTTGATCTTGGTAGGCGTCCACTCGTCGTTGACCACTGTTGTTCTTAGTACTGCTGCTTCCTTTGACTCTGTTTTGTTGCAATGGGAACATTCTGCTGGACACGGTCTTCTAGATAGAGAATCAGCGTTCCTGTGGCTAACTCCGGCCCGATGCTCGATCTTGAAATCATATTCTTGAAGTCGTTCAATCCATCTGGCTATCTGACCCTCTGGATTCTTAAACTGCATTAACCATTTAAGGGCGGCATGGTCGGTTCGGATTAGAAACTTCCTTCCGTAGAGGTATTGATAGAAGTGTTCCACTGATTTTACTACTGCTAGAAGTTCTCTTCTCGTGACGCAATAATTTCGTTCAGGTTTTGAAAGCACTTTACTAAAATATCCAAGGACTCGTTCCTGTCCTCCTTGAATCTGCGACAGCACTCCTCCAATTCCCACATTACTTGCGTCCGTATCTAAGATGAACTCTCCTTCTGGCAGTGGGTACCCTAATATTGGCGCTGTAATTAAATGCCTCTTCAAAGTTTCAAAGGCCGTTTGGCAGTCTCCATCCCAGCAATAATCCCTTGCTTCCTCTGTAAGTCGCGTTAATGGCTTAGCAATATCTGCAAACTTCTTAATGAATCTCCGGTAGTAAGTACATAGTCCCAGAAAACTCCTCACTTGATGTTTATCAGTTGGTTCAGGCCATTCCTTAATGGAATCGATTTTTCCTTTATCCACGGCCACTCCTTCTTTGCTGAATATATGACCTAAATAATTGACTTTACTTTGAAATAACTGGCATTTCTTGGGATTTAACATTAACTGGGCAGCTTTAAGTCGATTAAAAACGTCTTCTAAATTCTTCAGGTGGTCTTCAAACGTCTCTCCCAAAACGATTATGTCGTCTAAATACACCAGGCACGTTTTCCAAGATAACCCTCTCAACACATTTTCCATAAGCCTCTCAAATGTCGCAGGAGCGTTACAGAGTCCAAACGGCATAACGTTGAATTCCCATAATCCAGATCCTGTCGTAAAGGCAGTCTTCTCTTTGTCCACTGGATCCATTTCTACCTGCCAATATCCAGACTTTAAGTCCAACGTAGAAAACAATTTACTTCCAGCCAATGTGTCCAACGTGTCGTCGATCCGAGGCAGAGGATAACTATCTTTCTTGGTAACATTGTTCAACAAACGGTAGTCCACACAGAACCTCGTAGTTCCATCTTTCTTCTTGACCAGGACCACCGGAGAGACCCATGGGCTCGTAGAAGTTTCTATCACCCAGTCTTTCTTCATTTCTTGAACAATCCTTTCAGCTTCCTCTCTCTTCGCCTGTGGTAATCGTCGAGCTGTTTGACGAATTGGTCTAGCGGTACCAGTGTCAATTTTGTGTTTGACAACTGTCGTTCTTCCTGTCTTTCCTCCTTTCGGTACGAATATGTCACGATATTGCCGAAGAAATTCCCTTAATTTCCTTTTTTCCACTTGGTTTAGAGACTGGCCTGCAACTGCAACCATTTGGTCGAACTTGTCGTTGGAATTATCTGGCATTATCGTCTGACGGATTATGGACGTCACGGGTATACAGGTTCCTACTTTTGTCTCCTTCTTGATGGTCACTGGGTAGTCATTGACATTAATCAATCTCACGGGAATTTCTTTAGCAGAAGTAACCAATTCCTTTCCAATTATGATTCCTCGGCCAACCTTCTCGTCGTGGTTCCATGGCTCCATCATAACAGGCGTTCGTTCTTCTACAGTTCCCTGTAGCCGCGCTACGATGATCGTTTCACTCCTCGCAGGCACAACTGTATCTTCTTTAATGGCTGCTAGCACAGTTCTGTCATCATGTGGATGAAGAATTACCTCCTCGTTGCCAACTTTGATTACCCTATTCTTAAAATACAATTGAAATCCATGCAAATTCATTACGTCCATTCCTAATATAACATTTTCTTCGATGTCTGCAACTATGACAGTATGGACGAACTTTTCTGCTCCAATCCCTAATTGTATCTGGATTTCTCTATGGGTGTTGGCGTTTTCACCTGTGGCAGTCCGCAGTCGCAACCTCGTTGGTAAGAGTTTCTTACGGCTGTTTAAAACTGACGGTCGCATAATGGTCCTGGTCGCTCCGGTATCCACCAACAATGTATACTTTTTACCATTTATTTCTCCATCCACATATACACTATCTTCACGACATTTCAAAGAAGCTATTAGTATGAGAGGGTCTTTGGAAAAGTTGCGGGTCGAAGCTGCCCCCCTAAGGCCGACCCGTTCTAGTTTTCCTGCTGGTGAGTCTCTTGATTGTTATTGTACCTAGGGTACTTACACGAACTCCGTACGTGTCCCATTTCACCACAGTTCCAGCACCTTATGGTCTTCGTTTTCTTGGATGCAATGTCTTTCATCATATTAACAAGCTGGTCAAGTTTGTCCTCATCCTGTTCCTCTTTCACAGTCCTCACTTTACTGTATCCACCAGAGGCCTGGGTAGCTGATTCGTATTCGAGAGCGGCAGATAAGACATCGACCAGCGTCTTGTGACGAGCTAATCGCAGTGTTCTTTGCATTTCATGATCACGAAGGCCATCAATAAATGTTTGAACAGCCAACTTTTCCATCATGTCTTCGGGAGCTGTTGGATATGCATATCGTACCAACCTGGCAATATCGACCTCGTATTCTTGAAGAGCTTCTTTCTTTTGTCTTCGATTTTTAAACTGCGACTGATAGACATGCTCTAAATGTTCGTGCCCGTATCGCATATTCAGTCTCTTTTTCAGCTGCTCGAAGTCATCTGTCTCCTCTACGGCTATGGTCTGGAGGACATCCAAAGCGTCGCCTCGAAGAGCAATAGTGAGGTTTACAGCTTTTTCTTTTTCGGACATCCGTTCGCTCTGGCCGCCGATTCGAACTGTTTCATGTAGTTGTTCCATGATGACTTTCCGTCGAAATTTGGCACCTTAACACGAGCATGACCTACACTCCCTTCAACTATCGACCGTGGCTCCAATTTGTATTTGGTTTCATCATTTTTAATGTCTGTTAAGATGGGTTCCATACCTTTGTCTACTTTTTCCGTTTCCTCCATTTTCTTTTCTATTTCCTTGATCTTTTCTTCAAAAGTAGATTTTATGGACGATATCTTGTCGTCAAAATCCGAAGTGACTCTAGAGATCTCGTTAGTCATTTTGCTGTCAAGGGATGAAATATCACCCGAAACTTTCTTCTCTAACGATGCAATGTCTGTCGAAACTTTCAAAACATCCGAGGAAACTTGGGAAATTTCACTAGAAACCTTTTTCTCTAACGATGTAATGTCTGTCGAAACTTTGTTCTCTAGCGATATAATGTCTGTCGAAACTTGGGAAATATCACCAGAAACTTTGTTCTCTAATGACGTAATGTCTGTCGAAACTTGGGAGATTTCACTAGAAACTTTGCTCTCTAACGATGTAATGTCTGTCGAAACTTTCAAAACATCCGAGGAAACTTGAGAAATCTCTTTAGAAATTGACGAAATTAAAGCAGTTTGCCTGTCCTCAAACACGTAGGTTTCTGGATCATGACCCTCTTCCTGTAGTGCGATCTTCAGACGAACCACTAGATCAGCCTTTTTCCCCGCTGCGTCGAGCTCACGATTTTCCAGTTCTGTTCTGAGCTCCGTAAGGCGCAGATCAGAAAGTTTCGGCTTACACTGTGAAGACATGGTCACACTCTTTATTTATTACGATTTATATTTAGTTATTATTAAAGATTCCACACTGTATTAAACCGAGCTTATATTACTTATTTATTTTTTATCCACTTCTGACCCATTTGTTACGCGATTGACTCTACTATTTTATTTATTTATATCTTTAGGCACTAAGTTTAATTTAAATAAAGGAAGACTTACTTATATTATTTTATTTACATCACTTATTTATTTTAATAATTACAAATAACACCAACTAACACATCTAATTTATTTACAAACTCAAATTTATGATTTAATTAACTAAACATAATAATTCCGATAACTAATAAATACATTTCATATCTTCGATTCGAATACATTAAGTTACGCGACGCGCTTCGATGAATGAATGACTGGCCTGTGCTCGAATCTCGGTGCTATATATACTTCGGCAGCGGTCGTCTCGAATTCCATGGTCGAGGCTCGTAACGCCGAGAAGCTTCGGGAAGAAATAGGCCAATTCGTGAGCGGACTAAATAGTGTCACAGAGATAAAATGAATGCGGTGACTAACTGGAATATTTAAGATTAGGGAAACATATGTAATTAGTCCATGTTGTGAGGCCGCTCCCGTCTGAAAAAATTCTTATTTGGTTTCTTTGCAGATTCTCATTCAAAAATTCAAAAAGATCACCATTTTTTGTCCAGGAAAATATTTTTTTATGTTTTTTGCGAAAATACACACTTCCGAGGCTTAAAAACTCATATTTAAATTATTATATTTAAGGTTGGCAAGTCCGTAAGTTGAAGTTTAAACATTTATTCTTGAAATTCTGAGCAGTAATAGGGTCTAACTTCAATTTAGACCGTTGTTTTTTAATTGTTAATTATGCGCGTCCATCCGATTTTAATGCCAATGCGGCAGGCTCTATTTCAACAATCCCCTATTTTGCCCTGGAAAACATTTTTTAGGTTTTTTTTGGCTCCTTATAAACAAAAAAGTTAACAGTTTTCGAGTTATAAGGGATTTAAAATCTGAAAATTGCGAAAATACACATATTCGAGGCTTGGAAATTCCTATTAGTTCAGAAAAATAAGGAAAAAAAATATCCTGTTGGTGACACAAACCTCTCCAGTTTAAAACCAAATTTTTTGAGTAGTATGGACATCTATAATAATAACCTATATGTTTCCTGCAGCCGATTTTGATGATATACAGAGTTATAAACAAATGAAGATCAAAAAAAGTTAAGCATTTTAAACAAATTTGAGAGTAAGAAACTCATAAATCGTATAAAAAAACGTCAATATGGCGTTCGCTGAATATGTCTATCCTTATTTGTTGCTTAAAAAATTGCAAAATAAATCATAAATTTTGAGATTTTATAAATATTCATAACTTAAAAATTAACTCAGAACCTTCTTAATACACGGAATGCTGAGACTTCTGGTGCTTAAATCATACCCTAAATTCCAAAGCAATTGGTCAAATAGTTTAAAAGTTATTTAATTTGTTTATCCCAAATTAATTTTTTTTTGCAACACTATAAGTCAGAAAATTATAAAGTTACAGTAATACTTTGGATAGTTTATGAAAGAAGAAGATTTACACTATTAATTTAATTTAAAGAAATGACAAAAAATAATATATTGCAAAAATTATTTTGCAAGAACATGTGAATTTAAAAAAAAAGGGGGGGGCTAACTTCGTCCCTAATTGTCCTAGGACAATTGTTTTTCTTTCTAAATGTGTATAAAAATTTAGTCTTTCTAAATATGAAAAAATAATTTTTCTACGGGTAACGTTTAAAAAGTTATTCTAATTGGTTATAAGTAAGCAAAAAATCGACATGTTTTTGCAAAATAATTTTACACGGCTTAAAATTCGGCCTGGAGGGGGATGTGTCACGAGAAAAATCTTATTTCTCTGGACTATATGTAAATTATTATTTTTGAGGTTGCCCAATGCCTATCTTGAAGTTTAGACATTCAATTTTAAAGCGGGCTCCACACTCTCGGCGAAGTTACTTCGCCAAAGTTGACCGAAGTCCGAAGTACCTCTCTACACACTCGTTCTACTTCGCGAGGAACACATTCAAGCGGTGCGATACTACCGACAAAGATCCCTTTGACTCGGACGCGCCAGACCGACAGAGAATGGAAGTAAACGAAGTGAGGCAAAGTTGCACAAGGTGGCCGTCTACACTCTCGTACTTGTTGAACCTCGATCGACTTCGGAGAGAGTGTGAAGCTCACATAAGAGTTGGATGAGTAATTGGGGCTTATTTAAATGTAAATCGTTGTTTTTTAATTATCAATTATGCTCACTCGACTCTTAGGCCGCCACCTGCCACCCCTCGCACTATGGTAGTCGCGGCGACAAAAAAATTGTTGTCGCAGAAAATCTAGAGGGTGCCTCCAGTGCGATTTAAAAGTCGCTGAATTAGGGATTCCGTAAGTTACGGAGGTTTAAAGTAGTGCTTATCGTTATCGTTATAGTAATGGTTAAATTGCTTTGTTGCCAGAATGTAAAAAAATCAGTAAAATTACATTTACATAGATTCTAATTTTGATTACCTATAAATTAAAATATCAAAAACTGTTCAAGTACGAGTATATGCTTAAAATTACAATAACGTTGTGAAGTGAGGTTATGTTTAAATAACGATAACGATGACACGAAAAACCTACTTGACAGGTTGCAAAAACTCTGCTTTTTAACGTTGCCGTAATCGTTATGCTTAATAAAGTTAACCATAGTGGAGCCAAAATCAGCGGTTATTTTAAGAGGTGCAAAATCTCTCTAATATACTATAATAATTCTATAATAATAGATTGTTTTCTGAAGTAAATAACATGCATACAAAATAACAAGGTACGAAAATTCAATAGAAATTTCAAAAGTTCTGTTATTTAACAAGTTTTATTACAAAAAGCTACTTTAAAAATTGAAAGTTACTTGAAAAATATAGGTAGGTAGGTACCAGGAGCACCTAAAGATACAGTGCGGCTCCCTACTTTGCGCATGCGTCAAAATATTTACAACGTTGTCATGTTGTTTACACATTGACATCGCCGGGAAATTCAAAATGATAGCTCCTTGCAAGGAATCTTTTATTTTGAATTGACAAATGACATTATATTTTTGTAATGTAAATATAAAAATAACCTATAAAAATAAAATTCTATTTTGTTTTACCCTTAGACAAGTTGTCTAAGGTTTTACCTGTACCTGTAAAAGGGTATTAAGAAAATATAAGATCATTGAAAAGAGTAAAACATTGAATTTAATTATTTTGTCAGTTAAAGAACAACATAACCATCATACAATATGGAAGTGCTATTTTAGGTTTAGAAGTTTTTAAATACTTTTGCATATTATGGGTATATAAAATGACACCATTGCAGAATCTTCAGTCAGACAGTAGTTGAAGTGCTGTATAATCAATCACAAATTGCCTCAAGAATTGTTATAGAAAGAATATTTGATATTTTATGCAGAAAAGATTCCCCATATTAGTATGTGAAATGAGATGCAAGTTACCTTTTGTTTGAAGAATAATATCAGCTTGTATACTTTTACATAGTATTGCAGTTGTTAATAGAGAAAACATTGAAATACTGGAAAAGGAGGATGCTGTTATTTAATCGAACAAGCTGTGGCAGTACCTACATTTTCAACCAGGAGCAAATCTAGTGTAACTAAATGTTGTGTGTGTGTGTTTGTTTTAAAAGATTATTCTCCATTTAACTCAAGCCTAAATGGTTCCCACATAACAATTTCATGTTCTTGGTAGATTCGATATTCAATATTCGATAAATAGACTATTGATTATGTATTTTAGAAAGGAACTACAACGTTAACGGGGTTTTATTGTTTCATATAGTCAATGGACTTTTAAATATGAAAAACCCGCGGAGTGCTACCATTTAAAGGGGTGAGTTTTTTAGAAAGGGGTGAATTAATCCCTAGGCACAGGACGAATTAGGGTGAGTTCTATGCACTTTTGGTACAAACACATCTACAGGAAAATTGTTCCAGGTGAAATTTACTATCGAAACATTACATTTTAAAGTTAAAAATATTTTTTTTTACAAAAGTGTATTCAAAAGAAAAGCAAGAAAAAAAAACTTCAATCCTTACTCTTTAAAATGACATTTAGTAGAAGTCTCTATGATTTATGATTTCCAAAATATGATTTTTCAAAGTTCGCCACTCACAGCGATTTTGGCCCATTTTCCTTGTTACTTCTCAAACATTGTTCTGTAACTTTTTTCTACGTAGCTTTAGGTATATGCAATGTTACATTTAATAGGAAAAAAGGTCAATTACCTTTAAAAAGTTTTATACTTTTAATGATTTTTGATATATTTTACGATTATTTTTAAATTTCTCATTATAACTTTTTTTATTGTATATGTAGGTATATAATTGGTAGGTATATTATTGTCTAATAAAAAAGAAAGCTTATTTTATTTACTTTAAAATGGTGTATCGTAAAAAATTCTGGGACTATTTTAAACAAGATTGGAACCCTATGGAAAACTTTTTTATTATTAACTTTATGAAAAAAAATTATGATATAATATGCAATCATATTTTTCTAATTGAAAAAAATAAAAAAAATTTAAAATGTTTCTCAAATTACGGATACTCTTGGATATCCTACGGATATCGTGTTTAAGAATTGTCCTAGAATTTTTTGCAATACACCATTTTAAAGTAAAGAAAATAAGCTTTTTTATTCCACAATGTATATACTTAAACGTACAAGAAAAAAAGTCATAATGAGAAATTTGAAAAAGCATAACTTCCTTAAGGCTGTATGACACTATGCATTTTCTTGTATCATTTCTAATATCGTTTCTGATATCGTTTCTTGTATACATTTTCTTGTATCATTTCTTGTATGTACATTTGTGCCCTGTATGACACTATGCAAGTTCTTGTATCGAAAACTGTATGAAATTCGGCACGTGATTGGTCGAAATTTTTGTTTGTCACCCTGTCACCTTACATTGGTATGGTAGTACTGCGTCTACAGCTGATTTTAAGGATTTTATAAAATTTATAAACTTTTAAAAACAAATATTTTAATGTTATAATAACTAGAATTTTTACGTTGACTGTTGATTATTTGTGTTTTTTATTTTGTTTTGATATTTGTGCTAAAATATTTGCATTATAATTATCTTCAGTTTGATCCAAATTAGAACTATTGTATTTTCCTCTATTAAAAAATTATGCAATATGAAACCCAAAGTTATTCTAAATATATGGTTATTAGTAGAACAGTAGTCCATACCAAACGGTATATTAAGTATCAATAAAATATTTATAAATAATACCTACAAAACACAAATAAATTTATCAAGACATAAATCATATGATCTCATTTTCAGCCGCCATTATGAGATTTAGAAGTTTTACCAGCAGGTTTTACGTTTTTGCTCTTTGCGCAGAAATTGGCGCAGTTATTGTACAAGAATCTGTGCCTGACACAAATTCTTGTATCGTTTCTGATATCGTTTCTTGTATCTGTGTATGACACTATACATTTTTTTGACATATCAGAAACGATATTAGAAATGATACAAGAAAATGCATAGTGTCATACAGCCTTTAGAAAGAGCTGTATAAATAACCTTATACAATAGACTATTTTAAAGGTAATTAATTTCTCTTTCTACTATTGTATATACGTAGAAATGCGCACGAAATAGTTACAGAACAATGTTTGCGAAATAATGGGGAAAATTGCCCAAAAATGCTGCGAGCGGCAAACTTAGAAAAATCCTATTTCGGAAACTATAAATCTTAGAGAATTTTACCAAACTTCGTTTTAAAGAGGAAGGATGGAAGTTATTTTTCGCTAAAGCAATTTAAAATTGCTTTCTTTCGTGTTTTTTTCTTGCTTTTATTTTGAATATATTATTTTTGTAAAAAAAAAATTTTTGACTTTAAAATGTGATGTTTGGATAGTAAATTTAACCTGGAACAATTTTCCTGTAGATGTGTTTATATCAAAAGTGCGTAGAACTCACCCTAATTCGCCCTGTGACTAGGGACTAATTCACCCCTTTCTCAAAAACTCACTCATTTCAATGGTAGCACTCCATGTTTTTTCTAATTTAGAGACAGATATGAGACAATAAAATCCCGTTAACGTTGTAGTTCCTTTTAGTTCTCTTATTTTGAACATAATCAATAGCCTAAAAGGTTTATTCCAAGAATAAACTTTTACGAATATTCTAAGTAACTACATACATGAATGTGCTCAGTATATTTGGTCCGAGAATATTCTTCGAAGTATATGCAAAAAACATGAAATTTAGAATGTTTTTATAGTACATGCTATGCTTCTACTACACACATACTAAAAAGAATATATTCCGACGAATGTTGGTAGTGTATGCTTCGAACATGAAAGGAAAATCATTGTTATGTAGTATAATGTTGATAATTTTATTTTTATTGGACTGCAGTTTGTTAATAAATTTATAAATAAATAGGTATATTATATTGGTGACTGATTTGATTTTAAGTATTTTATTATTAGCAATTTATAAATACATGATATTGGTGTTTGATTTTGAGTATCCTTTAAAATTTATTTTATATCTCATTCTGTTAAAAGGCCTTCCACAACTAGCAAAAATGTATGAACAAGGAAGTTATCTTAAAGGACAAAAATAATAATAGAAAAATTAGCTTTATGGTGTTTTTTTATTAATTTTTTTGACAGTATGTTTAAATAAACAAATGCTGATGACATGAAAATGAAAGTGTAATACATACTTTTGGCTCAAAACTTTATAGATTATGGGACTTATGTCCCCGTTAAACCTCGGTTAGCTAATCAGGACAGAAAAGTACCTCTTTGGGCCTCTTGCGTTGTAATATCATGTATAATCATAATATCATCATCATTGGCTCCGCAACCCATGGTGGGTCTTGACCTGTTCCAGAATCAGCTTCCTATCCCTCACCTTGGTTTTCCAATTTCGCACTCCTAATCATAATAATAAGTACAATTGTGTTTATGTCTATGTTATGCATACATTTCTGTCCTGATTAAACCCCGGTTAGCTAATGGCGGTTTAACGGGGACATAAAGTACCGGCCCTATATCTAAATAATAAAGGATTAAAATTCCAAAAACCTTTGTTTTATTGTATTAACCTGTTTATATTGTTAATGCCATACGTATATTATGTTATATCTGTTGAATTGAACTGTACTTTTTAATCCAGAATTTTGACAAATCCTAAGCTTTTCCACAATTTCACAAGCATATTTGTGCATTCAAATTAATTGAAATTACATCTTATATATCTATACCTACTAAAAATATTTATTTCTACACAAAACTGTCTAAATTAATAATTATAAAGAATGTCTATGTGATTCTTGTAATTAACAGTTTAAAATTATTTACAAATTATATTTATAGCTTCAATAAATGTCCTTGTTTCATATTGATTTGGGTCAAACCATGCATCTGTATCTGAGAATAAACTTTTATTTAGGAATCCTTTTTAATGAATAAAACAGGACATACATAACCAACTTAGATCCAAATATCCAAAATATAAAAATAAATCCAATATCCGATCAAAGATATGACAGTGACAAATACAAAATACAATTGAAGTTAGACGCGTTTCTTGTTTCTCAACGTAATTTGTCCTTCAAACTATCTCGGAAACGGCAACGTTGGAGTTGAGGACACGCACGCGCAAATTAGGGAGCCGCACTGTATCTTTAGCCGCTCCTGGTAGGTACCTACATATTATTATGTGCATATTTACAATTCAGATAGATTGTCCAGTAACTGTCGAAGTTAAAGTTGATAAAAGTTCTCTCATAAAAATTTAATAAATTAATTAACACTTATTATTACATTGCTACTAATAACAAACTCTCTCCCACATCACTGTTGTAACAAACAAACTGGACAAATCCCGGGAACAGGCAGGATTGACCTGCCACCGTGCGCCATCTGTGTGGTAACTTCTGGACGACCAAAACTGAAGCAGGAAACTGTAACACGGCCACAGAAAACTAAAGAAAATCCGTATCCAACTCAGCGAGAGCTAACTTATCGAATCCCAACTCTCATACACCTAAGCGGCATACGTACCAAATCGTATATGACCCTATTCAAATACACACCATCTAATACTATTCTGGCATATTTATATTATTTTCATTAATGTGTATGCTAGTTGGTGTGTATTTCATTAGGGTCAATACGATTTGGTGCTTATACGTATTGAGTGTACGAGAGTTGGGATTCGATGAGTTAGGTACGGCCTTTAGTTTTCTGTAGCCATCTTACAGTTTCCTGCTTCAGTTTTGTTTGTTTAGAAGTTGCCGCACAGATGGCGCAGCGTGGTAGGTCAAAATCACTTTAGTAACAATAAAATTTTTAATTTTTAACAAGAAGTATACTGATATTGTTATAGAATTTAGTTAGAACAATAAAATCATACAGATTAAGACACAAACCTTTAGCCAATAAATATGTAAATGTTTTGAACGAAGAATTAGGAAGGAAAAAATGGGAAAACTTACAAGTGGACCGTGGCAAACATTCAAAAACACAATAATAAAAACAGCAGGGAGAGTTTGTGGAATACATACACAAAAGCAACAGTAAACAGAAACTAACAACATGGTGGACAGAGGAAATCAGGAGACACACACGCAAGAAAAAGGAGATGTGGAGAAAATATCTAGGTAACCGAACAGAAGAAAATTATAAACAATATAGAGAGCAGCGGAAAAGAGTTAAAAATATAATATTAGCAGCAAAACAAAAGTCCTGGAAAGATTTTGGAGACAAATTAGAACATGACAGCAGAAGCAATCAGAAATTATTTTATTAGGTCATAAAAGGAATAAGAGGTAATAAACATAAAAAAGTAACATCAATAAAAGATCAGAATGGAGATCTACTGACTGATGAAGTGGGCATTATGAGAAGATGGAAAGAGTATTTCCAGAAAGTACTACAACACGAACCACACGGCACAAGTGAAGAAGATGAAGAAAGAAAGGGCGTGCAAGAAGTTTAATTTACACCAAACATTACAATGAATGAATTAACTGACGCGATTAGGAAGATAAAAAATAATGGAAAGGCACCAGGTCATGATAATATTATGGCAGAAATGATAAAAAACATGGGTGATATGGGATTACAAAAG
The DNA here is from genome assembly GCF_917563875.1 of Diabrotica virgifera virgifera. Taxonomy (NCBI): domain Eukaryota; kingdom Metazoa; phylum Arthropoda; class Insecta; order Coleoptera; family Chrysomelidae; genus Diabrotica; species Diabrotica virgifera. Next base: position 112,560,355 of record NC_065449.1, read on the forward strand.
TTATTAGAACTATTTCAAATGATTTGGAGAGACGAATACCCACAGACTGGGAAATTGGTCTAATTGTACCTTGTACCTATACATAAGAAGGGTTGAAGAAACTGTGGCCCGTTGAAAAAGAAACTGTTCGCGCTATTCCGAATCGTGAACTCATCATAATTTTAGGAGATTGATCCGTCTCCTTATGGTTTAGATAATTTTTGTTTCGATTTTATTTTACATGTAGATGCATATCAGAACATTCCTAAAGCTTGGGTAAATTATTTTCCAGAAATATCTTAATAGGTTAAAATACATTCCTTCTTACCCATAGTTCTGGGTAATATTTGTCAATTGTATTCCTGATTCTCTTTATAAAGTTAGGTATTTGGAAAGTTTGTACGAGGCAAGCTATGTTGCTGCTTCTTAGAAGGACAGTGATGACGATTTGTTAATTACGTTTTTTTTTCCAAACTGAAATTTTGTAGAAGAGATAAAGACATTTTTGCTTTCCCCACCACACGGGATTTCTGGTCGAGCGCTTTTTGTAATTTTAGTAGGTAGTAGCGAACAAAACTTTTATCTGTAAACACCTCTAGCAATCAATAAAGAGTTCTATCGAAAAGTGTCGCCGAATATTATTTTAATTGCTAAAGTAATATTTAATAGCATTGTATATTCACGGTAAACTAATCGTGAAACAAACATGGTCCTTCTAGCTTGATATATTCGAAGAACTGAGCGTAGTTATTGTTGAAAAATAGAACTTTTTGCTGTATTGCTTTAATCAAAATAAAGTGAAGATTCGAATAGTAGTAGTGGTGCTATAAAACCGTAGTGAAGTGTCTCAAGAATACATTATCGCCTTTTCGTCGGAATTCTCAAGGATTCATCACACATCGTCGTCATATTCCTGTACCATCAGCAACAACGGTCATCATAGCATCAAATCAAATGTGAGCTGTCATCAGTAGAAGTCTCGAAAGTCACTAATTCAAAGTAAGTCATTTGAACCACTCAATTAATCCATTATTTTTACTCTATTCCTTTTACTATTCATAAAAATTAATATCCTCTCTATTTCGAGTTTGCTCAAAGTTAATTAAGTATGAATTTAATAAACTGATCATATAATTTAAATTATTTATTACCGTTTTGTCGTGAGAAATTTTGGATTTTCGGTTATTTGGTTTTATTTTTATTTATACAGGTTGTCCCGAAAAGATTGGTCATAAATTATACCACAGATTCTGGGGTTAAAAATAGGTTGAGTGAACCTCACTTACCTATATACAAATATGTGCACACAAAAAAAGTTACAGCCCTTTGAAGTTACAAAATGAAAATAGATTTTTTTCATATATCGAAAACTCTCAGAGATTTTTTTATTGAAAATGGACATATGGCATTTTTATGGCAGCAACATCTTAAAAAAAATTAAAGTGAAATTTGTGCACCCCATAAAAATTTTATGGGGATTTTGTTCTCTTAAACCCCCCCAAACTTTTGTGTACGTTCCAATTAAATTATTATTGTGGCACCATTAGTTAAACACAATGTTTTTAAAACTTGTTTGCCTCTTGTTACTTTTTCGATAAGCCAGTGTTTATCGAGATATTTTGAATATTTGTCGAATCCACCACATATTTGTATATGGTTAAGTACGATTATAGAGACCTGTTAATAATCTGAAAATTTATTTATAATTTACATTTTTAGGTATATTTTGAAAAAGAAGCTACATCTCGATAAAAGGTGACTTATGAAAAAAAGATTAAGAGGCAAAAGTTTTAAAAACACTGTGTTTAACTAATGGTACCACAATAATAGTTCAATTGGAACGTACACAAACATTTGGGGGGTTTAAAGGAACAAAACCTTCATTAAATGTTTACGTAAATATATTGAAAAAGAAGCCGCATCTCGATAAAAAATGTCTTATCGGAAAAATACTAGGAGGCAAAAAAGTTTTAGAAACCTTGTGTTTAACTAATGGTACATGTCCATTTTCAATAAAAAATCTCTAATAGTTTTCGATATATTGAAAAAAAATTGATTTTTATTTTGTAACTTCAAAGGGCTGTAACTTTTTTTATGAGCAGATTTGTACTAAGGTAAGTTAGGTTCAATCGAACTATTTTTGACCCCAGAATGTGTGGTATAATTTATAACCAATCTTTTCGGGACACCCTGTATATTATAAAAATTTAAAATGACTGAAGAAGTAATTAAAGCCCTTAATGTCAAACGCGGTAATGCCAAGCGATCTTTAACGATATATGAAATTTTTTTAAATAAATACAATCCTGAAAAAGATTTTCTAAGCTTAGAAAAACGGTATCAGGACATAGAAAAAGTTCGTGAAAATTTTGAAATTGTTCAAACTGAAGTAGAAATATTACAGAAAGAATCGGATGAACTTACTAATTATCGATTAGAATTTGAGGAACAATATTATAAAACATACGCAATCGCTACCAATTTTTTGTCGGATCGGATTACGGAAAAATTAAAATCGTCAACTTTAGATGATACACCGCCAGAACCAATATTTTCTAGCGTTCCTTCATCGTCGTCGTCGGCAGCAAATAATTTTGCAACAAATTTTCCGGCAGCATCTGTTCCAAGCATTCCTTTACCGATTTTCAGTGGCACTATAGACACGTGGATTGGCTTTTTTGATTTATTTAATTCATTAGTTCATGAAGATAATACCATTCCTCCCGTGAGAAAACTATTTTATTTGAAAAGTTGTTTAACAGGGGAAGCTGCGGACATAATATCTTCCATCGAATCGTCTGCTCAAAATTATGATGTCGCGTGGAATTTGTTAAAAGAGCGCTATGACGATCGAAAATTCATTCGTGATAGTTATATCAAATCGCTAATTGACACGCCGTGCATGTCAAAAGTATTTTCGACTCGTGCATTTTTGGATCATATTCAAAAATATTTAAGAGCGTTAAAAAATCTTGGTGAACCCATCGACTCGTGGGATTCTTTTCTCGTCATATTATTAAAATACAAATTCACTAATAGTCTCCGCGAACGATGGGAGGATAATAGTAACAAATCGCGTAATCCAACAATGAAACAAATGATGTTGTCTTTAAATAGAAAAGCTCAACTCGAAAACACGCGATCTCAGCAATCTTCTATCAAAAATCCTCCACCAAATAAACCAAAATCGTCGAATATGGCTCAGCATTCGCGAAATCAACAAACTTATACTGCAACTACTTCACAAAATAGCTGTATTTTTTGTGACGGTGAGCATTATATAAATTCCTGCCGTGAATTCACATCATTATCGCCTGTTGAACGTTATGAAGTTGCAAAAAGGGTGGATGGTGTATTAATTGCTTACGCAAAACTCATCGCGTCTTGCAGTGCACCGCTTCCAATTGTCGCGTTTGTCATCAAAAACACAACAGCTTGTTGCATTTCGATAAACCAAAAAGAGCTTCGAATAACAATAAAAATACAAATACGGATACACCTAGTGCTAGCACTTTATTTAGCGTAATTTAAAGAAGTACTATTAGCTACCGCAGTGGTAGATATCGTGAACAGTCGCGGAAAAGCCAAAACTTTTCGAGTGTTTTTGGACGCCGGTTCTCAAGCACATTTTATCACCGAAGCCTTAGCTCAATTTTTAAATTTGGATCAAAAACCCGTTAATATCACAGTTTCCGGGGTAGATGATTTATCGACCAAAATAAAAAATTCAGCGCATGCTACAATCAAATCGCGTTTTAGCAAATTTCAAAAAACTGTTGAATTTTTGATTTTGCCACAAATCAGCAAAACAATGCCGTCGATTCAAATAAATATTACTGAACTCGAAATACCAACAAATATCGTGTTAGCTGATCCTGAATTCTGCAAACCCGCAGAAGTAGATGCTCTTTTGAGAGTCAAATTGTTTTACAAACTTCTCAGTGTAGGTCAGATATCGTTGAAAAATCAGCCTTATGCTGTTCTTCAAAAAACCCAACTAGGTTGGATTGTCGCAGGTGAAATAAATCATTCATCTCAATTGCAAAATATTTCGTGTCATCTTTCATTAAATAGTCCAATGTCGGACAATTACAAAGTAATTGATATGGCAACGCCGCTAGGATAAAGTTCTCTTTGACGGGATTCTAAGCAGAAGGTAATAAGTACTGCTATCTATCCAACATAAATATTAATACCGATGTTATAGATGCAGCCATTTCATGGCGGCACAAATTTATCCCTAATAACACAAAACATTCCAGGAATGTTCCTAGAAGGTACACACAGGACATTGAAAACATTCTTGGAATGTCCCTAAAAGCACATGAACGTCCCTGGAAAGTACCAGGAAAGTGCTGTGTCAGCATTTTAAACATTCCTTGAATGTCTTGTTGGAACATTCCATGAATGTCTACGAATGTTCTTTGAACATTCACAGTACATTTTTTAGACTGAATGTCTTGTTGAAACATTCCATGAATGTCTACGAATGTTCTTAGGACATTCAAAGTATATTTTTTAGACATTCTCTGAAATATATCGTCAGTGATGTGACAATACCTCCTATATGTTTTTTCATGAGTTTTGCAGGAGACGAAAAACATTTTTTAAGGTCATCTCCTGTTTTCATACGTAAGTTTTGACTTGTTTTGTAGTAAATAGATAGTTAAATTTACTACAAAAGAAGTCAAAAAATATATGAAAACAGGAAGTGGTCCAAACTTTCATCTCCTACAAAATTCATGAAAAAGCAGATAGGAGGTATTGTCACATCACCGACCATATACCAGAAGTATATGTGGCCGTACCAAATAATACATCCTTGATAAATATAAACATTTTTATTGCACAAAATCTTGTCATATATTTTTTTCCATAATCATCACTTAGATGACGATTCATTGTATTGAATTGTACATTACAATTACAATCTGGTCATAACTCCAATCTGACCAATGAGCAATTTTAATTTAACCTAAATTACTACTATTCCTTAAAAACATAAGATGTAGATCTTTGAAACACACTCAGTGAACCAAAGATCCAAGGTTATTGGTTTAACGACCACTCGTACGAAATCAAATAGATGAAATAGAGAATGTGGAAAAATCCCCTTACGAACAATTCACACATCCACCATTTCGGGCTGGGAAAAATTTTTCGAATAGAATCAAAGATCCAAACACCAGTTCTTAGAAATGTGTTTCGCCCTCTTCAACCTCTCTGGGCTCGTCGGTAAAGACAAGAGGTTGAATATCTTTAGACACATTCTAATCAAAAAACAACATTCGAGACCTAGACATAGAAGGTGCGTAAGTCTACGGCAAATCCGACAATGACAGTCTCAAGTTTTAATTCCCTAATTACTTAAAGTAAAATATATGTTTAAAAAACATAAGATGTAGATCTTTGAAACACACTCAGTGAACCAAAGATCCAAGGTTATTGGTTTAACGACCACTCGTACGAAATCAAATAGATGAAATAGAGAATGTGGAAAAATCCCCTTACGAACAATTCACACATCTTAATTAAAATTAAAATTAGAATTAAAACTTGAGACTGTCATTGTCGGATTTGCCGTAGACTTACGCACCTTCTATGTCTAGGTCTCGAATGTTGTTTTTTGATTAGAATGTGTCTAAAGATATTCAACCTCTTGTCTTTACCGACGAGCCCAGAGAGGTTGAAGAGGGCGAAACACATTTCTAAGAACTGGTGTTTGGATCTTTGATTCTATTCGAAAAAATTTTCCCAGCCCGAAATGGTGGATGTGTGAATTGTTCGTAAGGGGATTTTTCCACATTCTCTATTTCATCTATTTACTATTCCTTAAAATGAAGAGCTTACCCCATAGCATCTCTTATCTAATCTAACGGGCACACAAGCATTATGTTCTGCTTTTCTAACCGCACTAGTCTAACATACACAGGCACACAAGCATTATGCTCTGCTTTTCACTATCACTTATCACTCAAACTAGTTCAAAAGGCTTTGTCCTCTGCAATCTTCTAGTTTGCCCAGTAGTATCGAGGAGCTGGATTTCCTCAATATTTTTGTAGGCACTTAAGAAGTTGTTGCTTGTGACTTGCAACTTTGCTCCAACTTTAAAAACAAATCCAGCTGTAAAATATTTATGTGCCTGAAGGCTTTTGTATGCTTTCATCTGCTGCTTAGAGTAGTAACTGCAAGACTCCACCAGATATGTATAAATATCTATAATAGTAGTTTGGTGGAATGCACTTTATGGTAAAATCCAATTCTGACTGAATTGTATATGGATCTAAATCCCCAATTATTTTCAGCTTCAATAAATATCTAAAATAATAAAAGAAATAATGTTATTGCTTGCAAAATTCATCAATATTGATAAATATCGGAGAAAAATATACAGTAAATAAAAATTGTTTCCCCTACCTTTCTCCAAACATCTGGAGTTTGCAATAATTTCCTTAAGAGGAAACAGTAGCGATCAACAGGTAGCCAAAACGCGTTCCAAGATTGCGGCTCTAATTTTGAATATTTTTTCGACATATTTGGCACACGTATTCGTAATATAATAAAGAATGGCGGTACAGAGCCCAATTTGAAAAATATATTAATACTTGGAAATTACTCTGTAATTAAATACAATATTAAAAAAAAGAGCCTGTACCGCCATTAAGAAGAACAAAAAAATACACTTTCTTCAAATAAACTTTTTTATCCGATGCCTAGATTTTGTGTCATTTTGGAACTATTAAAATTTTTTATTTCATTAGTAGTTCCAAAATGACACAAAATCTAGGCATCGGATAAAGAAGTTTATTTGAAGAAAGTGTATTTTTTTGTTCTTCTTAATGGCGGTATAGGCTCGTTTTTTTTAATATTGTATTTAATTACAGAGTAATTTCCACATATTAATATATTTTTCAAATTGGGCTCTGTACCGCCATTCTTTATTATATTACGAATATGTGTGCCAAATATCTCGAAAAAATATTCAAAATTACAGCCGCAATCTTGGAACGCGTTTTGGCTACCTGTTGATCGCTACTGTATCACTTTAAATAATCACTTTTCAGTGTGGTAAAGTTTATAAAGTTCACAAAATACAGCAAACAAAATCCAAATGAATCCAAAATAGACAAAATACGAGGATAAACAATGAAATGAAATGATATTACAAACATAACCTCTGTAACCTGTAACTTATGCCAACCAGAATCAGAAGTCACGTGGTTTGGATTGCCTAAATACATATATACACGCGCAGCAAATTTGACCATGAATGCAAATTGAATAGTAAATGGCCTCTCTTAAAATATAGGACATTGGTAGTATGTTCATAGAATGTCTTGTGGTAACATTCCACGAATAACTTAATCAGATGGTCACCGAATGTTCCTTGAATGTCCAGGACATTCAAACATTAATAGAACGTTGATAGTACATTCCTGGAATGTTTTGTGTTGTTAGGGATAGCGTCAATTCAAGATATAATTCTTGTTTAACGAGATTTTTCATATGTTTAGGAAAAAATATTCAACATTTTATTGCAAATATTTTCCACTCTTGCAGTTTTATATAAACACAGTTGTTATAGTTACAGTTATTATTAAAATTTGGTCCAATTTCTTACCGGTAGCTTTATTATAAGCCAAAACATATTATTTTTTCCTATTGTGGCAAAACCGTACGGTCAAAAATTTTCAAAAAATTCATAAGTATTTCTTAGGATTATATTTATATGCTGTAAGAAAATTAACAAAATTGTATGTTTGATTTTCCTGCTTTATACTTGGAAAAAAAGAGTTTTTTGAGTTTTTTCGAAAACGAAAACATGAAGTTCAAGTTTGCTTAAAATTTGTCAAAATACTTCTAGTGATCACGTACACCTCAAATTTTTCCACTTGTAGTTTTTTTTGTGTGGAGAGGGGGAGTTCAGATCAACCTTAACTAAATATGATCTATATTGTTGACCTAATTATTAAATTTATTATTTTGAAATAAATATATTTTATTTATTTATTAAATTTTATTGTTAAAGCGTTGATTGAATAAAATTAATAAATACTATTATTTTTTATAGGAAAACTTCTCTTCTACATAATATACCTACAATACCTTTACTTGGCTTTACTTTACGAACAAGCTTTAGTATCAGGATAACAGAAATGCGAGGAGATCGTCGGATTCGTTGACGACTGTTCAATTTTCTGATATATTACAGTTTCCATCTTTGCACGTCGTCGAAGTAATTCAGTTATTACTGCTTGGATGGCGCAAAATACTAAACTGTTATACTTACTTTAACGTGCTTTAAGGATATTTTTAATATCCTTGTCTATTAACATCAACGGTTAAAGCACGTTAAAGTAAGTACATATAACAGTTTAGTATTTTGCGCCATCCAAGCAGTAATAACTGAATTATTATATCAGAAACTTAAACAGTCGTCAACGAATCCGAATATTTCCTCGCATTTCTGTTATCCTGATACTAAAGCTTGTTTCGTAAAGTGAGGTCCGGTAAAGGTAGTATGTAGTTGTAGTAGGTAATATGTAGAAGTTTTCCTATAAAAAATAATAGTTTTTATAAGAAATATAATTTTGTACTTATCAAGTGGCAGTGAAGCTACAGAGATTTTTGTAAATACATTCATGATCGATGAAAATAAAATGCCATTGCATGATAAGTACTAAAAGATGGAGCTGTAGTTTTATATTTTTATCATTCAGTAGTTTTAGAATATCTTTTTTCTATGGATGCTATACAATGTGCAACTTCTCTCACTACTTACATACATTCAAAACGAAAAATTTCTCATGCAGTGAGAAAAGTCGGCCATTGCAGTGAGAAATATTTTTTCTCACGGGTTGTCCTACGGTTTTCCATATATGATCGCCGTTTCCATGGTAACATGCACAATACAAACACAATTAATATTGTCAAAAAAATGTGTTGAAGCAAAACTTACCAGGAATTACGTTTCAAAACTGTTCAAAAATAACTCTTTTTTTGAATTTTAAATAAATAACGTATATAATTTTAAGAATATTAAATACATACATATATTATATGTATCTTATTTCAATTTATGCATATAATATACCTACCTAAAAGCACCTAAATTATTTACTTTTGAAGTTTGAACTCTTGACAAAACTGCATCCATAGAAAAAGTAAAGTGAACACATGAGAAAATGACATATTTCTCCCTCGCTTAATTTGCGGCACTCGCCTCGTGCCTCGACTCGTGCCAACAAATTTCTGAGTTCGTGAGAAATATGTCTTTTTTCTCATTTGTTGTACAATATACTATTCCATTTCGTCTATCAAGCTTTCGTATTCTTTGCACATTTGTTCGCAGGTTCAACTTGTGTGTATAGGATTAAAAAAGTCCTTCCATTCCATAGACTATAACGTACTAAAAATAGATGGAGAAAAGACAAAATATATACCCCGGAACAGTTAGGTTATAAAAACATAACAATGTAATAATAATGCAATCTGTTAAGGGAGCAGAGGAACGAAAACAAAAGGTAGAAAAGCGAGTGAAAGATCCCCAGGAAGCGAAATACAGCAGATATCCACTGGCGAAGCGTCCATGTAACCACTGTTACCATTGGTAACAGTTAAAAATCTTGCAAATAAATATGTATTTTATGACGATGAATAATTCCATTTATTATTTTATTTTATTTTTACCAATAGAAATATATTATTATATTATGTGTTAATAGTACCTAATTCAGTAAATAGCCAGACACACGAAAATATTGGCGAGTTTATGTGACTCAGTTGCACTTTATTATATTCTGTTACCAGTCTCCTTTGTGGTGACAATGAATGGTTATCTCGCTGTCGCTCGGGCGGCTCGGGACCGGCTAGTACTGAAAATTTTGAAGGAGCGATGGGCGTAAGCGCGCTGTGTATATCAGTAGGGCTGTTACCAGATTTAAATTTGCTAACAGTAACTATAATAAAAAGTGTGCGTGCAGTTCACCATGGATGAGTGTCGCTGCGTAATCGATCAACTCCTTGAAAAGTAATTCTGATTGAAAAATAAAATGAGATTATTGAAAATGAAAGACCTATTTTAAACAATTTAAAAAAAGAATTTAAAAAATTAGCTCATTTTAAATTTAGTTGGTACAGTGAAAATCCTTGGTTATGTGGTTGCAAGAAAAATAGACTGTATTGTTGGCCATGTCTTCTGGTTTTTACAGAAAAATGGGTGGACCAGGTTCACGATTTAAATAGTTTTAGAGTTTTAAAAAAGAGACATGAAATTTCTCCGTTACCTACATGTAAGATGTATACCCAATTTGATTCAGTTTGGCAAAACAAGAATCAAAAGTTCTCTTAACCAAGCATTTAAAGCAAATATTGCTAAACATATAATGAGTTTTTTAAAAAATAGATAGGTACTCGTATATCCTTAGCTCACTTATAATAGATATGTACCGTATGTTTTTTGGCCGAACAAGAATTAGCGTTTCGTGGTCATTTTGAAGGCGACGGCTCTGAATTCGAGGCAATTACAGGGAATTGTTAACATTAATTGCCAAAAAAGATCAAAAATTTTGCCAACATCTATAAACATCAACTGTTTTTTCGAGAGTTTCAAGTGATATACAAAATGATATTATTGAAGCTATATGTATATACATTTAGCCATATCTTCATTTTTTTAAATAAGATTTTTTGCATCTGGTTTTGGTAACACTTTAGAAAAAGTCACGCGTCGCCACTGCAGATATCAAAAACGGTAGAAAGAGGAGTATATAATTTAAAAAACTTATAACACATCACCAAAAACTACAAAGATATCCGTAAATACGACAACGCAAATGAAAAAGGACAATGGCAATAATGGAAAGGAAATAATATTAACGGGTACTTGGAATATTGGTAAAGAATTAGATTTGACAGGAATTAGAGGAAATAAAAGCATACGGAATTGACACTCTAGGCCTGAGTGAAACAAAGACAAAGGGAAAAGGAAATATGAGATGTGTCGATGGTTACAAGCTCTTTTACTCGGGGGTTCAAGAAATGGAAAGAGCAAAAGAGGAAGTGGGTTTTATAATCAAGGATGATTAAAGAGATGCATCTGTAGTTTTAGTTTGTTATCATTCAGTAGTTTTAGAATATCTTTCCCATTTCGACTATCAAGCTTTCGTATTCTTCACATTGTAAACCAATTGTAAACTTTAGCATTCGTCAAAAATCCTCTTGATATACGAGTTGAAATTTTCTCCATTTGAAATTGGCACAATAACAATAATAAACACAATAACACAAACGTTTGATTTAAACAACAAGATTTTGTGGTGAATTGGAAATATTGCAGAAGACAAAATGTGATTTTAGTTCACAACATAAGTGGTCGCTTTGAATCTGGAGAAGAAAGACGAGATCATTTTCAACACTTGGAATAGTATTCTTAACTCTCACGAACAGCTGAAAATGATGGCCTTTGCTGCTCTTTTCCTTTTCAGTTCTACATACATATACATACATATGTGCCAACAATATTTTTCACACATGAACATTATCAACAGTAAACTAGGAAGTTGTCTTACTGATAAGAACTTAGAATCATACCTAAAATTAAAAACAACAACATACAAACCTGACTTACTCAAACTTTCCAAGGAGATGCAAGCATTGCTCGCATTAATAAATATTTATTATGGTAGCGCGTCAGAAAATCACATGGGGAAAAACCTTGTACCCTGTAAATGTACCCCTACCATATATGAACCCTTAATACAGAGGCGAGCGTTGGGGGCAGTCCACTGCAAATACACTGTATATTTCAAAGATCGTGACGATTTCCCGATCATAGCGATGGCGCTATGATCGGGAAAGACGATTTTTGGAAATGGACAATTAAATTAAAAAATGGAAAAACCCCACTAAAATGGAAAACTTAACTTTTTTTGGTTTTAGTACCTAATCTTCACGGGCGGATGTAATTTCGGCCGGAAAAAGGGCAGGTACTAAAAGCCGGTAGGTAAATTCGGCCGGAGGTTTTAAGTTGCTTCCTTATCTCATAGGTATTTTCGGCCGCAAATCAAATAAAATAACAGAATGCTTAATATTAAAATATTTCTTTATTTCAATAAAATTATTACATCAACTTATTTCTATAACTTAAGTTCTCAACAGGGTGTCTAAGTTTTATTTACTTCTTATTCGTTTTGAACCGAAATTTTGCTAATTTTAAAAAATTAATATATTATATATTACACAGTACAATTTTCAAAGGAGGAAGACCTAACGCTTCGTCAAAACCTAACTTTCGGGTATTAGAGTGTAGAGTACCCCAGGAGTGTAATTACCAATATTTTAATCTCATCGTAAACTTCAACCCCTCGGCCGAAATTACCCCTGTCATAAATGGTACCCCTTGATTTATGCAGGTAGGCCAAGGGATTACCGGCCGAAATTACGCCCGCCGATCTTCACAACCCAATAGGTCCCCATGACGCATTAGTAACTTCAAATCTAGCATCCAAGGATGTCCTACTATTGAGTATGAAATTTAGTTTTATTTAATGTACTACTTATTTAGTGTAACAAAAGTTTACTAAACAAGTAGATTTGGCTCCAATTTTTTTTTAAATTGTTGTAATGTTCATATTTGGCTCTTTGGCTAATATGTTTGCCGCCCACTGGGTTAGAGAAAAGGCGTTCCATTCCCCACGTCCCACGTTGGCATTTGTTACAATAATTCTTGTCTATTATCCGCGTAAGGTTTTTCTATAAACTCCTCCCATATTTTCATCTGCTCTTCCTCTTCTATAAATATTATTCTTCCGTTCTTCTCAGTTAAAATGGGTACATTATATATTTTTTTATTGTAAAAAGTTAAAAGTCCCTTTAAATTGTTTATGAAAGTTTAATGTATCATTTTTTACTCTCTACATCCAGGTCATGATACATTTCTTTTATCTATCCACTTTTTTGTGTATTTGATTTTTATACCGCCACGTGGGTCCTTTGGATTTCTTTGTAAGTATAATTGTGTATTGTTTTTGTATTTTGTTTTATCCTGCATAAGTTTCAAAATCCCTTCCGTCATCCATTCTTTCCGTTTTTACTTTCTTCGTTCTTCAGTTCTTCACTTTCTACTGCGATTATCGTATTTTTTATGATTTGCAATGAACCTTCTACTTCTCTATCTCTTGATACATTTGTTTTAATCGTTTATCATTAAGTTTAGTCGTTATACTTTTTCTTTAATCTATTTGTTACAAAGTGTTTAAACGTATATATTTTTATTCCTTCGACTTGTTTTTAGTTTATCCCTAGGTTTGATAACGACTGGGTTTCTGCACTCTGAATACTTGACTGAAATCTACGATTAATCAGAATAAAATCAAATAAATATTTTACATCTGTGTTCTCATTGTCTTAATGTGTTTTTTAGGAAGCAGTTTAAACCAATTGTTTAATATCACGTATTCTTCTTGAGAAAATTTTATTAATCGATCGCCTCTCTCCTTACATATTATGTCTTCCGTATCTTCCCTTCGCCTACTTTTTCTTTGCCTACATTTGCATTTAAGCATCCTATAGTGTTGACGTGGTGTTTCTTAAAAAGCTTTTAATGGTAATTACTACGGCATAAAATACGGTGAATCTGATTGAAAGTTCGACGTTCATTCAGTGATAAGTACTTAACCTACAGTCCAATAAGTATTTAGAACAGGGCAGTCCGATAAGTACTTAGGAGAGGGCAGTCCGATAAGTACTTAGCCTTCAAAAGAAAAAGGAAAATTTTGGAAAAGTGGAAATTTATTTCTCTACATAGTCTCCTTTTAGCTCGATACACTACTTGACCCAGCGATGCTCCAACTTCTTTAACCCGTCTGAAAAATACCTTTTCTCGAGGTCTGCAAAATAGGCTTCCGTGACGGCGATGACCTCCTCATTCGACTTAAATTTCTGCCCAGCGAGTGTCTTTTTCAAGTTGGCAAACAAATATTAGTCGCACAAGGCCAAATCTGGAGAATTACGGTGGATGGGGCAACAGTTCGTAGCCCAATTCGACCAATTTGGTCATGGCGACGGCGCGCGGCGGAGTTGTGAGCCGGTGCGTTGTCATGATGGAAGAGCATTTTTTCTTTGCCAAATGGGGTCGTTTTTTCTTCAATTCGGTATCGAATCGGCCCAATAATTCGGCATAATAGGGCCCTGTGATCGTTTTGCCCTTCTCCAAGTAGTCGATGTGGATCACACCTTGTGAATCCCAGAAAATGCTGGTCATCACCTTTCCGACCAATTGGCCAGTCTTCGCCTTCTTCGGAGCACGTTCGCCGGGTGCTGTCCACCCTTTCGACTGTTCCTTGGTTTCTGGTGTATACCAGTAAATCCATGTTTCGTCGACGGTCATGAAACGACGTAAAAACTCCTTTGGATCACACTTAAATAGCGTCAAACACTGCTCTGAAGTGGTCTCACGGTTGCACGTATTGTCTGAAGTGACTAAACGCGGTACTCATCGCGCCGACAGCTTTCTCATGCCCAAAATTTCATGCAGTATATGACTTACGCGGTCTTTTGAGATGCCTACTGTGTCAGCTATCTTGTGCACCTTCAGTCGGCGGTCTGCCAATACAAGATCGTGGATTTTTGTCACGTTATTCTCCGTGGTAGCCATTTTCGGGGCACCTACGCGTGGCTCATCAAAAACCGACGTTTGTTCACGTTGAAACTCATTAAACCAATTTTTGACAGTTACCATCGAAGGAGAAGAGTCACCGTACACAGCAACCAAGCGCTCTTTGATTTCGCTGCGTGATTTCCCTTCCAAAAACAAGAATCGAATCACCGACCGATATTGTTTTTTTTTCAATTTTATTAAAATCCGCGGACACGCTGACTTTCACACGCAAATACAACAATACTATAATTTCGATTCGGCTGAAATTTTGACACTAGCCGTCTACGAGAACGCATTAAATGACAGTATATTTCATTTGCGATAGTGGCGCCATCGGGCGGAGAGGCTAAGTACTTATCGGACTGCCCTAGTATCTGCGAAGTGCTACTCACTGCTAAGTGTTAGTGTTATCTGCTATTTAGGTAGAATTGTGCTAACCATTGTTTATCTGCGATGACTTACTTAATCAATTCCGATAATATGGCTTTTGAAACTCGTGCGATGAAAATTCGCCATTACTGGTGTTAGCTGTATATATTCTTCTTTAATTGTCCTCTCGGTTCCAAAGGTTGGCAATCATCAAAGCTTTTATACCTTCGAGCCCGATGTTCTAAATACATATATTGCTGTATATAATAAGTTTTTTTTAAGTTCACTAGGTCGAAAGTTTTACTATAATCCATGAAGCACAGATATGTTGCAATGTTGACTTCTCAGGATTTTTCTATAATCTGTCGTACACTTAAAATTTGTTCCCCAGTATCACGTCCGGGTACGAAACCTCCTTGTTCCTCTGCAATTTCAGGAAGTAAAAAAGAGATCCTCTCTAGAATAGTGTGTAAAAGTATTTTACTGCAGTGCGCAATTAGAGCAATTGTACATAAGTACAAAGATAGTTTTGTCTAGTCTTCAGGCCATCTACGTCTTCCAGACTCTTTGACAAATTTGATGTACCGATTATATATGTTACGGTCAATGATGTAAATTGGACATTGACGTTAATGGCCGGGCATTGTCGTGAATGTCCATTTTCCTTGGTTATTAACGACAATGCCCGGCCATTAACGACAATAACCTTAAATATTGGCCAATGTTCTAAAAACTTAACGTAAAATTAGATTTTTCATCAATAACCGGTCAATAACGACAGTGGCCAGAAGCAAATGGCCAATGTTGATAAATCGATGCCTCAGAAGCCAATCGGTGTAAGTCAATAAGTGTTTAAAATGAGATACTAAGATGTTTCTGAAAGTAGTTGCAGAAATATAAGAACTAATTAAAGATAAAGTCCCACATGGAAAACTAATCGATATCCTAAAAACATCAGGACTCGATGGTAAGGATATAAGACTCGTTTCAAACTTATATCTCCAACAAAAAGCAACAGTTCGATTCGAAAATGAACTGTCCGAAATCTTTACGGTTGAAAAAGGAGTCAGACAGGGTTGCATACTGTCACCAACATTATTTAACATATACTCTGAAAACATCTTTAGAGAGGCCTTGGACGAATCAGAAGATGGTATTGCAGTAAATGGACAACTTATAAATAATATTAGATATGCAGACGATACAGTATTGCTGGCGGATAGTGCGCAGGGGCTCCAAAGGATCATGGATAATGTTGTAGAAGCATGTAACAAATACGGCCTAAAACTAAACTGTAAGAAGACAAAAATAATGATCATTAGTAAAAACACCAACATAAACGCCCAAATTACAGTAAACAATACACCTCTAGAGAGAGTACAGAAAATATGCTACCTGGGCTGCAACATTAAGGATACTTGGGATCATAGCTACGAAATAAAAACTCGTATTGAAAAAGCCAGAAGCTCCTTTAACAGTCTTAAGAAAATTCCAGAAGATGCCATAAAACGGTTAGAGGCGTTTGAAATGTGGTGCTACCGGCGTATGTTGAGGGTCTCATATATACACCACACAACTAATATAACTATTCTCCAGAGGCTAGGAAAAGACAAAGAAATAATTAACACCGTAAAGAACAGAAAATTGGCTTACTTCGCCCACATTATGCGTAATGAAAAATACCGACTGCTGCAGTTGATTCTACAAGGCAAGATTGAGGGCAGGAGAGGCCCTGGACGTAGACGTATATCCTGGCTGGCCAATCTTAGGAAGTGGACTGGTCTAACGTCAACTGATCTATTTCGAGCTGCCGTAAATAGAATAAGATGGGTCAATGTGGTCGCCAACATCTCCAGAAGATAGGCACTTTTAGAAGAAGAAGAAGTAATTATTAAAAACAAATAAAACGTCTTTATTTATCATAATATGGGGAACATATTCATAAATACAAACAAGGAAATAATAATATTTTTATACACTTCTTCTTCTTCATGTACCATGTCCTTTCAGAACGTTGGTTACCATCATAGCTATCTGAATTGTATTCACTGCCACCCTAAATAGCATGCTTGTATCAACACCATACCAATCTCGCTAGTTCTTCAACCATGAGGTTCTTCTTCGTCCTGGACTGCGTTTGTCTGCTATTTTTCCTTGCATGATATTTTGTAGCAACCTATTTTTATATACAGTATGGTGCAAATGAAAGGAATAAATTCGTTATTTCGTAAACCGGCGACTTTAAAGGAAAAATCCCGAAGCAGGTCGATTTTTATTTTTAAATTATGATATTCTGGCATATATGGCATACTAGTGATGTCATCCATCTGGGTGTGATGACGTAATCGATGATTTTTTAAATGACAATAGGGGTCATGTGCTACCTCATTTGAAAGGTTATTCAATTCTCTATTCAGTAACATAAACACTTACATAATTAATTATAAAGGGTGTCCAAAAAAATTTTTTTTAATTAAAATATTTAACACAAAATAAAGAAGAATGTATGTAATTTATTTTATTTAATTCAAAATACATTTTACTGCTGTCATGACTCAGAAAAAAATGTTTATTTCACAAATAAACAATGGTTTTTCGCTTAAATTAATGTTTAAACTTCCAAGAGGCAGGTGGCTGGCGGGAGCTGGCTTGATCATTGAATTTCATTCTATGTGCTTTGATGTTTTTTTAGCTTCCGGTGTTCTCAAAATATTTTTCGCTTCTTTAATTTTACTTATTCGGCTATTGTATTCGTCACAGTTTAAAAATGATTTATTGTCATCACGTTAAATAAATTTACGAGTAATTTCAGCACGAAAACAATACACAATATACACACATTATGAAGTAAACAATAGTAAACCTACACATAACCTATCTTTTAGTCAAAATTTCAACATTGACCGATTAACAACGGGCATTGTCGACAATGGCCGGGCAATGATAGAAATGTTATCAAGAATTTTAAAATATCATCAATGTCCAGTTTCTATGGACAATAACGTTAATATCCGGCCATTGTCGACAATGACCAATTCAACCGGCCATTGTCGACATTGGCCGGATTTACGTCATTGTCCGTAACATATATACTCCAACGCCATCTAGGGCCCAAATCATTCTAATAGTTATCTGGACCAGCTGCTTTATGAACTTTTTGCCTCATAATTGCTACTTTAACTTCACTTTTGAGTACGCCTGGTTTCGCCCCAAAACTATCTTCTTGATGTGATGGGGCGTCTGCCATCATCAGTCGTCCACAATATCCTTTCCACCTGTGTAAAATATATTTTCTAGAAGTACATAGATTTCCGTTATCATCTTTGATAGCAAAGTGGTTTGTTGTAAAGACTTTATTTTTTTAAACATATTTGGTCTCAGTTTTCGTTCTATGTCCTTCTATTTCCATGCACATTTTGTTCTTATCCCAGCAAGTGAGTGTTCTTAGCCCTTTTGCAGAGTCGTTTTATTTGAGCGTTCAGCGCGTTATAGGCCTCTTTATTATTGTCGTTGTTCACTCTGTGACTTTTAAGCACTTCTTCTCGTGTATTTTAGTCCTTGTGTAAGTCTGACATCCATTAGTTCCTTCTCTCTTGTCTATCACTCTTAATGTCTTTCGCCGCGGCATTCTGCAATATGGATTTTGTTTTTGTCCATATGTTGTGTGAGGAATCTTCTTGTTTTAATGATTATTTGAGGTCACATAGCGGCTTGATGTTAGATAGTCAGGATTTAATTATTCTACTTTTAGCAGCATTGCGAAGCATTTCATAGCTGTGGATTCCTATCCATTGCCAAATATTACGCAGCCATGACATCTTTTTACGTCCTAGACCTTTCTTACCCTTTATCTTTTCTGCGAGTACTAGCTGCTGAAAACTGTATCGTTCTCCTAGTAATATAGGTACTACGTACGCATTCTTCTTACTTTTACATTTGCATAATCAAAAAGTTCCCAATCCTGGAAGCCTGCTCTTCGTAATACATACTATATCTTAACTTAATACCAATAAAGTGTAAGGTTAATATTTCTAAAATAAAATCACACATAAATTTAAATTGTATTTTATTTAATTCACCATACAGACATGAAATAATGATGTGCAATAATATAGGAAATAATGGAAAATTAGATAATGAATAAATTAGAGTCGTACAAAAATAATACAAAGTAAACTGCACATGGATATCACCAATATATAACAACTTAACAGTGTACAACTGAACCATTTTGCATGTAATCTCAGACTGTTCTACAAGTAGCACAACTTCATTGAATAATTATTGCATACTGACTAAGTAAAGAGGCTATTCTTCATAACTTTAGGTTTGTTATGCTATGTTATATTTGACCTAACATCGAACTATATTATAGTATACATTAAAAATAAAGCTTGTACCTGAATTTTGGGTGAATACATGTCTAAAAATGCCAATCTCACGTCATTTCTGCTTATCATAATAAAGTTCATATAAATGTAATTTTTACAGAGATATGAAAAAGAACATGCCATTCAGGGTTATACCATACAAAACATATTAAAACGCACAATTTTGTCAAAAATTTAGTATATCGGATGACATAAGTGGTCAAAGATTTGGAAGGCACTTACTACTTCTTTTTGAACACATTAAGCCTAGTCATGAAACATAAAATCTCCTACTAACTATTTAGTGTATCTAGTTTTACTTTACTAAAAATCTAAGATATCCGAAATAAAAATTTTATTTCCTAAATAATACCTACTAAGAAAAAAAAGCACCTCAAAACCATAATTTTCACAAAGTGCAGCCAATTTATTTTTGGATAAAGTAGGTAAGAACTAAAAGTAATTTTGTGTGTGTCTGTGTATGTACGAGCGTGTTTGTGTAGGAAAAAAGATGACATTAGACCAGAATCTCTTTGCTGCATGACTTTGTTATAAAGATATTTAAATTTTTATCTTAGATTCGTTTATTCATTTATCAGCAATCGAACAGACTGCTGATGAACTACGTGATTTAAAACTGCTATAGATTCATTACTACACAAACAGAAGGGAGTTTCACAGATTCCGATCCTAAAAAGGTTCTCTGGAAAGAGAAAAATGTTAATACATATATGCAAGAGAGTGCGAGAAAACAACACCAACGTATGGCGAAGACAACACAACTTTGAATTATACAATGCATAAAAAGAACCAGACTTCACCACGTTCATAAAAATTGGAAGACTACGCTAGATGGGTCACGTAGAACGGATGTAGGAAGACCTAGAATCAAAGAAAATCATAAGGTAGTCACCAGTGGGAAGAACACCAAAAGGAAGACCCAGGCTTAGATATGTGGAGCAGGTAGAAAAAGACCTAATAACCTTAAAAATCACCAAATGGAAGCATAAAGTGGATGATAGGAATAGAATGGCGAAAGATCTTAGAACGGGCAAAGACCCACAAAGGGTTGCCTAAAAATAATGATAAAAATAACGAAACTGTAAAGGAATTGATAATTCTCCGCAATTTTTAAAAACTTTTGAAAGAATAATTAATTATTAAAAACAAAAGTAGCACAACATTGTGACTGTAAAACTCCATAAGATACATTCACTAAAAACTTATAAATACTAAAATGTAAAGCCTTGTCATGTGGGTTAAGCAAAAAGAAGTGATATTTTTAGAAGAATTTGAATACTGTCCAATATTAGCAGATATTTTAAATATTTGGGTAGTATGAGAACTAGGATTTATATGCAAGTGTTCATATTTATTTACGTTATAGTTTACCAGACAAAGAAAATGTCATCCCGTGATAATGAGCTACCTAAATACCCAAGTAGGTGGAGGTCAATAACCTAGAAAAGAAGATAATGCAAACGATAGAACATTAGTCACAACCTGTAGATTCTGTAAAATAAATATGGCAAGGTACCATTCTTCAAAAGTTTCTCTCTGATTTAATTTCTCTCATATATTTTATATTTTGGTGTCTTCGTCATTAAGGGTAAGTAAATGATAGGTTCATTTACCATGGATCTTGAAAGTTTTTGATTGCTAAATAGTATTTTTATTTTGGATTAATTAGCATATAACCCCGTAAGTCCAAATAAATTTTAATACATTTTAGAATATGGCTCATATATTTTCTAATAAGAGTTCACCAGTTACTTAACACGACCAAGTTTTTATACTTTTTTAGCAGCTGATATGATATTGTTGTGCATCACGCATAACTTTCTTGGAACTTGATTTCATACGAATGGTTGAAAACGAAAGTCAAATATTTGGTCTGAAATTAAACATATCAAGAACAAAGATCATGATAGTAGATAGACTACATAACAATCACCCACACATAACCACGATTGTTCGGTTTGAGGTTGTGAGCTCATATATATATATATATATATATATATATATATATATATATATATATATATATATATATATATATATATATATATATATATATATATATATATCTCACAAGATCACTACAAGAGGAAATAAAACGTATATGTGATCTAACAAAAGTCGCCGTAGTAAAGATGGCCAAAATTTGCAGAAACTCCAAAATTTCATGAAATCGGATGACATACAGATATGAATCTGGACCATAAGACACGCGGAAAGAAGGAAGATAGATGCCACTGAAATGTTATGTTCGAGAAGAATGTTACGAATTCCATGGGCCGACCACAGGACAAATAATTCAATTTTAAATGAGCTGAAAGTAAGCAAACGGCTCTCCAGAGAACTCCATCTCCAATAATTAAATTACTTTGGAGATGTTATGGGAGCAGACACATAAAGCATGTAAAGACTCATTATCCAAGGAAAGATAGAAGACCGATGATCAAGAGGAAGATCCCTTACAAGGTGGATCGAAAAAATTGCCGCAATATGCAAAAGACCTATGTATGAGTTAAAAGAAATGACCAGAGACAGAGATTTTTGTAGAAGGACAACACACAACATCACGATGACTACTACACTCCCTCCGGGTGGTCAGGACCGATGAGAGAGATGACATTGTACTCATGATGAAATAAATATTGTCACTTATTTTTTAGTGATATATGTTTATTTTTTCTAGTGCCATATTTACTTTACTTTAACTGTACACGTCTACGTCTAGAGCCGATCCTAAAACAAATTTGGAAGCTTCAATGGTGAAGTTTTACATTTTAGCACCTACTAGTACCTACACTTATTTGACTGACATTAGCGATGCTATCTACATTGCCGTCTGTCAAGATTTGGCAACAGTGGAATGTTCTAAATTAGGAAAAGAAATTAAAAAATTAAGAAAAAATAGCAGAAAAAATACTTAAATTTGTGATAATATTGTAACATGTGTATTAAAATACTTAGATTTTTTTGCGAAGTAAAACTGTTTACTGTTTCCAAATAAAAATTTAAATCAATGAAATATACATAGTTCCAAAAGACACCGCAACATTTAAAGGAATAAATACGTCAAAGGCCACTTTTTGAAAACATTATCACGTCGCAAGATGCATAAAGTTAATTAAGCGTGGTAGACCCTCAAATGGCAGGAAGGCATTATAATTTTCATTTAAATTGTAATATTTTTTACATAATATAGATTTATATAAATTTTGTACATTATTCTATATCCTAAATCTAAACAAATCACAAAAATATTTTTGTTGGCTCGTGACTTTTCTAAAACTAATATGAAAGAATAAAAGTCTGTGAGTTTTTGTCTATAGCTCATTACTCCTACAAAAATTTCTTCTTCTTTTAGTTGCCACTTTGTTCTTACTTAGTTTATTAAATGTTTCTCATGCATAAAACATCTGAATCGATCAGTTTAAAATATTGAACCAGCAAAACGTTCACTAACATTATTTTATAAATGTTAAAGTAAATGTTTTCTTCTTTTCAGTTCGTCAAAAGAACAAGAGACAATAGACACAGCTTACTTTAGAAAAATATCCTTAGTTTAGAGTGTAGGAATAATCAACTAATTTTCATGTATGTGCTACTTAAAGTGAACTCTTGTGACGCAGCACTTTTCACTTACGTTTTAAAGTTCAAGTTGCACTACACTTTGTACATACACAACACCTAATTTTTCACTAATAATCGTTACTACATCATAACATATATGATACATTTGGCATTGCTACAGTTCATAAAATAATAGCTTCTTATCATATACAAAGTTTAATATTGGGCAAAAATATCAATGTGTAGATAAATATGTATAACTATAAACTAGAATGACTGGAATTCATTATATTATTTAGGAAGATAATTTAGGAAATTATTTATTATTTTATTCATTATTTTAGAAGTTGTCGCTTATATGTAACTTGTATATGGAGTCGTTTTAAAGTTACTTTATCATTTAGTTGAAAAACAAACTGTTTGTGTATTCCAGGATTTATTTTACCCAACTGTTCAGAAGATCTGTTTAGTATCTGCGAAGATTGCTTGATTTGGATCTGTCCTCATTGTTTGGTTTTCATTTATTGATTCGTTTTTATACCATTTTTGTACATATACTTTCACTACATGAGTTATACTTCATGTTAATATTATTCTTTTTCTTTCGATTGTCATCCAAACAACGAAATATACGCCAATGTGCCCAAGTCGGTGTTATTAACCTAACAAAATTTGGTTAAAGACGAAAGATCAAAGAACAAGATGCAGAGGAAGAACATTCTCTGAAGCGAAACATCACAAAAGATAGGAAGAAGCACAGATCCAAGGATTTAGTTACGTTCAATTTTGTCGGGATCTTCGATACTCTGTTTTATTGGTGCTTACCTACTTTAGCGTGAGTTGTGATGTCTCGTGCTTTAGGCAGATACAGTCTTGAGAAGAATAAACCGTGAATAAACATTGTTGTACCTGTCAAAACAAGACGAGTCTTATGTTATCCCCAGAAGACATAGAAACACTGAAA
The DNA here is from genome assembly GCF_917563875.1 of Diabrotica virgifera virgifera. Lineage (NCBI taxonomy): Eukaryota > Metazoa > Arthropoda > Insecta > Coleoptera > Chrysomelidae > Diabrotica > Diabrotica virgifera. The sequence goes on from NC_065449.1 coordinate 112,584,278, forward strand.
AACGGTAGTAAAAATATCTTTATATTAAAATGAATACTACGACAAAGGCTTCAAAAGATGCTGGAGAACAATATATTTCACTTAGAAAGTGAGCAGTACCCAAAAAATTCTCACCAGATGGGATAATTGCAACAAACTTTTAACCAGCAATCATTGTCAAATGTTTAGGTACTTTAAGTACTTTCTTTTGTAGGAAAGAAAGTTTATGTAGAGTGTTTATAGTCGTCTGAGTAACTGTATATTTTCGAAATATTCTAGGAATTCAATTACAATGACCAACCAAGATTTCAGAGACTCATGGGTGAAAATTTTTGAAGCTGTATATGTAGATTCAAAGAAGTGACAATATCTTCCATTTATAAGGGATGAAGTCCTAAAAAAGTACGGAGGAATTAAGATAATAATTATGTTCTGTAGCAAAGCTTTATGAATGAGTACCTACTACAACACCGAATTAGAGAACAAGTTAAAGAATCAGAAGATCAGAACGGTTTCGGAGCTGATCGCTCTTGTATTGACAAGATATTCACTTTTAAATAGTAAACTGTCCACAGTTGAGAGAAAACTGTTCATTTGCCTACCACTTAAAGCCTACGATGCCATACCTACCATTAAATAAGTTGTGGTTGTGCATAAAAAACAATGGTATTAATAAGGGTTACATTAAAGCTGTAAAAGACCCCCCTATACTCAGAACGTACCCCCGCAGTCAAAGTAAGCAAGACGACGTCTGAAGATTTTTGGATTAATAAAGGCTTAAGACAGGGAAGCTCAAAGAAGCACTTTAAAAAAACATAATGAGCAAATTTCAAGAAACAAACGGGCGATCTCAAAAAAGTGCATAAAATTAAGTGGAAATGAACTGGCCATGCAAAGTATCTTTGGTACAAATTGAATCCAGAACGTCTATATCCAAAAGTGGAAGGGAGAAAACTGAGAAGAGAAACTTAGAATTGCAAAAGGGTTTTTTAGAAATCAAATATTTTTTTCAAATTTGTTTTTATTATTGAACACTCAACTCTTGGCACTTTTTGCACTAACAATATTCTTTGTATGACCCATCCAATCAATGATGCAGATCACTATAAGTCCTCCTCTCTCGCTCTGGGTAGGACAAAATCTATCTGTAGTATCGTTTGGTACTCCATTATTTTGGGAATTTCTTCAATTTAGAATTACAGAGTCAATTACAGAATTACGGAACTTGAGGTTTTGAAAGTATATTGTAAGAATCCGCCTATAATACTCATTTAATCTGGTTTAATCTTTTCAGTGGGAATTTTGATAACAGTCGGAACCAAAAATGTGGATATAAGTAGTTACAAAAGTCCAAAATAAAGTAGTTTTTACATTGCGCAACACTCAAAACATAACCTCTATACCATTTTTAATTTTTACCCAATATTGAATGACACAGCGTCATTAATAAAACTACTATTATATGTATGTATATACTTTGCTGTTTTTATAAAATTTTGATTATCTTTTCTTATATACAACGTAGTTATACTTTTCCATTCTCTTAAGAATACTTGCCCACATTTAGGTACCTATATACTATTTTGGTAAATAATATAATCAAGTATCAGTCTTATGATAAACACAAGGAATTAAATCTACAAAATAGGTTGCTTCTACGAAATATATGTCGTCTCACTGGCAGGCATACCTATATTACAAGAATAATATTGCGTTTTAAAAGAAAGAAAAAGAAGATTAGTAAATTTACTACTGTTATTGAAAAATATAGTTAATAAAGTAACTGAAGTGAAAGTCAAAATAATAAAAAGAAATCTGGCTTAAAAGCAACAGTATAATAATAATAATAATATCGTATGACATTTTTGCCGGGGACAATTGAATCTGTACTCCTGGTTCCTGGTGGATTAAGTAGCTAGTCGATGTACACTCGCCCAGGGTGACCGACGGCATTACCTGCCCTCCGAAGAACGGTGAACGGATCGAATTATTTTTAGAAATGATAATGTCGTTGTTAGATTAGAACTAGTGCGCTCCGACTTAGAAAGCCAGTATATTGCCGCTGTGCTACGGCCGTCCAGGCAAGAGTAGAAAGTGTATACAAATTACGTAAATAATTATAACCCCATAGTCTGCAACGTAATAAAGACAGTTGTAAAATGAATCTAATACCAACCTTAACATAAAATCTTACAAAATATACTACAACAAATGTAGAATATTGACCAAAACACGGAAAGAAAAATGAACTATATATATATATATATAAAAAAAGACTAAGTTTTCACTCTAATGGCATATAACATATCCCACCAGAATGAAAACAATGGGAACCTTCTCTGGTTACACCTCCGAGGCTTCTACAATTTGCAAGCCATACGGATGCTGAGACTAAGGAAGATGAGGGAATTCTACAATTTACAATTCACGTCACATCTGCTCAGCGCGGTAAAGTTCCAACGAGACTGGTTCCCTTCATACTCAACACAGAGTAAATGTAAATCAAAAATGAATAACCATTTTCAATTTCGTTGCAAAACGAAAATACAGCCGAACCATATTCCAGTCCAATCAGAGAGTGCTGCAAGCACCTCTACCGGTTTCGAAACTTATTAGTCTCTCATCAGGAGGCACATATGCTGCTCTCCCTGATCCAACCAAAACAAACCCCAGCGTGCAGTCCCGAATTGCAACGAACGAAATGGCATAGATGCCCTAGCGGCAACTGCTAGCAAAAGACTAAGTTTTCACTCTAATGGCATATAACATATCCCACCAGAATGAAAACAATGGGAACCTTCTCTGGTTACACCTCCGAGGCTTCTACAATTTGCAAGCCATACGGATGCTGAGACTAAGGAAGATGAGGGAATTCTACAATTTACAATTCACGTCACATCTGCTCAGCGCGGTAAAGTTCCAACCAGACTGGTTCCCTTCATACTCAACACAGAGTAAATGTAAATCAAAAATGAATAACCATTTTCAATTTCGTTGCAAAACGAAAATACAGCCGAACCATATTCCAGTCCAATCAGAGAGTGCTGCAAGCACCTCTACCGGTTTCGAAACTTATTAGTCTCTCATCAGGAGGCACATATGCTGCTCTCCCTGATCCAACCAAAACAAACCCCAGCGTGCAGTCCCGAATTGCAACGAACGAAATGGCATAGATGCCCTAGCGGCAACTGCTAGCAAAAGACTAAGTTTTCACTCTAATGGCATATAACATATCCCACCAGAATGAAAACAATGGGAACCTTCTCTGGTTACACCTCCGAGGCTTCTACAATTTGCAAGCCATACGGATGCTGAGACTAAGGAAGATGAGGGAATTCTACAATTTACAATTCACGTCACATCTGCTCAGCGCGGTAAAGTTCCAACGAGACTGGTTCCCTTCATACTCAACACAGAGTAAATGTAAATCAAAAATGAATAACCATTTTCAATATATATATATATATATATATATATATATATATATATATATATATATATATATATATATATATATATATATTATCTCATCTTTATTGATAAGCCCAGAGAGGTTGAAGAGGGCGAAACACATTTCTAAGAACTGGTGTTTGGATCTTTGATTCTATTCGAAAAATTTTTCCCAACCCGAAATGGTGGATGTGTGAATTGTTCGTAAGGGGATTTTTCCACATTCTCTATTTCATCTGTTTGATATATATATATATATATATATATATATATATATATATATATACATGAACATAGGCTAAATCGTATGTGCTAGGTATAACAAAAACTCTAGCTAGAAAACAGAGGTTATGCAGTATGTATGGAATATGAAAGAACTTCACACAAGTAGCTACAGCTTTCAACGACTGTAGTCGGCGATAAGCCTCTTTCTCAAGTTGCGCGATACATTCCTTTGCCATCATTATTATACTCTAAAAGGACTTACTTATTAGTATCTAATAAGTCTCTTAAAAGGTTTCGAGCTTTAAACGACGACGTGTAGTAGAGAAGATGGAGTTGATAGGTAAATTATACAATAATATTTTTACTAATAAAGCTCCTAAAAATATTATTAATATTTTTTAATGGATATATTGAAACAGAAAAAAATCTAACACTACACTAGATAAGTTGTAGGAAAGAGTAATTGATGCAATAGATGAAAGAGGAAGAATGTTACAGTGCAAAACGATATGATTCCAGTCTATCGCAAAATAGGTTTGCTCAGAACAATAACAATGTGCGATGTTAAGAAAGATAAATGAAAATGGGCATGCTTTATGCTGAATGTAAATATTGGCCAAAAACGGCTCGATCTTATGAGAAGGTATTAGATACTGCGAAGCACGACAAACTCGAACAAATGGGTTAGATGGTAAAGACAGGACGGATATTTTGAACTTGTATTGGAATCAGTCAGCTCATATAAAAGTATGAAATATTCAAATTGTCAAAGAAGGCAGACACGGTTGTATACTGCCCCCACTACTTTTAATTTATATTCTAAATCCATTTTCGAGGAGGCATTAGAAGATATAGAAATAGGAATTACGGTGAATGCAAAACCTATTAATAACATTCGATATGCTGATGACACAGTTCTCGGTGCCAATAACGAGAAATAGTTACAGTTCCTAATAAATAAAGTCAATAAAATAAGTCATAACTATGGTCCTAAAATAAATATAAAGAAAACAAAAGTCATATTCATCAGCAAACTTAATATACACCAAGTCAGAGTACAGATCATAAAGCAGGACATAGAGAGATTAAAGAAATTTAAGTACTTTGGATGTTGGGTAAATGATAAATGGGATATTGATGATGAACACATTCTTAGAATCGAAATAAACAGCATTATGCTCTTCGAAATGGAAGCACTATTTTGAAATACGTAGCAGTTTTGTACAGAGTTGAGAAATGGACGTAAAAGGCACTAACCATGTCACGTCTGGAGTTTTTTTAAACGTGGTTGCCCCGACTGTTATTAAAAATACCAAGGAATGAAACAGTTTCAAATGGTCGAGTGTTGTGAAGAATGAATAGAGATAAGGAATTATTGTCAACAGATAAGCAAAGAAAAGTAGGTTATTTTTGCCATAACTTTATAAACAGTAAATGTGATTTTCTGCAGTTGATCGTTGAAGGAGAGATCGAAGGAAGACGACGCATAGGACGAAGAAGTTCTCTTAGCTGCGAAATTTACGCCATCGGTTCGACATCAGTGATACCAGCACAATTATAAGATTAGCTTAAGATAGAGAAGAATTTTAGTTGATGGTCACTAACTCCAGATGAAAAAGCACATAAAGAAGAAGAAAAAGAATACAAACAAATAGGAAATCGCTTGTAATATGTTAGTTACATAAATAAAAAAAAGTAAGACAAAAAGATAAGAAGCAAAGGAGAAGGTTTATACACCTTCCAGGGTTTCCAACTAGCAGCATCCGGAGGTAAGTACGTTCCTAAAAACAGAGGTAGATAAATTTTGTGTAGTAGTGAGCTATTTTATTTTATAAATTTTCTATTGCTTTGCCAGTTAAGTATATTAGAAATACAGTGATGAGTGCACTAATAACCGGCAAAAAAATGGAAAAGACGGAAAACATAATACGTTGTGCAATAAAAAGAGATGAAATTTGTGGAAAATTATCAATAGAAACCTATAAATCTACATTCTATTGATAATTTCCCACATTTAGACGTATCGAAGTCACACTGTCACAGGAGAATTTTATAAAATTCTCCTGTCACAGTGGCAGTTACTAAAACCCTGCGATATCTCTAAATGTGGAAAACTATGTACATAATGTAATGGTAGTTTATATGTTTATATCGATAATTTCCACCTATACTAGTTTCATCTCTTTTTATATCACAGCGTATTATTCTAGTGCACTCATCACTATATAATAAGGTTAGGTTAGGTTAGGTTAGCATTAGAATAAATAAAAGGATAAGTAAGAAACGAAAAAGTAAAAGGTATCTTTAATCCATGCATGGAATTGTACTCAAACATCTATCTTAAAAGAATGGAAAGTTAACAAAACAATGAGTCTGGTCATTCGACAAATTAAGAAGCTAAAAATGGCAATAAATTAACAAAGCGGTATGTAGTTTCTTATTAGCTTATTTTTATATGGCTTAAATACCTATACAGTTGAAGTAATTACATTATTTACTAATAAATAAAATAATTTAACGAGACCAGCTGAATTATAAAATACTGATAATCACTGACCTTTTTTTAAAATTAATTTACTATAAAAATTAGAAATTAAATAACTATAACCAAAAAAAAATAGGATCTGTTATTGCACTGAGAGAATTCAGTGACTAAACTGAAATGTAAGCTGTAGGGTAAGTTTTCGATATAAGCATCTTTATCTCCTTCTTAAACCACAAAAAATGTCCCACATTTAGTGAAAGTAATCTTTTTGTATAAGTTGCTCTTATTTAATAATACACTCTGGGCCAAAATTAACCGCCAACCTCAAAAATTAGTCATTTTTTATGTCTCGTATTTCCTAAACCTGTTGTCCGATTTAACTGATTTTTTTTATATGTTATAGCCTTGTTCTCTAGCAATATCGCTGTAATAATATTGTTGCCAGACAGGTAAATTGTCACTGTATACCGGGTGTACTAATGAAACTGTGTTATTTTCTCAAAGTTCGCATCACTCTGTGGAATATTCTAGCATTTATAAAATACTGAAATTAAAACCCCACTATAGCCTCATGTTTTCACAACATTTTGATTTTTGATTCATTTGCTTATGGTGTACAATAAAAAAGTTAGGTACTTTAACAACTAGCCATGTTTTCATAAATACAGGGTGTTTTTAAATAAGTATGGCAAACTTTAAGGGGTAATTCTGCATGAAAAAATAATGAAAGTTTGCTTGACACACATAATATGTCCGCAAATGCTTCGTTCTGGCGATTTATTTATTGCTTTAAAACCGGTTGAGATATGCAAATGAAATTCGGTGGGTTTTAAGAAACAGTTATTGCGCATTTTTTGAGATGCAATTAAGAATTTAATAATCACCATTGGCGCGCATAGGGGTAATTAAATTCTTAATTTTATGCCAAAAATGTGCAATAACTCCGTCTTAAAACCCACCAAATTTAATTTGCGTATCTCAATCGGTTTTAAAGCAATACATAAATCGTCAGTTTGTAAGAAAAATTTCAACATCCCCTATCTCGGAAACGTAGCATTTGCGGACATACGTTTATAAAGCAAACTGTCATTATTTTTTCATGCAGAATTACCCCTTAAACTTTGCCATACTTATTTAAAAACACCCTGTATTGATGAAAAACATGGCTAGTTGTTAAAGTATTTACCTAACTTTTTTATGGTCCAACATAAGCAAATGAATCAAAAAGTAGAATGTTGAGAAAAAATGAGGCTATGGTCCGGTTTTAATTTCAGTATTTTATAAATATTCGAATATTCCACAGGATGACGCGAACTTTAAGAAAAAAACACAGTTTGATTCGTACACTCGGTATACAATGAAAATTTACCTGTTTTGCAACAATATTATTACAGCGATACTGTTAAAGAATAAGGCTATAACATATTAAAAAAATCACTTAAATCGGACAACGGGTTTAGGAAATACAAGACATCAAAGATGACCCATTTTTAAGGTGGGCGGTTAATTTTGGCCCAGAGTGTACGAATCATTCTAGGGGCCAGGGCTCTTTCGTGGCCAATCAAAATCCACAGAGTTTCAAAGTGTGTACGTATGTATTTTGACCCGTTGAATTCGAATTTCAATTTTGCTTGTGCGTTGAAAGTGACAGGAATTTGTTATAAACAATTTAATTGTTTCAATGATTATAACTCGTAATGTAAAATATTTTTGCACTAGTTTTGCAATATATCCGGTTCTAATTACTGTATCAAAGTTTACCAAAATGAACTATTTAAACTTGCGTATAGATATGCGCGACGCACACTTAGCGCTGTGTGTGCGCCGCTCGTTCGTGGCGCGGTTAATGTTTGTTGAAATTTTTCACTTTGGCGAACCTTCCGCGATCCAAAGGAGACTTACAAACATTTAGTAATTGTAGTTAATCATGTCTGTACCTCTACTACATATATTATTTTGATATTGTTCTGAAGCTATTTTTTGTGACATTTTATGCAATTTACTATTTTATGTGGGAATAAGCCACAATCTAAGTTTTAATCATGTTTATTTGATGTTTCAAATACATACTAAAAATATCTTTTAAAATATTTCAAACGTATGGTGTTGATTTTGCGAGTAAACTAAATGTAAGACCAAATGTTTACCATGTCGGGATGGTATCATGTGTTTTTTTTTTGTTTTTTCCTCGTTATTTACTACGGGATCACGAACATCAGAATTTAACTATAATCATTGCATGTGGTGTCTTTTTAGAGACAAATCACATGCCATGATTTTTCTGATATTCTCTGATTTTCTTCTTCTGATTTATTTTCATCTGACTGTCGGATGTTCTCAAGTTAAAGTTGATTTCAAGTAATCGAATGAACTATCTTCCAATAAAGTCACCCCAGGAACGCAGCTCAGCAGCTCATAAATATTAGCAATATAATTTTAATAAAAGTCATCTACTTTAAAATGTAAAATATTTGTCTGAACGGTCAATGTGATTAAGTCAGATAAAATTAAATTATTTCCGAAGTAGAAATCGAAACTTGATTTCAAACTCAAATTGTGGCTTATTCCCAAATAAAATAGTAAATCTCATTTTGTATTTCTCACAATAATTTCTCAACAATGTTGAAGACAAAATTAAAATCACCTTTTTTTTACATTAGTCCGCATTTATATTTATTACAACTTCTATTTTCCTTCAGACAGCTTTAAGTTGTTTCTTTAAATGGTCCTTATGTTGAAGATCCCACAATAAGGATTTTCTAGGGTAAGCATCAATAAGTTTGATAATATTTCCTTTCGACCACTCCCGTTACTAACAAGTGGGTATTCAACTCAGACTCGCCAAAACCAACAAACATTTCGGGAACCCGTCCAAATACGTATTCCAAACCATTAAAGTGTTCGTTGAAAAACCGACAAAAGTTGAAAATACGTACTAATCTGTACGTATTTAATACGTCCAATAATAGGTACGTACGTGTTGCGCGCAAGCGCACGGCGCTGATCGGCGCGCTATGTATACGTTTACTAAAACAAATAAATTGCATGTTATAAAAATTAATTTATATTTATTAGTTTATGAGTTTACACAGTTAAATTGTTTATAAAAAATCTAGTTACTTCCGACGCAAATGCAAGTTTGAAATTCTAATTCAGCGGGTCAAAATACATAAAAAAATAAAATTTGAAACTTGGTGGACTTTGATGGGCCATGAAACAGCCCTGGCTCCTGGACTAAATGGTTCATGTAGCCTTCCTTTTTTTAGATGTACTGACAATAATGTTTACTGATTGAATATAGCCTTAACAAAAACTAACTCTACAGTTCCTTTTGTTCGCATATGCGTTTATGTCGTTAATACACATAATATATAATTCTTTATATATACTATTAATTATTAATAACTTACTTTTGTACATGTTTATTTATATAGCCATGAAACAACAGGTGAGTATAACCAGTACTCTGCATTGGCATTTGTAAACAATAAATATCATACAAATATTTTGGAACGACATAAAAAAAATAAAATTTAAGAGAAAATTTTTTTAGTTTTTTATTTTTCACCAGTTCATCTCTCCGCTCTAAAACTGCAATTATATAGAAAATGGATCAAGGATTAGTAACACTAAGTTGGGGGAAATTATGAAAGCTTTTATGTATATTATCGGTTTACAACGTTCTCCGTCTTCCGATACCCATTCGCCATTCCTCTCTGTCCGCACATTGATCTAGGTTGCAGACCTCTTTCATCCATGGCTATGTTTATTTCTGCCTGCCAACCTTTCCTGCTACCCTTTCTACCTCTTCTTCTTCTACCTTGCGGTTTTCAGTTTTGTACTTGTTTTGGGATTCTGTCTTCATGCATTATTTGTACGTGACCAAACCATCGCAGTTGTATTTCGTTGATTTCGTCATTTATTCTATGTGTGACCTTCATTATTTCTCGTATTCGTTCATTGGCGACATGTTCTCTTCTTGATCTTCCTGCAGCTCTTCTCCAGAAATCCATTTCGGTGACCTCTAACATTCATTTTGATTTTTCCTTCAGAGGCCATACTTCGCAGCTCTATGTTATAATGCTTTTCACTACGGCGTTATAGATATTTTTCTTGTTTTGGTTGTTTATCTGCTTATCCCAGAGTACTGAGTTTAGGAGCGCAATTGCTTTCCTACCCTGAGTTTCGTTCTTTAATGGCTTCGTCCAGTGTTTCATCATTCGTGATTTTCATACCCAGGTATTTATATTCGTTACATTTACTGATTGTTTCTCCTCCTTATAGTATCATGAGCTGCTGCGTTCCACCGATATTCATATATTTGGTTTTTCCTATGTTGATCTCTAGTCCCCATTTCCTGTCTTTTAAAGCCTTTTAAAGGTTTTCCTATAAAACTTTTATGTCCGGTTCCAAAAAAACTGTAAAAACAGATCAGCTCATCTGTGACAATTATTACTCTTCTCCTTGTAGAGTTTCTGTTTTAACTGATCATTGAATTTTCCAATATATTCTTAAATACTACTGTTAATGCAGTGGAAACCAGTTTAGAAGTTGTAAACTGTGGCCTTAATCATAGACTGAAATTTTACTCGAGATATATTGATTTCTAATAGGGCTTTTCATTCACAGTCATTTGTTTCGAGCTTCTGTCATATGTCGTATAATCCGTGTATATTTATATTATACACAGATTATACAACATATGACAGAAGCCCTATTGATTCGATGAATCGATGAAGAGCCCTATTGATTCTTATTTGTCAAATCGTGATCACTGAGTATGTTCACTTCAACCATTGTGATTCCTGAGGTTGGTATCACTCAAGGCTCAGTATTTACATTAGTGACGTGGTATACTCTTAAGATACCGCAGTTAACACCGATTTATTTGCTGATGACACTACTTTATATGTAAGCTATCACCCTTCTGAATTTGACACTCTTGATTGCCAAACACCTGAAGAAAACTTATTCAATTGGTTTTTAACTAACCGTCTCTCTTTGAACAACTAGAAATCACAAGGTGTTAATTTCAGAAATAACACTGATATTGGACACACTGCTCTATCACAATGTGCAACTGAGGCGAAGTTTCTGGGGGTACACTTTGGTGTAGGGAAACAAGTTGTACAAGGGAACAACAAAGTTAATTTGATAAAGCTTTCCCGAAAACTTTTTTATTTCAGGAATCTTGTACAAGTGACTTCCATGGAAACTATTATTCTTAAGTACCTATTATTAATTTTAGTAGATTTAGTTCACATAATAACTGATATCAAAATGATATCACCTTCTAATTATATTCATTATTAGGAATATAACAACAAATATATTAAAATTGAATTTATTATTTTAAAAATGAGTATTGTTTTTATTGAGCTAAAATAAATTTGGCCATATTTTCACAATCGATTTGAAAAAAATAATTTTCTGGATAATAATTAATTTTCATTAAGACGCTAATATAGCCGATCAAACCAAGAAGATACTTTTAATAATCTTGTTTTAAACTTCAAACGAGAAGAAAGTGGATACAGATAAAAAGATTTAATAAATGAAACTTAATAATATGTAGATACAAACTCAAGAAGGAACAAATTGAAAGCAAAACAATATATACAAAAACCAATGTAGATTAAAACTAAGTTGATATGAATGAAACAAGGATTAGCAGTAATAGTTTTGCACTACTTACATGTAATCCAATCAAATCATACAATCATAGGCGTAACCAGGATAATCCTAAGGTGGGGGGTTACAACTACTAGAAGGTCTCTGAGGGATATGGTGTTAAGCGTATAGAGCTCAAAGTACATCCCAATGGGGGGGGGGGTTATAACCCCCAAAACCCCCCTGGTTACGCCTATGAATCAAATGATACCTTACAGATTGAGTCGGAGATGATGACCCCAGCGAAAGATGTGAGTAATTATTCTGTGTTTTATACTTTGTTATATCTCGAATTCTTTCTTTTTGTTTTAAAAAAGTAGTAAGATTGTTTTTCATTTACTAATATCGAAGTCATTTTTTACTGAAATTATTGCTATTACCATGGGATAATACAAAAACAATGAACAAGGGGTTCAGATAAATCAGAAAAATACGCTAGTATAGCGTTTTAATTGCAGTAGAGCCCGATTGCATTTTTCTATTGATTTTTTTGGTATTAATGGTAATTACCAAAATGGTAATAGCGACAAACAATTTTTGGTGAATGTAATACAAACATATGTTTATGTTGATCAGTATTTTAGCGGCAGTTAAGATGTTTTACTTAGCATGTAATGTCCCAAAATGCACGCAAGATCTGAATTTGTGTGCCAATTGTGCAGTAAAGTGAGAGCAACAAAAAAAGTTTTGACAGTTGACAGTTTAGTGTTAGTAAAATTGGACCGTTACACGTCAGAACAAGATGTTTTTATAGGGCTTTTCATCAATTGTCATTTGTTTCGAGCTTCTGTCATGTGTCACATAATATTAATATATCTACGTCATACGTCTTCGGTTTGTATCATTGGTAATACCAATAACGTACGACGTAGATATATTAATATTATGTGACACATGACAGAAGCTCGAAACAAATGACTGTGAATGAAAAGCCCTATTGTTGAACAATAATTTAAAAGTAATGAGAGTTTGACTACCAGAGTTCGAAAATTTCGTACAAAATATACAGTCGAGTCCGCGAGTCTTTACCCGTGCGTCATTAATACCTGGCGAGATAAAACACATACTTTTTATCTAGCATCATTCTCTTCCACGCATGAAACTCATGACAAACCAGCTGCCGTTTGTTATTAAGTAACAACACATATTATTTTAATGAACCATCTAGAATCAGTGCATTGAAAAGAGATAGGTAAAAAAAAGACGATTCGGTATGTTTTCATATTTTAAGCACAATTTGTTTGACGTTTCTGCTTCGTTTAGTTTTGTGGCTGTCAGTCAGTTGAATTTTTTGCGGTTTTAGTCGAATTTTTGCGTTTTGAAGTTTCTTTATATTACACAAACAGTTGTTTTCACAACTAATTTTATATTGGGCTTTGAAAGTAATTATATTTTGGCAATTAATATTTAAAACATACAAAGCTAACGTCATTCACACAGCAAAGAAATGATTGTGTTTAGGTTTCCGTCAAAGTGAATAAAATAACAAAAATAAAATATGTTATTGATTTTTTTTATAAATTGTTTATTTATTTATTACTCAATAATAAAAAAAAATCATTAAGCTACTTCAAATGTAGCTGTAATTCTGCACAAAAATTTTGAAGCAAAACTTACATTTGACATTCTATATATTTGATAACGTCAAATTTTATAATAAAACCCGCAATCGGAACAGTAGCCACTTTCTGTCACTTGTAGCGTGAAATAGATTTCTGACTTATTTCGTATGCTTTAAATGATGACGCATGGGTAAAGACTCGCGGACTCAACTGTATGTAGACTCAATAAAAAATTCAGGGAGACTGGATAAATTGGTGATGCTAATACATTGATCATCCAAAACCAGCCGTTCAAAGGTCAATATCAAATCAATGCGTGACAGTGTCGGTAAAAGTTCAGGAACATCAATTTGGTCTCATGGACAAGAATTTCAAATTTCAAGAAGCTCTGTTTAGCATATGCTCACTGAAGATCTGCATCTCCATGCTTACAAAGTTCAACTGACACAAGAAATGAAGCGTAATGATCACGCACAGCGAAGAGAGTTCGTTGAATGGATTATTGAACATCAACAAAAACATTTGGGTTGGGTACACAATACAGCGTTTGTTTAATTCACAAAATTGTTTTGGTAATAGGTACACGACCCTATTGGCGGTTTATGATAAGGAAAGTACTAAATAGAAAGAAAACAATTATTAATTTTAGATAAAGCAAGAAAACATGAATGAAGAAAGTCGAGCCTAACAAAAATGAAACCTGTAGCTAGAGCTGTAAAGTATATAATGAATTATAGAATAAGTCTAAACCAATAACAAGAAATGGAGGAACATATTCCTTTATTTCATAATTTTAACCTAAATCACGTTTTTGATGCGAAAAATACGCGAATTAATGAAATTTGCAATTAACACAGATTGATTCAAATCAAGTTTAGTATGATTATTATTGCCAACAATGCTCTCGTTATTATAATTTGAAATACACCAATGTCGTTTTCATGGACATCTCGAAGCACATAATGATACAGATCTTTTCTTTTCTTAATAAGATATGAACAATATATCGTGCGCAAATCCCAAAAACAGATTGTCGTCTAGCGAATGGGGGAATGTTGATAAAATTATTTTCCCGAGTGTAAATCAGACGAGTGTCTTCTATATAATGTTGTCTTTACCACAAATGATTTCGATAATGATTTAAAAATTATTGTTTACTGTGTATACCTTAATCTTATTGAATTGCTTAAATTTAGTAAATTGGTATATAGTTTGGCAGGCTATTGCAGTCTAATACAGATGCAATTGCTATTTAGAGTAGGGACACATGGAGTTCTCTAATAGTTTTATCCATTTTAATCGACTTCGTATTGTTTAATTTAATACTTTTAAGTATGCAGTCAACGATTTAACCACTGTTTGGTTTTGCGGTTATTAGCGAAATTACTTCAAAGTTCACCGAAGATTGTCCGAAAACGATTGATCTGAACAGTTATTGTAATCCATTTCAAATTGTAATTTAAATTTTTTATTTAATTAAATACTTATACCAATAGCAATAGAAGTTTTTTACTTCGGTGCTAAAGTTTTTTAACTAAATGGTATAGGTACAGCCAACAGGCTATTGATTATGTATGTTCAAAATAAGAGAGCTAAACTAAGAGATTTTATTGTTTCATATGGCCAGTGGACCTCTAAATATGAAAAAACCGTGGAGTACCATCATTTAAAAGGGTGCGTTTTTGAGAAAGGGGTGAATTAGTCCCTAGGCACAGGGTGAATTAGGGTGAGTTCAATGAACTTTTGGTACAAACACGTCTTGAGAAAAATTGTTCCAAGTTAAATTTGCTATCGAAATATCATCTTTTAAGGTGAAAAATATTTTTATTTACGAAATATATTAAAAAAACCAAAAAAACGCGACAGAAACCACTTTTGTTTTTTGCCCCACCACTTTTTTCCACGGGTATATAGGAATAGTTATTGCTTCACAGAACAAAAAAAAATTCCATCCTTCCCCTTTACAATGTCGCTTGGTAGAAGTCTCTAGGAGTTATAGTTTCCGAAATAAGATTTTTCAAAGTTTGCCGCTTACAGCATTTTTGGAACATTTTTCCCATTATTTCGCAAACATTTTTCTACGCATTTCTAGGTCTATGCAATAGTACATTTAGTAGGAAGAGAAGTCAATTACCTTTAATGTGAAGGTTGTACGACTATAACAACATCTAGTGATGTTTTTTAAAAATTTTATACTTTTAATGATATTTGATACTTTTTACGATTATTTTTTCATTACAACTTTTTTCTTGTACATTTAGTTATTACACATTGTGCAATAAAAAAAAACCTTATTTTTTACTTTACAATGGTGTACTTATAGTTTGGCCTAGGCCTAGGTTTGGCCGGTAACATACTATGTAGGTACCTAAATGTACAAGAAAAAACGTTATGAGAAATTTAATTGCTGTGAAGCAATGCCTATACGTATATCCCCGTGGAAAAAGTTTTTTTGCTTTTTTTTAATATACTTTTGTAAAAAAAATATTTTTGACTTTAAAAGGTGATATTTCGATAGTAAATTTATTCAGGAGCAATTTTTCTGTAGACGTGTTTGTACCAAAAGTGTATAGAAGAACTCACCCTAATGCACCCTGTGCCTAGGGACTAATTCACCCCTTTCTCGAAAACGCACCCCTTTAAATGGTAGCACTTCGCGGTTTTTTCATATTTAGAGGTCCATTGACCATATGAAACAATGAAACTCCGGTAACGTTGTAGTTCTTTTCTAAAGTACATAATCAATAGCCTACAACTCCCGGGAACTATTCCAATTTAGCCGAAAATATAATAGAGTTTATTTTTGCAGTACAACAGGTCAAGCAGATCTATATGAAATATAGCAGAAAAAAATATCTGGTTTATATTAAAGATCCAATGGAAAGACAATAAAGTAGAAAAAGTAACGACAAAGAGGTACAATAGGTGAAAAGGGGTGAAATAGATATAGCAAAAGGTAGTTGAGGTGCAAGGAAAGAGGTGTGTTCAT
This sequence comes from Diabrotica virgifera virgifera, assembly GCF_917563875.1. NCBI lineage: Eukaryota > Metazoa > Arthropoda > Insecta > Coleoptera > Chrysomelidae > Diabrotica > Diabrotica virgifera. Next base: position 112,600,638 of record NC_065449.1, read on the forward strand.
TAAACAAACAAAATATAAACCATAACCCAGAAGATGAAAGGATAAAAATTTGAAGGTATAACAGAAAGATAATAGAAAGAAAACCAAAGATAAAAAATAATAGAAGAAATTTTATGCAACAGGGTCTTGGTTAAGAAATGGTTACAACTGGCAGATTCTCTATTAAGTGACAGAGTAAAACTGAAAAATATAACCACATTACATAATATCAATACAATCAGTGGTATGAATAAAAACGGAGTATAAACTCACGAGTATATTCTCATGAGTATGTACGAGCATAAAGTATAAGTTTATACTCTATTTCATAGGAATAAAAATATTGTGATGTGATGAGTTTCTACTCACAGTACATAAGAGTATATGGAGTATATATATACTCCAACATTTGGAGTATAAACTACATCATCATTTTTATTGATACGAGCCATTATGTATAGTTGAGATTGTTTAATACTGAATCGACCCAAACAAAAAATTTCGAGGGCATCTCATAGCTTTGAAGTAAGTAGTTCTAGAAGTTCAGGAGAGATAGAGTGAAATTCAAAAAGAAATTGAGAAGTAAAGAGGAAGATAAAAAGAAAATGATCGGGCACTGCTCTAAAGATATAGAAGAAATAGAAACTAAAATATAGAAGGAAATAATAAATTCAATAAAAAATCATAAATAATCAATATTTCTATTTCTTTCTGCCAATCACTTTTCCATAGTCTCCTTCATATTGGGACCTTACTGTTACTACAAGAAACGGTTATATACCAAAGTTATAACGGTTATATACCAATTTACACTTATATCCACAGGAACTTTTATACAATCGTATACTGGTAATTTTTGTATTATTTAGATTATTCTGGGATTAAAAACAACAAAAATAAGAAGACACCATAATTATTAAAATAAATTTATGCTAATTTTGAATTTAGAACAATAGTATACATATACACAACAGTCTTTTTTATAGAAACTGGCCGAAACTTTGGCTTCTAGATAAATTATATAAAATTGTCCAAAATATACTACACACTAAAATTTCCATTTTTCTCAACAATATAAATAAAGTGTCGGGTTCTTAAAGTCCCTTCAGAACTAATAATAAATTTATCACATTACAGTTGTAGTATCGCGTATGTTCATTCGCCACGACATTCTGCTAAGGGTTCCATTTTGATCGTCGCCATTGTGTCTTTAGGGTGCGGTGTGGAAGTATGCATTGGCTTGACCAAATCGTCAATATCTTCTTGGAAGAGATTCTCTGGACGAGGTGATGTGAATGCTCTGGCGGGCTTATAGGTCATTCCCGATACACCTGAAATATTATAATATGATGAAACCTGACTCAAACGTACACAAAAATACAAAATAATGTTAAATACACATATTGTTGGAATTTATGTTCCTAGGTATATTCTTTTTTTTTCTTGATGTCATATTAAATCCGTGACCAGACATCTCGTAACGCGACAATTCGTAACCAGAAAAGTGGTAACGGACAACTCGTAACGGCGACAGTTCGTAACAGCGACAGTTCGTAACTATACAAATTCGTAACGGACAATTCGTAACGTCAAAATGGAATTATTCTGTTTATTTTTTTAAACGTGGAAACTGTTATTACAGTTATAATTGAAATTATGTTTAACAATTTAACGAATCAGTACCGGGATACACATGTTTAACACATTTTATATTTCGTGTTTCAGAATATATTAAAAGTCTTTAAACAAAAACAAATATTTAAATACATAAAAACTTTTAACAATATTTTTAAAAGTTTATCCCTCTTATTGTTTCTTAAATTTGCATATACCTAGACAAAGGAATAATGAAGTAATTCGTAAAGCCGACAACCGTCTTTAGACATTCCCAACTTTCTATGTAAACATTTTGCAAAGGAAAGATTATAATAACCTTATTAAATGCCTTAAAAATGTTTATCCTGATACTGATTCGTTAAACTGATAAACATAATTTCATTTATAACTGTAATAACAGTTAGTTCCCACGTTAACAAAAATAAACCGAATAATTCAATTTGGACGTTACGAATTGTCCGTTACGAATTTGTATAGTTACGAACTGTCGCCGCGCCGTTACGAAGTGTCGCCGTTACGAATTGTAGCTGTTACGAATTGTCCGTTACCATTTGTCCGGTTACGAACTGTCGTGTTACGAGATGTCATGGAATCATTAAATCTCCCTAACGTTGGCAATTACATTGGCGAGTTGTTGAGAGTTTTCAGCTAATGGGAATTGTTGTTCAGCATTGTGTATTCCTGTCCAATCGCAAATATTCTTGAGCCATGGCATGTGCTTTCTTTCAATTCTTCTGCGGCAATCGATTTAACCTTTTATGATAAGCTGAATGCATCTTGGTCTCTTCTAGAATTGACCTAGGTACGAAATTTTTCTTATTTTAATAGTTTTTTAATAAAATTTTTTAACAGGTCTCTCTTTAAGTTTAACTATCTCGGTCTCTTCTAGAATTGACCTAGGTACGAAATTTTTCTTATTTTAATAGTTTTTTAATTAATAAGCTTTTTAATAGGTCTCTCTCCAAGTTTAATTAGAGCACTGATGTCGTCTTCTTGTATCATTTTTAATAGTTCTGGTGGAATATTATCTGGTCTAGTTGCTTTCTCGATTTTGGCTAATTTTATCGCATGAAGAACTTCAAATTTTAAAATGTTTAACATCTCTTATTTAGATAATTAAAAAAAAAAGGAATAATTTCCCTTTTTATTGATTTTGCAATGACATTAACAATATTTTTAATTTACCTATTCCAACGTCCATACTGTTTCCTATATTCATATTAATCGAAGGTTCCATCGAGCTCGATACCGTCAAGCCCAACGGCGAGGAAATCGGACTTTCCATGGCTGATTCTGCTGGACTTATCCTTAAATCTTGAATACTACCTGCTGGGCTGCCCATATTTCTCATTGATGCTAAGTGACTCAAACTCTGTAAAATTTCAAAATATTAGATCTGGTAAAAATCCTAATCCGTTGACTAAATTTACCATTGGAGGAGCTCCATTACTGGGAGGCATTGACATATTGCCGCAATGTCCTGCTAGTGCTAAAGAGTTTACCAAACTAGCTACAGGATTGGTGTCGTGTGCTGTACTTTGGTTGTGTGCCGCAGCAACCATGCTGCACATTTGCTGTCTAAGACCTTGGGCTACAGCTGCTACGGCAGCAGCCGCTGCTGCTCCAGGGGATACGTTCGGGTCAGAGCCATTGCTGCAGGAATTCTGGTTTTGATAATTGGAAATAGTTACGCCGTCCTGAAATACCATAAAATATATGTTATTATGTAGATGTCAGATATAAAGTACAAATATTAAGGTAACATATACAAGAGTACAAGTGTGAACTGTGAACTTCGGTATTTAATGTCACGATAGAAGGAGCAATAAGAATGGTCTGCCGCAACAGAAGGTATAATAACAATATCGAAGTCTAACTTGTGGCCTATACCGATGACAGACTACTGGTTGAAGACAAAAAAATAACAGGCCTAATAAAACTAGGTAACGGTCAATTAAGAAAATGAACTGCAAAATAGGAACGAAGACATCGTCATATTTATAAAAGCACCAAAACTCAGGTGAACGGGATATCTAGAAAGAACCAAGTTATTCACAAAATTTCACAAAAATTGAGACCAATGGTCAGTGGACGTTGAAAAGCTTGGACTCGTGAAGCTGGGGTGCCATATTTAAACACAGGAAAATAATGGAAAAGTCTTAAAAACAACCTGCTAGTTTCCACAATCATAAATTTGACAGGATGACACGTTCCACAATTAAAATCACGTTTCACAATTTAAACTTCCCCTGTTCCAGTGTTCTCATACATCAAAGTTTGTCCGACTAGACACCGTTAAGCTATTAACAAATGTTCAGTTTGCTATTAATAATTTTTTTTGGACGCGGGATCCAGGCCTAACGCCAAAGTCACACAACCAACTAAACAATATCATTAGTCTTAGCAGCAGATGTTCGACCGAGGAAACGAGATAAGTATTTAAACTGAAATATTTATATGAAATCGAAATAAGTTATACTGATTATAGATCGTGTTAAATTCAGTACTCCACAAATTTGTAACAAAACAATTACTACAGTCGGAAAAATGAAAGAATACCCATAACCGATCACATCAATCACATATTTTGTATTTGCTGTTTTTTTTTCATAAATAACAAACAAGAGAGATAGCTTATTAATAATCTGAATAATATGTGATTGATGTGATCGTTCATGGGTATTCTTTCATTTTTCCGACTGTACGTAGACTCTAGACAATGAAACTAAATGCATACAATAACTGCAATATCTGTAAGACATTTCGTTTCGCAACCTAAACTCAAATGCCATTAATCGCTCAGCAGATGAAGATAATCTTGTCATGCGCATTCAAGACTTCTTATCCAGAGGGTGCCTATTCGTTCCGAATGTTGGCAACTATCATAGAAATTCACATTTTATTGACTGTATGATATATTGTGCGATTGCCATATCAAACAAAGGTGTCAAATTTTGAAATCAGAACATTCGTCTATTGTCTATTTCCTGGTCCTTTTCTCGTAAACTTTTACTTGTAAAACCTATTGTGGAAGTTCATATTGCTAGTAGTTTCACATGACATGACCCCGAAATTACATACAGTTTACGTATTTACATTGTGTTAAAAATATGGCAAAGCTTGACAAATAAGGAAGTAGATATGGAACTGATAACCACAATCCAGAGTTTGTATTGCAATACCATAAATCAGGTAAGAACAGGCAATCTTATTTCCAGCAAATTTACGAATAACGCCGGAGTCAGACAAGGAGGGGTATTGAGCCCGCTACTGTTTATTTGTGTAATAGACGAAGTAATTAAAAAGTGCTGGCCAAAAATAAAAAAAATATACCATAGGATACAGAAACCTACAACAAATAAAAATCGAAGCCTGTGTATTTGCAGATGATATTGTTATTGTGGCAAGAACTTAAAGAGCTTTGGAGGAGAACATAAGAATCTGGGAGGCAGAATTAAAAAATTACAATCTAATAATTAATATGGAAAAAACAAAAGTAATGGCAATATCCAAGAAAGATGTCAACCTAAATATTGAAATCAAAGGCAAAAAATAGAACAGGTAGATACATTTAAATACCTTGGAATAATTTTAAATAAGAAAGGGACACAAGAAGACGAAATTGGAAATAGGATAAAAACAGCCACAAGAACATATCATTCGCCATATAAAAACTTCCTAAATAAAAAAGAAATAACAAAGAAAACCAAAATGATAATATTTAAAACAGGCAGGAAAAGAGATTGCAAGCCGCGGAAATGAGGTATTTAAGAAAACTCGTGGGAGCTAGGAGAACCGATAAAAGACGAAGCGAAGATATTAGAAGAGAATTAAAAGTAAAATCATTAAAGGAAAAAATTCATGAAAATAAATTAAAATGGACTGGTCACTTATTTAGAATGAACGACGACAGACAGGTTAAAATGACATGGGAAGCGAGGCCGATAGGGGAAAAACAGGAGAGGCCGATCAAGGAAAACGTGGAATACCAGTGTGATAGAAATATTGCAGAATACAGGAAAATTGTGGCAGGAAGCCAAAGAATTAGCTAGGGACCGAAAAAAGTGGCGTAAGTTCGCAGAGAATAACGAGTAAAGGAGACACCTCGACACCTTACGGTATAAGAGGATCATCGATTATGTTATGTTATGTATGTTATGTAAAAATATAGCATTCTTTACCCACTCTTATAAGGTCCTTGACATTAGTAACGTGACCAACGCCAGAAATCTTAAGAATGACCCTGTTTTTTCAATTACCGTTGCAAAGTTAATCAAGATTAATCTTTTACATTAACAGTAGTGTGAGTAAGAATTTTTGGACATAGGGGTAACTTAGTAAATTAACATTATCTTCAAGTCAACAGTCAACACTCTTTCTGTACGACAAAAAATAAGATGCTAAATGAAGTAGGAAGTAATAATAATACTTACATGTAGTCTAGGATATGTAGTCATATGGGGTTCTTCCTTAATTTGATGTGAATCTCTAAAAACAACTGCTCTGATTACACCTCGTATATGTTCATCTGGCCAAACTCCTAATAAAATTCTCTGTGGTCGTCCTCTTCCTTTTGGTCTTAAATCTAAAAAGCGAATTATAAAAATTAGGAATATCAAAATTATTAAAAAGTTTCTTGATGCTGAAAGCAAAAGTAATGTACATACACATACAATATACACATACAACGCACGTGATGTTTAGAGCACGAGCGACAGCGGCGCGAGCGCTATACGTCGCGTAAGTTCGCAAAAAGTACTTCACGCACAGTTTCATACAATATTTTATCTACGATAAACAAATAAAAAAAACTAACTCTTCGTCACTGGAATTCATTACTATTCTACAAAATTTTTTGAACTTTGACATTTAAAAATTCTAACTTCTTTCAAACCACAAAACTGTCAAAACTTTTGTTGTAATTTATTGCTCACATGTCATCACCATGACAACGCGAAAGTTAAGGATATTTGATTATATGAAAGTGTGCCAAAAAAGAGTGCGAAAAAATAAATCCCATTTAAAATACGTTGTTACTTCACGCACACTTTAAATCCTTCACACACTGCTATGTATAATGACAGTTTTCACAAACTAAAAACTCTATCTCATATTATGTATAAGTTTTTAGTTTGTGAAAACTGTCATTATAGATAGCAGTGCGTGAAGGATTGAGAGTGTGCGTGAAGTAACAATGTATTTTAAATGGGATTTACTTTTTCGCACTGTTTTTGGCACACTTTCATTATAATCAAATATCCTTAACATTCGCGTTGTCATGGTGATGACATATGTGAGCAATAAATTACAACAAAAATTTTGACAGTTTTGTGGTTTGAAAGAAGTTAGAATTTTTAAATGTCAAAGTTATAAAAATTGTAGAATAGAAATGAATTCCAGTGACGAAGAGTTACAGTTTTTTTATTTGTTTATCGTAGATAAAATATTGTATAAAACTGTGCGTGAAGTACTTTTTGCGAACTTACGCGATGTATAGCACTCGCTCCGCTGTCGCTCGTGCTCTAAACATCGCGTTTATTTATATCTATTTTATTGTTCGCAAATAACTATTTTATTGTTCTTAGAGATTTAATTAATAAATAAATAAATTGAAAAAAAAAAGAATTTTACTGCTTTTGCAATCAGTATATTTTTTTCCTTTTTACTTGTTTTCAAATATTTGATGTTTACCACACTGTACACAAATGATTCTTTTGAATCTACATGTACAGTTCATTTAAGAAAAAATTAATTATTAAATAACCTCGTTTAAAATTTAATGCCTATACACCATACACAAGTACATTCATGCTAATTGCGTAACATAAAACGGGAAGCAGCAACATTCAGAAGATACAAAAGACTAACATTATTAGAGAAAAACTACAAAAGAGTTTACTTCTTATCCTTCTTCTTTTTGCGTAGACATGACGCTGTATGATTTTCAATGTTCTTCCAGAAAGTTGTCGTTCCATCGTTTTTTTGGTCTTCCCACTGATCGTCTTCCTATTGGTTAACCGTCTCTCGCCGTCTTTACGGAAATTAATTAAGGAATGCAGCGGGCGTGCTATACTACTACTATACATGAGTTTCATCCTCCTCCTCTATCTTTTCTCCTTCGTAAGGATGTAGAGGCATCATGTAAGTCGTTTGATTATTTCTGTCTAATTATCTCCCTCCTGCGCGTGTTGTTTTGCTTCGGAGAATGAGTAACCAATCATGTCCTTTATTTGGCCCGACCATCGTAATGGAGATCTTCCTCTGGATCTTCTGCTCTCTACGTTGCCTTCAACTATCATTCGTTCCATGCCTTCTCTTTTTCTAGTTATATGTCCAAAATATCTCAGTATATTTTGGTTGATAGTTGTGCTGAGTCTAGTTTTTATGTTAAAATCGACTAATATTGAATTATTTGTGCGATGTGCGGTCCATGGTATGCGCAACATTCTCCGGTAGACCCACATTTCAAATGCCATTACGTTTCATCACCCTCTCCTAAATTGGTGAAGGTCATTAGTGTATAGAAATGTAAGATTGCCATCCAATGTCAGATGACACCTTTGGAGGATATTTGGAGAGAGGGAAACAGAGAAACCCAATAGAAATCTAGCAAAATGTGTCGCAAATACATAGCAAAATAAAATACATACTGTCGCAAATAGCTACAATCGATATCAATTGGATTTTTAGCTTGAATTATAAATAGTAATACCATAGTATAAATAGTAATAGTTTTTGTTTAAGAGATGTCGCTGGATTGCGTCCCAATGGGGATTTCAATGATCTTTGAAATTTCCCTTAAATGGACTAGCTGGTTTTCGATTCAGAGGTGTGCACGCTAGCGCTATTGAGGAAGCCTGAAATTGCAGAAACAGCTCTCCAGCGATTGTGCATCCCTCTGAATCAAAAGCAAGCAAAACCATCTTTTACTTTTTTATCGATTTAATTTAAATTCAAATTGATAAGATTTCATATGGTCATAAAAGGATAATAAAATGTTACCTGATCCACCATCTGCAGAAGGTCCTAACATATTGTGAACACGGTTTGCATAGAGGACGAACGTCGGGTAGGGGATATCGTATTTTCTCGCAGCCTGTGATAGAGACAGTCCTTCCTTAAGTACTGAAAATATTGCCTCTGCCATAGTTTCGGGTCTCCATGATTTTAATGGTCCTCGTTCACGGAAGCGCAAGTTGTGTACAAGACTTTGATTCGTATTCCAACACTTTTGCCACATCGACTGCAACTGGTATTGGTAACTGTCTGCTAGAAAAAAGGAACAAAAATAAAAATATTAGTGATGTTGTCGATAAAACCGTATCGGATATATAAAATCATCACAATCATAATCAACATAATGTTATATTAATCTTTATTAAGGCTACAGAGTAATTTAGAACCAACAGTAGACTATTCTTTGGTTTTATTAATAAAATAAAGGTAAATAAACTAATATAAGCTCCAAGCGCCTATTGTTATAATCTAGTTTTGTCAAGATATTCATTTGATACAGGCTCAGTGGTACCTACAGCTTTTGTATTTTTTTAATATATGTATGTTCTTTCTTTCGTCATTAGAACCAGACAGAACTGGTATAAGGCAGAAACCATTAATACACAATAATATAATTAACTTAAACCCCCTAACATAAATATTATGATTACATCAACATTAGGAAAAGTGTGTTCAATTTCCACATGCGAAAAAACAATCCTATAGTTTTCTCAGTATCTACCACCCTAAATTACCACCCTCAATGTTAAAATCATTTATTAAGCCAAGTCTGAGCGATAATTCCTACCACCGATTTTTTTAAACCTATCAGTGAGAAATACAGACATTCATGGACAACGAAAAAGACAAAATCTCTCTCTAATTTTGCGTTCTTTTTTCGCTCTCTCTCTGATGCTGGCTCTCTTAGAGAAGAAAATTTTTTTTAGATCTCTATTACCTATAAGTTGGCGTAGACAACAAAAACCTTTTTTGCCCTTTGAACTAGTTAAAACGTAATCAGTACGAGTACATATGTATCTGCGAAAGACCAACTAAAACTCATACGAGAAACCGCGTGTGAACCCTGCTTACATGACGACTACCAGTGCGGGAGTGAAATAACAGTAGTATTGGTAAGCATTTTTATAAACTTAATTTAGCTATTGCCTGTACAACATAATTACCTCTCCTAATTCATTTGAACCACACCTGTGATATAGTCCTAATACTTATTTTAATAATTTTGCATAATATTATGGTAGGAGAGCCCAAGCGGAAACTGATTACAAAATACTGATGTATCTGATCCTTGTACTGAATTGAGTAGGCAACTTAAAATCGGTATTTCCGTACTTGTAACTAGTAACGTTTTAAAAATATCTTACACGTCCCTAGTAGTCGTAGCGGTATGGCCGGTATGACTTTCGAAAACAGAATTTGATCATAAGCGGGTGCGTAAAAAGATATCTTACACTGAGTATTTTATTTCTGCACCTATCTACATATTTAGAATAATCTCTCCCCTACTGCTCGGTCATAACTCATATTCCTCAATTTACTGTTCGAATCACAATCATTTACAATTACTGCAGATCATAATTCATAATCCCTCCACTACTGATAACACTATCTGCATATTTCGTTTTTAATTTTTAAGCATACAAAATGTAATATGTAATAAACAAAAATGTAATGTGCCGACAAGCTGAATTTGAGGGTAATACGATATTTTTATCGATGACGGTTTTAAGTAACATGAATCATTTTTCACCGTATTTTTCTATAACGAATATTTCTCTGCGAACGAATACACTGGTAGTAGGATGCGCAGAACTGTCTACGCAGTTAGCTGGTGCAGGTTGTGTCTCGCTTAGGTTTAATTTGCGCCGGGCCTAAGGCACGTCTTAAGCCTAAGATCTGTTGGTGCAACCAGGCATAAGTTACTTAAGAACTATATATTTTCGAAGGCAAACACAAGTAAAATAGGCAAAATGAAGTGTTGTAACGCTAATTGTTTGGCGAAAATATACACCAGTATTGAAGAAGAGGACATCCTGACAGAGGAGAAAGAGAATCACAATCATTCTAGTGATATTAATTTACCAAAGCAAGTTCTAAATAATAACTAAACGAAAATCTGTGGAGGATATCAAAGAAATACCTTCTAAATTCATTCGAGAGAAAATAAAAGTAAATCATTTGGTCGAACAAATAACAGTGCAAGGTATAGGTACAACGGGTCAGAAAAAAAGGTGTATTGTGCTCGGAGGAAAAAATGTCTAGGGTTGGCAAAAACAAAAAAGGAGTACATATGAGAGCCTCAAGAAATTAAATTTATATACAAATAAACACGATTTTTTTGTGATAATATGGGTAGGTACAGATATTATAATTTTCTCTTTCTTTAATAACTTACTTTTTTAATTAGTGCAGTCACTGAAGGTTTTCACCTCCGATTTCGTTGAACCTCCATCGATTTTCATGAAAATTGGTGAGAGGTGAGAGGATACCTCAAGGAACAAAGGTGACATGATGCCAACTTGCGCTTTTACCCTGGAGGTGGATGCGACCTCTTTTCTGGGGTGAAAATTATTTTATTAAAAATAATACCATAAATCGATAGAGGGACAAATTCTAAGCAAAATTTGTTATATTAAGTCATTAACGTAAATCAATACTTTTTGAGTTATTAAAGACCAAAGATTTTATTTTTTCGTAAAAAAAATGCATGTTTTAAAGCTGTTTTTCACGTATAACTCAAAAAATATTAGCTTTTACAAAAAAGTTTTATTCTTACCAAAATTGAAGACAATAAAAAATTGAATACACTATTCACTCAAAGTACTAATGTTAATTCAAAGTGAGTTATAGGTAATTGAATGTATATTTTTTTCGATGAGTACTCAAATCTAAGTACAGTCGGAAAAATGAAAGAATACCCATGAACGAACATATAAAACACGCTGTATTTTTCTGTCACCGTGTCACAAAGAAAATTGTCCAGTGCAAGTACATGTAACAATAACTATTACATGTACTTGCGCTGGCCAATTTTTTGTGTGACACGGTGACGGGAAAATACAGCGTGTTTTATATGTTCGTTCATGGGTATTCTTTCATTTTTCCTACTGTATTCAAGTTTAAATAACGGGAAAACGATGCATTTTATAAAATATACTTGTTACACACTTATCAAAGTACTCCAGAATACCTGACAAATGAGCTCCAGAAGAAGTTAATAGCATCAAAATTAAGCAAGTTATGATGAAACCAGATACATCACACTCTGATGAAACTAAGAGAACCCTTTCGAATTTTTCCACAAAAATTAAAATTTATCGTAATCCTTAAAAAAATTTATTTGTATTAGCATAAGTAATGATTTTAACAATTTTCATCGGTTTAGAATGCATATTTTTGAAAAAAGGATATAATTTAAAAAAATCAGAATTTTTAAAATCTTTAAAACCATCATTTTTATTTTCTTTTGATAATAACTATAAAAATACTCAATATACGTAAAAAATGGTAAATAACCAAATTTTAGTTTTTTCTATACCCAGTATCATACCATTTTTACCATTTCTGTAGGGTGAAAAATAACCGAGATAGAAACGTTTAAAGCTTAAATTTTGCTACGAGAACCATGTAACCGTGGCCATTTAATCTTTCATTTTTAAAAAAGTAAGGAGTTTTAAAGATTATATTTAACGCGTTTTAATAACCTAACCTTTGGAATTAACTTTCAAACCGTTTTTAGGTGAACCTGATATCTTAAAAACTAACGGAGTTATTAAAAAAAAAACGATAACATTTTTTGGAAAAATTTTTAAAAGATAAAGTTTGAAAATTTTTTGGAGCATAAATTTTAATGCTATTAACTTGTTCGGTATCTCATTTGATAGATATTTCTAAGCACTTTCACAAATGTTAAATGAGTTTATTTTATAAAATGGATCTAGTCCTGTCGCCAGGGGGGGTACAACGGCCTCGTTAATTCAGATGGACTTACCCAAGTTTTTTTTATGTATTTTGACCCGTAGAACACGATTTTTTTGGGTAACAGTTGATCCGGATGTCGATAAGATTGTTATAGACCAAGAACTTGAGGAATCAAATAACAGCGATTTTTGGCAAAACAAAACAATATTTTGTATTTTTTGGGTCATTTTAAGCAAAAAATATTTCTACAAGTTTTTTAGTAGGATGCACAGTTTTCGAGATAAACGCGGTTGAACTTTCAAAAAATCGAAAAACTGCAATTTTTAAACCCGAATAACTTTTGATTAAAAAATAAAATAGCAATTCTGCTTAGCGCCTTTGAAAGTTCAAGTCAAATTATGTCGGTTTTGATTATTTGCATTGCTAAAAATTTATTGTGTTATTGTTAAACAAAGCTACAAACAACTAGTGCGTGAGTGATGTTTCTATGATTTCTCATTTAAAATCGAACGAGTAGGTAGAATAGGTACTAGTGCAATCAAGACTATTTCTATGTCACATGCGTTAAAACGCATGTAAAAGCACGGGAAACCCTACGTGTTTATAGCTTTGTTAAACAATAAAAAAATAAATTTTTACCAATGCAAATAATCAAAACCGATATAATTTGACATAAACTTTCAAATGCGGTAAGCAGACTTGCTATTTTATTTTTTAATCAAAAGTTATTCGGGTTCAAAAATTGCAATTTTTCGATTTTTTTAAAGTTCAACCGCGTTTATCTCGAAAACTGTGCATCCTACGAAAAAACTTGTAGAAATATTTTTTACTTAAAATGGCCCAAAAAATACAAAATATTGTTTTGTTTTGCCAAAAATCGCTGTTATTTGATTCCTCAAGTTCTTGGTCTATAACAATCTTATCGACATCCGGATCAACTGTTACCCAAAAAATTCGTGTTCTTCGGGTCAAAATACATAAAAAAAACTTGAGTAAGTCCATCTGAATTAACGAGGCCGTTGTACCCCCCCTGGCGACAGGACTAATCATTTTCCCGTAAATTAAGCTTGAATACTTTGATTTGGGTACTTGCCGAAAAAATATGCATTCAATTACCTATAACTCACTTTTAGTTAACACTAAAAGGTTTTTTTAGTAAGGGGTTTACTTAATTTTTTATTAGCTTCAATTTTGGTAATAATAACTTTTTTGTAAAAACTTATAGTTTTTGAGTTATCTATGAAAAATCGGTTAAAAACATGCATTTTTCTTACGAAAAATTAAAATGTTTGATCTTTAATAACTCAAAAAGCTTTGATTTATTTTAATAACTTTGTAAAACAAATTTTGCTTAGAATGTCCCCCTATCTAACTATGGGGTTATTTTTAATAAAATAATTTTCACCCCGAGAAGGGGTGGCATCCACTCCCAGGGTAAAAGCGCAAGTTGGCACCATCTCACCTTTGTTTCTTGAGATATCCTCTAACCACTCACCAATTTTCATGCAAATCGATGGAGGTTGAACGAAATCGGAGGTAATAGTTCATATCCACCTTCAGTGACTCCACTAAATGTACAGCGAGCAAAATTTACATGAACAGCACTTGAATTTTGTTTGTAGCATTTTTTTTACGAAATGTTAAATATACAGTGATGAACGCGCTAATAACCGGCAGAATAACGCCAAAGATGGAAAACACATTAAGTTGTGAGATAAAAAAATGAAACTAGTGGAGGTGGGATATTTAGCTATAAAATCCTATAAATTTACATTCTACTTATTGTTTCCCACCTTTAGACGTACCAGACGAGTTTTGCAACTGCCACTGTGACAGTGACAGTTTTAGTTGACGTACTCCTGTGATACGTCTGAAGGTGGGAAACAATAAATATAATGTAAGTTTATATGTCTTTATCTCTAAATCTCCCACCTCCACTAATTTAATTTCTTTTTATCTCACAACTTACTATGTTTTCCATCTTTTGCGTTATTTTGCCGGTTATTAGCGCGCTCATCACTGTACAGTGATGAGCGCGCAAAATTACGCAGATGATGAACAACATAATACATTGTGAAATAAAAAGAGATGAAACTAATACAGGTGAAAATTATCGATATAAACGTATAAATTAACATTACCTACATTACATAGTCTCGCACCTTTAGACGTCTATGACAGGACTATTTTATAAAATTAACCTGTCACAGTGACAGTTGTCATACTCCTCCGATACGTGTAAAGGTGGGAAACGATGTTATATAATGTTAATTTATACGTCTATATCGATGATTTCCAGCTCTACTAGTTTCATCTCTTTTTATTTCACAATGTATTATGTTTTCCATCTTTTGCGTTATTTTGCTGGTTATTAGCGTGCTCATCACTGCATATGCATTTCAAAATAGCCATTACAACCCTACAACGATGGTTGTCGAATTGGCAAACAACAACGCCTTATAAACAATTTGGCCCAGTATACACGTAACTGGTTCGTTCACTGCAATCCTAGACGGCACGCGTCGAGTTATCTGGTGTGGTCGCAGAGAAGAGGATATGGGACTACTGATGATGGGGCGAAAAAAGCTCCGAAACCGATATAGACTCTTCCTGCACTCTCCGATTGAACCAGAATATAGTACTGCTGCGTTTTCAGGTTGCAACGAAATTAAAAATGTTTATACATTTTTTTTATTCCTTTTCATTCTACTAAATTAATAGGCAGTTATACAATATGTAGTATCGTGTAGGTTATCTGATCGTTGTTATATACATGTGACTTTCATCTTTAATAATTAGTTCTATACACTGGTGCATTTTCTACTACATATTGTTTTACTTTTCAGCTATTAGTTGGTACTTTTTAGTAGGATTCTAATTTCCGTTGCTTTCAAGTAGATTGCTGTTTTGTTTGTAGTTCCTTTATTTTACGAGTGTATAACATTTTTGTTTGAATTATTAATATTGTCTATGCAATATTTTTTGTATTTATTGTCACCCGATTGCTTCTCCTACGAGCATTGTAGTGCAGACGATCAGCATACTTTTATTCCAAAGCTGTCTTTTCGTACTGTCTCCTTCTTCTTCTTCAAGTGCCGTCTCCTAATCGGAGGTTGGATATCATCATCACTATCTTTACTTTATCCACCGCTGCTCTAAAGAGTTCTATAGAACTGCATCTAAACCAGTCCCTTAAATTCTTTAACCATGACACTCTCCTTCTTCCTATACTCCTTCCGCCTCTTATCTTTCCCTGTATTATCAGTCTTAGCATTTCATATCGCGGTCCCCTCATTACGTGTCCCAGATATTGTAACTTTCTTATTTTTATTGTGTTTATTATTTCGCATTCTTTACCCATTTCTCGAAATACTTCCGTGTTCGTTTTCCTCTGTGTCCATGCTATTCTAAGCATCCTTCTGTAACACCACATTTCAAATGACTGGTACATTTCCCAAATGTTTGCTTGTTTGTATGTTTGATTTCTTAGTTATTATCATGTATTTGGTCTTTTTTATATTCATTTTTAGTCCATATTCTTCACAGAAATTGTTTGTTTTGTTTAGTAGTAGTTGGAGTTATTCAGCAGAGCTTGCCATAATCACGGTGTCATCTGCATATCTTATGTTGTTAATACTGTCTCCACTATTATATTATGGCAAGAAAATATTTAAGTCTCATTCCTGTATTTTCCATATATATTCCATATAGGTATTCCTGTATAGTCTCATACAGGTAGACCTGATGAAACATGATAAACTAATCGGTATTTTAAGGTCATGTAATATCGACGATAAAGACTTCATAATCATTTCAAACCTCTACCACGAACAAAAGGCTAAAATCAGAATAAAAAGCGTAACATCTGGAAAAATCAATATCGAGAAGAGAGTAAGACAGGGATGTGACCTGTAACCTTTGCTGTTCAACGTTTACTCTGAGAAGATATTTAAGATAGCCATTCTGGCAGATAATGCTGAAACACTGCAACACCTAATGGGCAGAGTAACGAGAGCCTGTAGAGAAATTGAAATGAAATTAAATACAAAGAAGACAAAAACGATGGTCATCAGAAAGCACCAAAACAGAAGGGTGAAGGTCAATGTCAACGGAACAGATCTGGAAAGAGTAACAATAACCTTGGAAGTAACATTGATGTAACTTGGGACCACTCACTAGAGATAAGAACACGCCTGGAAAAGGCACGCACACTATTTTACAAAATGCAAAAAGTTGTATGCCACCACCGGCTGGATAACTCATTGAGAAATAGAATACCTAAGTGCTATGTTTTGTTGTTATGTTGTGTTAGTGTTCAAGCCTGGACAATAACAGAAGCAACACAAAAAAGAATCCAAGCATTCGAACTCTGTTGCTACCGTACAATGCTCAGAATATCCTACATGAGCCATACGACAAATGCGGAAGTCTAGCTGAGGATGAACAAGAAAAGAGAGCTTATACCTTATAATAAATAATATTTTGGTCACATTGCAAGAAATCAAAAGTATGAACTGCTCCAACTTATAATCGAAGGCAAAATAAGTAGAAAAAGGGGACCAGGAAGAAGACGCAATTCTTGACTTATTAAAAGCCTACGACAATGGACGAATATGACCTCCATAGAACTATTCAAGGCGGCTGCAAATAAGATTAAATGCGCAACGTCCTTAGGGATAAAGCACCATAAGAAGAAGATATGTATTCCAATTTCAATTATTGTTATCACAATTTCACTGCTAGTACATAATTACACTTCTTAGTTTTACTGCTATCTCCATTGATTTAAATAATTTATCTACCCGACGCGAGACGCGACATGTGGATCTAATATTTTTAATTTAATTCATATTTTTCTCCGATATAACCACAGTACTGATTTCCTTCGATGGTAAAATGTTTGACTATCTCAGAAATCATGTGCTTCCATTATAATAAACTCTTTCATGACTACAACTTACAATTTTCATCATTGATACCATTGATTGAGACCATTTATATTCTTTTGATTCTATACTTTTGTGTAGACTTCAGAATTGAAGAAAATGTACTTGAAATTTATTTCTATTTCTAGAGCTCTAGAGTTCTTTTTTTATAGTGCTTATTTCACCTCAGAGTATTTTCTTATTAAAGTTTTTTATACACTGCTACTGATCAGAACCTCCCAATATTTTGACTTCAATCTCTTAGTTTACTTTATATGTAACTTAGAATTATATCTAACTCATCTATAGATCTTGTACTCCACTTGTACAGTTGAGTCCGCGAATCTTTACCCGTGCGTCATCATTTAAAGCATACAAAATAAGTCGGTGATAAGTCGCAAATTGAAATTTACTAAACGCAACAGCAAGTGACAGTAAGTGACTTGCTGTTGCGTTTAGCAAATTTCAATTTCCGACTTATCATCGACTTATTTTGTATGCTTTAAATGATGACGCACGGGTAAAGTTTCGCGGACTCAACTGTAATATTTTACGATTGTATCGATTGCTACGATTGTAAGCGTCTCGTCTTTTTGCTAACATCTTTATTTGTGTGGATCAGCTTCTTTCGTGTTAATTTCTTCTAATATCGATTGGTCGGTATTAGAAGTTATTCATATTGTAGAAGATCGAGAAGCCTTCTCAATGGTGTTCACCAACGTCGGATAATTCTGATATGGCACGTGAAGAAGAAGAAGATCGATTCGATGTCTTAGATTAGTTTATTAGAGTCAGCGATATTTTTACGTCAGCTACCACGTTCAGGATAGAAAATTTATCGTTTTCCCTTTTGCTTAATTCTACCCAATTTGAATATTGTATTTAAAATAGAATTAAAAGGAGAACAACAAAAGTTGGAATTAAAAGACTAAACAAGTAATTGGACTTCGTAAGTCCTAGGTTTTCACCCAAAGTAATCGAAAGTAGAACTGGAAGTCGATATTTGAACGCTTCGTGCAACTTTGCGCCGATGGATAAACGATTTTACTAATTGTGAGTCATTTTTACTAAACTTTGGGTTATTATTGTTTAAACAGAAATGACTTCAAAACCGAAACTAAAGATTCAAACTCAACTTTTCAATACGCTTCGATTGATGTGTTACATGTAATATTTCTGCGACTATAACGGCACTTCTGGTTAGAACTTTTTAACCGGAAATGATATAAAAACCAAAATTTTACATTTATTCTCATCCTGCTACGGCACGTCGAATGATATATCGCTTATACTATTTCGGTGACTTTAAAACAATACTTACGGTTGCAACTCTAAAACCGAAAGTCCGATGTCAAATTTCTCATCTTTAATACCATCCATGGGTTATAAGCTTTCATTCGACATCTCATTTGTCATTATATCTGCATTAATAACGGAGGAGAAAGACAGACGGACAGACAGTCATGAAACCGGAAGTATATATTTGTTCTCTTTTTGCGAAGTCGCGTCGAATAATAAATCACTTGTACTATTCCGGTGACTTTAAAATATTACTTCTGGTCGCATTTCTAAAGCCGGAAGTCCTAGGTCAAGTTTCTCACATTTAGTACCATCCGTGGATTCTAAGCTTTCTTTAGACACCTCCGTTTGTCATTCTGGCTGGTATAGTGGAGGACTTATATTCGCGGTCGGACGGACAGAGCCTATGTCAAATTTCTCACCTTTAGTACCATCCTTGGATTATAAGCTTTCATTTGACATCTCATTTGTCATTGTACCTGGTAAAATGACGAAGGAGTTATATTCGCGGTCAGACGGACAGACGGAGAGACAGCGTAGGTAAAATTTCTAACCTTTATTACCATCCTTAGATTATAAGCTTTCATTTGACACCTCATTTGTCATTCGACCTGGTAAAATGACGGAGGAGTTATATTCTCGGTCGGACAGACAGCCTAGGTCAAATTTCATCATTCTAGCTGGTATAAGGACGGAGGAGTTATATCGACGGTCAGACAGCCTAGGTAAATTTTCTCACCTTTAATACCATCCTTGGATTATAAGCTTTCATTTGACACCTCATTTGTCATTCTAGCTGGTATATTGACGGAGGAGCTGTGATCACAGACAGACAGACGGACAGACGTGGATAATTCAAAGTTTTCACATTTTTTCAAAATTGGGTGAAAACAACAAAAACAATAGGTATATATTTAATGTATTTAACAATTGATTATTATCATCAATGGCGTTAGAAGTCTTTGCCGCATTTAGTGTTTCTTACATAGAATTTGTTGGTCCTGTGTTACTATTTCCCATTGTCTCCCTCCCATTTTCTTCATATTCTCTCTCACTGCATGTTTCCACCTTTTTCTAGGCCGTCCTGGATCTTCCATTTGGTTTTTCCCAAAAACATTGCATATAAGGTGATTGTCGTTATTGCTTATCACATGTCCTGCACATCTTAGCCTATTGGCCTTTATACGTATATCTCACTACATTTTTCTATCTGAAGATAGACTCGAACTCGTTGTTGTGTCTGCGCCTCCATTTGTTTGTCACGCTCTCTCTGTTTATCTCTATTAATCGAAGGTTTTTTAAGTTCCCACACCAGCAATATATTTACTTCTTTTTTAGTTAGCGTCCATGTTTCGCTTCCATTCGTAAGTACGGTTTTGTATCTGGATTTTTACAGAAAAGTTAGATATTTAAACTCTTTAACCACTTCGAAGTTATGATCGTTTATAATAACATTTTGTCTTATTAGCCGTCCTTTATATTTGAATCGACTTGTATTTGACCTGTCTTCATTTTCTTTTAGCCCAATATTTCATGCAGCTTCTTCAAAACTCGAGAAAATATCTTTAATTTTTAATGTTGATTGTGCTACTGAATCTGCGTCATCGGGAAAAACAAATACCATCTTTGCTTCCCAAACATCTGTCTGTTTTTTTTCGGATAAATTTTTCGTATGCCATTTTCTAATGGCAGGTTAAACAACAATGGGACGGTGGATATCTCTGTCTTATTCCAGAATTTATGCAGAAAGCATAATTATAACTTTTGTAAAGGAGTTACTTACACGTATTCGCGTTATCTCAGCTGGTTTCTTAGGTGTGCCTAGCTCAACCATTGCATTCTATAGTTTTAGCTGAATTATTGAATCATAAGCCTGTTTGAAATCTATAAAGATCTGACGTATCACTATATCTTTGTATCACTTAGGTATCTGACGTAGTAAGATCATTGGTAGCACTAACTATTTCTTCGGCGTATGGTAATGATAGTAGTAATTGATTTATAGTGTACTTTCATTATACAGGGTGTAACGAAAATACAGGTCATAAATTGAACCACATATTCTGGGACCAAAAATAGTTTGATTGAACCTAACTTACCTTAGTACAAATGTGCATACAAAAAAAGTTACAACCCTTTGAAGTTACAAAATGAAAATCGATTTTTTTCTATATATCGAAAACTATTAAAGTTTTTTATTGAAAATGGACATATAACATTCTTATGACAGTAGCATCTCAAGAAAAAATTATAGGGAAATTTGGACACCCTATAAAAATTTTATGGGGGTTTAGTTCCTTTAAACCCCCCAAACTTTTGTGTACGTTCCAATTAAATTATTATTGTAGTACCATTACTTAAACACAATATTTCTAAAACTTTTTTGGCTCTTAGTACTTTTTCGAAAAGTCAGTTTTTATCGAGATATTTTGAATATTTGTCAAATCCACCACATATTTGTATATGGTTAAGTACGATTATGGATACTTGGTAATAATATGAAAAATTATTGTATGATTTACATTTTTAGGT
Organism: Diabrotica virgifera virgifera; assembly: GCF_917563875.1. Lineage (NCBI taxonomy): Eukaryota > Metazoa > Arthropoda > Insecta > Coleoptera > Chrysomelidae > Diabrotica > Diabrotica virgifera. The sequence continues at coordinate 112,621,928 of NC_065449.1, forward strand.
ATATTTTGAACCGTATTAAAAAAGAAGCCATATCTCGATAAAAGGTGCCTTCTCGAAAAAATACAAAGAGGCAAAAAAGTTTTAAAAACATTTTGTTTAACTAATGGTATTGCAGTAATAGTTTAATTGGAGCGTACACAAACATTTGGGGGGTTTAAAGGAACAAAACCCCCATAAAATTTTTATGTAAACATATTAAAAAAGAAGCTGCAACTCGATAAAACTGCCTTATCGAAAAAATACAAAGAGCCAAAAAAGTTTTAAAAATATTGAATTTAACTAATGGTATCACAATAATAATTTAATTGAAACGTACAGAAAAGTTTGGGGGGGTTTAAGGGAACAAAAACCCCATAAAATTTTTATGGGGAGCACAAATTGAACTATAATTTTTCTTTAAGATGATCCTGTCATAAGAATGCCACATGTCTATTTTAGATAAAAAATCTCTAATAGTTTTCGATATATTCGAAGAAATCGATTTTTATTTTGTAATTTCAAAGGGCTATAACTTTTTTTCTGTGCATATTTGTACTAAGGTAAGTTAGGTTCATTCGAACTATTTTGGGTCCCAGAATATGTGATTTAATTTATGACCTTTATTTTTGTTACACCCTGTATTGTTATGTGTGTATATTAGGTTTTTCTATTTAAATAAAGATCTATCTGTCTATATATTCTTTTAACAACATCTAAGCAAAAGTCCTTTTTTCCTCTCTTACGTATTGGTACAACGATCCTGCCACACAATTTCATGACCTAATTTCTCGTTTGATTAACTGTTCAGTGGTCTTATGGCTTTTTACTGTGGTTATTATGTGTCTGTATATCTTGTAAAAAAATTTGGTGTACCGATATATGTTAGGAACTATAACACTATAATATAGCATGTTTTTGGCGAGTGAAGCTAAAAATTAAAATAATAATCATAAAAAATATCTTAACAATTTAAACACCAGTAATGATTCTGTCGATATCATCCCATATAAACATGAAAGAAAATAAGTAAGTGGGACAAACAGCAAACAATTTTAATACCATTATCTTCTTGAGTACAGGGTAGGTTTTATCTGTTTCGTCTTTACAGGACAGGCATATTATAGATCTTTCTGAATGTCTTCCTTTTGATTTTTGGATTCTAATTGAGTGTTTTTTGGACAGTCTTCGTCTTTCTTCCTGTAAATATATTGTCTTTCGTTTATCAGACGCTCAAGTGCTTCCAACCTGTGCATCGTTGTTGATTTTAAAGTTTATGTCTGACATGAAAATATATATAGAGTTCTACATCTACTACTACTAAAGTTAGAGTAACACATCTAGAGTTCTTTACATTGAGCTATTTCTGTTGTATTAAATTTTCAGAAAGAGTCCAAAAAGAAAGAGTTCAGAAAGCTTCCACTTTTGCTGGTAGTAGAGCTGCTTTAAGACTGAGCTGAGATGACTGACTGAACAAATATTATTTAACAGATTTTTAAATGAAGAACTGGTACCATAGACATGGAAAGAAGGATTTATGAGATATATACATAAGAAAGGTAGTAAACAGGAGCCAAATAACTACAGAGATATTACCGTAACTTACACACTAAGTCGACTGCACGGAAGAATATTAAAAGACCTCATATGTGAAAAGTATCATCCATACGAATCAGAGCAACAAAGCGGCTTTAGGGCCGGTAGATCCACAATGCAGCTAATATTGGAAGCGATCACAACCTAGTACTTGGAAAAATCAGAATACAGCTACAAACAAACAGGAAAGAAGACCTTATTAAATGTGAGACAAGAATAAAAGTATACCCTGGTGACTGCCGCCCTAAGTAGTCCTGCACTACTGGATTCAAACTATTCCTTCAAGTTCTTAAGCCAGGTTATTCTTTGTCTATCCACATTTTGCTTTCCTCGAATTTTGCCTTGCATAATAAGTTGTAATGATGAGTATTTTCCCCTTTCATCACATATCTTAAGTACTAAGTTTTCGGGTTTTGATAGGTAATATTATTTTCGCTTCAATTCCTATCCTTCTCGTTACTTCCATGTTTGACATTATTTGAATCCATGATATTCTTAGGATTCTCCTGTAACACCAAAATTTAAAGGCGGTCCAACTTATTCAGATGCACTTGTTTTAGTGTTCACTCTTCCAAGTCATAAAGAATAGTAGAGAATACGTAACAACGAATCATGCTTAGGTGTAGTTCTTACCTCATATCCCGACAACAAAGAAACTTGGTCTACCTACATTTTTTGTTATCCATGCTCCTAAGTATTTGTAGGTATCTACACTCAACTACAGTATTTTCAAGACTCAATTGGATGTCTGCATTTGCTGATTTAGTTATGATTATTCATTTAGTTCTACATTCAACTACAGAATTTTTAATAATCAATTGGATGTTTGCATCTGCTGATTTAGTTATGATCATGCATTTAGTTTTCTTTAAATTCATCGTCAGTCCGTATTCATAACAGTATTTATTAAGGCATTGCATTACGTTCTGTAAAACATTGTTGTTATCCATCATAATTACTGTATCTTCTGCAAAACGTACGTTAATCAAAACCTCTCCATTGATAGATCTATCTTCTATTGAATCTGAGAACGCTTCTTTAAATACCACTTCACTGTAGACTCTGAAGAGTAGTGGAGACAGCACACAAACTTCGCAGGCTCCTGTCTGTATTATGATATCTCAGATTTTATGGTTGTCAAATCTTATGTTTAATCATTTGATTCCAATATAGATTATAATTGTCATATCACTACTGTATTTTTTTGGTTTTTAATCAATTTACAAGCTTTGTATATTGAACCTTATCAAATGCCTTTTCAGGTCTACAAAACATAAAAGCATATACTGATTTAGTTTCATGAAGCTCTGGACTAACACATTCAAGCCGAACAAGGCATCTGTTGTGCTCGCACCATTTCTAATTTCCTATTCAATAATTTTAACAATTCTTCTGGGTATTATTGCAAAAATATTTGACAAAAATGTATGACTCGTTAAATCTACAACTTCTGTGATCTGTGAAGGCTGTTGCACTTGACTTTTGGGAATTGCTACGAAGGATGATTGCAGCCATTGTCTGTTTATTGTGTCAGTCTGATATATTAATATATTAAATTAAAGAGTTCAGCCAATACATCAACATCTTCATCAATGAGTTTTAATAATTCGATGGGTACATCATCTGGTCCAGTAGCTTTGCTCTCTTTTCTGTTTTTGATGGCTTCTCATAATATTGGTGGTTCGACACCTTCTGTGGTTTAGAATGACATTTCTTCTCTTTCACCATTGAATAGTTGTTGGATGCAATTGATCCAGTGACAGAATCTCTCCTTCATATCAGTGATAATGTTGCTATTAGGATTGAAAAACTTTATCTTTCAATTGCCAGATGACGCTAGTCACCTAATCCATTCACCTCAGTTGCAGTGTGGGACTAATATATGTCGAAAAATTTACTGGATTAGAGAAAAGCAACCTATGCATTCTCTTCTTCTTCTTCAGGTGCCATCTCCGCTACGGAGGTTGGCAATCATCATAGCTATTTTAATTTTTGAGGCAGTAGCTCTAAATAGTTGTTTCGAGCTGCATCCAAACCACTCTCTCAGGTTCTTCAACCATGAAATTCGTCTTCTTCCGATGCTTCTTCTGCCATCTATCTTTCCCTGCATTATGAGTCGTAGGATGCCATACTTCTCGCCCCGCATCACATGTCCGAGATACTGTAGCTTCTTTTCTTTAATTGTAAGTTCAACTTCCTTTTCTTTACCTATTCTTCTCAGTACTTCATTGTTTGTAACTCTATCGACCCAGGAAACCCTCATAATTTTTCTATAGGTCCACATTTCAAAGGCGTTAAGTCGTCTCATTGTCTCTACATTTAACGTCCATGATTCCACTCCATAGTATAGAACACTGTAGACGTAACATTTTGTTAGGCGTACTTTAAGAGCTAATGTTAAATCTTTGCTACATAGGACCTTTTTCATTTTTATAAAATTAGAACGTGCTTTTTCGATTCTGACTTTTATTTCTGCAGTGTAGTCGTTATTTTCTGTTATAAGCGTTCCTAGGTAAGTGTACTTTTTTACTCTTTCGATCTGCTGGCCCTCTACTATCAAGATTTCGTTAGTATTATGGTTGTTTTTACTAATTTTCATAAACTTCGTCTTTTTGATATTGAGAGAGAGTCCGTACTCCCTACTACACCTTACTATTTTACTCATGAGTCTTTGCAGGTGTTGTAAACTATCGGCTATTATTACTGTATCATCTGCATATCTGATGTTGTTAACTAAGACTCCATTTACTCTTATGCCGACTGTTTCATCTTCCAGAGTTTCTCGCATTACCTCTTCAGAATAAGCGTTAAATAATAGAGGTGATAGTATGCAGCCTTGCCTGACTCCTCTCTTTATTTCCATTTCTTCAGATGTTTCTTTTTCAATTCTTACTATTGCTCGCTGATTGTAATAGAGGTGTGTTATGAGTCTTAAATCTCTTTCATCTAGATTTTTATTTTTTAGGATTTCCATGAGTCGATCATGTTTTACTTTATCAAACGCCTTATTGTAGTCTATAAAACAGACGTAAAGAGGATGGTTAACATCCAAACATCTCTGTGTCAGCACGTTGAAGGAGAATAATGCCTCTCTGGTACCCATGCCATGGCGGAACCCATATTGAGTGTCACTAATATCCAGCTCCAGTTTAGAGTGTATTCTGGCGTGGATAATTTTCAATAGAATTTTCAAGGTATGTGACATTAAGCTTATGGTTCGGTAGTCACTGCATTCTTTTGCATTCACCTTCTTTGGCAAACACACAAAGGCTGATGTCAACATTTCTCTAGGGATGATTCCTGTAGTATAGATAGCGTTGAACAGTTCTACTATTATGTCCAGGTTTTTCTCGTTGACCAACTTTATCAGCTCGCTAGGCAATTCATCTGGACCAGCAGATTTATTGGTTTTCATAGAGTTTATGCATTCTCTGAAGAGCCTCTAACAAGAGGTGAAATCGTCGATAAGAGTGCTGGTTGCGCTCTCTAATCTAAGTAAAAATTAAGACATTTTTGGGCTCGCATTGCAACTGAATAAAAATGGTATACATTTTTATTTTATAGTAGTATTACTCCGTGGAGTAACTAGGTGCATTTTCCGTTGGAACTTTACCAAGCTGCAGACGGGGGTTGTGAATTGCATAGTGTAGAATTCCTTCCCTTTTGTCTTCACTGCAGCATCCATTTGGCTTGCAAATTGTAGAAGCCTTGGAGGTGTCACCAGGGAAATGTACCAATAAATAAATATTTTCAATTTAAACATCTTTTAGTAATATTTTTAATATTTTTCAATATTATTAATGTTGCTATTAGGATTGAAAAACTTTATCTTTCAATTGCCAGATGACGCTAGTCACCTAATCCATTCACCTCAGTTGCAGTGTGGGACTAATATATGTCGAAATTTACTGGATTAGAGAAAAGCAACCTATGCATTCTCTGAAGAGCCTCTAACAAGACTAACAAGAGGTGAAATCGTCTATAAGGTGCTGGTTGCGCTTTATTTGATAATATCCCCTTTATCATTTTTAAGGATATTCGTTTTTGTGATTTTTCTAGAACCTGTAACTTTTTGATTTTTTTTTTGTATAAATTAAAGCTATCATACTTTACGTATCCTTTACGTATACTTTATCATACTACGAATTTCTTAAACAAGGAAGAAGAAGCAGAAGCTGTGTAAGTTTCTGATGTACTATTTGATATTGAAGACCACTTTCCAATTTGGATAAAGAGGTGAAAAGGTGCAAATGTTGTAATAAATCGTATACGAAACTAGTCTATTCAAAATGCTGCTTCCATTAAATTTATGAAATAATGAAATACAGAAGATACAAATTTGTTTTCGGAACTATGTATCACCATAAAATATAACTTTTACCTTTTCTCCTTTCTCTCTATAAAACTACTATGTCTTTTGCTATATTTACTCTACTCTACTCTGTGGCGTTACAATACAACCCATTGTGGGTTTTAGCCGATTCAACAACATGCCTCCACTGTTCTCTATCTTGAGCAACCTCTGTCCAATTCTCCACGCCCATAGCTTTCAGGTCTCCTGCGATACTATCTCGCCACCTTACCATATACAAGCCTTACTGTTCTTTAGTCAGAATGTCCTCTGAGGTGTCCTGCCCATTGGAGTCCTGGTCTATTTATTTTATGATGTTGGCGTCTGGGTAAAGTTCTTCGAGCTATTTGTTCGTTCTTATCCTATATTGTACAATTGTACTATAAAGAGAGTAACAAATCAAAATGTTTTGCTGAAGATGGAGAACGAGTGCGAAGTCATAAAAACCATACACACGAGAAAACTGGAATATCTAGGCCACATAATGAGAGGGAAAAAGTACTCCCTGCTAGGGCTCATAATCCAAGGAAAAATCTCGGGAAAGAGAAATATGGGACGTAGGAGGATTTCCTGGTTGCGAAATTAAAGGGAGTGGTACGGCTGCAGTTCAATACAATTGTTCTGAGCTGTAGCCAACAAAGTTAAGATCGCTGTGATGGTAGCCAACCTTCGATAGGAGACGGTGCTGTAAGAAGAAGAATCCTATATTGTCCTGATGCTTCATCTAGCACAGGCCCAAAGATCTTCCTTTTAGGATTTTTCTTTCCCAAACACGTACTCTGTTCGTTTGCCTTTGTTATCGTCCACGTTTCGCTTCCATACGACAACGGATCATATGATTGTTTTATATACTTGTATCTTCGTACGTCTTGTTAGTTGTTTTGATTTTATAAGGTTTTGAAGGGCATAAAGACACCTGATGTCGACATGTATCGTATTGTTTATTTCTTGTGATCCGATATTGTCTTCAGTTATTATTGTTGTTAGGGGCCGTTCAAGTATTACGTAACGCAGTTTGGGGAGGGGGATTCAAAAATCTTCAAAAATTACGTTACGCAATAGTTAAACGTCCATTAGAGTGCGTTACGTAGGGGGAGGTGTCAAAAATCTTCAAAAATCGCGTTACGTAATATTGCGAGCGAACGCTAACTTACAAGATAGGTACTTAAATTTTCTCACGCGCTCAAAGTTAAAGTCATCGATGGTGATGTTCTGACAGATTCTGTCTCTGCTTTGGTTAATGTGGCTCATATACATATATCTCTCGTCTTATTTTCGTTGATTAGGAGCTCCATCTTCTCTGCTTCCTTCTCGAACCTTACGAAAGTCTCCTTCATCCTTAATCGGATGTTTAAATTGATTCTTACTTGAAAAAATAAATTCAACTTGATTCAATTAGTAATCAGTTTTACGATCTGCTTGTTAGATCGCCTTTGAAATAAATGACTAATTATTATCATTTGTTTAAATTTATTATTTCCACGTACCTACTTGAAATGCAGTTTTGCTATTCGTTTGTTTATTGTGTACGTGTTAAAAAAATATACATAAAATCTGAATTTCTTAAAACAAGATATTATTTTAAAAATTACCTACAATAATAAATCATAAAAAGGTAATAGAACCAGACTTTTGATAAATAAAATTTACGATCTATTGTACATTTAACAATAAACATGCTCTTGTTATTAATAACATAATATTATTTAATAGTTTCGCTAAATGCTCTACTAACGTTTTCGAGAATTATTATAATCTATGACGCACACTAGATGTTATATACATTACTTTTGTTAATTAATCAATTAAAAATGATTCATTAATTCCAATTGGGTGGGATTAAATAAAATGAGGCAATTAAAGTTAATAGTTCTTTATTAAGTAACTTTTATAAACAACGCAAAAGTTCTTATAAACAAAACATGGAAACTATCTCAAATATAAACTTAAACGTATCAGTTCCGTTAATCAAAAATAATTATTCCTTTAATCCGTCTACAGCTTTTGGTAGAGTAAAATAATAATTTTATTATGGCAACACTATTGCTTTAAGTAAAGATGAGTATTAAAATACTGCGACCTATATTTAGATGCCATGTTTTCTCATAGTTTCAATCATTTTTACGATAAGATATAAACAATTTAGCATTCCTAAGTCATACACTGACCTTACAGTAAAATACCTAATAAGAACACATTTTTTTTATATGTCAAACGATTTTGCCAATGCAAACCTTCTCACATACAATAATGCAGCGGTTCTCAAACTTTTTTAGTCGCGGCACCCTTGTAGGGCTAAAAATATTTCGGGGCACACCAAGCCTTGAAGCGATTTGGGAAACGACAAAAATGAAAAAAATACAATTCTGAGGCTCATTTGATTTCAATATAAACTTTATTTCAGATCAATAAAATACAGTACATTTGATAAAAAAAATATCCTTACTTAATGTGATGAATGAAACTGTTTCGATGATGTTTTAATTATATCCTTTATAATTATGGGAATCTTTGTAAGTTTGACCCTCAAATCCCTTGATGCTTGAAGTTTGCTTCTGTATTTTTTGTTTTTAATGTAAGCATATGCGGAGAAAGAAGACTCACAGAAATAAGTCGATGTGAAACACACAAGTTTTTTCACTGCAACCTTGCCAACAACATTATTTTCTGAATATACCTGCATCCAGAACTCTTCTTGGCTTCCTTCACGGTATTTGAGTTTTAAACTGCTATCTTCGCTGATCTCAAGTAGATTTTGAAAAACTTCATTTGTCATTCCGACAGGTTTATTTTTTGGATCGAACGAAAACGAGTCCATCATCTAGCTATATAAGTCAACTGAGTTAATGCCAGGAAAATAGTTTGCAATACTTTCTTCCAAACCTTGCAAATGAGCAATAACAATTTCAAAGAAGTTCGTTTGAGGATTGAGTTCATTTGTTATAACTGTAATCGAGAGAAAGTACAAATAGTCAATATGTTTCGACTGGACAGTGGCGCAGCGGCCGGTTGTTCGACTTTTCTTAAATATTCCATGTCACCCTTTGCAAATGCTTGAAGCACCCCAGGGTGCCGCGTCACCCACCTTGAGAACCTCTGCAATAATGAATATATTAGGAGTAGAATTTGTAATTCTCTGCAACTCTCTGCCATAACAATGTTTGAATATGAACCGCGACATATCTTTTTTTTTTGTATCTTTTAAAAATGCATATTTTAAAATCAAAGAGAAACGTCCTGCGAAATAGCATATTTCATAAATAAAAATAGGTGATGAAGTGACAAATTAAGAAATCGAAGTGCAGAACGCTGTAACTACTTCATATAGTTAAGCGCGTAATAGTTCTCGGAACTTGCAATTTAATGACAGAAACTTTCATTCAACTGTAACATTTTATAGGCATATCATTACTACACTAAACAGATATAACTATGAGAAAGTGCATTTTATTGCAAATACAAATTACCTTAATGCACCAAAAGTACTAACTATTTACAAATATATTATATGTTGAGTCGCAGTATTTTAGTCCAGGACGTATCTGTAAAAATAAGTACATTTAGATGTTGAAAGGTGACTCATATTTTTTTGCAGGAATTGCTTGGAAATAACTCATATAATAATAATTGAGTTATCCTCACACTCAAAAAGGTTCGGAATATTGTTTAAATAATCAAAATGTCAAAAAATAAAGAAAAAATTCGATTTTTCTTCGTTTTTTGATTATAACTTGCAAAGTATTCATTTCCGAAACAAGTTGCCAACACAAAAGTTGCGTAATTAAATTTCGTGCAAGATAGGATTGGATAAAAATTTAAAAATTGTCATCCTTGTTGAAAAATAGCAATAATTGCAAAAAAACCATAAAAAACAAGTATTCGAATTTTACTTTTTTCAACCATTTATGCTACACTTAGGACCTTCACATTTCACCCAAGAAAACCTTATGATACAGTATAACAATACTTTAAATTTCGTTAAGATCGGTTCAATAGATTTCGCAAAAACAATTGCAAACCAGCTTTCGCAAATTTTTTTTCAAAATTTTGCAGGATTGAAAATAAAGCAGATAGCAAATTAAAATTTTTTAAAATATAGAAGAATACTGTAACTTTCATTTGCAATTTGCAAAATTAAAATCCGTTAATTAGTACGGCGTCAGGATTTTTTTAAATAAACATTAATTTATTTTCTTATAAACAAATAAAATATCGTTTAAACTACGCAATCAAACTAAATTTATAAAAGCTCATAGAAAAGGTCTTTAAAAACGCTTTTTTTAAAAAAAGTTAGGTTATAAAATGTATAAAAAAACCTTTGCATGGTGATCGAACTTGTGTATATTAGGTTGTGAGTCAAGCACGTTAAAATTTACCCAATTAGACATGCGAACCGAAAGTTTTTGACAGTTGGTCATAATATTTGCTTATTGTCTGAATGTATCAAATAAGTTTGATTTTTGTGGGATTAAAATATTAAAATACAATAAAATATAGAGTAAGAAAAATTAGATAAAGATTAGTAAAATTTTGTCGGAAATCAAATTGTGTAAATTGAACATTTTACATCTTCCAAATAGAATATATAACTTTTCATTACAATACTAAAATATTTACACTTAAGTACCTGTTGCTTCTAAAAACTATTTAAAAAGTAACTACCAGCATAAACTTACTTTTGTCTCTGTTCTCACAACAATAAAAACTAAATCACTTAACAATTATTACCAACAACACATTTGTTTGTCCACATTCGCAATATCCAATAATTTTTGACAGGTCATTGGAATGTCAAACGCATGTCAAATCAGAGCAAACGCATCCGCTGTCCTGCGCGTAGCACCAAAAATTATTGTTTATTTAAAAAAATTCCTGACGCCGTGCTAATTAACCTAGTTTAATTTTGCAAACTGCAGATGAAAGGTACAGTGTTCTTCTGTGATAAAAAAAATTTAATTTGCTATCTGCTTCATTTTTAGTCCTGCACAATTTTGAAAAATTGCATTTTTTTGCAAAAGGGATTGCAAAATTTTTTTTTGCAAAATCTATTGAACCGATCGTAATGAAATTCACAGTATGATTTTATTACATCATATTGTTTTTCTGGGTGAAATGTGAAGGTCCTAAGTGTAGCACAAATGGTTGAAAAAAGTAAAATGCGAATACTTGTTTTTTATGGTTTTTTTCGCAATTATTGCTATTTTTCATTTTTCAAGAAAGGTGAAAATTTTTTAAATTTTTAACCAATCCTATCTTGTAGGAAATTTAATTATTCAACTTTTATATTAATGCAATTTTTCTCCGAAATGAACACTTTTAAAGTTATAATCGAAAAACGAAGAAAAAAGTCGAATGTTTTCATTTTTTGACATTTTGATTATTTAAACAATGTTCCGGACATTTTTGAGTGGGAGGATAACCCAATTCCTATTGTATGAGTTATTTCCAAGTAATTTCGGCAAAAAAATATGAGTCACATCTCAACATCCACCTCAAAACAGATGCGCCCTGGACTATTTTCATATTGTCGTTTTTCATAATCATAAAAATTACTTATTACGAAGATAATAACCGCTGCCTGACGGTATTAAAACTAACAATAAAAATAAAATATCGCATGTCGAGAGTAAAATAACATACATGCAACAACAGGAGCAATATAATAATTATTATAAATACAGCTTCAGTTGGGCACAATTGCTGTATTGTTAATAATAAACCACATAAAACTTGTGATGTGAGTTAATATTATCTTAAAACTAAAAGCCACGGAATGATGGGAAGTAAACTAAAACCTACTTAAATGAATTGGTAGAAAGGGTATTTTTATTATAAGTTATCTCTGGAATGTTTTCTCTTACTGGGAATATTATTTTAATGTATTTGCATTCGTGTATAGATATTCTATAATGTAGAATTTAAACATACCTAATACACTTGAATGTACCTATAGGTACATACAAATAGAACCATCCGTAACTACAACGTATAATACATTGCTTATGCAGATTATTTTATTGGCGAAATGATAAATATATGCTTGTTCAATTAAAACCCATCGTTGGTTAAGTTAGCCTTGGACACAATGGTAATCACTCAACTGACGTTCTGCAAAATAACTGTTTTACTACGATTTTAAGTATTTTGACTTAAAAATGGCGTTTGTTGTTTCACAATTCCTTCAAATATTTACCTGCGGCCATTCATTTTTTGTGTGTTGAAAGTTTGCAATCATTGCAAATTCATACGCGAATGCAAGCAGTGTCTGGACAGGCATGTTTTGCGTATCCATTTATCTAGGAATGGTGCCGAAAATTAAGAGTGAAAAAGAGGAGATGAATGCCAGGTTCACTCAGTACTGCATCAACAGACAGGAATGTGGCATGTGAGGAAGGCTTGAGTAGAAAAAATCGTCGAATTTCAATCAGAGCATTTTCAGAATATATTGGTGTGAGTATAGGATCTATCCACAGTATGGTACACAAACTGGATTACAGCAAATTTTGTGCACAAGGGCTTCCTCGCGTTTTGTCAGGGGACCAAAACAGCTTGCGAATGTGTTTATCTTTGCAACATCTCACGGAATACAGGCAAAACTTTCATACAGACAGACTTTCTTTCGTCAATAATTTCTGGTGCCTAATATTGGTGTCATTAATTTAAACTATCCAGGAAGCTGTCACTGATGCAATGGAAACACGCAAATTCTCCTCCATCCGTATCCGCTGAATCAAGCAATAAGATGAAAACGTCCAGGGAAGCTCTCACGTGGTGTCATTCTTCTGCACGACAATATAGGCTTCATTGATTATCGTGCAATGTAGGCCAACAGCCACAAAATTCTTTAAGTAGGGTCTAGACCCGTTGGGAAACAATGGGGCGTGTGCTACAATTGTATTGGTAATTATTTGTAGATATATTTGCCAATATGTTTTTACACCAAAGATGGGTTTCAATTGAAAGCGTCGTATATTATAAATATACATTAACCTAAGTTAAAGACCAAAATCCGAATTTAACCAAGATAGCGCCTCTTAAATAAACGCTGAGAAAGTATACAAATCTCAAACGTCGATAAGAAATAATAAAAGCCTATAAAGCGTTCTAAAGTAACAGCAAATTATAAGTTAACATGCGACAAGATCGAACAGCAGGCTTTGGAAAGAGAAAAGCTAAAACATACCTTTGACGATACGATACAGTATATAGATTATTATTTGCAGCCGACCAAATAATTGTCTATACAGGACATAGACGTGAGAAAAAACTGATAGAAAATGACTCAGTTGTATCAAGAAATAAGAGAGTTAATGGGACGGGTTAAGCAAAATGAAGGTCTTCTAATCATGGAAGACTTCAACGTCAAGGAAAGTCAAGGCCGTGTTGAAAACGTAATGGTTGATTTGGATTTGGAGACCGAAACAGTAGAGGAGATATATGAATCCAATTCTGCCAGGAAGAAAAATAGTTATTTGAAATACATACATAGTTCCAACTTCCTCACATAGTCCCCACAACATTCGGATGACCATCTTGTAAAAAACCAAATTGACTTCATATTGATTGATCAGTCAAAGATACTGATATGGAGATATGGATTGCATGAAATTAAAACCTGTCCTGGGAACCGATATAGGGTCTGACCACAAACCTGTGGTGAGCAAATTAAATTATTTAACAGTTGCAAAAATAAACATTAAATTATTTTTAAAGGCGAGTATATATTAAAAACATTAAAAATGTCAACTTACAATAAAAATATTCTTTAAACCCAACATTAACAAGTCCTGTTAAAAATATGACATATAGGCGATCGTAGGTCAGATAAAATCAGATACAATAGTATTGTTTAAATAAACACATTAATTTAAGGTGTATAGCAACACAGATTTAAAGGCTTTGTTTTATCATCATCAAGAATACTTATTAGCCATTTTATCTATTTAACTAATTATTAATTACTTCATAAAACTTTTTGCAAAAATTTTTGCATAATATACTAACAGCAGCATATTTTCCTGACACATTAATAGGCATTTTAAAAATTAGATCTGCTAAACCGGTATTGCTATACATTACAACAATCAGTAGATCTTCAAGTATTTTATATCCGCCTAAGTTACAATAAAATAATTATGAACCAAATCAGACTAAATAAAAACTAATCGAAAAAAATGCTGATATAGTATTAACTTCAACTCAGTTGTATCTGGTATATTCCTGCGGATGAAATAGGTACGTGTAAAAATTGGATAGACATGAAAAACCGTTTTACACGTATGTAGACTGGAGATAGGATACTGCTTATAGGTTGTAACTGCAATGTAAGAATTGGGAATACCAAATCCTCTGGTGAAACCCGTGAAATTAACAATGTAAAAGGTGGTGTGTCGGGTAAGTGTACAAGGAAATATATCCTCAGCCTTTTAAACTAATCGCGGGATTAGACAAAGGGATGCAATATATAGTGTGTTGGTAAACATCACACTAGAAAAAGAATAGAGAGGCATAGCATTAGAAAAGAATGTTAGATCATCCCACATTATTACGACAGACGCTATTTATTACAAAAACACCCAGATCCTTGAATACGCTGATGATATAGATGTTATTAACCAAACACAAATGGCTGTTGTGAAATAAAACAAAGCACTAAAAGTGACAGCGCTGGATAGAGGGCTGGTAATAAATACTAATAAAACCAAGTATATGTGGATGATGTAGCCAATACAGAATAGAGTGCTGCAAATAGAAATGGTGTGTGTCAGTGATTATCTGGGCTCAGTCGTCAACAGCCAACAGGATGCCACTATGGAAATAACATCCCGTATAGGCCTAGCAAATACATGCTATTATAGTCTGCTCGCTCAACTTAGATCAAGAAACCTGTTCAGGCAAACAAAATGTAAACTGTATAAAACACTGATACGCCCGGTTTTGCTAACGGATGGCTCCGAAAACTGGACACCGACAAGGTATAGTGACAATCTTCTAGGACGTTTTGAGCGTACTGCGCAAAATATATGATGTGATAAATTAAATGTTATACAACCTGGTGCAGAAAATTTTATAAAATATGTATAGAAATAGACCAAGATTCTTTGTCCATACCTCTAATCGTAGATGACAAGGTGGTACCAATGACGATGAAGATACTTCATTGATGATGAGTACGGTAAAATGTAGGACAGAAGGTCAAAAGAAAGAATCGGGTAAGAGAAGGGAAAACGAAGTGGCAGCCTGCGCAAAATTTACTAAACACCAGAACTTAAAAGGGTGCGTCGCGAATCCGGCCAAACTGGAGGAAAAATTTATAAGAGGTAAAGACTCAATTTGGTTGTAGCGTCATTGGAAGAAGAATAATCTAATAATATAATTTGGTTTTTTAATAAAATAACTGCAAATATTTTATTTTTTCTAGTGTATCAAATCTTTTTTCATGAAATTTTGGGAAAATATTTCTACGTGAGTTTTGGACTTTATTTCCTAGACAACAAAAGATTTATCAGTCTTTTCTCAAGCTAAGTTCTGAAAAACTATAAAGAGCTATATCATAGCATTGTAACTAAGAAATTAGCTACGAAATTGTAACTAATAAGTTAATCATTCTGTAGCAAACATAATAATACCTAAAAATTAACAAAAATTTACTTATTAACTAAAACTAAAATCAAAATTTTTACATCCTTATTTACATATTTTTATTACTTAATTTTCAAACATATTCAAAAATTTTCCTAACAAGAAACAATATGTACATCTGAGTTACTTACCTAACCTAAAAATGTATTATCTAAAATAGGAATGATATTATTTTTGTTTTAATAGATACGAATAATTTTTATGGAAAGCTTTAAGCATAGATAACTCAACTGTAATTTTCAATAACAAATATATATAATGAAGTATATTCTGTTAAATATTCTTGTGTGGATTAATGAAAATATCTCTGCATATATTGATATTTTAGGTGATGCCTTAAGAAGCTTTATCCAATCGAACACAATCCGTTTGGATTCAGAGCCGACATGAAAACGAAAGAAGTTCAGTTTCTAAGTTCCGACCCAAGAATGCTTCATAGATTTCGAAAAAGCATTTGATAGAGTAAAGCGGCGTCCTCATTGAGTTGACATTGTCGATCGACTCTGTCTATTGACACTGTCGACTGACAAATCGAAAAAGCTTCGATGTCCACACCATGTAGGCAGAATATTTGTCGACAGTCGAAACGAAAATGTGTGACGAAGATGGCGCCATTATTGTTTGTGCCGCATTTGTTATTATCACAACTAAAAAACGTAAATCATCGCGTAAAAGAAGATTTTGGGTTCGACCAAGTCTTCAAAGTAGAAATCGGTATAGCGGTAGTAATCTGATGGAAGATTTAAAAAAGGATGATATCGATATATTGAACCTTGAATACAGATGTAACGGAGGTTTCAGAAATTTTGTTCGAATGTCGGAAAGTGAATTTGAATATTTGTTGCAAAAAATCGGGCCAAAAATTTGTAAGCAAGACACCAAATGTAGACCTGGTCTTATTTTTGTCACGTAAAAATCTTAAACTTTCATAAGCAAACCATTTACTTTTGTACACATCCTCCGTGCTACTGGCAGATTTATTGCCATCCTTTGTTTTTTTTATTTCTCTTGCTAGCTGGCTTTGAAGATTTTTTATTTTTTGTTCTACCACCTGCTTTTGTATATTAAATTCACTGGCAATTTCCATCAAAGCATCGTGTCTCATGTTTCGGTCTTTATAATATTTGCTTCTAGTGTTCCATAGATTTGTTTTTAATGTGTAAGCTTTAATAAATGCAATCACTTTTTCTTTTTCCCATTCCATTTTGCCGACAAGTACAAAACACGAGACTTAAGATGAGGCAGACTACGCCGCACGCTGAATTATTTTTACTGTATTTTTAAATGTTGAAGGTCGAAGGTCGAATGCACGTCCACACTTCGGATTCGACTCGACTACCCTTTGATTTTACCGACAGAGCATGGAAAACCAGTCGACACGTCGATCGACATCTTTTTTCGATCGACAAAGTCGATTGCAGCGTACACACTCAGTCGAGAGTGTCGATAAACACAGTCGATCGGCAACGTCGACTCAATGAGGACGCCGCTTAAGACTCGACAGACTATCAGAACGTTTGCAAGAAATAGGTTTAAATGGGAAGGGCATCAAACTACTAAAAAACTTATACATTTGGTCACCCCTACTATTTAATCTTCATTTCGAGTTTCTATTTAAAGAGGCACTGGAGAATTTCAAGGGTGGAGTAAAAGTGAATGGCGTAAATTTAATATAAACTCCATCAAAGGCGCCGATGATACGGTGTTGACTGTGGATTCGGACTTAGGTCTACAACGACTCATCAACAGGACCAACTCGGTCTGTGAGCAAATTGGTATGAAAATTGATATTAAGAAAATCAAAGTGATGCCAATCCGAAAAAACCAAAGTGTACCTTAACCTTGCAAAATACACAAGCACATTTTAGAACAGGTCAACAAGTTCAAGTAGGTACCTGGGATGTTGGATCGGTAGCAGTCTAAATATCGAATTAGAAATAAGACCTACACTAAAACAGATCAAAAAATCTTTCGAAAAAATCAAGACACTGCTACATGATTCTCGAATAAAACTCGAAATTAGACTACTTTTATCAAAATGCTACGTCTGGTCAACTCTTCATTGAGCAGTAGAAACCTGATAATAAATTAGAGATCCTTGAAATATGGATCTACTGATCCTCAAGATTTCATGCTCATCTCAAACATTACCCTATTGGGCTTCATAAGGGAGACTTCCAACAAGTGCAAAATCTTTTCAAAGTTTCTTGTCAAATTCAATAGTAATGATCATTTTTGGATGTCTTACATATGGTTAATTTCCATCAATTTTTTACATTAATTCCATACCCTTTTAATGTTATAATTAATAACTGTGTTGCTGAATAGTTTTGATACCGATTAACAGTAAGACTATGTTGAAACCTGTCACTAGTTCTGGTACCAACGTATATTTTAAAAATGGTACCCACAGGAGTACGTTTGGACTTTTTGGGTTTTAATAAGCCTCTATTAAATATTTTTATACAATAATTGTGTATTTGCGATATTCCCTATGACGTTGGCAACTTTTCCCACTTTCATTTAAATTAGGACTAAGTATTATAGCAATGTTTTCGTTAAGATAGTTTTGTACACTGTGTATTCCTTATTTCAGATGTAGCTTCTCCTAATTTATAAAGCTGAAGATGGCAGAAATGTCGAAACGCGTCCTGAACTTTTTAAAAATAAATATGGTTTTTACAATTTGTGGTTTCACTTAGAGATTAACAATCGTTGTTTCAAAAATATTACTTCATTAATTTGTTTTTGACAACCTCAGTTGATTTAACTGTATAACAATGTAATAAAGAATTTGTAACTTTTTCAACATTGTTACTTAACAACTACAAAAATATCATATTTTATTGCTTTCGTACAAAAGATACAACAGCACTGAGCTGCACCTTAAAATATCAAAAAAAAGTTTGTATATCGCCTAAACTATAGTTTGTAGAAAAATAAGCCACCTTAATCACCTAATAAGTAACATGTATTTATTTTAAATAAAATTTTATTGTACATATATTTAACAAGCGCAATGTATATCGTCGTAATTTAAAATATCTTAATGTGTCTGGTGGTCTAATAAGTAACCTTCTTTGACGATTAGAGCGTTGCAATCTCGCAAAAAAACATTAGTTCTAGAAAGTCTAACCTTTTTTAGGCATACATGTCAAATTTTAGCGCGACGCAGCCATTGGTATATTTTTTAAAGCTGCATAAAGTTGACCTGTATCGAAAAATGACGCATGGAGAAAAACGATTTTCGAAATCTCATTATTATGATTTAAGAAATAAAACAGCGAAAGAAACAAAAGAAAAGCTGGATTTATATTGTGGGACTAGACTAATGTTCTTTCATATTACACTGTCAAATTGTGGTTCCGTGATTTTCGTAATGGCCGTATATCTACATTGAATGAACCACGGATTGAAAGGCACACAAAGGCAGTTGCACCGGAAAATGTGAAGAAAGTCAATTAAATGGATCTAGCTCAGTGATTCTCAATCTCAATAACTCAAATACCTATCTAGCTAGGTAATCTAATTAACTATAAGAGTGGTGCTGATTTTGGCTGTTTTTACGTTTTGTGTAGCATCTCAAATAACGATATGTACCACCAATGGTACATGTGCCACAGATTGAGAATCGCTGCTCTAGCTGATCGTAAAGTGAAGGTAGAATTGGTAGAGGCCACAAAAATTAAGTAGTACAGATGGTCTAGTCCTGTTTTGAACAAAGTATTGAATTTTAAAAATTATTCTTCCGATGGGTGCACGTTTCCTCACCATTGATTAAAAACATGATCTTATGACCACTTTTCAGCAGTGTTTGGATCTTATGAAGTCAATTTGTCGGACTTTTGGCGTCGATTGGTACCCGATTGGTACCCGCTGATAAAATCTGGATCTACTACTACACACAGAGAACAGAATAAACGCACGGCAGTGGATTGAAGGCGGTAAAAGTACTCTGAAGCGGCCGAGAGTCGATGAATGGGTCGGAAAGATCACGCTACAGTATTGTGTGATGTAAAGGCGTACTTTTAATAGACTATTTTGAAAAAGCTAACACTGCCAATAGCTAGTGTTGTAAGAAGAGAATATTCTCAACAGAATATTCTTGAGAACGAGAATATTCTCGGTAAGAAAATTATCGGCGAGAATTTTCTATATTTACAATGAGAATGAGGACATTTAGGTAAGGGTATTAAAATATAATTATTATAATTATTATAATTAGTCGATTATAGTCGATCAGATTAGCCAAGCGGACTGAGGCGCACGATTGACAAATCTATAGTGGATGGATATGCGGTCGAGGCGATCGAGGTTCGTGTCCCAGCCCGGTGAATAGAAAATAAGAATGGTTGATGTCGTAGTCTAAAATTCTAAAAAGAATCTACGACTTGGTCTAGAATAAGCTGGTGTCTGATCGGCCTATGGAGGAGCAGTACGGCAAGGGATAAGGGCTTGCGGCTCAGTGACACTCCTCCATAGATCCCTACCGGAAGGGCGTTGACGCCTAAAAACGGTGTATATATATATATTAAAATTATATCATCTCATAAATCCTATTGTTGACTATATTTCTAAATTAGAGTCAGATAAACCCAAAAAACTGAATGTATTTTAATTTAGAAAATCATATGGACAAAGAACTATCTTCAAGTCCCTTATTGAAACAAGAAGAAAAAGCAATAAAAATATCTGTCTCTAAAAGGTAACAAATGCAATGCATTCAATTCATTTGAATAAATGGGATCCTAAGTTTACTGGTGTTCATTTAAGCAGAGAAGAACAAGTTGAGGGAACTGAGTTTATAGAAAATTTAGCAACTTTAAAATATGGTGATGGCTTGGCTGAAATAATGGCAGATTTGGCACTTTATTGGTCTAAAAGGAGGGATTTTTTGGAAAACCATACGTTGTAAAATTAATTGAAAAACTAGAGCCAATCATATAGTGGAAAGGTACATATTTCGGAACAAAATTAACTAAAATAGCAATTGATATATTAAGCATGCCTTCATCCAGTGGGCTGGTAAGGTAACTTTTATTGTCATAATTTAAAATGTTAGACGTGATCAATCCATGACTGAGCTGTCGATTCGTGAAAAACAAAATCCCACAACTCCTCATCAGTACATTGAAATGCACAATGTAGATGACCAGGATGAGCTAATGATAGAACTAGATTCTGAATGTGAGGCCTCATCTTTTTCAGATTAGATCACTACATCCATTATTTGCTGTTAAGAAGAAAATTTCATTTTTTTATCAAATAAATTTTGTGTTTTCTGTTGTTTCTGTATTTTTTATAATATATAAAAAACACTGTTGATTCGTCTCATAATTTTGTATATAATTTCATGATTTTTAATACCATATTTCATCTTTAACAATATCCCTAAGCGCGTCATAGACTTCATTCTCAGAAAATTCTCCATATCGAGAATATTCTCAAGAATATTCTCGAGAATATTCTCCGATTTTTCATTCTCGAGAATTTTCCAACATTACCAATAGCCAATATTATTGCACATTATTGGACAAACTGAAGCAGGTACTCAGTGAGAAACGGCCTCATATGCAGAAGAAAAACGTGTTGTTGCTCCAAGACAATGCACAGACTCACAAGAGCGTTATGTCAATGGCAAAAAATCATGAGTTTAGGAGACAAAAATACCTTTTTTTATTTGTAGAGCTTCCAGAATCCTATTATTCGGACGGCATAAAGAAGTTGGAAAATCCCTGGAATCGCTGTATTAAGCTAAAAGCTAAAAGAAGACCATATCGAATAAAATTTCTGGAAAAACATGATTTTTATTTCAAAGGAGGTTACTTATCAGAAAAATCGTAATTCGTTCGTCAGACCCTTATTAAAACAGGTACAGTAGGAAAAATGAAAGAATACCCATGAACGAACATATAAAACACGCTGTGTTTTCCTGTCACCGTGTCACACAAAAAATTGGCCAGCGCAAGTAAATGTAATAATTATTGTTACATGTACTTGCACTGGACAATTTTCTTTGTAACACGGTGTCAGGAAAATACAGCGTGTTTTATATGTTCGTTCATGGGTATTCTTTCATTTTTCCGACTGTATCTAATATTCTACTAAGAAATAAATTTCAAAGGTTTATTCAAACATTGCTTGTGATAAATTTTATTTCTTAAATAAAAATCAACCAATACTTGTAAGTTAGTTAAGGTGAATGTATCTTTCCATAAACTTATTCTTAAACGGGCTCCACACTCTCGGCGAAGTTACTTCGCCAAAGTTGACCGAAGTCCGAAGTACCCTCTCTACACACTCGTTCTACTTCGCGAGGAAGTGCGATACCGACAAAGAGCGGTGCGATACCGACAAAGATCCCTTTGACCAGACCGACAGAGAATGGAAGTAGAACGAAGTGAGGCAAAGTTACACAACGTGGCCGTCTACACTCTCGTACTTGTTGAACCTCGATCGACTTCGGCGAGAGTGAAGTGCGGGCTTTAGATATATCATTTGAAAATAGTTGCGTTGTTTTCATACAGTGTTATTCAAACCTACGTTTCCATTACTTTCGTAATAGAGAGATACTATACTGTGCTTCTTACAAAATGCCCACCACCATCGGAATCCGGAAAGACCTGTAAACATAAATTCTGGATCCCTCATCCTCCTCAATCTTTGTACGAAGTCGAGGACGCTCTTTAGGGACTTTTTCGTTCGGCGGTTGTAAGGAGATACGGAAACATCGCAGCAAAATTCGAGGACAGCCATTTCTTCGGTGTGAGTAAGTCCTGCTTCTTCTAGAACTGCCATTCGTTTAGATTTGCCGAGGATGTTGTCGTATAGCGTACCTTTGGGAATGCCGTATCTTGAAGAAGCTTGGGTAAACCGCATTTTTTGAGTAACTACTGCATCGATGGCTTCCTTAAGTTGATCCTGGGTCCATGTTGGGGTTTTTAACTTTAGCAAAGTTGGATAATCTGATTAAACAAACAAAACATGCAGTGTTAAAAATAAAATATTGATGCTGCTCGATAATAGTCAGTATTTTTCGCAAATAAATATTTTCATAAATTGGCCAAATTTTAATCGTGTGCAACATTTTTAAATAATTTCCCTATTTATATACAGTATGTCCCTGTAAGTTGGAACCATATGGAAAACTTTGTCATTATTAATTTTACGAAAAAGTGTTTCTTCACAAAAAGTTCAGCATGATCTAAAACCTAAAATTCAACCATCAGATATCAAATTTTATTAATATTATACGAGGTATGTCAAAAAATATTAATTTCGCTCAAGAGTAAAGTAGCTTTATTTTTCACAATATTGAAAATTGTTATTATGAAAAATTGTTTGGAATTAAGAACTATATTCTAATATGCAATTACATTATTCTAACTGAAAAAAAAAAAAAAAAATTGAAAATTTTTCGATGATCAAAATTCATCCTTTTTAACATACTTCGTATAAAATTGATAAAATTTGATATGATGGTTGTATTATAGGCTTCAGATAATGCAGAACTTTTTATAAAGAATAACTTTTTTCGTAAAATTAATAATAAAAAAGTTATCACAATTGAAATAACTGAAAATAATGTTGGTTATCCATAATTTAAGACAAATTAAAAAAAAAATTTTAATTAGGAGGATGGAATTGCATATTAAAATATAGTTCTTAATTCCAAACAATTTTTCATAATTAATATTGAGAAAAATAAAGCTACTTTACCCTTGAGCGAAATTCATATTTTTGACATACCTCGTATAATATTCATAAAATTTTATATCTTATGATTGAATCTTACGTTTTAGACTATGCCGAATTTTTTATGAAGAATAACTTTTTTTTCGTAAAATTAATAATAAAAAAGTTTTCCATATGGTTCCAACTTACAGGGACATACTAAATGTATATACATATGTATATTAGGTCGTTTTCAACAAAAACCAATTTTTATAATAATGTTTTATTTCAATTTATGTATTTTCGCACTTTTTATTCAGTGTCATTTATTCTCGCGTTTATATCCGACCAAGAAATCTGATCTCCAACTCCTAAAACAACCTAAAACCCGTTGCAAACCAAATCAGCCCCTACAACAACCTAGCACTTACCTCAACCAATTTCAACGATCCAACCAGTTCACACAACCAGCTCACACTACACGACCAACCAAGACAATCATCACCCGGAATACACAACTTTCAATCGACACCACCCTTAAATCCTACCACACATCACATCCAAACGAACCTTACAATCTAACAATATCCGTTCAAATACAGGACAGAAGTTATTACTGCTAGCATTTGCCAGTTGCTAAAATTCTTCCCTATCCTAAACTAGAATGAGCTCATGTCAAACAATACCGCCTCTCTAAAAGAGTACCTATCCCAAAATGACATCGAGGACAGTTTGTCCGAAATGAACTGTCTGTATACCAGGGTCTTCTGCAATTTCCTGCTCAAGCAATATCCCAACCAAGTTCGTACGAGCTTTTATAGACTCAGAATCCAAATCCTCTAAAGTTATACCACTTCAAAAGATATTCAGACTAAAGAGGAAAAGTTGTCTTGTGAGATCCCTAAATGTAACAATATAATCTTGTTGCGTCTGAAGTATATACTGTCAAAGAGCATATCTCAACAGCGAATGCTCCCAAAAAAACAACTACCTCCAAACAAACTTCAACACATATGAACTTATTTCAGACATGAAGTCGTTAGTTCACTTCATGACGATGATACTTGAAAACGTCTTACCAGAAAACGAGGAGTGAGTTCGCCTGTCTTTTTAATGAAATTTTTACAAAATATGTACGGCACGCCATATCGACGTCGACGTATAAATCAAAGATTCATCCTAACTCGATTCTAATCCTCGTCACATCAATTTTCTAAGCACATGTCATGCCCGGGGGCGATATGTGGACCAAACAATATTCTACTTATTCTCAAACTTAAAGCATACAATAAACACGCAGAGATCTCGTCCGAAAGGTCGAAACTTTTCACTATATTCGTCATGGTATATCCCAAGAAATATGGGAAGCTGTCTAATATTGTGTAACAATAATTAACATTTCAAAGAGAAGTAATTCATTTACAATGCATAGACATTTTCAGAGATAAATTACGAACATAACGATAACAAGAAACCCTGATAATAAACACCGAAAATATAGCAGAGAATTGAAAATCGTACTGCCAGGATCTATAGAAAGACCAGGTAGACCATATCCACCAGAACTATAATAAAATAGAAAAACGACGTAATACTGAAGCTCAATAAACTAAAACTCAACTGTAGCTCCAGACATGACAACAAAAGAAACGCTGAAGGCTACAAAAAACCGGAATAAATTTGTTTCATCTTCTCTGCAACCAAATTATGCATTCCAGACAATTTCTCACTGATTGGACACAAATCAGTGGAATAACCCATGATCGGAACGATAAACAAAAATACTTTTATAAATGTGACAATTACAGAAGAGCGACAAAAGCAAGATAATTCTGCAAATCATCAATGGCAGACTGAAAAGATTCCTACAATACCAGAAGAGCAGACAGGATTTGCCAAAGCTAGAACTAAAGGAGAGCACCCTTTGAATATGAGACAAATAATCGAGAAAGTAAGAGAAGTCAATATCCCGTTGTTTATATACTTTATAAATTATGGTAACGCATTTAACAAAATCAAATAGCATTGCTGGCGCTTAGAATCGAGCTATCTACTATTCCACTGGTTCAGTAAGTCTTGACATCCTTTTAAATAAATTCCACCCAGAAGAAGGAGCACCAGATCACTATCACTATTGAAGAAGCAGTAGATGAAGTATAGGTATGCAACTGGTTGGCGATGGCCTTTTGGTATGATTAATTATCACACCTAAGATTTTTAATGCTACTGCGGATGAAACAGTGTCATGCACAAAGCTTTAAGTGCAACAAGGTAAGGACAAATTACTATACTGAATTTTTAATTTACGTACTTAAAGGCCAATTATAAATTATTACTATTTATTTGCTTCAAATAAACTAAAATCAGAAAAAAAGAATAAAGCATTAAGAAAATAATATAGGTACACACAATAAAAACTGATATATAAAAGTATACCAAAAATGATTAGTAAACACTATAAGTCTATTAAAAAAATTAGAAAAAATGAAATAAAAAATCACACGAAACATAATACCTACACAATAGCCATGCTGTTTAATGCCATTGCGAACTTACTGTAAATTAATGAAGATTTAATCCGTTGATTTCTCGGCGTATCTTCTAATGGTATCGTCAAAATCTAGCATAAAATTGACGATATTTTATGATTACGTTGATATCTAGTATACCGAACTTATTAACACCATTAAGAAGAGAATATTTCAGTGATGTTATAGCATACAATTTGTATTGTCTTAATTTTAGACTCACAAAAAATCATAAAACCATTGTACTTGGTTCTTCAGTAACATCAACAAAATTTTAAATTCAATTAAAACTTGCCCTTGCTACATTTTTAGTTTGTTACATTTACTATTTACTGTTCTAACTTAGGACCATAAAAATGAAAGGAAAAAAAACTTTAGAGGGACTTCCCTTTTTAGTACCACACTCAAGGTTTTGCCCCTAATACTGCACGAAAGACTGGCCCATTACGCATACAATATCATTGGCAACTATCAAAACCAAAGATGATTTTTAAAAAGCAGATCTATCAATGATCACTTATCAACCATCGGACAAATATTGGAACTTGACATATATTCATAGACTGCCACTACATTTTAGTAGACTTTAAGGCAGCTTATTCTTTCTATGATGGTGGTTGTTCTATCCATGATTTGTCTTATTCTTTTTTATTTGTTATTTGCTACTTTATTTATTACTTGCATCATTCTGAATATACCTGCTGATCTGCACAAAAAATCAATTTTCAGAAAAAGGAGTTTTTGTTCTGTTCTCTTAGTGAGATGCCAGATTTCCAATGAAGTATATTGTATTTTTTTCTGTTTCTAGATACTTTTTGACCAGAGTAGTGAGTTAAGTGCACTTATTATCTTCTTCCCCTTTATGGTTCATTTTTCGATTTCTGTTTCAGTGCGTCCATTCTTTTTCATCTTGGGTACATAATAGATATATTCGGAACATGATGAAATTACCTTTCCATCTGCTAAGTTTAGTTCTCCCCTCCTCCTATGCACGTGAGCACCTTTCGTTTTTGTTGAGTTAACATTTAGACCCCATTGCTCGTACCTATCCTTGTATTAACTGCTTTCTCATGAACTGCAGATCTTCCTGGTCCTGTGCGATGACTACATTTCGTTCGCGAAATGAATCGTATATAGGATTATGTCGTCGTTTAACATATACCCAATCCAGAGCATGATCTCCTCTATTTCTTCAGTGCCTCATCCAGGTAGACTTCAAATAATGTTGGAGATAGACGGCAGCCTTGCCTTAGTCCCTTACCCTAAAATTATCGGAGAAATCATAAGCTTTCGTCAAGTCCCAAAATAATAGATGAGTTTAAAGTTTAACTATCCCTAGTGATTATTCTTCTTTTAGTTGGGTTACCGTGTAGAAGTGGTCGATGGAAGATCGTCCAACTTGAAATCCTACTTGTTGTTCAAGCGCAAGTGGTTCATATTCTAGACTAGGGTGTTCATCATTATCCCCTTCTTTATGGATTAGTGTAATCCATCCTTCTTTCCAACTTTGAGGTATATTATCTCCGTTTAGATATCTATTAAGTTCTGTCAGCATATTAACAAGCGTTGGTGTTACAATTTTCAGCAGGAATTACTTCTGGTCCATGTCCTAGTCCTAGTCCTTCTGGTTATGCTAAATTGTAATATGTATGTTCAATTCTTCGATTTGCTACCCGATATAGGCAGACCTAGATACACAGTTCTCATTTAATTAATACTAATTCAATAAAAACACAAGACAAAGATTTTTAAAAGGTTTAAGTTATCGCCTAAGCCCGAAATTTTAAAAGGATATTAAAATGTAAATACAATCCTCTACATTTATACAGATACGTAAGAGACGAAGCAGATTTCACAGACGAGAAATTGAAAAATTAGTTATTAGATAACTTTTCTCGTTTGCTTTATGGGTGTTTTCTTGTTGTTAATAGTTTTTATTTTGCTGTTTCCGTGCAGTTGCCAGAGTTTCTGTAATAAATAACTGTGTAATATTTTCGATATACGACACTACCATATTTCAGGAATATAGCGAATGTTATACGCTGTAACTTGAACGCCGGCAGTAAAAAATATCCTTTCATATTTTACCTAATGCAAAGTTTTGAAAGCGTTTTAGTATGTATTATATGGCGCCGAATGAATACAATTTAGTCATTTTTGATTTAAACTTTTTTTTATAATGTTGTTTTCGAAAATGGGACAGAGCAAACCAATTTATTATTTCGCTTTAAAGGAAATATGGTGTTGCAATTTATTTAGTTTTTTGGAGACCATTGTTAAAATTTAAAATCATCTTTTGCTTTAAAATCATATTTGGGGCATACGTAAATAATCCACTTCTCACAGAGCATTATTTTATGTATGCCTTCCAGATACTGGCTCTGGAGTCATATTCACTAGATTTGAGTCACTTAAAAGTAGATAAAATCATAGTTTCAAAACGAATAGGCAAAAGATTATCCCAATCGTATTCTGGACATCTACTAAGCCAAAAGAGCCCCTTGAAATCTATAATATAGTTAAGCTTTTAAACGTTTATTTTTATTTTAAACGTATGTTTTTATTTTAAACGTTTATTATACGTATAGGTTTTAATTTTGAAAATGTCGTTTTTTTAAACCTCAATGACCACCCGATGGAATAATTTTGTTACAAAATTCTTTCAAAATGTCAATTTTTGTTAATAATTATTATCCTTTTTCTGTATTTTGTTTTTGTTTCATGTCTTTTAGGTCCGTCAAACGTTATTTTATTGACGAGACGGCTTTGCGTGTTCCTCCTTGTTTCTCTAATGCCAGTTTAACAGTGATTTTACTTACGGAAGACTCCCTCTTCTTATAGTTCAGGCAAGACACCTTAACCCCTGGCATTTGGTCACAAAGACCTTCTGTGGAGTTATTGTGATCTCACAGTCGGTGCACAAGTCGCTGCCACAATATCGCTGCGTACGCGGTCCAAATTGAACTGTGAATATCCTTTGTGTTCGTCCCAAAAACCGACAGGCCGTGGTTCGTGACGAATGAACAGCTCGTAAGCGGTTCGTCCTGTCGGATAAATTATAGAATACAGTGTTCGTATACAGTTAGGCTTGCATAATCTGTACCCGGCTTAATAGGCCTGGATCCCGCATACCAAAAAAAAAGTTGATTAATAGCAAGCTGAAAATTTGTTAATAGCTTACCGGTGTCTAGTCGGACAAACTTTGATGTACGAGAACACTGGAACAGAAGAAGTTTTAATTGTGGAACAGTTTAAAAAATTTTAACGTCAAATTACGAAAACGCCCCATGTATTTTGTCGGAGAGAACTTCCAATTGATTTGTTATCGTTTCATTAAACTCTCATGCAAAAATCAGACTGCTATTTATGACCAATATAATTCCTGTCATTTGACATGTTCTTCGTGTTCCACTCATTAAAATGCCCAGTTGGTGATAAACACCAGTCTGATTTTTGCATAACCTGTTCCACAATTAAAACTTCCCCTGTTCCAGTGTTCCCATACATCAAAGTTTGTCCGACTAGACACCGTTAATTAACAAATTTTCAGCTAGCTATTAATCAACTTTTTTTGGTACGTGGGATCCAGGTCTATAAGATAGAGAACAGAAAAAATCGGTATCAAAGGTTTACAAAGAATAGAAGTTTATTGAAGAGAACAAAAAACATCTGGCCACCTAAAGGGCTTTTTTTTGTGTGAATTTGATGGCTTTGGTCGAGCCAATTAGCCAGACATTTTGTTATTTTAAAAACAAACAATTTTTTTTCAATCATTGGAATTTTTTCTGTATTTTTAACTCTAAATACATAACAAACAAACAAACATATTACAAATCGAAATAAGTAATACACTGTTTTGGTTGTAAAAAATATTTTTTGTAAATATTTATTTTTTGTATTTTTTATTACCTATATTTTTAATTTGTTTTTTTTTATTATTATTTTTTATTAATTGTTTTTTTACTGGGCAAAGACATAAACTCAGTTCAACATCTCGGAGGTTTACATTTCCTTAGTTTTTTTTTCTCTTTTTTTGTTTTTTTTTTCTCTTTTTTTTTGTTTTTTTTGCTTTTTTTGTTTTTTTTTTTGTCTCTGATTTTTACTTTTTTTTTCTTTTTTTCTTGTTCTTTTCTGTGTTTTTTACAATAATTACTTAAATCTACACCTAAAGGGCCCTCTTTGTAAATTCCTAAATGTGAATATGCCAACAAAATATATTTTAGCGTAATTTCCGCAAAGTTCGTATTTCTGCAATAGAATTACAGTGAATTATAACTGACGTGTTAGACGTCTAAAGTATTTCATAAAATATCAGAAAACAATTTCGATAAATAATTCACGATCTAAAGAATATAAATAACTATACAAAATGTATATAAGTTATTTAACTCGAAAACAACTGTCCCAGACTTCATTTCCAATGCATGACCAAATGTTATAATATTTACAAACTATGGGGAAACAAAACCGACTTTAGCTTATTTACTATTTATAGGAACATAAATTATTTTCGTTTTCATTTGTTTTAATATGAAAAATTAATTTAACTTGCAAAGGAAACGTTATACTTTACTATTTGTCTCAATAATTACACTAAGAAAAAATAGCAATGAATTGTAAAATTAATGGGAAATAGCTAAACCATCCTTATAAATTAATCAAGACAAAAAGAATATTAATACCTTTCATTTACTTTCAAGATAATTTTCTTTTTAAATAATGAAAACATTACTATATGCTATAGAAAATCCGTTAAGATAGAATTCGGTTCAAAACTCATGAAAACTGACTACATAACTAACTTATTAAGAGCAAGAGAACAGACAAAACTGTTCATTTAGTTCAGTACACTTCTTATTTTTGAAGTTTCATGTTGCTTCGTTTCCTTCTTTTTCATCTTCATATATCAGGCAAGACTCATTTCATTAGTCTCTGGCACCATAACCTCTACAAAGTTTTTTCCTTAAACTATGCAAAGTTCTGTGGTCTCAACGAATGCCAACAGTTTTTTTTTGGTTCTTTTAGGATCTCTTCTAGTTCAAAATCTCAGTTGACCAGTGAATTCTTGCCTCACAATTCCAATGGCATTGGATGTGTATGGTCTCTTCTTCCATTTCGCACTTTGTGCACAATGTTTCATTTACCTTACCTTGTTTGTATAGGTGGTTTCTTAAACAGTAACAACCAATCACTATTTCAGTGACCGTTATTATCACGTTTATTGAGGTTCATAAAATTATTCGTGAGTTTTTTTATCAATATTCTTGATTATTCTTTTAAGTCTGGTTTTGCTCTTGAGTGACTCTCCATTTCTGTTAATGGTTCCTTATAAGCCAAATCTGAACCTCGATTTTTGTAGTATCTTTATTGATGCCACAAGGTTATGGGCCTACAAAGGTTTCTCTCGAGCCTTCTTTTGCCAAGAGATCTTTTCGTTTATTCCCATGCACACCTTCATGACCCGGCACATATATTAAAGACACTTTATTATCTTTTATCAGATTCTTGAGATATTTGCAGTTTCTAGCCAGTTTTGATTTGGTGAATAGGTTCTTTACTACAAGAATAGGCGCTTGGCTATCTGTGTAAATGTTGATTCCCTTTGGTTTGCGGTCTCCATCTATGATTTCATCAATGCAGGCCACCAAAGCAAAAACTTCAGCCTGGAACTCAGTTGTATATTGACCTAGGCTGTAAGATTTATTATAATTGCATGTTTGACCCAACACTTATGATTCAGCACCATGGGCAGTTTTAATTTTTTAATATTTGGAACTTTTCTTTTTGGAATTTGGAAAATTAGTTTTGGTGTCATCATATCTCGGTTCGTCATAAAGATGGATTCCTCAAGTATAGTCTCAGTAGTGTTTGTGTAGCTATTCAATACATAATTCGGTATCGAAGTATTGTTTGCTTTGAGTCTTAAGATGGTCATAAAGGCTACCGCCAAAATATCTAATTCCAGCAGAGGGAGACATGTGATAGCCTCGAAAGAAGTCATATCTATACTATTTAAGCCTCCTGTTATAATTAAAAGCGTTTGTCTTTGTAGTGTGATGAGAGAAGTCGCACAATATTGCAAAGCCGTCTTTCTCCACCAAAGTACTAAATTATAAGTAACTGTCAGTCGTATCACTGAAGTGTATATCCAACATATTACCTTTGATTTCAACCCCCAGGTTTTACCTACAACTCCTCTGCAGTTCCAGAAGAGTCGCTTAGCCCTGCTGGTTATACTGTTAATATAAGTGCTTCAATTGAGTTTGGAATCCAGAGTTACTATTAGATTAACTTTTAACGTAACCTAAAAGTTCTCCTGCGAAGAGTTGAGTACGAAAGCAATAAAGTTGGTCTGAAAATCAATAAAGCTAAGACAAAAATAATGGTGGTCGACAGATTCCACACTACTCAACTGACTAAAATGTTACAGGAATACCCGATAGTAAACAGCTTTGTCTATCTCGAGTCTAGTATAACTAACGATGGCAACTGTGAAGCAGAAGTACAGAGACGTATTGGTATGGCAAAAATGCGATGAGTCGCCTAACCAAAGTTTGGAAAGACAGATATATCTCTCAAAATATCAAGATGAGACAAAGATGATGACCAAGATGAGACAAATACCAAGAATGCTGAGCATATCTTGGACAGCTCATAGGACAAACGTTTCCATTTTAACCAAGTCGAGATTAAAAAAAGGTTGTCCACAATATGTCTGCAACGAACTCTGCAATTCTCCGGCCACGTGGTTCGCATAGGTGACGATAGTTTGGAGAGATTAATTTGTTTCTGGAAACGTTCCGGGGAGAAGATCAAGAGGACGATCACCAACTAGATGGTTCGACCAAATTAAGAATTCAGCTGGAAACTGATTCTACGAAGCTCTTAGAGCAGCTGAAGATAGAGACCAATGAAAAAAAATTGTTAGGAATATTGGAAGAAACCACGAGCCTCAGTAATGGGGAAACGACAAGATAGAGAAAAGTTCAACCGCCTGTCAAATATGGCACCTGAGCATTCTGAACAAGTATAATTCGGATCTTTTTGATGTTTTTTTTTTAGATTTCTCTATTTATACTTTTGTCTGGAGATTTTTTTCCTAAGCGTCGTTTATAGATTCGGAATATTGTAGAATACAATTTTAACATAGGCATAACAATTTTAATACGCACGGTAAGATGGATCGCACTGCCCTTTATTTATACTTCTTTGCATACAAACTCTAATAATTACAATACAATACTACACAATTGTTGATTTCTAACTAGTAATAAATATTTCCAACATTCTATGTAGTACACTTCTTTGCGTGTAAAAGAAATAAAATCACGAGATCACGAAAGGCTTTTGTAAATCAATACATTATTAATAAATCATTAAAAAAGATTTGTGTACAGAGGATTTAGTGAGTTTCTTTAAATTGTGAAGTATTTGATAGCCCGTGGGAAAATATAAATCTATTTTTTTTTTCAATATTCTGCTGCCGTAAAAGCAGGTTTGATTTATTGCTTACGTAGCTTAGTAAGGATGGATAAGTCTAGAAAAATGGTACTTGTTCAAGCAAGGACTCGTCTCAAAGAATGAAACAGAATCAGGAAAGTATACCAAAGTATAAGAAGAGTAGAATTCAAAATATATGGAGATGAATTATCACCAGAAACAAGACCTAGAGGTTTCACAGAAAAAAAATGGCACAGCTGCAGCAGAAAGGCGGTGGAAAGCGACGGAAATGTATGGAAAATTGCCAAAAGCGATAAATAGATGTCTGATGGACATTGTAACTAACGAATACGAAAGGATAATAGGAAGTAATAAATTCCTAGTAAAGGAAGAAGATAATAAAGGAAAGAGAGTACCAGGAATGGAAGATATCCATAATATTGCACTGAAGGAGCCCAAAGAAAATAATAATACAATTATTCTAAAACTACACATTTTGCCTGAAAAATGCATATTTTCCGAACAACTGCAAACATGCAAAAATTATTTTTATACTAAAACCAAGGCATGACGAAAGAAGACCAGAAAGATACGGGCCAATATCTCTATTGGAATTTCTAGGAAAATAATTGGAGAAAATCATCTACAAAAGACTCATGAAACATGCAGAAAGAAGAAGAATCGTACAAGAAGACCAATTTGTACTCAGAACAGGAAGGACTTTTTTATAACATTGGATTGCTGGATCCATTCAGCTACGATAGACAATAATTGCTTGCGACAATATTAAATAATATAAGGATATTATGTACATATGCGCACATACACATTTATGGCGGAAATTGCGAACTTCCATTAGCAAGAGTTGTTAGCGGCATAAAAATACGCTTCAATAGGCCAAATAACACGAATATTTTATTCTCGACATAAAAAAAGCATACGACACAGTTTGGAAAAAGCTTTAATCTACAAGATGGGCAGATGCCTAATTATTTAATTAATAATATGCAACACACATTTGACTAACAGGATATTTCAGGTTTCTTCTCTTCTTCTTCTTCTTCTTTTTGTATAGACATGACTCTGTCTGTTTTTTCAATGTGCCTCTAGTAAGTTGTCGTTCCATCGTTTTCGTGGTCTTCCCACTGATCGTCTTCCTATTGGGGAGCCGTCTCTCACTGTCCTGACTACCCTATTTGTTGTCATTTGGCTTATGTGGTCATTCCATTCTATTCTTCTGTTTCTTGCCCAGTTATTAATGTTATCCACCTTGCATCTCCGTCGTCTATCTGTAGTTCGAGCTCTGTCCCATAGAGTCTGACCATCGATTTTTCGAAGGGTTTTCTTTTTGTCCTCTCTGTGTCGGGTCGTGTTTCTGCCGCGTATGTCATTATTGGTCTGATGACTGTTTTGTAAATTTTGCCTTTCATTTCTTTTCCGATATTTTTATTTCTCCATATTGTGTCATTCGGGCAACCTGCGGCTCTGTTTGCTCTATTCACTTGATCTTCTACTTCTGTTTCGAGCCTTCCGTAGCTAGATAGTGTGATGCCTAGATATTTAAACTCCATCACTTGTTCTATTATCTGACCTTCAAGCTCCAATTTACATCTTATTGGATCTGCTGTTACAACCATGCATTTTGTCTTTGTTGAGGAAATTAACATGTTAAATTTTCTGGCGATTATGTTGAATTGGTGCAGCATACGTTGTAAATCATCTTCACTTTCAGAGGTTTCAGAGCAGCATTTTATCTCCCATTTTATCCAACATTTTTTTATCAAGTTTGCTCTCAGATGCAAGAACAAACACAGCCTTTTACGCGGACGATACGGTCATATACACCGCGGGAAAAGAAGGCAGAAGAATAGTCCAGACATTAGAAAACTATTTATGAAGAATTTCGGACTTCACGAAAAAATGAAAAATAAAAAGCAACACGGAGAAGACTCAAAGTATTATCTTTAAGCAGCCACAAAATCCACTAGTAGTAGAACTCGATATGAGAGGACACAACCAGTCAGAAGAAGTCGTCAAATACATTGGTGTCCACCTCGATAGAAGATTAAATTTCCCAAGAAAAACACAATAAGTCATGAAAAAAGCATCTACAAGAAGAAGAATGCTTGCTACCTAATATTACTGTTATATAATTTTTAGGGCACTTTTATCCTTTTTGTAAATTTTGGTAGACCACATATACTTAATTTTAATTGTACTCATAACATTTACCTACATACATATTTTACATAAATAATGTAACAATCAACATGTTTTGTTATAGCAAAATTTGTACTGTCATCTATAGATAATGATTTATTTGTCAAATACTGTAAATAATATACAATATATTGACATAAATCCAGATATTCCTCAAACAAAATTGAACATAACTTCTGGGAGCATTGCTTTTAAATAATAAATCAACTCAAACGATAAATAAACCAACTCCTCTATGATCTGATCCAACGTATAACAATATAGTTAAAGATTCATATCGGATCCGTCAAAATTAGTTCAATATTTCCCAAATAGTCGATCAGTCTGGCGTGTGGGAACTAAATTATGTATTTAATTAAAATTATTTACAATAGTGAATAATATATTGATGGAATAAAAGAGGATGGCGGATCATCATGAGCAAATTAAATGTTAAATTCTCATATTGTTTTATTTTAATATTAATGTAGTGATAAATAAAAACAATTTAATGTTTAATTTGAACGCAACAATTAAATAATCGGTTAATGAAAAACGCGATAGAGAGATGAGCAATTTAATGCAGTAACTTTAAACGATAACCAACTACAGGTCAAAAAGTGTGAAGGTGATAAATATCTGTTTGTACCAAAGTTTTCTTAACTTACACATTATTAATTTGTCTCTTCGATATATTCCTTTTCTCCCTCTTTTCTTTTTGGTTAATAAATTCTACATGCCCCTTTTTCAATACTTCCCAAGAATATCAATATTCTTAGTATTTTGTTTCCGGTTACTGTCTTTGCGTGCATTTTGTCCTTTTGTCCTATTCAATCATTTCCTCCAATTCACGCTTGCGCTACGCA
The DNA here is from genome assembly GCF_917563875.1 of Diabrotica virgifera virgifera. Lineage (NCBI taxonomy): Eukaryota > Metazoa > Arthropoda > Insecta > Coleoptera > Chrysomelidae > Diabrotica > Diabrotica virgifera. Next base: position 112,658,200 of record NC_065449.1, read on the forward strand.
TATATCTACTTAGTGATCTTACTACTGTTTTCTAAATATGTACTTAGTTTCACGTATATTTGATTTTTATTTATGGATTCAATATTAGTGGAAAATGATGGTACCTATTTTCAGAGAGAGGCCATTGTTACAGTTGAGTCCGCGAATCTTTACCCGTGCGTCATCATTTAAAGCATACGAAATAAGTCGATGATAAGTCGGAAATTGAAATTTACTAAACGCAACAGCAAGTGACTTACTGTCAGTAGTACGATCGGTAGTTTTGTTTAAACCGCGTGTGTAAGCGGGCGTGTTCGAGGATTTTAGAAAAATGAAAAAAGAGCAATAGCAGTCAGTGACTCGATTCTTGTTTTTAGAAGGGAAATCCCGCAGCAAAATCAAAAAGCGCTTGAATTCTGTAAACGATGATTCTTCTCCTTCGATGAAAACCGTCAAAAATTGGTTTAACGAGTTCAACATGGTGGCACGTCGGTTTTTGGTAAGTCACTCATAGTTGCCCCGAAAACGGCTACCACTGAGGATAACGTGAAAGAAGTCCACGATCTCATATTGGTAGACCGCCCAATGAAGGTGCGTGAAATAGCTGAGACAGTATGCATCTCAAAATATCTCATTGGTCATATCTTGCATGAAATTTTTGGGCATAAAAAGCTGTCGGCGTGATGGTTGCCGCATTTTTTAACTCAGAACAATAAACGCAACCATGAGACCACATCATAACAGTGTCTGATGCTGTTTCAGCATAATCCAAATGAGTCTACGTTGTTTCGTAACCGTCGACGGAACATGGTTTACTGGTATACACCGATGGCCAAGGAACAGTCGATACAGCGGACGTCATCCCGCGAACGTTCTACGAGGATGACGAAGACTGTCCAATTGGTTGGAAAGGTGATGGCCACCATTTTCTGGGATTCACAAGGTGTGATCTATATCCACTTTCTGGAAAAGAACAAAAAGATCATAGGGCTCTACTATGCCGCATTATTGACCCGATTCGACGCCAAATTTCAGAAAAAACAGCCCCAATTGGGGAAGAAATAATACTCTTCCACCATGACAACGCTCCGGCTCACACCTCCGCCATCGCCAGAGCCAAATTGGTCGAATTGGGCTACAAACTGCTGTTCCATCCAACGTATTCTCCAGATTTGGGCCTATACGACTTCTTTTTGTTTCCAAACTTAAAAAAGTCACTCGCCGGGCAGAAATTTAAGTCGAATAAGGAGTTCATCACCGCCACGGCAGACTACTTTGCAGACCTCGAGAAAAGGTATTCTTCAGACGGGTTAAAGAAGGTGGAGCATCGCTGGGTCAAGCAAGTGTAGCGAGCAAAAAGGAGACTACGTTCAGAAATAAATCGCCACTTTTCCAAAATTTTCGTTTTTTTAGTACAAATATACAGAGAGAGTCTGTAATTTGGAATAAATTCAATATCTCAAATACTAATGATTTTTTTGAAAAATGCTCAGACACGTCGATTAGTATTTCAAATTGTCCTTTTTGACATACAATAATAATGTATACAGGGTGTCCCAATTTAGAGATATGACGTCATCGTTGATTTTCTTAAATGGCAACACTGTCATTTTGATAGCTATTTTGATAGGGTGTGTAAAGTTATACACAACTGCAAAGTATCAAATTTTTATTCTCTACCATTTACAAGATAATAGAAATTAACAAAGTTATGTCTGTAATTTGGAATAAATTCAATTATTATAATACTAATTGTTTTTTTTTTGAAAAATGCTCAGACCCGTTGATTAGTATTTCAAATTGTCATTTTTGACATACAATAATAATTTATACAGGGTGTCCCAATTTAGAGATATGACGCCATCGTTGATTTTCTTAAATGCAACACTGTCATTTTGATAGCTATTTTGATAGGGTGTGTATAGTTATACACAACTGCAAAATTTCAAATTTTTATTCCCTACCATTTACAAGATAATAAAAAATAACAAAGTTATGAAAAACAAATAACCAAATAATTGAATTTAATTATTACAAATAAGCAATTGCTCATAACGTTGCCCATTGACCGTTTGACAATAATTGAGGCAAACATTATGAGTATTTGCTTAATTGAAATAATTAAATTCAATTATTATTTGATAACTTGTTTTTCATAACTGTCTTATTTTTTATTATCTTGTAAATAGTGGGGAATAAAAATTTGAAATTTTGCAGTTATGTATAACTTTACACAGCCTATCAAAATAGCTATCAAAATGACAGTGTTGCCATTTAAGAAAATCGACGATGACGTCATATCTCTAAATTGGGACGCCCTGTATACATTATTATTGTATGTCAAAAATGACAATTTGAAATACTAAGCGACGGGTCTGAGCATTTTTCAAAAAAAACAATTAGTATTTTAATTACTGAATTTATTCCAAGTTACAGACATAACTTTGTTATTTTCTATAATCTTGTAAATGGTAGAGAATAAAAATTTGATATTTTGCAGTTGTGTATAACTTTACACACCCTATCAAAATAGTTATCAAAATGACAGTGTTGCCATTTAAGAAAATCAACGATGACATCATATCTCTAAATTGGGACACCCTGTATACATTATTATTGTATTTCAAAAAGGACAATTTGAAATACTAATCGACGGGTCTGAGCATTTTTTAAAAAAATAATTAGTATTTGAGATATTGAATTTATTCCAAATTACAGACCCTCTCTGTATAAAGTGGTGTTATGACATATCTCACAACAAGGGAAAAAAATCAAAAAACAAAATCGAATGCAGATGGAATGCAACCGCAGACTCGTGTTTCTGACTCAATATATACATACTGTATGGACTAATTTTAAGGAATATGGTCGAAGAAGATTATAAACTTTACGAGGATGAAGAACAAAGCGGATTCCATACAGGCAGATCGTGCACCGACAAGATATTTTGTCTCACCAATAATGCAAAAAAGATCAGCCAAGAATCTAGACATCTACAAGTCTACAAGCTCATGTCACTTTTGTAGACGTTCAGAAATATGAAAACATTCCCAAAACAAAATTGTTGACAACGTTGAACAGATAGAACATCAATCACACATTGACAAATGCTGTAGGTACAATAACTATTTATATAAAGTCAAGAAGAAAAACAGAAAAATCTTATGCAATGTTACCCATGACCAAATACTATATTACAATAAAATATGGAGACGTCTCTTGGATATCATCTTCGAGATGATAAAACTGTCTATATCAGGCAGAACAGTCAGTAAATTATTCTAGTAGGAAAAAGTTATCAAGAGATATTACTTAATTGTGTAATGTCGAAGTACAAGAACAGTGTCGTGACACTAAAGAAGGATATTTAAACAAATAACTTAAAAAAATATGAACTACTAAGCCACAGTTGTTCACAAAATATATTAATATAAAATTAACTGGTTTTTGTACTTTGTAGCATGTAATTTACTTTTACCGGGAACCTGAAGATGCTGTGCGACTTGTAGACAGCGAAACCGGTCGTCCCATGTAAATAAATGATTGTGATAACGTCTGTTATTTCATTACTTACTAAGTAGCGACTCACACTTGTAACCCATTCAAAATTTTAATATAAAATGGTTATTCGAAAGTAGCAAGTATGTAGTGTTATTAACAACTAAAAATCGATATATCATTTCAAAATTGATATCAAGTATACCTTACTTATCGTACAATAGTATGTAAATAATAGAGAAGTTCCAATCCGGTTCTGTTGCTGAAGGCCATGTGTAAGATCTTAACAGTAACGCCACCTATGTAGATTTCTATATTGACCTCCCGCAGATCAAATAATAATTAAAAGTAATAGTATTTTATAACAATAGAGATCGATGGGCTAGCACGAAGATAATCGAATAAAATGGGTTCCCCGATACGATGCGGGCCTCTTTTTATTAATTAGATTTATTATTACAATAACAATACTTTTAATTTAATTACCAACTATAAAAATAGGTAATTTATATCTACAGAGTGAGTTTTAAGTATGGAATTCCTAAATGTTTTCGGAAACGGGTTGCACAATTTTTACAGATTTTGGTGTGTAGGTCGGCGCACATGGATTCGCTCCCAACCCCTATAAAACCATTTTTATTGTACACGAGTTGGCTCCGAAACTCATACCCGAAAGTTAAGTTATGACCGAAGGGTTAGGTCTTCCTACCTGAACCCGGGAGCGAATCCATGTGCAGCCGTGTAGGTAAGGGTCTTGTGATGCGACCAATATGGTGATATTTACATTGTTGTCGGATCTTCCGTTCTTCTGGATATCTAATGAACTTTCTTGTTTCAAATGGATCACCCTGTAAGTTCTTAACACTAGAAAGTCGGAGGGGCCAATTTGGCCCCTGTTGCGATTTAAAGTTATTGTAGTTTTTTTATTTGAGGCAATAATATTTTCATATTTTATGACTTTTAATATTTTGATACAAAGCCTTATTTAAAACTAAATTTATTTAATGGTTTTTTAACAAATCTACTATAGAAGTCTAAAGGGGCTAAATTGGCCCCGTGTAAGTTATTATCGTTTTCTGGGAAATTCGACGATCCTTTCTTTCCAATTCCTGTCGAATGGGTAAAATTATATTTATGTATGTTTATTGTAAATGGTTACCCTTATACTGGTACTGATCATCTACGTAATAAAGATACAATTGTTGGCGAACACAAGTGAACACAAAGATGCAATTGTTGGTGTAGAGGACCAAATGACGCGTCTTTATACTACAAAAATAACTTCAAGACGATGGCCTATGTACGTGTTTTATAATACTCTTGACTTGGAAGCAATAAATGCATGGATTATTTATAAAGAAATAACTGGAACTAGACTCAGTTTTCGTAAGTTTATTCTTCGGCTGTGTGAAGAATTATGGGCCCCATACCTTGTCTCCCGAAATCTGGAACTACGTCTAGCAACACCAGATCTACCAACAACTATCACTGTTACTATCCAAAAACGAAAAAAATATCAGTTGAAAATATTTTGTAAAGGAAATCATACTTACAATCATTGCCACGGTTGTAACAAAGCAATGTGTGGCAAATATCAAAAACTGCAAATTGTATGGTGTTCCGAATGTTTTTGATGGGCAGCGAATGTGTTAAACAATAAAAGTAAAAAATAAAATTAGATTCTACCGTCTAGAGTAGATTTAATTTATTTAAACTGAGTTTTAATTGATTAAAGAACGTGGGGACAAAATGGTCCCTTCCGGCTTTCTGGGTAGGTATGCTAAGCCCGACTTTCTAGTGTTAAGGAATACTGATTATTTTTCATGTAGTTTTCTGTATACCTAAATGCCATAATTTCGGAATTATAGCTACCTACATCTACATTATCTTCGCCGAAGTTAAAATAATAAGATTTAGATGAATAAACTCGTTTAATATGAATAATTTTCAATAATACTGTCAATAAATTAGTAAAAAGTTGAACGAAACTGGTGCAGTAAAAGATTTGTCCTATATATATATAATCGGTTTATAACGTTCTACGACGTCTTCCGATTCCCAATCGCCATTGCTCTCGATCGTAGCACATGTCTTCGTTCAAGCCTCTTTCTCCGATTTCCCTATGGATTCCTTCTATCCAGCTTTTCCTAGGTCTTCCTCTCTTCCGCCGTCCTTTTGGTGCCCATCGTAGCACTTGCTTGGGTAATCTGTCTTCTTCCATACGTTGTACGTGGCCAAACCATCTTAGTTGCTTTGTTTTTATATCGTCCATTATTGTATGCTTTACATCCATTATCTCCAATATTCTTGTATTTCTGATTTTTTGTATTCTTGATATACCAGCAGATCTTCTCCAGAAGTCCATTTCAGTTGTTCTGAGCATATTTTCGGATTTTTCTTTAAGTGGCCAAACTTCGCTGCTGTATGTTATAATGCTCTTAACAATGCTGTTATAGATGTTACGTTTATTTTCTTTGGAGATACTTTGGTCCCATAGGATTTTGTTCAATAATGCGATTATTGAAGATTTGTCCTAATCATGTTAAAGTTGGATATAAGAATATTTAAAAATATGCTCCTTCTCAGAGGCGTCTTTCAGTGCGTCACAGTTTTTCTATTTCTTTCTAACGCATTAAGTTGGAAGTGACAGAAAAAAGGTACGTTCGTGATTAAAGTCATTTATTCTATAATCGAACAAAAAATGATTTATGTTTCTATACGTATCTATGTATCTATACGACTATAATCTGTACAATTTATAAGACTATACAAATCAAACAACGTTCCTTTTTATAAATAAAATAAACACAATCGATTTGTTTTTATACCAAATTACGATTACGATTCTGACAACATGCTATGATTCTCTAAATTCTTAAAATCATATATTACATCATTAATGACAGACTAAAAGACTGAGAAGAACTTTAAATAATTACAGTCGTATAGATATGTAATAGGTAAATAATGGGTAAATACCTAAATATTTTTTTTCCGATTATAGTAACATCTATCAACAACTGGAATAAATATTATAAATGTGTATGTATCACGGGCCTATCTCTTTTTTGTCACTTGTGACGCACTGAAAGATGTCTCTGAGAAGGAGTATAGCAGAAAAATTAGGAATTTTAGAAAAACAGTAAAGGCGGTTACAGCAGATTCTCAAAATTGTGTCCGTGTACTTCAGTACAACAAGCCTTGCGATTTTTAAAAATTTGCAAAATATTATTTTTTCTGTGACCCTGTCATATTTCTATTCTTATTTCTGTGGCAATCCTCTTTAATACATTCTTAATTTAGAATTCCTAAATATTGGCAGGTTTTGTTTTATAAACGATGTTTTTTAAGTGACCCCGTAGGAAATATATACCTAGCCTAAAGGACTGAAATATATATTGTCGGATGATCGCAGGGGCGATTCTATAAAACCACGTCTTCCAATCGTATCTTCTAGGAAAACCATTAATTAGGTAACGTATGAAATAAAAGCTTTGGGACAAAAATATTTATCGGATCTTTTTCTAATGAAGAAATTTATTTATTTATCATAAATTATAAATCAGTACTTAACTAAACTATATTATCGAATTATATGAAGAGGCCCATTCTGCTCTACTAATAGACGCAAATTTCTTCGAATGTTGGGCGGAATTCAGATCAATTTCTCTCAGTTTTTCGTAAATTAATTCTAAAAGTCTTAATTGTTCTTCATCTTGGGCTTCCCAGCCTCCATTATAAAAATCTTCTATTGGGAGAGCCTGCGGTAAGTTTGGAGGATTATCGTTTGTGTGTGAAAAGTGAAATACTTTTCGTCATCTAAAATAATAATTTTTTCCTTTACCTTTCAGTTGCCAGATGACGCTAGTCACCTACTCCATACACGTCAGTTGCAATGCGGGGATAAACTTTCATGGTTTGGTCCCTTCGAGCAGAGAGCAGCAGGCCTACGCCTCTCCGATGATGACTCCAATAAGAGTCGAAAATCGTCGATTCAGAGTGCTGGACTGCGCTCCCTGTTCTAAGTGAAAAATAAGATTGTTTTGCCTTCGCATTGCAACTGAATAAAAATTGTATACATTTTTATTAAATATTTTTTTCATTGGCAAAGTGTACCTACTTGCCTCAGTTGACGACAGCTTCTTGGTATACAAAGGAGTTTCGCTTGAGAGTATTTCGGGCACTTCCGCCTCTTTCTATATTTAAGACCATTTTTCCTTAATTTGAACGATGTCGTACTTTTAAAAGATCTTTACTGAGGAGCCAATCTCCTAGTTGACATTTCAACCTGTTTTTTGCTCTTCTTAGCAAACTGTCTGGCATCTGTACAGTAAATGCAAGTGGTCTTCTACTTTTTGGTAGATTCAGACATGGTATTCCTTGCTCGCACTCCATTATTGTTTTATAAATAGTTCTGCGTAAAATGTGTTCATTCTGAAGTATTCCACAGATTTCAGCCTTGGGTACCCGCCCAACCAACTTAAGATACTTTTTCTTATTTCTAATTTATACGACATCTTAGAGAAAACTGCATACTACATAAAGCTCTAACTGACAGTGGACGAAGTAAACAGATTTTTATTTCCAAAGGCAATTTGATATTTTTTTGTTTTTGTTAACACTAAAGTCAATGAATTTTGCGCCAAAAGTTTTAGGACATACGTTATTGTCGCACCACAAGTGTATATTAAGGTAGACCACCATCTTATTGTAGCCAAATATTGTCGTTTGGGATATTACTATGTTAACTTCATCAAAGCTCTAGAAAATATTCTTCTTTTCTAATGTAGATTTTGTTACTATATCTAAGTCATCGGCAAAGGCGAGAACGATCTTTGCTCCATAGCAGCAGCTGCCGAGCAGTTATGGTGTGTTTGATTTTCAGAAAAATTTTCCTGGTATCTTATTTGCTGTTTCATCTTTATCTGCAGCCTTCTATTCTTCAGCCTTTTTGAACGATTTTTGAACCAGCTGCATATATTTATTAATATAAAATATTTGCGGGTACTTCTGATGTTTCTGGTTCTGTGATTTGTAGTGTAACTCTGTATAGAGTTTATTTAGATAGTCAATCGACGTATCATTTTTTGTGTGTCGAGTTTATTACTTCCTTTACCTACGCGACACGTTTAGTTACCATATTAGCATGCTCCACTTCTCTTCAAAAGCGTCTAGATTATTGTTACATGTGTTTTATTTCTTATTGCCTCCTAATTCTCGTATGGATGTTGTATCTTATAGTTAACATATATTTCATCAGAACGGTGCGCGGTGCAATTAGGATTATAAAATTAAATTAATCATAAAATTAAAAAAACCTATTAGACTTTTAGTAAAAGTCTAAAGGTTTGGATATTTTAAGTTGTGATTATCAAACATTATGCAAAAATCCTCATAAAGATTAGCAAAATAGGTACAATGAATTGCACAAAGTACAAGTTTTTAAAATAATGACCACAGTACATGACTAGTTAATAAAATACAATATAATACGAATTCTAAAGTGGCCCATTATTAATAATTATTAAATTAAATACTTTATGATCACATGGAATATTTTTGTTCTTTGTACTCCGCAGTATCTATTGCATTGTAAACATAATAATATATTATTATTATTTATAATCTTATTATTACAATATTCTTATTAGAATGATATATTATAAGGTGCCGTTATTTATTTAGTTAATCTATGTACCTATTTGGTAATTATAATAGTCCGGGAGAAAAGTGGTCATTTTGGTAATAACCAGACACTAATTTTTTTATGACGCAAGCACATATAAGTTAAATATTATGTTTATATGGGATTAAGTCACAATTGTGGGCAACAGCCATGCTTTGTCTGAAAAGATATGAGGTTGGATTTTTTTGCCCTATGGAACATCAACTGATTATTATTTGTGTTTGTGCATGAATTGTATGTGCTTTATGCTTTATGTGTGTGTCTGTGTTCCTGTATAGTGTTTGTGTAGTGTGTGTTGCATATGTATTGTGTATGATTGTAGACGATGGGTTTTAAATTTTTTTTATCCGATATCGTTGGTATATTCTTGTCGTTGACTTCTTCTTGTTGCTGACAATCAAAGCCCGCTACATTCTGCCGATGGGTTTGCTATACATTGGGCTGCTTCTTTGATTTTACTCTTTTTCGTGTGTGCTTGTTTCATGATTATTGATGTATCTCGATGAAAAAAGATTTTCAAAAAGCTAAACTGGTGTAACTATGAACAATCTAAGATACGCAGACGATATAATCTTAAATGCAGAAAGCGGAGAAGATCTGAAAACAATTGTACATAGCAAGAAGAAAAATCCAAAGAAATACCGAAATACTATCGAAATTACCGAATATCTAAGTAGTAGACGAGAGAGTGGGATTGGGACGGCACTCATAGGTAAAATGAAATACAATATATTTTCATTTTCGTTTATTTAGACAATTCTTTTTTCTCAGAACTGGCGCTAGTGCGTAATACAATTTGTTCGATTTTTTTGTTCTGTTTGTTACCTCGAGGTATATTTTTCCATCATTGGTAATTACACTTCCAAGTTGAGTTCCAATGAATTTATTTCATTTTGTTCCTTTCCGCCGATGACAATTATTTTACTTTTCTCAATATTAATTTCCATTTTTAGTTTCTTTATTTCCTCTGTCCATATGTTTATAAGTTTTTGCATTTTGGTCACGAAATCTAATTTAAGGACTATTATTTTCAGTATATCTAATCAACTCGTTCATGACTATTATGAATATAGCGGGCTGAGACTGTCTCCTTGTTTGATACCTCTTTCCCAATTGAATTTTTCTTTTTCTATTCTATAGAGTCGAACGCTGCTCTTAGATCTATGAATGCCAGAATGAGCTTTCGCCCCGAGTCAATACTTCATTCTATTCCCAGTTCTTGCTTGTTCTTCTCCCAGTTATTTTTATACCTCTTATCGTAGCCTCTTCTCTACTATTTTCGTGTATATTTTAAAACATACCGATGACAAACACATTGCTTTATAATTTTCGCAGATGTCGTCTTCAAAAAAGAAAAATCAAAAACGGTAAACTTTAACATTAGACACATAGCTGCCATACTATTATTTAAATTATTAACATATAATAAAAATTTTATATTTGCTCATTAAATATGAAAACAAAACGAGCCTCATCCTTTATTTACTTTAACAAATTACGTGGTTTATTGTAGGCATGCAATATTTTGTTTTCAAATAAATTTTTATTTGAAGAGTTTGCGTAATCCACCATAATTAAACTAATTAGGATTGTCGCATGTTTTATTATTTGGAGGGGGTAACGAATTAAGTCAACACGTTTTCCGTATGTGATAAGATGGAAATTAATAACCAATGTTAAAAAATGTGGAAAAACTAGATATACTGCGAGGCATAAGTTAGGGATATAGAAAATTATGCTGATTTTCATAGTTGATTTTTTCGTGAATAGATTAACGGATTCTGCTATTTTTTATTATTTTAGATTTTTCTTTGGTATTTACACAGTTGGGCAAAGGTTTACTCAAACTTCTTTTTTGTACTTATACCGGGTGGAAGAAAAGAAATATTTTTCTTATATTAAGTTTGAGACACCCTCTACGGGTGTCCCTGTAACATTTGTGCTACCCTGTTATGTTACCCTGTAACATTTTGTTTTTTGAATGTCTCTGATATCTTTAGAAACAAAGAATATAGACAGTTTGATAGTTTAACATGTGTTTTTAAACTTAAACAAAAGTTTGAGACACCCTGTAGGGAGGAAAAGGTACGAAGGTGGGTCTACATCGAAATTATGTTGCAGTCCCATATTTTGTGAACATTTTACTTTTTTAATTTCTCTGATATCTTTAATAAAAAAATAAATAATCTAATCTTATAAAATCCTAAGATGACAAGTCGATATGTAAACATTGAATGACGTGTAATAAACGTCATTTTTTTATATCCCGGATATTTATTATTTTTTATATTTTAAACAAATTATATTAAAATAATATTTTTAAAATTAAATAAAGGAATTTAGGAGTTAGGAGTTTATTGAATTATGTTAAATTATTAATGAAACATAAATATTGTTGTTCATAGAGTATGGTGTAAAGTGTAAATGAAAGGAATAAATTCGTTATTTCGTAAACCGGCGACATTAAGGAAAAATCCCGAAATAGGTCGATTTTTATTTTTACATTATGATATTTTAGCATATATATCACACGCGTGACGTGATGTCATCTATCTGTCTATTTGTCTGTCGCCCGTCTATCTGGACGTGATGACGTAATCGATAATTTTTTTAAATGAAAATAGGGGTCGTGTGCTAGCTCATTTGAAATTTTATTCAATTCTCTATTCAGTAATGTAAACATTAACATAATTATTTATACAGGGTGTCCAAAAACAATTTTTTAAATTAAATTAATTGACAAAAAAAGAAGAATGTATGTAATTTATTTAATACAAAATACTTTTTACAGTTATCAGAAAACAGAGAGAAATGTTTATTTGAAAAATAAACATTGCTTTTCGCTTAAATTCAATGTTCAAGCCACCACTCGCTAGGCACCTGCTTTTTGGAAGTTTGAACAATTAATTTAGGCGAAAAGCAATGTTAATTTTTCTAATAAACATTTTTTTCCTGTTTTCTGAAAGTAGTAAATGCATTTTGAATCAAATAAATTACATACATTTTTCTTTTTTGCCAATTAATTTAATATAAAAAAATTGTTTTTGGACACATTTTTATATAAATAACGATGTTAATGTTTATATTACTGAATAGAAAACTGAATAACCTTTCAAATAAGCTAGCATATGTCCCCTATTCTCATTTAAAAAAGTCATCGATTACGTCATCACGCCCAGATAGATGACGTCACTTGTGTGATATATATGCCAAATATCATAATTTAAAAATAAAAATCGACCTGTTTCGTGATTTTTCCGTAAAGTCGCCGGTTTACGAAATACCGAATTTATTCCTTTCATTTGCACCATACTGTATACAGCTTGACGCAAGGAATTATTAATAACTAACGTTAAAAATGTTGGTAGAAATATATTGCTTTTGTATTGACTACTTCATCAGTGGGTACTTAAATAATTAAATCTTTCGCATAATTGACAAAAATATTGGTTACTTTATTAAGAAAAATAATTTAAAGCATTATGTAACTTTATATTTGTTTACATGCAAGACTTTTATTAAGTATTTTAAAAATGTAAATTATTTTGAAAGTTTGTTGATTCTAAATTTTTTTAAAAACTGGGTGGTGACTGTAGATGGCAATTGATTGGATTTCCCGTGGCATGGCGACGGGTAAAATTACTAGTCTTTAATATGCATTTTAACTGACGACATGCAATACGTGAGGAGGTCATGTCTTATCATACCACTAAGTTGAAAGTATTTCCTATATATAGTGCGAGAGGAACAGAGTGTTCAAAGAAAAAAATCTGTGCAATGTACCTCTTGCTATTGAAAGACTCCACGTAGACACCAAATCCGTAGTTACTCTCAAGGACATTCCACCCCAAAAAATCAGAGCCTCCATTAAACAATATCGTCTCTCTTATGTTGCGCTGTGCATACTGCTTACCTGGTCGACAAATAACTCTTATAGGTGTCGATCAGAACTGTTTACGTTATGTGCCTTTCTTAGTGACTAAACAATGCCAAATGAGCAATTTAAATAAACCATGACACAGAACATGGATTAAGACACGGCCATCCATGTCCCTTATGAAAGTGAAATGCTTAGTGACATGAGGCGGGTGACATAACCGGAAAAACAAGTATTGGCCCACGAAAAATTGCCAAACTCCCCAAAAGAAAGTATTTTGTTTTAAGAACCCGGTCGATTGAATGGATGAAATGACAATATTTGGCACAAAGGGTCAAAAGACTAGGTGTCAAAGTTAAGAAGTGTCTCAAAGAAGAATTATCATTATCATTTATTGTCTACAAATTGTTAAATACCAAATTTTATCGACAGAGATTACAGAATCTCACCCAAAAACCACCATATTACCCTATTACTGCTAGGGTAATAGTTTTTGCCACATATCCACTAAAAACTATAAAGTTTATTTTATTTAATATAATTTTTGTTTTATATCACAATATGCTGTGAGATTTTATGGATTTTTGTGTCTAAATACCATTAAATAAATTAAAATATCACAAAACATTAACAACTCTTTTGCACCTGTTGAATTATCAATATATTAATAATTGGTATATACAACCAGTTTAATTGATGACGTTGTCAAGATGAGAGGCAAAAATAAACCGCTATTTATTGAATATGTTTTAAAATACAATTTTATATTAGAATTGAAATAGTGTACAGTTAAGTGATGAGCTCGCTAATAACTATGGCAACTACGGCAAAATAAGGCAAAAGATGGGAAAAATATAATCCGTTATGAAATAAAAAGAGATGAAACTTGTAGAGGTGGGAAAATATCGGTACAAACCTATAATTTAATTTGTGTTTAATAATGGTTTTTCATATTATTTAAAGTTTTAGTCTTTGTTTGTACATTTCATTGTAATTTTTATTTTCAAACATAAATTGTTAAAACGGCTAAATGTTGTTCTCTTATTTGATTACTTCCGGTAATTATTTATTTTTAACCTAGACAAGTATGTAATAGTTTTTAACCTACAAATCAACATACTTCATGAGTCTGGCTATAGTTGTGTCGAACAGAAACTTATTTGTTTATTTTCGAGATTACTATTCAACTTTTTGTTTTTTTTTAATTACCATTCTGTATCTATCTTTATAATATTAGTAATAGTCGGTATGATTATAAGCTGTTTAATGTTCAGTCCATCAATCTCCTCAGTAGTGACAAAAGATCAAACACTTCAATAAAATAACTTTATAAAATACGTCCACCGGCATAATAGCCATTTCTTCATGATTACATTGACAGCAAATACATTGGAAGGGAAAGTGGAAGGAAGAAGAGGTCCAGGATGAAGGAAATGCTCATGGTTGAAGAACGTAAGAGACTGGACAGGCATGGACACACATTCAATACTAAGAACAGGTCAATATAGAGAGCAATTTGCTGTAGTTATAGCCAACCTTCAGTAACGGAGAATATGTAAAAATATGTGTATATGACCTACACCTATGTGTATATGGTGTACTGCGTATTTCTCGGCATTTTAATTACTCTTCAGTTCTTTGTTTAGATTTACTGAATCACTCCACAATAAAAGTGTGACTAATATATTGAGCTCATTTGGTTTTTTTCTTGTTCTTGTTCTTCGACTTTTTTCCATTATGACTTCGTCAGTGTCGTCCTCCGCAGCACTTTATTCTCCCAGTCATCTTCTCTGAGGTCTCTATCCAATGATAGCAGTTTCTATGTACGTTTTCCAACTTGTAGCAGGTCTTCCTCTTCGTATTCTTCCCGGCGCGGCAGGTCCCAATCCAATATTCTTATCGGCTATCTCTGCTCTACCATTCTTTGTACATGCCCGTACCACTGCAGGGCTCTGTTTTCCAACTTTTTTGTAATTGGGCATTCTACTTCCATTCTAATCCATATTTCTTTTGTTCATTTGGTTTTTCCAATTTACCAGTAACCCGATGGCAGATGAAGGCGTGCCCTGCCCCTATGGGATCACAGTACATATATTTTATTGTTTTATTTGAAGATTTCATGACAACCTTTTATGTATTATTCCCGTTTAGATAATCTGGATAATCTGATTTTCTGGTTTTAATATATGCTTCAAGGCATAGTACTCCTTCAAGGCAAAGTATTCGGAAAGCGAGGTATTAGGGAAAAGAAGAATATCATGGTTAAAGAACCTGAGGAAATGGTTCTCCGCAACAACAACTAATCTATTTAAAACAATAGTTAATAAAATAATTATAGCCAGAATGGATTTTGTAGATATTCGATTTTAGATTCCAGAGATTCGATTCCAGATATTCGAACCGAATAGGCACCAAAAGAAGAAGAATATAAAATGTGTGTCTTATTCCTTTTTAATATATGAAAGAATTCAATGATTCAATTTCAAATTGGCAATTACATTAGCTGCGACCCTGTGACAGATGGAGGGTTCATGTTAAGATTTTTTCACTATACTAAATTTACAATCAAGATGCAGTAGAAATAAACGAACCAAGACACGTTAAATGCTACTTGGAGCACTCCCGAATCATAATTAACAATGTGTAAACTTTGGAAATCGTGATTTGGGATTTACAATGAATATACATTGTAAATTATGATTCGGGAGTGCTTAAAACTAATTATAGTTAAATGAGTAGTTAAATTAAACTAACTATAGTTATGTATATTTAAAAAATGCGCAAGAAATTGTACAATACGCGTACAATAAGAAAATGTTTATCACAGTTCTACTGTTTACCCTATTTGAACAAATTTGTGTTCCAAATTTATCGTTATGTTAACCCTCTGAACCAGTAACAGGATTTAAACCTGTTGTAGTGAAACTTACCGGCGATAGAAGAAGTGGAAGCACCAAGCCAAGCGTGCGATGATTCTAATAACTTTGCCTGAAACAAAAAAATAAAAATAAGTATACAAAATATGAGGTGTTTTCTGCAAAGTATTGTGCGATTTAACGTGAACATGTATTTTAATAATTAAACTTTTTTAGCAGATGGCAATATGTTAATGTAAGGTTAGTAACATTCTCTAACATTCAATGACTAATGTGCAAATTCTTCTGTTTGTGCTGATTAAGCCTAACTAAGATTTTACTTGAATTTTATTTGTGAAGACGAATATTACTCACATAAAGTTAAACATAAACAGATCAAAATTATAACAAAATATCTGTATTGTACCATATTTATCTATATTGATTCACATTTAAAAAATATTTGAACTGTATTTTGTAATGAAACTGACATCAAATACCTCCCAAATACTAATGTGTACAATCTAGGATGATAAACCCTTGAAATTTACAAAGCGTGTTATAGTAAGTACTTAGTTGTAAAAATAATTGTCTCCTCGATCTTACATCCCGTCGGTTTTTCTTCTTTTCTGCCATTAATATTCTTATAGCAATTTAGTAACCCTTATTTGTCTTTTACGTTTTTGCTTTTCTCCCACTAAGTTGATGTGGATATTAAAAACAATACCCATTCGCAAAAAGTACCACAATTTGCCCTAATAACAGGAGAGATTTATTATACACCAGATGTATGGAAAAAGGAAAACAGCAAAAGGCATACTGGTTCCAAAATCTGGTAAGACTTTGAGCAGAGTTAAGTCATATCGACCCATTTCACTTTACCGATGATGCCCAAGATGTTTGAGAAATTGATCTTGAAATGCCTCAAATCTATCATTGACCACAGAAAAATATTATCTCATCAATTTGGTTTTAGAAGTAATCACTCGACTATTGACAAAGTGAATCTATAGAAAATAAGGATATGTGTTCTGCCGTCTTTCTTGACTCCAAGCAGACATTTGAGCTCAGAACTGAAGTAAATTAGAGCTGGGGTACTACAAGGAAGTGTTTTGGGGCCAGTCTTACATCCTTTATACAACACTTTACTTTCACTGACGACACGACTATCAAGTATGCCCAGCATTGAAAAAAACATATTGAGATAATTGAGAAGAAACGTGATTAACTCAATATCAAATTTAATCAAGCTTATTCCGTATAAGGAAGTACTGCGTCTAGCGTGGAATTATGGTGTTGAGTTATAGAAATATACCAGCAAATCTAACATCCACGTAGTCCAACGTTTTCAAATTCTTATCCAGTTGTAAAGTGTATAGTAAATTAGCCTTTGTACGTGCGAAACAGTGTTCATCATGACCTAAACATCAATATGGTCACAAACATAATCGCTAAATTCGCCAACTCTCATCAGATGAGACTTCAAAACCACACCAGCACGGAAGCGTCCAGCCATTTTTACGTGGGAAATATTAGTAGAAGATTCAAACGGATAAAACTATTTGAACTTGTTGACATGGCCAAACAATAAGTGATACCTATAGCAGAAAATACCTCGAGTCTGAACTACCTTTTCATCCCTTTATTGAAAAAGTCAAAAAACCACAACATCGCAAGAGTTCCTTTTGATAAATCTTGCAGTCATGTAGTAAAAGACTTATTAAAAGTCGTACATAACCGAATTTATAAAAAGTGTGAAACAATCATCGGATACTAGACAAGGCGAAAACGGCGGGTTCGTTAGAAAAAATATTCCCATGAGATTTTTTTGCATAATCACATTCGTGAGACATCCCAGAATAAGGTTCAAGAAGTCGCCCACGTGAAATTGGGCCAAATTTTTTTTAACAATTTTTTTTTAATCAAATAGGAAAAGTCAATATTTTTGGCCCGTACAAATTTTTGTGTAAAGTTTTTTGGACAATTCTGGACAAAAAAGGTCTCTTGTAATTTTTCTCTTGATCGTTTTCGAGTTATAAACAATTTAAAATTGAAAAAAACTAAAAATGGCGACCTTCTAGGCTTAATAAATTTGTTAAAAGTTATTATTATGAAAGTCAGAAAGTGACTAAATCAAAAAGCACCCCCTACAAGATCCCGAAGAAATTTTTGTCATAATTTTATTACTAAGCTGTTATTTTTAAGTAAAAAGAATGAGCGCCAGCACGTATTAGGCGGCCGTCTATGATGAGGGCGAGAGAGATGGCATTCCGGCAGTCCAATGGGGCATCTTACTCGCACTCACATTTACAGCCGCGTCAATACGCTCTTACGGCTTATTGTTAATAATTAAAAATAACAGCTTAGTAATAAATTCATGACACAAATTTCTTCAGCATCATGTAGGGGGGCCTATAAACTTTGATTTAGTCACTTTCTGACTTTCATAATAATAATTTTTAACCGAGTTATTAAGTCTTAAAAATGGCCATTTTTGCGTTTTTCAAATTTTAAATTGCTTATAACTCGAAAACCATCAACTTTAGAGAAAAATTACAAGAGACCTTTTTTGTCCAGAATGGTCTAAAAAACCTAAAAAAATTTATACAGACCAAAAATAATAATTTTTGCAATATGATTAAAAAAATTGTTAAAAAAAATTTGGACCACTTTTCTCGTGGGCGACTTCTTGAACCTTATTCTGGGGTGTATTACAAATGTGATTATGCAAAAAAATCTCATGGGAATATTTTTTTCAACGAACCCGCCGTTTTCGCCTTGTCTATACGATCAGTTTGGATTCAAAGCCGTCATGGGAATGCGAGAACCCCTCTTCAGTTTACTTGTTTTGGCCCAAAAATGCTACGACTAACAGAAAGATATATTTATACGCTGCATAGACTTCGAAAAAGTATTTGATAGAGTAAGACACGACCTACTATTAGAACGTTTGTAAGAACGTTCGGTTTAGATGGGAAAGACATCAAACTACTAAAAAACTTTTACTGGAACCAAAACGCCAGAGTTAAGAACGATGGTTCCACGTCCGCAAAAATAGAAATTAGGAGAGGAGTTATACAAGGATGTGTTCTGTCACCCCTGCCAATAAGTTGCTATTAAAGTGGAGGATTCCAAAAATGGAGTCAAGTTGAAAGGCGTAAATATCAACAGCATCAGATATTCCGATGATACGGTGTTGATTGTGAATTCCGACTTGGCTTCTACAACGAATCATCGGCAGGACCAACTCGGTCTGTGAGCAATTTGGTATGAAAATACACATTAAGAAAACCAAAGTGATGTCAATCCGAAAAAACCAAAATGTACCAAACCTGCATAATAAACGGGCGCATTGTAGAACAGGTCAAAGTCAAGTACCTGGGATGCAAGATCGATAGCAGCCTAAATTCAGGTCTAGAAATAAGATCGAGAATAGAACAGGCCAGAAAATCTTTCGAAAAAATCAAAAGATTGTGCTCCACTCCTAGTGAAAGGAAAGATCAAGGGAAAGAGACTATCGTGGATAAGAAACATACGACAATGGACAGGGCTAAATTTTGAACAGCTAATAAGAACAGCCGAAAACAGAGAGGAGTTTGCAATTGTAGTAGCCAACCTCCATTGAGGAGACGGCACTTTAAGAAAAAGAAGAACACCTTTATTATATTATAATGAAAAAATTAATTTGGTAATTAGTCATCTAAAGTAGCACTGATTATATATGTAAGCCTAATGTTTTAAAACCTATTTGCTTCTGTTGATCTGGGTGTTATAATTTTTTCTATCTCTTTCTTTTCACATGCTGAAACTCGATGTATATTTACATAATCTCAATTTTATATACTAACAACCTGTAAGAAATGGTCTACCACCTTATTACTTATGTTATATTTGCCCATTTTTATTTTTATAAACATATTCTTACGACTAATATATCGTTCCCTATTACATAAACTACTGAATTTTTTAACCGTAATTTTAGGTTATTTTTTCGAAAATTGTTTTTCACATACTTACCCAATTACCAAGATTACTACAATGTAACAAAATTACAACTTTCTTTCAATCAAATATATTTTTTCCCGAATCGCCAAAGGGTCGAATTGGAAAAACGGAAATAGCTCATTATAATCACCCATTTTGCAAGTGAAATGGATTTCTCGTTCCACCTTGGGGACACATGGTGACACATGACATATAATTCTTGGTTTCATTGAGCAAACGAGGCGAATAAAACTGAACTATCGGGCGTGTCGTCGGCTTCAAAAGAACCCGAGCGAAACTGGCCAGCCAAACTGACAATTTTTACTATACTATTTGGGAATTCTGACTTCCACGGCCTGCAGGGTATCCGGTAAGTGCTTTAGGGCTGATAACAGCCCTAAATAAATAACGTGTACTAAGTGTAGCAATTGACATTCAAACAGAAATCAATCTATTGGCAACGTTAAACTTTAACTTTATGTTGCATAAAGACAATCTGGCAGAAAAAAAGTAAAAGTAGTATTGTTAAAAACAAAATAAATACACTGCGCGTCACAAAAACGAGCCGCTCACAAAATTGAGGACATTTTATTTATTTTTAGATATTTCTACATTTTCGTTTCATTTGTGTTATGTTAATTAAATTCAATGAATTATCACGTGAATTATCATGAGTTTTCATGTGTTGCAACTAATTATTTTCCTCGAGAACGGAAAATCTACTACATTTCGAGCATCTACAAGAAGGTGAAACATAATAATCCGCCTAACTACAGTGGCCTTAGGAAGTATTCCGTAACACAGGTTGAGGGAGGGGGGTGTCAAAAATCTTCAAAAATTGCGTTACGCAATAGTTAAACGCCCATTACAGTGCGTTACGTTGGGGGGGAGGGGGGTCAAAAATTTTCAAAAATCGCGTTACGTAATACTTAACGCTCCCTTAGTGTTAATAGTACTATTAGTAGACTATTATTTAGCAGAATAATAAAGAACAAATTAGATGTAGAGAAAAGAGGGAAAATAAGTGAAGATTAAAGTGGTTTTACGGCGGGACGCTCATGTATGGACAACCTTTTCGTCATCCAAAAACTTATAGAGAAAAGGACGAGTGTAAATGAAGAAACCCACATTGCCTTCGTAGACTTGGAAAAGGCATATAAATCCGTCCCTAGGAACAAGTATTGCCTTCGTAGACTTGAAAAAGGCATATAAATCCGTTCCTAGGAACAAGTTGTGCCATGCCCTTGCTGAAATGAAAATGAGTCCGCTAATACACATACATATTATCAAAGTATTATACAGCGATAATGTAGGGTATCTCAAGATTGGCACACAACTATCTGAAGGAATAAAAATTAAAATAAAAAAATATGAAAAAAATATTTTTAAGAAACGCTTTTCTTTGGTTACGAGTGACTAAAATTAAACATATAAAAAAATCAACCAAACAGCAAAAAATAAAAAAAATTGAAAAAATTTAACACATTCGTCAAAGAAAAGCGTGGCGCGTCTTCATCGAATAAAAGGTTTTTGCCCCACGCTTTCGCGGGGCGCTTTAACGAATGTGTTAGATTTTTTCAATTTTTTTTTATTTTTTGCATTTTAGTTGATTTTTTTATATGTTTAATTTTAGTCACTCGTAAAGAAAAGCGTTTCTTAAAAATAGTTTTTTCATATATTTTTTTATTTTTCACTTTTTAGTCTTACACTTTTCAAACATTAAAATATATCGTCATGTTTATTAAAATATGAATAAAACATATGATGTACAAACATGAAAAGTAGTCGGAATCGGCAGAAAATTTGAAACTTTATTATTTATTTATGAAGCATAACGTAAACAATTAACGTAAAAAGTGAAATTATGTATAGTTCATATAATTAGCTACAATCTGTAAAAGTTTTAAGTTTCTTCATTGTAAAAAACAAGAGAATTTAAGCATTTTCCGTTAAAATCGTTTTTTATTTAAACAATTAATAAACAAAAAAAAATTTATTGACTATTCGTGTATTGTTCCCGCGAATGCATATGTTTGCAAATTTTAAGTCATTTCCATTGAAGAAAAGTCAGTCAAATTAACGTCTAAAGATTTGATGCAAACTATTGAAGTAAAGAAAAGCGTTTAAAAAGACTGAAGTAAGGGTGTAGCTTGTCACCATTTTAATTTAACATATATTTGGAAGTCGATTTAAAAGAATACAAAGAAGTCGTGGACTAATGGGAATCATGATCGGAGATGACTGCCTGTTTAACATCCACTTTGCAGACGATCAAGCAGTACTGGCACACGATTCGTATAACATGGAATTCATGTTAACCCGTCTTTATTCAACCTACGAAAATAGGGATTAAATATAAATATAGAAAAAGAAATCCAAAGGCGAATTGAACAAAGTAGGAAGGTAATAAGTTGCTTGAATTCCGTGTGGTAAGATAAAAATATATCCAGAACTACAAAATTAAGCATGGGGAAGTCACTTGTGGAATCGGTGGTAATGTATGGAAGCGAAGTCTGGACATTAACAGCGGAGTCCAGAAGAATGATCAATGCAATCTCCCGATTGAACAGAGTGCGTAACGAAAAAATAAGAAAAAGGATGGAGGCACACGATACAGCGGTAGACAGGCTCGAGAGTAGAAGCCTAAAATGGTTCAGTCACTTACTTCGAATGGCCAAACGATGGCCAAAAAAAACTATTGAAATGGAGACCCCCAGGTAGGAAGAAAAGGGAAATACCAACGGACTGGGACGTTTCGCCGTCGCCGTTTCGCCGTTGCCATTTCGCCGTCGCCGTTTCGCCGTCGAGCCACTTCGCCGTCGGCCGTTTCGCCGTCGGCCGTTTCGCCGTCGAGCCAGTTCGCCGTCGGCCGTTTCGCCGTCGCCATCCCGGCATTGGTTAAGTTTATAAGAATGTGATAACATACTAACTTTTTTTATACTAAATGTCGCAATAACGTGATAACAAACTAACTTTTTTTTATACTAAATGTCCCAGAAAATTCCCGGAAATAAACAATATTGAGAAAAGGGATTTCAATTTCAATTGTTTTTACTGTATCAAAAATAAAAAACTTCATTATGCAAAAGTGATAAGTGATAGTATATAATCGTTCGAAAACCATTCAAAACTTATATGAGTACAAGTAATGTTCATCCCGAAATTATAAGTACGAATGCTAACAACGAAATGGCGACGGCGAAATGGCTCGACGGCGAAACGGCGACGGCGAAATGGCTCGACGGCGAAACGGCGACGGCGAAATGGCTCGACGACGAAACGGCGACGGCGAAATGGCGACGGCGAAACGGCGACGGCGAAATGTCCTAGACCCAAATACCAAGACTATCATGGAACGACACGATAAAGACGGCCATGGAACACCGCAATTTGGAAGAGGAAGATGCTCAGGGTATAAATAGATGGCGGTTAGGTGTGGGGATGCGATAATCTTGTGTTATAAAACACAAGATGATTTTTAGCTTCCATAGTAGTAAGTAACCACCGATTCCATAAATATTTTAAATGACAGATTCTCCTCCCTATACAATACATAGTTTGATAAAAGGTGAGTCTGTTAAAACAATGCCTATCATAACGCTAAACAGTAAATTGGATTTTTATTAACCCTTACCCACTGACATGCGGTATGTCATACCTTGCCGAAAATATATTTTGTTGTAAGACGTGTTTTGCAAAAAATTTCTATAACACCACCTGTGTACCTTCAAGTGGTGTGTAATTGTACCTGCTCCCATCTGCTGCAGTTTTAGTGAGGTTTAGTCTTTGAGCCAAACAGAGAGCAAAGAAAGCAAAAGATTTTAATCAGATTAGATGTATCCGAGATGAAAATAATAAAATACTAGTTCACGAAAGGGATGTCAAAAAGAGATGGAGAAAATACTTTGACAGCTTATTAAATGAAGAATTTGACAGACAGCCTGTAGAGTCAACGGAGACAGTAGCAGCAATGGTCACCAAAATAACCAACGAGGAAGTGGCTCAAGCGCTTCAAAAAATAAAGAAAGGAAAAGCGGTAGGACCAGATGATATTCCTGGGGAAGTATGGAGAGCATTGGGAGAGACAGGAACAAGGTGGCTAGCAGGTCTATTTAATAGAATTATGGAAGTTGGACAAATGCCAGACGAATGGAGAAGCACTATACTGGTACCTGTTTACAAAAACAAGGGAGATATACAACAATGTACAAACTACAGGGCTATAAAACTGCTTAGCCACACCATGAAAATATGGGAAAGAGTAATTGATAGACGGATACGTGAAGAGACCGAAATATCCGAGAATCAATTTGGCTTTATGCAGGGTAGATCAACAACAGATGCAATTTTCATTATAAGGCATATGATCGAAAAATACAGGAGTAAAGAAACAAACGCTCATATGGTATTCATTGATCTTGAGAAAGCATATGATAGAGTTCCTCGAGAGATTCTGTGGTGGGCACTCAATAAGAAAGAAGTCCCTGGTGAATATGTAAAGATTGTGAGGGATATGTATGAGGGAGTAACGACTAGTGTTAGGACAGGTGTGGGAGAGACTGATAAATTTCATGTGAAAGTAGGATTGCATCAAGGTTCTGTGCTTAGTCCGTATTTATTCTCATTAGTTTTGGACCAGATAACAGCGAAAATACAGGGTAACATTCCATGGTGCTTAATGTATGCTGATGATGTCGTGTTAGTAGGAAATAGTGAAAGAGACTTAGAACAAAAACTGGAACAGTGGAGACAAGCTCTGGAGGAAAAAAGTTTAAAACTTAGTAGGACAAAAACAGAGTATTTGGAATGTTCATTTAAAGATGGAGCTACTACAAATAAAATGGTATCTTTGGATGGTGAAATGATTGTAAAAAGCAATCATTTTAAGTACATAGGATCGGTATTACAGAGTAATGGAGAAATAGATGGAGATGCATGCAGTAGAATTAGGGCTGGATGGATGAAGTGGAAAGAAGCGAGTGGTGTGTTGTGTGACAGAAAAATTCCAATGAAGCTGAAGGGAAAATTCTATAAAACAGCCATAAGACCAGCTATGATGTACGGAACTGAATGTTGGGCAGTGAAAAAGAAAGAGGAACAGCGAATGCATGTGGCGGAAATGAGAATGCTTAGATGGATGAGTGGAGTGACAAAGAAGGATAAAATTAGAAATGAGTATATTAGGGGAAGTCTAGGTGTGGCACCAATTGATGCCAAAATGAGAGAGCATAGGATAAGATGGTTTGGTCATGTTCAACGTCGAGACGTTAACCACCCAATACGAAGAATAGCTGAAGTGCAGATTCCTGGAAGGAGTAGGAGAGGAAGACCAAAGAAGACCTGGGGGGAGACGATAAGGCAGGACATGTTGGTAAAGGGGATTAACATTGATATGGCCCAAGATAGAATTGTGTGGAGAAATGCAATTAGGGAAGCCGACCCCGCATAGGGATAAGGCAAAGAGAATGATGATGAGTCTTTGAGCTACGTTGACGTAAAGTTTTCTTGCGGTATCACGTACCGCATGTCAGTGTTTACGTTTCTATAGTTAAAATCAGTCCAGTGTATACTTTCGCCACTAGTATATAGCACCAAGTTCATCCAGTTGTTCTACTTTTAAGTGGAAAGCACTATTTTACTATTTTTGAGTTACCAATACTCGGGTTTTTTGTAATTCATAATTTATAATTGCAGATGATGTAAAAAACAAATATTATAGTGATATAAGACAGATTCATATTAAAAACAAAGTCTACGTTCTGAAACATCCACATCAGAAGTTAAAGGTTAATATTCCCGACCTATCTGAGAGAGAGGGAGGATAAGTCAATTATTGTTATTGAAGTTATCACACAACTTTTTCTGCAAAAATCAGAATGCCCCTCTCACATCTAAATATGGACGTTTTTCACAGATCCGCCTATGTCTATTAAAAAAAACGACGCTACTAACAAAATAAGCAAAATTGTAAATGATGCAGTTTTATCGACAAAAAAATGTCAACAAGGAAATCCATAGACGTCCGAAGCCTAGTTATTATTTTATTAGAATACCTACATCACTAACGGTATTTTTGGTAGACCACTCTGTACGACGTGTCCGACGAACAAAATAACATTGTTTATGAAGGCTCCCACATAAAGGCCATTCACAAACGGTGGCCTGTCTAGCTTGTTAAAAATACTTTATTGTCATCTGTGATGTATTTATTTATTGAAAGGCTGTGTTACATAGACGTCAAATTTAAGGGGTTGTCTTCATCAATATGAGACCGAACGGTCATAAACAACACTCGGAATGTCCGTTACAATTGCATCGTTTACAACAAACAACAATAAATGTTAATATAAAGATGGAAGGCAGTTGGCGAGCTGATATTTATATCTTTGTTTGAAGGCTTTTTTTGATGGGAATCTTTATGTCAATATTATCTTGATTCTGTTTGTATAAAATGCAAAATGTTAATGTGTATCTTTAATGCCGATTCGATGAAATTTAACTGTTATTTTAAGTTTTCATAAGATCTTCATGTATGAATCGACCAGTCTCCGCTGAAATAGTACTTCAAATTTAAATATATTGTCAATGACTGCCTTTCTTGCCAATCACAGTAAGTAATAGTTACTTGAATTGTGAGCGTTTAACTGTACCTACTGTTTTCTTGTAAATGAACGTTTTTTAATAAATTTTTGCAATAAAGTTTCTAATAAATACAATAAAACTGACAACCAGTTACCTTCTCTATTTTATGCGCTTAAACATGATGTTTTGCTTTTTCACAGCACTTAAATTAATTCAAAAAGCTTCATCCTCATCAGGGTTCAAATCTATTTATAAGATTATACTTATTGTAGTATATATTTATCCAAGAACTGGATAGAGGCATAGGGGTGTTGACTATTTTGTAGGAAAGTACTCAAAACCGTTCTTACGTAGGTAGCTAATATTGCCCAAAATATTTTTTAATATTATGCTCTTTCTGGTACAGTAAGGTCTCGTTTTATGCGGTGGATATGTTCTTCAGAAAAGCGCATATAAAAAAATCGCATAAAAAAGACTTTACCTGCATTGAAAAAGTAGGGATACGTTCCGTAATTTCTGAAATCACATAAAATGGTGGACGGTTGTCCACCAAAAATTGTGTCTTTGATGTTTTTTTTTTCATTGGGCCAAATAGAATCTTAGAGAAGAAATTAAAAACGCAGACTAACGATATTGAGATTGCAAAAATCTCGTCTTATGGAACATAAAACTTTACGACACTTAATTAAATTAAATGTTTCAATCCAGAAATAAAAATGTGCTGTTTATTATATTGCTACTTGAAATCAGCAACATTTAAACTCTTACAAACTTAAACATTTAAATTTAATTTCAAAACCATTACAGGTTATACCTTTCAACTTTCGATGCGAAACTCAAATTGATGTAATAGCTACATGCTACATCATGTAACAAGGGGAATACCCTAATTGCAAATCCTCAGATTACTGACATCTGGATGGGGAATAATTAATTATACTAGTTTTTAATAATATAAATTTTTGTATGAAATACAAACCGCACAACTTCAAAATAGCATTAAAAAAATCCGCATAAAAAGAGACCTTACTGTATAACTAAAATTTTCGCTAACGTTTAGAATTTCGTGATAAAACGCCCATAGTTGTTACGCAATCGCTGTGATGTTCCAAACACTGGTGAATAATTAAGATGAAGTTTTTTCTTAAATTTTGTAATAAAAGATTAATTAAAAGTTCTATAAGCATTGTGCGGTGCATAGTATACAAGTACTATTTACAAGTGTGTACAAAAAAATTAGTAAAACACCTGACGAAAATTATTAATTCATGCTCCGCGTTTGAAAAATAATAAGAAAATGCTACTTTGGCTATTCACAGGGATCCGGCATGCTATTTTTTGTGAAGATCACTTTGATATACGCTTTAATATTATTTGTTTATTTTTACGCTAAAAAGCATCGCCTCTGGGATCAACAAAGAAGTCAAAAAATTAGTAACACCACCTCAAAATCTTGCTATCGGCTCTGATCGAAAATCAGCTTTGAATCAGAAATTAACGAACTTTTAGAAATTATTGAAAGATCAATCCGTTTAGCGATTTAATCCTCGATAACTAATTTCGAACGATATAATATACTGAAGTATCAAAGCAAATCAACAATTGCAAAAAAAACTAGTACTAAATTAACTAAAATCTGGAAAAGCTATGAAATAATCGACGACACCAAAATCTTTCTCATAAATTACTTTGGGTTTACTGTATTTCCCTATGCTGTTTAATGCTGAATTCTTTAGTCTTTCTGAAGGAGAAAGAGGCTTGTCGATGCGTTCGAAATGTTCAATTGAAGCTTAGAATCCCTTGGGCGACCCGAAGACTAAATGAGTCAATACAAAACACATAAACATCAAGAAAGACTAGAGCGCAAATAACATAATTAATAATAAGCTATTTCGGTTAAGTTTTTGGAAGATAAAAAGATCTGGAGGCAGATCCTCAGAAGACACGATAAATCAAGTCGCAACCGTAGGTTTTCCGCTACCAAAATCTGCGAGAATGACAGAGGGTAAAGAGATAGACCCAAAGACAAACTCAAACTCATGACATTGCGAAATCTGTAACAGGTTAACCATTACGAATCTGTAACAGATCTATTTAATAAATAAACATGAACATGATTTTATATTTGTTGTTTATGATATAGTTTGTATTTGTGATCCCGCTATGAACTATAAGGTTTAAAATTTCTAAAAGAAGGAACATCACAACATATTCAAAATAAACAATACACTGAGATCTGAGATCTATCCTGTAAAACCAAACCCAGCAACACACAAGAAAGATCAAAGAACTGTACCTACAAAATACCCTGGGAATGCAATAATTTCTATGGGCGAGAATACTAAGGGTCGGTTTCACATACCTGCGGTAATCTATGGTTCAGTTGAACCAGGTTCAACGGTGATCTTCGATTTTGTTTGGAATGAATTTCTCATCGCACGTTCATGTCAGCGCTCGTTCTACAGCTTTCGAGAAATGCCAATAGATGGCAAAAGGTAAAAAACTGTCGCCATTTTGAACTACCTTTTTTATGCTGTTTTTGAATAAAGTTAAATTTAAGTATTTATAGTCAAATAGTCATTTTAATAATAATTATAAATAAATATTATAAAAACAAAAATAATGTTATCGTTTATCGTTAGGCTTAATATAATAAAATAGGCTATATTTATATTATGACAGCGTTTCGTGTTAATACAACGCATGCGTAGTCCATGAAATCATCTGAACTGAGTTCTGAAATCTTTAAACGGCCGAATTCCACCGTTCAAGCATCGTTCAAGTTTAAACTGCCATCGGTTGAACGTGCGAATTGAGAAAGACGATTTTGACTTTAAACTGACGTTTACTAGAAGTTCAGGTTAAACTGGAGTTGAACTCGATATGAGAAATTGGCCCTAAGTGTCAGGATATATATATATATATATATATATACAGGGTGCGCCAAACCTCTGGTCTTCTTTGATTACGGCTAAACTATGAGATATACAAAAAAATGTTTATAACAAAACTAATGTGTATCAAAGAGGTCTATAATTTAAAATTATTTTCAATTACACAGGGTGAGTCAGAACGACGGTATGAACCAAAGTTTTATTTTTTTAAATGGAACACCGTGTATTTTAAATCATTTTTGAATATATTATTTAAAAATATGAAAAATTTGTATAAGGTCTTATAGGTCTAAAGTTAATAATTTTCGAAATATTTACATTTTTATTGAGAAAAATGGTAATATTTATAGGGTTGTGGATAATGTTTCCAAGGAAATAAAAATTTGGGTGATAGGTCAAAGTTTTTAAAATATAGTGTTATTTTTAAATAATTTAATATTTTTTACTTTTAGCCATAAAATTTACAGTGTGATCACTATTTGCAAATACAAAATTTTCTCATTTTTTTTAAATGGGACACCCTGTATATTACTTTTGCGTTTTGTAGTAAATATTACAACCTTTCTTTTGGTATGAGGTTGTATGTACCTAGCATGTTTCGTTTTGTATATATTTAAAAAAAAACTATAGATTTTACGTGTTTGCGGATTTTTTATTTAAAAATTTTTTTGCAAAAAAAATAATTATTATCTGGTTTTAGAAATATGCACTAAAATATAAAATATGAAGATAAAAACGTAATTAAAGATTAAAATAAATCGTATGCTAGTACAATTCAATTGAATTTAATAACTTTAAATTATTTTACAAAAAATATTTTACCATATTAATGAATGCATAAATTAGTTACTAAATTAAATAAACAACCAAATTTTAAATCAACCGTAGTAATTTTTCTACTACAGCAACTTTCCTGTACCAAATTAATTGTTAGTTAAATTGTATTTAGTTAAACTTTTAATTTACCTTTTAAATTTACTTACATACATCTTGAGAATATAAAAATTATTATAAAGTATGCTTTGAAACAAATGAATGTTAAATGTATCATCCAAATTATTTATTAATATAAATAGTATTTACTGGTGTCACAAAAACTGGGAATACTTTTGTAGTTGAAATTTTTGTAACAATTTTTTTTATTTTAAATTTTAATTTTTTAACCGAAACATTTTTAAATATGACATTTGTTTTGGGCGAAACCATTAGAAATTATTACCATATTTTGTGACACGAGTAGGTACATAGATACTATTTACTTCTTAATATACTTCCATAACGTTCATTTGTTTCAAAGCATACTTTATACGTTCTCAAGATGTAGGTAAATTAAAAAGTTATCTTACTCGTAAATACAATATAACTAACAATTAATTTGGTATAGGAAAGTTGCTGCGGTAGAAGAATTACTACGATTGATTTAAAATTTGGTTGTTTATTTAATTTAGTAACTAATTTATGTATTCAATAATATGGTAAAATATTTTTTGTAAAATAATTTAAAATTATTAAATTCAATTGAATTGTACTAGCATACG
Source organism: Diabrotica virgifera virgifera (assembly GCF_917563875.1). Classification (NCBI taxonomy): domain Eukaryota; kingdom Metazoa; phylum Arthropoda; class Insecta; order Coleoptera; family Chrysomelidae; genus Diabrotica; species Diabrotica virgifera. The sequence continues at coordinate 112,689,093 of NC_065449.1, forward strand.
ATTTATTTTAATCTTTAATTACGTTTTTATTTTCATATTTTATATTTTAGTGTATGTTTCTAAAACCAGATTATAATTATTTTTTTGCAAAAAAATTTTTAAATAAAAAATCCGCAAAAACGTAAAATCTATAGTTTTTTTAAAATATCTACAAAACGAAACATGCTAGGTACATACAACCTTATACCAAAAGAAAGGTTGTAATATTTACTACCAAACGCGAAACTAATATACAGGGTGTCCCATTTAAAAAAAATGAGAAAATTTTGTATTTGCAAATAGTGATCACACTGTATATTTTATGGCTAAAAGTAAAAAATATTAAATTATTTAAAAATAACACTATATTTTAAAAACTTTGACCTATCAATTAAATTTTTATTTCCTTGGAAACATAATCCACAACCCTATAAATATTACCATTTTTCTCAATAAAAATGTAAATATTTCGAAAATTATTAACTTTAGGCCTATAAGACCTTATACAAATTTTTCATATTTTTAAATAATATATTCAAAAATGATTTAATATACAGGGTGTTCCATTTAAAAAAATACAACTTTGGTTCATACCGTCATTCTGACTCACCCTGTATAATTGAAAATAATTTTAAATTATAGACCTCTTTGATACACATTAGTTTTGTTATAAACATTTTTTTGTATATCTCATAGTTTAGCCGTAATCAAAGAAGACCAGAGGTTTGGCGCACCCTGTATATATGAGCATGAAACATATACAAATAGATATTATCTATTATAAACAGAGACTTCGACAAATCTCAGATATGCAAACATGTTTGGGACAACGAGCACAGAGTACAATGGAAATATGTTTAAATCGTTATGAAAGAAACATGATAAATAGAAAAGTCAAAGAAGCTTATCTCATCCATTTTAATAAAAAAAATATTTTTTTTTTTTGGTTTAAAATCTTTGGTTGCCAATACTAAAAGAAGAAGACAAAAACAAGAATATACCAACAATAGCAGATTAACAGAAAATAGGAGACACATTATCTACAATTATACATAATGTATGTGACATATACACTAACATATGATCTACACAAGCGCACATTACACAAATAATACAAAAAGCACACAAAACACTCAGACTTTGATATTCCGAGGGTACAAACACCATTCTCAGATTGTTTCCAACTAAAAGTTTCCAACTATTGCGTACAAGATCAAGGCCAAGTAAGTCAACCGTCAATTTTGAAAAAACATAACCTACTAACAACTTTTTCGCGGATATTTTTTTACATTTGCGCAGAATTTTTTAAAACGACTTCCAGGGTAAAAATCGACACGTCCATTAGTTAAAAATTAATTTTTATTATAATCAATTGTGGCTTAATCCCATACAATTATAATATTTAACTTAGACATGTTGCAAGATTAACAGTTTTAGAACCTATATGCCTATTGTTATAAATTTGTCTAGAACAAAAAACAGATTTGGTATTTTTAAATACATAACATTTCTGCCAATAACCCTATAAAATAACTTCCAAAATACAAAATATCAAACGAATATAATAATACTCCTCTTGGTAAACACATGTGGTATAAAAATAACAAAAAACATGTCAAGGATGTCAGTAGCCTCTGATGTGCTTATGAATATGAAGCCTACTGTATTAATTAAAATTCCTAATTGTTTTCCCAATTTTTGTTTATTATCTACCGACAAATTTATTTCCAGTTCCTTCGTTTAATGAACAATAAAACTGATAATGACTTTACTAAAAATATGAAATTTTATAAGCTAAAATCTTTGACTACTTGGCAAATGTTAAGCCCTAGAATTGTAAAAAATATGCAAGTTTTTAAGAGTTAACGGTTTGATAATTGAAAATAAAAATGTTACTTGTAGGGATGACTTTATTGCAATACCATCTCATGTTTCCTAATTTTAATAGTTCAATACTATAGTTCAAACAATAGTTCAATAATAGTCACTGCTCAACGTCCAATCACTTTTTAAAATGAATATCTTTAATTCTGCTAACGTTTCCACTGCGACACTTCATGGCAGAGCTGGGAGCACGCAAAATAGAATTCTATTCTAGTGACGTCACGTTGCCTAGCAACCGTCGATTCTCCCATTGTGAAATTCGATTTTGTGACCTCAGCAAAATAGAATTCTATTTGGCGGGCTCTCACCCCAGGTAAGGAAATATTCGATTTCTGTATATTTATACTTCTTCTTTTTCTTCTTCTTTTTGTACAGACATGACACATGACACTGTCTGTTTTTTTAATGTGCCTCCAATAAGTTGTCGTTCCATCCTTTTCGTATTTGTGGTCTTCCCACTGATCGTCTTCCTATTGGGGAACCGTCTCTCGCTGTCCTTACAAATAGATACTACTCTATTTGTGATCATTCGGCCTATCTGGTCATTCCATTCTAGTCTTTTGTTTATTACCCAATTATTAATATTCTCCACCTTGCATCTTAGTCGTATATTTGTACTTCTAGCTCTGTCACATAGTGTCTTACCTTCGATTTTTCGAAGGGTTTTCATCTCCGCTGTTTCGGGCAACCTTTTTGTATTTCAGTAAAGGTCTGATGACTGTTTTGTAAATTCTGCCTTTTACTTCTTTTCCGATATTTTTATTTCTCCATATTGTGTCATTCAGGTAACCTGCGACTATGTTCTATTCACTTTATTTTTCAATTCTGTTTCGAGCTTCCCGTAGCTAGATAGTGTGATGCCTATGTAGATATTTAAACTCCATGACTTCTTCTATTATCTGACCCTCAAGCTTTAATTTACATTTTATTGGATCTGCTGTTATATCCATGCATTTTGTCTGTTTTGGGAAAATTAACATGTTAAATTTTCTGGCGGTTATATTAAATTGGTGCAACATACGTTGTAAATCATCTTCACTTTGGGAGATTAGTATTGCATTGTCTGCATAGCAGATTATTTTAAGCTGTTTTTCTCTCATTTGGTATCCTTTTTTAGTTCTTACTTTATTTATTATTTCATCCATGATCAGTTTGAACAATAAAGGACTCAGGGAATCACTCTATACGTATAATTTATATTAGACATGAATCCAGTCTTCAGAGTCTTATGCCCTCTTCGATCTTCTCTTGAAATTATGAAGAAAAACACAAGCTTGTAAATTATTTTTTACCGGTTGACATGTTACATTTGTCCAAGTTCTGTCGATCTTCATCATTGGTTGCAAGAGATTGATATAAGAAAAGGTGTTTTGTTTTTGTTTTATATTAAATATCATGTTTTTTAAGTATTATGTTTATATGGGATTAGCCAGCCACAGATTGGTTGTAATGAAAATTACATTATTACCTAAAAAATACTGACGTTTCGATTTCCACTCCCGGAAATCGTCCTCAAAGAATTTTTGACTCATGCCAGTGCTACTGCAGCTAAATATTTGCTGAGAATTTTAGGACCATTAATTATCTTCTTCTTCTTCCTACTTTATAAATAGGCTCAATGCCTGTTTTACTTAGGTTTTTAGCCTCAATTGACATTGTCTGACCATCTTTTCCTCGGTCGTCCCAATGATCTTCTTCCATTTGGCGATTTGTCTCTTGCTATTCGTACTATTCTATTTTCTGTCATTCTTTCTATGTGTTGATTCCATTCTATCTTTCTTCTTTTGGTCCACATGTTTATTTTTTCTACCACATCTCGATCGTATTTCCTCACTTTTTACTCTGTCTCTTAGAGTTTGGTTTGTAATTTTTCGTAAGACTTTCATTTCTGCTGTTTCCAGCAGTCTTTGTGTTTTCGCCGTACCTGTCTTGTTTCCGCTGTGTACGTCATTATTGGTCTTATTGTTGACTTATATATCCTGGTTTTTGTTTCCATTGTGAGGTAATTGTTTCTTCGGATTGTTTTGTTTAGACATCCTGCTGCTCTGTTCGCCATGTTCACTTGTTTTTGTACTTCTTCTTCCACTTTTCCGTAGCTTGATAGTTTTACTCCCAAGTATTCCGTTTCCATCACTTGTTCTATTATTTTTTATGTACGGCCAATTTACATCGTCTCGGTTTCGCTGATATTACTATCGATTTAGTTTTCTCTGTTGAGATCACCATGTTGTATATGAGAGCCGTATCTTCGAATTCTTTAATTAATCTTTGTAGGTCGCCGGCGTAGCAGATTATCTTTATTTCCTTTTCTCCCATTCTATATCCTCTTCTTTTTTAACTTTCTTTATGATTTCATCCATTAACAGATTAAATATTACTGGGCTCAGCGAATCTCCTTGTCTAATGCCAGTTTCATACTTGATTGGTTGCGATGATCTTTCCATAGCTATGTTGTCTTTATATATATTCTCAATGGTTTTTATTAAATCCAGTGATATTCCCTTTTCATATAATAAATGTATCGCGTCCCGAATTCTCACTCTATCAAACGCTTTCTTCAAATCTATCAGGCACATATAGGTATGCTGGTTGGTTGTATTCCAGGGACTTTTCTTTTATTTGTCTTATTACAAAAACTGCATCCGTGCATGATCTTCCTGTCCGAAATCCTTGCTGTCCCTCTTGCAGAGTTATGCGTTCGTTTATTTTTGTCGCTATAATTCTTGTTGTCAATTTGAGTGTTGTATTTAAAAGATTTATTGCTCGATAATTATTTGGGTCTTTCTTATCTCCTTTCTTGAAGAACATCAGCATGATCGCTCTCCTCCATTCATCTGGTATTCTGTTCGTGGTGATTATTTTATGAATAAGAAGTTGCAGTTGGTAAAAGGTTGTCACCAAAAGACAAAAGGTCACCAGGTCCCCTGGTGACTTTCTATTTTTAAATTTATTTATTCCTTGTTTCACATCTATTTGGGAGATTTCGGTTTTTTCATCAGTTACTTATTTACCATTAATTTTCGTACATTAAAATTGTCTTTATTCTGTTCCTCATTAATCTATACTTGAATATAAAAATAAATGATGCGCTCATGTCTCGTAATATGAATATATTCCTTTAATATTTGACGCCAAACACTTTATTTGATTGTTTCAAATGACAATATAAATACTAATAACAGATAACGCAGATACGAGGCAATTAAATCGACATTTCGTTTCCAGATATCTAAAAACATAGTAAATTGTGTACGATTTTTCTCGCTCCAAAGAAATAGAGCTAAATGAGAAAAAATAAATGATGGCGTTCAGAACACAATGAAATTAGAATTTAAAAAATTCATCTAAATCTTAATATAACTTTTGTTTCTATTTTACCACAGCGCAAAAGGCATATCATTAGTACAGTTGGTAATCATCAGTCTCTTGAAAACTGAATAGATTATGCATTCCCCTACAATTCCACCATTTATTCGAACTGCAAATAAAGCAAAATATTTTGTCCTTATCTCCTTGGCCGGTGGAAGAAACTATTCATTTCTAAAGTGCTTTTACTTCCGAACTAGCAGACAAGAAAATCATTATTTATATCTCTTGTGGCAGCGTAATGATTTATAGAAGTTATAATCTTGATAAAAAGTAAATTATAATAGTGAATTTCTGTGCATGTTTCTCGTCTACTAACATATTATATGACAAAATGTATCATTAGGCGAATAGATTCTTGATTATATACGACTACTGTATTAACCGATGTAGCTTCAAGCTAGAACTACCTAGAAGCGTCAAAGTTCCTTATCTTGTACGCACAAAATTGCAATTTGTATTAATTTATTCTATAAAAATATTATTAGAAATAATATATCAATTTTAGCAGTCAAGAATGTAAATATACCGTTAGAATTGATGTATACGTCGATTGCAAAATGTTATTAACTATATAATTATATAGTTTGTGATAAAATTATTATTCTTGTACCTAGAAAGAATAAACGCAACATTGTAATACTTTATATGTATTATATACTATCAGAAAAAAGGAAATAATATAAGGCGACACCTTACGAACACATTATATTCAAGGGGAAAAGAGCTCATTACCGAAAACATGATCATGCCATATAATCAAAACAAAGAAAGCCGTTATGTCATTAAAAAACCACTGAAAGTGGCAATGAAAAATTAACAACTAATGTAAAGTGACATATACATTTTCTAACAAAGACCTCCCTTTTTTGTGGTACTTCAATCTAATACACTAGTCACTAGTCCTTTATGTAGAAGAATATTAAAGGACATAAGTACACATGAGAATAAATACCACAACAACGAACGAAATGCAACGAACGCAGCGAATGGAAAACATAGACTCTTGAACCAATTAATCTACAACAGATATCTACAACAAAAAAGAAGGGCTAGATAGGCTATTGATTATCTTCAAAATAAGATAGCTAAAAGGAACTACAACGTTAACGGGGTTTTATTATTTCATATGGTCAATGGACATCTATATATGAAAAAACCGCGGAGTGCTACCATTTAAAGGGGTGCGTTTTTGAGAAATGGGTGAATTAGTCCCTGGACACAGGTTACATTAGGGTGAGTTCTATGCACTTTTGGTACAAACATATCTACATAAAAATTGTTCCTGGTTAAATTTCCTATCTAAATATTGCTTTTTAAAGTCAATGATACTTTTTTTACAAAAATATATTCAAAAGAAAAAGCACAAAGAAACCCAAAAGAAAGAAATTGTGTTTTTTGTCCCATAACTTTTGTCCACGAGGATATAGGTATAGACATTGCTTTACAGAAAAACAACCTACATATTTCTTCTTTAAAATATTGTTTAGTAGAGGTAATTAGGATTTATAGTTTTCGAAATATGATTTTTCAAAGTTATCCACTCACAGCAATTTTGGGCAATTTTCCTTGTTATTTCGCAAATATTGTTCTGTAACTTTTTTCTACGTAACTTTAGGTATATGCAATGGTACACATAATAGGAATAGAAATCAATTACCTTTAAAATGGTCTACTGTATAACGTTGTACGACTTTTTTTAAGGAGATTATGGTTTTTCAAGGTTTTAAACTTTTAACGTTTTTTTATAATATAATATAAAAATAAAATAATATTATTATATAATATAATATATTATAAATATAATACCTAATAAAAATATTTTTTACATTTTTTACGATTATTTTTGAAAATTCTCATTATAACTTTTTTTCTTCTACATTTAGGTATATATTATATTATATAATAAAAAAAGCTTATTTTGATTACTTTAAAATGGTGTATTACAAAAAATTCTAGGATTATTTTTGAATAAGATATCTATTATTTTTCAAAATGTAATAAGTACTTGCAACGATTTTTGATTTTAGGATTATTTTTTAAATTTCTCATTGTAACTTTTTTTTCTTGTACATGAATATACTATATATTGCTCAATAAAGAGGGCTTACTTTCTGTTCTTTAAAATGTGTGTGTGTGATTCTTTGATATTTTTTTAACTGTATTATTTAAAATTATTTCTTTTACAAAAATTACATAAACATTAGTCTTAGAAAACATCACTTTAGTTAAAATTATTTAAACGTTGACATTTAAAAAAATTTTAAAATCAAAGTCCATCTCTTCGTTAGCATTAGCTTCAATATCTTCCTCTGACACCATAGTTACCTTAGAGTTCCCCCAATTAGTACCCATGCACATGCACCCTTTGCAGAATATTGAACAACTAATTCCTATCTTCCTACAACCGCAGTTTTTTGTACATCCTTTGGTACATTTGCATGCTATTTTTTCAGTATAGGTGTAGGAGCTTTGACAGTAAATATTGGAATTAATCCATATTTTGAAGTTTGCCCGGCCGAGTCAAGTGGATCCAAAGTATTACCTATAAAAAATAAGATTCAATCATAACACACAATCACATAAAAATGTTATAATGAGAAATTTAAAAAATAATCCTAAAATCAAAAATTATTACATTTTGAAAAAGCATATCTTATTCAAAAATAATCCTAGATTTTTTTTAATATACCATTTTAAAGTCAACAGAATAAGCTTTCTTTTTTATTATATAATATATACCTAAATGTAGAAAAAAAAGTTATAATGGGAAATTTAAAAAATAATAGTAAAAAATATAAAAACTCGTTAAAAGTATAAAATCTTGAAAAAGATAACCTCTTTAAAAGAAGTCGTACAACATTATACAGTAGAACATTTTAAAGGTAATTGATTTCTATTCCTCTTACATGTACCATTGCATATGCCTAAAGTTACGCAGAAAAAAGTTACAGAACAATATTTGCGAAATAACAAGGAAAATTGCACAAAATTGCTGTGAGTGGCGAACTTTGAAAAATCATATTTCGAAAAGTGTAAATCCTAATGACCTCTACCAAACATCATTTTAAAGAGAAAATATGTTAGTTCTTTTTCTGTGAAGCAATGTCTATACCTATATCCCCGTGGACAAAAGTTATGGGACAAAAAACAAAATTTCTCTCTTTTGGGTTTCTTATGCCCGGTTGCACCAACAGATCTTAGGCTTAAGTCGAGAATATCATAAGAATTAATATAATATAATTATAATATATTACAATAAAAATACCATAATATAATAATAGATATAATTGATAATAAGGTAAGAATCTAAAATTATGGTGCAACGTAAGTGATACTCAAGGAGGCCCTATCTATAAGTAGAGCTTAGCTAAGCTGGAGCTTAAGATCTGTTGGTGCAACCAGGCATTAGTGCTTTTTCTTTTGAATATATTTTGTAAAAAAAAGTATCTTTGACTTTAAAAAGTTATATTTAGATAGGAAATTTAACCAGGAATAATTTTTATGTAGACGTGTTTGTACCAAAAGTGCATAGAATTCACCCTAATGTAACCTGTGACTAATTCACCCACTTCTCAAAAACGCACCCCTTTAAATGGTAGCACTCTGCGGTTTTTTCATATATAGAGATTCATTGACCATATGAAATAATAAAACCTCGTTAACGTTGTAGTTCCTATCTATAGTACATAATCAATAGCCTAAGATATCTTCCTCATCTACCTTAACTATTCCATTCCTTTCTCTTGTTTACTGTTTTTTTACCTAGACGCATGGAGAAGAAAAACTAAATACATTAAAAAAATTGTTTGTTAAAATCCTTTATAAAAGGTATATAATTTATTAATAAAATGCAGAACGTTTTCGATCTATTATAGATCATCATCAGTGCTGTACATGATGTTCACATGCTAAGCCACCAAAATTAAAAATATGTGGGTAGACACCCTTTAAAATGTTCCCATTATTGTCAGCATATTCCCATTATTGTAACATTTTAAAGGATCTTTACCCACATATTTCGGTGGCTTAGCATGTGAACATCCTGTTCAACACTGATGATGATCTACATATAATAGATCGAAAACGTTCTGCATTTGTGATGTAGCCTTTTAAGGGGCTTTTATTAATAAATTATATACCTTTTATAAAGGATTTTAATAAACAAAATTTTTTGAGATATATGGTATCGTATGGTTCATTTCACGAATATACGGCTGTTTTGGATTATCGCGACAACGAATATTTTAGTGTACAACATAAGAAGTACGAAAGTAAATGGCTCTAATAATTATTCCAATAAACAACAATGTAATTTGCAATTTACTTTCGTTCTTCATATTTTGCACAATAAAATATTCGTTGTAGAGATAATCCAACATAGTCGTATGTTCGTGAAATAGGGTATATACAGCCAGCTACAGGAAATCATTTTCCTTGTTGATTTGTAAATACATCCCTGTAAGAAATCAACAATATCCTCGACTGTTAGTTCTAAAGAAAGAAGACGGAAGCATAATATACATTATACCGAAACTCATACCGACAGATATTTACACGCTGATTCACACTACCATCCTGCGTAACTAAATTCGGTTATCGAAACCCCAATAAAAAGATCTGAAAAATTGACAGACGAAAACCATAAGAAACAGGAACTGCTCAAAATAAATACAGCTTTATAAAAAAATGACTTTTCCACGTCTACAATTCAAAAGGCACCAAAATCTCAACCAAATTACTATATGCAAAAACAAAAATTGCATTTCGTATTAAAATCGTACATCGGGCAGACCAATTGATATGGTACAGGTAAGAGGAGAAGACACATCGTAAAAAAAAGAAAATACGTCATCCCTGGCACTACATGTCATATGGACAGGATGACAGAACAGCAGGACATAAAATATACTTAAATAAAACATTGAAAATTCGACCAAACGCGATAAAAATTGAAAAATATCCAAAAAAATTTAAGTACAGGAGGCGATATCCCAAAAACGAATGGAAAATAACACTTCAAAAAACGTAGCAATTAAACTGACGAACAAGAGCCCTCACACTTTCTCTCCCTCCCTCACCTCTTCTGGCACACAGAAGAGTGCCTTTGGTGAAGAGCGTTTGTGGAAATGCGTCAAGGAAAGGACAAGGAATCTTTATTTTCTCAGAATACATCACACATCGAAGACATAGCACAATATACCAGAACATAAGAAACCAAATAAATACAGACATACTATAAATATTTTCCAAGGTGTATAAATAATGCATTAATGACATTTTTAAATAGTTGATTAATGTTATTTTTGAGAACAATTAAATTATATTCAACCGCTTCTATTTTTATTTTAGATTATTTAAATAAAAAACAACAATCTCTGAATATTCATAAAAGGGCAAAATGCCAACCTGTAGTCGAAATCAAAATACAATGACCTAATTATAATTTATCAAGATTTATAATATACTCCTTATTTTTGAACGTATCTGCTTGTAATTGAGTAGCACGCATATGTCATTTGAATATAATCTGTAAATCTAATTATGGTACATAAAATAAATTTAAATATATTACATTTTTTGTTTGGAGCAATTTCAGTGAATATTTTACTAAATTCCTTCCTTAATAAGTATTACCACGGTTGAACTGACTGAATAGTAAGTCTGTACGACTGTATAATGAGTGAGATTTGTTGTGGGTTGTGGGTGAACCACGAATATTTGCATGGAACAAACTAGATCGATCAAAAACAATCATAAGTTTATTGAATATATATCATAAAATATTGGAAATAAAATAATTTGGAATTATACTGCTCAGCTATGGAGACCTGGACAAAGAAGTGAGAGGTCAAGTACAAATTAATATCAAATATACTGGCACGATGTCTTAATAACACTATTTGGCGAAACCGACCAATTAATACTGAGACGAAGTCAAGAATTTATAAAGCCAGCGTAAGACAAATAATGACATATGCACCAAACAAGACCCGACACAGCACACAGCCACAACATAAAGACTAATGGAAAGGCAGATATTGGATTACTGAAAATAATTACAGGAAATAAGCTGATCGAAAGAATAGTGAAGATACTAGAAAAAAAATATAACGTACAGTGAATAAACGAATGGATACTACATAGGAAAAAAGAATGGAATAATCACATAAGCATATAAGAATATATAGATATAATAACATATTTAGTATTAAAATGAATAATGCACTATGACGCCATAGGTTTGATAAATGGGTTCCGTTCTCGCAGTCATCACATAGAAGGGAAAAAACAAGCAAAGCGAGGCAGACCCGTGTGGTTAAAATAGTAAGATATAGAACACCAATTATTGAAAGAAGTATCGTGCGATCGCGCAAGAGATCGAGTGGCAACCTTCCTTAGAGGTATCAATCCGGTAATAAACAAACAAAATTGCTTATAAAGAGGAAGAATAATTTACTTCTAACGATTTTTGTTTATTATTGAATGTCTTGTTGACAGTGATATATTGTTAACAAGATATACATGGTGTAACAAAAAGACAGGTCATAAATTAAATCACGTATTCTAGGACCAAAAATAGTTAGATTGAACCTAACTTACCTTAGTACAAATGTGCACAGAAAAAAAGTTAGAGCCCTTTGAAGTTACAAAATGAAAATCGATTTTTTCCAATATATTGAAAACTATCAGTTTTTTTATTGAAAATAGACATGTGGAATTCTTATCGCAGGAACATCTTAAAAAAATAACAGTGAAATTTGTGCCTCCATAAAGTTTCGTTTTGTTTTCTTAAACCCCCCAAATTTTTTTGTACGTTTTAATTAACTTCTTATATTGTGGTCTATCTATCTTCTAATTTCTAATTCTTCGGTCCGACATCATCGGTGTCCCCAATCCTTTTCGGTTCTTCGTCTGTCGCTAGTCATCTGTCGTCGCTAGAGCCCACGTGCTTCTTGATATCATCTGCCCATCTCATTTGGGGCCATCCTCTGCTTCGTTTATATTCCCACGGTCTCCATTTATCAGAATTTTGTTCCATCGGTCTCCTTTTTGTCTTACATTGTGTCCGGCAATTATTGTGGTACCATTAGTTAAACACAATGTTTTTAAAACTTTTTTGCCTCTTAGTACTTTTTGAAGCCAGTTTTTATCGAGATATTTTAAACATTTGTAAAATCCACCACATATAGTTTTAAATGGTTAAGTAAGATTATAGAATATTATTTTCATAATATTATTACCAGGTTTCTATAATCTTTCTTAACCATTTAAAAATATGTGGTAGATTTTACAAAAAATGTTTAAAATATGTCGATATAAACTGGCTTATCTAAAAAGTACTAAGAGGCAAAACAAGTTTTAAAAGCATTGTATTTGTTATAATAAATGTATCCCATTTATTGTGGGAATTAAAATCCCCATAAAATATTTTTGGTGCACAAATTTGACGGTTATTTTTTTAAGATGTTTCTGCGAGTCATAAGAATGCTAAATGCCCATTTTTAATAAAAAATCTCTAATAGTTTTCGATATACATATTGGAAAAAATCTATTTTCATTTTGGACCTTCAAAGCTTTTTTATGTGCAAATTTATATTAGGGTAAGTTAGGTTCAATGGAACTATTTTTGATCCCAGAATAAGTAATTTAATTCATGACCTGTCTTTTTGTTACACCCTGTATATTGTAATATTGAATAATAAAAAGAGTTGATGTTTGGTTGTTAACTAGCAAAATATACCGGACTATTACTAATAAATTAACCTCGGACCAGAAAAATGTAATAAAAATAACGAGATAAATTGAATTATTTCAAATACGCTATACGAGCAACTAAAAATTTAGATAATTTAGAAGGCTTCATACTTTGCTTAATAATTTAACTATCCCTTCTAGAACGTTATTGTTTAGTGTATTCGTACAGATAATGCATACTAAAATAATGTACATTATGGCCCTGAATGCAAAAAACTATGAATATGTATGTATACGTCTACAAGAGAACTTGTTAATTTTTCGGACGTCTCTAGTATAAGTAATTCTTTATTCGCTTTGTTGCATTTTTATGTAAAACCTTCCGGACCGAGAGGCACACATATAGAAACCACCACTATATTATAATACCTTCTGTTTTCTTCACGTGAAGCGCAACGGTATAAAAATGCGTATCTTTTATGTGACACATGTTTAGAAATGCACATTACGGGTGTGTATACTACAGATTAGCGCAATATTAATAAATATCATAAACCTACTTGAATAAATTGAAATGGACAGTTATACATACAGGGTGATTGATTAGTGTGATAAAGCTCAGTAGATCCGCTATAGTAATAGATAGCAATAACAATTAAGAACAGAAATTGCAGCCAACTTTGAGCTTCACATTACAAAATTAGTTAGAATGTTACAGGGTGTTTGATAACATAGTGGCAGACCAAACATATGCTTTTTCAAATAGAACACTCTGTATATTATTTTGTATTCGAAATCTTCTTAACTTCCCCATCACAAAAATATAAAGGTTTGTTATGTTATACATGGTATTAACAAAGTTATAACATATTTTCTATGGAAATCGTAACAAGTTCAACTCCCTTGTTGTGGACGCAAGTCCACAACAGCAATGGTTTATTGATGCCATGTTTTTTATTGTCGATATTTTCAAAAATGATTGTTATTGCTAATTTTGTTTATATCAAATACATGGTGAGTCAAAACGCAAGTACATTATTTTCTCAGTTATTTTAAATGGAACACCCTATATTTTATATCACTATTGAAAAGTACCATTACCGTACTTTAATTTTTATATAACATTCCCTATGTCTAAAATTATTTTTCGAGATATTTTCATTTTTCAGAGCAAATTATTAATTAGGTTTCTAAATTTTTCCAAATTTTAAGTAAACCATGACTGAATTTAAGCCAAAACTGACAATTTACGATTACTGATTATCAACCCGGTAATCAATGTAACAATGTAGCAAATAAAGAAAGAAAAATAATTTATTAGTAATAAATTTTACAAAACAAACACAACCACAACATACAAAATTTTTGAAACAATTAAAAACTACTTTTGTATGTAAATGTAACATATAAAGAAAGAAAAATAATTTATAAGTAATAAATTTAACAAAAAAAAACATAAACACAAAATACAACATTTTGTGAGAACAATTAAAAACTACTTTTGTATGTAAATGTAACAATGTAACAAATAAAGAACGAAAAACAACTTATCAGTAATAAATTTTACAAAAAAAAACATAAAAAAAAATTTCAAAAACATTTTTGAAAAAATTATAAGTTACTTTTAATAAAATATTTTAAATATTTAATTACATAAGGTGTTCAAAATGACCTCCTAACACATTTATGCACGCCTAAAAAGCGAGTAAAAAATTTTTGACAATAAATAAAAAACAAGGCATTAATAAACCATTCCTGTATGCTTATTTTTATTTATACAGGGAGTTAAACTTGTTACGATTTTCATATAAAATTGATTATAACTTTGTAAATACCTAGTATAACTTAACAAACCTTTATATTTTTGTGATGGAGAAGTTAACAGGATTTCGAAGATAAAATAAAATATAAGGAATTCCATTAAAAAAAAAACGTTTGGTCTGCCACTATGTTATCGAACACCCTGTAACATTCTAACTGATTTTGTAATGTGAAGCTCAAAATTGGCTACAATTGAATGGGTCCGCCGAATAACGCTGTAAGCGCCACATCACTCGTTTTTAAGAAATAGAAAAAAAAGTTTTAAAATTATAACAATGGCAAACTCGTACATTTTACGGGTTGGTAATACAGTTTGTAAATACAAATTACAAACTGTATTACACACTTTTATAAACTCACCAAAGATAAAATCGTGGCTGAACTTCTTGAAATCCAATGGTCTAGTACTAGATTGGGATGATTTCCTAAATATCATAAAAATAAATGTCAAAAAGGCGAGTCAAGAGCTATATTATCCGTATTCTAGAAAAGAAGGAATTAAAGCAGTAATCAAAGACTAAAAACCGGGCAAAGCCGTAAGATTAAAATGAGACCACTACTCCCTCAAGACTTGTAAAAAGGTCAAAACAATCGCCATTTTAAAGCCTAGCAAACCAAATAACAAGCCAGAAATTTTTAGACCCGTATCGTTACTGAGATGTGGCTATAAACTTTTCTAGAAACTTACTTTTAACAGAATCTCTGACAGAATCCTGTGAACCAGGACAGTTCAGAAGTCTCCACAGAACCAGGTCAGAATTGTCTCAGTAGCGTTTATAGACCTGACAGCAGCTCATGATACAGTCTGAAGAGAAGGACTGGTATATGTCCTTATAAGTGATCACCTGTAAAACAACGACCCGATTAACCAACGAAATGCTATCTGATAGAATATTTCAGTCAGCATGGGAAAAAGCACAAGATTTCAGTCACTCAGTCACTGATGTGTCAAACCACGCCCATTGAAGTCGTTTTCTTATCGTCGTCGGGTCATCTGTTAAGTCTTCTTTCCGTCTCGTGTTGTTTCGTCTTCTTCTTTTCGCCGGGTTATCTGACATGTCGGCTTCTTATTTATCGTCATGTCAAGTCGTCTTTTTCTTTTCCGCTTAGATCAATACATTATGCTGTTGTATAAAGGGTTAAGTCTTCTTGGAGACTTGGGGAAAAACAGACTACTACCGCACGTCGGCAGACGTTGCACTTTCCCAGTTTATTATTCCGATACCGTTTAAGCCATGCAGAATAAAAATGGTTGGTGCCCTTCTCTAAAATTAGCGGCTGGGTATGGCCAAGGTTAAACCATAAGAATAGAAATAATCTTATGAATAGATAAATATTTGTTTAGATAAATATTGAATGACTATGTTTGTGAGAATTTCGAACAGAATAATTTGCTGAGTGTTGTATTCAATAAAAATGTCTGCTTGGATAATTATTAGGGTCTGCCCTATCTCCTTTCTTAAAACAGATCGTTAGCACGGTTGGGTCTGTTTTATTCTGATCTGGAATCTTTTCTTCTTCACGTTGTCAAAGACCTTATGATCGGATAATTATTTCAGACAGCTACAATTTTCCTAAACAGTAAAAAAACAGATAGAAGGTGAAGAGGAAATATATGAGAACATTGGGACAGAAATGTTTTATTACTGCAAATGCACTTTCATACCAAGCCTGGTAATTTTATTTTTAAAAATGTGAAGATTTAGAAAGTAATTTAAACTGTCCTAACGAAAAAATATGTTTTAGTCCGGCCCTGAACGACCTACCGAATGGCGTGTTTATTTCTGGTCTCAACAAAATTGCAAATTTTGTGTAGAAAAAGTAATAGTTCATTTATAAATAGTTAAGTGACAATTTTAGTAAATACCAGTAAGTGAATTGATCGTATTATTTTTGTTTAATATAACGTAATAAACCAGTTTTGGCTAATTCTTATTTAATAACATCAATAAAGTACGATATAACGTTAAACTTATTCCAGTTTTGTTACTGGTTTAATTACTGGTCAGGTCTGTATTAGTTTTGAACACATCTCTCGTGTTAAAATTAAAAATGGAACCTAAAATTCGGAGTCTCTCTGACTCGCAACATGTAGAAGAACTGCAGACAAATACCAATAAAACCTATTCATCAGCCACTTCTACACCTTTTCCGTCCAAGTTTCAAGCGATTGTCTTCAGCGCCTTAGAAAATACGAAGCTGCAAGATTACTTAATTCCGTTGGGCAATCTAATTCAACCAAAAAATATTATATTTTCGTCACGATTATCGAACAATCGTATATGTATGTACCTTTCAAGCAAACAACTAATGGACGAATTTATGCAAAAGCACGGACAAATAAAAATCGAGAATAATACTGTACAAACTAGAAGACTGATTTCTCCAGCCGAACGTATCGTTTTATCAAACGTATGTCCCACTATACCACACAGTTTGTTAATTGATTATTTACAAAAAATATGACTTAATCTTCTCTCCCCAGTCACTTTTCTAAAAATCAGTTCCAATCTTCCTGAAAACAATCATATTTTGAGCTTCAGAAGACAAATATACGCTAGTCCTCACAATATCTCCTCACCCGACTCATTTACTTTAGACTTCGATAATACAACACATCGAATTTTCTTATCTCAAGAAACTATAGCCTGTTATACCTGCAAAAAGCCTGGACACATCGCCCCAAATTGTCCCGATAAAATGGAATCAATAGCAAGTTCAAGTAAGAGTCAACCTATCTCGTCTTCCTCACCGGAAACTATGACTCAACCTACAGCTACATTCCTATCTAACGAACAAATTCCTATCGAAGAAAGCTCAACAAATATTCTGAATAATCCTAATATAGAAGGAAATCAAGAAGTTAGCAACATGGACAGCTCCATAGCCATTAATGTCGACCTTCAGTCGAAACGTAGTATTAATGAGGTGCTCACTTCTCCAGAAACAAGTCATACAGAAAAACCCTTTACTGTACCTTCGTCTAAACCTAAAGCCAAGAAGATTAAAAGCAACGAGGAGCATGTAGCAACGAAATCATCAAAATCGTATAACCTTGAACCTGCCAAAAATTTTATCGAAAATCATTCACCCGCATTTGTCCTCAATTTTGACCAACTAAATCTTCTTATAAGCAATATTAGTGGCGCGCAAAATCCTATTGATATAATTATTCAAGATTTTACTTCCGACCTAATGCGATTATACGATATGTTAACTGAAATTTATACACAATTGAAAGACAGATCATCCAAACGTTTTATCACCACTCTCAGCAAGAAAATCCTATGGCGCTTGGGTAACGAGGTCTCTGAATCCGAGGGCGAGTCATCTCAGGGTAACCAGTAAACTTATATTTCTACATAATATTTATATGGATACCATCATTGGAATTGCAGGCAATGAAAAAGCTGACCAGTGCGCGAGTGAAATTGCTGTATGTGCCGATATAGAAAAAGATGAGTGTCGAAATACCGCGAGTGATATAAAAGTTGGTGTTAACCATTTGACAATGTTGTAAAATTTCTAAAATTCATAGGAATATCTTATAAAATTTAACTTTGTATACTGTAGCCGCCGCTAATCACCATTAAGGTGGATGCGGCTGTATTTTCTAAATAAAATAAATATATTTTTTTTATTTGTTATTTCTTCCTTAACAATCTCAAATATTTCGTGACTGGTAGCTATATATTGGTAATATTTAATCAATGCAATGCTAATGCTTAAACAATAAATAAAGAAATGTAAGGCGCAGTCCCAATGGCAAGCAGAAAGGGACTAGTTAATGATGTCGTCGTAGATTTGTAAGAATAACGAGATCACGGTTTTGCGTTCATCGGACGTAAGTACAAGCGCAATCATGGAAGAACCCGTCATAAAGGTCATAACTTATACAGAGCCACCCAGAAGTCATGCAACATTCAACAAGTGCATTACTACGGTATTTTTTGCGACATATCGACATTCGATTGGCCGAGCGGAGCGCCAATATCCTTCCCAGGTAATTACCGTTTTATATTATTTTTAATAAGACAACCGTAGAATGCACGTTGCTGATGCAATGCTCCATGCAATGCGCACGAACGACGACCATCGTGCATTTCTAAACGACATGTGTCACATAAAAGGTACACGCATTTTTGTATCGTTGCGCTTGACAGAAGGACAACAACATATAAAATTATATCGTCAAAAATCAGAGAGCCACTGTTCTCTAGATATCCGTCAGACGTTAAATTACCGAAACGTGTAAAACATTTTAACTGCTTGTAATTGGATATTTAGGCTGCACTTGGAACTGCAAACTTTGATTGGAATTTATCAGTGCACAAATAACTAAACAATAAGTTTATAGGTACAAAAAATAAACTATACTAGGTATCCATCCTTTTTTCGAAAAATGTATTTTTTGTACCTATAAACTTATTGTTGATATTTTGATAAAATATACTAGGTATCCATCCTTTTTTCGAAAAATGTATCAAAATTTTAACATTCAATCTGAAAGATAACATTTTCTAACCTTTCTAACCTCTTAGCTGGAACGATATAAGCTGCGTTCCGATTAACCAGAATGATAATGTCTATCTAAAAAGCCAGTGTTAGGATTACCATCATCATTTAATCTTCGCTTGTCCATAATTTTCTATCTATTTCGATCTTGTGCCTCTTGCATCCAATTCCTATGACAACGTTTTAGATCATCAGTCCAACGTGTTGGTGAACGATCTTTGCTTCGGTAGGCATCATCTCTTGGTCATTATTTCAGTATCTGCTTTGTCCATATGTTATCTGTCATTCGAGCCACATGACCTGCCCAGTTCCATTTCTTCTCTTCTTATGATGCCTATCCGTTACGGATGTTGGACACTAACATGGCTATTCTGACTTTGTTGACTGCTGCCCTGAAAAGTCCGGTAGTGGTAAGTTAAACCATTTTCGCAGGTTATGCAGCCAGGATATTCTTCTTCGTCCTGGACCTCTTTTCCCATGCACTTTACCTTGAAGTATGGTCCGAAGTAGGTCATATCGTTGTTCATTGCGCATTATATGGCCCAGGTTCAGTTCCATTTCAGTGTTGCTATTCTCTCTACTGCATCACCAGTGTTAGGATAGAGGGAGAGAATTCTAGAACCTTTGAGATAAAGGATGAACTCAGACAAAGGAATGTCCTGGCTTGCCTCCAATTTAATATTGTTTTGGAAGAGGCAGTCGGAGACACACGAATTATAGACGGCAGTACGATTTACAATAGATCGATGCAAATGTTGGCTTACGCTGATAACGTTGAGATAATACGGCGTAGCAAGCGAAACGTTGCGCAACTAGCATTGGAAACGGCCTTGACTAATCATCAACCAAGACAAAACCAAGTATATTTAGGTTACTAAGGATCCTATAGCAAATGAGAAATGGGAACAATCTTTGGAAGCTGTATCTTTGAACGTATTAACAGCTTCAGAAAGATTTTTGGGAAAATTCAAGCGTAAAATACTCCACAAAATATATGGAGCTAAATAACTAAGGGCAGTGGCACAAAAGATATAACTTCGAATTATGACACTTAATGAACCAGATGTCGTAACGTTCGATAAAACACAGCGACTTATGATGGGCTGGACACATAACACAAATGTCAGACAACACGCTTGCTAAAAAGCGGCGAACCAAAGGAACATCTGTAGGAATAATAAGCCGAGGCCAACTTCGTATTAGGTGGTTAGATGGAGTTGAAACCCACTTAGTGAAATTAAAAATTAGAAGATGGTAACAGGTCCCTAGAAATCGAACAGGATGGCAACGAAGCTTAGAGAATCCACAAAAGATAGTCAAGCCAAAGGATGATGATGAGATCACCTACGACATTAAAATGTGGAAATACACTACTAGACAACTACTTCGAGACCAAACGACATATTAAATCTACATCTAGAGACAACTTTAACTTTGAAACTGTGTTTTTCGTCAAATGTGTGATAGTTGATGATCGCTATTTTTTTTATATTTGAGATGTTGTTTTTACAATATAGTTATTATTTAGTTCAGGACGGAAATGAGATACTGAGAGTTCTACGTTCTTCTTCTTTGTCAGCTTTTACATTTTCAGTGGTCGCTGTTCAGGCGCGGATCTAGAAATTCATAATAGGGGGAGGGCCAGACTTATCTCAAATCTCAAATATTATATTTTCCAGATTTAGCCATACGACTCACACTTACCCTAAGGATAAAATACACTATATAATCCCAGATACCTACGGTGTCAAAAGGAGTGATAGACAATTCATGACTATTAATCTCACTGGTCGTTTTCTACCATAAAGATTAACCTTTCTACGATCAATGGGTAGGTACGCATTAGTTATCTAGTAAAATACAAATTTTTATATTTTTATTGTATCGCAAATTTGAAACGTGACTTTTCATTAGATAAGGTGTATACCCAGTGTAATGTATTTGCATTTTAAAATATAATTCTTGTTATTCTTTGAATTGAGAAAAATATTTCCGTTGTTTATGGTTCCACCGGTACCCAAACAAATGCGCCTGCAGATTATTTTTCAGAGAAGGGTGTTTTATTAGGTTTTATGGCTTCTTTCAATTCTTTCGAAGCGGTTGTCGTGTAATTTAGTGTTGTACTGATGGCTTAAAGTTTAGAGTTAACAGAAAAAAAATAAATAATAAAAAAATACTTATAGACTAAATACAATAGGGGGTCCATGGACCCGTTGACCCCCCTCATGTATCCGCGAATGTCGCTGTTCCTTACTCATCTTCGCCACTCATTTCTGTCCATCGTGTCTTCCTAACCTAAATCTTTCTATCTTAAGTCCTTTGCCAAACAGTCCGCCAAACATCTTCTCCTCAGTTTTCCTGTACATATCTTTTCATAAACTTCTAACAGTTCCATTTTTCGTCACACATAGTTTTCATTTCTACGTCTGACGTGACCAAACCATTGCAGTATTTATTCTTGAATCTTTTCGCGAGTCTCATTCATTCTTTTAACGTGACCGAACCATGTCAACTGTCTCTTTTCAATATCGTATATTATAGTTTTTTCCACCTTCGTATGTTCTCTAATTTTTTCATTTCTTGCATGTTCTAATCTCGAAACCTGACAACCTCTCCTCAAAAAGTCCATTTCTGTACTAAGTAGCTTCTTTTTATTTCTTGCACTTATGTCCCAAACTTCTGCACCGTAGATTATAGCGATCTTCATTATACTTTCATATATTCTTCTCTTTGTTTCCTTCCTGATATCTTTGTCCCATAAAATTGAATTGAGGGATCTAGTGATGCTTCTACCTCAGGAGCGTCATTTGAAATTTTGTTTGGGGGGGGGGGCAAGCACTCTATATACAATACATTATATATGATGTTATGATGAATATTGATGTATTTTCTGTAAATTTCAGTCATTTTCAGGGCCAGGGGGGGGGGGCAAATGCCCCCTGGACGCCCAAATGACGCCCCTGTTCTACCTTAATTGATCCTATGTTGTATTTCATCTTCACTATTTCCTCGTTTGTTAAATATAGCTCACAAGTATTTACATTGTTTCACACCAACAATATGTCCTTGTTCCAATGGTAGGTTTTCAATGTCTTCGTTTCCCACTATGAAGTATTCTGACTTGTCCATCTTTATTACTAATCCTGCCTGTTGGTAATGTTCATTTAGCTTCCGTATCATATAGTTTAAGTCATCTTGATCTTGGGCTATAACAACTTGGTCGTCCGCAAATTATAATGTAAATAGGGAATCGTCTCCCACTTTCAGTCCCATCGGTTTTACTGCTTTTGTCCACCTCTGTAAGGATTGGTCAAGGTATATTTTAAAGAGAGTGGGAAATAGACAACATCCTTGTCGGAGGTCTTTTGAAGTATTAAATGCCTCAGTGAAATTTTTGACGTTTTTGATTCTGGTGTTAGTGGTCTCATATAACATTTTAGTTGCTTGTATGAGTTTTCCATCGATACCGATGTCTTTCATTGACTTCCATAGTTCTATTATGGGGACACTATCATAGGCTTTTTCTAGGTCGATAAGAGCGAAGTGGGTTTCCTGATTTCTCTGTATTCTTTTTTCTAGTGCTATTTTTAAAGTGAAGAGATTGTCTAAGGTTGAACGTCCCGCACGAAAACCAGCTTTTTTCAGCTTGCTTTCCTTGAATTTCTTGTTCTATTTCATTTCTTAATATCCTGGAGTATAATCAAAGATGTTAACGACCTTCAAATATCATATGTGGCAAATAACGATAGTAATACACATGAGGTACCTTTATATAAAGAAGACTCTGTCGATACTGAAACCAAAATAAAACTTGCACGTTTACTCTGGAGGTAATAATAATAATATTAAAAGATAACTCATCGCTGGTGTTGAGTAAAGCTTAAAATCAAAATAGAATTTCAACACAGATCAAAGTTTATAGAACCAACATTTATTAGCCATGTTTCGTCCAGCGTAAATTTAATGTTTAATTTGATTTTCTCGACAAAATAAGGAACACATTATATGTCAATAACATGTAAGGAGCCTCAGAGAATTGCCTCTAAACAACGTTAAACGCAAGTTACACCGGTCGAACATATGTAATTAATACGCTGAAAACGAGAAACATTCAAATTACATGGAAGCGATGAATTAGTTAGCGTATACACGTACGTAACATACATAATAAAAACATTGTTAGTGGACGTTTCTATAATGCATGGGAACAAATATAATCAAATATTAATAGAAATTAATATTTGATGGAGTAAGAAGGGTGTATGTGACGTCACCGGCTGCGGCGCGCGGACTCGCGGTACAGGGGCGAAAAATAAATAAGGGGTGGCAGATCCTTTGAAGATATTCTATGTTGAGCGATGAATTTTTAAACGTGTCCCCGGATAAGTGTTGCAACTATGGTATATACTTGCAACGCTTTGGACATTATTTATAGACCTTTTTTTAGAACAGGCACAACAACCAAGAAAATGCTAATGGCTGCGTTAAATAAATAATGGAAGAGGGTGAATTACTCGCCAAAATACGTGTAAAGAAGCGTTTCGCTCATAATTAATAATTATTTAATGAACACGGAAACACATTAAATATAAACACAGGTCCAAGATTCTACAGAATCTTTTTTAAATTAGATATAACAGTAATCCAAGCAGTAGGGACTCGAAAAGTAAACATGCAAAGTAAAAAGTCTAAAGATAAATGTACAAAATTAACACACCGTGTTGTTTATAAACAGGCCAAAGAATCCTGGCTCGAGAATTCATGTAACGAAATAGAAGACCTCCAAAAAAAGCATGACAGTTTCAACCTCCACAAGAAACTTAAATATATCTCCGGAATTAGAAAACAGAAAAATGTTTACGTATTTAAAACCGCAGACGGAAAAATTTGTGATCACGAACAACAGCGCAAAGAATGGGAGAGACACATCAGTGACCTTTTTGACGATGCTTCTCGAGAAAATGCTTTAAATACTACCTGTAACAACCAATTAGACAGAGGTGCCAGTATACTGAAGTCGGAAGTCATAAAAGCAATACAACAAGCCAAAAACAATAAAGCACCTGGACCAGATCAAATCCCTGTTGAGCTACTTAAACTTTTAGATGAGGAAAACATTACCTACTTGACTACTTTCTTCAACAAAATTTACAACGAAGGAAAAATACCAGATGATTGGTTGGAGTCACTGTTTATAACACTACCAAAGAAAAGCAGGCCCACCAAATGTAGCGATTTTAGACTAATCAGTTTGACGAGTCACACACTTAAGATACTTTTACGTATTATACAAAACCGAGTATTCCTTCTGTGCGAAAGTAGAATGGGTAATAAGCAATTTGGATTTAGAAATGGTCTAGGAACTAGAGAAGCACTATTTTGTATGCGCGTTCTCTTACAAAAAAGTTGTGAATTCCGAAAGAACGTATATGTTTGTTTCATCGACTTCGAGAAGGCATTCGACCGAGTCCAACATGATACACTTTTCGATTGCCTGCGGGCAGCAGGACTTGACTACTACGATATAAGACTGCTGAAATACTTATATTGCAATCAAGTAGCCTCCAAATTGGAGACAGTCGTACTGAAAAACTACCGATAAAACGTGGAGTACGACAAGGTTGTGCTTTATCACCCACCCTTTTTAATCTGTACTCTGAAGAAATCTTTAGGGAGGCTTTGGATGACAGACAAGAGGGAGTAAGGCTAGGCGGAGAAGTAATCAACAATATTAGATACGCTGACGATACAGCCATTCTTGCTGAAAATTTACAAGATCTTCAGACACTACTAAATCTAGTCAGTCAAGCAAGTTATCGGAGAGGCCTTAAAATCAACATTCCAAAAACAAAGTGGATGGTAGTTGGAAAGATTAATATAGATCAAGGTCAGGGTTTCTCTTGATGGAGAGGAGTTAGAACGGGTGAATCATTTCAAGTACCTTGGCAGCTGGTTAAATGTAAATTGTGACCTTGTGATGAAGAGATAATAACTAGGATCGAAATTAGAAATATCACGGAAGGCTTTTATGACCTGGAAACCAGTTTTATGTAACAGAAACCTGTCGATGAATATTCAAAAGAAGGTCCTGAAGTGTTATGCGTGGTCTATCTTATTGTATGGTTGTGAGACATGGACGTTAAAACCACAATGCTAAACAAAATAGAAGCATTTGAATTGTGGTGCTATCGACGAATCCAAAAGATATCGTGGGTTTCGCACACTTCCAATGAAGATGTTCTTCAAATGATGAATTCAGAAAGTCTGCTCATAAGCATCATAAAGAGGAGAAAAACAGAATACTTCGGCCATATAGTTCGAGGACCTAAATACCATCTGCTTCACCTTATAATACAAGGAAAAGTGGAGGGAAAGAGATGGATTGGTCGAGAGAAACTTTCATGGCTGCGTAATATTAGACAATGGTGTGGCTGCACAGTAGAAGAATTATTTCGCACAGCAGCCGTTAGGGAGAGGTTTCAGGAAATTTGTAAACATGATGACGGCTAACGTCTGAATACAGACACAGCACCTAAAGAAGAAGAAGAAGAAGTTGTTTATAAAACCATGTCCGTCTAAATAGGCTGCATCTACATTGGATCCGTATTTCTCCGATCAGATCCGATCCGACGTCGGATTGAAAACAAACTCAAGGTATTAAAGCGTAGTGCCTACATGGCAGTGGGAAGCCCGATCCGATATTGGGCGATTGATAGGAGAACTACTCAGTTCAACGTCGACCGATACCGGATCGGGCTTCCATCTGCAGTGTAGGCACTACTCTTTAATACCTTGAGTTTGTTTTCAATCCGACGTCGGATCGGATCGGAGAAATACGGATCCAATGTAGGTGCAGCCTTAAAAAGTGTGAAAAGGACTTTTAACTACTATTCATTCGGTTCTTTTAAACACGATTTGAACAGGGTTCATGCCTGGAAAAGGAACGAGATAGCAAATTTTAAATGTTCGACAAAGAATAGAATAAGCATACGAATTTAATACAAAAACTTTTTCATTTTTCGTCGATTACACTGAAGCGTTCGATTGCGTAAAGTGAAGAAAGGCATGGTTGGTCTAAATACTAGTGAATTCTTAGCGGTAATTCTTAACCAAGAGATAAGAGCTTCTTCTTATTCTTCTATGTGCCGTGTCAGACGTTGGCAGTCATCATGTTTACAAGTTCCTGAAACCTTTCTCTATCGGCTGTTGCGCGAAATAATTTTTCTACTGTGGAACCACATCATTGTCTAATATTACGCAACCATGAAATGTTCTTTCGACAATACATCTCTTTCCCTCCACTTTTCCTTGTATTATAAGGCGAAATAGATGGCATTACTAGCAACCAGCCTAAATGATCTACAGGCCTTACTAGACCGTGTGAGAACTGTGAACGTAACATACGGACTGAACCTTAATATTAAGAAAACTAAATTCATGGTTGTCAGCCGTGTAAATTTAGATCCCGGGGCACTAATGGCAGATAGCGAAGAGATCCAGAGAGTCGACAGATTCACTTACCTTGGAACTACCCTCAACTCACAATGGGACCACGCTCAAGAGATTAGATCCAGAATTGAAATGGCACGGTCTACATTTATCAAGCTGAGATCCTTGCTGTGCTGCAGTGATCTCAGTTTGGGAACAAAGATGCGGATAGTGAGGTGTTACGTTCTTCCGGTGCTACTGTATGGAGTTGAAGCCTGGACACTGACGCAAGCCACTGAAAAGCGGATTGAAGCCTTCGAGATGTGGATCTACAGGAGGATACTAAAAATATCTTATGTGGACCATGTCACCAACATTGAGGTCCTACAGTGCATGACAAAAGAAAAAGAAGTGCTTAATTTAGTAAAACAACGTAAGCTTGAGTACCTTGGCCACGTGATGCGGAAAGAAGAAAAATATCGAGTTCTTCAACTCGTCATGCAGGGCAAAGTATTTAGCAGGAGAGGACCGGGACGCCGTCGTATCTCATGGTTGAAAAACCTCCGACAATGGTTTGGGATAACCTCCGCGGAGCTGTTTCGCAGAGCAGTCAACAAAACAATGATAGCCTTGATGATCGCCAACATCCGGACCGGATAAGGCACTGAAGAAGAAGAAGAAGATGGCATTTAGGTCCTCTAATTATATGGCCGAAGTATTCTGTTTTTCTCCTCTTTATGGTGTTTATGAGCTGAATTCATCACTTGGAGAACATCTTAATTGGAAGTGTGCAAAACCCACGATATCTAGATAAGAGCGCGAATCGAAAAAGCTAGATTCACCTGTGGAGCAGCAAAAAAGATTATCTTATTACGTCTCGGAATTCTTCGTCATTGAATCTTTCGTGACATTATATTTTTGGCAGAAGTCTTTATTTTTTCCTTTATTATCTGACTCAAGTATTCCATTTTTCTCTTTTTTTATATTCAGTATTACTGCACCACTGTTCGTAAATACATATGTAAGTTTAAAATCCTTCAACCAATTTTCCATGGGAGGTACCAATTAATGTATCATGTCAGGATGCATGACTTGCAATGCGCACTTGCATTTCAATGGTAAATCAGTGGGAAGATTTTAAATACGTGATACTCAAAAATTCTCACATTCCAAATTCAACGTAACTGATGTTAACAGTAAAAGCAAAAAATTGGACTTTTGTTAAACGCTTTTCTTTAGCTCAATCGTTTTTGTCAAATCTTTAGACGTTAATTTGACTGCCTTTTTTTTAATGCAACTGAATGAAAATTTGCAGATATATGCATTCGCGGGAACAATACACGAATAGTCAATAATTTTTTTTATGTTTATTAATTGTTTAAATAAAAAAAAACGATTTTAATGGAAAATGCTTAAATTCTCTGGTTTTTACAATGAAGAAACTTGAAACTTTTACGGATTGTAGCTAATTATATGAACTGTACATAATTTCACTTTTTACGTTAATTGTTTACGTTCTTCATAAATAAACAAAGTTTTAAATTTTTTGCCGATTCCGACTACTTTTCATGTTTTTACATCATGTGTTTTATACATATATGTTTTAATAAACATGACGATATATTTTAATGTTTGAAAAGTGTAAGACTAAAAAGTAAAGAAATTTAAAAAAAAAGAAAAAAAATAAGAAACGTTTTTCTTTAGTTACGAGTGACTAAAATTAAAAATATTATAAAAAAATCAATTAAAAAGCAAAAAATAAAAAAAAATTAAAACTCGAAGGATTATTCGAAATAAACTGTCACACACATTTGTTAAAAAATTGAAAAAATCTAACACATTCGTTAAAGAAAAGCGAGGGACGCGTCTTCATCAAATAAACGGTTTTCGCCCCACACTTTACTTTAACGAATGTCTTAGATTCTTTTTCAATTTTTTTAACAAATGTGTGTGACAGTTCATTTCGAATAATCTTTCAAGTTTGTTTTTTTTTATTTTTTGCTTTTTATTTTTAATTTTAGTCACTTGTAACTAAAGAAAAGAGTTTCTTAAAAAAAATTTTCATATTTTTTTATTTTGTTTGTAACTTGGTTAATTACTCACCACACGTTACAAGAAGTACTGCATAAAAAATACAAAACATAAATTCGACGTTTGGCTCTTTCTATATTGTTCGCTCCGACTTTTGGAGATGAGCCAGCTTCAAACTTAAACATATGTAATACTTGATGGATCGACCACTACTTGCTGAAGATTCTTATATAAAACAATGGAAACTATTATGAAATAAGTTCTGCCAACAACCAATATACAAAAATGTTAAACAAAATAACTGTAGCCTAAATAGTGATTTTATTGAAACTCAGTCGATATTTTTGAAAATATAAACATCGATGCTTTCTGCAGCACCAACGATTTATTCAGGGCTAAACCCTACTGTCTTTATTGTTACTATACGTTTTTAATGGTCATGTTAAACAGAGGGGAACTATATTTTATACAAGGTGCAAAAAAGGGCAGGTCATAAATAAAATAACATATTCTGGAACCAAAAATAGTTTGATTGGATCTAACTTACCTTAGTAGAAGTATGCACAAAAAAAATTTACAGCTCTTTGGAGTTACAAAATGAAAATCGATTTTTTCCAATATATCGAAAACTATTAGAGATCTTTTATATTATTGAAAATGGAGATGAAGCATTCATATGGCAGGAACATCGTTTAAAAAATAACAGTGAAATTTGTATACGATCCAATTAAATTATTATTGACCTACAATTAGTTAAACACAATGTTTTTAAAGCTTTTTTGCCTCTTAGTATTTTTCGGTAAGCCAGTCTTTATCGAGATGTTGTTTCTTTTTTAATATGTTTCAAAATATACCTAAAAAATGTAAATTATAAATAAATTTTCATATTAGTACCAGGTCTTTATAATTTTACTTAACCATTTACAAAATATGTGGTGGCTTTTAGAAATACTCAAAATATCTCGATAAAAACTGGCTTATCAAAAAAGTACTAAGAGGTAAAAAGTTTTAAAAAACATTGTGTTTAACTAATGGTATCACAATAATAATTTCATTGGAACGTACATAAAAGTTTGGCATGTTCCTGCCATAAGAATGCTACATGTCCATTTTCAATTAAAAATCTAATAGTTTTCGATATAATATGTATTGGAAAAATCGAGTTTCATTTTATAACGTCAAACGGCTGTAACTTTTTTATGTGCACATTCGTAATAATGTAAGTTAGGTTCAATCGAATTATTTTTGGTCTCAGAATATGTGATTTAATTTATGACCTGCCTTTTTGTTACACCTTTTATGTTTTATATAATTTGCATCTTCGTTTGGTGCAACAAGATATGCAGAAAAAAAGTGTACATGAGATGTAAAAGTGTGAGAAATAGTCAGTATCTAACAAAAAATTATGTACTGGTATAATTAATTTAAAACGGAATGCAATATTTCCACGCAAAAAATGATTTTCAGATTTTTTTCTACCAGTTAAACATGCATAACATTAGATAGACAGATAGACAGTTCGTATTTATTCAACATTATCCTTCCCAACATACAAATTGTTGATCGTTAATTATACTGATACATAATATTAGACTGATACATAAGATCGATTTGGCGTAATAATTCAGCAAATAAATGAAACCATGGTGAATTTTATGAAACGTCCGTATTTAATATTTATTAATGACCTTTTAGTATGCATGGTTTGAAGCAAATATGTTATAATATAATTTATTTCGCTAAATCAAAATTAAAAAATTTAAAAGATTTAAAAAATAAAAAATGGAGATAATGTTTTCACGGACTCTTTGAAAAATATAATTTATTATCATATTCTAAACACTTATTTCTACTATTTACTCACCGAAACAGAGTTCTATCACTAGTACACTATACTAGACAGTAAAAGAAATCTGTGTGAGGAATCTACAAGGCAGCTCAATGCTAAAAAAGCAGGCTTGGATGACAGAACACATATATTGGATTTGATGGAACAACGGCGACTAGCGAAAATCAACGAAACACTTTATAACAGCATAGAAAAGGAAATTCGACGTAAAATACGAGAAGCAAAGTGTCAACATCTAGCCAAACAATGTCATGACACTGAAGAACTTGAAAACAGATACGACACGTTTAACATGTATAAAACAGTGAAGGAAGCGGCCGGTATCTTCAATAAGAAACAAACTGCATTGCTACATGATGAACATGGCAAAGTAATATTTGAAGTAGAGGACAAACTTAAAGAGTGGGAAAATTACGTTACGAACCTATTCCAAGACGATAGGAGTAGTTCACCTCCGGATATTACTAACAGCGACGGACCCTTAATAACACGATCTCAAGTAATAAACGCCATACAATCATCAAAAGTGACAATCGAACTATGACTTCGTTCTTCAATACCATTTATACCAGCGGACAATTACTTAATGGTTGGTCCAATTCATTGTTCATAGCTCTATCTAAGAAGACAACAGCAAAAACATGTGCTGATTATAGGACCATCAGTTTGTTAAACCATTTATTGAAAATTTTTCTGAAGGTAATACATGGTCGTATCTACAATAAATGCGAGGAATACCTAAAGTGACACACAGTTTGGTTTCCGTAACGGGTTTGGAACCAGAGAGGCATTGTTTGGAATGAACGTACTTGCTCAAAGATGTCGAGATATATCTGTAGACATATACTGTTGTTTTATTGACTTCCAAAAGGCATTTGATCGTGTTTAGCACTCTATATTGATCGAAATTTTAAAAGACATTGGCAATTTATATTGGAATCAACAACATCAGTTTTAGTAGATGGTGTGGAATCACAGGCTCTTAATATCAAGAGAGGAGTACGGCAGGGATGCCTCTTGTCACCCCTGCTTTTCAACGTTTACTCTGAAAGAATTTTCAGAAATGCACTCTCTGAAAAACAAGAAGGAATAATTCTGAACGGTGAAGTTATCAATAATTTGCGATATGCGGACGATACAGTACTCCTAGCTTCTAGTCAAGAAGATCTGCGAACACTACTAGATAGTGTCGTTGAGAGTTCTAGGGAGGCAGGTCTGGATCTGAACATACGGAAAACCAAAATACTCGTAATAAGTAAACAACAGAATATAAAACCGTCTATATATGTAAATAATACCAAACTTGAGCAAGTTGATCGTTTACCTTGGGCAGCAATTAAATTGTAACGCAGAAAGTCACGGCGAAATTAGATCTAGGATAGAGCAGGCCAGAGCCGCTTTTAGAAGGATGCCAAGGTGTTATGAAACAGAGACCTAAAATTGGCAATGAGGATCCGCCTACTTCGCTGCTACGTATTATCGGTCTTACTTTATGGTGTCGAGTCCTGGACTGTGAATAAAATCGATCTAAATCGCCTTGAGGCGTTCGAAATGTGGTGCTGTCGAAGAATTTTAAAAGTTTAGGGACAAGATTCGAAACTCCACAATACTAGAACGTCTCGGCAAGACTACTGAGCTTATAAAAAGCATCAAGCAGAGAAAGCTGGAGTATTTCGGACATGTAATGAGAGGTCCCAAATATAGGTTACTGCAAAATATTATGCAAGGAAAAATAGCAGGCAAACGCAGTCCAGGACGAAGAAGAACCTCATGGTTGAAGAACTTGCGAGATTGGTATGGTGTTTTAACAAGCATGCTATTTAGGGTGGCAGTGAATAAAATTAAGATAGCTATGATGGTAACCAACGTTCTGAAAGGACATGGTAC
The DNA here is from genome assembly GCF_917563875.1 of Diabrotica virgifera virgifera. Lineage (NCBI taxonomy): Eukaryota > Metazoa > Arthropoda > Insecta > Coleoptera > Chrysomelidae > Diabrotica > Diabrotica virgifera. Next base: position 112,721,551 of record NC_065449.1, read on the forward strand.
ATGAAGAAGAAGACTCACAGAAAAGATCTGCAGAATGACTATAATATAACATATGTACCTACAACATCAACGAAAATCTCATCATAAACGGATCCAATATCGAACGAGTCGATCAATATGCATACCCTTGGAACAATGATAACTCCACAGGAGATTACTTACAGGAAATCAAAATCAGAATAGAAAAGGCTAGAGCAAATTTTAACAAAATGAGGAAAGTGCTCTGCACAAGAGATTTGAAGTTGGAGCTAAGAGTTAGATTGGCTAGGTGCTACGTTTTCTCGACTCTGTTTTATGGAATGGAAGCTTGGACCTTGAACGCTGCATCAATGAAAAAAACTAGAATCATTCGAGCTGTGGGTGTACAGAAGAATTCTGAAAATATCGTGGACAGAACACGTTACAAACAAAGAGGTTCTGAGAAAGATGAATAAAGAAATTGTTGGAGAACTGTATTCTCCACCCAAAAATAAACTCTATTTCACCAACAACAAATTTCCGCGCCGCCTCTGTAACAACCATAAAATAATTCCATTACGCAGTGCCCGAAGAAAACTTCCAAGAATGTTAATCTCCGCCCTCTCTTTTACCCAAAGCACCCAACGGAAATATTTGTTAACGGGATGAAAGAGCGGGGTGCAACAGTCAGTCAACTATCAACACTCATTAAGAACGTACGCAAAAACCTCTTTTCATTTACGCTTTTTCGAAGAGAATTCTTCACGCCGCAATTAGCAAAAAGCCGGTACAAAGTGTAAATATATGTGTAGTGGCGTCTTTCACGGATAAGTTGTTAACTCAATTGTTCACATGTAAAATTCTATTTCTTGCCCTTTTCAACTTCATTACAGTCATAGCAAAATAGAAAGTGTTTTATTTACATTAACAATTCAACAGGCCAGAATTACAGCATCTTACGGTTCATTAAAAGTTCTCCTCTTAGCTATCGAAGGCTTAGCGACACATTGAACTTACTGCAAGTGCAAAACGCTGGAAAGAGACATTGGAACTACTCCAAACTCTCCATGGAGGAATGTTGAACACCGGCGTCCCTCCATTTTGTTCCTCCGAGACCGGATTTTGTTTCTAAGAGCCGAATTTGGCCCTTAGAGCCACATTTGATCCATCGACCGAACTTTTCTGGCCAAAAAACACTCAATTCAAGTTTCTATCTAATTCTATTATTTTGTTAAAAAACATTTCTGGCTAATGCCAACTCTTTCTAAAAGACATTATAAGTGTCGCGTTTTTCGGATATTCTCGTCGAATAGACAATAATTCCAAGAGACAAAGTGATTGCGTTATTTATTCTACGGACAAATAAACATTCTGTGAACAAAAACAGTGATAATAGTTTACTTCAAGAAGTGGTGTTCAAGGACTAGCTGATTCCAGGAAAAGCAGCCCCATTCAAGTACCAAGAGCCCAGGGGTGACGTACAAAATAAACTTTTCTATATATTGTAAATTCAAAAAGTTAATTTTCAAAGATCTCTTGCGAAATGATACTCTAATAAAGTTAAACACTATTTAAAGAACTATTCAGAGTTGAATTTTTGGTTTAATATTGCATGCTTGTTAAAATTCAAAAATAAATAATAATTTCATTCAAAAATAAACAAATTAAAGTTATTACAATGAGCAAAAAAGGTTTAAGTAAATTATTAAACAAAAAGCATTCCATTCTAGATTCTGTTAATAGAATTCAAACGTGGCTAGAAGCAAACCATGACTCGGAAAAAGATGTTTTCTCATTCAAAACAAGAGAAGGTCGATTACAAGACCTGTTCTCTGATTACAATAACGTACAGGATGAAATTGAATTCCTGGACGATTCTCAAAAATGTGATCGTGCCATATTTGAAGAAAATTATTTTGCGGTTCTGTCAAAAATACAAAGTTCGATTAGAGCATTGGATATTACCAATACAGGGAGCGTCGCTGCCGCTAAGGGAAGTGGCCGTAAAGCTCCCGGAAATAACCATATGCAAATATTCCGGGAAAATAGGGGACTTCGAAAGTTTTTTTGAGCTCTTTGACACACTGATAATACAAAATCAGTCCCTTTCTGACATCCAAAGGTTTCTTTATTTGAAAAGTTACCTACAGGGTGATTCTCTTAAGTTGGTGGATACTTTGAAAGTCACAAATGGAAATTTTTCGATTGCTTTAGATATTCTAAAGAACCGCTATCAGAATAAGGTCACAATCATAAATTCTTACTTAACAGAAATTATAGACATTCCTACACTGAGAAACAGCTCACCGCAAGCCCTCAGAAATTTTCTAACTACCGTAACAAAAAATATGCAATTGCTAAAAAATTTGCAATTTTCAAGTACAGAGCTCATTGATATAATTTTAGTTTTCCTGCTAGAAAGCAAATTAGATTTTTCAACAAGGAGACTTTTTGAAACTGAGCGAAATCATTCAGATGTACCAAAATTGGATGTTTTTCTTAAATTTCTTGAAAAAAGGTGCATTGTTCTGGAAAGCCTGGAAAATACAAATCCTAGGCAAGCCAAAAACGTAAAAGTTTCACATCATGCATCCAGTAATAACACATCAGAGGATTCAGATAAAAATAATATGTCAAATAATTCAGTTTCTGACTTTTATTGCAGTTTCTGCAAAAAGCAAGGTCATAAAATTTACAAATGTCACTTTTTCAAAAACATTCAGCATGATGACAAAATAAAATTCGTGAATTCAAAAGGTCTCTGCGTAAATTGCCTAGGTAGGCATAATTCTAAAGATTGTTCATCAAAACATGTATGTACCGTTTGTAAAAGGCGCCATAATACAAATTTGCACATTCTGGCACCAAATAATAATTCGGGTAAACATAATACTTTTTCTACGACCCATAAAAATGAAAGTCCGTCCACTTCTACAAATTCAAACAATTACGAACGCGAACATTCGTCAAATTCAAACTTTCAAGGTCCTTCGTTTCAAGGGCAAGAACCTTTTACAAATTCCTTTTCTGCCTTGTCCGTAAAAAAGTTAAACATACTTCTAGCTACGGCCAAAGTAACCATTTTCGACAAAAACGGGAAACCTTTAACGGCCCGATTGTTACTCGATACGGGAAGTCAAAATTGCTTTTGTACCCAGTGTCTCGCTGATAGGCTGGGCTACAAGCCATATGACATATCTCTAAACATTTCTGGCATAGGCCAAAGTAATTCGGTTTCAAAAAAGATGGTCAACATAAAAATGCATTCTAACTATAATAAAAAGTCTTTCAAAATTTCATGTGCCATCTTAGAAAATATTACTTGCAATCTTCCACAGTTCCGCATTCTTACAAAAAAATTACCAATTCCAAGGGACGTTTTTCTCGCCGACGATTCATATCACAAACCTAGTCAGGTAGACATCTTGGTTGGGGCTGATTTGTACTACGACTTAATTCTTCCTGACATAATTCCTCTGGGCCCTAGGCTTCCAGTTTTGCAGGCTTCTCATCTGGGGTACCTAATAGCCGGCGTGATTGCTCCTCACTTGACGGCACCTACAGTAGCAAACAATGCTTCTGGAGATGTTGCTCTACTTTCTACGTGTAGCACGGACGAGCTGCTCACGAAATTCTGGAACATGGAAGAACTTTCTCAAAAACCTATTCTGTCGGAAGCTGACGAGCTGGCCGAACAAATATTTCAAACTACAACAAAGATCCTTGAAAATGGACGCTTTGAAGTACATATTCCATTAAAAAGTGCACAAGAACACCAATTACTGGGTGATTCATTTTCTATAGCCAAACGGCGTTTTCTTTCACTCGAAAATAAATTCCAAAAAGATAAAAAATTATTTTTCGAGTACAAAAATTTCATTGACACATATATTTCTTTAGGGCATGCTGAATATGTACCTCTTTCGTTCGTAAATGAAAATTCGGACAAAAAATATTTTATTCCACATTTATGTGTCATCAACGAACAAAATAAAAGTACAACTTTGCGTGTCGTCATGGACGCTAGTTGTAAAAGCTCTATAGGAAAAAGTCTGAACGACATTTCATTAAAAGGGTATCAGGTTCAACCCGATTTATTCGACATTCTGGTTCGTTTCAGGCAATACAAATTCATATTTTCCTGTGACATTCAAAAAATGTTTCGACAGACGTGGATCAACAAAGATCAACGCTTTCTACAAAATATTCTGTGGAGGGATGATACCCACGATTCTATAAAATGTATTCAATTAAATACTATCACATACGGGACGAATAGCGCCCCGTTTCTTGCGACGAGAGTCTTGCAAGAAATTTCAAATAAAAATAAAGTTCAATTCCCATTGGCCTCGCATTTTCTCGAAAACCAATTCTACGTAGATGATGGTTTATGTGGGTCAAATAATATTCAAGAATTGCTCGAAATACTTCAGCAATTAAATTCTGTTCTAAACCGCCATGGGTTTACTTTACATAAATTCCATTCAAATTCATCCATATTCCTACAACAAATCAACCCAGAACATTCAAAAAATACTACTCAGGAATATGACCTAAATTTCGATTCCACTTCCAGTAAGGTTCTAGGCCTAAAATGGGACCCTGTGGAAGACCAAATAACAATTTCCGTCCCCGAAAATAATTTCTGCCCACCAATAACAAAAAGAAAAATCCTATCTGCGTTAGCGCAATGTTTCGACCCTCTGGGACTCATCAATCCGTTTATTGTTAAAGGCAAAATGCTTATGCAGAAACTCTATCTGCAAAAAATTCACTGGGACACAGAAATTTCGGACAAAACTATTCTAAACGATTGGAACAACTTTCTACAGGACTTGTCACAATTAAAACGATTAAAAATTCCTCGTTTCTATTTTTCTGAAAAAATAATTCTGAAGGTTGAGCTTCATGGATTTGCAGACAGCAGCATGGCAGCTTATGGCGCATGCGTATACCTAAGAACTTTCTATTCGGATGAGACCATCTCTTGTGCATTAGTTTCTTCCAAATCAAGGATAACTCCGTTAAAGACGGTAACACTTCCTAGGCTTGAGCTGTGCGCAATGGTTCTTCTTTCAAAACTTGTTGCAAAAATAATTTCTATCTTTGAAAATCAATATATAAAATTTCATTCAGTCAGCCTCTGGTCAGACTCCCAAGTAGCTCTGTCGTGGTGTAAAAGTCATCCAAGTCGGTGGTCGGTTTTCGTGGCTCACCGGGTAGCTCTTGTCCAAGACTCAAAACTTTACATGGCTTCACATAAAGTCTGCGCCAAATGCCGCAGACCTTCTTTCTCGAGGAATGTCTGGTTCTGAAATTCTCAATAGCGACTTCTGGTGGCAAGGTCCCAAATGCTTGCGAGATAAAAATTTCAATGTTTCCAATCTAGTAAATGACAAAGTTCTCGAAAACCTACCCGAGAAAAAAAAAATAAGCCTCGTGGTAAATTCTAATGTGGAAAATTTCTGGATAAAAATTTTCTCACGTTTCTCAAATATTTTACGCTTAAAACGTACAGTAGCGTACGTATTTCGTTTTATTTCTAATTGTAAAAAAAAAAAAATTTCTGAACCTCTTTCTGTTGCGGAGTTAAATTATGCAATGGATTTCATCATCAAGAAAATACAGGGTGATGCATTTTCAAAAGAAATTTCGGCGCTTAAAAATAACAAATTTATTTCGAATAAAAACTTCATGTCACTAAAACCATTTTTAGATTCTTCTAAGTTTCTCAGAGTTGGAGGCAGACTTACGAACTGTCCCGACATAGACTATTTGCAAAAACATCCGATACTGCTCCCCTCCAATAATCCTATCGTCAATCTTATCATCAAAAATGAACATCTCAGATTGGGACATGCTGGTGCGCAAACAGTTCTCTCAAATCTTCGTTCGAAATTCTGGGCGCTCAATGGTCTAAAGGAAGCAAAACGAATCATTCGCAACTGCACCATATGTTTCCGATTTTCGTGTGCTCCTGCACAACAGCTTATGGGTAATTTACCTGAAGATAGGTTGTCCATTACAACAAGACCCTTTCAAAAAGTGGGTGTAGATTATGGTGGACCCTTTCTGTTAAAATCTTCTTCACTCCGAAAAGCGCCAAAAATCAAGGCATACATAGCCATTTTCGTGTGCATGGTGACCAAAGCTGTGCACATTGAGGTTGTTTCTGATCTAACAACTTCTTCCTTTCTATTAACACTTAAGAGATTCATTTCCCGACGTGGTAACCCAACCGTCATTTACAGTGACAATGCCACATGTTTTTCTGGTGCAAAAAACCAACTCTATGACTTATACAAATTTTTTCAAAATAAGTCTAATTCTCAAACCATTATGGAATACCTTTCTGAAAATCAAACCTCATGGAAGTTTATCCCCCCTAGATCTCCTCATTGGGCTGGGCTCTGGGAAGCTTCAGTAAAAAGCGCAAAATATCATAATATGCGCAGGCTAATAGGCTGTTCTTCTTTCACTTTCGAACAGTTTTACACTGTCATGGTTCAAATTGAAGCTGTGATGAATTCAAGGCCTATCTGTTCCATGTCCAGCGACCCTTCAGATTACACCTTTCTCAGTCCTGGGCATTTTATAATTGGCTCCAGCCTGTCAGCGCATCCTGAGCAAAACTTACAAAAAATTCCGGAAAATAAGCTATCCATGTTTCAGCAAATTGCAAAAATACAACAAAGTTTCTGGAAAAAGTGGTCTGTTGATTACTTGAACCGGTTACAAAATTCTCCAAAATGGTCCCGACCAAGGGAAAACGTAAAAGTCAATGACTTAGTTCTTCTGAGAGAGGATAATGTACCTCCTCTAAAATGGCCTTTAGCACGGGTAGTTGATACAATGCCCGGGCAAGATGGCAAAGTCAGAGTGGTCAAGTTGAAGACCATCGATGGTCAATTCACAAGGGCAATCTCTAAAATTTCGGTTCTCCCTAATCAAGGTAAAGAAGAGTAGGTTAGACCACAAGGCTCTAACGCCGGGGGGAATGTTGGAGAACTGTATTCTCCACCCAAAAATAAACTCTATTTCACCAACAACAAATTTCCACGCCGCCTCTGTAACAACCATAAAATAATTCCATTACGCAGTGCCCGAAGAAAACTTCCAAGAATGTTAATCTCCGCCCTCTCTTTTACCCAAAGCACCCAACGGAAATATTTGTTAACGGGATGAAAGAGCGGGGTGGAACAGTCAGTCAACTATCAACACTCATTAAGAACGTACGCAAAAACCTCTTTTCATTTACGCTTTTTCGAAGAGAATTCTTCACGCCGCAATTAGCAAAAAGCCGGTACAAAGTGTAAATATATGTGTAGTGGCGTCTTTCACGGATAAGTTGTTAACTCAATTGTTCACATGTAAAATTCTTTTTCTTGTCCTTTTCAACTTCATTACAGTCATAGCAAAATAGAAAGTGTTTTATTTACATTAACAATTCAACAGGCCAGAATTACAGCATTTTACGGTTCATTAAAAGTTCTCCTCTTAGCTATCGAAGGCTTAGCGACACATTGAACTTACTGCAAGTGCAAAACGCTGGAAAGAGACATTGGAACTACTCCAAACTCTCCATGGAGGAATGTTGAACACCGGCGTCCCTCCAGAAATGGTAATCCTAAATACCATCAAAACACGAAAATTGGAATAATTTGGACATATTACACGTAGAGAGAGATACAGAATAGATAAAAAATATTATTATATTAATTTACTGTTCTATTTCTACTTCCCCTAAATTTGATACTAAACACTATTAAATTTGTAGTGTTAAATTATATTTTATATTATAAAAGTTTAAAAGTCTATTAAAAGATTAAGTATGGCAACGGGAATGGTCATATCTCGCATTTCCTAGAATTCATAATTAACACTAAAAATAAATAATAAATGTAACTGTCGAAAATTGGTCGAAAATTCGGAAATATATCAGTTAGCGATTAACTGACTGGCGATGAACCGGCGGCGCGATGAATCGGCCGGCGATGAACCGGCGGCGCGATGAATCGGCCGGCGATGAACTGGCGGCGATGAACTGGCGGCGATGAAACGTCCTAGACCCGCGAGTCTACCACTTTCTCAAAAATTTTAGAGTGCAGGTTTGACGCGTTTCAGCGTCTCGCGTCGTTTATTTGCGTTGTCGTACTAACGAAACGCGGCTGTAAATTTGTCGGACAAGAGATCAAAAATCTTTATGACTTAAATATAAGTACTTTAAATTGAAAATGAAGAGTTTTGTAATAACAAAACTACCGCGCTAGAGTGACATCTTGCGGGTGGCGGACTCTACGATTTTGTTATTACAAAACTCTTAATTTTCAATTACTCGCTCGCTCGCAATTATTCGCTTGAAACAGTTACGAAGCAAAAAGGAAGATGTACTATGGACTATTACCAAGTACACCAGTAAAATTATTTGTAGAATTTATTACAGGCATTTTTAATGGCTTTTATACTTACGTTGAATTGTTCATTAAAGCTTTAACTTACCAAAAATATATGTTTACCATAACCATGTTAATAAGCGATCCGTCAAACTTACCTGTAACAAAAAGAAAGCGTATTAAAATATGTTCAATTTTAAGCAAAAGTACAGTTTAGGTTTTTAATATATTAAATAGTATAGAATATTATTAAAAATTATAGGTATTATAAGTAGTAGAATATAGTAATGCACATGAGAAGAAATCCCTATGAAGCATATCCCATACATGATCGATGGGATTAACAACTGGCGATAGTGCTGGCCACGGTAAAAGTGTAATATCCTCATTACAAAACCAACCTCTTACCGTTCCTGTAATTACATTATCCTGCATGTAACGCAAATTATTACCTGCGGCAGTGGCAAATGAAAGGATAACAAGTTCTAAGATAAGATAAATGTCCTCTTACACTTGTTGAATCAGGGTAGAGACAAAATCTAGCTTAATCTGTGAATAACACAGAACTACATGCTTGTAAGCCCCAATGCACATGTTGTGCCCACCTTAATCTGAGTCCACAATTTTCATGACGGAACATGGAAACCCTCAATGGACTCCTCGGCATGCAGGTCAGCTTCATTTGATTTATTTCTCAAAGTTTTTTCACATGCGGTAATGTTGTAGGTATTTTTTAAGTTCCACAGAGTTCAGGAGTAATTCTATGCACCTTTCGACGATATAATCCTACCGTATACCGGTCCTGTCGAGGGTAGTTTCACGTTGACAACCTATCGGACAAGACTTTGCAACAGTGTTCTAAGTTTGGTAAAGACGTGCAACTCCGTTTTGAACTTCCTTTTCTATCATCTGCGCACTTTGCGACTCTTCGCTGTTTTGGGTTAGTGTACGTTATCTCAAGCACAGTTTATTACAAATATAATGATATAATTTGAAAGACTAGAGCACAATATTTACCTATAGTAGACATAGACTATTGATGTCATCATCAGTGTCGTTACAGCTGTATGTGAGCCAAAGCCTTCTTCAGAACAATCCCCCATTCGCCCATGTCTCTGGCAACTCTTCTCCATGCTCTAATTCCAATAGATTTTAAATCATTCTCAAAGTTGTCTTGGTACCTAAGTTTCGGTGTTCCTCTTGTTCATTGTCCTATCGGCCCTCTTCGGTCAAAAACTTTTCTGATTATGGCATCTTCCTTTCGTCTGATTACATGACCTATCCATCTAAGGCGTGCTACCTTAATGAATTTTACAACGTCAGGTTTTCCAAAACTTCTATACAACTCAAAGTTGTAACGCCTGCGCCACAAACATTGTTCTTTTATACCTCCATATATTCGTCTTAGTATTTTTCGCTCAAAACATTTGAGCAGTTCTTGGTCATTTAATGTCAGACTATTGATGTAATTAATATTAATAACATCGATATCAAACTTTAAGTTCAGATTTTTTTGCTGTTTTTTTGAAACAAGTAAAAACCATTATTACCCTGGTTTTCAACATGTAACATTTATCTTTGCATGTTTACGGTTTTTTACTTACTTTCTAGGAACTGAAGATAGGTTGTACTCGGAAAAGTTTAATAACATTTTTATGTTTTTTATTAACTTTTAAATTGTACCTGTTACAAAAATTCACCCTTTTGTTGTAAATTGATGGTTTACTAGCCACGCCTGGCAATCCACTTTTTTTCCAGGATTCATCCAGGTTTGCAATTTCAATTTATTCAATTTATAGGATAATTCAATCCTATTTAGTCGATAGAATTTAAGTCTCAGAGAAGGAGAGGTGTTATAAGCAGACTAGATTTAATATCTTTATGAATGAGTCCTACTTTTGGTTAAGTATACCACATCGTCTAGTTTGAGACTAATGAATTTAAAGCAAATAAATTTATTCTCACTTTCCACCTAATAATTCAGAAGATCCTACAATATTCACATAACTTTCTGTGTTACTAATTTATTCCACAAAATTATGCGCTATGATTTACTTTAATTGCAGATTCCGTAGCGAAAATAACCCTACTAAATTAAATTTTGTAAACATTTTACACAAAACAGACATATCAACTATATCATACAAACGTTTCCAGAATGTCCAACGAATAAATTATCTATGAATTAGAGCATTTATAATGGTCTCGAATGTCAACTAAATTGTATTTATCCTACACGCTTTTCACACCTTTATGTAATAACTCCTATATTCAGTGCCGGATTAAGGTTCCTGCTAGACATTGACGTTCCTGAGGAGTTATTAGAGGGGTTGTTATCATCAAAGTGATATCATATAACATCTTCAAAATAAAATATAAGTTACAACATAAGCACAGATAAAACACACTAATTTTCTTATCGCAAAGATCTTGTTAGATGGAAAATTCAGAAACCAGGTAAATATGTACACTGGTGCACGAAACGAAGTACTTTTGAATCCAGTTACTAAACTCCTTCAGCCAGCAAACCCATCCGAAGGCATGATTTCGCGGCATTGGTTTATTGTCGCCAATTCAATTTTTAGAAAATGAATTAGACAAGGTCCATTGTTAGATTCGTTTATAGAGAACAGAAATGGGGAATTTGAAAGTCACTTCTTGGAAACATTGCATTTTATGTAATCTTAAAGAACTGAAAAATGATTGGTTGAAAGAAGACTGATGGAAGATTTTTTATTTGACTTTTTATTATACTTGGAAGACGAGAATTTGGTAATCTGTTACTGACCTTTGAAAGAAAACCATCTAACCCTGACAAATGAACTACTGCCGGCAGTTTTGAGAAGAGTTCAAAAAGTGAGAAATTCAAAGTAGAAGTTTGCAGTGTTTGAGTTTTGCAGTATTTGTAAGTACAAAAAAGTTTATTATTCATAGGGGGAACCATAGACAAGGACAGTGGCGTAGCTAGGGTGGGCGGAGGGGGCTGTCCGCCCCGGGTGTCACCCGTTCGAGGGTGACACCCGAGAGACCCGATCACAAAAGAATGAATCGTTAATTTGTAACTTTACTCACTTTACGATCAAAATACAATTAATTAAAAGCAAAAAAGCAGTTGATCTAAGTAACTAAATTGTCAAGAAGTTTGAAATTGGTGATTTAGATAATTATGAAGTACCTATCGTTCACAGGGATACGATAATGCAGCTGTTATGAGCAGCGTACATGGAGGAATACAAGCTATTATTAAGGCAAAAAACAAAAAGCCCCCCATGAACAAATTACACCCAACATACAAATTAATGGTATCACCCTTCAGAGTTCCAAGAGCTTCATATACCTGGGCAGAGAGCTAAACAGTCAGCTAGACCACTCAAAAGAAATTAGAAGACGCATTGAAATAGCAAGATCTGACTTCATGAACATGCGTAAAATGATCTGTAATCCCAAGCTATCAGTCACAATAAGATTGAGAGCACTAAAGTGTTATGTGTGGTCTTTATTACTATATGGCTGTAAGACCTGGACATTAAAACAGTATGACGTCAACAAACTGAATTCATTCGAAATGTGGATGTACCGCCGAATGCTAAGAATAAGCTGGACCAGCAAAACTACAAATGAAGAAGTATTGGAAATAATGAACACACGTCCTCATCTGGTCAATACAATCAAAAGACGTCATATCTAGGACACATAATGCGCTATAGCGAATTTGAGCAGCTTCAGGTAATATTAGAAGGCAAAATCGAAGGTAAAAGGGGTATAGGACGAAAGAAAAAATCCTGGCTCCGAAACATCAGAGATTGGACCCACACAACAGGGAATGACTTAATCCATCAAGCCCAGAACAGAGAGAAATTTGCCATATTGATCGCCAATCTCAATAGAGAAGGCACTTAGGAGGAGGATTAGCGCGCTCATTACTGTATATTTACGTTTCAGACATAATTAAAATATTTGATTACGCTAGGTAATGCTGCCTGTATAAAATTGGTTAAGGAATCTATCTTCCTTTTTTGTACGACGCTACTGTATCTACTAAGCATAAATTACGGCACGTGACGTCGTTCCATTCTCTTTTTTAACGTGTTTCTGATGTAGCAGTAGCTAATCCATCGTTACACACTTGGTTTACGACGACTAAACCATTTAGCGAAAGGGCGATGACAGGTGACAAGTTGTATTCGGACGCACGGGCGATAAGCAGATGAGATGAAACGTCATACTCAGAAAGGTTGAAACACCGTGCATGTTTGTTTACAAATACACACTCCCGCACAGGTATGTTGAGAATTTAATGTTTGGAAATATGCTTTGACGTTTAGCGGAAAGGTATCCAATTAATGAAAAAGCGATATATTACCTTCCTATAAAAATATTTGATTCAACATTATGATTCAAAAAGTTTAAAAAGTAGGGTTACACATAAATTGTAATTAAATACCTATCTACTTATTTATATACAAGGCTCATTGACATAGTTTACTATTAAACTATTACACCAGATATTATAATTTTCGAACCGAGTATAATCTATTTTGTTTCAAAATCTACAAGGAAAATAATGCCCTATAGCTGGCTGTATGCCATTAATCACAAAAAATTTAGTAAAACCCTACATAAAAGGTAAATTTTATTTTAAATCACTTAAAGGGCTAAAACACAGAACTTTTCGAACTAAAAAGTTTATCATAAGTGCTGTTAGCAGGTTTAAAATATAATAATATGCTGAACCACCAAACCAAAACCCACATATTTTGGTGTCGAGTATTTGAAGTTTATAGTTGTAATCATTGTGTTAAAAAGATATTGTAATATTGTGTGAGTTAAATAAATTAATTTAAAAAAAGCGTAACGGTACTTTCTTCTTCTTCTTCAGGTGTCATCTCCGCTACGGAGGTTGGCAATCATCATAGCTATAATTTTTGAGGCAGTAGCTCTAAATAGTTGTTTTGAGCTGCATCCAAACCATTCTCTCAGGTTCTTTAGCCATGAAATTCGTCTTCTTCCAATGCTTCTTCTGCCATCTAACGGTACTTTAAAAAATTTAAATTGGTCAACTAGGAGAGCCTAGGTAATTTTTTAAAGTTGTGGTGGTGGGGATAGCTCCTCCGCCATAAATGATTGTTGCAAATTTCACGGTTTGCAATTAATTAAAATTGAAAAAATATCGAAACGATTGAAAATACGATTGTTACCAATACTAAAAGCAGAAGTCAATAACAAGAACATATCAACAATCGCCGAATGAAGAGCAGACCATCGAAAATCTCATACCCAATACATATGCTACACACAACACAACCGTGTAAGAAAAATCAAATTTAAATTTAATTAAATAAAATTGTTTTATACTATTGTTAAATTTAATGATATTGGAATTTAATTTTAATTTTAAATTTGATTCTTTTCAATAATCACACCTACGATACAGATCACACAACCAAATTAACACAAAATAACACACAATAAAACAGTCCGAATTTGTTACCTCTAGATCTAGAACAATAACATCAATTCAAACAATGGTTTTCAACCATAGATTGCTAGAGTCCATGAGATCGAGATCATTTGTTTGAAAAGTACAAGTACACATAACCTAAAAAGATCAGGTTAGAAAATTTCCCAGAATTTTTCAAACTTAATTTCTGTTTAATGTTGAGAACGATATCCGAAGTGGAAATCAAAACGTCCAGTATTGTGGGTCAATTCCATATAAACACAATACTATGTTTAAAAAAATTCCTAGGCTCTCCTGGTTGACCGATTTCAATTTTACAAAGTGGGCGTGAAACGTCGAGATTGTCTTTATGTGTCAAAAAAAATTCGACTATTTGAAGTTCTTAGTTTGGACCCAGTATAATTTTGCAAATTTGCAATTTTTTTGCGGACCATGGTTTGTAAAATTTTTATGCAAAAACTGTTAAACTAATGCTAACGAAAAGCACATGCTTCAGTCATATAAGGGATTTTCAGAGGGCCGAAAAAACTAAAATGGAGACACTACATTTTTTGTACTTTTTCCCAATTATTGCTATTTTTTAAACAATAAACGGTACATCCTGAAGTGATTTCACCAAAAAATAGAATCCTTTGGAAATTGTCCAATTCAAAACAGTATCCGCCTTGACTATATGGAATTATGTTTTAGTTTATTTATGACTAAAATATAATAGGTTTGTATGGTAAATATAGAAATTTCATTCAAATTTCAATACTAATATAATATACAAGTATTCACATTATGTGTATTCATGATATACAAACTAGATAGGTACTGACAAGAAGGAATGTTCTAACATCAATATTTTTTAAAATTATAATTGGCCCAACTACAAGCAAACCATTTTCGCTAGACAATTTTATTAAAATATTCACATCTTGTCGTGAAATACAAGTCACTTCGTCATTCCCGCCTACGTTTCTCTTCCCTCTTCCCCCACACTACAAATCCGCTCCATTTTCTATCTACGTGCACTCAGAACTTCAATTACAAATGTTCTATATTATTTAAATTACAATTACTAAACTTCCCGTTATAATTAACTTATTACATTACAAAGACTAAAGCTTTAATGCTGGTAATAATTTCATTAAAAGTTGAAATAGAACACACGTGCATTCAATTACAATAAAACATTTATAAATCTATTTCATTTTGTACTATTTCCAGACTTTTGCACTTCCCATAAATATTCCACAAACTTGCATGATTCAGGTTTGTTGAGAGTTAGAAACTAAAAAGAAGTAATAAATGTCCGGGCTATGTACAGCCAGCCGGCCAGTGCGGTCGTTTTGACCCTTTTATCTATTAAGTAAGACAGACACATAATCCGATTATTTATCTCTTTTATATTATATTATGGTTTCCAAAAATGTAAGAACGTTCGAATGTACGCTTATTCAATGCATAAATTTTTATTTGGTAATCATGTCTAATTATATTTAATTAAGTTGGGAATATCCAACGTAATAATAAGAAAATAATGAAGACCAATATCTATCTATCTATCTATAAGCGAGGTTCCTACAGCCTCTGCCGCTTCTCGCATTTCGACGGCCATCGTTTTCTGTCCATCCATTCAACTTCTTTGATAGCTCTATCGCTCATGATGTGCCGTACATTTTCTTCCCACGCAACTGAAGGCCTTCCCCTTCTTTGTTGTGGTATGTAATTTAAAGCTTTCTTTGACCATTTATCTTCTTTCATGTGTTTCACGTGACCATACCACACTAGTTGTCTCGTTTCAATTCTATCTACACTGGAATATACAGTATTTGTCCTCCTTCTAATATCTTCATTCCTGATGTGATCTTCTTTGGATAAACCACACGCTCTCCGTAGGTAATCCATTTCTACTACTTCTATTCTTTTTCTATCTTTTTTCGTAATCTGCCAAACTTCTGCTCCATAAGCCATAATAGGCTCTACCAAGGTACGATAGATTGCCAATTTCGTTTTTTGTCTTTAGACCATAGTAGAGACCTTAGAATGTTTAGCGCTTTTTTGCCCTGCTGCGTTCTGTTTTGTTTTCCGCCTCCGGTAAGTGCTGGGTGGATTGAGTAGCTCAGTAAATGCCGGTGCCGGTCCCAAGCCCGGATAAAAGGAGAGGGTTGACGCGATGGGCTAGCAACTCGTCCCTTGTCAAAAGAAATAAATGCAAAAAATTTCGACAAAAGACCGACATTTGTATAAATATTTGTCTCTCTCTAATAAGTTATCGGTAAATATGTAACCCTACTACTACTATTACTGGAAAAAATATGTAAATATAAAAATTAGCACTAATATAAAACTACCTATTATTCTGTGCGTGGTAAAATAAGTGTCACTCGTTTATAACTTTTTCAAAAAATACTGTTCAGGTGCAGTCCAATGGTGATTAGTCAGATGCAGTCCAAAGATTAGATGCAGTCCAAATAATTATTATTATAAGTTAGATATTCGGCTCGAAGGACCAAAGAAATGTAGGGGAAAGGATGAGGTAGCTGATTCAATGTTTTAAAATATATATTTGCAAATATTTCTTTTAAAACATTCAATGTAGATTATCCATTAATTGAATACGACACCATAAGAAGAAGAAAGAATTATGATGAGTACCTAATAACAGTGGAAACTAAAGATGATTATACCAATTCAATCACTAATCTTATATAGATTAAGAATAAAACGATTTTGAAACGAAATACATATTACACTAGTTAAATTTACAAGTAAAAAAATCGGTGTCGTCGAAAAAATGCATCAATCAACGTCAAAATACATTTTAATAAGAAAGTCAGACAATTTCCTATTTCTCGAAAACAACTAATATTAACTGCGTAGTTGGGAGGCCGTGGAAAAAATCAATCTTCATAAAAATTTTCTCATTTATTTAAAAGCAGGGATCTATTTTATTCGGAATTTAATATATTTACAGAAAAAAGCCGCCTGCAGATATTATTATACATACGAGATTTATTTTATAAATATTTCGAGCAGAACTTTTAATGTTACAATAAAAATTCCTCAAATAATCAAAGGAAAACATAATAAATTTTATTATGTTTCATATAATGTATTATATGTAAATATTTATGCTGTCTGACTAAACGATATTTATTTAAATGGTCTGTTTATTAAAGAAATAAGTTATTTTTAGATTTTAAATGCAGTTGCGGTTACAGTTGGCTCCTTGTTATACTAAACCATAATACTTGCCATTGTTGAATTTAATTCAGTACATATGTATAAATTGAAATAATTCTTTTTTCATGCTGGAATGTTACAGTGGCGTGGTCAAAAAAATATGCCGGTACAATATCTTCTATTTGCATTTCCATTTAGTTTTCTAATAATAAAGCGCCTACAGACGTTCCGACCTGACCATCTGACTGTCGGAGCTGACAACGTTGGGTCTGACCGTTAAAGGGTGTGTAGTGTGTAGGCTTGCCGTACGACAAAAATTAGTCATCCCGACGGTCGGCTGGCCGATTTGGTCAGGTTGTATAATCTTCGTGCTCAGCTGTAGATCTATCGCCTTTTAGTGAAACACCAAATGCAAGTAGATACTTTACTGATACGCTTCATATGAAGTTTAAACTGAGACTTCTCTGATGATACTCGAATGGATGTATGTATTTAAAAGCACATCTTGACTCGTTGAAGTTACTCGAAGGAATATATTTAAAGGCAAATCTTGCCTCGTTGAGATGACTCTGGTGAATGAATCTAATGTATACTCTTTCTTAGCTGCAGGATAAATTGGGTCATAGCCCACACGACTTTCATACAAATGTTTTTATTTAGTCAGCAAAATAAGTGTCCATTGCCAAAAATATTGTTTATGATTTGCAACAATTAAACAAAATTAGTAACCCGCACCTGTGTTAATATAATAACAAATTGGTTATGTGATATACGGGGTGATAAATATATACTGTTTAATATCGGATATGAATGATGAATATTTGAGATTAAACATACTGCCGGACGGCAAATAAATCCGAAGAAAGCGTCAGTAAAGCAACGACAATAACATGATGATAAGATATTTATAACCTAATAGTTTAATGTAATGTGTGATGTGAAGACACTAGTCTATGAACAACTTATCAACCCTCAAACTGCAACACCTTATGTTATGGTCTTAATATTCCAACAAGGGCTATAAATTTTAATGACCTAGTTACACACAAATTAAGTGTTAGTATGAGAATTTACTAATTGGTGCAATATTTTTTGTACTCCCAATTATGACGTTAGAAATTAAAAAATACGGCTTATACACATTATGTTTAGAAAAATGTAAGTAAAATAATAATTTTACGTATACCATTTACCATATTGGTAATAAGTTGCTTATTTCATTCTTTCCATAGTCATTATCATACAAATGCACAAGTTTAAAATTATAACTAAAAAAAATTGCTTACACTGACTAAAACATAATATTGGTATGCGGGATAAAAAATTTTTACTAAAGCTGCAATTAAAAAAAAATGCGCTAGGCCGTTGGCTACTAACGTCTTGACGGGTAGTTTGGTCGGGACGTGTGTAGAGCCGACCCCAACAAGAGTGGTCGGAAAATTCGTTCGTGACAGGTTATCAGGTTGGAACGTGTGTATGCGCTTTTTGCCGTATCACACTTAAAGACATGGCACGTGCCCAAAGCCGAAGCAGCTGTGTTATGAATTGATGTCACTTCTTTATTAACGCTTGCCACACCAGTCTTTCGATATTTTCTGTTTTTCAAAAGGATGGTATTCACTAAATCAAACTATTCAAAAATATCAAAATCATAAATATTACAAAATACGCAAATGAAATATTCAGGTAAAATACTCAAATAAGGTAAACAAATATTATATCAAACATATCAAACACTGATAAAGTTATCATAAACAACATGAGAACTTTCATACTAATTTCTTTGTCTAACTCCGAATTGGCTTCGAACATCGAAATATGTCAAAAATATCTTATCGTTTGACACGAGCCTCAAAAACGCAACTTTTACTACATACTGCACATCGAAAAATGGGATAAAGTTTAATAAAACTGCATAATTTTATGCTGCCATGTAATAAACACTTTCAAAAACAAGACTCTAGTCCATCAAATACGGTTCAGAGCAGGGGCGATCAGATAGCGTAGAGATGCAATTAGCTCCCCTGCAGCCCTATTGAAAAACCAAAAAAATCGCAATTTTATCGAAAACTAAAAAATAAACTGTATTAATATTTAGTCAGTCAGGCATAGAGTTAAAAAAGAGCATTTCCATCGACTGTCAGTATGAAAAGATTAACTGATTTGTTGTCGGACGAAGAACAATCAATGATAGAACGAATAATTTTTTATTTATAGTTTGCTATCAGATTAGCAGAGTGAAGTTTAATAAATGAAATAATGAAAAAATGAAAAAAAGTACAAGCTCTGATCAATATTCAGTCTGAAATTGAAATTTTTGCATATAACAAATGTGCCAATTTAGTTTTTATTTCTGTCTGGTAAAATGCGCTCGAGATACTTTTTTTATTCTGTCCTATGGTTATCTATACGAAATGATTTTCCTGTCGTGTATAGAACGTTTTTGTGTCAAATCATACAAATTCAAAATGAAATCTTTTATTGAAAAGTAAAATTGGACAGAATGATTGGCAGAGAGTTAACAATTTCCTCAATTTCTTATGTGAAAATGTAATTATCATGATTAACAGGAAATAATGTAGAATATTATATTACTTCGCAAATTATCCTATTAAATAATTATAGTTTAACCTTATCTCTAAAACCAATTTAAAATAACAAAATGGTGTAATTATATTAAAATAATTACACTTATATAAAAAAGAAATTTTTATAATACCATATTTTTATTGTTTATAGGACACAAAATAAAATTATAAACTATTTTGTTGTTTCAATTACTGTCATGAAAGAATTTTGTAATCGATTTTAAAGTCATATAAATCAAAGAAAATATTTTACACACAATTTTAAGGGAAATAATTACTATTAATCACTTTTATGTTATTTAAACTGCACCTTATGACACAAGAACTTTTAGTTTTAATAAAATACAAAGAAGATAGACAAAGAATTTTCGAGTATATAAAAACGAGGAAAATAGGACTGAGCGTCAATAATAATTAAACGATTCTAGAAGTTAAAGATGATTCTAAAATTTGAGAAGAAAGAAGAAGAGAGACATATTCACAAAGTTATATTTAACATATCAATTGATAAATAATACAGTGATGAGCACGCTAATAACCGGCAAAATAACGCAAAATATGGAAAACAATACATTGTGAAGTAAAAAGAGATCAAACTTGTAGAGGTGGAAATTATCGATATAAACGTATAAATTAACATTATTGAAGTTATACTTCTTTACGCGCGATATGAGGGTGAATTTTTATATGTTAAAACCTACGATCCCGGCGCATGCGAATTATAACTTTTTTTTGATTGGATGTTCAAATGACATGTCAAAAATTATCCAATATGGCAGCTGTAGCGCAGCTGTGGTTTGGACGGTTGACGGTTTGGTTATGTATGGTTGTTGCGTTTTAAAAATTGTGGGAAGAGAAACAACAAAGGTTAGTTAATAGTTATACTGCCTTTTTAAATAGTTTTCATATTATATTTTTGAAGCCAAAATGTTTTAATTTATGTATGTATCAGTCCAGAAAAAATGTGGAAAGAATATATTAGTGTTTTTAAATATATTTTTCTACAAACGTGTTAAAAATGCAATTTTTAGGACTCCATAGGAGCGTTAAAATTGCTACTTTAAGCCACTAGTGCTTTAAAAATTTTTAAGGCACTGCAGTTAAAGTGAATTGTCAAATTGTGAAACGTCAAAATATTTATATTTCATTTATTAACATTAATATTAATAATACAACTTGCGCAATTTGAAAAAGGTGGTTTAAAAGGTTTTTTATTATAATTTTTTTGTCTTTGGGTTTGTCTTCCTTGGGCGTAAAATAATAAAACATCTATTTTTATATTCCACTTGTCACCGTGATGTATAATTATGTATATCTGAAAGGTAAGTAGCATGCGGCTTGATGGCCTTGTTGGTAGAGCATTGGACCAGAGATCAAAAAATCGCGAGATTGCGGGTTCAAATACCGGACGATTTATATTTTTTTCTTTTTTTTTTAATATTTGGCATTGTTAAATTTTGGTTAATTTTTGGTAATTATTGTTAATTTTTTGTATTGTAACTATTAAGTAGATATATTTTTTTCTTTGAAATTATATTATAATAGAAGTATAACTTCTTACGTGCGTACAAAGTACACACACATTCTTTTTATTATATAGTTTCCCACCTTTAGACGTTTGTGACAGGAGGATTTTACAAAATTATCCTGTCACAGTGACAGTTGTCATACTCCTCCGATACGTCTAAAGGTGGTAAACTATGTAATGTACTATTAATTTTATAAGTTTATATCGATAATTTCCACCTCTACTAGTTTCATCTCGACTTGGGCGTCGAAACGTTAATAAAATCATTTTTAGGTAAAATTGTGGCTTATTTCCCATTTGAATATACTTCATCTCGTTTTGTTTCACAGTGTATTATGTATTCCATCTTTTTCGTTATTTTGCCGGTTATTAACGCGCTCATCACTGTATAATAATTTGCGTATATCGTGATTCAAGCGTTATAGCACACATAGTGAACTAGACTACTAAAAAGTAGTGATACCTACACTATACGCTCCAAGGCACCGTTGCGTTGCTCAGTCCTAGTAGATTATAGATGGGGTCCTTCATAGTGGTGGGAAACATAAGAAAGAATATATATAAAACAACAACAAAAAATGACGAAGAAGAGAATAACTCTTCAAAGAAAAGGCATTTCTGGTTTTAAATGGTTAAATCGAAAAAAAAAAACAGAAGTGGGATATTCATAAAATAAAGAGAAAAGTGTCACTTAGTCACTACATCCAAATATATTATTAAAATATCGAATATCACAAAGTAATCAAATAAAGAAATCAAATACACCAGATATGAATAAAGTTAATGTTATAAGAAATCTATGAAGTGTCTTAACTAAACTAAGTCTTCTTTGCGATGTATTATTTGTGTTAAAAATAAAAAAACATGCAAAATAAATGAGAGATTTAATTGATAAGATACTTAACTATGAGAGATGCGGAACAAGAACAAAATATTTATTGTTTTAGTTAAACCATTTCTATTTAAACATGTTTAAAATAGAGAATGCGCACACATTATATTAATAACATTAAATATTTAATAATGAATGATAAAATAAGCAGTGTAACAATGTAACTATACAAAAGATTTTAAATATTAAACTATATCACAAAACTCAATTCAGTATCTTGTATTATTAAATAACTTTCTTAACGTAAACTTTCATCGAATTGACATCTTTTTCATAGGATGATCATTTACTTCTACTAAATACTTGCTTGAGACAATAACATTAACCTCTATCTATTTCTTTAATAAGAATCCAGTTAGTATTTCTAACATGTTCAATTTCGAAAATTTAATTAATTTTTTACTTTTTGTATTTATTTTTTATTTCTTAAAAATATTTATTTATTTTATTAATTAAGGGCCGGTTGTTCGAACGCTAATCAAGAAGTTGATTATAATCAATAATTTATTGTAATCAATTTTCTTGATGGGAATCAAATCACGACATGAAAAATACATGTAAAACACTAATCAGTTATTGATTGTAGGTAAAACAGTAATTAAAATATAGCCGCAGCTCTTAAATTATTAAAAATTGCTTATTATTATTATTGATTTGTAAGTAAAAACAAGAAATTAACATCAGAAAGAGTTTAATTATGTTTTATTTTAAATTAAAACCAAAATAATAAAATAAATCAGTCAACATAACCTCAAAATGCGACATCTGTCAGAAGTACGCTTAATCAAATATAATTGTAATTAAATACTTGATAATGATCAGTTTTGATTAGCGTTCGAACAACCGGCCCTAAGTGTAGATATCTGCATGTGAAATTGGTATTTTTGTTCACAAAACTAGCTTGTATGTTCAGTAATAAGCATTCCGAAAGTACTTTTGCGCATGTGCCACCAGTAATTTTATTTAGATAATTCCTTCTTTTTCTTCGTGCGACTAGGATTACTCCTGTTTGTCTGCCTCTTATTCTGTTTCAGTTGTTGTTGACTGTACATTGTCTTTCCACCTTTTCGGCGGCCTTCCAACGGGACTTCTGCTATACGGCTTTTTGTTTTTACAGATATTCGCTAATCTATTTGGTTCCATTCGGTTGACATGTTCGCTCCAGTTTATCTTTCTTGTTTTTATCCACCTGTTAATATTTTGAATTTTGCATCGTTCGCGTATACTTCAGTTGCTTTGTCTGTCTCTTAATGATATGCCCGCTATTGATCTTAATACTTTCATTTCAATGTTCAATAACATATTTAGCTAACTGTTCTTTTGAAATACATGTTGCAATTTTTAAAGTCTTCCAATGTTTCGAAAGTTATTGAGTTATTGTGTGGCAACGAGACAAAAAATCAACAAGCAACACCCCCTTCCTGTCCCAAACACACATTGTTTAAACTTCATTATCTAGGGCGATATTGAATGAAGTCATTACATAACATTGTTGTTTTGTTTCGGATATAACCACTGGGTAAGCCACTCATGTTTTCACGTGTGGCAATGAGAAAGACTGGCAGCGTCGGTTAAATCGGTGGAAGTGAACCCGCCTTAAGGTACATACACCTGAAATTATTAAAGTCGCTCACTATCGTCGTTATTGATGAACTTCAAAAGGACTAGGTACTCGAGAAGCTCTCTTCGGTTTGAATGTTCTTACACAAAGATGCCTAGACGTTAATCAAGAAGTACATGCATGTTTTATCGATTTTGAAAAAGCGTTTGACAGAGTACGCCACGATAGGCTAAGAGACATTATTGAAAGAAAAGACATAGATAATAAAGATCTGCGAATGATTCTCAATTTATATTTTTATATTGGAATCAGAAAGCTAACATCAAAATAGAAAATGAGATATCAAAAGAAATAGAAATACGTAGAGGAGTACGACAGGGATGCATTTTGTCACCACTGCTATGTATATAGTGAAAGCATCTGCCAGGAAGCCCTTTTGCAAGCAAATGAAGGAATCGTAATCAATGGAGAGGTTGTAAATAATATTCGATACGCGGGCAACGCTGCACTAGTTGCAAGAACAGTAGAAGAATTACAACGATTACTTACAAACATAAATATTGCTTGCAACAAATATGGCATAAACATTAGTATCAAAAAAATCAAGTATATGGTATTCAAGTCTTCAGTAAAATCATGACACAACCAGCACATATTAGTATAAACGGCATTCAAATTGAAAAAGTATCAAGTTACAAATACTTGGGAACTTTAATAAACGAAACTGGAGGCCAAAACAATGAAATAAAAAGACATATCGAAATTGCCAGGGCCACCTTCATAGAGATGAGAAAATTCTTTTGCAACAGAGATATAAGCATCCCTCTATGATTAAGAATGCTAAGAGGCTACGTGTATTTAACACGCTATTATACGATGTAGAGGCCTGGACTCTCAAACAGAACATAAAAAATATTGAAAGTTTCGAGATGTGGTGCAACCGTTGAATGCTGAAGAGAAGTTGAGTTGAAAGAATCACAAACCTTGAAGTAATACGAAGGATAGGAAAAGACCCAGAGATTTTGTTAACGATAAAAAGAAGAAAACTCGAATATTTGGGTCACCTGATGAGATAAATACGCATTACTTCAAAATATAATGCAAGGAAAAATAGAAGGAAAATGGAATCCAGGCCGTAGAAGAATGGCATGGTTGCGGAATTTGAGAGAGTGGTTTGGCTGCACCACTAATGAACTTTTTAGGTCAGCTGTAAACAAGGTTAGGGTAGCCTTGATGATTTCCAATCTGCGATAGAAGTGGCATAAGAAGAAGAAAATGAACTTGCTGTAGACAAAACAAACAAATTTCTAGTATCCTAGAAAGACTTACACAGTTATGCGTATTAGATTTTATCTCAAAGATGTTACCAAACCAAGGTGGTTTACTAAATTATTCCGGAATAATCTAGATCACAAAGATATTATTACTCGAGAAGATGAAATA
This sequence comes from Diabrotica virgifera virgifera, assembly GCF_917563875.1. NCBI lineage: Eukaryota > Metazoa > Arthropoda > Insecta > Coleoptera > Chrysomelidae > Diabrotica > Diabrotica virgifera. Next base: position 112,746,546 of record NC_065449.1, read on the forward strand.
ATGACATCCGAAAATTACCTATCATTTTTTCTTGTAGATGTACTACTTCATTCATAAGAGGAATTGAGAGAAAAAGGTTTAGGTGAAGAAGACACGTTGGACAGAAATGAGTGACGAAGAGAAGTAAGGAACAGAGACTCATGAAAGGGGAAAAGCTGAGGAAGAAGAAGACTACTGCATCCACAAACAGTTGTTATTTCCAAATATAAACTTATAGCCCGATCAAAGAACAATCTGACCAAAAAAAAATAAAGGAAGGATGAAAATTTGGGAATAGGTAGTTGAAATTGTCTATTATTATATAAGAAAAAGTTTACATTTCTACATCCCTTCCATTTTACAAAAATGGAGGGGATGTAGAAAAATATACATTCTCGGTGGTGAAAAATATACATTCAAAATAAGTCCGGAATTGGATAAAATGACTTAACGTCTAAACAATTTGTATTCTATAGAGTTTTTTCACTAGATCAATACTTTTCGAGTTATTTGCGAGTAAATTGTAAACTTTTCTTATATAATAATAAACAATTTGAACTACCTTTTCTCTATTCTGGGCTATTCTGGGTTCTCGGTGTAGTGGTGAGATACTCGGCCTATTCATTAATAATTTAAATGAAGAGGAATTAAAAAATGAATATTGCGCTAACAATAGGGTTATTGTAGTGCAACAATACTTTAAATGTTTTAAACTTTTTTGTATGATAGAATAATTAACATAAACACTATTATTGGAGATCTTACAGTGTAAATATGACATTTTTCGCAATGAAAATTTTTAACATGACATTGCAATAAATGACAAATTGGGTTTGTTCAATATCTATAACATATTGTCATGTTGTATTGTTTAAAGTTATTTAAATTTAAGTTATTTGGTTCTTTTTTATTATGGTAGCAATTTTCGTTATAAAAAACTACATAATAAATATAATTCTGTGGAAACTATGTACCGAAAACGATCCATTTTTCTCAGTCGCTCAATGAATGCAACAAATTTGTACATACAGTATGGTGCAAGTGTTTGGAATACATTCATTATTTCGTAAGCCAGCGACTTTAACAAAATATCTTGAAACAGGTCGATTTTTATTTTTAAATTATGATTTTTTGACATATATATAATACTAGTGACATCCTCCATTTGGGAGTGATGAAGTAATCGATGATTTTTTTAAATAAGAATAGAGGTCGTGTGCCAGCTCATTTAAAATGTTATTTAATTCTCTATTCAGTAATATAAACATTGACATAATTAATTATACAGGGCGTCAAAAAAAATTATTTTGAATTAGATTAATTGACACAAAAAGAAGAATGTATGTAAGTGATTTAATTGAAAATACATTCTGCTGCTGAATGAATAAATATTGCTTTTCGCTTAAATTCAATGTTCAAACAACCAATAGGCAGATTTGTGTCAATTAATTTAATTCAAAAATATTTTTCTTGGACACCCTGTATAAATAATTATGTAATGTTTATATTACTGAATAGAGAATTGAATAACCTTTCAAATGAGCTAGCACATGACCCCTATTCTCATTTAAAAAATCATCGATTACGTCATCACGCCCAGATGGATGACGTCACTAGCATGATATATATATGTAAAAAAATCGCCCCGTAAAAAATTTAAAAATAAAAATCGACCTGTTTCAGAATTTTTTCATAAGTCGCTGGCTTACGAAATAACGAAATTATTCCAAACATTTGCACCATACTTTATATTAAAGTATAACTATAGTAATCAACTAGATATCATCATTCTCTTTGCCTCGTCCCTATGCGGGGTCTGCTTCCCTAATTGCATTTCTCCACACAATTATATCTTGGGTCCTATCAAATATTAATCCCCTTTACCAACATGATTTGCTAATCGTCTCCCCTTAGGTCTTCTTTGGTCTTCCTCTCCTACTCTTTCCAGGAATCTGCACCTCAGCAATTCTTCGTATTGGGTGATTAACGTCTCGACGTTGAACATGACCAAACCATCTTAACCTATGCTCTCTCATTTTGGCATCAATTGGTGCCACATCGAGACTTCCCCTAATATACTCATTTCTAATTTTATCCTTTTTTGTCACTCTACTCATCCATCTAAGCATTCTCATTTATGCCACATGGATTCGTTGTTTCTCTTTCTTTTTCACTACCCAACATTCAGTTCCGTACATCATAGCCGGTTTATGGCTGTTTTATAGAATTTTCCTTTCAGCTTCGTTGGATTTTTTCTGTCATACAACACACCACTCGCTTCCTTCCACTTCATCCATCCAGCCCTAATTATACTGCATGCATCTCCATCTATTTTTCCATTACTCTGTAATACCCATCATAGGTACTTAAAACTGTTGCTTTTCACAATCAATTAACCATCCAAAGATACCATTTGTAATCAACTAGATAATGATTATTATAAACAAGATTTTTGATTAGCCATCGACTGGATCTTTAATATCTTCATTATTAGCAGATAGCTTCATGAAGGAATAATAGGTATTGTGCAAAAACATGACCCCAAAAACCCTCAGTATGTTAAGATATATGTGGTTCTGAATATTCAGAAGCACTGAATCAACAATAAAGAAGAATCAATCAAATTCACCATGGAAAAAGAAAACAACAATTCTCTTCCATTTGTGGATGTGTTAATCACAAAGAAGATACATATGAGATGCAACCAAAAATTACAGAAAACTAATTCACACCAACAGATATTTAAATACCCCCTCAAACTACAATATAAATAAATAATGAGTAAATAAATCATTATATCATAGAGCTCAAAACACCTGGTCTAATAAAAGTACAGTTCAGAACGAAAAAACCTTCTAACAAAGATTTGCATTTACAAACAAGTAATTTCACAAGATTAAAGAAAGGAAACAACAAAACACTACAACTACAAGTAATCGAGAAACAATCACAAGAAGGAATTAAAAGATGACAACAATACTATATTATGTAAAGTGCTTATCAGAAAAGTTAAAAAGAATAGGAAATGAGTTTAACATCACAACAACATTCAAAATAATTAATAGACTGAGATGTATGTTGTCCAAAACCAAACTTAACAACACACAAGGGATATCAAAGAACTGCGTCTATAAAATACCCTGTGAATGCAACAATTTCGATGTGGGCGAAACCCCAAGATCAAGAAGTGTAAGAATAAACGAGGATGAAACATACATCAAAAACAGAGTACAATAGAAAGATGCATCAATAAGATAATAACCATTAAAGAAACAGGCACGAAAAAGAGAAAAATCAGAGACGCAACTCTCATCCTTATACATCGCACAATAAGTAAACATAATAATATCTAATACATAAACACATAAAATTAGCAGAATTTAATATGCCGAGGGCACAAACACTACCTCAGATTATTTTTTAAATTAAAAGCCTATAAGTACTGGGCCAAGTAAGTCACCCGTCAGTTTTGAAAAATTTAACCCGCTTAACAATATTTTTTACCTAACAATAAAACACTGAAAACGTTTGTTTTCTATACTTCCACAAAATTTATTATAACTATGTGACTACAGCTGTTTCGGCAGAGTGCCTTTCTCAAGTGATTAATATTTTATTTATTTTATTAATAAATTAAAAAATACAGATATAATTCTGAATGACCAACTCGAGACAAACAGGTCCCCACTCCTCAACCTCTTCAGTTAAAGACCTTAAAAAGGCAAACATATTGTAAACTAAATCACTTGAGAAAGGCACTCTGCCGAAATAGCTGTAGTCACATAGTTATAATAAATTTTGTGGAAGTATAGAAAACAAACGTTTTCAGTGTTTTATTGTTACATAAAATGAACTTCCATCAAGTAACGGTCGAATCCATCAAATATTTTTTAGAGTTTATGTTATTTTAATTATTACTCATAGATATTTATTTCATTCTCCTATTATGTGCAGTATAAAAACTGCCTCTTGTATACCAAATTCAGCTAAGAAATTCGAGTTTTCTCGACAAAATAAACCTATATATTTAAAATGTCATCTTAACAAGATAAGTCTTACGTAAACGCTTGTGCCGTTGTTAGTTGTTTATTGTTTTGTAAAAGTGCATTTCTCAAGAGAGTATCGCTACATGAAACGTTAAAGAATAGTAAGATTTACGAAGATGACAGCTTAATAATACCGTTTCACTTTATTTTAATACATATAAGGCAACTTGAGCGAAATAAAATAACAGACTCTGTATTAGAAATTCTAATTATAAATGAATTCTAATTCTAAATGAATTCAACGGGGAGACGTAGACGGCGCTACTTCTGTTCGTCTTTCACAAGACTCATTTGTGTGGTAATGTGGCAATTCACATTATTCATATTGGTAAAATATTCATCACTAATCGTAATGGATGTAGTATTAAAACAAGTTTTAGATTTTAGGCCAGGATTACAAACGACATTTTTTCATTATTTCGAAATGGCCGCTACTTCTTTTTATATAACGCGTATAATAACCAATTAGTCATGAAAAAGATAACACAGAACACTGCAAGAATAATAATTATCACCATATAGGCATTTGCACTCATTTCTGGTTATCTGTACATCCATGTTCTGCTTTCGTTTAGGCGTTACCACTTTTTACGGTTTTTATTGCTTGTTACCAGTTTTAGTAATCTGCTTTATATCACCATCTAAATACGTACACTCAGTTCGTTTATTCATTAGGTTTATTCGCCCAATATTTGACATAATTTGTATCTCCCCTTCTACCCTTTTCCCTTCTCTTTCCTAATTTTCCCATTATTATGTTTGTTGTTGTATTAAACTATCTAGAGCATGCAGATTTTTGTGGTCGTCTTCCCATTGTATTTGTCTTTATTACTCTCTCATATTTCCCAAAGTCTCCACTGTACAATTAAATTATTCTAACTTTATTATGCACCTTGAAATAGTGAATGTGAATGTAAGTCCAAATCGGTCCTATCTTTTATGCTTTTTAACCACAAATGTTTGCATCTTCTCAGTCCTATCTTGCCTTTCATTTTCCCTTAGCCCTAAACATAAAAAGCTTTCCTTTATTGTTTCTTATAACAAGGCCCAGGTATGAAGTTTTTCTTTTCGATGTTACAAATCAACTGTCTTTCTTTACCTAGCGTGTCTCGTTGCGAACTTGATCTGTCCAGTGTATTTTCAAGAGTCCAGGTTTCGTACCCATATAAGAGCAACTGAGACTAGTTAAATAATATACTTCTCAATTTGTTTAATGGTTATCTTGCTTGATATAGTCGAGATCTAACGTCTAAATCAGGATGTTAGCTAAGTCTAAGCCCGATGTTAGCTGGGAACCCAGGTATTTGCAGATGTGTTCATGAAATAGCTCCTTCCTTTTTGTTTCTCTTTCGACATTTCTTACTTTAGTTTTTTCCCTAAGCTATTTATTCGCATTCTTATCTTTTTTGTTTTATATTTATCACATGCCTTTACTCTTTGTTTTCTTTACTGTGTCAACATTTGCCCTTGTGACTTGTGACCCACAAGTAAGGAACGGAAGTACCACATTTGTTGAAAGCTATTATTTTTTTTTAGTATTTTGGGTATATTTGTAAGGACATGACCCAATTTACCAAATGCCAGCCATGCAAGCTTTGTTCTCCTTTTTTTGTCGTATAATTTACTTTTGATCAGTTATCCCAAATATTACTTAACTTTACGAACACAATGAATGTAGAATAAAAGTCTTTAAAGCACTTGAGGCTGCCTGTCACCAACCTTATTTAAGCTTTGTATGAATGAAACAGTAAAAATTTGAATAAGAAATGTGGAAAGATTGGAGAAAAAATTTATGACTCCTATATCGATAAGCTTTTTCTTGCCGATGATCAAATTACTATAGCAGAAGACAAAGATGACAACGTCTACATGACAAAAAAAGCTGGAAGAAGAATTTGGAAATTAATTATGATAAAACGAAATCCATGCTCATTTGAAACAATGCAGAAGACGTGGAAGTAAGTAACAACTCAATAAAACAAACAAAAATTAATATAAATACTTGGGTTGGGGGTAACTTTAACACATACAGGATCAGATGAAACGGATATAATAAATAAAATACAGAAAACATAGACAATAACACGAAAATTACACTCGATTATATGAAGCGACGATATTACAAGCAAATCTAAACACCAAATCTTTAAGGCAATAGAGGAAATCTGCTCACTATATATGGCTTAGAGAATGAAAGAATGGAAAATTGAAAAATCTTAAGAATGAAAAATACTGTTTTGAAGAAGAAACTGAACATTAACACTAATGGACAAAATGAGAAATGAACGAATTAGACAATTAATAAATGTAAACGAGACACTAAAAGACGGGATATAAAAACCAAAGTTACTCTGGTAATATGGGAAGGATGAACGAAACAAGAAAAGAGGAAGTCCTAGATATAGTGGAACGAACAACTAAAAACAATGATACGAGCAATGAAAAAAGAGACTTCACTAAAAAATTGACAAGAACAAATGGCGAATGGGATGTGGTAAATGGCAAACAGAATATGCTGTGAAGTAAGTATCTCAAATATAAATATGTACACGTTGCTCTTTTCTAGGCGTAACCAGGATGATCCTAAGGGGGGGTGTTACCACTTCAAAATGGCTTGATTTGTCAACAAAACATAATGGTGTTAAGCGTATAGAGCTCAAAGTAGATCACAATGGGTGGGGTTATAACCCCCAAACCCCCCTGGTTACGACTATTCTATTATCTGTTGTCCTCTATATCCTGTCTAGTATTCGATCATTTGATGCAATTCGTTAAGATTTTGATATTATTACTATATCTTTTGCATACATTAGGGCTCGTTTGTTTATTTTTCTCTTAGTTTAAATTTTAAATATCTTCTATATCTTCTAAAGGTATGTAGAAAAGTTTCTGATCGCTCTGTTTGGGTCACTGATATTCGAGCAGTTAAAAATACAACGAATACCTATTGCTGAAATGAGAATGCTCATAGATCAGGGAAGTGACAGATAGAGTGATACCAGAGCGTATGTTAAGATTGATAGGGTGTGTTCAATTCAAAACTGACAGCAATCGAAACGATGAACACCTAAATATTAAGTCCTTGAAAGGAACACAGGAAGACCAAAGAAACATAATGGGAATACAACATCTCTGCACTTTATTTAAATATAACTTGAAGTTAAACTTACAACTTCTGGCATGTTATGTTTACAACATACTACTCCAACTTTTCCGATATTTGTAGCACATCTCGTACTTGATCCTCTTGTTATAATTGATCAGATATAAACTCATTCGAGACGATAAACGAAGTAACAGAAGAAGCTTGTAGTTTTGCGATGAGTTCATCCTCATGATTTTTATTTTTCTTGCAGTAGCAACTATACTTCTTACGAGAATAAATAAATTCCCTTAAACTCTTTAACTGGCCTAAGAATCTAATATATTTTTTACAACGTATAATTTAATTTAACTGTTGTTCTACTTTTAAACTCAAAATAAATACCATAATCAATCATAATAGGTGTACCTATAATTTCTTTATAGTTATCATTAATATTTATATTATGTTATGAAGTTGTACTACTTTCATTCCGCTTTAGTCAATCTTTAATGTTCCTTAATCATTTATAACAATTTCGATTTTCTGTAGGTGTTTCCATGAATTTATCGATAGCTTTCCAAGAGCTGTAATTATTACCAAGCGGAATTTTTGGGGTCAACTTTAATAATTCTTTTATTGAACATTAATTTCAATTCTCATGTTTAGTCACAACCATTCCTTGATTTTCAATAAAAACTAATTTATTATAGGTCTGGATCCCGCGTATGAAAAAAAGTTGATTAATAGCAAGCTGAAAATTTGTTAATGGCTTAAGGGTGTCTAGTCGGACAAACTTTGATATATAGGAACACTGGAACAGTGGAAGTTTTAATTGTGGAACAGGTTAAAAATTTGGAACGGTCAGACCACGAAAACGTCACATGTATTTTGTCCGACAGAACTTCCAATTGATTTGTTACCCTTTCATTAAAGTCTCATGCAAAAAGCAGGCTGTTATTTATCACCAAATGGGAATTATAATGAGTGGACCATGTAGACTATGTCAAATGAGAGGAATTATGACAGGTGATAAATAGCAGTCCGATTTTTGCATGAGAGTTTATTGAAAGGGTAACAAATCAATTGCAAGTTCTGTTGGACAAAATACATGTGACGTTTTCGTGGTCTGACCGTTCCAAATTTTTAACCTGTTCCACAATTAAAACTTCCCCTGTTCCAGTGTTCCCATATATCAAAGTTTGTTCGACTAGACACCCTTAAGCTAACAAATTTTCAGCTTGCTATTAATGAACTTTTTTTTCATACGCGGGATCCAGACCTATATTATAAGTAGTTACACAAAAAGGTCATTAATATTTTTTTTCTCTTGAGATCCTAACTGCTTTTGCTTTCTTTTGCAATTTACTATTTTACTTGGGAAATAAGCCACAATTTAAGTTGGAAATTAAAATTATTGATGTTTCGACTTCCACTTCGGAAATCGCTATCGAAATACAAAATATTAATAAATTAAACAAATTTTGCTAATTTTGCTTGGTATAAAAAGTGTTCTAATAATTTACTTTAATCTGACTCATTCATATTGACAACTCAAATATATATTATACATTTTATAATATATATATGTTATTTAAAATTTTGTCAATCTGAATGAGTCAGATTAAATTAAATTATTATAAGAATTTTTTTTTACCAAGCAACATAAACAAAATTTGTTTAATTCATTAATATTTTGTATTTTGATAATGATTTTCAAAATGGAAGTCGAAACGTCAATAAATTTAATTTCCAATTTAAATTGTGGCTTATTTTCCAAGTAAATCAGTAAATTGCATAAGATGCCACAAAGAAATAGCTTCAGAACAATATTTGTTTTCTTTGATGCTTACAAATAATACAAATACTTACAAATCAATATGCTACTTAAATCTAATGCTAAAACAAAGGTATATAAAACATTAATTCGCCCCTTGGTAACTTATGGAAGTGAGACGTGGACCCTGAACCGTGCGAAACAAAATTAATAGTCTTAGAACGGAAGATCCTTAGGACGATCTTTGGGCCTTGTGGAGACCAGATAACAGTAAAATGGAGACGAAGACATAACCAGGAGCTCCAAGCACTCTATGGAGATGAAAATATGGTAAGATACATCAAGGCAAATCGTATAAGTTGGGCAGGAGATGTACTGAGATCAAATGATAAAAAGCTACTACATACAACCTTGTAGGAAAGGCCCGGTGGCAGAACGTCAGTTGGTCGCCTAAGAAAAAGATAAAAGGATGCAGTAAGGAGTGGTGATTTACGTAAGATGGGGGTACAACAACAATGGAAGATTATTGCACCAGACCGGCAAGAGTGGAGGAAAATAATAAACGTGGCTAAGACTCACTTAAAGTTGTAGAGCCAAGAAAGAACAAGCACATGCTTACAAACATTTGCAAACCCAATTTCTCTTCAGATAAATAAAGCATATGTAGCTATGTTGCATGCAAGTAAGATTATGCTTTATATTATATGCGACCACTTAAAGCCTTTCCTGCTTCCACAAATATCTGGGGTTTATGACTGGAAAAGAACGAAAGCTCCAATTCGAATGTCCGATAAATAATAGAAAAACCACGACATATTTAATATTAAAATCTAGTTATGTTTCGTCGATTACACCAAGGCGTTCGACTGTGTGTTGTGAAGAAGACTATAATTGGTCTTGGAAAATATGGAGGCACCAAACTATCTAGTTTTTCTACTTAAAAACCTATACGAAAACAGTTTCGGAAAAATAAAGGTAAAAATCGTTATTTTCAAACCATTTAGACCAAAATTTGATGTAACTCAAGGTTATATTATATCCCACATACTACAAAATGTATATGGAGAGGAACCTTAGGTATGCGAACGATATCCTAATGTTAGCCTCTTTAAAAGAGGAACTTAAAAACCAAATAATGAACAGGAAATTATTTTATGTGGGATGTTTCTTAGCTCCAAAATTTTCCATATAGCAGCATGAGATAAGCTCTCAAAGCACGTTCGAAATCAACAAAAACGATGTATAGAGGTGTGTTCCATTCAACCGATTGTTCCATTATTACCCTCACAGTCTTAATGTGGTCTGTTCAGGAGGTTTCTGGTCTAAAGCCTGCTTGATTTGCTCGAAATTATAATTTGAATAAAAAATGCTGAATAATTTGAATAAAAAAAGTTTCATGAGGGAGGTAGTAATTTTTTTAACGGTGGGCTCAAGGACTATTATTATCACTATGCAATGATCAGTCACTGTCGCACATAATACCCATACTTATTACTGTTCATCGTCAAAAGTAATTGATTAATTTAAAATAAAAGACCAATCGAATGGAATATAAATTCTTCTAATGATGCCTAAATATTCCATATAAATGCAGTGCTCGCGTACACCGTATTACTCGTATGTTCCAGCGTGCACTGACATGACGGTCATTTGTCATGTTTGATTTCGACAAGTAGTTTATCGATAATTCACGCTGATGGACTCTTTCGACAATCATCCATCGGATACGTTTGTCCGTCAGTTGAAAATTTATTCTGTAGTAGAGATAAGGCTCAGAAAAAATAATAACACTCGTTACTTAATCTCTTTGAGCAAAATGCCTATTAGAAGTTGGAGCCGAAAAATTTTGAATATAAATTTTATTTAATTTAAGTGCGATATATTTAGACAGGGTTGTAGTGTGTCTCCTCTTTTGTTTAATTTGTATGTTGAGGCAACCCTTAGAAGCTGGAAGAAGAGATGTGGCGGAATGGGTATTCCAGTTACTGACAACACTCTTTTCTCTCTTAGTTTTGCAGATGATCAGGTCGTGATAGCTCAGGATGCTTTCGATCTATAATTTATGACGAAAAAGTTGTATCATACTTATCAAAAGTAGGGACTACAAGTGAGTTTAACAAAAACAGAGTATTCGGTAGTAAACAGCGATGCTCGGTTTCAAGTCCTTGTCAATGATGACGTTAACATTAATCAGGTGGAAACATTTAAATACCTGGGAGCATTGTTTGACAAGACCGGATTGGCGAGAGCAGAGATAAAGCAGAGAATCAGGAAAGGCAGGAAAACTGTGGGAAGGTTGAATACATTTTGGTGGGATAAGAATATTTCAAATAAAAATAAGAAAAGGGTGGGCAGAGCAATAGTGGAGTCGGTATGGTGTTATGGCTCGGTAGTATGGACTCTGAACGCAGATCTAAAAAGAAGGCTACTAGCCATTGAAATGGACTATATAAGAAGAAGTGCAAGAATTTCAAGATGGGAAAGGAAAACTAACGAAGAAGTAATAACAAGAATTAACGCTGAGGAAACCGTAGTAGATAGAATAGAAAGAAGATCATTGAGATGGTTTGGACACCTATTAAGAATGCCTGAAGAACGTTGGCCTAAACAAATATTTCAGTGGAGACCACCAGGAAGAAGAAAGTGGGGTAGACTACCAAGGCCATGGAATGAGAGCGTCAGAAGATCGATGTATGACCGCAATTTACAAGAAGACGATGCCTTGGACAGAGAGGTTTGGCAAAGGGAATCACGGGAATACGGCAAGATGCTGTTAATATTTGAATAACTATTGTACAATTGTACCCGTAAATAGATAGATATTTGAGAACCTGACGGTACCTGAAAAACCTGAAAAATTGGTAAACGCCAAATCAAAAGTGTTACAGAAACACTGGATGCTATCAAGAAACAAAAATTTATTGTGGTATCTGACTTTTTAGCATCTCAACTAATGGCACGCAAATTGAACAAATGTATACATACTTATAAATATCTGGAACACGAGATTAAATTAGGAAGAGACAATCAAACAACAGAGTTAAATAGGTGAATAGAACTAATATGGACAGCTTACGGAAAACTAAGGAAAGTCTTCAGCCCAGACATTCATATGTGCTTGAAAAGGAAGGTCTTTGATCAATTTGTACTCCCAGTTCTAACGTATGGAGCAGAAACATTGACTCTTACCAGAAAAGTAATAAATAAAATACAAGTGGCACAGAGAGCAAAGGAGATGTCAATGTCGAATATATCCCACAGAGACAGAATTTCAAATAAAATAGTTAGGAAAAAAACTGGTGTTACAGACGCAGTTAAAAGAATTACAATGCTAAAATGGAACAGGGCGTGACATGTTACCAAATTTAAAGATGGAAGATGGACCAACAAAATTTTAGAATGGAGAAGCAGACACAATGCTTATCGTAATCGAGGGCATTCTTCAACAAGTTGGTCGGACAACATCAAGCGCATCCAGCACTACTAGTCCAGGGTAATAAGGATTTTCTCGGGACACTCAAAGATCCAGGTAGCTGACTACTTTTTTAGTTATTGTAGACCTATAGGAAGAAAACCTACCTGTTTCCTGCCTAGAGTTCGCGTCCGTTTTTTAATTATTAACAATTTAGTGCAAAAATCGCGATTTTTTCGATTTTTTGCATTCCAATCAAAAACTAAATAGTTGACATAAAACTACAAAATTCAGTTTTTTAGAACACTGAAAAACCTTCAAAATGCCGATTTTTGAAAGTTAAAAAGTTAAGTTGTTGCTACGCAAACTGCAAAATAAGTGAAAATCGTTATTTGTTAATAACTTTTACTAAAACTACCTTAGAACTTTAGTGTTTCACCAAAGTTGGATATTGGGGTACTTAACAAACCCTCAAAATTTGAGACTGATCCATTAATTAGTTTAAGAGTTATTCTATTTGTTTATCCCAGAGACCTTTATTTTGCAATAAGATAAGACAGAAAATAATGAAGATAGAGCAAGTCTGAGTATGCCAAATGAAAGTAGAAGAGTGATAGTATCAAAATGTATTAAAAAAAGATAAACAAATGATTAACATAGTCAAAAATCCTAATGCCAAATTTTTAAAATTTTGTAGTTTATAAACATTTAGAATAACTTTAAAAATGTTGTCCGTAGAAACAATATTTTTATATATTCGAAAAGATAGAATTCTAACACGAATTTTCAAATAAAAAAATTTAGCCTGGGCTCATTTGGGACAAAGTTAGCCATATGTTTTTTAATTCACAGCTAATTTGTTAATATTTGAAAAAATATTTTTTTACAAAAATATATTTTTTTAATTTATTTTAAGTATCGTTAATGATCACAGAAAAAGTTAAAGTACACTTTAATAAATAAATGAAATTTTATTAGATAATTATTTATTGAAGATCATTTATTTATTAAAGTATACCTTAACTTTTTCTATGATTAATAGGGATAGTATGATTAAAATCATGTGATTTTTGGGAAAAAAATTATTTTTTTAAAAATTGTTTGAACAAATTAGACTGTTTAGTAATTAATAAATATCTAGACAAATTACATATTTGTAATGTACAGAAAAATTACATACAAATTAAAAAAAAAACGATCAAAATATATTCAGTAGATCCCGAGTTATAGAAAATGATAGTAGTTTTAAGAGGAAACAGTAGCGATCAACAGGTAGCAAAAACGCGTCCCAAGATTGCGGCTGTAATTTTGAATATTTGGCACATTCGAGACTGTATTTTCTGTGATATTTGGCACACGTATTCGTAATATAATAAAGAATGGTGGTACAGAGCCCAATTTGAAAAATATATTAATATGTGGAAATTACTCTGTAACTAAATACATTATTAAAAAACGAGCCTGTACCGCCATTAAGAAGAACAAAAAATTACACTTTCTTCAAATAAACTTTTTTATCCGATGCCTAGATTTTGTGTCATTTTGGAACTACTAAAATTTTTTATTTCATTAGTAGTTCCAAAATGACACAAAATCTAGGCATCGAATAAAAAATTTTATTTGAAGAAAGTGTAATTTTTTGTTCTTCTTAGTGGCGGTACAGGCTCGTTTTTTTAATATTGTATTTAATTACAGAGTAATTTCCACATATTAATATATTTTTCAAATTGGACTCGGTACCGTCATTCTTTATTATATTACGTATACGTGTGCCAAATATCTCGAAAAAATATTCAAAATTACAGCCGCAATCTTGGAACGCGTTTTCGCTACCTGTTGATCGCTACTGTTTCACCTTAAGTTGCTTTTTTTAGTTTTTGAACTCGTGCATTTGTCGGCTCCCAGCTCCCCCTTCACTTACCACGACTAGTCACCAATTAAACTACATTTTTAAAAATTCTAAATTTTTAAAATATTTTTAAAGTTATTCTAAATGTTTTTAAACTACAAAATTTCACAAATTTGGCATTAGGATTTTTGACTATATTAGATAATCTTTTTATCGTTTTTTAGTACATTTTGATAGTATCAGTTTTCTACTTTCATTTGGCATACTCAGAATTGCCCTATCTTCATTATTTTCTGTCTTATGTTATTGCAAAATAAAGGTCTCTGGGATAAACAATTAGAATAACTCTTAAACTAATTAACGGATCGGTCTCAAATTTTGAGGGTTTGTATATACCCAATACCCAACTTTGGGTGACAAAGTTCTAAGGTAGTTTTAGTAAAAGTTATTAACAAATAACGATTTTCACATATTTTGCAGTTTGCGTAACAAAAAATTAACTTTTTAACTTTCAAAAATCGGCATTTTGAAGGTTTTTTAATGTTCAAAAAAATTAAATTTTGTAATTTTATGTCAACTATTTAGCTTTTGAATGGATTGCAAAAAATCGAAAAAATCGCGATTTCTGCACTAAATTGTTAATAATTAAAAAACGGACGCGAACTCTAGACAAGAAACAGGTAGGATTTCATCCTATAGGTATACAATAACTAAAAAAGTAGTCAGCTACCTGGATCTTTGAGTGTCCCAAACATGGACTATTTCTAGCTTATTACCCTGGTCTATACTGGATCCAGGGTGTTCAAGATCGGATGCAATGGAATTATTTACGGGAGGACTATGTTCAGCAGTGGACTTAAAACGACTAATAATGATGATGATGATCTGACTTTATAGATATTAATACTGCATTAGCTGACGGACAGATAAGATTGATATCATTTTTCAATTTGCTGTGCGTCATAGTCATAAGGTGACAAGAAGAAATGGAATGCTATCTTCATCCACTGCTACAGAAGAGTTAACTTCTTCTATTTAGACTTAAATATAATCTTTTAACGACCATTTTAATGGGCAAAATTGAAGGTCGGAGCGGGACAGGTTGCAAAAGACACATATGGTTCAGGCACAAAAGAAACTGGTGCAACCTACCTGATATCAATACAATAATAAGAAGAGCAAAAGAAGGACCCTTACGCATAATCCAACCAGAATGAATGCCTGCCCACTGCATAGCATCCGGCACCAGAAGAAGTATCACGAGAAAGCCTGAATACGATAATGAAATACAAGCCAAATTAATAGCGGGTAATAAATGTATGACATGCTCTCACCAGGTTGTTCAAAATCAAGATCACATCAAGGAATGTCAAAGTACGAATCTACAAATCAGTAATTAGGCCAATAGTATCTTTTGGCAGTGAAGTTTGGATCCTAAGGCAAGCTGATATAAAAGGCCTAAAAGTATGGCAAAGGAAAGTATTAAGAAAAATATATAGTGCAAAAAAAGTTATAATAATTAAACTAAAAAGGGGTAGTTCCCTGGATTGGCTGTATACCTTATAGTTAAACAAACTGGAACATGAAGTAAAAACCACTTCTATGTAAAAGGTATATTTACTAAAAATTTTTAGAATCCCAATGGATTCAATAAAATGAGTTCATCAGAACGTTTTCAAACCTATCGGTCCATCATCAGTGATTTGAACACTTGCAAAATAGCCCCAGAACCAAACAATGGTTGTGATTATAAATAAATCTACATTATGTTGAAATAAATTTAAAATGGCTAAACGCCGATGTTCAAGGAAAAAACCTCTGGGAACATGGTGAAACTCTACCCGAGGACCCAATCAACCATCTTCGGTCAACGATGACTACTAAGTTTAGTAGTCATCGTTGACCGAAGTAATCGTTTAGTAGTCATCATTCACCATGTTCCCAGAGGTTTAATCCTTGAACATCGGCGTTTAGCCATTTTAAATTTATTTCAACATAATGTAGATTTATTTATAATCACAACCATTGTTTGGTTCTGGGGCTATTTTGCAAGTATTCAAATCACTGATGATGGACCGATAGGTTTGAAAAAGTTCTGATGAACTCATTTTATTGAATCCATTGGGATTCTAAAAATTTTTAGTAAATATACCTTTTACATAGAAGTGGTTTTTACTTCATGTTCCAGTTTGTTATAATAATTACTATAATCATAGTAATTTTCCGGAATATATCATATATCGGACTAGACAAGTGCCGTGTTTTAAATATAGTCAGGGAAGGTGCAGCCCGGAGGATTCGATATGCAAAATGTCCACAAGATCGAGGCCTTGGGTGAAAACGATAAGTATAAATATCTCGGAGTAAAGTAAACGCGGAAAAATGATCATAAGCAAATGAAAACTGAGATAACTACTGAGTTTATACAAAGGGTAAAACAGCTGCCTCGCTCATAGCTTAACAGTAAAAATTGTTTAAGGCACTATACACATACGCTTGTTCCGCGCTTAGCTATTCATTTGGTATTGTTACGTGGACAAAAACGGATATAGATATTCTGGGAATATTCAGGGAAAAGTACGAATACACCTCACAATGGCACAAAAACACCATCCTCGAGGTGCAGTAGAAAGAACGACATTTCCGCGGTATTTAGGAGGAAGAGGAATTATGGATATAGGTGAGCAATTAGATAAACAGATTGCTAATTTAAGAACTTATTTTCAGATGCAGGCTGAGACATCTACTTTTCATCGCGCTATTTTCGCAGTAGATGACATAACACCGATCAAACTGAGGGAACCAGAAATACGCATAAACCACCTAACTAAGGATGAAAAAATTCGCAACTGGATGGGTAAACCTCTTCACGGGCGACATCCCAATGAGTTCAGCTAAGACTATGTCGACAATACAGCGTCGAACTATCAGAAATCGGTTGATATCAGAAAAGATGTTCCCTGAAGCAGAAAGTTCATTACTAGCCATTCAGGGTTAGGTTATACCAACCAAAAATTACCTGAAATATATCGTCAAAGACCCTCAGATCCAAAACGATAAATGATGGTATGGATGCCAAGTCCAGAAAACCATCCAACATCTTACTGGGGGCTGCCAGGTATTTGCTGGAACTGAATGCAAGGAACGCCATGACTCAGTAGGAAAGATCCTTCATGAAGAGATAGCTATCAAGCTGGGGCTTCTTCAAAGGGACCACTCCCATATTATTAATAAGTTCCTGAGAGTATGCTTGAGAATGTCAATTACAAGCTATATTGGGACCGCACTGTACTCACAGACCAAACAGTAGCACATAATACACCACATCTCGGACTAGTTAATAAATTAACAAGACAAACAACACTTATTGATGTGGCGATACCTAACAACAATAATAATCTACGTACTAAATTTACTGAAAAGATCGCTAAGTACACAGATCTGGAAATTCAAAAGCGAAGACAATGGAGAATTCAAAGTACCCAGACAATACCCTTACTATTATGTCTACTACTGGAGCCATTCCCTAGAACCTCCTAGAATCTAAAAAAAGCTGAGTCTAAATGAACATCTTTATAAGACCATGCAGAAACCTTAGACGGAGTGAGGGCCGTATGGCTAAATCTGAATAAACAGTAATTTCCAGGAATAGTAATAATAAAAAATCAATAAAATAGAAAATATTAATAAAAAATTTGTTAATTTGAAAAGTTGTATATGTGTCAATTTGTTATGATTTCTTTCAAGCAAGTACAGTCAATTGGTTTGCCGTATGTGTATACAAATATCAGCTCAACACACTCTCAAATAAACGTGGTCAAAACATCAATATTTGAATGGGACAATAAGGCCTATGTATATCAATTTTAATATCGGATAGTTCATTGTTGAACAACTGACCATATACACGTTTTATAAATAATTTATACACACATACAGAATTAGCGACTGGCGAGGTGTCATTCACATCGACATTTATATCCAATGAACTCGATAAACTCGAACATTTTACCACCACCATAAATTAATGAAAGCCTGTCATTATTATTTGAAAACAATTACCTCAACTCGCGATAATTTCCATATTCTTAGGCGGGTACTTAATCGCAGTAGGTGCGGTACGCACCTTGAAAACGGGGAGGGAGGAGGGTGGGGACATCGGCTTAACGTCTCAACTCACATATCACGTGACTTTGGCACCCAATAGCTGTTTTAAACGGTAATTACCGTAATAAACAGTAATTATAAACGACAACGTAAATATGTAATGAACTTGGAACCGAACCATATCCCGAACGTTACATGTCAATAGTGTTTCGTCAATCCAACGTCTTAACACATAAGTATGGCTATTTTACACGCAAGAATTTGTCTGTTAGTATTATAATTTGTTGGCTGTTTTATATGAAAAACACACCAATATTTTTAAGTGTATGTATGTAATACACATAGTTTCAAAAGTTATGCACCATCCAAAATGTTCGCTATTATTTTCAGAAACTACTGTTGTAGATCATTTATAAAAAAATATCATAACGTTGACAAATATTTTTCGTTTTAAAGGAGACACTATTTTTTTAATAAAAGAAAAATTAAAAACTAAAAAAAATTTCTACGAACGTTTAATAACATACTGATTATTCACTATTTTTGAATAGATAATAACACACCCATTACTTTATCCGTGAGTAATAGTTCATTACTGACGGATTTAATTTATCAACCCATGCATGTCTAGTGACATATGTGACAGATATTAAAGTCGAAACAGACTGTCATTACGTTACATGAGATTGCGTGCTATTACGTTCCAATCTTTAAATTTGATTATCTCAAAAATACACCAAAATAGAGTTTATTTTTATATTATACGAATAATCCTCACTGTCGAGACTTATTTACACTTATTTTACTTACCCTTATTGTAACAATATTATACGCCTCCTAATAGTAGGCAACCAATTATTCAATCGCCTGCTATTGGTGAACTACATTTGTTTTTGTAAATTTTAATCGAGAGTAGTTGGTAATTATATTTTCTACTAATAAAAATAAAAATGTCGTAGAAAAGTATAGTATTCTACTCGGCTATTAATCACTTTGATGAGCCGAGCTTCGAGCTCAAGCCGGTTTGTTCCTTGCGAGCCGAATCAAATTTTTCTCGAGCCGAACCGAGCTGAATTCGAAACGAGCTGAGATTTTCTTAACGAGCTTAAATATTTTAGCTAATATTTAATACTTTTTCTTTTTCTAATTCATTTATTTCTGCTACGACTAATAGTTTTGTTTGAGAATAAGTAATTCAGTAATTTCAATATACAGTGTGTCCGTGAAATATGGAATAAATTCCAGCCGAGCCCGGCTCGGCTCGGCTCGAAATATTCGAGTCGACACGAGCCACGAGCTCAACCTGTAGCAGCTCGAAGTTCAAGCCGAGCTTCTATCTCGAGCTCGGCTCGGCTTGAGTCCATCCTTAACGGGCATCGATGCTAGCATAAATTTGAGCTTTAATACTGCTAACAAGTCGAACAATCAGTTTCTGTGGAAGATTTTCCCACTCTTCTCTACAGACAATGCCTCGCCATAATCTCATATAAGGTTCTAAAATCCGTGTGATGTAGCTTTGTCCCGTTAGAGTCCCTTCAATAACCACCAATTCCTGCCATAATACCTGCCCAAAACATAACCTACTACCAGCCAAAGGAATTATGGGACGGGTATGTGCTAGTTGTGCAGGTCTTGTTGGCTCTAGCCAAACACGAATTTGCCGACTATCAGTACTTAAACAGATTCTGGTCTGGTCTGAAAAAAAAAACAAAAAAATTTCAAATCCGTTGAGGGAGCTGTATGTGTTCTAGAGTCCACTGGAGGCGGTGCAAAACATGTATAGATTGTAGCAGAAGAACTGTTATTGGTCGAAGACTCCTCAAATCTGAATCTAATTGTAGCCAACGATACTATGATTCTTGTAGCATGCCTGAAGTCTCTTTGGAGGAATGGTGCGGACATAGAAGAATTTCTCCATGGAAATGGTAGTATATTTATTCTGTTGCTCGTAACTAGGAGTCCATCAGAGCGAGCTCTATTCTGTATCGAGTTTGTCTCCAGAAGCTACATGTGAATATTCTTCTTCCACTAAAGTGATAATTCTTACACGGTACAACTCAGAAATTACACATATTACGATTCATTATAAATCACGTTTTCACAAATTTTACCACAATAAATTTTTCAAATGCTTACACCTTGGCAAAACCAGATCAATTACATGGGTATTTAAATAAAATAAAAAACCAAAAAAGGCGTATTTTGGATGAAGAAGTTCTATTAAAAATGTGGATCTGGAAAATCTGCTTGTATTTATTTTTTATATTTAAATAAATCTGTCAACCAGAAATGCTTTCGAGGCAAGGCAGATGGACAATTATTATTTCTTATTATAGATGCAAAATCAATTAAACAGTATAGGAGATTCTCTTATTTAAAACTTTTGAAATTAAAATATAGTTCTAGTCATAATGATTGAAAATTTTGAAATTGTTTATGTCTTTAGATATTTGTTTGTTAGATATTCACTCTACCTCCTTCACAAGGTACCTTCTTCGTGACTGAGGATTTTCTACAACAGTTACATTAACATAACACTTGGTTTGCCCAATTTATCATCTACTAGTTTACTTTCAAATGAACATATTATGCTACTACAGAATGCTAACTTGTAGATATTCCTTCTTCCAATCTATATATCTGCGTAGTGATTATGAATGTTGCGTTTTCTCCGTAGATTAAGATCTTATTGCTCTTTATTCACTCTCCCTATCTCTATCTATCCCTATTTTGGGTAGCACGCACCGCATTAACGAAGTTCGTTTTTGATAACTTCTTGAATATATCAATACATCAGATTGTTAGTCGCCCTTGACTTCTTCTTCCCAGGTTTTTTTTGAATACTAGCTCTCCAGAAAGAAAGTTTTACATATCTGGGAGTATGATTAAGCACGGATGGAACAGAAGAACTTGCAATTACAGAGCAACATTCCCTGGTGCCTAACTCGTTAAGCCCCAAAGAATAGACGAACTTCATTCATGTCAGACCAAACGTGGTCACTGTCTCTTAAATACGATAATGTTCTGTGGGCCAAATTGGTGAGCTTGATCTGTGGTAAAAATATGCTGTGGACCAGTCTGGTGAACATGAGGCTTAGGCTTAATGTGTTAATGTATGCTGATGATGTAGTGTTGGAGAAACAAAACACAATACTTATGGATCGGGAATGAAGTAGAAGATATAATTGGATGCCTAAACCCGATGCTATGGTCAAAAGAACTGTCAAATAAAAGAACACATCTCATCTTTAACTCCATATTTAAAAGTATAGTGCTCTATGGATGCGAAACATGGCCACTTACTAAATCCCTGGAAAGACGCCAACTTGCATTGGAAATGGACTTCTGGAGAAGATCAGCTAGAAAATCAAGGCTTGAAAGAATACAAAATGACCAAATCAGAAATATAATGGGAGTCAAGTTAACTATCATAGACGAAATCCAAAGGAGACAACTGATCTGGTATGGTCATGTAGGAAGAATGGACGACGACAGGTTGTCAAAACAAATTTTAAAATGTACGCCAAGGAAAAGAAAGAAGAGAGGAAGGCCGAAACAATCCTCGCTAGACGGCATTCAGAAGGCAATGTCAGAAAGGAACCTTCGTCCTGGCGAGTGGAACGACCGACGAAGCTGGAAAGTGGGAAACGGAAGGCAGAGAATACTATAAAAAACCAGGATAATAAAAAGATTAATAGTCTGGGCAGATTATCGGAGAATAGGCCATTTTTGGGAAAAGTTATTTACCAGCAATTTTATTGCAGGAATCGAATCTTATGATTTTATATATTAATAATATAGGTATGCAAAGTCCGCAGATAGTGTGCTACTTTTTTATAAACAAAATGGCCCCCGAAAATCGTGTTTTTTTTCAATTTTTGCTCTATAACTCCAAAGATTTTAACTTTACACCAAAAACACTCAAATAAAAATTCACCGTAATTAAATTCTGAATAGAGACGTGTTTTTCCCGATTTACTTCGACGAAAACTTTCCCCGGAAAATTCGGTTTTTTCCAACAAAATCATTAATTTTCAACTAAAATTTTAGATGAGTAATAATTACCAACAATTATTGTTTATCAATAATTAAATAACTTGGTAATATAAAAGCACTTTTCGTATAGATTAAAATTCCAGAAGCCGATGGAAATTAAATGAACAGTTTAGCAACAATTGAATTGTTAATTAAAAATTTACGGTCGCTATAATAACCACCATAATTGTGATACATAAGAATAACTATGATTTTTGTATAAAAAGACACCCTACCTATCTAATATACTTTACAGAATTGAAATTGGACTTTTAAAACGGCCTCAGGAATATTTTAAAATGATAAACAATTTTTTGGCTTATAAACAAATAGAATACCTCGGGAAATATTAAATAAAATTAAATTATGAAAACAGTATTGGAAAAAAGCGGCAGGACGCTTTTTTTTAAAGAAAAACAGTTTAATTGTGATGAGTGGTTCCTGAGATACAACCGGTCAAAGTTGACCGGCATTTACGGCAAAGATATAAACAATAGGATCATAACTTTTGAACCATCATCTTTTTATTCCGGTCCTCTTTCTTCACACCAATTTTCATATCTTTAAAATACTTATAACATATATTATTATAATAAAAACTATCGATATTACGAGTGAAAATTGCCAAAAATAGCAAAATTCCAATCAAAAATTAGGTCGCAGAAAATGTAATCTCAAAGTTCAATTCGGTATACGTTAAAAAAATGCATTTTCTCGGCTTCCCATGGAGCAATTTTCTTCATTCTTTTTTTGTTCCCAAGTAACTCGAGTAGAGACATCTAACTAACGCATTGTTAAATGTCAAAGTTGCTTTTGTTTTGTTATAATAAATTAATTTATTTATTATAAGAAAATTTTTTAATTTGTTTAAATAAAAATTGTTTGAATAATTATACAGCTTTCAAATAAAAATATTTGTGTTTTTAACGTTAAAAGGTATACTTGTAGTAAGTTTATCTAAAAAAAAGTTTACAACTGGAAAAAATATGTGGTTTTCTTTTCTTATAAATAAATGAATCTATTATAACAAAACAAAAGCAAGCTTGACATTTAATAATGCGTTAGTTAGATGGCTCTACTCGAGTTACTTGGGAACAAAAAAAAGAATGAAGAAAATTCTCCATGGGAAGCCGAGAAAATGCATTTTTTTAAAGTATACCGATTTTGAACTTTGAGATTACATTTTCTCCAACCTAATTTTTGATTCGAATTTTGCTATTTTTGGCAATTTTCACTCGTAATATCGATAGTTTTTATTATAATAATATATGTTATGAGTATTTTAAAGATATGAAAATGGCTGTGGAGAAAGAGGACAAAAATAAAAAGGTGATGGTTCAAAAGTTATGATCCTATTGTTTATATCTTTGCCGTAAATGCCGGTCAACTTTGACCGGTTGTATCTCAGGAACTACTCATCACAATTAAACATTTTTTCTTTTAAAAGAAGCGTCCTGCCGCTTTTTTCCAATACCATTTTAATGATTTAATTTAGTTTAATATTTCCTGAGATATTCTATTTATTTATAAGCCAAAAAATTGTTTATAATTTTAAAATATTCCTGAGGCCGCTTAAATAGTCCAATTTCAATTCTGTAGAGTACATTAGATAGGTAGGGTGTCTTTTTATACAAAAATCATAGCTACTCTTATGTATCATAATTATTGTGGTTATTATAGCGACCGTACATTTTTAATTACCAATTCAATTGTTGCTTAACTGTTCACTCAATTTCCATCGGCTTCTGGAATTATAATCTATACGAAAAGAGCTTTTATATTACAAAGTTATTTATTTATTGATAAACAATTACTCATCTAAAATTTTAGTTGAAAATTAAAGATTTTGTTGGAAAAACCCGCATTTTCCGGGGAAAGTTTTCGTCGAATTAAATCGGAAAAACCCGTCTCTATTCAGAATTTAATTACGGTGAATTTTTATTTGGGTGTTTTTGATGTAAAGCTAAAATCTTTGCAGTTATAGAGCAAAAATTGAAAAAAACACGATTTTCGTGCGCCATTTTGTTTATAACACAAGTAGCACACTATCTGCGGACTTTGCATACCTATATTATTAATGTACACCAGCATAAGATTCGATTCCAGCAATAAAATTGCTGGTAAATAACTTTTCCTTGTATTTTGCTAATTAGCCCAGAGTATAAATAAAAACGAACTCAAATGCTAATGCAACAAACTGATGGTTATTGGTCAATAAGATGACAAAGAGTTAATAAGTGGAATACGCAAAGCATACCATAAACTGCGCATAATAAGTGTCGAGTATATTAAAGAAATAAAGTGTGGAACGACGTATAAGTTCGAAAAATTACTGCATGTAATGAAAGCTTTGAATGGGATTGTTTTAAGTGGACTATAATTTTTGCTCTGATGATGGTGGTATCGCGGAAAGTGTGAATTTTTAGCGATGTGGTGTTTTTTTTTCGTGTTGTGTCGTTTCCAATTTATAATCTACATATCACACGACCGCATTAATATACGAACGCAGCATAAAAATCCCATTTCAACTGCAACAATAACCAAGAGTGTATATATGTAGAATAATCGGTCCGGAGCCTCACTGTGTATCGCTCCCGATCTGCTTTATTTACCATTATTAAAACAATAAATTCCCTCGGACGTCACATTCCGTATTTTTATTATTTTTGTTGCCGACAAGTGATCTGCATTATGAACCACGTACCCATTATAAATATCTAAAATAAACTGTTTTAATCTAGAATAAACGCCGTAAAATACGTCGGCTTTACGCCCGGCGACCCAAAAATTGCCGTCATAAATATGGCTATATTAATTTTATATTATGTTGCGAGAATTTCATTTAGCGTTTTTCCATTCTGAATAATCGCCATTCGGCTTTCTACCAGCAATGCAACAAATTTTAAGCCGTATTTATTGCCTAACGTACGAACGAGAGTGCACGGGGTGCGGGTAAGGGCAACATCATACGTTATTGGCACTTGAGTCGCTTACGTGCACGGTTTTATTTCATTCTACTTCACTTTGTTCTGTTCTTTTCTACTTGATTCTTACACCGTCAAAAATGAAAGCAACACTATTAAGTTGATGGATCGTCTAAAAATTATTTACACGTATGATATGAAAGTGAAAAATGATTACGATTTGATTCCAGCACAGGGCCTCTACTATGTGCTTATACGTATTTCGGCTTTAACTTAGCCTCATCGGAGCACCTGTGTAGAGTAAATATGTATAAGCACATAGTAGAGGCCATGTTCTATAATCAAATCTGAATCGTCTTTACATTCATTTAATTTGTATTCACTTTTACTAATTAACTAGTTCGCTAAAGATTGTTATGACGGCGAACGACAAGTCGTGGATGCAATTATAGATCCCCTTGTCGATTAATTCATCACTTCGTTCTGCGTTATAGTTATATCTTAAAAGGCATCAGAGGATAACAAATCAAATGTTAGTTCCTGCCTCTCTTGACAAATGTTACATTAATTTATAATATAGCCGTAAAAGATTCCTGTAAATAATTGATGGATTCGACCGTTACTTGATGGAAGTTCATTTTATCTAACAATAAAAAACTGAAAACGTTTGTTTTCTATACTTCCACAAAATTTATTATATCTAAGTGACTACAGCTGTTTCGGCGGAGTGCCTTTCTCAAGTAATATAGTTTACAATGTGTTTGCCTTTTTAATCTTCAACTGAAGAGGTTGAGGAGTGGGGAGCTGTTTGTCTCGAGTTGGTCATTCAGAATTATATCTGTATTTTTCAGTTTATTAATTTCCATAGATTCTAAAAAAGATAGCTTAAGGCCTTTATTTTGAATATGTAGAATTTTAAACTCTTCATTGAAAGAATGATTATGATCTAGAAGGTGAAGTGCGTATGTAGAAGTGTCTGTTTTTCTATTGTTGAATGCCCTTTTGTGTTCTGCTATCCGTTTGTCAAGAGTTCTGCCAGTTTGACCGATGTACGTTTTCGGACAGTCACCACAAGTTAGTTTGTACACACCACTCTGTAGTTGCTTTCTCTTTCGGCTTTTATTGTTCTTAATATATTTGCTTAAGTTGTTGTTAGTTCTGAAAACTGGTGTTATTCCTTTCTTTTTTATGTATCTGGCTATTGTTGTTGTTATCTTGCCAGTATATGTGAGAGAGCAGAAGGTACTGGGTTCTTTCTGTGGTGGTGGATACACTAATTTCAGGGCTTTCTTATGGAGTTTTTGGTTTAAAATTTTGTTAACTGTTTGTTCGTTATAGCCGTTGTTTACTGCTATTTGTTTAATGATGTTTAGTTCTATTTCGAAGTTATTTTTTGTCATGGGAATTTCTGTCAGTCTATGTATCATGCTATGGTAGGCTGCTAATTTGTGTTGTGTAGGATGGGATGATGAATTGTGTATAGTTGTGTCAGTATGGGTAGGTTTATGATATATGGAGAACTCATGTTTGTTGTGTAGTCTGGAAATCGTTACATCTAGAAAGTTTATAGAGTTATTCTGTTCTGTTTCTACTGTAAACTCAATATTATTATGAAGTGAATTAATATATGATAGAAATTGGTCAAGTTGTCTGTTAGTTCCTGTAAAGCATACTAGTATATCATCCACGTATCTCCACCAATATAAGAACTGTTTAAATACTGATGATACTAATGAAATTTGCATAAATCAAGACTATTTTGAATTCAATAATCAAATATACACAAACAACAGTGCAGGACTTATTATGGGTAATCCTCTAAGCCCATTGCTATCAGATATATTTATGAACCAACTTGAAACAACAATTTCTAATCATCCCGTATTTAAACAGTTCTTATATTGGTGGAGATACGTGGATGATATACTAGTATGCTTTACAGGAACTAACAGACAACTTGACCAATTTCTATCATATATTAATTCACTTCATAATAATATTGAGTTTACAGTAGAAACAGAACAGAATAACTCTATAAACTTTCTAGATGTAACGATTTCCAGACTACACAACAAACATGAGTTCTCCATATATCATAAACCTACCCATACTGACACAACTATACACAATTCATCATCCCATCCTACACAACACAAATTAGCAGCCTACCATAGCATGATACATAGACTGACAGAAATTCCCATGACAAAAAATAACTTCGAAATAGAACTAAACATCATTAAACAAATAGCAGTAAACAACGGCTATAACGAACAAACAGTTAACAAAATTTTAAACCAAAAACTCCATAAGAAAGCCCTGAAATTAGTGTATCCACCACCACAGAAAGAACCCAGTACCTTCTGCTCTCTCACATATACTGGCAAGATAACAACAACAATAGCCAGATACATAAAAAAGAAAGGAATAACACCAGCTTTCAGAACTAACAACAACTTAAGCAAATATATTAAGAACAATAAAAGCCGAAAGAGAAAGCAACTACAGAGTGGTGTGTACAAACTAACTTGTGGTGACTGTCCGAAAACGTACATCGGTCAAACTGGCAGAACTTTTGACAAACGGATAGCAGAACACAAAAGGGCATTCAACAATAGAAAAACAGACACTTCTACATACGCACTTCACCTTCTAGATCATAATCATTCTTTCAATGAAGAGTTTAAAATTCTACATATTCAAAATAAAGGCCTTAAGCTATCTTTTTTAGAATCTATGGAAATTAATAAACTGAAAAATACAGATATAATTCTGAATGACCAACTCGAGACAAACAGCTCCCCACTCCTCAACCTCTTCAGTTGAAGATTAAAAAGGCAAACACATTGTAAACTATATTACTTGAGAAAGGCACTCCGCCGAAACAGCTGTAGTCACTTAGATATAATAAATTTTGTGGAAGTATAGAAAACAAACGTTTTCAGTTTTTTATTGTTAGGTAAAAGATTCCGTTTTTACCTGAAATTATGTCAAAATTAATCTGCCAAGAATCTTTGGTTGTGCCAAGCATCTTTTGTACATAAGATAGTAATTTTTGGAGGTTGGCTACTACCAATGAAAACTCTTCTCTGCATTCAGCAGTTCTGATTAGTTCAAAATTTAGCCCTGTCCATTGTCCAATGTTTCTTAGCCACGATAGTCTGTTCCTTACTTGTTTTGTCTTTTCCTCAATCTTTCCTTTCAATATTAATTGAGCATATTGGTACCTATTATTTCTCAGTATGTGGCCTAGGTATAATGATTTTATAACTTTCTCTGTGTTAAAACGTTCTCGTTATTTGCCTATTCAATGCAACACTTCTATGTTTGAGGTATGCGATGTCCATGAAATATTGCGAGATTTTCCAGTAGATTCATATTTCAAGGGCTTCCAATTTTTTATGGTTAATGTTTTAAAGGTCCAAGTTTTAACAGCACAGAGAAAAAAATAGAACAGATGATGTAGCATTTTGATAAACTTAGTTTAACTTCGAGTTCACAGAAGAGTTTTTTGCTTTTTTCGAAAGATTTTCTGGCCTGTTGTATTCTCGATCTTGTTTCTAGATCAGAATTTAGATTGCTATCGATCCAACATCCCAGGCACTTTTGAACTTGTTGACCTGTTCTAAAATGTGCCAGTCTATTGTGCAAGGATGAGGTACATTTTGTTTTTTCGGATTTTTTGTTTCCTTAATGTTTATTTTCATACCAAATTTCTCACAGACCCAGTTGGTCATGTCGATAAGTCATTGTAGATCTAAGTCGAAATACGTATCATCGGTGTATCTGATGTTGTTGATATTTACGCCATTACGCCAGGGCTGATAAAACACATCCCTGTCTAACTTCTTTCTTAATTTCTATCTCTGGTATAAAAACATGGAAACTTTAGTCTTAAATCTTCGTATAGATCCTACCTTACTTTAGCAAATACTTTTTCGAAGTCTTTTTCTATTGGTCGTAGCGTTTTTTGGCCAAAACTAGTAAACTGAACTTCTGTCGTTCTTATGCGGACTTTAAATCCAAATGATATTCTCCGATGATTGTTTCACACTTTTCTCCAAAAAACAATAATTAATACTAAGAAATCTTAAAAAAATATATATCAGGATAAAAATACATATTATGAACACAAAAAGGTGAATCACACATTGCAATACCAAATTGTGTAAGTACCAAACTTAGAAACCTATATGTGGTTTATATTAGTGGCTTATGTAATAAGTAATGTAATAATAAGTGTATTATCTCTCAGAAACTTATCAATAAGGAGAACCATCATTATTTTTGAAGTACTATATGCGCTAACGGAATAAACTGCTACCAGCGATAGGGATTAGGTTGTTTGCCTCAGGTTTTTAAGATATGATGTTATTCTTATTCGTGAACGTCTTCTATCGAATAATCTTCCATGTATCAATTTGATCGAACTGTATTTTTCCGATTGTATCATTAAGTGCGCAAATTAGATTAGTTTTCTGGTTTAATGGTTTTTACGAAAAGATATTTAGTATTTGTTTGAAATCATGTCCTTAGGTTCTTTATGCTGTTGAATGTTGATGTTGTTAACACTGTATCTTAGCCAAAGATAAAACAAAAAAATCAGGTAAATTTCTGGACTTTCCCAAGACCATGTTAGGCAATATTTATGGAAACAACGTTATAATAATATCAGCTTGATGGTACAACAAGGTTAGGTTAGGTTAATACATATTAGTAAAATTAGTTAATAAAATTAATTATTATTACATATTAATAATATTAGGTAACATTAGTAATAATAAAAAATCGAATTTTTCAAAAATTTCGAGTTTTTGAAAATATTCTTGCATATTTTGATGTGCCGTGACGTCGGGAACAGTTTATTGTTGTCGGAATCGCTCTATCACAAACCATTTTCGAGATGTTTTTGAAAAGTCACGCGACCTCGCGCGTTTGTCACTAAAAACGTGTTTAGGAAGCCTCAAAAACACCCTATGTCAGAACTTGTCAGAAATCAAAATAGGTGACCCCCGTAATGAGACCAGAACCAATAAAATAACGAAAGTACCTAATTCTAATAAATAAATGTACTTAATGATTTTTCTTCGGTCAAATTAAAAAAAAATATTGACATAATAAAAGAAGTAGGAAAACTTATAACCTAATTTAGCGTGTTAAAGGCTAAAATATACATTTTAACGGTGTATTCGATTCTCTTATGTGCTATTCGTACCCTCGCCCTAACCCTCGCTTTGCTTTACCACCGGCTTTGTAACTCTTTTACGACCTCATTACATCGAATATTAGCTTTACTGTAACTTGTAATAATTTTTCATTTATTTCATTCTCGAACGAAAAGTTTACATTTCTTGTTCACATTTACGATACGGAGCTGTTGTTCCATTTTTGTATGTACATTGTTGGCATTTTATTTCTTTAATTCTCGCTAGGTTTTACAGTTGACGTGGTGTGAACAAATGATGAAATGACAGTATTTAAATGCTTGTTCAAATACTCGTAAAGTTTCGCAAGTTTTTTGCGAGAAAAGAAAATTTTGCACCATTTTTATGTGTTGTTAATTAAGCGATAACTTTTTATTGTCGCATTTGTAAATGTTTTCATTTTGTTTATTCTTACATTTTAAACAAACATTTTATAGGATTTTGCATCGTCTTTTAGAAAAAAAATTGATTGTGACTCTATTAGACGCCATATCTTATTATTTTACTTTAATAGATTTTTAAGCATTCTGCTTCACATATTATCTTGCATACTTCTTTAAGAAATCGACTTAAAATATCACTATAGGAACAAAATAGAAATCAAAGTTGTAGTAAATCCCATAAACATTTAAAAAACGTGAAATCTCTAACCAGAGAAATCCCCAACCCCGAGTGGTTACCTAAATTCGAGTATCTGAGTGAGTAGCCTCTAGTAAGAATACCCTTGATTATCCAGCCTGAGTTCAAATTTTTGAAGTTCTAAGGAATTTTTTACCTAAGGAGCAGAAGATTGTAATCTTCTTCAGCCCAGTTGCATCCACTCCTGGACAAAGTCCTCCCCATGAGTTCTCCATGCTTCTTTATTTGTGCTATTTGGTGCCACTTTCTCCCCTTTTTTTTTATGTCGTCTAGCGATCGTTTTTGTGGTCTTCATCTACTACGACTGTGCTCGCGTGGTCTCCAATGTACAATGTATCTCGTCCACATTTTGTTGTTTTGCCGTGCTACATGACCTACCCAGTTCCATTTCATTTGCGCAATTCTTCCAAATATATCTTCCACCTTCGTCCTGCTTCGTACGTCCTTATTTCATATATGCTTCTTCAGAGATACTTCCAACATAGCTCGTTCGATCGTTCGTTGTGTAGTTCTCAATCTATTGGCTGATACCTCTGCAAGTGTCATAATCTCCATTCCATAGGTCATAACTGGTAGAATACAATTGTTGAATGCCCTTTTCTTTTGATTTATTGGTATCTTTTTGTTTTACAAACACATCAATGAGTCTTGGTAAAGAACAGAAAAGAAGAGTAGAATGAGCACATAAGCAGGATGTCTGAAGGATTGTAAGAATAGCCAGGGACAAGTCACCGTTAGGCAGAAGAAGTATAGGACGCCCAAGGAAAAGATGGAATGACAACTTAAGGGCAGAATGAAAGGCACTGTTGAAGAAAAACAGGCAGTACTGCCTATATAAAAGAAGAAGAAGAAGAAGAAGAAGAAGAAGAAGAAGAAGAAGAATAAGAAAAAGAAGAAGAAGAAGAAGAAGAAGAAGAAGAAGAAGAAGAAGAAGAAGAAGAAGAAGAAGAAGAAGAAGAAGATCGATGAGTCTTCATACTGTTGCCCAAGTCATTAGTATTTTTCGAGATATCTCTGCCGTTTGATTATGTTTGCCTATTTGATTGTGTGGCCTATAGTCTGGGAGGCAGTGTCAAATTTTTACAGTGATTTTGGCACGGATTTTCTGAATTTATTTTAGTAGATAGAACTTGTTTGATAACGAAAATGTCTGTCAGCTGGCCCGACTTTGGGGCTTTTCGGCAAGAAAAAATAATATGAAAGTATATGGAAAAACCCTACAACTTATATGTCAAATATTTATCTCCGTGCCTTACATCCATATGGTCTAGCTAGTGGTTAGAATACCTGGCTTTTACCCAGGCGGGTCGGGTTCGATTCCCGGCGTCGGAAATCTTTTAAATTTTTTTATATTGTGTCGTATAAATAATAAAAACGTTGTATGTATTATAAAAAGTTCTTTTTTATAAAAGTGTAATTATTTTTCTTATTCATTTTCCTGGTCTTTTTTCATTTTATGCCCCGGTTTTGGGCGAGATGACACATAATTTGTTAATAAGCTTTGGAAAAACTGACTATATAAAAAAACAGCCATGCCAAAATGATCCGATCAAATTTGACGCTACCTCCCGGACTACTAGGTATATATACGCTTCGACACTTTCGATCTCACTTCCAAATCGATTGTGATATTTTGATTTGTTATCACTTTTGTTTTGTTAAAGTTCATTTTTAAACCGATTTTCTCAGATTCTTGTATAAGCAAGCCCCTTTAGCATGTAAATTAGTTCCTCTGTATTGTTGCTTATGAGTACTATGTCACTGGCAAATCTTAGATGACTTAAAAATCTGCCATGAATTTTAATACCGCGTTGTTCCCAATTTAACTTCTTGAACACATCTTCTAATGCAAGACTAAATAATATTGGAGAGATAGTGGCTCCCTATCTAACTCCTCTCTTCGTTCTTATTTTACTTGTTGTTAGACCTTAAGCTACGTTTATTTGCATAGTTGCATTGTCGTATAAATATGTATTTTAGGAATATTCTTTATCTGGAATCAATCCTTGAGTTATTCATTTCTTCTAATACGGCCCATAGTTCTATGGATTTGAATACCTTTTTGTAATTCACAAGAGGGAAATGAAGAGGTTCATTGTATTCGTTACACGTTTCGATAAGATAAGTGTCCTTATTGTTTGTAGGTGTTGGTGTTCTATGGTACTATAAACTTTGCGGAATCCCGCTTGTTCAACAGGCTGGTAACTATCGAATTGATTTGATAGTCTCTTGGTAATTATTTTGGTATTCGACTTTGCATCATAACTTTTTCCAATAGGCTACCGGTTATAGGCTACACTTAATTCCTTTTTCCATTTTCGGGTATTCTTACGTTGTTCCAACCCTTGGAATCTCCAGATGTCCGGTTAAGTCGTTGGGTTTTAGATACGAAGTAGGATTTACGTAGGATTTAGATACTCAGTACTGAGTAGATACTACGGCACATTCTAGAGCGATCTCAAGTACATGCACATGTACAGCCTTATTAATAAACACGGACTAACGCCCGACTAACTTTAGTCCGAGGACTAAGTCAATACCATTCATTTTCCCTATTAATAAACAGCGACTAACGATGGACTAAGCTAAACCCTCTCTAGTCTCGGACTAAAATTTAATCCGAGGTAATAGTAGGTTTAAACCGAGACTAACTTGACATTTTGTATTCATAACCTTACAAACTTGCTAAATGCATTATTTGCTTTTGCTTGCTTGTGATGGAGAGATATTATTTTATTAATGATTTAAGATAATTAATAGACGAATTAAATGAGGATAGAAATCAGCGGAAGCGGAACGATATTCCTCTTGTGAGTCACATCAAAATATACAAAATTATAAAAAAATCTTTAGTTTAGAGGAATTAGAAGGTAAATTTAAAATCAAATACCGATTTTCAAAAGGTACAGCAGTTAATATGAAATACAAAACAATAATACAATAATATAAAATATAAAACAACAGGTAGCACCTTCTCAGAACGAAGTCCAACAAAAGTTAATTAAAATTTATGCAGAAATGGCACCGACCGAACAGCTGTTCTGTTTAGAGGAAAGAGAGGTTAAATCCTCTACATTTTCTTCTTTTTCGCAAAATTCTCTCCATTTCTCTTCTTTTTCGCAAGGGTTGCCAACATAAATTTGTTGTAACTAGGACTAAGGAAGGTTTAGTTAGTTCGAGCTTAGTCCGTGTTTATTAATGACAATCTTAAAATGAAGTTAGTACTCGCTTAATCTCGGACTAAGTAGTCCGAGACTAACGTTGGACTAAGCAATTTTTATTAATAAGGCTGGTAGAGTGTAAAGATGTAGTATTTTCTCAAGGTTGCAGGACTTATCTCTTTTCGTACGGAGTTCTAATACAAAGGTCATTTTAGAACAGACATTTTACCACTATTTGCGTCCTTATTATTGTCTTTTTCTTTGTATGTTATTCCAATAAGACCAGGGCAGCATAAGTAATGTGATAACCGTTACATAACCAGTACGGATTGTCAACACACAACATTTTAAGATCACATATTTTCCGCATCCAGAAAATCATTGTTGCTTTCGGATTGATATTTGCTAGGTGCATATGACACTCTTTCCAGAATAATTATAGTGTTATTCAACTCATGGTGAATCTTGATTAGTGAAAGGAATGAATTTTATTAGGATTTACTGAAAGTTCTTTTTACGAACACCAACTATATAGTTACTAGGTTTATCGCACTTTGTATGCCATTAAAGCACTGGTTTCCTCGAAAGCGGCACCTACAAACTGCGACCGTAGCACTGCGATGAATTACGTCAGATTACGGTGAAAAATTCAAGGTTCTTAACTGCGGCAATAGAATGTGCAAACTCAGCAAGCGGTGGCTTCCAACGCGTTCTTGGAAACCACCGCTATTATTTTGCATGGTACAGTTTTTATGACGTCATTCATAGCAGTGTTACGGTCGCAGTTTGTCGGCACCGCTTTCGAGGAAACCAGCGCTTAACTCTTAACCACCGACATGCGGTATGTGATACCTTGCCGAAAATATAAAATCGAAAAGATTTCTAGAACACCATATGTGTACCTTCAAGTGGTGTGTAATTGTAACTGCTCCCAACTACTGCCGTTTTAGTATGGTTCAGTCTTTGAGCTACGTTGACGTAAAGTTTTTTTGCGGTAACACCTACCGCACCGTCAGTGCTTACATTTCTATACGCTGTGAGCTCGTACGTAGAGGGGATATTTACAAATTCGCGAGCGCCAGTGCAAGTCTGTAAACCTTTACCGGAAATTTGACATAAATGTCAAAGTGATTAATTTAAAATTAAAATTAAAAACATTAATTATAAAAAATATTAGTTGGTCAAAGCTGTGGTATATATTTTTACCTTAAATATACTTACGTTTTAAATACTGAATTTAAGTTTTTTTAATGTTCCGAAATATGTAATTATAAATTAATATATTTATCTTAGCGCCATCTACACGATAATTGTGAAAGTATCCGAAGTAAGAAATTCATATTTTATCAATAGAACGTCAAAATGATTAGCAAAATTAAAAAAAAATCGATTACAATTGAATTACTTTTTTGCGTTGTAAATATTAAGCGATAACAATTAAATAATAAATTTAAAAATTACCGGTGAAAGTTGAATTAGTAATCCGCTAGGAGCGCCACCAGCGAAGCTCAGAGCGTATAGTTAAAAGCAGTCCAGTGTATTCTTTTGCTATTAGTATGGCAGCAAGTTCATCCAGTTGTTCTATCTTCGAGTGGAAACCACTATTTTACTATTTTTCAGTCACCAATACTCAAGATTTTTTTTAATTCAGGTTATAAAGGATTTTGTAAGAACCTCCACCATTTATTCTACAGCAGTGTGAAGAATCATTCCGTAGTTGATGTAAAAAACAAATACAGTGTGATACAAGACAAATTCATATTTATAACAATGGAGCGTAGGGCGTAGGCAACGGTATGACATATTGCATGTCAGAGTCTACGTCCTGAAAAATCCATGTCAGTAGTTAAGGGTTAACAATAATACTCCCATGCTTACCTCTAATCACCATAGATCTTGACTAGAACAATCATTATCTCATCCGCTTTGCTCAGATTACGAAATCATCCTCTTTTAATCTTCGTTAACAGACCGTAGTAAGCCACTCTGTGTATGTGTCAATATGTACCAATACTCTGGGCTAATTAGCAAAATTCATGGAAAAGTTATTTATCAGCAATTTTATTGCTGGAATCGAATTATAAGATCCTATATATTAATAATATAGGTATGCAAAGTCCGCAGATAGTGTGCTACTTTTTTTATAAACAAAATGGCGCCGACAAATCGTATTTTTTTCAATTATTGCTCTATAACTCCAAAGATTTTAACATTACAAAAAAAAACACTCAAATAAAAATTCACCGCAATTAAATTCTGCATAAAGATATGTTTTTCCCGATTTGCCCCGACGAAAATTTGGGTTTTCCCAACAAAAACTCTAAGTTTCAAATAAGGTTTTAGGTAAGTAATTATTAATCAATAATTAAATAACTTAGTGACATCAAAGCTTTCTTGGTATAGATTGTAATTCAAGAAGCCGGTGAAAATTAAACGAATATTTTAGCAACAATTCAATTGTTAATTAACAATTTACGATCGCAATAATAACCAAAATAATCATAATACATTGATCAAACTTATAAAGATTATAAAGATAAGATGCTTATTTAATATTTTATCGACAAAATATAAATTTTTCGTTTATTTGCATAATTATTAAATTTTGAAAAAAAATAGTTATAATACGGTGGTCTAATTAGTAAAGTACAAAGAAAGGTTATTTACCAGCAATTTCATTGCTGGAATCGAATTATGATCCTATATATTAATAATATAGGTATTCAAAGTCCGAAGATAGTGTGCTACTTTTTTTATTAACAAAATGGCACCCCCAAATCGTGTTTTTTCAATTATTGGTCTAGAACTCCGAAGATTTTAACTTTACACCAAAAACACTCAAATAAAAATTCACCCCAATTTAATTCTACATATAGGCATGTTTTTCCCGATTTGCTCCGACGAAAATTTTCCTCGGAAAATGTGAGTTTTCCCAACAAAACCTCGAATTTTCAAATAAATTTTTTGGGCAAGTAATTGTTTATCAATAATTAAATAACTTGGTGAAATAAAAGCTTTCTTGGTATAGATTATAACTGCAGACGCCGGTGAAAATTAAACGAATATTTTAGCAACAATTCAATTGTTAATTAACAATTTACAGTCGCAATAAAAACCAAAATAATCATGAGACATTGATGAAACTTAGAAAGATTATGTGATGCCTATTTAGTATTTTGTCGACAAAATATAAATTTTTTATTTTTTTGCATAATCTTTAAATGTTTAAAAAAATGGTTATAAACAAATTAACACTTCTCAGAAATTGTTTATTATATTCTAATTTTAAAAAATACTTAAAATGCGTATTTCAAAGGTCTTGAAAATGAATGCTTCAAAAAAGTTTTCCAACCATTTGCAAAAAAGTTATGAAACAGCAAAGTAAATATACGATTGCTCCGTTGTTTATAATTTGTTTTAATTGTTTCAAAGCTTAAAAGTGAGTCTGTGGTACAATCTAATTACTCACAAAGAATTTCAAATATTAGTTCAATGGTTCTATTTTAATCAAAGATTAAAAATACTTTTTTTTGTAATTTTTAGCGCGAAAGTAGGCTTGATACAGAGCCGTAGATGTTCACTCGAAGCGACTGACACGCTTTAAACTCGCGCGAGTTGTGTATGTGGACGGGTATAACACATAATACATAACAGCTACGGTACTGTATTAGTCTACTTTCGCGCGTGTAAATTACAAAAAAAAATATTTATAATCTTTAATTAAAATATAACCATTAAACTAATAATCGATATTTTTTGTAAGTAATTAGCATGTACCTTAAACTCACTTTTACGCTTTGAAAGAATTAAAAAAAAATTATAAATAACACAGTAATCGTATGTTTACTTTGTTGTTTCATAACTTTTTTGCAAATGGTTGTAAAAAAGTTTTAAAACATTCATTTTCAAGATATTTGAAATACGCATTTTAACTATTTTTTAAAATTAGAATATAATAAAAACTTTCTAACAAACGTTAATTTGTTTATAACTATTTTTTTAAACATTTAAAGATTATACAAAAAATAAAAAATTTATATTTTGTCGACAAAATGTTAAATAGGCATCTCATCTTTAT
The DNA here is from genome assembly GCF_917563875.1 of Diabrotica virgifera virgifera. Lineage (NCBI taxonomy): Eukaryota > Metazoa > Arthropoda > Insecta > Coleoptera > Chrysomelidae > Diabrotica > Diabrotica virgifera. The sequence goes on from NC_065449.1 coordinate 112,784,839, forward strand.
AAGATTTCAAAGTTTGATCAGTGTATCATAATTATTTTGGTTATTATTGCGACCGGAAATTATTAATTAACAATTGAATTGTTGCTAAAATATTCGTTCAATTTTCACCAGCTTCTGGAACTATAATCCAAACCAAGAAGGCCTTTAAGTCACCAAATTATTTAATTTTTGGTGGATAATTACTTATCTAAAACTTTATTTCAAAATTAAAGATTTTGTTGGGAAAACCCGGATTTTCAGAGGAAAATTTTCGTCGGAGCAGATCGGAAAAAACATATCTCTATGCAGAATTTAATTGCGGTGAATTTTTATTTGAGTGTTTTTGTTGTAAAGTTAAAATCTTCGGAGTTATAGAGCAATAATTGAAATAAACACGATATTCGGGCGCCATTTTGTTTATAAAAAAAGTAGCACACTATCTGCGGACTTTGCATGCCTATATTATTAATATATATATAATCATAAGCTTCGATTCCAGCAATGAAATTGCTGGTAAATAACTTTTCCCAAAAATGGCCAATTCTCCGATAATCAGCCCAGACTACAATTAAATTCTTAATTTGTTATTTGCACGTCTGATGTTAACATCGAATACCGCCCAAATGGCCGAAAATGCCTCATTTTGGCAATCCCGTAGTAATTGAGTTAACACTACTGGAATCGTACGTACTGAATCTGGAAATGTTTGGAAAATTTGTGAAAGTTTACATTTATTTTTACTCTTTTATGCATAATATATTATTTTTAAAATATCCGGTTAATTATATTTGTATTCCGTTTATTGGCTTTACGGCAGCTTCTGGCTTATGTCTTCGCCGTTAGTTTCAAATAACTTTTGTTTAATATCTAATAAATTACATTTATTACTGCAATCAGTAAATTAAGCTTGTTATTATTACATATTATATATTATGTGCCTATAATGTATATAAAGTTGTGTAAAAACTAAGATTCAAATTCCGACAACGTAAACAAACAACATTTTAGAATGATGTTTATGCCAAGTTTAATTTCCAGATCTGTATGTGCAGCAAGTAATTAAATTTATCCAATTTTATATAAGTAGGCCTGTTTATTTTTCATTGGAATTGTAAAAACTATAATTACCCGACTAAATATAAAACAAATTATACTCGATAGCATTTGTTAATGTTTTCAACTTATTTCTCGGGTAAATAAACATTGTTTATTAGGTTTATTTTTAACACTTTGAGATCAAATGTGTAATATATATGAGAAACAAATATTTAGGGAATTATGTATATATAATGCGGTATTTTCACATCCGCCGTGTTGTTGCCAGACTGCTATGCTGTATTTAAGTCTGTTTTTTCTTCGCCGACGGTGTTCTTTTTGTCACATATATCAGATATCTAAATGGAAAAATACATAAAAACATTTGGTTTATGTTTTATCACGAATTAACCTCTAATTGTAGTTTCCTTTGACAATTCCGAGAATCACAGTTTTTGATCTCCTTTAAAACACAAAAATAGGTAAAGCAAAGTATACTTGATGCGTTGTGTGAATGTTGATTTCGAGGATTAGTGTTAAAGTTACTATCTCCTTAAATCAAACACCATGGTCCTTGTATGTTTGATTTCTTAATAGACTAGGGGGCATTCGGTAATTACATAAGACAGTTGTTATCATTGGCCCCTTTACCCTTTCCTTCCCTTTACTTAATGCAATTGTCTAGTATTGAATATCATACAAAAGATAGAAAGATACTCTTATTAATTAGAACTGTTCGCATTTTATCATAGTGACATTAAACTGCAGAATAAATTAAAAGAGATTGCCTGAAAAAAAAAACAGAAACAACTATCCCAGAATTTAGAACACAAAACCGGACACTACACTTCCGGAGTTAATAACCGGAGTTGTTCGAAGATGAAAGAATAGAACACTATACATCGATTGCCATAAACAGAAAGTGAGATTAGATGGGCAAAACAAATGGCAAAAAATGGAAAAACCCTTGGCCCCGCGATGAAGTGAGTTACTAAAGTTACTGACATACTAAAGTTTTGGGAGGAAATCGAATAAAAGTACTCTGTGGTCTCCTTATGACATCTTATTATGACACTAGGATATTACCATCTGACTAGCTGAAGTCGACATTTGTCACAATACCAAAGAAACATCGAGCAAAGATATGCAGTGATTATCGAACAATAATCCTGGCGAGTAAGGTTTTGACGGTATTCCTGCGAGTAATAAATAGCAGAATCTACATCTACACGATATTAGCCGAGAGACGTCTCAATACTCAATTCGAATTTAGGAGTGGCTTCGGTACGACAGAAGCATTGTTCATAATCCAAGTGCTGATACAGAGATGCAGAGATATAAATCAAAATGTATACCGTCTGTACAACGGATTTTGAAAAAGCTTTTGATAAGGTACGACATAACAAAATGCTAGAAATATTGAAAACAGCTGGATTGGACGATAAAGATTTATGAATAATTACTGACTGACGTTAAGAATCAAGAATAAAAGTCATAGAAGAACTGTCGGTTGTTTGTCTTTTGAATTTTCCTCTGCACATGGAAAATTCTGCCGATTAGGAATGGAGACAATTAAAAAATCAGAAAATGCAGGACGGTAGTATAGGAGAAAAGGCAAGCTAGACTTAACCAACTTCAAAGAAAAACAAGAAATAGCAGGGAAATTGATTACGAAAAGAGAATACAAACTACTATAATATGCAGAAGGTAAAGAAAAAAGACTTTTAAAAAACAGACGTAAGAAATCCTAGAGCATAATAAGAGACACGAAAGGTATACCTAACAAATACAGCAGCCTCATAAAAATGATGTTGCAGGGTTCAAAAGCCGCAGTTAAAGTAGATGAAGAACTGAACCCTATTTGACATCATTGTGAGAATGAGATAAGGAGACGTACTATCAACCATGCTGTTCAAGCTAGTTCTTGAGACAGTCATAAGGAAAACCAATGTAACCGGCCATATAAATACCCAATCAGTATAAACTACTGCATGTGCAGACGATGTAGCCATCACTACTAGAAGCAAGCAACGATTAATGGAAGCGTTCAAGAAAATTGATCCTGAAGCAACAAAAAAGGGTTTAAACTAAGCGAAGCAACAACCCAGTACATGGCCGTCAAAAGAACACCTGACAATGAAAATACTATAGCAATAGACAACTATACCATCGAACGTGTAGATGCCTTCTCATATCTGGACAAAGATCAATCAAAAGAATTCTGTAAGTAGCGAAATTAGTTTTGCCCAAATGCAAGACTAAGACGAGACTTAGTCTTGGTCTTAGTCTTGCAACAGTACACCTGGTCTTGGTCTTGGTATTGCACTCCAGGTCTTGGTCTTGGTCTTGCAGCAAGAGTCTTGCAAGTCTCGCAGTTGCTTATTAGCCTATTACATATCTTAGAACAACGTAACAGAGTTGGTAAATTTTAAGCTTGAATTATTTATTCGTTAACAATATTGCTGTAATAATATTGTTGCTAGAAGGTAAATTGTCGTTATACCTATACGTACCGGATACCGTACCGGTACCAATGAGTGTACCAATCAAACTGTGTTTTTTCTCAAAGTTCGCATCATCCTGTGGAATATTTTAGTCTTTATAAAATACTGAAATTGAAACCCTACTAGAGTCTGATATTTTCTTAACATTCTGTTTTTTTGATTCGCTTATGTTGGATGACAACAAAGTATTTTAGTAGGTATTTTAATAGCCATGTTTTTTATCAATACAGGCTGTTTTTAAATAAGTATGGCAAAATTTAAGGGGTAATTCTAAACAAATCGGTTACACGTAGGTATGCTCGCCATTGGTGAATATTAAAATCTTAATTGTATGTCAAAACTGCGTAATAACTACCTCTTAAAACCTACCAAATTTCATTTGCATATCTCAACCGGTTTTAGAGCAATAAATAAATCGTTAATTTGTAAGAACAATTTTAACATCCCATATTTCGGAAACGAAGCATTTGCGAATATACGTTTAAAAGCAAACTGTCATTACTTTTTCGTGCAGAGTAATTACCCCTTAAAGTTTGCCATACTTATTGCCATAATTATTTAAAAACACCCTATATTGATGAAAGCATGGCTAGCTAAAAAAGTACCTAACTTTTTATTATCCAACATAAGCGAATGAACCAAAAAATAAAATGTTAAGAAAATATGAGGCTATAGTTGGGTTTTAATTTTAATATTTTATAAGCTAGAATATTCCATAGGGTGATGCGAACTTTGAGAAAAATAAACACAGTTTGATTGGTACACCCGCTATACCAATGACAATTTACCTGCCTAGCAATAGTATTATTACAGCGATATTGTTAAAGAATAAGGCTATAACATATTAAAAAAATCACTTCAATCGGACAACAGGTTTAGGAAATTTAAGACATCAAAAATTACCCGTTTTTAAGGTGGTGCGTTAATTTCTTGTAGTAGTATATTAAAAAAATCACTTCAATCGGACAACAGGTTTAGGAAATTTAAGACATCAAAAATTACCCGTTTTTAAGGTGGTGCGTTAATTTCTTGGAGTAGTGTATATGTTATAGTCAAAGCCCGACTTTTAGGCACTCCTAGGTTTGACTATTCAATCCTCAGGTCTGACTGACGATCTTAGTCAAAGCCCGAAATAAAGTTACAGTTTCGGCCTTTGACTAGTCAAACCTAGGAGAGACTAAGTTGGTCAGGCAAAGGTCGAAATTTAATTTTATGAAATAGGGGTTTGACTAGTCAAACCTCGATCAGCCATTAAAATGTCGTAATTTGTTAGATTAGGTTTAATAAAACGTCATTTTTTAATTTTAATGTTTATTATTTTTATATTGTCGGAATTAAAATTAAAAAATAGTAAAAAATGAATAACCATTTTCAATTTCGTTGCAAAACGAAAACACAGCCGAACCATATTCTAGTCCAATCAGAGAATGCTGCAAGCACCCCTACCGGTTTCGAAACTTATTAGTCTCTCATCGGGAGGCACATATGCTGCTCTCCCTGATCCAACCAAAACAAACCCCAGCGTGCAGTCCCGGATTGCAACGAACGAAATGGCATAGATGCCCTAGCGGCAACTGCTAGCAAAAAGACTAAGTTTTCACTCTAATGGCATATAAAACAACATTAGAGTGAAAACTTAGTCTTTTTGCTAGCAGTTGCCGCTAGGGCATCTATGCCATTTCGTTCGTTGCAATCCGGGACTGCACGCTGGGGTTTGTTTTGGTTGGATCAGGGAGAGCAGCATATGTGCCTCCTGATGAGAGACTAATAAGTTTCGAAACCGGTAGGGGTGCTTGCAGCACTCTCTGATTGGACTAGAATATGGTTCGGCTGTGTTTTCGTTTTGCAACGAAACTGAAAATGGTTATTCATTTTTTATTTTTTTTTTATTTACATTTATTCTGTGTGGAGTATGAAGGGAACCATTCTCGTTGGAACTTTACCACGCTGAGCAGATGGGACGTGAAATGTAAATTGTAGAATTCCCTCATCTTCCTTAGTCTCAGTATCCATATGGCTTGCAAATTGTAGAAGCCTCGGAGGTGTAATCAGAGAAGGTTCCCATTGTTTTCATTCTGGTGGGATGTAGAATAGCATTATGTTGTTTTATATGCCATTAGAGTGAAAACTTAGACTTTTTTTTTTTAAATAGTATTTATTCTCACATGTTCAGGCATTATGGCATTTAGAGTTGCACAATACGTTAGACCTTTTACACTTTTGAAGAGCATTTCTTATTGCAGTAGCATTTTATAAAGCCTTGTCCTCCAAATTTAGAATCTTTTTTACTCATTTCTCTTAGAGAGACAGCTTAACGTCTGGAACATCTTCGAAATTAAGAAAATTCTCTTTGCATTATTGTTCCGTATTTCGTACGAACTCTATATAAACCATAAATTTGTTTTATCTTGTGTGTTACTCAAAATATTTCGAGCACCTCCTTTGGCTCTATCAAAGCTGGAGATAGGTATTATTACAGTTATTCCGATCGAAATTGGAGGAAATTTTTTTTCACTTAATTGTTTCATTGCATTAGCCTGGGCATGAAGAACTTCAATCGCCTTTCCTATATTTATTTTAATCTGTCTGTGTAACAATACCTATCCCCAGCTTTGATATAGCCAAAGGAGATGCTCGAAATATTTTGGGTATCATAAAAGCTAAAACAATTGACGGTTTATATAGAGTTGGTACGAAATAAGGAACAATAAACATTATTTTTTTCAAGAAATCAAATAAGAGAATGCAAAGAGAATTTTCTTGAATTGAAAATGGTTATTCATTTTTTAGAATTTTCTTAATTTCGAAGATGTTTCAAACGTTAATGTCTCTAAGCGAAATTAGTACAAAAGATGCTAAATTTGGAGGACAAGGCTTTATAAAATGCTACTGCAATAAGAAATGCTCTTCAAAATTATGTAAGTGTAAAAAAGGTCTAACGTATTGTGCATTGTGCAACTCTAAATGCCATAATGCCTCAACATGTGAGAATAAACACTATTTATTTTATTTTAATTATGAAAATATAAAAATAATAAACATTAAAATTAAAAAATGACGTTTTATTAAAAATTTCACAAATTACGACATTTTAATAGCTGATCGGGGTTTGACCAGTCAAACTTCGATTTCATAAAATTAAATTTCGACCTTTGCCTGAATAATTTAGTCTCTCCTAGGTTTGACTAGTCAAAGGCCGAAACTGTAATTTATTTCGGGCTTTGACTAAGATTGTCAGTCAGATCTGAGGATTGCCTAGTCAAACCTAGGAATGTCTAAAATTCGGGCTTTGGCTATAACATATACACCAAACACAAAGAGTAACAAAAGAACAGTCGATTGATAAAACAAATGACCAATTTAATTTAGCTACAGAAAAAAATGCTACAATGTGCTTTTGTTTTGCATACATTTCACTGTAAATATTTCTTTGTTCAATGCCTCGGTAGACAGTATATATCGTTATTAAATATTTCATTATTTTGTTTACACGTTATGTATAGCCGGTATTGTCTGCATTAATGTATCTCGTTATTAATACTTTTAAGTATTAGCCGCATTCTTTCAGCATATTTTGTCTAACTGAATGAGGTCATTGCACAATCAACAGAAAAAACATACATAATAGTCTTACTATTCTATATACCGATAAGATAAATGTTTGTGGTGTTTAAATTCCTAGAAAACTAATAAGCAAAAAAATTAATTACTTATTAGGTATATTTTTTATCAGCTACAGATTTTTAAAGACATTATTGTCGGCGTCGCAAGGTCGCAACGCAAGAATATTAATTTAGGAATAAAGGCCGGATATTCTCAAAACATGGACAATTAATATCAGAGCGAAGAAGTCGTCTGCTGGGAACGCATGTAAAACTATTTTATTTTTGCATTATAATAATGATCTCTGCGTACGTGTCAAATGTGTCAAGTGTTATTTTAATAGATAGTATTTTGATTCGCTATGTATGTTTGTGATATTTATTCGTAATGCGCATAAGTAAAATTTTCCAAATATTTGTTAAAATTTTTTTTGCCTCTCATAGAGTATCTAAGAATATACCCGAACTAATATACTCCCTAAAACGCCCCTTAGTTATAACTGCAAGACGCAAGAGTCTTTCAGGCTTAGTCTTGTTCTTGCTCAAATCTTGCACGGTAAGTCTTGGTCTTGGTCTTGCTCAAATTAGGCGGTCTTGGTCTTGCAAAAACGCAAGAACAAGACCAAGACTGCAAGACCAAGACCGAGGGAATCGTACATACTAAGCTAATAAGAAAATTGATGACATCGAAATTGTTGGACAAAAGGACCAAAATAACTATCTACAGAACATTATAGACCTGTAGTAAACTACGGTTGTGAGAGCTGGTTAATGACAAGAAAAGATGAAGCGCAACTCAAAGACATTCGAGAAAGATAGTGACTGAGAAAAGTATAGGTGCAAGGAGGTGTTTCGGTGCAGGACGACGACGACACATGGAGGACGAGATTAATGAATTATATAAAGGGTACGATATTGTAAGATTTGTAGAGATTGTCATGGCTGTGACATGCCCAGAGACAAAAAGATACAAAATCAACAAAGAAAATATTACAATGAAAACCAATAAGAAAACGACAAAAGGAAGACCCAGAACGAGATAGTTGGATGACGTGGAAGACGGCCAGAAAACTATGAATGTATCCAATGGAGAAGAAGGATACAAGATAGCCTTAATTCTAGTAACTTAATTCCTTATTTTTTTCCAAGTAATGATCATGCGACTGGTCGTCAATGTTCTTGGAGGACAAGACATTTAAAAGAGAAGAATAACATCCAGTAAAATAGACAACAGTCTAAACGTACTTCAGAAATAACAATAATATTATATTTGGGTCTTACGATAAAAAGTAATAAAAATATTGAAGGGGGTAGGCGTAAAATCTTGGTCCAATGCCATTTAAATGCATGCATTTTTTTTTCGAATAGTGAGAAAACTAATAAATATTTTTGAAAAATTTAAACGCAGAATCAAATATTACATTATTACCGAGAGCCGAAAGTCCCTTAGAATAAACAAAAAGTTTCTTTTCAATAAAATATTTGAAATTAAAAATCACACTAAATTTTCTCTTTTTTTTTTGACCCCTGTAACTTATTATAATAAACAATATAGAAGTTTTCAGGGACTTTCGGACCTCGGTAATATTGTAATCTTTCATTCTGCGTTTAAATTTTTAAAAAATACTTATTAGTTTTCTCAGAATTCGAAAAAAATGAATACATTTAAAAAGCATTGGACCAAAATTTTGCGCCTACCCCCTTAAATTTGCAGTTCATTTGGGATTCAACAAAAGTAAGATTCGATTCTTTTTTAAATTTATATCTTTTAGTTTCTTTATTTCGCTTTAATTTTTTTTTATGTGATACCGGTTTAATATTGTGTATTTATTACTTAGTTACGAACCACATAATGTTATACTTTATGCCCGCGCGGGCATAAAGTACAATCCGACAAGCGATAGCTGGCGGGTGACCTTCTCGTATTGTGTATTTCTCGTTGTGTATTTTCGCGCAAGGTCACCCGCCAGCTTTCGCTTGTCGGATTGTATATGTCTCCAAAGTATGCCAGTAGTACGGTCTCATTCACGCATTCAGTATTATTTTCTGCCATCCATTGTTGAAATTTAGAGTATTCCTTGTCGTACGATTCTTTGGATTTTTTCGGTAACAGATTCTCAGTCGCTTTTTTTGGCTTTTTTAACTATTTCTTCAGAAATACCGAATTTCTCTTGCATTCTGACTTTGTTTTTGACAATGTCATATAGAAAACTTTGTTTACGTTAATTATAACAAATTGCTAATCAACTTCACTTTCCTAGCAACGGTACTTAATACCTGTTGCGATACAATATTACTTCCCATTAATATAAAATAAATTTAAAACTTTAATTGATGCAATGAACCGGTATGACATAAAGTTTTGTATGCACCACGTGCATTTTTATATGTTTATAACCTTGGGCGACATATAAACATCTATTTAATGCCCTTAATACATAAATAATTATAAAAGTTATCACCAGTTAAATGATTGTGGCGTATTTCAAAGGCATCCATCCAGAGCTTTACACATTGCGTAGGTAAATGTAATAATAAAAATTATTAAATCAGAAAAGGTATGATCCCAATAAATCGTAATTCTTTTATTAATGTCTGTTCAATTTTGTCACAAGAAACACCGAATGATGTATAAAGCGTTCGCACCCGCAAACGTCACGTTTTTTGCCGGATATCACCCAGAGGAGCATCAGTGACGGACAGACGGACGAATAGACAGAGAGCGAGAAGTTTAATAATCTGGCTGTACTGGAGAGCTTAATTCTATTACATTAGAGTTGACTGCAGTGGCTACACCTCCGTCGGCCGGTCGATATCCTACATAATTAACAATGTGATATCGACCTGCAGCTCCCCTGGGGCACCAGACGCTGGCTGTTTTGGCCCCACCACCCTATACTCACTCCTTTAACTGCTGATTGACCAGATTCTGTCGCATGTAAACAAACAATACCAAATTTTCTGATGTTGTAGGCGAGAACGAGGGGTCGATAATTGGAACTATGCACCGATCGATCATACGATGCACTGTAATCGCCTCACAAACTCGTTTCGTGGAAAGATGCTTAATAGGTATCAGGATTAGGGATTAGAGATATTGTCCACTGTGCTACTATTATGCTTTGCAATTATTATTCTCTGACGGCTACTACTGGATTAAATTCCGAAATTAGCTGCAGACTTTTTCTGAAAGAATCAATAAAAAAATGACAAAAACAAAAAAAATTGCTTAATCTTAGATTTTTTGCTTTTCTTGAAACGACTATCTTAATTACCTGGGAACGAATTTCTGTCACTTAAATACAACAAATAATGCAAAAATAATTAATTATAGTCCTGTCGCCAGAGGGGGTACAACGGCCTCCTTAATTCAGATGGACTTACTCAAGTTTTTTTATGTATTTTGACCCGTAGAACACGAATTTTTTGAGTAACAGTCGATAAGATTGTTATAAACAAAGAACTTGAGGAATCACATAACAGCTATTTTTCGCAAAACAAAACATTTTTTTGTATTTTTTGGGTCATTTTAAACAAAAAATGGTTTTTACAAGTTTTTTCGTAGGATGCATAGTTTTCGACATAAACGCGGTTGAACTTTCAAAAAAATCGAAAAATTACAATTTTTGAACCCGAATAACTTTTGATCGAAAAATAAAATAGCAATTCTGCTTACCGCATTTGAAAGTTCAAGTCAAATTCTATCGGGTTTGATTACCTTCATTGCTAAAAATTAATTTTTTTATTGTTAAACAAAGCTATTTCATTGACTTTAAACAGGCTTACGACTCAGTAGACCGAGATATGCTATATGAAGCAATGAGATCCTTGGGTATTTCAGGAAAGCTGGTTAAATTAGTGAGAATGACGCTCAAGAATACAAAAAACAGGATAACAATGGAAGGAAATTTTTCAAAACAATTCACAGTGAATAAAGAACTAAAACAAGATGACCCTCTATCCACAGACTTATTTAACTTGGTACTAGAGCACATAGTAAGAAGGATAAAAATTAGTACAAGCGGTACCAACAACAGGCAGCAGTTTATAGCTTACGCTAATGATCTAGTCATCCTAACAGGAACAAAGGAACATCTCCAAAAATATTCCAAAAGTTCGAAGCGGAAGCAAAAAGGTATGGATTAAGAATCAACCAAGGAAAAACACAATACGTGGTAATGAAAGGAGATTTAAATAAAGAGGATAACTATATAAAAATGAAAGGAGAAGGAGATGAATATAAATTTAAGGAAGTATCAGAATTCGAATACCTGGGAGTAACTGTAACCAGTACTGGAAGGGAAGAAAAAGAAATAGATAAAAGATTATTGAAGGGAAGTCGAGTTGTGGGTGCCTTAAACACGATATTAAAAGCAAAAAATGTATCAATAAACGCGAAAATCAGAATGTATGAAACGATAATACGGCCCACAGTGTTGTATGCGAGCGAAACGTGGGTAATGAATCAACAAGAGGAGAAGAAGATACAGATCTGGGAAAGGAAGGTCCTGAGAAAGATTTTTGGAGGTATACAGATAGCGGAGAAAACCTGGAGGAGACGAACAAGTGAAGAAGTAATGAGGATGTATGGGAGACCAAAAATAACGACAAAAATACGAGCCCAAAGAGTTAGATGGCTGGGACATATTACTCGAATGCCAGAAAGTAGAAACGTCAAACGAATATTAAATGACATAGCATTGGGAAAAAGGAGACGAGGTCGCCCAAGAAAGAGATGGTTAGAGGCTGCAGAGAGGGATTTAGAAGAAATCGGGGTGAAGGACTGGAGAAAGAGTGCAGAGGACCGAAAAGAATGGAGAAATATTATCCAGAATTTAGAAGCCGTATATATATAAACAAAGCTATAAACACATAGTGATTGAATGCTGTTTTCAATGCATTTCTCATTTGAAATCGAACGAGTAGGCGCGCATACAACAATTTCTACGTAGATTACGTATGTACATTAAAACGCATGAATTGGGCACGAGAAACACTACGTGTTTATGGCTTTGCTTAACGAATAAAAACTTAATATTTAGCAATGCAAATAATCAAAACCGGTAGAATTTGACTTGAACTTTCAAATGCAGGAAGCAGAATTGCTATTTTATTTTTTAATCAAAAGTTATTCGGGTCAAAAAATTGCACTTTTTCGATTTTTTGAAAGTTCAACCGCGCTTATCTCGAAAATTATGCATCCTACGAAAAAACTTGTAAGACCATTTTTTGCTGAGAATCACCCAAAAAATACAAAAAAATGTTTTGTTTTGAGAAAAATCGCTGTTATGTAATTCCTCAAGTTCTTTGTTTATAACAAATCTTATCGACATCCGGATCAACTGTTACCCAAAAATTTCGTGTTCTACGGGTCAAAATACATAAAAAAATTTTGGGTAAGTCCATCTGAATTAAGGAGGCCGTGGTACCCCCCTGGCGACAGGACTATTATATACAGTTATAATTTCTGGCTTTCTACCACGTTTCTCCCAGGTGTATTTATCTTTCTAAATTAAAATAACCACAGTAAAAGCTAGCAGTTAAGACAAATCCCCCTAATTTGTTTTTATTTTATCAACTAAACTCAAAAAACATAAGACTCCTTGAAAAAATTGATACGGCAAATAACGCAAATATGATAGCTTACAAGAAGTTGAATTATTCTTTATTGAATATAACTAATATTATCTAATATAAAAAATCTCGAGCCCACAACAAATGGTTAACTTCTTTACATCGTCCTTTCCACATTTGAAAACTTCTTCTTCTTCCTCTTGATCATAAATTTGCTTGTTCATTGGTAGATTGACACCTTTATGGAAGGTTGTCACTCCATCTTTTGAGCGGTCGTCCGACACTTCTTTTGGCAATTATTGACCACACGGGTCCTCTCTATTCTACTTATTTAGACATTTCACTCTACTTTTCTATTTAGGCTTCATTCGTTTATACACTGTAAGTACATTTTCTTCTAATGTCTGCACTTCTCTTTCGATCTCTCAGCGTATTGTCTGTAATTCTTATTAGTACTTTTATCTCTGACGTTTCCAGTAGACTTTGTGTTGTGCTGCGTCAGGTCTTATTTCTGATGCATACTATGTCATTATTGGTTTTACACTGGATTTATACATTTTTGACTTCATCTCAGTGTTAAGATGTCGGTTTCGCAATATAATTTTATTAAGACATCCTGCCAGTAAATTCGCTTTTTGTACCTACTTGATCTCTGAAATCATGAATACGATTAAGATAAGAACGTTACAATATCTCGGACTCGTTATGAGAGGGAATAAATATGTGTTACTAGAAACCATAATGCAGGGAAAAATACAGGGAAAACGAAGTATTGGAAGAAGACGCATCTTCTGGCTCAACAATCTGAGAAAGTGGTATAGTTCCATCGACATGTTCAGAGCTGCAATCTCAAAGGTGAAAATAGCCATGATGATTACCGACCTCCTTAGAGGAGACGGTACCTAAAGAAGAAGAAGAAGACTTGATCTCTCACGTCTTGTTCCAGGTCTCCTTAGCTGGACAGTGTAATTCCAAAATATTTTATTACTGATTTTATTAAAAATATTGATGCCACCCATTTCTATTTTACATCTGCCACGTTCTTTACTGATTACCTACTATTGTTTTAGTTTTCTGAGTTGAGGTTGTCATATTAAATTATTTTGCTCTTATGTTAAATCTGTAGTAGTCTTTGCAGACTCTCTTCATCTTAATCTAGCAATACTGCTTCGGCTGCGGACAGGTAGGTGATGGATTTTGGGAAGAGCTGACTTATGCCGATTTAGTACACAAGTTTATGTGACAATTTTCAAGGTCATAGCTCTTCCCAAAATCTATTATCTATAACAGAGTATTTTTACTTCTTAGTTTCCCATTCTGTATCCTCTTCCTTTGTTGACACTTTTGATGATTTCTTCGTGTTCTTGCTCATGTTATTTACGTGTTAAACGAACCTTTAGGTTTGCTCAGTAATTATGTTTTGCTTCAGGCTAGGCTCCCTTTTTGATGGATTCTGTTTGAATTATCATTTGGTCTTGTTTGTGTGTTGGATTTATGTATAATTTGATTTGTTCTGCAGAATTTTTCAGAAATTAAAATATTCAGAAAGATTAGGCAGTTACAGCACTTTGCATTTTTCTGTGGTATTTCTATCCATTGGTAAGGTACATGCAGAACAGTGTGTATTTAAAAAATCTGACGATTTGAACGGGACGTAAGGAAATAGGTGAGTCAAAAGTCTCACAAAAAAAGCGAATATTTCGCGAAATGAGCGTCAGATCGAAAAACTGAAAAATACGTATTCAATATTTTTCAAAAATCTATTGAATGATACCAAACACGATCCCTCACAGAGAGGGGTGGGAGGTAACCTTAAAATTTTAAATAGGAACCCCGCGATATTTCGCGAAATGAACATCAGATCAAAAAACGTGTTCGATATTTTTTAAAAATCTATCGAATGCCATCAAATACTTTAAAATCCTAAGTAGGATTTGTTTATTGCAGATTTGGATTTCTTACGTAAAAATAAATATTTTTTATTCGAGACATGTTTTCGAATTATGGATAGATGGCACTATAATTGGAAAAAACGAAAGGAGTTGTCACCTAAACTCTGCCATGTAAGGTTCTACCTACAATTTCCCAACCAATAGGTTGATGTCATGTGATGCCAGGGGTTAATCTGGAAATATTTTTGACATCCTTTAAAATCAGATAATTTAATGTAATCCCAACTGTTTAATATCAATTTAAAGGTTTTTACCCGTACATTTTGGTGGCTTAAAGCATGTAAACCTGTGATAACACTGATGATGGAATATTGATTCCGAAAAGGTTTTGTTGTGATACAGCCCTTTTTAGGGATTTTAAATATACCTTTTACAGGATAAGGTTTTTATTTTTTTAAATCTTAAGTAGGATTTTTTTATTGCAGATTTGGATTCCTTACGTAAAAAATAAGTAACTTTTATTCGAGACATGTTTTCTAATTATGGATAGATGGCACTATAATCGGAAAAAACACTGTTTGAAATGGAAAATTAAGTTTAAAAATGGAAAGTCCCCACTGAAATGGAAAAGTTAACTTAACTTTTTTTGGTTTTAGTACCTAATGTTCACAACCCAATAGGTCCCCATAACGCTCCAGTAACTTCAAATTTAGCATACTTGCCTCCCCTACTGTTAGTTGCAATTTTAAAGCTTTTAACGTGTTTTACCAAATAATTACTTTCAAATTCGTTAAAAATGATTTACTTTTTAAAAATGGTGCATTCTTGGCCTTATATTGTTACTAATTATTTTTAAGTCCACCGAACAAACTGCAGGAAATACAGAGTATTGGGTTATCAAGGGCCATAAAATTCAAAAAAAATTGTTAGATATGGTCATTGGCCAGGTCAGTTAAAGGGAATACCTTACTCCTCTGGACTAAGATTGTGAAAATATAGGTTCTCGAAGTAATTGAGAACATAATGTACATGTGCCAATATTGAAGATGATTCATTTAAATATGTCATTATTTACGTTCATTTGAAATGTAAAAGGTACGATGAATATATTACTCATTGTTTTTACATTGTGTTACATATATATTTCGGTTTCGTTAAATATTTATAAAAATTTAAATGCGTTGAAACATGAAGAATGAATAAATATTTTTCCGATCCCGAATAAACACCATAAAGAATATTGTAATTAAATTCCTGACGCATTTACATATCAATAAATTATAATGAATAAAAGAAACAATGGCTGATTTTATGTTTCTACAACGTCATTATCATACAATGATCTATGCATGATTTTAATTGTTTAATATTAATATTGGTATTAAATATTAACTCTTGTGGTCTACTTAATATACAAGATGAAAATTTAAAGGGAAATAATATATATATATATATATATATATATATATATATATATATATATATATATATATATATATATATATATATATATTGTTAAGATATGTAAAATTTGAATTAATATGGTTTCGATCTTAATATTTTAGAAAAGTTAAAACATATAATAAAAATATACCAAAATTCATTTCGAAGAAATGAAAGTCAATTATCTTTGGATGGCCGTAGGTAAACAAAATTTAAATAGGGATTAAGTATTTTCTTTGTACAGTTAGTATGATAAGAAAGTGGTTATGTGTTTGGACAATGAGACCGGGTTTCCCAAATGGACTTTTGCGGCGAGGGAACAATTGTATTTAGAAATTTAAATGAATGTAATCTTTGTTTAGATATTAAGAAAGGAAAAAAAAACCGATTGGCATGTAATTAGTTTTAGGAAATTTCTAATGGTAGGGAAAATTGGTGTTTGTTATCTGAAAGGTAGATGGGGATAAAATTGAGGAACTCGGATTGGTGAAGAAGGAAAAAGGAGGGGCTAGGTATGAAGAATGGGAGTTTAGCGAAATGTTAGAGGGTGGAAGAAGAGTCAGTTGTGAAATGATCGTTAAGTCGACTAGTGGTGATCTCTAAGAGTCTCCTGAATTAGTAAGGCAGATAAGTAAATAGTTGTGAGTTTGTTGAAATAAGTGTCCTGACGGAAGCTCATCACGTAAAGCATTGTAAGTTATATTGTTCTACTTATATTCCAAGAGTCACCGTTGCATGCCGGAACGAGAAATAGATTCAGTTTATCGAGAGGAGAAAAGGCTAGCATTGTTTTTTGAAAGATACGTGCATCTGTAGGGGGTCATTAATGACAATAGGCTTGCAATAATTTGTTGCGAGATTGCTGACTACATAGGGGGCTGCTAAGAGTAAATTGTAGGCGACCAGAGACAAGAATTTGGACAACTCATCATCCGAGAGACAGTTTTATTTTTTTTGTAGAATTATTCATAACGCAAATTTCAATAAGTACTTTAGATAGTGGTAGGGTTATTTCAATAATCAGAATAGGAAATATTATTTTTAGAGGATATTTTGAGGGTGAATTTATTTCAATGGATGCTTTTGTACCATATATGTGTTTTATTCCGTTAATCTTTGACCTTATTTATCATATGTAAAGCAAAGGAGATATTGAAGCACGAGAATATAAAACCCTGAGATTAGAGCATTAAATAGTGTGATTAAATCATAAGTGCATCATTAAAATTAAATTTAATTAATTAGTTAATTATCTAATCAAGTGCTTTGAGCACACCGATCTTTGAATATCACATTAACTGGAGCCCAGAACGTGGTGGCTTAAAAAATATCGCAGCTTTGCATTTGATGGTAGGGAAAGAGATAAGGAATAACTACAGGTGATCCAGAGATAATTTGACAATTTTTCCAGGTGTAAAAATATTTTTGATTTATGGATTGATCGTAGGTAGTTGATATTTACTGCTATTGAATTATTTAATATTTTTACCAATCGTACATTTGATATTTATTTTGAAATTTACTGATTGCATATTTGATATTTGTGGCGAAAATTTATTAAATTTGGGGAGAAATATTTGTCGTGTTCTGCAACTTATAGAGTGTTGTAAAATTTCACATTTGGCGGGGACAAAGAAAACAGTTACAAAAAGAAACAACATGTCGACCACAAGGAGGCAAAGCAAAATGCAAGAAAGCAGAGAGAATAACAGAGAAGAGGAAAAAATTGTTGAAGAAGGATTGGGTAATGAAGGAGATACAACGATTATGGAGAGAAAAGAACAGGAATTAACAGGAATAGAGAAACTATTGCAACTGATGCAACTCCAATCACAACAAATGGATAGAAATCAACAGGAAACAAAAAGGACAATGCAAGAAAATCAACAGGAATCAAAACGAGCCATGGAAGAAACACAACAAAAAATAGAGAAAAATCAACAGGAAGCAAAACGAGCCATGGAAATAACACAACAAAAAATGGAAGAAACACAAAGAGAAATATCACAGAGAATAGAACAGAAATTGGAAGAGAATGATGGCAAATTGGAAAAGCATTTGGAAAAATATGAAAATGAAGTGAAAGCCTGTTTAGAAAAAGTTAGAGAAGAAACAGAAAGGAAACTGAAGATGCAACGAGAAGAAATAGAAACTAAAATGAAGGATATTAAGACTGTGCAGAAGATGTAATTAGAACAGTTAGAAAGCAAATTTGAAAATGCAATACAAGAAGACAGGCGAGAAATAGAAGAAAAATTTAAGCAAAACGAAAAACAAATTGCGGAACTCAAGAATCAACAGAATTGTGGAGAAAGAAGGGAAATGATTATCCTTGGTACAAGCGACGCGAAAATACAATTTGGAGGGGATATTAGAAAAACACACCCAGTACCATTTGTTAAAAATTTGAAAACCAAATTGCAACATATTAGATATTTTGACGACTGCAAAGAAACAATTAGAAACCATCTGAAAGAAGGAGCAGCGTTATGGTATGAAAGTAAAGAAGATGAGTTTGAAAATTGGACAGATTTCGAAAATAAATTTCTCAACTATTTCTGGGGGAAAGTTAAACAGAGGGAAATCAACCAAGAGCTACAGAATGGAAGATATCACGAGAAAATGGGAATATCGGAAGAAAGATATGCTTTGCAGATATATAACAATTCCAAATATCTAGACTACAAATACTCTACCGAACAACTGGTAGAAATGATAAGCAGACATTTCGAAGAAACGCTGGAGGACCACGTGATTTTGAGAAACTATCAAGATATTGATAGTTTGTGCCAATTCCTTCAAGTAAGGGAAGCAAAAAGAAGAGAAATGCGAAACAGAAGACAACATGAACAATATAATGGACCGGCAAGAAGGTATCAATCAAATTATGACCAGAGAAACCGACATGCCCAATCAACAAACGAAGATAGGCCGAGAGAATACCAAAATTACAATAGACAACAAAATTATGATAACAGGAATCACGAAAAAAATAGAACATATGAAAATCACAACAGAAACAGAGATGCACAAAATCCTCCGACTAGGAATACGAACGAACAAAGGGACGGTAGAAACAATCAGAATTTCCAACGACAAAATAGAAGGGAGATGAATCATGTAACAATAGAAAACGAGGAAGAAGATGTATGCAATGAATCCAGACAGGATTTTCAATAAAGCATCCACTGAACAAACATAAACAACTCTCCGGTATATTTTGTCATCCGAGAGAGTTTATACAGTTGGCGGGAAATGAAAGACAAAGTTCTAATTCAAATTTAATATTCTTAGATGCATTTATAAAACATAAAGCGATTAAAATTTTGATTGATTCTGGATCGGAGATATCGTTAATCAATAAGAAACTAGTAAAAGAATTAAATTTGGACAGATTTGTGTATAAAATTCCTAGGGTTGCTTTAGTGGGTGCAAACAACAAAAAATTGACGACAGTAAATGAAGGTTTGGGAGTGCGGATCAGAGTGGGAGACAAATACTATATTATGCAATGTGTGGTGATCGAAGATTTAAACCATGATATGATAGCGGGAATTGATGAATTGAGTGAAAAACATATCACCATAAATTTTTCGGAGAATAAACTGGAAATCAGAGCAGAACCAGACAACATAGAAGAAGAAACGGAAATAGAGAGGAAAATAATTGTTGAAAAGATAAATGAACAGGAAAAACATAAAGAAATCAATATGACTGTAGAGGAAAAACCGAAAGTACAAAAAAAAAATCAACCAGAAAAAAAAAAGAAGGAAGAAAAAGAAGAAGAGTTCAAAAAGAAAGAAGGAAAACACGGTGGATACAAGAGAAAGACAGGAAATCGAAGATACGGAAGAATTGTCGGCAATCGACGATAAAACAGAAAGGAAGCAGGAAGAAAAGGAAGTTCTCATAAGAGAAATGAAAGCAGTAGAAACATGGTGCTCGGGATACCAAATGGAAATTGAAGATAAAAAAAAAACAGAAGAAGAAATAAAGGATGAGGACAGAGAAGAAATGGCAATAATGGACGAGAATCCAGAATTTTATGAAGAAATATTATGGACAGTGAACACATGCGAACAAAATGAGGATGAAAGAAAATTAAAATGTGGAGAAAACATGGAAAAGGAAGTAGAGAAGATTCTAGAAAATTATGGAGATTTGATTAATGAAGAAAGCCGAGTGGCTAAAAATTATGAACATTCTTTTAAAGTTAAAAACTTAGAAAATTTTAAATCCAAGACATATCCAATCCCGTATAAATACAGGCAAAGCGTCGGACAGGAAATTGAAAAAATGATCGAAGACAAGGTGATAGAAAGATGTGACTCTCCATATATCAACCCGATAGTATGCGTTAAAAAATCGAGTGGTGATTTGCGATTATGTTTAGATGCAAGAAACATTAATTCACACACAATCGCGCAATACGAAGCGCCTTTGAACATCGAAGCCATATTTGGACGAATCACAGGGTCACACATTTTTTCCAAAATCGATTTGAAACATAGTTTTTGGTTAATACCTTTGGCAGAGAAATGTCGAAATTATACCGCTTTTTCGATCGACGGAGTGGTATACCGATTTAGGGTGGTACCATTTGGCCTACAGAGTGCATGCGCTGCTTTGGTTCGCGCATTGAACACAATCTTAAATAGGCATGAAGAATTTGTTGTACATTACATAGATGATTTATTAATTTTCTCACCAGATATAACAAGCCATCTACGACATATTCACACTGTGCTAGAAGAACTGGATCAAGCGGGATTGAAATTAAATATTCAAAAGTGTCAGTTTTTCCAAAAGGAAATACTGTATTTAGGATTCAAATTAGACACAAAAGGGATTAGTCTTGCAGAAGATAGAATCGAAATTATAAATAACTACGCTAGGCCAACCAATTTAAAAACATTGCGGGGATTTTTGGGAATGGTAAACTATTTCAAAAAACTAATACCAGACATCAGCACAAAAGAAATACCGTTGATAGCATTACTTAAGAAAAATGTTAGGTGGAAATGGGGAACGGAACAAGAAATGGCTTTCAAAAATTTAAAAGGAGCTTTCTCCACAGCTGTAAGAGTACACCACCCAAGATATGATCAACCTTTCATTCTCCGGACCGATGCTTCCATAACAAAATTCGCAGGGGTGTTATCACAGATCCAAGACGATGTAGAGGTGCCAATCTGTTTTGTCTCCCGTGTAACCAAAACATATGAGAGAAAGTACAGCGTTACTGAATTAGAGTTCGCCAGTGTGTTATTTTGTGTAAATAAATTACGGTTTTACCTACTAGGGGCAAAATTCACCGTTGAAACAGACCATGCAGCTTTGGTACATATAATGAAAAATAGGCTGGTAAATAATAGAATTCATAGGGGCATTCTTTTACTTCAAGAGTATGATTTTGAATTTAAATATATCAAAGGAACTGACAATATCTTGGCTGATGCGTTGACGAGAGATGAACAATTCCGCAAAGAGGACCACAAAACTCTCCACGTTGGCATGAACATAATGAGAGAAGAAGCAGGCTTATTTTCTTTGGCTCAGATCAGGGAAAATCAGGAACAACTGGATGAAAGAGAAAAGCAAAGGGCCGAACAAGAAGATAACTTATATTTTAAGAGGGTCGATGGTAAAGAACTATATGTAATCACGGAACAGATGGCAAAAGAAGTTTTAGCAAAATTACACTGTGACAACGGACACATTGGAAGCAGGAAGGTGTGGCTTATGTTCAGGGAGAACTACATTTGTCGACAGGACTATACAATAGCCAAAGAGATGACTCGAAATTGCGAGACATGCCAAAAGTGTAAAAGTAAGAATTTCAAAAACGAAAACATCACAAAAAACGTCATAGCTCGGAAGAAACTGGATATTGTCGCCATTGATATGTTGAGCGATTTAATAACAACAACACAGAGGAATAAACACATATTAGTTATGGTGGATGTTTTCTCAAAGTATTTAAAACTGTACCCATGTAGAACCACGAAAGGAGCTGAAATACTTCGGAAGATAGACGATTTTATCGAAACAGTGGGAAGACCAGACAATATTTTGTTGGACAATGCGACATACTTTAGGAATGACCGTTTTAAAGGGGAATTAAGAGAGAGAGGCATAAATACAAAATTTGTAAGCATCCGACATCCACAGAGCAACCCATCAGAGCGTTTTATACAAGAAGTCACAAAATTTCTAAGAATTGCTGCGGAAGAACATCATCGACATTGGGACAGAAAAGTGTTTGAAATAGAGACGTATTTGAACTGTGCACCAAATACGGTTACCAAGGAGACGCCTTTATATGTAATGAAAGGAACAATGCCTACGAGACCGTGGGAAGACACCGCCCCCAGACAATACGAAGAAGTGATCGAGGTGGTTCAACGAAGATTGAGACGAAGTGGAGAGAAATATCTCCAAAGGCAAGAGAGGACCCGAAGAAGAAGGCCGGTTACATTCCAGAAAGGGGATAAAGTTTTAGTGAGGGCACTGAGGGTGTCCAATTTACAAAATGGTATTTGTGCTAAATTGATGCCGGTATTTGAAGGTCCATATAGGGTCAATACGGAAAATGGGGTAAATAGTTATGAATTAGCGCATATAGAGACAGGCAAGATACGGGGTATTTTTAACATTCACGACATTTATAAGTATCATGAGTAGAGTTTGGTAACATAATGGAATAATTTGATCCTAAAAAAACTTGTGTTATTTAAATAAATAACAGAATTTTTTCGGCAAATCAAATGGCGGGGAGTTGTTAAGATATGTAAAATTTGAATTAATATGGTTTCGATCTTAATATTTTAGAAAAGTTAAAACATATAATAAAAATATACCAAAATTCATTTCGAAGAAATGAAAGTCAATTATCTTTGGATGGCCGTAGGTAAACAAAATTTAAATAGGGATTAAGTATTTTCTTTGTACAGTTAGTATGATAAGAAAGTGGTTATGTGTTTGGACAATGAGACCGGGTTTCCCAAATGGACTTTTGCGGCGAGGGAACAATTGTATTTAGAAATTTAAATGAATGTAATCTTTGTTTAGATATTAAGAAAGGAAAAAAAACCGATTGGCATGTAATTAGTTTTAGGAAATTTCTAATGGTAGGGAAAATTGGTGTTTGTTATCTGAAAGGTAGATGGGGATAAAATTGAGGAACTCGGATTGGTGAAGAAGGAAAAAGGAGGGGCTAGGTATGAAGAATGGGAGTTTAGCGAAATGTTAGAGGGTGGAAGAAGAGTCAGTTGTGAAATGATCGTTAAGTCGACTAGTGGTGATCTCTAAGAGTCTCCTGAATTAGTAAGGCAGATAAGTAAATAGTTGTGAGTTTGTTGAAATAAGTGTCCTGACGGAAGCTCATCACGTAAAGCATTGTAAGTTATATTGTTCTACTTATATTCCAAGAGTCACCGTTGCATGCCGGAACGAGAAATAGATTCAGTTTATCGAGAGGAGAAAAGGCTAGCATTGTTTTTTGAAAGATACGTGCATCTGTAGGGGGTCATTAATGACAATAGGCTTGCAATAATTTGTTGCGAGATTGCTGACTACATAGGGGGCTGCTAAGAGTAAATTGTAGGCGACCAGAGACAAGAATTTGGACAACTCATCATCCGAGAGACAGTTTTATTTTTTTTGTAGAATTATTCATAACGCAAATTTCAATAAGTACTTTAGATAGTGGTAGGGTTATTTCAATAATCAGAATAGGAAATATTATTTTTAGAGGATATTTTGAGGGTGAATTTATTTCAATAGATGCTTTTGTACCATATATGTGTTTTATTCCGTTAATCTTTGACCTTATTTATCATATGTAAAGCAAAGGAGATATTGAAGCACGAGAATATAAAACCCTGAGATTAGAGCATTAAATAGTGTGATTAAATCATAAGTGCATCATTAAAATTAAATTTAATTAATTAGTTAATTATCTAATCAAGTGCTTTGAGCACACCGATCTTTGAATATCACATTAATATATATATATATATATATATATATATATATATATATATATATTTATATAGTATAACATATAGAAACAAGAAGTATTTATCTTCATTTAGTTTACTGTTACCGGGACCTGATGATGCTGTGCATATTATAGACAGCGAAACTGGTCGTCCGGAGTAATTAATAAAAAATTATTGTGAGTACGTATTCTACGTATCTTTTACTTACTTCATTATTTCATTTTTCTTTCAAACAAGAAGTACTTTGTTGACTCGTTTGGAAAAAAGTAATAATAAGTTTACAATATGTAAGAATAAACCTAGCATGGGCATTCTGTGGAAAACTCAAAGACATCTTTAAAATCAATACACCAATTTCTTTAAAGCGTAAAATATTTAACCAATGTGTGTTACCTGTGATGACCTATGGTGCCGAAACTTTGACATTGACAGCTACAACTTCTAAAACGCTGCAAATAGTTCAGAGGAAAATGGATCAGTGATGAAAGGTGGACGAAGAGATTACGTACTTGAGTGGAGGCCGAGATTAGACAAAAGTAGTCGAAGATCCCCTATTCGTTGGACTGACAATCTCAAGAAAATGTCAAGAAATTGGATGCAAAGTGCTCAAAATAGAACACAATGGACAAAAATGAGAGTGGCCTATGTCCAACAGTGGACGCAAAGGGCTGGGTGTTGATGATGGTGATAAAAGTATATATATGTTTATATTATTTTTGCCAAAATTCGTTTTCCTTCTGCTCTTTATATCACGTATATTTGTTGCAATAATATTTCAGATTACTCTAGAAATAAATACCCTGTAGATGTGATCTTGTGGTTACTATAATTTATGAATTATAACCAAAACATAAATCGAATATTACATTTATCCGCATGAATTCTCGACGATTGCACACTCTTACAATGTTTGGGAGTTAAAATCCCCGGGCGGAGGAAACAGCGAACACTTCCCGAAACTTTGGAGAAACAGTCTAGACATAAAACAAGTGTGTCCGTTCGCGCAGTATATTTCAAGGAGATAGCATAAGTTTGATCCATTATTGCCATACTTAATATAATGTTATTGTCTCTTATAACGTTTACGCTAACTCTGAAGAGCTAACTGAGGTCGCTAAAAAGAGTTTCTTAACATTTTATTATCTGGGTTGTTAAAAAAGGTATACATTTGTATAAATGTGTATATAGCCTAAATAATATTATAGCCAGGGAGGTACTGTCAAATTTGACCGAAGCATTTTAGCATGGCTGTTTTCTTTTTATTTAGTTAGGTGTTCCAAAGCTTATTAATAACAAATTATGTGTCAGCTGGCCCAAAACCGGGGATTTTAGACAAGAAAAAGTAAAATATGAAACTTGATGGAAAAACGCTACAACTTATATGTCAAATATTTATTTCCGTGTCTTACATCTATTAATGGCCTAGAATACATCTCTCCTAGCTTTCACTTAGGCAATCCGGGTTCAATTCCTGGCGTTGAATTTGATTTTTATTTTTAAAATTGACATTTTATTTTGAAAAATAATTATTTCTTGATAATACCACGTTTTTATTACTTATACGACACAATATAAAAAGTCTGTATGTCTTTTATAGAATCGTAAACTATGCATTTGATCACAAATGTATGAAGCAAAGTTGTTGTACATGAACCCCTGAAGCTTCCTGACCTAAGTTACTAACCTGAGTTAGTACGACCGATCTAAGTGAAAAGGGGGTTGCCTTCCCCACCCCCCTTCCGACATTTTTTATATTTTTTTGAATAAACTGTTTTTTCTTAATTTTATATGATGTAGAACCAAAAGATACGTACAACCCTAATTTTTCACTTTTCTATCACCAAACCCCTATTTTTTAATAGCAATCTAAATATTTCCCGATTCTCTATAATATATAAAAATTTCTTGCCCCGTACATGATGCAGCTGACGCTTTTTTATTACAATCTAAAATTTATAAATTATTGATTTATACTTTTTAATCTTTGCCACACTAGTCCAAGAATATTATTTTATTATTAACTAGCTGACCCGGCAAACTTCGTACTGCCTTAAAACTAAATAATCTTTAAAAGTTAAATATCTAAAAATTACCAGGTAGCCAAAAAATACTCAAAAATATTGCGTATGCTTTTTTCTACCAAATGCATAGTTTATGATTCTGTAAGGGACATACCGACAAACATTCATTTTTATAATATATTATGGAGAATAGGAAAATATTTAGATTGCTATTAAAAAATGGGGGTTGGTGCTAGAAAAGTAAACATTTAGGGTTGTATCTTTCGGTTCTACAACATATAAAATTAAGAAAAACAATTTGTTCAAAAAATAAAAAAGAATGTCGGGGGGGGGGGGCACCCCTCTTTTCACTTAGTTTGCTCGTAACAACTCAGGGACCTTCAGGGGTTCATGTACAACAAATTTGCTTATTAAGTAAGGTAAATCATAATATGATCAAATGCATAGTTTACGATTCTATAAAAGACATACATACTTTTTTATATTGTCTCGTATAAATAATAAAAACGTGGTATTATAAAAATAATCATTTTTCAAAATAAAATGTAAATTTTAAAAACAAAAAAAATTTCAACGCCAGGAATTGAACCCGGGTCGCCTGAGTGAAAGCTAGCAACCAAGTATTCGAGGCCATTAATAGATGTTAGTCACGGAGATAAATATTTGACATATAAGTTGTAGCGTTTTCCATTAAGTTTCATATTTTACCTTTTCTTGCCTAAAGTCCCCGGTTTTGGGCCAGCTGACACATCATTTGTTAATAAGCTTTGGAACACCTAACTAAATAAAACGAAAACAGACATGCTCAAATGCTCCGGTCCAATTTGACACTACCTCCCGGGCTATTAAGACACTGTGTTAGCTAATAATTTTAAATAGCTACAAAATCTCCCGCATGCAAAAAAGCTGGCAAATAACGTTCTGATAATAATTTCGGGACTTGAGTACTCTATCACATTCTGTTAAATACTTCGGCTAAATAACAACATAAAAACAATTTCCCTTTTTTTAATTTACGTGGTGGATACTTGTTTATTATTATAATCTAGTTAAATCAATAATCATGTTTTTTATTTAAATTCGATACACTGCTCGAAAGGTTTATAAGTATTGTCATTTATACAGCGTTCTCGTAGAGCTTCTTCTTCTTAAGGTGCCTATCTTCTAGAGATGTTGGCGACCACATTAACCCATCTTATTCTACTCATAGTAGCTCAAAAAAGATCACTTGACGTTAGATCAGTCCACTTCCTAAGATTGGCCAGCCAGGGTAAATGTTTACGTCCAGGGCCTTTCTTGCCCTTAATCTTACCTTGCAGAATCAACTGTACAAGTCGGTATTTAATATTGTGCGCGTAAGCCGAAGTAAGCTAATTTTCTGTTCTTTAGCCTCTGGAGAACAGTTATGTTAGTTGGGTGGTGTATCTACGAGACCCTCAACATACGTCGGTAGTACTAGATTTGAAATACCTCTAATCGTTTTATGGCATCTTCTGTAAGGCTCCAGCTTTCTACTTCGTAGAGGACACTCAAAACGTAACGTCTAAGAATTCTTATGCGTATATGATACTTAAAGATAAGTTGCAAAGAATCTTCCTGTTAAAAGAGCTTCTAGCATTTTCAATATGAGTTTTCATTTCGTAGCTATGATCCCAGGTATCCTTAATATTACAGCCCAAATAGCATATTTTCTCCATTCTTTCTAACGGTGTATCGCTTATTGTTATTTGGGCGTCTATGTTGGTGGTCTTACTAACGATCATTATGTTTGTCTTCTTACAATTTAGTTTTAGGCCGTATTTGTTACATGTTTCTACAACATTATCAATCATCCTTTGATGCGCCTGCGCATTATCTGCCAGCAATACAGTATCGTCTGCATATCTAATATTGTTTGTAAGTTGGCCGTTTACTACAATACCATCTTTTGATTCGTCCAAGGCCTCTCTAAAGATGTTTTCAGGGTATAATAATTATGTTAAGTAATGCCGGTGACAGTATGCTTCCGACTGTGAAGATTTCGGACAGTTAATTTTCGAATCGTACTGTTGCTTTTTGGTTGGAGATATAAGTTTGAGATCAGTCTTATATCCTTACCATTGAGTCCTGATGTCTTAAGGATATCGATTAGTTTCCCTCGTGGAGCTAGGTAACTTCAATCTGTACACTTTTGTGTGATCCTTATTTGTGTTTTTGTGCCTTCTTTTGGATGATTTTGGTTAAACTTTCATTTCCACGTTACTATGGAAATTATTGTTCTAGATAGTGAATATCGATATATCAACGATTTTATGTAAGGCTTTACGTTAAAGCTCAAGATTCTTTGGATATCTTTTTCCATCGCCATCGATGTACATTCTCCTGAGTTCATGTTGCTTCATATAGAGCTTCCATGCTTCGCATCCATACAGTAGGTACAATACTTTAAAGATTGAATTAAAGAGGAGGTGTTTTCTTGGTCGAAATATCTCTTTGGACCAGAGTATTAAATTCTGCAGATATTCTATAACCTTTCTCCCTCTTACTGTAGTTTATTCTATTTCCATTTCAGTCCGGTCACTATAGTTAATTATTGACAGATTCACATGTGTTTACGACAGATTCACATATAGACTCCATTCTTCATATTCTTTAAATAACCTTTTAGCCATAAATTCTAGGTCTCTTTTGTCCTGGGATATAACCACTTCACCACTTGATCATCAGAGAAATAGTACAGCCACGTACGCAGAGCAGAAAATATATGAATAAACAAGGTTGCAGAATGAAGCCCAAAAGAAACAAGAAGGAGAGGACGACCAAGAAGATCGTGGAAAAATGAAGTCGACGAAGCCATGTCAAAGAAAGGACTGGATTTTCCAGTGTTGGCTATAGTTTTTTACTGATACTGTATCATATCCTTCTGTTAGGTCACCAAATAAGAGATGATCTCTTGGTTCCTTGATACTTTTTCAGTTAGTTTGTAATGATATGATGCCACAGCGGGCGATGGGCCGATCGACCATAGACGATCGAAGGAGTATCCGTGTTGACGCATCCCCTCTTCATACCCCACTAGAGGAAACCGAAGGGGAAGTGGCACGGAGAGCGTATTTAAAACGAGAAGGAGAAGAATCATAGGATCAGTTATTCTTAACGTATTGAATTAGGAATAGCTCAATGGCAGAGATGCACCGAGTTGAGGTGGTACTTTGTCTAGGTAGGCGCCGCAGTATTGACGTGGCGTTCCACCGGAACCGTTGCCGTAGTGAGCGGCAGTAACGATGGACGGGTGACGGGTGACCGTGTGTCGCTGTTCAATGTTATCGCATTGAATTGAAATGCGATGTCTCCGGGTCTGAATGTGTGGCGAGATTGTTATTGTATATATTGTGTTGTGTATTGTATCGTTTTAATATTACTATTATGCTTTGGTGACAGTAATAAGTATAATGTATTTTTGCTTTGCAGAAGATATAATTATATTTTATTTTATTTATTTTGAACTGTATATAATTATCTTAAATATATTTACTTCGTTTTTAACCTCTGTTTTACTGAGTCTGTCGTCCTGAAAGAGTTACCCGTTACAAGTTAAGTTATGTAAACATTTGATCTTCCAGACTGGAATCCTGCTTGTTGTGGTATTTCATGCGGTTCATACTCTTATTAGATTAACGTTTTTAAGATTTGTCCATATAGTCGAGTAAAGGTAATGGTCAGTAAGATGGATATTGTAGTTTCTACAAGTCTTTTGGGCCTTTTTTGGGAATAGACGAAATCCATACTTCTTTCCATCTCCTTGTGATTTCCTTCCCGTTTGTATATATCGTAATAATTCTTTCAGATAGGACATCAACTAGTATATTATGTTACAAGAATTGGTGCTTCTGAGAGTTTTTTCCTCTGCGGTATCATGTTGTGAATATTACCAGCCAGCCCATATGAAAAAATAAGTACAAAAACTAAAAAATACTAAAATTTTAGTATTTCTTCATTGCTCAATACTATTTCTACTGTTATTAATAATAATCTACACCCCTTTAAGAATATTTAATTTTATTATAGAGACACTACATACAAGCATTTCGCAACTTTGTAATACGCGATTAAGAGTAATTTAGTAAGTTGTTGCCAGAATCACGTGACTCGGTTTTGAATGGCAGGAATTAGCCGGTGTCGACTCAGTTGACATGCAATAAGAATTGAAGTGCCAAAAGTTGTTGATCTTAAATTCTTGTTTCGGAGGACTTTGTACTTATCAACACCACGATCTCTAATTTTTTTGTCAACATTTTAACACGAACTTTAAACCGTGGCTTTCGACGGTGAACGATTTCAATTTTAGTCCAGGTATGCCCGCTACATTTGGTAAGTTGGTTTTTATCGGTGTTTTTGTATTCCCATTACTAAGTATATCCATTTTAGAATGTTTATGTCATATTTTCAAAATATGTTTGTGAAAGTTAATGTACTTAGATACCTAATGTGTGTACTAGATATATATTAAATATAGATATATATATATATATATATATATATATATATATATATATATATATATATATGTATATATATATATATATATATATACCAATAAAAGAAACGGGACGGTAGGAATATTTCGAGAATGAGACATCGGATCGAAAAACTGAAAAACACGACGTGTTTTCACATATTTTTCAACAATCTATCGAATGACATTAAAAACGACCACCACCACACCTTCTGGAGCGAGGAGAGGGTAATTTGAAATCTTAGAAATGAAAACCTCCATTTATTGTAGATTTGGATTCTGCATAAAAAAAAATAAGAAGGAACATTTTTTTCGAATTGTTGATAGATGGCGTTATAATCAAAAAACCGATTTATTGTAACAACCTAGGACCTAGGATAATTATGGAGATGGTGTAATATCTAGAGAAATACACTTCGAAATGAAAAACCAAAAAACACGTTTTTAGTATTTTTCAAAAATCTATCAAATGGGATCATACACGAGCCCGCATTACCACCCCTAGAGGTAAGGCTAGGGTAACTTTTTAGTGCAGATTTCGCTTCTGCGTAATAGTTATTTATGTACCACGACAGTAAAGTGACTCTTTATAGAACGAGTCTGATATTACGAGAAGAGCGAGAATAGCGAGCGAGGTGAGTAACAGACGAGTTCGATAAAGAGTCTTTACTGACGTGGTGCATACAAAATTTTATCGCCAACATAATTTGATGTTGGTTTTAACACTTACTTGCAATTTACAATTCAAGAACTTTTTAAACTTTAGACGTAATAATAATTTCATGACAGTGATGACAGATAATTTTTTCAACATGGCCACTTTTGATTTTTAATCGATAGTTGTCAATATTGAATAATTACTAAATCGGTAAAGTAAAATATCAGCTTTTCGAATACGCAAAAATATTTTTTTACGGATAATACTTTTTATATGAAAATAATTACAAAATACTACAGAATTTCACTTTTTGACATAAATTTAATTGAAAATATCGCAAATTTTGTAGAATATGTTTAATAAATAAAGTAAATAAATGTTAAGTTAATTCAAATAAATAATCGATTACTGCCATCGACCACTTTACATTCAATCTCGGTTAATTTGATTAATAATCGCGGTAGGTAATGTAAAATTCTTCTTTCAGTACAATAAAGTGATACTTTACTGCCGCAAATGAGAAGAAATAAGTACAATAATGAGTAACTTTAGTGACAGTTGGCGATAAAATAAGTTTTATCTAAACTTACTCCATTCGCGATAGATGGGGCTGTGATCACAGAAAAACATATACAGATTAGAAGTATTAGAAGCAAACGAATTTTTACAATATTTGCAATAAAAAATGGAAGTTTCTATTTTTAAGATTTCAATTTTGGGGTTCCCTCCCCGTTCCAGGGTTTGGGGCTGGGGGATCGTGTTTGGTATCTTTCGATAGATTTTTGAAAAATATTGAACACTTGTTTTTTAGCTTTTTGATCTAATGTTTAATTCGCCAAATATTCGACCATTGCCCTTCTTTTATCACACCCTGTGTAATGAACTGTAAATGTGGAATCTGTCTTTTTGTGTTCGATTGATCTCTTGTTCTCTGGTATAAGGGTTTTAAGGGATTTCCCTATTTTAATGATATAATTTTTTGTACTAAAGTGAAGTAAAATCGTAAAGATGGTAAAACCTTGTTTACTAAGGTTTCTTAATGGCAAATTATTTCGAACCTTCAACTTCAACGAAAATATGTTAATAATCTCATACACGATAGATCAAAAATTAAATAGACTTTAGTTAAACTAAATGTTTTGTTATAACAAATTGATGAAAAATATTTCTGTTTCAATAATACCAAACCCAAACTTTAGAGAAAGAAGTAACGAAATATTCTTCCAAAAATAAAATATTTTTATTTGGATGTCAAGAATGGAACATTTTCTAGTACTATAAGTATAAGATATATTTGGCGCATTTTGCACCCTGATGTAATCGAAAAGAAGAATCTGTAGTGGGTTTTCCATTCTGTAAAAAGTTTAGTCCCCGTGTCTTACTCACTCCAATTTAAGGCATCTTAACGGTTTTTATGGAGGTATGGATGTTATGAGCAACGTTATATGATATATTCGTTGGTTATTTCGTTTAAAGATTTTTAACTTGGAAATCTGCTTTCCGAAAAGCCACGCATTCAAAATGTTTTTTGTAAAAGGTTGTTTGATTCTTTTAAGAATATTTTATTTATTTAATATGTTTTAATTATTTAAGTATACACATATTTGTATAAATCATATTGATTTGATTGTCCTTGCATTAGCTAATTTTTTTTATATCTGTTACTTTTTATACAACTTCATGGTAAGGCAATATTTAACTTCGGCTGTCCAGTAATACAAGATCTTTTGTAGATTTTTCCATATATTCGACATTGTCTTGTCCCATTTTTGATTAGACACCCCAACTACAACAAACGTAGCAAGCTGCAGTCTTAACTGCTACCATAATGGACTAATTAATATTTCCATTGAAGCCTAAACACATGAAACCTATTATAATACACATAGACGACTTACTACTTTTAGGTGACTACACTTAACCTACAGAAGGGAAGTTTATAAATATAATTGTCATGAGTATTGTTTTACGTTTCTAATTTGTACAGCTTAGGAATGATTTGTTTCTATTTTTTGTTTTTATATTTAAGAAGTATGATATGTTACAGATGATCCCAAACCCTTTTTTCAGTGCGTCATTAATTTTGACGTCATATATGATTTTAAGAATGTCGAGAATCGGTGCATGATATTTTAGTTAAATCTAACAGTTGTCAGAACTTATATTTATGATTATATAAATATCAATATTTATATAAATATATGCTAGACTAGAATAATAATATTTAAAATATTTTAAGGAAAAAATAAATAAATATACAATACAATTTCACTATAGACCAGTTAGGATCTGTTTTTAGGTGGATGTGAGAGGTGGCATTCAGATTTTTGCGGATAAAGTTAGGTGATAACTTCTTTAATAATAATTGATTTATGCTCCTTCTCATATATATGCCCGGAACATTAATAAAAAAAATAAAATATTTAAAAACTTCAAAAAAATTTTTTTCCACTTTTTTTGCTTATAACTTTAAAACGATTCATTTTGGAACAAAGTCGTAAAGGAATAAAACAAAGATAATTAAATTTTCTATCAGTTGCGATTGGTTAAAAAGTCTTAATTTATCACCCTTGCTGCAGAATAGCAATAAATATAAAATAAGGGGGCAAAACAAGTCTGTCCTTATTCAATGATTTTCCATCACTTAGGTTACAATTGGAACCTTCCTAATTCGCTTAGAAAATTGTTGTAATGTGCTAAAACCGTACACCAAATTTCATTAAAATTGACTTACTAGATTTTGAATAATAATTTGGCAATCAAAACTTTTTTTAAAAAATTAAAATTTTTTAAAATCTTGCACAACAAAAACTAGAACATACAAAGATTTGTCATTTTTTTACATATAAAGAAGCACTCCATCTATCTAATACACTTTACAGAATTGAAATCGGATTATTTAAGCAGCCTCAGCAATGTTTTAAAGTTATAAACAATTTTTTGGCTTATAAACAAATTAGTGCTGTGGCCAGGAGGGTGTGCTTTCATGTGTACATCCTTTATTTAGATGGACTTACCCAAGATTTTTATGTATTTTTTGACCCGTAGAACACGATTTTTTTGGATAACAGTTGATCCGGATGTCGATAAGATTGTTATAAACAAAGAACTTGAGGAATTACATAACATCGATTTTTCGCAAAATAATATATTTTTTTTTTGTATTTCTTGGGTAATTCTAAGCAAAAAATGTTTTTTTGTAGGATGCAAGTTTTCGTTTTCGAGATAAATGCAGTGGAACTTTCAAAAAATCGAAAGCAATTTTTGAACGCGAATAACTTTTGATTAAAAAATAAAATAGCAATTCTGCTGACAGAATTTGAAAGTTTAAGTCAAATTATACCGGTTTTAATTATTTGCATTGCTAAAAATTAATTTTTTTATTATTAAACAAAGCTATTTGTTTATAAGCCAAAAAATTGTTTATAAGTTTAAAAACATTGCTAAGGCCCCTTAAATATTCCGATTTTAATTCTGTAAAGTGTATTGGATAGGTAGAGCACCTCTATATATTTAAAAAAATTAGCCAACTTCTAAATGGTCTACTTTTTGTTCAGAAAGATTTTAAAAAATTTGAACTTTTTTAAAAACATTTAGATTGCAAATTTATTATGCAAAATCTATTAGGTCGATTTTAATGAAATTTGGTACACGGTTTAAGTATGTTACAAAGAATTTTCTAAGCGAATTACTAAGGTTTTAAGCGACACCAAAGTGGTTAGAAACATTGAATAATAACGAGGCGTATTTTCCCCCTTATTTTGTATTTATTGCTATATTGCAGAAAAGGTAATACCTTAGACATTTTTGACCAGTCGTATATCATACAAAATTCAATTATCTTTATTTTATTTCTGTACGACTTTGTTCCAAAATGAATCGTTTTAAAGTGATAAGCAAAGAAATCAGAAAAAAATTGACGTTTTTCGAAATTTTTAAATATTTTAATTTTTTTATTAATGTTCCGGGCATATTTGAGAAGGAACATAAGTCAATTATTATTACTGAAGGTGTCACCTAACTTTATCTGCAAAAATCCGAATGCCACCTCTCACATCCAAAAATAGACGTTTTTTCACAGATCCTTACAATGACATAAAATATTTATATTTACGTCGTTGACAAATTTCTAACCTAGAATTACAAAATTGCCATTTTATCCATTAACGTTGTAAGAGAAGTGTCACAATAGATTACTTTTGTTTCAAAATATCTTTATTCGCATCATGGATTGGTTATCTATTTAAAGTACTGTAATTGTCAACCAATTATATATGTCTAAGTCGCTTTAATATGAAAATACCCTTCAACGAATACATAATTTTCGAAGTTGTATGTATAATAATCACGGACGTACGTTTTTTTCTGTCACTTCGAGCTTAATGCATTAGAGCGAGTCCAACAAACTATGACGCACTGAAAAAAGGGTTTGGAATCATCGCAGTATAATCCTTTATTTACCACTGCCCAATTTTTCATTGTACAGTTTGCTTTAAGGTAAGACGTACCTTTTTTATTGTTGAACAACTAGCAAATAATTATCTATAAAGAGTACCTCATAGTACCTTATAGATATCTTTAGGTGACTCCACTATTATACATCGGTTGTTTATTTTTATTTATATTAGTATATTATAGTATATAATAGGATTTATATTATTAAATTTGGAGTAGGGTAATAGCCAAAGCTATATTTTATAAAACTGGCACTAAAAACTAAACGAACGCAATATAAGCAGTTACATCGAAAACACTAATATAATCCAAACAAATATCCAACCGAATATTATTATCAATAACAATAATTTTGTTAATATCACACTGCGAATTCGAATTTGTTAATCAGCAACAATTAATATAGAATCAGCTCTGGCAATGTTGTAGTCTGCATAATTATCGAAATAATATGTTAACGGTCTTTGTGGCATTTAGTTAATATTATATGCAGTACACTCTGAACCAATTTCCAGTCTCATTGTAATTTTAATTTAAAAACCGATAGTTCAGTTGCCTAATATTAACCAAAAAATAACGTAGTTATTTCAAAAATACTAAATCTAAAATATTTAACAATGCGATTCAAAACTTTTTTCTATGGTGTATTCCACGAATATACGTCTGCTTTGGATTATCGCGACAACGAATATTCTAATAATTACTTAGTGCAGTCACTGAAGGTGATTATGAGCTATTATCTCCGATTTCGTTGAACCTCCATCGATTTGCACGAAAATTGGTGGGTGGTTAGAGGATATCTCAAGGAACAAAGGTGACATGGTGCCAACTTGCGCTTTTACCCTGGGGGTGGATGCCACCCCTCCTCGGGGGTGAAAATTATTTTATAAAAAATAACCCCACAATTCGATAGAGCGACAAATTATAAGCAACATTTGTTATATAAAGTTAATAAAATAAATCAAAACTTTTTGAGTTATTAAAGATCAAAGATTTTAATTTTTCGTGAGAAAAATGCATGTTTTTAACCGATTTTTCATAAATAACTCGAAAACTATAAGTTTTTACCAAAAAGTTATAATTGTCAAAATTGAGGCTAATAAAAAATCAAATAAATTCCTTACTAGAAAAACCTTTCAGTGTTTAACTGAAAGTGAGTTATAGGTAATTGAATGTATATTTCTTTCGTCGATTACCCAAATCTAAGTATTCAAGCTTAAATACCGGGAAAATGATGCATTTTATAACATAAACTTATTAAAAATTTGTCAAAGCTCATTGAAATATCTATCAAATAAGTGCTCGAACAAATTAATAGCATTAAAGTTTATGCATCAAAAATGTTTCAAAATGTATCTTTTAAAACATTTTCTAAAAAATGTTATTGTTTTTTTGTAAATAACTCCGTTAAATTTTAAAGTATTTTTTTAATTTTTTAAATTATACCTTTTTTTCAAAAATATGCATTCTAAACCGGTCAAATTTGTTGAAATAATTAACTATGATAACATAAAGAAATTCTTGTGAGGATTACTACAAATTTTAATTTTTGCGGAAATGGCGTATGTTTAGTTTTTAACTTTTTCCTAAAAAAATCGAAAGGGTTCTCTTATTTTCATCATAACTTGCTTAATTTTGATGCTATTAACTTCTACTGAAGCTCATTTGATAGGTATTCCGAAGTACTTTGACAAGTGCTTAACAAGTATATTCTATAAAATGCATCGTTTTCCCGTTATGTAAGCTTGAATACTTAGATTTGAGTACTCGTCGAAAAAAATATACATTCAATTATCCATAACTCACTTTAAAATAACATTAGTTTAGTTCTTTAAGTAGGGAGTGTATTAAATTTTTTATTACCTTTAATTTTGGTAATAATAGCTTTTTTACAACAGCTTATAGTTTTTGAGCAATACGTGAAAAACAGCTTAAAAACATGCATTTTTTAAGAAAAAATAAAATCTTTGATATTTAGTAACTCAAAAAGTATTGATTTATGTTAATAACTTTATATAACAAATTTTGCTTAGAAGTTGCCCCTCTATCGATTTCTGGTATTATTTTTAATAAAAAAAATTCACCCCCGAGAAGGGGTGGCAACCACCCCCAGGGTAAAAGCGCAAGTTAACATCATGTCACCTTTGTTCCTTGAAGTATCTTCTAACTACTTACCAATTTTCATGAAAATAAGGTTCAACGAAATCGGAGGTGAAAACCTTCAGTGACTCCACTAACTCCAATACACAACAATATAATTTGCAATTTACTTTCGTTCTTCATAGTTTGCACAGTAAAATATTCGTTGTCGCGATAATCCAAAACAGACGTATATTCGTGGAATGGGGTATATAGGAAACTTTATTGTCCCAACTCTATCTACCACTATTTTGGAGCATGCTTTGAAAACATTAAGCTGGGGAGATAAAGGTGTCTTTTCTTCATGTGCTTTATCCTCTAAGGACACTGGCGATCATCATGGCCCATTTAACTCCATCTGGAACAGTTCTGAAGCGTTCTATTGTTGCCTTTCCAGTCCACTACTTTAATTTTAACGAGGATGTGCGTGGTCTCCCCGGTCCTCTAGTTCCTTCCACTTTCCCTTGTATAACTAATCACATCCGCTTATATTTTTCATTTCTAATTATGTGATAAAAGTAGCTCGTTTCTCATCCTTCATAGAGTTCAGTAATTATTTTTCTTTTTTCATCTTAATATTTCCGTGTTTGTTACATGTTGTGTGTCCATGATACTTTCCACATTCTTCGGTAATAACACATCTCAGAACTGGCCAGTATTTTTTCAGTTGCGTCAGTAATTGTCCAGGCTTCAACTCGATATAAAAAAAGACAGAAAATACGTAGCCTCTCAATACTCCAGTCTACTTTCTACCCCCAGTTGTCTAGTGCATAATACTGTTTTCGACTAATTGCGAAAAGCGTTCCGAAAGCGCTTTTCGCAATCTCAACGCGTCGTTTTATTTCGAGGCTGCGGTCTCATTGTTTATTTATCTCACATCCTAAGTAATTGTATCTGGGTACTTTCTCTAACGATTTTCCTTTAACGTATATTGTTTCGTCTTCAATCTTGTTCTTACTGAGAATCATGATTTTTGTTTTTTTTTTGTTCGGAGCCATTCCATACCTCCCACAGTACTGCGTAGTGCAATGAACCAAAATTTGCAGCCCCCTCTGCTGACCGCAAGGAGTATTGCATAATCTGCATATATGAGATGATTCACTAATGTTCCGTTAATTGATATGCCTTCATTGATGTCTTCTAGTACCTATTTAAACGTTTCTTCACATATCAAAAAGTAGATGGGATAGTACAAATCCTTGTCGTAATTCTGTTTTTATTGGAATTTTTTTATATTTTTGTTGATCTACTCGAATTATGGCTTTGTGATATAATTTGTAATTGTTCTCTATTCTTTGCTTTGATCATCTATTCCTGTGTTTCGTAATATGTTTACAAGCCTTCTGTGTTGTATTTTGTCGAAGGCTTTCTCAAAATCAACCAGACATATTATAAAGGTATACAAATAGACAAATAGACGGTGAAACACTTAATAATCTTTGATTTTATAATGACAATATTAATTACGGATTAGGTGAAACCACCGAAATATCACAGTTTCAAATTGCTTTCCAAAAAGTGGCTCTGCAGAAAACTCGCAGTGGCTCACAGAAAAACAAGCTTATGTAAAATTCAGTCTTCAGCATACCTGTGACATTATCCGAGTGTTATAAACTTCTCCTTCTTCTTCTTCTTCTTCCTGCTTTATTGATAGGCTGATGTCCGTTCAACTTCGGTTTTTAGCCTCTTAATTTAGACAGATTTAGACAGATTTTGTGGGACCACCTTTTCCTCAGACGTCCTATTGCCCTATTTTTATAAATATAATTTTATTTATTTTCTCTTATATAAGTATTGTATACTGCTTCGTCTTTTTGTAGTGCCAACTCCCTTAATGACGGTTGGCTATAACCACTGCAAATTCATCTTTATTAACTGCTTTTCT
Source organism: Diabrotica virgifera virgifera (assembly GCF_917563875.1). Taxonomy (NCBI): domain Eukaryota; kingdom Metazoa; phylum Arthropoda; class Insecta; order Coleoptera; family Chrysomelidae; genus Diabrotica; species Diabrotica virgifera. The sequence continues at coordinate 112,824,524 of NC_065449.1, forward strand.
TAAAGGTTTCTACATATAGTCCGTCCTCTATAACTTTTCCCATGCGGTACGATTCATTTTCAATCAAATTAAGTCAAAATAGAAAGTGAAACGTACGCCGATGTGTGTAGTGTATACACTGCGGTGCAAAAAAATCGATCCACTAAAAATTTGGTCATTTTTGAAGTTTCGAATTTCCTAAACCTATTGTTGGATTTAACTGATTTTTTTACCACGTTATAACCTTATTCATTGACAATATCGCTGTAATAATATTGTTGCTAGACAGTCAAACGGTCATTGTATACCGGGTGTACGAATCAAACTGTGCCTTTTTCTCAAATTTTGCATCACCCTGTACTATTCTAGCATTTATAAAATACTGAAATTAAAACCTAACTATAGCCCCAGGTTTTCTTAACATTTTGTCTTTCGATTCATTCGATTATAATGAAAAAGTTAGGTACTTTAACAACTGGCCATGTTCGTCATCAGTACAGGGTGTTTCTAAATAAGTGTGACAAACTTTAGGGGTTAATTTTACATGAGAAAATAATCACAATTTGCTTTATAATCATAATGTCCGCAAACGCTTCGATTCCGAGATAGGGGATGTTCAATATTTTTTTACAAACTGGCGATTTATTTATTGCTTTAAAACCAGTTGAGATATGCAAATCAAATATGGTGGGTTTTAAGACGTAGTTATTGCACCACATTTTTTGACATACAATTAAGAATTTTATATTCACCATTGGCGCGCAAATGGGTATTATGACCCATAATATTAACCGTAAGCACGCCAATGGTGAATATAAAATTCTTAATTGTATGTCAAAAAATGTGCTATAACTACGTCTTAAAACCCACCAAATTTGATTTGCGTATCTCAACTGGTTTTAAAGCAATAAATAAATCGTCAGTTTGTAAAAAATATTGAACATCCCGTATCTCGGAAACGAAGCGTTTGCGGACATATGATTATTAAGCAAACTGTCATTATTTTCATGTGTAAAATTACCCCTTAAAGTTTGCCGCACTTATTTCCAAAAAACCCTGTACTGATGACGAACATGGCCAGTTGTTAAAGGACCTAACTTTTTTATTATCCAACATAAGCGAATGAATCGAAAGACAAAATGTTAAGAAAACTTGAGGCTATAGTTAGGTTTTAATTTCAGTATTTTATAAGTGCTAGAAGAGTCCACAAGGTGATGCGAAGTTTGAGAAAAAAACACAGTTTGATTCGTACACTCAGTATACAATGACAGTTTGACTGTCTAGCAACAATATTATTACAGCGATATTGTCAATGAATAAGGCTATAACGTGGTAAAAAAATCACTTAAATCGAACAACAGGTTTAGGAATTTCGAAACTTCAAAAATGACCAAATTTTTAGTGGATCGATTTTTTTGCATCGCAGTGTGGTATACAGTATACAAAATGTATATACAGATCGACGTTCGTTTCAATTTATGTTTTGACTTAATTTGACTGAAAATGAATCGTACCGCATGGGAAAAGTTATAGCGGACGGACTATATATCGTCGGCTTACTGCCAAAACCAACTAACTCCACTTTTTAAAGGTTTGAGGAATCGAGGTTTTAAACTTTAATTTGAAATGAAAAATCGTTTAAATTTAAAAATTATTTAATGACTGAAAAATATTAAAGTAAATAACATTATAAACGAAACAGTTTGTTAAAAAATAATTAAAATGGAGTGTAAGTTAAAAAAAAGTACAAAAAACATTTTTTTTCGGCACTTGTCGGGTTTTGGCTGTACAAAGTTAGTCAATTCTAGGTAACTTTGAACATCACTGGCCTCAAAATCAGGCACTTGTCTTGTTTTGGCAGAACTAGAATATTGTAAATGATAAAATACTATTGTATTTAAACAGAGATGTGCAGACAACTGCACATATCTGTTTTTGGCTGAATAAAAGTGTCATCATTGGAATTAGTTGTTTTGAGACCCTTCTGTTTCCCACAGTTAAAATCTGCTTTGAAGTGTCTGGTTTCATCAGTACATTCTTTGATAATTATTAAGTACAAAGGCGTACTTAACTCAGAATCGACAAAAAGTGGAGTTAGTTGGTTTTGGCAGTAAGCCGACGATATTATCATGCAAGCATCGTTTCCGGCACGAAGCTAAACAGCTTTGATTTAAATATGAACAACTCACACTGTCCGGAACGTATCGTAAGGACACCTCTTTGTAAAATCAGGTTTTTCGGAGACTAAGCTACGTGCCGGAAACGATGAATGCATGATAATATGTAGAAACTTTAACAGTGTCTGTGTGCTTAACCTGGTTCAGTCGCGGTCTTTCAGCCAGTTTATGTGTCATCCACTAGAACTCCATTTCCTTCAATTTCGCCCTTTTAAAAAGTCACATGCCTAACGCTTTTTCATTAAGTCAACACTACCAGTGCAAGATTTGGCGCCATAAGGAACAATAAATGGCTATAACATTTTACCATCCGATATCGGATTTGCAGATTGAGTCTTTTGTTACATAGAAATTTCCTTTTGATTGCTGTATTCTGGATCGAATTTCTGATTCCGGATCGATTAAAAAATTTCATTTTATCTGGATCCTTGTTATGACTTTACCTCTCTTGCTAACAATTGTATTACTTATATATTCATTCATTCATGAAGCATTACAATCCCTAGGGATTATAGCTAACGCCGTGGCGTTTAAAATCCTATTCATGGGGGGTTTAGGACGTTTCATCGCCGCCAGTTCATCGCCGCCGTTTCGATGCCGCCAGTTCATCGCCGGCCGATTCATCGCCGGCCGTTTCGATGCCGCCGGTTCATCGCCAGTCAGTTAATCGCTAACTGATATATTTCCGAATTTTCGACCAATTTTCGAGAGTTACATTTATTATTTATTTTTAGTATTAATTAGAAATTCTAGGAAATGCGAGATATGACCATTCCCGTTGCCATACTTAATCTTTTAATAGACTTTTAAACTTTTATAATATAAAATATAATTTAACACTACAAATTTAATACTGTTTAGTATCAAATTTAGGGGGAAGGAGAAATAAAACAGTAAATTAATATAATAATATTTTTTATCTATTTATTTGTCATAAGTTTTAAACTGAATTTAACGTCGTGTCGTGTCATCTCCCATAATACAAGATCAACTGACTAACTGGCGATGAAACGGCCGGCGATGAAATGGACTGGCGATGAACCGGCGGCATCGAAACGGCGGCGATGAACAGGCGGCGATGAAACGTCCCATTCCGTTCATGGGTGAGGTGGATTACTCCTCTATGTCATTTATAGCTTGCTGTGTGTCTTTGCTGTTCTCGTGACTCTTTTCCATTTCTTCCTGTCCTTGCACTGAACTTTCCAGTCTTTCACATTCACTGCTCTTATGTCTTCTTCTACATCATCCAGTCATCTTCTTCTGGGTCTTTTTCTGCACCTAGGCCGTGTGCAAATATATAAAATAAATAATGAAACGTATGGCAATCTTATGTGTCCAATTTTTAAATTACCGTTATGTGATTTTGCTTAGATGGCACTTCTACCCTACCATGTATTTCAGTTTCTAACTCTACATCTTCTCCCATCCTAACTTGACGAAACCATTCTAGTATTTTTTGTTCTTGAAGTTTTTTTTTTGAGACTATACTCACCCTGGCTCTTTCCCTAATCACATGCATCGTTCCGGATCCTGTCCCGTCTAGTCTTAACCAGTTGCCACTGTAACATTTTAATTTCAGCTACATACCTCAATCTTATTTACCTGGTCTCTTTATAAGCTATACTTCATCACCTTACATCTTTCCTTTCAGCCTTCCACGATTTTTCGATCCCATAGTACCTATCTCGCTCATTCGTTTTCAGTTAAACCAAGTAGGCTGTATTCTGTGGGTAATTTCCCCATCTAGTGTCCCATTTTGCGTTATGTAGGAACCAAGATATTTAAATTCCTCTACTCATCATAGTTTTCTTCAAGCAATTCTATGTCACTAACCTTCCTATTTCTCCCAACCATATGCAGTCCGTTTTCGACTTGCTAACCGTAAGTCCGGAATACAAACTTCAATAAAAAATTTATGATATAAAGTATATATTGGCAACAAGTTCCATCAGCTAAAAGACTAGATTCTGTAGTCCTCTCATATATATTTATAAAGCATATCACTATAACAACAAAAGAATTATAGGTTGCTACAATAATAATTGTAGATCACTATTGTGGTAACATTTGCGATCAAATAAAGTAACCAGCATCATCTTTTTTAGTTAGTTTATGTTTTGCTGTACCATATCCGTATTATATCATCAGTACCTAATTTGTTGTAATAAAGAGACAATTAAACTTGACAACATCGCTACCGGCGTGAGAGCCCGTCATTCGACCGGCACAGCACGCCATGATGGCTTTTCTTTCAACGTCAACGGCTGTAGAAATGATCCGCTCTGCGGAATTACTCAAAGCTTTCTTTAATCTGTTAATTATACTAGCAAGTAACCGCCAATGATGCTATTCAATTAGGAAATTACGAATTAATTTTAATTATACTGCTTTTAAACATATTTGCCATGTTTATGGTTTGTGTATACTTAATTCCGACGATCGATAAACTTATTAAACTTAAAACAACAAACTCGTCCGTCGAGCCACTCAATTTTCAATTTCTTTCTACTACAGTGGCAGAGGCAACAGGAATTTTGAAATACACTGCGGATCATTAAAAAGAAGCCACCTAGAATTTTATATGAATTTTTCAATAATTGTAAGTTTACACAATTTATTCTATTAGAACTAAACTCCCACAATGCAGAAACACTTTTAGGCCTTGCCAAACGGTGCCGACAGGTCAATTAAGGGTAATCATTTTGCAAAATTGATATCAGTTTTACGACGTCGGATAAGTCACGTGTTTTTTGTACCTTATTTTTCTTGGAACATGGCTATTCTCTTTTTCAAAAATCTTTAGTATACAGTTGTTCAAAGAGTAAACTTGTACAATTTTTAAATTTAAAACTATGGCTGAGAGATTTGCTAGATCTGTTCAAATTTTTACTTTGATTTATAATGGAACGAGTTAAAGATAAGTGGCCAGACAGCTTGGAGTCAGTCGTTTTATGGTCAAAAAAAATACCAACGACGCGTAGAGATTGGATCTAACGAACGAAGATCAGGATTAGGCCCGAGAAAAATCACAACGACCAGAGAAGACTGTTCTTAACAACGCACTTCTTTGAAAAATCGGTTCTTTATGGCTAGAACAATCTAAAACCGTTTTAAAGATGTTCACGGGTGGACATTAAGCACTTCTACCGTGAGTAGAATGTTGAGAGAATTTGGTCTAAGAGCGCGCTGCCCAGCAACAGGACCTTTGTTAACAGCAGCACATGTACAACGCCGATTTCAATTTGCTAGAAACCACGAGCATTGGATGATAGAAGACTGGAAAAATGTTTTGTTTAGTGATGAGCCCAGGATGGTTCTTTATGACTCAGATCGTCGCATCAAAACATACAGAAGACGTGGGGAACGATATGCTGCTTGTGGTCGACAAGCAAGTGTTTTTGAAGGAGGTTTGGTAATGTTTTGGGCAGGTATTTCATTCGAACTCCTTACTGATCTCGTGTTTATTGATAGAGGAGCGTTGAATGCTCACCGATACAATATCGAAACTCTAGACGGGCATGTAATGCCTTTTGCTGGGTTTATGGACGAAAACTTTCTTTTCATGCAAGACAACACGCGACCACACGTAGCCAGGATGGTAACGCCCGGTAATACCTGGAAACCGTCGGTGTGCCAAAAATGAATTAGCCGGCTTAAAGACGAGATTTGAACACGATTGAGCATGTTTGGGACCAAATCAAATGAAGAGCAAGAAACAGAATACCTGCTCCAATAAATCGTGTGCAGTTTCGGTTGGCGCTTATGGAAGAATGGGAAGCTTTTCCTCAAGACAACGTCCAGAATTTGATCAATTCAATGACACGTCGAATGTGGAGTGTAATTCAAAATAGAGATGGTAATACAGAATAATAAAAATCACGACTTTATTGTAATTTTTATAAAGAAAACGGAAAAAATAAACAATGTTAATTTTTTTAATTTTCCATTAAAATTATCATTTTGGGAGAAGTTTTTTTTTGACATTTGTTATTTAAGAAATTATTGAATACTGCTTTAGATCATATTCTTAAACATTACACAAACATCTAATGACAATAAATATGTTGTCGGATTCGTAAAAATTAAAAAATGACAAGAATTTTAGGTAGGGCCTCTTTTTAATGACGCGCAGTGTATATGGGCTTCATCCAACGTATATTGTTTATGTCAAATTGCTCAGAAAAATTAGAAAAGTTTATAAAAATTAATAACGTTAACATGTTTGCGTAAAAATCTAATAATTTCGATAGCTACAAACTCATGTCCCAGTATAAACAAAAAAGGTAGGAAACATTTTTTAGTAAAGTTTTGACAGATAATTTTATAATATAACCTCCGTTTCGTTGTTTTTTGATGATAGATACAGCGAAAGTAAATTTTGTTTTTTCGTTTTTACATCGTATTCACATTAGCAAACCTTGTTGTATTTCATAATAAGTATTAGTTATAATAGTATATAACTTGTTAATATAGTGTATATAATTGTCGCAGTAATCGGCAAACTGAAAATCCTTTTGCAATTACTCACATAAAAAATGATGGAGAAAAAGAAGTAAAGAACGAAGTTGCTATAATTTACTAATGAGGTAAGTACAGACGAATATGAAATGTTTGATATTATTTTAGTAATAGTATCAGTAGATTTTGCTGTAACTCTTCAGTTAGTCTGAAATAACAACAGAATGGCTGAAGTCCGAGTTTATTGCATTTACAAAAAAAACCAGGAGTCAAAAAATACGAAGAATATCGTAGGATAAACCTCCATATATCCGTAAGATAATAATACAGCCCAATACATAAAGATAATCCATAAAAGAATTTCCAACACATGTTTCGTTGATTACGGGAAAGCGTGGGAACGAGTACAGAACACCAACATCATGCAAATAGTAAAATAAGCAGGACTTTAACAGCAGGATTTTAACAGCAGGACTTTAACAGCAGGACTTTAACAGCAATACTTTAACTGTAGGACTTTAACAGTTATTGGAAACCTTTACTGGAATCATACCGCAAATCTCAGAGTTAAAGGTAAACACACCGAATATATGAAAATCATGCGTGGAGTGAAGCACGCAAACCTATATTGTAGATTGTAGTAGTAGTAGAAAGAGCAGTAGAAAGAGTGACGCTCTACAACTACCTCGGCACCATAATAAATGAAGAATGGACCAACAACCAAGAGATAAGAGCGCGCATCGGAAAAGATAGATCCACATTCAACCGGATGGGGCACTCCTTCAAAAGCCTCTTTCTTGGTATAAAAGTAAGAATGCTGGGATGTCTTTGTCTTCTCTGTCCTTCCTTATAGTGTTGAATCGTGGATCTTGGAGACGAAGATAATATATGTGCAGAAGATTGGAAGCATTTGAGATGTGGCTATAACGGAGACTACTTAAGATGCCATGGACTGAAAAAGACACATAACGAGGTCCTCAGAATGATAAGGAAGAACAGAGAGGTACTGACCACCATCAAATCTCAAAAGGTATAATACTTCGAACACATTATGTGAAATGAATCCAGATATGACCTACTACAAGCCATCCAACAACGAAAATATTTGGAAAGCGAGGTCCAGGAAGAGTAAGAACATCCTAGTTAAAAAAACCCAGAACTTGGTTCAATACAACATCAGTGCATTTTTTCCGCGCTACTGCAGATAAAATAAAGATTGGCATGATGATTTCCAACATTCGTCACGGATAGACACATCAAGAAGAAGAATTTCAGGTAGTAGAGAAGATGAAACGCTTAGTAGATACGGAGAATTTACTTCAATGATCACGGAGGCCATGCAACTGATTTTAGTTATGAAATGATAGAGAAAATTCTTATGGAAAAGTGATATCGATGAGATTTAAGAGTTTAATGAATTACTGAATTTCATAAAATTCTTCAGAGGTAACCATATGTAACCAAAGAAGAGAAACTCCAAGAAATGTGATGACCATAGGATTATTAGCCTGATGAATCATATGCTGAAGCTTTTCATACGAATAATGCACAACAGAGTATATAATAAACTAGACGAACACACTGGTCAAATTTTGGTTTTAAGAATGGCTTTGGAACAAGAGAAGCACTTTTTCAATACGTGTGCTAGTTGAAAGATGTAGAAATGTCGATTCTGATGTATACTTGTGTTTTATAGACTCAGAATAGTCCCTCCTTTCACGGAGAATAGTCCCTCCTTTCACGGTTTTTGCTCTAAATTTTAAAGAACCGCTTGGATTGACATGAAATTTGGCATACGTATAGCTTACATGTCAAAGAAAATAAGTGATATTGTGCCGATGTGTGCTTTTGACCTGGGGTGACTTTCACCCCCTCTTGGGGGTGAAAAGTCCGGATGAAGTCCGGAAATGGGTAAGATGACTAATTTTAAGTAACTTTTGTTCTATAGAGCTTTTTCGCCACGTCAACACTTTTAGAGTTATTTGCGAGTGAATATGTTCATTTTTCAACAAAATAACCACATTCTTAGACGGTTTTTCGCAAATGACTCAAAAAGTAAGTATTTTGTCGAAAAAACGTTCTTAGCAAAAATATAGCCTATAAAAAAGTAAAAAAAAAATGGTGTACACGTTAGGTCTCTGGATCTTGCAGAACCAGAGTTATAGCCAATGAAAAATAGATTCATATTCACCAAATTTCAAATAGAATATTTCGACGTGAAATATCCAAAAACTGAAGCACTTTTTGGGAAAAACCCATTATAACTTTTTTAAAGTGTTTAAAAAAAGCTTTATTTCTGTTTTTACAAGAAGTTTCTAGCATTAAATTTAAGCAAGTTACGCTCAAAATAAAGTTGGTCCCTTTTGTTTTTGCAAAAAAAAATCGGCTCCCTAATTAGCAACTTAAATGAAATTAATCGTTACCGCTCCACAAATTATTTTACTTATGTTGTGTTTATATGATCTGTAAGTTTCATCGCTTTAAAGTGCTTATTTTTGAAAAAATTTGGTTTCAAAGTAAAATTTTTAAAAATTTAAATTTTGAAAAATATGATTTTTTTTCAAAATAACTTAAAAATTGTTAGAGATACCAAAAATCTCGAAAAACAAAAAAAGTCAGATTTGCTTTTCTGAATATCATGTATTTTTTTGTTTTTCTGTTGGACAAAAATTGATTGAGATTTGGTGTTTCTAAATTTGCATACATTCGTGATCAGTGACTCGTTCAACCCATTTTAACTACAGCCCTTTCAATGATAAGGACTTTGAACCGATGAAACTTACAGATAATATAAACAATATATACACGAGTCAAGAAATTTGTGAAGTCGTAACGATTAAGTTCATTTAAGATACTAATTAGGGGGTGATTTTCTCGATTTTTTACCAAAACCAAAAGGGACTAACTTTATTTTGAGCGTAACTTGTTTAATGTTAATGCTAGAATTTTTTTTATAAAACAAAAATGAAGCTTTTTTGAACACTTTAAATAAGTTGTAATGAGTTTTCCCCGAAATGTGCTTCATTTTTGGTTATTTCACGTTAAAGTATTTCATTTGGAATTTGACGAATATGAACCTATTTTTCATTAGCTATAACTCTGCTTCTACTATGTGTAGAGACGTGATATATACAGCATTTTTTTTTAAATTTTTTACAGGCTACATTTTTGCTACGAATGTTTTTTCGACAAAATACTTACTATTTGAGTTATTTGCGAAAAACCGTCTAAAAGCCTGGTTATTTTGTTGAAAAAATGGACATATTCACTGCCAAATAACTCGAAAAGTATTGACTTAGTGAAAAAACTATAGAAAAAAAGTTACTTAAAATTAGCCAGTTTATCCATTTCCTGACTTTCTTTGGACGAATATTTTTTTCACCCCCAAGAGGGGGTGAAAACCACCCCCAGGGCAAAAGCATATATCGGCACAATATCACTTTTTTTCTTTGACTTGTTAGCTATGTGTATGCCAAATTTCATGTCAATCCAAGCGGTTCTTTAAAATTTAGAGGTTTTGCAATATTTTACCGTTAAAGAACGGACTAGAAGGCTTTTGACCCAGTGAAACATGATAAACTAATAGATATTTTAAGGTAATGTGATATCTATGATAAAGGCTTAAGGATCCTTTCAAACCTCTACCAAGAACAAAAGGCTAAAATTAGAATAAAAAGTGAAACATCTGGAAATATTAATATCGAGAAGGGAGTAAGACGGAGATGTGTCCTGTCACCTTTGCTGTTTAACGTTTACTCTGAGAAAGCTTTGGAAGGCACCTCGGATGCTAGAATTATAAACGGGCAATGTATAAATAACCTGCGATACGCCGATGAGACGGTCATTCTGGCATATAATGCTGAAGCACTGCAATGCATAATGGACCTAGTAACGACAGCCTGTAGAGAATTTGGAATGAAACTGAATACAAAGAGGCACCAAAACAGAAGGGTGAAGGTTAATGTCGACGGAACAGATCTGGAAAGAGTAACAAGAATAACGTACTTTGGAAGTAATCTTGATGAAACTTGGGACCACTCACTAGAGATAAGAACACATCTGGAAAAGGCGCGTACAGTGTTTTACAAAATGCAAAAAGTTTTATGCAACCGCCAGCTGGGTATCTCATTGAGAACTAGAATACTTAAGTGTTATGTTTTCTTCACCTTGCTCTATGGTGTTGAAGCCTAGACAATGACAGAAGCAACACAAAAAAGAATCCAAGCATTCGAACTGGTGTTACCGTAAAATGCTCAGAATATCCTACATGAGGGATACGACGAATGCGGAAGTCTTTCGGAGGATGGAAAAGAACGGAAAACACAATATTTTGGTCATATCATAAGAAATGAGAAGTATGAACTGCTTCAACTTATCGAAGTTAAAATCAATAGCAAAAGGGGACCAGGGAGAAGACGTAACTCTTGGCTTAAAAACCTACGACAATGGACGAACATACCTCCATAGAACTATTTGCGGCTGCAAATAAGATTAAATGGGCAAATGTAATGGCCAACGTCTTTAAGGATAAAAAACCGTAAGAAGAAGAAGAACCATATGTATACACCCCTCCGATGATCCTTATGAGGGTGAAACGTACGTAAGGGCGTTTATGGTCCTCTCTGAACGGATGATTTTAAGAACTTTTAAGGCAGGTACTTTGGTTCTTCCTATTTCTTAAAAAAAATTTACACTCCAAACTTCTTCTTGTTTTGAAATTTACAATGTAGTTTTTTTAATGGCATAATGAATGGCATTCAGCCAGTCGCAATCAGATTATAGTGTAATGTGTAGTGTGTGTGTTGAATAAATGTCTTGTTACTTCGACTTAAAAACGACTTCGACTTGTAAAAAGTCGACTTCATTGCCTTTAAAAAGAGACGCTTATTATATCCGAACGTCTGTGGTCCCTCAGGTGAGTACAATATAGTTAAATGGTGTCATATGCGACACCATCTGACAGTTTATGTCTAAAATAATACTCTTAAAGCTCTAGCGTTTAATTTATACATGATTTTATTTTTAGCTTGCTACTCAGACTATAAAAGCCAAACGCCCTATTTTGAATTTAATTTAGGATGTTTACTTTAGAAAAAAAAAAGCATAATAGTAGCACCCCACTGCCGCCAAAATGAAAACCGTCAGTTTCGCTCCCTTTATTATATATTTTCCGATACTTTTATCAAAATATATACTTTCAATTATCGATTCCGTGGTTTAATTTACTTGTAGTGCACGTTTTCGAACACGCAGCAGGCCTTTGTTAATTAAATTAACTAACTTTTTTCATAGTCGTAATATAATACGTTTTTTTGTTTCCAAACTCCTGCTCGCTTATTGGAGGAATGGTTTATTGGGTGTTCATTAGCAGGGTAATGAAAAACATTAAACAATGCAATGCCGAGCACCAGAGTTTATAAAAGAAAGGCAGTTTTAGAAAGTTCTTGATAAATTGTGGAAGAAAATTGAAAATTGCTTTTTCAAGTTTATATTATTTATTTAATTAAGGTGGGATTTTGTTGCGAAACTTTTAAAATCAATTTTCAGCGAAAAGGGGAAAGGGCAACTAAAAAAACTGGTCATTTTTCATGCAATAAAAAATAACAAAGGAGATCATACAAAAAATTTTAACGCTTACGATGATGAAATCGAAAGTCCTTTATTTAATTAAAAAAATATCACAGACTTGATCCATAGACGCGCTACATGTCACTTGTCAAAATTGAAGCTCAATGGACCATTAGTTTACAAAGTTCAACAACGGAAAAACTTGAATTTTGTGCGTTCGTTGCAATCCGGGACTGCACGCTGGGGTTTGTTTTGGTTGGATCAGGGAGAGCAGCATATGTGCCTCCTGATGAGAGACTAATAAGTTTCGAAACCGGTAGGGGTGCTTGCAGCACTCTCTGATTGGACTAGAATATGGTTCGGCTGTGTTTTCGTTTTGCAACGAAATTGAAAATGGTTATTCATTTTTGATTTACATTTACTCTGTGTGGAGTATGAAGGGAACCATTCTCGTTGGAACGTTACCGCGCTGAGCAGATGGGACGTGAATTGTAAATTGTAGAATTCCCTCATCTTCCTTAGTCTCAGCATCCGTATGGCTTGCAAATTGTAGAAGCCTCGGAGGTGTAACCAGAGAAGGTTCCCATTTTTTTCATTCTGGTGGGATGTAGAATAGCATTATGTTGTTTTATATGCCATTAGAGTGAAAACTTAGTCTTTTTAAACATAATAATTTAAAGTCATGTCAAGATTTATTATCTATCATTATTTTTGAATTGAAATATTTTCATAAATTATAATAAAACACGTATCAATGTATGGATACGTAATCGAGATGACGGAAAATTACAATTGTTTTAGTTTTTAGTATATTAAAAAATGCGGTCTGTCGCACAGCCCCGTTTTTACCTAGTTATAATATTTTCGTTGAACTGGCAACGTTGCCTTAGAAATTAGAATGACACTTGTGACAAGATCAACTTACACAACTTGAAAAACACGATTTTCGGTTATAAGAGTTGTACCAGTTTTTTTTGACGCGAAGTGTACCATACGCAAAAATGAAAAAATACGCTTGTTTTATACAGACTTCATTATATTTAACTAAATATCATTTACAAAAAAAGTAATAAGCAAATATAAAGTTTTTTACACTGTATAACAGAGTATAGTGTGATTTTAGCCTCTATAAGCAAAAGCATATTTTTTATGTAATAAAATATGTATTTCTAGCCTTTTCATATAAAAATGTTTATATACATTTTAACTTTATTAACTATGGAAAAAAATAAATGGAAAAAACTGTATTGTTTTTTAATTGATTTCATATTATGTTTTTTTCCATTTTGTTTTATATGTTTTTATTTTAATTGGTATATATACATATAGTGAGCAACGAAAAGCGTTATAAAATTGAGCTATATACGATATGAAGATATTGAGAGAAAATCCTGGATAGGTATGGTATATTAGTTTCCTGGATAATAGGTCGTGGCCTGGAATTATTATTTCTTCTTTGTGTTTCCGCCGCTTAGACTAACATTATCAAAGACAGTGTGAAACTAGAGTTCTTCCAGGTTTAGGCTCCAATTGTGTAGCTTTTCGACCCATTTTTGCGAGCCTTTTTAAATTTTTGCATAGTGTGGACATTTATTACCTGGGTTTCTGTACAGAAAACTTAAAGTTGCTCTGTTTTTAGAATCTCGGGCCTGGTCCTGTAAGATAAATGGACTGGTAATTGATCCAAAAACTAGATTCCATTTCAAATCCATGGACTAGTAATTAATCCACTAACAAGCTGCACCATCCAATAGAGACCTGATAGAGAAGTGACTCCGACAACATTGTCAACTTTTCATCCAGCAGCCCTACACCAAAAACAGCATTTGAAAAGTTAAGTGTTTAATAAGGACATTTTTCTTTATTCTTAAGGCCTTCAGCCACTTCTGTCATCAAATTTTGTTTTGACCTTCAGTCATTGTTATAGACCTTCAGCCATCTTGTACAGGACTTGCTGTACCGTAGACACACGTTTGCCAATTTATTGAATAAAATATGTTTTGTTTCAATTATTCTGTTATGCTTTGATCTCCCTTGTGACCGTTCTTTCGTTCTTGCTACTATTGTCTGTCTAGGGATTAGCTGACCTATCTCTAAGTATAGTTAGCCAGGTACGGATCAATATTATTGTCTTTGTGACAAGATGGAATATAAATACTTGGGGGTAACTTTAACAAATACAGGATCATATGGATCAGATAAAAAAAAAGACAATAAGACAACAATTACACTCGATTATAAGGAGCTTCCATATAACAAGCAAGACTAAACGCCAAATATTTAAGAAAATAGTGGAAATCTGCTTACGCATGGCATGACATCAGAGACGCAAGTGACAAAGAAAATAATGAAAAACAGATAAAATTCATGGAAATGATGTTTTTTAGAAGAAGTTGTAGATTGAGACTACTAGATAAAGTGAGAAAGAAACGAATTATACAACTAATGAATGTGAAGTAAACACAAATCACGAAATTAGCCCGGTAAATGACCATTTTGGAGTGTAATTTTCAGAGGCAACTCCTAATTGCATGAAAATTTGAATTTAAGTTCTACTTACTCTCCACTTCAAAGTTGAATTTGTGCCGTTGGTTACGTTTACTTGGGGGGTGATAGTCACCCCTTCTCGGGGGTGAAAAAACGTGTGTTTAAATTAAGCCCGGAAATGGATAAAATAACCGAATATAAGCAACTTTCGTTCTATAGAGTTTTTTATGTAAGGCAATACTTTTCGAGTTATTTGCGATTGAAAATGTTTACTTTTTCGACAAAAAAACTACATTTTCAGACGGTTTTGCGCAAATAACTCAAAAAGTAATTATTCTATCAAAAAAAATTTTATTAGCAAAATTGTAGCTGATATAAAAACCAAAAAAATGGTGTTTCAGTAAAGTTTATAATCCGAATAAAAGCAAAGTTGTAGCTCATGACATGAATAAAAATACATTCTTATTCGTCTAATTCCAAATCCAATATTTCAACATGAAATCACCCAAAAATTAAGCAATTTTCGAAAACCTGATTAATTTTATTTAAAGTGTTTAGAAAAAGCTTTATTTTTATTTTTTACAAAAGTTTCTAGCATCAAAAATAAACGAGTTACGCTGAAAAAGAAGTTAGCCCCTTATTTTTGGAAACAAAATTGTGAAAATCTACCTCTATTTAGCACCCCAAATAAAATTACTCCTTACTGCTTTACCATGTTTTGCTTTAAATATATGTGTATTGTTTATACGATCTGGAAGTTTGACCGGTTTGAAGTGCTTATTTTAGAAAAAATTTGGTTTTATAGTAAAAAACATTTTTCTAAAAATTTTGGAAAAAATTCCTTTTTTCAAAATAACTTAAAAAGTATTAGTAATAAGAAAAATTTTAAAGAGTAAAAAATGTAGGTTTTGCTGTTATAAATATGCTAGTTTCATTTTGTTTTTATGTAAGAAAAAATTGGTTAATATATTATGGCTGTTCATCAAATATTGTATACACTCGTGATTAGTGACTCGTTCCAGCCCTTTTATATATAACCCTTTCAAAAATAAGCACTTTAAACCGGTATAACTGACAGATTCTATAAAAAATATACAAGTAAAGTAAATTGCTTATAAGGCGGTAATGATTAATTTCATTTGGAGAGCTAAACACGGAAAGATTTTCATGAATTTTTTTGTCAAAAAAAAGGTGGCTAACTTTATTTTAAGCGTAACTCGCTTATTTTTAATGCTAGAAACTTTTATAAACAATCAAAATAAAGCTTTTTTTAAACACTTTAATTAAATGGGTGGTTCCCGAAAAGTGCTTCATTTTTTGGTTATTTCACGATGAAATATTCGATTTGGAATTGGACGAATAAAAATTTATTTTTCATGAGCTGCAAATTTGCTTCTGCTGGATCTACAGACTTCGCGGATGCACAACTCTTTTCGTGTTTTCTAAGCGAAAATATTTTTTTCGATAAAATATTTACGTTTTGAGTTATTTGCGAAAAAACGTCTGAAAAAGTAGTTTTTTTGTCGAAAAATAAACATTTTCAATTGCAAATAACTCGAAAAGTATTGACTTAAATAAAAAACTCTATAGAACGAAAGTTGCTTATAATCAGTCAGTTTATCCATTTCTTATCTAGAACTTATGTTTTTTCACCCCCGAGAAGGGGTGACTGTCACCCCCCAAGAAAAAGCAACCAACGGCACAATTTCAACTTTGAAGTAGAGGATAAGTAGAACCTCAATCCAAATTTTCATGCAATTCGGAGTTGCCCCTGAAAATTACACGGTATCGCCGTATTTCCCGTTCATTTACTGGGCTATATATAAAAACGAAATATTCGAATTACTCTGGTATGGAAATATGCGAAGTATGGACGAGACAATAGTACTGTTAAGAACTTGAAAATAAACACCAACTAGAAGGAGAAAATAGGATATTCTAGATTACACAGGAATGGCAAATAAAAAAGCAGTGAAAAAAAGAGATCTCACTGAAGAAGTCGATGGCGATTGGGTTGTAGTAAACGGCCAATTGGATATGTTGTGTAAAGCCACGAAGTAAGTTTCTTCAGAATATTAATAACCTCTTGATATATAAAAATGACAGCGTGGCCACACTAGTACGGCATTTAATGTGAAAATTTTAAAAGAAGAAACTCTAAATTTGTCGGATGTATACAGTTGAGTCCCTGAATCTTTACCCGTGCGTTATCATTTAAAGCATACGAAATAAGTCGATGATAAGTCGGAAATTGAAATTTACTAAACGCAACAGCAAGTGACAGTAAGTGACTTGCTGTTGCGTTTAGTAAATTTCAATTTCCGACTAATCATCGACTTATTTCGTATCCTTTAAATGATGACGCACGGGTAAAGATTCAGGGACTCAACTATATGTGTTACAGTTCAAGTTGATTCTCAGTTAGAGTTGACTATTCCTAGTTCGAGTTGACTATTCCTAGTTCGAGTCAACTCCAACTAAAACGAGCAGTAAAAGTTGATTTGAAAAATTTAATTCAACTTTTACTAGATTGAGTTGACTATTCCTGAATCGATTCAGTAAATGTTGATTATACGAGTACAATATCACGTGCTTTTTTGATGACTGAATCTCTTTGTTTTGGCCGTTTCAACTACTTTTCATGATTGGACAGGATATTGGCCAGGAAATGAAGCTGAAAAAATTGATTTGTACAAAAAATTTGGGATTAGGCTCATTTTACCCTCTAGTTCATTTTCTATATTAAGCCATTGTACGCTTTTGGTTTTTTAAGGGTGATAACTACCCCTAATTTTAAAAAAATTATAAAATAACCTTTTTAAACTTTAATATGGTCAACATTTGGTTTTTATTAGGTAAATAATGATTATTTATGCTTTAGGATATAATATCATATTTTAACTTTTAAAACCACCCTTGTTGGAGCTATATATAAAAAGTTTATTTATCCTAAAAAAATGATTTCGGCTTGCACCGATTTGCATAAAAATTTGGGATCAGGATCATCTCACCCTGTACTTTATATTCTATATCATGCTCAAGGGCGTTTATTATTTTTAGAGGTGTAAAGTACCCCTTATGTTCAAAAATTATATAAAAACATTGTAAACCTTAATATGGGCATTAAAGTCTAATTCCGTCTGCAAAATGGGAAAAATGCAAAGTTTTTCCATTATTTGGCATTGAATATTTCAAATTATGCATTTGTCGAAAAAGCTAACCTTAAACATGCCATATCTCAGTTTGTATTGGTTGCAGAAAAATTATAAAAATTTATTTGGTTTGTGTCTTTAAAAGATAATAGTTATTTTCCTAACAAGTGCAGAAAGTCATTATTTTCCGCACGCGACTGCAGTCGAGTGCGGAAAAGAGACTTTCTGCAAGAGTTAGGAACAATATTTTTTCTAAGAGTCTTTAAAAAATTACCAAATCTTAATCAATTAACTTAATTAATATGAAGATACATACACAAATTAATTCTTTGACAAGGTTTTCAAAACCAAACTTTCAATATAATTAGTTAGCATGACGACGATCTTGGTTTCCATGACGATGATTCAAAACGACTGTTATTGTCTACCGATTTGACTTTCGAATATTATGTCAAAATAATTTTATTTCATCGAATTGTCCCGTTAATTTCATTAAAACAGGAACACAATAAGATATAGTTGAAATAAATTAGTAAATAATATCTAAATATTAGTTTATTGCATGTATTATAATTACTTTAAGGCCATATTAACATATCTAAATTAACACGCGTGCAGAAAAGTAAAAACCACGTGCGGAAAAGTAACACGCGTGCGGAAAAGTAACACGCGAGCGGAAAAGTGAAACTTTCTAAACTAAAATGCGTGCGCGAAAGTAGACATTTTTGCACGCTCGTAGAAAATTTTTTTAAAGCTACAGTTTTTTTAATTAAATGTATATTTTTAAGTTATTCTTCTAAAAAAGTCGATCTCCTAGTCGAAAAACTGTTAAGGTAGACTTCCGCACCAAGAGACCGAGACAGGAGACCGCGACAGGCGACAGATAGGCGAGGTCTCCCCACGACTGCTCTCAATGCAATTATATCAGGGTAGTTCTGCAGCCCGCGACCGAGACCAGCGACCAACTATCGTCTATTCGCGACCTATCTGTCGCCTGTCGCGGTCTCCTGTCTCGGTCGCTTGGTGCGGAAGTCTACCTTTACCTTCAACCGCGAATAACTCGAAAAATATGAGTTTTACGAAGAAAACGTAAAGAACATTTTTTT
This sequence comes from Diabrotica virgifera virgifera, assembly GCF_917563875.1. NCBI lineage: Eukaryota > Metazoa > Arthropoda > Insecta > Coleoptera > Chrysomelidae > Diabrotica > Diabrotica virgifera. The sequence goes on from NC_065449.1 coordinate 112,843,451, forward strand.
TAGAATTGCATTTTTTATCGATTTCCATGGTCAAAATGTAATGAAAAATTTCCGCCCCCGAGATGGGGTGGCAACCACCCCTAAGCTTTTAGGGTACAGGGGCATGATATAGAAAATTATCCTTGGGCTATTCCCTACCTTCTGTGAAAATTTCAAGTAACTCCGTGCTGGACAAAAAAATTCCAAAATGCTTCATTTCCTGGCCTAATATGCAATAACATTATTTAATTTCTAGAATCGGTTGTTTGTGTGAATCAACTTTTACTAAATGGTATTGGGAAGAGTATACTTTAACTAGTTGGAGTCTACTTTTACTAGTAAATGTTGAATAAAATTCTTCACTTTATATTTTATAATCAACTTTTACTGAAACCAGCCGTTTGAGTTGACTCGAACTAGGAATAGTCAACTCCAACTGGATAATCAACTTGAACTGTAACATATGCATTATGTTCAAATATACAATGTTAGAATATAGGAAAAGATTGCAAAAGGAAACCAAATTACATCGCAGCATGGAATAAACGTGGTAATTATTCGTCTCCACTCAATTTTATTTTACAAAAGTATATAAAGTAGCTGCCAATAAACGGTGACTCATCACTTGGTAAAAACATATTGCGTTAACTTTAATGAAACGTTCATGAACAGTGTTCTTTAGTGACGTCAGTCTCGAGCGCGTTTTTTCTGTAACCTTTTAGAGTCTCGGTGGTAAAAATTCAATATTAAAGCCCGTACGCGATTTTTGCATCGAAAAGTGAGTAAATTCCATCGTAACCGGTTGAATCTTTGATAAAGAGAAACCCTAGGAGTCGATAGCTCTGTAAGTTAATTAATCTATCAATCAGTCAGGGATCGGAGTGCACTCTAATGCATTTCTGTTTGTAGCGTGTACGGTATTCTCTTCTCTCTGAATAATTTACTAAACATTAGCACTCAGCCACCGGTCGTAACCGTAAATGCTCTCCAGCGATCCGTTTATACACGACAATCGGTCCGCCAGACGTTGGCACGTACCCCGGCCGATCCTTTGGCTTTGCTTTTGCCATACTTTCTTTGATCTCTCTTTCCACAACGTAAATAGCTGCACGGATCTAAAAATCCCTCAATGAACACCGGCTTTCGTTGTTTTAGAGCTCTGAGCTCTGTCTTTCACATTCTCTACGATTATTTTTTCATTATTCGTTTTCACTCCTTTATTTTTACTTAAACTGGGTCGGTTGTCGAAGTGATATATTCTCACGTTTTCCAACGATGTTATTTAATTTGTGCTTATTTTTTACTCGGATTTCTTTTTACTACCTCAAATAAAATAAATAATGTTAATTTATTTTTAAAAACAACTTAATTAATTAATCAAACTAATGCGATGCTAAAAAATATAGGACTAGATGAAAAAGATATCCGTGTCGTGTCATTAAAAATCTGTATACTGGAATCAAACTGCTTTCGTAAAATTGGAGATAAATACACCGACGAAATCTCCATACAACAAGGAGTCAGATAAAGTTGCATTTTCTCCCCAACATTGCTCAATGTTTACTCGGACCAGTTATTTGAATGGCACTTCGAGAAAGTCGTAAACATTGTTTATCTGTTATTTTTGTCCTCACAATAAAATAATACCAACCAGATGCTTACCTATGTATTGTATCTATGTGGAATATGAATATATGTTCCGATATATCCAAAGTTGAATATCGATAAAATTTTAAAATATATCGATATATTTAATGTATCGATACATCGCTGCCATCCCTTGGCTTAGGGAGTATCAACCTGCCATATCACAGGATATGGCGCTAGAAAAGTTTAACTTGAGTTATTTTTCTTGGCTAACAAATGCGTTTATATCACATGTTAGGGCAATATTTAAAAATGAGCGATCACACATCCACTCTCGACCACAACGTAACTCAAACTGTCTTGTGGCATGTGGCATGCTTGCTAATGCTGAGAGAGCAAAAACCGGAAACGGTTATAACGATACAGACGCATTATACCTATTTTAAGATAACTAAATTATGTGACATTATTCCACAACGAAGGCAACTAAAGGAACGAGTTAGGCCAACAAAGAGATTTTCCATTTTTTAGGGTTATGGTACTGTTGAAGTCTGGGTGCAATATTTGGAAACTGTCATAACGAAACAACTGACGGATCCTTCGGCTTTGCTTTTGCCATACTTTCTTTGATCTCTCTTTCCACAACGTAAATAGCTGCACGGATCTAAAAATCCCTCAATGAACACCGGCTTTCGTTGTTTTAGAGCTCTGAGCTCTGTCTTTCACATTTTCTACAATTATTTTGGTCGGTTGTAGAAAAGATTAAGATATATAGTCTTCTCACATTTTTTGTCGATGCTATTTAATTTCTGATTGTTTTTTACTCTAATTTCTTTAGACTGCTTCGAATAAAATAAATAATTTAACTTTAAGAACAATATTGGTTTAAGTAATCAAACGTAACCTCAAAGCTTACACAATTCTGCAATTTCTTAATATCCACATAAGCATGTGCTTTCCGTATATTATAATTTAAGAATGCTGAAATTATCGTAGTCTATTTTCTTTCTTCTTCTTCTTATTGCCTCGTCTCCTTTTGAAGGTTGGCCATCCAAATGGCAATTGTAGCTTTGGAAACTGCTGCAGGAAAAATTTCTGCGGATGAGCGGTCAAACCATCTTCTCAGGTTTTTCAGGCATGAGATCTTTAGATATAATCAATCGGTCGAATTTTTTTGAGTATATGATAATAGAAGAAATGATGATAATATTGAGAGACTTATAATTTCGGGAAACGTTGAAGGGCGCAGAAGTAGAGGTCGCTCACCTACCCGATGAACGGATCAAGTACAGAAAGCCAGTGGAAAAAAATTCTCTGAATCCATGAGGGAAGCTCAGGACAGAAGCCGATGGAAAGAGATAGTTGCTCGTATTAATAGGGAATCACGACACTTGGCAATGAGGAAACAACTGAGGAGGAGGAGGAGGAGATTGATAATAGATTTCTTACCAGGATATTCGACGCCTTGTCTTTTGGTAACATTGACCTTTCCTTCAATAACCCTTCCTGAACTATTTATATTGCTGTATGTGTGTCTTAATTAATTAGTTTCAATTATAATTATTCAGCTACACCTTTACTAATAATAGATACAGTTGGCATTGGCGAACAATTTACATGAAGCTGATCATTTATGTTCTTACTTTTGAAGATACGTATTACATAACTTATATGTTCATATACTATAAATAATAAATATTGTTATAAATAGTAGAACTTATTTGACTTACGGTTATGGTAGCGACAACTATTATAGCAGTAACAAATATCTCGCTTACCTGAAAAAAAAACAAAATTAGTTAAAAAGTCAGATTCAAAGATTTGCAACAATTTGCAAGTTTTTAGTTACAAACAAAATAAATATCCGAAGAGTAGCATTCGACTTGTGTTTATGTTACGACACTGCTAACAGAACATCTTAAAAAAGTGGACTACATTCAAAGTGCATGCTTGAGATTAGTTTTAGGTGCCACAAGAACCAGTCCAGTAAGTGGCTTACAAGTTACAATTTCAGCAAACAATAGCATCGTAGTCTGTTCAATATTGTTTTACAGAACAAGTTTGTCTTCTAACCTTTACAGAAACATTGAAAGAAAAATGCTACCATTTTCTGACCTAATAAAACAGATTGTTCTTAAATTAGAACAGTTCAGTCTTACTATGCCTATTTGTGCAAATTTTCCCCCTGGATAATCAAACCACCAAAATAGATACATCTTCAAAAAAGCTCCCCATATATTTTACACATCGTTTCTTTTCCAGCAAGCTCTTAAAATTTCAAATATTCAACAAGCCATCAAATCCTCACTGATGCTTCCAAAAAAATGTGATGAAGAACATGCTGCAGCCTATATCGGTGAAAACATCAAGTCTAGTGTACGAATTCCGACAAATTGTTGCATATATACGAGAACTTACGGCAATTCACCAGGCCATGAAAAAATGTGGTTTTATCTATGCAAGCAAATTTGTTAGTATCACCGATTCAATGAGCGCATTACTTGGAATAGAACAGCTGTATACAATTCATACTATATGTACTTGTCAATATAAAAAAATAATTATTTTATCTACAGGCTCAACAAAAAAATATTTCCTTTATCTGGATACTCTACCATATTATGGGAAAAGAGGCAATGAAGAAGTGGATTTCTTATCAAGAAATTCAACAACCGGCCAAAATATTGATACGATAAACCAAATTATTTGGACTGATCACAAAGTAAACATCAAATGCTACATCGACAGAGCGTGGAAACCTACTTGGGATCACACTACCACCCAACTCAAACAAGTAATGTTAGTGGTGTACAAAATCCCATTAAACGTAATTCAGGATTGTACTACAGATATATTTATAAGTATTAGCATTTAGTGACATGCTAAACACAATTTATTTCGATTTAAATCAAAACCACACTAAATAAGAAAATTCTTAGTGACAGCAATTTAGAATCCGATAGTGATACGTCACTATCGGACTATGTAAACTTTTCTTTTTCATCGACTTGGCTTTTTACAGAAACTCAGCTCACATTATTGCGCAGATTTAGTATGTTTCTAACAAACTAACCTGCGCCCAAACAAAAATTCTAAGCAATTCAATGTTTTCGATATAACAGAAAATGTAATTGTAACTACTTTTCTGGTGGAGGGCGACTCCGGTAAAAAATCATGTGCATCACATAATTTCTGCATCACATAATTTCATCATGGTCCTGCAAACACCATACTTAATGCGGTAAAAACCCTTGAGAAAATGGTAAAATCTTAACTAAAACAGGTTCAAGAAAATTCCAGACGCATTATCTACATAATATGGATCCCATTTCATATTGGTATTGATGGATACGAAGCAGCAAACCAGTGAGTAAAAGTGTCGAAACGGATGTACAGAGTGTCGAAATCTCTGTCGAAATCAAGACTGTAATGATTCACAGACAACACCGGAAACAAGAAAAGCCGAAGCTCCAAACTTCCAAAGCCGAAAGTTTCAAACTATTATTATTCGCCTATGTATAATAGGCATACAAGATATACGTACTCCTACCTGTTTACCAAAGACAGTCCCCCTAAATGTGAAATTTGTGATGCAACAAACAATGTAAATCATGTTTTAATTTACTGCCTTTTAAACTTTTTTCAATTGAAAGCAATAGGTACAATATTCTGAACAATATCAATAAACTTTTCGGTACAGACTTTAATAATTAAGTTGATATCACAAATATCATAACATATATAGTAAATATTATAAAATTATTATAAAATTTAAAGTAAAGGGTGGGTGATTTGACAACGCTGCTGACGATAAAGTAGAGGAGCCGCGGGCTTGCGACGTGCACGCTGTGAAACTAGAGAGTGGGAAGTTTAGTTATCATGGAAGCATGGTCTTGTGAACAACGCGCATTTGCTGTCAAAGCTTGTTACAAAAATGGTGAAAGTTTTGTGCGTCTACAACGAGCATTTCGTTTACACTACCATTTACCGCTCCGTTCACAAGACCAAGTAGTGGTTCAACATCGCAAAAAGAGGTGGCAATATCTGAACTGCTCGCACACCACAGAATATTAAAGCGGTGCGAAATTCATTACACGCGAATGCTCGAAGATCCCTGCGACGACTCGCATGTAATGAATTTGGCACCGCTTCAATATTCTGTAATGTGCGAGCAGTTCTGACACTGCCACCTCTTTTCTGTGATATTGAACCACTACTTTCAAAGTTCCTAACCTAAGTCTTGTTAGCCATGTTAGAAGAAACTGCAGCGCGGGGCGGCAAATGGTAGTGTAAACGAAATGCTCGTTGTACACGCACAAAACTTTCACCATTTTTGTAATAAGCTTTCACAGCAAATACGTTCACCCGACCACGTCTCCATGATAACTAAACTTCCCACTGTCTAGATTCACAACGTTTACGTCGCAAGCCCGCGGCTTCTCTACTTTATCGTCAGCAGCGTTGTGAAATCGTACCGTTTCACTTAATCACCTTGTATTAGAATTGTATACCTACACTATATTCCCACCAATCACCAATTCCTCCCATGGTGGATGCAGTAATTGTTTCAATAAAAATAAATGTGCCAAATTTGTATTGCATTAAAAATATTTAGAAAATGAAGAGAAACTACTAATGTTGTATAAATGACTAATCTAATGATTTTTGAAGGCAAAAAAGATAAAAAACTTTTTAATCTTTTGTTAAAATTACTTCAAAATAATAATGCCAATTTGTGATGGTAAAATAAAACTCATAACAATTACTATACAATAAATAATACAATAATTACCAGGAAGCCAATATAAACACACGAAAATCCATAGAATATTTACAGTATTACCAACCATCAATAATTTATCCATGTGATTCAGGAATAATTTGACAAGTCCTCAATTAAACTATGTCTGTCACATACATATAACCCAAATATCTATCAATGAGGGAAATAATTAATTGACCTCATTAGATAAACAAGACGGTCGAAACAAAAAAATTCTTGTTATTGGTTAATATAATTTAATGATGTCAATGTTTGATCAAGTAATTAGATAAACAAATTACAAACTAATGAATTATTACCCTACTCAAGAGCAACATTATATTACAGAAATCGATAAAATAAATTATCTAAATTAATAATGACAGTTCTATTTCCTATTCTCGATCAGCGAATTTATTGGTTCGTTCTGTTATATGTGTGCTCAGGGTAGCAATTAGGAGACTAGAAAGCTAAAACCCCAAAAACACAATGTAGTAATGATATTTGAAACTCAGAACACATTAGTTAAATTTAAACCATATTATATAAATAGATGATTTTTAAACATTATACTCGTTACTAAAAATGTGTATAAGTATTTTTTGACTTTAGGATTAGTCCATACAGCCAGAAACGTAGTAAGTATTAAGTCTAGTTTTTTTTGTTTTTAACTTTTATTCTCTTCTTCTTCCTCTTTATAAGCAATTCTGCTTGTTCATTAACGGATTGATACCTCTATGGAAGGTTGTCACTCCATCTTTTGCGCGGTTGGCCGATACTTCTTCTGCCTATTGGTGATTTTTCATCTCTTGCTATTTTGACCACACGTGTCTCCCCCATTCTGGTTATGTGGTTGTTCCATGCTCTTTTTCTATTTAGTGTCCATTCGTTTATACACTGTACGTTACATTGTCTTCTGATATCTTCACTCCTCTTTCGATCGCGCAGTGTATTTCCAGTAATTCTTCTCAGTACTCTCATCTCTGCCGTTTCCAGTAGTCTTTGTGTTGTGGCTGTATCGGATCTTGTTTCTGATGCATATGTCATTATTGGTCTTACACTGGCTTTACAAATTCTTGACTTCATCTCAGTGTTAATATGGCGGTTTCACCATATAGTGTTATTAAGGCATCCTGCCAGTCTATTTGCTCTTTGTACTTGATTTCTCACTTCTTTGTCCAGGTCTCCGTAACTTGACAATGTAATTCCAAGGTATTTTATTTCCATTATTTGTTCAATACTGATACCATCAATTTCTATTTTACATCTGATTGGTTCTTTACTGATTACTATTGTTTTGGTTTTCTGAGATGAAATTGTCATATTGAATTCTTTTGCTCTTATGTTAAATCTGTGGACTAATCTTTGCAGACTATCTTCATCTTGGGCTATCAATATTGCGTCATCTGCGTAGCAGAGTAATTTTACTTCTTTGTTTCCCATTCTAGATCCTCGTCCTTTGTTGACGTTTTTGATGATTTCGTCCATGATTAAATTGAAGAGCATAGGACTCAATGAGTCTCCCTGTCTTATTCCGCTGCATATATCTATAGGTTCTGTAAGTTGTCCATCTACTCTTACTTCCATACTTACTTCCATTTTTAACTTTTAGTGTAACGATATCTCCGAATGACCGACGACCAATTTGTTATGATTATAAAAAACATTTCTTTCAACGAATTTTTTTTTTTGACGATTAATCATAATGAGCATTTTGGGATTAGGATATTCAGGGGTAGTTCTGAGCATTTCTTTAAACAAAAATACTGGATAGACTACGGTAAGGTATGTATATAAACAAAAGGAAAAATATTTAGTACAACTTAAATTTAGACTGAAATATGAAAAATAAAATCTAAAATACCAAAAGAACAAAAGTGAATAACATCGCAAACTCTGGCAAATATAATATAATAGACCTTTTCTTTGTTAATAGTAACTTAGACACGACTAATGAAAATATAGATTTAACTGGCCCACCAATAGTAGAATGAGAACTGGAATATGCGATCGAGTTAAACCCTTCAATATCAAGTATATATGCAAACTCTTTTAACAACTTTCGTAGCAATTCCAAAAAGATCGTCGCCTAATCAGCCTAATGTGCCACGTACTCTAAGGCCGTCCGCACATGGGTCGACGCTCGAAGTACTCGACTCGATTCCAGTCGCGTAGATCTTTCCCCGCCACTCAAGTTCCTTCGTTGTGGCATTGAGCTCCGTAGACGGAGCGGTTAGAATTGAAAATCTCCTCGTTTTGTGCGACTCTCGTTCCTTGCGATCTGTAGCGTACGAGAAAGTTCGAGTGAGACGCACGTTTTCAGTCATGGAGGGAAGTTTATTTTATTTGTTTCCTTCGTTTTTTGTTGATTTTAGTTTTTTTTTAAGATCTGTGAAGTTATGTCCGTTGATTGTAGTGCTAGTAGCTTTGTGGAAATATATTGTTTGTAATATAAAATTCTGAAAACATTGAACTTTTGTTTCTAGGTGTTTATTATAAAATTCGTTAAGAAAGTAGAAAATACCCTCAATTGTATACTGCTCATTGTATACAAATTATACTAAAAATGTAACAATACCGTACTTTTTACAGATCGAAATAATCATTTTGGTTGATCTATAAAAAATGCGTTCTTCCTGGTTGGAAGATGTGAGCAAACTGAATCGACAAGTGTGCGGAGAGCAATCGCTGTGCCGCAGGGTTCGTACAAGACGAGCAAGACGCGCGAACTTAGAGACGTGTCTTCGATCGACCCATGTGCGGACGGCCTAAGCGTTCTTGTTCTTACGAGTAATTCATAAGACCGGCCGCACATGGGTCGATCGAAGACAAGTCTCGAAGTTCGCGCGTCTTGCTCGTCTTGTACGAACCCTGCGGCACAAGCGATTGCTCTCCACACACTAGTCGATTCAGTTTGCTCACATCTTCCAACCAGGAAGAACGCATTTTTTTTATATCAACCCAAAACGACTATTTCGATCTGTGAAAAGTACGGTATTTTACATTTTTAATATAATTTGAATACAATGAGCATTATACTGATAGCATTTTTCTACTTTCCCAACAAAATTTATATTAAAAACATAGAAACAGAAGTTTAATGTTTTCAGAATTTTGTATTACAAACAATATATTTCCAAAAAGCTAGTAGGTAGTATGTACTACAATCAACGAACGTAACATGCAACGATCTTTAAATAAAACTAAAATTTAATTAAGCGCAAAAAACAAAAAATGAAGAAAAACAAATTAAATAAACTACATATATGACTGGAAACGTGCGTCTCACTCAAACTTTCTCGTGCGCTACGGATCGCAAGGGACGAGAGTTGTACAAGACGAGGAGATTTGCAATCCTAAACGCTCCGTGTACGGAGCTCCATGGCGCAACGAAGTAACTTGACTGACGGGGAGAGACCTACGCGACTGGAATCGAGTCGAGTAGTTCGAGCGTCGCCCCATGTGCGGACGGCCTAAGCGGATTTATAACACTACTATTATTATCGGTTTACAGCGTTCTCCGATGCCTTTCGACTCTTAATCGCGATTGTTCTCTGTTTAGCCATAGATCTGGAAGGATGTCTCTTTCCTCTAGTTATTTTTCAATTCCCTCCCTCTAGCTTCTTTTCGGCATTCCCCTTTTCCTTCTCCCTTGTGATGTCCACGTCAAAATCTGTTAAGGAATCCTGTTATCTGGCATTCTCTGTACAGCCGTACCGTATTAGTTACATATTTTGTTTTTATGTCATCAGTTATTGTATGCGTGACTCCTATCATTTCTCGTATTCTCTCATTGGGTATCCGATCTCTTCCTGATTTGCCTGCTGCTCTTCTCCAGAAGTCCATTTCTATTCTTAGTAATATTTTCTCTGTTCTTTGTTTCAGTGGCCAAACTTTCCATCTTGAGTTATCTTCAGGCCCAGGTATTTGTATTCATCACAGTGTTAAATTTCTGCTCCATTGTCTAATGTAATGGAATTCTTTGTCCTTTCAGTACACATAGCTTTAGTTTTCTTAATGTTGACTTCGATACCCCATTTATTGTAATCTTGTATTCGCTTCCGCATCATGTAACTCAAGTCGTAATGATCCTGAGCATCCAGTTCCATTATACACAGGTTGGACTGCTTTGGTAAGACCATGTTCAATGTTAGTTTGCTGTAGGGTTGACCATAGTTTGGATGGATTTATAACAAATTTAAGGAAATAAGGAGACACTCAGTTTTTCAGAGATAATTAAAAGTTTAAAGAAATTTTCTCATGGTAAACATAAAAAGCGATACGGGTTGAATACGGATCTGCACAAGGTTGATTAATAAAGTTATGGATTTAGATAAAAACCCTTGGTGCACGTAATTCATTGCAGACACTTAGACTTTGTTAATAAATCAATAGAGACCTCTTATGCACTTTAAGTTATTTGCTATTATTTTCTGTTAAGTGGAACATAAGAACAATAGAAATTGCATATTACATATCGTGTCATTTAGATACCTATTACGCCGTTGTTCGTGAACATATATTATTTCTAGAAGATTTGAAGTTATACAAATTTTAACGACGATTTAATAAATTTTTGATGACCGTGCCTGTTACTGTCTCCATTAGCTCAACTGGGTTTCTGTGAAATTCTTGATTTAGTAAACTGTCAAAGTATTTTTTCCGCCACTTTTTCACATATTTTTTTGCAACTTGATTCATTTTTTTTTTGCTATCTTTGCTCTATAGTTTTGTATCACCTTCCGTGGTATCAGGTTGATCTTGGATTTGTATAGACTTACTTCTGTTTTAGCTTTTGCTGCTGCTACTTTTGCTTCATTTTTGGAGAATGTATAGTCTTGCAGATCTGTGACGGCCTTATTTGCTTGCCAGTTTCTATATAATTTTATCTTTTCATTTATTTTTTTTTAACTTCTTTTGACCACCACCAGGTCTCTTTATTCTCAAACTTCTTTTTTTCTGAGGAATTATTTCACATACTGGTCACATTCTGCTAAATTGTATTAGGGCTTCCTTTTATGTTCCTTCTTGTAAAGGTGCCTCTCTTCTAGAGATGTTGGCGACCACATTGACCCAACTTATTTTATTCACAGCAGCCACATCCTAAAATTGACCAGCCAGGTTGTACGTCTAAGTCAACGGCCTCTCTTGTCCTTAATCTTTCCTTGTAGAATCAACTGTAGAAGTCTGTATTTATTATTACGCATAATGTGGCCGAAGTAAGCAAATTTTCTGTTCTTTACGGTGTTAATAATTTCTTTGTTTTTTCTTAGTATCTGGTGAATAGTTATGTTAGTGGTGTGGTGTATATGTATATGAGTCCCTCAACATAAGTCGGTAGCACCATATTTCAAACTCCTCTAATCGTTTTATAGCATCTTCTGTAGGACTCCAGCTTTTTACTCCGTAGAGGAGGACACTAAAGACGTAACATCTAACACATCTGCACACCAAAGAAAAACAATATACGCAGTAGTTTCTGCTTTTAGAGACATTATGAAATTAATGATAATTAAATAAAACAAAATAAGAATAAAGACTTAAGGAAATCAGTAAACAGAAAAATCATAGTCAAAATAATTCATAGTCTTAAATACAATAATGAAAAGTGAGAACAAGGTTAAACATATAATATTATTGAGAATGTCTTACTGTATGAGTTTGAAGACTGCAAAAGCATTCGATAATGTAAAGCACGAAAAGATAATTAAAGTACATACTCCATACGATCTGAATCGACTACAGAGACATTCGAACAAGAGCGAGTCTGTTGGGATCCAACAGCCAAAGTGAATGTAGGATCTACATTGACCAATAAAATTGAAATCAAGAAAGGGCTACGGCAGGGATGTATCTTGTCTCCTATTTTCTGTGACATATATTAGGAAGAAGTATTTAAGACATAAGGTGTGCTGATGACATGTATGTAATTCTCGCGAGTAGCATGGAAGAGCTGAGTTGCCTGATGGTTAAGATACAAAGAACAAGTGCTACACCATACGGGCTCAAACTGAACACCGCAAAAACCAAATGGAGCAGAACCCAACAACGAGCAAGACAACTGATATTAGACAACCAAAGAATTGAACACGTGGATTCGTACACTTACTTAGAAACAACAGGTAATTCAAGTTGGGATCAAGCGAAGGAGATACGTATAAGAATAGAAAAAGCAAGAGCGTCATTCACTAATGTAAAGCGAATTTTCACCTCTAACGGCCATGGACAATGACCGCAACATTAATGAAGAAAGTAGAGGCCATCGAAATGTGGGTTTACCGACGTATATTACATATCCTGGACCAAGCACGTGACCAATGAGGAGGTACTACGCCAGATAGGTAAGGAGAGAGAGGTAGGAATAACTATAAACTAAAGAAAGTTGGATTACTTAGGTCACGTTATGAGGCACAGTAAATATAGAGTGTTTCAGCTAATTATCCAAGGGAAAATAGACAGCAGAAGGGGTCTAGGGAAGAGGAGACACTCGTGGCTCCAAAACTTGTGGCATTGGTTCGGATTGTCACCTGCCGAACCATTCAGATCTGTCGTAAACAAAGACAGAATACCCATGTTAATTGCCAACGTTAGAATAGAGAGCGCAAACTAGCATTCTGAATAGACGATTTTCGACTCTTTTTGGAGTCATCATCGGAGAGGCGTAGGCTTGCTGCTCTCTGCTCGAAGTGACAAAACCACGAAAGCTTATCCCCGCATTGCAACTGACGTTAATGACGTTAGGTGAATAGCGTCATCTGGCTTTCAATTTTTAGAAGCCATGGAGGTGTTACCAGGGAAATGGACCAATAAGTAATATTTTTAATATTTTTCAATATTATTAATGTTTATATTAGGCTGAAAACTTTGCCATTCAGTGGCCAGATGACGCTAGTCACCTACTCCATTAACGTCAGTTGCAATGCGGGGATAAGCTTTCGTGGTTTTGTCACTTCGAGCAGAAAGCAGCAAGCCTACGCCTCTCCGATGATGACTCAAAAAAGAGTCGAAAATCGTCGATTCAGAGTGCTGGTTTGCGCTCCCTGTTCAAGTGAAAAATAGGACAGTTTTGCCTTCGCATTGCAACTGAATAAAAATGAAATTTTTATTTTATTTTTATATTGGTATTTACTCCTTTGAGTAACTAGGTCCATTTTCCGTTGGAACTTACCAGCTGAACAAACGGGGTCGTGAATTGTAAGTTTTTGAATTCCCTCTTGTCTTCTTCGCTTAAGCATTCATCTGGCTTGCAATTTTTAGAAGCCATGGAGGTGTTACCAGGGAAATGGACCAATAAGTTTTCAATTAAACATCTTTTAGTAATGTTTTTAATATTGTTCAATATTATTAATGTTTGTATTAGGATGAAAACTTTGCCTCTAAGAAGCAGATTAGTTTGAGAGATATTTCTTAATCAAACGTAGCTCTGGAGTATTTATTCTATTAAACCGTATCTATTGTAGACTAACTTTAAAAAAGAAGTGAAAGTTAATCATACATTTATCATAAATTACAGGGGTGGCAGTTTTTCATACCTGTGAATACAAGAAAGTAGCATAACTTGGTGTATTTTTCGACTCAATATCATTTTTAAGGAGAAAATATTTTATATACTGAAATAGAATTAATTTATGTACTAAAATTGAGCCCTAACTTTCAAGGCTGGTTAAAAGTTACGATGCTATTAAAAATGGTGACATAAACAATATGCTTAACCTAATACAATATTCCGGTCGCGTTTGCGGCCACAACATAAATATAAGTACCTAACCACACTCAAATCCCTAAAATGTTCTCTTAATATTCAAATATTCAAAGTAACTTTCTGACGATATTTTATAAATTATGAAGTTCTTCTTAGTTGGCACAAAAAGCACGTCTCTCCTACACCCTCGACCTAATTACAGAACGAAGATAGAGCATGTGAAATGGCACTTCTAACTAGATATAAGTACGTTTCAACGCAGCCTGACTTAAGGATATATATATGTACCTACAGAGACCACCTTTTAAAAGTTTTTTCTTAATTTTATTAAGCGAGGATTATAAAAATTATAATTAGAGCATATTTAAAGCGTGAAACTTTTATTTAACTCAAATAAACTTTAACGAATCTGAATATTTGATTGCAGCTGGTTTTGTTACATTCTATATACGAGGAAATATGTTTTAAGTTTTTTTTTATGAACAAAAGACAACAGTACGTACACAGGTTTCGCAGATGACTTGGTGTTTCTGGTACGATCAAGAATAGAACTTTGAAAATTGTTCACAAAATTTGAAGAAGAAGCTAAAAAATATAGTCTGACTATAAATCAAGAAAAAACCAAGTATCTGTAAATGAGAGGGGAAGGTAACAGAATTTGAGTACCTTGGAGTAACAGTTGTAAACAGAGGAGGCGGAGAGACAGAAATAGATAAACATTTATTGAAACGTAATAAAGCAGTAGGAGCATTAAAAAACGTACTGTTAAAGACAATGAATGTGTCCAGGGTAGCCAACATTCGAACTTATGAAACAATGGAGGGACCAACCAATACATTTGAAACTTGGAAAATGAATCAGAAAGAAGGAAAAAGCTAGAGATTTTGGAGAAGAAAATCTAGAGAAAAGTTTTTAGTGGTATAAAGGGGGCTAACGGTGAATGACGCAGAAGGACAAACCAGGAGCTATGGAGATGTAGAAAACACCCAAAGTAACACAGAAAAGCAGGGCGCAGAGAGTTAGATGGTTGGGGCATGAAACGTGTTTTACGAAACCGGGATAAAAATTATATCAAACACCTTAGAATCAGTTACGGAAAGTTTTTGGTCGGAGGAATAAACAAAAATACATTTTTCCCTGAGATAACCACATGGTTCTCCACAGCAGTGAAGAAAAAGCTTATCTGAAATACGAGTACATACTCTGTAAGTATTGTTCAAATAAGTCCAAATGAGTCCAAATCGTGGAGGTGAAGGAACTAATATACCTAAAAAACATAGAAAAAGATGCATAGATTGACTATATAAAAAAGACTAACAAATAAAGTTAGAATCAGAAAGGACAGGAATAACCACAAATGAAGAAGTTAATATAATCATCGAGGTATTTCAAAAAACACTTTAAAATATAAAGAATAGAAAAGATACAGGTAATGATACCAGATAAGCTACTTGAATATTGTGAACGTGATGGAATCTCAAAACATCCTCTTACTCCAATATCACTTAAATCTTTGGACATAGTCCAGATATCTGAGTTTTGGTCGTCCCCTTCTTCTATCTACGGGTCTATCATCGACGGTTTATATTGAGGGTTTTCACGATATCTGCAACACCAAAAAGTCTATAGAGTTCGAAATGATATTGCCTTCTCCACAGACCATATTCGTTAACTCCGACAATATGGTCCTCAATACCTCAATATCCTTTTCTTTTAAAGAGTCGTAATAATTCGTAACTAAAATTTCTAAAGATACGGGTGGTGTTTATGGATATTTCTATTTAGGTGTCTTCACAAAAAATCCAGGAAAGACAAATCTGGAAACTGAGGAGGCCATTCGATGTTGCCTCTCTTCTCAATATAATTCTGTGAAAAATTTTGGTCTGAATATTGACGAACAAGTAAATCAAAATGCGGAGGAGTAGAGTCTTGTTGAAAAATCAAATGATCTTCATGATTGTAATTTTCAATGATATCAGGTCAAGTCACGTCCACGTCTTCCAGTAATTATAAATACATACTCAAAAATAAAAATAAACAGCTCATACAGTTTATTTTTTCAGTTTAATCTGTGTATGCATCACGTGGAAAATTCTTGGGTTTTAATCAGACCAATACGGGCAATTATGACGATTTACTCGTACTTATGTAACATGGAACTCGTACTTAACGATTGCCTCGTACTTAACATGGAATTTAGGTGAACATGTGGTAATACTGCAACTAGGTTCATTAACTAAAGACCCTTCAGTTTCTTGTTTTTTATTACCTACATTCTAAGTTTCTTGAATTTTTTTACTAATTTCAAAACATACACTGTCGTGTTTATTTTGTTGTTGTTCCTTAAATTACTGAGCTGTCATATTTACAGATTTATTGTTTATAAAATACAAAGAAATGGTATCTAAACTATCCGGAATGGAATAAACTCAATCTATCTCAATAAATTTTCAGACTACAAATTAATGCTTAGAACTTATATGTACACGAGAATCGTCTAATTTCAGGATCTTTATGTGTTTATATCATATCATTAAATTTACTTAAGTAGTAGAATAAAAGTAAAAAACAGAAAAGGCAGAAAAAAACTAAAATATAAACCATTGGCATAATAAATCAACTAATTAAGCAGGTAGATACAGATTAAAGTTTAAAATACTTTTTTAAATAAATAAAATAAAGTATTGAATCAAATTTAAAAATTTAAAGACTAATTTACAAGCAATTGCAAATGCTTTAAAACGATATTGGACTGATATCTTATTTGACCCCCATTGCCATTAAAAAATGTTAGGGTAATTCTTAACCTAGCCTAAGGGGTGAAAGTAAGATAATTGAAAATTCCAAAAAATGTGTCCCCTTCTATTGTACGCAATTTTGACATCGGAAAAAATATTTCAATTTATTTTACATAATACTAAATTTCGTAAAGGAATAAAAGACAAACTGTCAACTTTTATATTTTTACTCATTGATCCATGGAGAGATTGCAGTCATTTCAATGGAAAACATATCATTCATGACAAATAAAAAAATCCCTACACCACGATCAATAGTTTCTTCTTTTGTGCTTTTGCGCTTAATTCTTTTAATATTGATCACATACATAAAGCATAAAGTATATCGGGGTGTAGAATTTAAGAATATTTCGCGATAATTTAATGTATGAATACATAGTTGCGAACGTGGTTTCATCAGTATTTGAAGATAAATTACCGCTATTATTAAATTTCCTACATCATCATCAGCAGCACAGCCACCACCAGCAGCACTAATAATCCATCAATTAATTTTGATATAACACGTTTATATTATATGTATAATTTTAATATCCGAAGGGAGTAAATCACTTTAAATAATGCGGTATATTAATAACGCTGGAATATAAGCTACAATTTAATGGGTTTTCTGCTTATATTATTCCCCAAAAATAATATTTCATTCTAATTACACTAGGCATTATATTTATGTGCAAAATAAACTTGTTTATGAAATCTGACTGGCGCCGGCGCTAGCGTAACGTAGGGTCAAAATACCGATACATTTTCCTATTAAACTCGGAGAATTCTTGTAAATATATAAATATGAATTTTCATTTCGAGATTATACATCTTTATTAAGTGTTGTTTATTTTGCAAGTGTGTGTGTGTTAGCTGTGTGAGGGCGCATATTTGACGTTCCATTTAGGAATATTATATTTCCTCATTCGTACGTTACTTCGCGAGTTCGAGGCTAAAACTCTTATTTTATTTCTTTCCAAATACGTTTGCAGGCGCCGAAACCTATTATATTCGTGTTAAATGTTCGGTGTAATACATTTCCTCGCTTGTGCCCTCTAAATAAGTTATTTTTATACAAAAAAGACCACTAAACAAATTTATTTCGGTTTGAATTAATCGTTGTTTGGTACTCATGACGTACAATAAGGCTTTGGCCACACAAGCGATTTTTTACGGCGCCGTAAGAGCCGTAAAAATAAGCGCGAAATGGGTCCCACGGTGAGAATAGTAGATGGCCAGACTGAGCTGTAAAATATCGCGCAGCAACATCGAACCGGCCCATCTTTGGCGTCGTGTCACAAAGGAAGGGACGAATTAATTTTATTGGCCGTCACGTAGTGCGTTGTCAGACAAGCGTGTGACTGCGATCTACATTTTCGTTAAAAAATTAACTAAACCCATTTCGCCGGAATTATTTTGTTTTAAAATTTTAAAATTTTACTTATACATAATTATCAGTAATCTTGTTCTTAATAAAGAAATATTCATGAAATTATTTTACTTTTTGAATTATAACCAGTCCTGTAAACATGACTCTGGGCGTTATAGTTTTCATAATATTGAAAGTATGTATGAATGAGTTTAAAACAGTTACGAGAATTAAAATTTTTATTTACATCTATTCCTGTTTTCATTTTCCACAGTATGTTAGTGCCACAACAAGTATCTAGCCACAAACTGGTGGACAATTATATATTATGATGACCTTTATTTTCCATTGAAACAGAAAATAACCTAACTTTAGCTTAGCGTTAAATATTTACAAAATTAGCAGGTAGATTTTTCCTGAAATTAAATCAAATCTTGGAGCTTCATTAAATCTTGAGTGAGATTATTTGCGAATGCTTGTGCTTTATATGCATCACTCTTGACTCAATTATCATCTTATTTTCTAATCTGGGACCATCAAACTTAAGCTGATATTTATTTTTTACTGAATTTCCAAATTTAGTAATGTGTGTGATATTCGTGGTAGTGAAATTTTCAAGAAATTCGTTTAGAATTTTTTTTCTTTGAATTCTTGTATTTCTCCTTCAAAAAAGCGTGTAGCTTACGTTTAGTTGAGTTTTGTTTTCAGGATATGTAGAAGCGTACCACATTTTCCTTAGTGATATCTTTTCCTTGATCAGGTATTACAAATTTTGAAATCTGGAGATGGATTTTACCTGCCAATTCTGGAAGAGCTTCATATAAAAGATAGCCTTTAAAAAAAGTAAAATGAGCATAATATCTAAATTACTTCGGCCACATAGCCAGGGCCATGAAACTATTGGTAGTGGAAGGAGAGGTATAAGGCCGAATACCAAGAGGAAGATCTCCAACACGATGGGCAGACCAAATGAAGACTCTAGTGGGAAAATCCCTACATGGAGAGTTCCATCTGGCTCAGGATCGCAACCAATGGAGACAGCAAGCTAACTATACTTAGTAGGTCAGCATGCTAAGACAAGGGCTCAAGAAATAAGTAGGGATAGTTTTTGACATTACGGAGCCATGACATTTTCTTCCTGCCCACTACCCTTCTTCCTTCGATCTTTCCTTCAATTAAGGTTTGCAGAAACTGGTATATTTCGTTTCTAATTAGGTGCCCAGGTAT
Source organism: Diabrotica virgifera virgifera (assembly GCF_917563875.1). Classification (NCBI taxonomy): domain Eukaryota; kingdom Metazoa; phylum Arthropoda; class Insecta; order Coleoptera; family Chrysomelidae; genus Diabrotica; species Diabrotica virgifera. The sequence goes on from NC_065449.1 coordinate 112,862,857, forward strand.
GCCGTTTTTCTCTGTTTAATTGTGCATAGCAGTTGTCGTTCTGTACCAATTCTTCTCAGGATTTCTTCATTTGTTATTCGTGCGGTCCAGGGAACTTTAGGGATTCGTCGATAAATCCACATCTCAAATGCGTCTAGCTTATTCATTGTGTTTATTTTTAAAGTCCATCCTTCCATGCCATATAGGAGCACCGACCATATAGCATATGTATAGCATTTCGTGAATTTCTCGTCTTAGGTTCAGGTCAAAGTTAGAGTTTGTAAAGACGTTTCTCAATTTCATCAATGCACTTCTGGCCCTTTTATCCGACATTTAATTTCCATATCCGACATCCAGTCCTCACATAGCCAGGTTCCCAGGTACTTAAATTTTCTTACGGGCTCTACATCTTGGTTGTTATATGCTAGTCTTGCATTATGATGTTGACATAATTGACGGCTGATTGTAAGGAACTTCGTCTTTTTTATGTTGATGCTAAGTCCCATGTTCTCGCTATGTTCTCCAATTTTATTAAGAAGGTTTTGGAGGTCTTCCATATTGTCTGCTATTAAGACCGAATCATCCACATATCGTATATTATTGACCCAGGTACCATTTACTTTGATGCCGCTTTCGCATTCCTCAAGAGCTTCCTGAAAGATACTTTCTGAATATAGAGTGAACAGTAGTGGGGAGAAAATGCATCCCTGTCTTACACCTCTGAGAATTTTTGAGCTTGCGTTGTTTCATTATCCACCTTGACGACAGCTGTTTGATTCCAGTAAAGAGCTTCTATGCAGCGAATGTCTTTTTGATCTGTCGAGTTGTTTAAGTATATGTACGAGTTTATGATGTACTCGATCAAAGCTCGAAGTCTTTTTCATAATCTATAAAGCAACTCATTACATCTTTCCTTTGATCGTAACAGTTCTGAGCTAGCACTTGGGTTGCAACTAGTGCTTCCCTCGTACCCAGTCCTTTTCGAAATCCAAATTGTGAGCAACCAATAACCTTATCGCATTTTGTGGAGATTCTGTAGTGAAGAACTTTGAGGAATAATTTTAAAGAATGGCTCACCAGACTTATCAGTTGGTGGTGTTTACAGTTTGTTGCTTTGTTCTCTTTTGGCAAAGGGATAAAGGTAGATACAAGCCATTGGACAGGGAATTTTCCTTTTTTATAGATTTGGTTGAAAAATCTTTGAAGTATCGTAATTCCCTCTTCATCTAACAATCTGAGTAACTCAACAGGAATTTGATCAGGTCCAATTGCTTTCCCGTCTTTCGAGGTATTTATTGCTCTAGTAATTTCTTAAATTGTGATCTCGGGACCAGATAGGTTGTTAATATCTATCACTTTTTCCTGAACGACTTCTATCTCAGGCCTCTCGTCTGCAAAGAGATTTTTGATGTATTCTTCCCATATGAGTTTCCTCTCTGAAGAAAAATGTATAACACTATAATAAAAAGCATCACAACATATGAATGCGAAGTTTGGCCTCTAAAAGACAGAACAGAGAAAATGAGAGCAGAATAACAAACGAGAGAGTCCGAGAAATCATGGGGTTTACACATACTATTGTTGACGACATCAGGACGAAACAACTCAGCTGGTACGGACACGTAAGGAGAATGCCGGAGAATAGAATACCAAAACAGATTCTCGAATGGCAACCAAGAGGTAGGCGCAGACCAGGAAGGCCTAGAAGAAGTTGGAGAGGGAGTTAAAAGAGAAATCAGGGACAGAGAACTGAAGGACGATCTATGAAATGACAGATCGAGATGGAGATTGGAAATCGGAAGACGTCGAAGAACGTTGTGAACCGATACTATATATTATACTGTAATATTTTAATTGTATTGTAATAAACTAAGTTTTTTAACTTGTCAAGAAGCGTAAATGAAGCTCTGAAATGACGAGCTGAATAGTTAAATGAAACTTAAAATGAATCTAAAATTCTGCACAACTTAGTTTAACATGACGTTGTTTTTCAACAACTCATTGAAGATCAATACAAAATGAGAAGCAGTAATCTACACAACTATGTCAAATTACTAATAACGTTAATGACTAGAACACATCATATCTCACTCTGTATACATGTCGTTTTCATTCAACACTTCAAACTTCGCAATGCTACGCCCCGGGTATTATTATATTCTATAATAATAACAATAATCGTAAACGCCGCGACGAATAACAATAATCATAACAATAACCATTCGTAAGACATGTATACGACTCTGGAGAGTTTCATTAGTTTAATCACGTGCCGGCCGTAGCGCTGCCATCGTCATACCGACTTGCTGGAAAGATTGTATATTTAGCCAAATGGCGGATAATGTGAATGAACGTTTTAAGAAGGGTTTAATTACAGACAAAAGGCCGGCGTAATAGCCGAGAAAGTTAATATTTTTCAAGATGAATTGCACAAACAGTAGATTTTTACTAAGTAGTTACTGAGAATAAAACGATTGAGGTTTTTTACTCCAGTGCATTCATTTACCAAATGATACAAAACGAAAAGAAATACGATTCTTTTCCCTCGTATATTAACTACAGAGTAATTTTATGCTCCAATAAGATAGACCATCTACAAATTATCTAAATAGGGTTCATACCGGAACTATTCACGTAGTAGGTGTAAATTTTACGAAACAGGTACTCAAAAATAAATGCCTGAGGAAGATTCTTAACATTTACTGGCCAAACCGCATATCAAACCAAGAGTTATGGACAAGAACTAACCAGGAACCTATATATATATATATAAGATAATATGCAAAAGGAAATTGAGTTGGATGGGGCACACACTAAGAAGACCTGCTACAGACATAGCGAGGCAAGCCCTAGAATACACACTACACACCACATGGAAAGAGAAGACCCGTAGAAACGTGGAAAAGAAGTGTTAGGAAAGAAATAAATGCTATTGGGAAAACCTGGGCAGAAATAAAGATCAGTGCAAAGGATAGGACAGAATGAAGGCAGACAGTTGACGCCCTATGCTCCGCATGGAGTGAAGAGGAATAAGTAAGTAAGTAAATATAACGAAAAGAAACTTAGTGTACATAACGACACGAAAAAAAAGACCAAACGCAAAAACATATGAAGAGGTAATAAACAGACATGATGATGCATTACGCTCTTCTTCTTGATGTACCTATCCGTGACAAATGTTGGCGATCATCATTGCAATCTTTATTTTATCTGCAATAGCACAGAAAAGCTGCACATATGTTGTGTTGAACCAGGTTTTGAGGTTCTTTAACCAGGATGTCCTTATTCTTCCTGGACCTCGCTTTCCAAATATTGTTCTTGCAGGATGGTTTGTAGGAGGGCATACCTGGTTTCATTTAGCATAATGTGCCGGAAGTATTGTAACTTTGAGATTTGATGGCGGTCAATACCTCTCGATTCTTCTTCATTTTTCTGAGGACCTCCTCATTTGTAACTCGGCCAGTCTACGGGATTTTAAGTATTCTCCGACCGAGAAGATATTACGATAAGGCCTTTTTAGAAACGAGGCCTATAGAATCAAAACCTGCTAGATCCATTTTTTGAAATTTTTCATGAGACTAAAAAACAATAAAAATGTAAACTGCCCAAAACGTATCCGGCATTTCTTAATCAAAATGGAATTAAAAAATATCATAAAATGGCACACTTATTCGGTATAGAGTCGTTTTTCTGCATGTCCCTTACATCTTCAGAAATTTGTAGTTTTAGTTTGGGTTTAGTAGATTTTGATTCTAAGTCCACATAATATTGCTGCTTTTAGGCGCAATTAATCACTAAAAGTAGGTATTGAACCATTTTGATAGTAACAAAATATAGAAGAAAAAGAAGTATTTTATTGTTAATGAAACTATGGACATGTAAGGCGTAGGGTCTGATTCTACGTTAACATTTTAGTGGTATTTTGAAGAGGATTTAAAAGGTTTTGAGCCAAAACCTTATGCCCGTAGATTAATAGGTACTTGAACTTTGAAATTGTGTAGAAAAAAGGGAAAACGAAAAATTTAGGATTTAGCAGGTTTTAATTTTGATGGGCTCAAATGATACACAACAGGATTTACAAAAAATGCGAAAAGCAAGTGGACACAACTTGGAGCGACTCTTTTTACATGGTAGGCTCTTTACTGTACAATTTAAGAACTATTTAAAGGCCTTTTTTTTGGACTTAGCATAATTTTGATAATTTTGCAAATTTTCAATTTTTTTCGTACTCTGGATTTGGATTACAAAATTATTATGCAAAAACTATTAAACTGATCATAACGAAATTTAGCACAGGCTTTAGTCGTATTATTGTGTTTTCTAGGCTGAATATGAAGGCTGTGAGTTAGGTTTAAGGGGGCAGTCGCAAAATCTTGGTCCTATGGTATTTAAATGCATTCTTTATCGAATCCTGAGAAAACTAATTATGTAGTATTTTTGAAAAATTTGAACGCAGAATGAAATATTACATTATTACCGAGGGCAGAAGGTCCCTGAAAACTTCTATAATGTTTATATTAATAAGTTACAGGAGTGAAAAAACAAAGAGAAAATATAGCCTGATTGTTTATTTTAAATATTTTATTCAAAAGAAACTTGTTTACTCTAAGGGACTTTCAGTCCTCGGTAATAAGGTAATTTTCATTCTGCGTTTAAATTTTTCAAAAATATTTATTAGTTTTCTCAGGATTCGAAAAAAAATTAATGCATTTAAATAGCATTGCAGCAAGATTTTGCGCTTACCCCCTTAAGGTGTCGAAAAAGTTTAAAATAGAAACTCCATTTTTTGCGCGTTGTTCCCAATTACATTACTGCTATTTTTTAAACAATACCTTAAATTTTTAATTTCCAGCTAGTCAAATATCCAATTTTCTCCCCATTTTTTGTAAAGTATGACGTCGCCTTTTTTAGAAGCTTGATAATGTTACCTTTTTTCCAGCTCGCTGGAATGCGGTTTCTTTCCCACACCTTCCGGATTAGGGGGAGCAGTAGTTCAGCAGTTATATGCGGATCAGGTTTTAGTATTTCGGTACCAATGTTGTCGATTCCCAGGGATCTTTTGTTATTCAAAGATTGGATAGCTGTTATTATCTGTGTTTTGGAGGAGACCGCGCAAGACACATATGCAAATCTGTATTCTGCTGGTATTCTGCAAGATTTTGCGCTTACCCCCTTAAGGTGTCGAAAAAGTTTAAAATAGAAACTCCATTTTTTGCGCGTTGTTCCCAATTACATTACTGCTATTTTTTAAACAATACCTTAAATTTTTAATTTCCAGCTAGTCAAATATCCAATTTTCTCCCCATTTTTTGTAAAGTATGACGTCGCCTTTTTTAGAAGCTTGATAATGTTACCTTTTTTCCAGCTCGCTGGAATGCGGTTTCTTTCCCACACCTTCCGGATTAGGGGGAGCAGTAGTTCAGCAGTTATATGCGGATCAGGTTTTAGTATTTCGGTACCAATGTTGTCGATTCCCAGGGATCTTTTGTTATTCAAAGATTGGATAGCTGTTATTATCTGTGTTTTGGAGGAGACCGCGCAAGACACATATGCAAATCTGTATTCTGCTGGTATTCGGCTGGTATACGAAAGGTCTCCTAGCATCTCCTGAAAATGCTTTTTCCATCTCTCTATTTGGTCATTTGTTATAGTAAGTAATTCACCAGTCTTTGATCTTACAATGTTCGAATTGTTGGGTAAATTTTTTGTTGGTCGTCTAGTAATTTGGTATCGCTCTCTAGTTATGTTGTGTTATGAAGCTGTTTGTGCTTGTTTTGACAGTTCTTCAGGCCTTCTTTTGTTTCTTCTTACATTCCTTTTAACTGCTTTACTTATTGTTTCATATTCTTGTTGTCTATTCGCTTTTTCTTCTACAGTTCTTGTTGGCAAGATATTTCTTTTTCGCTGTTTTTATTAAATCATACTCGCCGCTTTTAGAAGGATGTCCAAGGTGCTATGTAACGGAGACCTAAAATTGGCATTGAAGATCCGCCTACTTCGCTGCTACGTGTTCTCGGTCTTACTTTACGGTGTCGAGTCCTGGACTGTGAATAAAATCAATCTAAATCGCCTTGACGCTTTCAAAATGTGGTGCTATAGAAGAATTTTAAAAGATTCCTGGGTGGAGAAGATTCGAAACTCCACAATACTAGAACGTCTCAGCAAGACTACTGAGATCATAAAAAGCATCAAGCAGAGAAAGCTGGAGTATTTCGGACATGTAATGAGAGGTCCCAAATATAGGTTGCTACAAAATATCATGCGAGGAAAAATAGCAGGCAAACGCAGTCCAGCACGAAGAAGAACCTCATGGTTAAAGAACTTGCGAGATTGGTATGGTATTGATACAAGCATGCTATTTAGGGTGGCCGTGAATAAAATTAAAATAGCTATGATGGTAACCAACGTTCTGAAAGGACATGGTACAGCTGGTTTCTAAAAAAACTGATACGACTCTTAGTAAGATTTGATCATTGTGAGCAGTGTATGATTGATCTGACATTATTTATATTTATTATGACAGACAAATAATAAAATAAACAAACAAACAGCCATTTTTTGAGGTTGAAGGTTGAACAAGATAAGTTATCTGACAAATTTTAAGATTTGGCAGTGACAGTGACAGCATGTAAATAATAAGTATTTATCCTTCAAAATACACTGCTCAATTTTCTACAAAATACGCTTTAAGAGTCGTATCAGTTTTTTTTGAACCAGCTGTACATAAAAAAGAAGTTAGAAAGGATTTTGTAAGAACCTCCACCATTTTTTTCATATTATGCATGCGATCATAATTTTTTTCAAAAAATAAAGTTAATTTTATTTGTAGCAGTATTTTATTGTACAGCAGTGTGATAAATCATTCCGTAGTTGATGTAAAAAACAAATACAGTGGTATAAGACAAATTCATATTGAAAACAAAGGATAATATAGGCAACGGTATCTCGCATCTTAGGGTTTGCTCACTACGGAGAGCAATGGATTGTATCCTCGCTCCGACCCTTGCTCCCTGGTATTTATATTCGTGAATTCTCGCATTTAAAATAATGTAATTATTTTACATAGCGATCGAAACTATATTATCGATCGCTATGTAAAATAAATACATTATTTTAAATGCGAGAATTCACGAATATAACGAATATAAATACCAGGGAGCAAGGGTCGGAGCGAGGATACAATGCATTGCTCTACGTAGTGAGCACAACTTTAGAGTCTACGTCCTGAAACATCCACGTCAGTACTTAAGGGTTAAACGTGTCTTTGTAGGAGCGTTTTTAGTTTGTCTAGATCTAGACTTTAGTTTGTCTAGATTTTGCGCGATTTTGTTTTTTGACATATTGCTTTTAATAATTTCGATTAGGAGATCAAGAATAACAATACCTTTTTAGGTAATCACACTGTGCTGTAATACTTTAAGTATTTTAAGTTAAATTTAAGGTGAATTTTAAAAAAATGGCAAGCCCGTAAATAAACATTACATTACATTATCTTTAAATCTAATTATAATAATAAATATAAACAGTAAAATAAAACAGTATAAAAACTTCAAGTAAAGTGCAGAAATATCAATGTGCTCACTTAAAGCTATAATATACTTTCGACGAATAAACGACAGGCATCAACACCTCCCGCAGCTAATATAAAATATTGTAAATTCACCGCACTTAAAACGGATTTGAAAACCATCAGGTAAACCATATGATAGTGAAACAATCGCCGAAAATAATTGGAAATATTACAAAGAGGAGTAATTTGGGTGATAAACAAAAACAATTAATCAAACCATTAATGTTATTTTGCGTTCCGCAATCAGAGGCGCAAAATAACAGGGAAAATTGAAAATAACAGGTGTCAGGACGCACATTCATTCATATACATACACATGCACACTTTATGCACACACTAGATTGTTTAACGTGGAGGCAGTGTCGGTCGTTCGACAGCCTCGATATTGGGGAAACGGAAGTTTTATGAAATATTCCACTCCGGGGTTAATAGTCCATTCAAATGTTATATTTAGAGTTGCATTTCTTAGAGGAGTCAATTTTATTTAAAAAAAAAAGCAGCTAGCAGTTGCCGCTAGGCCATCTATGCCATTTCGTTCGTTGCAATCCGGGACTGCACGCTGGGGTTTGTTTTGGTTGGATCAGGAAGAGCAGCATATGTGCCTCCTGATGAGAGACTAATAAGTTTCGAAACCGGTAGGGGTGCTTGCAGCACTCTCTGATTGGACTAGAATATGGTTCGGCTGTGTTTTCGTTTTGCAACGAAATTGAAAATGGTTATTCATTTTTTTTTATTTTTTTAATGTGTAGGGGGTTCAGTAGAAGCTTAAGTTTAAGTTTTTGGGGTCGCCACCCTTGTCTCCCGGCCACCATATTGGAAAAAGTGGTGCAGAGGGCTTTCGAGCTGTATCTCCTAAACTATCAATCATACAGAAAATTTAATTACACATAAAATGTAGCAAATTATATTTTCTATAATTTTATATCAATTACTTTTTATCGTTGAGTGACCAACAAAAAAGTTATAAACAAAAATAAGAGAAAATTTTGTAAGAAGTTTCCTTTTGGAGGTTTTTTTTTCGTTCATTTTACAATAAAATAACATCATAGCGATTTTGTAGAGGATTTTTCAATGAACAATTTTCACTATAAAGTTGTGTAATTTTATTTATTATCTAGGTTTTACAGCGCTCCAAACTTGACCAGATTCTCGAATTCTCATAGAAAAACAATACTTTCCTATCTATATATTAGGCGAGCGGCATCAACCGTTATGCCGACCACGAAAATCAAATTTAAGGTGAATGCCCAATTTTGGTCTATTTTTATGTTTTCGAGGTCGCTGAATCCGAATATGAAGTTTATTTTTATCTAGATTTGGTGGAACATGTTAAAAAATTAAATTTTATTAAAAAATGCCAAAAATCAATTTTTAAGATTTTTCAAATTTACGTAGCTGTATCTTTGGTCGCTGTAAATATTTCTTTTTGAAAATTTTACTGTGTCATCTTTGAAGTATGTAGATAATAATGAAATTTGTCTAAAATGTTTAAACACATTAAAAAAGGAATTGTTAATTTTTAAACATTTTGTCATCATATTTCGTTAGTTTCATGTTTACTTAAAAAAATTTGAGTGACAAACTTTTTAGTTTATAATTTTAACCAACACAACAATAAAATATAATTCATGAAGAAGTTTTTGGAAAATTTTAAGTCAAAATATACAATAGGAAAAAAGTTATGTTACTTCTTAGACAAGCGGCACACCCCAAAAAACATTTATAACTCGAGGTTCTGACCACGGTGTGGTGAATGGCTAATTATCATACTTTATGATTTTGATATCAAAAATCGTTTTTTTGCTTTTCTTAAGAATTTTGCATTTTGCGGTTGCGTCATTCTTCTTCTGAACCGGCGAATTTGTCCTCAAACAACTCCTTGGGCCTTTTCTATATATGCTTAGCGTTATAAGTTTTATAGTGGGGAGAAAGGTCAAAAACAAATTAATAGTAAAATCATAATAAATTGTATGAATAAAAGATATATATATATATATATATATATATATATATATATATATATATATATATATATATATATATATATATATAGATAGAAAAGTAAGCCTTACTTTTGTTTTTATTGTATCCTTATGAGCATTCGAGAATCTGGTCAAGTTTGGAGCGCTGTAAAACCTATATAAATAAATAGAATTAAACAACTTTAAGTGGAAATTGTTCGCTGAACAACCCTCTACAAAATTGCTATAATGTTATTTTATTTTAAAATGAACTGAAAAAAAGGTATAACCTCCAAAAGGAAACTTGTTCAAAAAATTTTACATATTTTTGTTGATATCTTTTTTGTTGGTCACTTGACGATAAAAAGTAATAGAAACAAAATTGTAGAAAATTTAATTTTCTACATTTTATGTTTAATTAGTTTTTCGGTAGGGTTGGTAGTTTACGAGATATAGCGCGAAACCCCTTTGCACACCATTTCCAAGATGGTGGCCGGGGGACAAGGGTGGCGACCCCAAAAACTTGAACTTAAGCTTCTACTGATCCCCCCTACACATTAAAGAAATAAAATTGACTTCTCTAACAAATGCAAGGTATGGCTTAAAAAATGTAACATTTTAATGGACTATAACTGAGATGATTAAACTGTTTTTATATGAGACATCATAATATGATTACAAAAGATTACAACAATAAATTCAGACCAAATAAATAAAAGTATAAAACATGGTTATACATATACAGAAATTTAAATCCTGAAGATATACTAGTCCAATAAAATAATTAACACAAACCTATGGGAAAACGAAGATGACACTTATAAAAGCAGTTAAAAAATTAGATAAGGAAGCGAAGAGAATAGGGCTAGAGATAAACCAGCACAGAACAAAATACATGGGACGATAGGGAAGGACAACACAACAACTCAGAAATATCTAACAACACCGAACCATAAGTTTGAAACTGTATCCACACCTTTAGCTACTTGGAAGTAACAGTAGCAAAAATCCGAAAAGAGAGGACCGAGGAAAGAATTCTGAAAGGCAAAACAACATATGAAATGAACAGAAATCTGCTGAGAAGCAAGACTCTAAGTAAGAGAACAAAAAAGAACCTATATAAGACGTTAATAAGACCTGTTCTTGCATGTGGGATGAAAACAACAAACGATTAACAAGAAAGAGGAAGATAGCCTTCAATACGAACAAAATAATGAGAACAATACTGGGCCACAATGTAACAAGAGAGGGAGAAATACGAATTAAAGCAAGTGGCGATATTGAAGAAGAATTAAAGAGAGAAAACATATATAGTCAGATACATAAAATATCTTCGCTTAGAATGAATAGGACATTAACAATACAGAGACGCCCACAATCAGATATGTTAAGAAGGATAACTAACTGGACACCACTATGATGGCCCAGGTGTAGAGGAAGGCCCAGAAGAAGATGGCTGGATGATGTGCGAGAAGACATAAGAGCAATAAATGTGAAAGACTGGAAAGTTTAGTGCAAGGACAGGAAGAAATGGAAAAGAGTCACGAGAACAGCAAATACACACAGCAAGCTATAAATGAGAGGAGTAATCCACCTCATCCAAGAATAGGATTTTGAACGCCATGGCGTTAGCTACAATCCCTAGGGATTGTAATGCTTAATGAATAGGAAAGAACAAAGCAAAATAGCATCTACTACAATTCAGGAAAAAAAATGAAAATTGATTGGCCATACTTTAATAAAAGATCAAAGTAACATATTGAGACAAGCACTTGAATGACAACCAGAGGGGAATATAAAGGAAACAGCTGGAAGAGAACTGCAATGATAGAAAGCGCAGAAATTGGACTAAGGTGGGGTGAAGTAAAAAAAAAGAGAGCAAGAAATAGAAGAGAATGGAAGGAGCTAGTACTTAGTTTATACAGAGAATAAACAAGAAACATGATGCACACTTATGCACACACTAGATTGTGTAACGCCGAGGCAGTGTCGGTCGTTCAACAGCCTCGATATTGGGGAAGTGGTAGTTTTATGAAATATTCCATTCCGGGGTTAACTGAGATGATTAAAAACTGTTTTCATATGAGACATTACACCAGTAAATTCATATCAAATAAATATAGAACAGGCCAGAAAATCGTTTGAAAAAATCAAAAGACTGCTATGTGACTACTACGTTTATCATAATGATACACCTGGTCGAATGTTCTCTATTCAGTTAAAACGTGGGTCCTTAGACCATAAAACATCAACCGTAAATAGATTGGAGTCCTTTGAAATGTGGATCTACCTTAGAATCCTCAAAATTCCATGGACATCGCATACCTTAAACGAAGAAGAGCTGCATAGAATATTCAAAGAACGAGAACTTTTCAACACAGTGAAAATTAGAAAAACATTATACCTAGGCCACATATTGAGAAATAATAAGTACCAATATGCTCAACTAATACTAAACGGAAAAGTCGAGGGGAAAAGAGGACTAGGAAGGAATGGCCTATCGTTGCTAAGAAACATCCGATAATGGGCAGGAATAAATTTTGAACAGCTTATAAGAACAGCTGAAGACAGACAAGAGTTTGCAATTGTAGTAGCCAATCTCCATTGAGGAGAGGGCACTTTAAGAAGAAGAAATAAACGTAAGGACACTGGTAGAAAATATTGCTATATATGTACTAAAATTGGAATGGTATCGAGAAAATAAGCATGGAGCCTACGCAATGATACATCTTCAAAAGCCAGTCAGACTAAACGTAGTTCAATGTAGACCTATTCATAATAAAAAAATCTCTTAACTAATGGAGTAGAGCATCATGTACCTAGTACTAATCCGTTGGCATCCAATGTAAGCCAAATTATTTAACAAATTTCACCATGTAGTTAGAATATACATCTTGACCAGTGTTTGGCATTGTGGCTATTTAGCAAGGACAGAGCACTGATGATGGACTGATAACTCCGAAAACGTTTTGAACGTAATCCGTTTGGATTTTAAAAAATTTTTTTAGAATTTTTATTAAAAATACCAACTACACTAGGGAGTTTTACTTCATGTTAATTTTATTTAACTAGATGGTATACAGCCAACCTTCGGGTATTATCCCGTTTTATTTTTGAAAAATAAAACATACCCCATTTTCACAAAAATTAAAATTTATAGTAATCCTTACAAGAACTTCTTTATATTAGCATAAGTAATGTTTTCGATAATTTTGACTGGTTTAGAATGCATATTTTTGAAAAAAAGATGTAATTTAAAATAATCATCATTTTTAAAATTATGGTAATTCTCATATTCTTTTGATAATAACTCCAAAAATACTCAATATACGTAAAAAATTACATATAATCAAATTTTAGTTTTTTCTGTGCCAAATATTTTGCCTGTTTTACTATTTCTATAGGGTAAAAAATAACCGAGATAGAAACGTTTAAATCTTAAATTTTGCTGTGGGAACCATGCAACCGAGGTCATTTAACCTTTTATTTCTAAAAAAGTAAGGGGTTTAAAAGATTAGGTTTAACGTGCTTAAATAGCACTTGGAGTTAACTTTCAAACAGTTTTTAGATAAACCTGATATCTTAAAAACGAACGGAGTTATTAAAAAAAAACAATACCATTTTTTGGAAAAATTTTTAAAAGATAAATTTTGAAAAAATTTTGTAGCATAAATTTTAACGCTATCAACATGTTCGGGGGCTCATTTAATAGATATTTTTAAGTACTTTGACGAATGTTTAATAAGTTTATATTATAAAATGCATCAATTTCCCGTTATTTCAGCTCGAATACTTATGAGTTTTTTACTCGCCGAAAAAATATACATACAATTACTTATAACTCACTTTTAGTTAACATTAAAAGGTTTTTGTAGTTAGGGGTTTATTTCATATTTTATTAGCTTCAATTTTGATAATAATAACTTTTTTGTAAAAACTTACACTTTTTGAGATATTGATGAAAAATTGGTTAAAAACATGCATTTTTCTCAAGAAAAATTAAAAGCTTTGATCTTTAATAACTCAAAAAGTTTTGATTTATTTTAATAACTTTATATAACAAATTTTGCCCCTCTATCGAATTATGGGGTTATTTTTAATAACAAAATTCACCCCCAGGGTAAAAGCGCAAGTTGGCATCATGTCACCTTTGTTCCATAAGATATCCTCTAACCACTCACCAATTTTCATGCAAATCGATGGAGGTTCAACGAAATCGGAGGTAATAGCTCATATCCACCTTCAGTGACTCCACTAGTATTATAAAAGCAATCTAAGAAACAAATAAATCAGTATAGTACTCTGAAGCTTCATGGAAAGAACTTTTCCAACTTCTTGGGTTTCAAATCAATTCGACGAAGCTACTGACACAGAAACAACTTCAATGTAGGAATACCATTTAAACTGTAGAAATGAAATAGTTCACTAAAACAGAATAATAGTTCATCCCCAAAAATATATTGCAAATAATAAGCTGTCGGGTCAGTATTCTATCGGTGATCTTTTGTAATACAGTAGACTCGCGATTATCCGAGCCTCGGTTATCCGAGCCCCTCGGTTAACCGAGGCAAAAGTCATAACTGGTTAGTTACAACTTTTAACCTTGCCGCAACATCGCCGTTTCAAAAAGAGGAATGAAGCTTACGCAAAAATCAATCAAAGACTTTTTAAAACAGTAATATTGATAAGGTAAATGTTTTTATCTTTCATAGACAGTAGGTACTGTATTAGTTTTGTAATTAAAATATCCACACTTATGGTTATTTACGTGTTTTTCTATCAACATAACCAATCTCAGTGTTAACCGAGTTTTTCCGTATCCGAGGTAGTCATGGTCCCAGTTACCTCGGATAATCGCGAGTCTACTGTATTCGCATCTGTTGTCTAACATCTCCATTTCTTCTATGTTCCGGCTTTGATATCCTCCCCGCTCGTCTGAGCAATTTCATTGTCGTTGTCTCGATTTCATTTTTTCTTTATTTGTCTTGGTAAATTGTCAACACTCTGAAGTGTACGTTATTTTGGGCTCTACAATGATTCCCTCTAGATATTCTAATCTGTACATATCTATCAGATGTTCATTTACAGGATATAATGCTTCCTATAGTCTAGCTAGCAAACCATAAATGAAATTAGTCATCCCAAGGCACCCGTCTTAATGGGTCCAAAGTATTCGGAGTCACGGAGTCACTCAATCAATTCGATCATTCGATCATGGTGGCGCATAAAAAAATATGTTTCCTTGGTGATAACTAGGTATTCTGAGAACTTTGCAGATTCATACTCTCCCTGCTAGTACAGGCGTCTTCCATTTTTATTTAATTAAACAATATTTAACAAAAGCAATATCTCTTTAAACGCAAAGGCACCTGTATACCACAAACAATGTGCCTCTATATCTCTGAGAAAACTACATATAATGACCATATATGCATCCTTTATCCACTGCCGACACGTTTCCTAGTAAAAGTCATAAACGTCCACTCTACTACTAGCGAAGTTGATCAAGGTTTAGCGAGTACGAGAGTGTAGACAGGTCTTCATGCGACTTCGCTTCACCTCGGCCTACTTCCATTCTGTGGCGGTTTTTAGACCTAGTCAAAGGAATCGAAGTAGGTACAGCCACGCGTTAATAAGTTCCTCACGAAGTTGAACGAGTGTGTAGTGACGTGCACTTCGGACTTCGATCAACTTTCCGAAGTAACTTCGCGAGAGTGTGGAGCTTGCTGTAGCTATAACTAAGCTACACGATAAGCGTAAGTGATCACGCTTATGACTCATTACATTTTTTATTTGCTGGAGTATAATTAATATGTATGTACCTATATGTAAGTTTAATATTCCTGACATGTTCTAATTTCACGGCCTTCTATTTCTATGTTAGGTGTTGATTCTCCAGCGCATAGACATTCCGTTTTTGAAAATTTATTTTCAAACCCTACTTATATTCCTCCAGTAGTCAACTCATAAATAAAATATCCTCCCGATCGTTGGCTATAACTACCTCATCAGCTGCAAATCGTAAGGTATCTGAAGAAGTCACTAGGTGGAGCAGTAAAAATTGCTAATATGATATATTGTTAATGGTAGCCTAGCATAGAAGCCTAGTATAGTACGTTACATAGATTAAGAGAAATTCCTATGTCAAAAAATTGCTTCACGATATAATTGAATTTTATTAAGCAAATAACAGTAAACAATGGGTACAACGAACAAACAATAAACAAAAGTTTAAAACAAAAACTGCCTAATAAAGTCCTAAAATTCCAAGTCCAGAGAAAAAATCCAATACTTTTTAGCTCAATTACATATACAGGCTAGATATCGACGAAAATTATACCCCAAAAATTACGAGGGTAATTTTTGGGGTATTAACGAAAATTAAAAAACTGGTCGAACATTTAACAAACGTATAGCAGAACATAAAAGGCCTTTCAATCGTAGAAAAACAGCTATATTTATTAGAATCCATGGACATTAATAAATTAATAAATTAAGATGTAATTCTGAATGACCAACTGGAGACAAACAGCTCTTACCTCCTCAACTGATTCAGTTCTTCCTTCGCTTCCAAAGTAAGTTACGACGAAAGTTTCAGACGTCTGCTCGGTGGGTTAGTCGGGTCGACGCAGCCAGCTTGTCATTGGTTAGAAATTAATTAAAATAAATATAAGCGAGAAATATAAAAATAAATATTTACGAGAAATTGGATGCAAGAAGCTCAAAACTGAAATAGGTTGAAAATTTTAAGGGGGGCCTCAGTTCAGTAGTGGACAAATATAGGTTAATTGATGATAGTAACATGCTGAGGCGATCGCCACGAACGTAGCGTCACAAAATAATTGATCGAGTTCATTTACACGGCGAGGGGAGTCCGTTATACAACATTTATACTTTTTCAATTTAATTAAATTCTATAAAAAAGAAATTCTATAGAAAAGAAACCGACATCGGGTTTACGTAGGTACTTTCGATTATACAAAAAATTGTTAAAATAAATAAATAAACATTATAAATCGATGCTTGTAAAAAAATGTAAAAAAATCGTAAAATAAAAAATAATAAATAATCAAATTTAAAAATACATATTCTTTAAAATTTTAAAATACAGAAAAAAATATAAATCTTCGCGCTACTCTACAGTACCACCTACTGTACTACTTTTTTAGGTAAATAATTCGCTTCTCGAGTATTTAGAATCATACAAATCCAAAATTACTAATCGAACATGGAATAAAGTAATTTAAATCTACCTTCCGTAGCTCCCGTAAGCTGATACTGCTTATGCAGTAAAATAAAACATCCTCTCTACGCCACTGTCGAAAGTCTATGTGCCGAACAAAAATCAAAAATATATACTCAACGAAGAGGCGCCAACATTTTAAACGACAAATTCGAAAAGCCATTAATTAACCATTTAATTATACAGCGTGTACTCGATACGCGTGTGCGAGTATGTCGTGTAATTTTCACCTGTCGTGATTACGGGGCTTATCAATTAGGTCTGCACTCACTACATCACTGATGTGTGTGCATTTTCGATGACGACATACTGATAAATTCAGGGCTCTTGATGATCATACACATGTTGCTAATTGGTATCTCTTTAATTTTATTGCCTCGACTGCTAATTCAAAAAATCGCGAGATTTTGCGACTTTTCATCAATTTTAACGCCACTGTTCTGATTTCTCTAAAAAAAAACTTATAGAGATTTATGCCCGGTTGCACCAATAGCTCTTAAGCTCCAGCTTAGCTAAGCTCTACTTATAGATAGGGCCTCCTTGAGTATCACTTACGTTGCATCATAATTTTATATTCTTAGCTTATTATTAATTATATCTATTATTATATTATGGTATTCTTATTGTAATATATTATAATTATATTATATTAATTCTTATGATATTCTCGACTTAAGCTTAAGATCTGTTGGTGCAACCGGGCATTAGTTTTGTTTCGTCATTTATAGATCAAAATGTTTCTATCAGTTAGTAAAAAATATTTTTGATCTAATTAGTGTTAACTCTAGTTAAAATATTTAAATCTGTTTTCTAGTGCCGTTAACCAGGAGGAATTCTTAGAGACCACAACTTCCAGAGGAACAATTAATTTTATTTCAGGGACAGAGAGATGAAATCATATTCTAAATTGAAATTTAATAATAAAAGTATTAAATTATTATATTAGAATCTTAGTTGTGTAAACTTCTTTTAGAACTTTATGTAAATCACGTTACTTTTGTAACCAACTCTGTAACCTTTTATACCGCTTGTCTGAAGAGTACTGCATTTAAACCAGTCCCTTAAATTTTCCAATCCTGACACTCTCTTTCTTCCTATATTCCTTCCTTCTTATATCTTTTCCTGTATTATCAGTGTAAGCAATACTAATATTTCTATCACGACAAAATTCTACTAAATAAATTATTTTTCAAACTCTTTCAAAGTAGTTTGACAAACAGTTTGAATTTTCAAACCTGTAACCATTGACCAGGCTTGACTTGAATTATTGGTCAGAAGAATTGACTTGAGTTTGACTTGAAATTAAGTCAAACTCAAGTTAATTTCAAACATTCAAGTCAAACTTGTGCAACTCTATCTGCAATTTCTATTTCTATACTGGCTTTTTTTCTGTTATTTGATTAATATTTTCTGAAATTCAGGTATTTTCAGGTATTTGTATTTATCAACCCTTTCTATCGGTACACTTCTCAAATGTATGTTTGTTATTATCATATATTTAGTCTTTTTATATCCATTTTTAGTCCATATGTTTCACACAAAATGCTTGGCTTATTTAGTAGCCGTTGGAGCTGTACGGCAGAGCTTGCCATAATTACTGCACCATCTGCATATCTTATGTTGTTAATAGTTCTTCCGCTGATTATTATTCATTTACTTTCAGATAGTAATGCTTCTTCAAACATGGATTAATTTAATGGGTGGAATGCATAAAACGTAGTACCTGCAATAATGCAAGTATGTACCTACTACATTCTTGAAGATTTTACTACACTTACAAAGCATTTATGCTTCTTCTTCTTTTTGTATAGACATGACTCTGTCTGTTTTTTCAATGTGCCTCTAGTAAGTTGTCGTTCCATCGTTTTCGTGGTCTTCCCACTGATCGTCTGCCTATTGGGGAACCGTCTCTCGCTGTCCTGACTACCCTATTTGTTGCCATTCGGCTTATGTGGTCATTCCATTCTATTCTTCTGTTTCTTACCCAGTTATTAATGTTATACACCTTCCATCTCCGTCGTATGAATAGATTTTTAGATCTTGCTCTGACTAATATAGATGTATGTACTGTGGCAAGGTCTGACTGTCCATTAGTGGCTGAAGATGTGTATCACCCTGCTCTCATCTATAGTGTCGTAAGTGAAATAGCTGAGTTACCAGGCAACAAAAAGGTATATGCATACAACTATGCTCAAGGTAACTACTGTCATCTTTATCATTTAATTTTTCAATACAACTGGTCCTCATTATTCTTATGTCAGGACATTAGTAATGCTTTTAATGTTTTTTATAGTGAAATGTACACATTTTTGAATTGTTCTATACCTAAAACCAAAATAAGGGCCAGCAATTCTACTTCTAAGTTTCCGTACTGGTTCTCTCATGATTTGATTCATAAAATTAAAAAGAAAAATAGTCTTCGTCGTTTGTGCTCATCAACTAAGAATGCTGAATTTCAGCTGTTAAGAAGTGATATTAAAAATCAAACCAAATATGAGTATAAATTATATAAACGTTCACTTGAAAACTATCTAGTTGCTGAACCAAACAAATTCTGGACCTTTTTTAAGTCAAAATATAAAAATAGTGGAATTCCTATAGAAATGACATTAAATAACTCCAAGTTTAATACACCTTTTGATATTGCAAGTGCATTTACCTTTAGGTGGGGTGCAGAGTGGGGTTCATTTACCTTTAAACATATCACAGAATTGGATGTTATAAATAGTATCAAAAAACTTAAACCCAAAAAATCTACAGGCCCTGATGAAATACCACCATATATCTATAAGGGATTGGCAGAACCCTTAGCTAAACCTCTGGCGTTCTTGTTTAATATGTCGATTGAACAGGAATATTTCCCAGGTATCTTAAAAATGGCAACAATTTCTCCAATACATAAAAAAGATAAAAAAAAATGACATCCAAAACTATAGACCTATCAGCCTGTTAAATAGTGTTGCTAAGATTTTTGAAGGAATTCTTTATGAGGATATATACACTCATGTTAAGAGTAAAATTAGCAAATCCCAGCATGGTTTTGTAAGTGACAAATCAACAGTAACAAATCTCTGCGTTTTTTCTGAACATATTACTAAGGCTATTGAGGCAGGGGAACAGTTGGATGTTCTCTATACTGATTGTGAAAAAGCATTTGATAAGGTCAATCACTGTATTCTTTTAAATAAACTGGTAGAGTTTGGATTCTCAAGAAAAGCTTTTAATTTATTAAAATCTTATTTGTCAGATAGGAAGAACACAGTTAAAGTAGGTAATTGCTTTTCCCACCAATTTGTGTCATCCTCGGGAGTTCCACAGGGGAGCAAACTTGGACCATTGCTCTTCATTTTATTTATTAATGACTTGCCACACTGTATTAAATCTTGTAACAGCTTAATGTATGCCGATAATTTTAAACTTTTTAAAACCATCTCTAATAAGAAAGATGTAGTTAAATTGCAGGATGATTTAAGGTCAGTTACTCAATGGTTCAACAATTCGAAAATGACTCTTAACGTTAAAAAGTGCGCAGTAGTCTCATATACTCGAAAACTTAACAGTATTATTGAAGATTATTGTATTAACGGTGATCGAGTGCAGAGAGTGACTGTTATGAAGGATCTTGGAGTTACATTTCAAACAAACATGAAGTTCAATACACACTTTTGTGAAATAACTAACAGAGCCTATCGTGCCTTGGGTTTTGTTATTAGAAATAGCAATAACTTCAGAATAAACACAATTATAAAACTCTATAATGCCCTGGTGAGACCACATATGGAATATGCTTCAAACATCTGGTCTCTAATTGCATTTTCAAACTCAGAAAGGATCGAAAAAGTTCAAAAACGATTTCTAAGATTTTTATACCTAAGGAAAAACAAGGAATATCCATATATGGTCTCTTACAGGGTAATGTTGGATTCGTTTCAGTTGCAGTCACTTGCCACTAGGAGAAACAGTCAGGCCATTATGTTTATATACCTAATTGTTAATAGTATTAAGTACACAGACTGTGATCTAATTGAGTTTGTTTACCTAAGAGTACCTAAAAGTAGGTTAAGGATAACCAACCCAGATCTATTTTATACAAGTTCTTATAGAAATATGTCACCAGTGAATAATATGTTAAAAATATGTAATGAAGTATTCAATGGACTAACTGATATAGACATATTTAATGTAAAAATCAGGGACCTTAGAACATTGCTTGCACATCAGCACTAGGTTTAAGGGATTTCATAAAACACAAATACTCCCTTCCTTTTTCATTTACTTAGCTTATTAGTTTTAGGTTTATATTCTTAGTTAGTAAGTACTTCACTTTACATGTAACTACTATTAGTTTATAGTGTTTGTAAAGTTTTAAATAAATAAATAAATAAATAAATAAAATATATCTGTACTTCTAGTTCTGTCCCATAGAGTCTTATCATCGATTTTTCGAAGGGTTTTCATCTTCGCTGTTTCCAGCAATCTTTTTGTCCTCTCTGTGTCGGGTCGTGTTTCTGCAGCGTATGTCATTATTGGTCTGATGACTGTTTTGTAAATTCTGCCTTTTATTTCTTTTCCGATATTTTTATTTCTCCATATTGTCTCATTCAGGCAACCTGCGGCTCTGTTTGCTCTATTCACTTGATCTTCCTCTTCTGATTCGAGCCTTCCGTAGCTAGATAGTGTGATGCCTAGGTATTTAAACTCCATCACTTGTTCTATTATCTGACCTTCCAGCTCCAATTTACATCTTATTGGATCTGCTGTTATAACCATGCATTTTGTCTTTTGTGAGGAAATTAACATGTTACGTTTTATGCATTCCACCCAATATCATTTGTGTATTGAGTTAGTTATTCTTCGTATATCCCAACATTATCATGACAATATGTTACAAGTGGAAAACAAGGAAGAATTTGAAAAATGGGTTCAAAATGTGTATGTGCCGTCACAGCTACAGTTATAACAAGATTTGAATTATAGAGTTAAGAAATGGCAAGTATCACTTTTTAATACTGTGTGTTGCCACCATGGTTATATATACCACTCATCATTCGATTTGGTAAAGAACTGACACGTTTTGAATGTGGTCCCTTTGTTGGCGTAGGTATGCGACGTCTTACAAGCCTATTGAACAGTATTTATATATGGTCAATAGGATTAAGATCTGGGCTTTGAGCAGGTCAGTCCATTTGTGGAATACCACGCTCTTCTTGGTACGGTGTTACATTCCTTGCAGTGTGTGCTACAATCCTTGCAGTGTGCGATCTCGCATTATCATGCATTAGCAGAAAACCTTTGCCAATAAGCCCAGCATATCACATGATGTTGTAGGATCTCTGTTATATATCTGCATGCTGTTTCTCTCCTTGTGTGCTTCAAAAGAAATCCCTGTCCAAAACATGAGTGAGCCACCACTAAAAGCAATCCGGTGAGACCGAGTTCAGGCCGCATCACGCTCTCCAGTCGTTTTATAGACCTTATTTTGACCATATTTTTCATAAATTATGTTCGTACTCATCCATAAATAATAGTTTTTCCAATTGTCAATTGCCCAATTGACGTGTTTATGGGCAAATGTAAGTCTGCGTCTTTTGTGAGTAGTAATAAGTAATGGCTCTGTTATTCAGGGCCAGATACTCCGATCTCTTAACCTTCGTCGAATAGTAGAAATGATGATTGCTTATCCTTGAGCGTGCTGGAGAAGGCTTGGAGCATTGTAACAGTTTGCTTCCGGTTTCGCAGTCAGTAGTCAGTACCGGATCCCCGTTGATGAGATCCGGTCTCAATGAATGTTGGTACGCTCTCTGCACTGTTTAATGACTAACATTCAATTGTCTTGCCACATCCCTTCAGTTTTCCAGCAATGTAACAATCTGAACAGACTTTTGGTATTTTTCCACCGTTATTAAGAAATACACTTCATTCACTGTAAAGTGTAAGGTACAAAAGTTCATACAGTAAAGCTTCGTTGATTCATAAATAATGAGCTGAGAATTTTATGGTTAATTGGTTTTGCGAATTTGTTCATTCCCTTTACATGTTTGGTATAGCTTTTCAGTATACGTGATAATCCATTTAATTTAATTAACATAAAACATATTAAAAGAAACTGAAAAAATAAATAGAAAATATAAAATATAAAATTTCCTTAATTTTGTGACTAACCCGTTTTTTTCTGAGGCGCAGTGTATTTCATTTCGATACTTCCAAAATTACAAATTTATTGTAGTTATCTTTTTACTAAAAGGGAAGCCCAATAGACTAATTAATTAAAAAGATTGTTATCTGCCAATACTCGATACCGTTCCCTGAACCAAAGATGCATCGGATCAAAAGAGAAACAATTAGTCCGGTCGGCGTGAATTTGACAATGGTCTGGTCATTCCGGAAGACGAGGCGACCGACTCCCGGAAACATAGATCAGCCAGTGCAGGAAACGATGACATTGTCCCGTTATCGACATGCAGCTACACCGAATTCCTGATTCCTGTCGGTTTTCAGTGAGATGACACCAGAACCGGGTTTAAGGTAAACGGAGGGTAAACGAAAATGTCAGCTTAAAAATTGCTCATAATACCTACATATTAACTATATCTCTAATTATTTATTGAATATGGTAAATTAAAAAGTTTGGTTAACTAATTCCTCCGAAATATGTTTGAGAACTTTTTTTAAAATGTCTTTGATGGTGTATTAATTGTCCATATACATACTTATAAGATATGCATATATTTAAGATATTTAACTTAGTGGCTCTTAGACTGCGAAGGAGAATATAATACAGGACACACCTATAAAAAACCAGAGTTCAGCGTACCCGACTGATACTCCTCTGTAAGGCTCCCTTCTTTACGGTTGCAGATGAAGACCCCAACAGCGATGAAGTAGAACTCGTTGTGACGAGCTCGCTATAGGTTTTCGCCTCTTCAAGGTATGGCTACTCCCCTTTTTTTTTGTTGCGGGGGATCTGGATTACCGCATCCCAATAGCCTTCGATATTTTAGGGAGACTGTTTCGAGGATGCTCCAGTACTCATCATGAAATTCGTTTTAAAGTTTATAGAGGGCATAAATGGAAGATTAGTTTTGGGACGTCTGGTGAGTACTTGTCCTCTGTGGTGGCAAGTCGTTTTCAGGACCTTCTTTGCTCTATTTATTATATTTATTATATTGCCTTTAGCTTAGCCTACATATTCTATCATGTATTGTAGGGATTTTGCTAGTTGGTGGAATGCTGATGGGTAGTCACGTTCTTTGCCGATAATTCTGGTCAGGACCTTCCTCGGTTGCCATGATTTTATTTACTTGACGTTTGCTTAGAGTAGTATAGATTTTGGCTCTGTATTCGAAGATCGGTCTTATGTAAGTTTTGCAGGTATAGAGGAGAGTAACCAGGTTGGTGTTCCCAAATTTACTCATCGGTGCTTTTAGGAGATTGGCTGTGTTTCTTACGCTACTGAGGGCGTTTGTAATGTCTGTGTCCCAGTTAAGTGTATTTGAAAATTCGACATACGCGTAGGACACTGACGCATGATGGTCTAAATTTAAGCCATTCTCCGTTGAATATGATGTAGAATGTGATGTGATCTGTTCATGGAATGAGCGAGATTTTTAAATAGAATTAGCTGTGTTTTCGCTGTGTTTAGAGTTATTCTCCATCTGTTATACTACTTGACTATTATGTAGAGTTGCGATGACCACATACGCAGCATCTGTTCCAGAGTGTACGGCTGCAAACAGCGTCTTCCTTCATGCTAGAGGCAGCTGAACTCAAAACACTGAAGGCAACGGGAAACGAGCAAAGACTTTGGAGTGAAAATCAATGGTGAACTGATCAATAATCTTAGATACGCTCACTACACCACTGTTCTTTTATGTGACATTCTCCAGGGTCTTTAAGAGTGATTGGGTTGGGATTGGGTTGGTAACAACCAACGAAGCGAAATGGGTCTAAAAATGAATCTTCTGAGACAAAATTTATGATATTCATTGGTCAACCTCACGACAGTTCTTCTCTATAGATAGATCAACAAAACGTTGAGAATTACTCACTTCAAATAATAAGATGCTACATTACAGACCACCAACGCCCAAGTAGAAGCACCAAATGGAAAATTGAGGACAACGTTTCTAAAAATTAAATCAATTTTTTGTTACCGTAGCTTAAACCTGAAATTACTTCAAAAAAGGATCGCATGGATCGCAAGTCAATGTCATGGCACCGAGACGTGAACTCTGAAGGCTGAAGCTTTGGTCATCATGCTAAGAAACGAAAACGGGAACACGACGCACGTCCTAGTTGAAATTTTTAAAGCAGCGGAGTGGAAAAACAACAATATAACTGTCTAAGTTTTTCAACCTAATAAAAATATTTTTAAAATAAAATACTTTTAAAAGATTTTTAACTGAAAAACTTATTGGATCATTCTCCTGGTGACAACCTCCATGGCTTCTAAAAATTGCAAGCCAGCTGGATGCTGCAGTGAAGACAAGAGGGAATTCTAAAAAGTTGCAATTCACAACCCCGTCTACAGCTTGGTAAAGTTCCAACGGAAAATGGACCTAGTTATTCTATAGGAGTAATACTAATATAAAATAAAAATGTTTACCATTTTTATTCAGTTGCAATGCGAAGCCAAAAAACTGTCTTAATTTTTACTTAGGTTGGAGAGCGCAACCAGCACTCTTATCGACGATTTCGCCTCTTGTTAGATACTCTTCAGAGAATGCATAGGCTGCTATCTCTACTCCAGGTAAAAATTTTCGACATTTATTAGTCCCCCATTGCAACTGACTTGAAGGTAGTAGGTGCGTAGCAGCATCTGCTAAATGAAAGTCTAAGTTTTTCAACCATATATAAATATTTGTAAAATAAAATACTTTTAAAAGATTTTTAATTGAAAAACTTATTGGACCATTTTCCTGGTGACAACCTCCATGGCTTCTAAAAAATGCAAGCCAGATGGATGCTACAGTGAAGACAAGAGGGAATTCTAAAACGTTGCAATTCACAACCCCGTCTACAGCTTGGTAAAGTTCCAACGGGAAATGGACCTAGTTACTCTATAGGAGTAATACTAATATAAAACAAAAATGTATACCATTTTTATTCAGTTGCAATGCGAAGCCAAAACTGTCTTAATTTTTACTTAGGTTAGAGAGCGCAACCAGCACTCTTATCGACGATTTCACCTTTTTGTTAGAGGCTCTTCAGAGAATGCATAGGCTGCTATCTCTACTCCAGATAAAAATTTTCGACTTTTATTCGTCCCCCATTGCAACTGACGTGAAGGTAGTAGGTGCGTAGCGGCATCTGCTATATGGAAGTCTAAGTTTTTCAACCTAATAAAAATATTTGTAAAATAAAATAGCTTTAAAATAATTTTAATTGAAAAACTTACTGGACCATTTTCCTGGTGACAACCTCCATGGCTTCTAAAAATTGCAAGCCAGATGGATGCTGCAGTGAAGACAAGAGGGACTTCTAAAAAGGGAATTTTTACCTGGAGTAGAGATAGCAGCCTATGCATTCTCTGAAGAGCCTCTAAAAGAGGTGAAATCGTCGATAAGAGTGCTGGTTGCGCTCTCTAACCTAAGTGAAAAATAAGATTGTTTTGCCTTCGCATTGCAACTGAATAAAAATGGTATACATTTTTATTATATTATTATAACAATAGAACTCTTTAGGATCGCTGCAGAAAAAGTAAAATATGCCAAGATGATCGCCAATGATGAGGCACATGAAGAAGAAGAAATATATTTTCATTTATATCTCTGCATCTCTGTATTAGAACTTGGATGCTGAACAAAACTTCCCTTTGTACCCAAGCTACTCCTAAATCCGAATTGAATATTGCTAATTCTCTCTTCCAACTTCCAATTATGTAGGTATGTAAAAATATATCTAACGTACTGAAATTATAAAAGTAGGTCCCTGCTTTCAAATTCTCAACTAATTTTAACTTTTGTAGTAAGTTTTAAGTAGATCCGATGCTGTATGGGATCAGAACGGGCATGTAATAATCATATTATTTCGGAAGACGAGTCACGATGAAACATATCTCTATGTTTCACAATGTTACTATCATTGCCAGCCGAAGGGATGACAATGCTCCGGTCAAATTGTTGTATTTGCGTTGATTTGTAGGATAACATCGGCAGGGAGGAAATGTATGTACAGCTATGTTTGCTAAAATTTGTTGCATTAGGATGTTAGTTCATTGTATTTAGTGTTTGCAGTACGATGGAAAGATTGGGGATTGTTTGATAAAGTGTTTGTTAGGACAAACCTCATTACTATGAGACAATTTTTTTCCCACCTTACTTCTATTCTTCGTCCTTCTTCATACGTGTTTACATATTGGTGTTATATTAATTTAAGACTGTTGTAGTTTAACTGATTATTTCATTCATAGAGATTCTGGCCAATAGAAAGCTACAGAAATAAAAATTACAGCGATTATTTCATTCATGAGATTCTGACCAATAGAAAGCTACAGAAATAAAAATTAAACTGATAATTTTTGATAATCTCCCGTCTTCAATATTATTACGTCAGATGCCCTTCGTTGCTACGAAAAAATACATTCAGTGACATTAATGACAATTAATGTTTTAAAAATTATAAAAGTGATGACTTTCAACCGTCAAATATTTATAACAACTGTGTGTTTAATTGTACTAATTTGTACTTACATAAATAAATTACAATAAAATTTTGTTTTTGAACAGTTTTATTAATTTTATTTTATTATTCTAAAATTAATATAGAATTTTAGAGCTCTTGTGCAATTACTACTGATTATTTAATTCATAGGAGATTCTGACCAATAGAAAGCTACAGAAATCTAAATTAAACTGATAATTTTTGATAATTTCCCGTCGTCAAGTATATTACGTCAGATGCCCTTTGTTGCTATGAAGAAAATACATTCAGTGACATTAATGACAATTAATGTTTTAAAAATTATAAAAGTGATGACTTTCAACCGTAAAATATTTATAACAACTGTGTGTTTAATTGTACTAATTTGTACTTACATAAATAAATTACAATAAAATTTTGGTTTTGAACAGTTTTATTCATGAAATAATCGTAACAAATTGCACTCGATCTCTAAAATTAATATAGAATTTTAGAGCTTTTGTGCAATTACTACTGATAATTTTAGATAATTTCCCGTCGTCAAGTATTACGTCAGAGTCCCTTCGTTGCTACGCAAAAATACATTCAGTGACTTTTTTTCTTCTTCTTTTATGGCCTTTGAGAATTGCGCCCATCTAGCCACCAACACTTCTTAAAAGCAACGCCTAACCAAACCTACCATACACCAAGACCATTACTAATCCAATCGAATAATCAAGGATAGGGAAGGGGAAAAAACTTTTCGCACCCAGGGGTCGTTCAGGGTGATTGACCACAGACTAAGTAGGGATAAGGGGTATTATTACCAGGGAGATAAGGCAAATGTAGCAAAGCTAGACCTAATCTTAAGTAAAATTAACATGAAGTAAAACTCCCTAGTGTAGTTGGTATACTTAATAAAAATTCTAAAAAATTTTTAAAAATCCAAACGGATTACGTTCAAAACGTTTTCGGACTTATCAGTCCATCATCAGTGAACTCTCTGTCCTTGCTAAATAGCCACAATGCCAAACACTGGTCAAGATGTATGTTCTAACTACATGGTGAAATCTGTTAAACAATTTGGCTTACATTGGATGCCAACGGATTAGTACTAGGTACATGATGCTCTACTCCATTAGTTAAGAGATTTTTTTATTATTAGGTCTACATTGAACTACGTTTAGTCTGTCAATCTAAAGACAGACTCAAGATTGACAGACTAAACGTAGTTCAATGTAGACCTAATAATAAAAAAATCTCTTAATTAATGGAGTAGAGCATCATGTACCTAGTACTAATCCGTTGGCATCCAATGTAAGCCAAATTGTTTAACAGATTTCACCATGTAGTTAGAACATACATCTTGACCAGTGTTTGGCATTGTGGCTATTTAGCAAGGACAGAGAGTTCACTGATGATGGACTGATAAGTCCGAAAACGTTTTGAACGTAATACGTTTGGATTTTTAAAAATTTTTTAGAATTTTTATTAAATATACCAACTACACTAGGGAGTTTTACTTCATGTTAATTTTATTTAACTAGATGGTATACAGCCAACCTTCGGGTATTATCCCATTTTATTTTTTCTAATCTTAAGGCTTTGGCCACACTGGCGATTTTTTACGGCTCGATAATTTACGGCGCCCATTGGTTTGACTACCTCCTCCACCAATTTTAGATGAAATCGACGCCCATTGGTTTGACTACCTCCTCCACCAATTTTAGATGAAATGATTTCATCTAAAATTGGTGGAGGAGGTAGTCAAACTAATGGGCGTAAATTATCGCGCCGTAAAAAATCGCCCGTGTGGCCCAAAGCCTAAGTTTCAATTTGCACGACTTTGTTAATCAGATTATATGAGGAATAAACGTTTTCTTGCAACAGCTGCATATTCAACAGATTTCTTAGTGTCAAATATGCAGTGACATTAATGACAATATTAATGTTTTACAACTTGTCACAGATAACACCAAGAAACAGGGTTAGCAAATATTCAGGTAAAGATATCAATAAAATATTAGTTAAATGATTTAAAAAGACAGTTTTATTCATGAAATAATCTTACCGAATTACTCTCGAGCTCTTAAAAATTATTGATTTGTTTTGCCCTCGTGACACTTTGACATAATTTTACTCCCCTTCGGGTCGTGAAAACTGTCAAAGTGACACTCGGGATACAAATCGATAATTTTATACCTCTCGTAATTACTGCTGATAATTAAATTTATTAATCAAATTTTTCATTATTTCTGTTATACAATAATTCTAGATTATTTTCTTTGATTTCTTTAGGATCTCTTAACCTCGTTTCTCAGAGACTCATACAAATAGATGGGAATTAGTAGTTTTCTGTAGATTATCTTTCTATCTACTAGATTTCTTTGTATTGGTAACTTATTTTGACAACTTCTGATATTTTTCAGACATACACTTACCGGCAAAAAAAACGGGCACCCCAAAAAATGGGCCATTTTTAATGACTTGTATTTCCTAAACCTGATATCCTGAGGCTATAGTTGGGTTTTAATTTTAGTATTTTATAAAAGCTGGAACATTCCACAGGGTGTTCCAAAGTTTGAGAAAAAAACACAGTTTGATTCGTACACCCTGTATACAATGACAATGTACCTGTCTAGCAACAATGTTATTACAGTGATATTGTTAAAGAATAAGGCTATAACATATTAAAAAATTACTTAAATCGAATATCAGGTTTAGGAAATACAAGTCATTAAAAATGTCCCATTTTTTAGGGTGCCCGTTTTTTGTGCCGGTGAGTGTATATTATCAAAGAAAGACCCCAAACATTTTCCGTGATACTTCCTCTTAAATTTAATTATAAAGAAGATGTTAATAAGAATCAAAGATATTCTACAATAATAATAATAATAATATAATAATATACATATATATATATATATATATATATATATATATATATATATATATATATATATATATATATATTTTTACAAATCATTATTTTATTTTACAGTTTCTAATCTAATTTCTATGTTTTTTTTTATCTAGTATAATTTAAATTTATTAAATTGTTACACAACTCCCTGTTTTCTTTTAGCCAAGCAGTAACTAATTTTTTATGCAAACAAAAATTTTTGATATTTTTGAAATTTATGGGCAATTGATTGTATATTCTTGGAGCAAAATATTTAATTGACCGTTGCGTGATTGTTTTTAAAGTTTGAAGACATTCGACATTCAATTTTCTTCTTGTTTCATAATTTGAGACCTTTACTTTAAGAGGAATTTTATCTTTATGAATATTTTTAAGGAGCTCTCAGCAGTACAATTGCCGAACATCAAGAACCTGAGTTTCATGAAAAAGTTGGTCTGAGGGATATGTTTTTCGTTTTCCATAATATATTAGTTTAAGAAACCATTTCTGAGTATTTTGAAGGGTCACCAGATGGCAATCAGCTACTCCACCCCATCCTAAAATCCCATATACAAGATGAGATTGTATAGAGACATTTTAAGCTGTTCAACATCCAAAAACTCTTTTAAATAGCGGAATTTTGGTAGCAGTCCTCGTATTTTTCTTATATTTTTTATTTGTAAGTTCCATTTAAGGTGTCTGTCAATTAAAACTCCTAAATATTTTATGTACTCTGCTTTAGATATTTGTTGTTTTTTATTTATTTTTAATGAATTAAAAGTTGGCACAGAATTTTTATATATTGCAAAATACACACATTGCAATACACATTTTACAGTAAAAAATACAATGAAATCTAAGCGTTGTTCCAAAAACCTTTAGAACCACTGAAATTTCTGCCAAATTCCCTTACAATGGATGTGTTTTTAAAACTTCTCAACAAAACTAAAATATAATCAACACTTATACCGGGCATATCAATTAAAAACGAAATCAATGGTGGATTGAACAACTGCTCTGCTTTAGAAAACTACTCGAAACTTATAATCATAAGTAATATATTTGGATTTTAATAACGCCATTTTACCAAAAATTCGGTTATATTTTTACTTTTATTTATTCGCATCAACAATGAAGATTTTATTACCAATAAAATCAGTTTATTTAGTGTATAAATCAGTTTATTTAGACAAGATGTTTTGTTATGTACTAAGGTCGGCTACACTTATAAAGACTAGACTAGATTATTATCTAGATAGATTGATGCTTTTAAGTGAGTACTGATCCCATGAATTTTTTTTATTTATTACAGCTAATTTACAGTCTACTCAGAAGTACAGTAGTACAAGAGTATTTAGTAAATATGATGAGTGACATGTGGTTTGTAGTGGGTACCGTCCATTAACGGTTCTCTAAGTCTTCACCTAATCACCAAGGTCTTCGGGCCAGGTTCTGTGTAGACGTCTAGTAGGTAGTGGTGGTTTGTATAATTCTCTTATGATTTGGCAATCATTCGTGGAATTTCTTTCTTTGGCTCTGTTTGCCTGACTTCTCTCATGAATGGAACACCAAGATCGTTGTGTATTGTATGGTTGGAAAGGTACCATGGAGTATTGGCTATTGTTCGAAGGGTTTTCGACTGAAAAGTTTGTAGAATCTTGGTGTTGGAAGGTTTACTGCAACCCCAGAGCTCAATTACGTAAGACCAAATAGGTTTGAGGATGATCTTGTAAATCATAATATCTCTAGGCATAATCAAAACGATCGAAACTATCTACCACAACAACAGAAATAAAAAGTAGAAGTAGAAAAACTAACTGATAAAATTGAAGCTGGCAATTGAATAAGAAAGGGGGACTTCCTGAGTCGTCTATTGTTCAACCTGATCATGGATGAAATAATAAAAAAAGTAAGAACTACAAAGGATACCAAATGGGAGAAAAACAACTTAAAATAATCTTCTATTCAGACGACGCAATACTAATTTCTCAAAGTGAAGATGATTTACAACATGGTTGCCTGAATGAAACAATATGAAGAAATCAAAACGTCGGGAAAGAAAGGAAGGGCAGAATTTTACAAAACAGTTATTAGACCTATACGGCATATGCAGCAGGAACACGACCTGACACAGAGAGGGCAAAAAGAATGTTAGAAACAGCAAAGATGAAAATCGTCAAAAAAATTAGTGGTAATACACTAGAGGTAGAACTAAATATATACGCTGGAAATGCAAGGTCGACAACTTCAATAACTGGGTAAGAAACCGAAGAGTAGAATGAAACGAACACATAAGCCGAATGGTAACAAATAGAGTAGGAAAGATGGCGAGAGACCGTTCTTCAATAGGAAGACGATCAGTGGGAATACCACGAAAACGATAGAACGACAACTCACTGGAGGGACGTTAAAAACAGAAATAGTATGTCTACACAAAAAGAAGGAGAAGAAGAATTAAGCATACATTTTTTACCCGTTAGAGGTCGTTCTAACCATACTCCGGTATAATATTTAAATATATTTAATATTTACCGACCAGCAGTCGGTTGGTTCAAATTAGTCTTCTTGCAAAACAATCTTTGATAACGGGTAAACCTAGAAACACGCGTCAGGGAATGACAAGAGGCTCAATTTGAATCAAAACGAAACCATCTATTTTTATTTTGTCATACATTTTTTTATTTGACTTAAATTGTTTATCCGATTCAATCTATGAATCTGATTTGAAGCAGATCTTCACTAAATATTTTTGAATAAATAGAGCAATATTGTTTAATTGATAATTTTAAAGCTACCCATATATCAACAGTACAATATGCTAGTTCATTATAAGACGTTTTTCAAATTCTTCAGAAGTTACTAAGTTAAGAATCGTGAGTCGTACCACCCACCAAGATTCCTGCCGACTGTCGATCGGTCCAACAGTGGCACGTATTCGGCATGCATCTCGACTTCTATTTACAATCATACGCATTTATCAAGGCTACCCCGACGAGACGGTCGGTCATTTATGTCCAAATTGACAATAATGACATGTTGAAAGAATATATTTAGAAGATGCATTGATTGGACAGCCGATCGCAAGTAACTTGTCTCTTCTCTAGTGATATTGAAGATGATACGTGACCCGTGCGCTATCCGGAGACGATTCTTGCACAATTGGAGACTGCAAATGGAGATGTTAAGACTAAATAGGCCGAGAGTAATGAGTGGACGAAGATGGTTCGTTCTGGCGAAATTGCCGTATGAAATTCAAAGAGAAATCGCTATCTGGAAATAACGATGTACACTTGGCAGACTCAATCGTTTACAAAGCGGTTTTTATAACATAATTTAGTGTTTTCCTTTTCTTTTAGAGCATGAAGCTTCCATATTTAGTTTCAATTTTGCGACCTTTTTTACACATAAATTGAAATATAATTATCTTAAATAGAAATAAAACAGGGTCTGCAAGTAACTCACAAACGATAGAAACCTCTTCTTTAAATATTTAAATATCAATACTTTTAAATCTGCAATAATTCTAGGTAAGTTCTGCATACTATATTCTTTAATATGTCTTTTACAAATCCAAAGCGTATCATTTAGCGTTAACTTTAAATAATTTACCTTATTTGAAGCTATGTAATTTTACTATTTTATCTAACTTACTTATATCCTCCCGTGATGGTTGGAAATTATTTTTTGAATTATTTATACCTTTTAATTAAAGTTGCCGATAAATGTCGATTTTGTTTTGACATATTGTAGCTTAATATGTAGACGAGCGATTTAAAACTGCAGAGAATAACAAAAAACAAAATCTGTTTTTGGGAGCGTTCTAGTATTACGTAACGCAGTTTGGGGGAGGGGGGTCTTGTAAAACGTTACGGCGCGTTACATGAGGGGGAGGGGGGTTCGAACAGCGCGTTACGTAACATTCTTTTTTAACTTAAATGAAAGAAAACTACGGAATTTCTTTTATGTTTTACATAGACCCCTGAATTGTATTATGTTGCACCCTCACGCTCCGCTCATGTTCCGACAACAGGACAATAGTACCTATTCAAGTGAAAAAATCTTAAAATTTGTAACACGATGACGCCCAGTAACATGTGTTTGCAATAATTAGATGGACCTCTCTCCACAACAAAAGATTAAAAGATACAGATGTTATTTACGAGCTTGTAGAGGGAACTACATGTTGCAATCATGTATGTTTTCTGTAATCGTTTTCTGCAGTAGGTATTCATTAATGTTTTAAATACGCAAATTTTCAAATTATTTAAAAATGTCTTTAAATAAAAAGCATTAAATACAAAACCCACTATATTGATACTTACTTTAGAAAATTGATAGATATTTAAAAAAATAATACCCTTATTGAAAGTGTGATTCCTGAATTATTAATTTCAAATTTTATGTTCAATATCTTGACGAAAATTAGGTATACATAATTTCAAAATTTCACCTTGCATTATTCATAATAGACCCTACATAATACACATTTTTGAGATGAGGTTATTAAGCAGCTTTTAAAAACAAAAATATCCAGGGATTTAATTAAAATTAAAGATAATGGACTATGCTAGACTTGAGTGAATCACCCTATATATCCAAATTTATGTTTAAATAGTCCACAGTTGAATTTAAAAGTTGACGTATCCTAGCGTTTTTATGATTTTCTAAAATAATGACACATGACAACAATTTTATTCCATAAGTGGTTTCCATACATTATAATTGTAAATGATCACCCTGTATTATTCATAAAGACCATGAAATCAGATTGTTAAGCAGCTTTTAAAAATATAAAAATATACAGGGTGTTAAAAAATAAAGCTTATTGACTACGGTAGGCTTGCATGAATTACCCTGTACATTTAAATTTATGTTTAAAAAGCACACATTTTTATATATGAAAATCTACGGGTCTCAGCAGGACCCAGAGGACAGAAATAATTTTATTCCATAAGTGCCTTATATACAGGGTGTTTCAGAAAAAGGTAATCTCTAAGATAGGTGAAAAACTGAAAAATAATTGGGGTTTGCTTAATATGTATAAAACTTTTGTAACGGCATGCGTTTTCACGATACAGGGCGTTGAAGAACAAAAAGTTTTACACATGTTTTCACTATTTTTCCGAAACTACTAGCAGCATCGTATATTATTTGTTATACAAAAATTTTTACTAAGCAAAATAAAATATTAAAATAATAAATATGTTATTTTATTTTAAGTTTTTATTAAAAAAGATGAAATAGAAGAATGCATGAGAAGAACAATAAAGGATGAAGCCAAAAATGTATGTAAGGATAGGGCCAAGCAGGGAAAATGTAAATGTAAATGTAAAATTAGTACTAAAATATTATTATTCTAAGTTTTGGACATATTTCATGTCATGGGACATGAAATTACGATTGGCAGGGATAACCAGACACATGAACTAAAAAGAAGAATCGTTCTTGGGTGGGCAGCATTTGGAAAACTGAGAAAAACTTTTAAAAGTGAGTTGACCACATGCCTCAAGAGAAAGGTATTTGATCAGTGCGTCCTCCCAGTCTTGACGTACGGATCAGAAACACTTACCTTAGCTAAAGCCTCGGCTACCAAGCTAAGAGTAACGCAGAGAAGAATGGAGCGGTCAATGTTAGGAATAACTCTGCGAGACAAAATCAAAAACGAAGAAATCAGGAGAAGAACAAAGGTGACTGACGTCATCAAAAGGATAGCCAAGTTGATGTGAATATGGGCAGGACACATAGCCAGAATGACAGATGGGCGATGAACAAAAAGGTTATTGGAATGGAGGCCAAGAGAAGACAAGAGAAGCGTCGGTTGGCCGCCTACAAGATGGACAGACGACGTAAGAAAGCTAAATAAAAACTGGATGAGAGCGGCGCAGGATAGACATGGTTGGAAACGAGGGGAGGAGGCCTATGTTCAGCAGTGGACTTTTGAGGCTGGATGATGATTGTAAGTTTTTATTATTACCTCAAATGCGATTAGAATAATAACAAAGTTCTTTTACCCGGCTTCCGGTACTTTTCGCAACCTAGTTTTCCATTTAGGTTCAAATGGTCACTTGTGTGTTACGTAACGTTTAGGTAGGGGGAGGGGGGTACATAAAAACGTTACGGTGCGTTACATGGGGGGAGGGGGTCAAAAATCTTCAAAAATTGCGTTACGTAATACTTGAACGCTCCCTTTGATGGTTCCATGACATATCGTAACAAATGATAACGGTCAATTCGTAACGCCGTTCATTCGTAACGGCGGCAGTTCGTTACTATACCTATTCGTAATATACTTAGTCCGTTACGCCAACATTTATTTCTTTTAGCAAATTTATATTAGTATACTGAATTTATACAAAAACATATTTTGCATACTGTCCTATTATAAATCTGCTAAAAGTAATGGTATTTTGTTAAGACTACTTCTTTTTAAATGTATTTCAATATATTTCACCACACATATTTTTCCATATATTTTTGTTAATATGATAACTAAAGAATTTTTAAAATTTTTTTTTAATAATTATTATCACTTTAAAGGTATATACAAATTTAAGGAACAACAAGAGGGACAAACTTTAAATATATTTTCCGTTGCCGTTAGATTATACCTATTTATTTCAAGACACAAGAGTATAAAAATATATCTATCCACTAAATATGAAATGCGTTAAAAATGTTTATTCTGGTAATGGTTCGTTAAATTAATAAACGTAATTTCGATTGTAACTGTAATAAAAGATAGTTTTCACGTTAACAAAAATAAACAGAATAATTCAATTTTGACGTTACGAATTATACCGTTACGGATAGTTATAGTTACGAACTGTCGCGTTACGATATGTCTTGTCAGAGAGATGTATTTCTTTTATGATGGTGGTTGTTGTTTTCACGATTTGTATTATTCTTTCATTTGTAACGTGCATCACTGGATATACGTGCTGATCATCATCATTCTCTTTGCCTTATCCCTATGTGGGGTCAGCTTCCCTAATTGCATTTCTCAACACAATTCTATCTTGGGTCATATCAATGTTAATCCCCTTTACCCACATGTCCTGCCTTATCGTCTCCCCCCAGGTCTTCTTTGGTCTTCCTCTCCTACTCCTTCCAGGAATCTGCACTTCAGCTATTCTTCGTATTGGGTGATTACCGTCTCGACGTTGAACATGACCAAACCATCTTAACCTGTGCTCTCTCATTTTGGCATCAATTGGAGCCACACCTAGACTTCCACTAATATACTCATTTCTAATTTTATCCTTCTTTGTCACTCCACTTATTCATCTAAGCATTCTCATTTCCGCCACATGCATTCGTTGTTCCTCTTTCTTTTTCAATGCCCAACATTCAGTTCCGTACATCATAGCTGGTCTTATGGCTGTTTTATAGAATTTTCCCTTCAGCTTCATTGGAATTTTTCCGTCACACAACACACCACTCGCTTCTTTCCACTTCATCCATCCAGCCCTAATTCTACTGCATGCTTCTCCATCTATTTCTCCATTACTCTGTAATACCGATCCTAGGTACTTAAAACTATTGCTTTTTACAATCATTTCACTATCCAAAGATACCATTTTATTTGTAGTAACTCCATCTTTAAATGAACATTCTAAATACTCTGTTTTTGTCCTACTAAGTTTTAAACCTTTTTCCTCCAGAGCTAGTCTCCCCTGTTCCAGTTTTTGTTCTAAGTCTCTTTCACTATTTCCTATTAACACTACATCATTAGCATACATTAGGCACCATGGAATGCTACCCTGTAGTTTCGCTGTTATCTGGTCCAAAACTAATGAGAATAAATAAGGACTAAGCACCGAGCCTTGCAATCCTACTTTCACCTGATATTTTTCAGTCTCTACCACACCTGTCCTAACACTAGTCGTTACTCCCTCATATATATCCCTCAAAATCTTTACATATTCGCCAGGGACTCCGTTCTTATTGAGTGCCCACCACAGAATCTCTCGAGGAACTCTTATCATATGCTTTCTCAAGATCAATGAATACCATATGAGCGTTGGTCTCTTTATTCCTGTATTTTTCCATCAGTTGCCTTACAATGAAAATTGCATCTGTTGTTGATCTGCCCTTAAAGCCAAATTGATTATCGGATATTTCGGTTTCTTCACGTATCCGTCTATCAATTACTCTCTCCCATATTTTCATGGTGTGTCTCAGTAGTTTTATAGTTCTGTAGTTTGTGCATTGTTGTATGTCTCCCTTGTTTTTGTAGACAGGTACTAATATACTGCCTCTCCATTCGTCTGGCATTTGTCCAACTTCCATAATTCTATTAAATAGACCTGCTAGCCAACTTATTCCTGTCTCTCCCAATGCTCTCCATACTTCCCCAGGAATGTCATCTGGTCCGACTGCTTTTCCTTTCTTTATTTCACGAAGCGCTTGAGTCACTTCCTCGTTTGTTATTCTGGATATACCTGCTGATCTGCACCAAAAATCCATCTCCAGCATAAGGAATTTTTGTTTCGTTTTCTTAGTGAAATGCCAGGTTTCACATCCATAAAGTACAATGTTTTTAAAAAACTGTTATAATATATCTGTATCTTTTCCTGTTTAAGAGATAATTTTAGACAACAGTAGCGTCTATTATTTTTTTCCTCTTTATAATTCTTTCTTCGATTTTTGTTTAAATTTCTTCGTCCATTTCTTTCCATCTTTACCCGCAAATAGATATATTTGAAAAAAAAAATGAAAATAACCCTTTCAACTTCCAAGTGAAGTTCATCATTTTGAACTCCTCCTGTGCACATATTATTTGCAGTTGTAGATCTTCCTATAATAGACTTCTGCGATGACTACTTGATCGTCCGCGAAATAAAACTTATATAGCGTTGTTTTGTGATTTAATAGTATACCCTTTCTAAAACATGATCTGCTCCATTTCTTCAGTGCCTCATTCAGGTAGATTTTGAATATTTCCTTATTTACCATAAAATTCTAGGAGAACTGGTTGTTAATGTTTATTAATGATTGAAGATCATTGTAGAATCGTTATATTGCTTTCTTCTTCTTCTTTTTCTTCTAGTAACACTACAACCTGGGGTGGGTCTTGGCTGATTGCACAACTCGCTTCCATCTCGAACGGTCGTCCATGATAGTTGAGTCAGTGAGTAGCCTCATTGTTCTTAGATCTGTCCATATATTGTCTCTCCATCGCATTCGTGAGCATTCTAAGAGTCTTCTTACTGTGGAGCCTTCCTCCCAGATCAGCTTGTGTTGCTTTCGCAAGTGTAATATTAATAGATGAAATTTCAAATACTTACCATAGTCTAGGTACCTACATAGAGTATTGTATCATAAACTTTCTTCAAGTCCTCAAATCTGTCCATAAGCTGTTCTATCCCTGGCCATTCTTGTTCACTTAGTTGGATTAAAGTGTATATAAGGTTGACGCAAGATCGTCCAACTCGAGATCTTGCTTGTTGTTCTTGTTCTACCTCACGTGCTTCTCGTTTTTGGCTAGGGTTTTCACAACTTTTCCATAATACATCCATCTTTTCAGCTTTCAGGTATATTATCTGTGTTTACGTATTTATTAAAAGGTTCTGTCCGAATATTAACAAGCGTTGGTGTTGCTTTTTTTAGAAGTTCAGCAGGGATTCCTTCTGGTACATAGGCTCTTTTATTTTTCATACCTTTTCTAAGCTTGGCAGTTAGGTCACCTCTGATGTTAATTTCTCGTTCATCGATTTAGTATCTTTGTGTCTGTTCAGGACTGTACTCTTGACTTTTAAAAACATTGATGTTGATGGTTTGTAGGTTTGTTGTTCTCCCTCTTTAGATTTCATATGAATCTCCAAGCCCCCGGAGACTTGCTTCCACCTAAACATGATTCCACTTCCCCGAATTTTCATTTCCATCCATATTAATATCGTACCACAATTCTTCTAAAAATTCGTTGTTGATTGCGGTATTAGTTTTTATGTGTTTTTATGTATCTGTCTGTCTGTCAGCGAAAAATTCAAATCTCTAAAACTACACATAACATAACATACAGTCGGAAAAATTAAAGAGTACCCATGAACGAACATATAAAACACGCTGTATTTTCCTGTCAACGTGTCACAAAGAAAATTGTCCAGTGCAAGTACATGTAACAATAATTATTACATGTACTTGCGCTGGCCAATTTTTTGTGTGACACGGTGACAGGAAAATACAGCGCGTTTTATATGTTCGTTCATGGGTATTCTTTCATTTTTCCTACTGTAACAGCTGAGTTCAACCCAATATATAGTTTGATATCAAGCAACACATTTATTTATATTTTATAAAAAGGAAATTATTTTATTTAAATATAATAATTAATTAATTAATTATAATTATTTATTATTACATTTAACACCACTTTGACATTAATAAACGTCAAATACGGTTGCATCTAAAATAGCTCCAGAAAAAATTAATTTTTTAGTAGTTTAACTTAAATTAATTTTATAGTGGTTTTAATTATCATTGATAAGAAGTTTCAGTCCTATGGGTTAAACAGCCTAGGCTTCTTTTCACGGTGTTTAACTTTTGTGTGAACAGTTTAAAATTTGGCCATGGTTAAACGTACCTAAATATTGACATTCAGCTCGCAGTTTTTGTGACAATTAAAACATTTAAATTTCATCGTGGGTAAAAACATTTACATATTGTAGAATAGTGATACAAAAGTGAAAATATTCTCCCCAGATGGGGGAGAATATAAAAAAGACGCCAGTGTGCGAACTAAATACTGCTGAAGTTATTAGTGATAGTAATCAAGACATGGATACAGGAACTATCACCACAAATTCTTCTGCTACAAGGGAGGTAAAACTTTTTAATATTAATTGTAATAGTTACGACTTTCAAAATTGTTGTGTTTATGTTGAGAAGACCAATGATCAGAATATTTCCCGTTTGCATCCAATGGTTGTTGCAGATATTTTACATCAAAAATTAAAGATTAATAATATTAAGCAAATTAAAAGTATAGGAAGAAACCGTGTTAAAGTAATCCTCAAATCTATTTTGGATGCAAAAAATTTAGTCAATAATAGTCACTTAAAGGACGATAATTTAAAAGCGTACATTCCAAATCACCTCTTGGAAATCAAAGGACTGATACGCGATGTTGATACCAAATATAATATTGACTATTTGAAAAAATATATGAGCTCTAGTTCACCAATTATTGATATTAAAAGAATGCACAGGAAAGTTGAAAAGGATGGAAATACAGAATACGTCCCTAGACGTAATGTTATAATTACTTTTGAAGGCAATTGTTTGCCAAACTATGTTGTGATAAATTATGTATTTTTCCAAGTGGAAAAATTGTTGGGTAAAGTGACGCAATGTTATAAATGCCTCAAATATGGACATATTTCTAGACAGTGTAAAGGTACACAGGAATACTGTATACAATGTGGACAAATTAAAAATGACATACATACATGTGATGAAACAAAAAAGTATTGCATACACTGTAAAACTGATAAGCATATATCGATCTCTAAAAACTGTCCTTTTTTCGAACATCAAAAAAAAATAAAAAATATCATGATTGAACATAAAATCTCATATTTGGAGGCAAAAAATTTGAGTGACTCATCATTTTCTGGTCTTATTTCTAATAACAGATTTGAAATATTGTCAAATTCAGACAAAGAATTTCCAAAATTAACTAACTCCTCTGAAGTTAGTACATCTCCTTATTTCAAGCCATTGAGGCCTCACCTACAGAAACCCAAAAGTTTTAGCCAACCAAGCTGTAGTACATCAAGCACTGAGTATAGTGCAAATAAAAAAAGAAAAGTATCATCTCCAACTTCCGAAGATCCTACACCATATCTCATCCCTTTCAGATTTGGACCGTCTCAACCTTTACCTCCCTTAAATAAGGAAAGTTTTCCTAATACAGACAATGATAAAAATAAGTTAGTAGATTCCTTAGTACTTCTTTTCTCAAGTTTTATTCAAAATATTAATTGTTTAGAAGAGGCAAAATCACTTGACATGAATTTGTTAGCCAAAGGTATTAATAATGTTCTAGATAATATTTTAAAAAATAACTCATCTAATGACGAACAAATCTAAACTCAAAATAATACAATGGAATGCTCGATCAGCTGTTGCTAACAAAAACAGCCTTATTA
Organism: Diabrotica virgifera virgifera; assembly: GCF_917563875.1. NCBI lineage: Eukaryota > Metazoa > Arthropoda > Insecta > Coleoptera > Chrysomelidae > Diabrotica > Diabrotica virgifera. The sequence continues at coordinate 112,905,281 of NC_065449.1, forward strand.
ACTTTTTAATAACCGAAGATATTGACATAGCTTTAATAAGTGAAACTTGGTTTAAACGGGATGTTGTATATATTTATAGAGGTTATAATGTGATACGCGAAGATCGCGATGACGGCTATTCTGGAGTTGCTATTTTAATTAAAACTGGTATTCCTTTCGTTTCGTCTCTCGGTAGTTCATCTTTCACTAAAGGATCTAATGTTGCTGCATTAACTGATGGTTGTACTTTTGTATCGGTTATCCTGCTCTCTAGCTGTTTGATCTTTTCTTCTACGGTCTCTACACTTTTCTGCATCTTATCGAATGTTCTAGAAACTTCTTCAAATTTCTCATTGTTCTGTTTACAAACTTCTTCTAGTTTTTCGTTGTTTTGCCTACAGACCTCTTTAATTATTTGAGAAGTCTCATCGAATCTTTTAGCAACATTTTCGAATTTCTCGTCGCTTTTTCTACTAACTTCTTCAAGTTTCTCGTCGCTTCTTCTAGAAGTTTCATCGATCTTTTGAGAAACACTTTCAAATTTCTCGTTGTTCTGTCTACTAACTTCTTCAAGTTTCTCGTCGCTTCTTCTAGAAGTTTCATCGATCGTTTCAGAAACAGTTTTTAATTTCGATAAGATTACTTGTTCTGCTGACTGGAAGTGGAACGTCTTTGGGTCTTCTCCGTTCTTCGTGAGGACATCCTCGAGTCGTGCTTGTAGGACTATCTTGAGCCCACTGCTGTCCAGATCCCGTTCCTCGAGCTGTTCACGGAGCTGTTTTACTGTAAGTTCTTGTAGCAACATCTTTGGTCGGCACACACGTACTTTCCAAAATGTCTTTTAACAGTCTTTCCGAATACCGAACAATCAACGCACTTTAACTATTCCCGACGAATAAAGTCCAAAAGTATTTTAAAGTCTCTCTGTAATTCACTTATTTATATCGCACTAAGTTAACCGAACACCGACACCAACTGTAGCGTGATTAGTGTAATTACTTCTAATTACAATAAAACTAGCGGTTCGTAATTTATATACGACTTTATTTATATAAGTTACAGACGAATTTATCTTATACACTAAACTTATTCACAAAATATGCCCGTATTTATACCCAGTTGTTATTCTGGAACAATCGACTCCCATCTCGAGCTTTCGGCTTGTTCCGCCTACGTGACGTACCTTCCAGAATTCTCCGGCGAGGCCTAGCACATCCGATTACGTCATTCTCGAGGTGTTTACTGTTATACGGGGATCGGCCAAGATTTCTCTTCCGCTACAATACATTTAACACGCGGTAATGTTACGGTGCTGTTAACAAATTAATTTCAGTCAAAAGGTTATTTAAAATAATTCAGTTAATTATTATATTTAACGGTATATTTGTATATTATTGCACAGTTCACTTCTTATAAAAATGATCCAATTAGTTATTATATTTACCAGTGGCGCTACTTGTGGGTAGTTTTATAAAGTTTATAAGTGTGTGTATATTTATTCTAAAAGCCCAAGCTGTTCTTCACTAATGAAAAGGTATCATATTGTTGAAGTGAAAATTTTAGAGGCGTTGTGCACTTTTGGAAGAGGAAAAAGCATTGAATTCGTGACCGTCATCGCTTACCCAAAATAAATTCTGTACGTATATATATTACGTGTATATAAATAGTATGCGACGCACGCAACGCGTATGTAATGTAGGTATAGCACCCCTTTTTGGTTGGGGAAAAAGCATTGAATTCACCACCGCGATCGCTTCGCCGAAATAAATTCTGTATGTATATGTATTATGATGTGTATGTATATTTTATTATTACATAATTTTTATGGGGAAAATTTAGAGAATTAATTTTATGTCAAAGACCACGAGATCGTAAATTTTCATCGCCCTTTATATAGCCAAAATTTGTAAATAATATAATTTAGCCGTAAGCAGTGTTTCGTGGAAAGAGGAACTGTTTAGTGGTAAATATTCTACGAACGGACTTATACAATTCAAACAATGAAATAAAATATGGTCGGTTTTAGAAATTGAATGTACTCGCGGTTGGAGTAGACAATAGAATGTTTCTAAATGGCTTCCTAGAAAGAAACGACGGTAAACAATTTGTTTAGTTTTAGAATAAAGGGTTTTTCTAGACTGTAAGAAAAAATTAATTTTAATATCTACTGGAAATTAACAAGACAGAAAATTTGTATACAACACTATTTGTTCTTAGGAAAATAAAGTAGGGGTGTAATGTGTAGAGAAAATGCTTGTGATTGGCGAAGAGATTGATGGAGGGAGAACAGAGTGGTTGAGTCTCAGATTGATGAAAGAAAAAGATTTACTGGGTAATTAAGATCGGAAGGGAGTAGTCCAGTTTAAAAAATAGTAATTTTGTGTAAAGTGGTGAAGTTGGTGGCCGTGTAAGCAGATTCCTGTTGAGACGAAATCTTGATCGAGTCGAGAAGTACAATCTCCTCGTGTCCTAATAGATTCCAGTTTCTGTCTGGTACGAGTAGCCGGTTTGTATCAATTTTGCACAAGATATCGAGCTGAGAGAAAAAATCTTGGAATTATAAAGATTGATATTGTTTGTATCGAGTCGGAGACTAAATAGAGGAGAGATTTCGAGCGAGTGCTGTTTTTTGTTTGTGAAACAGTTTGGAAGAGAAAGACCGTAGCAGCATCCAAGGAGCACGTGTGGGAGAACCGAGGACAACACAATCCATGAGAAGAAGTAAAGAAAATAAAAAAGGTTAGACAGATTATTTGTGAAAAGGAGAGAGTTGTTGTATATTACATACCATATTTGTTTTTTGTCAATTTAACAGTTTTTACAGCATAATTTATTCATTCATACATTCATAGAAGAGATAAGTAATCTATTTAAAAGGTAAATTAAATATTGTCTTTTTTTAATTAATAAGAACAGCCTACCGAATCATTTAAATTAAAATTTTTTAAAAGAAAAAGGAGATAGTAGAATTAAAGATTATTTTTATTAGATAAGAAATTTTGACAACAGAATAAAGTTTTAGCATACATTTTGAATTTTATATTTATGGTATAGTATATAAATAAGTTGTATTTATAAAATTCATATGATTTTGAGTATATTTATTTTCCCTGTTTTGTCCTGGAGAAAGTAAGCAACGAGAAATACTAGAAGCCACAAACTAAAGGTGATACATTAAAATCAATTAGCCCTGAGAATATTTTTTATTGGAAAGTTTTATTAAAATTTGGCTGTTTCCATGAGTAGCAAGTAATAGCTATTTGTATAACAAGGGAGGAAAGTGCTACTTTTCCTCCCGAGAATGAAGTTTACTGCCCGACGCGTAGCGGAGGGCAGTAATCATTCAAGGGAGGAAAAGGCACTTTACTCCCATGTTATACATATGGTTTTTCCACCTTCCTCAAATTAATAACAAGTCATTTTTTATTTTTACTTAATTTATTTATGTAACTAACCAACAAAATTTAGTAAAATTAAAACTAACAAGTAGGTACAATATAACTGTCAACTGTCAAATATAAGTCAAATTATTAATGTAAACATTGTTAAATCAAAATAAAAATTTACTGTTTTTTACCATTCTGCAAAATATTGGGTGTTTTATAAATAAACGTTAAAATGTATAGATACTTACGTAATAGAAAATAGATATTGTACAGGGCGTCAATAAGTTATATTTCATGAATGACGTCACTTTTACTTTTCCTCCCTAGGGAGGAAAAATATTTTCCTCCCTAGGGAGGAAAAGTACAACTTTGCTCCCTACAATCAGGTCCGGAAAAGTTTACTTTCGGTAGAGGTAGGTGGAAAAATAATTAATTAATTAATTGAGTTAATAAGATGCTGATCAATCTCATGATAGAGAGAAATTAAAGAGCATAATAAAATAATATACATAGTATAGGAGGCACGCAACGCGTATATAATATAGGTATAGCACTTCTTTTTGGATGTGGAAAAAGCATTGAATTCGCCACTGCGCCATCGCTTCGCCGAAATAAATTCTATATTCTGTATTTATATATATTGTGTATGTGTATGTAAATATACATAGTATAGGACGCACGCAACGCGTATACCTTCTAGCACTTCTTTTGCGTATAAGTTGCGTATAAGTTCGACCGACACTATAATGGTTGGAGGAGAGATAGAGTGTGTACTCGAGCGCCTGAGGCGCACTTTCAATCATACTTTGAACTCAACCATACTTAGACTACTAGAAAATTAACAAACTGATATGCCTCAGACTAATAGCATTCGAAAATGTTTAAGTGGACAGCTAATTTTTGATTAATGCGTATTTACCTTATATTTAAATACCCAACGACTATATATATTCTTATCTATAGATCCAATAAAGTACGTATATTTATGTAGAATTTCCGTCGGAAGCAAATCTCGGGGTCTGATCTACCGAGATCAAAAAGAACAAATATAAAAGTCAAATAGAGCGCGATATCAAACCAGAAAGAAAAATTCTTGTAAATCCATCCTTATCTAGATGCGAAATTAGCGGAACAATGACCGATCGAACCGAAACCGGAAAAGGCATCTTCTAAAGATCAGAAAATGTAGATAAGCGGAACCGTTTATATATTTAAACTGTTCTCAAATACGAATCGTTGCATAAATTAAGTACAAAACAAAAAGGTACAAGAAATACGATACAGGAAACTATAAAACAATTTAATAACATATTTAAGTGCCGTTGCTGAAATATAAAACAATGGAGTTGTATTTGTTCTGAGTCAGGTGGCCGCGCCATTTTATTTTACAGAAAATAACGCTGTATATATCACTGGTATTTATTAGGTATTGTTCGTGGGAGTAGCAAATGGCTTTTTTATGAGAGAGGATGTTGATATAATTATTAATAACACTCTCTAATTCACTATAATAACCTCCTGCGTATTTACCTATCGGCTGGAAAAACAATGTTCTTTGTTTCTACTGGGAATATTTATCTACTCTTCATCTACTACTGGGCTTAGTTTTTGTGACAGAGTGCTGAAATATCATTTCCTAAATAAATTTGAACGGATTACTGATTATGACTGGACGATGAAGTATTAGATAATTAAAATAGATAAACTTTAATTCCATAATTAATTTGGAAATTTTCGAAAGCCTTTTCATCCTTTAACGGAAGCAATCAATAAAAACGCGTTTCGAATTTATTTGAAAAAAAAATGAATTTTTTGTGAAAATACAAAAATTCTCCTCTCATTTCATACTCAATTTTTTTTTTCAAAATTAAGCATTGTGAACCAGCCATTCTAGAGCATACTAAAGTGCACTAAGAAAGTGGGTAACAATTAATTTTAATTAGGGTATCTAGTAATTAGGTAGTGATTTTCACGTTTTTTGTCGCTGAAAAAAATACGGATCAACCTTACTTTTATTATGATCAACTCCCTTATGGTACGTGTCCATGTGAGAGAAAAACTCTCGATAGTAGCTCACGAGAGTATTATGTATATCTCCCATCTGAACAAAAATTTGAGATCGACTTGCTGCGACCGATCCGACAGTACCTCGCAGCGACATCTAGAACACGTGGACATGGAACCGACCGCCTCTCAATCATTAACATATTAAGCGTAGACACAACATACTCACCAAAAAAGCGTAACGCGGAAACAGCATGGAAACAGTCGATCGGTGGTCTATCTATCTCTTTTAACCAAGAGATCCCGCGCATGTGACAGACAAAGATGGCTAGACCACTCAGTCATAGGTCGGCGTTACACCTCGATGCATTGAGTGGCATATGACTAGCCAGGTCTATCCTTAACATGTCTCTGCTCTCAATAGTGGGCTCGCAGAAGTCGAAACAATTTCGTATAGTTGAGAGTACTTTCGGGAAAAACATTGCGAAAAACTGAAGTAAGGGCGAAGTGTTTGAATTGATACAGAGCTGCGAAGAAAATGAAATTTTGTGGAAAACTCGATCCACAAATTACAGAAATCGAGTGAAAAAACAGGCATTCCTGAAAGAATTGTCAGTTCAATGTAGTGTGGAAGAAATTCAGAGAAACTGAGTCAAAACGAAATCTGACTCTTGTTCGGCCAGAGTCAGAATGATTAATAATTATTCACGTCTTGCCTGTATAAGCGTGTATGAATTCATATCCACGTTTCGCCACAATTATATTAGCTTCTTCAGGAAAAAGGTGGGCTCTTTGTCGAAATAAACTTACCGTTCGTCTAAACAAGTATTATAGATATTGAAAAGATTTTGAACCGTTGAAACTACACTGTATAAGCGTGTATGAATTCATATCCAAGTTTCGCCACAATTATATTAGCTTCTTCAGGAAAAAGGTGGGCTCTTTGTCGAAATAAACTTACCGTTCGTCTAAACAAGTATTATAGATATTGAAAAGATTTTGAACCGTTGAAACTACATTTTATTCTTTCTGTTAGTAGTAGTTCCTACTCTGATTTAAACACTTGTGCGTCACACAACACAAGTGCTACACAAACTCTGTTATATAAAATTGATTAGGTATGGGGTGTTTATAAAAATCATTATTACATATATTTAAATATATTATAAATAACAGTTTACATACCGCTATTCTTGTATTTGGATGTGATTCACAATAAATGTAGATTTAGTATTCTTACCTGAAAAAGAAAGAAAATGTATTTCAATAAAATTAAATAAGAATAAGAAGGTATTAAAACAAAGAAACAATAAATAAAGAAAAAAAATATTTTGTAACTGAAACTACAGTTTTTTGCCGGATGGCACGTGCACCACACTGTTGGGATTATGACATCTCTTTATCAGAGATATGATGTGTGACAAAAGAGTTTTAAAATTCGAGTGGAAAATTTAGGTACATCTATATCTAGTCTCTCGTATTATTTAAGAACTTGCGATAACTTCACTTAAATCGGCTGACAATACATATAAAAAGAAAAGTACTCACAATAACTTTTAGCTGTAGACATATCAACTCGACGTTGACCCTTGGTGTAGTCAACTCTTGAATACACAGAGGGCTCCATACTTAGCTATATTTATATTTTTGGAGAAACTTATATTTTGATTAAGATGGAACTCCCAATGGCATCGTCGGAAATAAGAGTTGGAACTTAACTTTGGAATCAATTTGAATTGACTTCGGACTACCTTAGGATTTATACTTGGACCACGATTGGATTAAGTATACCTGTACCATAATTAGATGAGACAAAACCAAAGTAAAAATAGACGAAGAAAATAAAAGATAAAGGTATAAATACGAAAGGTAGTAAATATCTTACCCTTTGACAGGGATCTCCGAAAACAAACTAGTCGAATTCACTTCATCTCAACGGAAAAATGAAATTAGATCAAGAATATATTACTTTTTATAGCAGCATTTGTATTACAATAAAATAAATGTTGATATGAAATGAGTATATATTTCTACCGACTTGGATTAAATTTGGCACAACTCTTTGATTGTTCTCAAAGATGTTATATGTATGTACATCCATGAAATCAAGGAAATTAAGCTATTAGAGCTACATTAAAAAATCAATAGAAAATTTATATCTGCAGATGTAACGAACCAATTTTACAATGCAAAAATTATGCAGCACATAATAATTAAATCATTATAATGCAATCGTGTAGTAGCAAGATAATAAAACTAAACGAAATCCCCGGTACAACATCAACGGAGAGAAAACGCCCACTTTTCGAAGATAAAATATAAAAGGCGTACGAAGCAACTGATCAAATCCAACGTTTATTTCACTTAATTGCAATACAAATTATATGGAACACAATAAATTAGATACCTAAGTATTATTTAATTACATATTCTGGAGTTTGTTACTTTGTATAAACTAGCTTTCTGGCATCCCATTACTAATTATAATTAGATTTAATTATAACGTACGTTTGGGATAAGATCAGGTGGCGGTGTACGAGACTTTGTACATCGATAAAAATTAATGGTGTATATAATAGATGTATTCAGAAAGCTATCTGAAAGTAAATAAAAGTTAAGAAGGCAGGTGACATTGAAATAAATCTCTGAAGTTGTATATTTCTAATACATATAATGCAGGTGCATGCAAAGAGAAGCAAAAAGAATAGAACTAGTATTCTGAAAAGATACATACTAAGTGACATAGAAATCCGAATACTCATTATACATTATATTTTGAATATATTTTATGCAATTATACAGGGTAGCAAAATCAACTAGAGATCAAAATTTCAATATGGTTGAAACAACTTACAGGAGAATAGCAATTTTAATGCATCTGTATATTATCTGTAACGTGTCATGTGTCAAAAACCTATTTGTTAGATCCTGTACAATTTTAGATAAATTTACTAGACCCTGTACATCGATTTAATTCCTGTAATAGTTCGTTTAGTTCACTAATAGGTCTGGATCCCGCGAATGAAAAAAAAGTTGATTAATAGCAAGATGAAAATTTTTTAATAGCTTAAGGGTGTCTAGTCGAACAAACTTTGATGTATGGGAACACTGGAACAGGGGAAGTTTTAATTGTGGAACAGGTTAAAAATTTGGAACGTCAGACTACGAAAACGTCCCATGTATTTTGTCGTACAGAACTTCCAATTAATTTGTTACCCTTTCTTAAACTGTCCTGCAAAAATCAGACTGCTATTTGTCACCAACTGGGCATTTTAATGAGTGGAACACGTAGAACATGTCAAATGACAGGAATTATGACAGGTGACAAATAGCAGTCTGATTTTTGCATGACAGTTTTATGAAAGGGTAACAAATTGGAAGTTCTGTCCGACAAAATACATGGGACGTTTTCGTGGTCTGACGTTCCAAATTTTTAACCTGTTCCACAATTAAAACTTTCCCTGTTCCAGTGTTCCCATACATCAAAGTTTGTCCGACTAGACACCCTTAAGCTATCAACAAATTTTCAGCTTGCTATTAATCAACTTTTTTTTCATACGCGGGATCCAGACCTATAATACCTGTTTACAACCGATAAATATGATTAGCTACCCATAATAAACCTTTTCAAAGATACCGCTTGAGTGCTGCCATGTCATAGTTTCTCAATTATCCGCTCATACCACTCCGCTGTTGTCGGTGGTTTCTTTCTAGAAAATATAGTAAATAATCCCTAAAAAATGCGGAAAATATGCCCTTGCCCATATTTTCTGCATTTTTCGAGACCGCTCGGGCCTATCTATATATCTATTGCCCTTCGTTTGTCCAAAATTGAACGTAAGCCTCCCCGTTATTTTTCCACTTATCTCGGTTCAGTGCTAATCCTGTTCATCTGGTCTCTGCGTATCTTTTTAGATCATCCAACCATCTCATTTGTAGTCTGCCCTTTCCTCTTTTATGGTCCCAACGTCTCCAGTGGGTTATCGCTTCATTCCATCTTCCGCCTCTTTGTCTGCTGTTGTGTCCTGCAAATTTCCATTTAAGGGTAGCTGCATGTTTGTTTACGTCTTTCCCTTTGGTTTTATTTCTGATCCATGTATTTTTCTTCTTATCACTTAGCTGGATACCCAGCATCTGCATTTTCATTGCCCTTTGAATCTTGGCCATCTTTTCCATATTTTCGGACCATATGCTCGGACCAACCAGAATCATAACGGTATTTTCCCTTATATTCCCTTATTATTATATCAGCATTAAAAATGCTGCTTAATATTAAGTAATGTTAATGAATAAAAGAGATAGTCAGAGATTTGATGTCAGAAAACGAAATGGACAAGCTGAATTTTGGTAAAAATGTCAAATTTGATACCCCAAAGAAGAAGCAAAAAAATGTACCACTCCTAACACCGAGCTTCGCCAAAAACACCACCGCCTTATAAAAGAGAAAACGGAAAACATTCATTTTCTAAGAATGTGTTTGCCATAGAAAAAACAACTTAGTAGACTTGCTGTTATAACCATGCATTTTGTCTTTTTGGTGAAATTATCATGTTAAATTTTCTGGCGGTAATATTAAATTGGTAAATCATACGTTGAATATAATCGTCTGTTTGATAGATTACTATTGCGTCGTCTGCATAGCAGATTATTTTAACTTTGTTCTCAAATTTGGTATCCTATTTTCGTTTTATTGTTTTTTATTATTTCATCCATGATCATCTTGAACAATAGAGAGCTCGATAATCGGCAGACATAGATACTCATTTATATGCAATAAGTTACCTTAATTTTCCTAATAGTTTATTGGGTTGAATTTGTCGGTCTGTAGTTTAAGTTTCATGTCAGCTAATATATTTTTTATGTTTCAACGATATGTTTCTTTATTAATTCTGTATCGTGTTGCGGGGAATATTCCCTACCCCCCGTAGATCCGCCCCTGTTCTATCGTTTGCTATGCTGGTATTGGATAAGTGAAAAACATTCATGAAAACATGAGAATTCTTATGTCGCTCTAGCAGCACATTGTCTATCGCACTCCTTTAGTTTTCTGAGGACTTTTCAGAGGTTTTCTGAAGACTAAAATACGATGAATCTATTTTTGACAAGACAAGACGAATCATGGAATGGAGGTCTAGAAACTGTAAAAAAAGCCGAGGACCGACGACGTAAAAAGAGTGGCTGGAAACTGGCTACAAGCGGCCCAGTGTAGAATACACTAGAAATAATTAAGGAAGGCCTATGTCCAGCAGTGGACGCGATTGGTTGATTAATGATGATGATTTCTTGGAATCCGTATTCAGTTCGACTCCGATTTTTGTTTGTGTTGGGTGTGCAATATTTCACTATTTGGAGGACAGCAGGTTCTTTCACAAAAAAAAATATTAAGGTAATCAAAGAAATGTTAGGACCGAATCAAGCTACCGATAAAGGGCTTCAAATTTGCATATTGTAGATAGCTACATAGGTTATTATATATTTAAATTTGTATAATTTTTTTATAGAGTACATTATAATAATTTTTGTCTGGTAATCGATTCTTTAATAATTCTGTATTTCCTGAACATTTTCAAAGATCTCTACGAGTCTAATACTCCTCTTTCGTGAATAAAAAAATCTTTCTCATAATATTTCCATTTTACGATCAATTTTATTATCAGTCGTTCATGTTTTTGTTGTCTTGTTTTTATGACAATATCATTTCCATATAATTCTATAGAAAGTATACCGAATCGAAGCACTGAATCACGATTACTACTAAGTCATGATTTGTACGATCTATTCAGACATGACTAGTTGGACGAGAACATCGTCAACCGATCGTACCCACAGTAGTATTATAATGGAGGAGACGTTTCAAATTGTGCATTGTTATAAATCAAACTTTGCTTTATTTATATTATACTCCATGTTGTGAGGCCGCTCCCGTCTGAAAAACATTCCGATTTACGTTCTTCACGGATTCATATTCAAAAATGGCCCTTTAAACAAATCTGAAGGGTGCCGGACGAAATTTTTGGACAGAAATTGTCCAAATGTGTCGAATAAACATTTTTTGAACAAATTTAAAAGATCACCTTTTTTGCCCAAAAAATATTTTTTTAATTTTTTTTTGGTCATTCTAAACAAGAAAGGTACGAGTATCTCGTCATTTTTCTCAAAAGTTAATAGTTTTTGAGTTATATTCGATTTAAAATAAATCTGAAAAATTCGAAAATTATCATTTTTGATGTCAGGTGCTTAAATTGAAGTTTAAACGTTCATCCTCAAGATTCTGAAGAGTAATCGGGTCTAACTTCAATTTAGATCGTTGTTTTTTAATTGTTAATTATTATAAGCGTCCATCCGATTTTTAAGCCAGTGCGGCGCGCTCTAATTCAAAAATCCTCTATTTTGTTCCGGAAAACATTCTTTTAGGTATTTTGGGCCATTCTAAACAAACAAAAAGGGTTTTTTGTCATTTTTCTGAGAAGTTAATAGTTTTCAAGTTATTAGCGATTTAAAACCTGCAAAGTGCGAAAATGCGCATTTGAAAAAAGAGAATCTGTTTAAAATAATTGTTTAAACAATTTCTGCTAAAAATTTCACCTAGCATCCTTCTGATTTGTTTAAAGGAGACATTTTTAAATAGGAATCCGCAAAGGAACTGAATCAGAAATACTTTTCATACGTGAGCTACCAGCTACCTCACATTAATTAAAATTTTGTATAATATTATTAATCTAGTTATTTTTAATAATTTATTTATTAATTAATCGCTTATAACTCGAAAACTGTTAACTTCTCAGAAAAATGATAAGAGGCCTTTTGTTAAGAATGGTCCAATAAATCTAAAAAAAAACTCATGGCGTATTATCCGGAACAAAATAGGATATTGTTGAAATAGAGCGCCGCACCGTCATAAAAATCGGCTGGACGCGCATAATCAACGCGCAATATAATCAACAAAAAACAACCGTTTAAATTGACGCTAGACCCGATTACTCTTTAGAATCCTGAAAATGAATGTTTAAACTTCAATTTAAGCACTTGGCAACCTCAAAAATAGTATTTTAAATATTAGTTTTTAATAATAAACTATTTTTAATGGGAAATAAGCCACAATTTTACCAAAAAAATGATTTTATTAACGTTTCGAATCCCAAATCGGGTTTCGTTGTCAAAATACAAAATACTACTAAAATAAACAAAAATGTTGTTGCTAAGTAAAAAAAAAATTCTTCTAATAATTGATTTAATCTGACTCACTTATATTGGCAATTCAGACGTATATTATACATTTTGAAGTAGAAGATTTTAAAATGATATCGCCAATATTTATGAGTTGCGTTCCTGGGACGACTTTACTAAAAGATAGTTCATTCAAGAATATCCGTCACAAAAAAATCATAGTATGTGATCTGTCTTTAAAAAGACAACCAAATGCAACGATGACAGTAAAATTCTCGCGTTAGAGATTCCATAGTAAATCACGAATGAAAGAATCAGATAGTAAAAAGAGAAAGATCAAAGAAGCGGCTCTAATTATGCTAAATGAAACCAATTGTGTCGCAAATTCCTCGGTAGAATGCAGTAGGATGTGGTTACCCATACTGAAAGAGGAAGTCAATAGAAAGAGAATACCACGATTAGTAAGTTAATAACATATCGAGTTAGTACAAATTTTATATTTTAGTATTACTTATTGTATATCTATATATGTATTATTAATATTATTTATAATTTAAACATATTAAAGTCAGAATTTGGTATTAGTTTTTTTGAAAGTAAATTAAATGTAAGACCAAATACTTACGATGTCGGAATAGTATCACGAGGTTTTTTCCTGGTTTTCCCTCGTGATTTACTATGGAATCTCTAACGCGAGAATTTTACTGTCATCGTTGCATTTGGTTGTCTTTTTAAAGACAGATCACATGCTATGATTTTTTTGTGACGGATATTCTTGAGTTGGGATTGATTTCATGTAATCGAATGAACTATCTTTTAGTAAAGTCGTCCCAGGAACGCAACTCATAAATATTGGCGATATCATTTTAAAATCTTCAAAATGTATAATATACGTCTGAATTGCCAATATAAATGAGTCAGATTAAATAAAAATATTTAGAAGAATTTTTTTACTTAGCAACAACATTTTTGTTTATTTTAGTAGTATTTTGTATTTTGACAACGAAACCCGATTTGGGATTCGAAACGTTAATAAAATCATTTTTTTGGTGAAATTGTGGCTTATTTCCCATTAAAATAGTTTATTATAAAAATGCCACAAGGAAATAGCTTCAGAACAACATTAGTTTTTAAGCCTCGTAAATGCGTATTTTCGCAATTTTCGGATTTAAATCGGCTATCAACTCGAAAACTAATAACTTTTGAGAAAAATGACAAGATACCTTTCTAGTTTAGAATGATCCAAAAAAACCTAAAAAAAAATCCGATGCAAAAAAGTGCTTTTTTAAATTTGTTTAAAAAAATAATTGTTTTAAACAAATTTAAAAAAGCACTTTTTTGCATCGGATTTTTTTTTAGGTTTTTTTGGATCATTCTAAACTAGAAAGGTATCTTGTCATTTTTCTCAAAAGTTATTAGTTTTCAAGTTGATAGGGGATTTAAATCCATTTCTGCCCAAAAATTTCGCCCGATCTGCTTTCGATTTACATATTTAATGGGGACAATAGGAATCCGCAAAGAAACCGAATCCGAATTTTTTTCAGACGGGAGCGGCCTCACAATATGGACTAATAACAAAACAATATTTGTGATGTCAGAAAGGCGAACGACAATACTCGTGGGTATAATAATAGAACAAATATGTTAAAGTTTTCGTGATATGAATATTCATCAAATTATAATTTTGAGTCAATAAATATTCATATATTTTTTAGACCATTTTTGTTTAAAGTCATCATAAGAATAATGCATTGTTATAAAAATACTCAAATGCGTAATACAGGATGAGTTGTAAGTGTGACATTGGTCGAAAATTCCATTACGATACAGAATATCCAAAAAACTTATTTAGAAAAAATGTAGTCAATGATATTCTCCAGGCTTGGATGATTTATATTCTCCAGGCTTGGATGATTCGGATAAGAGTCAATGATTATTATCCCAGAATAGCTTTTTATCAATGGTCTCAGCAAGTGCATGGCGACCGATTTTTTTTCTATTATGTGCTTTTTAGATATGAGGCTACATTTCCCAAAAAAGGAACAGTGAATTGGCATAATTTTCTTTATTATGCATCAAGCAATCCCCACTTTATTAACAGTCATAGACAAACTAGGTGACCTATGAATGTTTGGCGTGATATTGTTGGGGAATAATGTGATTATATATAATTTTTTTTCTGAATAATCATTTGTCGTTACTATTGCAAAATGTTCCACTTAATATTCGACAAAAAAGTATAGGCTACTGCGATAACCAAAATTGTCAAGAACGGATTTTAGGGGAGTGCAATTAGAACGAAAACATGCATTGTTTCGGAAAAATTCAAACAAGCTTATATTCTTTTAAAACTTTTTTTGTTAGTTTATATACATGTTAAAGTAAAAAGTTCTACTCGCAAATTTGACGCTAATTGTTTATTAATTGTTTAAACAATAACAATTGTTTTGTATAAATAATTTTAAAAATATCGTTGAATTCATCATTTTACTTTGATCAAATATGTTTCTATTTTGTTTTTGGTTATGCTGAACCCGAATATGGTATTACAATTTGAAAACTCTTATATAGAAGCTCTTATACAGTATGTTTGCGTAGCTAGGTACCACATGGAAAACTTTTTTATTATCAAGTTTACGAAAAAAAGTTATTCTTCATAAAATGCTCTACCTGATCTAGAATCTAAGATACAACTATCAGATATCAAACTTTTATAGTTTTATACGAGGTATGTAAATAATATGAATGTTTAATAAGAGTTAGTGCCTTTATTATTCACAATATTTTAATTAGAAGGATGTAATTGAACACTGAAACATATGCTTTAATTCCAAACCACTTTTCTTAATAACAATTTTCGATATTGTGAATTATAAAGATACTTTACTCTTGAGTGAAAGTCATAGTTTTTGACATACCTGGTATAACATTAATAAAATTTTATATTTGATGATTGCATCTTAGATTATATACGATGCAGAGTATTTTATAAAGAATAACTTTTTTCGTAAGACTGATAATAAAAAAGTTATCAATAGGTTCCAAGTTACGCAGACATACTGTATAAGAAAAATTTCTTTTATTAAACATTTATTATTGTTGAAGCTTATTATTAAATGTATTTTAGGTAAGTGTTACAGAAAAAAGTTTTGATCACATTTTTTTAGCTGGTAATTTTCGGTTTTTGTATTACATTTTTGTTATTCTTCTTAATTTTCTTAAAAAGAAATAGTTTATTTCATTTCTAAAGTAAAATAATTTAACAAAAGTTGAGTCAGGAAAGGATGAAAGGATTTGATTTCAGTTCAGTGCCTCTACCCAGGTGCTCCGATGAGGAAACGGCTATTCCGAAATACGTAAGTATAAGCACATAGTAGAGGTGCTGTTCTGTAATCAAATCTAAACCATGCTTTCTTTTCTGTTAGTTTAAAATAATTTAGTGCATTTTAAAGACTACATCCTAATCTTAAAAAACACCTACAAAACTGTAATAGATCTGTTCAAACTTGAGTAATACCGTCTTAAAGTGGTGTTAATTCTGTAAAACTATGAAATTTTCAAAAATTACAATTTTTGAGACGTATATCATTTAAATTCAATTTTTGAGGTTTTTTTTTGAATAAAACATCGTTTAGTAAGATGTTTGAAAGGAAAGTTGTGCACAATTTAGAGTTTTATAAAAAAAATTGTATAAGTTACACATTTTTTAATCATTTTTAAATAAAATTCATGTAAGGATTCACTTTCAGCCCACACCGTACTTATGCCCATACGTTTTATTTTTCTTTTATTATAACCATAAGATAGTTTAATTATTCTTCTTTCATGTCAAATTTGTAAAATTTCATTTGCTCGATTAGTTAAAGAATTACATTAAAACAACTCAACCGTGCACTTCGCCGTACGCTAGTTTACAGTGCGCCAATGTTTGTGAGAAGGGCGACTTTAGTGTTAAAAATAAAAAATTATAGGAGCTACAGATTTAATTTTAGAAAAATCTTTATATAAGGTTTTTTTTTTGTAAAATTTTCTGAATTCTGCAACGGTCAAGTCAGTTTTTTTTCTAAAAGTTATATTTTCGGAGTTATTTAAAAAAACACATCTAATTTCGCAGTTCATTTGTTTAATAAAAAATGAAGCACCCACTTCTCGAGGAGAACTTTTTGATATGTTGTTTATTAAACATTTCTTAATATAATTACAAAAAGTACTACCTTGTTTGATTTTTTCCGAAGTGAAAATCTATATGCACTCCCCTATTTGTTCATGTGGTACTATGTATATAAAAACCCTCTGTACCAGAAGCCTCCTAACGGCATTAATAATATTAGCTAACGCGGGTTGGCACGATCGAAGTGTACTTGGTTATCTAATGTCTGCTTGGAGGCTGCAAGCGCAACACTTATAAAATACTTTGAGCGTGTCACCTATTCCTCCAAAAACACTTGTATCAACATGTTCTATCCAAGTTAAGTAGGACGCTGATCAACTTTCTTGGATCCAAGAGGGTCGAAATGTAAAATTAAAATGGCGTCGGTGTAGAAAAAACGAAAACAAGAAGTACACAAAAAAATGAAGGTAGAGCGTTAGATTCATGGAGTTATACGATACCGAGGAAGCATTATGGTCGAGTAATTATGAGTCGAAATTTTCCTTTTTTTCTTTTTTATTCCTTTTTCTGGATTTCAAGCTCATGTATCAATATGTAGATATATCAGCACTGTACTCGCTTGAACACCTTCCACAATCACTTCCATCTGGTTATTTGACACCAGTGCACTTGGTCCAAGTTGGAATCCAATCATTCTTGGATCGTGTCAACCCTCTCTTACAGACGTTAAGAAATGTGGCTCGGTCATTTGAATATCGATCACAAACTTACATAGACGTTGGAGGTGGACATTTTAACGATTTACATTATTTCCTTAATATCACATTAATTGTTACTTCATTGCAAATTGTTATAGATTATATTTTGTATTAGTTATTGATTGAATAAAAATAATTTTGTTATATTATTACATACCTATTCCAGAAATTTAAAGAAAACCGAAAATATCTAAAAAATTAATGAGTTTAGGTATAATACTTAAAGGCAATGATGCTTCAGACGATGAATGGATAATATAAGATATCACATGTAAATGAAATATTTAGAAAAAATAAAAATATAGGGTTTTACATTTAAAAAATATATATCCGCTACAGAAGTCGTTTTCAAAAAAATATTATTTCAAAATAGTGAGTTGTTATTATAACCAAATAGTTGTTTTGGCAATAAATTTTACAATCAATTGTGGCTTAATCTCATATTAACATAATATGTATTTAACTTCTACATGAAAACAAGAAAACAGTTTCAAAACCCTTTTTAAAGTTTTAAGGTAATGATATATGATCTTATTTAGTACATTTTTACAAACTTTTAAGTGTTTTAATTTTCTTGTTTGTTCAATGAATTTTCAATCAAACATCGCAAGAACACAACAAGTTAATATGTAAACGACTATTAGCTATTGAACATTTTTTCTGTTTTGGTCCAGTTAAATCTATCTTTCGGCTAATAATAAATATGGTTTGTATTTAACAACATTGTATTGTAATTTCTCTTACAATTTTCTTTTCTTTGGACAACGTATGAATACTTGCTAACAGATTTGCTGAACGAGCGCACAATGTAGGTGTGATTATTACTTTTTGTCTTTTTATTATGTATTTTGGTTTTTAGAGTTTTCTTTGTCTCTAGAAGAAAAGACTAAGGGGCGCCCTTTTTGGCAATTTGTTTATCATTTATCTTATTACTTTTATATATTCAGTATTTCTCGTTTCGCTCTAGTATAGTCGGTTTGCTAAACTCAGACACAACTGGCTAGTGATTTTAGTCGGTAATTTTTTTGTTTTTGGCCAATTTTACCAAAATTGTCAAAATTACTAACTATTTAGTAATTATTAACTAATTAGTAATTTTTTTTGCCAATTTTGCCAAATTGGCAAAACTACTTTAGCGAACCGACTATAGCTAATATTGTAACGGGCGAAAATCATTTGTATCATTTTGCTTCACCCTGTATTCTAAATTCGTTAAAATCATGTTTGTGTTTCAGATTGTTGAATTCTCAAAAATCTATCGGTTTAGAAATTGTACTGTGTATGGCGTGAAGTTTAGTTTTATCATTTCTCACAATATTAGATCGATTATCTCTCAGAATGTTTATATTAACTTGTACCGACAAAGCGATCTTTGGCTATAAATTTTTCAATAACGTGTTATTGGCGACAGTAGAACTGTGGAATGTATATACAAGTGGTGATAGGAGTCCAGATGTATTTTTGCTGACTCGTCTGGGAAACAGACCTTGAAGTTATCCTGAGAACAGGCTTCAGTTATAAAGAAAGCTGAATTAGTGTTTTTCATGGGAAAAGTGGGTCGTAGGATCTGCTATAATCCGTTTTGTTTATTCTCTTGATGATTGGATGAAATGTTTTTGATGGACATACAGGGTGTGGCTAAGAATATGTCTAAGTGACTTCTTATTTGTTAAGATTTTGGTTAAGGAAGTGTCCTAGGTCAATGATTGGTTGTTGAGGATTGTTGATGGGGAAATGGAATGATTTTGGAAGAGGCGTATGGATTCTGGGAGATTGAGTTAGGGAGATCGAGAGATTCAGTCAGGTTTGAGCCGTTGAAGATTCAAGTTTTTGGATTCGAGAGTTCTATCAAGTGAAGTTCGTTCAAGATGTAGTTATAAGTTTCTTCGGCCGGCTGGCTAATGCGTGTAGCTTAGCTCAGCCCGGCACACATGGCGGATTAGCACGTGAACTCCGGCATTTTCGCTACTGTTAGGCGGATGTCGATATTCTCATACCACTATTGGTATAATTTTTCTTACACGCAGTCAGAATTTATCAAGGAATTATTCGGAAGATAGCTAGAATTTTTTTTGTGTTAGCAGTTTTTAACATTACCGTTGAAGCATGAAGCAGTTTTTTGCCTTTTGTGATCCAGTTTAATATACTGACAAAATAATAAGTTCTTCAATACCAATTCGAGCAGTACCAATTTGTTTTAATGAAAATAAATGCTGAATCTTTCTACAAACTATGGAAATAACCAGTGATGTACTTTCCCTATATCTATTCTTTTTGTAATGTGACTATAGTGAAGTGTAACTGTGCCTTGGACTTTTGAAAACCAGCCATGAGAAGATGCAGGACTATGTACAGTACAAGGTATTATTTTTTTTGTAAACTTTTAATTTTTTGCTAAACATAATCTTTATTTTTGTAAATCCGTAATAGATCGCAGTTCTTTTTAATTTTATTTTATTTTGTTTTAATAAATATTGTCTGATTTATTGCAAAATACTATTTTATTATTGTCTTGTTCCCTTTCTCTTGTTTCTTAAGTACAACAAAGAATTGGCCGAGTAAAGATATAGATAAGGTAAGTCACGCTATATTTACACTGATTTACATTCATTTAAAAGTATTTTATATATTTTGTATTGACTGTGTTTTTGTTAATTTTTGATTTGAGCTATCTTTTCTTTAATGTTTCTATTTTTGTATATGTTTGGTTCCCATAAGGAAACCAGTGGCGCCCAATATTTTATTTCTTTTTATTTGATTATCTGTTTGATCTTTCTACTTTTTCTTCTATTTCTAAGCTAATAAGAGAATATTAATAACACCCAGTTAAGATCTACTCCCATATCTCTTCCGCACTGAGCAACCGAGGACGTTCTTCAAATTGTGTAACACGAAAACATCCCCTCCTATGACATACCAACATCTCGTCAATTCTATTTACATTATTCCTACAGGGTGAATTTCGTCGTTACAATATCATGTTATAGTTTTGTCCTTTTTTAATTTTATTTTTGTTTATGTGCTAGTAAGAATGATCACAAGAACCACTCCCACATCTCTTCTGATTCTGAGCAACGCGACCTTCTTTTTGTTTTACACATTGAACTGCGAATTTCCTTATGTGTTCGTCCCAAAAACCGACAGGCCGTGGTTCGTGACGAGTGACAAATGAACAGCTCGTAAGCGGTTCGTCCTACCGTACAAATTATACCAATATAGCGTTCGCATACAATTCGGCTCGCATATGTGTACCCGGCTTTAGTGTGCTATAACATTATCACCAACTGTAAATGTGCACGCCACTACACAATAAACAATATATTCCATGGCCTACGGACTACGAACTGGAAATCTACCATAATGGCCGATTTGCCTCGCCTCCTACATAATTCCTCCATAACAGAAAATACCGCCGTCCTCGTATTTACATGAAATCGAATATATATTGCCTTAATTAAATTATTATGATCACCATACGGCTGAGTACCAGCCGAGTACAATATAATAATTATATAAATACACACATCGTGTCGCCATAACTAATTAACGTCAATGGTATATAATTAATGTGAGTTGACCGGGTTTGCTCTGGTAGGGACATCGAACAAGCTACCGTTTCCACGCCGTCTAGGTCTACTATGTGCTACTACTACATAATATTTACTATTTTACCAAGTAAATATTGCAACTAAAGAATCGTAACTAAGTTCATAACTAACGAATCAGTTAGTTATAAAAAAAAACAACGGAAAAAATATTAAAATTGACCGAACCCGCAGAAATTAAATTAAGCAAAAATGATTTACAAATGAAAGGATATATTTGTGACGAAATGTTATATTTATATTTTCTATTATTTAAGTTCAGTTTATTCTTTACCTTTAGACAGGGAGACAGCTTATCGTGCTTTCTATTTAAAATTGCCCTAGAAAAAGCTATTAGAGAATCTGGTAGCAACAAGAGGGACCATTATTAATAGGAGTGTACAAATACTAGCGTATGTCGTAGCATACGACATTGACATCATAGCAAGAAGATAGGCGGACCTGGTTCAATCGTTCACGACATTGGAAGCAGCAGCAAAAAGAATGGGGCTGCACGTTAATACGAATAACACTAAGTATATGCAAGTCGTAAATAATAATAATCTAGTAGCAAACCCCCAAAACTTAACGGTTGGAACATATACCTTCAAAAGAGTAAGAGAGTTCATATATCTAGGCTCACAAATTAACCAAAGTAATGCAGTAACTGCAGAAATTAACAAACGTAGAGGAAAGGCTGCAAATATGGGCTGGTCTTGTAATATGGGCTAGGTGGGTTTCACAGCTATTCGTTGCAGATCTCTACATTTTGACTATTGCAAACGGTATTTGACGAAGTTAAACTATCACCGTAGCGATGGCGCTACTGTGGTAGATATTTCCCAGTTTATAATAATTGTTTGTCGGTTGGTGTGAGTGTCAAAACTTTTTCGGGTAAGTTGATAAATTCCAGTATTTAAAAATAAACACGAATTTTAAAAAAACATCTGTGTCACGTTGAAGCTCTATTATTAGTCTTTGATATAAATGAGTTTTCTTCAAATTGTCTGCTTTTAGATATAACTTCTTTTGTTGTGGAAAGCAAGCGTGTTTACAATATGGGCTAGTGGCCCATATTTAGAACAATGTAGCAATGTAGGCAAAACGAAGTAGGAAAAGGCAAAGAAAAAAGGAAAGGAAAAGAAATAAAAAAAGGAAAACGTAAGCAGGTTACCAAAGTCACAAAGGACCAAAAAAAGAAATCGGGTTCTAGTAGCGAGGATGAGGAGGAATATGTGCCTGCAGATGATGAGAGCGATTACAATGAGTTTCCTTCTACACAGCCTCCACAAGACACAGATGACGTAACGTGTATGTTTTGCGAAGCACTTTTTTCAGAGGATAATCTTGGTGAAATATCGGTCAAGTGCTTCATGTGTCATTTTTGGGCACATAACGAGTGCGCTGGGGCCGAAAAAGAAGAATACCTATGTGTGTGACTTTTGCAAATAGTTTTAGCCTATGAGTTATTTAATGGACTTTTTGTATTTTAGATATTAAAATATATTTGTCACGCATTTATCTCACTTCACACAAATTTAAGACACATTTTTTGGGGTAGCCCATATTTAGGATCATTATTCAAACGGCGCAAAAGTACAATTTTTCATTATTTGTACATTTAAAACAGTTGTATATTTTTTAATCAATTTGGAAATTGGGCAGGTTATAAGTAACTAAATGTAGGTATTCTTACGTACCTTTGGAAATAAAATAGAATTTTTATTCTTTTTTTACAAAGAAAAACAAAATGGGTAGCCCATATTTGCATCCTTTCCTCTATATATCTAGTTTATTATAAACTATACTAAAGAACAAAGAAGGAGTCCCCACATTAAATAGAGAAGAACTACTACACATTGTTGAAGACTTCTATCAAGAACTAGACACAAGCCAAAGAGAAGACCAAAAGAATTTGGAAGCCGCTGCATCACGCAAAATTATCAACCAGGGTTCAGAGCTCATGCCGGAGATCACACTAAGCGAAATCCAGGACGCAATGAAAAAGATGAAATACAACAAAGCGCCAGGAGAAGATGGAGTCGTAATAGAAGCTATAAAGATGGGTGGACGTGCCCTTTTCAGCCAAATAAAAATTTTGTTCAACCTTTGTCTAACAAATTGTTGCATACCGGAAACATGGAACAATGCAGTAACAATTTTACTACACAAGAAAGGAGAAAAGGCGCACCTAGAAAACTATAGACCAATCAGCTTATTGAACCACATCTATAAAATGTTTACCCGAATAATTATGACAAGACTAGAAAAAAAGTTAGATTTCTACCAACCCCGAGAACAAGCTGGATTTCGCTCAAAATTCGGAACAAACGATCACCTACACAGTAAAACCCTTAATAGAAAAGTCGATAGAATATAACAGACGACTGGTAGACTTCGTAGACTTTCACAATGCCTTCGACACTGTGGAATTAGACAGCAGTATAACTGCTCTGAACAATAGTAGAATAGATTGCCGGTTTACAAAGTTAGTGCAAACATTATACCAAAACGCCACAATGCGTGTTACATGATACTACCAGAGAAATTCATATCAAGCGAGGTGTGAGACAGGGCGATACTCTCTCACCTAAATTATTTATAGCGGTCCTCGAATACGCCTTTAAAATGCCAAAGTGTTAAAATAGAGGAATAAAAATAGATGGAGAAATGCTCAATCATCTGCGTTTTGCCGAAGATATAGTACTTATTACCGAAGATCTGGGTGAAGCACAACAAATGCTACTAGTATAGAATTAGAAAACGTATCTTCAACAATAGGTCTAAAAATGAACATCAGTAAGACCAAATTTATGACAAATTTAGTTCCCAGCGAACACTTAACCATCCAAAATCAAGTGGTAGAATTAACAGACAAGTAGGTACCGGGTGTCCCAATAAGAATGGCTCTCGGCCATATCTCAGGAACCGTTTATAGTAGAGCTTTGAAATAAAAAATTTTATAACAAAAGTTGCCTCAGGAAAAGCCTGGAAATTATTTTCATAATTGTGGGTCCACCGCTAGAGGGCGTAATTGAATATCAAAAATAAAAAAATCTAAATTTTACAAAATTTTCCCAATGAAGGGGCACTGGAAATCCGATTATTGTATTCTTCATCAAATTCTGCGCATATTTGATTTAACAAGTTTAACTCTACCTTTGCAAATAAGAGGTGGGGGTGAGTGGGAACCTTGTTATGAAAAAATGGCTGTAAGTCCGGTTCTGCGAAATCAAATTTTGAAAACTGGGTCTTGTTGAAGACAGATCTTTTTCTTCAATGTAAGCGTGATAATTTTGAACCATCCTAATAAGTAATAAGCCAGCTGGGAGGCGTTATTTAATTTTTTTCAGAAATCTAGTTTTCTTTGGAAAATATTAAATACAAGTATGCATTTTTAATCATACTTTATAAAATTAGATTAAATTAGCAATAGAATAGCGAAAACCGCATGTCGATACCTTTTTTCTATCTCAAGATATCTCGAGAAACGTGTAAATTTTATACATAACTGTTACTATCACCGGTAAACTAAGTTAATGAAAAGTAGTGTGCTGTGGAAAAAAACAAAATAACATTTTCCAGATGTCAACGTATAAAAATATAATTAATTAAAACAACAATATAAAGAGAAACAATACTATTAAAATTAAATATAACACAGAACAAAAAGAACTACTTAGTGACGACCTAAATATTCAAATTGTTGCCCTTCATACACTACTCTAGAATACATTATCCAGAGAATACTAAACGCCATTCAAAGCATATCGAGAGCAGAAATTGAGACTGCTGTTCAATCTACTCTTGAAAGAGTAAATGTTTGCAACGAAAATGATGGGCAAAAATTTGAACGTTTATGTCATCACTAAATAGTTGTTTTTATTTCTTTGTAATAGGGCTTTTCAACGCTTCTCATTTGTTTCGAGCCTCTGTCATATGCCGTATAATCCGTGTATAATATTCATATACGAGATATGAACGAGGCTCGAAACAAATGAGAAGCGTTGAAAAGACCTAATATACGTTGACAGCTAGAAAATGTTTCTTTGTTGTTTCCATAGCACACTACTTTTAATGAATTTCGTTTACCGGTGACAGTAACAGTTATGTTTTTAAATGTATACGTTTTGTAAGATATCTCGAGATAGAAAAAAGGTATTAACATGCGGTTTTCGCTATTCTGTTGCTAATTTTGTCTAATTTTGAAATATGGTATTAAAAATGCATGTTTTTATTTAATATTTTCCAAGGAACACTAGATTTCTGAAAAATATTAAATAACGCCTTCTATCTGGCATACTACTCAGTAAGTTGGTTCGAAATCATAACTTTTACATTAACGAAAAAGATCTGTCTTCAACAAGATCAAGTTTGCAAACTTTGATTAAGCAGAACCGGACTCACAGCCAGTTTTTCATAACAAGGTTCCCACTCACCCCCACCTCTTATTTCCAAAGGTAGACCTAAACTTATTAAATTAAATATGCGTAGAATTTTATGAAGAATACGACGATCGGATTTCCAGTGCCCCTTCATTAGGAAAATTTTGTAAAATTTAGATTTTTTAATTTTTGATATTCAATTACGCCCTCTAGCGGTGGTCCCACAATTATGAAAATAATTTCCAGGCTTTTCCTGAGGCAACTTTTGTTATAAAATTTTTTATTTCAAAGCTCTACTATAAACGGTTCCTGAGATATGGCCGAGAGCCATTCTTATTGGGACACCCGGTACATATATCTCGGTCATGAAATCAGAATAGGCAAGGACCATCAGACTTGCGAATTTCAACGACAAATAACACTTGCTTGGGCGGCGTATGGTTCACTAAGAGACATCTTTAAGAGCAACATCCCGACAGCTATGAAACGGAAGACATTTGACTAATGCGTTCTTCCTATTATGACATACGGAGCAGAAACTCTCACGCTCACAAAAACAACAGCACTAAAAATGCGAGTGGCACAAAGGCGCATGGAAAGATCGATTCTCGGCGTGACAAAAAAGACAGAATAAGGAACCAAGACTAAAGGAAAAGAACAGGTATCACTGATGTCGTTGAACGTATAGCCAAGCTGAAATGGAATTGGGCAGGTCGCATAGCGCGACTGAAAGACTCAAGATGGACCAGAAAACTAATTGACTGGCGCTCAAGAGAAGACAAACGCAGCAGAGGACGACCACCAACACGCTGGACGGACGACATTAACCGAATATCCCAGAAATGGCAACAAGAAGCACAGAACCGTGAAGAGTGGCGAAGAATGGGAGAAACATATGTCCAGCAGTGGACAGAAGAGGTTGCATGATGATGATGATGATGATATATCTAGTAAATAGAGCGTACTATGGATTAACGAAACTTTTAACATTAAACAAAGTCACAAGAAGAACAAAACTATTGGCATACTGAACTCTAGTCAAGTCTGTTCTCATTTACGCGCCAGAAACGTGGACGATAACAAAAAGTGAAGAGAAGACAAA
The DNA here is from genome assembly GCF_917563875.1 of Diabrotica virgifera virgifera. Classification (NCBI taxonomy): domain Eukaryota; kingdom Metazoa; phylum Arthropoda; class Insecta; order Coleoptera; family Chrysomelidae; genus Diabrotica; species Diabrotica virgifera. The sequence continues at coordinate 112,931,757 of NC_065449.1, forward strand.
TAATTGATGAACGGTTAGGCTGTTTTAAACGTAAAATTTTAAGACACATTCATAAAGACGTGCAGGAAAACGGATAATAGCGTAGACGCTATAATTTTGAGCTTTACCGCCTTTATAGTGAGCCCAGTGTTGGTAGGTATATCAAAATAAACAGGCTGCAGTGGCTGGGCCACTTAGAGAGAATGAATGAGATGGAGCCGTCGAAACACATTTTTTATAACCAAAGACCTGATGGCGTGAGGAGAAAAGGCAGACCCAAGCACGATTTAAGGACTAGGTGGAAGACGACTTATGAGTATTAATGGTACTAAATTGGAAAATCAAGGCGAAGGATAGGAATGAATGGAAGCTGATTGTGGAACTGATCAAGAACCACCATGGATTGTAGAGACAATGATGATGATGGTGATTAGAATTTACCTTGTAATAAAAACGAACATAAACGGCCATGACAAACAATCTGAATTACTAGAAAAGCGAATAGTGTTCGAATTCAAGTTTAGATACCTTGTCCGCCAGATAACAACCGACTGACTCTTTTTCTTCATGTACCTCATACTGATGAACATTGGCGATGATCACGGCCACGGCCCATTTTACTCTGCATCGGTTCTAAAGTTCTCAGTTTTATTATTGTTTTTTCACTCTACTGCTTAAGTTTTTCAACCAGGACGAGCGTCGATTCCCCGGTCCTCTTTTTTCTTTCATTTTTCCTTGTATAACCAACCGCATCAACTCTCATTTTTCATTCCTAAGTAAGTAACCAAAGTAACCCTTTTTCTTTTGATTGAGTATTTGTTCTTCTTTTTACATCATTTTTAAAGTTTCCGTGTTTGTTACGTGTTGTGTCCTTGATATTCTCGACATTCTTTTATAACACCACATCTCAAATATGGAAAGTCTTTTTGTCTATGGCGATTTCCAGGTATATAATCTTCTTGGTGGAAGCTTTGACAAAGTGCTTGTTATTCTACCTATCCACAAGCGAGGTTCTACAGCCTTCGCCGCTTCTCGCATTTCGACCGCCATCTTTTTCTGTCCATCAATTCGTTTTCTTTAATGGCTCTATCTCTCATGATGTGCCGTACATTTTCTTCCCAGGCAACTGAAGGCCTTTCCTTCTTCTTCTTTGTTGTGGTATGTAAGTAAAAGTTTTCTTTGGCCATCTATCTTCATTAATTCGTTTCACGTGACCATACCACACTAGTTGTCTCGTTTCAATTCTATCTACACTGGAATATACAGTATTTGTCCTCCTTCTAATATCTTCATCCTTGATGTGATCTTTTTTGGATATACCACACGCTCTCCTTAGATAGTCCATTTCTACTACTTCTATTCTTTTTCTATCTTTTTTCGTGATTGTGTTTGTTATTACCATTCCTTTTCTTGGACAAATTCGACCAAGCTTACTCCTCTTTCATTGTGCTCGCCAAGTACATGTTCTTCAATCAAATCTTGGCATTTCCCTTTACCTACTTTGGCATTGAGATGTATTTTCTATATTTTAATACTTGTTCAATATGGAAAACAGAGAGTGTGAGATCTTATCGGCTGTACAGCCACAGTAACGAGAATAATTTGGGCATAATATTGGTTGGATATAAAGAGTTACTTAACAATTATTTTTGAAGAGTGTTAAAATAATTTAAAAGTTGTAAAGATTGTTAATGTGCAGATTTAAATCAAGGATGTTTATTAAATAAACATTTTTATTGAGATGGTATATTGATATAGAATTTTGCTTAGAAACCTTTTAAAAATTTAAAATAATCAGTCCTTATGTATTTAATTATAAAACATGTCAAACTAAAGTGAACAATATAACAATTGCCCTATTTAATGAGTAGTTACTACGATGCAGTAATAGAAATGTGCAAAGTTCTGAAAGACTATTTACAAACATATTATTGATTAGTGACATAACCGATTCTAATGTCTTAAAATATTAACGTGTTAAGTGTACATATACATCACGAATAAAAGAAAAGGATATCTAGGTTCAGGTATATTCTAGTTTCCAATTATTTCATCGTTCATTTTTAACGTGATGAATTTAAAAGTTTCTTGGAAGTTGATAAATTATGTAGGGAACGGTATTTGTGTTATTTTCAGGTGATTTTAATACGTATTCGCCGATAAACAAAATCAGTGTCTTCTTTAAAGTTGTATTGGTGTGTAAATTTTCATTTGAATTTGGACAATTTTTTGACGTTTTTATGATTTTTTTGATGTATTAAAATCTTTTCTTTATATTTGCTTTATACATGACGAAGTTCGGATACGGGCCTCCTCCTGACTTCCACTTTTCTCCGTCTATTGCGATTCTAATCCATATTGGACCGGCACGTCTCTCCAAATCATCTGCCCAACTCGTCTGTGGTCTTCCTTTGGGCAGTTTTGATTCCCAGGGTCTCCAGTGCAGCACTCGTTTGTTTCATCTATCGCCCTTCTGCTTGATGTCGTGGCCTGCAAATTTCCATTTTCTGTTGTTTTTTTCTATATTTTTTACCTTCGTAATATTAGGTATCCATTAGTTACGTTTTCTGTCTTCCGGAAGACAGAGAGTCATAACCATAACCTAGCAAAACTAGGTTATACAATCTTCTTCCAGAATTTTTAAATTTTAAAAATTTTATTTGAGACCGATTTGTAAAGAAACGAAAAATGTAATTTTCATACCACCAATAATACTTAAAATAGACATGCCACAAGGAAACAGTTTCAGAACATCCTTATTTTTTTTTAGATCTACCATTGCCACAGTTTGTATATTTTCAAAGGTCTCACTGTTTGTAAATTGGTTTTGCGAAAAGTTCTGACATTTCAATTTTGTATTTTGCTCATGCTCATTGGCTTCAAGTTTTACTGAACCTGTGGTAAGTAAGTCTACAACGTTATTATAATTTTTTATTATACATCAACTTCGAGCTTTTGTCGAAGTTTTTTCACTTTTTTTTATCTCTACAATATCGTTTTTTTGGCTTATTTCAGATGCCCCTGATGATGCTCAGAGAACTAAAGTACATGGGCAAGATTAAATAAATAACTGTTCAATATCTGCCGTTTATCTGTAAAATTCGTATTATTGTTCTTATTATCCATATTCATGACACAAATTCTTTATGGGGGCTTAAACTTTCCGGGTTATTAGCAGTTACCTACGTGGAAAAATACTGTGAAGGTTATTGTTATTAACAATTATACGTGAAATTTGTTTCTCGATACAAAATGAAAAATGGATCCAAACTTGACATTTAGATCAATGATTTGAAAGAAAACCCTAAATATAAGTTTTTTTGACGGTTATATGCAATAAGGTCATAAAATGTATCTAAATTTTTGGAATAAATGTTCGTTACAAGATTTTAAATATGTTCCATCGCACGAAAGTACAATCATCCCCTCCTAGGGCAAGAAACCGCCCGTCAATTCATGTAATGAATGTTGTAATTCGGAATTTCACAGCTAGGGGAAACTTAATTTTAACTTGTATTAATGAACATGCAAATATATTGATTAATGTTTTTGTTCATAAAGGCAATGAGTGTTAACCCTTTATTTCAGTACCAATACGTACCAACTTATATAAAGATTATATCTCAAAACATTCGACTGTAATAACACATGCTGGTTGATATATCATGCGGCATTTAATGAGTTTTCATTAATTGAACTTATTTCAGTAGTTTTGAATGTGGTGTAGAAGATCGCAGGAAAACTGGTGTCAGATTCGTGGTTGCAATCACATGAGTATGAGTAATTCAAGAACAGGGTCAGTAAATTACTTTTTAATTTATGCATCACAATACAAGCGAATCCAGTTAATTGGCAAAATTTCGTTCGTTTATAGAGACAATACGTTTTAATCAACACATTACAAATTAAAGTTTGAGTTAAATAGTAATCACGAAATAAGGATTTTAAAAATAATTCTCAAAAATTCTGAAAGTCTGTTTATCAATTTTATGTTGAGGTTATAAAATATACAGAAAGATGCTCATATTTTTATAATAAAGATATACTACAATAATAATAATGCCCTTTTTAAACGAAAACTATGCTGTGAATTGTTCCAACTACACCTGTAAGAAGATTTCACTACTAGATTTTGGGTGTAAAATTTTCGAAAAGGTATTGAACAAAAGGCTGACTCCGATTTTTGAAGCCATATTAAGACACTATCAAAGTGTAATAGCAACCTTCCTTTTACAACCATTTTAGGTGTCAGAACAGCAGTTAACACAGAATATATCCTCGAAAGAGGCATATTTGCAAAAGCTTTGTGAGAGTAGATGGTCCTACTAGGTAAGGATGTCCTAACCATTCCTAATTAAGATTGGATTGGGGCAAGGAGTAGTCCTTTCGGACACAGTATTCTTAAATAATCTAATTTAGTACAGCTGATAATATAGCTCATAATAGAGCTAAACCGTGTAGGATTATATACATGCAAGGGCATTAACATATGTAGATGCTAATAGTATGACCCAAAAAGTAGGTATTGATAAAATGAAGTACATACTTTGAAAATCATTGTAACAGAAGACAAATATAAGAGCCATAAAGAAATATCACACTTGACGGTAATGAGTTAGAAATGCTCCTCCTGTTTCAAATACACACTTAGATACTCAGATATGCGACAACAGTCCAATTGAAAACGAAATAAAGCAAGACTAACAGCTGGGAATAGGTTTCTTTGCACTAGATAGATTGTACAAGTCAGTTGCTGAATGGATTATCAAAAATCAAACCTTACAAATTAATAGAAAGGCCTGTAGGATGCGCTATATATACCCATGTGTCGAAAATATCAAATCAATTGGAATTTAACTAAAAAGAGAGATTATTTCTTGGTTAAAAATCAGTGGGAATAATTCCGTATGAAAAAGACCAAATATTTAGATTCATATTGTGCCAAAAACAGCAAAAGAAAGTATTGATGATTACCAAACATGAGAAAAACAACACGAATTAAAGAAATATAAATCACAATAATTGCGAACAGAGTAAAACATTCGCCATATATATCCAAGATATCGGTTTTTTAATTACTTTCATTTAATAACCTTTATGTTTATTAATAACTAATAGTTTATGTTGCTATTGACATTGATGTAGACATTTTTATTACTCTATATCCGAATTAAAAAAAGTATGTAGGTACTTAGTTTATGCAACGATCTATAATAGACTGAAAATTCTGTCCTGCTTGGTATTAAAGATCTTGAAGTTATAAATAAATAACTACATACTTAAATAAAATAAAGTAATTATATAAGTAGTTCAGTATCTCTATGGTTAATATCTAGTTCTAAAGCTCTTATTTTCAGTCAAACGTGAGAGCGTGGGATCAGCTTTAAGTCGCTGAATAAATAAATGAAAAGGAAGACCACAAAAGACCGACATACAGAAAATAGAAGAATGACAATTGCAGAATGACAATTAAAGCCAAGCTGAGTATAGAGCTGGTATACAGTAAAAAGGTTAGGGCACGATCAACTGCGTTATCATAACCATCAAATACGAAGATTAGCTAATTTATTAGTTGCTGGAAGGAATAGGAGATGAAGACCAACGAAGATCCGATAGAAGATGCTTAGATAAGATATATCTTTAAAGGGATCTTGATCCCATTATTTCGTCGGGTTTTTTAATATTTCGTCGGTAAACTTCACCTTATTTTTCTTCATGTATTATCTCCTCTAAAAAGGTGGATCAGCAGAAGTACAGGTAAAACAATTTCTCAAACTATATAACCAGGATATTTTCCAATTTTAAGAGTATTTAAAACCTCTTTATCTTTTTCCATTCTTCCCAACATCTCGACATTCCCGACTGTATCTACGGAAATGATTCATAATATTCTTCTTTAGGTCCATTATTCGAAGGCTTCCAATCTGTCTAATCTGATATATCTCCAATATATGAAGTAGTAAAGAGAACACGTAGCATCTCATAAGTTTGCTACATAATGATTTTTTCAGATTGTTGAAATCATTACTTGCTTGTCATATTCTGGCTTATTATTTTTGTACGTTTTTTAATTTGATCCCCATGCATTAAAGCATTCTTGGGGCTTTTGGGCTTTTGTAAGAAACCATAAATTCAACACGGTGACTTCAACTTAAATGACATGGTGCAAGATACGGCGAATAAAGAGTAAAATCTAACCAACAGATGTTGTAGTTGTTAGAAACCTCTTTATAGACAAAGCGGGATAATCAGCCATATTGTATTGATGCTTTGATTGCTCATTCAATAGTTAGTCATTCAATAGTAATCTATATTCTATATGAAAGTCATAATTAAAAAAAGGACGACTTGTCCCTCTATTATATTTTCCAGTAAATTTGGGTTACGTCATTTGATCATTTGATGGTCAAATTAAATCAGATTACTGCTTTATATTTTACACTAAAACATTTGGAATACTTCTGACATAATATGACAAACATTAATTGCCATATAGTTCTTCCAATAAATTACTGCCTTGTACTTCTTAAAAAGTTAGTGGTTTTTGTTAGTTTAATACAAAATGTTATGAAATGAAATGTTACTGCTGAATATAAGCAAGATATACTCGCATTTCAGATGACTACTCACTGGCCCATCCATACCATCCCAGCCAGTATTAAAGGCGCACAAGGATTGGCATTCATCTTTAGAAAGAAGTGTAGGTGAGTTGCACAACTTTAATGCCCACTATCAGCTCCCTAAAAAGCTTTGAAACTCCAAGATGTATCTGGTTATCTTTTCTATTCCTGACCAATACACCTACCAAGTTGTATGGAAAACATTACTTCACTTGAGAGAGCACGTGCTGAAGTCCAGCGTGCAAAAGTTAGCCATGCCAAAGTTAGAATGTAGCCAATTTAATGGAGAGTTGTCCGAAATATGGTGAAGGAAATCTTTAAAGACTCCGAAATCCAGGTGTTCGTCTGTTGCAATCAGCCTGGTTACCGGTGCGGATCTAAAACAGTCCATTGACACTTTTATACAACTACAAATTATAAAAGCAGGTCTTTTTGCTGATACCAGCTAGTTCCAATCTATCAACCTTTTGTTGTCAATCCTTATGGCCCTTAAGATTTAATTAGAAAAGTGTCGTCTGCGAACCGTAATTATTGACTGGTCGACAATTTACATTTATTCCTGTAGTTGCCTGGATCTGAAATCTCAGGATGTGGTATCACGAAACCACCGCTAGTCGGTTTAGAGCAGCCGTAAACAAGATTATTATTGCCAATATCAAAGTTCGATAATCGGACAGGGTACTGAAAGAAGAAGAAGAAGAGGTTAGTTCTTATAGTGATTCCTGGATTATTTCCTCTAAGTATACATCGAGCAGGACACACAGCCCTGCCTGACACCTCTCTCTGTGTTTGTTTGACAAAACTTTGTTCTCTTTTCCAAAGCTATCTAGTCCAGTCGGGTTAGACGTTAGACGAATAACAGGCCTAACCTTGCATTAGGAGCTGCCCCAAATTTTATTTTTTTTAATCTTTAGGGGGCCAATAGTAGTGTAAATTTAAAATCTCGACTGAATTCCGCCATTGCGTTAGCCGCCATCTTGATTTTAAACGAGAACCGTTTTTGCTCAATATCTCCGCCATTTTCAACTTTTCGACAAAAAGTATAACAACCAAAATTGTTGAAAATGTAATTTTCTATCATTTCTATTTTTACAATTTTTTCGTGCCATCGATATTTTCCGAGTTATAGCGGAAAATATTGACAGTTATATATAAATAGAGCATAATTATTGAATTATATCGTTTATTGTTATTTTTACGACAAAAATGTTTCTATACAAAAATAGAGATACCCAATTGAATTCTACAAAATTTTAGTTTCTTTCATTTTTTTGCTTAAGCTAATATTTAAGGTAGTATGTATGCGATAATGGCGTGAGCAAGACCTGATCGATTTTGTAGCAATTGTTTTTGTTCAATATCTACGCCATTTTCAACTTAAATTGTTCCAAATATGATTTCCTACAATTTCTTTTTAACAATTTTTTTCATGCGGTTGATATTTTCCGAGTTAAGTGGGAAAATAGTAAAAAGTGGTGGGAGGAGCATAATTACTGAATTGAATCTTTTTCCAAGCTGCCCCAAATTTTATAATTCTATCCTTTAGGGGAGATAAATAGTAGTGTAAATTTAAAATCTCGACTGAATTCCGCGGTTGCATTAACCGCCATATTGATTTTAAAGTAGAACCGTTGTTGCTTAATATCTCCGCCATTTTCAACTTTTCGACAAAAACGGTACGAACTAAAATTGTTGGAAACGCAATTTCCTACAATTTCTGTTCCGCAATATTTTTATGCGATCAATATTCTTCAGGCCGCGTGCAGAGTGGACGAGCAAAGAGCAAAGAGCAAAGAGCAACGAGCAAAGAGCAAAGAGCAAAAAGTGCACGTTCAGAGTGGACGAGCAAAGAGCAAAGAGCAAAGAAGTGCTAATAGCGGGTAGTTACGCTAGACGAGAGTTTAGTTCTTTTCCACTCGGCAGTGTGGACAGGAGCGGTAGGATATTTGCTCTTTACTCTCACAGTAGTCCATGTAGTGAGACCGCTCCCGTCTGAAAAAATTTCCGATTCGGTCTCTTTGTGGATTCCTATTTAAAAATATTTTAAAATTTCCTTTAAACAAATCTGAAGGGTGCCGGGCGGAATTTTTGGGCAGAAATTGTTTAAACATTTTTTTAAACAAATACAAAAGACCACGTTTTTTGCTCTGGAACATATATTTTTAAGTTTTGTGGGTCATCTAAACAACAAAGGTATCTTGTAAATGTTCTCAAAAATTGATAGTTTTCGAGTTATAGGCAATTTAAAATCTGAAAAATGCGAAAATACCCATTTTCGAGGCCTAAATACTCATATTTAAATTAGTATTTTTGAGGTTGCCAGATACTTAAATTGAAGTTTAAACATTGAGCCTCAAGACTCTGAAGAGTGATCGCGTCTAACCTTAATTTATACCGTTGTTTTTTAATTGTTAAATATGCGTGTTTATTCGATTTTTTGCCGGTGTGGCGCGCTCTATTTCAAAAATCTCCTATTTTCCTCCGAAAATTATTTTTTCTAGATTTTTTGGGATTTTCTAAATAAAATAAGTTTCTTGACATTTTTCTCAAAAGTTAACAGTTTTAAAGTTATAAGCGATTTAAAATCCAAAAATGAGTTTTTTTGTCATTTTTTGGATTTTAAATCGCTTATAACTTTAAAACTATTAACTTTTGAGAAAAATGTCAAGAAACTTATTCTATTTAGAATATCCCAAAAAATCTAGAAAAAATAATTTTCGGAGGAAATAGGAGATTTTTGAAATAGAGCGCGCCGCACCGGCAAAAAAATCTGATAAACACGCATATTTAACAATTAAAAAACAACGGTATAAATTAAGGTTAGATGCGATCACTCTTCAGAATCGAAGCTGAATGTTTAATCATCAATTTAAGTATCTGGTAACCTCAAAAATACTAATTGAAATATGAATTTTTAAGCCTCGAAAATGCGTATTTTCGCATTTTTCAGATTTTAAATCGCCTATAACTCGAACACTATTAATTTTTGGGAAAAATTACAAGATACCTTTTTTGTTTAGAATAACCCAAAAAACCTAAAAATATATAATAATAAAAATGGTATACATTTTTATTTTATAGTCGTATTACTCCGTAGAGTAAGTGCACACCTACATTGCCTACATTGGATCCGATTTTCTCCGATCAGATCAGATCAGATCAGATCCGATCCGATCCGACAGGCGGTGCCTACATAGGGCCTTTCATTCACAGTCATTTGTTTCGAGCTTCTGTCATGTGTCACATAATATTAATTTATCTACGTCATACGTTATTGGTATATAAACAATACAAACCAAAGACGTATGGCGTAGATATATCAATATTATGTGACACATGACAGAAGCTCGAAACAAATGACAGTCGATGAAAAGCCCTATTGGATCCGTCTTTCTCCGATCAGATCAGATCCGATCAGACCGGTTTTCCGGCGAGGGTGCCTACACTGGTTCAGTAATCTTCCGACCACCGACCACCGACAATAAGTTCCGATGAAGATGTGTTGAGATGATGACATTGAATATATTTAAACATGTTAGCTTGCAACCCCCAACTTGCAACAAACTTGCAACCAGTTTACAACCAACTTGCAACCAGTTTGCAACCAGTTTGCAACCAGTTTGCAACCAATTTGCAACCAACTTGCAACCATCTTGCAACCAACTTGCAACCAATTTGCAACCAACTTGCAACCAACTTGCAACTAAAATTGCAACTCAACTTGCAACCAATCGGAATGAAACCAAACACTTCTCGATGAGAATAGGAGAAGCTACTCCCGACGTCGGCCGATATCGGATCTGATCTGATCTGATCTGATCGGATCGGAGAAAACGGATCCAATGTAGGCACCCCCATTTAATACTATGGGTTTATTTTCTATTCCGACGTCTGCCGACGTCGGATCTGATCTGATCGGAGAAAATCGGATCAAATGTAGGTGCGGCCTAACTAGGTGCATTTTTCCGTTGGAACTTTACCAGCTGCAGACGGGGGATGTGAATTGCATAGTGTAGAATTCCTTCCCTCTCGTCTTCACTGCAGCATCCATTTGACTTGCAAATTGGTCTTGGAGGTGTCACCAGGAAAGTGTACCAATAAGTTTTCAATTTAAAAATCTTTTAGTAATATTTTTAATATTTTCAATATTAATAATTTACTATTAGGATTGAAAACTACTTCGTCTAAAAATATATGTTCCGGAGCAAAAAACGTGATCTTTTGTATTTGTTTAAAAATAGGTATTTATGAAACAGTTCCTGAAGTATGCTTTTTGCGAACGCACGCGATATTTAGACCACGAGCGACAGCGGAGTGAGTGCTATACATCGCGTAAGTTCGCAAAAAGTACTTCATGCACAGTTTCATACAATATTTTATCTACTCTACCATAAACAAATTAAAAAACTGTAACTCTTCGTCACTGGAATTCATTTCTATTCTACAATTTTTAGAACTTTGACATTTAAAAATTCTAACTTCTTTCAAACCACAAAACTGTAAAAACTTTTGTCGTAATTTATTGCTCATTATGTCATCACCATGACAACGCCAAAGTTAAGGATATTTGATTATATGAAAGTGTGTTAAAAACAGTGCGAAAAAGTAAGTCCCATTTAAAATACATTGTTACTTCACGCTCACTTTAAACACTTCACGCACTGCTATCTATAATGACAGTTTTCACAAACTAAAAACTTACACGTAACATAACATAGAGTAGATAAAATTGTTTAAACAATTTCTGCCCAAAAATTCCGCCCGGTGCTCTTCAGATTTGTTTAAAGGGGACATTTTTGAATAGGAATTGACAAAGAAACCGAATCAAAAATTTTTTCAGACGGGAGCGGTCTCACTACGTGGACCAAAGAAATCAAACTTGTTTGGTTTCGCCGCTTTGCTCTTTGCTAGCACTCTGTGCACCTCCGTTTGCCAGTATGAGTTTGATTTCTCCGCTTTGCTCTTTGCTCTTTGCTCGTCCACTCTGAACGTACGCTTAAGCAGGAAAATAGTGGAAGCGGAGGGGAAGCATACTTATTGAATTGTTTCATTTATTATTAACTTTACGACATAATTGTACATAAACAAAATAAAGAGAATTATATTTTATACAATTTTTGAAACTTCCAATGAAACACCAACCAAACTAAGTACATAAAAGACATAAATAATAACTTATATGCATTAAGTTCACTTAATTTTATTAACTAGCGGGTTTTATTGGTTGAATTTGTCTGTCAATAATTAAGTTTCATGTCAGCTAACATATTTTAATATTTCAACAATTTTTTTTTAATGTTGTTCTGAAGCTATTTCCTTGTGGCATTTTTATAATTACGTATTTTTTATGGGAAATAAGCCACAATTTTACTAAAAAATGAATTTATTAACGTTTCGAAGCCCAAATCGGGTTTCGTTGTCAAAATACAAAATACTATTGATTAATAATAATAGTATTTTGTATTTTGACAACGAAACCCGATTTGGGCTTCGAAACGTTAATAAATTCATTTTTTAGTAAAATTGTGGCTTATTTCCCATAAAAAATACGTAATTTTTTTTTATTTTGGACCCCGTTGGGGGGAATTTTCCCATTGCCCCCTCCCTCTTAGACCCGCCACTGGTTCTCTCGAAAAATTGTAGTAAATCGTAATTGCAACAATTGCAGTCCTTACACTTTTTGTCGAAAACTTGAAAATGGGGAAGATATTGAACAAAAACAATTGCTTTAAAATCAATCGGGTCTTACGCTCGCGCCTTTACCGCATACTTACTACCTTAAATATTGATTTTATCAAAAAAATGAAAGAGATCAAAATTGTACAAACTCTTCATTTTTGTAAAGGTTAAAATTTGTTGTAAAAGTAATAATAAACGAGATAATTCAATAAATCAATAATTATGCTTTAACTGTCACTGTTTTTCCCCATAACTCGGAAAATATGGACCGCACGAAAAAAATTATAATAAACGAAATTATAGAAAATCTAATTTTAAACAATTTTAGTATGTATATTTTTTATTGAAAAGTTGAACATGGCGGAGATATTGAGCAAAAACGGTTCTCGTTTAAAATCAAGATGGCGGCTAACGCAACGTTCAAATTCAGTCGAGATTTTAAATTTATACTACTATTGACCCCCTCTATAGATTAGAAAAATAAAATTTGGGGCAGCTCCTAATGCAAGGTCAAATGGTATCCCGACTGGGCTAATCTGATTATAAGAGGGAGCGCTAATGATCCTGATCATTAACTCCCCTAACTCCTAGCGAGCTCGCATACCGAAGCAATATCCTACATCGCATGTGGCATGCATTGCGAAAAGATACGCACTGAGTGTCACATCTGGTTTTCGGTGACTTTCGGTGGAATTTCGTTCACCGAAAACCAGATGTGACACTCAGTGCGTATCTTTCCGCAATGTATGTTATGCGATGTAGGGATATTGCTTTGGTTTGCGAGCTCCCTTTAACTCTCCGTAAGAATATGCAATACAACAGTTTAGAAAACAGAGTACATATAAGTTGTAACGTTAGAAATTAGTATAGTGTTGTCAGAGTCAATTCCACATATCAGTCATATTACCACTTGAGTGTGACTAATATGGTGTAAAACTTTGAGCAATCATTTCGATTTAAACGGCATGTTTATACTGTTATGGCATCGATACTGTTTATGCCGGGAAGAGCAATTTAAAATTAAATTATGTCCATCTCACCATCTAAAGCAACAAATTACAACAAAGTAATTTCGCCCAGTTCGCAAAGTCACTGAGTGAAATAATGTGCTCCTTCCCATATAAACGTCGAGCCAGTAGCTGTAATATACATTATTTTTCGAATCGATATTCTCATTACACGTACCATTGAGGGTACTTCATTTGCAATAAGACGCAATAATATTGTGAAAGCTGATAATACAATTTGATAAAAGCGGAATATAAATGAATCGGTACACCATTCACGACAAAATAAATTGTAAACGGTTGCCAGGCTCCTTCATTCAGCTCCGAGGATATCAAATTAATAATCCCATTTCCATTAAGCTCCAAATAAATAATAAATAAACTATTAAACTTTGAGTCCCGCTGTATTAAAGATTAAATCAGTCATAAATGTATGAAATGTAATAACCACGATTACAGATTAGATCTGTGGAATTTGTTTATCGGTAGCAGGGAAATAAAATCAATTTTATGAGTTAAGTTTGCAGGTTCTCTTGTTATATTCTACAAACACCTGTGCTTATGGTTTTAATTACTGATTTCAAAAGTTACGAGGCTCGACGAAAGAGGAACGAGAACATGCGTGAAGCGTTAAATAGAAAATTACAGTGACGTACCGTATTACATCCCAAGTCGACAGTCGACAGAAACCACCAATAAGAAATTTTTTCTTTGGCCGCCTACCCTTTTCACGAGTAAGGTGTTTATTAGTACATTAGTCATACATAATTGATTCACTACTGTACTCGACTTTTACCTAAGTTTTACAATGTTTTAAAACAATTTTAGGAAATTATCTTCTTCTTCTTCTTAAGGTGCTGAGACGGCTTGTCGATCGTTGGCTCTCATGTTGCCCAGCATATTAACAATGACTGCGTTCACCAGATGCAAACACGTTCACAACAGTTTGCGTTTTGATTCTTAAACTTGTTGACAGTGAGCTGAACGGTTTATTGTATAGGTTAAAATTTGACATTTTGCTTGTTTGGTTTGAACGTAACCTAAAATAATTTTATCAATAAATACGTTTTTGAAATTATTATTTTTATTAAGAGAAAGAAGAAAATGGATTTAATAGATAATAACATAGCTGAATGTCTTCAGTCGCCGTTATTTTATATATATAAAACCATTATAAATATATTCTATAATATATACAATTTAAATTCCCGCCATATATTTTCAATTTTCAACACGTTTGCAAAGTTCAACTTAAATATTTTATGCTTGCAAAAATGGCGACCGCTTTCCAAACAAGTTTGACGTTAGCAAGTCGGTCAGAAGCATAAAGCGCAAACTGATTGCCAACGTTTGCATCTGGTGAACGCGCCCAATCACTGTCTTATTTACAGCGGTACGAAATAGTTCAGTGCTAGTTTTCCCAAACCATTGGCGGAGGTTTTTAAGCGAAGCTTTACGGCGGCCCACACTTCTTTTTCCCATTATTTTACCTTGCATGACAAGGTGAAGTATGTCATATTTTTCTGGGTGACTCATTATATGACCAAAGTATTCCAATTTGCGCCTTTTAACCGTGTTCACTACTTCGCAACTTTTATTCAAACGTTGCAAAACCCTTTCGTTTGTGACTCTTTCTACCCAACTGATCTTCAGAATACGGCGGTAGACCCACATCTCAAATGCTTCTAGGTTTTTTAAAAGCGATTCTGTCAGGGTCCATGCTTCTACTCCGTAAAGTAGTACTGGGAATATATAACATCGAACTATTCTTATGCGAAGTTCCAAATTTAGATGATGATTGCACAGGATTTTCTTAAATTTCATAAAACTTGTTCTTGCTTTGGCAATCCTACTTTTTATTTCTGTACTAGGGTTCCAGCTTTTATTAATTATGGACATTATCTATGGAAGATATATATCATACTGATCTTCTTCTTCTTCATGTGCCGCGCTCGATTATCAAGCGTTGACTATCAAATGGTCTATACTAATTCTGTTGACGGCAGCTCGGAAAAGGGATGGAGATGATCTGTTAAACCATTCTTTTAGGTTTCTAAGCCATGACGTTCTTCTTTGTCCTGATCATATTCTTATGTCTACCTTGCCTTGTATTATGAAATAAAGTATATTATATCTCTCTGGGTATCGCATAACATGGCCAAAATATTCAAGTTTGCG
This sequence comes from Diabrotica virgifera virgifera, assembly GCF_917563875.1. Taxonomy (NCBI): domain Eukaryota; kingdom Metazoa; phylum Arthropoda; class Insecta; order Coleoptera; family Chrysomelidae; genus Diabrotica; species Diabrotica virgifera. Next base: position 112,947,220 of record NC_065449.1, read on the forward strand.
ATTTTTAACTGTTCTGACGACTTCCGTAACTTTTTTCATGCGATGCAAAACAACTTCGTTACGAACTCTATCCGCCCAACTTATGCGTAGGATTTTCCGAAACACCCAGATTTCAACGGCTTCCAGTTTCTTAAGAAGTGTATCCGTTAAAGTCCATCATTCGACACCATACAAAAGAGTAAAGAACACATAACATCTCACTAATCTAATTTTCAGACTCAAAGTAATAATAGGTTTGTTCTAGCATCAGTTTCAAACGGTTTGAAACCATCAGCGAATAGTGGACCAGCGCGAGTAGAGAGGATAGCACTGCTGACTGTATTATGTTTTCTCACTGGCCAACTGTTTGCTGACGGTTTCTGACTAGTTTGACTGTTTGCTAGAACAAACCTATTGTTTCCACATAACAGTTTCTTTAACTTAAAGAATGCAGCTCTGGCCTTCTCTATACGTATTCTAATTTTTTTGCTCATGTCCCCGTTCTCTTTTAGATAACAACCAAGGTAGGTGACACTATTAGTTCTCTCTAGTTGTTCACCATAAGCTGTTACCACTTCCGGTTGTACTGGCGTTTTACTGACAAGCATCACCTTTGTCTTTGCGGTGCTTAGCTTGAGTCCATATTCATTACATGTTGTGGTAATCATATTAATCAGATGTTGAAGTTCTTCGTAATCGCTTGCAATTAACACAGTATCATCCGCGTACCTCAAATTATTAATATTGACACTATTTTGATACCACATTCAACGTTATCCACTTTATTGAAAACGAACTCAGAATATATTATGTTAAATAGTGCAGACAAAATGTAGCCCAACCTTACTCCGCTTCGTTTTTGAAGCTCTTCAGAAGTGTCCCGGCCAACACTGATGTTTGCACGTTGATGCCAATAAATTTTTTTTATAATGCGTAGGACTTTATCATCAATAGCTACCTGTTAAAGAATTTTAGTCATTTCAGTATGTTTTACTCGATCAAAGGCCTTCTCAAAGTCAATAAAACACATAAACCGGGTGTCCGACATATTAGCATCTCTGTGCCATAACCTGATGCTGAATACTAAATAGTGTTTCTCTGGTGTCAAAGTTGTTGCGGAACCCAAACTACGTATCACCAAGTTGTTTTTCTATTATACCAAACATCCTAGAATGCAAAATATCATACTGCTAACTGAACACCTAACAACGGAGAATACAGAAATAAAACACATGGAAATAGACAAACAAATCAAATCACCAAGTTGTTTTTCTATTATACCAAACATCCTAGAATGCAAAATATCATACTGCTAACTGAACACCTAACAACGGAGAATGCAGAAATAAAACACATGGAAATAGATAAACAAATCAAAGAAATACACAACACATAAGTTCAAGTATTTAGGTTTCACAATATCAAACAAAGGAACAACGGAAGAAGATATAAAATATTTAGGACAAACAAGAGACTGCATACGAAAACTGAACCCAGTACTGTGGGATAAGAATATCAACATAAAAACAAAAAGAAGAATATATAATACCATAACAAGAAGTATCCCCAGTTATAGGTGTAAAAATTGTACAATAAATAAGAAAACCAAAAACAAAATAAGAGCAACAGGGATGGAATTCCTAAGGAGAACCTGCAGAGTAACAAGACGAGATACATAGAGATACAATAATAACATAGAGATTAAGAAAATAATGAGAATGAAATCAGATATAATAGAATACATCGAACAGAAGAGATTGACCTCTCGAGATTGATACATCGAACAGAAGTGGACGAAGCAATGGAAAAAGAAATCTACAGCAAGGGGACTGCCGAAATAAAAATAACTGGAGAGAACGGTGGAGTGAAGGACTGCAGTGAAAACTGTGGAAATCCTTAGTATAGCAGATGTACAGCTGTATTATTTTATCTGAACCGACCAACAGTGTAGCAACAGACCAAATTTTGTATACAGGGAGTGCCCAATAAAATGCATCTTTGATATTTCAAATCGGGCACCCTGTATTTTTTTATAGCTTTGAGTAGCCCTGCATTTCCTGACTAGAAATATATAACATAGTGTAGCATTAGTTTTGTTCTATAATGGCGTATGGTACTACTATACTATACTAAGTTACGAAAAAATATATTTAGGAAGTCAACAAAATTAATGACTTATAATACTATATTTAAGATACAATACTACATTTAAGATTACAATATTACAATAGATGCTCAAAGTGCCCTCCATTGTTATCAATGCACAAGTAATATCTTCGTCTCAAATTTTCTAATGCGTCAGATTCTGCAGAAGGAGTCTGTCGATCTGGATAAATCAGCCTATTTCTTGCCGCTTGCTTGTTTTTATTATTTTTTACATAAATTGAGAATATATCTACTTTTTCATCTGCAGTATAACCCATTTCGGTATTATATTATATTGTTTCATTTTGAAATGTCAGTTGCATAGCCTATGGTTACCCTTTTGTAGTACCATACGCCATTATAGAACAAAACTAATGCTACACTATGTTATATATTTGTAATCAGGAAATGCAGGGCTACTCAAAACTATAAAAAAATACAGGGTGTCCCATTTGAAATATTGAAGATGCATTTTATTGGGCACTCCCTGTATACAAAATTTGGTCTGTTGTTACACTGTTGGTTGGTACAGATAAAAACTTTTATTCGAAACTTTTTTTTTATGTTCCCGAAATTAAGGAAAATAAGTGGGGGTCAAAATATATTGAGAACCCCTGTAACCATAATTGAACCATAATTGAACCCTCAGGTAACCATAATTGCAAATGGTACAACTACTATACAGCATATTTCCATATTTGTTTTTGGATAGTTACAATATTGTTATAAATTTTTTAGTCTCTGTTTACAAGTTAACCTAGGACCTAGATAATTTCGAACATATCACTTACAAATTATTATGGTTAGGGTGCTTCTCAGAGGCTTTTTTCAGTAGTGCGACACAACTGACAGAAAAAATGTCCGTGATACATACACATTTAAAACATTTATTCCACTTATTGATAGATGGCGCTATAAACGGAAAAGAAATTATTTAGATATTTACTCATTATTTACATACCTATTACATATCTATAAGACTATAATTTAAAGTTCTTGTCAGTCTTTCAGTGTGTCATTAATGACGTAATATATGATTTTAAGAAAGTAGAGAACCATAGCACGGCATTTTAGTTAAATCTGACAGTTGTCAGAATCGTAATCGTAATTTGGTATAAAAACAAAGTGTTTATTTCATTTATAAAAAGGTATGTTCTTTGATTTGTATAGTCTTATAAATTGTACAAATTATAGTCGTATAGATAATACATAAATCATTTTATGTTCGATTATAGCGCCATCTATCAACAACTAGAATAAATGTTATAAATGACTTTAATCACGGACGTACCTTTTTTTCTGTCACTTCCAACTTAATACGTTAGAAAGAAATAAAAAAACTGTGACGCACTGAAAGATGCCTCAGAGAAGGACTATACCTAATGTAAGTTTTAACGCCAAAGAATATGAAACAATATACAAATTGTTTATTGTATTAATTTATAATAGCAGAGGACTGCACAAAACCGGGATCCAATGGAACGTGGAGTGGCGCTCTTTGCGAGTTTGCGAACGTCGGCAAAGAGAAATAGAAAATAGTTAATATTGACAAGAAAACAGATTCACTCCTACCCCAAAATGTGGTTCAACTACTTTGATGGAACGTGTCCCCTCGAGTGTCCAGGGTTTAGTTGTCAGTTTAGAAGTCAGTTGTACGCCACCAGTGTTGGCGGTAGACATTTCAGTAAGTTGGTTAATTCATAAAATGATAAAAATTCCAACACAACTTAGTTAGACCACTCTATAGTAAAATTACCACGGTAGCAGCCCCTAGCCGCGTCGGAAGGGTTAGATGGGTAAGTCCTTTATGTGCATCAGCTTCCTACTTTCCTTTGAACCGTACTGAATTGTTGACAAATGACAGGACTGCACGCGCCAACCACAAATCGATAGTTCTGGCCGTTTCACGGATTCTAAGCCACAAATATTGAGGGAAAGAAAAATGACATTCCACCTTGCGTTGGTTTTCGTCTAAGAAACATTTATAGATTTTTATAGATGCGCAGAACGCTTCACCAGTTGTTAACTCAACCTGGTGAATATATCTTGTTCTTCACACAATATCGGAACCGCATCTTCTGTAGTGGTTGATTACGTAGACTCTGATTGTCTTTGTCGACTCGAAGCAAGGTGTAATTCGGAATTGAAATGAGTAATAAAACGGTGAGGTAATTATTTCATTTTATAACACAATAGCTATTTGTATAACAAGGGAGAAAAGACACTTTACTCCCATGTTATACATATGGTTTTTCCACCTTCCTCAAATAACAAGTAATTTTTTCATTTTTACTTAATTTATTTATGTAACTAACCAACAAAATTTATTAAAACTAAAACTAACAAGTAGGTACAATATAACTGTCAACTGTCAAATATAAGTCAAATTATTAATGTAAACATTGTTAAATCAAAATAACAATTTAATGTTTTTTATCATTCTGCACAATACAGGGTGTTTTATAAATAAACGTTAAAATGTATAGACTCTTGCGTAATAGAAAATAGATATTGTACAGGGCGTCAATAAGCTTTATTTCATGAATGAAATACCATGACGTCACTTTTACTTTTCCTCCCTAGGGAGGAAAAGTACAACTTTGCTCCCTACAATCAGGTCCGGAAAAGTATACTTTCGTTAGAGGTAGGTGGAAAACACTATTTACAATCACTGTGCAATAATAAACATTACTGGGTTTAATAGAAAACATACATACAGTTTGCTATATATAGCAAATATGCTTAGCATATATTTGCTAAGTAAAACGCGATTATGAGAGAGAGTGAGCGTATGCGTGATAATAAGAAAGAGATGAAATTCGCGTGAATAACTTTGTAGTAATAATGAGAAATGTGAATTAAGAATGTATTGTCATTCGGGAGACTACATTCTGAGTTGTGCTAAGACGCGTCTGATCAAATCGGAGGCTGGCTAGTAACTAAATGGACTGAACTGGACTAACACTGAAAACTGACTAAGAAACAACAAAAGGGTTTTCTTTAGTCTTTTACAACGAGGGGGAGATCAGGAATTAACTTCTGTGCGTGTCTAATTTAAGTTTTTAGAGTAAATAAAACCTTAGATATTTTGGTCGGCTTTTAGAGATTCTGGGAAATGTGTTAATCTAGGGTTCCTAATCTGAGCGGTGTTTTTATGAAGGCTAAAACTGTGAGAAAAAAGAAATATCTAAAAATCGGGATTTGCTTTCAAGCGTGATAGTCTTTGAGTTCAAGCTTGCGAAAATGTCGACGGATATATGGTATTAATTTTATGGATTTTCTCATATTCGAGTTACTATAAGGGACATAATATGGCCGAAAAACATGTATGTTCATTTGAGAAAAAGTCAAAAATACGGTAAATTATATATTGAGATCGTATAAACAAAAAATCATAATTATCGATATGTTACAAGATTTGTAACAATAGATAATCTTTTTAGTAAGATTAGACTTAGTTTTACCTGATGCGGTATACTCTACTTCTTTTAATAGCTTATAATTCCCGTTTTATGACGCGGTCCGCCTATGTCACTCAAGTAAAAGAATTAACGAACAAGTCCATTTAAGTACTTATTGAGAATTTAATTAATCTTTATGGTCGTTATACTTAGTTTGAACCATTACGGCCGAGCTATGTATTATAATTGGTTTCAAATTTATACACCTGGAGAGCCAAGATTTAGTAAATACAACATAAAAACCTATTGCAGTAAACATTTTTCCACGAAGCGAAAGATATAAAGTAAAAGCGCGAAGTAGTTTTCTGAAATAATATTTATATTTCAGTTAATTCAGAGAAGAGAAAAAGGAGGGAAGTATAATGGATTTTAGACGAAATACAAGGTGTCCCGGAAAATAGTGCGTTCCTTTAAGGTATGGAGAGAATACACAATTTGGAACAAAAAAGTCCTATACCATTTTTTTCTAAAGTTAACCGTTTCCAAAAAAAAGTTAACATTGTTTTCCATATACCTGTATTTTAATGTTTGGAAATTTTAATAAACTGGCAACATCGTACGCACTACGGCATAATAACATAATAAGAACTCGTTTGTGATTGTGATTAACCGTATTTAAAATAATCCAACCTAATAGTAGGTAATACTTATGTATTTACTATTTGTTTACTAAAATTATTTTCTTTTGAAATGTATTGAAATACCTATTGCATAATTTTAAACGAATTACACATCTTTTAACATAAAAACACATTTTTAACTGAACTAGTATTATGTATTTAGTAAGGTTTAAATGGGTTGAATGCTGAGTATTGCTGAGGGCTTTAACTGAATTACATAGTTTTAATAGTTTACAGTGGAACTTAAATACACCAGATAATGTCTCAGTAATTTGTTTACTTGTGAACTGAAATAGCTAAGTTGTACTTACTTGAAAATAATTAATATACCGAATAAATGTTTCAAGTAACCTTTCACAAACACCATTCATAGGTAATAACATAATAGAGGTAATACACTCACTATTCGAAAACATTTTCGGCATTTACACTAAACAGGATTCTTTAAAACTATCTGTTTACTATCTATCTTCTATCTATTTACCTGAGACTGTCTATGCTTAAATTTGCGTACCGCACATACTTGTCAGATTTAAATTTGGATACCAAAATGTATTTTAATTTTTTGGTCAAACGGTTGCATTTAGAAAAAAATGTTATAAGAGTTTTTTGTTCTACATGGTGCCTTCTACCTATACCTTTAAGGAACGCACTATTTTCCGGGACACCCTGTATACATACTGAGCTGATACATCATCCAAACCGTATCTTAATATACCATCGGATTTTAATTCGAACTTCAACCACAATTGTATCCCTTATGCCTATTGTATTTTGAAAATGTAATATAATATAAGCAAAAAGAAAAGGATATTCAGGGAATACCATGTCTAAATCTACCAAAAAGTGGAAGACCACGTAGATTTACTGCACAGAGATCGGAGAGATTGGTAAGAACAGCAAAAAACCAGGTGGGAATGTCAACTAGGAGATTGGCTCGTCAATACAGATCTCCAAGAGGACGATATCGTTGGAGTTTTCTAACATCGGTGTATTACGACCATTTGTGGAAAGACTGAGCTTTGAATAGTAAGAGCTATATTGATAATTATATTTACAAAGTGCTTCAGTTTCTCCACACACATCAGGCTAACGACGATATTACCTATATTTTGGCCAGATCTAGCATCATTCTATTACTCAAGAGATCCTAGTATTAGTCGGGTCGACAAGACAAGAATTCTTGTCTTGACGTTTTCTTGACATCTTATATCTTGTCTTGGCTCAAGAAATTTCAATATCTTGAAATTTCTTGATTACCCGGTCGGGTGATTCCACGGCGAACTTTTTATTGCATTGCGTCCTAACACGGCCTCCACTACCACTGGGGGGAGTCCCTGATCTGCATTTGTTTCCCGACGAACCCAAAATTGATGTGTAGTTGCATGCTTACAATAAGTATTTTAACTCGGGGCAAATGCAACTTAAACTTAACAGTGCTTGCGAGGCCATAAATTGTAAGATGACTATGCCAGAACTAGATGTGCCTACAAGATGGCATTCAACTTTCGAGATGCTAACATGGGACTTAAGTGTAAAAAATGCTTAAAACTATATTTTGTGACAACAACCAAAATCTAAATAATTGGAAAATGTTAGATAAAGAATGGTTCTGATCAGTAAATTTTGTCAGTATCTGAGAAGGTTTAAAACACTTTCTTCAATTCTCGAAGGGGAAAAATATTGCACACTCCCATTGGTGGTAATTGGAGTGAATTTACTTTTGGACAAACTGGAAGTATGGGCTCATGAACTTAATAATATAATTGATAGAGACGCTACCGATGAGCAATGAATTTATTATTGCATTTAAGCTGCGAGAGATAAAATACTGAAACACTATAACAAAACTAATTTGATATATTTACCTACCGTATTGTTGTTATTTTGAATCATCGCCATAAAGTAGAGGCATTTTCCTCTTCATCTTGGGAAAAGCTTATATAATCAGAGTTAGTACAAAAATTTGAACAAATATTTAAAGAAATGTTGAATGGGTTGCATGTGAGAGTTCATTTTGAATGAAGTAAAAAACAGACGTACTCTCAATATTTAAAGAAATGTTGAATGGGTTGCATGTGAGAGTTCATTTTGAATGAAGTAAAAAACCAGACGTACTCTCCATCATGAGATGATTGAGAGTACGTCTGCTTTTTTTACTTCATTTTAAATGTTTAAAGCTAACTACTTTAATAAATACCAGCAGAATGATCTATAGAATCCAATACCAGAGCTAGTACTTAGTCTGAAAAAAGAAGATAACGAATTTGATTTAGATATTACTTACCTATTTAAGAAAGCTGATAATGATAACTTACAATCTTGGAAGTATGAAATTGAAAAATACTTAAATACTTAATACCCGTCATTATCGAATATGGCCAAGGATTTTCTCGGAACGTCAGCAACATCTGTACCTGCGGAAAGGCTATTTTCAAGAACAACTTTAACAATAACAAAGCCACGAAATCAGCTAGGCGTTGAGTCCATAAGAAGTGATATCTGCCTTAATTCATGGCTTATCAATTCCGATTTAAAAATCTACTAATTTTGTTATTTAAAATAAAATCTAGTTTTTATTATCAGGTAGTCAAGATATTTCAAGATTTCTTGTTTTCTTGACAAGAAGTCTTGGTATTGACATAAAATTTGTTGTCTTGTCTGGAAATCTAAAATTACTTCTTGTCTTGATCTTGTCTTGAAATCAAGACAAGATCTTGAAATTTTCAAGAAGTTGGCGACCCCTAGCTTCGATAATAACCACATACCCTTTCGACCACATACCCTTGGTTCCGAAAAACGATAATCCTCCAAACTTGCTGCAGACTCGCCCAATAGAGGATTTTTCGGCTTAGTGTCTAGGAAGGTTATGGAGGCTTGAAAGCTCAAGTGAAGAACAATTCACGAAAAACTGAGAGAAATTGATCTGAATTTTGTCCAGGATCTCATGAGAGACATTCGAAGAAATTTGCGTCTGCTTTAAGTATTAAGTTGTAATTTATGATAACCAGTTAGTGTTTACATACATTTTTTCATTCAAAAAAACGCAATAAATATTTTGTGCCAAAATTTACACATAGTTAGGATATACGTTACCTTGAAAAATATTGGCATCCAAGGAGTGACTATGAGAAAAGGAAGTCTATATGAGAAATTATAGTATAGAGTATATGAGTACCTGGAAAACTGGTACGATTAGCAAAGGTGAGCACGGAGAACGCTTCCGCACGAATCAGAGTTGGCAGCAACACGTCGGAGGAATTCCTCATTGACACCGGACTTAGACAAGGAGATACTCTCGCCCCCCTGCTGTTTAACTTCGCACTGGAACATGCAGTAAGGAAAGCTCAGCCACAACTGACAAACGGATTTGCCGCCCAAGGATCAAAAATACTATTAGCCTTTGCGGATGACGTGGACACAATTGCACAATCCACCAGAGATGCAAAAGAAGTTTTCACCCTATTCGAGAACGGAGCCAAGGAAGTTGGTCTTAAGGTCAACGAGGACAAGACCAAGTACATGGTGGTTACGAAGAACCCAAGACCAAGGGTTAGACAAAACGTAACAATTAATGAATACAATTTTGAAGTCGTCAAAGAATTTAAGTACTTGGGAGCGATCATAACATCTGAAAATAACTATGAAAAGGACGTGGCAGCCAGGATTATTGCAGGAAACAGGGCATATTACTCGTTAAGGACCCTACTTAAATCAAAAATACTCTCAAGACCAGCAAAAATAAGAGTATATAAGACAATAATTCGTCCCACAATAACGTATGGAAGCGAAACCTGGACTCTGAATCAGCGAGAAACAACAAAATTACTGGTACTTGAAAGAAAGATACTGCGGACTATCTATGGGCCTTGCAGAGAAGAGACAACAGGAGAATGGAGAAGAAGACACAATGATGAACTCCAGACAATATATGGAGATGAAAACATAGTACGCTACATTAAATCAAACAGAATACGATGGGCGGGTCACGTACTAAGATCAAGTGACGAAAGACTTCTAAACGCCACATTCTGGGAAAGGCCCGATGGAAAAAGGTCAGTTGGTCGCCCAAGAAAGAGATGGAAGGATGCAGTAGCCAGCGATCTACGCAAAATGGGAGTACAGCAATGGGAAATAGCTGCTCAGGACCGACAACAATGAAGGGAAATAGTAAACGCGGCCAAGACTCACATAGAGTTGTAGAGCCAAATGATGATGATGATGATATGCGAAATTCCACAGCAATCAAAATAAATTGGGCTACAATTGCAACTAAAATGCAAATAGCTATGATGGTATCCAAACTTCAAAAGAACCAGTCAATTATATGGCATTACTGCCAAAAAAACAAATCCTCTCGAACATATCTTTGTAGACTGTAAACGTCGACTGCGCAATTTGATCAAAGTACACTCCGTAACGAGGACTTATATACAAACAATGGCGATCTCGTAAATATCGTAGAAAACCGCAAACAATTCAAAATACACTTATTTTCCTTATGTAGTCCATCTCAAGACTTGTTTATTATTTTAAATATCATAAATATTTATGGCATCCGTCCCGTATATATCGGCGTTATTTAGTTTTATTTATTATCAAATTTGCTTCATGCACTATGCATGGTGGCTTATCACGAATTCATGTATTCAATTATTTAAATTGGAGAAGCAGGAGTATTCCCTACGTTGTCCAGGACCGTTGTTGTATATTTTATGGAAAGTGCCGAAATTTTCAATGCACTGTAAGTACGCTGCTCCAAAACTTTTGAAATACTATGTATAAGGAAAAGACTAATAATGAGAATACGAATACTAGAACCTATGTATATGTATAATTCTTATCTGTGGAATATACAAATACAGATAAAATATACAACATTACATTGTAAATTTAAAATACATTAATTTAAGTAAAACAAAAGGTCTAATAAAATAACTAAATTGGTAATATTTTCATAAATCCGTTCCACGTCATCCAAAATTTCGATTTCATCATTCTTGCACAACTTGCCATATTTTAGATATATTATAGTGATAAATGTGGGGAATTATGAAATAATAATGAAAATTTAAAGTCTTAAAGATTCATGTACCGTGCTTTTTAATTCTGCGTAATTATTCCCAGTTCATTTGTTCAGATGTATATAATAAAAAATATCAACAGCATATGCAGGGATTTAATTACAATAATGAAGAATGTATATCACTAAATATATATAAATACCAAGGAAAATCTACTTGGAAATATATTCGTGAGTTTAGATCTCTTAAAGCTCTAGGAATTTATATAGTTGAGTATGTGAAATTGCATTAGAACTCATACTAAAATCAAAATAAAGATGCACTAGAAATAAACAAATCAAGACACGTTGAATATTACGAGGAGCACTCCTGAATCATGATTTATATAATGTATAAACTTTGTAAATCATTATTTGGAATTTACAATGTATGTGCATTGTAAATGATGATTTGGGAGTACTCCTTGTAATATTCAACGTCTACTTGTTTCTAGTGCATCTTTATTGTACTTTTAGTACCTATAGTAAGTACGAAATACCAAAAATAGTTGCTCAGTCACAGTACTTTAAGTTTACTTATTTATATACGTTACAGACATAACTCTTACAGTAGGAAAAATGAAAGAATACCCATGAACAAACATATAAAACACGCTGTATTTTTCTGTCACCGTGTCACACAAAAAATTGGCCAGCGCAAGTACATGTAATAATTATTGTTACTTGCGCTGGGCAATTTTCTTTGTGACACGGTGACAGGAAAATACAGCGTGTTTTATATGTTCGTTCATGGGTATTCTTTCATTTTTCCGACTATATGTAATAATAAGTAAAAAACGAATTTTTTTATTACTGCAAAAGAAATCAACACGAGTAAAGCAGCAGAACTGGGACAATATACTCACAAACTTTAAAACGTGTACATACAGATAATATTAAAGCTTTTCAACAAAATATATTAAGCGACAGATTGGTTAAAATCTACTCCAAAAAAATCTAAAGTAAGTAAATGCGAACAGTCTCCATCCGATGGAAGACCACGTCACCAATGGGTGAACGACAATTTTAAGAAGAATGGGAACAAACGAGTGCCGTCAACATTAAACAATTTGGAGATCCTTTGTATCAGGTCCAATTTTCTTGAATGTTTTCATCATTATTTGATGTTTTATTTTTATGTTATCAAGAGCTTTTTGAATAGTCTAAAAATGCCATACAGACGCCTTTCCGTCAGTTGCAACATTTTTGACTGAATGGATTTGAGGTTGAGGCATTTGAAATGTGGGTATATCCATGAATGGTGTATACCTTGAAATGCCCACACCACTAATTTGGAGGTCTACCTTGTTCAAGTAATGACACATATTAGACATCACTTCCTTCAACTCAAAGAGGGAAAGTTGTAGACGGGAATTCGGTGGTAGTCAGTGCTCCTGGTTTATGAACACACGAGACTGGACAGGCTTGGGTTCAAACAATTTGCTATGGAAGACTCAAGATAGAGAAAAATTTCCCAAAATAATTGTTGCTGATCTTCAAACAAGCATCTACACAACACAAGCAGCTAAAAATCAAAAATTTAAGTCAAAAAACGAAACTAACAATACATAGAACACTCATCCTATCAGTGCTGACAGTGGGTGAGAAACGTGGACCATCTTCAAAACAGAAACAAATTGTCTGCTCGTCTTCGAAAGAAACATAATAATAAGAAGAATAATAGGCGCACTCTACGGGAATTGTATTTGGAGAATTGTACGAGAAGTATAAAGAAAAGTAAATGGTAGATATGTAATATCTTTCATAAAAATAGATAGGTTTAAATGGGCTGAATATGTGTTAAGAGCAAATAAAAAGTTTTTCAGTTTCGCATCATAAAAACACAGACAAACCCTATTACCGGTACCAGTAGAAAATAGGAATAGAGGTAGACCAAGATTGAGACAAGTAGAAAACTACAACTATCTTGGCACAATAATTAATCACACAAACGATTATTCCAAAGAAATCAAAGTTCGAATAGAGAAAGCAAGAACAAACTTCAATAAAATGAGAAAGGTACTTTGTGCAAGAGAACTGAAATTAGACTTGAGAGTTAGGCTGGCAAGGTGCTATATTTTCTCGACTCTGCTTTACGGGATAGAAACATGGACACTTAACGCATCGACTACTAAAAAGTTGGAAGCATTTGAACTGTGGGTGTATAGAAGAATCCTGAAGATATCATGGACCATACAAAAAACAACGAGCATATAACAAACAACGAAGTCATGAGAAGAGTCAACAAAAGAGTGGAAATATTGGAAACTATCAAGACACGAAAGCTGCAGTACCTGGGGCATGTTATGCGTAATGAGAGATACAACATACTTCAGTTGATTATACAGGGGAAAATCCAGGGCAAGAGAAGTGTACGAAGGAGACTAATCTCGTGGTTGTGTAACTTGAGGGAATGGTACGGATGCACATCAACCGAACTATTCAGAGCACCAGCATCTAAGATCAGAATAGCCATGATGATTGCCAACCTCCGTCGCGGAGATGGCACGTGAAGAAGAAGAAGATTGAGACGTAGGGGCGGTGTGGACGAGAAAGCGAGGAAGATCGGAGCAGCAAATTAACAATGGTTGGTAATGAACAGAAACGACTAATGAAATAGATGTGGCCGATATTCGGTAGAATAAGGCACTAGAACAACAAGAAGAAGATAATTTTAAATTAAAAGAACTCTCAATTCGCAGGTTAGTTTTTATTATAGCAGAGGCGGCCCTGTTCGGTCTATTTATATATATGACCAAATAGGAAATAAGACAAAGTTAGAAAGAAAAACATGGTAATTGGCGCTGAAAATGTATGTTTTTGTATAAAAATGCCTACACTTTCGGTGACTGTGCGCTTTACTCTTTTTAATAATATGGTGATATACCATACCATACCTAAACAGTATACGTTATAATTTCCCCCTCGCAAATCGAAAACGAGGTTATGTTTTTCGTTCTGGAACTGAGTAATTACGTGCTTCTCTTTTTTATCTCTGTTAATGGTATCGTAAGTTTTTTAAAAGTCAAAGAGTATTTACATCAATCAAAAATAATTGCGAAATGGAAAATTGGACCCCGCGTATATAATCAAATCAGTAAAGGTAATAAATAAAGAATTATCGTTCCATCTAGTCTAATTAACCATTTTTGACATTCTCTTTGACCTGCAATTCAGAATAATCCGACAATATCTAAATCGAAAGTAAATTAGAAAATAGCGAAATATTCGACGTTCAAAGGAATTACTTATTAGGGCACACACTTTTTATAAAACTTATTTCAGTAATAATTTGGATCTTCCAATAGAAAATATTTATAGGCGAATTACTTACTTTTTATATTTTTTTTAATACAAAAGTGTGGTTACATTATTTTTAAATAGTCTCGCAATTACGATGCACATTTGAATATTCTTATGAAATATACCAATCTGACAGGTCTGGATCCTATTATGCCAATTAACCCCTTGAGTCCCGATCTATTTAATTTTTTTAACACATTGAGCCGGCCCCAGGGGTGGGCGAACGGGGCGGATGCCCAGGGTGGCAAATTTTAGTAGACAGCAATTTTTAAATTGACTTGGTCTACCAAGTTAGGGAGCCATGGTCACCGATCTTGCCCAGGGCCGCAAAATCCCTAGGACCGGGCGTGCCACAATCTCTATCTTATTCGTTTCCCAAAACACTGTAATCACTAATAAATTCTATATCCGATTGCTCAAGATCATTCTCCTAATCACTTTTATGAACTATATGTTTTATTTCCGCCATTTTAAGGTACTATACACAACATAAAAATGAAAATGTAAACGTGTTGAAACAAATGTACCTATATTCGTGCGTTAATTGTTACGTGGCTATCTGTCATGTTAGTTAGGGAATCGGCGCAACACATGCGCATTAGCACAGACACAACGCATGCGCACATTACTGCAAGTAAAACACCACGCATCTGTTCAATTACAATGACAAGTCAGACTCGTCATCTGTAACTTAGGTTATTCATATCGATGACGAGTCTGACTCGTCAAATGTACCCAAGGGGTTAAAAGAAATGCGGAGGTAATTTTTCTTCAAATAGGGAATACCTATTTGTATAACAAAGGAGGAAAAGGCACTTTACTCCCATGTTATACATATTATGATCTTTCCACCTTTCTCAAATAACAAGTAATTTCTTCATTTTTAAATAATTTATTTATGTAACTAACTGACAAAATTTATTAGAGAACTAAAACTAACAAGTAGGTACGTTATAACTGTCAACTATAAGTCAAATTATTAATGTAAACATTGTTAAACCAAAATAACAATTTACTGTTTTTTACCATTCTACAAAATACAAGATGTTTTAAAAATAAACGTTAAAGTGTATAGATACTTACGTAATAGATAATAGAATATTGTACAGGGCGTCAATAAGATATTTCATCAATGACATTCCATGACGTCACTTTTACTTTTCCTCCCTAGGGAGGAAAATGACTTTTACTCCCTAGGAAGGAAAAGTGCGTCTTTGCTCCCTACAATCAGGTCAGGAAAAGTATACTTTCGGTAGAGGTAGGTGGAAAAAATATTTTTTCTCTATTTGAAGTGAATACTTGTTATCGCTAGTTATGATGTTTTTGTATGGGCCCGAAATAATATATTTAGCGTGCCGAGAAATATTGAAACGCGTGCAATAACCTTGCGGTATAATATAATGGTAGGGGAGCAAAGTATGCTAAATTTGTAGTCACTCGAGCGTTATGGGGACCTATTGGCTTGTGATTATTAGGTCCTTAAACCAAAAAAAAGTTCAGTAAAATTTTCCATTTTAGTGGGGACTTTCCATTTTTTAATTTAATTTTCCATTTCCAACAATCGTTTTTTCCGATTATAGTGATTAATTAAAGACACCAAGGTTGTCTTTCACCAACTATCACTTCACCCTCAAGAATTCCCAAACTCCTTAAACTTGTTTATCTTTGCAACATTCTCCGTCTATTCCACCATATCCCGTTAGCATAACTTAAGCAGAAATATCATGTTAAGGAATACTGAGGTAGTAGCTCCTTGTAACCGGATGTAAGTACGACACGTTATCATTGCATGATTATAGACGGTATACATCTGCATGTGTTTGTGAGCTTGGGGACGTTTGTTACAGCCCCCGAGTTTACATGTATATGTATGTATTTGTCTGCTATCTTAACCACTTTTATGTATGTTGTTCAATATTGGCTTGATCTTATGGATCTTTAGCATCTTTTACAACCAGACATTGTTCTAACTCTTGGTTTTTATTTGTAGCATTTAGTGACTTGTAACCGTTGACCTGAAGATGCTCTGCATACTTTAGAGAGCGAAACCGGTCGTCGCAAGTTACAATAAATGATTGAGAGTATGTCTGTCTTTTACTTCATTCAAAATGAACTCTCACATGCAACCCATTCAACATTTTATGATATTTGTCTTTCGATACTGATACTTGCTACCTACAGTGATATCGATCTCAACGTGAATGGGGGCCTTAAGAATACAACAGATATTACATATAAAATAGGAAGAATGATAGTAACCAGAAAAATAAAAGTTTTCTTCACATACTAGATAAACCAGAATTTCCCAGAATATTATTTTTGCCTCTAAAACATAATTTACAAAGTAAATATTATAATTTTTTTACTGAGTTTTCTTCATTGCTTATTTAGAATACTATTTCCAAGAACCCATGCTAGTTATAGCGTTTGTCGGGTATTTAAACGGATGTCATTATTACAAGCCAAAGGGTATTTAGCAATTACCTACGTGACTGTAATTTGTACCATCAACATAATCTGCAACTTTTTCTTAAACAGTTTTATTTGAATGTTTAGAAAAGTTTACATTTTTTGCTTGAAAATGGTTTATGTTGTATATTATCTCCTAATATGATTACTTATATGACCACTAAGAAATTAGGAATGCAGTGTTATTTTCTGGTATGGAGGCATTAACACCACGGAATAGAAGAAAGCGGAAGGAAGAATTAATTTGTGAGTAATGAGGCACTGTGGTAAAATTCTTAAGATATTGTCTTGATGTTTAATTTTTTTGACACGTTTAACTATTTTTTTCTCCAATGTAACGTGTTAGATGCTAAATATTTTACAACTACAAAACTTTTGAATGTTCCACGAATAAACAATAAACTTTATCCAGAGTACAAATCGACACCAAAATAAATGTATTTTCCATTAAAATTATGGTTAATTCTCATTAAATACAGTAAATAAGAAAAAACAATGAAAATGTAATTTAATTCAATTTAGACTAGTTATTAAAAATTACGTTAAGGAATGTTCGAGGGTTGTTGCAAACAGGAAAATTATTCATGCTAGAGCAAGAATTAATTAAATAAACAATTGACATATGCGGAATAGCCGAGAAACAGTGAAAAGACAAGGGTAATTTTTAAAGTACAAAATACAAGATATTTGCATCCGAAGCCAAAAAACTGGACAGGAAGGTGTAGCAATATTAGTGTAGAAAAAGTAGCCCGGATCTTTTTATTTATTTACTCATATCTATCGATAAATGACCTATTCATAATAATTTTTAACGAAAAATCTACCAAACTACGCATATTCCGAGTCTACATGTCTACCACCGAGGCTAATATAAAGAAGTAGACGAAATACTGGCAGATTCTATCTCGAATTGAGATTTCTTTGGAATCTCAATTCCAAAGAAACACGTAGTCATGTTTATGGGGGATGGAACTTAATGCATCCAAGAACACGTGATCCAATTTGCCTTGGATAAAAAAACACTCTGAATTTTAAGATTATCTACATGGACGCTATTATGTGGACGGTACAAAAATCAAATTGATCATATTCTGATAAGCAAGAGATGAAAAACTTTAGAGAAAGATGCAGAGAGCAAGCCTAGTGCTGAATATGGGTCAGGTCACAAACTACTAAGAGCAGAATTCAAACTTAAGTTTCGCAAAACGATAAAAACAACAAGCACAACCAGAAGTAGAAGAGTACCTGAAGACCCCAGCAAATTTAAGTTGGCTCTAAAAGATAGCAGGAAACCGGAACCTACAAAATTACTATAGCCACTTTGGTAGCCAACGCTCGATAATCGAGCACGCACATGAAGAAGAAGGAAGCTACAAGAGTCCGGAAAAAACTTGGACCAACACAATAGTAGTAAGAGGGCGTAAAATTAATAACCTGAGATACGCAGACGACACTGTGAGATTAGCTGCATCTCATAAAAATCTAGTCTAGAACAAATAATGCAGAAACTTAACAACGTAAGTCAACAATACAGACTAAACAATCAATGCAAATAAAACAAAAGTTATTATAACTGATCGAGCTAGAAAATTAATAACCTGAGATACGCAGACGACACTGTGAGATTAGCTGCATCTCATAAAAATCTAGTCTAGAACAAATAATGCAGAAACTTAACAACGTAAGTCAACAATACAGACTAAACAATCAATGCAAATAAAACAAAAGTTATTATAACTGATCGAGCTAGAAATAATCAAGCAGACCGCAAAAGCATACGAAGTACTGGGAAAATTCAACTGCATAGGATCGATAACAAATAATGGCGGCTGTGAAAAAGAAAAGACGACGACTAACAAGATCTTGACAGTAACAGTAAAACTGACTAAAAATCTGAAAAGACACCGACATAACTAAAGCTACGATCCTTCGCCTTATACTTGAGGATATGAAAACGGACTGAGGAGGATTCAATATTAATTTTTACATTCTCAGTTAACTAAAGCTTTCATTTAAATGAACGATAAAAGTGTTCGAATTTTTGTTAAGCAGTGTATTTTAAATCAGTTGGTACATTATAATGGCGTTATGCTACACATCATTAAGTTCTTTAGACATATAAATCATCCACAAATACTATCTGTTTCTTTACTGTCGACATCAAAATATACTCAGTATTTAAATTGTGAATAAAAATGATTCCTTGGGGTAAACTAGTTGCAGCAATAACACGTTAAAAAGATTAAAACAATGTAGCTTGGACGTTTCACTGTTTGTCAAGTATATTAATGTTGACGTTGAAAAGTGAATAATAATAACTGAAAACGACAGGTTAAATGCAGGATATATAATTTTCAATTTAATTACATGATATGCAGTTTTATGTGTAATTACTTTTAAAATAGGATTTTCTCATTTTTATAAAAATAATTATAAAAAATACTACAGTAACAGACTATCCAGAAAAGGTCTTATAGTAGTGGAGACAAGTTTGCTAAGGACACCGCACACATCTTATGGAAAATATAATGTCACTCAAATGAAATAAAATTTACATGAATAGATGTGTCCTGAAATTTCAATAATTTGATACCATTGTGCCAACTCTGAATTTTGTTTAATTAGGGCGTTAATTGTAATTAAAGTTTATCAAAATCGCATTTTGAAGTCCATAAAACTGGCATTCATAAATAATATTAGTCTAGCGGCTATTGAAATCAGTCTATTCACCACTAGCTTAAGCCGATTTGAGGCGGTACCACTAACCATATTATACCTACTTTATTATCAATAATAATAGGAAAAGATAAGAGTAAGTCTCTGCCTTAATCCCTCGAGAAAGATTTATGGAGTAAGCGAATCACAAGATCTTTTTTCTCTCTGTGACACACCTACTTTTTTGATTTTAGATTTATTTTTATCAATTTACGCTCTTGTTAATCAAAATACAGAGCTGGCGCAATGGTATCAAATTATTGAAATTTCAGGACGCATCTATTCATGTAAATTTTATTTCATTTGAGTGACATTATATTTTCCATAAGATGTGTGCGGTCTCCTTTGCAGTTACTTGGGCGTTGGTGGTTCATTATCGTCACCTTTAGCAAATAGAAATCGGAAGTAGTCTGCCCATGTTTCCTTCTGAATGTGTTTCGCTTTTATTAATTCGTTTATCTCCTTTCTTTGTCCTCTGATCATTCTCCATACTTCTTTTTGTGTTCCGTAGAAGTCGTGTTCCATCTGTTTTGAGAAACTCTGCCAGTGCTCCCATTTTATTTGTCTCACTAAAGTATTCGTTTCGTTTCTGATTCGTTTGTAGTGGTTGTATGCCTGTTGTGTTTGTTATTAAATAATAAGGGAGATAATATGCATCCTATGCGTACTTCCTTCGAGCATTCGTCAGATTCGTCATGCTATCCGTTTATTCGAATATATTCCAGGTTATCTCGATACAGTTTGCTAATAAGGCGAGTCAAGTAGTTAGGTACAAATGTCGTCAAACCATAGTTTGTTCCATCTAACATTACCAAAGGCCTTTGTATAATTAACAAAACAAAAATATCGGAATTTGATATTCTCTGGCTTTTTTATGATGTTCCTTAATTCCGGATTCGTTCTCTAGTACATCTGCCATTCACAAATCCAGTCTCTCAGGTGCTATTTGCCAACTTATGAAGTTTTCTAGACGACGTTGTAGGATGTAGATGTAGAGGATCACCTTACTGGCTAGGCTGCTAGGCTATTTTAGAGCGAGTACCTAGTCTATTATAGACTAAGGAACGATGATACAAGTAACGGTTATCCAAGAACATTCAAAAACTGAACTAAATAGCCATCTCTATGTTAATGCTGACGATGTCATTGTCAACTAATGTTTACATCGCCATACCAGTGATAATTTTACTACACGTAATTTGCCGTGTAAAGAAAGAAAAAGTAGGGATAGCCGTAAAATATTTGCGCCTACGCTTTTAATTATTATAAGCAATATTTCATCAATGGAGCTACAGCTCTATGAAAGAGCCCCGACCTTCCCAAGTCTATTACGCCTGTCAGTCCTAACCATTGTCAACTGTTGCCAGTTTGCTGCGCCTATTTTTCTCCCATCCTCATCTACACCATCCTTTCATCTGAGTTTTGGCCTACCCCTATATTTCTACTTCCCACAGGTTGTGACATAAGCAATATTATTAAATATAAAAATAAAAACCTAAAAACGAATATTAACAATAAAACTAATTGACTTCGGAATAATAGTTTATGATTTCATTCTTTGTGATAAATTAATGTGGACATTTATACATTTATGTTTTACGAAAGTGGTCTATTACTATCCATATATATTTCGATAGCAGATTTCAGTAAAGCCAATAAAATCTCAATACAAATAAACCCCGAGTCGATTTCATTCAGTGCTGTAAACATTTTGCACTGTATTAGAATTCGGCATGCCCGGTCTTTTTAGTGATTCGGTTCTTAGTATGAGCCCGTCTTCGAATATAATTCTTTCAAATTTAGTTACCGCTAACGTTGGAACTTCTTCTCAAATTAGCATTATACCACAGAACGACTTGAGAAAGGTGTTGCTGGGTGGGCCAAACAAATGCAGTAAAAGCTTGTACTACCAGAGATAAATAGTGGTGGGTAATAAGTATTGGGATTTCATGTGGTTAAATGTTATGTATGGTCAATGCTATTTTATGGTTCAGAGGCATGGTAAAGTAAAATCAATAAATATAATTAAAGCATGCGGAATGTCGCATTTAAGAAGACTACTTAAAATATAGCAGACTACCCTGCTATAATCCCAAAGCCGCGTCAGCGGTATAAAACGAGAGACTATTATTATTACTTAAAATGTCGTCGATGGAAATGAAGTTAATGAGGAGGTGTTCTGCAGAGGTTGGAGTAGGCCGAGAACTGTTAAGTGTGGTGAACCAACGGTTTTCTTAGAGTTGCTTTTATTAGGGACACGTCTTGTGTGGATTAAAGTATTTCATCTCAAAAATTATTATACTCACCGACAAGATTTAAAGTCGAAGAGATACGGGAAGAAAATAACATTACTGGTCTAGAAACTTACGAAACTGGTGTAATGTTGAAGATGCTGGTTCCATTTTCCGGCTAGTTAAGGAGAGAAACGTAATGTAGATTACGGTAGGTCATTAGGTACTGGTAGAGATAACTAACAAGGTGCATAGAAATATTTTGTCGCAAAGATATTATGGTGCAAAAGTTTTTCGACAAATTTGTACAATCTTTAAGATCAAGACTTTATCTTTGGACCGATATGAACCGATTGACATTATTTATATAGATTTTTCCCGTGCATTTGATAAGGTACCCATACAAAAATTAATGCTGAAGCTAGAACATTACGGCGTGCGTGGTGAGTTGCTATTGTGGTTAGAAAACTTCCTCTATGAAAGAACTTTTTCGGTCAAAGTGGAAAATGACTGCAGTGTTCCACGTGCGGTAGCCAGTGGTGTCCCTCAGGGATCAATATTAGGGCCTATTCTGTTTTTGTTGTACGTATCTGATTTAACGTGCGGATGGCAGTCAAAATCAGTTCCCGATATTGTCAATACTCTTCAGAGTGACCTTAATCAGCTATCAGAATGGAGCATGAAATGGGCTATTCCATTAAATTCGCGTAAGTGTTGTGTTGTTCAATGTGGATATAATAATCCACATATAACATATTTTTTGGATGGAGTTCCTCTGAAATCGGTACAGGAAGTTAATGATTTGGGCGTTACGGTCAACCAAACGTTAAGTTGGTCTACTCAAACAGCAAAAGTAGTCGGTAAAGCTAACTCTGCTTTATACTTCATATCAAAAGCTTTTCCTAGAATGTCTCCAGACTTGTTTTTGAAACTCTATAAAAGTTATGTCAGACCTCACCTGGAATTTGCGGTATCTGTTTGGTCACCTCATTTACAAAGAGATATTAATTTATTAGAAGGAGTACAACGAAGAGCTACTAAGCTACCTTTTAATTATGCAAGATTAAGCTACGAAACTCGATTAAGAAAGCTTAAGTTGTCTCCATTGACTCATAGAAGAGAGAGAGGTGATTTAATATCTACTTACAGAATTCTTAGGGGAGAATTTTGGGGAACATCGAATTTTTTAATATCAGCGAAGAGGCTAGACTACGAGGTCATCACTATAAATTGAAAAAGGAACCTTTTAAAACTACTGTAAGGCAAAACTTTTTGGTAAATCGAGTTTTTGATAAGTGGAACAGTTTAAGTGATGACATCGTAGGGGCTATTAGCTTAAATAGTTTCAAAAACAGGTTTGATGAGAACTAACTGGACATTGTATGTGTAATGTTAGCAATTTTTGTTAAAATAGTTGTTGTAAAATATAAAGGATATATTTTATGTTTTTTTTATGAGAAAAAAAAAATTTGTAATTTTTAGGTATACTTACTTTCTAGTTTTTGTATCTTTTTTAATTTGCTATTGCTGTAACAACTTTTATGAAAACCAATTCTTTTGAATATTTATTTTATTTTAATTTTTATTTTGTAAGAATTTGTTTTATGTTATATTGTTTAGTTTAAGACCTACAATTATTTTTGTACTTTAAGCCATATAAGCTCTGCTTTGGCTCGATATTATTGTATAATAATAATAATAATAATAATAATAATAATTGCTAATTTAAGAATAATAATAACAGATTGCTAATTTAAGAACTTATTTTCAGATGCAGGCTGAGACATCTACTCTACACCGCGCAATTTGCGCAGTAGATGACACAACACCGATCAAACTGAGGGAACCAGAAATGCGCATAAACCACCTTACTAAGGACGAAAAACTGCGCACCTGGATGGGTAAACCTCTGCACGGGCGACATCCCAATGAAGTTAGCCAAGACTATGTCGACAATACAGCGTCGAACTATTGGTTGACATCAGGAAAGATGCTCCCTGAAACGGAGGGTTCATTACTGGCCATTCAGGATCAGGGTATACCAACCAGAAATTACCTGAAATATATCGTCAAAGACCCTCAGGTTCAAAACGACAGATGCCGATATGGATGTCAAGCCCAAGAAACCATCCAACATATTACAGGGGGCTGCCAGGCATTTGCTGCAACTGAATACAAGGAACGGCATGACGCAGTGGGAAAAATCCTTCATCAAGAGATAGCTCTAACAAGCTGGGACTTCTCCAAACGGACCATCTCCCATATTATCAATACGTTCCTGAGAGTATGCTTGAGGATGGCAACTACAAGCTATACTGGGACCTCAGTGTGCTCACAGACCAAACAGTGGCACATAATAGACCAGATCTCGTACTAGTTAATAAATTAACAAGACAAACAACACTAATTGATGTGGCGATACCTAACAACAATAATCTACGTAGTAAATTTACTGAAAAGATCGCCAAGTATAGAGATCTGGAAATTCAAATACGGAGACAATGGAGAATGCAAAGTACCCAGACGATACCTATTGTTATGTATACTACTGGAGTCATTCCGAAGACCCTCCTCGAAAGCATAAAAAAGCTGGGTCTCAATGAACATATTTATAAGACCATGCAGAAAGCAGTACTACTCGCAACGGCCAGATGTGTACGAAAATTTTTGGGAGATACACCTGCATACCAAGTCACCTAGGGCTCGATAACACGGAAAGAGTCCCACCAGAGCTCAATCCTTTTGATACCGTAGGTATCTGGGATGAGTCAATTTTCCCCTCAGAGGGAGTGTGAGCCGTATGGCTAAATCTGGATAATAATAATAATCTACCGCCTTTTCACTTTGATATAACCTCAGCTGTCTTAATGGGTATTGATAGCGTTGCAATGATGTTTTGAATTTTTTGGTCACTACATAATGACTAATGCCCATGGGTCTGGTATAGTATTAAAAAAAAAAGGAATTCTAAAGTCCTAATTTGCAAAAGTCGTGGGTTAGTCTATTAGGAGTTCTTTTCTCGAAACTCATTCTTGAGCGTATATTAGAAAATCTTCAGATTTGGAATCGACTCATTC
Source organism: Diabrotica virgifera virgifera (assembly GCF_917563875.1). Taxonomy (NCBI): domain Eukaryota; kingdom Metazoa; phylum Arthropoda; class Insecta; order Coleoptera; family Chrysomelidae; genus Diabrotica; species Diabrotica virgifera. Next base: position 112,972,282 of record NC_065449.1, read on the forward strand.
GATTACAGAATCCGTTCTATTGAACGATTCTTTCAACTCTAGTGTAGATAGAGCACCGTTCCTGCTGTTTATATAAAATACTTTGTATATTTGAAAGTTTAACGTTTACTACTAGTAATTTAGTTTAAATCCGCCTCTAAAATTTAATGTCATATAATACTTTATTGATAGTTAAATTGAGAAATATAAACGTTCCCTTGTACAATGTTTACACACAAATATATAACATCGAACTTAAAAATACGAGCCATTCCAGACAGGAAAATGTACTTTGTTTTTAAAACGGCGTATTTCAATAGCAGCAGAGGGAATAACACATTTGTCAAATTTATATTGATCGTGTCGGAATATGAAGTATATGGCTAGGAGAGCAAAAACATTACCGACTTCGAGGGGAACCACATACAAACAACTATTCTGGAGAGACCGTTTCAGATAGGTTTTATTTAGGGCAAAAAGTAGTTCATCATTTAAATATGCAGTCTGAATGTTATTTAATACACACAGAATGTACCTACGTAGTTTGTGAATAATTATGAATCATAAGCCAAATAGGTTTTTTGTATGAATGTTATTTTGTCTTCTAATTTTTATATTTATAAAAATATGAAACTATAAACACTATATCCCTAGCCAGACACATTATAATATTTCTCCAAACAGTAAATTATCCAAGTTCTTAACCGAAATATTAGCAAATGCATACACATAAATAATACTGATTACTGAATAAAAGATTCTATAAAAGATATAATGATTACTACATACATGAAAAAACAAGATATACCAGCAAGGCTAATCAGATTAATCAAAATGACTATGGATGTATCTCGAGCTAAAACAACGACAGCCGAAGGTAGCACAAAATCAATTGCAATAGAAACAGGAGTGTGACAGGGCGATTCGCTGTCAACCACACTGTTCAGCATAGCAGTAGAAGGAACAATAATCAAGGCCAGCGGAGTTAAGGGAACTATAGCCCACACCTCAACACAAATAGTTGCATATGCAGATGATATAGTTCTTATGGGAAGAGACAAGTAAAGATTAAAAGAAGCAGTAACAATTCTGGCAAAGGAAGCACGGAAAATAGGTCTAGAAATTAACAAAGGAAAAACAAAATATCTACTGTGCTCTAGAAGATAAGATAACAGGACTAGAGCTATCAAGATAGAAAACTACACTTTTGAAACAGTTCAATAATATAAATATTTTGGGAGTAAAAGTGAATGGCCAAAATAAGAGAAGTGAAGAGGTAAGTAACGGAGCGAATACTAGCAGGCAACAAAACATACTGAAGATATCATAGGCTAATGAAGGACAAGAACTTATCTAGAAATACAAAACTGCAAATATGCATGAGTTGCAATCAGACCAGTAGTTACGTACGCAGCTGAGACAATGTGCCTCACAGAAAAAGATGAAGAAAAATTGAGAATAATATTCGAAAGAAAAATCCTCAGACGAATTATGGGCCCGATAAGAAAGGACAACGGAGAAATAAGAAGAAGAATGAACCATGACCTAAGAGACATAATGAAGGGAGAAGATATAGTTAGATTTATTAAAGCACAGAGACTGAGATGGCTGGGACACATAGATAGAAGGAAAAATAACCTACTGATTAAGAAGATCATCAGATAGAAACCGAAAACTGAAAGACCAAGGGGAAGATCAAAAGAGAAATGGGAGGACCAGGCCATGAGAGATATCAAAATTCTGAAAGTGAGAAACTGGATGGAACTATGCACATATCGAAATGAGTGGAATAAAATTGTAACGAAAGCCTAAGTCATTCAACAAACTTTCACAACACAAGGGGAATGCGGAGTGATTCACCGCAATAAGCGAATCATAGAGCTCCAAATAAGAGCGGCAACCATTCCATCCGGAATGAAAAGCCTTGATGATGATGATATAAAAGATTCATTTAATTTCCGCTCATTTACGCGGGCGATTTTTTACGGCGCCCATTGGTTTAACTACCTCCTCCACCAATTTTATATGAAATCATTTCATCTATATATGAAATCATATATGAAATCATTTCATCTAAAATTGGTGGAAAAACTTTAGTCAAACCAATGGGCGCCGTACATTATCGCGCCGTAAAAAATTGCCCGTGTGGCCAAAGCCTTATATCACCAATCATATGCCACTTTGTACTGGATGACTTAATTTAAAGCTGTATTAACAGGTTACCGGTTATTGTCCCATTTTTAAAGATATACATGGATGATCTAATTATTGTACTCACAAAAGACAAGATCATGGGCACACTTCACATTTTTAACAGCTATTGCCAAGACTGACAAAACAGTAGAATTAGAAAAAAAACAACTGCATGCCATTTGTGGACATTGTGGTGAACCGTGATACAAACAACGTTCTAAAAACAGAATGGTACCAAAAACCCCATGTGTAGTAACAGGTTTATTAATTCCATTTCAGCACATCCAACTAGGATGAAGATTAGTATTAAATCTGAAAAGTAGAGCCAACCTTCTGAACAGACTTTTTTGGGTGTTTTAAAAGTCAAAACGACCGATCCAACAGAGGTCTCACCAAACAATCAACGAACGGTGTACCATTCTGTATATGTTTCAGGTTTGACAAATAATATACTTTTAAATACGTTCAGAGAAGTACCAAATATCAAAGTAGGAACTACAAAAAATATAAAGCGGTATCGAAGTTACACACCAAACTAAAAACACCCTTCAATATTAGAGAAAACTCCAATGCTATGTACTCTCTACCAATAAATAATACATTGGGGAATCTTCAAAGAATATGTCAGGAAGATTAAGATCGCACAAGAATATTATGACATTAATCTGAACAAAGTAGAAGCCTGTGCATTCTGTCACGATGGGTCACACTCCAAACTATGACTCATGAATATTTCAGAAAAGTATAACTAAAACTACTAGTCCAGGGCGCATCTGTTTTGAGATGGACGTTGAGAGGTGACTCAAATTGTTTTGCAGAAATTGCTTGAAAATAACTCAAATAATAATATTTGAGTTATCCTCCCACTCAAAATGGTCCGGAATATTGTTTAAATAATCAAAATGTCAAAATATGAAGGAACAATTCGATTTTTATTGGTTTTTTGACAATAACTTAAAACTATTCATTTCTAAGAAAAGTTGTACTGACATAAATGTTGTGTAATTAAATTTCCTACATTATAGAATTGGTTAAAAATTTAAAAAATAGTCACCCTTGTTGCAAAATAGCAATAATTGCGAAAAAAAACCTTACAAAAACAAGTATTCGCATTTTACGTTTTTCAACCATTTATGCTACACTTAGGACCTTCATATTTTACCCAGAAAAACTTTATGATATAGTAAAACAACACTGTAAATTTCATTAAGATCGGTTTAATAGATTTTGCAAAATAAATTTTGCAATCCAGCTTTCGCAAAAAAAATTCATTTTTTTTAAATGTTTGCAGGACTGAAAATAAAGCAGATAGCAAGTTGAATTTTTTTTGCTTATAGAAGTGTACTGCTTTTGCTTATGGAAGTGTATTCCATTTGCAATTTGCAAAATTAAAATCGAATAATTACCACAGCATCAGGAAACTTTTTAAATAAACATTAATTTTTGGCGGTACAGCGGTGTTCAATTCACACAAGTTGATTTCCACCAAAATTTCTTCCAACCTTTATCTAATATATTATTTTCTTACTCTATATTTTGTTGTATTTTACTATTTTAATTCCACAAAAATCAAACAAATTTTATTGTTGTTTGTGAAATATTGTTTTTGAAAATTGCAAATGAAAGGTACAGTACACTTCTATACGCAAAAAAATTCAACTTGCTATCTGCTTTATTTTCAGTCCTGTAACATTTTGAAAAAATGAATTTTTTTGCGAAAGCTGGATTGAAAAATTTATTTTGCAAAATCTATGGAACCGATCTTAATGAAATTTACGGTATTGTTTTACTGTATCATAAAGTTTTCTGGGTGAAATATGAAGGTTATAAGTGTAGCATAAATGATTGAAAAACGTAAAATGCTAATACTTGTTTTTGTATGTTTTTTTTTCGCAATTATTGCTATTTTGCAACAAGGGTGACTATTTTTTAAATTTTTATCTAATTCTATATTGTAGAAAATTTAATTACGCAACTTTTATGCCAGTACAACTTTTCTCGGAAGTGAATACTTTTAAAGTTATAATCAAAAAACGAAGAAAAAAATTGAATTTTTCCTTCATTTTTTGACATTTTGATTATTTAAACAATGTTCCGGACCTTTTTGAGAGGGATGATAACTCAAATATTATTATTTGAGTTATTTTCAAGCAATTTCTGCAAAAAAATTTGAGTCACCTCTCAACGTCCAAATGTACTAATATTTTTACAGATGCGCCCTGGTCTATACACAGAAAACTTTGAGCAAAAGAGCAGCCATTAAGGTTTGGGTGCTATAGTAATCTATTATCAGTTAAAGGAACATCATATTATATATATATATATATATATATATATATATATATATATATATATATATATATATATATATATATATATATATATATATATATATATATATATATATCAATGCCACATAAAAATTACATAGAAGATAGGAGGGGTTATTCCAAGTTTAAATGGAATCAAGTGTTGTTTTTGTGTTTGGTTTTTGCCGTCTTCATTATTAAGAAAAACTCTTTTGCTTGTTTAAGAAATACTAAACGAGAGTAAACAAAACAGCTCTAGCTTTTATGTCAAAGGATGCCATGAAGGCTGCATAAGGTTAAGAGCAGTGACAGACAGGTCTAAGAAAGTTTTGTTTTAAAATGCTTCTACAAAAAAATAGTTGAGAACTGGAAAATACAGATAGTCTAAAAAAAATTTATGATGAAAAAGTTATTAAAAGTTATGAAGAGAAAAAAGACAATTACATATATACAAATTTGTTATGTTAGGTTATACTGGTAGTTTTAGACTAGCATCCATACAAAGGTAATAGATCTGTATATTAATAAAAATCTTAGTTTATAATGTAGGATTATATTCAGGATGTTTTTATTAAAGAGTTAAACTCGAAAACTTAAGGAAAACAAACCTTAAGGAGTTTTACTTAAAGGCCAATCTATGACTGCCAAACCCAATACATACATCTATATTACTACTACATCTATATCTTTTACTAAAACTATTATTCTAGTATGAATCCTCGAAACGTTATTATGTAATTCTAAAAGTATTGTATACTGCAGAATGCTTTCATCTTTTTTATTTTTCATTTTTTGTCAATAAATTTTACTGTCCGCTAAATTAGCAATATCGGCTCAACCGTGAAATTTGCTGGTCTAAACTCTACCGTCCATTGTAAAAGCTGTTTTTTCTCTTTACAAAAATGTACTATTATCAACCTTTTGATAAAAATTAAAAAAAATCGTATACAAAGTTAATCTATAGACCCAAAAGTTTCATTTAAGCCCGAATGAATAAGTCAGTATAAAATTTCCGTCATAATCACGCTAAACTTCCAACGAATCGAGAGTTTTCATGTAGAAAAACAAAAAACTAAAGCAAAAAAATATTTATCCCAACAAGCAGAGATAAAGCGGGACCATATTTCAGCTATAGTGCATTTTTACCTCGATTGTGTATTTGCATTTTTTATTTTATTTTTATCTATTGTATATGAGGACAGCTTTTCAATTTAGAGGAAACAGCGGACAATATATCTGCAGGTGTGAAAACAAGCATTTCCATTTGCTTGAAAATGAAGCAAACCAACGTTGAAATATTTATTTATCCACTTAGCTTCGTTCAGCGCTGCTGTAAGCGTCGTTCGACGATCTCACGCTTTTTGCTTCCTTAATCCTTTTCTAAGCTTTTATTTCTACAAGGTAACGCACTCCCTAAAGTTTTTTTAATTCAAGATTATTTATACTTGTATATCAAAAATATTCAGCTTTAGCTCAAATAATTAAATTTTCTTTTCTTTATAGTTATATTTCCTCCTTTTCTTTATCGGTATTTATTCCTTCTCCTCTTGATGTTATCACCTAATACGTGACTTTTATCGTTTACTTTCTCCATGATCAAATCCGTTATAATAGAAATAATGTCATGGACAGTACGCACCCTTGTTTAACTCCGCTTTGTATAGCCTATATTTTCTACAATTTATCCCGCATGTTCCAGTCTGGATCTGTATCACTTTAAGAATAATCTGATCAGGTTGATGTATTTCATTGATAGTCCATATAGTTTCAGAATCTTCCACTTGCTCTCTGTTTATACTATCGAAAGCCTTTTCGAAGTCAATAAACATTATATTTATATTTCTTTGCCATGCGCTAACTTGTTCCAAGATAATTCTTAGAGTACAGATGTGGTCGATAGTGGAGCATTTAGAGCGAAAGCCTCCTTGGTTGCTTCTTCTTCTTAGTTTCTTGTTTACTCCGGCTTCAGTCTGTTCAATGACCTTGGACATTATTTTAGATGTGGCACTCAGCAGTATTATTGTTCGCGTCTAAATAGATCGCCCCTTTTTGGCATCTTAATGATTACACCTGTTACATTCCTTTGGTAGCTCCTCGTCGGCCCATATCTTGTCAAAGAGTTTGTGTAATATTTCTATAGAAATTTAATTGCTTTTTTTGCGTATTTAAATCTATCGGAAGGTTGTCACTTCCAGAATCTTTGCCATTTTTTAATTGTTTTTGGGTTTTAATTGCCATGGTGTTTTGTATTTCTTCTTTCGTAATCTCATCTGTGCTAACGTTTAACTCTTGTATTTCATTTTCTTCGTCGATATCAAGTGTTGCCTCGTGGTTGGAGCATATTGCTTCTAGTGTTTTTTCCACCTTTGTATTATTTCATGCCCCGCCTTAATTATATTTCTTTGTAAATCTTTTATTTGTTTACTACTTTTTAGTGTTTTCCCTGTAAAATTTCATATGATCGTGTATTGTGTGAAAACTCTGGTCGTTTTCTTGCGCAGTCTGCCTATTTTTGGCATATTAAGTAAAGTGTATTCAGTCCCAGGAAATACATATGTTTGACAAATTTTAATTCTTTGGCGACATTTTTTTTATATTTTGTTTTTTAACTACTAACTACTAACTTTACGGTAGGTGATTTTTATTATTACTACAGTTTGACCATTGCCATTTTGAGACAAACAATCTCTCTTAGCCCCGTTTTAAAAAATGATAGCCTCACAATTAATTTTTCTTACACTTGCCACTTTATAGTGCTTCTTTTTCTTTTTCTTCCTTCTTGTATGTAGTCTTTAAAGCCTGTTTCTTCTTCAATATTACCCTCCTAAATTGTTTAAGTTATCGCACCATCTTTTTCTTGGTCTGCCAAAACTTCTTCGTCCATTTGGTGACTTATCTCGTGCTATTCCTACTATCCTATCCTCTGCCATTCTACCAAAGTGTTCGTTCCACTCCTGTTTCCGTTTTGTCACCCATCCATTTATGTCTTCTACATTTCATGATATTCTTATATTTTTGTTTCTCTCCCTATCCAACAGACTTTTCCCTGATATTCGTCGTAGTATTTTCATCTCTGTTGTTTATAGAAGTCGTCTCATTTTAGATGCGTCAGGCCTTGTCTCCGCCGTGTATGTCAATATAGGTCTACTTGCGCTTTATAGATTCTTGCTTTTGTGTCTTGTGTTAGGTGTTTGTTCTTCCAGATTGTGTCATTAAGAGATCCCGCCGCTTTACTTGCTTTTAAGCTTTGTTGTCGTACTTCCTCTTCAACATCTCCGTAACTGGTTATATCTATTGCCAGATATCTAAACCTTGCTTCCTGCTTTATTATTTTCCCATCAATTTCGATTTTACATCGTAGTGCGTATTTAGATGTTGTCATACATTTGATTTTACCTGCTGATATTATCATATTGTATTTCTTGGCTGTTGTATTGAAGATGTGTGTTAATCCTTGGAGATCGTCTTCTGTCTCGGCGATTAATGCGGCGTCGTCTGCATAACATAATATTTGGATTTCTTTGTTCCCCATTCTGTAACCATGACCTTTCCGTACTGCTTCTATTATTTCGTCCATTATTATATTAAAGAGCAGTGGGCTTAACGAGTCACCTTGTCTGACTCTGCTTTCTACTGGTATAAACTGCGTTAATTTTCCATTTATCTTTGCCTGTAGTCGATTATGAAAGTAGATGATTTCGATGGTTTGTATAATATTGATTGGTATGTTTCTTCTATACAGTAAATGTAGGACGTCTTCGACTTGGATGCGATCGAAAACTCTGTTTGGGGGTTATGAAAGCGAAGACTGAGTGGATTGAGTAGCTCAGAAGCCGCGTTCACACTCACCTCACAGCCGGTCCCAAGCCCGGATAAAAGAGGAAGGTTGATGGCCAGGTTAGCATCCTACCCATTGTAAAAGAAAACAAGGCTCAAAGTACCGATATAAAGCCTCGGAACCCGACGGAACCTAACTCTATAGTGCCATACACTTTAAAACCAATAAGGATTTTCATACCATTAGCCACTTGTGTAGAGAATATTCCTATGGAAGACTCTATGGAAGAAGTTCTATGGAACACTTAAAAACTAAGACTATCTTTTTCAAGTTAATCATCTTAAAGATTCCGAAAGTTCTCTATGTTTTGACTTTTAACTTCTATTGGGTATAAACAATATTGGTTGAGTGGACACTGAATATAAAAAAATGGAACAATTTATATCAATTTATATTATGAAATATCAGTAGAAGGGCGGACACAAAAGTCGTTAAAATAGCAAGGGAAAAATCACAAAGTTGTAGAAGTATCGGTCAGAGGCAACAAACCGTCAATGAAAAGCCAAACTGCTGATATAAAGAATGAAGAGGGCCAGGCAAGAGAAAACACTCGTGGCTCGAAAATCTGCGGAAGTGGTTTGGGCTCACATCATCGGTCGAACTATTCAGAAGTGCCGTGAGCAAGCTCAGAATTTGCATTGATTTTGACGCGATGTTTGGTTTCGAAGACTGTATATGACACTTGATATATACCGCTTCGATAAAATAAGCTGGTTACCAGTGATACAAGTAGGTGAAAAGAAAATAAATTTATGGGCTTTAAAGGCATATGATTAACAGTAAGATATAAGGAGTTCCTTTACACTTCACTGTCTATTTTAGATAAAATCCGATACAAAAAACCACTTACAATGTTTTGTTGAGAGAATGTTGCACTCCCTGACCGAACTGGATGGTGATGTAATGACGACTGCCCTTCTTTCGTATAGGGATATGTAAATATATCGGTGTAAGAATACCACGTTGCCACGTCATCAGAAAAGGCATTAAAATTAAATAAACCATAAGAGGGCATAAACAGCCATGGTAATAGCCAACGTTCACAACGGACAGGGCACTTGAAGAAGAAAGAAGAACTTCTATTGAGCACGTTGTTATATAGAACTATAGAAATATAAGTACTACCATGAATTTTATTACCAAGAACACTTTTCGTGTCCTTATGGCTTTGTTAGTAGCAAAAATTACAAGCCAATTATTACTTTGGACTTTGAGGGTAGTAACTATAGTCACAGTTTAAAGAGGGACAGTAGAACCACTCTCCGAAAAATTGGAAGTAAAATCATTAGTCGCGCATGGCGACCGCGCAATGTTCTCAGTCGCTTTTGCCACGCTCTCGCATTTCTAGTCGTGTAGAAACGTACGGGTTTTAACAGGGAAAACCCGCATCCACCACTGGTGAATTATCAATTGCATACTGCCGGTATTACTTCTTGAGATCAAAGTGCCGACATGGAAGAGGTTTTACTGTCCCTCTTTATACTGTGCTATAGTCACTATCACATTTACTAACGATTAGCGGTTACAACACATACAGAAAATCAACATTCAACAAATTGTCTTGAATATACCTGTCATCATACACCTGCCTTCCGATCATACCCCGGTCCGATATTGCTTCGAAAATCTGGTCGGTGCGGGATCGGAAAGGAACGAGCACAAATATCTTGCTTGCTACCTAGCTCCTTTCCGATTTTACATTAGTCTATCTTGTCAGTCCTTCGTGAAATTACGCGCAGAGGTACCCAGGTAGCTAATAGAAAATAGCCTGCGCTACCTTTAAGGATCAGCACTCAGGTTAGAAAACCTACGCTGGTAATTCTCCGTAGCCTGTACGTAACACCAACAGCATTACTAGCGTCGCCGTGTGCCGTGAAAGTCTGCACTTTCACGTTCGTTCGTTGGCAAAAACTGAAGCTGACATTTCATAAGAGATTAACTACGAGACGACCTCAAACACTGTCAATTTCGGTAGAACGCGGTATTGACTTAAATTACTTTGAATGTCACTTTATGGCGAGAATGCAAATCTGTTTAATGTTGTCGCTTTTATGAGGTATTTGATCTTTTTCCTTTTTGGTGTATTTCTCGCAGAATCTGTTTACTGAAAATTATATAAACTAGCATACCATATATTAATATGCAGAATAAATTGGAGAAAATTTAATTTTAAACTGTATTCAGTTATTAATTTTATGTGTGGACATTTTTCAGCCAATTAATGCAATGGCATAAACGAGCTTTGGAAAAAAATGTTACGCAGTGACAGAAAAAATATTAAAGCTCAATATTCAAGTTAGGTATAATAATATTATTGAAGATAATGTTAACAAATTATTATGATTTGTTAGCTCAAAGAGTCCGGAACTAAAATTCGAATTGTTATCCTATGATGCATTTTAAGATGTAAATATAATGCAATACAGAGTGATGAATTAGTGGACATTGAGGACAAGGGGATCTATAATTTCATCCATGACCTGTCGTTCATCGTGATAAAAATCTTTAGCGAACTAGTTCCTTTTATACTCACAAAAGTGAATACAAATAAAATGCAAGTAAAGATGATTTAGATTTGATTACAGAACAGCATCTACTATGTGCTTATACGTATTTCGGGTTTACCTTACCCTCATCGGAGCACCTGATATTATGATTTGGAGTAACGTAATTTTTGACGTGACAGAAACATTGACATATTAATGCTACATAGGCGATGTAAAGCCAGAACATTAACACAAGTCTTGGGGAAAATGACATACGCATAGAAATAATCAATTTTAATGGATATCAACAAACTGTACAGAAGGATATAATATCAACTAATAGGGCAAGTATGGGAAAATGAAATAATACCAATTGATTGGTATGAGGCTTTAGTACGTTCTTTAAAGGTAAAATATTGTAAAACCTCTAAATTTTAAAGAACCGCTTGGATAGACATGAAATTTGGCATACACATAGCTAACAAGTCAAAGAAAAAAAGTGATATTGTGCCGATATGTGCTTTTGCCCTAGGGGTGAGTTTCACCTCCTTTTAGGGGTGAAAAATATATGTTCCAAATAAGTCCGGAAATGGATAAAATGACTAATTCTAAGCAACTTTTGTTCTATAAAGTTTTTTCACCAAGTTAATACTTTTCCAGTTATTTGCGCGTGAATATGTTAATTTTTTTACAAAATAATCACGTTTTCAGACGGTTTTTCGCCAATAACTCAAAAAGTAAGTATTTGGTCGAAAAAATAATTCTTATCAAAAATATAGCACGTAAAAAAGTGAAAAACATGGTGTATATGATAGGTCACTATACCTAGTAGAAGCAGAGTTATAGCTAATGAAAAATTGTCAAATTCCAAATCGAATATTTTAATGTGCCATAACCAAAAAACGAAGCACTTTTTTGGACAAAACTCATTTTAACTTTTTTAAAGTGTTTAAAAAAATGCTTATTTTTGATTTTTTAAAAAAAAATTTAGCATCAAAAGTAAACAAGTTACGCTCAAAATAAAGTTGGTCCCTTTTTTTTGGTAAGAAATCGGGAAAATCACCCCCTAATTACCATTTCAAATGAACTTAATTATTACCACTTCACAAGTTTTTTACTCGCGTATGTATTGATCATATGATCTGTAAGTTTCATCGGTTCAAAGTCCTTATTTCTGAAAGAGCTGTAGTTAAAAGGGCTTGAACGAGTCACTTATCACGAGTGTATGCAAATTTAGAAAAACCCAATCTTAACCAATTTTTGTCTTACAGAAAAACAAAAAAAATACAAAATATTCAGAAAAGTAAAGCCGACTTTTTTATTGTTTAAGATTTTTGGTATCTGTAACAATTTTTAAGCTATTTTGAAAAAAAGCATTTTTTTCAAAATTAAAATTTTTAAAAATTTTACTTTAATAGTTATTTATGATATAAGTGTTAAAAGTACACGTTTAAGGCACGCATGTGAAAGTTTGCAGAATGAGCGATAGCGAGTTCTGCAATTCACATGAGTGCCTTAAAAATGTACTTTTTAACACGCATATCATACAATATTTTTTCTACAAACGTAATTGCAGGACAATATATACAAAAACTTTTACTTGAACTTGACTGACATTCCATTTTTATATTTTTTTGACATTACATCAAAATTGCCTATACGGTCAATACGAACTGCAGTGCCTTAAAAAATTTTTAAAGCACTAGTGCCTTAAAGTAGCATTTTTAACGCTCGTATGGAGTGCTAAAAGTTGCATTTTTAACACGGTTGTAGAAAAAACTATTTTTTTTTTTTCAAAAATAAGCACTTTGAATCGATGAAACTTACAGATCATATAAACACAACATAAATAAAGTAACGATTAATTTCATTTAAGTTGCTAATTGGGGGGTGATCTTCCCTATTCTTTTGCCAAAACAAAAGGTACCAACTTTATTTTGAGCGTAACTTGGTTACATTTGACTAGAAATTTTTTTTATAAAAACAGAAATAAAGCTTTTTTTAAACACTTTAAAAAAGTTGCAATGTGTTTTCCCCAAAAATGCTTCATTATTTGGATATTTCACATTGAATTATTCTAATTTGTAATTTGTAATTTTGTTTTTTTTTTTCACTTTTATATAGGCTATAGTTTTGGTAAGAATATTTTTTTCTACAAAATGCCCACGTTTTAAGTTATTTGCGAAAAACCGTCTAGAAACGTGGTTATTTTGTTGAAAAATTCACTTGCAAATAACTCGAAAAGTAGTATTGATTTGGTGAAAAGACTCTATAGAACAAAAGTTGCTTAAAATTAGTCAGTTTATCAATTTAGGGGCTTATCTTGGACATACACCTTTTCACCCCCGAGATGGGGTGAAAGTCACCCCTAGGGCAAAGGCACACATCGTCACCATATCACTTTTTTTCTTTGACATGTTAGCTATGCGTGTGCCAAATTTCATGTCAATCCAAGCAGTTCTTTATTATTTACAGCAAAAACTGTGAAATAATGTACTACCTGCATATGAACGCTGCATAAAAAAGGAGACAAACTGAAATGTTGCACTATAGAGGTGTAGCCTTACTAAATACTCTATACAAAATCTTGGTAAGAATATTGAGAAATAGACTATATGGAAAGAATCTCACAAGAGTACTTTAGAAAGGACAGAAATACTATAGACCAAATCTTCTCATTATAGGAGATAGAGGTAACTTCCTACGAACGTAAAGTTCATCTGCATGTTTTGTTTGTGGATTTTAGACAAGCATATGATAAGAGTCGATAGAGTCAAAATGTATCGAGTAATGGACCATTTGGGTATACCAAAAAAAAAATGATCTGACTAGTAAAAATGGCACTAAATCCTGTGAAATTGCTAGGCACGTTCACACTTCAGATCCATGTACGGCTGCAAAAGGATTCAGATACAGCAAGATAATTTTTCCACTGTATTATTCAACTTAAACTGTATGTTGAAAACTGTAATAAAAAAATGCTGCATGAAGGTGGAAGAAAAAAATCATGAAAAATGACTACCAATGCATGGGATTTGCTGATGATCTAACGATCTAACCATCTTGAAGAATCATTGAAGGAGCACAAAAATTCGGATTGGAGCTAAATGAAGACCAAACCAAATATTTGATCATTGGAGAGATAAGTGGTAAAAGTTATAAGATAAAATAAATAGTAAATTACATAAGATGCCACGAGGAAATAACTTCAGAACAAAAGTAAAAGTTATAGTTTGAAAAAGGTGGATAATTTTGGACTACACCTGGGTGTAGTTTTGGATGAAAATGAAAAAGAGAAATAGGAATTCGGATGACAGAATAGCAAATGCGAACAAAAAATTAGGCATTTTAAGAACCCAAATTAATTAAAAATACGTTTCTAGGTAAGGAAAACTCCGAATATATATAACAGTAATTATACGTATGGTCTAATGCCCGCGAGGCAGGGACAAACATATGTCTGCCAGCATGGACATTAAAATTTAATGATGAATATGAATATGCAAGAACAGGATACTCTGGAATGGGAAATGAAAATATTGAGATGCGTATTCGAAGTAAAGAAGACGTAAGACGAGTGGAAGAGAAGAATCAATAACGAATTAATGGCTTTGTACAAAGAATCTACCATCACCATCACCAGGTCATCACCTAAACTAGTTATGACCAGAAAACTAATCGGTACCAGAAGAAGAGCTGGACCCAGAATGAGGTGGATTAATAAATGGAGGAAGACCTTAAACACGTGAAGGTGAGGAACTGAAAAAGAAACTCACAAAACAGAAGTAAATGGAGAAATATTGTTCATCAGGTCACCTCAACATAGAGATCAATTTGCAGTAATGAACGCCAACCCTTAGTAATAAGGAAGATACCTAAAGATTAGTTTGTTGATTAATTTCCACTAATTCAATAATATTCCACTATTTTATTTCAATTATTCTAATTGTTTAAAAAGTAGTAAACTTTCTATCTAGGGCTTTTCGTTGTTTTCCTCATTTTGCGAGGGATGTCGCTAGATTGCGTCTCAAAAGGTGGAATCATTGTATCGCGATGGTTTCCCTTAAATAGGCAGGGTTGTTAATATTCGCTTCAGAGTTGTGACTGCATAGCTTCACTGAAGATGCATGGGATGCTGAAATAGCTATATGGAGATGGTGGTCTAACTCTGAATCGAATGGAAACAAAAACTGCCTTTATTATTTTTCATCTTTACTCAGAATTGAGTATTTAGAAACTGTCTTTCGGTCCTTGTGCTTATATATTGTAAAAGCCAGAGATACAGGATGCAGCCAGAAAGCAGTTTATTAACGAAAAGTCTTGGATTTAAAATATTGTTTATTATATTTTTATTTCAATTATTCTAATTGTTTAAAAAGTAGTAAACTTTGTATCTAGTGCTTTTCGTTGTTATCCTCGTTTTGCGAGAGGTGTCGCTAGATTGCGTCTCAAAAGGTGGAATCATTGTATCGCGATGGTTTCCCTTAAATATGCAGGGTTGTTAATATTCGCTTCAGAGTTGTGACTGCATAGCTTCACTGAAGATGCATGGGATGCTGAAATAGCTATATGGAGATGGTGGTCCAACTCTGAATCGAATGGAAACAAAAACTGCCTTTATTATTTTTCATCTTTACTCAGAATTGAGTATTTAGAAAATGTCTTTCGGTCCTTTTCCTTGACGGAGAGAAGGTAAATGCGTGGCCAAAGTGTCCTATTTGCTTTCTCCTATTTTCGTCGTCTCTTGTGCTTACATATTGTAAAAGCAAGAGATACAGGATGCAGACAGAAAGCAGTTTATTAACGAAAAGTCTTGGATTTAAAATATTGTTTATTATATTTTTATTTCAATTATTCTAAGTGTTTAAAAAGTAGTAAACTTTGTATCTAGGGCTTTTCGTTGTTTTCCTCGTTTTTCGAGAAATGTCGCTAGATTGCTTCTCAAAAGGTGGAATCATTGTATCGCGATGGTTTCCCTTAAATAGGCAGGGTTGTTAATATTCGCTTCAGAGTTGTGACTGCATAGTTTCACTGAAGATGCATGGGATGCTGAAATAGCTATAAGAGATGGTGGTCCAACTCTGAATCGAATGGAAACAAAAACTGCCTTTATTATTATTTATTATTAATATTCCACTTGTTGAATGATTTTACTTACTTTCTTAAGCAACTTTTAAATGTAGTACTCACCTGAAACAAATAAATAATTATTAAAAAAGGACAGCAACATAATTTAGTCTAATAAAAAGTTATCTTTTATTTTAAATGTAATTACTGAACCAAAACAAATTGCTCATGTAATGAATCGCTTTCAACGTAGTCACAAATCGGCTAATGAATATATATGAAAAACTACCAAAGTATAATGAAAGGAAATGAATAAAAAAAGTTGTTTTAGGAACGGATGGTGAAATTATACGCTTAATGTTTATAGTATTTAATTTGTAAGATTTAATAACAACTTAGCAACGACAAAATAAAGTATTTAAAATGATTAAAATTATTTGTGGGAAGATAAGTATGTAAACATATTAAAATTGCACAAACTAGGAAGACGGATGTGCTTGTCTTCCTGTTCATTATAACATAACACTTCTGGGTGTAAACTGCTAAGGGACAATCGTTGTTGCAAACAGCATTTTGTGAAATGTAATAATACTTGACTTTTTATATTCCGCAATTCTTGTAGATATTACATTTAAAAAAACGCACACAGATGTTAACATCAAGTTCTTCAACATTGAGTGAAACCGGGTAGGACATATCGTACAAATACAGTATAGGTATGGGCCATTCCACGAACATACGCCTGTTTTGGATTACTTCGACAACGAATATTTTACTGTGCAACATAAGAAGTACGAAAGTAAATGGCGCTAATAATTATTCCAATAAACAACAATGTAATTTGCAATTTACTTTCGTTCTTCTTATTTTGCACAGTCAAATATTCGTTGTCGAAGTAATCCAAAACAGGCGTATGTTCGTGGAATAGGGTATACTATACAGGCTAGGTGACAAAAAAAATGACAAATCTCGTAATGAGTGAAAACATAACTATTGAGAATAATACCAATGCCTCTATAAAGATTATATGTCAAAGGTAAAGAGAGGTAACCGTCTGTCATCTAGCTTTCAAGTAACAAAAGGCCTTAAACAAGGTTGCTGTTTATCTCCCATTCTCTTCAATATATATAGCGACAGTGTTCTCAGACTTTGGAAGAAAAAATGCAGTGGTATGGGCACAGTATAAAGAGGGACAGTAGAACAACTCTCCGAAAAATTGGAAGTAAAATCTGTAGTCACGCATGGCAACCACGCAATGTTCTTAGTCGCTTTTGCCCCACTCTCGCATTGCTAGTCGCATAGACACGTAAGGGAAAACCCGCATCCACCACTGGTGAATTACCAATTGCGTACTGCCGGTATTACTTCTTGAGATCAAAGAGCCGACAGAGGAGTGGTTTTACTGTGGAACCTCTATATACTGTGGTATAGGTATACCAATCGGAGACATAACATTATACACTTTGAACTACGCAGACGACAGGTGGTAGTTGCCCAAGATAAGGAAGACTTAGAATATATGACGAGAAAATTGATGGAAGAATACACGAAATGGGGTTTAGAGGTAAACATAAAGAAAACGCAATATCTACACATCGGTAACCAAATACAACCGGAAGACCTAGCTCTTGACGGAAGTGACTACATCAGGGGTTATACACAGTATAATATATATCTAGTGATTAAATTAAAAAATAGTGAAAGAACGGAACCCAGTATAGATGATAGAGTGAAGAAGGCTAGAAAGGTTACTAGAGCTATAAACATTGTCTTGTGGCAACATAACATAAATTTAAATACAAAAATGAGGATGTACGACCATATTCTGAAACCAATTTTAACGTACGGCTCCGAAGTGTGCAAATGACAAAAAAATCCAAAAATAAACTGCTTACTTCTGAAATGGATTTTTTTAGAAGATCTGCCAGAATATCGAGATGTGACCATATTCCAAATGAACAGATCAGAGAAAAAGTAGGTAAGCAGAAAACAATAGTGGAAGAGGTACAACGAAAACAACTTACTTGGTATGGACACGTCCAACGAATGGGAGATGAAAAATTACCAAAAATTACAATGAGATGGATACCGCCAGAAAAACGGAAAAGAGGAAGGCCACCGACCTCCTAGAAACAAGGAATTACAAAAGCCATGTCAGAAAAAAATCTTCAAGAAAGAGACTGGCTAGATGGACAGGCTTGGCGACTGGGTAAACACATGAAATACAGAGGCGAATAGGCCTGACATGGGCAGCATTTGGCAAACTAAGCCATATTCTAAAAAGTTCAATTTCCATTTGTATCACGCGAAAGGTTTATAATCAATGTGTTTTTGGCCTGTACAAACTTATGGAGCAGAGACTTTAACACTGACGCAAAAATCCGCGAATAAACTCAAAGTTACACAACGAGCCATGGAACGTGCAATGCTGAACGTGAGCCTTCGAGACCACATAAGAAACCAACAAATCTGGCAAAAATCAGGAGTTTCAGACGTCATCGAAAAAATCACGACGCTTAAGTGGAACTGAGTAGGGCACTTACCTAGAACACGAGATGGACGGTGGACACGACGAATCATGGAATGAAGGCCCAGAAACTATAAAAGAAGCCGAGGATGACCACTGACTAGATAGACTACTAAGAAGAGTAGCGGGAAGCTGGCTACAAGTAGAGAACACTTGAAAAAAAAGTTTTTTAACAACGTTCCATGATATTTTGCTACTATATGTGATGTTCATTTGTTTTATGGTTTTGATCCACTTTTTCTTTCTGACTTGACTTAGCTGTTGGAGTAGGGTTGTTTCACAGCCAACGGTTTCATGGCTAAGCGCAAGCTTTGTAGAGGGGTTCGTATATTCTCATTAGTTCTTTGGAATCGCTGGACATCCCGCCAACATATTGTTATCTACATTCACTGGGCATAACTTTCCTAGACACATTATTATTAGCTCTACAAATTTTTCGTACTTTTCCAATTTTGGTTCAAGACGTGTGGCAGCTCAAAATCTAGCATGTCGGCATACTTATCCCAGTTTGCCTTTTTGAAGTTAAATCTCCTTCTTATTGGGATACCTTGTAGTCTGGCAATTGGAAAGATGTGTATACCGATTGGCGTATGACTGACGAATATTTAGTATCCGGTCATATTATACTACTTCGGTAAATCGATCTTCGAGGATAATAATTGAAAAACTGATATCCGAGTTATATCCTCTTTTCCAAACTTTGCTCTGAAAAAAATTTGGAAGCTTAGGATTTGGATCACGAAGAAATGACACTCGCTATGGAAGAAAAGAAAACTAACTTGACGCTAATAATTGGAGACTTCAATGCCAAATTAGGGGGAAGAATAGATAAAGACTATCACAGAATAGGACAATATGGATACGGCGAAAGAAATAATAGAGGGCATATATTCATGAACTACTTGAAGGAGAGACAAACTTTTTGCTATGAACTCGTTTTTTAACAAAAAACCGCAAAGAAAATGAACATGGATAAGTCCCAACGGTAATACTAAAAACGAAATAGATTACATCCTTACAACACAAAAAGCCATCATCAAAGATGTTACAGTACTGAACCGTTTCTCAACCGGCAGTGACCATAGACTTGTCCGAGCCAAACTCAGCATTAATAGCCAATTCGAAACAAAAAAGAAATTGGAAAATAGATCTAAACTAGATATGGGAAAACTTAAGAAATCAAAAGAGGAACATATAAACAAAAAATAAGGGAAAGTATACCAGTCACTAGAGATTTGGAAAACAAAAATATCCATGAAATAAATCAGCTATTAACCGATACATTAGCAAAGGAGGGAAAAGAGGTAGCACAAACAAGGATAAAAAAGAAAAACAATATTTCACAGGAAACAAAAAACCTCATGAGCAAAAGAAAAACATTAATAGACCAAGATAAGAGAAACACAGCAGATTACAAAGAGGTAAACAAAGCTATCAGAAGGAACATTAAAGAAAGTCAAAGGAGAGTACAGGAAGAAAAAATAGAAAAACCCATTAAACAAAATAAAAATATGAAGTGCTTAAAACCACAGCTTGGAAGCATACAGATTAATAGTATAAAAAACAAAGAAGGCATAGAGACCAATAATATAGAAGAAACTATACAGATAACACAAAAATCTTATAAAAACCTGTACAATACAAAACAGAAACCAACACAAGAAATCCTTAAGCAACTACAAATAAAAATAAAAAATGTCAATTCCGACTTACAACCAGAAATCAGTAAGAATGAGATAAAAAGAGCACTCAAGGAGATGAAGAATAATAAATCGTCAGGAAAAGACGGGATAACTGTAGAAATGCTAAAAAATGGTGGGAAAACAACAAGAGACGTTTTGTACATACTTATGAATAATATTTTAATGACAAAACAAATACCCAACACTTGGAACGAAGCAGTAACCCTGTTACTATTTAAGAAAGGAGATAAAAAGGATCTAAAGAATTACAGACCCATAACTTTACTATGTAAATGTGATGTACAAACTATTAACCAAGATATAACAAACAGATTAACAACTAAATTAGATAGATATCAGGCAAGAGAACAAGCCGGATTTAGAAAAAACTTCAGTACAAGTGACCACCTTTTAACGATGAAGATATTAACCGAAAAAGCTAACGAATGTCATATCCCAATATATATGGCATTTATTGACTTCGAAAAAGCAATTGATAGTGTGGAACACTGGACAGTAAAGAATTCCCTACAAAACAGCAGAATAGACTACAGATATACCGACTTAATTACAAATATATATAATAAGGCAACAACAACTAT
Source organism: Diabrotica virgifera virgifera (assembly GCF_917563875.1). Taxonomy (NCBI): domain Eukaryota; kingdom Metazoa; phylum Arthropoda; class Insecta; order Coleoptera; family Chrysomelidae; genus Diabrotica; species Diabrotica virgifera. The sequence continues at coordinate 112,992,965 of NC_065449.1, forward strand.
TAAGCTAACGAAACAAACGGAGCCTATTAAAATAAACCGAGGAGTAAGACAAGGAGATACCATCTCGCCCAAGCTATTCAACCAAGCTCTAGAAGATGTGTTCAAACAACTACACTGGGATGGCTTGGGTATAAACATAAACGGGCAATACAGAATGGCTACATAAAGAAGTGAAGAGCTACAAAGAATGATGGAAGAACTAGATAGAGAATCGACAAAGATAGGACTGAAGATGAATTACAGTAAAACAAAAACCATGACCAATCAACAAGAAGAACTAATAATTACAGTGGCACAAACAAGAATAGAACAAGTAAAAGAGTATATATATCTAGGACAAATCACTAGATTAAATAAAGAAAATCAGACCAAAGAAATAAAGAGAAGAATAAGATTGGCCTGGGCATCATTCGGAAAACTGTCTTATATTCTAAAGAACAGAAAATACCCGCAATATCTAAAAACAAGAGTCTTCAATCAATGTATACTCCCTGTTCTAATATATGGCTCTCAGACATGGACGTTTACAAAAGAAAATATTGAAAAAATAGCAAAGACAGAAAGATCCATGGAAAGACAAATGCTGAACATTAAACTATCAGACAGGAAAAGAAACGAATGGATCCGTAACAAAACAAAAGTGAAAGATGTCTCAACCCAAGTAGCAAAGCTTAAATGGAAGTTCGCCGGACACACCCTACGGCAGAAGGATGAAAGATGGACTAAGGCGATTATACATTGGGGACCGTGGAACCACAAACGAAAAAAGGGAAGGCCACAAATGCGATGGTCAGATGACCTGAAGAAGCACACTGGGTCAAAATGGATGCAGATTTCCCAAGATAGAGAGGCGTGGAAGAAGGAAGAGGAGGCCTATATCCAAGAATGGATGTTTAGGGCTGATTAGATAGATTAGATAGATAGGCTCATGGATTAATGTAAGACCACTCATTTGAGCCCATCCTTCACTAAAAAAAAAGTAGCTTTTGTATAGCAATGGACACTCCTCTCTTTGCTCGTGCGTTGTTATTTATTCCACTGTAATAGTGTATATAGTAGTCAATTATTTCATTTCTTTTCCCATCACAATCGCAAATAATATGCGTAGCTCACGGTATGTAAATTGTAAATGTAATAATAGTATATTGTGCAACAAGTGCAGAAAGGTACTAATTTCTCACGAGTTTGAAAAGTTGCGGTACGAGCGCAAGCGAGTGCCGCAATTCAAACGAGTGAGAAATTACCTTTCTGCACGTGTTTCACACTATACTTTTTCTACAAGCACAGTTTTTCCTAAAAATAAAAATCACAATTTCCAAACGACGATTAATTATAAGGTACCTATGTGATAAATTTTAAACTGTATTTAATTAATACCTACTAATCAATTTAAATTCCTTATACCTAAATAAATTGCACAGAAATCAGTTAAAAAATTAATGCACTGCCTTAATTTGTTTAAATTTAAACAATTATTACACATTATTGACATTATATTTATGCAGTCACGGATTTACACAAAACCTACTTCATTCGACGTCTCTTGCACAGGTTGCTAAATCCTTATTGGTTATTTGATAATTATAAAATGTTTAATAAGAATAAAATTGTAAAATAAAACAGTTGTAACATCCATAATTTAGTTTCTATGCTATAGTTAAATATAATAATTGTCTTATAGGTTATATATTTGTCTAAAGTTTAACCACGGATGTAAACAGAATATAACGTTACTCAGAATGCGGTAGTCCACGGATGTAAACAGAATATAACGTTACTCAGAATGAGGTAGTCAACTGTGCAGAAAAGAACTTTGCGGCACAGAAACGTCACTTTGCGGCACAGAAACGTCACTTTTCTGCACACTAATGTCAAATATCTTATACTGTGAGAAAATATCAAGTTTGCTAACATAAAACCGTGCAGAAAAGTGCACTTTGAATAGTGGTTGTAGAAAAAATCTAATTTAACCCACGTTACGGTGTATCAGACTTGGTGCTGTTTACAGTGTCGCCTGTTCCCATAATGTATTTTCTTCCTGTGATAAACAGTTATTATTTTTAACCGATACGCATATTTTCAAACAATACGAATATTAATTTATTTTTTTCTTTCAGCACAAAACTAATTAGATACATAATTCTAAAACACGTATGTACATTGAAATTCATCCATTTCCTCAGTAACATTTTTGAACCAACAGAAAAAGATTAATTATTGAGCTCAAGCCTATTACACCCATACTTTTTATACGTTCATAAATGAACCGTTAGCACCTTTATATTCAATATTCAATTAACTCAATTTCGTTCTTTTGTTTCTTAATTATTAGAGTGAACTACATACTAAGTGCCGTACTTCCTGGAAACAATAAAGTCAGTTTTCAATTTTACATATTAATTCATAGAAATTGATTTGTTTTCGTTACCAGAACAACTTGTGTGGTCTCTGAATAATTTCTGAATTGTTATTATTCCCTTATTTACATGCACTTAAACCATTAGTACCTTACACACGACCATTAAAATCAATACTTGTGTTTATTCAATAAAAGGGGCAGTAAACATAATAAACCATTTATTTAAATAAAAATAATACTTAACACAGACAGTTCCCATATATGATATATATAAAAATACATAGATACAGTATTTATGTCTTTTAATTTTTAAGGCGTGCAGTAAAAGTTAATGTTTACATTAATATTTATCTTATTATCTATTGTTCTAACAGAAGCATTAAATATTAAACTTTAGTAGCCTCCAGTCTAAGTAGAGTGAAAGGACCCAAATTAATATTAATGGTATAGTAATCGTCACCCAGTATTTCTCCAAAGATGATTAATTAGCCTAAGGAACCAACCACACTCCTAAAATTTTCCTAAGAACACTTCACAACAGAATTATAAGCAAATGCGAAGAATATTTCGAAAATATTCAATCTGGTTTTAGAAATACTATGGTTACCAAGGGGATGCACTTTTTGTACAAAATATCCTATTGCAAAAATGCCGTGATCAAAGAAAATATGTATTTGCATGCTTCGTGGACTTCGACAATGCATTCGATAAAGTACAGCATGTAAAATTAATGCAGATGCTTAAAAATATAAAAACAGATGACAACTATATTCGTGTCATTAAAAATGTGTACTAGATTCAAACTGCCACCGTAAAAATTGGAGATTACTACAGCGACGAAATCTCCGTACAATGAGGAGTCAGACAAGGTTGCATTTTGTCCCCAACATTGCTTAATGTTTACTCAGACCAGTTATTTAAAAAGGCACCTGAGAAACAGCCATATGGAATGAGCATCAACAAGAAACTACTTAATGTAATTAGATACGCGGACAATACAGTAATCTTGTCGGAAAATATTGAAGGTCTCTAAATTCTGCTTGTAATCACAAAGTAGAAGAGAACATGAGCATTAAAATAAATTTAAAAAAACCAGATCTTTAGTCTTTAGTCGTAACACACATCCAGATCAAGAACTTCAAATTAAATGAAGTCCAAGTTGAAAAAGTTCACAAAATGACATATTTGGGAACTGTCATAAAGGACCAACTAGATCCAGACATAGAAATCAAAACGTATAGTCCTGTCGGCAAGGGGGGTACAACGGCCTCCTTAATTCAGATGGACTTACCCAAGTTTTTTTATATATTTTGACCCGTAGAATACGATTTTTTTGGGTAACAGTTGATCCGGATGTCGATAAGATTGTTATAGACAAAGAACTTGAGGAATTACTTAACAGCGATTTCTCGCAAAACAAAACATCTTTTTGCATTTCTTGGGTCATTTTAAGCAAAAAATATTCCTACAAGTTTTCTCGTAGAATGCATAGTTTTCGAGATAACCGCGGTTGAACTTTCAAAAAATCTAAAAATTGCAATTTTTGAACCCGAATAACTTTTGATTAAAAAATAAAGTAGCAATTCGGCTTACCGCGTTTGAAAGTTTAAGTCAAATTATATCGGTTTTGATTATTTGCATTGCTAAAAATTTATTTTTTTATTGTTAAATAAAGCTATAAACACATAGTGTTTCCCGTGCCTAATACATGCGTTTTAATGCATGCTACGTAGAAATTGCCTCACTTGTAGCTACTCTACCTACTCGTTCGATTTTAAATGAGAAATCATTGAAAACATCACTCACGCACTAGGTCTTTATAGCTTTGTTTAACAATAAAATAATAAATTTTTAGCAATGCATATAATCAAAACCGATATAATTTGACTTAAACTTTCAAATGCGGTAAGCAGAATTGCTACTTTATTTTTTAATCAAAAGTTATTCGGGTTCAAAAATTGAAATTTTCCGATTTTTTGAAAGTTTAACCGCGGTTATCTCGAAAACTATGCATCCTACGAAAAAACTTGTCAGAACATTTTTTGCCTAGAATGACCCAAAAAATACAAAAAGATGTTTTGTTGTGCGAGAAATCACTGTTATGTAATTCCTCAAGTTCTTTGTCTATAACAATCTTATCGACATCCGGATCAACTGTTACCCAAAAAATTCGTATTCTGCGGGTCAAAATATATAAAAAAAACTTGGGTAAGTCCATCTGAATTAAGGAGGCCGTTGTACCCCCCTGGCGACAGGACTAGTAAGATAGCAATGACTAAAACTACTTTTATGAAAATGAACACAAATCTTTGCAACACTCATCTCAATTGAGAACTAAGCCAAAGAATGGTTAAGTGCTGTGTTTGGTCTGTACGTTTGTATTTTAGAGATGTGAGAAAACATTTAAATATGAGATCTTCTTCTTCTTCACGTGCCATATCAGAATTATCCGATGTTGGTGATCACCATTGCGAAGGCTTCTCGATCTTCTGCAATATGGAATAATTGTCCTGCATTTGATATCTGAGTCCGTTCACGAATGTTTTTTAACCAAGAAACTTGTTTTCTTCCTACACCTCTACGGCCTTCTATTTCGCCTTTAAGGATCAGTTGTAATATTTTATATCGACTTCCCCTCAAATATGCGATCACTAACAAGAAATTTTGGAAATTTTGGTCAAAAAAGCGAAAGAACAGAACGAAAGAACGAAATTATAAAGGGAAAATTAGAATGGATTGAGAAAAAAATGGAAACCTTCAGATGTAGACGGAAGCCTTCGATTTGGATGGTTAATGACATAGAATAAGCAAACGATCAAGGAAAACGGGACAAAATATCTTAAGGAAGGAAGTTAGATGGAATAAGAAAAGCTAGAGTGGAGGTGAAGGTATTGGCAGAGGAACGAAGGTGATTTAAAAGAAGGTAAATGGGTATCAATCAAAAAAGGGGTAGGAGAATAAGCTGCAAGAGTCGAACGTGCCTTAATAATACAATATAGCACGATCAAAGAACAATCTGACCCCAAAAAAAATAAAGGAAGGATGAAAATTTGGGAATAGGTAGTTGAAATTGTCTATTATTAAAGAAAAAGTTTACAATTCTACATCCCCTCCATTTTTCAAAAATAGAGGGGAATACCCCCCTTCTCGAAGGTAAAAAATATACATTCAAAATAAGTCCGGAATTGGATAAAATGACTAATTCTAAGCAACTTTTATTCTATAGAGTCTTTTCCCTAAGTCAATACTTTTCGAGTTATTTGCAAGTGAATATAATATGTTCATTTTTAACAGAAAAAAACATTTTTGGACGGTTTTTCGGAGATAACTCAAAAAGTAAGTATTTCAGCGAAAAAATATTCTTAGCAAAAATATAGCAAAAAACTGAAAAAAATGGTGTATGCTTGAGGTCTGTAGACCCAGTAGAAGCAGAGTTGTAGCTAATGAAAAGTAGGTTCTTCTTCATAAAATTCCAAATCGAATATTTCAATGTGAAATAACCCAAAAACGGAGCACTTTTCGGGGAAATTCATTTCAACTTTTTTAAAGTGTTTAAAAAAGGGATTATTTTGTTTAAAAAAAAACTTGTAACATTAACAGTAAGTGAGTTACGCTCAAAATATTGTTGGTCCCTTTTATTTTTTTAGTAAAATAATCGCGAAAATTACCCCCTAATTAGCATCACAAATAAATTTTATCATTACCACTTCACAAGTTACTTTGCTTATGTATATGATCTGTAAATTTCATCGGTTCAAAGTGCTTATTTTTGAAAAAGCTGTAGTTAAAATGGCTTGAACGGGTAACTAATCACGAATTTAGGCAAAATTTGAACAGCCATAGCATAATCAATTTTAGTATAAGAAGAAAACAAAAAAGGAAAAACATTCAGAAAAGCAAAACGTACATTTTATTACTCTCTAAGATTTTTGGTATTACTAATAATTTTTAAGTTAATTCCATGAACAATTCCATTTTTTTTCAAAACTAAAAAAAAATGTTTTATTTTAAACCCAATTTTTTTCAAAACTGAGCACTTTGAACCAATGAAACTTAATATAAACAATACGTAAGTAAAGTAAGTTGTGAAGCGGTTACGATCAATTTTATTTGGGAAGCTACTTAGGGGGTGATTTTCGCGATTTTTGTACCAAAAAGTAAAAGGGACCAACAATATTTTAAGCATAACTCACTTATTTTTAATGTTGGAATTTTTTTTTAAAACAAAAATAAACCTTTTTTTAAACACTTTAAAACAGTTGTAATGAATTTTCCCCGAAAAGTGGAGGGGATGTAGAATTGTAAACTTTTTCTTATACAATAATAGACATTTTCAACTACCTATTCCCAAATTTTCATCCTTCCTTTATCTTTTGGAGGTTTTCGTAAAATTTTGTGTTCCCTGATCGGACTAAATATGGCCAAACAAAAAGTGAAGATATCAGAAGAGCCAGCGAAGCCGTAAACCAAAAAGGAATGTACATTAAACGAAAAAAAAAGGTTGGAACGAGCACATCACTAGAACAAACAAAATAAGAGAGGACAAAGTAAGAGATAAACTTCCGTCATTGCTTCCGTCTACAGAACATTGGGCGATAAACTTCCGATAAACATTGGGCGTCCACAGAAAAAATAAAGTAATAACATCAATGAACTAACAAAAAACCAAACAAAAAACAAGTAATAGGTACTCACTAATACATAGAAGAAGAAAAAAATTCTTTTGTACTTGTGTTATTATAGTAAATACGGAAACCACTAATAACATTGATTAATAATGTTGGTTAATAATTAGTATTGGAATTCCAGCAACTTTTTGTCAGTTTGAACCTTAAAATTAGATTTATAATTTGTAAACTAGATGACGTGTCAGTAGATTCATGTATATTGCAAATCCGGTTTTTATAGTTTGTAGCTATGTATTTACACAACTGTAATCCAAATTTAAAACCAATTAAAACGTGTGCGAAAAGCTACTAATTAGATAACTTGTTAAAATAGTCTTGTTATTGCAATCCGAACTTATATAAAACACAACTATTTTTTGATCATTTTCTATGTAGATGTAACACTATATTTTATTCTTAATAGACTCTCTGCAGTAGTATAGGTACTCTAGCAAATTATGAATAATTTTAATCAATTCTATTTGATGTAATATAAACCGATCCTATCCTTGTACATTCCTGTTGTACTAATTTCGTTCATCTGTTAACATTCTGTTCTGTTTTACTTTTTTTCTTCATAGATGCCATGGCATGGTTAAATTTTCGTACAACTAAAATCCTCTTCAGTTATCAATTTTCCATTTCAAAACCTTGAGGCTTTTAATATTATATATTAGCAGCACTACAGGCCTAAGAGGCCCTTGGCTTCGATAGTCTTGACTAATTTCTTCCACTTTTTGCGGTCCTGTACTTATCCTCTCCAGTCTCTTGTACCCATTTCTTCTACGTCAGTCCGGACGGCATCAAACCACTTCCTTCGTGGTCTCCCTCTTCTTTTCTTCCCTTGGTCTCCTGCTGATAAAACTCTTAGGACGTTTCTTTCTTGTGGCATTCGTAAAACATGACCCAACCATCTAACTCTCTGTGCCTTGATTTTCTGAGTTATTTTAGGTTTCTTATACATCTCCATTAGCTCCTGGTTTGTTCTTCTGCTCCATTCCCCGTTAGCCTCCTTTATACCACCAAAAATTTCTCTCAATATTTTTCTCTCCCAAATATCTAGCTTTTTTTCTTCTTTCTGGTTTATTGTCCAAGTTTCACATGAATACAACAACGTTGGTCTCACTATTGTTTCATACGCTCGGATCTTAGCTGCCCTGGACACGTTTTTTACCTTCAACAGTGCGTTTAATGAACCTACTGCTTTGCTACCTTTCAACAACCGTTTATCTATCTCTCTCTCTGCGTCTCATCTATTTGTACGGTTACTCCAAGGTACTCAAATTCAGTTTTCATTCAAGGTACTCAAATTGCTTGAACATTTTTTGAAGTCCTAGTCTTGAACGTGTCAGAAACACCAGGTCATCTGCAAAACCTACACACTGTTGTCTTCTGTTAAAAATCGTACCGCTTGTCTGGATATTGGGTCTCCTCTAATTATTATCTTTTCTAGTAGTAGATTGAATAAGTCTGTTGACAGGGGGTCTCCTTGTTTTAATCCTCTGTTGACGTTAAACTGCTTTGAAAAACTGCCTTCTATCATGGCTCTATTGACTGTGTTGGTTAACGTCATTTTAACTAATCGTATCAGTTTCTCTGATATTCCTAGTGCTCTCATTGCTTCGTATAGCCCGTTTCGTGAGATGGAGTCGTAAGCCTGTTTAAAATCGATAAAGAGCATATGCAAGCCTATATTTTTTTCATAACTATTGTTTTGTAATAATTTTAGCAAAAAAATTTGATCGGTTGTTCCTCGGTATTTGATCGATCGGTCTTGTCTGAAACCAGCCTGGTATTCTCCTATTATCTCTGATATTTTTTTAATATTACCTACGTAAAAATATTCATTGTTCTTTTTTGATAAATAATTATGTTTTTTATTACTGTTTGTCGAATAAGTTATTATATTTCAATTAGAATATCTGGATTATCAGTATATTTTTTACACTCTAAGGCTGTGGCCTCCAATACACGCTGTACGCAGCCTACGGCGTCCATTGATAACGGACAACCAAGTATCCGAGACAATGGGATAAGTCAGTGGTCACTTCAATTCACCCCGTAATTTGAATTTGATTTAGAATTACTCTGTTTTAACTATTTTCGGTTGTAAGATAGTTTTTGTCCTTCAAAGTTTATTAAAAGTAACGAAAATTAACAACTTTCCTGAACGGCGTTACGTTCTACGTAGCCTACAGCGTCTATTGGAGAGTACCCCTTAAGAAAACGTGCAATTTATGTCAGCTACGGTTTTTTCTGGACACTGGCCACTGGGTATATCCACAGCGTGGATATACACCAAACCTAAACGAGTGTGCGGGAAAGCGTCAATGATTTACTTTTAACCGTGCTATAATAGGAGACATGCCTATTTTAATCCCCAGTATTTTTGTAATGAATGTTTGTAAGTTAGTGAATTTAAAAAAAATATTTTAAGTTGTATTGTGGGTATTGACCATCTCATCTAATTCATAATTTTATACATTCTGCAATCTATTTGCAAGGTCAAAAACAAAAACGTTTTCAAATATTGCTGAACTTAATGTTGGCTGCTGTTGTGATTTTTTGTGGACTTAAGTTATTTCCAGGAACTGAAACATGTAAGAAAACTTCCATCTTTCATTTAGCATCCATCATCAAATACACCGGTAAATTCAACACGATATTAAGAAGCATTCTAGAGACTTGCAGCAATACATGGATGATTAGGCTTTGGAACTAGAACTGAAGCTGACGATGATATGCTGGAATTAGCAACAGCATTAGATCTGGCTGTTGTTAACACATTCTTTTAGGGAGAAAGTCAACTTAGCACATACAAAACTACAACAACACACCTATTACAGATAGATTATTTCATGAAAAGAAAAGAAGGTACACGCGAAAGTAAGGACTACAAGGTAATGAAGGTAATAGCTAGTAAGACTGTGAACCAACAGTTTAAGTTGTCCATCGAAGAAGTAAAAAGAGAAAAATATAGGAGAGGACCACAGAAAATCTAGTAGAGGATTTTAGAAGATGAGAAAAAAGGTCTATTCAGGACAAAAATAGAAAAACTGTGCTGGAATATGAAAGAAAGTTCTAATAAAATTTGGAATAATGTGTCCAATCTTATTAAAGAAAACCTTAAGAAATAAATTGAGAATAAAGACATTTAGTGGCGTTTAAATGAAATGCACAGATCTTGAAAACTATACGGTCACCAAAAATGGAACGAAAGTAGCAGTAGCAAAAGATAAAGGAGATCTAATCTATAACGAGAAAATAATAAAATACTAGTTCGTCGACAAACAAAAAAGAGGAAATATAATAGTGATTGAGGAAATTTTGGGACATATTATCACCTATATTAAAGTACTAGGTATCATTTTAAGTATTGTAGACCAGGGTAATAAGACAAAACTATACCCTGTTCGTGACACTTCAGCAGCCAGGGTACTGAAGCGTTTTTTCGACAAGTAATACCTATAGGAACAAATTGTAACTATTTCCTGCGTAGGATCTGGCGGCCATTTTTATTTATAAACAATTAACTGTCAAAAAATGGCATTTTTCCATTTTTTTTCAAATCAATTGAAAACAATGAAACTTATGATTTCTTTAGTACAAATATCTTTGAGATTATGGAAAAAGCTTTAAAATGACATATTACAAAGTTTGATATACTCATTTATTGTTAATATAATTGAGAAAAAAGCCTGAATTGCAAAAAAAATTATTTTCGCAATAACTGCTGTAAAAATTAGTGTACAGGTTTGAAATTTTTGTCAAATGAGGGTTCTTTGGTGCTTAAATATGTGATAAAAATTTCAAAGCGATTCATTTAATTGTTTAAATTTTATTCGAATTGTTTATCTCAGAGAGCATTTTTTTTGCAATAACATAAGTCAGAAAAAAATGACGTTAGAACCATTCCACAGGTGTCAAATGGAAGAGCATGAGCTATATTTTCAACGTGGTTTAGAGAAAGCGAATAAAAAATGCATTTATTAGTAATAAATAATTATGCAAAAGTATGTAAATCTTCCCTTATAAACTTTTTGAATAACTTTTTCCAAAAAAAAATAACTTTTTTTACCCTGTTTTAAGTGCACAACTACCAAGTAATGTTATTTATATCATACTTGATTAAAAATTGTAATAAATATATATAATTTCTTATATAACAAAATAAAAAGTTTATAAGGAAAGATTTACGATACTTTTGCATAATTATTTATTACTAATAAATGCATATTCACTTTTTTTAAACCAAGTTGAAAATATAGCTAATGCTCTTTCATTTGACACCTGTGGAATGGTTCTAACTTCATTTTTTTCTGACTTATGTTATTGCAAAAAAAATGCTCTCTGGGATAAAAAATCTGAATAAAATTAAAACAATTGAATGAATCGCTTTGAAATTTTTATCACATATTAAGCACCAAAGAACCCTTATATGACAAAAATTTCAAAGCTGTACACTAATTTTTATAATAGATATTGCGAAATTAATTTTTTTTGCAATTCCGACCTTTTTTCTCAATTATATTAACAATAAATGAGTACATCAAACTTTGTAATAAGTCATTTTAAAGCTTTTTTAAATCTCAAAGATATTTGTACTAAAAAACCATAAGTTTCACCGTTTTCCATTGATTTGAAAAATTAGGGAAAAATGCCACTTTTTGACAGTTAATTGTTTAGAAATAAAAATGGCCGCCAGATCCTACGCAGGAAATAGTTACAATTTGCTCTTATAGGCATTACCTGTCGAAAAAACGCTTCAGCACCCTGGCTGCTCGAGTGTTATGGAAAAAACCTTATTACCCTGGACTATTGGTCTTTGAAAGAATAACTGGGTAATATAAAAGTCTTGACTTGTTTGAAAATAAAATTTATCTCGGCTCATACTGTTAGCGTGGTCCAAAGTAATGACTAGAAAATGACCAAATTCAAAGGCAGGTTGTAGTTATCCTGAAACATACTACACAGATACACTGATATACGACAGACGGTTGGTTTAGAGAAGTTCCAGTTTTCTTAGCTACCTCTTGATAGAGTATTTATTCTACTGAATCATACAATTCAGGCAATTCCTGGCAGCGCCCGGTAAGATATTGGATAATTTTGAGCTGAACACCTATACCTATCTGCATTTTTTGTCGTTTTACACATGATGATCTTTGACAATATATTTCAGATAATTAAAAAAAACATATTCCCTGATGTCAACCAATAGATCGACGCGACGTTATTTTATTATTATTATCATTTTACTACACATTTTTTTACTAAGATATTTTTTCGAATTTAAGAGTTATTTTTGCGATATGAAAAAAGAATTTATAACACATAAAGTATCAAACAGAAAGAATCTTTATGTAGTTGCTATGTATATAGAGTACAAACTCAAAATAATATAATATACTCACCGTCTAACTCTCGACCCTATATTCAATTTTACACCATCTTCAATAATTTCGTAATTTACGGTTTCATAAAACTAGACTTGAGTTACGGATACACCACTGCTGCATTTGCGTAATCGCTATAAGATTCAGGATGAGTTATTAAAGGATTGTTTTCGACTATATACAACGGCTTTGAAGTAAGAAAGTAAGAGGGATCAAAACTTTTAGCTTCTTTTATCACTACCTGCTTTAAAGTTCTTAGTAAGAGTAAGAATGGAAAATAGGCTATTTTTTACAGAATACGAACCACCGCACAAAGAGGTTTTGATGTAAAATTTTAATAAAAATACATGTAACTAATTACTGTTTGTACAAGCTGTAAAAAGATACAGGTCATAAATTAAATCACATATTCTGGGACCAAAAATAGTTCGCTTTGACCTAACTTACCTTGCTACTACTGTGCACATAAAAAAAGTTACAGTCCTTTGAAGTTACAAAATGAAAATCGATTTTTTCCAATATATCGAAAACTATTAGAGATAATAGTTTTCCAGAGATGAGAATATATTGAAAATGAACATGTGGCGTTCTTATGGCAGGAACATTTTTAAAAAATTATAGTGAAATTTGTGCATTCCATAAACATTTTATGAGGGGTTTTGTTCCCTTAAACCCGCCCAAACTTTTGTGTACGTTCCAATTAAATTATTATTGTGGTACCGTTAGATAAACACAATGTTTCTAAAACTTTTTTGCTTCTTAGTACTTTTTCAAAAACCCAGTTTTTATCGAGATATTTTGAGTACATATTTGTATATGGTACGATTATAGAGACCTGGTAATATGTAATATAAAAAATTTATAATTTTCATTTTTAAGTATATTTTGAACTTCATTAAAAAAGAAGCCACATCTTGATAAAAGGTGCCTTATCAAAAAAATACTAAGAGGCAAAAAAGTTTTAAAAACACTGTATTTAACTAGTGGGACCGCAATAATAGTTTAATTGAAACATACACAAACATTTGGGAGGTTTAAAGGAACAAAACCCCCATAATATTTTTATGTAAACATATTAAAAAAGAAGCCGAATCTCGATAAAAATTGGCTTATCGAAAAAATACTACGAGGCAAAATTTTTTAAAAGCATTGTGTTTAACTTATGGTACTACAATAATAATTTAATTGAAACGTAAAGAAAGTTTGGGGGGGGGGTCTAAGGGAACATTTAAGATGATCCTGCCATAAGAATGCCACATGTCCATTTTCAATATAAAATCTTTAAGAGTTTTCGATATACAAAAAATTGATTTTTATTTTGTGACTTCAAATGACTGTAGCTTTTTTATGTGGACATTTGTACTAAGGTAAGTTAGGTTCAATCGATCTATTTTTGGTCCCAGAATTATGTGATGTAATTTATGAACTGAATTTTTGTTACACCCTGTATATTATAGTTTATTAAAAATTGGTTTAATTAGGTTTAAAAAATTTAGGTAAGAAATTTTAGAGCATTGAATTCATATTAAATCCAACGCCTGTGAGGAGGACAAAAGGATATGAGAAGAAGAAGAACAAGAGGAAGCCATTTTGTGACTTCAAATGACTGTAGCTTTTTTATGTGGACATTATTTGTACTAAGGTAAGTTAGGTTCAATCGATCTATTTTTGGTCCCAGAATTATGTGATTTAATTTATGAACTGAATTTTTGTTACACCCTGTATATTATAGTTTATTAAAAATTGGTTTAATTAGGTTTAAAAAATTTAGGTAAGAAATTTTAGAGCATTGAATTCATATTAAATCCAACGCCTGTGAGGACAAAAGGATATGAGAAGAAGAAGAACAAGAGGAAGCCTTATTAATAAACAAGTAACCAAAAAGCAAAATAGAAACTGTAAAAATAAATGTTTTTTGAATAAAATCGAGTAACACAGCTAAGGACAAACTTCGATAGATTAAGAAGAGCACTCAGACCAAAAGTACTCAACTTAGCAAAAGAAAAATATCGCCAATGATCTATCGAGAATGTCAGTCAACACTTTGGAGACATTCTCGGACAATATTAAAAACGGAATAAACAATAAAGTAAAGAAAAATTTATACATTTAAGGGAAATAAGAAGAATGAAAACAAATAGAAAACTGGATGGTGGCTACATGTCCTGTAACAACGTCAATTAAAAATAAAACTAACAAAAGTTGACAATAAGAGGCAAAAATAAAGCTAAAAGGACTAAGAGACTAAAAGAAGTCAATATAACACTATCTTCTAACGGCCAAATAATTCAAGTTCATAATCTAGCTTCTCGTTCCTTAGAACATACCAAAAAAAAGAACAACTTTCTCACAACATCTCATACAAAATAAACATCCCAGAAGACATCTCATTGTTACATAACATCCCTCAAAAACACTTCCTAAAATTGGACCTGTATGAGGACTTAGAAATAGTCAAAGAGAAGCAGAAAAGTGCTAATTGTGTTAATGGCCATATTTCTTTTAACCGAGATTTTCAACCCCTACATCGACAACTTTTTTCATAACACATATCATCTATATCCTCTCATCTTATGTGTATCATCATACTATCACTATCAGCTATGTTTTTATTTCTATACTAACTTTCTATAAGCAACATTCTACCTCATACTCTCAACACATTTTATTCACATTTCATCGTTCCACACTCTTGTCATTTCCCTTCTACAGTACTTTAGACATACGTCTACATTATCCGTTATATTATTGTTTATCAACACATCATACCATCCTAAACCTCCACTCATTTCCTTATTCATTCATTCATTTTCGATCGGTTTGGGGTTGAGTCTCTTGGATTTTCAGTCTCATCAAATGATTTTTAGTCTCTTTCTCATTCGCACATATCAACAAAATTTCTTCAGCCAAACGAAATATATCATCACTTAATTTTGTTATGTCATCTTTACTCAACAAATTAGATCAAATTATCAGTCATCAAAACACTCACACATTAATTAATAACTTAGAATTGTACATATATGTACACATTAAACAAATTCTGATATCCTAGACGTGAATACGTAAAAGGCCTTTTCAATAATTCTAAGTTTATTTAAACATCTTCATTCTAATGTATTGCTGACTGCATAACTCCTAGTACCTATTTATCAATTGTCATGTTTATATATTTAATCATTACATACAATTTTCTACATTTAAGTTCGAATAATTCTAACAACAATATATGGATATTTGATAATGTTTTATTTTTAACATCAACATAAATTTTAAATTCATTGGCTTAAGTAAGAAAACAGTTCATAACGTCCTATTGACAATCTGTCTCTGTCATACTTTTGAAGTTCCTTCATCTTTCAGTTCAGTTGACACTCAATTTTCAATATGTGAGGTTCATCCCTCCCATATCACATTCACGTGGGGTTAGAGTCCTGTGTTGCCCTGGGTAATATCCAGGAATATTTGCAACATCCAACTATTTTAAACATAATATGTAGTATAATATAAGATCTTATAACTTTTAAAGGGTTTTTACCCATAACTTTTAGGTGGCTCGCTCATGCATGTTATTGTAAGTATGACCTTAGTCAATTCTTAACCTTAGTCAACTTTTACAACATTGTCTCTCATTAATTAGGTTATACTTATCATATTAGGGCTTAACACTGATGATGGATTACTTGTTAATCCGAAAACGTTTTGTTTTGTGATGAAATACTTATTAGGGTCTTTTAAATATACCTTTTACAAAGGATCCTGTATTTTTTGTCATAATCTAGTGGTAGCTGAACGCTGGGTCATTGAGTGGGAGGGATTCTGATTTGGGATTCCTAACCTGCTATTGTTCATTTTGATTCGCGGAAAGTTGAAGATATACATTAACGGTTGAAGATATGTGGCATAATTTTATTAGCAACGAGACTAAATGCTTACAATTATTTTAATAACTGTAACTAAATTACCTACTTATTTTCCTTGAAATCCTATTTCAATTTTGAAACTACCTTGCACTCCCTTCTACTACCACCTACTATTGCAGAAGCCTCATGAGGCTTCCAGATCCAATAAACAGAGGTACTTTGGTCATATATCTCTAGAAGCAAAGAGGGCATGGAAAGACTGATCGTCTAAGGTAGAGTTGAAGGTAGAAAGGAAGAAGGTAGATCAAGAGGCAGTTCTTCACTAATCAAATTTTAAAATTCATAAGACTCGCCCTTCCAGAAGCATCTCAGAAAGCTCAAAGTTGAATCATCAATCACAATCGATCAAGCATTATGACATCACCATAACGTTTCGTAGGATAACATACTGAACCAACTAAGAGACAATTCCAGAAGGCACTGGTATCCTTAGCTTACGGCCTCTTTTCGTCTTTACCAATTTGAACGAAACGAAAATAAATTAGTATACATTAATTTTACAAACAAGATCAATCAACACGATCCTATTACTGCATATTATACAATACGGCAAAACATTTGGATCATATTTTCTACGCTAGGCTAAGCTAGAGCTATGGTAAACAGAAAAGAGCTAAGCATCAGATATAAAAAAGATATAATTTATAGGAAAACAGATACTACAGCCTATATGAACATATATGTGGTATCTAAGACTGTGCCAGTAAGAGTAATTTACTTTGTATTTTACTACCACTGGCCTAAATAGGAACCTGGAAGTGGATAATGGTAAACGATCATTAATACATTTACCATGAAAAACTTCTTCAACACATAAATATTAAGGTCACCAGTTCATTAACTCAAACCATTTGAGATGGTGACGAGACAAGTAACTGGAGAGCATAGTGTAGAAATTATTTAAGTTAAAATTTTAGAACTCAAGGGATAGTAGTGAATTTGTTATGTCCCTTTCTAGTTGTTTGTTTCTTTTTAGTAATTCCGGTTAGTGAAAAATTGTTCTTTGTTTAACCTTAGGCAGATTGTAATATTCATGAAGATATTAGAAACGTTTCTATAAGAAAAAGATGAAGAATGAATTTTTAGATTTTAAAGTATGACTATAAACTTTGATGGCGTCTTTATTTTATGTATGTGTAGATAATTCTATAACAAAATGCGCTATTTTTATTCAGCAATCTCGTTATCAGTTGTTAACAATAGAATATATAATTATTTCTGATCTTTTTTTTGTTATTACCATAATGAGAGCATTTGTGTAAGATTGTAAAACATTTCGGGCTTGGTAACAGGAGCAAAATTGGGCCTGACTGAACATTCTCATCGACTTAAATTATATAGTCTGGAAAATTGATGTCCGCGATTTGATTTTCGGTCGATTTCACTCCCGAGTAATATCACGTCGAAATGTGTCGACAGGAATATAATTCCGGTTAGAATAATCGAATAAAATTCAAATTAAATGTTCGAAGTGTACCACACTTGCAAGGTTAGGGATCAGGATTCAACGCTATTTTGATCAGTTCTGCGTGTGCTGTCTCGTCTACTCGATATTATAGTCAACTAATCAAGTTTTATAGCTATACGAGGTCAAAACATAGAAAAAAATAATAGACGATCCAAAAATAAATATAAAGTAAAACAGTAAACTAAAAGAAATTTATTTAAAATTCACACAAATATTTCCAAAAACAAAATAGGTACTAACTGGAAAACATTTGTCTTTTTCTCCGCTCTTTTTCAGTTAATTCACTCATTTCGATGTTTAGTTTTATTTCCAGTTTTTTCTTTATAGTTCAGAGAAATAAGAAAAAAAAAATATCCTGTTGGTGACACAACCCCCTCCAGGCCGAAACCAAATTTTTTGAGTAGTATAGTATGGACATCTATAATAATAACCTATATGTTTCCTGCAGCCAATTTTGATGATATACATAGTTATAAACAAATGAAGATCAAAAAACGGTAAATTTTGGTTTTTTCGTCTATTACCAAGAAGTTAAGGGGAAACAGTAGCGATCAACAGGTAGCGAAAACGCGTTTCAAGATTGCGGCTGTAATTCTGATTATTTTTTTCGACATATTTGGCACACGTATTCGTAATATAATAAAGAATGGCGGTACAGAGCCCAATTTGAAAAATATATTAATATGTTGAAATTACTCTGTAATTAAATACAATATTAAAAAAACGAGCCTGTACCGTCATTAAGAAGAACAAAAAAATACACTTTCTTCAAATAAACTTTTTTATCCGATGCCTAGATTTTGTGTCATTTTGGAACTACTAATGAAATAAAAAATTTTAGTAGTTCCAAAATGACACAAAATCTAGGCATCGGATAAAAAAGTTTATTTGAAGAAAGTGTATTTTTTTGTTCTTCTTAATGGCGGTACAGGCTCGTTTTTTTAATAGTGTATTTAATTACAGAGTAATTTCCACATATTAATATATTTTTCAAATTGGGCTTTTCCACATATTAATATATTTTTCAAATTGGGCTCTGTACCGCCATTCTTTATTATATTACAAATACGTGTGTCTTGGAACGCGTTTTTGCTACCTGTTGATCGCTACTGTTTCCTCTTAAGCATTTTAAACAAATTTGAGAGTAAGAAACTCATAAATCTTATAAAAAAACTTCAATATGGCGTTCGCTGAATATGCCTATCCTTATTGGTTGCTTAGAAAATTGCAAAATAAATTATACATTTTGAGTTTTTATAAATATTCATAACTTATGTAAAAATTAAGTTAGAACCTTCTTATTACACGGAATGCTGAGACTTCTGGTCTGAGACTTAAATCATACCCTAAATTTTAAAGCAATTGGTCAAATAGTTTAAAAGTTATTTAATTTGTTTATCCCAAATTAATTGTTTTTGCAACAATATAAGTCAGAAAAATGATGAAGTTACAGTAATACTTTGGATAGTGTATGAAAGAAGAAGATTTACACTATTAATTTAATTAATAAAAAAATGACAAAAAATAATTCTAAATATTGCAAAATTGTACAGGATGTACGTGTAAATGTACAGGACAATTGTTTTTCTTTTTAAATGTGTATAAAAAAATTAAGTCTTTCTAAATATGAAAAAATAATGATTCTATGGGTAACGGTTAAAAAGTTATTCTAATTGTTTATAAGTAAGCAAAAAATCGACATGTTTTTGCAAAATAATTTTACACTGTTTAAAATTACTTTTTGTCATTTTTTTAATTAAGTTAATAGTATAAATGTTCTTCTTTCATAAACTGTCCGAAGTGTTACTGTAACCTCATAATTGTCTGACTTATAGTGTTGCAAAAAAAATGAATTTGGGATAAACAAATTAAATAACTTTTAAATTATTTGACCAATTGCTTTAAAATTTAAAATATAATTTAAGCACAAGAAGTCTCAGCATTCCGTGTAGTAAAAAAGTTTTAACTTAATTTTTACCTAAGTTATGAACATTTATAAAATCTCAAAATTTATGACTTATTTTGCAATTTTCTAAGCAACAAATAAGGATAGACATATTCAGCGAACGCCATATTGAAGCTATTTATATGATTTATGAGTTTCTTATTCTCAAATTTATTTAGAATGCTTTACTTTTTAGTAATAGACGAAAAATCGAAAATTTACCGTTTTTTTGATCTTCATTTGTTTATAACTATTTATATCATCAAAATCGGCTGCAGGAAACATATATGTTATTATTATCGATGTCCATACTACTCAAAAAATTTGGTTTCGGCCTGGAGGGGGATGTGTCATGCGAAAAATATTATTTCTCTGGACTATTAATATATTTCCATATTTTTTAGGGTTAGAAGTAGGTACTTTCTTAAGATTATTTAGTTTCAAAATCATTTTTCGCTTTCGTAAAAGGAAATGCAATAATAATTATTGTTTGTGATACTCAGTATCTATACTGGTCTTTCGGTTGAGTATCGTTTATACATTGTTTTGAATGACAAATGAGGTTTCGAATGAGAGCTGATAACCCAAAGATGGTATTAAAGATGAGAAATCTGACTTCCGGTTCCAGAGTTGCAACAGGAAGTACTCTTGTTATGTCGCCGAAATAGTACAAGCGATATTATTATTCGACGGATCGAATCAAAACTAGAACAAATTGAAACTTTGATTTTTATATCACTTCCGGTTACGAAAATGTATCCGGAAGTAAAACATTGTAGTCGCAGAAACAGTACATGTGATATATCGATCGACGCGTACTGAAAAATCGAGCTCGAATATTTAGTTCCAGTTTTGATATCACTTCCGGTTAAAAACTTAATACATGGGCGTGCGTTGGGGCAGTCCGTAACAAGAATCTATCCTTACAAAAAGTCGAAAACGTTAGATTAAGACATGGTAAGTTAAGTACATGAAGAACAATCCATATTTCAAAAATCTAACGATTTGAACAGGGCGTGAAGAAATGGGTGAGTCACAAAGTTTCACAAAAGAAAAGCGAATATTTCGCATAATGAACATCAGACCGAAAAACTGAAAAATACATCTTCAATATTTTCAAAAATCTCTCGAATCACACTTAAAAATCTTAAATAGGAACCCCCACTTTTTATTGCAGATTTGGATGTCTTGCCTAAAAATAAGTAATTTTTATTCGACACATTTTTTCGAATTATGGATAGATACGCAAAAAAGTTACACTAACCAATAGTTTTAGTCGCCAAAACAATAATTGTAATTAACGCTGCTGTTATGGACTTAAAAAAATAAAAACAATTTTTGAGTGATCTTAATTTGGGCTGTTGAAAAATTATGCGCGGAAATTAAAATTTTTTAATATTCGTAAATATCTGTTCATTCACCATATTTTTTAAATCCACTTTTCATTTAAATGGTAGTTAAAAACTTTAGGCGAACAAACTTAGAGCAAGAATAAATTATATTTGCAGTGTTGCAAAAAATAAAAAAGCAACAATTATTCTTCACGTTTCGTCTAAAACAAAAAATAAGTTTTTTCACGCGAAAGGGTTTGTTTCTTCTGGAAATCTCCTCTCGTACGAAATGAAATCTAATTAAAAAAGTAATCTCGCAAAATAATAAATAATATAGTTTCCTCCGCGCTTGCTTTTTTTTTTGTAGGGATGGCTAAATGGAATTGTAACTGATGCATGAGAACCGATCCGCGATCCGGGCTCGTGACTCCAAGGAACGGTTATCTCAAAATTATAGGTACCTATAACATAAGAATGTCTCTAACTTAGCAGAGATACTTAGGCCCGGTACTTTATGTCCATTAAACCCCGGTTAGTTAATCGGGACCTCTTTAGGGTCTCTTGAGTTGTAATAAATGCAATTATAATTATTAATATACTTATTTATAACTATATTTATAACTCAATACTGTACTCAGAGCACATTTTTGAAGAGGCTCTAAAAGATATTGATGAAGGCATCTCAATAAATGGAGTAAGCTCAGTAACCTGCGGTATGCAGATGATACAATAGTGTTTTCCAATGCCATAGAAAAGCTGCAAAACTTAATAAATAAAATAACTGAAACAAGTAGAACATGGACTAGATATAAACACCAGCAAAACCAAGCTAATGATCATCGGCAAGCAAAACATAACTGGAGCAAATCTGTATGTGAACCAAATGAGAATTGAACGTGTCTCACAATACAACTATTTGGGAACTATAACCAATGGGACAATACTCAAGAGATACTGGCTTGCTAACCTGAGAGCATGGTATAGAAAGACCTCAACACAACTATTCCGTATATCAACCAACAAAGTCTTCATAGCCAGAATGATCGCCAACGTTCGCCACGGACAGGCACCCTAAGAAGAAGACATGGAATAACTACTGATTATTTCATTCATAGAGATTCTGACCAATAGAAAGCTCCAGAAATAAAAATTACAGCAATAATTTTTGATAATATCCCGTCGTCAATAATCTTACCGAATTACTCTCGAGCTCTTAAAAATTATCGATTTGTTTTGCCCTCACTTTGACATAATTTTACTCCCCTTCGGGTCGTGAAATTCCTCTTCTTCTTCTTCCTCTTTATAAGCAATTCTGCCTGTTCATTGTCGGATTGATACCTCTATGGAAGGTTGTCACTCCATCTTTTGCATGATCGGCCGATACTTCTTCTACCGATTGATGATTTATCTCTTGCTATTTTGACTACACGTGTCTCCCCCATTCTGGTTGTGTGGTTGTTCCATTCTTTTTTTATTTAGTGTCCATTCGTTTATACACTGCATGTTACATTGTCTTCTGATATCTTCACTCCTCTTTCGATCTCTCACTGCATTCCTGTAATTCTTCTCAGTACTCTCATTTCTGCCGTTTCCGGTAGTCTTTGTGTTGTGACTGTATCGGGTCTTGTTTCTGATGCAATTATCATTATTGGTCTTAGACTGGCTTTATAATTTCTTGATTTCATCTCAGCGTTAATATGTCGGTTTCGCCATATAGTGTCGTTAAGGCATCCTGCCAGTTTATTTGCTTTTTGTACTTGATTTCTCTTTTCTTTGTCCAGGTCTCCGTAACTTGACAATGTAATTTCAAGGTATTTTACTTTCATTACTTGTTTAATACTGACACATCAATTTCAATTTTACATCTGATTGGTTCTTTACTGATTACTATTGTTTTGGTTTTCTGAGATGAAATTGTCATATTGAATTCTTTTGCTCTTACGTTAAATCGGTGGACTAATCTTTGCAGACTATCTTCATTTTAGGATATCACTATTGCGTCGTCTGCATAGCATAGTTCTTTGTTTCCCATTCTATATCCTCTTCCTTTGTTGACGTTTTTGATGATTTCGTCCATGATAAAACTAAAGAGCATAGGACTCAATGAATCTCCCTGTCTTATTCCGCTGCCTATATCTATAGGTTCTGTAAGTTGTCCATTTATTCTAACTTCCATTTTGTTGTTTTGATAGATGTTTTCAATAGTTGTTATAATATCTAGAGGGACTTCTCTAGTATACAGAAGATGGGTTACATCTTTGAGTCTTACTCTGTCAAATGCTTTCTTCAAGTCATTCAGACAGAAATGCTGGTCTATTATACTCTAGTGATTTCTCACTAATTTGCTTTATGACGAATATTGCATCTGTACACGGTCTTCCAGTAAGAAAACCCTGTTGTTCATCTGCTAAACTGATCCTCTGATTCATTAGGTCTTGTAAAATTTTAGTTGTAAGTTTTTGGGGAAGTATTTAACCCGCCATTACACGCGCTATGAGGGAATCCCTCACCATATTTGTTTATACCCAATGAAATTGTGTAAACTAATACGATAACCTTAAGCACCCAGGAATGCCTTTAGCATGGTTCATGAGAGGGTAAGAAAAAGTTATAGAATATTTCAGGCGGTCAGTGTGCTGTGTGATAGTTGAAAGAAGAGACATCCCTCTTCAAGTGAGGGAATTCCTCACTGCGCGTGCAGTCACAGTGAAATCACGAAAAGAAACTTTTAGGTTTTTATTTAATATTTAGGTTGGTTTAATTAAAATATTATTGTTTGGATTAGGTTAGGAACAGTGGCGCACCGAGGGGGGTTTGGGGGTTAAAATCCCACCCAGAGCATATAGAAATATATATAAGAGAAAGTAGGAAAATGTAACTTGTCTTTCACAAATAATACAAAAAACTTTCGGGGCCCAAGCAAACCCCCCTCCCCCCCCCCAGAGGAAAATTCTAGGTGCGCCACTAGTTAAGAACCCATTTTTAAATTTACCTATTCTAATTGGGAAATAAGCCACAATTTAACTTAAAAAATTGATTTTATTGACGTTTCGAATTCCACCTCGGACGTCGTTATCAAAATACAAAATATTAATAGTTAATTACATAAATTCCACAAAGAAATAGCTTCAGAACAGTTGTTAATTTTAATTTGTATTTTTAGTAAAATGAATTCGCGTAAAGAACGTTAATTTCTTCAGTGGCTTGCTGAAATTGAAAATTAAGAAAACTTGCTTTTGATCTATATTATTTTTACTTTTGTTTTGTTAAATTAATAAAAAAAAATTGGTTTACGAGACTTTCTATAATATGTGAGTACAACCCATTTTATATTTATACATGTTGACATTCATTCTTCCTCGAAATAAGTCGAATTTATGTAGGTGAGGGCGACGCTCATACGCGTGCAACCACGTCACAATAGAAGACGTGTGTAACGGCGGGTTAACAAGTTACGCAACTCATTTTAAAGTCTTCTACTTTAAAATGTATCATATGTATCTGAATTGCCGATATAAATGAGTCAAATTAAATAAATTATTAGAAGAATTTTTTTTTACTAAGCAACAACATTTTTGTTTATGTTAGTAGTATTTTGTATTTTGACAACGGCACCCGATTTGGGCGTCGAAACGTTAATAAAAATCATTTTTTAATAATATTGTGGCTTATTTCCCATTATAAATAGTTAAAATTGTAAAAATGCCACAAAAAAATAGCTTCAGAACAACATTAATTTAACAAGTTGATACCTCTGTAGTTTTCTGGCTGCTTTTTATCTCCTTTTTTGAATAGTAGAATTAGTTCGCTCGTTCTCCATTATTCCGGTATTTTATTGTGTTTTATGATTTTGTTAATTGTTCTGTCACTGCTGCTCCACAATATTTCAGTAATTCGTTTGATATTTCATCCTTGCCGGCAGCTTTTCTGTTCTTCATTTTTTCGAGTGTTTTTGGAACTTCCTGTGTACTTATATTAACATAGCTCTCGAGCTCTTAAAAATTATCGATTTGTTTTGACCTCGTGACCCTTTGACATAATTTCACTCCCCTTCGGGTCGTGAAATTAGAACTGTCAAAGTGTCACTCGGCATACAAATCGATAATTTTAGAGCTCTCGTGTAATTACTACTGATTATTTCATTCATAGAGATTCTGACCAATAGAAACCTACAAGAATAAAAATTACAGTGATAATTTTTGATAATTTCCCGTCGTCAAGTATTTTACGTCCGGTGTCCTTCATTGCTACGCCAAAAAAACATTCAGTGGCATTAATGACAATTAATGTTTTACAACTTGTCACAAAGAACACCAAGAAACAGGTTTAGCAAATATTGAGGTGAAGATATCAATATAATATTAGTTAAAATGATTTAAAAAGATAGTTTTATTCATGAAATAATCTTACCGAATTACTCTTGAGCTCTCAATTATCGAATTGTTTTGCCCTCGTGACACTTTGACATAAATTGAAACTGTCAAAGTGTCACTCGGGATACAAATCGATAATTTTAGAGCTCTCGTGTAATTACTACTGATAATTTTTCCAGTATTGAGTGACCCGATAGGCTTTTATATAAAAATATAAACTTGTGCGGAAAATGTCCATATAATGTGCAAAAATAAACCTTATTTTTCAGAAGAACTACTTCCAACAAGATATAAGAAAAACTTTTCAGCATGTTTGCTTTTGTGGAAACTAAAATGTTAGTTTCTTAAGTCCTAACAAAATGCATCAGTTATTCTCTTATCGACAGAATATATGGATGACAAAAAAAGAGAAGAAGAAACATATGCCAAACCGTATATTATATTACATTACAATAAAGCAAAGGGCACAGTGGATACAGCAGATAAATTGACAAAAGAGTTCACGACTCAAAGAAAAGTAACCGGGGCCGAAGGCAATATTTTTTCATCTGCTGGACATTGGTGGTATCAACGCTTATAAACCTTGGATGTTGAAAAATCCAGATTGGAAAATGAATCGTTTAGATACGAGAAAATTGTTTTTATTGGACCAAAATTAAATAGAAAAAATATTCAGCCTGAGGATGGAGTGAAAATTGTTGAATTCGAAACTAGTCGCATAACGAACATAATTTTAAATGGATTGTGACTTTTGACCGTTACTTTATTACCTAGTTAGCATGGACTAACATATACATATTTTTTTATCATGAACTACCTATTAAGGGAGCGTTCAAGTATTACGTAACGCGATTTTTGACCCCTCCCCCCCCTACGTAACGTACTCTAATGGGCGTTTAACTATTGGGAACGCAATTTTTGAAGATTTTTGACCCCCCCCCCCCACCTGCGTTACACGTAATACTTGAACGGCCCCTATATTTTTCACCTTATATCTTAAAATCTTAAAATTAGCCTTTACATACTTCGTTGTCATCCTTTGTCTCGTGTACGTCTTAATAAATATTAAGCTTTTACCGTTGATTGATAAATACTGACTGATAAATACCCCTCTAGAATTTATCAATCAACGCTTATACTGACTCCAAGTAACCTGGGAACGTATCTACTAAACTCTGCAATAGCCACCTCTAGCATCATTTTTCTCACTCCTGTAACAATTCCTCTTTATTTTCAATCCTTACTAATTAACTCAAATATTTAAAAAGTTCATAAAACAATGTAATTCCATAACGTCAAATTAAAAAAGGGCACTGCTTGGAATATATTTTTATTGTGTTGTGTTAATTCGTGACTGTATGAAATGCAATACGTTTGTGAGTTTTTTATTTTTCTGATTTGAATACCTTACAATAGGGGTAATTCGAAATGGTACTCTTAATTTAGTTGAAAAGAGCCGTTTCGCTGCTATTCATGAAAATGTTTCGTTTCGCTCACTCTTGCGTAGAATGGCTCTTTTTTTATATATATATACCGTTATTTTAAAGTTATTTAAAGAACTCTTACAATTTTAATAATCAACACACTGCTAACGTTGATTATTTTTATTCTTCTCTATATACACATGGTTACTACATAGGGTATTTATGCAGAAAATACAGCTCAGAAAATATAGCTGCGCCAGATTTCAAAAATAAACAACGTTTCCAATTGCTTACGCGGTTTTCTCTACGCAAATGTTTGCCTAATGTTTCAATGTGAAAAAACAATATCGTAATATAAGTTTTGAAATAATTGAGGCATTAACAATGAAAAAGAGGTAAGTGTCAAAAACAAAATTTTACAGAAGCAAAAAACTTTTCTGAATAGCAGTATAGTTATTTTTCTACGGCCGAGCTAAAAGTGACACTTTCACGCACGCATTTCGTTTCCGAAAGTTGCACTTTCCCGCACGGCATGCGTGAAAGTAAATTTTCCCACACGGCGTGCGGGAAAGTAAAATACCTTGTAATATGGCATTATAATATATTATAATTCATGCAATAAACTAATATTTAGATATTATTTACTAATTTATTTCAAATTTGTCTTATTGTGTTCATGTTTTAATGAAATTAGCGAGATAATTCGATGAAATAAAATTATTTTGACACAATATATAAAAGTCAGATCAGTAGACAATTACAATGGTTTTGAATCGTCGTCATGGAAACCAATATCGTCCTCGTGGTAACCCATTATATTGAAAGTTTGGTTTTGACAACCTTGTCAAAGAATTAATTTGTGTATTTTCACTTCTAAATAAAAATTAACACAACTCTATTTTTTGTGGCTTTTTTCCAAACGTACGGCCCTAGAAAAAATATTGTTCCTAACTCCTGCGGAAAGTGTCTTCCCCGAACTCGACTGCTTACCCGAACTTGCTCGTACGTGAAAGTATCACTTTCCGAACTAGTTAGAAAAATAACTATTTACCAACTAGTGCGGAAAGTGATACTTTCACGTTGCAGTTGACCCGAACGACGCGATATCGGAGTTCGGGCAAGCAGCCGAGTAATTATGTCAAAGTGTCACGAGGGCAAAAATTCGATAATAATTTTGAGATCGAGTGCAATTTGCTGCGATTATTTCATGAATAAAACTGTTCAAAACCACAATTTTATTGTAATTTATTTACGTAAGTACAAATTAGTACAATTAAACCCACAGTTGTTATAAATATTTGACGGTTGAAAGTCATCACTTTTATAATTTTTAAAACATTAATTGTCATTAATGTCACTGAATGTATTTTTTCGTAGCAACGAAGGGCATTTGACGTAATGTACTTGACGACGGGATATTATCAAAAATTATCAGTAGTAATTGCACAAGAGCTCTAAAATTATCGAATTTTTCCCCAGTGACACTTTGACAGTTTTAATTTCACAACCCGAAGGCGAGTGAAATTATGTCAAAGTTTCACGAGGGCAAAAATTGGATAATAATTTTAGAGATGGAGTGCAATTTGCTGCGATTATTTCATGAATAAAACTGTTCAAAACCAAAATTTTATTGTAATTTATTTATGTAAGTACAAATTAGTACAATTAAACACACAGTTGTTATAAATATTTGACGGTTGAAAGTCATCACTTTTATAATTTTTAAAACATTAATTGTCATTAATGTCACTGAATGTATTTTTCGTAGCAACGAAGGGCATCTGACGTAATAAACTTGACGACGGGATATTATCAAAAATTATCACTTTAATTTTTATTTCTGTAGTTTTCTATTGGTCAGAATCTCCTATGAATGAAATAATCAGTTTAATTTTTATTTCTATTAGTCAGAATCTCCCATGAATGAAATAATCGCGCTTATTTCATTAAAATATGAACACAATAAGATAAATTTGAAATAAAATAGTAAATAACATCTAAATATTAGTTTATTGCATGTATTATAATATGTTATAATGCCATATTACAAGGTATTTTACTTTCCCGCACGCCGTGCGGGAAAGTGCAACTTTCAGAAACGAAATGCGTGCGGGAAAGTGGCTCTTTTAGCACGGAAGTAGAAAAATATAATTATTTATTCAAATTTCCAGATATTCCAATGTGTTAATTTAATGATTTTTTTATCCACAAAAAATATGGTTATACCATTTATATTCTTCAAGAACCACAACCTCTCTCTTTTTATAAAATAAGAATGATGCGATGCTACGTCTTCTCTATCCTTTTTTATGGTGTTGAGTCGTGGATCTTGAACAAAGATATGTACAAAAAAAAGTATCTGAGCTGTAGCTATATCGGAGAATACTCAAGATCCCGTGAACTGACTAAGTCGCAAATGACGAAGTTTTTAAAAGCATGACGAAGAACCAAGAGGTACTGATCACCATCGAATCTCAAAATTTATCCAATAGTTAGGACGCACTAAGCGAAATGAATCCAGATGAGCCCTCCTACAAGTCATCCTGCAAGGAAAAATATTTGAAAAGCGAGGTCACGAAGAAGAAAAATCGAACCTGGTTACAGAACCTCAGAACTTGGTTCAACAAAACATATGTGCAGCTTTCTTGTGCTGCAGATATGATAAAGATTGTCATGATGATCGCGAATATTCGTCACGGATAGGAACATCAAGAAGAACCTTTTTAGCTAGATCTTTTGATTCATCATCATTCTCTTTGCCTTGTCCCTATGCGGGGTCGGCTTCCCTAATTGCATTTCTCCACACAATTCTATCTTGGGTCATATCAATGTTAATCCCCTTTACCAACATGTCCTGCCTTATGATCTCCCCCCAGGTCTTCTTTGGTCTTCCTCTCCTACTCCTTCCAGGAATCTGCACTTCAGCTATTCTTCGTATTGGGTGGTTAACGTCTCGACGTTGAACATGACCAAACCATCTTAACCTATGCTCTCTCATTTGTTCCTCTTTCTTTTTCACTGCCCAACATTCAGTTCAGTACATCATACCCGATCTTATGGCTGTTTTATAGAATTTTCCCTTCAGCTTCATTGGAATTTTTCTGTCACACAACACACCACTCGCTTCTTTCCACTTCATCCATCCAGCCCTAATTGTACTGCATGCATCTCCATCTATTTCTCCATTACTCTGTAATACCTATCCTAGGTACTTAAAACTATTGCTTTTCAGAATCATTCCACCATCCAAAGATACCATTTTATTTGTAGTAACCCCATCTTTAAATGAACATTTCAAATACTCTGTTTTTGTCCTACTAAGTTTTAAACCTTTTTCCTCCAGAGTTCGTCTCCACTGTTCCAGTTTGTGTTCTAAGTCTCTTTCACTATTTCCTACTAACACTACATTATCAGCATACATTAGGCACCATGGAATGCTACCTGTAGTTTCGCTGTTATCCGGTTCAAAACTAATGAGAATAAATAAGGACTAAGCACCGAGCCTTGGTGCAATCCTACTTTCACCTGATTCACTTAGCTAGATCTTTTGATTATGGTATGCAATTTTTTTTAGATACGGAAATATTATTGGAAGATTTGGCTGTTTTATTACATTTTTCGTTGCCCGTTACATAGGACTAGGTCATCTGCGTAGTCTCTCTTATTATTGATACGAGTTTTTTCAAATGTTATATACTCTCAATATTTTATTCATTTTTCTTATCTCGATATCGATGAGAACATAATAGTGCAGTCACTGAAGGTTTTCACCTCCGATTTCGTTGAACCTCCATCGATTTTCATGAAAATTGGTGAGCAGTTAGAGGACACCTCAAGGAACAAAGATAACATTATGCCAACTTGCGCTTTTACCCTGGGGGTGGATGCCACTCCTTTTCTGGGGTGAAAATTATTTTATTAAAAATAATACCATAAATCGATAGAGGTTACAAATTCTAAGTAAAATTTGTTATATTAAGTTATTAACATAAATCAATACTTTTTGATTTATTAAAGATTAAACATTTTATTTTTTCGTAAAAAAATGCATGTTTTTAAGCTGTTTTTCACGTATAACTCAAAAACTAGTAGCTTTTACAAAAACGTTATTCTTACCAAAATTGAAGATAATAAAAAATTGAATACACTATTCACTCAAAGTATTAAATTAATGGTAATTCAAAGTAAGTTATGGGTAATTGAATGTATATTTTTTTCGATTACTCAAATCTAAGTATTCAAGCTTAAATAACGGGAAAACGATGCATTTTATAAAATATGCCTGCTAAACACTTATCAAAATACTTCGGAATACCTAACAAATGAGCTCCAGAAGAAGTTAATATCATCAAAATTAAGCAAGTTATGATGAAACTAAGAGAACCCTTTCGAATTTTTTATAAAAAACTGAAAAATAAAACATACGCCATTTCCACAAAAATTAAAATTTATAGTAATCCTTACAAAATTTTCTTTGTATTAGTATAAGTAATGATTTTAACAATTTTCACCGGTTAAGAATGCATATAAAAGATATAATTTAAAAAAATCAGAATTTTTAAATTTATCGTAATTTTCATTTTCTTTTGATAATAACTATAAAAATACTCAATATACGTAAAAAATTGTAAATAACCAAATTTTAGTTTTTTCTATATCAAATATTATACTTTTTTACCATTTCTTTAGGGTGAAAAATAACCGAGATAGAAACGTTTAAATCTTAAATTTTGCTGCGAGAACCATGTAACCGAGGCCATTTAACCTTTGATTTTGAAAAAAGTAAGGAGTTAAAAGATTAAATTCAACGCGTTTTACTAGCCTTTGGAATTAGGAATTACCTTTCGAACCGTTTTTAGGTGCACCTGATATCTAAAAAATTAACGGAGTTATTAAAAAAGAACAATATCATTTTTTGGAAAAAATTTTAAAAGATAAGTTTGAAAAAAATTTTTGTGCATAAACTTTAATGCTATTAACTTGTTCGGTGTCTCATTTGATAGATATTTCAAGTACTTTCACAAATGTTTAATAAGTTTATGTTATATTTTCCCGACATTTAAGCTTGAATACTTAGATTTGGGTACTCGCCGAAAAAAATATGCATTCAATTACCTATAACTCACTTTCAGTTATTATTAAAAGGTTGTTTAGTAAGGAGTTTATTTAATATTTTATTAGCTTCAATTTTAGTAATAATACCTTTTTGTAAAAACTTATAGTTTTTGAGTTATCTATGAAAAATCGGTTAAAAACATGCATTTTTCGTAAGAAAAATTAAAATTTTTGATCTTTAATAACTCAAAAAGTTTTGATTTATTTTAATAACTTTATATAACAAATTTTGCTTACAATTTGACCCCCTATCTAATTATGGGGTTATGTTTAATGAAATAATTTTCACCCAGAGAAGGGGTGGCATCCACCCCCAGGGTAAAAGCGCAAGTTGGCACCATGTCAACTTTGTTCCTTGAGATATCCTCTAACCACTCACCAATTTTCATGCAAATCGATGGAGGTTGAACGAAATCGGAGGTAATAGCTCATATCCACCTTCAGTGACTTCACTATAACGGATGCAGAGCTGCCCGAGCGTATGAACCTTTTTTTTTTGTTCGGTTCCCTTTTCCGTTGTTTCATTTGCAGTATTGTGTTCAATGAATATATACCTGAGTATTCACTTGAAGCAACACTTGGAGGTAGGACGTTTTTGAAGAAAATATCACTTCAGTTAGTTTGCAGTATTTTGCTCAAGTGAATTTAATATTCAAAAGTAGTTTAGCAATTTTCTGGGGATTCTGTTCTCATGCATGCGGACCACGTGCCCTGCCCTATCTCTGCAGCCTAGTGCAGTGGTCGGCAAACTTTTTAGCCAAAGAGCCAAATATAAACATTACAATAATTTAAGAAAAAATTGGGGGCCAAATCTGCTTGTTCAGCAAACTTTTATTACACGAAATAAAACTAAAGCCCTACTACCTAGCCCCATCCATAACCCCCAAAAAATTAAAACGTGTTTTTTTCGTTTCTAACTTTACAGAAATTTTGGTACAAAATCCATTTTTTTTATGTTGATATGTAGAACCAAAAAGGGAAAGAACAGCAAACGTTAGCTTTTCAGCTAATCATAAGAATCAGGAATACTATTCCAAGCGTTGAAAATGATCATGTCTTCCTTCTCCAGGTAATTCAAAGCAGACCACTTGTGTTGTGAACATTTTTTTCTTCTCCAATATTTCCAATTCAACACGAAGACGTTCGAATTTAGAGCGACATACCTCCTTGTTCTTAAATCTGTACATATTTCAAAGCTATTAATGCAAATGTTAAAAAGAGAAAATTCCAACTCGCTTATCGTTGCATTAAGAGGAATTTTGACAAATGCTAAAGTTTATATAAGTTTTGTAAGTTTGTAAGATGTAGGTAATGTGTTTCCTACCAAGTTTTTTTTAATGAAAATATTATTGCTCTTTCCGTGAATATTTGTCCCACAGCCGCACCTAAGGAGCCAAAGAGCCACATGAGGCTCCGCTAGTGTTAAAAACTAGTTTGCAGTATTTTGCTCAAGTGGATACCCATATTAAGATTTAAAAGTATCGATAGATGCTCCCCAAAGCTTTATACCCCAGGCTGTGGGTGAAAAAACGTGATATAATTCAGGAATTTTTGAAACCTATCAGGTGTTGTAAAGGACGATGCCAGGAATAACTTCTACTAAAATGTAACCAAAAATATTGTGCGCTTTTTTTATATTGCAATTTTCATTTGTTAAATTTGCAATTTTTAAAGATTTTTAATTTTGCAGCTTAGGATATTCATTTTAGAGAAAAACTTTTTAATAGAAAGTTGTAGTGAATTAAAAAACCTACAATTTGAGCTATGGTAAGTTTAATTTCGTTTATTGGTTATTGCAAAACAGCCTGCGAAAAGTCCAAAATGGCCGTTTTTTACAATTGCATTATTTATTGTACAAATCATTTTTGTACATTTTTTAAAGCTTTAAAATGAAGATCTTTCAATTCCAAACATAAAAAAGTTGTAAAACCAGATTAACGAATTTGTTGCTTAGATATTATAAATTGTTTATCCCGAGAGGTCAAATGTCGAAGGCTATAACTTTTTGAAAAAAAAAAACGTAGAGAGTTGGTGAAACATCCAATCTCCTTCTAAATAGTTATATTTTCATATTCTGATGTAAATAAATGCGTAAAACATTTTTAAACCTCTAATTTTTGGGTTTGAAAATAAGGGGGCAAATTTCGTTATAAACATTTAGAGCTGAAGCGGCCCTGTACATCCTATGAGTTTTTAACTTACAGATTATTGTTGCTGAAGATGAAATGCAGATTTATAAGAAAATAAAAAAATTCTACGACCAACTGAAGCCGAGATAATTTTTGGGTTTGAAAATAAGGGGGCAAATTTCGTTATAAACATTTAGAGATGAAGCGGCCCTGTACATCCTATGAGTTTCTAACTTACAGATTAAAGTTGCTGAAGACGAAACGAAGATTTATAAAAAAATAAAAACTTTTACAACCCACTGAAGCCGAGATAATTGTTATTTTTCTCTTAAATCGTAGTGCCTTTATTTATAACAATTAAGCAATTATTTTACAGTCATTGACTAAAGAAGGACTTATCTTATCTTAAAATAAAACTTATTTTAAAATATAATATAATACATTTAATTATTAAAAATTATTTTTAAAATCGGTGCTTTTGCGAGCGGCCAAATTTTGCAAATCGCCCGGCACGCTTCAAATCCGCGCGCTCGGATAATTTTTACGTAACTTGTTTTAAATTTTGACAGAAAACAATTTAATAATATTACCATTATAATATACAGTCTGTTTAACACTGTATTTGTTTTTCTTGATAAGCTTTTATATGTGAAATCTCATTTCTGAAGAAATAATATTACAAAAATGATACATATATATGAAATATATAACTATATTTTTAATTTTCTCATTGGTATATAAATATAATAATAATAATGTTACTTCTTATTATACAATATAAAACTTTTTCTTCTTGTAGTGACTATCCGTTTTGGATGTTCGGCAAAGGATAGTCACTACAAGAAGAAAATTTTTATACTGTATAATATTCTTATTATACAATATAAAACTTTTTCTTCTTGTAGTGACTATCCGTTTTGGATGTTGGCGAACATCCAAAACGGATAGTCACTACAAGAAGAAAAAGTTTTATATTGTATAATAAGAAGTAACATTATTATTATTATATTTATATAACAATGAAAAAATTAAAAATATAGTTATATATTTCATATATTATTATATGTATCATTTTTGTAATATTATTTGTTCAGAAATGAGATTTCACATATAAAAGTTTATCAAGAAAAACAAATACAGTGGTAAACAGACCGTATATTAAAATGGTAATATTATTAAATTGTTTTCTGTCAAAATTTAATATAAGTTACGTAAAAATTTTCCGACGCGCGGATTTGAAGCGAGCTGGGCGATTTGCAAAATTCGGCCGTTCGCAAAAGCACCGATTTTAAAAATAATTTTTAATAATTAAATGTAATTATATTTTATAATAATTTTTATTTTAACATAATAGAAGTCTTTCTTTAGTCAATGACTGTAAAATAATTTCTTAATTTTTATAAATAAATGCACTACGATTTAAGAAAAAAAAAACAATTATCTCGGCTTCAGTTGGTTGTAGAAAATTTTTATTTTTTTATAAATCTTCGTTTCGTCTTCAGCATCTTTAATCTGTAAGTTAGAAACTCATAGGATGTACAGGTCCGCTTCAGCTCTAAATGTTTATAAAGAAAATTGCCCCTTATTTTCAAACCCAAAAATTATCTCGGCTTCAGTTTGTCGTAGATTTTTTTTATTTTTTTTTATAAATATTCGTTTCATCTTCAGCAACAATATTATGTAAGTTAAAAACTCATAGGATGTACAGGGCCGCTTCAGCTCTAAATGTTTATAACGAAATTTTCCCCCTTATTTTCAAACCCAAAAATTAGAGGTTTAAAAATGATTTACGCATTTATTTACATCAGAATATGAAAATATAACTCTTTAGAAGGAGATTGGATGTTTCACCAGCTCTCTACGATTTTTTTTCAAAAAGTTATAGCCTTCGACATTTGACCTCTTGGGATAAACAATTTATAATATCTAAGCAACAAATTCGTTAATCTCGCTTTACAACTTTTCTTTATGTTTGGAATTGAAAGATCTTCATTTTAAAGCTTTAAAAGATATAAAAAAATGATTTGTACAATAAATAATGCAATTGTAAAAAACGGCCATTTTGGACCTTTCGCAGGCTGTTTTGCAATAACCAATAAACGAAATTAAACTTACCATGGCTCAAATTGTAGGTTTTTTAATTTACTATAACTTTCTATTAAAAAGTTTTTCTCTAAAATCAATATCCTAATCTGCACAATTAAAAATCTTTAAAAATTGCAAATTTAACAAATGAAAATCGCAATATAAAAAAACGCGCACAATATTTTTGGTTACATTTTAGTATAAGTTATTCCTGGCATCGTCCTTTACAACACCTGATAGGTTTCAAAAATTCCTGAATTATATCCTGAAATCGACCTATTTTTCACCCACAGCCTGGGGTATTAACCACATCGAGAGTCTTTTGTAATAACGAAATAGCCGATAACATTTGTATATTATGTTGAAAGTATCATATGGAGGATCTGCTGACTATGGCTTCTTTGACGATTAAATGTGTTGGATCTTTTTCTAATTATTTTGAGATATTGTTGATAAAAATATTGTTACCAACTGGAAAATCCAGAAACCCAAAAAGGCAAGAAATTGAGCAAAATGGAGCAGAAAGCTTGATAAGGTTGAGGCCCTCTAAGGGCTGTTAATGATAATGATGTTGATAAAAATAAAATAAACAATTGCCTACGCGGAGTATTTTAGGTTTTTATAAAGTACACCAATCTTTGCGATTTTACTAGAAATACATAATAAACATTCTGAAACAGGACCAACAGTTTCTGTGATTGGTACTCCATATAATAAATAAATTGACGTATTATTATTCAATGATATTTAAAGTAAATTACAATAATTGGTTTTTTGGGTTATATTCAAAATTCAGAGTTGGCGCAATGATATAAAATGATTGTATTTCGAGACCAATATATTCATATAAATTTTACAAGAATGAAAAACCGCTAAACACCGTAAAAATTGGGGGCGCATACAATATTCCAGCTACAAAAGATCTGATATGAATATTACGTGGCGCGAAGATGTATTTTCATTTTGATGCAAAACAAAATTCTAGTTTTATTTTAAAATATTTTTTCATAATATTTGCTCAATTTGAAGTAAACGCGCCACAAAAGAGTAACTTTGATAGGTACAGTTTGAATTTTAAAACTCTTTTGTGGCGCGTTTACTTCAAATTTAGCAAATATTATGGAAAAATCTTTTAAAATAAATCTAGAATTTTGTTTTTTATCAACACGACAATACATTTTCGCGCCACGTAATATTCAGATCAGATCTATTGTAGCTGGAACATTGTATGCGCCACCCATTTTTACGGCGTTTAGCGGTTTTTTATTCTTGTATCAGGAGTTTTTCAAAGTTATTTATAAATTAAATGTATGAAGTTGAATGCAATGTTTCTCGATTAAACGTTAAGCTTTATAAATGGTCGCCTTTGTCGCATTATCTCCCAAATGATCTAGTGTCCATCGAATATACACTAGATTTTTTTCTATTAGAAATAGATTGAAAAAAATATTGGGATGGCTGGTAAATATTCTCGGATTGCCCGTTGCCAAATCAAATTTAGCGTCGTAACCACTACAACTACACAAACCATTTCGGGAATAATCGTTAATTGGATTATACTTTTGTAGCTTAATAACTTCTAAACGGCTTAACCGATTTTGATCACTAAACAGATCGGTTTATTTTTTCCACACACATACACATCCACAAACATTTTCCCTTTTTTAAATAGATATTGAGTCATATTTCTGAGCTCGGTAAGTTTTGAATAGTATAATAACCGATTTTCAAAATTAGACATGCGTTGGAAAGGTAATGATCAGTACTATTAGAAGCGGCAAAGGTGGGACTTAAATTTTCGAAGTTTTTGGGAGTTTTGGGGACGAGAACGAAAAACAGACTCTAAATAGGAAGGGCCGTAAAATCCACACCCTTGGACCAAAATGGATGGTTGACATATGAATGGGTGAGTCTTTTCCTGAAGTTTAAGATGGGTGTTGTGCCAATTTTCAATTCAGTCAGATTTAGAAAATCGAAAATTTCGTGTATACAGGGTGATTGATTATTGTGAGGAAGCTCAGTAGATCTGTTATAGTAAAAATTACAAAAAAAGTTATTGACAAAAATTGTAGGCAGCTTTAAACTCCACATTTTAAAATTAGTTAGAATCTTACAGGGTGTTCCATAATATGGTGGCAGACCAAACTTATGTTTTTTTAAATGGAACACCCTGTATTTTATTTTAAATTTGAAACCTGCTTCACTTCCACATCACAACAATGTAGAGTTTTATTATGTTATACCGGGTACTTAAAAAGTTATAGCCAATATTACCTGAAAATCGTATCAAGTTTAACTCCCTGTATAATTAAAAACGAGTACAGGAGCAATGATCTATTGCAACCATAGTTTTTTAATAATTGTTAAAAATTATAAAACATATTCGTTTTCATAATATTCGTTAAATCAAATACAGGGTAAGTCAAAATGCAAGTACATTCTTTTCTTGGTAATTTTAAATAGAACACCCTGTATTTTAAATCACTATCGAAAAGTACTAATATCGTACTTCAAATTTTATGAAGTGCTCCCTATACCTAAAGTTATCAGTTTTCTAGATATTTTTATTTTTCCATCAAAGTATTAATTTGGTAGATATTTTAACGTTTACCAATAATTATTGTGAGTTGGCCATGATTGATTTGTCAGAAACTGACAGTTTGACATTATTGTTTATTAATTCAGTAACGAAATAACGACACAGAAAAGAAAACAATTTATTTTAAATAAAATTTATAAAAAAAATAACCGACGCAAAATTAAAAAAAAAATAACAACACAAAAAAATAAAAAACAACAGTAGTTTTCACTTATCTTACTTAAGTAAGGTGTTCAAAATGACCTCCCAAAACATATATGCATACTTGAAAGCGGTCATTGAAAGAGTTGCTTACATTACTAAGCATTTGTAAAGAAATATTTTGAAATACAATTCGGATTCTATTTTTCATATCATCTCTTGTTGTTGCAGGTATTTTATATACTTCGTTCTTAACGTAACCCCAAAAAAATGAGTCCATTTTATTGAACTCTGGTGACCTTGGGGGCTACCTTACTGGTCCATCCCTTCCGATCCATCTTTCACCAAACTGATCATTAAGTTCACCACGTACTAATTCGTTGTGGTGCGCAGGAGCACCTTCATGTAGAAACCACATTTGTTCACGTATATTAAGTGGAACCTCTTCTAATAATATCGGTAACTGATTTACGATAAAATCTAAATAAATCTCACCATTTAAATTATCTTCAAAAAAATATGGTCCTACTACATGGATACCTCCCCACACATTTAGAGACCATCTTGTTTGACTATGTGTTACTATGTGGTATGGATTACTTGTTGAATAGTAGTGAAAGTTATGCCTATTAACAGAACCGTTTCGATGGAATGTAGCTTCATCACCAAATAGGACATAATCAAAAAAATCTCTCTGCTCATTAATTTTTTCTAAGGCCCATTCACAAAATAATATTCGTTTCTGAAAATCATCATTATTTAATTCTTGGTGCTTTTGAATATGATAAGGGTGCATCTTGTTTTTAGATATAATGTTTTGAACAGAGTAGTAACTAAGTTCTTGTTCATTGGAAATACTCCTTATACTTGTGTGTGGGTTTTCTGTAGCTGCCATCAACACACTCATTTCGTTTTCCTCTGTCACACTAGTTTTTGTTCGTTCATCTTGTTCATAATTCACAGAACCAGTGCGGTTAAATCGATCTTTCAGTTTTTCAAATGTATCTTGTCTAGGTTGCCGCCTATCTGGAAACCGTTCTTGATAAATTCTAGCTGATAGTAATGAATTTTTATTGCATTCCCCCAAAATCCAGATCATATCTACCATTTCATCAGTAGTAAAATTCATTATTGCTAATTTAAATTGAATTAATTACTGAATTACTAAATAATGATTGTTGCTAATTTGTGTAACGGTGTACCGCAATACTGAATTAATAAACAATAATGTCAAACTGTCAGTTTCTGACAAATCAATCATGGCCAACTCACAATAATTATTGGTAAACGTTAAAATATCTACCAAATTAATACTTTGATGGAAAAATAAAAATATCTAGAAAACTGATAACTTTAGGTATAGGGAGTACTTCATAAAATTTGAAGTACGATATTAGTACTTTTCGGTAGTGATATAAAATACAGGGTGTTCTATTTAAAATTACCAAGAAAATAATGTACTTGCATTTTGACTTACCCTGTATTTTATTTAACGAATATTATGAAAACGAATATGTTTTATAATTTTTAACAAATATTAAAAAACTATGGTTGCAATAGATTAATGTTCCTATGCTCTTTTTTAATTATACAGGGAGTTAAACTTGATACGATTTTCAGGTAATATTGATTATAACTTTTTAAATACCCGGTATAACATAATAAAACTTTACATTGTTGTGATGTGGAAGTGAAGCAGATTTCAAATTTAAAATAAAATACAGGGTGTTCCATTTAAAAAAACATAAATTTGGTCTGCCACCATCTTATGGAACACCCTGTAAGATTGTAGCTAATTTTAAAATGTGGAGTTTAAAGCTGCCTACAATTTTTGTTAATAACTTTTTTTTGTAATTTTTACTATAACAGATATACTGAGCTTCCTCACACTAATCAATCACCCTGTATATTAGTGTCGCGTGTAGGGGGGTGTGTGTGTGTGCCACTGACGAGGAGAACTGCCGTTCTCTGGTAATTTCATTTGAGTGACATTATTTTATTATTTTCCATAAGGTGTATGCGGTGTGCGTTAGAGTTTATTTTGGGTGTTATGTCTATATTATCAAATTATTTAAGGAATTCTATAAAAATACTTTAACAGGTAGTTTCCGAACGATACAAAAAGATAAAGTTTCGAAAATATTATGTTTCGATATTACTTCTCTAGAGATATTCGTATATATTGAATAAATGTCCAAAAATATTGTTTTTCAAGTATCGAAATGTTGCAGCAAAGGTAGATCTTTTCGTTATTATTCGCTGCAAAATATCCCTGAATGTGTGAATGCATACAAAGAACTTCAAATGTATGGATCTTTTGATTCATTTTTCATAGCATATTAATAATGAACAGTGCAATATATGTCCTGTTTATGACAAGAGAAGTGCATATTTTTGCATTGAAGTTGTCGTTTTGAAACATGAATCATACATGTTCAATACGGTTCGACACTTTGATAATGAAGCGGTGTTTTTTTAACTTTTTTTCGCGATGCGACATGTGCTCCATTTTTATCACCATCGACTATAGTAATACGTTTACATATGTATGTACATGTATTTTGTATATTTATTCTAGATGTATAACGATTTATGCGAACGTATGTGATACGACCGAATGCATGGACAAACATTTTTCGACTCCATCTTTGCAATCCTGAAAAAATGCTGAAAGCATAGTAATTCATTCGTTATCACGCGTCCCATTAATTTTCACTTATGAATGTATGAATAAAAAATGCACGTGTGCTGGACGTTTACTGTATTCTCTTTTTTTTTCATTTTTCAGGAAGGGGATTTCTCTCATTTATTTTTATAATACTGGAAAACGTGACAATAAAGAAGCGAAAATAAGATACTTTTACTGCCGTGTTGTAAATTTCGCTTGAAAAAAGATTTACACCATACGATGCCGTAGGGACGACGAAGTGTAAAGTTTTTAGAGTAAGAAAACTTTTAAATTTAAAAACAAAGCGCTTGAATACAATACACACATTTATTCCATTTATAATCTCTTTTAATATTAAACTTTACAATATAAGAACAGCTCATTAAAAGAACTATAAAAACATATTATTATGTTTTAAATAACGGTCCCCCTAGGTTTTATCCAGTTTCAAAGTTTGCTTAATTTAAAACAAAATAAAGTAGGCGTATGTTTTATTATTTGAATCTATATTGTTAGGCATCTAAAGTTGTTGAAAGAAAACAGCTGAATGATAGACAGCGTGATCATTGATAAAGGATCCAATAATGCGTATTATTACGAACGTCAGTTTAGTAGTGATGTTGAAAAAGTAACTATTCGTTACAAAGTACTCGTTACTCGTTACTTACGAATACCGAAAGTAACGATTACTACACAGAGAGGCAAATCGTTACTATGATTACTCTGATTACTTCGTTACTTCGTACCAATCGTATCAGAGCGAGTAACGAGTACTCTGATTACTTCGTTACAAAATACAAAAGTAACAAAAGTAATCATAGTAATCAAAACTTTTTTATCCCTTAAACAGATCGGTGAAGGTCGTTGTTATATCGGAATACCTATACAAGATACCTACCTACTGAGAAATACGATTCTCGATATGATTACCGGTACTCAAATACAAAACTAACAAAAGTAATCATAGAAATCAAAGTAACTAATACTGTAAATGATTACTTTATACAAAATACCTACCTACTGAGAAATACGATTCTCGATATGATTACCGGTACTCAAATACAAAACTAACAAAAGTAATCATAGAAATCAAAGTAACTAATACTGTAAATGATTACTTTATACAAAATACCTACCTACTGAGAAATACGATTCTCGATATGATTACTGTAGGCTATTGATTATGTACTATAGAAAGGAACTACAACGTTAACGGGGTTTTATTATTTCATATGGTCAATGAATCTCTATATATGAAAAAACCGCGGAGTGCTACCATTTAAAGGGGTGCGTTTTTGAGAAATGGGTGAATTAGTCCCTGGGCACAGGTTATACTAGGGTGAGTTCTATGCAATTTTGGTACAAACACGTCTAAATTTACTATCTAAATATAACTTTTTAAAGTCAAAGATACTTTTTTTTACAAAAATATATTCAAAAGAAAAAGCACAAAGAAACCCAAAAGAAAGAAATTTTGTTTTTTGCCCCATAATTTTTGTCCACGAGGATATAGGTATAGACATTGCTTCAGAGAAAAAAAACTTACATATTTTCTCTTTAAAATGATGTTCGGGAGAGGTCATTAGGATTTACAGTTTTCGAAATATGATTTTTCAAAGTTCGCCACTCACAGCAATTTTGGGCAATTTTCCTTGTTATTTCGCAAATATTGTTCTGTAACTTTTTTCTACGTAACTTTAGGTATATGCAATGGTACATGTAAGAGGAATAGAAATCAATTACCTTTAAAATGGTCTACTGTATAATGTTGTACGACTTATTTTAAAGAGATTATCTTTTTCAAGACTTTAATTTTAACGAGTTTTTATATTTTTTAAGATTATTTTTAAAATTTCCCATTATAACTTTTTTTTCTATATGGAATATATTATATAATAAAAAAGAAAGCTTATTCTGTTTACTTTAAAATGGTGTATTATAAAAAATTCTAGGGTTATTTTTGAATAACATATGCTTTTTCAAATTGTAATAAGTACTTGCAACGATTTTTGATTTTAGGTTTTTTTTTGTAAATTCCTTATTATAACTTTTTTATGAGATTGTGTGTTATGATTGAATCTTATTTTTTATAGGTAATACTTTGGATCCACTTGACTCGGCCGGGCAAACTTCAAAATATGGATTAATTCCAATATTTACTGTCAAAGCTCCTGCACCACAAGCTTTGCTTGAAAAAATAGCATGTAAATGTACCAAAGGATGCACAAAAAACTGCGGTTGTAGGAAGATAGGAATTAGTTGTTCAATATTCTGCAAAGGGTGCATGTACTAATTGTGGGAACTCTAAGATAACTGAGGTGTCAGAGGAAGATATTGAAGCTAATGCTAACGAAGAGATGGACTTTGATTTTGAAATATTTTTAAATGTCAACGTTTAAATAATTTTAACTAAAGTGATGTTTTTTAAGACTAATGTTTATGTAACTTTTGTAAAAAAAATAATTTTAAATAATACAGGTAAAAAAATATCAACGAATCACTCGGTTTCCATTATGTATTTAAATAGAGATTATATACCATTTTAAAGAACAGAAAGTAAGCCCTCTTTGTTTTGCGCAATATATAGATAGTATATTGTATATTCATGTACAAGAAAAGAAAAGTTATAATGAGAAATTTCAAAAATAATCGTAAACAATGTAAAAAATAATATTTTTTTATATTAGGTATTGTATAATATATAACATATTATATAATAATTTTATTTTATTTTTATATTATAATATAAAAAAATCGTTAAAAGTATAAAAACTTGAAAAACCATAATCTCTTTAAAAAAAGTCGTACAACGTTATACAGTAGACCATTTTAAAGGTAATTGATTTCTACTCCTATTACGTGTACCATTGCATATACCTAAAGTTACGTAGGAAAAAGTTACAGAACAATATTTGCGAAATAACAAGGAAAATTGCCCAAAATTGCTGTGAGTGGCGAACTTTGAAAAATCATATTTCGAAAACTGTAAATCCTAATGACCACTACCAAACATAATTTTAAAGAGAAAATATGTAAGTTATTTTTCTGTGAAGCAATGTCTATACCTATATCCTCTTGGACAAAAGTTATGGGACAAAAAACAAAATTTCTTTCTTTTGGGTTTCTTTGTGCTTTTTCTTTTGAATATATTTTTGTAAAAAAAAAGTATCTTAGACTTTAAAAAGTTATATTTAGATAGGAAATTTAACCAGGAATAATTTTTATGTAAACGTGTTTGT
Organism: Diabrotica virgifera virgifera; assembly: GCF_917563875.1. Taxonomy (NCBI): domain Eukaryota; kingdom Metazoa; phylum Arthropoda; class Insecta; order Coleoptera; family Chrysomelidae; genus Diabrotica; species Diabrotica virgifera. The sequence goes on from NC_065449.1 coordinate 113,037,827, forward strand.
ACCAAAAGTGCATAGAACTCACCCTAATGTAACTTGTGCCCAGGGACTAATTCACCCATTTCTCAAAAACGCACCGCTTTAAATGGTAGCACTCCGCGGTTTTTTCATACATAGATGTCCATTGACCATATAAAATAATAAAACCCCGTTAACGTTGTAGTTCCTTTTAGCTATCTTATTTTGAATATAATCAATAGCCTACTGGTACTTAAATACAAAAGTAAAAAAAGTAATCATAATAATCAAAGTAACGAATACTGTAAATGTAAATAATTACTAAATACAAAAGTAACGATTTGTAACGAATACTCGAAAGTAACTATAATCAACATCACTATGTTTAGTAGCTCAGCTATTATACTAAAACTGATTCCATGACATCTTGTAACGCGATAGTTCATAACCCGACAAATGGTAACGGACAATTCGTAACGGCGACACTTCGTAACGGCCACAGTTCGTAACTATACATATTCGCAATGGTACAATTTGTAACGCCAACATTTATTTTTTTAGCAAATTTAGTATTACTGAATTTAATAAAAAATGCATTTTGCATACATTCCTATATTAAAAGTACTTTTTTTAAGACCACTTCTTTTTCGATACATTTCACATATTTGTATTTTTGCATCTTGTGAATACAATTAAAGAATTTTTTAAAAATTCTCCAGCGCGTTACAAAATCACATGGGGACATACCTTGTACCCTGCAAATGTACCCCTAACGTATATGAACTATTAATACAGGGACGTGCGTTGGGGGCAGTCCGTAAAAAAATCTATCAGAAAAAACTGAAAACGTCAGATTAAGCCTAAGACAAAGTAAGTTAAATACATGAAGAACAGTGTATATTCCAAAAATCTTATGATTTGATCGGGGCATAAAGAAATGGATGAGTCACAAAATTTCACAAAAAAGTGAATATTTCACTATCCCCCACTGAGGTGGATGGGGGTTACTTTAAAATCATAAAGAGGAACCCCCATTTTTTATTGCAGATTTGGATTCCTTGCGTAAATTTTTTTGGAGAATTTTTCGAATTATCGATAAATGGCACTATAATCGGAAAAAACGAGTTTTGGAAATGGAAAATCATATTAAAATGAAAAATCCCCACTAAAATGAAAAACTTAATTTATTTTTTTTTGTTTTGTTTTCAGGACCTAATCTTCACAACTCAATTGGTCCCCATGCCGATTTAGTAACTGCAAATTTAACATCCAATGCTCCAGTACTATTACAACTCCTAAGGTCGATTCGCATTTTACGGAACGTCAACGTTCCGTCACGGACCGGCCACGTCCCGTCAAAATATTCTGTAGTGTAGTTTAAGCCAGGTTGTTCTTACATGTCGGCATCGTCACGGAACGTCCTGGCTTAAAATACACTAGAGAGTATTTTGACGGGACGTTGCCGGTCCGTGAGGAGACGTTGACGTTACATAAAATGCGAATCGACCTTTTTCATATGATTAATAAATTTTAATACCAGCCAAATAGTATCTACTGTTTTATTCACTGTCACTAACGACTGCCAGGAGGTTCGTCGATATATACCAATTTTTATAGAGACGACAAAGAAACCGGTTTTAGAAATATTGCTTTAAAGAAAACTAAATGTCCTTTTTGAAGTTCTATACTGGCGTTGTATCACTTTTTCTCTATAATAAAATGCTGAGGCGAACGCCACAGAAGTAGTGTCACTATAACGCGTCACCAGAGTAGCGCCAATGGCGTCACATTTTAATGGAATTGAAAAAGTTTACATGTTCTAGAACTGACTCCCTCGTCGCGTCAATGGACTCTTTCAATTGTTTACAGAGACTTACTAACAACTAAAAGGAGTTCTGTAAATTTGTTAAAAATTGAGTAAAGACACATAATTTAAAATTGTTAAAATAAATCAAGTAAATTTTGTAAATCGATAATTGTAAAAAAAATCGAAAAATAAAAAAAATATTAGATAAAGTATAAAGTAATTACTTTATTCAATTATAAAAATATTTAAAATTTAAAATTACATGCAACATAGTACGAAGCATTCCGCCAGTTTTCAATACTAGTCTAGGTGCCAAATAGAGGTCACCGTGTCATTTTCAATTCTGATGGACAAGCTCAACGGTTTCTTATGTATTTTTGGCTGCTGATTACGAATTTCGAGGGTGGATTTCGATCCGAGTGGTCAAAAAGTTGTTATAAACAATTTAATTGTTTATAAATTGTTTATAAGGCTCTGGCTCATAAACTATAAGAGATAAAAAATAATGTTTCAAATAAAATTTGTTCGTTAATAAAAAACGAAGAAAAAAACGTTTACTAAACTTAAATCCAATAATTCTAACTCAAGATATTGTAACATAACTGCACAATGTAAATTGCAAAATAAGTATTTTTCGAAGCTTTATCGATAGTAACTCGGCTTCTATGCATGCAAATGAGCCTTAGAAGGTATCCATTTTAAAGCTTCATTAATAGGCTTCTAAACAGGGTTTGTTAAATTACTTGATCTTCATTTGTTTTAAAGTTATACCCATTTGAAGTAATAATTTTCTTAAAAAAATTGTACATTAATTTGTTTATACGGGTTTCGAGCAAATTTAAGCTATAAACATATATACTTTAATTAACAATAATGATATAAGAACTCAAAAGGAACATTTTGAGCTTACGAAAATGTCTTTCAAGTTTATTTTTGGCCAAGATATCGATATTTTAATAGTGCGCTCTGAGGCGCAAGATCGGCTCACCGCGTAAAGGTTCACGCGGTAACTTCTCGATGCAAATTATAATTTCTATGTATATATACGTTATCTTCTTTTTCATTTTTGAAGATCGTATTAAAATTTTATCATATAATTCTTATAATTAAATCATCATACTGTACCTCGTATCACCTTTCATTCTATTTGCTTTGTCTTCTATTTTTTGTACTAAATGAGAAAAAAAACATTAAAAACTAATATTTCAGAAATAGAACTAAAAATTAAGTTGATATTATTTATTAATACTATTTTTACAAACTTTTGTTTCATGCATCTGAATCGAGATATACAGGGAATCTCAGCTTTTTTACATCTGCATAAGTTCTTAGAGTAATTTTTACAGTTACATGGTGGTACTAAGTCTGTTCTTGTAGGCAGTAAAACTAAAACTTTCTGGGGCTTCAGAGTCTAATTATCTATATGATATAGATATAGTCTATCTATATCATATAGATATACAGTGGATAGTATCCATATAAAGTGGATCTAGTTCTTTCACAGCATCATCAAGGCACGTCAATTGTGTTTATGCCGCCACAACATAAATGCTCGTTTAATATGCAATGATGATGCTTCAAAATAACTCGATCCATTTTTATATGGATATCACATATTGGCTCATTTGCATGCGTAGAAGCCGAGTTACGATCGATAAAGCGTCGAAAAATACTTATTTTGCAATTTGCAATTTGTATTGTGCAGTAATTTTACAAAATCTTGAGTTATAATTGTTGCATTTCAGTTTAGTAAACGTTTTTTTCTTCGGCTTTTATTAACGAACAAATTTTATTTGAAACATTATTTTTTATCTGTTTTATTTTATGAACCAGAGTCTTATAAACAATTAAATTGTTTGTAACAATTTTTTGACCACTCGGATCGAAATCCACCCTCGAAATTCGTAATCAGCCGCCAAAAATCCATAAGAAACCGTTGAGTTTGTCCATCAGAATTGAAAAGGACACGTTGACCCTTCTGGCGCCTAGACTATACCCGCTGTACCTTTTTTTGCTAATGGGTTATTTAAGTTTATTAATGATACATAACTGCGAAAGCAACAATAATGTGTTTCTTGTGATGGCTATTTTGCACAAAAATAGAAATAATTTACTTCAATAATACGTCCAGGAGGCTTTAGACATAGTCATCTATCATAATTATTTACAAAGCTTGTTAGTTTCCGCAGCAATATTTCCATTTCGTGCAGGTTATAACTTCACTAATGCATCGTTGCAGAGCGAATAGTGTAACTCTCAGTCGAAGTTCCTAGGTGATGTATGAGAATGCTAAATTAGTCCACCATTAGTGGACGGCTCGAACTATCCCGAACAATAAGATCCAACGTTGAATTAGTGAAATACATTATCTTAAAATATTACTAGGAACAATTTGCCGAATACATCCCGGCCAACTAAAACTTTCAAAATGGTGGTGCATGCAGCGTAGAGGGATTAAAATAGGCTGGAAGCTTATCAGATTAAATTCGAATTTAAAATGATATGATGCGATATCACAACGACGGCGAACTTATAGCATACATAATCAGAGGTAAATTTTATCATAAATAGATTAACCGATAAGGGTCAATAATAATCATCCATAATAATAATTCTAAATAATATGGTGATTTCATACTGTGGACAATTTCGATTTAATGTTGTACTAAATAATATGCTCCGAGGAATCTGTTGACAATATTTTCAAATTGATTTTTTCTGCTTAGCAGAGCCCTTTAACTAAACACTTCGTCCAGAACACGATTTTATATCATTAAGCTTTTCTTACCATAATTTCATTTAAAGTTTTAATAAAACCGTTCATGTGACCATCTGGCTAAAGTGTGGTGTTAGGGATTTGAGTCGCGAAAGCGTCCCTAAAGTTACTTAAGGCGGGTTATGACAGCCCTGGCATTAAGGCTATCTTCTCCCGGTGAGGGTGGTTATCCCTTATCCGAGGGGTGGAATAATTGATACGCTTTTACTTGTTGAGTTGTTTTATTTACACTCGCATGAGCATAAGCTGGTAGCACCGCACCCAAAGAACGTCTCGTGAAGAAAAAGAGACACTATCTTTAATGTGGAAATATTACGTCTGATCACCAAAATAGAATGACGAATGTCTAATATAATAATAAGAATTCCCTTGTTATAGTTTTGCTGTTTATATATTTAGAAATGCCTATTCAGCATCGACCATGAAAAGTGTTTATAATTGCCTCTGCAATTATTAGTGAATCGTGATCTAGGATAACAATATTTATATAATCGAATGAAGGTTGTAATATTGTTATGATGACATAAATAACTGAAAGTAATTATCGTAGATAATTACAGGGTGTTTTTAAGATATATCTACTGAGTACAGATGAATTCTTGTACACCTTCCCTTTTTAGGAATTTTCCGACTACGGGGAGGGAAATTTGCAAGTCGTGCTACCAACCCATACTGTGTTGTAATCAATACAAAAAATTTATTTTATATACAACTTCCTAAGCCTACGCAAATACATAAATAATATAAAATGTTCGTTTAACAACATTGTTTCGTAACACTTGTCACTCACTGTGTTTTCGGATTGTAAGCATATAATCTATTCTTATGTATTTCCTTGATTTTGTTTTCTATTCTGATTTTACAATTAACGTTATTTACTTCTGTTATCGTGAAAGGACCTACATAAAGACTATCAAACTTACCATTCTCTTCCCTTTTTACAAGGACTAGGTCTCCTATTTTAAAGTGTTGTGGTGTTGCTTCGAGCTTATTCTTTTCTTGCCGCTCTTTTTTGTGTTTTAATAAGAAGGTTCTGGCTCTCTCGTGTGCGCTTTGTAGTTTGTATCGTAACTCATTGTAGTAGGCATCTATATTGTAACATGGTTGAATCTCATGTGTAAGGTCTTCCGGTAGGTTAACCTTCCTGCCATATAACAGTTCGAACGGTGTGTATCCATGATACGCGTTAGGAGTTGTATTGTAGCAGTATGTGAACATTCTGCAACACACATCCCAATTTTCTCTGTCTTCGTCTATGAATGCTCTTACGTACTCGTTCAACGTTCTGTGCAGTTTTTCGCAACTTCCAATGGACTGTGGGTGGTATGCCGTTGAAAAGTTGTGTTCTATTTTTAATAGCTTTGTTAATTCCTGCATTACTTCGTTCTTATACTCTGTGCCTTGGTCTGTTCTTATTTGCTTCATGAGTCCGTATGTTGGTATGAAATGATCAAAGATTCCTCTTGCTATTGTCTCTGCTTCTTTATTGCACACTGGTATCCTGACCGCGTATTTTGTCAGTTCACACAACATTGTGATACAGTATTTATTACCTTCATTACTTCTCGTGAATGGACCTATTGTATCTATGTATACTATGCCCCATGGTTTGGAAGATGTGTCCGATATCACGAACTCTTCGACATGTGTTCTTTTCGGTTTGTTAATTTGACATTTGTGGCATTGTTTTACGTATTTTCTTACGTCTTTTTCCAAATTTTTCCATCGGAATCTTGCCTTTAGCTTCTTAATTAGTCTGTTATTCCCTAGGTGTTCTCCGAACATCGGGTGATTATGGTATTCTCCTATTAATCTGTGTTTTTCTTTGTCATCTTTTATTGTTTCTGGTACTTCACATATGTATATTTCTATATTCTTAAATTTTTTATTTCCTTCTTTAATAAATTCATCAATTGTGCACATTTTAAAAATAATATCATTTACGTATATTTTTACTTTACGTACTGCATTCTCTACCGCCAGCTTATCAAGCTGTACCAACGCTTGGTTTAAATCGAAATGATTCAATCCTGTGGCTATGCTTTCGCTGCATTTTATTTTGTTTTTGGCCCTAATGCTCAGTCTTGGTGAGATTAGTTCTGCTCCAAAGGACAAAATTGGAAGTCTATGCGCCTCTAAATTATTTAGTACCTTCCTTACTGTCTGTTTGGTGGCTTCTGGCTGTAGTGCGAGTTCACTTTCAGCCTTTGTTTGTCTTGCTTCTTTCTCCTTTTCTTTTGCTTGAGCTCTTGTTATAGCTAGTATATGGGCGTTGTCTATGTATAGGTTTTTTAGTTGATGCAATGTTATTCTTGAAAGGCTGTCTGCGTAGTTACTTTTCCCTGTTATATACTCTATTTCGAAGTCATATTCTTCTAGGTCTAATCTGATCCTCGTGAGTTTTGAGGTTGGTTCCTTCATTGCAAATAGGTGTGTCAAAGGTTTATGGTCTGTTTTTACTTTGAATGTTGGTGCTCCATATAGATAACATTTAAAATAATTAATTCCCCAATGAATCGCTAGTAATTCCTTAACGATTATAGGTTTATTACATTCTCCTTTACTAAAACTTCTTGATGCATATGCTATAGGTAGGTCAATTCCGTTGTAATCTTGACTTAGGATTGCTGAACAACTCTCATTGGATGCGTCTGTTGTTAAGATAAACTGTTTGTTGAAATCAGGATATTTTAAAATTGGTGGTTTCGTCAGAGATGCTTTAAGCTTTTCGAATGCTTTTTCACACTCCTCGGTCCACGAAAATTCTACTCCTTTCCTCGATAATTTGTTGAGTGGTCTGCATATTTCCGCAAAATTTTTTATAAAACGTCTGTAATAGTTGCAAAATGCTACAAATCTTATTGTTTCTTCCGCTGTCTTAGGTGTCGGATATTGTTCAATTGCTGCATACTTCGCTTTGTCTGGTGATACTCCCTCTTGAGAAAGATCATGTCCTAAATATGTTACTTCCCTTCTAAAGAATTGACATTTTCCTGGGTTAAGTTTCAAATTGAATTTTCGACATGTCTCGAATGTCTTTTTCAGGTTGTCTAAGTGATGTTTTTCGGATATTCCAATTACTACGATATCGTCCATGTAAAGAAATGCTTTGTCTGGTGTTAATCCTGAAAATGCTATTGACATCATTCTTGAAAAGCTATTTGGGCTTACATTTAATCCAAAAGGTAATCTGGTAAATTGAAATGCTCCATTTTCTGTGCTGAACGATGTGTATTTTCTCGATGATTTTTCTAATGGTATCTGGTGAAAGCCTGACATTAAGTCTATAACTGAAAACCATTTTGCTCTTCCTAGTTGATCTAATATCGTATCTATTCTTGGTAATGGAAATTTGTCTGTAACTATCTTCTTGTTCAGTTGTCTAAAATCTATGCATAATCTCCATGCTTTTCCTCCATCTATAGCTTTTTTCGGTACCAGTACTACTGGGCTGTTGTACTCGGATGTAGATGGTTCTATGATTCCTTGGTCTCTTAGGTTTTGTACTTGTCGATTTAATTCCTCTGTTTGCGCATGAGGTGTCCTATAATTCTTGATATATACCGGAGTTTGGTCTTTAACTCTTAGTTTTTGTTCGTAGAAATTGTTACAGGTTAACATATCATGCCTTAGGGCGAATATGTCTGAATATTCCTCGCATAACGATACTAAGTTGTCTCGTATGTATTCTGGTATGTCTAATTTCAGTGATTCTCGTAATTCTTTTTTTCTGTCCTTGCTGTCGTTGACTAGCCTATATATATTGAATAGTTTAATATCCAACGTCCTGATTGTGCTTGCGTCTACATTTACTGTTTCGTACGTTGTGTTCAAAATTTTGATGTATGGATTATTACTTGAAATAATTGCTCTTGCTATGAATATTCCTGGTTGTATTTCTTGCTGTTCCACTATCCTGTCTTTCTTTAACGTTTGAAAAATTTTTACGATTCTGTAAATTTCACATCTAGGCGGTATTATTATGGTGTCATTGTCTATATTATCCAGAATTTTCGTACTAATGTAACAATCGTTGTCCTCTTTAATGTGCATTTTAAGGTTTGCGTAATCTAGTATACATTAAAAGTTAGAAATAAAGTCTCTCCCAATGATTCCGTCTGTTGGAATTGGAAAGTTAGGTTCTACCAATTGAAAGATGTGTTCGAATCGAGTTCCTTTTACTTCGAGAGTTGTCTCAACTTCTCCCATTGTTTGCAACTCTCCTTTAGTGACTCCTTTTATTTTCGCCTTTGTGTTTGGCTTCACCTGTTCCTTTATAAAATCTTGTGAACATTTTAGTATTGAAATGTCAGCTCCTGTGTCTATGATAAAAGTGCTTGTGTTTTCAAGAATTCCTGTTTTCATTCGTACAAAGTTCGTTAGGTTTAGGTCGAAGTTGTAAATGTTATATTTTATTTCTGCCTGTGTGCTTCCAACTTCTTGTTCATTCAAAACCCCAACTGCTGGTTTTCTTGCTCTTCTTGACTGTCCTCTATTTCTAGTAACCTTACGTTCCTGTTACGTCCGCCTCTCTGGTTTCCTCTGTATGTTTGATTGTTAAATTGTCTGTATCCTCTGTTCGAATAATTTCGTTGATTGTCCGTTGCTTCTCCTTCGTTCCGTTGTCCGAAGTTATTTCTTCTTCCTCTGTCATATTTGTTATGGTATCCTCTTCTGTATTGCTGCTGTCCTCTCCTATTCTCGTAGTTTGTCCTATAATTTAAGACTCTTCCTTGTGCGTTTTGTTCAGTCGTATCGATCGACAAAAATTTAGATACTACTTCCTGCGGTGATGTAAAGTTACCTGCTTCCAGTATTAGCTTAGCTTTCTCTGCATTAGCGTTTCGTTTCATTGTTGTTACTACTGCTTCCGTCGTATATTTCTTTGCTATCTTTGCCACTTGACTATAAGTCAAGTGGCATTCCTTCCGTTATGTATGCTACTTTTAATTGTTCTGCTAACTCTTCCACTTCAGATGCGTACACTGCTGCATCTCTATGCCCTTGCCTTTTTTTGGCTAATTTGGCTATTAAATTCTTCGGATTATCACCTTTTAATTCTTTCTTTAGTGCTTCAGCTATCCGTGGAATCGTATCTTCTGTGGTTATTAGGTTCCTAGCCTTATTGGTGAGTCGCGTTTTTATTAGCGTTACAGCTGTGTCTTCATGACCTTCTTCCAATTTTCCAAGTAGTTCTAATGCGTCTAAAAATGGTTGTAATTTCCCTGCGCTTCCATCGAACTCGTTGGGCAATATCTTGCTTGCGATATTCAAAAATTCATTGATTGTCAAAGCCATGTTTAATATTGTTATATCTTGTTTTATGTCACCTTTTTCCTCTTTTATTCCGTCGTTAATTATTTCTTCTTCTCCTTCCTCGTCGCTTTTTCCTTCTTCTATTTCCTCATCGCTTTGTTCCTCTTCAACTTCCTTGTCGATTGGTTGATGTATTGAACTTGGAACCACTGTTCTCACATTTACTGCTTGAAATGATCGTATAACTTTGTCTCTGATTTTTCCAAAATATTTGTTGCACGATTCCCTTTGTTTGTCCGAAAGTGCTTCCCAGTTTTTCCTAGTCAATTGCGTGAACTTGTTATAAGCTTTAATTAGCTGTGTCGTTACTTCTTCCTTTATGTCCTTAGATTTCGGAACTTTTTTCTTTAAGACTCTTCTGCTTTGCCTGTCTATTTCTTGTGCAATTTCCTCAACTATTTTGACAAAAAATCTTCCCAAGTAACTTTGTTGCTACTCATTTATACATAATTTTTTTCAGCTCCTGCACTTCTTAGCGAAAATATAAATTCGATAGTCTTACGGTGTATATAGATATGTAGTATATAGATATACAGTAAAAAAATATGGAGATAAAATAATACGTCAATATATGGTAAAAATATGTAAAAATTGCAGTGGTAATAAAAAATTCAAAAATAAATAACGTTATATTAACCCTTGTAAATAAGTAGTTAGAATAATAATTTAAATGTATTATGCATATAGCGCATATTTGTTATATATCGTATATTTATTTTGATAGGTATATTTACGATAGCAAATATTAAAATCATAAAAAATTGCAAAAATGTACTAAAAATCAGTAGTCAAATAATAAATGAATAAAAGTCAGCAAGGATAAAGTATACGTTGATAAATATGTAAAAAATCATATAAAATTGTATCATTGCGTCCTATAATAACTTAATATGAGGGTAAAAAAAATCTTTGTATATTGATAAATATTGGTAATAGAATAGAATAATTAAGTAAAAATAGGTAAACTTGAAACATATATTAATGTAATTAAGGTAGCACATAATGTTTATACTTTATACTTTATACTTTATATTAATCAGGAAATACCATAAAAATAGCTAATATGGACTTACTACTTTTACACGTCTTTGTTCGTATCACAAGTCCTCGCTGCACGTTCCATAGCATTGTCCACTTTCCATTGTCCCACGATGTTCCATCTCCATACTATTCCCTTTTCAGCTCCGCGTCGGCCTGATGTCTCCATCCATTTTACATACCACACTGTTGTCTAAGGTGGTCTAGGTGCCTGAACATTGACGTGTTTTCTCATTTCTCGTTCTAGACTGCTAGTTCTGAGTTCTCGCCTGGTCTTGGATCGCCATATGACAGCCCTGGCATTAAGGCTATCTTCTCCCGGTGAGGGTGGTTATCCCTTATCCGAGGGGTGGAATAATTGATACGCTTTTACTTGTTGAGTTGTTTTATTTACACTCGCATGAGCATAAGCTGGTAGCACCGCACCCAAAGAACGTCTCGTGAAGAAAAGGAGACACTATCTTTAATGTGGAAATATTACGTCTGATCACCAAAATAGAATGACGAATGTCTAATATAATAATAAGAATTCCCTTGTTATAGTTTTGCTGTTTATATATTTAGAAATGCCTATTCAGCATCGACCATGAAAAGTGTTTATAATTGCCTCTGCAATTATTAGTGAATCGTGATCTAGGATAACAATATTTATATAATCGAATGAAGGTTGTAATATTGTTATGATGACATAAATAACTGAAAGTAATTATCGTAGATAATTACAGGGTGTTTTTAAGATATATCTACTGAGTACAGATGAATTCTTGTACAGGGTTTACACGATCCGGGTACTTAGTCCAAGTCTACTTGGATGCTGCGCGCGCATAACTTGGAAGCTACATTGATCGTGTCACCTATTCGTCCAAGTACACTTGTATCAACAGGTTCTATCCAAGTTGACTACGATGCTGGCCAACTTTCTTGGATCCAAGTCCAGTAGAGCGTCGATTCTTCTTCTTTAAGTTCCATCTTCTATCGAAGGTTGGAAATCATCATGGCAATGCGGACCGTGTTGACTGCCGCTCTAAATAGCTCTGCACTACTGCATTCGAGCAATTCTCGTAAGTTGTTAAGCCAGGATGTTCTTCGTCTTCCCACATTTCGCTTTCCTCGGATTTTGCCTTGCGTAATAAGTTGTAATAATGAGTATTTTTGCCCTCTCATCACATGTCCCAAGTACTCAAGCTTTCGTCTTTTCATAGTTAGTATTATTATCGGTTGATTTCCTATCTTTCTAGTTACTTCCATGTTCGACATTCTTTGAATCCATCATATTTGTAGGATTCTTCTGTAACACCAAAATTCAAAGGCGGCCAACTTATTCAAATGGACTTGTTTCAATGTCCACGCTTCCAAGCCATAAAGAAGAGTAGAGAACACGTAACATCGAAGCATCCTTAGGCGTAGTTCTAACCTTATACCCCGACAACAAAGAAACTTTTAAGTTTAATGAATGATGGACGTGCTATTTCAATACGTGTCTTAATTTCTTTGGTTTGGTCTACATTTGATGTTATCCATGTTCCTATTAAATATTTGTAGTTATCCACACTCTCAATTACAGTATCTTCAATAGTAAATTGGATATTTGCGTGTGCTGATTTAGCTATGATCATGCATTTAGTTTTCTTTAAATTCATCTTCAGTCCGTACTCATGACAGCGTTCATTAAGGCGTTGCATTACGTTCTGTAAATCATTGTTGTTATCCGTTATTATTACTGTATCGTCTGCAAAACGTAAGTTGTTCAAAACTTCTCCATTGATAGATATACCTTCGTAGAGACAGCGTCGATAATCCGAACTAATTGGTACATAGGTAGTACGGACTATAAAATTGTTCGGATTATCGAACATATATTCAAAATACAAAGCTCATAAACATAGTACATATGTACATACGTTTTAGTTACAAGCAATAAAACACCTGCATAATAAACAAATATATTGTATGTATTTCTGCAAGAACAAAACAAAAATTTAAACTCTAAAAAAATATGTATGTACATACATACTCGAATACACAATAGATACATTTGTAATAAGTTTAATTTGTTACATGAATATAATCTGAGATCTTTTTTTGAACTAGTGTGACTGCTCTTTTCTTTGCTGCCAAATCGCGGATTCTTTTCAGCACTAGCAATTGCGCCGAATTAGACTCCATTTCATAGCAGTTTCCAATGAGTTAAATGCATCGGAATGTGAAGGCTTTGGATCATCATTATCATGGTCATCGTCCTGCTATCCTCGGCATTATCGTCAACAATATTAGAAACGATATCGACAATTTCATCGTCCTCATAAATTTGATATCCTTGTAGATTAGGATCGAATTCGATCCATTCATTAACATCCTGTTCGTCACATTCTTCGAACCCAGGTATACTTTGACATATTGCAGCGATATCTGTCATATTTTCGCCCTGAACGTATCATATTTTTAATTTTATAATTTTTTGCGTTTGGATTAGCGAACGTTCGGATTACCAGGGTTTGGATTATCGACGCTCTACTGTAGTGTCGAAGTGTAAAATTAAAATGGCGTTGTTGGAAAATCGAAAACGACATGTAAATACAAAAAGAAAATGGTCTGAAAGGAGAGCGTTAGATTCATGGAGCTATACGAAGCTGAGAAGGCATTATGTAAGGTCCGGATAAAGGAATATAAAAATATGGAACTTTCATTTTTAGGAACAATTTAATTTAATTAATTTAATTAATTTAATTAATTTAATTAATTTAATTAATTTAAATAATTTAATTATTTAATTAATTTAATTTATTTAAGTAATTTAATTAATTTAATTAATTTAATTAATTTAATTAATTTAATTAATTTAATTAATTTAATTAATTTAATTAATTTAATTAATTTAATTAATTTAATTAATTTAATTAATTTAATTAATTTAATTAATTTAATTAATTTAATTAATTTAATTAATTTATTTAATTTAATTAATTTAATTAATTTAATTAACTTTTTTATTATTATTAACGCCAACAGCTTTTAAAAAGAGCCAACAGTTAAATTTAAAATTTCGTAAACATTATTGGATACTGGGCAGAACATCGAAGTTGTCTATACGTAACATACTGTTGGTATATAATACAATACTCAAACCGGTCTGGACCTATGGGATCCAGCTATGGGGTACAGCAGCAAAATCCAACATATCCATAATGGAAAGATTACAATCCAAAGTGTTACGCTCTATAACAGACGCCCCATGGTTCGTGTCAAACAAAGACATTTATTGTGATCTAGAAGTACCTACAATCAGTGAAGTGATAGTTCAGTGCAGTGTTCGGTACATAAAATGCCTAGAAAGCCATCCAAATGCCCTGGCAATAAACTTGCTTGATAATAGTGGCAACAAACTCACAGACTAAAACGTAAAAATCCACTGGACCTTATTTATAAATAAGTTTTATACCTCACCGTAATTGTGTTTATATTTTAGATATATGTATTGTTTGCAAATGTAAAATGTATGTTTGTATGTATTTTGTTTTATCGGAATGTCATGTTTGTTCCATACTTGAGGTCCAGTCATTGGACTGACCTCTCTAACCTTTCTTTTTTATTTCAAACCCCAAAGACGCTTATTGTTAGAATTTTTATAACTAACAGATTGCTGAATAAACGTTTCAAAAAAAATTTAATTAATTTAATTAATTTAATTAATTTAATTAATTTAATTAATTTAATTAATTTAATTAATTTAATTAATTTAATTAATTTAATTAATTTAATTAATTTAATTAATTTAATTCATTTAATTCATTTAATTCATTTAATTAATTTAATTAATTTAATTAATTTAATTAATTAATTTAATTTAATTAAATTTAAAGATAATACACGAATTTTTATATTTTTGTTTTAAAATCGATTTGCTGTACATGCAAAATCTGTGACCTAGGTGGTATAGGACATCCTTATACCATTCAAATGAGAAAACTTTGTTTAATATTAACATTGATTAATATATATGGTGTTCCATTTAAAATAAGCCTCATACTACCTAAACATTCAATAATCCAATACTGAAACTGTAAATTTTAAACACCCTGTAAACTGTAAAGATATGTTATGGAATACATTCAAGGAATATCCAACTATTTAGATGTAAGAATAATAAATTTGTTAGAATTGCTTAGAGAAGTTGTGAATAAGTCTTGTGAAAAGCCGGTAACTGCTTTTTTTATCTAAAATGAGATTTTTATATTTCTATATAGACCAGAGCATTTTAAATCTGTTTACTATATAATTTAGAGTGGTATAAATATTTGATTTTAAATAAAACTGCAATTTTTTAGCGATATCTACACATTTTAATTAAAATACTATGCCATTTAGAGGCAAATAATGTCAGAACATCAGCACCCAATCACTTCCGCCATCTTTGCAATGTTTATTTGACATCCAAGTCATTTAACCATGGCAACCAACTTGGTTTAAGTACACTTGTAGAAGTGTACTTGGTCAAAGTTGCCAACTTGATCCAAGTACACTTGTACAAGTCAACCCGCTTTTAACGGCCACTTACGTAGTCGAGACCGACGGCCCTACGTGCCCTCCGAGACACGGTGACGGTTCGTGAATTTTTCAGAAATTGAAAATTTTGTTGAAGGTGCCGAGTATTCTTCTCGAAAACTTACCCGTTGTTCACTCAAATCATATTCGCATTACTTGTGATTTTCATTATGTGAAACATAAAACGTTTAGAAACATAAAACGTTTAGAAACACTTTTAATACCTTGGTCATTCAGCTGAGATGGTCAAAACCACATCTTTTTGCACCTTGTTTTTTTAGTAGTACGCATTAATTGCATTAATTTTTGTTCCCATTTTTTTACAAATCGATTTTCTTACCATTTTTAAATAGTTTTTACTTTCAGTGTGTCGTTAATCTCGTTTGACAAACTATCGAAGGAGAATGAAGAAAACATCGGCAAATCTCAGTTTGATTTCAAGAGTGGTTTCGGTACATGGGAGGCGCTGTTTAGTATTCAGGTTCTTATATGTCGGGATGTGAATGTTGATGTATATGTCTGTTCTGTTGACTATGAGAAGACATTCCACACTGTTCAACCTGATAAGTTAATGGATATACGAAAAGAGATAGAAAAGAGACATTCGGATAATAACCAATTTGTACTGGAATCAAACAGCTGACATCAGAATCAACC
Source organism: Diabrotica virgifera virgifera (assembly GCF_917563875.1). NCBI lineage: Eukaryota > Metazoa > Arthropoda > Insecta > Coleoptera > Chrysomelidae > Diabrotica > Diabrotica virgifera. The sequence goes on from NC_065449.1 coordinate 113,053,918, forward strand.
AGATATCTGAAGAACTTTATACTCTGAGAGGAGTTAGACAAGGTCGCGTGCTCTCCCTGCTTCTTTTTAATTTGTATGCAGAAAAGATCTTCGGAGAAGCAGTAGAAGACAGAACAGAGGGTATAATTGCCAATGGAATAGCCATCAACAGTCTTAGAGACGCTGATGACACAGTTCTTCTCGCAGCGGACAGGGATGATTTGCAGGAAGTCCTACATTCAGTAACGGACCAAAGCCAACAAATGGGTCTGAAAATAAACATAAAGAAAACCCAATGGATGGTAATCAGAAAAAACAAAAATATAGCTAATAACTTGGCAGATATTAGAATAAATGGAGACATGGTGTGGAGAGTTCAAGCATACAAGTATTTAGGCTGTTGGGTGAATGCAAAATGGGATTTATCACAGGAAATCAAATGCAGAATAGAGCATTATTCAGGAAAATGCAAAAGGTACTAACCAACAGAGAGCTAAAAATTACGCTAAGAATACGCGTTTATGTGTTCAGAATGCAGAAAAACATAATGGCTTAGGAACCTCCGCCAGTGGTATGGAGTGAGCACCACGACACTATTTAGGTCAGCTGTGGACAAAGTAAAAATCATGCGACTGATCGCCAATGTTCTGGGAAGACAAGGCACTTAAAGAAGAAAAAGATACATTATCAGACGTTAATATACTCTTTCCTTCTTGGTGTTTTCCACGTACTTAAATTGCAATATCTTTAGATATAGCGAATGTTAGAGATTATGTCACTAAAATAAGAACTGTTGTTTCGAACAGGATAACTTTTACTTTAGATTAACTTTTTTATCTTGTTCTACTCCTTAATTTGCCAGGTTTCGAAGTAAAAATCAATCAAACTAGGTTAGCTGCAACTGAATAATAGAAATGCAAAAAAATTGTATTTTTAGAAACTTTTAAATATATTGGGATTAAGCCACAATTACTATTTTTATTGGGAATAATCCACAATTTTACTTTAAAATAAGTTTATTTTGAGGTTTCGATTTCCACTTAATGATTTCCAAAGTGAAAATTCAAGCGCCGAAATAATAGTTATTTATTATATAAGTATTAAAATTACACGTTTAAGGCACGCATGTGAAAGTTTGCAGAATGAGCGATAGCGAGTTCTGCAATTCACATGAGTGCCTTAAAAATGTACTTTTTAACACGCATATCATACAATATTTTTTCTACAAACGTAATTACAGGATAATATCTACAAAAACTTTTACTTGAACTTGATTGACATTCCATTTTTATATTTTTTTGACATTACATCAAAATTGCCTATACGGTCAATACGAACTGCAGTGCCTTAAAAATATTTTAAAGCACTAGTGCCTTAAAGTAGCATTTTTAACGCACGTATGGAGTGATAAAAACTGCATTTTTAACACGGTTGTAGAAAAACTTATTTTAAAGTAAAATTATGGCTTACTCCCAATAAAAATGTTAAATTTTTAAATAATAATTTTGTAGAACGTTACTGGTGAAATGTTATGTAATTATTTAAAGGGACAAAACTGTTTTAGTCAACAAGCGGCAAAACTAAGGCTTAAATTCGGATATGCAAGGGGATGGAAAATTTAATATAATGCAATATTTAATATATTATATAGGAGAAATGTTGGAGCTTTCTATCCCTATCTCGGTCTCTCTCTATATCTCGAGAGAAATTAATTTCTCCGTAATCCAAGACGGGCAGTAATTAAGTGGGGTGGGGCACGCTGGCGCTTCCTCTTGGAATCCCAACGATCTATCATTGAGTTTACACCATACTCCTTAGATCCTTCAGTAATTAGAAGCAATGGCATTCTTTCTTCTCGGCAATAATCTCGATAAGAATTTTAATGACGTGTTAGACCACCTAGAGCCGCTCCAGATATGAAATATTTCCGCTACGATTTCGGATATGAAATTTAGACGAACACCTTTTTTAATTGAAGATAATATGTGCCACTAAAAGCAAAAAGACTAAAAAACTTGAAGTTTAAAGTACGTCAATACGAAAGAACGACGAATGCATATTTGTTCTTTTACATTACATACAATTACTACAGGGCAAATAACATTATATTTATGTAAGCTTTACAACATAATGTAATGGTAATTTCAGAATAATTTATGAATCTTGTTTCCATGCACTCCAGCGCATAAGAGCTGGAACCGAATATAGTTAATAAATGTGTTTTACACGTAGGACTTTAAACAATCTTTAAAAATAAAGGAATAAAAAGAGATATAAAAGATGAAGTTTTTCAATCCTAAAAGCAACATTAATAATATTGAAAATATTAAAAATATTACTAAAAGATTTTTAAATTGAAACAATTCTTGGTACATTTACCTGGTGACACCTCCAAGGCTTCTACAATTTGCAAGCCAAATGGGTGCTGCAGTGAAGACAACGGGAAGGAATTCTACACTATGCAATTCACATCCCCCGTCTGCAGCTTGGTAAAGTTCCAACGGAAAATGCACCTAGTTACTCTACGGAGTAATACGAATATAAAATAAAAATGTATACCATTTTTATTATTCAGTTTTTAATATTTTCAATATTATTAATGTTGCTTTTAGGATTGAAAAACTTCATCTTTCAATTGCCAGATGACGCTAGTCACCTACCCTATTTGTTTCAGTTGCAGTGTGTGGGAAAAGCTCTCGGTGCTGGTCAGTTAGGATATGGAGAACAAGCCTGCGCTCTCTCCGATGAGATTCCAATAAGAATCGAAAATCGCGATTCAGAGAGCTGGATTGCACTCCGTATTCTAATTGAAAAGTAAGATTGTTTTGCCTTCGCATTGCAACTGAATAATAAAAATGGTATACATTTTTATTTTAAAAAGAGATATATCTAGACAATTGGTACCAATCTAATTGAAGGTGTAGTCGTGTAGTGTACATCAGGATGACTGCAACATATTTTGTTTGGACACGATAACGACTGTAGATGAAAGTACGGTAGATGGGAAATATATAAATGAAAATAAGTCAAATTTCAACTTAGCGTTGCTTTTCATAATATCAAGCAAAAAATAGCCATTGCTTGTGTGTCTTTGGACAGAAACCCTAACAAAAAAAATATACAACAACAGGTGATACTACACAAAAATACAAAAATCAATGGAAAATATTATCATCATAAGTGGTACCACAGTCCTAAGGCTTCATCTTCAGTAGTTGTTCCTGTCCACTGCTATCAGTTGCCAATTTTCCACGCCAGTTTTCATCCTGGTGTACATACTCCATTCTTCCACCTCAGTCTTGGTCAGCACCTACTTCTATTTCCCACAGTCAGCAATAACAGAGTTGTTCTGGGAGAACAATGTCATTCGCTGTTGAGAAGTGTTGTATCCATCTTTATCTACCTATGATTATTAAGGATAGTACATCCCTGAGATTTATTTCTTGATATCTCTTGTAGATATCGAAGTTATATGGCCTCCTCCAGATTTTTCGATATGCACAAGGTATTTTTCTTAAGATGTTCCGAAGATGAGTATAGGATAGGCATCTGTTTTATAAATAGTTTAAATATGTTACCGACCCATGTTCGTACTGGAATGATCTTCGTTGTGTGCCGTTCTTGTTTTCAAGCGTTGGCTATCGTCGTATTAACAAGCTGATGAAAAATGTTTCTCGGTCGGCAGCTATATGAAACAATTCCTCGACCGTTCGACCTGTCCATTGTCTAATGTTACGCAGCCAGGACAGTTGTTTTATTCCAACCCAGCGATTTCCTTCGATTTTGCCCTGAATGATCAACCGCAGTATTTAGGTCCTCTTACTGGAAGGATGGGGAGTCTAATATTCTATTCATTTGGTTTTTCTTTTGGCAAAAAGTCTACTTTTGATTGTGCTCTTCGGGAGTGGTGTTAATATTTGGTTTCCTCTGAATTTATTGTGAAGTCTATATTTTTCGCGGAAGTTGAAGGACACAAACGCTTTCTCGTGTTTTCGATCGGTGCGAAAGAAAAAAAATATTTTTGACTGTGGAAGGTGACATTTTGACAAGAAATTTAATTTTGAACAATTTTTCTGTAGCCGTATATGTACGGAAAGTGCATAGAATTCAACCTGAGGTACCCTAGTGCATAGACACTAATTCACCAGCTTCTCAAAAAAGCATCCCTATGGTAGCACTCAGCGGTTTTTTCATATTTTGAGGCTCATTGGCCATATGAAACAATAAAATCTATTTAATGTTGTAGTTCCGTCCTAAACTGCATAGTCAATAGACTAGTATAATATGGAACTAAATTTTCTATTTGAATCATGAGTAGTAAGACTCAATTTTGAGTAAAATCTGGAAAACAGTAATGAAACGTAAACAAATTGTATAATCTGTACTTAATCTATAAAACGGTAAAATTGGGGTCATTATTGTTGTTTAGCAAACTTTATCTACTTGTTATTTATTGCTACTTTAGTTTGCTTGGTTCTCTTTACCCGTATCAAAACCAAGCATTCTAGTTGAAAAGTAACTTGAGAGCAACGGTTATTCAAATCGAGCTTTAAGTTAGTTAGACATATAATATTCCGAGTGCAGACGCAGAAGAAACTTCTGAATGGCAATATATAATGTGTATTGCATTAGTTTTAATAAAGTACTGTAAGAAAATTACCCAAACTGGGACTCCGAGCATTATAAATCTACTTAGTATCTGCGAGTGCAAGCGGCATCTGCACCGACTTCAGATCGCTCAACGAAACAATTAAAACGTTAACGAGCTCCTAACCGAGAGTTTAATGACTCGTTTAAACGTGTCCCATGTTCTACAGATAAGTAAAGTGTCATTTTGTCTGATATTATATAGATCTTGGGCGAAACTTTAACACTTAATGTTTGCCTCCGTCGTCGTAATTTATTATTACTTTGTAATGTATTATTAACACCCACCCATTCTAGTCGGCAAAGTTTGGGGTAAATATTCTAAACTTAATTGATTATCAAAATTGAACTTGATGCTCCTGTACGGTGGTGCGTCTTTAATAATGAAGCAGTATTTGTGTTGTAGAAAGTTTGCCGAAGCGAAACCGACAACGAAGGTAAAGAAGATTACTTTCAGCAAATTTCATTTATGGACTCTGATCTGCTTGACTGATTAGTAGAGATCACATTTTACAATTATTATTTGACGATAGTTTGGAATCGTAATATAGTAAAGAATAGTGATCGCTTAAATTTAGGAAGGGCAACTATCCGATGACACGGTGACACAGTGTCGACAGAGGTTTAATAAAATATTTAGAAATTATGAATAATTTTACGATCCGGAATCAAGAAATTCATGTTGTTCGTCGACCTACGGAAAGCCTACGATAGCGTTCTACTGAAGAAGCTGCAGCAATCAATGGAAAGCACGAATAATAATATAGAATTAATAAAAGCCGTCACAGCATTATTTCACGGTTTTTGCTGTAAATTTTAAAGAACCGCTTGGATTGATATGAAATTTGGCATACTCGTAACTAACACGTCAAAGAAAAAAGTGATATGGTGCCGATGTGTGCTTTTGAGCTGGGGGTGATTTTCACCCCATCTCGGGGGTGAAAAAATATATGTCCAAGATAAGTCTCGAAATGGATAAATTGACTAATTTTAAGTAACCTTTGTTTTATAGAGTTTTTTCACCAAATCAATACTTTTCGAATTATTAGCAAGTGAATATGTTCATTTTTCAACAAAATAACCACGTTTTTAGACGGTTTTTCGGAAATAACTCAAACGTAAGCATTTTGCCGAAAAAAATATTTTTAGCAAAACTATAGCCTATAAAAAAGTGAAAAAATGGTGTATATTGGTCTCTATCTCTAGCAAACTGAGAGATATAGTCAATGAAAAATAGGTTCATATTCGAAAAATTCTAAATAGAATAATTCAATGTCAAATATCCAAATAATGAAGCACTCTCGGGGAAACACATTACAACTTTTTTAAAGTGTTTTAAAAAAGCTTTATTTCTGTTTTTATAAAAAAATTCTAGCATCAAATGTAAGCAAGTTACGCTCAAAATAAAGTAGGTCCCTTTTGTTTTGGCAGAAAAAATTAGGAAGATCACCCACCAATTAGCAACTTAAATGAAATTAATCGTTACCGCTTCTCAAGTTACTTTACTTATGTTGTGTTTATATTATGATCTGTAAGTTTCATCGATCCAAAGTGCTTATTTTTGAAAAAATTTGGTTTTAAAGTAAAATTTTTTTAAAATTATAATTTTGAAAAAAAAATGCTTTTTTTTTCAAAATAACTTAAAAATTGTTAGAGATACCAAAAATCTTAAACAATAAAAAAAGTCGGCTTTACTTTTCTGGATATTTTGTATTTTTTTGTTTTTCTGTAACACAAAAATTTGTTAAGATTCGGTGTTTCTAAATTTGCATACACTCGAGATAAGTGGCTCGTTCAAGCCCTTTTAACTACAGCTCTTTCAAAAATAAGGACTTTGAACTGATGAAGCTTACAGATCATATATATGATCAGTACATACGCGAGTAAAAAACTGGTGAAGTAGTAACAATTAAGTTCATTTGAAATGCTAATAAGGGGGTGATTTTCCCGATTTCTTACCCAAAAAAAAGGAACCAACTTTATTCTGAGTAACTGATGGATTCGAGTTATTTATTTTGAGTGTAACTTGTTTACTTTTGATGCTAAAAATTTTTTTAAAAAAACAAAAATAAGCATTTTTTAAAAAGTTAAAATTAGTTTTCCAAAAAAAAATTGTGTCGTTTTTTGGTTATGGCACGTTAAAATATTCGATTTGGAATTTGACGAATATGAACCTATTTTTCATTAGCTATAACTCTGCTTCTACTAGGTATAGTGACCTAATATACACACTATGTTTTTCAATTTTTTAACTTGCTATATTTTTGATAACATTTTTTTTTTCAACCAGATACTTACTTTTTGAGTTTGAAAACCCCGTGCCCGTCTGAAAACGTGGTTATTTTGTAGAAAAATTAACATATTCACTCGCAAATATCTCGGAAAAGTATTAACTTGGTGAAAAAACTTTACAAAAATTGCTTAGAATAAGTCATTTTATCCATTTCCGGACTCAGTATTTTTCACCCCCAAAAGGGAGTGAAACTCACCCCTAGGGCAAAATCACACATCGGCACTACATCATTTTTTTTCTTTGACTTGTTAGCTATGTGTATGCCAAATTTCATGTCAATCCAAGTGGTTCTTTAAAATTTAGAGGTTTTGCAATATGTTACCTGTAAAGAACGTACTAATACAATCAACCTACAACAAAAATAAAAACAGGGACACAAATAACAACAGGATTTGTAACATCAAATGGATTAAAAGAAGGACGTTGCCTGCCCTGACTTTATTTGAAATATACCTCGAAAGTACTTTAAAAAGACCAAAACAAAAATGAAGAACAATGGGGATACCACTCACCAGCACGCTATATACGCTTAACTTTGCAGACCAATGAAGTAATAATGGCTCAAGATTAAGACAATTTAAACTATATGGCACGAAAATTAATTTTATTAAAATAATTAATAAGAGTATGATATATGGGGTCTAGAAGTCAATAAAAAGAAAACCGAATACTTGTGCATTGGAGGAAAACAAAAAGATCTCATATTTGACGACAACACCACGATAAAGTACTGATATAACTACAAATATCTATACTGCGTTCCACGGTCACCTTTCAGTACAGACTCTTATGAAGTCAACAGTGGCAACAGTGTTGCCAAGAGATATTAATATTTATATTAAATAAATTTTTAAGTATTTTTATACCTCACTTGGTCTATTAAATTTGTTAGTATGTATGAGAAATCTGTAAGCTGTCAAAGCAAAGGGAGTTTAGCTCGGTGGTAGCGCGTTCGACCGGAGATCGAGAGGTCCCTGGTTCGAATCCGTGTGTTATCTAACTTTTTTTTTATTTTTAGTATTGTTTTAATAAAAATTTTTGGAAAGTAGTAAGTAAAAATTAGTTTAATCTTTAAATACAAATAACCTGTTGAAATTATATTTATTTCGTTGAAATCATATAATAGAAGTATAACTTCTTACGTGCGTACAAAGTACACGTGTTAAAAAGTACATTTTTAATGCACTCATGTGAATTGCAGAATGAGCGAAGCGAATTTCTTTCGCATGCTCCTTTCACATGCGTGCCTTAAAATTGTACTTTTAACACTTATATCATAAATAACTATTAAATATAATATTAATCACAGGCTAATTATAATTAATAGATATTCAAATGATATATCTTTAATATCGTATAAATATCTTTCATAGTACCTATATATGAATTATTTAAAAATAATAAAACCCACAGATTTTCAAATCAAGATATTTTGGACTTCTGGAATATTCTATTTAGACGGACTTTAAGTTCGTCTGCTTAAAACCGGCAACACTGAGCTGCAAGGTTCCATAAGTTTTATATTGGGATATGCTGCCCACACTACAAAGTGACTGCGGAACGCAGAATAGGCATCAATATTTCGCACGATGGAACATTATACAATGCCATAAGAGATAGAAATACGTCAGGTAAAAAAGCCATCACAATGTTAAACAGCATTTTATGGGACCACTCCATCCGCAAAACAAATAAAAAGAGGATACATGAGACCATATTGAAAAAAACACTGGCAACTCTGAGAGCAACGGAAAGGGATTTTTGGAGAAGAGCAGCAGAAAGATTTAGAAGAGAAAGGATTACCAACGACCGCATTAGAGAAATAATGGGAATCAAGCGAACAATCACGGATGACTTATACAAAAAAACAGCTTAACTGGTTCGGGCATATACAAAGAATGGATGAACAAGGAATACCAAAGGAAATACTGAAACGGTAACCAGCAGGAAAGAGAAAACTGAAAAAGAGCTGAGAGAAAGAGACATGGAAGAGAACCTATGGAACAACCGGACGAAGTGGCGATTGGAAGTCAGAAAGCGTCGGAAAACGTTATAAACCGACAAGTAGTAGTGAACTTAAAAAAGAACCTAGTGGTTATAAACATCACATCTTTAATCATTTATATTTAGATAATTATTTTATTCCAATTTCTTTTGAATTTATTAATTCCTTTACCTTCAGTTTCGTTTTTTTCCCAAAAAGATAGTTGGCGCCCCTTCACTTTCTATTTTACAAGCTAAGTATTCTGTTCTAATTTAAGACAGCTGATTATGTTGTATCACAGACATATATTATTTTTATATACATACTTTTGTGTCACACTTCATTTCAGTGACAACCCCCCTTCTAATTATATCAAGGCAGTGTCCCCTTAAAATAGAAGTGGGACATTTTTTAATCTTTTTGTGCCAACTGAAGTTCGTGTTTATATTTGCAAAATTCATTTATTTCGACTACAATCTTCTGGGGTAAGCAAATACTACTATATTATTAATTAATTAATCTTTATTTCTACATAACCTCACTTCTCAACAAAGCCACTCTGGTTTGAATATGTGACTAATCACGAGTGTGTGCAAATTTTTGAACAGCTACATTTTAACCAATTTTTGTCTTATAGAAAAACAAAAACATTCAAAATATCCAGGAAAACAAAAGCTACGTTTTCCTAATCACTAATCCTTTTTTTTCATTTTATCATTTCATATTCAAAGGTATTTTTCTCAAATTAAAAAAAAAATACTATAAAACCAAAATTTTTCAAAAGTAAGTTAGTCCGAACCCGGTATACTTACAGATAATATAAACAATACATCTATAAAGTAAATTATAAAGCGGTAACTATTAATTTCATTTCCGGTGATAATTAGGGGGAGATTTTCATGATTTTTTTTTACCAAAATGAAAAGGCACAACCTTTATTTTTATTTTTTGTAAGTTACGCCCAAAATAAAGTTGGTCCCTTTTTTTGCTAAAAGTTGGTCACTTTTTTTACTAAAAAATGGAACAACTTTATTTTGACGTAACTTTTATAAGAAATAAAAATAAAGCTTTTTTAAAAACAAAAGTGTTGATGAGTTTTCCCCGAAAAGTGCTTCATTTTTTTGTTATTTCACGTTGATATATTCGACTTAAAATTTGACGAATAAGAACCTACTTTTCATGAACAACTTTGCTTCTACTACTGGATCCATAGACTTTGTAAATACACCATTTTTTGTTTCAATTTTTTATTAGTTATAAGTTATAGTATTAGTACTATTATTAGTTATAAGTCTTTCGAATGTCTATGAACACTATTGTATATCCAAGTCACTATCAACGCAGATTCTGTATGTAGAGATGTGGGATGTGCTAATCCTGAGATCTAAGGTTACCAAGAATTGATGTGATCTTTCTGGTGGTTACTTCTGACACTTTGGTTTACACAAAGACGCATTATAAAACATAATTAATTGCTCTTAGACAAAAGTGGAACAATTCTTGACATATTGGAGAGCACTTTGTAAATGTACGTACAGTAACTCCTTGACAGATTTCTGAGAACGTTTGCCACCAGATACGTTGCTTAGTTCTCGTCTTAATTTGCTCTGATTTGTAGGCGCGTGTCTGGTGTTTGGAAGTCTTTTTTATACTATAATATGCCTTTTAGGCAGATATTAACACTAAACACTGTTGCCATGTATTATATTTACACAGTTGGCGAATTATTGTCAAAAGTGTATTCAAATTTTTCTTACTAAATTTAAAACAGTTTTATATGTTCTAATGGATTTATTCGAACAGTTATCCTGCGTGAAAATCATAATGACGAAATTAACAATTAAAATTACGCATGTACGATCCAAAAAAGCAAAGCTACAAAATAAACTTTTAGCATGAAGTTGAAGATTGAATTCTGGTAAATATATCTAAAGCGGTTTTCCGGAAAAATCCCTCTAATCCGGGGTCAAACCGTGCGAATGAAGCGGCAATTTTAATATTTTAATAACGTAAAGTGTTACCGCAGATTACGGAGCCAAATAAAGGTGAATTATTAAAGAGTAAATAATTCTTTTAACGAATATTAAAAGTATTACATCGGATGAGGAAAGTTATTCCGCAAAAGAGGTAAATTCTGCTTAATATTTATTTCACATTTATCAAATTGAAGGTTTCCACAGGGAATTGAACTCCGTTCGGTGCGCTTCGTATAAATTTGTATTCTATATTTTAAATTAGAATATATACGCAGACGAGGGCACATATTTCATGTAAAAACGTATCTTGGAAAGTTAGAAAGATGTACTGGCATTTGAGAAATTTGCATATTATGGTGAAACTTCGGAATATATCTTTAAATATTAGTAGAAAGTTTTGAACGGCAATATATAATGTGTTTTGCATTAGTTTCGGCAAAGTGCACTCGGAAAATTACGCGAAACTTAAGTTTTACGTGTATGTATGTAAGCTAACATAAAGAAGCAACTTTTCCTTATTTTTGCAATTTAAAACTTTTTAAATATTGAGCTTGTTACTCCTCGGTCAATATCTAAAGAATACGGAGTCCAAGATTAAAAATTTACTGTACCTAATTGCTGAGACAGATGTTACGGCTTCATCGGAAAAGGATATTCTGTTGTTTTGAGAACATAAAGAATTAAGCCGGATTTATGTTACAACGGGGACGTGGAACGGGACGGGGCATGTTGAAGAATCTTCTGATATGAAAAGCATTGGCTGGTTTATCATGCGACGGAACGGGGGACACCGGAAAGTGCCGAGGACGTGCGCTTTCTATTGTTTTACGCGCCGTGCCGTCCACGTCCCGGTGTAAGATAAATCAGCCTCAAGAATTCTGAACTCAATCCCAGATGTACAAACGCTTATGAGAATCTTGGATGAAATTAATAAGAAGTCTAACTTTACTAAATCCGACGTAACATATAGAGCCAAGCCGAGCTAGAGATAAAAGCTCGGATTGAACTTCGAGCTGCAAGTTCGAGCCGAGCCAAGCCAACCTCGAAAATCAGGCGGCGCGCGTCGAGTCGACGTCGAGGTGTCGACGCGGTGTAACAGCGGCAGCTATGCTACGATTTAAAGTATTTGTATTTCGTTGTTGCCAAATTTAGTCGCATGTTGGCTGCTGTACGATACGATGTCTGAAAGTTATGACGATTTGTCTTTTGTAATAAATGCAAGTTTACTTTTCCTTAGATTAAAGAAAAAAAGAAACGCAGATATTGGATACATTCTATCATAAAGGAACGAAAGTATAAGGAATTTTTTACACATTATATAACGAAATTAAAATAATAAAGGCCCAGAGAAGTTTTTTAATTTTACAAGAATGTATAAAAAATCTTTTCAGGAGTTAGTAGAAAGTATTAATGTGCCATGTTCAAGAAATAACACCGTTATCAGGGGAAAGCATATCACCTAAGAAAAACTATTTATAACGCTAAGAGGCTGTCCATTCTATGGTACGCCACTGAGCAAATATAGGTGTTAAATTAATTCCCCTTTATTATACCTTATACCCCATTAATTGGGAAATAGTGATGTTTCACAAATTAATATTAACAAAAAAATTATTTAAAATAAAGTAAAAGTACGTATCGAGAAAGACGAAAACCAGAATACACAAGACCGTAATAAGAGCAACAGTCACCTACGGATGTGAGACATCGGTGCTAAATAAAACAGAAGAAGAAATGATAGAAAGTTGAGAACGGAACGTACTGAGAGCTATTTTCAGGGGAAAGAATACAGATACAGAAGACGGCTAGCATAGAAGCACCAATCAAGAATTAAGGATGCTTTACAAGGAACCAAGTACATATAACAAGATACACAAAATCATAAATAATCAGGTGGGCAGGTCATGTCGAGGAGATGGATAGGGAAAGAATGCCAAAGATGGTAATGCTACGAAGACCAATTGGGACTAGGAGACGAGGTAGACCAAGAAAAAGACTGCAAGAAAGTTTCAGGAATATAATATAGTATCGATGGAAATTATACACTGGAAAGAGAAGGCGAAAAATAGGATACAGTGGAGAACTATAGTTCAGCAATGTTTACATAATAGACATCAAATAAAATTATATTTATAAGTGATTAGTATAAACTGTATTATGTAAAATTGTAAATACAAGGCCTGTAGAGCATAATAAATAAAATAATAAATAAGGTAAGATAACTGATTTTTCTCTTTATTTTTACGGAGTCAATAATTTTATTTTTATTAAAGTGAATCCTTCTGACAAATAACTCAAGTCAAGTCAAACTGGTCAATGGTCACAGATTTGAAAATTCTGTTTGACTGTGAAATTAGGTTAAAAGAGTTTGAACAATAATTTATTCAGTAGATTACTTTTTTTCCAGATAGAAATGTACCTAATTATGTTGCCCTTTAAGCTATAAGATAAGAAAATTAAAAATACAATGAGTTCCATATAAAAATAATTTGATATGGGAGTAAAAAATTCAAGTAAAAATATAGTTCGAGTCTGCCATTTCCATCATTAAACAAGATTTGGCAATACTCACAACAAAATTCGCTAGAAAACAGCTCAAACGTCTGTGTTGTACCACGAAACACGCATATATGATATGCCGTCGAAGTCGTAAAACCGATTGGGCGACATATGGTTTCCAGGATGGGTCGCGGGAACGCGGCTCCAACGAAAATTTTAAGAGCGCCTGGTGTGTGTCACTGCATCAAAGTATAGTAAGGGATGCGTCGCTTTCGAACCCCCCCTAAGATGTCGAAAGCGACGCATTCCTTACTATACTTTGATGCAGTGACACACACCACGCGCTCTTAAAATTTTCGTTGTTTGCGGCGTTCGCGCGACCCATCCTAGAAACCATAGCATAACCATTAGCCAAGCAAGAGAATAGTAAAATATAAAAAATAATGAGGAATACACAAGTTCTTTTCACATATATAGGTACTCTGTTATAGTAACGTTAGGAGACAAGACGAGTGAGATATTCTTCTTTAAGATTAATGAACAAGTAGCGTTGGTCAATAATTTCAGTCTACAAAGGTCATTGGGATCACATTCTATTTATCAACAAATTGGGCATTTAACCCCAATTATCCAGACGTGTTTTAGATTTTTTTCAAAAGGCTTTTAGTTTAGGACATATCCAACTCATTCCATACTTTACGGACACGCGATATATTTGTAGTCTGAATTACTTATTCTCAAACAGAAGTACCAGTCATAGCAGAAATAAATTAATTAGAAAAAGTGTTAAGCTCGTTAAGGAAAGCTCGGCTCGTTTCGAATAATTCAGCTCGGCTCGGCTCGAAAAATATTTGATTCGGCTCGAAGCTCGGCTCGCAAGAAACAAACCGGCTTGAGCTCGAGCTTGTGACAATTCCTATCGATTTGATTATATAGGTGGTTTAAAGATGGAATGGAGCAACGAAGAATATGTGAATATGGTATATGTGTACGGTTTTTTTGATGGTAACAGCAGAACTGACAAAGGAGAGTATGAAATGTGATTTCTTCAAAGAAGAATACCAAGTTATCGAACTTTTGAAAAGGTATACAGGGTGGTGAATCGGAAAACGGGCCATAGGATACTCAATGTAAAATTCTAAACTGTTGAATTTCTGCTTCCCTAATTATGTTACATCAAAAGTCATGAGAAGTTATTTGTAGAGGATTGAAATCTGTATTAGAAACAGAAGTTACAATTGTTCTACGATTTAAACACATTCCAAAATTTTGAAAAATATAATGTATTTACCGCAGTAGGTATGTGTGGGCATGTTAGGCCACACGTTATTATTTAACTGACAGTGAGCACATTATTGACTGAAGAAGATATCTTTATTATTAATACTTCTCCTTAACTAAAGGTATCTTATCAACTTTATTGTGTTTTAAACAGTAATTGATAAAATAAATAAAAAAATTGACAGTTCAAATTGTTAATATAATAAATTTATTGTCAACAAATGCAACCTTATACACATTATGGTATTGCGTGTGGCCTAACTTTGGCGTATTACTCTGAAAAATGTATTATATTTTTACAAAATTTTGAATAATTATTGTTCGTAGAACAATATTAACAGTTGTTTTCAATACAGATTTCAATTCTCTACAAATAGTTTCTTATGACTTTTGATGTAAAATAATTAGGGAAGCAGGAATTCAACAGTTTAGAATTTTACATTGAGTTTCCTATGGCCCGCTTTCCAATTCACCACCCGGTATATTATACATATATGATTATTCCAGATCGCACGGACAATTTTTAACTGTAAGACTACACGAATGTAATGAAAGAGAAAACCATAATATGGAAAATAATATTCTTAATAACCTTTTAATGGCGGTAAAAGGTTAAATGAAAATAATCCAATACAGCGTAGGCACCCGACGAATTAGTCATGCTCATGCAAATAGACCGCTTGAAAACATCTCCCCTTTTTACAGTTAACGTATGTTACTTTCCCAAAGAAACACCCTGTATAAGATAGAAAAACAAATATCGTCATTATATTGGGTAATAATTTTCGTTGGAATACAGGTATTTAAGAAAAAAATGCGATATTAGAAAAACATTTGGACTGCCATGTAAGTAGATTTTAAAACACTCGGGCTGATAATCTCTTTTGAGCTTGAAGTATTTAAAGATAATTCCAAAGCTGAAGGTCAAATGTTAGCAAAATTAAATTAACTACTCTGTGTCGCGTCCCAAAAGTGCACATATTTTAGACTGCGAGAAATGTCTAAAATTCAAGATCGTTAATCAACTTTGAAATCTCCATTTAATCTTGTGTATTCCACTGCGCTCTGAAACGTGTAAGGTAGATCTGAAGCCTCCAAACTAACGAACATATCACGTTTTTACGAGGGTTATTTGACATATTTAATCGATAAAAAAAAATCCAATCAACTAATTGCAAATTTACAGAGATTGATGCTTAATATTTTTTATAAATCCATAACATTCAGATGTATACGTATACATACAGAAATCTTCTATATGCTATGGAGATATTGATAAAGATAGAACCTACGAAATAAGCAAATTTTGTAATTATTTCAATGCTAAAAAAATCCAATGCAAAAAAGAGTAGCGGGAAATTGGCTACAAACGACCCAGTGTAGAGAACAGTGTAGGAAATAAATGAAGGAGGCCTATGTCCAGCAGTAGACGCGATTGGCTGACTGACCATGATGATACTCATATTATTAATTTGGAAAATATATTATTAATTTTTTGTTATTTCTGGTTCTAGTCTAAGAGCTAGAGCCGAAAAATCATCGTCATAAGTAAATGGTGTTTGGCATGTGAAATGTGTCTATTGTATGTTGATAATTATGACCCCTTTCAGGCTGACACCTCAGTGGATACAGGAAGTAGCAATAAGGGATGAAAGGGGAAAGTTAGTGTAGTCTTTAAAGGTTTTAACCTCCTACTTTTAAAATAATAACAAAAAAATAATAAATAAAAAAAAGAAAAAAAAATAGAAACAAAAGTAAAAAAAGAATAGAAAAAAAAAGAGGTAAAAAAAAGTGTTTCGCACAAATTAAAATATATATTAAAAAAACAGTAAAATAATTAAAAAAAAACAAATTAAAAAAAGCTACACAATGTACCAATGTATCTATAAAAATAATATTGTAGAATGTACTTATGTTTATAAGAAATTTATGACTATGAATCTGCAATTAATCACAAACAAGTCTGGCTAATTGACTCTGCCAAAGCCATTTTTCAAAAAAAAAACCTCCTACTTTGTTGCTAAAAAAATTGTTATATCATGTTATTAAAATAAATCAATGCTTTTTGAGTTATTAAAGATCAAAGATTTGTCTGTTTAAGAGCACATGAGAGAAGTTACGGATGATAAAAAGAACATATTAATTAATTGCATGTTACTAAAAGATTATTTTTATATTATTTCGATATTATAAATTTAGCAAAAATGTATTCGAATATGTCAAATGTACCCATTATTGGACACCCCCAGTTTCTGGAAATATTCAGTTTAAATTGATAGAAAAAATTCAATGAAATATCGAAATAATATAAAAATAATATTTTACTAACATACAATTAATGAATATGTTCTTTTTATCATCCGTAACTTCACGCATATGCTCTTAAATAGGCAAATCTTTGGTCTTTAATAACTCAAAAAGTATTGATTTATTTTATTTAATAACATGATATAACAAATTTTACTTAAAATTTGTCCCTCTATCGATTTGTGGGGTTATTTTTAATAAAATTGTTTTCACCCGCGGAAAGGGGTGGTATTCACCACC
This sequence comes from Diabrotica virgifera virgifera, assembly GCF_917563875.1. Classification (NCBI taxonomy): domain Eukaryota; kingdom Metazoa; phylum Arthropoda; class Insecta; order Coleoptera; family Chrysomelidae; genus Diabrotica; species Diabrotica virgifera. The sequence goes on from NC_065449.1 coordinate 113,071,124, forward strand.
AGGGTAAAAGTACAAGTTGGCACCAAATCAGTTTTATTTCTTGAGGTATGCTCTAACTAGTCACAAATTTTCATGCAAATCGATGGAGGTTTAACAAAATAGGAGGTGAAAACCTTTAATGACTGCTCTAACTTTCCCTTTCCATCCCTTATTGCTACTTCCTGTATCCACTGAGGTGTCAGCCTGAAAGGGGTCATAATTGTCAATATACAGTGGACACATTGCACAGGAAAAACTCCATATTACTTATGACGATGATTTCTCAGCTTTACCTCTCCATCTATTATTTTTAGGGCAAATCATTATTCTTAATATACCTACTAGTAATAAAATGGATCTCACCTAAGACATAAGTATATTCCCGATTTTGACTTACCTGAAAAAAAATAAAAGATATAAGATATTTATACTGATAAAAATAAATACACATTTTGTAGTATTATTTTATAGTATTATAAAAATTTGATGTACTGATCATATTTATATTTATACCTATATTTCTGGAAATGTTTATGCTTCTGGGAAATTTAATATGTATCATTTTATTTTGTAAAATGTAAAAAAATTTATCTAAAATAAATCAGAATTATGAAAGAGACGGATTAATCGCATCAGCCCATGTTGCCAAATGTATTACTAACTTTTAACATTTCTGCTAACATACAAGTTTATGCTCCCACTGCAGACAAAAAAGAGGAAAAATCATCTAATTGTATCAGAAAATCAACAGAATCAGACAGAAAATTCCACGACAGGAAGTTTTTAACATTATGAGATTTTAAAGTCACAAATATGGGAGTCCTTAGAAGAATAAAGAAGAGCAGAGATAGTCCATGTGGTGAGACCGCTCCCGTCTGAAAAAAATTTCTGATTCGGTTTCTTTGTGGATTCCTATTCAAAAATGTCCCCTTTAAACAAATCAGAAGGGTACCGGGCGGAATTTTTGGGCAGAAATTGTTTAAACAATTTTTTTAAAGAAATACAAAAGATCATGTTTTTTCCCTGGAACATATATTTTTAGATTTTTTGGGACAATCTAAACAAGAAAGGTATCTTGTAATTAATAGTTTTGGAGTTATAGGCGATTTAAAATCTGAAAAATGCGAAAATACGCATTTTCGAGGCTTAAAAACTCATATTTAAATTAGTATTTTTGAGGTTGCAGATACTTAGATTAAAGACTGAACATTCAGCTTTAAGATTCTGAAGAGTGATCGCATCTAACTTTAATTTTTACCGTTGTTTTTTAATTGTTAAATATGCGTGTTTATCCATCTTTTTGCCGGTTCGACCCGCTCCATTTCAAAAATCTCCTATTTTCATCCGAAAAATATTTTTTCTACATTCTTTATGATATTCTAAATAAAATAAGTTTTATTGCCATTTTTCTCAAAAGGTAATAGTTTTTAAGTTTTAAGCGATTTAAAATCCGAAAAATGACAAAAAACGCATTTTCGGATTTTAAATCGCTTATAACTTTAAAACTATTAACTTTTGAGAAAAATGTCAGGACACTTATTTTATTTAGAATGTCCCAAAGAATCTAGAAAACACATTTTTCGAAGGAAAATAGAAGATTTTTGAAACGGAGCGCACCACACCGGTAAAAAAATCGGATAAACACGCATATTTAACAATTAAAAAACAACGGTATAAATTAAAGTTAGACACGATCACTCTTCAGAATCTTGAAGCTGCATATTTAGTCTTAAATTTAAGTATCTGGAAACCTCAAAAATACTAATATGAATATGAGTTTTTAAGCCTCGAACATGCATATTTTCGCATTTTTCAGATTTTAAATCGTCTATAACTCGAAAACTATCAATTTCTCAAAAAAATTATAAGATACCTTTCTTGTTCAAAATCGTGATCTTTTGTATTTGTTTAAAAAAATTGTTTAAACAATTTCTGCCCAAAAATTTTACCCGGCATTCTTTAGATTTGTTTAAAGGGGACATTTTTGAATAAGAATCCACAAAGAAACCGAATCAGAAATTTTTCCAGACGGGAGCGGTCTCACCACATGGACTAAGACGTACTGACCACCATCAAATCTCGAAAGTTACAGCAGTCCGAACACATTATGTGAAATAAATCCAGATATTTCTGTCCTATCTAATAAATCCTACAAGCCATCCTGCTAGTAAAAATATTTGAAAAGCGAAGTCCAAGAATAAGAAGAATATATGTCCAGAAATATCTTGATTAACGAACCTCCCAACCAGGTTCAACACATCTGTGCAGCTCTTCCGCGCTGCTGCACACCAGACATAGATTGCCATGATGATCATCATTATTCGTCACGGATAGGCACACCAAGAAGAAGATGATGATGACAGAAACGCAGCAATGTAGCCACATCTCAAATGCTTCCAATTTTCTACACATATCTTCGTTAAAAGGATAGTGAAGACGTAGCATCACAGCATTCTTAATTTTATATCAAGTGAGAGGTTGTGGCTCTGGAAGAAGGCCATCCGTTTCAAACTAGATTTAGCTTTTTCGATGCGAGGTAGTTGTAATGCTTCACTCTTTCTACAGGGGTTTGATTGACGTAGAGTTGACCTTCTGTTATCTTTTTCTTGCTAATGATCATAAGCTATGTCTTATTTACGTTTATACTGAGTCCATATTGTTGACTGTAATACGTGTTTTTATTCATAAGGACTTTTTGGTCTTCTAGGTTGTCAGCAAATACTATGGTGTCATCTGCATATCGACGGCGGAAAGGCAGGACCTCGTAACTGACAAATTTGCCTAAAACGAGTTGTTTTGGTTTTCGCTTTAAAGTAAGTGTAGCGCGGAATGGGACGTTTCATCGCCGCCGGTTCACCGCCAGTCCATTTCATCGCCGTCCGTTTCATCGCCGTCCGTTTCATCGCCAGTTACTCAGTTGATTTTGTATTATGGGAGGTGACACGACACGACGTTAAATTCAGTTCAAAACTATGACAATTAAAAAGATAAAAAATATTATTATATTTACTGTTCTACTTCCCCTAAATTTTGTACAGAAATTTTGGGTTCTTTTCGAATTTAAGAAACAGTTTCTCTTGGTTGGAAACGTTGACTGTGAAATTTAAAAGATTATCAGTAGTAATTGCACAAGAGCTCTACAATTATTGAGTTTTTCCCGAGTGACACTTTCGACAGTTTTAATTTCACGAGCCGAAGGCGAGTGAAATTATGTCAAAGTGTCACGAGGGCAACAATTCTATATTAATTTTAGAGATCGTGTGCAATTTGTTGCGATTATTTCATGAATAAAACTGTTCAAAACCAAAATTTTATTATAATTTATTTATGTAAGTACAAATTAGTACAATTAAACACACAGTTGTTATAAATATTTGACGGTTGAAAGTAATCACATTTATAATTTTTAAAACATTAATTGTCATCTTTTTGCCCTTTAATTCGTCCAATTTTGAACATAGGCTTCCCCCAGTTTCCTCCATTCGCTTCTGTTTAGTGCTTTCTGTTTCCAGTGCGTTCCTCCTATCTTTTTAATGTCGTCTCCCCATCTCATCTGGGGTCGTCCTCTTGCTCTCTTTCCTGTCCATGGTCTCCATTGTTGTATCGTGCTATTCCACCTATTGTCCGTTTGTCTAGCGTTATGACCTGCGAAGCTCCATTTTAGCCTGGCTATATGTTGGTCTGCGTCTTTGCTTTTGTTCTATTTCTGACCCAGTTGTTTTGATTTTTGTCTGTCAATTTTACTCCTAACATGGCTCTCTCCATGGCTCTTTGTGTCTTCATTATTTTATCCATGTTTGCCTTTGTCAAGGTCCATGTTTGGCATGCGTATGTGAGAAATGGGAGTATGCACTGGTCAAACACTTTTGTTTTTAAGTATTGTTGTATTTTTTTATTCTTTAGGACCCATTTTAATTTTCCAAATCCTGCCCAGGCCAATCTGACCCTTCTTTCTACCTCCGCTGTTTGGTTTTCCTTATTTATTTTTATCATCTGTCCCAAATATATATAATCATTAACCGCTTCTATTGTGATGAATGTCATGTTAATTGTCATGAATGTCACTAAATGTATTTTTTCGTAGCAACGAAGAGCATCTGACGTAATATACTTGACGACGGGAAATTATCAAAAATTATCAGTTTAATTTAGATTTCTGTAGCTTTCTATTGGTCAGAATCTCCTATGAATGAAATAATCAATATAATATATTTTATATTATAAAAGTTTAAAAGTCTATTAAAGGATTAAGTATGGCAACGGGAATGGTCATATCTCGCATTTCCTAGAATTCCTAATTAATACTAAAAATAAATAATAAATGTAATTGTCCAAAATTCGGAAATATATCAGATAGCGATTAACTGACTGGCGATGAATCGGCCGGTGATGAATCGGCCGGCGATGAACTGGCGGCATCGAAACGGCGGCGATGAACTGGCGGCGATGAAACGTCCTAGACCCGTCTAGCGGCATCTATTAACCAGCATTTAAAGCTGGGGAAATATCCGGAAGGCTTTAAATTACAGAAAAACGGTACTACTAAACATAATAAGATACGCCCTAAATGGAAAATGGGTCGGTTTTTTTGGTCTCCTGTAAAATCATCATCTTCCACTTACGAGGTCCTGTTTTTCCGCCGTCGATATCTGATATTGTTTAGCCGGTACCCATTTAGTAGAATACCTTTTTCAGTTTCGTGCAAAGCTTCGACAAACATTCTTTCAGAGTAGAGATTGAAAATCAGATTAGGTTCACCTTCAACTCTGAGATTTGCGGTCTGATTCCAGTAAAGGTTTCTAATTATTCTCAGATCTTGGTTGTTAATGACATATTATTAATTACGTTAATTACATATTGAATTCATACTAACTAATAATCACTACAGTGTAATGTATATCTTAAGGGGCTATCCTAGTGTAAAAGTACGAAATTCATATACTTTTTCTGGGAATTTCTAAAATAAAAAGTACTGTACCAATTGTTTTGAATTTTCATGAGCATTTATTATAAAAAGAAGTAAATGGAAAACAATTTTCATAAAAAAAAATATTGAAAATTAAACGATTTATGCGCCCTCTACTGGCACCGTGAAAATAAAAACATGGCTCCACTGCTGCAGTGATTGGGACTAATAGAGATCCTGAAACATAAAATTGCAAAGTGATTATGAAAATATAAGTTATTTCCTATACCATCAACTAGGATTTTTGAAAAATATTAAAATTGAGAAAAATGACGAAGTGTTGAAATTTTTTTTAAAATTAGCTAAAACATTTTCAGTTTCAAAAACCGCCAAATTGACATTTTTATCCGATCAAAAAACTCCTAGTTGATGGTATAGAAAATAACTTATATTTTATGTTTCAGGATCTCTATTATGCAGCAGTGGAGATATGTTTTTATTTTCACGGCGTCAGTAGATGGCGCATAAATCGTTTAATTTTCAATATTTTTTTATGAAAATTGTTTTACATGTATTTCTTTTTATAGTAAATTCTTCTTCTTCTTCAAGCGCCATCTTCGTTCCGAAGGTTAGCGATCATCAGGGCTATACGTATTTTCGAAATTGCTGACCGAAACAATTCGTTGTTGCTACAGCTATACCATTCCCGTAGATTCTTTAGCCAGGAGTTTCGTCTTCTTCCTATGGACCCTTTTCCTGCTATCTTCCCCTGCATAATTATTCGAAGCAGTTCATATCTTTCGCCTCTTGTAATGTGTCTCAAGTATTGCAGTTTTCGTTTTTTGATCGTAAATATGACTTTTCTTTATTCATTCTTCTCAAGACCTCGACGTTTGTGACTCTCTCCGTCCATGATATTCTCAAGATTCTGCGATACATCCACAGTTCAAATGCCTCTAATTTTTTGGTATCAATCTTTTTCAGCGTCCATGACTCCATTCCGTAGAACAGCACAGAAAGTACGTAACATCTCATCGGACGAAGTTTCATTTCAAGGCTCAAATCTCTTCCACAGAACACTCTCTTCACTCTTTTTCTACTCTTATTTTGATTTCTGCTGAGCTATCGTTGTCTTCATTTATTAAAGTGCCTAAATATTTGTATTTGCTAACTCGATCGATAATTTCATTGTGTAAATATAAATTTTGGACATTTCGTGTTGATTTCGATATTACCATAAATTTAGTTTTCTTTATGTTCAAAGATAGTCCATATTCTTCGCTGCAGTCTGCTATCTTATTCACCAATGTCTGTAGCTCTTCAAGTGTTTCTGCGATCAGAACGGTGTCGTCGGCAAATCTCAGATTGTTTAATCTAACACCATTTATTTTAATACCTATGGATTGCTCAGAGTTTTCTATTCATTACGTCTTCGGAATAGAGATTAAACAGGGTTGGTGACAGTATACACCCTTGTCTCACACCTCGCTTTATTTCAATTTCTTCAGTGGTATTATTCTCTACTCTCACTACTACTTTCTGATTATAGTACATATTTGCTATTAGTCGGTTGTCTCGTTTATCTAAATTCTTTTCTGCAAGGAGTCTGATTAGATGATCATGCCGCACTTTATCAAAGGCCTTATTATAATCTATGAAACTCATGAATACATCTTGATTTATGTCAAGACATCTTTGAGACATAACGTTCAGTGCAAACAACGCCTGTTGCCTACTTTTTATAGTAAATGCTCATGCAAATTTTCAAAACAATGGTACAGTACTTTTTATTTTAGAAATTCCCAAAAAAGTATATGCATTTCATACTTTTACACTAGGATAGCCCCTTAAGTTAAGTAAGCGTTTTTGAGTGTATTATAACGAAATTCATGCTTGTTGTGCACAGACGCACAGGATAGTCCACATAGTGCTAGCAAGTAAAAAAGAAAATGCTACAGTTCACAGTTAAGAATTTCATTTAAGTGAAGACCAATATCTGATTGAACGGTGGATAAACCCATACAAACCCCTCGTATTCACAAGTTAGTCGGAAGGGCGTATCCCAATTTAATACAAATAGATAACCGGTCTCTTTCCAACCAAATTTTTATAATCTCCCCCATCTGTCGCAGTTTTTATATCGGATTACTTTTACACTGCCAATATCGATTGATTTTTTAATATAATATTGGGTACACTATATACTCCGAAAAAACACAACGGCACGGTATACTTTTTTTTTGTTTGTTTTCTGTGCTGTTCAGAGATATTATTGCTTTTATACTGACATTAAAAAAAAACATAATAAATAAAAGCAGAAATTGTGACTACAAAGTAGAATGTAAAAATAATTTTGGATAACTCTGTCGAATATTAAAAAAGTATGTTTTGGGTTTTATTTTAGTATGCGTGCCTAATATGAAATTTTTAGTTTTCCGTCTGTGGAGATAGGTTTTCATTTGGAAATAAAACTTTTTTTTATTTGGATGGTGCTGTTGATTGGATCAACCGGAGTGTTTTCGCTTGATGAATAAATATCGGTAGGAATACGTGCACGTACCTAAAAAAATTAAATATGAAAACTTCAGTATTTCGCCCGTTCAATATTATGTTTAAAAATTGAGATATGGTTTTTACTATGTACCGGGTGTCCCAATAAGAATGGCTCTCGGCCATATCTCAGGAACCGTTTATAGTAGAGCTTTGAAATAAAAAATTTTGTAACAAAAGTTGCCTCAGGAAAAGCCTGGAAATTATTTTCATAATTGTGGGACCACCGCTAGAGGGCGTAATTGAATATCAAAAATTAAAAAATCTAAATTTTACAAAATTTTCCTAATGAAGGGGCACTGGAAATCCGATCGTCGTATTCTTCATAAAATTCTACGCATATTTGATTTGACAAGTTTAGGTCTACCTTTGGAAATAAGAGCTGGGGGTGAGTGGGAACCTTGTTATGAAAAACTGGCTGTGAGTCCGGTTCTGCTTAATAAAATTTTGCAAACTTGGTCTTGTTGAAGACAGATCTTTTTCGTCAATGTAAAAGTTATGATTTCGAACCAACTTACTGAGCAATATGCCAGCTAGAAGGCGTTATTTAATTTTTTTTTCAGATATCTAGTGTTCCTTGGAAAATATTTAATACAAACATGCATTTTTAATACCATATTACAAAGGTAGACAAAATTAGCAACAGAATAGCGAAAACCGCATGTTAATACCTTTTTTCTATCTCGAGATATCTTACAAAACGTGTAAATTTAAAAACATAACTGTTACTGTCATCGGTAAACGAAATAATTCATTAAAAGTAGTGTGCTATGGAAACAACAAAGAAACATTTTCCAGCTGTCAACGTATATTAGGTCTTTTCAACGCTTCTCATTTGTTTCGAGCCTCGTTCATATCTCGTATATTAATATTATACACGGATTATACGGCATATGACAGAGGCTCGAAACAAATGAGTTGAAAAGCCCTATTACAAAGAAATAAAAACAACTATTTAGTGATGACATAAACGTTCAAATTTTTGCCCATCATTTTCGTTGCAAACATTTACTCTTTCAAGAGTAGATTGAACAGCAGTCTCAATTTCTGCTCTCGATATGCTTTGAATGGCGTTTAGTATTCTCTGGATAATGTATTCTAGAGTAGTGTATGATGGGCAACAATTTGAATATTTAGGTCGTCACTAAGTAGTTCTTTTTGTTCTGTGTTATATTTAATTTTAATATTATTTTTTCTGTTTATATTGTTGTTTTAATTAATTATATTTTTATACGTTGACATCTGGAAAATGTTATTTTGTTTTTTCCACAGCACACTACTTTTCATTAACTTAGTTTACCGGTGATAGTAACAGTTATGTATAAAATTTACATGTTTCTCGAGATATCTTGAGAAAGACAAAAGGTATCGACATGCGGTTTTCGCTATTCTATTGCTAATTTAGTCTAATTTTATAAAGTATGATTAAAAATGCATACTTGTATTTAATATTTTCCAAAGAAAACTAGATTTCTGAAAAAAATTAAATAACGCCTCCCAGCTGGCTTAATACTTATTAGGATGGTTCAAAATTATCACGCTTACATTGAAGAAAAAGATGTGTCTTCAACAAGACCCAGTTTTCAAAATTTGATTTAGCAGAACCGGACTTACAGCCATTTTTTCATAACAAGGTTCCCACTCACCCCCACCTCTTATTTGCAAAGGTAGAGTTAAACTTGTTAAATCAAATATGTGCAGAATTTGATGAAGAATACAATAATCGGATTTCCAATGCCCCTTCATTAGGAAAATTTTGTAAAATTTAGATTTTTTTATTTTTGATATTCAATTACGCCCTCTAGCGGTGGACCCACAATTATGAAAATAATTTCCAGGCTTTTCCTGAGGCAACTTTTGTTACAATTTTTTTTATTTCAAAGCTCTACTATAAACCGTTCCTGAGATATGGCCGAGAGCCATTCTTATTGGGACACCCCATAAAGAAAGCGTAATCTCTTACAAAAAAATCCTGCATTGATTAGGTAAACAAGAATATTTTAAATCAAAACAGGAATTTTACAATCACATGAATCTTATGAATAAATACACAACATGATAATTAGTCCAGGGTAATAAGGATTTTCTCGGGACACTCAAAGATCCAGGTAGCTGATTAATTTTTTAGTTATTAGAGAGTTATTGCCACCGGCAAATAAAGGATCCTTTATTACAGGATACTTTAATAAAGGACAAATACAGGACGGGTCTAAAAGAGTGGTATTGCAAACGCAGTTAAAGAATCTTTTATTTTGACAAATGACATGAAATATTTTTGTAAATATAAAAATAACCTATAAAATTCCATTTGTCGATATAAATTAAAATAAGATAATTGAAGAGTAATACGTTAAATTTAATTATTTTGTCATTTAAAGATGTTTAGAGAACAACATAATATATCTCATAATACTCATCGTTCAATAATATGGAAGTGCAATAAATTGGAAATACTATTTTAGGAGTTTTTAAATACTTTTGCATTATGGGTATATGTAATGGGGAATTTCTGGAGAATATATTATTAGGGAATAGTGGATATCCATTCCTCAACTACAACTACCGAATGACACCATTCCAGAATTTTCAGACAAAAGTTGTGTTTTTATAATCCATCACAAATCCCTTCAAGAATTGTTATTGAAAGAACATTTGGTATTGTGAAGAGATTTCCCATTTTACCATATGTAATGAGATGCAAGTTACCTTTTATTCAAAGAATAATATCAGCTTGTTCAGTTTTACATATTGCAGTAGTACATAATAGAGAAAACGTTGAAATACTGGCAAATGAGTGTGCTGTTGATATTGATATAGAAGCTGTGGCAGTACATTTTCAACCAGGAGTTAATCTAATGCGACTAAATTGTGTGTGTGTTTGTTTAAAATTATTGTTCGACATTTAAAGCTAGCGCTTAAACTAATTTTATTTTTATTGGACTGCAGTTTGTTAATAAATTTATAAATAAATATAAATATTATATTGGTGACTGATTTTAAGTATTTTATGATCATTAGCAGGTTTTAAATAATAAATTTATAAATATATACATACATGCTACTGGCGTTTGATCTTTTATCCATTATGGCCCTCTCTTTCTTTCTTTTCACCTCTGGATAACTAGTTATCAGGAAGTTTATCTGACAGATTAGATACTAATAGATATCTGACAGAGAAAAACTTCCCGTTAACTAGTTATCCGGAGCTGAAAAGACAGATACTAAGGATACTGTTATATAAACTTCCCAATAATTAGTTATCTGAAAATGAAAAGACCTCTAATCTGTCAGATAAACTTCCCGATATACAAAAAGATAATAGAAGAATTAAGCTTTATGCTGGTTTTTATTAATTTTTTTGGCAATTTTTAAATAAACAAATACTGATGGCATGAAATGGATCAAGAACAAGGAGGAATGAAGAAGGAATTGGAGATTGTGTTTACCATTAAACGCATAAAACTGCAGTATCTGGGACACATATGATAAATCAGCACCGTTACTCCCTGCTGCAGTACATATTGCAAGGTACAGTCAAAGGTAAGCGAAGACCTGGTAGAGGGAGAATATCAATGGAACTGTTTCGAATCGCAGCTAGCAAGGTTACGATTGCTATATGATTTCCAACATTCGAAACGGATAAGAACCAAAAGAAGAAGATGGCATGAAAATGAAAGTGTATTAATACTTTTGATTAAAAACTTTATAGATTCTAATCTATAAAAGATTAAATTTTCAAAAATAAATACTTGAACCTTTGTTTTATTTTGTTAACCTGTTGTTATATATCTGTTGAATAGAACTCTATTTTGAATCTAGAATTTTAACAAATCCTAACTTTCATTAAAATTTATTGATCTTATATCTTCAATCTCTTATATCTTCAATAAATATTTATTTCTATAGAAAAATGTAAAATATATTGAGTTTAATAAATGAGTTACTGATATTTTAAGTCTGATCATTGTAATTAGTAACAATTTAAAATTATTTACGTAATATTCCTTTTTACAACTTCTTGTAATAACTCAAGCTTCAATAAAATGTTCTTTTCTATATTCGTTTGGGTCAAAACATCAATAATCTATATCTCAGAATATTACTTAGAGTTGTTTTTAATAAATAAAACCCAACATACAACTTTAATGATGAAAGTTTAATCAAATATCAATCCCACAATACATAAATTATCAATCCAAAGAAGCGACAAGATAAATTCAAAATACAAGTGAAGTTAGACCTTTCTTCACATTTTTGACACGTTATGTCAAAATAAAGGAACTTTTATTAAAATAAAGATGTCCTCTAATTTTCCTTAAATACAGGCGGCCTGTATTTTATTAAAAGACAAAAATAAAAGACGCAATACTGCGCATGCTTATATGTCAAAATAAAGGATCTTTTATTACAGGTCGACTTAACGACGTTCAACACCTTCGTTGCGGGGTATGCCTCTCAGAGGAAAGGGGGAGAAACTTATATGCAAGCGAAAGTTGGTAACGATGCATTTATTTCAGAATACTCAAATCATATGTTTCAGTATTGAGTAGTTTATAAAAATAAATTATAATAAATTACGGAATTTACGGAATAAGTTACGGAATTAATTATAATAAATAAATTAAAAATAAATGGTACGGTAAACAATCCTCATTTTTTAATATGGTATTCCTTACAAAAAAACCTTTAATTTAAGCACAAATAATTAAAAATCGTAAATTTGGGTCAAAAGTTATTAACTTTTTAAGAATTCCCATAAGAGCCCATGTTAAAACTTACTTTGAACCTTAATAGTAATTAAACGGCACGGTAAAACAATTTTTAAAAAATCAAGTCTTAGTTTTTTGAAGTAAACTATAACATACTAAAATTTCATGCAAATCCTTAATTCTTTGCCGAAAGTGTAGAACGTCGTTAAAAGACGTTGGCAATAACTCTATTGTAGACCTATAGGAAGAAAACCTACCTGTTTCCTGCCTAGAGTTCGCGTCCGTTTTTTAATTATTAACAATTTAGTGCAAAAATCGCGATTTTTTCGATTTTTTACACTCCATTCAAAAACTAAATAGTTGACATAAAAATACAAAATTCAGTTTTTTAGAACATTGAAAAACCTTCAAAATCCCGATTTTTTAAAGTTAAAAAGTTAATTTGTTGCTACGCAAACTGCAAAATAAGTGAAAATCGTTCTTTGTTCATAACTTTTACTAAAACTACCTCAGAACTTTAGTGTTTCGCTCAAAGTTGGACATTGAGGTACTTAACAAACCCTCAAAATTTGAGACCGATCCATTAATTAGTTTAAGAGTTATTCTATTTGTTTATCACAGAGACCTTTATTTTGCAATAAGATAAGACAGAAATTAATGAAGATAGTGCAATTCTGAGTATGCCAAATGAAAGTAGAAGAGTGATAGTATCAAAATGTATTAAAAAAAGATAAAAAAAATAATTAACATAGTCCAAAATCCTAATGCCAAATTTTTAAAATTTTGTAGTTTATAAACATTTAGAATAACTTTAAAAATGTTGTCCGTAGAAACAATCTTTTTATATATTGGAAAAGATAATATTTTAACACGAATTTTCAAATAAAAAAATTTAGCCTGGGCTCATTTGGGACAAAGTTAGCCATATGTTTTTTTAATTCACAGCTAATTTGTTTATAATAATTAAGGAATCTCATTAATGCCATTTTAAAGAATGGGATTTGTATTTTTTCCTAAAAAATTTGCACAAACATTATACCTTCACAGCACCCTCTACGATTTTTCACAAATGTAGTGCAAACGATTTGGGTGCAAAAAATCGAAAAAATCGTGATTTTTGCACTAAATTGTTAATAATTAAAAAACGGACGCGAACTCTAGGTAGGAAACAGGTAGGTCCTATAGGTATACAATAACTAGAAAAGTAGTCAGCTACCTGGACCTTTGAGTGTCCCGAACATGGTCTATTTCTAGCTTATTACCCTGGTCTAAATGGGCATAATATTTTGGAAATAGTCATTGAAATAAATAGCATTTATAAGTTTTAAAAACAACTTCATTCCCATTCAATAACAACTTTTATGTTTTAAATATTATGTTTATATAAGATTAAGTAACAATTATTGTTGATTGTAATAAAAGGTACATTTTTAACTAACTAATGTTTAACATTTTGACTTTCAATCCGAAAATCGTTCTTAAAAAAGATTGTTTTAAAAAATTCTGCGATAATGTATAACTAGGTTATAACCAAGGACCGGATTAAATGCAATATGCATTTTTTGCATATTTTTGCATGTTTTTTTATAAATTAGAAAATGTTGCATTTTTTCAAACATTTTAAACATTTTGCATTTTTTCTTGATAAATTCAGAAAAGTTGCATTAATTCGATCTTTAAATCTCAAAGGTTCACTGTCACTTCCAATTAAAAAACTATCAGTCGTAAATTCAATAACTGTGTATAATCCATTTCTTAAGAAAAATGTTTAATTATTCTATTATCTATATTTGGGACTAAGCCGACTAATGCCTAATATAACTTGGTCGGTAGGACAACAATTAGTTGACATAGGTTGTAAAAACCTGTTTGCTCTTTGGGGATAAGCAGGTACAGAAATTTAGATTTTAATATTTGTTTATAAAAGCTGAAATTCATTTCGTGTTTTGATTCGCAGTGCGTTGTTGGGTATTATTTTTGACAAATATAGTTTAAATTGAGTAACGAATAATTTTTTCGCCAAAATGCCGAAAGTGACAAGTATTAAACATTTTTGGATAAAGGCGCATCCAGAGCTTTCATGGGACGGAGGTAATTTATTTTGCTCAGCGTGCACAAAAATTGTAAGTACCTACCTATTACCTACCATTATACTAATTTAATTTATAATGCCTAATAGTCCAAAAGATTATTAATGTTGCATTTTAATATTGCATTTTTCATAATAGGTCTGGATCCCGCGTATGAAAAAAAAGTTGATTAATAGCAAGCTGAAAATTTGTTAATAGCTTAAGGGTGTCTAGTCGGATCAACTTTGATATATGGGAACACTGGAACAGGGGCAGTTTTTATTGTGGAACAGGTTAAAAATTTTGGAACGGCCAGACCACGAAAACGGCACATTTGTTTTGTCCGACAGAACAGACTTAAACTCTCCGAACAGAGATTAAACTCTCATGCAAAAATCAGACTGCTATTTATCACCAAATGGGCGTTTTAATGAGTGGAACATGTAGAATATGTCAAACGACAGGAATTATGACAGGTGATAAATAGCAGTCTGATTTTTGATTGAGAGTTTAATCTCTGTCAGGAGAGTTTAAGTCTATTCTGTCGAACAAAATAAATTTGCCGTTTTCGTGGTGTGACCGTTCCAAATTTTTAACCTGTTCCACAATTAAAACTGCCCCTGTTTCAGTATTCCCATATATCAAAGTTTATCCGACTGGATACCCTTAAGCTATTAACAAATTTTCAGCTTGATATTAATCAACTTTTTTTCATACGCGGGATCCAGACCTATAAAGGCTCTTGCATATTTTTCACAAATCAATTGCATTAAAATGCGCATTTTTTTACATTTTTTTGGTGCATTTTTCCGGTCCTTGGTTATAACAAACACCTAAGCGCTTGTCCATATGAGGGGCGGTTTGCCAGCGGTTGACGTCGCGGTTAGCCGACGTTTGCATCGTACACATGAGAGCGATTGACTGGCGGTCTCATTCCTCCCCTAGTAAACTTACAACCGCCGCGGTTTGACGACGGAGTGGTTGCATGTGTACGATTCCATTTGTTCCTTGGCAACTTGCACCGAGGAGGTTGGGTTTTTCAGGTAAACCGCGACGTCGACGTTGGCAAACCGCCCTCATGCGGGCAAGCTGTAGACAAGACACAAAAGCAAGAATCTATAGAGCAGCAATTAGACCTATATTGACATACACGGCGGGCGGAGACAAGACCTGACACATCTAAAACGAGACGACTACTAGAAACAACAGAGATGAAAATACTTCGACGAATATCAGGGACAAGTCTGTTGGATAGGGAGAGAAGCGAAAACATAAGAAGAGCATGCAATATAGAAGACATAAATGGATGGGTGACAAAACGGAAACAGGAGTGGAACGAACACATTAGTAAAATGGCAGAGGATAGAATAATACGAATAGCACGAGATAAGTCACCAAATGGACGAAGAAGTATTGGCAAACCAAGAAAAAGATGGTGCGATAATTTAAACAATTTAGGAGGCTAATGTTGAAGAAGAAACAGGCTTAAAGCCTACATACAAAAAAGAAGAAGAAGAAGAAGTTATTATTACGTTATGCCAACATCGTGCTTACGATTGAAGAAATTTTGAGGGTGGTATTTTTGCCCTAGAAATATCAAATTCTGACCGTTTTCTTTTTAACTCCTTTATTCAGTAATCTATGTATCAACAATGACAATAAGCGTTTTTGTTGACAAATAATTATGACATGTACAGGATGCTCCATGAAGCACTCTGTTTTATAATGTAGCTATTGCTAACTTTATGGCATTACCTCTACTATTTACTATTTATAATTTACAATATTTTACTACAGTGGAACCCCGATAAGTCGGCCCCCGATAACCCGGAAATCCGGCTAACCCGGACCGATTTTTATCAGACAAACATTTCAACGATAAAAATGTATGTAATAAAATATTTGAGAGATAATGGGTATTTGTGTAATTTGAACTACATATACGATAGTAAAAATGACTCATGACACACGACGTTCATTGTCGTGTTATCGGAAACAATAGCTACCTGTAGAATCGTGCTTCTGTTTCCTGTTTTTTAAATCCTGCTGATAAGCCCTTTATATTATGGTATTATTGTCATCTTTAAGTCCCTTTTTGTAAGTGTTTCTGAATTGCTTGTGGTTTTGTTGTTTCCTTTCTTTAATCTTGTGGAATTCCTTGTTTATAAATGACAACGAATAGTTTTTTTTAGGCAAAATCCTTGCCAGCAGGTTTTTTCTTCCTGAAATACATTTTCATTAGAGCAAGTACTTCAGGATCTATCGGATTGTGGTTGGAGTAGTAATTTAAATATCTGTTTATGTGGATTGTTTTTTTGTAGACCTTGGTTGTTGCATTTTCTGTATTTTCCTTTGTGATTAGCATATGTAGAAAAGGAAGTGAATTATTGTTTTCTTGTTCCAGGGTGTTACAGAACCTTGCAGAACTTTTATTATTCCAGCACAAAATTAAGTTCTGAAACAACTAATTTTTTTAAATTCCGTTTTTTTTTATTTTACTTTTAGTCATGACCAGCTAGCTTGGCATTGGTGAGCAAAAGCATATCCTATATGGTATTGGTGAGTGTACATTCGACCAAAGAGCCGGTTATCAAGTGTTTTAGAGTATAAGTGGGCTACCTTTTTCAGGGATACGGTCGAAACCAACAAAAGATCTTCGATACAGTCTGATGCCAAGACACGACATCGACAACAGAATAAGCGCCTAAAAATGATACCTCTTCTCCAGGTTAGAACCGGTTGCAATAAAACTAGCCGGCGTAGCCATGCGGGTAGGCATTGGTCAGCAAACATTTGAGCAGGCTTTTATCCTTCCATATTTAAAATGCAAAAACAACTGAAGTTGTCTATAGTTTAGGACGTTGGTTTATCTTCTTCTGCAGCAGTATTTCTTATAGCAAAAGTAACCACGTGCATTTCTAAGAAATATCACTAATTTTCATATTTTTCACATGATATCAATTCAATTACGGCTCATGTCGTAAACTGCTACTTAGCTAACCACGATCAAGGGGCCAGTTTTGGAAATATTCGGAACAACTCTCCATGAAACGAAGGTTATCGAAAGTTGTTTAATTTCAAGAATATCAACAACACCATAGCATCACAAGTCCGGGAATTAATTCGTTTATATCTAGTTGGAATTTATTATTCAAACATTAAAGGCAGTGTATCATTCGAATATTATATGGCAGTTGATGAAAAAATAGAAAAACAAAGAAAAAACGCTCATATGGTATGTGATGATCTTGAGAAAGAATATACTAGAGTTTCTTGAGAGATTCTGTGGAGGGCACTCAATAGGAAAAGAGTCTTCGGTGAATATATAAAAAATATTGTGAGAGATATACATATATGAGGAAGTAACTAGTGTTAGGACAGGTGTGAGAGAGACTCATAAACATATGAAAGTAGGATTGCTAACATTTTATGATGCTTAATGTATGCTGATGATGTAGTGTTAGTAGGAAATAGTAAAAGCGACTTAGAACAAAGACTGGAACAGTGGAGACAAGCTCTTGAGGAAAAAGTTTTAAAACTTAAGTAGGACAAAACGGAATGTTCATTTAAAGATGGAGTTACTACAAATAAAATGATATCTTTGGATGGTGAAATGATTGTGAAAAGTAATAGTTGTCAGTACTTAGGATCGGTATTACATAGTAATGGAGAAATAGATGGAAATGCATGCAGTATAATTAGGGTTGGCTGGATGAAGTGAAAAAAGCGAGTGATGTGTTGTGTGACAGAAACATTCCAATGAAGCCGAAGCAAAAATTTCATAAAACAGCTGTAAGTCCGGCTATGAGGAAAGTGGGAACTGAATGTTGGATACTTAAATGAGGAACCAGGAACGCTTATGGCGGAAATGAGAATGTTTAGATGGATGAGTGGAGTGGCAAATAAAGATTAAATTAAAAATGGGTACCTATATTATAGGGATCATAGGTTAAGATGGTTTGTCCATATTCAACGTCGAAACGTTAATCAACCAATACGAAGAATTGCTAAACGGCGGGTTCCTGGAAGGAGGAGTGGAGGAAGACCAAAGAAGACCTGGGGGGAGACGCTTAGGGCTTGTCCATATGCGGGCGGTTTGCCAACGTCTACTGCGCGGCTTACCTGTTTTCCCCCTGTTTTTCTTGGTATTAGGGTGACACTTCAAAGGCGGCACTAGGGTGACATCAAGTAAAACAGGTAAACCGCGCAGTCGACGTTGGCAAACCGTCCACATATAAACAAGCCCTTAGACAGAACATGTCGGCATATGGGATTGATATTGATATAACCCAAGAAAGAAACTTATGAAATGCAATTATTAGAGAATTAGAGAGGATAGTGATATCTAGTTCGAATATATCTGATCTTATGTAAAGTTTTTTTTATGAATAAATGTATTTTTAAAGTTACCTGAGAAAAGTTATGGAAACGGAAAGATATACGAATTATATTTCGGCTTTACCATCTTTTAGCGTCATTTCATACAAGGCGGCTGATTTTTTAAGGTAAGTAGCATATTTATACGTTTTTAAGGAAAATATATATTCGTCGTTCACCCTGTATGTTCAGTGCATCATAAACAAAAACTGCATGCACGTATAGGAAAAGCCGACCCTAATTACGTCACCCCAGTCGGCAATGGGGGCTACGGAAACCAAACAAAGATGCAGCGACGTTTGCCGTAAAATCTGAGAATCGGCGGTGGTGGAGGCGGTGGTGCAATGGTGGCAGCGTTGGTGTCGTGGTCCCTAAAAAACTCGTTTGTAGATGTTTTAATTAGCACGCTGTCGAGCCGCCGGTCGTGAATTGTGAGCATAGGCGTGTTGTATGGATAGAGCTATATTGATATACAATTAACTACGGCATACAAAAAATACGTTCGATCATTTAATTCGGGTTTAGTACATCTGCTGAATTTCAAACTGGAAAGATAGAATGATAAAACAGGTCAATCAGAATTGAAGCTGTGTCTGGTAGGACTTATGACAGACTAATTTTCCATAGTAGGTAATTACGACAATGAAGTACTATTTTACACAACGGAAGAATCGATTTATCAATATATAAATCTAATTTTGAACATACATACATCATACGAAAAGGCACTAACACATCTCTCTTTAACTGTTTAACCTAATACTAAAATACAGGTATAAGAACAATGCTACAAATGTTATAGTTTGTTAAAGTATAATTTAAGGCAATACTAAGTCTATAATAAATATAAATTATAATTAACTATGACAACCTTTAACAATTGTAGCATTGTTTTTCTTTTGCTCTGTTTTTAGTGGTTAAGTGACTTGTTAGCATGGAACTGATAATGTGCTGAATTTGTAGGAACCGAGACAGGTCATCTTAGTTACCATAAAACCAATTGTAACTCTTTCACTTTTTCTTTTTATCTTTTGAAAATAGACCCACATTTGCAAACAATTTATCAATTAAAATATATCTTTAAATCCTATGCTGGAACAACTTGGTCTTACTAAACCACTTGCAATATGTTGAAGAAGAATTACAGAAAATATTGAATATTTAAATAATCAATAAACCAAATACGAATAAAGCTGATGTGAAATGTGATAAATCTGATAACAATAAAAAAATTTAATTGTAGCAAAAAAGAAGAAAACCTCATAATTATGTACAGTATAGAAACAAGTGCTCACAATCTAAAATAGTTTTTCATTGGTAGTGAAAAGAGGGAGACCGCCCTTTTTGAAGCTCAGGATTTAATTTTTAATTTAACAACAAAAAACGTGAAGGGAAGCAGAGATTTAGTTTTCTTTTTGAATTTGTTAGCAAATAGTGCCTAATTTTTCGATCTCTCTACCCCTTTGATCACGTTATGTTTCACAGTTCAAGTTTAGTTTGCAATGAACAGTCTTGCTGCAGGGGAAAAATATTATCTGTTTCTATCCTGTCTCCCTATCGCTGTTCTCTATTCGATGTTTAAGGTTCACCCATAATTCTTTATCCACGTAAGTGATAGCTTTAGAAGAACGTTTGTCTTAACGTATTATGAATATACAGTAACACAGGGACAGTTTCCATAAGCCAGTGGTTATTGCGCATATCTCGTTTAAAGCAAGAATTATTTACACATCCACAAGGAAATAGGTTGTCCTGTAGGGCTGTATACCATTATCACAAAAAAGGTATATCTATTAAAATTCAGAACAAAGGCTACATCACAAAAACAGAACTAGTTTCCGATCTAATTACAGATCATCATCAGTACTGACAAGATGCTGACATGCTAAGCCACCAAAATTGACAATTTTGAGTAAAACCTCTTTAAACTTAAACAGTCATGGAAACATTGACTATAATTATTATAATAAATATGGATGTATTAGATATCACATGAATTAGGCTCCGGGTATCATCTGACCGTCACTTGAGTTGAATTCGTTCCTCACATGTTGAACGGTTACATGCGTATGTATAAACAGTTGCCAACGACCGTTCAACATGTGAGGAACGAATTCAACTCAAGTGAGGGTCAGCTCACTCAATTCATGTGATATCTAACACATCCATGTTTATTATAATAATTATAGTCAATGTTTCCATGACTGTTTAAGTTTAAAGGGTTTTTACCCAAATACTTTCAATTTTGGTGGCTTAGCATGTCAGCATCTTGTCAGCACTGATGATGACCTGTAATCAAATCGAAAACTAGTTCTGCTTTTGTGCTGTGATTGCCATGATACGTTGCAGGGTTAGTATGTCGAGTTGAAACACTGACTCTAACTTATAACTTTATTTATGATTTACAACATCCGTCAACATAAGAATACTAAGATGTTGTTTCGCGGGGTAATCCTTCAGGACACCCTTCTCGCAGGACGGCTCACTAACATAGTAACGATCTTAATCTTACTATGAATAATGACAATACTATAATGCTCAATTTAATCCCTCTGTGGGCTATTTATCTCTTCTTCCAACTCGGACTTTGGAAGTAAGCTATACGTGAGTCTCTGCGAGGTTACACAAACAAACTTCGTTAATCAACCTTCGTTTTGTTTGTGTATGTAAAAACAATATCTTTTGTAGCAACCTAAATTACTTAAAATTATATACATTTTTTTCGATACATATTATATTATACAGTAAGAGTTTTTTCCCTTACTGTACAAGATGTCGCTAGGGCATCCCTGCCATTTCGTTCGTTTCAATCCGTGAGTGCACGCGATGTTTTATCCTGATTCAGTCAGAGAGAAGAACATATATAATATTACGTATATCCTGATGAGGGGCTAAAAAGCCCCGAAAACGGTAGAGATACTTGCTGTACTCTCTGATTGAACTAGAATATAATACAATTTCAGGTTGCAACGAAATTAAAATGTTTATTCAATTTAAATTGAAAATGTTTATTCATTTTTAACAAACTCCTTCATTCATATAAATCAAACATTGCCACAGCAATATCCTATACAGATATTTCTAAATATCTGCTCAATGTGTTGAAATTATCAATTTTTTTGTTCGAATATGCTGCCATAAAAGGACAAAAATAAAATAATAATTTTACCAGTCTCCTGTACTTCTACAAGAATATTTCTAGTTTAAATTTAAAAATGGAAGGTTTTTAAAAAAGCGTAAGTGATAGCACGACCCTGGTTGATGATGGATAAAGATGGGAGCATGGAGAATATGTGGAGAGTCGTGCATGCTGAAGGGAGGATGCTAATTGTATTGTCGACCGCGAAAAGCTGACGACGCGGGTTAAAATTTCTGTTATCAGAAACCAGACGAATTAATACATGTGCTTCAGCGTGAAGTTAGAGATCATGGAAATATTTTCAGATCACCGAGCAGCATTTTTTAGTAGAAGTAAGGATATTATTCAGAATTTAATTTTTTATCGACATTCTGCTGAAGATATTAGAATGGTAGAGTGATAATATTTTTGTATTAGATGACAAATAGAATTTAAAAATCCACAGTGTTCCAGTAATAATTGTAGATCGTCCGATGAATCTTGAATTTATCACAGGTCATCTTCTATCAAGCTATTGGTACATTTTTTGAAGAAAACCGTCATATATCAAAATGTGACAATTGTGACAAGTGAGCGACCGTGGAGTAACGGCATAAACGCTGGCCTCATACGCCAGTAGACGTGGGTTCGAGCCCTGCCAAAGACAAACCATTTTCATTTCCAATAATGACACTAGCCGTCTCACCGTGCCTCGGAGAGCACGTAAAGCCGTCGGTCCCCCTGGGCTAGTGTACATCGGCACTACTTTAAACAGGGTTAAAGATGTAAATGGCGCCGGAACTATCCGAAAGGATCTCCCCGGCAAAAATGCCATACGATATTATTATTATTATGTGACAATTTTCAGAAATGCTTTAAAAAATCGATAAATTTTTAAAATATCAATAAAACTTTACCCATAACTGCGAACAGACTAATATTTTGCTTTGGTGTGCACCAGCCGGTAAGAGGCTATAGTAAATCCCATACTTTCTTAATTTTATTTTAGGCCATAAAAAGATGTGACGTTCTTCTCAAAAAATGTGTTCTAGGATTAATAATTAGGTGTTTGGAGATAATTCACTTCTTTATTAAAACTGTTTTACTTGTTTTTTTTTACAAATGTGTGTTTGTCACAAAACTAAGAACAAAGACGCCATTGTGTAAAAACTAAAAAAAATACTGGCATTCTCCAGAAAATTATCGTTAAACATTACTTATCTTTTTTTGAAATTTCTTTCTTTAAATTTCCATAATACACCCCTTCATTGTTTTTGTTTTGGCTGAAATCAACTTTAGTATCAGTCTACTCCTATTCTTAAATCTTGAAGCTGTTTTCTAATCTGAAATAACTCCAACGGAATTTATTTTTTAAGAACGTCATAATTCAAAATAATTTTTGTACATAGATAGTTAACACGTTGGCGGACAGTGCGTCAAATGTATAAGCAAGTGTTGTGACACTATATAATGCTGATATAAGTCAAAAGAATACTACAACTTGTTTTAAACATAACCTCAACTACTTTGCAAGACTGATACAACTCAAATAATGCATTATTATTCACAGAAAGCATTGTATTATCTTATTGTGTTTTTGAGATATGACAAAATTGTGCAAAATGTTGAACCAACTTTTCGAATAACAGTAACGACACTGCTGTCATCTGACGGCTACAGACTTATGACGTTATCACACAAAAAATACTAAAATACTGGCCACTACCTGATTTACTTGTTTATTTGCATTCGAGTTCAGATGGTTGTCATAAATATTTTACCACTCTCGAAAAAGATACTGCTCTCGCTTCTCGCTTTCAATCCCATGCATTCTTTTGACTATGCTGGTACAAAAAAACTCAATACTTAATAGTAAATTTGGCCACATATTGAGCCTACTTTGGCTATAACAGATGTTAGCGGCAAAAATGTTAATTTTGAGAGTCGGATCTGTGTGGTGATTGTGTGAATCGTGGAGGTGACAAATAAATTAGTACTTAGTTGCTCTTCACCCCACGTAAAGACGCTACAACCAAAACACTCAAAAAAATTTAATTCATAATATTGATTAACAGTGATTATTGAATAGTATTTCGTTGTAACAACAATTTAATTTTTTGTTTCAACGAACTTTTAGACATTGACGAATGTATTTGGTTATTGCCATAATGATTGAATAATGTGAAAATAACTAGAGTACATTAATCAATAACACTCAATTTGTTCAGCCAATAACTTACTTTCGTATATTTAATAAATAATGTTAATTCTGGCAGCAACTCACTTTCTTGATTTCATAGATGACAAGCAATTACCTTGGTTTATCGTGCAATCTACTACTGCGTTTAATAACCACAATCAATGCGTTCATGGTGACAATAAACGTAGTTGTTGAGACAATAAATGTTTTGCTTGACCATTTGAAATGCAACGGCTTTTCCTTATCGTGATACCCCTAGCTTCTCTGTGTTACCATTGTTTAAAAAAGAATTCTTTGTTAAACAATGCTGCTACCTCTGCCGAAGTGCCGAATAATAATTTCATTTCGTTTCCAAGTGTAGTCCGTAGTAGAAGGAAGTTTTCGTGTGTCTATTATCGTGAAATTTCGGTCGAATTATTTTTAAATTTTTTTCGAATCCTAAGAAAACTAATTAGTATTTTTGAAAATTTAAACGCAGAATAAAATATTACAGTATTATTGAGGGTCTGAAGTCCCTGAGAACTTCTATAATGATTATTTTAATAAGTCACAGGGGTGAAAAAGAGAAAATTTAGTATGATTTTTAATTTCAAATATACCATTCAAAAGAAACTTTTTGTTTATTCTAAGGGACTTTCAGCCCTCTGTAATAATGTAATCTTTTATTCTGCGTTTCAATTTTTCCAAAATACTTATTAGTTTTCTCAGGATTCAAAAAAAATGAATGCGTTTAAAAAAAATTCGATCGAAGTTTTACACCTGCGCTATCAAAAAGGATTAAAGTGTTATACATTTTTGGAATCACTATTTCAATCGCTTTTAAATGAGCTGTCACATGATGTACTTTCCCATTTAAAAAAATCAAAGTTATGCCTGTCACCTGAAGAGGGATCGTATAAAGTTCGAAACATTGATGTTATAATATACTTTAATTATTTTAAAAATCGACCTGTCCGAGCGTTTTGCTCATGTGCTAAAACTAAATAAGTTAATAAGGGGGGGGGGAGTGTAACACTTATTCCAGCGCACTGTATAAGTGAAAAATCACACAGTGTAAAGTCCATTAGGTCTAGAAAAAATAAGGGGATTTAAAAAATTATTATTAATCAATATTATACATTGGGCTAATGCATTCAGTAATTATTAATATAAAATACGTTCATAGTAGGAATGAACGAAACTGATTGTAAGAATGAATAGAACTGCTTGTAAGAATAACCGTATTTATTGTGGGAATGAACGGAATTAATTTGTAAGAATAAACGGAAATAATTGTAGAAATAAACGAAATACGTTAGAAGAAATACCACTGTTATTGACACAACGAATAGTCTTCGTCGGTCAATTAACGACGTTGCTGTTTCAATAAATAGTGTTCGTTGCCTCAATGAACAGAGTTCGTAATATCAATAAAGTGATATTATGGTATACATACTGAATGTTCATCCATTCAATAAACGTAATACATTGGCTCAACTAACGAAAATAATGAATTGATGAACATCGCTTTGTTGTTCCAATAAAACCAAGAATTGGACAAATTTTAAGTATTGCGTTTGTTGTCTGAATTAACATTATTATTAATATTACGTACCTTTGTCGTTGAGTGAAGGTTATTAGGATAATAGTGGGGAATGCTGACTGGACACGTTAGGGTCAAGAAAAATTTAGAGTCATACGGGCTTGACAGAAATGACTTTTTGCTATTTCTATCTAGAGGACCTCGTGTTACATATATTACACCACTGCAAGACTGCGGTATCTAAAACTAAGATAGGAAAACCTAGAAGCAGGTTATATGCAGAGACCACTTTCAAGGCCGTTAGGCCTGATCAAGACGGCCGGCCTAGATGAGAATCTTTAATAGGGCTTTTCATCGATTGTCATTTATTTCGAGCTTCTGTCATGTGTCGTCTAATATTAATATATCTACGTCATTGGTATTACCAATAATACAAACCAAAGACGTGTGACGTAGATATCTTAATATTAGACGACACATGACAGAAGCTCGAAACAAATGACTGTGAATGAAAAGCCCTATTATAATGGAACGGACAATAGATCTGCTGTCAATAAAGTCACGATAGTGAATATGGTAGCCAACATGATATCCTACGATAGATAACGTAATATGAACGCAAATGAAATAAGAATCGTAAAAGTGTTCAGACTACACATAAAACCGTTGATCAATTCAGAAGAAGAATAAGCATTACATCCATAATAAGCACCAATCTGTAATGAACTGTGAATAGAATAAAGACTAATAAGAATTTCTTCTTATCACCATATCACAAATTAATATGAAGCATGTAAATAACCTGAATATACTGGTGAAGAGTATACACTCAAGAGTGGTGAACATCATCTTTTGAAGGTATACTTTTGAAATAAGAAATGCGATTGACTAGTTATCTTAAGAACTGTGTTGAATGTAGTAGAAGAAACAGAAGTGTATGATTGAAATTGATTTGAAGTACATTGTTATAAAATGAACATTAACTGTGGTAAACAAAATGTAAAAAACGTTTTGCAAACAGTCAGTCAAGCAAATTATTACATAAAGTAATTTCTTCTGTTTTAATTTCTGGGAAATGGAGTATTTTAAAGATTCCTGGCGGGATAATTGCATACGAAACAGTCCGTATCTTGTTATTTCAATTATTTACTGACATTTCTATTATGCAAAATCTCAATGCAATCCCAACTATGAATCAAAAATAATACGTGAAGTATTGCCTGTAATTACCATTATAATTACGATGGGGACGATAAAATCTACGAATGTTCCGTACAATTTAGCTGTATTCATTTGGAATATATTAGGCCAGTCGAAACTGTAGTAGGTGGTTTCTACAGAATTCCTGACTTAACATAAAATAATGATGAACATCATGAAATGTTGTCTTTTTCTTCTTCACGTGCCACATCAGAATTATCCGACGTTAGCAATAACCATTGCGAAGGCTTCTCGATCTTCTGCAATATGGAATAATTGTCCTGCATTTGATATCTGAGTCCATTCACGAATGTTTTTTAACCAAGAAACTTGTTTTCTTCCTACACCTCTATGGCCCTCTATTTTGCCTTTAAGGATCAGTTGTAATATTTTATATCGACTTCCCCTCACTATATGTCCCAGATAAGACATTTTTCGATGTTTAACAGTCTTTAGCAGTTCTCTATCTTTGTTGACCTTGCTTAGTATTTCTTCATTAGTGTTTCTTGCTGTCCAGGGTATCTTCAGCATCCGTCTATGAATCCACATTTCCAATGCTTCAATTCTGTTCATAATCGATACTTTTAGCGTCCACACTTCTGCACTATACAAAAGTACGGACCAAACATAGCACTTGACCATTCTTTGTCTTAGTTCTAAACTGATATGATTATTGCAAAGAAATGACTTCATTTTCGTAAAAGTAGTTTTAGTCACTGCTATTCTACGTTTTATTTCTATGTCTGGATCTAGTTGGTCCGTTATCACAGTTCCCAGATATGTCATTTTGTGAACTTTCTCAACTTGGACTTCGTTTAATTGAAGCTTTGAATCGGGATGTGGGTCACGACTAAACACTAAAAATTTGGTTTTGTTTGAGTTTATTTTAATGCCCATTTCCTCTCCTACCTCGTGAATACGATCAAGCATGAAATGTTATACATTCACTTAATCGCGCGTTGCCCAATTCGCAGAAAAATGCCATTTAGAACTTGAATGGAACAGAGCATATGAGAGACTTATAGAGCATATAGACATACTTAAAAAAAACGGTAAGTTAAGCTAAGTTCTAAATGGCTGTATTGCTGGAATCAATCCAATAATTAAATTAAAGCTACAAAAGAGCAACTTAAACGAAAAGTTCAGATTGTTCACCCTTAGGTAAAAATTTATTTCTATAGTTATGGTTACCAGATCTGATATAATCTCTACATCCAGTGTTTATAAAATAATTTGTCTTCAGATGAAATCGAGATCCTATTTCGATGGCTTGGTATGGAAAACGTCGTATCTCACTTTACAGACAATTTCAGAGTAAAGATAAAGAACTGAATGTTTGCATACTCTAACCTAAAATATATGTAAAAAATTTATGTGTAACGATCTAAATGAGCTCAAAATTAAGATTGAGTTTGTAGGTTAGAGTATGCAGAAAATCAGTTGTTTTGCGACAGATTTTAAATGAGATACGAGGTTTTCATACTAAGCCATCGATTTAGTCTTTCCCTCTTTAGATTGTGAGCATTTTCTGACATGCCTTCCATTCGATCTTTTTGTTTATGCCGTTATACTACACTCGTTACCAAGATAAGCTGACGCTCGCAATGATCTCCAGCTTAACTTGGAAATGAACGTAGTATAGAATATCCGGTTTCACTGATGATTTACTTATTTTTTGTGACTATATTTTAGGGAATATCTTAGAATGTAAGAAGGTAAGCGGGAAAAACACGTTGTTGATTTGTATGTTTATTTATACAGAATAGTATAAGTCGCGTCGAGGGCATATGTCTTTTTTACCTCCTTATGATCAATATCATTGGACAATGTGATCGAGAAATAAAAAATAAACTATTTATCCTCACAGCGAAATATTCAAATGGTTTAAATAAAACTTTGCTTTTATTTAATTTGGTTCCACTCTAAGTACAACATTATAGACTAGATTCAAGTCCAGCAAGAAGAAGAACATCCTGGTTAAAGAACGTCAGAACCTGGTCTGTGCAGCTTTTTCGCGCTGCTGAATATAAGATAAACATTGCCATATTAATCGTCATCTTTCGTAACGAATAAGAACATCAAGCAGAAGGGCCAACCACCGAAGTATTGAGAAGAGTGAAGAAGAATAATACGAAGAAGTGACCTAATGTAGGAAAATATCTTATTTACAGAAACAAGAAAATAGAAGATCAAAGACATATGTATGACGAAATGAAAGATCTTTGCTAAGAAATATTTGAGGTTTGAGATCCGAAATACTACACGTATGACAACTTTTTTATAGCTCAGAAGACCATGAGGCAAATTTTAAGCTAATTTATGGTACACATTTTTTGATAATTTAGTAAAGAACTGTCAAAGTGTGTAGTTTGATATCTTCTGCTTCGTCAACCATTTTCCATCCACTCCTAAACATACGTCTCTTCAAATTGCTTCCATCTTTCTCCATCTTGCGCCAACCTAATCCTCTCTTTGCCTGCCATTGCTCTTATATCATCTGCCCATCTCTTTTTAGGTTTTCCTATGTTTATTGTCGTTATCATGAGTCTCCATTTTAGTCCACCTGTTATTGTCGTATCTGGCTATGTGGCGGGCTCAGTGCCATTTCATTTTTTTACTTTCTTCCACGAAATCCCTGATCTTCGTTCTACGTTTTATATCAGTGTTTCTGATATTCTCTCTCAGTGATAATCCAAGCATGATATTGATGAAGAATTTTTTCACGATATATGCTAGTATACCAGTGTTTCCCAACCTTTTTTCTGCCGTGCTCCACCTTAGCCTTTATTCTATATGCCTAATATATTCTTCCTATGCCCCCCCCCCCCATGAAATTAGAAAATTGTTAACGAAACACTGTAAGTAACTTTTCAAAACACATAAAGAAAAACTGAAATTCACATTCCAAATAATTGTAATCAAGATTTCTTTATATTAATTTACTATTTTAGTGAGATTCTTGTGCTTGATGCTTTGATGCCACGTTGTATTATATTCACCTGATTCCATTTTTCCCACTAAATCATTTAGAGCACTGAATCCATTCAGCTAAATATAAAGATGGAACTATAGTTTATTTTTAGATGGAACTATAGTTTATTTTTAGATGGAACTATAGTTTAAGAACTTAGTTTTCTGACATATTTGGTTTAATTTGGGTGTTTGATTTCTGTTTCTTCACAAGTCTTGCTCCTTTTATATTAGTTAAATAGTCTTTCTTTTAAATCATTCGATAGAATATTCAGATGATTGACAATAACAAGTGAAGTGTTAACAATTCTTTGGAGTTAGTTGTGCTCTCTAATCTTTTACAGAACAAAATTTCTTCGGCAAAATGCCCTTTATTAATATATTTTACCTAAGTTATTAATACTGCCTCATTGTCTCTCTAAAGTTGATTTATCCATTTGAACTGAAAAATCTTTTGTTTTCAGTTTTTCCTTGTTATTTTCAATATCTTGACTAATTTCGTCTATTCTTCTGCTAACGATATTGTTATTAAGGGGCATAGCTTTTACATATTTGTCATCTTTTTCAAAAGCATTTTTAAGAAACGCTGATATTTACTGTTTTATTAAATTCTCTACTATAGTATTATTTTTTTTAGTTTTATAGATAAATAAAGAAATTCGATCACTTCTCTGAAAAACACGATTATTAGTTGAAGTATAAGCAGTAAACAGAGATTTTAATGTTATTATTTTTCAAAATGTTTTCCTTTAAAGTTTTAAAGCAATTCAAATCTGAATTAATATGTTACTAATTCAGCTTTATCTAACAATAAAACACTGAAAACGTTTGTTTTCTATACTTCCACAAAATTTATTATAACTAAGTGACTACAGCTGTTTCGGCGGAGTGCCTTTCTCAAGTGATATAGTTTACAATGTGTTTGCCTTTTTAAGTCTTCCACTGAAGAGGTTGAGGAGTGGGGAGAAAGGCACTCCGCCGAAACAGCTGTAGTCACTTAGTTATAATAAATTTTGTGGAAGTATAGAAAACAAACGTTTTCAGTGTTTTATTGTTAGATCAAATGAACTTCCATCAAATAACGGTCGAATCCATCAATTAATTCAGCTTTGTTTAGCCTTTAAACGCGGCTCAAGACGATCTCGTTTCATTGATTTGATGACGATGGTCAAGCATTTCTGGCATAAAAGACAACAAGAAATTCGCTAATTTTGAACAAGCGTACAGCAACAAATTTTAAATATTTTTCCGAATATTTATCCGAGTTTTTTCTTGCTTGCACCACTCTTTTTACTATGGGCTATAAGCAATTTTATATAAGATCAATTAAAAAACTAGAATTAAAGTGTGTTATAAGTTATTTAACCGACAAGTGTATTAATAAGGGCGATTAACAATTGAGATATTTTAACGCGTGAGCGGACGAACGCGTTAATGTTTGAGATTGTTAATCGCCATTTTAATTCACGAGTTAGTTACAAAACTTTTCCGTCGACCGTACTTTTCAGAAATAAAGATATATCCATCATTTGATTTTTTAAATACACAGAATTTTAAACAATAAAGTAAATAATGACATACAATGACAGATAGTACTAACAGCGGCTACTTGATTTTAAATTTTTTAGTGGGAATATAAATAGGTATATGTTTGGTTGCCTACACCACAGGTCACTGCCAATCACAGAGCGTTTAATTAATTTATGCAAGCAATGTATGTTGTGTTGCCTATAATCAAATCGTTAATTAATAGAAAATCATTCATTAATAGGGGTCATTAATCAATTATTTTGAGGGTGTTAAAATTGATCATAAATGGACGGTCGACGGAAAAATTAATTTAATGTGACATAGAGTAAACGAATGCTTAAAATTGCACATGTATTTAAATGGATATAACACATTTACTATACTGCCACCGCAACATAATATAGTTTTACCATTTTACAAAATTTCCTGGAAAACTGTGCTTCTAATACTTAAAATAAATAAACTCCTGTCGAATCCATTTTCGGATTGTCCCCTATAACAATCAAACTGCCCCCCGGTGGGGCGTGGTTCCCACGTTGGGAAACACTGTAGTATACAGAAAGCGGCCCTTGCCACTTGTGTGCTTCTTTTAATTTCAGCATCTTGATTTGGTTTTCCCAATTTGATGGTATGGCCCAGGCATATAATAGTGTTTAACATTTTCTATGCTATGGTTTTGTATTGTTATATTTGTCTGCTCCTGGCTCATCATTTTTGTTTTACTGCTATTTCATCATTTAGTGTCCATTTCACATTAATTAGTTCTCTAATTCGTTCATTTTTCACTTTGTCCATTAGTGTTAATCTGTAGCTTCTTCTCCAAAACATCATTTCCATTTTTTTATGTGTCACCCACGTCTCTGAGCAGCTGTCCACTATTGTTTTAAAGATTTGTTGTTTAGTTTCATATGTGGAGTATACATTTGCAGGTGTGGAGTTACATATTTTCTTTCCTTTTTTTTTATTTTATTTATTATGTCCATTTCATCTGATCCTGTATTTGTTAAATTATATCGCCAAGTACTTATATTCATTTGTTTGTTTTGCGGAGTTGTTGCTGTTGTTCTATTCTAGACTAGAATAGAATTGCTGTCTTGGTCTGGCCTAAAGGTCATATTTAATTTTATACCGCCATAAATTTACAATGTAACGAAATTATTCTACAATTTACAATTTACATATATCCACATTATAATACAAATTACTACCTGAAATATATATGGCTCACATTTAGTTGACGCTTTTAAGTCCCTAACTATGGGCGATAAAATTACTGCCGGCTTTGGATATAAAATTTAGGAATTTACAATTATTTCAACCAAACAACGTTTTATATATAAAATTTCTGCAAGTGCAAGAAAGACCGAAGACTATAATTTGTAGCAAACGAGCACGCTATGCAATATTTTTATTGTTACACTTTATTATTTTTTCTTGGAATTTATTTTTTAAAACTGGCACAAAGCCGCCTGGAATTTAGTGGTGGGAGAAGTCATTAAGTTTAAAAAAATACTTATGAAGTGGAATCTGAATGTTTATATATCGATGTTTGATAAAACCCATTAACTTCCTAAAGGCTGGTTTTCACGATACGTTTTATTGTATGTTTTGTGGAGTGTAGACTCATGTTCAGACAAGACTCCGATCTACGCTCAGTTCACGACTTTCTCCACCCCAGTTGGCTTCCATTTTCCCCGAAAATACGATAATAATAGGAGGTCTGCTGTAAATTTTGCGGCCGAATGACCCTTTAAACACCCATTTTGATCACATATTCAAAAGTGGAGGGGATAGTACACATCCTTGTCGTACTAATCTTGATATAGGTATCTCTTTAGATTTCTGTTGTACCGTCTACTCGTATTATAGCTTTCTGTATCGGTAGTAAGGGCCTAG
Source organism: Diabrotica virgifera virgifera (assembly GCF_917563875.1). NCBI lineage: Eukaryota > Metazoa > Arthropoda > Insecta > Coleoptera > Chrysomelidae > Diabrotica > Diabrotica virgifera. Next base: position 113,104,150 of record NC_065449.1, read on the forward strand.
CCGGGTAAGATGATGAAAAGTGCCCCCAACTCCATATTAGGTCACTGTTTAGCATATACATATAGTGAAACTAACTTTCTGAAATTGTTAGCCCCCTAGGTGGCCATGTGACCCACCTAGAACAGAATTAGGGTTTTTATGTTTTTATTTTTTATCTCAGCCGCATCGAGAACTAGCGAAAAACTTTAAATAAAAAAGTTATACGCTTTAAAAATTTCTGTCCGAATTTTTTTTTAATTTTTGGCGGGAAATTTAAATTTTAGAACGATTTTAAAATTTTAAATGAGTATAAAAAAATAACTAAGACATTCGTTTTCACGACAAAAATATATAACGTGTATTTTTGCATAATAACTATTTCACCCTGATTTTTTTCAAATTTTTAAAATTGGTGAAACGCACCTTTACAAAAAATAACACCGTCACTAGAATAGGTAAAAAACTGAAAAATAATTGGGGTTTGCTTAAAAAAATTTTTTGTAATGCGTTTTCAAGATATAGGGCGTTGAAGAAAACAAAATTTTACACATTTTTTACGATTTTGCAGAAACTACTGGCAACATTGTAATAAAATTTGGCGAGTTTTAAGAGGTAGTTGTTGTTCATTTTTTGACATACAATTAAGAATTTTATATTTATCATTGGCGCGCATAGGGGTAATGGTTTCAACTTTTTAAAGAAAAAAGATAGTACGCCACTGACATATTTCAAATTAACAATCGTTTTTGAATTCCTCGTTCAATTTGTGACAAAAAATATATCTTCCTATTTTTTCATACGACGCGCCATTTTTATTCAAAGAATAAAACATCTTAACCCTTACAAAGTAGGTATTCGAACTTCTATAATAAAATACACTAATAGTATGTAGTTTCTACATCTACATAAACTCGTACATCCATTATAAAAACTAATTCGAATACTTGGGACACGTTAAGATATTTTATTTTTTGCAGCAAAACGGCGCCTCGTATGAAAAAATGAGAAGATAGTTTTTTTATCGCAAATTGAACGAGGAATTCAAAAATGATTGTTGATTTGAAATATGTCAGTGGCGTACTATCTTTTTTTCTTTGAAAAGTTGAGACCATTACCCCTAAGCGCGCCAATGATGAATATCAAGTCCTTAATTGTATGTCAAAACATGCACAATAACTACTTCTTAAAACCCGCCAAGATTTATTACAATGTTGCCAGTAGTTTCGGCAAAATCGTAAAAAATGTGTAAAATTTTGTTTTCTTCAACGCCCTGTATCTTGAAAATGCTACAAAAAATTTTTGTTAACCAAACCCCAATTATTTTTCAGTTTTTTACCTACTCCAGTGACGGTGTTACCTTTTTTGAAAAATATGTATAAAATTGTATCAAAAAACGAAAAAAAAAACCGAAAAAATGCGGTTTTTTATTTTTAAAGGTGCGTTTCACCAATTTTAAAAATTTGAAAAAATTCAGGGTGAAACAATATGCAAAAATACACGTTATATATTTTTTTCGTGAAAACGAACGTTTTAGTTATTTTTTTATACTCATTTAAAATTTTAAAATCGTTCTAAAATTTAAATTTCCTGCCAAAAATTAAAAAAAAAATTTTCGGACAACTTTTTAAAGCTTACAACTTTTTTATTTAAAGTTTTTCGCTAGTTCTCGATGCGGTTGAGATAAAAAATAAAAACATAAAAACCCTAATTAGGCTCTAGGTGGGTCACATGACCACCTAGAGGGCTAAAAATTTCAGAAAGTTAGTTTCACTATATATGCTAAACGGTGACCTATATGGAATTCGAATCGAGTTGGGGGCACTTTTCATGATCTTACCCGGCTAGGCCCTTTGTATAATTTGTGATAATCTCACATTATGATCATCTATTTCTGCGCTCCGTAATATGTTTGCAAGATTATGATCATCTATTTCTGTGTTGTATTTTGTCGAGGCTTTCTCACAGCCAGCTAGGCATATAAGTCACAACCAACGTCTCGACACCGTTCTATGAATGTTCGTATAGTAAATTATGCCTCTTCAGTGCCAAAGCTTTTTCTAAATCCCAGTTGGATTCCTGTTATTTTATCGTTTAGCTTTTGTAGATACGTTCATGTATCACACGCAAGAAGACTTTTAAAACATGGTTCATCAACCTAATCGTTCTATCTATATTCTTCAAGTTCACTGCGTTGGGTTTTTGGGATGAACTCAAATATTCTTTCGGAATTTTCCCGATATAGTAAAATTCATTGAGTAATTCTACCAGTATACCAATGTGGTTCTCTGTTAGTAGTCCCTTTCCCTTTTGGTGTTTGTATAGGCTCATTTCTGCCTTCTCGTTCTATTGTCTCCATTATATCGTCGTCTATAATATAACAATATTAATATATAATCTATAATATTAATTAATCTATATTAATATTATTTATATTAATCTATAATCTATTAATCTATAATATATAATATTCCTTATATATTCTTTTCATTTATCTATTTTCTCTACACATCAGTTATTATTTTGTTGTTTTTGTCCATTATGTTTCCAATACCCCATTTTTGTATAAGCCAACTGTTTCTTTAATATCCCCGTAACTTTTAACGGTCATGTTGTTTTTCTAATCTTTCTATTTCTGTACATTTTTCTGATAGCCAAATCCTTGGCTTCTTTGATTTTTTGTTTGATTGTCTTATTTACGTTTTTGCATAGTTGTTCGTTTTTATTCTTGTATTTTCTCCTTTCCGATATCAATGACTTTATTGATTGCGTTATCCATTGTTTGCTATTAGGAGATGTATCATTATCCAGTTGTTGTATGATGTTCCTCATGATATTTTCGGTAACTTCAAAAATATTCTGCATATTTAGACAGATTTAAATTTAGTTTTTCCTTAATACTATCTTTTAAAAATGGTACAATTCCTGATATTTCGTAAATCAATCTCCCATATCTAAATCAAAGATAATTTGAAACTAAAGTGGACGATGAACTATCAAACCGTAACCAAATTCGTCAGGAGTCCCACAAGGTAGTAAACGGGGTCCACTACTTTTCATAAACCACAATTGAAACTTTCGCTGATGACACAGCAATATTTGCAACTGAAGAGGATCCAACAGCTGCAGTATTAAAACTTCAAGAACACCTGGTTAAAGAAATGGAAGGTAAAAGATAATGAAACTAAGTCAACACATATAACTTTCACACTACAGAAAAACCAATGCCCAAATATTAGCCTTAAGCATGTCAATATACCCCAAAAGAATATCGTTAAACACCTGGGGCTTCATATTGATTCTAAATTAAACTGGAAACAGCACATATTAAAGAAGAAGAAACAAATTGAGTTGAAAGTAAAAAAGAATTAACTGGCTTATAGGTCGAAAATCTCGACTATCAATTAAAAACAAACTGCTTGTTTATAAAACAGTCATCAGACCTATATGGACGTACGGAATCGAACTGTGGAGTTGTGCCAGCAAATCAAATACAAAAATAATCCAAATAACCCAATCAAAAATTCCACGCACCATCGCAAATGCCCCGTGGTACATTTCCAACCAAACCCTTCATAGAGACCTAAACATCCCGTTAGTCAGCACAGTTATTTAAAAAAAAACCAACAGACACAATGAGAAACTGGAAGGCGACCACAACCAATTAATATTACCACTACTGCAGCCACTAAACAACAAAAGATTGCGCAGGGTATGGCCCAACGATCTTCGCTGAAACTGAGGTGAAACCGTTGGGTGATGTACCTCATAACATCATATTAATGTACAATATTACAGTTTATATAATAATATGTTTATTGTGCTTGTTCTCAAATTAGCTTCTTCTTTACGTGTCATCTCCGCGACGGAGGTTGCCAATCATAATTAAGTGAAATAGGTTGTATCTCTCATTACGCATCATTTCCAATGTTTCCATTCTTTTGTTTACTATTCTCATGACTTAGTTGTTTATTACATGCTCGGTCCATGATATCTTCAGGATTCTTCAAATTAGCTTACAGAATGTTTAATTCTTATTGAGTAAATGCTTATAAAAAATTTGGTTATGCAAAATGAGGTTCGAAAAAATTCGAAAACTCAAAGACATACGTGGCCCCCAAATATAGTTAAATACATAAACTTCTTGTAGAGTTAGAATATTATTTTCGACAAAGCAATTTTTGGTAGCAGCCAGCTGGAGAACTTTGGCAATATTATTGAACTTAATAAAAGTAAAGTTACTTCTCAAATAAAAATTCCTGAAAAATGTACGGATTCATCGAATATAAGTTTTCATTTTTATTACTTATTTTTTCTTTCGGTTTTTCCTTCGAAGGAATATGGGAAATAAAAAGTCTATTTTTATACCATGTGTATTTTGTTCATCGCCCGACGGGACTTTCTCAAATACTCGGCTGGAAACTTATAAAAATCAATGCGGAGTGTACACAATAAGCAAGGGCAAAAATTAAACCAGGGGCGCACGAAGTATCGTAAAAGATGTTTTATGATTCGCATTTGAGGGTAAACAAAACGGATAACAAACAAATATTAAAAAAACTTTAAACAGAATAAACATCAAAAATATAAAACGAATTTTTTATCTCTAGGTTGTAATAAAATAATTTCTTTATTTTACGCTATAAAAAATGTTTAGCCCTTCAAATTCATTACACTGTTAACGTCTTTAAATAAAGTTTTTCTATCACTAGTGTATGAGGCAGGAAGGTACCTTGACGTTTTTATTATGTTCTTTGGTGTGTAGATTCGATTTTTCGAGGGTACCAGGTGTTCAATTTTCACATGCAAAAAATATTTTTATATTTTTTACTGCATTAAATCTCTTATTACAACCCTGAATTTAAATAAGTCTCAAGCCAGCCCTGTTCAATAGTACCATTCGATATCTCCTATTTTTACCCCCTCTCCTCATCCCTTACAGACAGACATTTTTGGATTCGGGACAGAAGAAATCCTCCTCTCTCTCATCAGCGGTTCCACTGAAAGGTCGGTACCGCTCATCTCTTGACTCTGGACGGTCCAGCCTTCCTTTTGGGCTGAAACGAAATAGAAATAATACGTGTTACGTTACGTGACGAACAGTAATTCGGGAGTGACGCCATACCTGATTTCGCAAATCGTGTTACGAGAACAATCAATTCGTGTGTGACCACGGCTCTAATGATCTACAACGTTCACAGTTTGGTAAGACTTTATATACATATTAATATTGTCTGTATAAAACCTTATACCTTATTCTCCCACTTAAATCTTAAACAGTAAATCCTCATACAGTCCAACCCTAAGATTGTATTCACAATCTCATATATGTACAAGTTATCGTACTCCAGGCTAGAAACCCGCCAGACAATTTGTTATTAACAATTTATTTGTTTATATGATTATATCCCCTAAACTCTTAAGATATATTTAATTTTACAAAAATGAAAATTGGCGTTTTGTAAACTTTGATCCGATTTTTAGAACCAGAGTTATAACAAATTACCTGAAAAACTATTGCAAAATATGCATTCAATGGGGCTTTTCCAAGTGTAATTCATCTTTCACAAAAGCGATTAACTTCAAATGCACCCACTTGGTATATGAAACGAGTACGTAAATGGTACCACGGTGCCGGAAGAATACAAGATAGTCACATAACTTTAATATATAAAAAAAGCAATACATCGAACTACTCCAACTATAGAGGCATATCAGTAACCCTTAGTTGGCAACGGCCACAGTTCAGTTGTTAGGTACTGTGTGATGCTGGTAATAACTGGCTTGTTAGGACGTTCGGAACAGCGTGAGGAGACATTATTTTCCCGAACACAAAACTTAACACATTTTTAAAGAAATGTGTTACTTCTTTATTTTCGTTTCACCTATATTCTGATACATACAAACAATTGAGTTTGGTTCGACCAAGACTAGTCAGGGTTGTGGGTTTTTGTAGTACGTGGGTTAGCAAACAATTTACTTAAGTAGGGAAGTCTTTCGACAAGAGAATTATGTAAGATTCCTTGTTACCGATAAGGGAGAGGAGCGAGCATAATTCAGAACCGGCTTACCAAGCTGGACGCCTGGGTTGGATCCTATCAGACACAAGAAAATTTTCAACTCAACTGAACGGTCATGCTCAGTCTCGTATCATCCAATTCGTTTAGTTAGTAGTCCATGTTAAAACATTTTATTGGAACATTTAGTCAGTGTGAAACTCGAATTAAATTTTTTCTTAATATATTTCTAGAATAAAAAAAATGACGGGAGGAATTATTATCGAAACTATTTGATATTAATAGGGGAGTGCATATAGATTTTCACTTCGGAAAAAATCAAACAAGATAGAACTTTTTGTAATTTCATTAAGAAATGTTTAATAAACAACATATCAAAAAGTTCTACTCGAGAAGTGGGTGCTTCATTTTTTATTAAACAAATGAACTACGAAGTTTGATGTTTTTTTAAATAACTCCGAAAATATAAATTTTAGAACAAAACTGATTTAACCATTGAAAAATTCAGAAAATTTTACAAAAAAGAAACTTTATATAAAGAATTTTCTAAAATTAAATCTGTGTCTTCTATAATTTTTTATTTATAACGCTAAAGTCACCCTTCTCACAAACATTGGCGCACTGTAAACTAGCGTACGGCGAAGTGCACGGTTGAGTTATTTTATTGTAATTCTTTAACTAATGGATCAAATGAAATGTTACAAATTGAATATGAAAGAAGAATAATTAAGCTATGTTATGGTTAAAATAGAAATAAATAAAATGTATGGGCATAAGTACGGTGTGGGCGGAAAGTGAGCCTTACATGAATTTTGTTTAAAAATTATTTAAAAATGTGTAACTAATACAATTTTTCTTATAAAACTCTCAATTTTGCACAACTTACCTTTCAAGATTCTTACTAAATGATGTTTCATTAAAAAAAATCTCAAAAATTTAATTCAAATGATATGACGTCTCAATCATAGTTTTATAGAATTACCACCACTATAAGACGGTATTACTCAAGTTTGAACATATCTATTAAAGTTTTATAAGTGCTTTTTTAAAGCTTAGGATGTAATCTTTAAAATGCACTAAATTATTTTACTTTAGAAATAAAATAAACTATTTCTTTTTAAGAAAATTAAGAAAGATAACAAAAATGTAATACAAAAACCGAAAATTACCAGCTAAAAAAATTTTTATACAAAGTGATCAAAACTTTTTTCTGTAACACTTACCTAAAATACATTTAATAATAAGCTTTAACAATAATAAATGTTCAGCAAAAAAATTTTTTTTAGCTCATACAGTATGTCTGCGTAACTTGGAACCTATTGATAACTTTTTTATTATCAGTTTTATGAAAAAAGTTATTCTTTATAAAATACTCTGCATCGTATATAATATAAGATGCAATCATCAAATATCAAATTTAATTAATGTTATACGAGGTATTTCAAAAAATATGAATTTCCCTCAAGAGTAAAGTATCGTTAAATTTCACAATATCGAAAATTGTTATTAAGAAAAGTTGTTTGGAATTAAAATTTTTGTTTTAGTGTTCAATTACAACCTTCTAATTAAAATATTGTCAATAATATAGGCACTTAATGCCATCGGTACATAATTCGCAAATATTTTACGGCTATCCCTACTTTTACTGTCTTTACACGGCAAATTATTAAAAAAATTTGTTTTAGTGATCAATTATATCCTTCTTATTAAAATATTGTGAATAATAAAGGCACTTAACTCTTAAAAAAATTCATATTTTTTACATACCTCGTATAAAATTAAAAAAGTTTGATATCTGATGATTGTATCTTAGATTTTAGACCAGGGAGAGCATTTTATGACGAATAACTTTTTTTCGTAAAAGTGATAATTAAATAGTTATCATAATTGTAATAAAATGATGAGTATCCGTAATTTGAGAAAAAATTGAATTTTTTTTTCGATTAGAATGATGTAATTGTATATTTAGACATAGTTTCTAATTTCAAACAACTTTTCATAATAGCATTTTTTTGATATTCTGGTATATAAAGGTACTTTACTCTTTAATGAAATTCATATTTTTGACATAACTCGTATAAAATTGATAAAATTTGATATCTGATGGTTGAGTTTTAGATTTTTGACTATCCAGAGCATTTTATTAAGAATAACTTTTTTTCGTAAAATTGATAATAAAAAAGTTTTCCATGTGGTTCCTAGCTACGCAGACACACTGTATAAGAGCTTCTGTATAAGAATTTTCAAATTGCAATGCCATATTCGGATTCAGCCTAATCAAAAACAAAATAGAAACATATTTGATCAAAGTGAAATAATGAATTTATCTATATTTTTAAAATTATTTATACAAAACAATTGTTATTGTTTAAACAATTAATAAACAATTAGCGGCCAAATCTGCGAGTAGAACTTTTTACTTTAACGTGTATATAAACTAACAAAAAAAGTTTTAGAAAAATATAAGCTTGTTTGAATTTTTCCGAAACAATGCATGTTTTCGTTCTAATTGCTCTCCCCTATAATAGGTTGTTATCCATTGTTTCTTTTTACATTATAGCAGCTTTTTATTTTGTTCTTGTATACGTTTTCTATTTTAAATAAATTGTAATTAAAGACTCTCCAATTCCATATAAAATTTTGTTTGATCAATTCACAATAGTCCAATACAAAATTTAATAACAACATTAGTGCGTTTTAAATTCACAATTGTTTCTAACCTCTGGGGAGTCACGTTTCACTGCCGATAATTCTGTTTTATTGATTGGTATAAATGATTTGAATTTTAAAACTTCTATTTGTGATTATCTCTTTGATTTCAATTTAAGACAGTACAGTAAAACCTCGATATAACGGACTAATTGGGGGGAAGGGGTGTCCGTTATAGCCGAAAGTCCGTTGTATAAAAATAGGTTAAAATAAATAAAAAAAAACGTTTATTTTAAGTTTTGTACGCACTTTTGAACTTTGGGTTTTTTTATAATTAGAAATGTGTCCGCATTATGCTACAATAAAAATTTTATTGAAATTCTTTGGGGATGTTTTAGGAAATACAGGGACTTTTTTTCATATTTGGCCGGATTTTTTTGTCCGTTATATCCGAAGTCCGTTAAACAGAGGTCCGTTATATTAAGGGTTTACTGTATAACATTCTTTTATATAAATTCTAATTCCACTAGACAGGTATCTATCCAATCTGTTGCTGACCTTCATTTTTTATAATAGCATGGGAAGTGCAATGGAGATTGCACTTTTTGCATCAAATTTTCATTTGCAGCTGTCAGCGTGGCATTATACATATAAGTTGCAAGCCTCGGTTAGATTTATTTTTTATTTTAAAAGATTTTTAACAACATATTTACATTTAGATAGCAGTTTTGAAAAACACAAAGTTTTCTGAGATTTTTCAGATTGTGTTGGATTTTCGTTATCGATCTTGCAGTTGAGTACACTGGGCAGTCCATCAATGTTGCAATGAATTTGGTGTTTGGCGTTGTAGGCTGAGGGTTTTTGGAGATGATGTATCCATGTATAAATTTTGTATGACCTAGCTGCAGTCTTTTTAGGACTACTTGGTCGTGTCTTTGAGCTGGGAATGGTAGTAAAGCAGAAAAAGCATCTGGCTTTATAATATAATTTTTAGTTTCTGAAAATTGAATATTTTATATTATAGGGTTGTTATTGTTGTTGTTGTTATTGATAGTGTCTGTTGCTGCTTTAACAGACGCTTCATTATCCATTATCCCAACATGGGATGGATTTTTATATCAATAAGAATGTTATGTTTTTGTCACGTGTTTGGGAATTGTATAGCATGTATGTATTTTATTTGTGCTGAATTTTCATGAGTAGGATACATCTGTTTGGCACATTTAAGGTACTCAGAGAATGTGATAATAAGAAAATTTGTATCGATTCTGGTAGATTGGTTCAGTGCGTTGAAGATTGCTTCTACAATATGCTACATTCCTTTGCTACAGTGAACTACAGCCGGGTACTGTATTCAAAAATAGCTACAGCAGCTACATCATTGTTGCTTTTGGAGGCATGAGTATGTTTCCGTATTGCTATGTGTTAAACAATGTTTACGATTAGAATAAGATAGCTTTAATTGTCTCTCATTTTTATAAGCCGAAGAGTATTCTAGATATATAACGTTATGCTCGAAAACTTTATGTTTTAATATTTTTTTAACGTCATGTATTTTTTTAATTGCTTGTGTTTCTGAATTCGTTATTAAATGTATATTCTAAATTTACAGAATAGTTAAAAACGAAATAAATTATTGATTACGTGTATACCAAAGGATTTGTTAAAATTTAATTAATCCTGTCTAACACAAATGACAAAATAGTATTTGTGTTGAAATTTTTTACCTTTATCATTTAAAAACCGATTTTTGTAAAAGGATAAAGCACTACAGCATATTTTCGTGTGACGTGTGTACGTATATACCTTTATAATGACTATAACGAACACATTAAAAAAATCCGATCAAAACGTGTCGTTTTTCTAAAGATCAAAGTGCGCGAATATGTATGTGTTCATAGGTTGCAAGAGCGTTTGGGCAGGTCAGTAACAAAAAGCTGCGTCGCTTCAAAGCACCCTTCCTAACTGCTTATCACGATATCGTCACGTGCTTTTTTTTCTACGGGGTAGTTGCAGGTCTTAATAAAAATTATTTGTACATAAAATAAAGATCAATAATTTTGAAGAAAATACATCTTTTACTGAAAATTCTATTTTTTTTTGTTTTTGTATCATTAACACTTTTTAGGTTTATTTAAGAAAAATGCACTTTTTTAAAAAATGTATAAAATTTGTCATTTTCGATTTAATCAACTATTTTTTCTAAACTAAGCATTTCAAACCGATCATGTCACATGGATCGTATCAATTATACTTAAATAAAGTTAATAATTTCAAGTGGGTAGCTATTAATTTTTATTAGGATTGTAATGACGAGGGTTTAATTGTTACATTAAAAAAAGCAGGGAGCGACTTTATTTTCGTCATATAAGTCAGTCAGTTCTTATGCAAAAAACTTTTATCAGAGCTCATTTGAAAGGTTTTTTAATGAACTTTAAAAGATGTCTGTTAAGTTTTCTCAAATAACTGCATAACATTCGAGTTATTTGAGATTGAAGGTTCTCCATTTCGAGGTTCTTCGAAAATAACCATCCCTTACAGAGCAATAGCTGAGTCGTTCTTGGGTTTAAATAGATCTTTCCGACGCGAATCTCTTTGTTTTTGTTTATTAGCTACAACTTTGTTCTCAATAATGCTTTCTATAAAATTAAATGTTTTTAAGTTATACATGAAAAATGTTTATAAAACGTGAATTTTTCAATGAAAAATGCATAGTTTAAATCGTTGGAAAGTGTCAACTTTGAAAAAAATTTATAGAACAAAATTTACTCAGAATTGGTCAATCTATCGACTTCCATAGTTATTTGGATTGAACAAAATTCATCCCCGAGATGGGGATGTTTTCACCCCCAAGGCAAAAGCCCGATTTGTCATAGGGTAGATTTTAAAGAAGAGGATCAACCGAGCTTAAATCCAAATTTTTATTAAAATCGGTGTTGATTCTCAAAATTCCACGGTTTTTTACAACTGATGATTGGTATAGAACAGTGGTGGGCAAACTCTTTTAATGGGGGGCCAGAAAATTTAAGAAATTCTAGAGGGCCAAAATTATAGAAAAAATGCGTTTTGTGTCAAAGCGGGCCATATACTATCTATGCATCACTGCTAGAAGCATGATAGCGATTCAGTTGAATTAGAAATTGAAAAAAATTTGGTGTCTGACAGCATCGAACATAGGCGTCCGTTAAATTAACCTTACATGTATATAATAAAAATAGAAAGTAAGTACATGGATAAATATAGATATTGGTGTGAGCTGCTGCACACAGACTCCGAACTGTTCTAAGAAAAATGCCATAAATTGTTGTTTAAGTACGGTAAATTTCGTTCAACCTATATTACATTTTTAGAACATAATACCTTTACGTTCAAATTCCTCCACTATAAAGTTTCGAACAAAACGTCTGGCAGTAGCTGAAAGCAGTCAATAGCCACGTCGTGTAATTTTAACAAACATGAAAATGGAACACAATTTTCTATTTGTAACTTTTTACAAAGATCTTTTAGGCGATTCAACGGCATCTTTAAGTTTTCCTTTAAAAAAAAATATAAAAAGCATATATGTAATAATTTCCTTTCTGAATGTCTGCGTGTAATTTGTGCAATACACCGTAGAAACCTAAGTGTTTTGTGTGAAGTATAAAAGCATGTTTCAAAGCTTTGAAGATAATTATTATGCTATATTTTATTGTTTCTTCTATACTAGTATGTTCATGGTTTTTTCGAAGCCGTACGCGATTACTCTAAATTAGCTTCGCCAATTGAAAAAACGGGAGTAAGTGGGAACCAGACTTTCTGAAGAGGGAAATATTATTATAATATGAACAATTGAAGCGTTTACTTGAAAAACAACACTTGTCCAAAAATTAAAATTTTGGCAAATCAAGAAAAACTGCCCAGCTTTAATTATGTTATTAATCTTACTTTTATTTATTGACATATTATATAAGACATTCATTGGAAGGTCATGTGGATATCAAAATAATAATTGTACAAACTGGTTTCATTATTTATTGATATTTTACGCAAAAATAGGTATAAATTTACCAAATTATATTCGAAAACGTAGATGTATTGTGTTGTATAGTTTTTGCCATGCTGAACTATTTCTGATAGAAAATAAACAAATATCACATTATTACTATCAGAGACTGCACACAACTGATCAATTTACGGATAAGATCATTCATACTTCTTAACAATGACCGTTGACTAAGATGGGACAAGTGTTGTTTTTACAAAAAAACGCAAGGGCATCTGTTGTTTTTCTAAAACTATCTAATTTTCTATGTAGTTTACTTCGGACATCTGAGATTTTTACACAACTAAATGTGTAAGATGGAGAAAGAAACTACTATTCTATGAGAACAGTACATAAAGTCGAATTTTCGAAAAATGGACATGTGTTGTTTTTCAAATAAACGCTTCAATTTATAAAGATACACAATTGTGGATCAAACATCAAAATGAGCATTCAAAATGTAACTGAAGTTTCTCTCAGGTTAATCTACAGTGCGTATAAAGTAAATGCTTTTTGTCACTAAGTAAAGTTGCATTCACTGTCTTTACAAGGAATCGCTTTCCGCAGACGTTCGGATACAATTAGCGTCTCTTTGCAAAGACAATGACGTCGACTTTGCAAAGTAACAAGACACTTACTCAACACACACACTACACATTACTCCCCTGAGTTAGGGATAAGTTATAGTACCTATAAAAAATCATTATGAAATTGACTGGCCAGTTGGTTGTGAAAACCAGTGCCAATAAAACACAAAACACACAAACACGCTTACTATATTCGAACAAGTGCGATACCTTAAGCCTTAAGTGGATACCGATACGATGCAGAAGAGATTTTTCTTTCAATCCGACCAGAATAGAGTTGTTATAATACCACTGAGTTGTTATGTATGAGTAAGTTGACGCTCGTACCACTGCGTCACTAGGGCACTAATAGATTTAGTATATACCTACAAATACTTATGGACAAGAAAAACATTAACCATAGCTGAATAAATCAAAGAAAGCAAAACACGCATTGAGTCGCGTATTTTTGCCACTATCTTTCCATCATAATATGACATACTATTACATTTACTAAAGTAAGTTTTTCTCTATTTTCAGGAGACAACGTTAGGCGCTCAGGATGCTCAGGTGCTTCGTTTGTTTTCTTTAATCGTGTTCATAGCGTGAAGGTGTGAACAATGAAACAAATACAGTTGAGTCCACGAGTCTTTACCCGTGCGTCATTAATACCTGGTAAGATAAAACACATATTTGATAACTCAAATTTTAACCCGTAATAGGAGCAGTAGCTACTTACTGTCACTTGCTGTTGCGTTTAGTAAATTTCAATTTCCGACTTATCATCGACTTATTTCGCATGCTTTAAATGATGACGCACGGGTAAAGACTCGTGGACTTAACTGTACATATGAACATCTAAATAAATTGGCGATCTTTAAATTTTGGATCAGAATAATCTTGCGAATATTATAAATGGAAAGGATGGCAAATGGATAAATGATTTTTAACAGGATTTTTGATTTGTTTCCTTTGCACAACTGGCATAGTAATAAAACTTTTTCATAACAACAACGAGGGGCAAAATTATAGAATATATTTATTTTTTTGAAAATGGGCGATTTTGGAGACAAATCCCGAAACAGATGGATTTTTATTTTTAAATTATGATTTTTTGGCGTATATACGATATTAGCGACGTTATTCATCTGGGGGTGATGACGTAATTGATTACTTTTTTAAATGAGAAAAGGGGTCGTGTGCTAACTCACTGGAAAGCTATTCAATTCTCTACTCTGTAATATAAACATCAACATAATTATTTATAGAGGGTGACCAAAAAAAAATATTTTTGAATTATATTAATTGTCAAAACAAGAAGTATGTATGTAATTTATGTAATCAAAAACCACGCTTTATTCACCAAATTATTTTTTCTGATGGAGCAACCTTCTGTTTACGTGGAAAAGTAAATCGGTAAAAGTGGCAGATATTGGATCCTCCTCTAAGATCTCCAGATCTTACATCACTTGATATTTCATATGAGGTTACTTAAAATTAAAGGTTTATATCGACTGACCACAAAAGTTACAAGATTTTAAAAATATAATTAGAATGGAAATTCGTAATATGTATAGCTCCAAAAATTATACAGAACGTTCAGAAGATTATCTTCCTCGGTTCAATTACCGCTAAGAAGAAGGTGGGAGTCAATTTGGTCATTTAATTTTAGCGAAAAACATTTTTAATTCATCAAATAAACATTTTCTATCATTTCTATCAATAGTAACATGTATTTTGTATTAAACAAATTACATACATAATTTACAGATTAAATATTTCTTGGCCATCCTGTATAAATAATTATGTCGAAGTTTATATATCTGAATAGGGAATTGAATTACTTTTCAAATAAGCTAACACTCGACCCCCATTCTCACTTAAAAAATTATCGATTGCGTCATTAAACCCAGATGGATAACTTCACTAGTAAGCCAAAAAATGAATTTATGTATGGAATAAATAAAATAAAATTATGGGATAAATTTATTTTTTCGAGAATTGGTGATTTTGGAGGAAACAAGTACCTATATAATTTAATTACATAATTATAATTATATTTAATTATATTTTTTTCATTGAAAGAATAAGAAAACTATCGATTTGAAAACTGTTATTACACCAAAATATATTCTAAAATATACACGCCTTTTCGGTTGCGTGATAATGTATGCAAAGGTCAGCGAAGAAGAAATAATGACACCTTAATTAAGTTATAAATGACAAAAAAAAACATAAAACTAAAAATACCTTTTATACAAAATGTTCTATTAAAGTATACATACCAAATAAAAATGATATTAATTTATGGCGGTATATAAAAAAGTTTAGGGCAAGTAATAAAACACAACGTTATACAATTTATCAAGTCAATCTACAATCAGATATAGAAAACACATGGAAAGCAGCTTATATAACATTAAATTTAATAGACCCAGACTGGTAGCTAAAAATGGTTAAATATTAAAATACCAATACTGAGACATTTAGATAATAAACTAGTAGTAGAAAAGACATTGTATGATTATAAAACACTACGAAAGATCGGAATATATTTTTCAAAGCTATTGCGATGATCAATATTATGACACTCAAAGAGATTTGAAATAATTTAAACAAAATCACTATAGTCGTGGTAAGGTTTGAAGGTAATAAATGCAATAATGGAAAATAACAATCAAAATAATAATCGACAATAACAGTACTCGAAATAACATTTTATTCTTCTTCGCCTTCAAGTGCCTTGTCCGGTCTCTCGGACATTGGAAATTATTCTGGCGAGTGTTTTTTGGGCCTGCAAGTTTCAAAAAAATGGACGACACTTCGAATATCTGTCCAGTCGCAAATCTCCTTGAGCCATGGTGTTGATGTTTGTTTTCTACCAACTTCACTTGACTCTTATATCTTGCTCTTTATTATTATGTAGTTGTAAGATGGTTGTAAGGTTACTGGTTACCTTGAAGAATGTGGACTTTATAGGAAATTTTTCGTCATTTTATGGTTAAGAATTCCCCAACAGATTTAGCTTTTTATAGCACTTTCTTTTTTGATAATTTTTCCACCTATGGTAGCCATAGGTTTCTTTTGTAAATCCCTATCTCCATATCTACAAGAGAGCTAACCATCATGTTAATATTATCTATCGTACATAGTTTCAAAACGATATTATCGTTGCAAAAAAAGGATTTCATTTTAATGAAGGTTGAATGAGCCAGCTCAATTCTATAACCGATTTCATTATCCACTCGTTCATCCGTAACATACCTTCCTTCTTCTCATATCCTTTTGAAAACCCTCTTAGCTGTTGGATTTGGGACTCCGATTCTTCCTTTACCCATTTTTCCATGCATTTCTATTTTTGGCCAGGATCTTTAACTCTTCAATAATTTTATCTTTATTCCTTTCTGTTTCGTCTATCTGATCTATCCACTTCCCAATTTTAACTTCCACTTCCCAGTTTTACTCTATTAATATGTCTGAACCAAAATTAAAATAAGCAGTAACAACCCTAGCAAATGAAGCATGGAAAGTGAAAAACTGGAGGGAATTACGCATATTTATCTCGAAATTACTAGAATAAAATTGTAACAAAAGCCAAGTCAACACAAGAAGAATGCAGAGTGATTGGAAATATCACCAAATATTTAACGACAAAGACCTGAGCAAAAACAAAGGCAAAAATATATAGAACAGCAATTAGACCCGTGATAGAATGTGGAACGGAAGTAATGTATCTTACGACAAAAGACGAAGAAAACCCAAGAATAATTAAAAGCAACATTATAAGAAGAATCCCCGGAGAAAAAGGTATCTGAAAAGGATCTAAAAGGAATTTTGGAAAAAAATGTAAATATTTACTCAAATACCTCCCAAAAATCTATTTTTTGGAATACGCTATTATTGCTATTATAATGACAAACTTAAAGAGTATAAACTGAAATCATTTAACCCAAAAATTTTAATCGCTATCCGACTCGATGTTCATCAAAAAATGAAGTTGGCCGATCATGGCATCCGCCCCTCGAATTGACTATTTATTCATGTAGGAATCGTTGCAACAACAAGTGTAAACGGTGAACAATTAACCAATAAACAAATGACAAATCGATCCATTTGTAAAGTACGTGTAAACCTTGATTTTGCCGATGAAAACATTTTGATGTGGGGTGGCCGATGATAATATAAAATTTTATCGGATGCTGTTCGCAGCGTCAAAATGTGCATTTATATAAATGAAAAGTGAAATATTGAATAAATAATCTCTATTAAGTTATTATTAGGTTGTCATAAAGCAATCATGGATTCAAATCAATTTATTGGCCTCAACTCGGAATATGAAATAATGTATTAATAAAAATATAAAACGGATTATTGCCATAGCGGTGATGCGGCGTTTATTGGCTAATTGACCGTTTAAACTTATTGTTGTGTCGCTCGTATAAGATAAAGATCTTATGCTTCTGGACATAAAATTTTTGTCATAAAACGTTGATTTAGATAACAAAAATAATAATTCGTAAAAAATGGAAGACATGATAAGACGACAATGTTTCCGTACGGGAAGGTTGTGTCATCATCATCATCATCATCATCATCTTCATCATCATCATCATCATCATCATCATCATCATCATCATCATCATCAATTAGCCCTTTGCATCCACTGATAGATATAGCTCTCTCCTATTTCCGTCCACTGGTTTCTGTCCTGGGCGCTTTTAATACAATTTGTGGTCATTCATTTTATATCGTCCATCCATCGCGTGGGTCGTCTTCCTCTACTTCTCTTATCGGCTATTAGTCTCTACTCGAGCAACCTCTTTGTCCATCTCCCATTTGTCAGACGGGCCACATGACCGGCCCGGTTCCATTTAAGTTTAGCCACATAGCATGCAACATTTGTGACTCCTGTTCTCAATCGTAGTTGTTCGTTTGTTATACGGTCCCGCAATGATACACCAATCATCGACCTTTCCATCTTACGTTGAGCAATTCTTAGCTTCTTAGCAGATGAGGTTGTTAATGTTGCGAGTTTCAGCACCATAGGTCATAACCGGCGAAACGCGTTGGTTAAAAACTTTCCGTTTCAAACAGATTGGAAGATCACTTTTGAATACGTCTCTGAGTTTACCATAGGCGACCCATGAGAGGATAATTATTCTTCGTTTCAATTCGCATGTTTGCTTCTCTCAAGATTCGTATTTCATGAACAAGATATGTGTACGTTTCCACAAACTCCATTTCGCAGTCGTTAATGACAATGTTTTCACTGGGGACTAGGTTTTTCATTAGCTTTGTCTTAAATATATTATTTTTTAACCCAACCTGAGAGCACACTTCTTGAATGTCTTAACATATATTCTAACATATATGTATTCTAACAGGTCTTAAACAATATTCTAACCTTTAAATTGTCTGCCAGTAGAACTACACCGTCTGCAAAACGCAAGTTTGTTAGATTTTGTCGATCTATATTTAAACCTTTCTAACTTCAATCAAACGTTCAAGGCAAGGCGTATTCAAGAACGGTGATAAACAGCTTAGGCTACGGCTCCACGGGCGAAAAATTGACGCTAGCAGTAGCGGTAAAATTACGGCAGCAGCACATTTTCTCCATGCAGGGTCGGCGATAACGTGCCTGCATTGGATGCACTGCAGGCGGGCGCTCCTATTTGAGGGGCTCCAAAATGAGGTTTTTTCTGTATACATGTTAAACAAAATACTGTACTAATTAAAAAAAACCGAAGGGCGTCTATGTTAATTTTGCAGACGGGACCTTATGCCCTGGCGCCGGGACCGACTCCACGAGCTTCAGTATGACGCGGCTACATGCTGTGCTATTCATATTATGATATTATGCTACTCAATCTAATTATAGACGATATAATAAACGAAATCATAAAGAGCGCCAATAAAGGAAGAGGATACAGAATGGAGAAGAATGAAATTACAAGTATCTCGTATGCAGAGTTAGCATTGAACCAGTAATGAAAATAAAGTATCTAGGGATTACACTTTTTAGCTAAGGAGACGATGAAAAAGAAGTAAGGGATCGAGTACAAATAGTAAATAGATTAGTAGGATGCCTTTTAGAAAGCCTTTTAACTTGTTTTTCTTTTCCAAAAATATCTATTGACTGTGGATATCACGGCCATTCCTTTTGTTTTTTCACAGTTTTAGAACAGATTCTTATTCGAAAAACATGGTGGTCTCTTTATTTTTCGATTTAAGTCATTTATGTCTGTTATTCTTTGTTTTTCTTCACTTAGATTCGCACTGTTCAACACTGTTAGTTTTAACGCAATTATACTTTTTCAACGTACATCAAGTTAGCAGAACAAAGTCAGCAGAACACATTTATTCTTATACCATAATTAAGTGTAAATTAAATGCAAATTTAATGTTCCAAGAAAAAATTTATTGCTCTTTTCTTTTAAAAGTTATCGCATGTTCTGCTAACTTGATAATCAAGCTAGCAGAACACTAGTTCAAGAATTTGATAAATCATTTATAATTGAATGCCAGAGTATTCTCTGAATTAAATGCTAATTTAATGTTCCAAGAAAAAATGTATTCCTCTTCTTCTTTAAAAGTTATCGCATGTTCTGCTAACTTGATAATCAAGCTAGCAGAACACTAGTTCAAAAATTTGATAAATCATTTATAATTGAATGTCAAAGTATTCTCTGAATTAAATGCTAATTTAATGTTCCAAGAAAAAATTATTGCTCTTCTTCTTTAAAAGTTATCGCATGTTCTGCTAACTTGATAATCAAGCTAGCAGAACACTAGTTCAAAAATTTGATAAGTCATTTATAATTGAATATTGAATGCCAAAGTGTTCTCTGAATTAAATGCTGATTTAATGTTCCAAGAAAAAATTTATTGCTCTTCTTCTTTAAAAGTTATCGCATGTTCTGCTAACTTGATAATCAAGCTAGCAGAACACTAGTTCAAAAATTGGATAAATCATTTATAATTAAATGCCAAAGTATTCTCTAAATTAAATGCTAATTTAATGTTCCAAGAAAAAATTTATTGCTCTTCTTCTTTAAAAGTTATTGCATGTTCTGCTAACTTGATAATCAAGCTAGCAGAACAGTAGTTCAAAAATTGATAAATCATTGATAATTGAATGCCAAAGTACCTATTATCTGAATTAAATGCAAATTTAATGTTCCAAGAAAACATTTATTGCTCTTCTTCTTTAAAAGTTATCGCATGTTCTGCTAGCTTTATTATCAAGTTAGCAGAACATGCAATAACTTCAAAAGAAAAGAGCAATAAATTTTTGCTTGGAACATTAAATTTGCATTTAATTTACACTTAATTATGGTATAAGAAAAACTGTGTTCTGCTGACTTTGTTCTGCTAACTTGATGGACGTACTTTTTCACAAGCTTTTTAAGATTCTATTACATTATGTACTCCCACAACTGAAGTCCTAAGCACTCCTTAAACTCCATCCTACGTATTTTAAGTCATTTAGCAATATAATTGAAACTATAAATAAACATTGAAACTATAAATTGAAACTATAAATACCCTTTAAAATCACCCTTTGCCTTTACTATGTATGTATACAGGGTGTAACAAAAATACAGGTCATAGATGTAATCACATATTCTGGGAACAAAAATAGTTCGATTGAACCTAACTTACCTTAGTACAAATGTGCACATAAAAAAAGTTACAGCCCTTTGAAGTTACAAAATGAAAATCGATTTTTTCCAATATATCGAAAACTATTAGAGATCTTTTATTGAAAATAGACATGTGGCATTCTTATGGTAGTAGTATCTTAAGAAAAAATTATAGTGGAATTTGGAAACCCCATAAAAAAATTTATTTATTATTGTAGTACCATTAGTTAAACACACTATTTTAAAAAGTTTTTTACCTCTTAGTACTTTTTCGAAAAGTCAGTTTTTATCAACATATTTTGAATATTTGTCAAATCCACAACATATTTGTATATGGCTAAGTACGATTATGGAGACTTGGTAATATGTAATATGAAAATTTATTTATGATTTACATTTTTAGGTATATTTTGAACCATATTAAAAAAGAAGTAGTATCTCGATAAAAAGTGCCTTCTCGAAAAAATACAAAGAGGCACAAAAGTTTTAAAAACACTGTGTTTAACTAATGGTATCGCAGTAAAAGCTTAATTGGAACATACACAAACACTGGGGGGGGGGGGGGGTTTAAAGGAACAAACCCTCATAAAATTTTTATGTAAACATATTAAAAAAAAGCCGCAACTCGATAAAAACTGCCTTATCGAAAAAATACTAAGAGGCAAAAAAGTTTTAAAAATATTTAATTTAACTAATGGTACCACAATAATAATTTAATTGGAACGTACACAAAAGTTTGGGGGGGTTTAAGGGAACAAAACCCACATAAAATTTTTATGGGGTGCACAAATTTAACTATAATTATTTTTTAAGATGCTCCTGGCATAAGCATGCCACATGTCCATTTTCAATAAAAAATCTCTAATAGTTTTCGATATATTCGAAAAAATCAATTTTCATTTTGTAACTTCAAAGGGCTGTATCTTTTTTTATGTGCATATTTGTACTAAGGTAAATTAGGTTCATTCGAACTATTTTTGGCCTCCAAATATGCGACTTAATTTATGACCTGTATTTTCGTTACACCCTGTATAGATTCCAATAAATCTATCAGTACCTAATAAATAAATAAATAATCGTTGGTTTGCAAATTTTAGAAACCACGAACGTGTTGCCAGAAAATTGGTCTAATTAACTGGTGTTACATGTGTTGGAAAAAAAGTAAAAAAATGCGCTATAGGTTATAGAAATCTGCAACAAATAAAAATTTAAGCCTGTGCATTTGCTGATGACATTGTTTTAGTTGCAAGAACTGAAAAGGCTCTTGCGGATAATATAATAATCTGGGCAGAAGAACTAAAAAGCTTCAACTTCATAATAAATATGGAGAAAACTAAAGTAATGACTATAGCCAACACAGAAGTAAATGTTAATATTGAAATTGAAGGGCAAAAAATTGAGCAAGTAAGCCTCTTTAAGTATTTGGGAGTAAGGTTAAACAACAAAGATGCACAAGAAGATGAAATTGGAAACAGAATAAACTAGGCAACGAGAACTTATAATTCACTGTACAAAAATTTCTCAAACAAAAAGGAAATATCGAGTAAAACCAAAATGACAGTATATAAAACCGTATATATGCCAATTACAATATATGTGGCAGAAAACAGGGTACTGAATGACAGGCAAAGAAAAAGATTACAAGCTACAGAAATAAGATACTTAAGAAAAGTGGTGGGAACAAGAAGATTAGACAAAAGAAGAAACGAAGATATAAGACATGAACTACAGGTAAAATCGCTCAACGAAAAAGTTGAAGAAAAGAAGTTAAAATGGGCTGGATACATGATACGAATGAGTAGTGACAGACAAGTGAAAATGGCATGGGAGGCCAAAACAGTGGGTAAAAGCACGAGGGGCAGACCAAGAAAAAGCTGGAACAGTAGTGTAAACGAAATACTTAAGAGAAGAGGAACATCGTGGCAAGAAGCAAAAGTTTTAGCAGCAGATAGGAAGAAGTGGCGTAAATTTGCAGACAGTAGCATATAAATCAAGAGACCTCGACACCTATGGGTAAAAGAGGCACTTGATTATGTATGTATGTATTAATTTTATTAAAAATAAAATTTTCGCTTGCAAATCTATTAGTATTTGTGAATATTTATTACTTACAAAATCCTACTAAAGAACTGATGTCTTCAAGGTACTCACCTGAAAAAAAAAACAACCATGTAAAAGGAAAATTCAAAAAACTATGTAACATTTTTAATACCATATAATATTATGCAACACAATGCGGTTGGCATGCATTTTTATCACCATATTACTGATCTTGAAAGAATAAAAAAATTTATGTATAACACTTTGAGAGACTAGAGCTTTTTAACACAGAACAATTTACCACTCTTAAATCAAAAAGTGGATAGTACTTCTCTCTTCCCGTGTTTTAGCGTAGATTATTTTTTCCAAGAATTATATCTGTAGAGAGCGAAACCGGCCATTGGAAGCTTTTACTTCATTCAAAATGAACTCTCATATGCAACCCATTCAACAAATTATATCTACTTTTAGAGTCAACTTGTAGAGCATCAACATATTGATAAATAATTGTATTAAATCATTCAATTTGTTTTATTTCAACATTGTGTTTGTTGATTATTTATTATTTAAATAGCATTCAGTGCTATTTTTAACTTTTTTTGTGGCATATAATTTTATTTACTTCTTTAACGTGAATTAATTTCAGTAGTAAATAATATCATCTATTGTTATTATTATCGCCATAGTTAATTGTAGTGAGATGTTTATTTGCAAAATAGAATCATCATACGTTATTTAAAGCCCCTAATGATACGCATACTCTTTCATAATATGTATATGTTTAAGGAATCTTAAACCTATGTACATATTTCTATATATCTTAACTCATATTCCACCATTTGGACGTCAATAGCGGCTTAAGTTTATATTTCTTATAAGAAGTTCATTCACCCACCAAAGCGTTAGTTTTTTTGTTCTTTATACAACATTTTCACTACAACCAAATCCCGCTTAAGTTTCCGACATTTTTCCATTCCTTATGAGAACGTCCTCTTTCTTTTTTCTTACAGTCATAAACCTTAACTTCCTTTTTCTATCTCTATGTTTATCTACATCGTCCGTTGTATCTCTTTTTGTTTGCATTTTGCATCTCTGTATGGTTTTCGTTGTAAAATTTATTTGAGTATGAACTTCGTAATGCAGTTCTTCCCTTCTTCCTAAAGTAGCATACCAAATTTTAGATATATTCAGCTCCTCTGCATATGTTTGACGTCGACTTGGAATGACCAATAGAAGCTGTACTATACTAGTTTATTCCCAAGATAAGCTCGAGGTCATAGTTTCAGACACGTGAGCGATGGGTGTCTCGTGTCGCAGCTTTATCAGACGTCTAAAACTGTCACCTCGAGCTTAAATTGGTAATGTATGTAGTAGAGACAGATTAGTACTTCGTGGTGTGTAAGGGCCTTCAAAGCGGTGAGCTTGTTTAGCTTATTTAGTTCGCTTTACATATTGCCTTTGAAAAAATAAAATTGGTAAATTTAGATCTCTTCTACACGGAACACGAAGCGTAGATTATTTTACGTATTACGTATTATACAACTGTTTCTTCGTCCCAATGTTAATAATGCACTGACTGACGACAGCCTACAGAGAATTTGGATTGAAATTGAATACAAAGAAGACAAAAATGACGGTCATCAGCAAGCACCAAAACAGAAGGGTGAAGGTCAATGTCGATGGAACAGATCCGGAAAGAGTAACAAGAATAACGTACCTTGGAAGTAATCTTGATGAAACTTGGGACCACTCACTACAGATAAGGACACGTCTGGAAAAGGCAGGTACAGTGTTTTACAAAATGCAAAAAATTCTATGCAATCGCCAGCTGAGTATCTCATTGAGAACTAGAATACTTAGGTGCTTTGTTTTCTCCACCTTGCTCTATGGTGTTGAAGTTTGGAAAATGACACAAGCAACACAGAAAAGAATCCAAGCATTCGAACTCTTCAGCTACCGTAAAATGCTCAGAAGTCTTGTGGAGGATGAACAAGAAAAGAAAGCTTATGCTTATAATAAAAGAACGGAAAACACAATATTTTGGTCACATTGTATGAAATCAAAAGTATAAACTACTCCAACTTATAATCAAAGGCAAAATCAATAGCAAAAGTGGACCAGGAAGAAAACGCAACTCTTGGCTTATAAACCTACGACAATGAACGAATATGACCTCCATAGAACTATTCAGGGCGGCTGCAAATAAGATTAAATGATATCTATTTAAGAAGAAGAAGAATGCTAATAATATCTAGATATAATATAGTATTATTCAACTTTTCTTCTTACCAATGTTAATATTAAAATCAGTAGTATAATACAATAGTATATCATTATTGATCTTAACAATAAAATCATTATTTTCCAGAAAAAGGTAATAATCTAAAAGGTAATCGATAAAGTTACATAATGTATTTTCTAGATAGCATTACTGTTTAGCGGAAATCTCCGAACAACTAAACCACATTAAGTGTCTAAATGACTGAATTCTCCTCCTTAAATTACCCCAATTCCCCCTAGTAAAACCACAGACGCATTGTGAGAGTAATCTTGTAGGATATTTTGCTTATGAGTTGAAGTGCGTGTGTTCTGGCAAAGAGCCCTTTTCCACGGCCTGCTAGTCCTAGTGAGCCGCGCTTCACTCAAACGGTAACAGCCCTACTACATTTTAACATAACTGCTTACGAGGTAACCTCCGAAAGTTATCAGAATATAGTTTATTTAATTATATACGTTACAGACTGTCATCCGGCGATGACTACAGAAAAATTAAAAACACAGGCCGAACAAGAAAGAAATATTGCTAGGAATATATCTATATAAAAAAGGAGGAAAACTGACAAATCAGTGTTCCCACTAAAGTAGACAAAATACTATTATAAGTGATAAGTAATAGACAGAAAGAAGAAGGTGTAAGTAATTTTAAAATTTGGTTTAAATGGTTAGCCGATTCGTTGAACTAACGCAATAAGTAGTTTATGAGATGTATGAGAAATAATCGGTAATCATACCGACAAGGTCGTTCCATGGTTGAGATACGTTAAAAGAGTAACCACAGCAGTCACAAGAATGGTAACAAATAGATGGCAACAGCTAATAATAATTATTAAGCTGCTAATCTCGGTTTAATTTTAAATTCGATAATTTCTATACTCAGTCCTCTTGGACAGGGAATTGGGCAGGGAAGTGGGCAGCGTAAATTTGTAAATAGCTCACTCGCGCTGCTCGTGCTCATGCTACTGCCACAGTATAAAGAGGGACAGTAGAACCACTCTCCGAAAAATTGGAAGTAAAATCTGTAGTCGCGCATGGCGACCGCACAATGTTCTTAGTCGCTTTTGCCCCACTCTTGCATTGCTAGTCGCAGAGAAACGTACGGGTTTTAACAGGAAAAACCCGCATCCACCACTGGTGAATTACCAATTGCGTACCGCCGGTATTACTTCTTGAGATCAAAGCGCCGACAGAGGAGTGGTTTTACTGTGGAACCTCTATATACTGTGCTACTGCCATTGCACGACGATGCCTCAAAAGTCGGTTTTCGAGATGGAAGTCAAAGGACTGGCAGCGTGAGAACGAGTAAGCATTCACATTCAACTACTCACCCTCTCACTTGCCGCCGGCAAAGCGGCAAGGTGAGGCGATGCTGTCGTCACATTCCATTCTTGTGAGTCGTTCGGTAATGAGTTGTGAGGACATTGGCGAGGAATTGATGTGAACACCTCACTCGCGTCGATATCGTATTTCGGGCAATATTTCCGTCAGCTGCAGCAGCAGTGGCAATAGCTGAGTATAAATCCGGCAATAGATTCTAATGATGATAGCATAGGCTTTTATTTTTAATGTGGAAAATTTGAAATTGGTCTTTAATAGAATGATTATGATCCAGAACGTGAAGTACATACGTAGAAACTGTTTTTCTATTATTGAAAGCTCTTTCGTGTTCTGCTATGCGTTTGTTAAAGGTTTTACCAGTTTGACCGATGTAAGTTTTTGGGCAGTCACCACATGTAAGTTTGTATACACCACTATGTAAGAGCTTTTTCTTTTGGCTCTTGTTGTTCTTAATATATTTAATGAAATGCAGTGAAAATAAATTGTAATAAATTTTGTGGGACTGTAGAACAGAAAAGTTTTCAGTGTTTCATTCTTAGGCAAAATGAACGTTAATCAAGTAACGGCCGAATTCATCACTTAACTGAAAAAATGTTAAATAATAAAATGGTTATCGAGATTTTACCATTATTAATTGCATAACGAACATAAATTGAAACTAAAAACTGCTTACTAATTTAGGACCAGGATTTTCTGATTAATATTTGTAATATCATTTGTCAGTGGAAAATGACGTACAATTGTAAAAATTCTATTTTTTCGTTATCTTACAAAAAAGTCCAAAAATAATTTCAATTGTATTTTCCTGAATTGTATCTCGAACAGTGTCCGAAATATACAAAATGTCAAATACTCTTTGTAAAGGCACGTATACACCAGGTTGGCGCTCCGCGCTCCCTTCAATTGCTCCAATCGATACGGCATGCGCTCCTCTACATATAAACCGGCAACGATTTGAGCGCCAAGGCGGAGCGCGCACTATTGTACGGTCACAATGTAGTGGATACGTTCCTTAACCTTACATGCCAAACTCTGTTAACTTCCTTTATGTGACTTTTATGTTTCCCTTCGAAAAGACCTTTCACTGTGTTTATTAGTTATTTATTTATATGTTTGACTATATTTTATAAATAAAAAATAAGTCTGGCTAATTGGTTTATGCCAAAGCCATTTACAAATAATAAAAAAAAATAAAAAAAATATGTTTGACCTCAAGTAATGACCAAATTTTGTTTACTATAATAGTACACTGTCGTAAGCCCCAGATCCACAAAGAAGGCGTGAACTTCCATGGTTCTTGCAAGTTTCTATAAAATTTTCAAAATAAATTGTCTATACCAGATCGACTTGTCCTGAAACCGCTCTGTTCTTCAGATGCACTTATCTGCTTCTCCATCCTTTCAAAATTTGTCCGTATAATCCACCCGTAGCATTTCCTTATTTTATTGTTTTTGGAAAGTTTGTCTTGTGGAATTTTGTTTCAATAATCTTAGGATTTTCCATGTTTTGCTTGAACGTGCCTCTTCTTTACGTCTACTTAGTTCTTCACTTTCCTTGCCGGAAACAATTCTTTACATTTTTAATCCATTCTTAATTACGTAATTTAGTCCCATGTTCTCTTTCGATCTTGTGGGTTTTTTGTAGCTAACTATCTCTTGTACGGTGTTCTTTCCTATTCTATCATAATATATTATCTGCCTGTTGTCATAATCTTGAATGGTGCTATAACCCTATAGTGGAACCCTGACCTTCCAAAGTTTATTTTCAGTCAGCTTTATCCACTGCTAACCGTTGCCAGTTTGCTGCTCCTATTTTTCTAGCATCTTCGTCTACACCATCCCTCTATCTATCTTCGTCTTGCTATTTTATTACACATATCACGCCCTTACCCCTAGATATTATATCTGCTTATTATATTTGTGATATATCTCATAGTTCTACCTCTTGCTCCAAATACCGTTTTCACAGCGATCACCGAATATTCCTCTAATGATTCTTCGTTCAAATAAGCAATAGTCTTTCACCTGTCATAAAAATGCTGCATCTTTCCGATCCATATGTCAACACTGGCAATAGAAAGGTTTTGCATATTGTTATTTTTGTTTTCTGGCTAAGTTTCTACTTTGCATGTGTTCACGTAGCTCATAATAGCACTTGTTTGACAGACGAATTCTCCATTTGATTTCATTCTTTATGGAGTAATCAGGGGGCCTACGTATCTGAATTTGTCCAACACCTAGAGCTATTAATAGTGAATTGAGGATCGATGTTTCTGGCTCTGTTGTTGGGTGTTGATCATTTTGGGTTTTTCTTTATTTATTTGTTGGCCCGTACTTTCTTGAGGCATTTGAGATAGCGTTGTAAATTTCTTTTACCTATTATGAAAGCAATATTCTATGCCTGTATCATGTATCCCAATCAAAATTAACTTTTCGGTGGGGACTATGTGTACTCTCTTAGGACCTTTTATTGCTTGATGTATACTGTCATTTATTTATTTATATATTTCTTCCACAGAATATCCCCGATTCCCTTTTCTGAGCTTAGTGGACAGGCTAAGTTTGTGTAAAACGACTTTAGAATCATTTTGTAGATTATTTAACTTAATTAGGCCACTCGATGTTTTCTGTTTGCTGTTGCTTTTATTAGAAACTGATCTATCTAATAGTTTTTGAACGTCTATATACATGGTTTTGATGTGTGCCTCTAGGAATATAGTGAATAACCGATTTGAGATTTTTTGTTGTTGAGTGAGAGTATGTTGTGTGCATTTCTTTGAGTTTGAAGACGCCACTTTGCTAGTGCCTGCATCTTTATATTGGTATAGTAACATTTCTAGTACTTGCATCTCTAAATGTAGCAGTCAATACCTAATTCTACTGACATATTGCAATTTGCACTAAGGATGCATCTGTATCATTATAGTTATAGTTATTACTCTATATTATACACTCTTAATTCATTTAACCTACATTAACACATTTTCAGTCCAAATATGTACTATAGTCCGTCTCATCTTGACTTTACAGTATAAGGAACATAGACATTATGATAGTTTTCAGCTCAGTGATGCCGATTTTATCAAAAAGAATTTGTAATCGAACATTAGAGAGATTAAATAGTTTATTTTTTTTATTTACTAAATAATACCACAAAAACTGACGAGTGAATTAAAACATTTCAAAATTTTCTTCTTTCCTAAAATATCAAAATTAATTAAATACTATTTTGGAACCATTTTGGATTAAGTAGTTACACGTGTCTACTAAAAATCAAATAAAATTAAGCAATGTATAATAAATAAAACTGCTCCTTTCTACAGTGTGTAAAACACGTCGACCTTAACTTGTTTACTCTTGTTGGATGTCCCTTGTAGAGTTGCTTACACAATCATGCATAATACAAGCATCTATCTGCGTCCCCATGAATCTTGCATGAATTTAGGTTACATACCCCGTTACTTCATTATTTAAAGCTAGAAAACGCGCCGATGTGTGTCGGAGTTCGTTCTACACGTCAGGGTTGTATTTTGATGAAAACATAAGTTTTTCAGCGTATCAAAATAAGAACTAAAACTGTTTTTTTCTACGAGCGTGCAAAAAGGTCTACTTTTCCTCACGCGTTTTAGTTTGGAAAGTTTTACTTTTCCGCACTGAATTTACATACATATTCTTCCAGTAACAGATCAAGATTATTGACAACGTCGAGAATAGACGGGGGTAGTTCTTCGTCACTTGATGCCATCTAAGTCAGTAAATTATTATAAAATTCGTAAGTAAAGATGCGTGGAAAATTTAAAGTGTGTGACGTGCTGTTTGACAATAATTGTTTTGTTTGACATCGTTGCTATGACTTTAAAATATTAAAACCTGAAAAGATATATACACCATTCATTTTTGCATAACAGGTATTTAGGCACCGCACTGACTTTAATTCGGGATTATTATAACTTATTAGCGTTTTATTTTTAATTTAATTAATTGATTAAGATTTGGTTATTTTTTAAACGCTCGTAGAAAAAATATTGTTCCGAACTCTTGCGGAAAGTCTCTTTTCCGCACTAGACTGCTTGCCGAACTCCCCTTTGCGTCGTTCGGCAAACTGCAATCTCGTGCGGAAAAGTATGACTTTCTGCACTAGTTAGGAAAATCACTATTTCTTCCAATATCTCGTTTCCTCCCTATTTTACCGTTAATTATTATTAATTAAGGGATGTAATACTTTTGGACAAACAATCGATTTATCTCATTTTAATCGTTCTCGATAGTTGATTTTCTGTATTTATTCCCTTTAGAACTTCTTCATTTGTTTTTCGTGTACTCCAATGAATTTTTAAATTGCTTCGGTACACGCACATTCCAAATGCCTCTAACTTGTTCTGATTCTTTATGTTTCTAGTTAACGTTTCGACTCCATAGAGGTAACAGAATAAACAAAATATAATCAACTATTTTCAAAGGGACATAAGCCACAATTTTACAAAAAAAAAAAAGATTTTATTAACGTTTCGACGCCCTGTTATATTGTCTAAATTGCCGATATAAAAGAGTCGGATTAAATAAATTATTAGAAGAATTTTTTACTAAGCAACAACATTTTTGTTTAATTTAGTATTATTTTGTATTTTGACAACGACACCCGACTAGGGCGTTGAAACGTTAATAAAATAATTTTTTTGGTAAAATTGTGGCTAATTTCCCATTGAAAATAGTTGATTATAAAAAATTCCACAAGGAAATAGCTTCAGAACAACAAAAACAAAATATTTTACAAAGTTTCAATCTTAGCTTGTAATTAGATAATCCAACAGTAAAGGTATTTGTAATTGTAATTTCTTACTATTTATCACTATAGGTAAAAATATATTCTGCGTCTTTGGGATTACCATTACCATACATTATATTTTGATTATATTTTTGCATAAAAGAAACTTTTAACAAAAATCATCGTCACTAAAAGAACAAACTTATCGAAATATAGATTATATATAAAAAAAACAGTATTAAATATATACGTCAAAAGCTAGGCTAAGGAATGGTCACGTTTTAAAGCCTATAAAATTTATTTAAGGCCCTTATATAAAACCCAAGGCCGATTAAGAGGAACAAGAGAGGTATACCGAGAGCAAGATAAACAAGAGAAACAGAAAAAAGCTGGTGCATAAGAGAAGTATATTCAAGGTTGATGATGATAGTAAAGAGATGATGATAGTAAAGAAAGGATGATGGCCGTGATGTTTATTGAAATAAAAAAGCATTGCAGCCTCAGCTTTGGTACATTTAATGAAGATCAGTAATTCCAATTGAAAGACTCGAACAAAAAAACAGTGAACAATGCCAGAAAGTTAAAAAGTTTGACACCGAAGGTGAGGCTAGTAGAACTTCTGTGACGTAATGAAGTAAATAATAAAAAATGTAGACAAACAAATTAAGTGACACTAAATGATATTCTTCTTCTTCTTTTCCTAGCACTACAACCCGGAATGGGTCTTGGCTGACTGCACAATACAACCCGATTTCATCCCGAACGGTAGTCCATTACGGTTTAGTCAGTGGGTGGTCCCATTGTTCTTAAATCTGATCATACGTTATCTCTCCATCGAATTCGTGGACGTCCAAAGGGCCTTCTCCCTGTCGTTCTTCCTCCTGGATTAACTTGGTAAAGCCGTTATTAAGGAGCCCATGGACATGGCCCATCTTAGACGTTTGGATTGAAGCTCTATGTCGCTAGCTCTATACATGTGTTTCACCTCGGTATTTGTTCTCATTTGGTGTTGGTTAGTGTTTTGTTCGTGATAGGGTTCGAAGATTTTTCTCTGAAAACATCTGGCTTTTCTTTTCATTGGTTTTGTCAACGTACACGTCTCAACGTCGCATATCCATACTTAAGCACCGATCTAATCACTGTTTTATATTCTGATTTTTGATGTCCATGTAAGGCTCTTGGATTTAATAGTGTTGTGGAGAGGTGACATCGCGTGTCCTTGTTTCAGGCCACTGTTTATTTCAAATGATTCTGTGAGTTTCTTACCTATCCATACTCTGGATCTACAGTCATTTACACATATTTTAACGAGTTGGATAAGATTTTTTGAAACTGAAAGGCCTGCCGTTGCATTCCACATCTGATCTATACTAAATAATAAACAGTTTTATTGTGATCTTGTGTTCATTTTTATTATTTATTTATGCGTAATTTTCTTTTTGTTTTTATTTCGATGGTGCCAAATCAATTATTCCAATAATTCCATATTTATGTTTACTATTTATTAAGTGGTCTTTTCCAAAGAACTGTCTAGTTTCAGTAAAATGATTCCTTAAAACAACTATATCTATGCAATGTTTGGTGCAAAGAAGAGATGTTGCGAAATACAATTTTTTCTCAAAATCAGTGTTTTTATTGTAAGCAGGCGCCTTAAACTCACATGGATTTGGCACTATTCATTGGGTTAATGTAGGTGTAATGTTTGGATTCCAATAAATACTAAAGCATACAAAAGTTGGTGTTTTCTGGAAAGTAGGTAGTATTTTTAATTGATAGTGTTTTAATTAGTAACTTGTTCTAAGTACTCACCAAATGCTTGTGGTCCATCTGCAACAATAAAAAATATACATACTTTTTGCTTTATATGGACACAATTTCCTCATAAGAATATAATATTTATATTTATATGCTAGTTTCTTTTATGATTTATAATAAACCGATTTGATTATTAGGTTATTTAAATTTAGAAATAGGTTTGAGGATTAACAAGAAATGTGTTATTTCTTATTTTAATTCCCTTATAGGGAGTAGATACATAAATAAAAATTAAACTTTTAAAAATGATCTGATTAAGACAAATACCACGTGGTCTCATAAGTAAGCTCCTTCGAAGATAAGAATGATGCGTTGTCAAAAGCAACATAGGTTTTAGAAAATATAACTATTTTTAGGCATACATGTCAAATTTGTTTGTAATGCAGCCATTAGTATATTTTTGAGAGCTGCACAAAGTTGACGTGTTTATAAAAATGACGCACATGCAGAAAAACGATTTTCTATCTCTCATTAAATATTATTATTTGAGAAATAAAATGGAGAAAGAAACAAAAAAAGTTGAATACATAATTATGAAACTAATGATCCTTTAGATTATACTGTCAAATTTTAGTTCCGTTGTTTTCGTAGTGGCCGTATATCTACATAGGCTGAACCAAGTACTGGGCGGCCCTTCGATGCAGTTACATCTAAAAATGTGAAGAAAGTTTATGAAATAGCTGCTGGTAAAGTGAACGTGCGCGAATTGGTGTACGCCAGGTTTTCTCAACACGACTCTACCTTATCGGCAGAGTCTACGGGAAGTGTACGGTAAATTGAAGGTAATTACAAAAAAAAGAAATATGTACGTCTTTGTACTCACTTTATAACGCTCAAAAAATTACGGGATCTGGATTTCAATGCATATTTTTTTTATAATTCTCGTATCAAAGTTACGCGTGAAGTTAGTCGTATTGATGACAGTTGAGAAAGCGTGGGCGACCTGCAGACAAACATATCCAGGAACAGATGTCACATCAGACCATAACCCACTAATCGCTAATGTCACGCTTAAGCTTAAACGGATTAGAAAACCCCAAAGAACTCCAAATATAGATGTTAGCAAACTGAAAGAAGTTGATATAAAAAACAAACTTCAACAGAAAATATACGAAAACTTGGATAAATTAGATACTAACAACTAAGAGGTAAACCATCAATGGGAAACACTAAAAAACTGCCTACTTGTTCCATGCAGAGATATTAAAAGAACCGATAAGAAAGAGAGACAACTGGATGTCCAACGAGATACTCAGCATGATGGACCAACGAAGACAAGCCAAGAACAAAGACAATCACAATTACAAAATAATTAACAATGAAATCAGAAAAAAGATAATAGAGACAAAACAAACTTACTATGAGGAAAAACGTAAAGAGATAGAAGATCTTCAGAACAAATACGATCTATTCAACCTGCATAAAAAGGTTAAAGAAATGGCAGAGCTGCAAAAAAGAAACCATAACACAACTCTTTTAGACAAAAATGGAAACACTATTATAACGACTGACGAAAAGCTAAAACGATGGAAAGAATATATGGAAGAGCTTTTCGACGACGAAAGAGGAAACCTACAAGACATATCTTTCGAAAACAGGGAAACAAGTGTAGAAATTACACAGGAAGAAATACTGTATGCACTAAAAAACACCAGTAACCGAAAAAGCCCGGGCCCAGATCAACTGCCTATTGATATTCTTAAAATAATAGAAAATGAGTACATAGATGTCCTCTTAAAGCTATTTAATGAAATTTATCAGTCGGGTAACATACCCAATGAATGGTTGACCTCAACATTTATTTGTCTCCCAAAAAAGCAAAATGCTAGAGAATGCACCGACCACCGTACCATAAGCCTGATGTCTCACACACTTAAAAAGTTTTTAAAAATCATTCATAAACGCATTTACCAAACACTTGATACGGATATTGAAGAAACGCAATTTGGATTCCGTAGAGGCGTAGGTACCCGTAAAGCTCTCTTTGCATTCAACGTACTAATCCAGAGATGCTTGGACGTGAACCAGGATATGTACGTCTGTTTCATAGATTACGTCTGTAGAACAAGGCTTTCGATAAAGTACGCCACAACCAACTAATGGACGTCCTCAAAGCAAAACAAATACAATACAATGACCTTCGAATTATAACAAATCTATATTATAAACAGCAAGTACACATACGCATTAACGAACACACATCAGAAGAGTTCGAAATTAAAAGAGGAGTGCGACAGGGGTGTGTATTGTCACCACTACTATTCAATGCATACTCTGAAGAAATTATGAAAAGAGCTCTTGAGGGAGAAACAGCAGGACTAAAGGTAAATGGAACGCCAATTAACAACATTAGATATGCGGACGATACTATCATAATAGCGGACAACCTTAAAGACCTCCAAAATCTAATGAACAAGACAGTTGAGTATGGAGAAGAATATGGATTATCAATAAACATCAAGAAAACTAAATTCATGAGTATATCAAAAACCCAAAATAATGATGAAAGCCTGACAATTAAAGGTAAAACTTTAGAACAAGTAGAAAACTATAACTATCTTGGCACAATACTTAATCACACAAACGATTACTCCAAAGAAATCAAAGTTCGAATAGAGAAAGCAAGAACAAACTTCAATAAAATGAGAAAGGTACTTTGTGCAAGAGAACTGAAATTAGACTTGAGAGTTAGGCTGGCAAGGTGTTACATTTTCTCGACTCTGCTTTACGGGATAGAAGCATGGACTCTTAACGCATCGACTACTAAAAAGTTGGAAGCATTTAAACTGTGGGTGTATAGAAGAATCCTGAAGATATCATGGACCGAGCATACAACAAACAACGAAGTCATGAGAAGAGTCAACAAAAGACTGGAAATATTGGAAACCATCAAGACACGAAAGCTTCAGTACCTGAGGCATGTTATGCGTAATGAGAGATACAACATACTTCAGTTGATTATACAGGGGAAAATCCAGGGCAAGAGAAGCGTAAGAAGAAGACGAATTTCGTGGTTGCGTAACTTGAGGGAATGGTACGGATGCACATCAACCGAACTGTTTAGAGCAGCAGCATCTAAGAGCAGAATAGCCATGATGATTGCCAACCTCCGTCGCGGAGATGGCACGTGAAGAAGAAGAAGGGCGACCTGCGCGAATTGGTAGAGGCCACAAGAATTAGTAAAGAGCGCACTAGTCATACTTTGAACGAAATTTTTAATATGAAAAAATTATCCGGCCGATGCGTAGCCTCATTTGCTGACCATTGGCCAAAAACATTATCATGATCACTTCTCAGCAATGTTTGGACCTTACAAAGCACAATTCATCGGATTTCTGTCATCGACTGGTAAACGTTGATGAAACGTAAATTAAATCCCATTATTACACAGCAGAAAAAAGAATGAACGCACGGCTGTGAACTAAAGTCGCCAAAAGTGCTCCTAAGGGTCTAGAGTGGCTCAATTCGATGGTAAGGTTATGGTTCCACTTAGAGTTGCACAAGTTTGACTTGAATGTTTGAACTTGACTTGAGTTTGACTTAATTTCAAGTCAAACTCAAGTCAACCCTTCTGACAAATAATCCAAGTCAAGTCAAACTGGTCAATCGTACAGGTTTAAAAATTCAAACTGTTTGTCAAACTAGTTTGAAAGAGTTTGAAAAATGATTTATTTAGTAGATATCTATACTTTTTTGTTGAGATTGACATGTTAGTTGCCAATTAAGATAAGAAAATTAATAATACAATGAGTGCCACATAAAAGTATCTCGATACAGGAAGCAAATATAATCAAAATAGGGTAAATTTTTTGAAAATGATTCCTGTACGTTTAGGATTGCTTGCTGGCAAGTTTCGTTTTATCGATATAATTTTTTATATGTGAGTGTTACTAGATTAAAACAAAGAATTCGTTGGATAGTTTTTTTATCATAACAAGTGTAATTTAATCTACTTTGGAAACCTTCAAGTACTACGTAACGCAAGTTGGAGGGAGGGAGGCCAAGTAAAACGTTACGCGTTATACGGGTGGGGGGAGGGTTTGAACAGCGCGTTACGTAACATTGTTTTTTAACTTATATAAAAAAACTACGGAATCACAATCTCCCAACTTTTCAACTTTCGTTTATATTGTACATAGAACCCCTGGATTGTATTATATTGCCCCCTCTCGCTCCGCTCATGTTACAATAGGACACTAGTATTCAAGTGAAAAAATCTTAAAATTTGTATTAACCAGATCCAGCACAGTGTTTGCAATAAATGGCTGGACCTTTATTCACAACAAAAGATGAAAAGATACAGATGGCATAAAGAGGTTGTAAGGGCTTTAAAAATTGCGTTTTGTAATACTTGAACGGCAAGTTTAACAAAAATTTATGAAGGAACAACAAAATATTATATTTTTGATAGAGTAGGTTTAATGAATTTTTTGCGACTTTGCAATGTCGTCTTAAAGAATTAGTTCAGTATTTGTCATTTTATAACGCTGTTCTTTATCTTCACATAATACAAGTATGTATGCAGTATGTATTTTTTTCTCTTAATTTTTGCACTGGGTATACCTTCAAAATTAGACTCAATTTGATCTGGTACTTATTCTGAGCCGAAAAATATTCAGGTTCAGATATTATTTCACAAAGCACACACTTCAAAACGAACGTAATAAACAAGCCAAGCATATACTTCTTAATAATATGAACTACAAACTAATTTGCAGAGTAGCAGATTCAGACCTATCCAAATAAGTCAAAACAAAAGTCGGTACGCTCTCAATTAGAATTCGAAATAAACACGTTGTGCAATATGATATTCAAACTTCAAACTGTTTGAAGAAGTTTGATTTCAAGTCAAACCTAAAGATATTGAAATCAAGTCAAGTCAAGTCAAGTT
Source organism: Diabrotica virgifera virgifera (assembly GCF_917563875.1). NCBI lineage: Eukaryota > Metazoa > Arthropoda > Insecta > Coleoptera > Chrysomelidae > Diabrotica > Diabrotica virgifera. Next base: position 113,142,147 of record NC_065449.1, read on the forward strand.
TGTTGAATAAAATCAAACTAGTTTGACTTGATGCATCTCTAGTCCACTGCATGGGGGAATTTCAGAGGCATAGTTTTAATTGACTGTCTTGAAAAAGGTAAAAGTTGGTAAAAGTATGGATAGTCCATAATATTGTGCATTGCTGGACAATTTGTAGCGGGAATTCAATGAAAAACGCCGCCATATGCAGAAGAAAAAAGTTTTGTTTTTACACAACAATGCGCCTCCTCACACGAACGTTATGACATTGGTAAACATTTATAAGGGCTTCGAACTTTCGTGCTTTCTCATCCAGCTTATTATCATGATTATTCCCAAATCTAAAGAAATGGCTCGTAGTTAGAAAATTTAGGTAGAACGAAGAGACAATTGACAAAACAAATGCTTACTTTACAGAGTTACCATAATCAAATTATTGGGACGGCATAAAGAAGAGGAAAAATCGCTGGGATCGTTGTATTGAGCTAAAAGGAGATTATATCGAAAAAAAAACAAGAATTTTCTGGAAAAACATATTTTTTATTTTAGAGGACCTTAATCATTATCAAACCACCTGTTCCTGGTGCCGGTTACAGCTCTACTAGCTTATCCAACAGGACGGCCAAGCTTCGATTCCTGCAAGGATATCAGAAATTGTTCAGTTAACAATTTAACTGAGTCTGAGTTATCCTCGTGCTTCAGAAAGGACGTAGAGCCATAGGTCAGACTACATAAATAGTCAAATCTATGGCTCTACGTCCGTAGTACACAAATGGAAGATATACAACACGGTAATTGGCAGCATTATAATATGAGCGGTTATAACAACAAGCAGCTTCAAGGAAAAAATGCAAATATTTATTTCTAACTGTAATTCGTGTAGCAAATGTTATGTCTGAAGCCCAATTTGTATAGATTTTCACAGACTTCAACATACTTAGTTCTTCTAATATATTCTGCCTACTCAAACATAGATAACGATTTGATTATCATACATGAGGCGTTTTATCATAATACAATCAAAAAGTTTTAAAAGAAAACAACAAATTCCACTATTTATCCGACATGATTATATATATGTTGAAACGATATTATCATACTGCAATTTTCTACGAGACCCCTGAGGATAGTCTTCGTGTTCGGTAAATACTATTAACACTGATAATGTAAATTAGTAAGAAAACCTTTAAGACTGATGCACATTGTGCAAGACGAAGTAACTCCCTATTTGGTGTATGTAAACGTCAGTTATTACCAAGAACGCGAAGTATAAAGTTTATATTAAAGTTATAAGTATCTGGCCATCTATTTATGCAGTTGTAAATTTGTTATAGGGTGATTCGGCAATAATCTCGTGCGAAGTTTCAGCTTCTTGAGATTTCATAACCAATAACGTAGGCTTTAAATGAAGACTGTCCGTAAATAAAATTCAACAAAATTAAATTAAACAATCGGTCAAAAAGTCGGAAACTAAGTGCTTTTACGGAAGTGCTGTGAAGAGATTTATGAAACAGAAATGCGCATAAGCATTATAGTAGAAGCCCAATTCTGAGATCAATTCAAAATAGTCCTCATTCCTTGAGCCTCAGTCAAGGCGTGGTGACCCTCTAAATATTGTTAGCTTGCTGTATTAAAGATCTTCCTCTTAGTCTTTGGATTTCTACCTTCCATTTTACTACCAATAGTTCCATGGTTAGTTTTTCTACCAATAGTTTTCCTGGCTAAGTCGTTGAAGTAATTTAGGTATGCAGGGTTTACTTCTTTAATAGCCTCTTTTTTATATGAAGCTGTTGCAGAATTGACAGATTGGTTCTGTATTCTGTCCAGGACACACGTAGAATTCTTCTGTAGAGTATTTCCCATCCTTATTAGACTTTTTTTGACCATGGTGTTATGACACTTACCTTAAAGAATTACCAGTACCTTCAAATGCATTTACATGGATAATTTTGTTGTTAAAAATTATCTCATGGTCTGGTGTATTGATCGACATTATAAAAGAAATAAAAATATTTCTAAATATATTCCGGAACTGATATGAAAAATAACAAGTTAAAAGGAAATATACTTCACGGCTATAAAGTATTTTTTATTTACTGAAAGTAATATTTGTGCACATTGCGGTCATTGGGCTCTTCTGAATAATCCTGTATATATATATAAAAATCTGCAATTTTGGCAATATATTTAAAATTTTTTTTTATTACGTAAAATTTTAGGTCTGAGCCCACTAGGAGATTGTACCTGGTAGTTTGCAAAACGTAAATGCAGTAATTATCTTCTGACCGTTGTGTACGGAATCAATCATTTTCATAAGATTAATATATATCTGTATATAGGTATAAAGAAATAAAAAGATTTGTAACGAGATATGTATACAGCATGTCTCATCAATGTTAAAGTGTCATGTATTTAGTTAAAAAATGGCTGAGAATAAAATTATAGGAAATACATTTTGGATCCTTTATTTTATACAGGGTGTTTCACTGGAAAAGTAACATACGTTAACTGTAGAAAGAGGACACTTAGGCGGTGTCAAAAATACCATACTTAATGCGAGTACGGGAGGAGGCCGCATCTGTCTCCACAAAGACTTTCGAACGTTTACGGGGGGTCCTTACGGGACCAAAAGCCTCTTTTGGTTTTGGGGGGATTACCATCCCCTCCAAACCCCCCTGGTGCGGTCGTAACTATGACTCTCTCAAGGTCTTATTTCATTAATAACAAAGATACTGGATGTTTTATCTATTTTGCCATTTTCTTATTTGGTTCATAACTTTTTAACCACACGGTATATTTATTTTATATTTGGCACACAAAGATTCTTTAAGGTGTATAATTAATTTACTTATAATTGTAAAAAAATCCAGGTCCCGATTAAAAAATATTCCGACCCAAAAACAACACCCTGTACGTTATTTTTTTAAAATGGAATTTGCATTTGAAAAGAGGATAAAAAACTAAATTTAGTGGTATACTTTGATATTTCGGTAAAATGATTTTTCTGGTAAAATTTTGAATTTTAATATGTGAATTGCGAGATCTTGAAGTAAAAAAAAATTGAAATATGTCCGACTTACGACTTGTTAACGACACTGTATATTTATTGTATATTTAACACGCGAATTTAGAAAGGTTCACTATGCATTATGCGTGAGTTTTTAAATGTGGGCTTAACTTAGTTTTAAACAATATTATTAAAATACATTTAAAAACTCAGTATTTTTGCACGTTTTTCTAATATAACTCATCACCTATTAGTCCAAGAGCTGGCGGCGAATTTTGCTAGTGATCGGTAATACCGACAAACTATACGTGGATATGTTGGATTCGTCGTGTATGACTTTCCCACACGTGCGGACACCTGAGCAGGGGACGAGGGTAGTTATAAGGGGTGAAAGTCGGATGAAATTAACCGTTACCGCTTATGAGTGTATACAAATTTTGAGCAGCCAGATCTTAACCAATTTTTGGCTTACAGAAAAACATAAAATACAAAATATTCAGAAAACCAAAAACCTACATTTTTTATCCTTTGAAATTTTTGGTATCACTTACTAATATTTTTAAAAATGTATAAACATTTTCATAAATAATTTTTTTACAACCGTGTTAAAAATGCAATTTTTTGTACTCCATAGGAGCTTTAAAAATGCTACTTTAAAGCACTAGTGCTTTAAAAATTTTAAGGCACTGCAGTTAAAAGTGAATTGTCAAATTGTGAAACGTCAAAATATTTATATTTAATTTATTAACATTAACATTAAGAGTACAACTTGCGCAATTTGACAAAGGTGGTTTAAAAGGTTTTTTAAAATTTAATTTAAACTGTATTATTGCGTTTTTAACACGCTTGTAGAAAAAAAGTATTAACATTTGTTAGAATATACAACAATAAACGTAAGATGTTATTCTATAGTTGCTATGATTTACGTATCGACAGTATCTGCAGTTTTGATGTAATGTCAAGAAAAATATAAAAATGGAATGCAAGTCAAGTTCAAGTAAAAGTTTTTGTAGATATTGTCCTGTAATTGAGAATGAATACATTATAATTGTTGATATATAAGACGTTTGTAGAAAAAATATTGTATGATATACGTGTTAAAAAGTACATTTTTAAGGCACTCATGTGAATTGCAGAATTCGCTTCGCTCATTCTGTAAACTTTCACATGCGTGCCTTAAAATTGTACTTTTAACACTTATATCATAAATAACTATTTTCTACAACCGTGTTAAAAATGCAATTTATCTACTCTATGTCATATTATGTATAAGTTTTTAGTTTGTGAAAACTGTCATTATAGATAGCAGTGCGTGAAGGGTTTAAAGTGTGCGTGAAGTAAAAATGTATTTTAAATGAGATTTACTTTTTCGCACACTTTCAATGGGTTTTTTGGCACACTTTCATATTATCAAATATCCTTAACTTTTGCGTTGTCATGGTGATGACAATATGAACAATGACTTACAACAAAACTTTTGACAGTTTTGTGGTTTGAAAGTAGTTAGGATTTTTAAATGTCAAAGTTCTAAAAATTAAAAGCCCTAGATACAAAGTTTACTACTTTTTAAACAATTAGAATAATTGAAATAAAAATATAATAAACAATATTTTAAATCCAAGACTTTTCGTTAATAAACTGCTTTCTGGCTGCATCCCATATCTCCGGATTTTACAATATATAATCACATAGAGACGACGAAATAGGAGAAAGCAAATAGAGGACACTTAGGCCACGCATTTACCTTCTCTTCGTCTAGGAAAAGGACCGAAAGACAGTTTCTAAATACTCACAAATTGAGTAAAAATAAAAAAGATAAAAAAGGGTTCAAGGCAGGTTTTGTTTATATTCGATTCAGAGTTGGACCACCATCTCCATATAGTAACTATTTCAGCATCCTTATGCATCATCAGTGAAGATTATGCAGTGACAACTCTGAAGGGAATACAAACATTCTGCCTCTTTTAAAGCAAACCATCGCGATGCGATGAACCCGCCTTTTGAGACGCAAAACAGCGACATCTCTCGTATTACGAGGAAAACGAAAAGCCCTAGATACAAAGTTTACTACTTTTTAAACAATTGGAATAATTGAAATAAAAATATAATAAACAATATTTTAAATCCAAGACTTTTCGTTAATAAACTGCTTTCTGGCTGCATCCCATATCTCCGGATTTTACAATATATAATCACATAGAGACGACGAAATAGGAGAAAGCAAATAGAGGACACTTAGGCCACGCATTTACCTTCTCTTCGTCTAGGAAAAGGACCGAAAGACAGTTTCTAAATACTCACAAATTGAGTAAAAATGAAAAAGATAAAAAAGGGTTCAAGGCAGGTTTTGTTTATATTCGATTCAGAGTTGGACCACCATCTCCATATAGTAACTATTTCAGCATCCTTATGCATCATCAGTGAAGATTATGCAGTGACAACTCTGAAGGGAATACAAACATTCTGCCTCTTTTAAAGCAAACCATCGCGATGCGATGAACCCGCCTTTTGAGACGCAAAACAGCGACATCTCTCGTATTACGAGGAAAACGAAAAGCCCTAGATACAAAGTTTACTACTTTTTAAACAATTAGAATAATTGAAATAAAAATATAATAAACAATATTTTAAATCCAAGACTTTTCGTTAATAAACTGCTTTCTGGCTGCATCCCATATCTCCGGATTTTACAATATATAATCACATAGAGACGACGAAATAGGAGAAAGCAAATAGAGGACACTTAGGCCACGCATTTACCTTCTCTTCGTCTAGGAAAAGGACCGAAAGACAGTTTCTAAATACTCACAAATTGAGTAAAAATGAAAAAGATAAAAAAGGGTTCAAGGCAGGTTTTGTTTATATTCGATTCAGAGTTGGACCACCATCTCCATATAGTAACTATTTCAGCATCCTTATGCATCATCAGTGAAGATTATGCAGTCACAACTCTGAAGGGAATACAAACATTCTGCCTCTTTTAAAGCAAACCATCGCGATGCGATGAACCCGCCTTTTGAGACTCAAAACAGCGACATCTCTCGTATTACGAGGAAAACGAAAAGCCCTAGATACAAAGTTTACTACTTTTTAAACAATTAGAATAATTGAAATAAAAATATAATAAACAATATTTTAAATCCAAGACTTTTCGTTAATAAACTGCTTTCTGGCTGCATCCCATATCTCCGGATTTTACAATATATAATCACATAGAGACGACGAAATAGGAGAAAGCAAATAGAGGACACTTAGGCCACGCATTTACCTTCTCTTCGTCTAGGAAAAGGACCGAAAGACAGTTTCTAGATACTCACAAATTGAGTAAAAATGAAAAAGATAAAAAAGGGTTCAAGGCAGGTTTTGTTTATATTCGATTCAGAGTTGGACCACCATCTCCATATAGCAACTATTTCAGCATCCTTATGCATCATCAGTGAAGATTATGCAGTCACAACTCTGAAGGGAATACAAACATTCTGCCTCTTTTAAAGCAAACCATCGCGATGCGATGAACCCGCCTTTTGAGACGCAAAACAGCGACATCTCTCGTATTACGAGGAAAACGAAAAGCCCTAGATACAAAGTTTACTACTTTTTAAACAATTAGAATAATTGAAATAAAAATATAATAAACAATATTTTAAATCCAAGACTTTTCGTTAATAAACTGCTTTCTGGCTGCATCCCATATCTCCGGATTTTACAATATATAATCACATAGAGACGACGAAATAGGAGAAAGCAAATAGAGGACACTTAGGCCACGCATTTACCTTCTCTTCGTCTAGGAAAAGGACCGAAAGACAGTTTCTAAATACTCACAAATTGAGTAAAAATGAAAAAGATAAAAAAGGGTTCAAGGCAGGTTTTGTTTATATTCGATTCAGAGTTGGACCACCATCTCCATATAGTAACTATTTCAGCATCCTTATGCATCATCAGTGAAGATTATGCAGTGACAACTCTGAAGGGAATACAAACATTCTGCCTCTTTTAAAGCAAACCATCGCGATGCGATGAACCCGCCTTTTGAGACGCAAAACAGCGACATCTCTCGTATTACGAGGAAAACGAAAAGCCCTAGATACAAAGTTTACTACTTTTTAAACAATTAGAATAATTGAAATAAAAATATAATAAACAATATTTTAAATCCAAGACTTTTCGTTAATAAACTGCTTTCTGGCTGCATCCCATATCTCCGGATTTTACAATATATAATCACATAGAGACGACGAAATAGGAGAAAGCAAATAGAGGACACTTAGGCCACGCATTTACCTTCTCTTCGTCTAGGAAAAGGACCGAAAGACAGTTTCTAAATACTCACAAATTGAGTAAAAATGAAAAAGATAAAAAAGGGTTCAAGGCAGGTTTTGTTTATATTCGATTCAGAGTTGGACCACCATCTCCATATAGTAACTATTTCAGCATCCTTATGCATCATCAGTGAAGATTATGCAGTGACAACTCTGAAGGGAATACAAACATTCTGCCTCTTTTAAAGCAAACCATCGCGATGCGATGAACCCGCCTTTTGAGACGCAAAACAGCGACATCTCTCGTATTACGAGGAAAACGAAAAGCCCTAGATACAAAGTTTACTACTTTTTAAACAATTAGAATAATTGAAATAAAAATATAACAAACAATATTTTAAATCCAAGACTTTTCGTTAATAAACTGCTTTCTGGCAATAAACAAAACCTGCCTTGAACCCTTTTTTATCTTTTTCATTTTTATTCAATTTGTGAGTATTTAGAAACTGTCTTTCGGTCCTTTTCCTAGACGAAGAGAAGGTAAATGCGTGGCCTAAGTGTCCTCTATTTGCTTTCTCCTATTTCGTCGTCTCTACGTGATTATATATTGTAAAATCCGGAGATATGGGATGCAGCCAGAAAGCAGTTTATTAACGAAAAGTCTTGGATTTAAAATATTGTTTATTATATTTTTATTTCAATTATTCTAATTGTTTAAAAAGTAGTAAACTTTGTATCTAGGGCTTTTCGTTTTCCTCGTAATACGAGAGATGTCGCTGTTTTGCGTCTCAAAAGGCGGGTTCATCGCATCGCGATGGTTTGCTTTAAAAGAGGCAGAATGTTTGTATTCCCTTCAGAGTTGTGACTGCATAATCTTCACTGATGATGCATAAGGATGCTGAAATAGTTGCTATATGGAGATGGTGGTCCAACTCTGAATCGAATATAAACAAAACCTGCCTTGAACCCTTTTTTATCTTTTTCATTTTTACTCAATTTGTGAGTATCTAGAAACTGTCTTTCGGTCCTTTTCCTAGACGAAGAGAAGGTAAATGCGTGGCCTAAGTGTCCTCTATTTGCTTTCTCCTATTTCGTCGTCTCTATGTGATTATATATTGTAAAATCCGGAGATATGGGATGCAGCCAGAAAGCAGTTTATTAACGAAAAGTCTTGGATTTAAAATATTGTTTATTATATTTTTATTTCAATTATTCTAATTGTTTAAAAAGTAGTAAACTTTGTATCTAGGGCTTTTCGTTTTCCTCGTAATACGAGAGATGTCGCTGTTTTGCGTCTCAAAAGGCGGGTTCATCGCATCGCGATGGTTTGCTTTAAAAGAGGCAGAATGTTTGTATTCCCTTCAGAGTTGTGACTGCATAATCTTCACTGATGATGCATAAGGATGCTGAAATAGTTACTATATGGAGATGGTGGTCCAACTCTGAATCGAATATAAACAAAACCTGCCTTGAACCCTTTTTTATCTTCTAAAAATTGTAGAATAGAAATGAATTCCAGTGACGAAGTGTGACAATTTTTTTATTTGTTTATCGCAGATAAAATATTGTATGAAATTGTGCGTGAAGTACTTTTTGCGAACTTACGCGATGTATAGCACTCGCTCCGTTGTCGCTCGTACTCTAAAAATCGCGTGCGTTCGCAAAAAGCATACTTCACGAACTGTTTCAAAAACAACTATTATCTACTCTATGTCATATTATGTGTAAGTTTTTAGTTTGTGAAAACTGTCATTATAGATAGCAGTGCGTAAGTGTTTAAAGTGTGCGTGAAGTAACAATGTATTTTAAATGGGACTTACTTTTTCACACTGTTTGTAACACACTTTCATATTATCAAATATTCTTAACTTTCGCGTTGTCATGGTGATGACATAGTGAGCAATAAATTACGACAAAAGTTTTGACAGTTTTGTGGCTTGAAAGAAGTTAGAATTTTTAAACGTCAAAGTTCTAAAAATTGTATAATAGAAATAAATTCCAGTGACGAAGAGTTAATTTTTTTATTTGTTTTTAGTATAGTAGATAAAATATTGTATGAAACTGTGCGTGAAGTACTTTTTGCGAACTTACGCGATGTATAGCACTCGCCCCGCTGTCGTTCGTGCTCTAAATATCGCGTGCGTTCGCAAAAAGCATACTTCACGAACTGTTTCATAAATAACTATTATCTACTCTATGTCATATTATGTATAAGTTTTTAGTTTGTGAAAACTGTCATTATAGATAGCAGTGCGTGAAGGATTTAAAGTGTGCGTGAAGTAACAATGTATTTTAAATGGGATTTACTTTTTCGCACACTTTTAATGGGTTTTTTGGCACACTTTCATATAATCAAATACCCGTAACTTTGGGGTTGTCATGGTGATGACAATATGAGCAATGACTTACAACAAAATTTTTGACAGTATTGTGGTTTGAAAGTAGTTAGGATTTTTAAATGTCAAAGTTCTAAAAATTGTAGAATAGAAATGAATTCCAGTGATGAAGAGTTACAGTTTTTTTATTTGTTTATCGTAGATAAAATATTGTATGAAACTGTGCGTGAAGTACTTTTTGCGAACTTACGCGATATATAGCAGTCGCTCCGTTGTCGCTCGTGCTCTAAACATCGCGTGCGTTCGCAAAAAGCATACTTCACGAACTGTTTCATAAATAACTATTTTAGCACTCCATACGAGCGTTAAAAATGCTACTTTAAGGCACCTAGTGCTTTAAAATTTTTAAGGCACTGCAGTTCGTATTGACCGTATAGACAATTTTGATGTAATGTCAAAAAAATATAAAAATGGAATGTCAGTCAAGTTCAAGTAAAATTTTTTGTAGATATTGTCGTGTAATTACGTTTGTAGAAAAAATATTGTATGATATGCGTGTTAAAAAGTACATTTTCAAGGCACTCATGTGAATTGCAGAACTCGCTATCGCTCATTCTGCAAACTGAAAAAGAGCTTTTTTTCAAAATAAATAAAATCTTTAGTAATATACAATATATTTAAATTACTGGAGAAATATTTTCCAACTGGGACATTCTGTATACAGTACATGTACTTCCAAAACAAATAAAAACTGGATCGAATACATACGGAGAAAGAATGAGGAGAGATAAAGGGTCTCGATTGGAAACTGCAATCTATAGCAGTTCCAGGTAAATAATAAAGCTCATTATGAATGTTTTATGTGGTCATCACGAGAAACCACTATTGTAAAACACATATTGGATCCTGTCAAATGCATATAGAAACTAGTGTAATTTATGAGTTAAACATTACCTATTTTTAGGACAAATTAGGCAGTGGTGGATTAATACAGAGTAATTATAAGTTCTAAATAAATTGAGATATATTTGATCATTTTAATGTCATTGAAATTATATCTATCAAATTGGGTAGTATATTTTGCGCATACGGGTAGTAATAATGTTCCAGGTGAAGTAATAAAAAAATATATATTAATATTATAAAGACGTATTATAAGACGGATGTAGGAAATTTAGTAAACATACTGTATGTCCCATTTATAAAAGGTCAATAAAGGGGAATTTGGAAATTGCAAACTCTTGCTTGGCTTGATGTAAAATATAAAATCTCCTCCAGAATTATTAACGCATACTAGACAATTAACAAAATAAACAGGTCAAATAGTATCATGGAGCTTTCCAACAGGGTACCACTAATGAAATTTTGTAGGTCTAGTTGCTGGTCTACCTTTACGTGTTTTACCCTCTCTGAATCTCCATATTTATAGTCTTTTGATTCAACGGCTGTCGGTCATTCGGGCTATGTAACCTGCCTATCTCCATTTAGATATTGTGTGATACCTACATCGCTCTCTCCATACTTCCACGCCTCCTGTAACGTTCCGTTAACTTCTAATTATCTTTATAGTTATTTCATTTTTACTTTTAAACCCGTTTTGTCGAAGTATACTTAAAAACAATATCTAATTAATATATTATATATCTTTTGGGGATATATTGGGAACAATATATCATATTGGGAACTTTAATGGCGTAAAGTTGGTAGCGCTCTAGCGGTGAACCTAAGAAATAACTTGACGTCTGGCTTTTGGCTAGCGGAAAAGGATTGGAAATTGGCACTTAAGGTTGGAGTGTGGTTAAGGAAAGGGCGAAGTTCCTCGTATGATTTACGTTTTAAAAAGTTTCAGTGTTCAATATTTTGTATATATGTATTTAAATATATGATAATTACATTATTGAAAGTTTGGTGAACCAAGGAGACTAAAATTACAGATGTGTTTATGAGGATTCTTCGGTAACTACTCAATTTTTTATATACTTAGTCATTTTTTTATATGCCGCTTTTACTGTTTTTTTTGTAAGGTTTTTCTCATTATTAGATGCAAATTAACTTCTATTTAGAGTTTATGTAGATTATTCGACGGTTATTTAAGATTCTTCTTCTTCTTCCTTTATTGGGTTATATCCCTCGGGATAATTCGCCCAGCTTACACCAGGGAAATACTCTTGTCTTGCTCTGGGCAGTCGAATATTTCCAAATATATATGTTAAAGCCTCAATTTTTTTAAATATATATTAACAGGATATTTAAGATTCCTTTTAGAAAATTACTATATTCTTTTTGGTTGTACATAACCAGATATTTGAAGTCCTGAATTAAAATCAGAAATTATTATCTATCATTACTTTTGAATATACTTATTCTTTCCTTCTGAGTTGTAAGTTCAATATTTTATAAATTGTCAAATAAATATTCCTGGCCGGCTTCGCATCATCCTGTTTATATACTGTCTGTACTTATAATTATTATATTATGTTAATATCATATTCTTTCAGATAAATATCACATTTCTCATTTAAATTGTCAGTTTACTTGCTATTAGGAAGTCAAGGTCATTATATTGGTTCCATCTTATGATAAGGCCAACTCACAATGAGTTTTTTTCTTCTAATGAGGTAGCTTTTTCTCATTCTTCTTTTTTCTAAAGAAAAACATCCTGGGATTCTTCTTCTATGACTTTTCCCTAGGAAGTAAAACCGGGATTATGTTTTAGCCCTTCCATGAAGCTTAAATAAGACTCTCAGAACACCGAGAGGAACCACCTCCAACCCTCTGAAGTCACAAGAGGCAAGCCTAAGGTCTCCAGTCTCCAGTTTTTATAAGGAAGTTTTGCACCTCCAGGAGGGCAACTTAGCTGGCAGTTAGCACCACCTTTGTGGTAACTTCACCGATAAGGGTTTTCGGTGTACGCTGTGAGGAACACTCTTGGGAGCCATATCTGGTCTAGTGGGTTTGTTTGGGAACATATATATTTACAGTGCAATAGTTATTCGCCGATACCATTTTACACATTTTTATTAATATCCAGAACATTTACCTGATTCACTGTCATATACCGTGACTATATTTATTTTGTATTCATTTTTTTTATCTCTTAATATCACCTACATATAATTTAATAGCGTTCCTACACCTGTATGACTATATGTAAAAGAAGATAATTTGGGCCCAAATACCTCTTTTTCCCATACAGTAGTTCCTTACATTTATTGTTTTTTTAGCATTATTATTAGGCTTGTCCTCATTTTTTTTCTCTTTTGACAACCATATATTTTAATATTAGTAGTTTGTTCTTTGTAATTTAAATTCATAAATTTGCTTGCGTAACTTAACTTCATTTGCATATTAAATTAAATTCAATTCCTAATCACTATCCCCTCAGGATAGCTTTTAGTTTCACTCTTTCAATTTAGGAACCACGAGTCAGAAAAAGGATCTTTGCATCCAGGACTACGTCGGTTCAAATAGGCTGGTTGGCCATCCAACTCATTGAGTTATATATTTATATTGTTTATTTTAGGTAGGTATTTTGATTAGTCATTTTCCTGTAATATTTAACATTGCTGTTCGTATTACAATCGTACGATTATTTGGTGAAGGTTGTTGTTTAACCTAAATGTAAGTTGGGGGTACGCTCCATATAAGAGCTACTCCAGTACTAATGTAATCATAGTTTTCAGATTTATATTTTCATATTTATCTTCAGATAGGTAATTATTTCCCATTGTCATTTTAGAGTTACATAGTTTGTATTTTTTCTAACTCAGAGGTTGTTAAAATCTAAGTAGTTATATTTAATAAATATTTATTTGTTTTTGCATATCAATTATTTTTTGTTTCTTTTCCCTCACTTTTGACTTTATTGATTTAATTTATTGAATATTTTACAGCAGTGTAAGATACCTGGGAGGTTGGTCAATCCCGATCTTCTGGCGCCCGCAATTTAGTCTATTTTATATATCTCTTATATTTTTCTATTTTTATTATATTATTATTTATTCTATCTATTTTATAAGCCTCTCTTTTTATATTCATATTTCTGGTTCTAGTCATCATCCCTCTTTAGTTTAAGCTACTGTTCTTCGACAGGCATGCAAACGAGCCGTACCCATCCTTGAGTGTCAAGTCGTTCTCTTGCATTTCTTGCTAGCAAATTCTATTTAGTTTGCCTCTGTCTCCCCATACTTCTATTATCAGTTCATCACCTGTCCTCCTTCACTCATTTCATCATTTTTGTTTTACAAATACTACTGCAAAGTAGCTTTTTGTTACACTCCCTCAGTTCTTTTATTGGCCCAAAGTATGGGCATGATACATCCATTACCCAAGTATATACAGTGATGAGCGCGCTAACATCCTGCAAATAACGCAAAAGATGGAAACATATAAGTTGTAAGATAACAGAAATGATTAACTATTTAGATGGGAAATAAGCCACAATTAAATTGAAATAGCTATTTGTATAACAAGGGAGGAAAGTGCTACTTTTCCTCCCGAGAATGAAGTTTACTGCCCGACGCATAGCGGAGGGCAGTAATCATTCAAGGGAGGAAAATACACTTTACTCCCATGTTATACATATGGTTTTTCCACCTTCCTCAAATAACAAGTCATTTTTTCATTTTTACTTAATTTATTTATGTAACTAACCAACAAAAATTATTAAAACTAAAACTAACAAGTAGGTACAATATAACTGTCAACTGTCAAATATAAGTCAAATTATTAATGTAAACATTGTTAAATCAAAATAACAATTTACTGTTTTTTACCATTCTGCAAAATATAGGGTGTTTTATAAATTAACGTTAAAATGTATAGATACTTACGTAATAGAAAATAGATATTGTACAGGGCGTCAATAAGTTATATTTCTCCTCGTCACTTTTACTTTTCCTCCCTAGGGAGGAAAAATATTTTCCTCCCTAGGGAGGAAAAGCACAACTTTGCTCCCTACAATCAGGTCTGGAAAAGTATACTTTCGGTAGAGGTAGGTAGAAAAAAAATTTTATTAACGTTTCGAAGCCCAAACCGGGTTAATAGAATTATTTTTTCAATTTAATTGTGGCTTATTTCCCATCTAAATAGTTAATCATAAAGATGCCACAAAGAAATAGCTTCAGAACTACAAAAAGAAATGAAAATAGTGGAGGTGGAAAATTCAGCGATAAAAACCTAAAAATTTATATTATATTTATTGTTTCCCATCTTTAGATGTATCAGAGGAGTATGTCAACTAAAACTGTCACTGTCACAGTAACAGTTGCCAAACTCGTCCGATACATCTAAAGGTGGGAAACAAATAGAATTTACATTTATAGGTTTTTATCGCCAAATTTCCCACCTTCACTAGTTTCATTTCTTTTTATTTCACAAATTAATATGTTTTTCATCTTTTGCGTTATTCTGCCGGTTATTAGCGCGGTCATCACTGTATATTCATGAACTTCTATTTCTTTTCCATCTATCCGTTTTTTGAAATTTGGTAGGCAGGCCAACCATTGGTACGCTGCACTTATATCTGTGTTTTCGTGTAGTTTCAACCGCATTTTTAGACATACGTTCGATCAACCTGACATTTAGTCTTTTTACTACAAAAGCAAGATTACGTAGGTCAAAATTTCTGACGTAAGAGCACTGCCAAATCATTAGAATGTGACTTTTCATCATGGCCACGTTAATGTCATTACTTGTCAGATATTTTCGTTGTTTTTGTTTACTGTACAAATAATATCTCTAATTCTTTATTCGAATTAATGGTGTCAATCAGTTTTCATTTCTTGCCGAAATATATTGATAATACGCCGCAATATTTGTAATGTTAATTAAAGTAAATAAACATCAACTTTAAAATTGACATTTCTCTAGCATTTCTTACAAGTGTCAAAATGGTAATATAATAAGAAAAATGTATTCGCGATTATAAATACTCCAGAAAATAATAATTTTATTTAAATATATTAGAAAATCGTACGCTACTGATCTGACAGTTCTGTGGTGCTACATTTTTACTTCGTTTCGTACACAATTTGATGCAAAATATAGCTTTAAAACACTACTGTTTTTATAAATACCTACATATTAATACAGCTTAATTTAAACGCTATTGTAATTATTGTTGTGTAAATAATTGTGTTTGTGTTTGTATTATTGAGAAACATATGCCAAATCAAAATGCTTCTTTAACAGATTATTTTGAACAAGAACGAAATAATGGGATTCCCTTTTACCATTACCTGCAGAGAAGTAATGTTAACGAATTTAGATTTCCTAGATTAGGTTTATTAGAAATAAGATTATTATTAGATTTAAAGATCAGAAAGTTTTCTTATGAATTTTAGCGTTTGCAGCAGTTAGTTTTAAAAATATTAAATAATCTGTTTTAATGATTATACCTACACTATGATAATATTGTTGTTAATTAATATATTTCGGCAAGGAATGAAAACCAATTGAAATCATTAATTAGAATAAATAATAATTATAGATATTATTTATTATAGTAAACAAAAAAAAAAGAAAAATATCTCTGACAAGTATTGACATAAACGTGGCCATGATGAAAAGTCACATTCTAATGTTTTGACAGTGCTCTTACGTCAGAAATTTTGACCTACGTAATCTTGCTTTTGTAGTAAAAATACTATATCTGTAGTTCATTCTGACTAGATGCCTTATGGTAATATTTCAGGAAGCTCAATAATGTCGAAAGCTTTTTGGAAATAAAGATACAGTGATCAGTGCGCTAATAACCGGCAAAATAACGCAAAAGACGGAAAACAGAATACGCTGTTAAACGAAAAAATATGAACCTAGTAGAGGTGGAAAATAATCAATAGAAATCTATAAATTTACATTATGTTAATAGTTTCCCACCTTATCCCACCAATATCAAGGTTAAAGAACCTGAGGAAATGGTTTTCCACAACAACAACTAATCTATTTAAAGCATCAGTTAATAAAATAATTATAGCCAGAATGATCGCCAATAATCGAAACGAATAGGCACCAAAAGAAGAAGACGTATCCGAGGAGTTTGGCAACTGCCACTGTGACAGGAGAATTTTATAAAATTCTCCTGTGACAGTTTGACTCCGATACGTCTAAAGGTGGGAAATTATCATTAGTGATTACACGAGATTAAGATTTGTGAAACGTCAAAGACTGTCATGGCTGGGACATGTTCAGCGACAAGAAGACACGAAGACGACAAAGAAGATGTTACAGTGGAAGCCGGTAGAAAGGCGGAAAAAGGGAAGGCCCAGGACGAGATGGTTGGATGACGTGGAAGACGACCTAAGAACCATGAATATAAGACAATGCAGAAGAAGGGCCCAAGAGAGATCTGAATGGAAGGACATAGCCAGACAGGCAAAGACCCATCCAGGGTTATGATGCCAAAAGAAGAAGAAGAAGAAGACTACATGAGAGCTCTAAAATTATCTATTTGTATCCCGAGTGACACTTTGACAGTTTTGACAGACGAAGATATCAATAAAATATTAGTTAAAGGTATTTAAAAATACAGTTTTATTCATGAGATAATCTTACTGAATTATACTCGAGCACTTAAAATTGGCGATGGTTATTGCCCTCGTGACAATTTGACGTTAGATGCAGAACTAAAAGTTTATTTTGGTTCATTTTCTTAAACATGACAGTTGTCAAAACTATAAAACTCGTTGTAATTAAACAGAAACAAAATATTTAAAATTATTCCCAGTATAATTAAAATAATAATCTGATTGAGCAGAATTAAACATGCGGGGAAAAATTTTACTACAATTCGAAAAGTGAGTTCTGGCGGGTTGACCGTAGAATAAATTGAAAAGTGGAAGGGATTGCTCATTTCTATTATTGCTGTCGGGTAGGGGTTCACATCGTAGTGAGTAATATCTACTAACGTAATTTTCAGATTCCAACTAAATTTTTGATACGGCAAGCACGCATTTCTGACACCCGCGATTAAGATCACCCGCCAGCTCTCGCTTGTCGGATTGTACATGATTAGAAATTAAAATCATTAATTCACTAAAAAATCATCAATATAATGTAAATTTTAAAGTTTTCTATTGATAATTTCTCACCTTTACTAGTTTCATTTCTTTTTATTCCACAACGTATTATGTTTGCCGTCTTTTCTATTATTTTTTCGGTTATTAGAGCACTTCATCACCGTATATTAAATAGAATAAATAAAAATAAAGATATATTGAATAGAGGAGCTATTTATCATAGTAGTACTTGATACCCCCCTTTTTGGCAGCTTCTATTACAATTTGGTTTTCTCTCTCTTGGAGCTTTATTGTTTTTTTCTGTTTATTTTAAAGTGTTTCAAACTTCTTCAGCTGCTGTATTCGGCATTTCTTCAGAACCTTTTATTTGCTACTTTACTCCTTTTGGTTTATGGTGAATTATTGTCAAGAGTTTCTGAAGAAGTTCTTGAAGAATGTGTATAATTCTTGTGACATTTTACTTCAAGTAATTATCATGGCCCAAAATGTTAATTTTATGTTATAAAATGTTAAAAATATGGTGATAAAGAACACAATGAGTCACAATGAGAAAACATATTATGAGATAACATTTTGCTTTTATAGTTATTAAGGTACCAAGGGTATTATAAGGATAATAACGCTTGAGGTCAATGGTGTATATACCGAGGGACTTTGGCCGAGGGATATCCGCTGACTGAAATCTATAATACCCGTGGCGCCTTCAACGTTTAATGTCCGACTAAATTATTGTTTATATGCAAAAAAATTTGAATGCATTTTGACTTTTTTTTTCTCTGATTCTGGCCTTGGTTTAGAACTAGAACCTTTAGCCACGTAATTGTATAGGTAACTTATCACTAACTCGGTGTAATGTGTAGTGTGTGTGTTGAGTAAGTGTCTTGTTACTTTGCAAAGTCGACGTCATTGTCTTTGCAAAGAGACGCTAATTGTATCCGAACGTCTGCGGTCCCTCCGGTGAGTACCGATCCCACAAGGACAGAAACTATTTTCATTTATTAATTTATAATAGAATTTTTTTTTACTTAATTAGTTTTCAAATACATAAGTACATTTACCATCAATAGTCGTAAAGTAATTTTGGTAACCATAGTTTTACTTAGGTTGTCATTTTTCAACTTGACAGTATTTAACTACTTATTTAAATTTAGGGCATTATATCATACTTAACTGACTTCGAAATCATGTCATTATTTGTCAAATAATATACCAGCCGGACATTAAAACTATTTTGGCAGATTATAAAACATACTTCTTATAATTTTCTTCTGGCTAGTTTACATAAGTTTTAAATTATGTTTTCAAATCAAAGGAGTTTGTGAAAGTAAAGCGTTTACTTTATTTCTACCTACATTTCTCTGTACACTCAAATTATAGATTTTGCTGTTTATTATAATTCCATTTAGAATATTTGATATAATATGCTAACTTTTCCATATGCTCTGTCGGTCTTTAACAAGAATATAATATTAGCAAATTTTCCGTTAGAAAAATACACTCATTACAGCAACTGTAAGTACCTTACCACTTTATTTAAATAATTATACATCGTTTTTTGAAAAGTCATAACATATTTTCTATAACGACTGTCATTACCTCCAATTCAATATCAGGAAGTAATATAGCTTGGATAATTTAACAAAATTAAAAAAGAATTTGATACTATGCTGGTATCGGGGTAAAGAAAATATCCCTGATCCGTAAAACACTAATAAAATGTAATAAATATACACTTTGGAAAAGGTAAATAATTATCATCCCCCATTTCAACATCAAATATAAAATAGTTTATATGCGCTTACTAGTTAACAAAATTAACTTCTTACACATTGAAGGCAACTTAACTCTTTTTATCTACCAAGGGAAGTTAGAAATCAAAATCAATACCTTGAAAAC
Source organism: Diabrotica virgifera virgifera (assembly GCF_917563875.1). Lineage (NCBI taxonomy): Eukaryota > Metazoa > Arthropoda > Insecta > Coleoptera > Chrysomelidae > Diabrotica > Diabrotica virgifera. The sequence goes on from NC_065449.1 coordinate 113,161,645, forward strand.
TACCCTAATAGAAGACAAATATAAACGCCTACCGAAATTTCAATTTAGATGGTGACTTCCAACACCGCTCCAATTTTCAAGGAGAATAGCTGAGATAATATATATTTAAAATAAAATTTTAAGCTCAGTTATTGAGTAGAGCATCGAAAACCAATTAGATAGATGAAAAATTAGCAGGGAGGCCTGTGGTACTCTGAGTTGAGGTCATTGAGTCGACCTATTAAATTAAAATGTGCGTAAACCCTTTCAAAAAGATACAAGAAACAAAACCAAGGTAAGATTTGGTTTCTAGTTAGAAAATATTTGTTTGTGATGTGGCTTTTTAGGAGGCTTTAATACCATGTAGGTACTACATACAGGGTGTTTGGTAGGTCGATGGAAATTTTTTAAGGGATAATAGGGGACGCCATTTGCAACATTTTTTGCTAATAATGTATCGCTCAAACTGTTAAGGTTTCTTTTTTTTTAATTGTTTGTTATGCGTTCGGAAAATGACGATAGCTGATGGAAATTGTATGCGATGAGTCAGTGTTGTAGCTTTACATTTTTATTCCATTCGTAAAACAGGGAGGTAGTACGCCTAGATAATTTTTAAACGTGAAATAGACGGTTGTCGAATATTGACAAATTTAACTTTATTTCGGAAACCTTAACAGTTTGAGCGATACATTATTAGCAAAAAATGTTGCAAATGGCGTCCCCTATTATCCCTTAAAAAATTTCCATCGACCTACCAAACACCCTGTATATTACGAACGAACTAGTGTTGCACAGAATGGGAAGAGACAGAACTTGTGATAACCATTAAAATAAGAAAGACAGCATATTTGGGGTACATACTTAGAAATGATATCTTGACGAAAAAAATCATGACTGAAGCGGGTTAAACACACAGATATTTTTCTTCTTTTTGATGTGCCTATCCGTGACGAATGTTGGCGATTATCACGGCAATATTTATCATATCTGCAGCAGAGAGGAGATGCTGCACAGATGTTGCGTTGAACCAGGTTCTGAGTTTCTTTAACCAGGATGTTCTTCTACTTTTTCCTGGACCTCGCTTTCCAAAATATTTTCCCCTGGTAGGATCGGTTGTATATCTGGATTCATTTCACATCATGTGTCCGAGGTATTGTAACTTTCGAGATTTGATGGTGGTCAGTACTTCTCGGTTCTTCTTCATTTTCCTGAGGACCTCCTTATTTGTGACTCGGTCAGTCCACGGGATTCTACGTATTCTCCAATAAAGCCATAGCTCAAATGCTTCCAATTTTCTGCACATATCTTCGTTTAAGGTAGACGATTCAATATCATAAAAAAGAATGTGTGTGTACTTTGTACGCACGTAAGAAGTTATACTTCTATTATATGATTTCAACGAAATCAATATATTTTAAACAATTTATTTATATTTCGTTTAAATATCAAACTAATTTTAATACTCACTACTTTCCAAAAATTTTCATTAAAACAATACCAAAAATTAAAAAAATAAAAGAATAAAACCCACGCAAACACATTGAAAAATGAAACAAAGAAATGATTTCTGAACAATAATTGCTGACAAAAATTTTAACTAAATACGTATTTTCTGAAAAAAAAATATAATAAATATCCTTCCAATCATAAAATGTATAAAAAAAAATTAAAAAAATAAAAATTTGCATTGGGAATTGAACCTGCGTCTATAAGGTTGTTAGATGTCGAACTCACCGCACGCAGACCTTAGCTAGCGAGACATTTGAATGACGTGGGAAGATATAGCAACTAAACATTTTAAACTTTTTTTGACAGTTGCTTATTCTCTTAGTTTAATTAAATAAGTTTGATTCTTGCGGAATTAAAATATTAAAATACAACAAAATATAGACTAAAAAAGCCATTTAGTATATATGAAGATTGGTAGAAATACATTTTCCAAATAGGTATGTAGGTCCTAATCTTTTATTACAATACTGAAACATTTAAAATTACGTACCTGTTGCTTTTAAAAACTATTTAAAAAGTCACTACAATTATAAACTTGCTTTTTGTGTCTGTCCTCACAACAATAAAAACTAATATACTACATACAATTTGTTTACCCATAACCATTGACGTATTAATAAAATAACCGACATATTGAACAATTGTTGACAGGTCATTGTAATTACCCAATCAGAGGACGTATAACGTTTAAGCTGCGCCGGGTACCAAGATTTTGATGATTTCGCGCACATATAAATTTACTCCCAACGCGCCTAAAGAAGTATAACTTCAAAAAAGGACAGAGAAGACGTCATCGCAGCATTCTTACTTTTATGCCAAGAGAGAGGTTGTGGCTCTTGAAGAAGGCTCCATCCAGTTGAAAGTGGATCTAGCATTTTATGCCAAGGTAGCTATAGTGCGTCACTCTTTCTACAGGATTTGGTTGACCAAAGTCATCACCAAAGTTGACAGAGTCGATCTTCTGTTCTTTTTGTTTCTAATGACCATAAGCTTTTTTAAAAGACAATTAGATGAAAATCAAAAGATAGAAACCAATTTGCAATGGTTACATCCAACCTTTATTACTGGAGTCGACAAAAAAGAGGACAAACGACAAGGAATTGTTAACAGGGCCCCCGTAAGAACTACTCGCACCTGTGTGCAAAAAAGGATTTTGGCGCCCCTTAAGCCATTTTGGTTCATGTTTATTTATTTATTTTTTTGAAGGTAGGTAGGTATTTTAGGTAGGTGCTTGAGATAAGGCAAAAAACTGAACTTTAGCAGTCATAATAAGTTTTAATGAGTTTTCCCCGAAAGGGGCTTAATTTTTTAGTTATTTCACGTTGAAATATGTGATTTGGAATTTGACGAAAAAGAACGTATTTTTCATGAGCTTCAATTTTGCTTTTACTAGATAGAATAGAGGGAAAAGACAGTTTTCTAGCAAAGACAGCATAGCTCCATTGATAAAGCCTGAGGAGGCAGAAACAGCTGTCTGGAGATGGTGGTCCAACTCTGAATCAAATAAAAACAAAAACTGTCTGTTCGATTTTCATCTTTACTCAGATTTTGAGTACTTGAAACTGTCTTTCGGACCTTTTCCTAGACGAAAAGATAGTGGATACATGACCGTGTCCTCTCCGCTTTCTTCTATATTCGTCGTATCTGTGCTTTTAAATTTTAAAAGCCAGGGATTTAGGATGCTGCCAGAAAGCAGTTTCTTTAAACGAAAAGTCTTAGATTTAAATACTGTTTATTATTTTTATCTTAGTTATTTTTGATTATTTAATTATAGGAAACTTTGTATCTGGGGTTTTTCGTCTTTTTCTTTTTCTTAGGTAAAATAGACTTTGATGAATTTTGATGAATGAATTTTTTCGTTTTTTTATCAGCTAAATTTTTGATAATGTTTATTTCGATAAAATACTTCGTTTTTGGGTTATTTGCGAAAAACCGCTAAAAATCGTGTTTTTTTGTTTAAAAATAAACATTTTCACTCGTAAATAACTCGAAAAGTATCGATGTAGTTACAAAACTCTGTAGAACAAAAGTTGCTTAGAATTAGTCAGTTTATCCATTTCGGACTTATTTTAAACCTATATTTTTCACTCCCGAGAAGGGGTAACTTTCACACCCCAATCAAAAGCAAACAACTGCACAAGTCCAACTTTGAAGTAAAGGGAAGTAGAACCTAAATCCAAATTTTCATGCAATTCGGTGGGGACTCTGAAAATTACACGGTATCGCCGTATTTTACGTTCAAATTCATTAATTAGGTACATTGCTAAAATTTATATCACCAAAAATTTCTTTCTTGAAGCATTCTTTTTAAATGATTTTTAATGATTTTCAACGAAAATTTTGTTTTTGTTTTTAAATTCGCAAAGTCTGTGCCAAAAGCTACAGATATAGGCAATTTCAAAAGAATTCTTAGTGAAATGCTTATGTTTGGAAGGGTGGAGATTAAATTGTTTTCAAATATATATTGTAAAATACTTATGGGGTCAGTATCATCATGTAAAATGAAAAATGAAAAATGAGAAAGCTCTTAAGCAACCGCAACCTAAGCGTTAACTTCCGATGGCGCGTCACAAAATGCTATGTACTCTCTACGCTACTTTACGGAGTAGAAGGGTGGACGTTAACAGCAGCAACTATAAAGAAGTTAGCGGCTCTAGAAATGTGGCTGTATAGACGCATACTGAGAATTCCTTGGACAGACAGAGTGACCAACACAGAGGTATTGAGACGAATGGGTAAAGAGTTGGAATTGTTAACAACTGTTAAAAGGAGGAAAGCGTCATACCTGGGCCATGTGTTCCGTAATGATAAGTACAGTCTGCTACAGCTTATCGTCGAAGGCAAGACTGAAGGTAGAAGAGGTTTGGGCAGGAAGAAAAAATCCTGGCTGAGAAACTTGAGACAATGGTTTCAAATACCAGAAGCTGCGAACATAATACATGCGGCACAAAACAGAGAAACCTATCGTTTGATGGTCGCCAACCTTCGGTAGAAGACGGCACATAAAGAAGAAGATCATCATGTAATGAAAATAACTTTAACGCTTTAATTTCATTAAACAAATGGTTGGAGTCTATATCCTTATTATGCTGATATGTCCGTTGTTATGTTCTTCAAGAACAAAACAACGTTTTAAAAGTTTGCAGTCACTTAATTTAAATATGTTTCGTGTGTATTTATATCTAATCCTATTTAATTTCTCAACTTTCGTTTTAAATTTTATTTTTTTTGCAATTTTTTTTTTCAGTTTTTGACCCTGGGTTTTGGCGCCCCTAAAAGGATGGCGCCCGTGTGCGTTGTACACTTTGTACATATGATAGCGGGGGTCCTGATTGTTAAAAACATAATTCAATCTTTCCATTTAATTTAACTACGATTGTTTGTTAAAATACTTCAGCCACAATAGACCTATTAGGTCGAGTGGAATGGTGATTAGGCGTCTAATCATATTGAACCTAAATATGTCTTTAGTAATGCTTGTTAGAAAGCACATCAAGTATATACAAATTTTCCAGTGTAATAAATCTCTTTTTCAAAAGGAATAACAGGTTATTTAAATATCGTCTATCACACTTATTGTACACATAAAGCCACTTTATTAACCAGCAGTAACTTTTTACCCCGGTCTTAGTACGATAACCTCTCATTTTAAACAGTTTTTACTGCACCATCAAATTCTGAGTTAACTAAAACTTTAACGCCCGCATTTATATGACATATATATAGTTGCTCCGTTTATTACAGTTTTGGTATTGTTCGTTAATTCATCTGGTCGTAAGCGGCAATGTCATATTATTAAAGTGATGACATAAAGCAACTTTGTCACCAGCTCTCTAGGTATATCAGATTTAATAAGATAAAATTTAATAGGAACGCTTCAATCTGGAACGAGAGATTGCCTGTATCCATTTTATAATGAATAAAAAGTAATCTGATAAATTTATGTAGGTTATTATTGACTTTGTTTCTACAGTATAACTGGAAAGTTTTAATGGTTATTCTTCTGTTGGACGCTGCACCAAGCTGTAAGATTTTATTTGTAATGCTGTAAATTCTGATGCAGTAACAGAATTTAAATTTAATATTTAAATTGCTTTAACACATCCGCATATTTAAATGATGGCACTATTGTTTATTTCATATTATACTGATACCATAATTATGCACATTCTAGCATGTGTATTTTTAGTTATATTACTAGTTTGAAATAATTAAAAGTAATATTAGTGGTGTCACTGAAGGTTTTCACCTCCGATTTCGTTGAACCTCCATCGATTTTCATGAACATTGGTGAGTAGTTAGAGGATACCTCAAGCAACAAAGGTGACATGATGCAAACTTGCGCTTTTACCTTAGGGGTGGATGCCACCCCTTCTCGGGGTGAAAATTATTTTATCAAAAATAATACCATAAATCGATATAAGGACAAATTCTAAGCAAAATTTGTTATATAAAGTTATTAATATAAATCAATGCTTTTTGAGGATCAAAGATTTTATTTTTTCGTAAAAAAATGCATGCTCTAAAGCTTTTTTCACGTATAACTCAAAAACTATAAGCTTTTACAAAAAAGTTATTATTAACAAAATCGAAGATAACAAAAAATTTCGTACATACCTCACCTAAGGAACTAAAGTAATGTTAAGTCAAAGTGAGTTATGGGTAATTGAATGTAAATCTTTTTCGACGAGTACTCAAATCTAAGTATTCAAGATTAAATAACGGGAAAACGTGCGTTTTATAGATATACCTTTTTAAGCACTTGTCAAAGTACTTCAGATTACCTATCAATTGAACTTCAGAAGAAGTTAATAGCATTCAAATTAAGCAAGTTATGATGAAAATAAGACAACCCTTTCGAATTTTTTTGGAAAAAGTAAAAAATTAAACATACCCCATTTCTATAAAAATTAAAATTTATAAATAATTTCTTTATGTTAGCATAAGTAATGATTTCAACAATTTTGACCGGTTTAGAATGAAAATTTTTGAAAAAAAGGTATAATTAAAAAAAATCAGAATTTTTAAAATGATCGTTGTTTTCATTTTCTGTTGATAATAACTCCAAACATACTTAATATACGTAAAAAATGATATATAACCAAATTGTAATTTTTTCTGTATCAAATAGTTTACCTTTTTTCATTTCTGTATGGTAAAAAATAGCCGAGATAGAACGAAACGTTTAAAGCTTAAATTTTGCTGCGAGAACCATGTAACCGGGGCCATTTAACCTTTTATTTTTAAAAAAGGAAGGGGTTTAAAAGATTAAATTCAACGTCGTTTAATTGCCCTTGGAATTAACTTTCAAATGGTTTTTAGTGAACCTTATATCCTAACAATTAACGGAGTTATTTAAAATAAAAACAAGAACATTTTTTAGAAAAAATTTAGAAGATAAATTTAGAAAAAATTTTGGAGCATAAATTTTAATATTTTCCGACAAATATATTGGGGCGTTTTCAGTCCGACACGTAGAAAATTTCAATTGACAGCAATTATGTTGGTGATAAATAGCAGTATCATTTTTGCATGTTAGTTTAATGAAAGGGTAACAAATAAATTGGAAGTTCTGCCCGAAAAAATACATGGGACGTTTTCGTAGCCTGACTTTCGAACCTTGTAACCTGTTTCACAATTAAGACTTCCCCTGTTCCAGTGTTCCCCTTCGTCCCTTCATCAAAGTTTATCCGACTAGCCGACTAGATACCGGTAAGCTATTAACAAATTGTCAGCTTGCTATTAATCAACTTTTTTGGCGGGATCCAGGCCTATTAACACAATGTTGTTCTAAGGATACAAAATAATACGAATTCAAAGAAGCATAATTATTTTATATATAACTTTTTCTCTCAGGATTGTACGAGAGAGATAAAGAGGCAGGGAAAGTGAGATATGGAGACAGAGAGAAAGAGAAAGAGCGATATCGGAGAGAGAGAGAAGAGATAGAGGTAGAGAAGAGAGATAAGAAACAGAGCTGATAAAAGAGAGAGAGAGAAAAAGAGAGAGAGAGAGAGAGAGAGAGATAATCCGGGAGATATGAGACATAATCACAATTTGTCTGATCGAGAATTTCGTGTTTCGTGTCACAAATATCCCTTAAGCTATGTAATAAAATCTTGTAAAAACAATGATTTTTTTAATATTGTATTTTGACACCATCGAAGATTTGAATCTTACTAAATGGTACTTACAGAAATTATGGAAACAATCATAACAATTAAAAATGATTAGAGTAATTTTTAACGGAAATATTTCGATTTCAAAGAAGATTAATTAACCAATCCACCAATATTTCTTATTAGAAGGATTACAATGGATATATCAACTAAAAACTTTGCCACTAATGAGTTTTGTACTGGCGTAGATATTACAAAATATGCCTCTATATGTTCAATTATTCATGAAAATTACGTTTGCATGCCATGCAGAAACTACGCAGGTGGTCCCTTGGAATTAGCATTATTTTCTCTGTGGCGAACTTTCTCTCCTAAAACAATTGCATTGTTTGTATGGGCAAAAAGTGCATTTGAATTAATATAATTGCAAAATATTCCCTAAGCTGCTAACAAGAATTTATATGTGGCTTTGTTAAAAATAAATACTTTCAGTTTTGGAAAAAGGTTACCGTCTTTGGTCAAGTGATTCATAATAAACAAACTTCCATTACTGGTTATCGATGTATTTCCTTCTCCTGAAGACTAAATCTTCCTGCGACATTTAATTACTACTGACTTGTGTTCTATAAGATTATATTAAACATAAGATTAAGTACATGGTAGTCACCAAAAATCAAAGACCGAGAATTAGACAAAACATTTGGATAAATGAATACAATTTCGAAATTGTCAAAGCGGCGATACTTAAACAGAAAATGTGCTCTCACAGACAGCTAAAACACTGATATATGGTAGAAGATTGGTTCACTATTCTCTCGAATGTCCAACAAAAATGGTAAAATAAATGGATTTCTTAAAAAAAAAAGATTTGTTGAACAAAAATGTAGGAAGATGAAAAATAAATTAGGATGGCGATCATGACATTTCGATTTAGAGCATAATGAGCAATGTAATAAATTACGATTCGAACGACCACCCACTAACGGAGAAATTAAAAAATACAAGCATTAACAAACATGTCATTTACTGACTAACTTTGTAACTGTAACTAAAATAAGATCTGGTCAGAGTTCTTATATTTAAACAACAGATTCAATATCCACTTTACACTAGTCGGCGAAACACAAACACAATGGCACTGTTACAGTTTGAAGGTAACTAATTGGAACATTAACCAATGATGTTTTCTTTAGTTTTAATACATTTTAATAAACAATAAGCGTTTGCGAAACATGTATCTTTAAAACCATAAGCTAGACACACATGCGTCCACCAAGCTGGTCGAATTCTAGAAACTGCTCACAATTATAATTGAAATGCCTGGGGTTTTTCGCTGCACAACTTCGAAATTTCTATTAGGTAAGTAAAACCACCTTTTGAATGTATGTCACCCGGAATTTCCTGGGTATAAGTTTTTGGTGGGTAAAAACATCTTTTGAATGCATTATACCCGGGATTTCTAGGGAATTTGCTCGGGAAAGTAACTCGGTAAGTTTTATGAAAGTAGAAATTATTTTGTTACCAGTAGCGTAGCAACACTGTAAACATTATAGAAACTATTCACCCCATAATAATGTATGGACACTAAACCCGTGTGAAACAAGAAAATTATTAGTGTTAGAACGGATCTGTCTTTAAAAAGACAACCACATGTAACGGTGATAGTAAAATTCTCGCGTTAGAGATTCCATAGTAAATCACGAGGAAAAACCAAGAAAAAATCCACCGTGAAAATATCTCGACATCGTAAGTATTTGGTCTTCTATTTAGTTTACTCTCAAAACTAATACCAAATTCTGGATAACCACATCATACTGCTTTATACATTTCTTTATAAACCAGCTTTTACTATTTCTGTTCAACGATTTGTGATTTTTTGAAATCGCAAGTAAATGATCAATTTAGAAGATCCATTAAAGTAAATATTAGCTCATTATTAGCTAATACCATTATCATTAAGGTAGTAATGGAAATGAGGAAAAGGATATAAAATTGGAAACCCTATACGTGAAATACTATATTAAACAGACGATGTTATTCTGATATTTGAAAACGAAGATAACCTTCAGTTGTTCCTACATCGTTTTCACACAAAATGGAAAAGCCTGAATATGGCAATAGCATCTGATAAAACAAAATCTATGACCATTTTTGAAGAACCGATACCACCGAAAAAACAGTGTTTTCATTAAATGGTGATAGACATATCCGAGAGAAGAGACCTAGAACTTACTAAGGCCGAGAGAAGACAGGAAAGGGAAAGATCAAAAATTGAAAGATGGCAAAAATAATGGAACAACATGGAAGATGTGGCACAGTGAACAAATATACTGCTCCCGAACCTAAAAGATCGGGCGGACTGTGGTGCCAGGCAGCTGGATTATTTCCTAATGCAGGAACTCATAGGACACGGGTGGGTAGGGCCTACTTCTCTAAGTTCAAAAAGGCTGAACGGATGAATGCCTATACTGCAGACACCCGGAGATTGTTATATATACGATGGAGTGCAACGGATGGATAATAGAAGGGAACAGAATGAAAAAAAAGAAAGATATGAATTTTGTGACAGTGTGTTACGTTTAAATTCTGTGCAAAAGCACAAATATAATTTGTCATAAATATAAATTAAATATTTACTGTACTGGCCTAACATATTTTGTGTTATTGGTCGTAAAGGTATAATTGTATCAGTATGGCCAAATACGTTTCTGGTGGTATAAAATAGTAATTAGTAACTAATTATTTATGTGTATTTGGGCCCTACCTGTAGGCAACACATATTGTTTTATATATTTAATTATTAGATATTTAAATGAGCCGCGTATATATTAGGGCCTAATTGATCTAAGCATTGGCGACACTGTTGTGGAAGCTGAAGAATTTCCTTCCGTAGAGGAGGTCCGAGGGGACATTTTGGGAATGTGTTAGTGAGACATGGTGGAAGGCAAAGTTTGAAAAGGGCGTGATAGCAAATATTCTGGATAAATCCTACCTCGTGCTGAGGGATAATATTGCACACCCCTCTATAAGGGCTACCTATTGTGTTGAGTGTTCCTAGGTGAGCCTATCCTCAAGGGATACATTTATTTGTCGTCTCCTGCCGGTCTGATGTCCCGTTGACTATATTGGACTCCTGGACTATATGGGAATTTGGAAGTTTTCGAAGGTATTGTGAATTGTATAAAAACCCCAGTTCAATCACTGGTGTAATTTGCTGGGTAAGTTATGTATATTTTTTGTATTAATTTTTTGGGGTTGTCATCATTCTATTTTTTTATGCCATTTCTTGGTTTAGCTTTCTTCTTGAACGTTATTTAAATAATATATAATTAAAGAATGGTTTCTACTAAACTTCCTAGTTTCAATGAATGCATAGTTATCACAATTTGTAAAAAAAAAGTTTAATTGGAGGAAGCTTATACTTTATGAAATAAAAAAAGATATGATCCTGATTTCTCCGTGTTGTTTTAGGGTTTTTTTTTTCCTGATCCGGGTTTGAAGAATTATTTTTGTGTTGTGTATGAAGAATCATTTTTATTTCCTGGTATAAAGAATTATTTCTATTTCCTGGTATGCAGAGCATTTTCTACCTATTTTTGCTGGTAGAGGAACTTGTAAGCAGAATTGTCTTTCATGGTATAGGGACTTTTCCTCTCTATAAATGGACTTTTGATTTCGTGTACGTTGATATTTCCTACTGAACATATCTTACGTGGACATGTGGAAATCCTACCGGCTTTCCGTAAAGGCCATATCGACGGCGGAGGAAGAAATGCTATGTTATTAAATTCAGATAAGTTTAGTTGTATGGTCGGACGGTAAGTTCTTATAAAAAATTTTTTATTTACTTGCCTGGTTTCAAGCAATATCTACTATCATGATTTAATATTAGGCCAGGTATTGACAACTATTTTAAATTAATTAATTGTAATTTGTGTAATTGATAGTATATTTAACCCTACATATATATGACATCAAATATTTATCCTGACGGTCCCATATCTGATCAGATACGCAGGGCTTGGTATTGCGTACATCTACACCTCTTCTTTAATTTTATTGTTACAGCGGAGAATAATATTATATAATATTTATTATTACAAAACTTACTTATGTTTTACAGGTTGTTTAATTTATATATTTTAATAGTGCTGAAAATATGTTATGCTTTACAGGGTGTTTAATTTATATTTTTAAAATGAGGAACTTAGGTACATGTTATTGTTAAATTTTATTAAAGTTTCTTTTTTATTTATTTTTTTTTGAAAAAGAGGTGCATTTGTTCGATTGGTATTTATTTATTATTTTGTTTGTTAAGACTTACCGATTCCGTTATTCCTTTCATTCATTTATTAATTTGTTTTACGTATTAGAAGAGTCAATACATGTTTGGTTTACTTTAAGGCTCGTTTTATTTCTTGTCTGTTCCTAAAATAAAACATTCATAGCCGAGGGGTAGTCCGTTGGAACGGACTGGCGCCCCTTATTACATCATATTTAGGTCTATAAAGAACTCCGACCCACTCCGCTGCCTGACAGGGTTCAGCTAGCCGGACATACCCCTATGTCCCCCCTTCTACTTGTAAGTAACTTGAAGGGTGGGGGGTGACATTTTTGGCGCCCAACGTGGGGCAATACAGCTTGTCGCATGTCGTTGTTAGTTATCTTGACTCTTCTATGTATAATTATAATATTCATTATAGTACTCGAATGTAGTTTTGATACTTTACTTGAGTAATCCATTGTGCCAATATTTTTGTGTGTGATTTGTGTGTTGTGGATAGATTTAAGTGCTGAATGATTTGTTAGACCTTATAGACATACATTTTTACTTGTTTGTCCAAGTTTTTTTTAGTGATTTCTTGTTGCCCATTTTCTTAGCAATGTCAAGAAAGCTCCAAGTTAAGCGATTGAGTCAGGGTGAGCTGACTTATGAACTCAAAATTCGTGGAATTGCCACTGGTACGGTGGATAGTATGCGTAGTGAGCTATCCACTGCCCTTCGACTTGAAAGTAGTGGTGATAGTATAAAATATCCTGCTTATCCTTTTAAACCTGAAGAAGATGTTAAGGCTGTTCGTGATAAGTTACAAGTTTTGGGACCTTTAGTAGAAGCGTTTCGTGGCTCTAAAACTAGCAACGATTATTTGAAATATCAGTCAAAATTGTCTCATATCTTGAGTAGAATCGAGAACATTCCTGAGACTCAAGAAGAAAGGCCTGAATTTTTGGCTACGGCTTTTCGCCTGCTGGACTCTTTGCATCGTCAAGCAGAAGAAGACGAAAGGTTGGCTTCAGTGCCTACCCAAGTTGACTTCCTGGGTCCTAATCAAACGCAACAGTTTGCGGCAGCTATAGCTCAAACTTCGAGTCCTGTTACCCCCACTGCTCCTCAAACTTCTGCTACTTCTTCTTTTATTAAGCCTGTTCCTCCTAGTAAATGGAATCTTAAGTTTTCTGGCGATAAGAAGGGTATGTCGTTGAGTGCTTTTATCTCTCGAGTTGAAGAGCTGAGAGTGGCTAGGCATGTTTCGAAAGAAACCTTACTGGAATGTGGTATTGATTTGTTTAGTGGACGAGCTTACCAGTTTTATTTAGCATATAGGAGTCTAGTGAACAGTTGGGATGATTTTCTGGTATTGTTAAGGGAAGAATTTCTCTCCCCTAACTATAATGAGCATTTGTTGGATGAGATTCGCCGAAGGACCCAGGGTCCTGACGAATCAATGGGAATTTATTTGGCAGTGATGTCTGGGTATTTTAATAGGCTTACTTGCCCAGTCTCTGAGGATACGAAATTAAAGATTATTTTAAGAAACATAGCCCCTTTCTATCAAGACCAGCTGGCCTTGGTGGAAATAAACTCCTTAGCTGAACTGCGGGAGTATGGTAGAAAGTTAGAGGTTAAAAAAGAGGCAATGGACAGTTTCAGTTCTCCTGTTGGAAGAAGAAACGCCTCTATGAATTTTATGGAGCCCGACCTCGCCTATGTTGAAGTATGCTCAACAAGTAGCGGGGATACTAGTCACACAACATCTAGTAGTAGACGTTCGAATATTCTGTCTACTACAAAACCCATTATTTGTTTTAGATGTAATCAACCTGGCCATAGGGCTGCTGGTTGTTCTGAACCGAAGGGTAAAATGTTTTGTTATAGATGTAAAAAGGAAGGGTTCACAGTGAAAACCTGTCCTGTCTGCAATAAGAAGGAAAACTAGAACCATCACACCTGAGTGATCGGATAGGGCGTGATGATGTGAGTAATTCGATCGATAAATTTAAGGTGATATTGGATTATGTGTTAGAAAATGTAGTAGGGGATGAAAGACCCTATTTAAGTATTGAAGTTTTGGGTAAGAAGATACTAGGATTGATGGATTCTGGTGCTTCCAGAACTATTATGGGTACGAAGGGACTAGCTTTTATTCAGGAGGTAGGACTGCATATGAATGCAAGCCGTACTGTCACTTGTACAGTTGCCAATGGACAACGAGTAAGCAGTGTTGGAACCGTTGAGTTACCTGTAGTATTGAGGGGTAACTTTCGGTTAATTGACGTATTGGTGATCCCAGAATTACCACATTTATTAATTTTAGGTACCGATTTTTGGCGTAGTATGGGTGTTGTGCCCGATCTTCGAAGAAATGAGTGGCATTTTTCTGATGAACCAGTGTTAATAAATACTGTTGAACAGATGCTCGGTAGAACTAAGTTGGCATCTTTAGAGAAAGATAGGTTACAAGCTGTTATTGACCGTAATGTGAAATTAATGGGTACAACCTTGGGTTGTACGGACAAAACAGAACATGTTATTGTTACAAATAGCCCACCGATTAAACAACGATATTATAGGGTTAATCCAGTAGTCCAAGCTCAAATTGATAAGGAACTTGATGAGATGCTTAGTCTAGGTGTGATAGAGTCTTCTAATAGTGCTTGGGCTTCCCCAATCCTGCTTGTTAAAAAGAAAGACGGGACTTATAGATTTTGTGTGGATTTTAGGAGGTTGAATTCTGTCACTGTTAGAGATAGCTATCCTTTACCCCAGGTGTCCGACACTCTCGATAAGCTTCGTGATGCAAGGTTTTTGTCTAGTCTTGATGTTAAATCTGCTTATTGGCAAGTGCCGGTGGCCGAATCTTCCAGACAGTATACAGCTTTCACCGTTCCCAACCGTGGACTCTTTCAGTTCAAGCGGATGCCCTTTGGACTTCATAATGCTCCTGCAACCTGGCAAAGACTAATCGACAATGTTATAGGTCATGATTTGGAACCTTACGTTTTTGTATATTTGGATGATATCGTCATTGTAAGTCAGAGTTTTGAACAGCATTTAGCTACCTTAGAAGAAGTTTTTCGACGCCTTAGGGATGCTAACATTACTGTTAGCATGGATAAATGTCAATTTTGTCGTCCCGAATTGAAATATTTAGGTTATGTTGTAGATCGTAATGGTTTACATGTTGATCCTGATAAGGTAAAGGCAATGTTAGAGATTTCTGCTCCTACTAACGTGACTGAAGTTAGACGTGTTGTTGGAACCTTTTCTTGGTATAGAAGATTTGTGACTGATTTTTCTTCTATTATTGCTCCGATTACTGCTTTACTTAAGAAAAAGGTTAAATTTGAATGGACAGATGAGTGTGATAGATCCTTTAAACGTTTGAAAGAATGTCTGATTGCTGCCCCTGTTTTGCGATGTCCCGATTACACAAAGCCGTTTGTAGTTCAAACAGATGCCTCGGGGTACGGAATTGGTGCTGTTCTTACTCAGACACATGAAGAGGGTGATTGTGTGATAGCTTACTTGAGTCGTTCTTTAACTCGTCAGGAACGCAATTATTCTACAACTGAGCGTGAATGTCTCGCAGTTTTATGGGCCGTTGAAAAACTGCGCCCTTATCTTGAAGGTGTGGCATTTAGTGTCATAACTGATCATTACAGTTTATTGTGGCTTCAGAATCTGAAGGATTTAAATGGTCGTTTGGCACGTTGGGCTGTTCGTCTTCAACAGTTTAATTTTAAGATTATCCATCGTAAGGGTAAGGACAATGTCGTTCCTGACATGTTATCTAGGTCTGTTCCTGTTGTTGATGCTTTGGAAGCTGAAGATGTTTCGGATTTTGTCGGTTTGGATTCTGATAAGTGGTATCAGAAAATGTTGTTGAGGGTTCGAGATAAGCCCTTACATTTTTGTAGTTGGAGGGAGTCAGATGGCAAGCTCTGGAAATATGTAGCTTCGCCATATCCTTCTTTGTCTCCATCTTCGGATTGTTGGAAGCTGGTCGTACCTAAAAAGGATAGGCCTCGGATTATTTCGAATTGTCATGAGCCACCCACTGCAGGACACGTTGGAGTGTTCAAAACATACTCGAAGATTGCAGAACGTTTTTATTGGCCAAAGATGAGGAGTGACGTCGCTAATTTCGTTCGTCGTTGTAACATTTGTGCTGAGTATAAAGTTTCTCAAGAACGCCCTACGGACAAAATGGTTTCTCATCCCAACGTAGATCGTCCGTGGGAGTTAATCTCTATAGATTTAGTAGGACCTTTACCGAGGTCAAAGCAAGGTCATACTTTCATTTTGAATGTAACCGATTATTTGAGTAAATTTGTTCTTTTGTTCCCTCTTCGAAAAGCCACTGGTGATGCAGTTGTTAAGAAATTGGAGAATGACGTATTTTTGTTGTTTGGTGTTCCTAAGGTAATAATAAGCGACAACGGGCCACAATTCCGTTGTACACAATTTAAAAAGCTTGCCGATGCTTATGGTTGTAAGATCAAGTTTAGTGCAAATTATCATCCTAGGGCTAACCCCACTGAGAGGATGAACCGCACTATGAAGACAATGTTGGCCATGTATGTCTCTGATAATCATCAAACGTGGGATGTAAATCTTCACAAAATTGCTTGTGCCCTTAGGACTTCTGTGCACGAAACCACTAAATTGACTCCATATTTCATTAATTTCGGAAGAGATATGAAGTTATCTGGACAAGACTATTCTAATGTTTCGGTTCCTGAAGATGGTACTCAAACAGTTAATGCTAGTCGTAATTCGTCTTTTAAACAGATGTTCACTGATGTTCGATCTCGTCTGGAAATTGCTGGAAAGAAGGCTTGTGATAGGTATAATTTGCGACGTCGTCATGTAGAATATTTTCCCCACCAACTGGTGTGGCGGAAAAATTATGCCCTCTCGGATGCCACTAGGAATTTCTCACACAAGCTGGCACCTAAGTTTCTAGGTCCGTTTTCTATAAAGAAGAAGTTGTCTCCTTGGACATATGAGTTGTGTGATGAACGTGGTCTCTATAAGGGGGTTTGGCATGTAAAAGACCTGAAACCAGGTCCGGAATTAGAGTAATTATAATGTTGGTTCTTCTTGTTAGCCATGGATTCCTTGAGGTGCATTGACCCTAGAAGCACAGAGGCAGCAAGAGAGGTGATCTGGGATACTTTCGCGCTGAGGCCTAGCTGAGAGGGGTAAGACTAATTTTAAGCGAATTGAGAAAGTACTAGGCTGGCAAGAAATTTTCTACGAAAATTTCTCCGAAGTTAAGGGGGAATTGTTACGTTTAAATTCTGTGCAAAAGCACAAATATAATTTGTCATAAATATAAATTAAATATTTACTGTACTGGCCTAACATCTTTTGTGTTATTGGTCGTAAAGGTATAATTGTATCAGTATGGCCAAATACGTTTCTGGTGGTATAAAATAGTAATTAGTAACTAATTATTTATGTGTATTTGGGCCCTACCTGTAGGCAACACATATTGTTTTATATATTTAATTATTAGATATTTAAATGAGCCGCGTATATATTAGGGCCTAATTGATCTAAGCATTGGCGACACTGTTGTGGAAGCTGAAGAATTTCCTTCCGTAGAGGAGGTCCGAGGGGACATTTTGGGAATGTGTTAGTGAGACATGGTGGAAGGCAAAGTTTGAAAAGGGCGTGATAGCAAATATTCTGGATAAATCCTACCTCGTGCTGAGGGATAATATTGCACACCCCTCTATAAGGGCTACCTATTGTGTTGAGTGTTCCTAGGTGAGCCTATCCTCAAGGGATAAATTTATTTGTCGTCTCCTGCCGGTCTGATGTCCCGTTGACTATATTGGACTCCTGGACTATATGGGAATTTGGAAGTTTTCGAAGGTATTGTGAATTGTATAAAAACCCCAGTTCAATCACTGGTGTAATTTGCTGGGTAAGTTATGTATATTTTTTGTATTAATTTTTTGGGGTTGTCATCATTCTATTTTTTTATGCCATTTCTTGGTTTAGCTTTCTTCTTGAACGTTATTTAAATAATATATAATTAAAGAATGGTTTCTACTAAACTTCCTAGTTTCAATGAATGCATAGTTATCACAATTTGTAAAAAAAAAGTTTAATTGGAGGAAGCTTATACTTTATGAAATAAAAAAAGATATGATCCTGATTTCTCCGTGTTGTTTTAGGGTTTTTTTTTTCCTGATCCGGGTTTGAAGAATTATTTTTGTGTTGGGTATGAAGAATCATTTTTATTTCCTGGTATAAAGAATTATTTCTATTTCCTGGTATGCAGAGCATTTTCTACCTATTTTTGCTGGTAGAGGAACTTGTAAGCAGAATTGTCTTTCATGGTATAGGGACTTTTCCTCTCTATAAATGGACTTTTGATTTCGTGTACGTTGATATTTCCTACTGAACATATCTTACGTGGACATGTGGAAATCCTACCGGCTTTCCGTAAAGGCCATATCGACGGCGGAGGAAGAAATGCTATGTTATTAAATTCAGATAAGTTTAGTTGTATGGTCGGACGGTAAGTTCTTATAAAAAATTTTTTATTTACTTGCCTGGTTTCAAGCAATATCTACTATCATGATTTAATATTAGGCCAGGTATTGACAACTATTTTAAATTAATTAATTGTAATTTGTGTAATTGATAGTATATTTAACCCTACATATATATGACATCAAATATTTATCCTGACGGTCCCATATCTGATCAGATACGCAGGGCTTGGTATTGCGTACATCTACACCTCTTCTTTAATTTTATTGTTACAGCGGAGAATAATATTATATAATATTTATTATTACAAAACTTACTTATGTTTTACAGGTTGTTTAATTTATATATTTTAATAGTGCTGAAAATATGTTATGCTTTACAGGGTGTTTAATTTATATTTTTAAAATGAGGAACTTAGGTACATGTTATTGTTAAATTTTATTAAAGTTTCTTTTTTATTTATTTTTTTTTGAAAAAGAGGTGCATTTGTTCGATTGGTATTTATTTATTATTTTGTTTGTTAAGACTTACCGATTCCGTTATTCCTTTCATTCATTTATTAATTTGTTTTACGTATTAGAAGAGTCAGTACATGTTTGGTTTACTTTAAGGCTCGTTTTATTTCTTGTCTGTTCCTGAAATAAAACATTCATAGCCGAGGGGTAGTCCGTTGGAACGGACTGGCGCCCCTTATTACATCATATTTAGGTCTATAAAGAACTCCGACCCACTCCGCTGCCTGACAGGGTTCAGCTAGCCGGACATACCCCTATGTCCCCCCTTCTACTTGTAAGTAACTTGAAGGGTGGGGGGTGACAAGTGAAAGAAATGATTGAGAAAAATGATTGAAATAAAGCATGTTGGACTATACACAAATATATCCGTGCAATGATCAAGAAAAAAGAAGAGGAGGAAAGACAGGTGTACCAACGACAAAGATAAGAGGGAAAGATATTGTAAGTAGAAGGTAGAGGGAATACGTTTTAGTAAGAGGCGAATTAGTAAGTTAGATTGCGTGAGACCATGAGACAGACTCTGGGGAAGGAGCTCCCAAAAAAACCCAAATTAAAAAAAGGGGAAACGGGAAAAGCGTAATTGCTGACAGTGTGTGGATGAATGAGGGTAGAGTGCTTCGAGTGGCAAATTTTTTGCATCTTTTTTGGGGTCCCAAAGTTGACATCCTCAGCAAAATTAGGATTGTTCGTATGATTTTTAGAGATCAAATCTCTGACCACTGGACTACACTAGTCGATAATGCCTTTTAATTTAGGAACACTCCCATTATGAATTATTGTGAAATTTAAGTTGTTAATTTCCTTTAGTTTGATTTAGATTTCGTATGGGTCTGGATCCCGCATATGAAAGAAAAGTTGATTAATAGCAAGCTGAAAATTTGTTAATAGCTTAAGGGTGTCTAGTCGGACAAACTTTGATATATAGGAACACTGGAACAGGGGAAGTTTTAATTGTGGAACAGGTTAAAAATTTGGAACGGTCAGACCACGAAAACGTCACATGTATTTTGTCCGACAGAACTTCCAATTGATTTGTTACCCTTTCATTAATACTCTGGGCTAATTAGCAAAATTCATGGAAAAGTTATTTACCAGCAATCGAATTATAAGATCCTATATATTATTAATATAGGTATGCAAAGTCCGCAGATAGTGTGCTTTTTTTTTTATAAACAAAATGGCGCCGACAAATCGTATTTTTTTCAATTATTGCTCTATAACTCCAAAGATTTTAACATTACAACAAAAACACCCAAATAAAAATTCACCGCAATTAAATTCTGCATAGAGATATGTTTTTCCCGATTTGATCCGACGAAAATTTTCCTCGGAAAATGCGGGTTTTCCCAACAAAAACTCTAATTTTCAAATAAAGTTTTAGGTAAGTAATTATTAATCAATAATTAAATAACTTAGTGACATCAAAGCTTTCTTGGTATAGATTGTAATTCCAGAAGCCGGTGAAAATTAAACGAATATTTTAGCAACAATTCAATAATTGTTAATTAACAATTTACGATCGCAATAATAACCAAAATAATCATGATACATTGATCAAACTTATAAAGATTATAAAGATGAGATGCTTATTTAATATTTTATCGACAAAATATAAATTTTTCGTTTTTTTGCATAATTATTAAATTTTGAAAAAATCAGTCATAATACGCTGCTCTAATTAGTAAAGTACAAAGAAAGGTTATTTACCAATTCATTCATAGATTCATTGCTGGAATCGAATATTATGATCCTATATATTAATAATATAGGTATGCAAAGTCAGCAGATAATGTGCTACTTTTTTTATTAACAAAATGGCGCCCCCAAATCGTGTTTTTTTTCAAATATTGGTCTATAACTCCGAAGATTTTAACTTTACACCAAAAACACTCAAATAAAAATTCACCCCAATTTAATTCTACATATAGGCATGTTTTTTCAGATTTGCTCCGACGAAAATTTTCCTCGGAAAATGTGGGTTTTCCCAACAAAATCTCGAATTTTCAAATAAATTTTTTGGGGAAGTAATTATTTATCAATAATTAAATAACTTGGTGAACTAAATGCTTTCTTGGTATAAATTATAACTGCAGAAGCCGGTGAAAATTAAACGAATATTTTAGCAACAATTCAATTGTTAATTAACAATTTACAGTCGCAATAAAAACCAAAATAATCATGAGTCATTGATCAAACTTAGAAAGATTATAAAGATGCGATGCATATTTAATATTTTGTCGACAAAATATAAATTTTTTATTTTTTTGCATAATCTTTAAATGTTTAAAAAAATAGTTATAAATAAATTAACATTTCTCAGAAATTGTTTATTATATTCTAATTTTAAAAAATACTTAAAATGCGTATTTCAAAGGTCTTGAAAATGAATGGGAGTTATAATGAGTGGAACACGTAGAATATGTCAAATGACAGGAATTATGACAGGTGATAAATAGCAGTCTGATTTTTGCATGAGAGTTTAATGAAAGGGTAACAAATCAATTGGAAGTTCTGTCGGACAAAATACATGTGACGTTTTCGTGGTCTGACCGTTGCAAATTTTTAATCTGTTCCACAATTAAAACTGCCCCTGTTCCAGTGTTCCTATATATCAAAGTTTGTCCGACTAGACACCCTTAAGTTATTAACAAATTTTCAGCTTGCTATTAACCAACTTTTTTTTCATACGCGGGATCCAGACCTAGTAGACTTTAACTAATTTCAACTGATTTCAATAATCAGGTGCCTAACGTATTTTGGAAATAAATTCTATAAATTTTGTAATAAAAACAGTAAAAAAAAACCAAATTGATCAAGCACCAACCCTTAGGATTCAACAAGGCTCATCAAGTGACCAAAGCTCAAACTGTTGGAGGGATAGTGAAAGAGAGAAAAATGTTCGCCGTATCGGTCTCAAATTAAACCTTAAGAGACGTGTCAAGCGTCGGTTTAGCTTTAGTCTAGCGGCGAATTGAGCAAATTCTCGGCATATGAAAGTCAATAAAGTGACGGACGAGTGGTGGTGGCGAGCAGCCAGCGACCAGCTAGCGGCAGAAATCAGGCATCTCATGGGCCGGCCCGTGCGTGAAATGGTCTCCACTCATGCGTCTACTCATCGGTGTCCGCTACTGCGATTTTATCTAGTTACTTGTTCATGTTAATGTTCACACTAGTTTGGGTAATTTGGGGTGTTTAACGCCGACACGGGTTTATTTTTGATGCGATTTAGCAGACCACAGTTTTTCAGCGAGTTTTGTGTACCTAGTGTGGACGAACCAGTTGTTTGACTCGTATATGAATGAATAATGGGTTTTGGAGTGGCGAGAGATGCTAAATTATATGATCGTGGTAATGGGGATTTATTTCAACCGATCACTAGATCCTATGGACGGTTGTACGAACTGATCGTTTTATGGTTCAGTAACCACTAATTTAAATAAACAATATAATTTCTGAAAATACTAAGTACTTAACACAATATCCAATTTCTATCCTTGCTCCTTACTGTGTTCTTATTTTTTTTTATTTGGTCGCATTTTCTCTATTATGTAAATAAATTTCCATACCGTAAAAAATCAGCGTTTTTAAACTCGTTCCTTCGCCTTAATTTAATAGATTTGAAAGCTATATTATTTTAAAAATCCGCGAGGCAAATAAAATCCTGCTGCTGGCTGTTACCATAAATCACATAAAAATAGTTGAATTCCTTTGTAAGAAGTATATTTATAAAAAATCCCTAAAAAGAGCTACATCACAAAACGTTTTCGGGATATAATAATTCCATCATCAGCGCTTATTACATGTCAACGTACATGCTTGAGCCACCAAGGTATGTGGGTAAAAACCCTTTAAATGTTATAAAGTTTAAAATTGTTTACATTATGGTACCTATTAATATAAATGTGAAGTTTAAAATATTCCTGGATTTAACTTCAGGCATCACAGGACTCTCCCCATCCGGGTTCATGTCCAGAAAAGCGAACCTCACATAACGGACTAGGAATATTTTAAACATCACATCTATTTTAATACCACAATGTAAACAATTTACCACACATATTTTATAGATATATAATTATAGATATATTTTATATAGATATATTTTATAGATATAAATATATGTGATAAACATCACATCTATTTTAATACCACAATGTAAACAAATACCACAATGTATAACATTTAAAGGGTTTTTACCCACATATATTGGTGGTTCAGGCATGTACTATGAACTGTAAGAAGCACTGATGATGGAATTATTATATTCCGAAAACGTTGTGTGATTTAGCCCTTTTTAGGGATTTTTTTAATACCTTTAACAAAGGAATAAAATCTTTACCTTTTTGTAGTTTACTTTAAAATACAAAATTGTTAAATTTGTTTTTTTAAAGGTTATTATGTAAAAAAGTTCATATTTAATTTAAAATTTTAGTATATCATCCCCACGAACCGGAAAAAGGTTCCGTTCAGGATGCTAAAGAATAAGACCTGCCACATATTATAAATTATTTGATGAAAAAAATAAAGTTTCCAGAAAAAATTCTAGGTGAAAGTCCCGGCCGCATAGAATAAAAAGAGGCAGAAGTCGAAGTCGTGCTGCAAGAGGTGGCTCTAGCAGCCGACCTAGATGGGGAAAATCTAGAAGACAACCTCACAGAGGAGGCAGACGAAGACTAGATCGCAGAAAATATAAGAGGACGTCGTTTTGGAAGAAGTTGTTCCAGACGAAGCAGGCGATCGAGATGAGACGGTAAAAGAGGTAATAGTAGTAAACGCCGAAAATGCTTCAGACCAGGTCCTGTAACACACAATCCATCCTTTAACTTTTTACGTATATACACTGCGAAAATCCGGTTCACAAGATAGTGAAAGAAGCCGCCAAGAGGTGGTATCAAATGAAAGCTAAATATAGGAAGCAATTTTATGGGGAAGCTGGTACAAAAATTAAAAATAAGATAAAAGTAAGCGACAAGGGCGGACGCGGAGAAAAGATAAAAGGGCTTGGAAAAGTAGATATGGGGGAGGAGTCGTTGAAGTAGCGAAGTTTGAAGAGAAGTCCTTGTTTATATTGTTTTAGTGATTTTCTAGTATATTTCTACAAAAAATATATATTTTTACCCAAAAAATGTTTGAAACTTTTTGTTGTCTAGATCTGGATAATACAATTATTGTGTTAATATTTCAGTAGTATGTCATTCCATACCTTCAGGAGTTATAATTTAACACTCACAACACAAGTCTCCATCCTCAGATGTTATTTTTTTTCTACATTACTGTATACAGTAGATGCTTGGACGATTTTAAAAGCTTAGCTAAAAAAGGTCAGCTTTTAGAGATGTGGTGTTGCAAGTTACAAGGACACCTTAAAAATTTCATGAGTGGAATGAGAACATACAATCAAAGAGTACAAATTAAAATATTTGGACCATATTATGAGATATGAGCAGAGATATGGCTTATTGCAACTCGTTCTTTGGAGCAAGGTGTATGCAAAAAGTGGACCAGAGAAAGAAAGCGTTTCTTGGGTTCAAATGTTGAAAACATGGCTCCTCGTCCAACGTCCGAAAAAGTGGATTGTTCCGAATAGCTGCCAGCAAAGTAAGGATAGCCTTATTATTATTTTCACTTCCTTGATAGCTGTAGTCAACATTCGGCGTATAGACTGGATAGGCACCGTAAGAAGAAGAATCATTCTATACAAAATTTTACCCGTATATACGTCTTCCTGAACTGCTGCCTCCACTACTGTGTTCTCCTTTGTGGATTTCTTTGCCTTTCTATAGTAAGACTTCAGTTGTTCCCATCAGGCTTGCCGTTGCGATGTTTCAGTTGCACATGTTCAGAATAAACTCTGTACTTTTCGCGTTTTGCGAATCACCATCTTAGATAATATTACAGTAGTATAATATCTGTCTAAAAGTTGATATAATATATATATATATATATAACAAACAAGTGGTTTATTAGGGTTGCAGTATATATATATATATATATATATATATATATATATATATATATATATATATATATATATATATATATATATATATATATATATATATATATATATATATATATATACTCAGTGACATTAAAAGTATTACACCCAGAAGGAATCATTTCTGGAACTTAATTTTTTGGCAACAGATTACATTTTCATTAAGAATGAAACGATAACATTGGCAAGACTTTTTATTGACATGTAATCAAAAAAAATTAATAATGTGTTTGGCGACCCCCTAGCTGAATACACTCCTGTACACGGCTAGGTATTGACAAAATGAGATGATCGATATCTGGTTGTGGCACCTCGTTCCAAGCAACTTGAAGTTCATGGATTAACTATGCCAGAGTCTGTGGAGGATGGTGCAAAGTGGACAGTCTCCTCCCCATCATATCCCACACATTATGTTCGATAGGATTTAAACCCAGCCACGGCAAAAAATTGACGCCAGCTTCTTGGAAAAAGTCCATAGTTTGACGAGCAATATGGGGACGTGCGTTGTCTTCCTGAAAAAGGGCGTTTTGACGGCGTCTAGATAAGGCAGTAAACTTGTTTGTAAGATGTCATCAACATAACGCGCATCTGTCATACTGCCTCGAATAAACAAAAGTGGTGATCGGCTACCATAGGCATTAACTCCCCAACCATTACTTAAGGCGATGAGGCGTCGTATGGCGGCGTTTTATCATCTTACGACCCTCACGCATCCTAAACAAAATCGCGATTCATCGTTGAATGCTGCATTATGCCATTTTGCCACCCAATGCTGCCGTTCTCTGCACCAATTCAAACGTTGAGTACCGTGGTCCGCAGTCAAAGGAAGCACTCGTCGTGGGCGGAATGCAACCAGTCCAAAGGCTCAAATGCTACGGTATAGGGTACGTCTAGTAACAGGTCTACCTTCTACTCCAAACCATTGGTCAGCTATTTGACTCGTAGTAGCAAAACGGTCTCTCAGACCCAGGAGTCTAAAGCGCCTATCTTGACCCCCTGTGGTACGCCTCGGTTGACCAGTTGGTCTTCTTCGTGTTCTTCTACCTTCGTTTGTCCACACACGACATACTCGCATAACTGTCATTGCTGTACAATTAACACGACGCGACGGCCAATTTCGCGATACAACAAACTCATTTCTTTAAGACAATAATTCTACCCCTGTCAAAATCGCTAAAATGGTGGTAATTTTGTTGTCTTCGAACTCGAGGCATATTCTTGCACTGAATACAATTAGACTGAGGAATCATAACTAAAAATATCTGTACTAACCGGTCTTTATAAATTGGTCTTTTTACAAAAAAATTTAAAGATAAAACTTTATTTTTACAAAAACTATAAAAGATAAAACATTGATAATGTTATCATAGCATGCCTTAAATATAGTCATTGTGCTGCCAAAAAATTAAGTTCGAGAAATGATTCCTTCTGGGTATAACACTTCTAATGTCAGTGAGTATATTATCTCTTTCCTGATTCGAGATCATGGAAACCTGTGTTAACTCTGTATTTTGGGTAAATTGGTTTCTTTTCTTCCAACCCACTCGACTCTATGGTCAGATCACTCGAATTTCATTACATTTTATTATATTATATTTTTTATCTAATTTCCTGTACTGATTAAAAACTGGGAGCATTGCATTCTACTAAAAAAATTTATTATATTTTTATGTTTCCGTTTTGTGGTTTTTTACGTTTTCGTAAATATATTTTTATTTATTTCTGGTTTCACTAAAACTTCGATTCAACTTAGGTATAAGTTTCGCGTTTTATTTTTAATATCCCTCTAGCTGACTACTCGACTTGTATGAATATTAAATCAAAGAAAGATTTAATCCCGGCATCTTTATTGTTGAGATGAGCAGGAATACCACTAAAAGAAATAAAAGAACCGTCGCCACTCAAAATGATATAATATGCATGCGATAATTTATATCTGAGATGAGCCTCTTACATTTTTTATAAAATCCCTTTTTGTTTTGTTTTTTTTAGGACAAGACTTGAAGTTATTATTACTTTTTTATATGACCTGTAACATTTGAACCTCGGTTAAAAAAGAACTGCTTAGGACCGTACTAAGTAATTTGTATTTGAACTTGTAAATAAGAAATGTTTTAACCATATACAAAAATAATTAACCAATCATACTTTAATAACAAACTGACACAGGTCAGGGACGATAATTTTTGAGACAAAAAAAAACAGTATGAAACCTATTTTAAAATAAAGAAAATATAACAAAAATTAAACAAAACATATTCTGTGAAGGACAATTTGAGCTCGAGAAGAGGATCAGGGTGAGTATGTAAGGGTAAAAACGGTTTATAGCGATTTTCGACAAAACTGTAAGTCCAATAGAAAAAGTTAAATAGCAAATTTGTAGCTAATAAAAAGATCTACATCTTTTGTATTTACACTTTTTTCACATAACCTCAAAATTTATGGAAAAAATTCAAACAACAGAGTTTTTGGTTTTTTTATTTGTATCTCCCACAAAAATTTTTTTGCACAAAATTTAGTAAAAATTATATTTTTTTCCTTATTTTGATTTATTATCGAAAAAGCAAGTTTCAATCATTCTTACTGGGTTTGTATTGAAATATTCGAATTTCACATTTTATGTAATAATACACACAAAATGTATTATTACATAACATTGAGTTTGACAGAATAAAAATGTCTCTCGACCTTTTTGTAACCCTGTAACTCCCTGTCTGTAACCACGCTGCAGTCCTTTGCGGGGTGCGGAACGAAGACCCTGGACGTGTATACGAGGATACTCGAATGTTTTAACATTAAGCCGCCTTACTTGAACTCCTGCAGGGGTTCAACAAGTAATAAGGAATTTGAGTTAGAAGAGTCACTGATCTATGATTAAGACACATACCTTTGTCACTGGTCAATTGAAAAATTTAATTATTACGGCACTAACAACTCCGACACTGTCCGCATGTAACTGACTCACTCTACCTAGGCACCATCTTAAAGGTTTAGTCCCATCTTCCTTCACAGTAAGGCTTCAAATTTGGAGAAGAATGTTAAAATGTTTATTCCACAACCCTTTCAAGGCAGATGATGCCATTTGGGATCATGGCAAATGTTATTTTTATTTGACAGTTCTATTATCGTTGATTTATTTCACACGGCATTGATTTATTTGACGCTGCATTGACTTATTTGACAGTTATATCAGTAAACGCTAGTCAGAAATGAATGTCAAAGTTCGAAACCCAAAAATAATTTGGTCTGGAAAGGGTTAACTCGCTGCTGCAGAGATGAAATATATTCCTTAGACCACCTAGCCAATAACCTTGGATCATTTTTCGAAGCCTTTTGAATCTGCTAAGATTGTTTTCCTTAGCGTTTCATCCAAGAAATTCCGTTCAGGTGTTACTGTCAATAAGGATCGAATTAAAAAAGTGCTCTGAAGTAAAAGGAAGTATATCATAAGAATTATTAGATATTAACGAGAGTGGTCGTGTTTAGACAAGCTTCAGTGCAACAGGTCAAAGCAGTGGAAAGTTTCAGTGTAAATTTCATTTTTGGTAATCTTCTCTGATATTCCTTTTCTGTATAAGGATTCCGTCGACTCCGTATTAAGTTCTTCGACTCTGATTTTTGTTTGTGTTGGTGCCGCTCTAGATGTGTCTTGCTTTCATTTAAACAACAGACTGGCCAATTACCAATTAAACATTCGCTTTGAAGACACAGTCCTCAGCCATACTAAACATCCAAAATATCTAGGTATGCGAGACTCGATAGTACACTAACCTTTAAAAAACATCTTACAAAGACGACTGCGAAACTTAAAATACGAAACAATATTCTGCAAAAGTTATACGGTACCACATGGAGCTCCTCAGCGACCACACTTATATTGACAGCACTGGGACTCATTTATCCTGTTTCGGTGTACTGTGCACCGTTGTAGCTCAACAGCCGCACACCAAACATAAACCAACGCCCAACTAAACCGGGCGGTGCGTACTATATTAGGCACAATCAAGGCTAGGCTGACATATGGGCTATCAGCAATGAGCCACATAGCCCCTCACACGCCCACCGAGAACATGCCCTCGTCAGGGCATGTGCTCCACTCCCACGTTGGTATCACTGACAGATAAGTAGGCTTCGTTCAAGAAACAATTCTCTAGACCCTGCAAGAATTTTAATTGAAAGGAACCTCAAGAAAACCGACCGTAGGCGAGAAGATTGGGAGAAGAATGCACCGCCTAACACCCTGATTATGCAATGTATTGCATAATCAATGCAATAATTTGACCAAGCAGGTCAAAGGGTTTCGACAAACTAAGACGAATCTGGTCTATACTGAACAGAATAAGAACGAAAGGAGCTCCGACTCACTTTTCAGGCGGGGAAAAATACCTCCTCCAAATTGCAATTCTGGTGCTACAATAGAACGATTAAACATCTAGTGAAGGAACGCCCAATCAGATCCTACAGTGGCAATTCGACCGATTTCTGAGTTGCGACCAAAGAGTCACTAATTGTCAACTAAAGTTTTGTTTGTAAAAATTAATTATTGTTAATTACTCTTTGTAATAAGAAATAACAAGAAATCAAATGTAGAATAGAGAAGGCTAGGAGTGCATTCAATAACATGGCCAAACTCTTTAAAAGCCACAACCTTAATCTGGAGATAAAAGTAAGGCTCCGATGTTATATCTTCTTAATATTGTATTACGGAGTTGAATCCTGGACACTCACTGAAGCAATGGAGAAAAAACTTGAAGCCTTCGAGATGTGGCTATACGGGCGAATCCTAAGGATATCATCGACGGACAAGATAACCAACGAGACCGTATTACGAAGAGTGGGGACAGAAAGAGAGGTGATGTATACCATTAAAAGAAGAAAGCTAAAATATTTCGGACACATAATGAGAAACGGCACTAAATACAGATTACTGAGGGTAATTCTTCAAGGTAAAGTATTCGGAAAGCGAGGAATTGGGAGAAGAAGAATATCATGGTTAAAGAACCTGAGGAAATGGTTCTCCACAACAACAACTAATTTATTTAAAGCCTCAGTTAATAAAATAATTATAGCCAGAATGATGGCCAATATTCGAAACGAATAGGCACTAAAAGAAGAAGACTCTTTGTAATGGACCGTTATCTTTGCTTATACACAAAAACGCAGCTGTGATGTTACTAATTCTACAACGTCTTGTACTTTTTTGGCCCCCTTTAAAGTATTCGTAAGCTATTGTCGAAAAACCGTCACTAATAAAACAAATTTTGTATAATTCTGCAAAACGCTGTTTTGTTTTAATCACATTTGATCCTAATTTAGATTTATAACGTAATCTTATCTAAAGTACGAAATGACTTTTCTCTTCGGAGAAAACTCACAGTACAGAAAAGTTTCATTAAAACACAATTTCGACTGAAATATAAAAAGTTTAGAGAGGATTTTCAGATGTTTTAGTAATAATTCAGTAATATTGCGCTTTCCCCTAAAATAAAGTATATAGACCAGTCATGGTAATACTATAAATTCCGTAGAAAGTAATAATTATCTACTCGACAAATTCAAAGATTTCGTTTAGAGAAGGCTTAAGAAAAATGTTTACATTTATTAAACTTCATTTGATCGTGCCAGAAATTTTATGATATTAAAATTTTACTTTACGAAATAATCTGAAAGAGAAGAAATTTATTTTAAAGGTATAGATTATATAAAGAATTTGCTCATTTATGTTTGCAGTAAAATTAAATTAAAACTGTTAATCTAAATGCTCGTCTCACAACCAATAAACTCATTAGATTCCGCCATTTTTTACAGAATCTACTGCGCATTGACATGGATTATAAATTTGTTTGAAATTATGCGTGACGTAGAAGACATAACTGTATTAAATCAATTTTCAACTGGAAGTGACCCTAGAATAGTTAGGGCGAAGATAGTCTTGAACGTAAAAAAGTAAAGAAGAAATATTATAACAAAAGCTAAAAATATAACATTTACTGCGATTACTGACACATACCAGGAGAGAATAACAAAAAGACATGCAAGATAAAACCAACAGCTTAACGAAACGTTGGTGGACGCCGTAAATAATGCACTGAAGAAGCGCCAAGCCAGCAATCAAGGAAGAATGAAAAGCTCACAGAAGACACAGGAAACCTAATACAAAAAAGAAGGGAAATAAGCACACAAAAAAAGCTATTAGGAAAGATATAACGAAATTTAACAATAAAGAAACAACTAATACCATAGAAACAACAAAAGCCAAGAAGTAAGATGTAAAATGAAAGTTAAAGACAGGAACAACAAATATTTCAAGGAAAAAAATAAACAAGAACATGCAAGGACTATAAAGACAAGAGATCCTGAAAATCATCTACGAGGACTATAGAATATTCTATAATCGAGATGATCATTCCAGAGGTAGAAATCACATTAAGACAAAATTAAGGATTAGAGGTATTTCGGACACAACCGAAGGGGAAAAGGAATCAGCGTTAATAGGTATGAAAATAGAACAAAAAGGAGAAAATGGCATTTGTAAGTGAAATGATAAAATGAGGAAATGATACGAGGAGAATGCGTCATAAAAGACATAAAAGCTATTTATGTAAAAGGCTTGCCTCAGAAGGAATTATGTACATCAGAAAAATTAAATAGTGCCGTTATGATAATATTGAATAACAAAGATGATGCAACAAAAAATGGAAACTACAGACCTATAACTCTGGTATCTAATTTAGGTATGGTGTATTCCACGAATATACGACTGTTTTGGATTATCGCGACAACGAATATTTTAGTGTGCATCATAAGAAGTACGAAAGAATTTTGCTCTAATAGTTACTCCAATAAACAACAATAAAATATTCGATGTCACGATAAAATCCAAGAGGGTCGTATATTGTGGAATGGGGTATATTTAAGCTCTTTATGAAAATAATTACTAAGAGACTGGGACGTAAGCTAGATTTTCACCAACCATTGAGCGCAAGCCGAAGTGGCTTTGGATTGAGGAGTGGCTTTGGAATGAATGTCACTTCAAATAAACAAATGAGAATGTACTATGGCGATACAAACACGAACGGTATTATGGTGATACAGTAGCGATCAACAGGTAGCCAAAACGCGTTCCAAGATTGCGGCTGTAATTTTGAATATTTTTTCGAGATATTTGGCACACGTATTCGTAATATAATAAAGAATGGCGGTACAGAGCCCAATTTGAAAAATATATTAATATGTGGAAATTACTCTGTAATTAAATACAATATTAAAAAAACGAGCCTGTACCGCCATTAAGAAGAACAAAAAAATACACTTTCTTCAAATAAACTTTTTTATCCGTTGCCTAGATTTTGTGTCATTTTGGAACTACTAATGAAATAAAAAATTTTAGTAGTTCCAAAATGACACAAAATCTAGGCATCGGATAAAAAAGTTTATTTGAAGAAAGTGTATTTTTTTGTTCTTCTTAATGGCGGTACAGGCTCGTTTTTTTAATATTGTATTTAATTACAGAGTAATTTCCACATATTAATATATTTTTCAAATTGGGCTCTGTACCGCCATTCTTTATTACATTACGAATATGTGTGCCAAATATCTCGAAAAAATATTCAAAATTACAACCGCAATCTTGGAACGCGTTTTCGCTACCTGTTGATCGCTACTGTTTCCTCTTATGCAAGGAGACACTAGTATCTCTCCTAAACTATTCACCACTTTATTACAGAGTGCTGTGAGAAAAAATAATTGGGAAAATATTGGAATTAACATAAATGGGGAGTTTCTGAACAACTTGAGGTTTGCAGATGATATAGATACCTCCTTATTGCAGACGGGATAAAGCATGCCTAATAAATCTTTAGATCAGGTATGTACTTCAAAAGGAACGTCTTTGCTCAGTTTTACTCCCAGTTTTCACGGGTGGAGCATAAACATTGACCCTTACCAGAAACGTAATCAATGAAATACAAGTGGCACAGAGAGCAATGGAGAGGTCAATGTTGGGTTTACCCCTCAGAGATACAGTTTCAAATCAAATAATTAGAACTAAAACTGGTGATACAGACGAAGGTAAAAGAATCACTTCATCCTGAGGTGGGTTAAAGGACACAATGGAAACAAAGGCAACTGCATTACTGACCAGTTAGCTAGGAAGGCAGCAAACCTAAGGCTATTAGAGCCTGGTGATCTTTTTGGCTGGTCGACTACAATAATCGCGGAAATTGCCATATGTCACTCCCACACGCAAACCGTGAAAAGATGGGAGGAAGGGCAGGATGTAGACTAGCCAAGGTAACACTAAGAAACCTTGGGAAGTCAGCATCAGAAAAGTACTTGGGAATGACCAAGGAGAAACCTACGCTTGACAATTTTTTTAACTGTCCATTGTCAACTTAGCAAACACCTCCACACACTGGCGCTAGTAGACACACCTCTATGCAGGAAGTGCGGTTGAACGAGACGACGAAACTGTGGTTGGAGCATGTCCTATGTGAATGTCTTCTTCTTCTTCTTTTTATATAGACATTACTCTGTCTGTTTTTCAATGTGCCTCCAGTAAGTTGTCATTCCATCGTTTTCGTGGTCTTCCCACTGATCGTCTTCCTATTGGGGAACCGTCTCTCGCCGTCCTTACTACTCTATTTGTTGTCATTCGGCTTATGTGGTCGTTCCGTTCTACTCTTCTGCTTTTCACCCAGTTATTAATGTTGTCCACCTTGCATCTCCTTAGTACATCTGCACTTCTAGCTCTATCCCACAGCGTCTTACCATCGATTTTTCGCAATGTTTTCATCTCTGCTGTTTCTAGCATTCTTTTTGTCCTTTCTGTATCAGGTCGTGTTTCTGCCGCGTATGTCATTATTGGTCTGATGACTGTTTTGTAAATTCTGCCTTTCACTTCTTTTCCGATGTTTTTATTTCTCCATATTGTTTCATTCAGGCAACCTGCGGCTCTGTTTGCTTTATTCACCTGATCTTCCACTTCTGTTTCGAGCTTTCCGTAACTGCATAGTGTGATGCCTAGATATTTAAACTCCATGACTTGTTCTATTATTTGACCCTCCAGCTCTAATTTACACCTTATTAGATCTGCTGTTATAACCATGCATTTAGTCTTTTTTGGGGAAATTAACATGTTAAATTTTCTACCGGTTATATTAAGTTCGTGCAGCATACGTTGTAAATCATCTTCACTTTGAGAGATTAGTATTGCGTCGTCTGCATAGCAGATTATTTTAAGTTGTTTTTCTCCCATTTGGTATCCTTTTTTTGTTCTTACTTTTTTTATTATTTCGTCCATGATCAGGTTGAACAACAGAGGACTTAGGGAATCTTCCTGTCTTATCCCATTACCAGCTTCAATTGGGTCAGTTAGTTCTTCATCTACTTTTACTTTTATTGTGTTGTTCTGGTTGATATTTTCCATCGTTTTAATTATTCCTAGAGGTACCTCTCTTGCGTACAATAAATGGATAACGTCCTTTAATTTTACCCTGTCAAATGCCTTCTTAAGGTCCACGAAACATAAGTATGCCGGTTTGTTGTATTCTAACGATTTTTCTTGAATCTGCCTCATTATAAATATAGCGTCGGTGGATGATCTTCCCGACCTAAAACCTTGTTGTTCTTCTGCTAATGTTATAATTTTATTCAGTTTGTTTGTTATTACTTTGGTCGTTAATTTTAGTGTTGTGTTTAATAAATTAATTCCTCTGTAATTATCCGGGTCCGATCTTTAACCTTTTTTGAAGAGAGGTATTAGGATGCTTGATCTCCATTCTTGCGGTATTCTGTTTTGTATCTATGTGAATGTCCGGAGAATTATTGTCAATACGAGAGTATGCGTTCGGCGAACCCTAGCCTACACCTGCCGACATAAAAGAGATGTCCCCTTTTGTTTTGTCCACCTTCCTGGAAATGGAAGGATGGACAATGAGCTAAGGATGACAGCTCTCTGGGAGGATGCACAATGGGTCAGTTGTGGCCTAGGTGCTGTGGGACTTGACTCGTCCTCCCTACTCTACAGATGCAATCTTTTATTTGTTCCTGCACAAAATTTCTCATTGTTCAGATTTGCTTTTAAAATAAGATGTACCTACACCTGAGAGACATAGCTAGTAGAAGTTTCAACAATTGGCACGCAAAATATAACTAGTGCTTCCACTGTCATACGTTGGTTGGTATATTGTCATAACATTCTGCAGGTGTTGTTGCAACCAGACATTTAAAGGTCAATTAACGTTTTTTATTTTACAATTTATTGAAAGTCTTCTAAAAACTAGAAAATAGACGGTTTCGTTTTGATTTAAATCTGTCTCCTGCCATATCCGATAGCTATTTCTAGGTCTAACCGTTGTCAAGGAGGCTATACAAGAAGACAAATTTGCATAAAAAACTTCCGATCTTCCCGGTAAAAAATAAAACTATTTATACCGTAGTAAGGTTAGAACGCCCGCTAACGGGGAATAAGTGAAATGAATGTCGACTCGATTCAAGTTCTCTGTTACCCCAGATATGAAAATATCAAAATTTTGATATTTTGATAATCAAATTTGGGTTAATATTTTCATATCTGGGTTAACAGAGAACTTGAATCGAGTCGACATTCATTTCACTTATTCCCCGTTAGAGGGCGTTCTAACCTTACTACGGTATAAATAGTTTTATTTTATACCCAGAAGATCGGAAATTTTGATGTAAATTTGCCTTCTTGTATAGACTCCTTGACAACGGGTAGACCTAGAAATAGCTGACGAGATATGGCAGGAGACAGATTTAAATCAAAACGAAACCATAAAATAAAAATGTATACCATTTTTATTCAGTTGCAATGCGAAGGCAAAACAATCTTATTTTTCACTTAGAACAGGGAGCGCAGTCCAGCACTCTGAATCGACGATTTTCGACTCTTATTGGAGTCATCATCTGAGAGGCGTAGGCCTGCTGCTCTGCTCGAAGTGACCAAATCATGAAAGTTTATCCCCACATTGTAACTGACGTGTATGGATTAGGTGACTAGCGTCATCTGGTTCTGTGAGATCGCATGTTGGAATATTTTCCTAGGGGCGCCTTTTGATATTTTCATATCTGGGTTAACAGAGAACTGGAATCGAGTCGACATTCACTTTACTTCTAAAAACTGTTTAAAAAAATATTAAAATGTTTTGCTGCTGCTATAAAACAAATCTAAATTTAAGTCATAATAATAAAAAATTTATGGTTGATGTCTGGACTAAAATATAATGTATACATGTAGAACTGTACAAAAATACAGTTGGTAAAGTATTTTAATTTATGTCTGTAAAGAAACATTTATTTAACTAAAGTTATACAATTCTGAAGGAGTCTCAGAGAAACGCCGTGAATAAAATATAAAATATCATAAAAGTTTAATATCTCCGCAACGGAATATTTCCCCAGCTTGTATCAGAAAAGAATAATTCTGGAAATTAGAAGTCTACCTTTATTGTGCTTGCGAAACATTTCATAGAAATATTTTATTGCTTTTGTTATGCTCCTATAAAAGTTTCGGCGGCGTCAGTCTATCAGTCAACAAAAAAATACATTGTTGGAAGTTTTTACATTTTATAATGTTGCCTAGTGCAATATACAGGCAGAAACTAGGATCATAAACTTGGGATACTACGGTCTACAATTCTGATCACCGTCATGTAATGGCAACATCCTATAGGCAGGGTATAAAAAGTTTTCATATAATGTAATAAAACTCTGCGTTCCGTTTGTTTATAAATGTGTTCATATTGTGCACTTACGATATACGATACTCTGATACTGTTGAATGGGACTGCAACTGCGTTTTTCACACAATAACCGGGAGATAAAAACTTTTACAATAGAATATGTTGACATAAACATTTATTAACTATGGACGATTCAACTTTTTTTATTAGAAAAATGTTACAATGGATGCTACGGAAGCTGCAAAATTCCAATACCGAGGCTATTAAACTGTTATTGCTTACAAATAATATTAAGGTATTAAATAAACAAATAAAAATATTAAAACCTGATCTTTATTTCTACATGTACAAAATGGAAATCATGCATCTGCATCACAAAATTTATTGATCTGTTAAATTTGTTTAACAAATATTTTGTATATTTAGAAATACATATATGTATGGGAAATACTGATTTTGCCATCCAAGGTAAATGTATTAATCAAATCTTCAAAATTAACCTAATAATATTTTTCTGTCATAAAGGGTGTCCAGAAACTTTCCTGACAAACCAAGACCGGAGATTTCTCAGATAATTTTAAGACAATCTGACCCAATTCATCTTCTCCGAAAATGCTTCATACGGGAGCTACATCTATTTGAAGATAGCGCCTTGTAATTATTTTTTTTTAATTCTTAAAGTTAGAAGCTTCTTCTAAGCTAGAAGCTTCTGGTTAGAAAAATGAAAACTGGTACGCCTGTTTATCTTCCAGAGATAAATCGATTCCAGCAATTTTAAATTTTTTGTACCGCGCATTGGCGCCCTTTTTGGGTAGGGTATCGGTTATTTTATCGTATAACTTTTAAGCATTTTTTATACTTTAAGGATATCGTATAACTGTTAAATTGGGAGGTACTAAAAGGTACTCTTGATTTAAGTCGGTAGGATGTACCGTTTTCTAGAAAAATCGATTTGAAACTTGTTTTCAGAAAATCGTTTTCTGAATTTGAAAATAAATAAAAAAAACGGTGTAGTTTACCGACTTAGAGTAAGAGTAACTTTTTGTACTAAAATACCTCATAATTTAATAATGTAGTGTCAAAAATTATTAAAAATTAAAAACAAAATAGTTGTGCGATAAAATAACCATTGCACCACCTAAAACGGACGCATATGACCTGTGCTACAAATTCGCAATTGACGAAATCGATTCATCTCTGGAAGGTAAATAAACGTACCAGTTTTCGTTTTTCTAAGTAGTTTTTTTTGGAAATTTTTTTCAAATTAAAAAAAACGAAAAATTTTTAAATTAATTTGTCTAGAAAACGGTGTATTCTACAGACTAAAAGTAAGACCTTTTAGTACTAGAATACCTCACAATTTAATAATCCAGTGTCAAAAATGCTTAAAAGTTAAAGCAAAAAAAAATTTGCCTTAAAAAAACCGTTGCCCTACCCAAAACAAACGCTTATGACCGGTACTAGAAATTCGCAATTAATGGAATTAATTTATCTCTGAAAGAGAAATAGGCACACCAGTTTTTATTTTTCTATTTCTCTATAATATGCTCTCTATATTTCTCTTCTATATCTCTAAGCATTTTCCAACTAGGTAGATTGGGTTAAATTTTTTTAAAATTATCTGAGGTATCTCAGGTTTTCGTTTGGCAGGAGAGTTTCTGGACACCCTGTATAAGCAATTTTGCTTGTTGATTTGCGCGTTGTTGCCTCTATGGAAGATTAGTCACTGCGTCTCTTGCGCTGTAAGCCTACACTTTTTCTACCACTTGGTGATTATGTCCCTTGCTATTTTAACGACTTGTCTTTTTACCAATATACTGATGTGATTGTTCCATTCTTTTTTTCTATTTAGTGTCCATTCGTCTATACCCTGTACATTACATTGTTCTGATCTCGTCACTCCATATTCGATCTCTCAGCGTGTTTCCTGTAATCTTTCTGAGTATTCTTGCTTCTGCTGTTTCCAGCAGTCTCTGTGTTTTCGCTGTATCGGGTCTTGAGTCTGATGTGTAAGTCATTATGGGTCTTATACAGTCTTTACAGATTCTTGATTTCATTGCACATTTAATGTATCGGTTACGCCATATAGGACGTATACAGTGATGAGCGCGCTTATAACCGGCAATAACGCAAAAGATGGAAAACATATTAAGTTGTGACATAAAAAGAAATGAAACTAATAGAGTTGGGAAATTTATCGATAAAAACCTATAAATTTACATTCTATTTATTGTTTCCCACCTTTAGACGTATCGGACGAGGTTGGCCACTGCCACTGTGACAGTGACAATTTTAGTTGACATACTCCTCTTATACGTCTAAAGGGGGGAATCAGTAAATATAATGTAAATTTATAGGTTTTTATCGCTAAATTTTACACCTCCACTTGTTTTATTTCTCTTTATCTCACAACTTAATATGTTTTCCATACTTTGCGTTATTTTGCCCGTTATTAGCGCGCTCATCACTGTATATTAAGGCATGCGGTTAATCTATTTGCTCATTTTCCTGATCTCTTACTCATTTTTCAACGTCTTCATAGCAGGAGAATGTAATCCCTACGTACTTTATTTCCATTACTTGTGCAGTGCTAACTCCATCGATTTCCAGTCTACCTCTGATTGGTTCTTTATTGATTACTATTATTCTAGTTTTCTGAGCTCAAAATTGTCATGTTAAAGACTTTTGCTCTTGTTTTAAATCTGTAAACTAGTCTTTGAAATCTTCACTTCGGTCTATCAATATTGCATTTATTTATAGGTTCCGTATTATAGCTGTCAATCTATTGCGTCATACATCTTATTATTTTTACACAATTTTCAATTGTTTATATTTTCTCACTTAATTCTAATCTTGTTGTATCTTTTAGGCAAGCGTCCACAGACCCGCATCGTACGCAACCGATTTTAGTTTGCCTTGTACAAAAACTTATGTAACTGCGTCCACTGATCCGCATCGTACGGATCGCATCATCGGCAATGCCGAAAGGATGCTTCGAGAGGCAACTTTTGCGATGCGTGCCGATGAATCATTCGGAATGCCGATCAGTGGACGCACCCCACGCGCTCTGTTCGGAATTTCGCTTGGTCCAGTGGGAGCTAATCTACGGCTATTTGCATTTGACGATCGTCTTCTTCGTAATGAAACAAGTAAACTCAGTTTTAACTTTTATTTTATATAAAGGTATATTCAGGAAACAATATTGCAGTCCATGATAAGTTGACCACGGGGATTAAAATATCATAAATATTACTCATTTTTCATGTTTATAGGTCTTTTTTAAGATATCTTGAGTATCCAACTATGAAAATTATTCTCGTTAAAAAAACAATACATTTTTCAATCTTAATACAATGAACTTTAAAAAAAATTGTTTTTATTTGTTTAAATGGTAGGTACATCCTGTATATTAGTATTACATTTTGTAGTAAATATTACAGGCTTTCTTTTGATATCAGGTTGGTTGTATGTACCTAGTATGTTTCGTTTTGTAGATATTTAAAAAAGAACTATATATTTTACATTTTTGCGGATTTCTTATTACTACACAGATACATTAAAATATCATATTTACCATACTAATAAATGTAGTTAATATGCATAAATTAATTATTAAATTAAATAAACAACGAATTTTAAAGTCTACCTTAGTAATTTTTCTAACCTAGCAGGTAGTGGCGTCGGCAATCCGATCGCTGCCGATACAGTGGACAGAGTATAAAAAATTAATCCGATGCGTACGATGCGTCCGATCCGTACGATGCGGACCTGTGGATGCTTCCCTTTAATCCTGTTTGAAGTAGGTAACTAGTGTCGATGTATCACTAGCCCAGGGGACCGACGAAAGGTACTCTTTGAGGTACGGTGAACGGCTCCTATCATTTTTAGAAATGAAAATATCGTTGTTGGTGATGAGAATCTAACTCGCACTCTCTGGCTTATGAAGTCAGTACACTAAACCAGGTGAAAACTGCGCAATACGAAAAAACGACCCTTATTCAAAAAAAAGAATGTGTGTGTACTTTGTACGCACGTAAGAAGATATTCTTCTATTATATAATAGGTAATTTAAACGAAGTAAATATACTTAAAAGGTTATTTGTACTTATTTTATTTAAAAATCAAACTAACTTTCTTATCTACCACTTTCAAAAAAGAAGAATATCTTCAAAAATTATATAATAATATACTTACAATCATAAAATCTATAAAAAAAAATAAAAAAATAATAACTTGCTTGGGGCTCGAACCCACTTCACGTCTACCGCGCCGTACGAAAGTTGACGGCATTTCAAACTGCACCAAACTCTCGTATACGTCATGTTTCCAAACTGCACCAAACTCTCATACACAAACTAAACGTTTACAGCATAAATTTATATGAATTTAATAAAATTATTAGTTTGATTTTTGTCGAAATAAAATACAACAAAATATAGACGATAATAATATATGAGATGAAGATTTGTAGAAAGTTTGTTCGTAATCAGATTATGTAAATTAAAGCATTGCCTACTAATAGGTAACTACATTATTTTGTTTACATTTTCCAAATAGATAGGTATTGGAACTATTAGGTATTTCCAACTGAAACATTTAGAATTACGTATCTGCGGCTTTTCAAAACTATTTAAAAAGTCACTATAATTATAAATTTGATTTTATTTCTGTCTACACATCAATAAAAACTAATATTATACAATATTTTTGTTTGCCGATAACCTCCATATTGAACAATTATTGACAGATCATATCAAAATTTCAACACCCAATCAGAGCCCGTATAACCACTAATACCGTACTGTCGGTGTGCGCATGCGCGGGGATCAATCAAATTTTACCCTCAATCGATTCGCCGCTAAAGAAGAATATCTTCAAAAATAAATAATATTCTCACTAACATATATTTTGTTAAAAGTTACATTTTGAATTTCAAATGTAACTTCTTTTTGACCGCAAATTTAACCGGGCTTTTCTTATCTAGCTTTACGAGAAATTAAGTTAGTATCTAAAGTTGACTTTACTATGGAAAAGTAGTCTATTTCACTGTATACACCATTTTGTATAAGTAAACACCTTATATACACACACACGTAGTAGAGTTTATTACTTGAAAGCAATAAAAACACCATAACTTTGATAATGACGTCTAGGAACACCTATATTGTAAAATACGTTCGGTATCAATAAAAAATTTATTTGACACTAAAATGTGTTACAATAAAAATATAAATGGCATTTCCTACAGTGTTGCAGGCAACTAGTTTTATACATTAAAGGCAGGAAACTTCATGGGGGATAATTAAAATTGGTATAATTACTTCTAAAATTTCACGCTATTCAATTAATTTCGTATATAATACAATGTGACATATACTATATTCAATGTTAAAACCTGGTATAGAAAATATGAAAGAATCAGAAGGAGAGATGAACATAGCGGCGAGATGAGAGCTGGATACATGAAATCTGTGGTATTCGTCTGTAACACAATTTTTTAAAAGCATTCAACTTCTTCGTAGATGCCTCCGACAAAGTCCAAGTCTTCACTTCGTGTAACAAAACCAGATTTATATTGTATACTTCTACAATTACCTAAGAACAGATTAGCTCATTAACATTCAGCTCAGCTTTGTTCGAAATTTATAGTCAAGAAAACAAGGGATCATTCCATAAAACAGGTAGATCGTCTGTTTATGGAATTTTATATCTCGAACAGTAGCACCCCGGTGAGTAGAATATTAATGAGCATCTTAGATAGATTGTAGAACTATATGTAGCTTAGCTGACATTTTGTTAAAAGTCCGAAGTCTCGACTAATAAAAATTAGATTCATCTTAATGAATGCTTGAATAATCAAAATTACCAGGAAAATGAGAAATCGTCTGCAGAAAATTGGCAAGAGTTCTAAACAAAAATCATTGATAAAGGAAAAGAAACAGTGCCATACACAAAAAACTGAAACGTAATAAAAAACTGAAACATGAATTAAACTCTATAATGTAACCAAGAATGTGAAAATGCACTCGAACAGAGAAACAAGGCATATCAAGATTATAACTGTAATCGATCTGAAAAACCGGATATATTTATCGAAATACGAAAACACACATCCAAATTACTGAGACAAAGCAAAAGAAAATTAGTAAACTAAATAGGCCTTGGCCTTCCCCAAATCTTTCCATATCTGTCTGTTCTTGGCTGCGTTTTTCCAGTGAGTTCCTGTAGCTTATACAATATCGTCATTTCATCACATCTGAGGTCTTCCTCTTCTTCCTGTCTATAGTCTCCAGTTTTGTATTTCAGCATTCCATATTTTGTTTTTCTGTCTCGCATTGTGACCCGCGAATCTCCACTTTAACCCTGTTATATGTTCAGTTACATTTTTTACTTTTGTTTTCTCTCTTATCCATTTGTTTGATTTTTTTGTCTTGCAGTTTTATTCTCAATATGGATCTTACCATTTTTCTCTTTGTTAATTTTTTAGTTATTTTTAGTGAGTTATTTTTTTCTTTGTTAATGTCCATGTTTCTGAGCCATACGTTAGAACAGGAAGGATGCACTGTTCAAATACACGGGTTTTTAGGTAGTGTTGTATCTTTGTGCTTTTTAGTATCCATCTTAACTTTGCAATCGCTACCCACGCCAATCTGATTCTTCTTTGTACTTCAATTGTTTGGTTCTCTTTATTAGCTTTGAGTAAACTAATAGATGGAATCAAATCACTTCTTGATTTGATCAGTTGGTTGTTACAACTGCACTCGTTGGACCACGTCCATGATTTCGAGCGTGGATCTGTGTTTTCCTTAAAAATTGTTCAGCAACGACATAGTACCATATTAATTATGAAATTTATTTCTTTAATCATGTAGTTGGCTAGCTTCAATTACAAGTTGGCTGTCATGTGGCTAGTTTTAATTACTATTATGTTGTTCTGCAGCTATTTATTTATTACTATATGTATAGACGTATTTCATTGTGGATGCTAAGATAAGACTGAAAACGTTCTGAAAGTTTATAAATCCATTTCGGATATATTTTAAAATTTTTAATAAATTTATACCATTTTACACAAGAAGTTTTCACTTCCTAGTAAGTTCTAAAAAAATCCATTTGATCTTTACTAGATACTTTTTATTTTCTATTACTAGTTGCAATGGAAAATTCATCAAAATCTGCAACTTTATCATCATCAACGTTTCGAACATTAAATACATTGAAATTACTTTTTAAAATAAAGTGTCTGGATAGAGAAAAGTTCATCCGTTTATGTTTTTTACTTATTTCACGTTCGATACAAATCCCTCTGGATGGCAATTCAAATATTTCTTTGATTTTTCATGCAGACTTCGTTAACGTATAAATTCCCGTTTTTCGATCGTATCCGGTAATAAACTATAAACCTTAAATTAGATAGATGGAGTGTAGCGAGTGTAGCGATTTGGAATCGGAATCGCAGCGAGCTATGGGGACAAATCCCAAAGCGCGAACGGTTATTGCAGATTAACATCCTGTGCATTGTATTAATGCTGGAAATTATAAA
Source organism: Diabrotica virgifera virgifera (assembly GCF_917563875.1). NCBI lineage: Eukaryota > Metazoa > Arthropoda > Insecta > Coleoptera > Chrysomelidae > Diabrotica > Diabrotica virgifera. Next base: position 113,205,802 of record NC_065449.1, read on the forward strand.
CCTACACATGATAGATAGAGAAAATTTGATTTTAAAACTGTCCTATCTATATTGGATGTTGCTTAATATACGACGCAATCTAGCGTTGTTATTACATGGCGTGAGAGCGGGGCCTACCTGTACTCTACTCTCCACGCCACACCGCTATACACATACATATGCATGGAAACATTGATTGCCAATTTACAGCTCTAATATATTAGTCCCTGATTGAGTTTTGCTGTAAAATAGGAATAATGCTGACGTACAGCCAGTGTGCACATTATTATGGAGCTTAAACTTTGATTAATTCGACGGACGAATTGCGACGACGCCGCCATTGCTGTTTCCCTTCAACCACTTCGTCTTCATTTGCCCACGAATGTGTGTGTATATGTGAATGTGAATATATACCAGACAATTCGGATCTATGACTGATGTGTCTTTGTCATGGAGATGTATTGGTGTGTACATTCATGCTATTCTACGAGATTTGCTTTGGTTTATTGGATATAGACGATGACGGTGACAATTTCACACCATTTTTAATTACAGACTACTCACAAGTTTAACCTTTCAATTTATGGGATGAATAAATGTTTTTCATCTAAACATAGCTTTAAAAGTTATGCATCAACTAAAATTATGCTCATTTTCAAAGTTCATTTTTTCATGAACAGATTAACGGATTCAGCTATTTTTTTTATTATTTTATATTTTTCTTTGGTATTTACACACTTGCACAAAGGTTTACTCAAACTCCTTTTTTGTACTTATACCAGGTGGAAGAAAAGAAATGTTTTCCATATGTTAAGTTTGAGACACCCTGTAGGGAGGAAATGGTACAAAGGTATTACAATACTATTACAATACATCAAAATTGTGTTGTAGTCCCATACTTAGTGAACATTTTGTTTTTTTTTAGTTTCTCTGATATCTTTAATACCAAAGAAACTAGACGGTTTTACTCTTTAATATGTGTTTTATCTGACGACCTGCGAAACGTGACGAGGGCATGTCTTATCATACACTAAGATGAAATTATTTCCCATATTTATATAGTACGAAAGGAACAAAGTGTTCAAAGCAATAAAATTTGTGCAATGTACCTCTCGCTATTCAAAAAGCCTCCACAGAGACACTTACTCTCAAGGAAATTCCACTCCAAACCATCACAGAGCCTCCATTAAACAATCTCGTCTCTCTTATGTTGCGCTGTGCATACTGCTCACTCGGTCGAAAAATAACTCTTAAGGTTTCAACCAGAATTGTTAACGTTATGTGCCTTTCTGTTTATAACAGTTTTTTAACTGTTATATTTTATTGTTAATTTAGTTTTGTTTCAGTTAAATCACGTCATGTTAAAGAATAAAACCGTCTATTTTCTTTGTTTCTAAAGATATCAAAGATATTCAAAAAACAAAATGTTCACAAAACATAAGACTACAATGCGATTTCGATGTATACTCACACTTATACCTTGTCCTCACTACAGGGTGTCTTAAACTTAACATCAGAAAAACACCCGGTATAAGTTTAAAAAGAAGTTTGAGTAAACCTTTGTACAACTGGATAAATACCAAAGAAAAATCTAAAATAATAAAAAAAATTAGCTGAATCCGTTAATCTGTTCACGAAAAAATCAACTATGAAAACGAGCATAGTTTTAGGTGATGCATAACTTTTGAAACTATGTGTATATTATTGTGGACATTTAACTCATAATGACTATGACTAGAAGCAAATAAAAATTGTGAACAAGTTTTAAAACCTGGGTTCCTGGTTAAAATCAGAGTTAGATCCTAAATTAGATGCTATAATTTTAGATCGCGAGTCGAGCAAGCAAGATCAGCATTTAACGAGATGAGTAATGTATCACACATCAACTTACGTTTATTATACGTTTCATTCATTGCTCTGTTGTAAAACTTGGGCATTCAAATTAAATACTTTAAGATATTTAATGCCTGGTTGCACCAACAGATCTTAAGCTCCAGCTTAGCTAAGCTCTACTTATAGATAGGGCCTCCTTGAGTATCACTTACGTTGCACCATAATTTTAGATTCTTACCTTATTATCAATTGAACGGCGTTATGCATAACTCGACCAAGCGCCATTTCTTTAATATCGAGATAACAGCGGATTTTGGTGACACATAGCTAAAACTATCTTGGAAAAAATCCCTGTTATTGTCACCTTAACGGTTACTAAGAAAAACAAAATTAAACCAAGCGACATTAATCCACTTACCATTAAGCGACCATTAAGCAACCAAGAAACGAAAAACTTTGAAGCCATTTATCTCAAAACTATGTTTTGGCGCTTGGTCGAGTTATGCATAACGCCGTCCAATTATATCTATTATTATATTATGGTATTTTTATTGTAATATATTATATTTGTATTATATTAATTCTTATGATATTCTCGACTTAAGCTTAAGATCTGTTGGTGCAACCGGGCATTAGAGCCTTTTAAATGTATCACATAAATCAGGAGGTTCTTTAAAAGCTTAATAAAGAAGAAGAGTTCATTTCTAACAGTAAAAAATAGCTTTCCTTGGCCATGTCATAAGAAACAGTAGACTGGCTTTGAAATCGTAGGAGAAGTGAAGGCCAAAGGGGAATAGGAAGATGAAAGTATTCTTGGTTGGAAAATATAAGAGATTAGGCTGGTTTGAACTTACATTCTCTGTTTCGCGCTCACATCGAAGATACCCATCACTTCGCTGAGATTGTGCCAACCTCCAATAGAGTTTTTGTAAGAACTATTCTCAATTAAAACCACAAAATATAGATTTTATATTGGAAAAGTGATACGTTCATTAAATTTTTTTGACAAACTTTATTTTATGCTTACTTCTTGTACAGTTGGAATTAATTTTCAAAAAGTTCTGAATATATAAAAGATAAAAGTAAACGACAGTTATGTTTCCTTTCGATTCGAGAGCTCATCTTTCTCTAAGAGATGTCGCTACAGCGTCTTAAAAGTGAATTTTAATATTATTTTTATCATTCCATTTAAATACGCAGTTTATTTTTGTCTTGCTTCAGAGGTGTTCACGTAGCCCTACTGAAGACGTCTAGAGACAGAAACAGCTCTCTAGGGATGATGGATATCCTCTGAATAGAAAGGAAACATAAACTGCCGTTCGGACGTTCGTTTTTCGGACCTTTTCCTAGACGAGTAAGACGAAATGTGATTGCATATTGTAGAATCATTTTCGCTTTCTTTATTCGTCGTCTCTTGGCTTATAAATTGTAAAAGTCAGATATAAAGGATGTTATCAGAAAGTGGTTCCAAGAAAGGTTTCAGATCTAAAGCATTATTTATTTTTTTAATTTTATTTTAATAATGAATTTTGTATCTGGGACCTTTTTTCTCTTTTTTTAAAAATACATATTTATATTTCACAAATAAATGAACAAAAATGTTTAACTTAAATTGCTCTTGGAATATTAGACTAACTGAGGCCTTTACAAACAATTTATAATTGCCTTAAAATTACTTCATCGGACCATTAAAATAAATTTACTGTAAATAATATTCTCATCTTACAATTTAAAGTTGTTATATTATATTCCAAAACCCTAGAGTAGAAAACAAAAGCAGTATTAAATAATAAAATACAAAATACATTCCTAATTGCTGAAATAATTCAAAAACGATATCACTCAGCGTTGTAAACAATAACAGGATTAAAAACAAATCAAATATTGTTATAACGGTTCCAATACAATGGAACTGACAATTCGTGCCGTATATTCGCCATGAGTATTTTGTCCTTTTGTGTAACTGACATGTTTTGCTATCTACAATGCTCAGGTATGCGATTAGCATTATGTGTTCCTATTATATTATTGAACCGTTCTGTAGGACCCCACTCAGAGCCGTTCGGTGTTACGTTATACCTACTACTGTGTTGTTTGTAACAGTATTAATATTAATTTAGTTATATTGCGATGTAATGTTACCATGCACCGGCAATATACCAAGAATATGCCACCTAAATGGAAACGAGCTATTTCTATATATTATGCACTGCCATGGCTGAGATCCCTCTTGTTTATGCTACATCTGGACTCAAATACATATAGACGTGCATTAATTACTGTTTAACATGACCCCAATACACTTTATACTATTTTTGCTGGGAATAAGCCACAATTTTGCATTAAAATAAGTTTATTTTTGACGTTTCCATTTTTCTGAAAAACGATTTTCGAATTGGAAACCGAAACGTAAAAATAATCTTATTTTAAAGAAAAATTGTGGCTTATTCTCATCAAAATAGTAAATATTAACATCTTACAAGAAAATAGCTTTAGAACGATATTCCGATATACCTAGTTTTATTTCGGTTTATTTGATTTCCCAAATAAAACAGTAAATTACATAATTTTACCACAGAAAAATAGCTTCAGAACAACACCTAGTTTTAATAGAAAAAACATAATATGATCAGAATATAAACAACACATGAGAATTTTCTATAAAACTCATTTCCATAAGATCAGAAAAACTTAATTTCAAAAACTTTTCATCCATTAAAAAAGTTATCTAACAATTTTACTTTATGAAAGAGCCCTAAAAATACCGATTAGAAAGATAAATCAGATATATTGGAGAAGGAAGTGGAATTCATCCCAAACGATACTGCGTTGATATTAGCGCACCTCCGCTCAAACAATGTTATTAGTCAAATTTTGAATTTAAAATTTTTTTTCCTGGGGTTTAAATAGGTCGATTTAAGCTAACTTACCTTAGCACAAAAGTTGATAATAACCGAAATACAGGGAGTCAAAATTAAACTTTTATTTTATTTTACTTCTTTTTTAATATTTCCTGACAGGCATGGAACAACAACACGAAATTTGGTAAGTGGTGCTAGTACTGTACACCCTACTAAATTATGTTAAACAAACGTTTCTGGCTACTACCAGAGGCGCACGACGGGGGAACGTGAATAGTCGACCCTTCCCAAATTCTACGCCACTGACGTAATTTCTATTTTAGTGCAATTTTTTGATTCTCCAATACTGTCTATGTAAAGAACATACCCTTCATTCGTAACGATAAAGCCGTTAGTTTTCGAGATATTTGAAGCTAAAAACGAAGGAGCATTATAATACATTAATCAAAATAAGTGTGCCTTTTCATTTCTAACTGCACATATCTCGAAAACTAATGACTTTATCATTACGAATTAAGAGTATATTATTTGCATAGAAAGTATTGGAGAATCTAAAAATTATGCTAAAATAGCAGTTTCATCAGTGGCGTAGAATTTGGGAAGGGATAACCATTTACTTTCCCCTGTCGTACGCCTCTGGTATTAACCCGAAACGATTATTTAACATAATTCAGTAGGGCGTACAGTACCTACACTTTCTGAAAAGTATCATAAGGATATGTAAAACAGTTTTATAGTACCGGGCACACATAGTTCTTAAAGTTTTAAATAAAGAATAAATTGTTAAAAAAAAAGAATACTTTAAAATTATTTGACATATCCGTAACATACGTGGCAGAAAATGTAGGCACTATACACCCTACTAAATTATGTTAAATAATCGTTTCTGGCTACTACCAGAGGCGTACGACAGGGGAAAGTGAATGGTTGACCCTTTCCAAATTCTACGCCACTGATGAAACTGCTATTTTAGCATAATTTTTAGATTCTCCAATACTTTCTATGCAAATAATACACTCTTCATTCATAACGTAAAAGTCATTAGTTTTAGTCAAAAATAAAAAGACACACTTATTTTGATTAATTTATTATGCTCCTTCGTTTTTAGCTTCAAAGATCTCGAAAACTAATAGCTTTATCGTTACGAATGGAGAGTATGTTATTTACATAGAAAGTATTGCAGAATCAAAAAAATGCACTAAAATAGCAATTCCGCCAGTGGCGTACAATTTGGGAAGGGTCAAACATTCACGTTCCCCCGCCGTACGCCTCTGGTAGTAGCCAGAAACGTTTGTTTAACATAATTTAGTAGGGTGTACAGTACTAGCATCACTTACCAAATTTCGTGTTGTTGTCCCATGCCTGACAGGAAATACTCAAAAATAAATAAAATAAAAGTTTAACTTTGACACCCTGTATTTCGGTTATTAACAACTTTTGTACTAAGGTAAGTTAGCTTAAATCGACTTAACCTCGGGAATCTGAAGTTAGGCCTTGGCCCATTCTTTACCAAACACCCTGTATTTATGAGAGAGATTAATATAGATATGAGCCAAGATAGGGGTTTATATTGTTCTGAAGCTATTTTTTTGTGCCATTTCAGTTATCTTCCTATGCTGTTTATCGGTATTTTCTTCTTCTTCTTCTTGTGGTGCTGTCTCCTTTAGCGGACGTTAGCGACTACACTGGCAAATATGTCTTTGTCCAATGCAGCTCTAAACAAAGATGTTGAATCAAGGCCAGTCCAGTCTCTGATGTTTCTAGGCCATGAAAGCTGGATGATCAGTTGCGGGAGGCGGTACTTTTCGTTTCCATTAAATGTCCCAGGTAGCAAAATTTTCTAACTTTGATTATCTTCAGAAGCTCCCTATCTGTATCTATTCTCCTCAGAACATTTTTGTTGGTGGTGTGGGTTGTCCAAGGTATTTTCAAGATTTTTCCATAAAGTCAGAGTTTTAATGCTTTTAACTTATTCATCAGCGTCATGTTGAGTGCCCAGGCCTCCGTACCATACAAAAGTATTGACCATACATAGCAATGCAGAAAACGACATCTAAGGATGAGCTATCGGTATTACTTAACATTGGTAATTATTGAGACTTACGAAAGAAGTCATCACTGTTAGTAAGTCGAGGATATATCATTTATGTTTTAAAATAATTATAATATACGTAAAATTAGACTTAATTATTAATATTGAGAGTAAACTAAATTTAGGATCAAATACTTACCACGTCGGGATAGTATCATGAGTTTTTTTCTGGTCTTCGCATAAAAATTAATAAACACAATGCAGGAGCAATATAATAGCAATATAACGAACTGTTAAATAATTGATGGATTCGACCGTTACTTGATGGAAGTTCATTTTATCTCACAGTAAAACACTGAAAAACGTTTGTTTTTCTATACTTCCACAAAGTTTATTACAACTATGTTATTACTACAACTGTTTCGGCAAAGTGCCTTTCTCAAGTTGAGAAAGGCACTTTGCCGAAACAGTTGTAGTAATAACATAGTTGTAATAAATTTTGTGGAAGTAAAGAAAAACAAACGTTTTTCAGTGTTTTATTGTGAGATAACAAACTGTAAAAAAGCAGTAGTTATTGTAACACAAAGTTTAGCTTTTATCATTATTTACTTAATAAAAATCTCTCCATTTAGTTTACCTTCTTATAATAAATATTTTTTTGAATCTAAGAGTTTATAACAATCTTTTGAATACTTTCGAGAGACGGTTCATTGAATTAAATTGTAAAAGGATAACTTGATAGACCTGGATCCCGTACCAAAAAAAAGTTGATTATTAGCAAGCTGAAAATTTGTTAATAGTTTAACGGTGTCTAGTCGGACAAACTTTGATGTATGAGAACACTGGAACAGGAGAAGTTTTAATTGTGGAACAGGTTAAAAATTTGGAACGTCAGACTACGAAAACGTTCCATATATTTTGTCGGACAGAACTTCCAGTTAATTTGTTACCATTTCATTAAACTCTCACGCAAAAATCAGACTGGTGTTTATCACCAACTGGGCATTTTAATGAGTGGAACACGAAGAACATGTCAAATGACAGGAATCATGTTGGTTAGTAATAGCAGTCTGATTTTTGCATGAGAGTTTAATGAAAGGGTAACAAATCAATTGGATGTTCTGTCAGACAAAATACATGGGACGTTTTCGTAATCTGATATTCCAAATTTTTAAACTGTTCCACAATTAAAACTTCCCCTGTTCCAGTGTTCCCGTACATCAAAGTTTGTCCGACTAGACACCGTTAAGCCATTAACAAATTTTCAGCTTGCTATTAATCAACTTTTTTTTGGTACGCGGGATCCAGGACTATGATATGAATAAACTTTAATTTTGTAACTTACCACAGACAATGTAAATATACGACACCCTAAGTTATATAGGAAACTTACTTAGTGTTGCGATATGCCTACCAAACTTTAAAGGGATGATTTTGTTTAATAATTATTGTAGCTGAATCTCAATCGGTAAAACATCAAGACACTCTTTTCACTATCATAGCGCTAACACCGTTGTGTTAACACCACAATATCAGCCACAGGTTTACCCAAATTTCACACACATACACACATACAAGCACAACACACAGTTGGACAACGATACTGTTGATTGTTGATCATTTTTGAGGGTAATCTGACAACGGCCCGTAGCTGAGCCTGTGGCGGCGAGCCGACAGTCAGTTCGCGGGGTACGCGGACGCTAAACAGCACAAATTTAGCTGCATCAATCATCGCTGTTTTACCGGCAGAGATTACAGACCCATCCGGCACTCTCTGTAATACGATCATCAGGCCCACAATCGCTCGATCAATCGATATAATGCAATCATTGTGTGTTAATTATGAAATACTATCGCAAAGTGTTGACCGCTGTTTGATTTCCGCCGCTATTTTAGTTCAAAATGTCATTTTAATACGGTAGTGTAGTGCGGTTGCCAGTTTTGACGGCTCACGGTTTGTAATATGATTATTTATTATAATTGCCGGTTTTATTGAGCTATTACCCTCGATTGAAATTAAACAAATTTATTGGCAACAAGCACTTTTATGAACTATTTTTCAAACTCGCGGATTTATTATCAATCCACAGCTCAACTTAAAGAGGAAGTAACCGATGGTTGCCACTATGTAAGATTTCGTGTAAGATATAAAGTAAGAAATGCGAAAATGGAGAATAAAGGACTAATAACAAAATAAGTTGTTTACATATAACGATTTAACTACTAAAATTTAACGAACTAAAATTCATATAAAAACAGCTCGAGTCATACGCAAAAACTTTTGAAAATTATTCTAATTTTGAAACAGACTGAAAATTAAAATAATCAAATAAACGAACAGAAAAGAACATCAGAAAATATTACCTTATGCAACCCCTCCATTATTATCTAAGAATAAAATTAAACATTTAACTGGAAAAAATCGCTTAAGTTAAGAATCATGGCCCTTGAATCGAAGTGTCCTGTAGACCTGGAGAAGTCCTGAAGATCTGGAGAATAGACAATGTAGATCTGGAGAAGTCACTTGAATTAAGATGTTATGCTTAAGTCCAATCACTGTAAGTTGTTGTTTTTATTTAGCATTAGTAGAATGAATTATTATGAGTACGTGTCTCGAAGAGACTAGACTTCTATTGAAAGACTCCTTAAATAGATCTGATTATTTGAGAAAACTAAGAAATTGTACTTCGACAAAAATATAAGATCTTCACAGTAACAATATCATCAACTTCTTCTTCTTCTTCGTCTAGCCATTCACGTCCACATCTGAACATAAACTTTTCAAGTCTTCCTTTCCATTGTTTTATATTGTACGCTACTTGTAGCCAATTTTTCCCAGCAGTCCGGTTTTGATCATCTGTCCATCTCATAGGAGGTCTGCCTCTGCGTCTTTTGTGTTGGTATGGTCTCTAGGTTAGAATTGTTCTATGCATTTGTTTAGATCGCTCCTAGCTACATGACCAGCGTATTCCCATTTCAATTTTAATGATGATTTTTTTTAATGATTTTTAATGATTTTGTACCATATCGGTGACTTTGTTTTCCTGTCCAAGTAATATGCCTAGCATTGACTCATGAGTATATTCACAGTTTTTTTGTGATTGTCCATGTTTGTGCCCCATATGTTAATATCGGAATAATGCATGCATCAAAAACTTTAGATCTAAGATGTTGTTGAATTTGTTGATTTATGAGCATATAGTTCAGTTTTCCGAATGCTGCCCATGCTAACTTTCTTCTTCGTTATTTCTTTCTTATTTCTTCCGTTTGAATTTCCCTATTTAGTATTATTTTTTTCTTAAATATCTTGGTTGCTGGTTCAATAATCAACTTGCTTATAAACAAGAAGTAAGGGCGAGAATAGAGATAGCCCGACAGGGGTTTATCAAAATGAAAAGCTTATTTTGTAACAGTAGCATTAGTATCAGCCTTAGATGTCATTTTCTGCATTGCTGTGTGGTCAATACTTTTGTATGGAACGGAGGCCTAGACACTCAACACAACACTGATGAACAAGTTAGAAGCCTTTGAACTCTGGCTTTATAGAAGAATCTTGAAAAGACCTTCGACAACCCACACCACCAACGAAGATGTTCTGAGGAGAATAGGTACAGATAGGAGACTGCTGAAAATCATTAAAGTCAGAAAAGGTAGCACCTGGGACACATAAAAAAAAACGAAAAGTACCGCCTCGCGCAACTGATCATCCAGGGTACGATTGAAGGAAAACGGGGTCCCGGCAGGCGCCAGATTTCATGGCTTAGAAATATCAGAGACTGGACCGGCCTTGATTCAACATCTTTGTTTAGAGCCGCATTGGACAGACAGATTTGCCAGTGTAGTCGCTAACCTCCACTAAAGGAGAAAGCACCACAAGACGAAGAAATATATATCAACTTTTTCTATAACTTTGTCGTTTATTATTGTCACGGTTACAAAAATATTCTTTTAGGGTTACAAAAAAATGACAAATAAATAAATCTTTAGAAGAGCTGAAGAAGTTCCAAGATTATAGAAAGCTAAAATTAGGGTATATAGGGTTGTTTTACAGAGGTACAACCTGGAATGTTCAGACCAGGTTTCAGCCTGGTAAGATGCACAATATTATTCAAGATATTAACGAAAGTTGAATATTGATGTAATGGGTATCAGTGAAGCCAAATAGACCAATTCAGGTTGTTTCTCAACGGATGAAGAGACAATAATTATTACGTTAGCGATAACAACCAATAAATATCTACACGGCGTGGCAGTAATAGTTAATAAAATCTCTAATAATTAATAGAATAAAAAATAAATTAAAAACAATGAGACACAAGTATATATAGCCAAAATTTTCCTAAGAATTAAAAATATATTCAGTGCGCATCTTATTTTATTCTAAACGAGTACACTAAATATATACGACCAGTACATTAAATATTAAACTTATTTTTCTGTTAATTTAAACTGTTAACTGGTTTTCTATTAAACTATTTTGGTAAGTCAAATATATTTAATCTGAAACAATTCCAAGTTCGCTAAACATCATGCTGTCCAAAGTTCGGTCTCTTTAGCGACAATCTAACCCTTTTGAAACCCAAATTGCTCAAATCTACTAATCGATTCCTTTATACGTTCGCATAAAATCTATTCCAACTCGTATTTGTCCTACAAAATTAATACTTTTAAGTAACTAATTCACAATTATGTAACTTACACGGTTGATAAATTGTGATACTTTAAAAAGGGGGTAAACCCTGTAGTGGGTTTGCGAATTGTGAATATTGTGATACTATATGCCGATATTTTACTATTCATCAAAAAGCATTTCCTTTTATTTATTATTAATTCCAGTAAAGATAGAAATGGAAATATGGAAGTGTGAATTGTATACAATGAGATAAAACGGGTGATCTGTAACAAACTCTAACAAAAAGGTAAAATATGCCCAATTAAGGGCATATTTAAGCGATATCGGAGAAAAATGAGGACACCATAAAAAGTTAGATAAGGAAAATCGATATCAAGACGATGTACACAAGTTTGGTCAAATATGCATGGAATATCTCGGAGTATGGAAGACTGGGATTGTAAGATTTAAATAAGTGCATATTTATCGATTATATATACGTAAGTTGTACACTCCCGTAAAAGCTATAGCTGCTTTTTATTTAAAAATTGCTTTTGAGCTCTTTCTTATTTTGTTTCTTATATCTGTCTTACATAATATTTGTTGTCTTTTCGGGTTTGTTAATATTTTTCGCCATTTTTTCGAGCTGTTACCTTCATTCCTGCGTTTAGTATGTCCACTTTTTTTTCAAATCGCTTCTGTCTGATTTTCACATCTTACCTTTGGTTTTTATCCCGCTAGTCTTCCTAGTGGTACTCACTGAATTAACTCTTTTGATTTATCTCTTATTTCCTCATTATGTGTCTATATTTTACCATTTATGCTTTTAGTTTACTGATTATTTTCTCCTTCTGTCGATCTATATACTTATTTGATGATTTTTCTAAGGAATTCAGTTTCGGTTATTTTCCTAGGCTACAGAATTTTCCTTGATATGTTTCTTTTAAAAATATTTATTCCGTCCACGCTTGTAGTTAATACATTTGTCTCCGAGATGTACATGTACATTACAGTATTTAGTTCGTAAAATAGGTCTGTATCTCCATAATTTTGAATTGCAGCTTATTATCAGGGCCGGTATACCTACACCCGAGAGGGTAGAAGGTCTAAAGATATATATATATATATATATATATATATATATATATATATATATATATATATATATATATATATATATATCAGGGCCGGATAGCTCCGGCGCGCGGCGGTAGAATGTCTGACTTCCACACAGAAGGCCGGGGTCCACATTTTTTAACGTATACCGATTTTGAACTTTGGGATTACATTTTCTCCAACCTAATTTTTGATTGGAATTTTGATATTTTTGGCAATTTTCACTCGTAATATCGATAGTTTTTATTATAATAATATATGTTATGAGTATTTTAAAGATATGAAAATTGGTGTGGAGAAAGAGGAGAAAAACAAAAAGGTGATGGTTCGAAAATTATGATCCTATTGTTTATATCTTTGCCGTAAATGCCGGTCAACTTTGCCAGGTTGTATCTCAGGATCCACTTATCACAATTAAACGTTTTTTCTTAAAAAAAAAACATCCTGCCGGTTTTTTTCTAATACCGATTTCATAATTTAATTTAATTTAATATTTATCGAGATATTCGATTTGTTTATAAGCCAAAAATTTGTTTATAATTTTAAAATATTCCTGAGACCGCTTAGATAGTCCAATTTCAATTTTGTAAAGTACATTAGATAGGTACAGTGCCTTTTTATACAAAAATCATAGTTATTCTTATGTATCTTAATTATTGTGGTTATTATAGCGACCGTAAATTTTTAATTAACATTGCAGTTGGAACAGTTAAACTGTTCATTCAATTTCTGGAATTATAATCTATACGAAAAGAGCTTTTATATTACCAAGTTATTTAATTATTGATAAACAATTACTTATCTAAAATTTTAGTTGAAAATTAAAGTTTTTGTTGAAGTTGTCGGGGAAAATTTTCGTTGAAGTAAATCGGGAAAAACACGTCTCTATGCAGAATTTAATTACGGTGAATTTTTATGTGGGTGTTTTTGGTGTAAAGTTAAAATCTTTGGAGTTATAGAGCAAAAATTGAAAAAAACACGATTTTCGGGCGCCATTTTGTTATAAAAAAGTAGCACACTATCTGCGGACTTTGCATACCTATATTATTAATATAATATACAACCATAAAATTCGATTCCAGCAATAAAATTGCTGGTAAATAACTTTTCCTTGTACATATTTTGCTAATTAGCCCAGAGTATAAACCGATTAAGCGTAAATGTATATAATTCAGTCACAAACGAAAGGCACACAGGACAGCACAAAAAAGTACGAAAAAATTAAATATACCAAAACTCAAATGTAATGATAATCGCCGTATTTGTGTATTAGTAGCTTGGTTTTTGAATTTGTGTAAATTAAATGAAAGAGCAATATAGTTTATTTCGCACATGCTTCTCCTAGTAAATACTGCTAGGGCTAAGAAGATTTAAGATATCCTCAAAATTATACTGAATACAATTTTTTTTCATCAATATTTTTATGCTTTGTAATTTGTTTTATTTAATGTTATACCACTAATTATAATGCAAGTTTGTGCTAAAAGTTAATATAAACAGAAAGAAGAGACTTGAAACTAATTGGAATTATTAGTTTTCAACTAATATCAACTTTGGCTTTATCGAATATCTAGCACGATCAGGTAATTCAAAATCAGTCTCTTTGTTAACTGCAAAAGTGATCGCATTAAATCAAATTAGTCATTAAATATAATTTTGTTTGGTAAAACTTTCCCAATACACGTAATCCAAACTAACTTCCAACGCCAAAGGGCTCACATATCGGGTTTCTTTAGTTATACTTAGACTGCGCCATGTATTTAGTTAGCATTCGGTGCGGCAGTGGTGTTGTGGAACACAGATTAATTATAAGTTGGGCACATGTAAAATTACATTCCGGTGCCGATTCACAAATGTTAAATTACAACGGTTTCTGAAGTTAGTTTGTCCCCACGTGGAAATATCTATTGGCACTGAGGTTTGCTATTATGATTAAATTATAATTGGAATGACGTTCTGCAGCAGTTTTATGATTATGAGATTCTAATTCGGACTTTGCAGAGATTCTACGTAGTGAATTACTTTATAGAAATGCAGAAAATGAAATGTGAAGTTATAGGTAAAAAAACTGAACGTATGTAGACTACGCTGATATCCAATTACCTAACTTTGGAGGTATAAAAAATCAGCAACACAATAATGGAACAAGACCAACAGCAGGATAATATGCGTATATTAGCAGTTTGCAAATCATATTAAAGGGAATTCTAGCACATTTTAATCCTGCTCGAATATTTTAATCACAATGCTACAGTACATACTGTGTTTATCAATTTCGCATAGTTACAGTTGATATTCTTACCCATCACAACAGAGACTCATAATAGAAGATGAGCTTTAGCTAAGAAGATGATTTTAAGATAAGCTTCAGCATCAGTAATAAGGGAGATCTTTTGGATCAGACATATTGAAGAAGAAAAAAAAATGGACTGCAAGGTAATAGTCTGACTGTGAGACAACATAAGGTGCTTGTGTTGGACATCGAAGTAAAAAAAACCGAAACTAAAACAAAATATCGAAGCTATAAAAAATCAAGTGGTGACTGTTAAAAGATGAGGAAGAAGGTTTATTCTGTACAAAAATAGTAGAAAATATGAGTGGAGATATGAGAAGTGCTAATATAATTTGCAGAAATGTGGCCAGTATTATTAGAAATACTACTATTGAATTAATTTCAAAACCTGAAGCTTAAACTGAAGCTTAAAAAAGAAGGAGGAAGAAAACTATATAAACAGTAAAAATAAAACACGTCATACGAAGATTTTTCAAACTACAAAGTCGCCAAAAAGGAAGTACCTAAAACTAGCAGTAGCAAAAGCTGAAGCACAACTGTATCTATGTAATTATATTTGGTCAACTTGATAAACAGGGAGGATGAAGTAAAGATATATAAAATAGTTAAAAATAAAACAAAGAGAGCCAAACAAATTGATCAGAGAGAAAAAAATAGTAAAATTCTAGTTTACAAAAGTTTTTATGAGACAAAAAATAGTAAAATTCTAGTTTACAAAAGAAAAAAGAATATAAAAATGCGACAGAAAAAGTAGTTTGTGAGACAAAGGTAAAACAATTGGAGCACCTAATATACCTAGGAAAGTGTGAACAGCTGTAGGAGAGACAGGAATAAGCTGCCCAACAGGTTTGTTTAATAAAATTACGAAAGAGGACACATGCATACGAATGAAGAAGTAGTACATATATTCACAACCGCAACAGTGATTGCTGGTAAAGTTCTTCTCAGAGCCTTCTTTCAGATCGTCATTAATTTTGACATCATATATGATTTTAAGAATGTCGTGAATCATTGCTTGACATTTTATTTAAATCTGACAGTTGTCACAATCGCAATCGGCCAAATATAAAACGGTTATTGCATTTAACATTTATTCTTATATGTGTAGTATATTATGCTTCTCTTCATCTCTTGAGATTTTACAGAAAAATTCTATATCTGAGAAAATATTGTTGCTAGTAGATGTGCCAGAATTCAGATTCTGTGAAATAAAGGTTGGTACGTACGTACATTAGACAAGGCGAAAACGGCGGGTTCGTTGGAAAAAATATTCCCATGAGATTTTTTTGCATAATCACATTGGTAATACAACCCAGAATAAGGTTCAAGAAGTCGCCCACGAGAAAAGTGGTCCAAATTTTTTTTAACAATTTTTTTAATCAAATTGCAAAAATTATTATTCAGCTCTAACCTTCAAAGGATGCGTGTATAAATTTGACAGCTGTCGAACTATTAGGTTATGTGATATAGCATTTTAAGTGAAGCAACTTGTGTTAGTTTTTAAAAAATGGATAAAAATGAATTTCGGCAGTCCAATGGGTCATCTTACTCGCACTCACATTTACATAATTTTAAATTGCTTATAACTCGAAAACGATCAACTTTAGAGAAAAATTACAAGAGACCTTTTTTGTCCAGAATGGTCCAAAAAACCTAACAAAAATACGGATTTATGCAATTTGATTAAAAAAAATTGTTAAAAAAAATTGGACGTTTCACGTGGGACTTCTTGAACCTTATTCTGGGATGTCTCACGAATGTGATTATGCAAAAAAATCTCATGGGAATATTTTTTCTAACGAACCCGCTGTTTTCGCCTTGTCTACATGTACTCCAAAACTGCTACGTCCAAATTGCATACGGAACTCCACGCACGTTGTCAGTGAGCATAAGAGTTAGAGTTAGAGAAAGAAAAGTCTAGCATAAAGGCATCCATCATCATTACTCCTCATTAGAGAAAACAAGTAACTGGAAACACAATACACATTAAAGATCGAAATGTGTGTTTACATTTTTTATAGCTTCATGATATGACTTCACTCGTAATATGACCAAGTCTCCAAATGCAGCATTTTAGTCGCCCAAGATTATTGCTGTGTCTTTATTTCACATTGTACAAATAAACTAAAATATTGTTATATCCTAAATTTGAACAGCTTAAATAGCATAAAACTAAATTAACAAATGATTCAGTGCACTGAATTCCTATTCCATTTCCCATTACAAAACTTATCAAGTGTAGTGGCCCGAGAAAATGTACAAATATATACAAACTATTATTCTCCTGCCGTACTTCTAGTATCGTGTTTTGATTTCTATACTTTTTATGTGCATTTTATATTGCAGATCATGTTAAATATTCAAATTGTTCAGTAAATTTTCTCATTCATCATACCTAAAAATAAGCAAAATTAAATAAATTAATGACCAACTGTTCGATAATTGTAAATTTAAACAAAAGTATAATTGTCAGTGAGTTTTCATAATTTTCCCGCCGGAAAATTAATATTCATTTATCATTGGCGATAATTTCAGATTACAGCTCGATAATAATCCGGAGTGTTTCGAAAGTGTTACACAAACAACCGCAACAGTTTCCATTGCTGTTGCACAAAGCACAATTAAAAACAAATAATTTATTATTATTAGCCACCAATCAAACAATAAATTTTCGAATAATTTCATTAATGAATCATATATTTCAATCAGTTTTTCACTTTCGGCGTTTTATAACATTATTAAATATTAATATTTAGGTTTTAAATAAACCATATTATTCAGTTTTATTATGTTTTTCAGTTGGGTAATTTAATTGGTCCAGTCAAACGGGACATTTTGTTTGGAATTGAGAATGTTTAGGGGTTTATGTTTTCCTTTTTTATAGGAGACTGACAACTTCACAACGCAATTCACAACATCACAACTCATGTATAAGTTGTGAATTATATAAGAATAAAATATAAGATACGTATAAAATTGCCCACTCACTAAGAACGAAAAATGCGCAATTAAGTCTCTGCATGTTTGCAATAAGGTTAACCCGTAGTACCTACTCTCCACGCCTATCAGTACTTTTGTTTTCAATTTAGAAGTACGATTTTAGGTTGAACATGACGTCAAAAATTCAAAAATGATCTTTTCTTAATGACAGTTGCGTGTATTTGTGTTAAAGACAAGTATCATATTGAAAGAAAACCAAGGTCGATATGGACAAAGGCTTTGTAAAAAAAACGAGCTATGTACTCTCATGTCAGTTTACTGGAAGAATTGCGACTTGATCCGCCAGAAAGGCATAATTACTTGACAAAGGATCAAGATACGTATTTTGAACTATTATCTTTAGTAACTCCTTTGATACAAAAACAAGACAATCGAATGTGGCAGGCACATGAGCAGAACTACAGCGAGGGCTTAACAGATAGTTCAGTAAAGCTGCTAAAGCTGTTCGTCAAAACTTTCTATAGTATTTTAACAATTTTAATTTTTTTTATTATTAATCGGAAATTAAACAACTTAAAAAAGACTTGATATCGAACAAATTCGTAATTAAATGCACTCGGTATATATTCGGTATAAAATTTACTTACATCTGTAGAAACGTTGTTTTCTTCAGTCATATTTGACAAGGTAGTCCGATGTATATCTTGGTCTTGAACAAATAGCAGCAAATTATAATACCACATTAGGTAGATATACCTCCTCCGAGCCCATACTGTGTGTTTTTTTATTTACTTTTTTCCATTCTTTGCGGAAGCTTCCTCGCATTGTATTGATTTTTCTCACCACACTTTCTTTTAATGCATCGAGATCGACTTCCCTCCTTTTTTTACTTACTTCTTCGTAGGCTTCGTAGATTTTTCCATGATCTTCGACTTTTTACCTTTTCTTGGATAAGAAGTTTTCCATATTTTTGTTTCTGCTCTCGTAACATGTCGAAAGTACTTTAATTATTGGGTATGGACTTCGCTGGAGAGCCCTTTGCTGATCTTTAGCTCATTTAACATTTAAATATTTGTCCTGTAGTCGGTCCACGGAATTCGTAACATTCTTCTGCAACAGAACATTTCAGTAGCATATATCTTTCTTTTTTCCGCTTGTCTTAGGGCACAAGATTTACATACTGGGCATTTACATATGGCACAAGATTCACATAATTGGGATTATAAAACAGTTGATCAACCTCATTTTTATTGAGAGTCATTCCATATTTTGGCGATCTTTCTTACGTCAACTTTTGCTAAATCACATCTACGTTTTATTTCTTCCTGTAGTGACCCTGTGTTTGTGATCAATGATCTCACATATAAGTAAGTCATAACCTCAAAGTGGTCAATCGTGATTATGTGTGGATGATTTATGTAGTATATCTACTATCATGAACTTTCTTTTTGATATATTTAACTGGAAACCAAATATTTGACTTTTGTTTTCAACTAGTCGTTTGAGATCAATTAACTCTTTTTGACTATTTGCAAGAAACGCTGTGTCGTCTGCAAAACGTAGGTTGTTTATTTATTGAGATGACCTTTTCTCATATATTAAATAATTGTGGAGACAGTATACATCCTTGACTGAAGCCTTGTTCTGGATGGAATTCGTTTGAGAGAGTGTTTCAACTACTAACTGTTCCAGAAGAGCACACGTATAGTTCAGTTATGAAATTAAGTGTTGTGGTACGCCTACCTCTTTTAGTATCTGCTAGAAGTGTTGCCATTTTGACTCTATCGAACACTTTGCGATAATCTGTAAAACAAATGTATAGTGGGGTACTGAATTAGATTTTTCTATTATTTTATCTTATGTTCATAAGGTATTCTCGAGTACATCTAACCATTGATTATGTTTTACATTATTTTACTGGCATTGAAGATAAGTGAGAGAAAATCAAAATATTATAGAAAAATTGTTTAACTAAAAAAAAACAATTTTTTTGTATAAAATTCACTGTGCTATATATATTATATGTTTCATCAATTTAATCACACCGTTATTATATATTGGCAGTAAATGGCGTGACATTTATCATTTATTACGTGTTATAGAGATGTATTTATAAAAACATATTTAGTTGAAAATATATTAATATGTGTTTAACTTTTACAATAGTTATGTCAATCAAATTTATTATTATAATAAACGTTACAGTTTATGGGAATAATATTTAACACATACTGATATTTTCGCAATTATTAAAATTGCAATTATTTACACAAATTATTTCGTTTTATTACTTTAATAAATAAGAATTTATACATTTATTGGTAATGTAGAAAATAACTAAACACTTCAATAACGAAAATGGCGAAATTTATGTAATTTTAATATAGTTATATTAATTCAGTAAGACAAGAAATTAGAGAAATTAGAAATTAGAGAAATTAATCCAGTAAGACAAGAAACAGACTGGAAACAAAATTATATTTTTACCAACCTAGAGAACAGGCAGGTTTTAGGAAAAACTTTGGCACTAACTACCACCTACACTGCATAAAAGAAATTATAGAAAAATCTCTATCGAATACAACCGATCATTGGTCCTGGCTTTCGTAGACTTTCGCAAAGCATTTGATAAGATAGAAATTAACAGCATAATGAGAGCGTTGGAGGAAGGTCGTACATATTATCGGTACTCGGTAAAAGAGGAATTAGACAGGGAGACACGTTATCTCTCAAACTCTTTACGGCAGTACTTAAACATGCTTTTAAACAATTGGAGTGGGACGCCAAAGGAATAAATGTCGACGGCGAAAGGCTCTCCCACCTACGATTCGCAGGCGACATAGTTCTTTTATCAGACAACTTAGAAGAGATTAGAACTATGCTTACTCAGCATAAATTTTGGAAAGACACAATACATGACACACCTGGTACCAAGCGAAAATCCAAAAGTCGACGTCAACGAAATAGCATTGGTCCATAAATATACCATATGGTCCATACATATTGGTCCATACTTAGGGCATGAAATCCAAATTGCCAGGGACAATCAAACTGCCGAATTACAAAGAAGGATTACCTTAGAATGGGCCGCTTAGAATGGGCTCAAGAGCAACTTGCCAAATTATTTGAAAAAGAAGACTTTCGACCAATGTGTTCTTCCAGCCATGACTTACGGCGCCAAAACATTATCATTAACTCAGGCCACAGCAACCAAACTTAGACTGGCCCAAAGAAGAATGGAACGGTCACTACTTGGACTGACTCTCAGAGGCAGGGTCAGAAACGAAGAAATCAGAAAAAGGACAGGCGTCACAGATGTCATAGAGCGAGTAGTATGGCTGAAACGGAATTGGGCGGACCATGTAGCCAGAATTAAGGACGGGGGGTGGACCCAAAAAATTACAGTGTGGAGCCCAAGAGCAGACAGAAGAAGTAGAGGTAGAGCACCTACACGATGGACAGATGACGTCAAAAGGATTGCTGGAAATTGGTTACACGAAGCCCAAGATCGACAAAACTGAAAGAAATTAGGGGCGGATTATGTTCAATTTTGGATGCAGAAGAAGACAAGAAAAAAATTTAATATCAGTTATAATTATGAACATTTTTCATTAATGATGCCACAATACAAGTTCAAATACAACATTTTGTCCTTAGCCTGCGCAATAAAACTGTAGTAGAAAGAAAAAAGTTTAAAAAAACACACATATCTTCAATAAAAAATAAATATAATCGATAAAAAAAAGTATAAAACAATAATAAATAAAAATCTATATAGCTCGAACACACAAAAATGTTGCACTATTCTGACATGTGACTGCGCAGTCCAAATTAAACGAACTTCAAACAAACAACTAAAAATAAGAGAATATGACGTAACTGCAAATTTTATCAATTCCTGTTTATTGCGTTATTAACTTACTACTTAACTAAAATAGTGTGTACAGATGATACAAAAGCGACAGAACTGTAAATATGTGCTGAGCCACTACAGGGTAGTTGAGTCGTTATTAAAATACATGCCATTTTAGACCTTGTTTCAGATGAATAATGACGCAACTGTAAATGGGGTTGAAAATGGGGGCACTAAATTAAGATAATGAAATTCGGACCAATAGGGATGAAAATAAAAGCCATCGCTCTAAGAATAAATTCTTCTAAATATTTAAATATAAATTTTTTGTACAGAAAAATTTTAAGATCAAGAATGACGCAGCTGTAGATATGGTTGAAAGTGAGGGAATTAAATTAAGATAATGAAATTCGAACCAATAGGAATGAAACTAAAAGATCATTGTAAGAATAAACGCCATATTGATGCTCCGGACGGTTACACTTTATTTAATCACTATTTTAAATATTTAAAAAATTTTAGATAAAGAATGAAGCAACTGTAAAAAGGGTTGAAAATGGGGGGCTAATTAAGATAATGAAATTCGAACCAATAGGGATAAAAATAAAAGCCATCATTGTAAGAATAAGAATAAACGCCAGATAGATGACGTGACTAGTATAATATATTATGTCAAAAAATCATGATTTAAAAATAAAAATCGACCTGTTTCAGGGTTTTTCCTTAAAGTCGTCGGCTTACGAAATAAGGAATTTATTCCTTTAATTTCATTCATTTGCACCATACTATATATGATTACCTTACCTAATAACACCCTGTACAATTATCACATTCACAAACTATAAATTACAAATAGTTTTTTTATAATTAATTTAGCATTTCCTCTGTTATTTAGATTAATATACATATAGAGCAATTAACATTTGCTCTGTGGGTGTATCTATATCACTAATACAGTTAGAAAAATCCTTGATAGTAAGAAAGGAAAAAATGCATTAAATGCATTTATTTTCGAGATATGAATGGAGATTGCCGCGAATTTAATAGTCGCTTCCTCCTCATAGGAAATAGAAACGTATGATAACCTTGTGTTTGTTATTTAATATTAAAAAAGAATATAATTGAAGTCTAATTTATATAATTTTCCAAGCAGTTGAATAAACAAAGAACGCTGTATGTATGTGGATTTAATATTAGTTATTTGTTTAATTACATCTAACAAATTTTCAAGGAGGAACAAAAAGGTAATGTTGCATGTTTCGCATGGGTTTTTAATATAAAATATATATTTAAAATAAAAGGTAATTTATGTATATAATATAGTACAATGTTATTTATATAATGCTCACGATATTAAGAAATGACATGCAAGGTATATCAGTTTTTATGAATACATGACGAAAGATAAAGCAGGTAAAAGAACTCATATATTTTATGTAACCAGATATTTCAAAGCGTTGAAATATTAGGACAGTAGAAAACGTTTCTCAAAATGTATAAAAAAATTAAATCGTAAGATGATCACTATTAGAGTATTATGATAAAAGTAAATGGACAAAAATTACTACGTACTAGCATACGCGGATGGCATTGACACTGTAGGAAACAGTCACCAATATGAAAGCTACTTCGAATAAATTAGAGATAGAGGCCAAAAAAGCTGGTCTAAGGGTCAATGAAGAGAAAACCAAATATATGTGCATGAACAGACAAACGCAACGAGATGGAATAAGGCAAAATATTATAATAGACCCATTTAACTTTGAAAGAGTAAAAAGTTTAAAATATCTAGGAGGGACAATCACAGCAGATAACGATATCACAAAAGAGATAAAAGGGAGAATCCAGACAGCAAATAGATGTGTGTATAGCCTGCACAACATTATTAAATCTAAAAGCCGAACACGAACATCAAATATCAGGGTATATAAGACAGTGTTAGATCGGAGGATGCAGAGGTCAAACATATGTATAGGGCTAGCGACGTAGTTCAAGAGATTAAGTAACAACGTCTAAGATGGGCAGGTCATGTCCATAGACTCAATAATAACCGCCTTGTGAAACTAATCTGGGAGGAAGCCCCGACAGGAAGAAGAAAAAGACTTTTAAGACGTCCACGAATGAGATGGAGAGATAATATGGTCATATTTAAGAACAATGGGGCTACCCACTGACCCAACTATCATGGACGACCGTTCGAGATGGAAGCGAGTTGTGCAGTCAGCCAAGACCCAGCCCGGATTGTAGTGCTACGAGAAGAAGAAGAAGAATATGATGAAAAAACGTGCATCGAAAATAATTGTTACGTTAGCTACATGTCAATAACCCACTAGAGAATTCGATGTTTATTGAGACCCTAAGTAAACGACGCTCTACCCTAGTCAGAGCATCCATGTTTGCTCGCAGAGAAGCTGAGAGTCTTGGTTGTAATTAGGAAGACGTTTGACTGAGTTAGAGTAGTGGAGTTTGCTAAGTAGGTTGTTACGGAATGCTATCTTCAGAGCGGTCTTTTGGCAATGTGTTTTATAAGTTAGTGTTCTGTCCAGCTTTACTCCGAGATATATTGGATGCTCCGCGTGTTCCAGTTGGGGTCCGTTCCATTTGATCTTCAGCTCTCTTTTCGCCTTTCTCGACCTTAGGTGGAAAGACTTTGGGTTTTGGTGAGTTCCTGTCGTAGTAAATTGTTAGGTCTCGAAGTGCTTTTCCGGCTTCAACCCCTTCAAAGGTTCTGTCCAGTATGACGAAAGCAAGATCGTTAGCATATAGGAAGTGCTCGGCAGTTTTAATTACTGGTTGGCCCTTAGTGTGCACGTTAAACAGCATCGGTGATAGCACCCCACTCTGCGCTAGGCCCTAGACCATTCTTCTCGTTCCGCTTGCGACTTTCCTTCCCAAAGAAAGAGACTCGGATCTCCTGTTTTTGGAGAGAGTAGAATCTTCTAAATCCACGAGGAAATTAAATTCCTGTAGCTGGCTGTACATACACCATAAATCACAAAAAATTCTCCTGTCCAAAGAATCTCCTGTTTTCAAGCAACGATTTTAAAACGAGTGTGAATCTTTCATCTCCGTAATGCTCTGTCCTTTTCAAATAGTAGTCAATTTCCTTATGCATTTCAAGGCTTGATATTATAGACCCGTACAATTCCTCAGTTGTAGATTCTTTCGATGTTATTTTGTATTTTTCAATTTTATTATTAGGTGTGATTCAAATCCAGAACTGACTTTAAATGCGTCGGTGAAGTTTGTAACCCATGTATGAACAAACTATTTGCTTATAGTCTGGGATGTAGTGTCAAATTTTGGACATCTTGGAATCGGAAATCCTTTTTTTTTGTTTTTGAAATTGACATATTGATTTGAAATAAAATAGTTTTTATAATATTTTTTATGTTGTGTCCTATTAATTAATAAAAACGTGGTATTATAAAAAGTTCTTTTTTATAAAAGTGTAATTATATTTATGATTAATTTTCCTGATCTTTTTTCATTTTATGCCCCGGTTTTGGGCCAGCTGACACATTATTTGTTAATAAGCTTTGGAACAACTGACTACCTATACAGTGCGTCCATAAAGTAACGCATAAATTAATTATTTCGTAAACCGGCGATATTAAGGAAAAATCCCGAAACAGGTCGATTTTTATTTTTAAATTCCGATTTTTTGGCATATATATCATACTAGTGACGTCATCCATCTGGGCATGATGACGTAATCGATAATTTTTTTTAATGATAATAGGGGTAGGTGATAGCTCATTTGAAAGGGTATTCAATTATCTATTCAATAATGTAAACATTAACATATTTATTTATACAAGGTGTTCAAAAAAACATTTTTTTAATTAGAATAATTCGGACAAAAAGAAGAATGTATGTAATTTTTTACTGTTGTCATAAAACAGGAAAAAAATGTTTTTCGCTTAAATTCAATGTTAAAGCTGCCACCCACCTGTCTCTTGACAGTTTGAACATTTCGTTTAAACGAAAATCAATGTTTATTTGTCAAATAAATTTTTTTCTGTTTACTGACAGTAGTAAATTGTATTTTGAATTAAATAAATTACATATACATATTCTTCTTTTTGTCTCACTTATTTTAATTAAAAAAATGTTTTTTGAACAGCCTGTATAAATAACTTTGTTAATGTGTATATTATTGGATAGAGAATTGAATACCCTTTCATTGATTACATCATCACGCCCAGATGGATGACGTCACTAGTATGATATTTATGCCAAAAAGTCGTAATTTAAAAATAAAAATCGACCTGTTTCGGGATTTTTCCTCTTAAAGTCGCCGGTTTACGAAATAATGAATTATGCGTTACTTTATGCCAAAATGATCCGGTCAAACTTGACTCCACCTCCTGGACTATTATCTTCGTTTATGATTATTTGTGGATGTGTTTTGTGCTTGTGGTGGGAAAGGAGATGAATATTTGACTGTGGTATAGGTGCTAAACAAGGATGTGAAGTTGAAGTATTAGTATATGGTACGGTCGTGTACAGAGAATGTCAGATGACAGGACCCCTAAACAGATTTTGGCGTTAACAACACAAGGGAGAAAGAAAATAGGAAGGCCGAGAAGAAGCTGGAGGGAGGGAATTAAAAAAGAACTAGAGAAAAGAGAAATCTGTCCAGGTCTATGGCTAAACAGAGAAGAATGGCGGTTAGGAGTCGGAAGGCGTCGGAGAACGCTGTAAACCGGTAGTAGTAGTAACTTGTTTGTTCCTACTTTCTGGTCAAGGGGACAATACAGTCTGTTGCTTGGTTAGAACGAAGATTTGGTCGACTTGTATTTACTCATGTCACTGTAGCTTGAGTACGGACTCATCCACTCCTATCGAATTTTTATTTTATATTACAGTATATTATTATGTGCTCATACAGAAATTCATTTCTATTTTAGTTTTATAAGTGCATGCTATCACTGCATCTTCGATTCCCCTTAAAATATATATGAAAGTATGCTTTCATTATTTTCCAAAAATAAATCTATTTGCTCGTTTGAAATGAGTCAATCTGAAAAACGTACTGTTTACGATTTTTAAGTCTGTGTCTAACTAGGAGTGGGTATTGTTATTGAATTTGTAAGTTAGGGTAGAGAAACGGCGCTAAGTTCTAAGGTAAATATTTCTTTTCAGAGCGGCCAATGCCCTCCAGGCCGTTTCTTTCGCTACGCCATCTCTGTCTGTTTCTTTCGCCTTCTCTGTCTCTCTTTGCTCCGCAACTCTTTCGGAGGAGCTTTTGTACTTTTTATATTGTTACAGCTTTTCGATAAAAGAACTGAAATAATCTAATTTACACATTTGAATTTCTTGCTGGAGACTTTACATTTATATAACCAAAATGGATGGAAATGTTCTTTTGTCGTTTCGCTCTTTTTTAAATTTTATTTTATCACGAAAGAGGGGTTCTTTTTATTATTCGATTTTATATTTTATTCCTTATTCATCGGAAAGAAGCCTCTTTATTCGGCAGTGTTATTTTGAATCAATTTGAATTTTGAACTTTGCAGTGCGATTGTTCTCGATGTCAATTATTTTATTTTAACACCGTACTGCACTCTAGGACTATCTGTCGATTAAAATATTCGTACTTTCAACCTACAAAGGTTCTTAATTTGTATATTCATTTTCCAAATTTGACTTATATTTTCCCATCGAAACACTTCAGCCAGGATTATAAAAAAGAAGCTTGCCAAAACGGAAAAAAATTGAGATGAAAGTGATCATAAACTATGCAGTGTAAATTCAAATTTACCAGAAGCAACTAGGTTCTGTAAATTTGAAAATGTTACTATGTTAGAACGTTTGATTCCTAAACCTAAATATTAGAAACCCTAAGTAACCGGCCTATTTCAGTTATAGACCGGGAGATATTATACAGAAGTTCAGCCACGATTTTCTAATATAAGTCCTGCCTTTTGCAATAGTGGAAGCGTAAACGAGGTACCTACAATTTGTGGAAATATCCACAAATTTCCTGTGACATTTTCCTGTACAAATTAGATTTTTCCAAAAAATTAAAAAATGGGTTTTGCGATGAATTTCTGAGTCCTGCCATATCCGTAGAATGACAGGATACTATGTATATATATGGTATATATGTATACAAACATGTAAGGAAAATAATGAAATTTTCATGATTTTCTGGGTCCTGCCAACTAAATAAATTAAACATATTTATTTCAAACTGATCAAAAAAATATTGGCATGACGTCTCTTACTGTTTAAGTATACTTGTCCTTTGAAAAATTATGCGCAAAATTTTTACCCTGATTCCGTGATTTTCTGAGTCCTGCCTTTAAAAAGTTATAATACTCAAATGCAATCAATACTTTTTCGGTACTCGGCAGGAAGGTTAAACGGTTCTTGTAAGACGGCAGGAGTCCTAGATTTGTAAGAAAATTCGTGAAAAATTCCACGATGTTCTGAGTCATGCCATTTTGCATATGTTTCAAGAATCTGAATATAAGTCTATTTACAAAGAGGCAGGATGGTTTTATAGTTATTTCGTATACAGGGTGGGGCATTAGTGTGACAAAGTCCAATTACTCGTTTGTCGTAAGAGATACGAAAAAAAGTTATTTAGGTAAAACGTGGGGCAAAGAGAGGATCATAATTTAAAAATATTTTCTAATATACAGGGCTACCCGTATTGACAGGGTGACACAAACTTATGTTTTTTTTAATGGAACATCCTGTATATTATTTTAAGATTCCTAAAATAATTTTAAGACAATTTAACACAATTCACATAATCCAAAAATGTTTCCTAAGGGAGCTAGAGCTCTTTGAAGATGGCGCCTTGTAATTAGATTTTTTTTTATCTCCAGAACGCTTCCATTCCGATAGACAAAAACTGGTCCGACTTTTTATCTTCCAGAGATAAACCGATTCCATCAATTGCGAATCTCTAGTACCGGTCATAGGAGTCCGTTTTGGGTAGGGCAACGGTTATTTTATCGCATAACTTTTTTGTCTTTTACTTTTAAGCATTTTTGACACTATATTATTAAATTGTGACGTATTCTAGTACTAAACGGTACTCTTGCTTTAAGGCGGTAGGATGCACCGTTTTCTAGAAAAATCAATTTCAAAATTTTTCGAATTTTGAATTTAAAAAAAATTTGGAATGATAAAAAAAAACGATGTATTTACCGACTTAAAGCAAGAGTAACTTTTAGTACTAGACCTCATAATTTAATACTCTACTGTCAAAAATGCTTAACAATTAAAGCAAGTTATGAGATTTCGTTGATCTACCCAAGACGGACGCCTATGACCGATACTAGAAATTGACAATTGATAAAATATTCATCTCTGGAAGAGAAATATACGTACTATTTACGAGAAATTTTCGTTTTTTTAAATATGTAGTTTTTTTTATTTTTTTTTTTTCAAATTCAAAAACCGAAAAATTTTTCAAATCGATTTTTTCTAGAACACGGCGTATCCTACCGACTTAAAGCAAGAGTACCTTTTAGTACAAGAATACTCCATAGTTTAATAATCCAGTGTCAAAAATGCTTAAAAGTTAAACACAGAAAAGTTATGCGATAAAATATCCGTTTCCCTACCCTAAACGGACGCCTATGACCGGTACTAAAAATTGACAAATGATGGAATCGATTTATCTCTGGAAGATAAATAGATGTACCAATTTTCGTTTTTCTAATAGAAGTGTTCTGGAGCTATTTAAAAAAAAACTAATTAGAATACGCCATCTTTAAAGAGCTATACTTCCTTGGGAAGCATTTTCGAACGAGGTGAATTGAGTTAAATTTTCTTAAAATTATCTGAGGAATCTCCGGGCTTCGATTGTTAGAAGAGTTTCTGGACACTCTGTATAATAGGTACAATCCCTACTATAACCAATTAATTGTAAAATTATTGATTTTCTTCCTATTACTTTTATTACGTTTACTTACGATACAAATATGATCTAATCGTTGAAAATAGATAGGTTACAGTTTGGTACTAGATTTGAAAGGTGTGTAAAAAT
This sequence comes from Diabrotica virgifera virgifera, assembly GCF_917563875.1. Lineage (NCBI taxonomy): Eukaryota > Metazoa > Arthropoda > Insecta > Coleoptera > Chrysomelidae > Diabrotica > Diabrotica virgifera. The sequence goes on from NC_065449.1 coordinate 113,235,332, forward strand.
CCGAGACATTACTCAGGAAAATAATATTTAATACCGTACGATTCTTTTAACGATGTAAATATTAATTTTTACGTATTAAATATCTTTGCGGTTATCCTACCACGTTGTAAACGGTTTTAGATTAGTGTTTTTGGCATACTTGACATGGCATGACTCAGAAAATTGTGGTGATATGAATATGTTTGTATAACAAATGCAATTTTTTTACTGCAATAATTTTACTGACTTAAAATTTTATTTTTATACACGGAATAACTACACAACCATCCTGCCTCTTTGTAAATAGCTTTATATTAACATTCTTGAGATATGTCCAAAATGGCATGACTCAGAAAATCGTGTAACTTTCCACGAATTTTCTTACACATTTTTAACTATGTGTAGTAAAAAAGGTGTAACTAAACATCCTGTCATTTTGAATAATGTCTACTTAAATTATTTATTTTATAATACAATTTATTTTATGACTCAGAATCTCAGAAAATCACGGAACCAGGTTGAAAATTTTCCACAGAATTTTCCAAGCAGTTAAACATTAGGAGACGTCATGCCAACATTGTTTTCGATCATTTCAAATTTCATTCGAATTTCATTTCAAATAATTATGTTTAATTTATTAAGTTGGCAGGACTCAGAAACTTATGAAAATTTCATTATTTTCATTATATGTTCGTATATCCATATACACTCTTAGTCCTTTTGCCACCCTCCTGCCCAAAAAATTGTCTTCATAAAATTGATAGTATCCTGTCATTCTATGGATATGGCAGCACTCAAAAATTCATCGCAACTTCACATTTTTTTTCCTCGTGAAAAATCTAATTTTCCCAGGAAAATGTCACAGGAAACCCGTGGATTTTTCCATAAATTGTAAGTACGTTTTCTAACCTTCCAGTATTGCAAAGGGCAGGACTTAGAAAATCGTGGTTGAAGTTCTGTTAATATCTCCCGGTTTATTAGCACAAACCATAAACACGAGACAAAGGTGGTTGACTACGTAAGAACTAATAAAATACAGAGGAAGAAGGCTATTTTTCTTAGTTTATTATACTCTTCTTCTTACGGTGCCTATCCATTCCGGATGTTGGCGATCAGCATGGCTATCTTAACTTTACTATAAAGAGTTTAAAATATTTTAAAGTAATGTAATATATTCGATACAATTTACCTGTATTTAAAGGAAACTATACTATGACGAGCGAACCCGCCACCGATTGGTTTTGATCTAATAAAAGCGCTTCTTCCATCTTTGGTTGGAGCTATGTTTGCATGCATTAGCTCTAGAATTACCACAGTTATCCAAGTAAATGTGGGTACGATCTAAGGAACCATCCCTAATTTGATTTGCATTCAATGCAGAAATGGCATTCGGTTAAGCCGTTCTTGCCGCAGGGTAGACTTTCAAGAATACGTGGGAAGATTTCCGTCTTAATTTACAAATTATGAAGGAAATTTCCGCAATAGGTTAAGTTCAATTTGAGTGGGTGCATAACCTCCCTTCCACTCGACCTAATATGTCTAATGTGGCTCATCCCTAGATTAAAGCTGTCCCTTCAATCCAACCTTCTTAACCAAGTCTATTATGGCCTCAGGTGACATTTCTACGAAGCCATAGGGATTTAGTATGGTACGGACACGTAAGAAGAATGGAGGAAAGAAGAATAAAAAAAAGAGTTAGAATGGACCCCACAGAAAAACCAAAACGAGGAAGACCAGCAACTACATGGATAAAGGGCATATCCAAAGAGATGGAAATAAACTTAAGAGAGGAAAACTGTCACAATAGAAAGGAGTGGCGATTAGGAACCGAGAGGCTAGAACGCTATAAAACCGGTTTAATATACCTAATATATTATATTATATACCTACCGTTAAAAATGTTCGGTGTGATTCTTACCCTGGCTTAGAGGTGACAGTAAAATAATCTAAAATACCTCAAAAAAATGTGTCCCCTTTAACCAAAAATTGACATGTCGCTGGGTTTTTCAAAAATGTTGTCGCAGTTCCCGATAATGTTTCTGTTTCGTTTTCGTCCGGCTACTCTGTATAGCTATATATAAAAATTGTATTTTTATAAAAATCAGGCCATTTTAATTATAAAATCCTCTCCTTCTTATCTACTTGAGAGACGATAAAAGATATTCACCTGAAAGCCCCATTATTTTAGAATAATATAAAAGCGTGACTTAATTTCATTAAGGATAAATGATTCTTCGAGAACTTACGACACTAACCCCATTAAAATTAATCAAGATCAGTAATCAAAAGTAATAAACTAATTTACATACCCTGCCATTGCCGTCGGCCAACTCCTCATACATCAGTCATAATATTGTATACATACCTGTAAAAAAAACGAAAAGAAAATTAGTAAGAGCTTTTTTTCCAAGACAAATTTATTACTTTTAGAATCAACATTTAAATGACTTTCTCTTGAGTCATTGCCGCTTATATTTTATATTTAATGGAAAACACCTACCAGTTCCATACCATTCGTTTTATTAATGATCTTTTAATAAATAAAAGAAATTTATTTCATTCTCTTTTTGCATGTGGCCTCTCTAAAAGGAATTTCAAACATATTGAGCAGGTAAGTCAGGTTGAATTATTGGATACTTGACAGAAATTATTGGCGTAACAACAATATTGTAATGTGTGATTTACAGCGAAAATTTATTTTCTCTGTTAAATGAGTAATTAGTTTCGTACTGTGGACTCGTATAATGAGAAATTGCATTTTTATGTAACATTCAATAGAATCAAATTCAGAGCCTGTATTCTCTTCAGTAGCACTAAATATTCACCGGCTTTACAGGATCGGACCTAAATTTTTTAAATTGAAAGGAATATGTGTTATTTGACAATTTTGTGTTGTGTAGATTATACTCTGGGCTAATTAGCAAAATTCATGGAAAAGTTATTTACCAGCAATTTTATTGCTGGAATCGAATTATAAGATCCTATATATTAATAATATAGGTATGCAAAGTCCGCAGATAGTGTGCTACTTTTTTTATAAACAAAATGGCGCCGACAAATCGTATTTTTTTCAATTATTGCTCTATAACTCCGAAGATTTTAACTCTACAACAAAAACACCTTAATAAAAATTCACCGCAATGAAATTCTGCATAGAGATATGTTTTTCACGATTTTCTCCGACGAAAATTTTTCTCGGAAAATGCGGGTTTTCCTAACAAAAACTCTAATTTTCAAATAAAGTTTTAGGTAAGTAATTATTAATCAATAATTAAATAATTTAGTGACATCAAAGCTTTCTTGGTGTAGATTGTAATTCCAGAAGCCGGTGAAAATTAAACGAATATTTTAGCAACAATTTAATTGTTAATTAACAAATTACGATCGCAATAATAACCAAAATAATCATGATACATTGATCAAACTTATAAAGATTATAAAGATGAGATGCTTATTTAATAATTTATCGACAAAATATAAATTTTTCTTTTTTTTTGCATAATCTTTAAATTTTGAAAAAAAAATAGTTATAATAGGCTGGTCTAATTAGTAAAGTACAAAAAAAGGTTATTTACCAGCAATTTTATAGCTGGAATCGAATTATAAGATCCTATATATTATTAATATAGGTATGCAAAGTCCGCATATAGTGTGCTACTTTTTTTATAAACAAAATGGCGCCGACAAATCGTATTTTTTTCAATTATTGCTCTATAACACCGAAGAATTTAACTTTACACAAAAAACACTCAAATAAAAATTCACCCCAATTTAATTCTGCATAGAGGCATGTTTTCCCGATTTGCTCCGACAAAAATTGTCCTCGGAAAATGTGGGTTTTCCCAACAAAATATCGAATTTTCAAATAAATTTTTTGGGCCAGTAATTATTTATCAATAATTATATAGCTTGGTGAAATAAAAGCTTTCTTGTTGTAGATTATAAATTCAGAAGCCGGTGAAAATGAAACGAAAATTTTAGCAACAATTCAATTGTAAATTAACAATTTACAGTCGCAATAACAACCAAAATAATCATGAGACATTGATCAAACTTAGAAAGAATATAAAGGTGTGATGCCTATTTAATATTTTGTCGACAAAATATAAATTTTTCATTTTTTTGCATAATCTTTAAATGTTTAAAAAAAAATTGTTATAAACAAATTAACATTTCTCAGAAACTGTTTATTATATTCTAATTTTAAAAAATACATAAAATGCGTATTTCATAAGTCTTGAAAATGAATGCTTTAAAAATATTTTCCAACCATTGGCAAAAAAGTTATGAAACAGCAAAGTAAATATACGAATTCTCCGTTGTTTATAATTTGTTTTAATTGTTTTAAAGCTTAAAAGTGAGTTTATGGTACAATCTAATTACTCACAAAGAATGTAAATAATTAGTGCAATGGTCATATTTTAATCAAAGATTAAAAATACTTTTTTTTTGTAATTTTTAGCGCGAAAGTAGGCTTGATACAGAGCCGGAGATAAAATGTTGACTCGAAGCGACTGACACGCTTAAACTCGCGCGAGTTGTGTATGTGGGCGGGTAGCTACGGTACTGTATTATTCTACTTTCGCGCGTGTAAATTACAAAAAAATATATTTATAATCTTTAATTAAAATATAACCATTAAACTGATAATCGATATTTTTTTATAAATAATTAGCTTGTACTTTAAACTTACTTCTACACTTTGAAAGAAATAAGAAAAAATTTAAATACCGTAGTAATCGTATGTTTATTTTGCTGTTTCATAACTTTTTTGCAAATGGTTGCAAAAAAGTTTTAAGGCATTCATTTTCAAGATATTTGAAATGCGCATTTTAGCTATTTCTTAAAATTATAATATAATAAAAACTTTCTGAGAAACGTTAATTTGTTTATAACTATTTTTTTTAACATTTAAAGATTATGCAAAAAAATAAAAAAATTTATATTTTGTCGACAAAATGTTAAATAGGCATCTCATCTTTATAAGATTTCAAAGTTTAATCAGTGTATCATAATTATTTTGGTTATTATTGCGACCGTAAATTATTAATTAACAATTGAATTGTTGCTAAAATATTCGTTTAATTTTCACCAGCTTCTGGAACTATAATCTAAACCAAGAAGGCTTTTAAGTCACCCAATTATTTAATTATTGGTAAATAATTACTCATCTAAAACTTTATTTGAAAGTTAACGATTTTGTTGGGAAAACCCGCATTTTCCGAGGAAAATTTTCGTCGGAGCAGATCGGGAAAAACACGTATCTATGCAGAATTTAATCACGGTGAATTTTTATTTGGGTGTTTTTGTTGTAAAGTTAAAATCTTTGGAGTTATAGAGCAATAAATGAAAAAAACACGATTTTCGGGCGCCATTTTGTTTATAAAAAAAGTAGCACACTATCTGAGGACTTTGCATACCTATATTATTAATAAATAGGATCTTATAATTCGATTCCAGCAATAAAATTGCTGGTAAATAACTTTTCCCAAAAATGGCCTATTCTCCGATAATCAGCCCAGACTATTAAGATTGTTAAGAAATTTGAATACTATTATTCCTTCATTCGTATGTACATCAAGTTACCTAATATTACATAGAAAAAAGATAGACATACATATAGACATAAGATGGGCCGTCAAAATAGGGGGCCGTAGAGGTGTAGAAAACAAGTTTCTTAGTTAAGGGGAGCGTATGGTTTGAAATCAATATATCAAGCACATTTTTGTGAATTTTTTTCGAAGCTATAGTAGAATTATTTTATTTTTAAATTAAATAAACATATAAGTACAATTCAAAGAATATTTAAGAAAAAATTCAATCCAAAATATTGAAAAATAAGCCATTGGCGACAAATTTTGGCAGGCAGCTAAAAAAAAAGGATTTTGCGGTGGACATTAGAACTCATCACTGGATCATACGAAACAAAAAATTCAAAAAGGTTTAATTAGCTTATGAGTTTCACGAGGTAACAACGTCGAGTTTTTTTATTTTTAATGATTTTTGAATTTTTGGTATTACTCAGAAATCAAAAATACCAAATTTTTGATAAAAATTTTGTGAAAACCAACAGATTTAATATTGTTGAACAAAAAATAAGCACAAAACGAAAAATATCTCGACGTTGTTACCTCACGAAATGTCTAAATAAGATCTATGCAAAATTTCAGGTAGATCAGTCAAGTAGTTTTTCAGTTACAATGTCCACCGCATTTGAAAAAGCAGTTTTGAGAAAAATACGTTTAAAGTTTTGGCAACTGCATCTTCATCTTCTTATTTGTCTGCCAAATCGTAAAGTGATGAACATTGAAATATGTTTTTTGAATTGAGGAGTAATCTACAAAAGAGAAGGCGAACAGTTGTTTAACGTTTCTCAGTACGCTCAAGCGTGCTGGCGCGAAGCCGCGTCAACGCGAGTCGAAGGTAGGGATATTCAACACCCTGTATCTCTGGTAATTTTACTCCGATTATTTTGAAATTTTCAGAGAGTATTCTTGAAAGTATGCACTTTTATTTGAAATAATAAAAAAAATTAAATATTTCAACCCATACCCCCCCCCCTTAAAACACATTCGTGAATGGACTCAGATATCAAACGCAGAACAATATTCCACATTGCAGAAAATCGAGAAGCCTTTGCAATGGTGAACGCCAACGTCGGATAATTCTGATATGGCACGTGAAGAAGAAGAAGACATAAGATGAAAATGAAGAATCCGTATAGAATAGCTACATGGAATGTAACAACTTTATATGAAGCCGGTAAGCTGAGAAATCTACTCCCTGAAATGGGCAAACTAAATATTACTATGATGGAGTTGAGTGAAACAAGATGGCCAAATACAGGTAATTTCATAGCAAACGGACAAACCGTTTATTTTTCTGGAAACTAAGACCATATGCATCAAAATGGATTATCAATAATTATGATGAAACAGCATATTAGTAAGTATGTCACTAACTTCCTCCCACTGTGAGACAGAGTAATTTTAATACAGCGGAATGTCAAAATTATAAATATAATCCAAGTTTATGCTTCTACCAGAAAATTTAAGGATTCTACCATCAAATAGAAGAAGTGCTAAATATAAGAAAGAAACGCGAAAATGATGGGAGACTTTAACGCTAAAGTAGGAAGAAAGATAATGCAAGACATCACATTATTTTGGGACAGAGAGATCAAAGAGGTGAACGTTTAATTTAATTCAACTAAGAAAATGACTTCGTCGTTATAAATACCACGTTTCCCCTTCCAGAAAGGCGCCTGTATACGTGATAATCTCCTCAAGATTGACAACACGGTAGAATAATATACAGAATAAAATATATTACACATTGATAAACTTCCGAATTCGAAACAATATTAAAGATGTAAAAAGCTTATTCAGATAAAATACCGAATATACCAAACGAAAACAGAAACATAAACGAATGTTTTTACGGCACACAAAACTCGATTTTAGAGAAAATAAGAGAGTCTTTGAAAACACGTACAGTATTAGCCAAAAATTAGTAGATAACACAAGAAATTCCAGATGATTTACATTATTAACATTTTTGACGATGCTTCTCAATAAAATTCTACACATAGGTATACACCTGTGACAACCAATAAGACAGAGGTTCCAGTATACTGAAATCAGAAGTCAGAAATGCAATACATCAAGTCAAAAATAATAAAGCACCTGGACAAAATCAGATCCTTTTTGAGCTACTGAAACTTCTAGACGAAAAAATCATTAGGTTGAGCTTCTTAACCATTCTTTAAAAAACGAAAGAAAAATTCCAGATGATTGGTTTGAGTCACTGTTTATAACATTGCTAAAGAAAAGCAGGCCCGCCAAATGCAGCGATTTTAGACTAATCAGCTTGATAAGCCACACACTAAGATTCTTTTCCGAAAAACACAAAACCGAGTACCTATTCCTTCTATGCGAAAGGAGAATGGGTAATAAGCAATTTTAAATAATTATAAACAGTCTAGAAACTAGAGGCGCACTATATTGTATGCGCGTTCTCTTACAAAAAACTTCGGAGTTTCGAAAGAAAGTTGTTGTTTATTTCATCGACTTCGAGAAAGCATTTGACCGAGTACAACACGATGATCCACTTTTCGATTGCTTGCAGGCAGCAGGACTTGACCACTACGATATAAGACTGCTAATCAAGTAATCCCTATCCAAGTTAGAGATAGTCGTAGTCAAGGAACTAATATATACCTTCATAGTAATATAAAAATTAAAATTATTATAACAGCTTAGAAAAACTACACGCCCAAACTTTAAAATGATTACTGAAAAATTTGTTTTAACGCACATACTACATCTGTCATATTTATATGCCATCGATATAGGGGGAGAAGTATATTTACAATGCGACTGTCAAAAGTATTGCGCATTTTACAATATAGAAACATAGAGACACTAATAACATTTACTTATCTGGTATAAGCAATGAACCTAACCATTTTTCATTTCTACCAATTCAGAATTAAATAAATCCAATGTAACTAAAAAACCATTTTGTAGATTGCTAATCGTGCCGATCGATCTCTTTAAATCGTTCCCACAGTTTCTTTTACTCGCTTAAAACTGTTAATGCCGTCAATTTTCTTGTCAAATTTTCAATTATAAATCACCCCTTTTCATTCAATAATCGAAATCTGCGAATATAATCCCAATTTCTGTCAATATCCGAAACAACTGAGACAGAAAACTGAGAAAAGCCAATGTAGACAACACCAAATTTCTTGTGACACAACAGCGAAAGTCAAATAAGGTTATATTCTCCAGTTTAAACCCTCAGTCGTGAATTGAAACTTTCGGAGAATTTTATCGAGTGTACTACTCCGTGGTAGCATCGTAGTACGGAAGCTTGTTAGCTAAAACCTAACAAAATTATTATTATCCATATTGTTATCTATTAACCAAAAATAGCTGATGTCGAGACATCGCGATAAGTTATCGAAGCTTGTTAGCTAAAACCTAACAAAATTATTATTATCCATATTGTTATCTATTAACCAAAAATAGCTGATGTCGAGACATCGCGATAAGTTATCATATCATTTTTTTTTAACTTATGAAATAATAAGTTTTATTCTTTTATTTTTGTAGATGGTCCGTAAAGATTGTTTTCATTCACACTGCGACCTGAAAAATATTTGATGTATACCAAATCCATGTTGGTGACTTTAGGATGGGCTTTAGCATCTTCTATCGAACATCTTTAAGATAAGTTGTTACTTAAAAGGCACTTAAGCCTTTTCCCTGCTGCACTAGCCATGCCCGAACCATGATCCTTTTCGGTTATTGTTCAGCTGCATCGCGACTCACCTAACAGCTTTCAGTAGTTCTTTTTTATCTTCTGAAGTATCAGGATTCAGTTCTATAGTTCCCGGATATACTAAAGAATAATTGCGTTATCCGCCTTCCTTCTTTGTCTTTTGCTTTGTTTCTGGATCATTATTAAACCTCGAGAAACTAGAAAATAGCTGCTCATTCAGAAGAAAGCCCCGCATGTCGGTACTATGTCTGATACCAGGAGTATAGTCGTTCTTAGCTTGCATTCTGTCATATTCAAATCATAGAATTAGCGATTTTGACTAAGCATAAGCATCAACTATGATAAGGTGTTACAATACACAGTGAGGATTTTTTTTAGGTAAAAAATACATCGTAATGGCTTTGACATTATCTTCATCTATTCTATATTTATTTATAAATACATAGTTAGTTTCGTTTGCTTCTTCCTTTGTAAGTGATGATCCGTTGGAAAATGTTGGTAATAATCGTAGTTACTGGTAATATGTCAAAAATGAAACAGTAAATGCCCTTGGTGCGCATGTTTAATGAGACCATAAAGTTTTTACTATCAACAACAGTAACTAATGACTACTAGTAACTAGTAACTTCGTAAGTAACTAGTAAAACGTCAATATAAGATCACCCTCAGTAATTGTAAATAGAGTCAAAATAAATAAATTTCCTTTATATTGTATGTCAGTATGCATGCTTTAATTTCGGTAAAGCATCATTTTCTAAAACTGATTAAAATGAGGCACAAATCAGAACAAAAGGAACAAAATTGACGAATAACAAATAATGTATGTAATAACACACTGAGTAATATTTTGGCAGCTTTCAAACTATATCAGAAGACAGGACTGACATAGTAGTCGTGTGAATCACAGAATAAATAAATGTCTATATAAGAGCTATAGTTATAGCATCGGAATCCATTGAAATTAACATCATGAATATAATACATGGTTATGAAACAAGGTTCGTTTCTTTAAAGAAGTTCAACAGACTTTAAAAAGTGAACTACCTTATGGTATTTGATTAAAATGTATAATTATATGCGAATCAATAACGATTCAAATGAAATTCAGCTGTTGGTCAATATTAAAACATTCAACCAAGCTCTTATTATACAATAGAAGCAGAAACTCGACCAAGCAATGCTCGGTGCCAAAAAGATGGATGAAAAGAATATCAGGTGATCGAGTCTAAAATAAAGAAGAAGCTCGTGCCCCACGTTGGGCGCCATTAACGTTTGCCATCAACACTTTGAATTCTTTATATCGATTTATATTTTTTAGAAAAGTTGAAAGAAACTTTTATTATTATTAATTTATAAGTATATTGTTAGTTTATTTATAAGTGTTATATTGGTTTCAAAAATTCATAAATTATGTAAGATCCTGGTGAATATATGCAAATAGTTTTATTCTTCTAATTCTCTTATAATTCCAAATTATAAAAAATATTTTAAATGAGTTGATAGTAGAATCTTGTAAATTTTTAATCTCTTGGAAACTAAATCTTGTTTATAGGCAAATCTAGAATATTTTTTCTGTATCTATTTCAAAGGGCAAATCGAGCCAGTATTCTTAACATTGCAGTATATGCTTGCGTCGTGACTATTGGCGGCTGCTGTTTAAAGAGGATAGATCGGTAGCGAGAAAGCTGTGAGAGAGAGTTCGAGGTTCCTTCGCTTTCAGGAAACGGTGTTCTTTACTCGGATCACGGCTCAAGCTCAGCAGGACCGCAGGACAAGTGAGACGTCCTAGTTGCGACCTTTTAACACAACGTTGCCAATGTGTCAGCTATTTTGGTTTTTACACTTCAAATACGGGAAATGATCTTGTATTACGTAAGTTTTATATGAACAGAGAAAGCTTTTTGAGATGAGTAAAAATTTTAACATATTTTTTATCTGTCTATATAAAATATTGTCACTAAATATAAATAAAGCTAAAAGCAAGGCAGATATCGACAACAAAAGTCGAAGATACTCTTTAGCGTATGAAAACTATGATAATTAGATAGAAGATAAATAAGCAGGAAAACGAGCACTACGTAATAAAAATTAGGGAAATATTACACTCATAAAAATTAGGCAGCCAATGTGCAAACAGTTTTATAAAAATGACCGTTTATAACCAGTAATTTTTATCGTTCTGCTTGTATCCACATTTTATCCCTCTACGGCTTTTGTACTCTCGGTTGATACTAGTCGGTTTTTATTTCATGTATCTTCAGTTTAGTTTGCGTTGCTCCACCATTGGATTTTATTACCAAATTTTACTAAATATTATTATATCGACGTTCAACATAATGACAAATCCTCATATCTTTCAGTAAGTGTAATTCTGTGGTAGATCCAGTAAGAGTCCATCTACCTCTTTGGACAGCTGGTCTCAATAGAACGCAATCATCGAAGTACAGTCAGAAAGCTTTGACTGTGTTGTATGGTAAGGCATGCATTTCTAATTTTTATGTGAATTTATTTACTGCTTTGTATAGAAAAACAAAAGAGCGTGGTTGGTGAAAGAGTAGGACGACCAGAACACGTTGGATTACTTTATGGATAATTGTAATCTCATATAAAGAAAGCAGGTGACCAAGAAATAAAAAGAAAACTTACACATGCCAGAATTCTCAACAAGCTGTTTGAACAATCTAGGATTTTTCCTAAAGAAATCATCACCTGCTCCACAGACTAATCAAAACCCCGAAATCTTCGCGCAAATCTCTACCCAAGCGCCACGTCAGTGAACCCCGCCATCGACGGTAAAAATAAACCGTTGCTGTCCTCAGCGGCAGTAGTCCAGTGAGTAGTGAAGAGTGTAGTGCCTGGAGACCCAAAAGACTCCAAAGCCCCGAGGAAGGCACCAGACAGGATATCTAAAGCTCGGTAAACTTACAATCGACTCGGTTCAACCTGGAAGTCTGATGAGTTTAATATTCATTGTTGTGGTTTGTAATAATATTAATTTAATTAACCACGTAAACTTTTTAGAACATTCGTGAAATTCTGAAGTGAAACTAGAATAGACTAGAAGTTTTTGTGCATCTAGTATCTCCTTTATGGAAAAGTGATAAAATAAGATAATCATGGTATATGCATATCTCCTGGATATTACAGCACGGTTAATATACAAGTGACATACGACTCAAACTTAAAGAAAGTTTCATATGCTTTAACAACAAAATATTCTCAAAAAACTGAAGATATCGTATGCGCTATTGCTATATTAAACTATTCTCCACAAATATTAGATAGTTTAGAAAAATGGTTAGAATACCCATACGAGAACAAAACAAATACCACAGGGAAAAAGGAGAAGCAAATACGAGTTATAAATATACGTATACAAAATTTCATAGTTAATTTGAATCTTAGATGTAGAAAAAAGTCAGGATATAGAAAAAAAATATAAAGAATACCAAGAAGGAAAGAAAAAGTGGCAAACGCAGAAAAGATCTAAAAATGATAAAAATGAGTATCCAGAAGAGCAAGACGATCAATAGAATATAATTAAGTATTAGGATGTTAGGAAACAAGAATATTTTAGGGGAAGGAAATCTGTATTATTTAGTTATAAATGTCAAATTTTTAGGAAATGATTCACAGTGCTAAACCGTTACAACATGTTTATACTAGTGCATCTAATGTTTCTATTTCTTATGCTGCTATATTTCATATAATTATGTTCAGTACATATTACCAAAATTTATATGTTATCATTGTCACATTTCTTGCAAATACGCCAACTGTGTGTAGAATTTACAATATTATAGTTCGAATAAATTTTTACAAACTTAATTTCAGATATTCCACAATCTTTAGATACGAAACATCAAAATATTCCTTGGGGTGCGTAAGACTTTTCAATCGATAAATCAAACTCTTACTTTTACGAGAAATACAGCTAAGATTTGGCAATGCTGTTCGGAAAACTCTCACCACGCTTTCAGTTGTGAGTTTTACTTTCAATGCTAGACGGTTTCCCGGATTACTGAGTTTAAACGTCGGAAGTGTTATTTGCGTCTTCAGTATTACTACAAACTTACATTCGTTGTACATGGTTGTTAGGTTATATAACTTTAATTTAATTCTACCGTTCTTGTAATTATTATTATGAGCTCGGAAATACATTTCATGTACTGGTATAGAAGATTTTTGAAGTTTCTTACATATTTACATACGTTTTTGATGTAAACAAATTGTGGCCTAAAAATTGAGTTTTGTGAAAATTACAATGAATAAATTATGAAGTGGATTCTTATTCCAAAGGGGACATTTTTTTAACGATATACATAACTGTCATTTGTAAGCTCCCAGGATTTCGCTAAAGAATTCAGGCATCCATGATCTTTTTTCCATTTTTACTCTAGTCTTGTGAAAATGTTTCAGTTTATTGAGTGTTACATCTCTTAAAAACTAAAAGTAACGCCTGTTTTGTTAGTGTCAATTTCAAATTTTTTTCCGTCACGGTAAAAACTACAACGAAATTTTCAACATTAATCAGAAACTTTATTAAAAGTAAATTAGTTAAATTAGTAAATTCATAATTGATTAATTATTTAATTAAATGTTCAAAATTACAACCACTAACTCCCTTACTGGCCCAAGTCGCTGTTCGAAATTACTGTATTTTGCGTTACGAACATTTTGAAACATTTCAGGTGCTACTAGACCTAGACTGTATTCACGCAGTATTTGTCATCTTAGGGGACGAACATGCCAAAGAACATGGATGAGCGCGGTGTAGGTCGCGATCGCGGTCGAGGTTTACATCGATGACGGGTAGAACATACGAAGATACCTTTCTTTCAGTGTTCTTTGCGGTTTGCATATAACCAAAAAAACTAGTCGAAACCTGATTACAACAAGAAATGAATAAATACACCAGCCGTATCTCCGGCGTATGTCACGTGGTTTAAAAGCCACCAATAAACTTTAATTTACCAACCGATCAGCAGCTCAATCGCGATGTAAAACAAACTATTTTGTTTTGGCATCGACATCGCTGTAAACCGCGATGATAGGTCGCGAGGGTAAACGGGTGCATCCTTGGTATGAGCGATCTCATAAAAAAATGAAGGTTTGTTTTGACATCGATGTAGTGACCGCGATCGCGACATACACCGCGGTCATCAATGTATCTTCGGCATGTTCGTACCCTTAGTTCTTTCAATAAAGCACGAAAAAAAGAAACCTTTGCTTAGGATCAAAATACCATAGAGTGATATATCAAGTGAAAATACCATGAACAGATAGAGTGACAAATCAAGATGTTTTGCTGAAGATGGGGAAGTCATAAAAACCATACAACCGAGAAAACTGGAATATCTAGGCCACATAATAAGAGTAAAAGTACTCCCTACTAAGGCTTATAATCCAAGGAAAAATCTCGGGGAAGAGAAATGTGGGAGGTAGGAGGATTTCCTTGTTGCGAAATTTAAGGGAGTGGCACGGGTGCAGTTCAATGCAATTGTTCAGAGCTGCAGGCAACAAAGTTAAGATTGCTGTGATGGTAGCCAACCTCCGATAGGAGACGTTACTGCAAGAAGAAGAAGATATATTGAAGATTTCAGGAAACTTCTACAATTAAAAATCGAAACCCCATATACTATATCTGCTGACGTTAAATAGAAAAACATATCCAATTGTTGGTTATCCTTCGTCAAACAGCGAATCCTTTACTAATATGTAGTAGCATCTTTATTTTACTCCTAATGTTTTTTCGTAAATGTTTATACCTACACTATCCCAAGTCTACCTTTATTAATGTCAATTAAAATGCCCCGATCGACTCCTGGAAGAAGAGCTTAATCCCTAATAAATCCTTTTTTTTTAATTCTATAATTAATGATTCTGACAATTCTGGTATTCTATGATCTGTGGGATTCCTTCCTAATGCAAAAAAAGAAAAAGGAATGTAAGAAGTCCAGGGAAGTTAAATAACGATACCTATAAATTCCTGCACATACACTTAAATTCAATGGCTGTTGGATATGTGATTGGTAGAAAATTGAAAAGGCTCTTCACTGAGTCCCTTCCCTACCTTCCTGTTTATTCTTGTTATGGATGTAATGGCAGAGAAAGTAAGGGAGGAGGTTCCTTGGTCAATGCTCTTTGCTGATGATATCGTGTTAGTAGATGATGGCAAAGAAATGTTGGAGGAAAAGTTGGAGGGTTGGAGAAGGGCTATTGGAGAGGTTGGGCTTAAGGTTAGCTGGTCAAAAACGGAGTATATGTGGTTAGGAGGAAGAGAAATGGTTGGAGACATCGAATTATTTGAAAAAAAAACTAGGACAAGTAGGAGAATTCAGATGCCTTGGTACTTGCTTAACGGAAAATGGGACCCTAGATCTAGACATTACCCAAAGGATGCAGACTTGTTGGTTTAACTGGAAACGAATGATCATGACACTATGTTATTGAAAGATCGGAGAAGGCCTGAAAGAAAAGATATACAATAGTGTGGTGAACCTGCGCTTGTGTACGGCGGTGAAGTGTGGCCGGTAAAGAAGATTAAGGAAAAGAAGACGGCGGTAGCTAATATGAAAATATTACGGTGGATGTTGGGTACGACTAGGAAAATGAAGGAAGAAAAATGATCAGGAACGATTTAACTAGGAAAGGAGTCGGGGTGACTACATTCTGCAAAAAGGTTCCAGAAAAAGACTGCAACGATTTGGTAACGTCAGACGTGGAAACGAAAACTATGTGGAACGAAGGATAGAGCTGTCAGAACTTAAAATAAAGAGAGATAGAAGAAAACTGAGGAGAAATAGAGGGTTGTGTGAAAGAGGACTTGAGAGAGAAAGGTTTAGGTGAAGTAGACATGATAACGAAGAAGTGCTGCATAGAATAGGCAAGGAAAGAGAACTTTTCAACACAGTGAGAGTTAGAAAAACATCATACCTAGACCACACCCTGAGAAATAATATCCATCCATCCAATGGCACTACAGCCCAAATCGAGCCTTGGCCTCCTTCAATAAGCTTCTCCAATCATTTCGATTTACCGCTGTTCTTTTCCATGAACGCGTTCCCAGGAAGTTCCTGGCATCCTCATCGACTTCGTCTTCCCATCTCTTTTTAGGTCTTTTAACAGGTCTTCTTCCCTGCATTCTTGCATTCAGCAATTTTCTGGGGATTCTATTCTCATGCATGCGGACCACGTGCCCTGCCCACCGTAATCTCTGCAGTTTAGTGTGTTGTGCTAGAGTTAATTCGCTATATTGCTCGTATATTTCTCTATTATACCTAATTCGCCAGTTGTTATTTTAACTTATTGGGCCCAGTTTCCTACGTAATACTTTTCTTTCAAACACATCTAATGCATTGGCAGATTTCTGTGTCACCACCCATGTTTCGCAGCCATAACTTACTATGGGCCTGATTATTGTTTTATATACCCGGAGTTTTGTTTTCCGGTGTACGTCTCGCGATTTGATACCGATCTCGCGAGACGCGAGAAATAATATACTGAGAAATAAAAAGTACCAATATGCTCAACTTACATATGCTTTATAGATTAGCGAAAGACGTTCGACAGGGTCAAGTGTCGACACTTATGGCGAATACTAAAAGAAGTAGGCGTACCACAACACCTTATTTCGCTTATAACTGAACTATACGAACACACTACTTGATCAGGTGAAGTGCTTGACACACTTTCAAACGAATTTCATCCAGAACGGGGTGTCAGGTAGGGATGTATACTATCTCTACAATTATTCAATATATATGGGGAGCATATTATGAGAAGAGCACTTGAATGATGGGAAAAAGGCATCTCAATAAATGGTCATAAAATAAACAACCTACGTTTCGCAGATGACACAGCCCTTCTTGCAAATAGTCTAGCAGAGCTGATTGATCTTATACAACTCGTTGAAAACTAAAGTCCAATATGTGGTCTTTAATTAAACATATCAAAGGCAAACATAACCGACAAAGTTAACCGAAGAATACGAAAATTTGGGACTCACAATCAATATAAACAAAACAGAATACCTTAGAATAAAAGACGAAGAAAGAGACCCAGAACTCTCGATTAGAGATATAAAACAATGCGAAGAATTTAAATACTTAGGGACAGTCATAGCGAAGGAAGGAACATCGAAACGGGACATCCAGCAGAAAATACAACAGGGTCGAAATGTGGTACAAACACTAAACTCGTTACTTTGGTCTCTTAAAATTAGTTTACAAACCAAAATGACAATCTACAAGTCGGTTATAGAACCAATTTTGACGTACGGATCTGAATGCTGGCAAATGACAATGAATGAAAAGAAAAAACTGGAAGTAGTAGAAATGGACTATCTGAGAAGAGCGTGTCGGATATCTAGACTTGATCACATCCCAAATGAAGAAATAAGAAAAAGGACAAGAAGAATCTACAATACCGTAGATACAATAGAATCCAAACAACTTTTATGGTACGGGCATGTAATGCGAATGGATAATGAACGATGGCCAAAACAGGCTTTAAACTATGTTCCATGGAATAGAAGAAGAAGAGGAAGACCAGCACTGGAATGAAGAGAAGGAATCAGAGAAATAATGAGAGATACAGCCATAAATGAGGAAGAATGGACCGACCGAAAAAGGTGGAGATCGAAATGCGGGATGCGGCACAGGTTGTAGGACCCTCGTAGATATATATATATATATATATATATATATATATATATATATATATATATATATATATATCAATCAAATGAAATAGAGAATGTGGAGAAATCCCCTTACGAATAATTCACACATCCACCATTTTGGGTTGGGAAAATTTTTTGAATAGAATTAAAAATATATATATATATAAATCCAAAATCCTTTGTATCCAAAATGGTGGATGTGTGAATTATTCGTAAGGGGATTTCTCCACATTCTCTATTTCATTTGATATATATATATATATATATATATATATATATATATATATATATATATATATATATATATATATAAAGACAAAGATCATGAGAGTGTATAGACTACATAACAATCATCCACACATAACTACAATTTATCGTTTTGAGGTTGTGAGCTCATACGTATATATGGGATAATTAATCACAAACACAGGGTCATTACAGGACTGTCAAATCTCAAGAGCGTTAAAGATGAGATTGATCAACTGCTTAATATTCTCAATACCGTTGATTGATCTATTGGGGGTACCCATATTAAAATTTCAATCAACGCCAATACTGACCTACGGATGTGAATATTGGACCCTGATAAATTCGGAAAGAAGAAAGATAGACGCCACTGAAATGTTCTGTTGGAGACGAATGCTACGAATTCCTTTGATCGACCATAGGACAAATAATTCAATTTTAAGAGAGCTAAAAGTTAGCCAACGACTCTCCAGTAAAGTCCATCTCCAACAATTAAAATACTTTGGAAATGTTATGAGAGCAAACACAGAAAACATGGAAAGACTCATTATACAAGGAAAGGTTGAAGGCCGAAGATCACGATGAAGATCCCCAACAAGATGGATCGATCAAATTACAGGAATATGCAAAAGACCTATGCATGAGTTAAAAAAATGACCAGATACAGAGATCTTTGGAGACGGACAATACACGACATCTCGTCGACCACTACACTCCCTCCGGGGGA
The DNA here is from genome assembly GCF_917563875.1 of Diabrotica virgifera virgifera. NCBI lineage: Eukaryota > Metazoa > Arthropoda > Insecta > Coleoptera > Chrysomelidae > Diabrotica > Diabrotica virgifera. The sequence goes on from NC_065449.1 coordinate 113,254,252, forward strand.
TCAGGATTGAAGAAAGAGATGCTCAACTTATAGTGAAAGGAAAGATCGACGGAAAGAGAGGACAAGGAAGTCATCCGACAATGGACAGGGCTAAATTTTTAACAACTAATAAAAACAGCTGAAGAGAGAGAAGAGTTTACAATTGTAGTAGCCAACCTCCATTGAGGAGAGGGCACTTTAAGAAGAAGAAGAAGATGGACAGAGTGACTAACACGAGTAAGGAACAGCGACCTTTGAAAAGCGAAAAGCTGAAGAAGAAGAAGAAGAGTAGAAAGTAATTATGAAAATTGGACTAAACATGGACCAAATGTTTGGACTAAAAAATATAAATTTTTACAAATTAAAAGGCAGAAGAAAATTATGGAACTAAGCACCAAAACATGATTTATCACCAAAACAACTGCCGTGAGGTCGTTAATACTGTTGAGGCAATTTAATAAAAATGTTTACAAAACAATTTTTCAATATTGAGGTACATATTTGGAGGAATGCATCAATCATTTTGTACTATGCGTTATATTAATACTTGAAAAGGAACAACCTACAAATAATATTATATTCTTTATCAGATCGTTATAATGAAATACATGTCAGGGGAAATGTTCATAAACGATATATTTGCATTAAATAACATACTATTTTCCAAATGCAATGTAGTCCATTCCTTGTTTTGAGCATGTTTATCCGTAAGACTAAATTTATGCTGTATCGCTATTCAGGGAAAATTACCGCAGTTTCTACAAAATACAATTTATATACGTGACGGTAGAGAAGTTTCGGGATTCTCTCATTTGTCATGTTGTTTTGATTCACGAACAGAGGAATGTACAGTTGAGCAACAATAAAAACATATCACCGCATAGTTTAGCTGTTCGATCGCTGAAAAAAATACATGCACCAGAACAAACATTTATTATTTGGCCTGCATTGTGTGCCAGTTTATAGGACTTTGTATCCAAATTTCAATTGGTATAAAACGACCTATGTGAACAGCAAATATGATGTACTTTTGGTAAAAAATTATTTTTTAACCTAGAGCAAAAACGAGATTTAACACAGCTATGATATTGGCGTTAAGGTTGTATACCTACAGATCGAGATTTCGAACAACTAACTTTAGAACAGCGGTGCACAATAGGATCGAAGGCACCGTTGCTCAGTCGTAGATTATGGGCGGGAAACGTAAGAAAGAAAAGATATTAAACAACAAAAAAGGAAATAAGATGAGTACCGATCCCGCAAATGGAGCAAAAAAATAAAAATCATAAATGTCACAAAATAGGCATACAATATTCAGGGAAAATATCTTCTTCTTATATTCTCTATATAGGCCTCTTGGCCTGTTCTTAACCGGTTTTGAGCTTGTATTCGTAGCTGTGATGTTGACTGCCAGCTATCTCGCCACCTTTTAAAGGGCCTTCCTATTGGTCTCTTGCCTGTTGGCTTCGAATCCCTGATCCCTGGCTATACGGGCTATTCTCTCGCTGTCCATTCTCGTCACATGCTGATTCCACTCTCGTCGTGTCTGTCTTCCCCACCGTACTATATCTTGTATGTTACAGAGATCTCTTATTCTGTCGTTCGGTATTCTGTCTCTCAGTGTTTTCCCAGTTATTGACCTCAACGTTCTCATTTCTCATGTTCTCAGTATCCTCTTGGTTTCTACTGTGTCACATCTTGTTTCTATCGAGTACGTCATGATCGGTCTTACACATGATTTGTATATGCGTACTTTCCTTCCAGCCTCATATCTTTCTCCAGATGACATCCCTCAGACATCCTGACACGTAATTGGCTTTATTTGCTTGCTTTCGGACGCTCTCTTTAACATCACCATAACTGCACATTTCGACTCCCAGATATTGGAATCTCGAGACTTGTTCAATTACTTACTTACTTTACTACTCTTGATTCCATTTGGAACATAGGGCCTCTACAGTCCCCCTCCATTCATCTCTTGTTTCTGGCCAGGGCTTTCACTTCTTTCCGTGTTAACCCATTGTCTTCTAGCTCTCTGGTAATATTTCTTTTCCAGGATGTCATTGGTCTGCCTTGTTTTCTTTTTCCAGTTGGTTGGTAATCCAGGGCTTGTTTGGTTATATCATCTTCATTTTTCCTTAATGTGTGTCCAATAAACTTCCATTTGCGTCTATTTACCGTTTTGGCTATCGGCTCTTGATTAGTTTTTCTCCAAAGTTCCTTGTTACTTATCCGATTTGGCCAATATATTTGCAATATTTGTCTAAGGCATCTATTTACAAATGTTTGAACCTTTTGTATAATCTTTTTCTCTATTTTCCAAGTTTCTGCTGCATATAGTAAAATGCTCTTTACATTTGTATTAAATATCCTGATTTTGGTTTTGGTTGTTAATTTATTGGACTCCCATGTTTTCTTCAGCATATAGAACGCATTTTGGGCTTTATTTATCCTTCCATTAATTTCCTCTTCTATTCCACCGCTAGCGTCAATTATGCTTCCCCCCTATATTTTCTACTTCTTCTCCTTCAATGAATATACCCATTTCTCTTTCCGTATTTATCTTCATAAGTTTGGTTTTTCTTGTGTTAATCTCTAGTCCTATTTTTCTTGCCTCTTTTGTCACCTTTTCTGTTTTTTTCTGCATATGTTGTCTTTTTTCGGACACCAGACATATATCATCTGCAAAGTCTAGATCTTCAAGCTGACCGAAAGCATTCCATCTAATTCCTGTTTTATTTTTCGTTGCCTTCTTCATGACCCAGTCCATTAAGATCAAAAATATGGTTGGAGATAGAATACACCCCTGTCTGACTCCACTGTATATGTTGATTGGTTCTGTGAGTTTCCCATTGTGCATGATTTGTGCGGTATAGTTTTCATAGAACATTTTGATAATTCTTATGTATTTTAATGGAATTCCATATCTCTTTAATATTTCCCACATCTTTTCTCTGTTAATCCGGTCAAAGGCTTGTCTAAAGTCAATGAAATTTATATAGATTTTGCTCTGCCATTCTATTGTTTGTTCTACAATGTTTCTTAATGTGTTAATATGATCTGTGCATGCTTTATTACTTCTGAAGCCCGCTTGGTTTGGTCTTAACAACTGGTCTATAGTTTCTTTCATTTTTTCTAGTATCATCCTTGTCATGACTTTACTCACTGTAGAAAGTAGTGTTATTGCTCTCCAATTGTTGCAATTCGTTTGATCTCCGTTCTTGGGTATCTTTACGATTATACCTTTTTTCCAATCATCAGGTGTTCTCTCCTCCTGCCATATTCTGTTTATTAGTACATACAGGATTTCTTCCGATGTTTCTCTATCTGCTTTTAGTAGTTCTGTGGTAATGTTATCTATTCCAGCTGCTTTCCCTCTTTTCAGCTGTTGTATTGCTTTACTTACTTCTTTTTTTGTGAATTCCGATTCGGTGAAGCTTAGTTCTTCCTTTATTTCTTCATTTTCCATTTCGTGTTCTATTATTCTGTTGGCATATACTTCTCTAAAATGTTCGATCCATCTCTCAACTATTTCCTTTTCATTCTTCAATATTTTCCCGTTTTTGTCTTTTACATGCTCAACGTTCATTTTTCCGCGCGAGCTTAGTTTTTTCGTCGTTTTATATAGAGTTCCCATGTCGTTGTTTTTTGCTGCTGTTTCTGCTTCTATTAACAGTTCTTCGTTATATTGTCTTTTGTCGTTTCTCGCACTTTTTTTAACTTCTTTATCTTTCTCTCTATATTCTCTCTTCATTTGTTCCCTATCTCTTGTTCAATTAGTTCGTTGTTAATTACTAATTTGCATCTTATGGGTTTCCTTGACACTACCAGGGATTTTGTCTTAGCTGCAACATCTAATAGGAAAATATCTAAATAAGTAAAATAAATATCGCATTAAACATATTGATAAAGGTGTTATCTTAACACATGCGAACTATTGTTTTACTGAACTCTTACAAATATCTACCTACTAAGTCCTTTCTTCAATGGATTCAATGTGTATGTAATTATAGAGTGGACTGTATTATTTACTATTTTAAACACACATAAACAAAAACTATACATTTTTACTTCGCTTCTTCCTTCTGGGATAGGCCATGCGCCCTTGTTGCTCGTGGTTTTCTTCCTCAACGTGGAATGCGCGCTTTTCTCGTCATCGCGATTGAGAAATCTGCTTCACTCGTCATCGTATCATAAAGGGCCGTATGTACTTAGTTTCTGAATATCAACAGAAACTGTGTTGGAAAAATAAAAAAAAAAATTTGCTATTTATTGTAAAATATTCCAAAAGAACAAAAAAAATACTATCCAGTTGATTCACCTTCAACTGCAGGCAACGATTTTAACTATTTTATTTAGTCTTTTATCCTATTTGTAACTTTCTTAGGAGAGGGCCAGATAAATAGGCTGGCAAAAAAGGATGTGTACTCATCGTACACCTCGCACTTGAGCACTACGTGCATTTTTCGAGCAAGGATGAAGTACATCCACATGGTTTTCCAATAATCTTAATACATCGACTTAATTTCGCCTACTTTATAATGTTAAACCAGTAATGTAATTTAGAGATTTTTACGCCTAATGAAGTGGCTAGTTCCAAATATTTGTACACCGAACTTTCACACTGATGATGGTTAGTTTAGACAGAAAACGTTTTGTGTTTTGTAATTCTTCACTGCCTTGTGGATAAATTTTAAAGAATTTTTAATAAATTCATAATATACCTAAATACAACAAAAATGTTTACTTCATTATAATGTTGATGTGCTCATATTACTTGAGATTGAGCTATAAAACGAATCGATTGACCGTTGATCTGCGCTGTAGTCAACTTTCCTATGATGAAGGCTGTAGTCTTCATTTTAGAAGAAATTGGCTTGTTATAGCAGTCAAATCTTGAACCCTATAATACAGTAGCAGTGAAATTTGGATCAACGGATAGACGAAGAATAAAGTAAAAATAAGAAAAATAAAGAGAATATATTATTATGTATTAACAAATATGTAAATACACTTCACTTACCAAATCAATTAGGTAATTTGCCTAACAGAGGCGGTGACACAAATGTTGCAACTACTTCCACAGCGAGTGGAAAATTATCTTCACCTCTCAATTATTTCTAACGGGAAATAAAATTAGATTGGAAAAAATATTCCTTTTTCTATGGATGCTATACAATATGCAACTTTTCTCACTACTTACATACATTCAAAACAAACAATTCCTGACGCAGTGAGAAAAGTCGGCCATTGCAGTGAGAAATATTTTTTCTCACGGGTTCTCCTACGGTCTTCCGTTCTATGATCGCCGTTTCCATGGTAACATGTACAATACAAACACAATTAATGTTGTCAAACAAATGTGTTAAAGCAAAACTTACCAGGAATTACCCTTCAAAACTGTTCAAAAATAACTGTTTATTAGAATTTAAAAAAATTATGTAAGTATATAAATTTTAAGAATATTAAATACCTTACATCATGTGTATGTATTTTATTTCAATTTATGCGTATAATATACCTAAAAGCACTTAAATTATTTAATTTTGAAGTTTGAACTCTTGACAAAACCGCATCCATAGAAAAACTACACAGTGTCCAACACATGAGAAAATGGCATATTTCTCACTCGCTTGATTTGCGGAACAAACTTCTGCGCGCGTGAGAAATATGTCTTTTTTCTCACTTGTTGTACAATATACTATTCTATAGAGAAAAATTTACAGTTTCCTTGGTGAGTGGTCTGAACAGTCTCTGAAACTAACGGGACTATCATGCAGGTCTTTAATATAATATTTTTCGGTAACTCCTTCAAGATATGTATTATGTATATTCTATATTTGCAAACAAAAAGTGTCTGAACTGATTTAGTGGATTTAATAGCATTTAGGTAAATAGCCAGGTATATGGTTTTAACGGGGCATTATAGTCCTGTCGCCAGGGGGGGTACAACGGCCTCGTTAATTCAGATGGACTTACTCAAGTTTTTTTTATGTATTTTGACCCGTAGAACACGAATTTTTTGGGTAACAGTTGATCCGGATGTCGATAAGATTGTTATAGACCAAGAACTTGAGGAATCAAATAACAGCGATTTTTGGCAAAACAAAACTATTTTGTATTTTTTGGGCCATTTTAAGTAAAAAATATTTCTACAAGTTTTTTCGTAGGATGCACAGTTTTCGAGATAAACGCGGTTGAACTTTAAAAAAATCGAAAAATTGCAATTTTTGAACCCGAATAACTTTTGATTAAAAAATAAAATAGGAAGTCTGCTTACCGCATTTAAAAGTTTAAGTCAAATTATATCGGTTTTGATTATTTCCATTGGTAAAAATTTATTTTTTTATTGTTTAACAAAGCTATAAACACGTAGGGTTTCCCGTGCTTTTACATGTGTTTTAACGCATGTAACGTAGAAATAGTCTTGATTGCACTAGTACCTATTCTACCTACTCGTTCGATTTTAAATGAGAAATCATAGAAACATCACTCACGCACTAGTTGTTTGTAGCTTTGTTTAACAATAACACAATAAATTTTTAGCAATGCAAATAATCAAAACCGACATAATTTGACTTGAACTTTCAAAGGCGCTAAGCAGAATTGCTATTTTATTTTTTAATCAAAAGTTATTCGGGTTTAAAAATTGCAGTTTTTCGATTTTTTGAAAGTTCAACCGCGTTTATCTCGAAAACTGTGCATCCTACTAAAAAACTTGTAGAAATATTTTTTGCTTAAAATGACCCAAAAAATACAAAATATTGTTTTGTTTTGCCAAAAATCGCTGTTATTTGATTCCTCAAGTTCTTGGTCTATAACAATCTTATCGACATCCGGATCAACTGTTACCCAAAAAATTCGTGTTCTACGGGTCAAAATACATAAAAAAAACTTGGGTAAGTCCATCTGAATTAACGAGGCCGTTGTACCCCCCCTGGCGACAGGACTATTATACGACAAAACCCAAGTGGTAAGATTTATAAAAAGATTCATTGAAGTTTTATTACTGTTACGTGCAAAAGAACCTAACTGTTAGTCAAAATAGATGAGTCTTAGCAAACGAATTTCGTGGCAAAATGTTTGCTGAAATTGAAATTATCTACGGGGTGATTTAAAATTTAATAAAATAACGAAAATTTGACAGGATACCTATAATAACTGGATATTGACACGTTGATGACACAAAAGTGCATGAAGCGTCTATGTGACATTTGCAAGTTATTGGGAAAAATGAAGTTAAAGTTTTTATACTAGAACTTTTTTACTATAAGTTCTAAATAGACTAAATTTATAGAATAGGTAGTCCTAAAACTAATATATTTATTAACACCATTAAAAAAACTGAAAAAAAATATTATATATTTTTTATACAGTACGTAAATCGTTCAGCTGGACATAGGGAATATACATTGAGATAATTTTGGCAACTGCGCTAACCTGTGTTAGTTGAAGCTTCTGTTCGAGTACGAGTTTTGGTGCAATAGAGCTGTTAGAACGAATAGAATGAGTGAGTTTTAAAGCAATGCTGTCCATAAATAACTAAAAAACAAAGTTTATGATTAATGAGTTAATAATTTTACTTTAATTTTTAAAATATTTTTCATTTAAAAACTAATTTCGAAACTAAACAGTTTTCCCATTTCCTTAGGCCAAAAAGATTTAGCTACAACATTGTCATATTTTGACGTTTATTTGTGTCAGTCGAAATGAGTTGTCAATTTTGAGGGTAATGCCCCTTAATGCTATCAACCATACTGTCATCGAGAGAGCTCAGTTGTCAGAATTATCTCAAATATAATACAATGTATGTATTTATTTATCTAAATATATACAATGTATGTTCCCTATGTCCAGATGAATGTTTTACGTATTGTATATAAAAAGTGTACATATAGTCCATGTGGTGAGACCGCTCCCGTCTGAAAAACATTTCTAATTCGGTTTCTCTGCGGATTCATATTCAAAAATGTCCCCTTTAAACAAATCTGAAGGGTACCGGACGGAATTTTTGGGCAGAAATTGTTTAAACAATTTTTTTAAACAAATTCATAAGATCACCTTTTATTGCTCCAAAAAATATATTTTTAGGTTTTTTGGGTCATTCTAAACAAGAAACGTATCTTGTGATTTTTCTCAAAAATGGCAGTTTTCGAGTTATAGGCGATTTAAAATCTTAAAAATGCGAAAATACGCATTTTCGAGGCTTAAAAACTCAGATTTAAATTAGTATTTTTAAGGGTGCCAAATAACTTGGATTAAAGTTTAAATATTCCTTTTCAAGATTCCGAAGAGTGATCGTGTCTATCTTCAATTTAGACCGTAGTTTTTTAATTGTTAATTATGCGTGTCCATCCGTTTTTGTTTGCCGGTGCGGCGCGCACTATTTTCAAAAATCTATTTCCCTCTGAAAAATATTTTTTCTAGATTCTTTGGGATATTTTAAATAAAATAAGTTTCTTGACATTTTTCTCAAAAGTTAATAATTTTAAAGTTATAAGCGATTTAAAATCCGAAAAATGACAAAAAAACACATTTTAGCATTTTAAATCGCTTATAACTTTAAAACTATTAACTTTTGAGAAAAATGTCAAGAAACTTATTTTATTTAGAATGTCCCAAATAATCTAGAAAAAACATTTTTCGGATAAAAATAGGAGATTTTTGAAATAGAGCGCGCCGCACCGGCCAAAAAATCGGATGGACATGCATATTTAACAATTAAAAAACAACGGCTTAAGTTAAGGTTAGACGCGATTACTCTTCAGAATCTTAAAGCTGAATGTTGAAACTTCAATTTAAGTATCTGGCAACCTCCAAAATACTAATTTAAATATGAATTTTTAAGCCTCGAAAATGCGTATTTTCGCATTCTTCAGATTTTAAATCGCCTATAACACGAAAGCTATCAATTTTTGAGAAATATTACAAAAGACCTTTCTTGTTCAGAATGACCCAAAAAATCTAAAAATATATGTTCCAGAGCATAAAAACGTGATCTTTTGTATTTGTTTAAAAAAATGGTTTAACAATTTCTGCCCAAAAATTCCTCCCGGCACCCTTTAGATTTGTTTAAAGGGGACATTTTTGAATAGGAATCCACAAAGAAACCGAATTAGAAATTTTTCCAGACGGGAGCGGTCTCACCATGGACTAATAGATCCTTTATGCACTTACATTTTAAAATTTACTGTGCACAGTGCACATATATCCTTTACACTCTGGTAACTTAGAAAATATTGATTTTAAAACGTGTTTGACTTGTGTCTTCAATTGTAAATTAAAAGATATTTAAGGTACAATTGTAAGGTGAAAGATGTACCCGGAACTATCTTTTAATGTTTGATGAAATTAGAAACATTGATAAAATAACAACAGTAAACATGTGGTCGTCATATTCTTACGAGGAATTATTGAAGATGTTGATGGCACTAAATTGGTAAAAAACGTTTTGATACTTGTATTATAAAATATCAAGAATATGAAGATAGTGTGCGTATTAATAATATTGTGAACTAATCCGCCACAGCATATCAGATAAAAATCGTGGTTAGTAATTTTTGCGAATAAAAAGAAGCATAACAACCAAAAATATAAAATCGCGAATAATAATTATACAGAGCAAAATTCTCTTTTATTTAAGTATTATATTACCATTTTCCATTATACTACAACGAACAATATCGGCTATAACGAATAAAAACTTCAATTTAAAATCATCCGAAATAGAAAACAAAACAGGAAAAAAAACAAAAACAAAAAATATCGCCCCGAAATAATATCCGTACTGCAACTTTTATGGAAACCATTCAAGTTTATTTGATATTAGCAAAATTCGGAGTTATAAAAGTTTCCAAAATGTGAGCCAGAGGCAGGCGAGGCAGCTACCGCTATTAGAAGCAATATAAAATGGAAAAAGATTATAAACTTGTATCTTTAATAGCCCAAGTTTATGTGAGGATAGGTTGTTGAACGATGAATATCGTATTCTTATAAAATAAAAATACACGAAAAGACGGTACGCTCCACACTCTTTAGCTTTAATATCTTATATTTATTATCCCTCATCCAACAAAATAATTTAATATTCCCGGCAATAAATTTTGGATTACAGTTTACGGTGCAATAAAAACGATAATTTATAACAAAATGGTGCTACACTGGAGCAAAGAAAAATAATGTCTTCCCAAATAATAAGAGGTGCTGCTTCTTTAGCAATATATTTAAACAAACCATAATTTTTCAATATGTATTACATAAAACAACAAAAAACTTTTATCACCAACCGTCACTAAAGTCATTCATTATTGTACTCATTTGCCGCCATTTGCGGCAGTGAAGTAACACTTTATTGTACTGAAAGAAGAACTTTACTTTAACCGCGATTAATCGAGATTGAATGTAAGTGGTCGATGGCAGTAATCGATTATTTATTTGAGTGAACTTAAAATTTATTTAAATTATTAAAAATATTGTACAAAATTTACGTTATTATTGATTAAAGGACACCGCACACATTTTATGGAAAATATAATGGCACTCAAATTCAATAAAATTTATATGAATAGATTCGTTTTAAATTAACGGTCAATTCTTATCATTGCGCCAACTCTTAATTATGATTAATTACGGCGCAAATTGCAATTAAAGTTTATCGAAATCACATTTTTGGAGTTCATAAATGTGTCAGTTACATCACTATTGCTCTGGGTGCTACTCAAAATAGCTTAAACTCCGCTGGGCCTAAGCGGATTAGTGAAACTAATCCGCTGATTTATGGAGTACCGACAATTTGGGTATTTTAAAATATTTTTTCTCTCTCTAACTTATGTACGTACCCATTTGATTTCAAATTTATTTATATTAATTTCTGCTCTTATTATTGAAAATACAGAGTTGGCGCAATGATAAGAATTGACCGTTAATTTGAAACGAATCTATTCATATACATTTTATTGAATTTGAGTGACATTATATTTTCCATAAGATGTGTGCGGTGTCCTTTATGCCAGAAAATGAAATTCTGTAGTATTTTGCAATTATATTTATAAAACATAAATCAAAACTTTACAGATTTAGTAAGTAGGTATTCAATATTGATACCTAACAACAATCGATTAAAAATCGAAATCGGCCATCATGCAAGTGCCTTCTGTCATTACTGTCATACGAAATTTTTATTTCGTGTAAAAGAATTCTTAAATCTTTTAAGTTTCGTATTAATGCGAATATAGTATGAAATGGTGTTTTTGTTAATTCGATTATATATAGGACGGTGATAGATACAGTTGAGTCCGCGAGTCTTTACCCGTGCGTCATCATTTAAAGCATACGAAATAAGTCAATGATAAAACAGAAATTGAAATTTACTAAACGAAACAGCAAGTGACAGTAAGTGACTTGCTATTGCGTTTAGTAAATTTCAATTTCCGACTTATCATCGACTTATTTCGTATGCTTTAAATTATGAGGCACGGGTAAAGACTCGCGGACTCAACTGTATGTAGGTACTGATAATAATTTGTTAGCAAATATACAGAGTTGGGATAAAGTATGGAACCAAGCAAATATCTTTGAAACGAAAAGAACAATATTTATGAAACTCTGCATGCAAGTACAGTGACGCAAAACGTCCTGACAACGTGCAAGCCTATAAATAAATTCGTGAGTCACTTTTTGCAAGATTTCTCCACGTATTAGTTCACATTCATCAATTATTATTTTTTGTCTCAAATCCTGCAAGCATGTTGGTCGCCTAACGTAAACACGTAATTTTAGATAACCCAAAGAAAAAAATCTAACGGGTTGAGGTCCGGAGAACGAGCGGGCCACTATATGAATCCTCTACGTCCAATCCATGGATTTGGAAAATTCACTTCCAAAAAATGAAAATTCACCATAACCTATTATCATTAATATTTCAATACGATCTTTTCCACTTAAATTAACCATTTTTAATACAACTTATTTCTGTTAATTAGTTCAGTAACAGTTTTACCTACTATACTAAATTCAAATAAGTCATACAGTGCATGTAAACAACAATTTTAGTCTACAGTATAGATGGTACTCGTTTATTTCCATTACGTTGTATTAATACAAAAAATTATCTACAGACACTTTTTAACAAATTCTATCTACCAAATTTGGTATGTATGAATTAAAAATAACAATTCTTTTAAAATCCGCAAAAATATATAGGGTGTCTCATTTAAATTAAATAAGTTAGGGGTATTTCCGGTGAAACCGGAAGTGGAATAGTAACAAAAAATATGGCAACAGATGCCTTTTGCGTCACTGTACTTGCATGCAAAGTTTCATAAATAGTGTTCTTTTCGTTTCAAAGATATTTGCTTGGTTCCATACTTTATCCCAACCCAGTATTTATTTAGATTTTCTACTATTCATCACGAGAAAAGCAACTTCGCTGCGGCAGGCTACACTTCATAAACAATAACGTAACTATTAACGGTATTTTTAATTTTTGGTATTTTACTTTTATTAAAATTAGTATATTATTTAAATAAAAATACGATAAAACTGTTTAAAATATATTTATTTCGTTGAAATCATAATAATAGAAGTAAAACTTCTTACGTGCATACAAAGTACACACACTCTTTTTTCATTAGAAAGATGTAATTAAGTAAGTGTTAAGTAAGTGTTAATGTTTTTTATGATTGGCGATAAAATTTTGTATGCACTACGGCAGTAAAGACTCTTTATCGAACTCGTCTGTTACTCGCCTCGCTCGCTTCGCTCCCTCTACTCGTAATATCATTCTCGTTCGATAAAGAGTCACTTTACTGACTTGGTACATAAATAACTATTTTCTTGCCTAAGAAATATTGTTAAGGTTTTAATTTCTTACCTGTGTGTTTGCCAGTGTTTGGATCAAACACAGCCAGTCTTTTACAAGGAAAACATTCTCAAAATGGAGGGAAAAAAAGAATGTGTGTGTACTTTGTACGCACGTAAGAAGTTATACTTCTATTATAGATTCCAACGAAATTAATATGTACTTTCAACAGTTTATTTATATTTTATTTAAATATTAAGCTTATTTTAATACCTACTTACTACTTTCCAACATTTTTTTTAAACAATACCAAAAATTTTAAAAATAAAAGAATAAAACACACACAAACACACTGAAAAATGCCACAAAGAAATGATTTCTGAACAATAATTGTTGGCAAAAATTTTAACTAAATACGCATTTTCTGAAAAAAAAAATTATATAACAAATATATGTACTTCATAAACAATCATAAAATGTATAAAAAAAATAATAAAACTTGGGATTGGGATTCGAACCCGCGTTTGTTCGGGTGCTTATGATTTGAAGTCGAAGCCTCTACTCATTTTGCTACACCTACACGTACCTGTCATGTGCGAAGATAGGTCAACTGAATGCTTTACTGTTTGATAGTTCTGAATTTAATCAAATTAGTTTGATTTTTGTGGAAATAAAATATTAAAATACAACAAAACATAGAGTAAGAAAACAATATATTAGATGAAGATTGGTAGAAATTTTGTTGGTAATCAATTTATGTAAATCAAAGCATTACCTACTAGATAGGTACATACATTTTCCAAATAGGTAAGTACCTATGTAATTTTTTATTACAATACTGAAACATTTACAATAATTACGTACCTGTTGCTTCTAAAAACTATTTAAAAGTCACTACAATTATAAACTTGCTTTTTTCTCTGTCCTCACAACAATAAAAACTAATATACACAACATGTGTTTACCCATAACCGAAATATTGAACAATTGTTGACAGGTCATTGTAATTACCCAATCAGAGCCCGTATAACGTTTGATCACTGAACCTGCCTAAGCAAGATATTTCTACTATATATCGTCAGATTAAAAACTCGACACGGAAAATCTGAGGCACATCTGCACAAATTAGGAATAGTTAAATCATCAGTTTGTTTTTGTGATAATGGTTCGATTAGAGATTTGAATCATATTTTCTTTGAATGCAAAATTAACGAAAGATATATAAATAAATTCTAATATAGTCCGTTCTTTAACGGTAAAATATTGCAAAACCTCTAAATTTTAAAGAACCGCTTGGATTGACATGAAATTTGGCATACACATAGCTAACAAGTCAAAGAAAAAAAGTGATATTGTGCCGATATGTGCTTTTGCCCTGGGGGTGGTTTTCACCCCCTCTTGGGGGTGAAAAAATATTCGTCCAAAGTAAGTCAGGAAATGGATAAACTGGCTAATTTTAAGTAACTTTTGTCCTATAGAGTTTTTTCACTAAGTCAATACTTTTCGAGTTATTTGGCAGTGAATATGTTCATTTTTTCAACAAAATAACCACGCTTTTAGACGGTTTTTCGCAAATAACTCAAATAGTATCTAAGTATTTTGTCGAAAAAACATTTTTAGAAAAAATATAGCCTGTAAAAACTTTTAAAAAATGCTGTATATATCACGTCTCTATACCTAGTAGAAGCAGAGTTATAGCTAATGAAAAATAGGTTCCTATTCGTCAAATTCCAAATGGAATAATTTAACGTGAAATAACCAAAAATGAAGCACATTTCGGGGAAAACTCATTACAACTTATTTAAAGTGTTCACCCCCTAATTAGTATCTTAAATGAACTTAATCGTTACGACTTCACAAGTTTCTTGACTCGTGTATGTATTGTTTATATGATCTGTAAGTTTCATCGATTCAAAGTCCTTATTATTGAAAGGGTTGTAGTTAAAAGGGGTTGAACGAGTCACTGATCACGAATGTATGCAAATTTAGAAACACCAAATCTTAATCAATTTTTGTCTAACAGAAAAACAAAAAAATACATGAGATTCAGAAAAGCAATGCTGACTTTTTTTTGTTTTTCGAGATTTTTGGTATCTCTAACAATTTTTAAAATATTTTGAAAATAGCATATTTTCAAAATTAAAATTTTTAAAAATTTTACTTTGAAACCAAATTTTTTCAAAAATAAGCACTTTGAATCGACGAAACTTACAGATCATATAAACACAACATAAGTAAAATAATTTGTGGAGCGTTAACGATTAATTTCATTTTAGTTTCTAATTAGGGGGTGGTCTTCCCGATTTTTTTTTGCGAAAACAAAAGGAACCAACTTTATTTTGAGCGTAATTTGCTTAAATTTAATGCTAGAAACTTTTTGTAAAAACAGAAATAAAGCTCTTTTTAACACTTTAAAAAAGTTATAATGGGTTTTCCCCAAAAAGTGCTTAATTTTTTGGATATGTCACGTCGAAATATTCTATTTGAAATTTGGTGAATATGAATCTATTTTTCATTGGCTATAACTCTGGTTCTACGAGATCCAGAGACCTAACGCGTACACCATTTTTTTTTACTTTTTTATAGGCTATATTTTTGCTAAGCACGCTTTTTTCGACAAAATACTTACTTTTTGAGTTATTTGCGAAAACCTTCTAAAAATGTGGTTATTTTGTTGAAAAATGAACATATTCACTCGCAAATAACTCGAAAAGTGTTGACTTGCGAAAAAGCTCTATAGAACAAAAGTTACTTAAAATTAGTCAGTTTACCTATTTTCGGTCTTATTTTGGACATAATATTTTTTTCACCCCCAGGGCAAAAGCACACATCGGCACAATATTACTTTTTTTTCTTTGACATGTAAGCTATACGTATGCCAAATTTCATGTCAATCCAAGCGGTTCTTTAAAATTTAGAGCAAAAACCGTGAAAGAATGTACTAATATTACAATTTACGACAAACACAAGTTCAAGTGCATTTTCCAATTAGTATAGGTATAGAATATCTACTAAATTATTATAAAATGGAAATATTTAAATTACTCATAAACTATTTGAAAGAAACAAATATAGTCATTTAAGTGACAAAACTAATAAATTGAGGTAAAAATAAAATAAAAATCTGTGGCTAACGGACCTGCATCCAAGCCATTTTTTCATACACACACACACACACACACACACACACACACACACACACGACGAACCCACAACAAAAGATAACAATATAAAAATTCGTATAAGACTTCCGGTATTTATTAACCGTACCAATACGACTATGTTTTGAACAAAAAACAGTGTTTAAAATCATTTCGAGACTGCCAAATTTACCCAATCCAAAAGTAAAGTTTCTTTTCACATCTTTCCTATCCATTTCTGAATTCTTGTGGTGAGGAAGTCTTAGAATTCCAACTGTGTTTATATTTTAAATAAAAAAGGTTTTGAAAAATATACATCAGCAATTAAATATATTTACCCGATGGTTATACAAAGAAAAGAAATAATTAATGGACATATTAAACTTATAGCCATCCTGTATGTTGTTTTGAAGCAGATTTTTATTTTTATGTAACTATAATTTAAAAGTGCCCCTGAGGCATACTTTCGTTACAATGTATGATGACCGTGAAGTGCCTTTCGAGATAAATATATAATAACCAAAATTGGCGGCGTTAAATAATTAAAATACCGAAGCACGCGATTTAAAATACATGAGAGCGCTTTAAATATATTAAAATATATTTTTAAAGTATGTAAATGTTTATGCAGACATGAAATAATATAACTAATGATTACAAAGTAACTACTTTCTATACCTACCTTGTTTTTAAACCAGGTGGAGTAAACTAAAAAGACAGATTCACACCAAGAAAGTCACTAGAAAAATCACCAAAAAAGAACTTTGTATATAAAAACAGACTAAAAATTGAAAAGCTCTATGGACGTATAAACACAGATGGACCCAGCAATAAGATACCTTGAACACACACTGTTTTGAAGCTTCGATAGAATGTAATGCTTCCTCAATGAGCATAAGCATGCTTGAATTTTTACTCGTGGGGATAATTATTCAGACGTTAATAATTATTGGAAGTAGTAATAGTTTATAAAAACACGTTTAAAGAATTTAATTAAAAAAAAACAGAGTATAACTATTAACAATCACGTTTTTATAGAAAAAATAAAATATAATTTTATTTGTTATTAAAATTAATACAATGTCAATATAGTTAAGCTCAAGTTAATTTTTGTAGGTATCAAATAGTGCTACAATACAACAAATCAATTAAAAAATATTTTGAAATCTTTGTTTTCTCCTAAATTTGCTACCCAAATAGTTCGATCGTCAATATTATTTGGAAACCTACATAGAAAAAGAAATGATTTTTTTAACAGATCTTTTTAATCAGATGATGTCTACTTACAATTTAAAAATGTCTTTACTAATTTAATGAACTAATATCTTGTTCAATACATTAATATGAAGGAACCCAATGGTACGCCTATGAAATAAACAGTACTTACAAATGAAATGAGAAATCGGGATATAAATATTTCGTTTTTTTTGCAAATCCACTGTATTACCATTATTATGATATGTTGATTTCACATTTCACAAATATCACTCAAAATTGAGCCAAAATAGCAAAAAACAACTCTTCCTCATCTACCTTAAAAAGTAAAAAAATATGGAACAGCACTTGAAGTTTGACATGGACGTTTGTAAGACAGAGAAATGTAAACACCGTTGTAATTTATAAATAGTTTTCAGTACTTCTACATATTATACAATAATTGGTTGATATCTATTATTCAATGATATGAACACTTGATATTTTAATTATAATTCAATAATATGTAAATTAAGATAACTGAAAAATGATTATTTTAGTTTAATAGCATCTGTAGAGTATAAAATAAGGAGTAACATTTCCAGCGTTTTCCGAATAAGAAGTTTTAATAAAAAAACGTGACAACATGTGAAGGTGCTTTGTGACCCATTCAAATAATTTTGGCTTAAAAATTTCATGTAAATAACTGAGTCCATCTGTGTTTATACGTCCATGAAAATCTCTAATGCAGAAAACATAAAAAATCGGCGACATAACTTAATCAACCTATGAAATGCCAATGGTGTCAAAATTTCACAAATGTCAATAGTGTCAAAATTTCATAACAGAGGAGTAAACTTGTCTGAGGTTGGACCAATTAACAATAAGCATTACGACGCGGTAAATTTGAATTACTCCTCCTGGTTTAAAAACAGAGTATAGTAACTGCATTTGGACGTTAGTATGATGCAAAATAACGCAAAAACTAGTCAAAGAAATCCAAATATATAAACAAGATACTGAGTAAAGAAATACTAGTAAAATATGTAAGCTACGTGGATAAATTCAAACAAGGGAGAATATTTTTTAGGTTTAAAATGGGATAGTTTGATGGAGTTATATAGTAGGCTGTACATTTGTACACCATATTAGTTAAAAACTTTAACGTTGAAGTAAAAACTTCTGCTGTAATTGGTATATTTAATTAAAAATCCAAATGGATTACAGTAGTTAATTGTTTGGTCACAACGAACGTTATTGGACTTATCAGTCCATCTTCAGTGAGCTTTACAGTCATTGCGCTAAGTACGGCAAAAGCACAATCATTTCTCAACCTCTTGCATCCCTCCATATTCTTCCATTGTTCTCTATCTTGTGCCTTCTGTATCAAATTTCCCACTATTTTTCTGAAGTCATCCATCCATCTTTTTGGTAGTCTACCTCGGTGGCTTTTATCTTCTCTAGGTCTCCATTCTATGAGTATTTTGGTCCATCTATTATCATTTAAACGTGCTACATGTCCAGCCCATCTCCATTTGGCTTGTGCAATTTTTTCTATGACATCTGTCACTTTCTTCCTCTCTCTCACTATCCTATTTGGTACCATATCTCTTCTTGTTATTCCCAACATTGCTCATTCCATTTTTCTTTGGTTTATTCTCAAATTATTTGCAGAATATTTAGTCAAAGTTATGGTTTCGGAACCATAAGATGTTATTACCGGCAGTATACATTGGTTGTAAACTTTTTTCTTCAAGAAAATCGGGCAAATTACCTACAAACCTACCTACTTCAATTTAAAGTAAACAGTTACTGGGTTTCAATTGAAGACTACATACTTAAAAGTATTGAATTAAAAAATGATATAATGTCTATGAATATGGATATAGCTTTCCAGGAACAGTATGTCCCTACTCGAAAACGCACTAATCAGTTTTGGCCAGCAATAGCCTGCCAACTAGGAGTTTAGGGAAGATTCCAATAAAATACTAGTTTTTTTATTAAATTATAGCTTAATAATGTTTTATTGTTTACGTGAACATAGAGATATATTATTCTACGTGTCCATCAATTTTTTTAATCCTTCGCCCGTTTGCTGATACTTTGATAGATATAGTCTTATACTTTGTTCGTCTCGTATCCACATATTTCACAAAGATTATTTAACTATTTAACATAAAAGGGTCGGGTTCCTGAGAAGTACGTAAATCTACGGGCAGAGCATGTGATACGCATTAACGACAATCGCCTTATAAACAATGTGCTCTGGGAAAGGTCAGATGGAAGAAGGTCTGTAGGGCGGCCTAGAAAAAGGTGGAAAGATGCAGTCAAAGAAGATCTTGAGAAACTGGAAGTGCGACAATGGGAATTAGTGGCACAGGACAGGCAAACATGGAAGACAATAGTAAACGCGGCAAAGACTCACGAAGAGTTGTAGCGCCATTGATGATGATGATGATGACGTAAATCTCGTGACGGATATGCATGAGAGAGCATGCACTAAAGGCAGAGGTAAAGGAGGGAGCTGCTTGGTTCTTGGAGCTCTTTGCTGATGATATCGTGTTAGTAAACTAGAGCCAAGAAATGTTGGAGAAGTTGGAGGGTTGGAAGCGGGCTATTGAAGAGGGAGGAATTAAGGTTAGCATTAGCATTAAGGAGGAACAGAAAAGGTTGGAGACATCGAATTTATTGGAGAAAAACTAGGACAACTAGGAGAATTTAAATACCTTGGCTCCTATATAACGGAAAATGGGACACTAGCTCGAGAAATTACCCACAGGGTATCGGCTGCTTGGTTTAACTGAAAGCGAATGAGCGGGGTACGGTAACAGAAAGATCAAGGAAGTGTTGAAAAGAAAGATATACATGAGTATGGTGAAACCTGCGTTGGCCTACTGCGGTGTCATATGATGCTTTGAGGCATCTCTCTAAATTTCATCCATCGCCAGGATTTAATATACATGTTAATGTAAGACTTTTAGTCGACATTTTAAGAGTTTTAACCCATGTATTTTTGGTGGCTTATCCTTCAGCTACAGGAAATTTTTCCTTATGGATTTTTCTACTTTATTAAAAGCAAAGCATTATTAAAATTAAAACCATTTTTAAGTAGCCCTTTCAATGATTTTATTAAAATCTTATTCCCAACTCCTTTTTATACCATTGTAAAAGTAAAATATACTGTAAATAACCTTTGACCAAAGCTCTTATTTTACAACAAGCTGCAAGCTGAATGCCATAAAATCGATCGAACAAAATAACCAATTGCTTGATGCATCATAGTTGCACCAACGCCACAATGGACACCTCTTTCTCTCGCATTCGTTCTCTCTCTTTGGCGATAAGTTTCTATTAATTTCAATTGATTAGCGCGATATCGTGATAATAGTCAAAGTTGAAAGTAACTCTGTTAATGATATTGTGCCGTTTGTGGATCTTTCCATCTTTGTCGTTGACTCTTTCTCGCTCGGTCTCTCTAATTAGTTTCAAATTAAATATGGATGAAACGTTTCATAATTTTCATTAAAGATTGGTATCACATTAATAATAGGTCGAACAAGGGAGTGCCGATGCTGGTGTTGGCGTACCGAACAGGGGTATAAATATATAAATACATTTGATAAATGGCAAGATAACGTAGAAGCACTGAAGTTATAAATGATCATTTTTTCATTCGACAAGGAAATTGAAAGTGACGTTGTTTCTTCGTCTCAAAATGTTAAAAATATGTAGCTTTTTTATTTCGTGTACCACTACAATTAACTACAATATATATTTCACAATTGAAATTAAAAAGACTTTTCGGTCACTTACCTGGTGAACCAATTAACAAAGCTAATTGCCCGCTTTCCGCTTATTTTTCGTTTATTAGTCACTCTTTTCTTTTTAAAAAATTTAAGCCTTTCAGACCTGACTTTTTCTCTGCAGGAAATTTTTTTTCTATTGAATTTTCTTAACGGAAGATTGTAATAGTCTAAAATCACATTTTTGACATTTTTGTTTAATATGTAGTCATTTGACAGAATGTCCGTTGTAATGGACATTGTGAATATAATAAGAAATTAGGATAATAGTCACATATGACATATTTTTTTTAAATTTATTATATTTATATCAAGCAAATGTTAATTAATTTCAATGAAAATATTTGAAACAATTTTTGTCATTTACAAAATAAATGTAAACATGTTTCACAAAAAACATGAGTTTTCTCTTTACACCCAACATTTATGCATCTGGATGCTTCCTTTCTGTTATCGTAATCTGGTATATGATCTATTTTACCTATGTGTATTTCCTTCAATGGTCTAATTTCAACTCTGGGTCTTTTTGGAGTGTGGGGAGAATGCTCAGTTGCTATTTTGGGATGACCAATGCTTCTTTTATGGGTTTTCCCACTTCAATTAGATTGATATCTGATTGATCTTCAATTTGAGAGCACATTATCAGATAATTTTGTTCTAATTCATCATCATCATATAAAAAGAACATTAAACTATTTTGATCTTTTGGATGATTCGGATTAAAACTTGTAACAAAAATATCAATATAGACCTGTTGTCAATTGCAATAAACATCATATTTTAATGTTTGTTATCAACAAAAAACAACAACAAATTATCGATGTTGAAAAAGTAATATATAAATTAATATGTCTACTATTGTATAAAATAATATTTGGTTACGTATAATAAATTTACAACGTGAAGAAACATGATATGTATTTACTTGGGCTTTCTAGGATATCGTGAATTCGCCATGTCGCACTTTAACAGCACTTTACTTGGATATGATTCAAATTAAAATAATAAGTGTTATGTCTAGCAATAACTGAGATAAGCAAAATAAAAAATATGTAGTTGTCAGCAATTTACAGGAGACAAATTTTGTTGTAGGGCTTACTGTATGTCCATTGCAATGGACACCGGGTCTGAAAGGGTTAACGTTGAAGTAAAAGACTTCTACTGTAATTAGTATAAAGCCCAATTTATCTTACGACGGGACGTGGACAGCACCTGGTCGTAGAACAATAGACAGCGCACGTCCCCGGTGTCGCCCCGTTCCATTGTGCAATAAACTAGCCAATGCTTTTCATATCAGACGATTCTTCAACGTGCTCCGTAAGACAGCCGTGTCGTCCCCGTCCCCGTTGTAAGATAAATAATTGCGCTTAAGTATTTAATTAAAAATTAAATTTAAAAATCCAAACGAATTACAATAGTTGTTCAGAACGAACGTTTTCAAACTTATCGGTCCATCTTCAGTGAACTTTGAAGTAGTTACTTGAGCCAATACCCGTCAAACCAAACAGTGATTGGGTTTAAATTGTTGATTACATACTTAAAAGTTTTAAATTAAACGACATGAAATCGATGAAAATTAATAAAAACTATCCAGGAACTGCATGTGTCTCTACTCGAAATAGCAAGCACATCTGTTATTGGACCGCAATAGCCTGCCAACCCTATAACACCCAACAGTAGCTAACTTTTCCCAGAAAACATGTTTTCCAATGATTATTTTACAAATAATTCAAAAACAAAGGGTTTTATTAAAAAATGTGTAATAAACGAAAATAAAACTTAAATAAATGAAACTAAAAAAAAAGAAACGAGATTGTTTTTTTTTGAGTTTTCAAAATACAATATCTTGCGATTTATAACTGTTTATAGATGACTTTATATTTTTGGGGTACGTACTATACTCGATATATTTTTAACATCAAATATAGGGAAATGAAAAGCTTTTTCGATAAAAACTCATCCAGCACTTTTTATAAGCTCTAAAAGTTTTTATAAAATGTGTAATTTTTGAAAAAATCATGTTTACGTTAATTTTTTTTAAATTATCTAAAAATTTGTCTTCTTTCAGAATAAATCTAAAACTATAAAGGATAAGTGAAAGGTTGTTATACAGTGCGGTGGAATAAGTGTTGCCCCCCCCCCCCCCACTGTTAACTTGTTTATTTTAAGAATATAAGCAAAACGCTCGGACAGGTCGATTTTTAAACTAATCATAGTATATCATAGCATCAACGTTTCGAACTTTACGCGATCCCTCTTCAGGTGACAGGCATACCTTTGATTTTTTTAAATGGTAAAGTACATCATGTAACACCTCATTTAACAGCTTTTAAAATACTGATCTAAAAAATATATAATACTTTAATCCTTTTTGAGATCGCAGGCCCAAAATTTCGGTCGAACTCTTTTTAAACGCATTTATTTTTTTCGAATTCTGAGAAAACTAATAAGTATTTTTGAAAAATTTAAATGCAGAATGAAAGATGAGATTATTACCGAGGGCTGACAGTCCCTTAGAATAAACAAAAAGTTTCTTTTGAATGATATATTTAAAATTAAAAATCAAACTAAATTTTCTCTTTTTTCCACCACTGTGACTTATTAAAATAAACATTATAGGAATTCTCAGGGACTTTGGCCATCGAGAATACTGTAATATTTCATTCTGCGTTTAAATTTTTCAAAAATATTTATTAGTTTTTTCAGGATTCGAAAAAAATGATTGCATTTAGAAAGAATTCGACCGAAATTTTGCGCCTACGCTCTCAAACAGGATTAAAGTATTATACATTTTTGAACTCAGTATTTTAAGAGCTTTTAAATGAGGTGTCACATGATGTACTTTCCCATTTAAAAAAATCAAAGCTATGGCTGTCACCTGAAGAGGGATCGCGTAAAGTTCGAAACGTTGATGCTATAATATACTATGGTTAGTTTAAAAATCGACCAGTTCGAGCGTTTTGCTTACATTCTTAAAATAAACAAGTTAACAGGGGGGGATGCAACACTTATTCCACCGCACTGTATACAAAAATGTAGCTTTTTTGTTGTTAAAAATTCAAAATTTTTTATTTTTGTTGTAGTTCGATAACAGAGATACAAACGTATATCTCTAGAAGTTTGAGATAAAACGTATGGCACACCTGTAATCAGCACCTGTATTTTATTGCACCAAGTCTTGTAGCTTTTGAAATTACCTTTAAAATGTTTGTTTAATGGACACTGTAGCTTAAAAATTAAAGGAGTTATTCTGGTGACTGGACTAGATGAAGTAATCGTGAGATTGGAAAACATTTGTTGTTGTGCAAAATTAGATAGGGCACAATCCATGTATGTAATCTCCATCCATATCTCCAATCCAATCCATATCTCCAATCCCCTAGAATATTTAACCTAGACAGTGAACACAGAAATGAATGGACACACCTAAGGGAGGATCACACCAGACGATGGACGGAATAACTGTTGATGATGATATAGTGAAAAAATTAACACAATATTGGGTGGCATCTATGAAAACGGTAGTTGGAGGAGAGAAAACTACTGGAAATACAAACAGATATTTAGTGGTAAAGACGTGACATCGCTCATAAAAATAGGAAGACTAAGATGGGCAGTATATTTAACAAGATCACCAATTTTCCTAGACGAATCCACAAATCACAGCCGGTGGGAAGTAGACGAAGAGGTAGGCCAAAACTTAGATAGAAGGATGGTATAGCTGTAGATGATGATGTTAGAAAAATAGGTACAGCAAACTGTCAACGGTTGTCCATGGACAAGACTGAGTGAAGAAATAGACTTATTAAGAAATTAGACGTAAATCGTTATAAGAGAAGGGTGTAGTGATAATATAAATCTAATTTAGGCTACTAAGATTTTTTTTAAGTTAATTTGATAACAAGTACAATTACTTATACAGTGCGCTGGAATAAGTTTTAGCCCCCTCCCCCTTATTATCTCTTTTATTTTTAGCACATACGAAAAACGCTCTGACAGGTCGATTTTTAAAATAATCCTAGTATATTATAGCATCAATGTTTCGAACTTTACGCGATTCCTCTTCAGGTGACAGGCATAACTTTGACTTTTTTAAATGGGAAAGTACATACTAAATTTTCACTTTTTTCACCCCTGTGACTTATTACAATAAACATTATGGAAGTTCTTAGGGACTCTCGACCCTCGATAATACTGTAATATTTCATTCTGCGTTTAAATTTTTCAAAAATACTTATTAGTTTTCTCAGGATTCGAAAAAAATTAATGCATTTAAAAATAATTTAACCGAAATTTTGAGCGTACGCTCTCAAATAGGATTAAAGTATTATACATTTTTGTAATCAGTATTTCAGAAGCTTTTAAACGAGGTGTCACACGATGTACTTTCCCATTTAAAAAAATCAAAGTTATGCCTTTCACCTGAAGAGGGATCGCGTAAAGTTCGAAACATTGATGCAGCGGTTTCACCTCCGTTTCAGCGAAGATCTATGGGTCATAATCTTCGCAATCTTCTGTTGTTTAGAGGCTGCTGTAGTGGTAATATTAATTGGTTGGGGTGGCCTTAAAATTTCTCATGGTGTCTGTTGGCCCTTTCTTAAATCACTGTGCTGACTAACGGGATGTTTAAATGTACCACGGGGCATTTGCGATGGTGCGTAGAATTTTTGATTGAGTTCTTTGGATTATTTTTGTATTTGATTTGTTGGCACAACTCCATAGTTCGATTCCGTACGTCCATATAGGTCTGATGGCTGTTTTATAAATGAGCAGTTTGTTCTGAATTGAGAGTCGAGATTTTCGACCTATAAGCCAATTAATTTCTTTCACTCTCAACTCGATTTGTTTCTTCGTCTTTAAAATGTGCTGTTTACAGTTTAATTTAGAATGAAGATGAAGCCACAGGTATTTGACGATATTCTGTTGGGGTATGTTGACTTGATTAAGGCATTCATATTTGGGCATTGGTCTTTCCTTAGTGTGAACGTTATATGTGTTGACTTAGTTTCATTAGCTTTTATCTTCCTTTTCTTTAACCACTGTCCGAGTTGGTCTAGGTGTTCTTGAAGTTTTAATACTGCAGCTGTTGGATCCTCTTCAGTTGCAAATATTGCTGTGTCATCAGTGAAAGTTTCAATGGTGGTTTGTGGAGAGGTTGGTAAACTGGATGTGTACAGTACATAAAGAAGTGGACCCAGTATACTACCTTGTGGGACTTCTGACTGAATTTGGTTACGGTTTGATAGTTCACCGTCCACTTCAGTTTCAAATTCTCTTTGATTTAGATATGATTTTAATAAGTCAAAGTATTTGTTGGGTAGAGATTTTTTGATTTTATAAAGTAATCCTTGGTGCCATACCTTATCAAATGCCTGGCTGATGTCCAGAAAGGCTGCTGTGTAATATTGTTTATTGTCCAAAGCTCTATTAATTACATTTGATAGACTACTAAGATAAAGAAGTATATAATAAAATTTCACGAATAAATTTTCTTGTCTGTTTCTGTAATTGTACATTTAAGTTAATTTGTCTAGCTATTATATTCCACAAAATATCGATAAACAAAAAAAACCGAAAGAGATTCCGCGATGCTCAACGGTATTATACAAAGCTAAGTCAGCAAAGTGTGATTTTTCTCTAGAATACTTAATTCGACATTAGACAAGTGTAGCAGTGTCGAGGAAAAACGGGAAATCCCCTGCTCGCAGTGAAAAACAAATAGCTTTTGTGTAATCTGGATATAAATTTCAAAGGGGAAATAAACTAAATGGAAAATTATGGAAATAAACTCGAAATATATCTAAATAACTTCCGAATATTTTTCGTAAACTATGATGTTTTTCGTAGCTAGGTAAAAAGTAGTTTAGAGAAATTTAATTCGTAATTTTCGTCAAAATTCCTTTAGCAAGTTATTAAGAAGTATTCAGAAAATTTAAAAACGAATATGATTCGTTGTCTATTCAAGACAAGAATAAAAAACCGCTAAACGCCGTAAAAATGAGTGGCGCATACAATATTCCAGCTACAAAAGATCTGATATGAATATTACGTGGCGCGAAAATGTATTTTTATTTTGATAAAAAAAAATTCTAGTTTTATTTTAAAAGATTTTTTCATAATATTTGCCCAATTTGAAGTAAAACGTGCCACAAAAGAGTAACTTTGATACAGTGTGAATTTTGAAACTTTTTTGTGGCGCGTTTACTTCAAATTTAGCAAATTATGAAAAAATCTTTTAAAATAAAACTAGAATTTTGTTTTGCATCAAAATGAAAATACATTTTCGCGCCACGTAATATTCATATCAGATCTTTTGTAGCTGGAATTTTGTATGCTCCACTCATTTTTACGGCGTTTAGCGGTTTTTTATTCTTGTATCAGGAGTTTTTCAAAGTTATTTATAAATTAAATGTATAAAGTTGAATGCAATGTTTCTCGATTACACGTTAAGCTTTATAAATGGTCGCCTTTGTCGCATTATCTCCCAAATGATTTAGTGTCCATCGAATGTACACTAGATTTTTTTTCTATTCGAAATAGATTGAAAAAAATATTGAGATGGCCGGTAAATGAACTCGGATTGCCCGTTGCCAGATCAAATTAGCGTCGTAACCACTATAACTACATAAACCATTTAGGGAATAATCGTTAATTGGATTATACTTTTGTAGCTTAATAACTTCTAAACGGCTTAACCGATTTTGTTCACTAAACATGAGTTTGAAACGTATTGACACGTAGTATCTTATGCATCTAAGGTCAAGTATGATAACTGAAGCTATTACAGGAATTATTGAGCTTCGTAGTCTACTTCGTAGTAATTTAAGATACTTTACTACGTTTGAATTTTCTTTGGTGAAAAAAGGATCAATAATGATCTCATAAAATTCCAACCCAAACATTCAACTTTAGAATGATATATTTTATTTTTTTGTTTTATTTATTTGTTTTATTTCTGCACTTGTTTTTATTTATTAATTATTTTTTTATCTTGATCGTTTCTACCTTATTAACCTAGGTTGATCGGTCTAAACATGGAAAAACATGGAACAATAGCATAAGCGAGATTGTCGAAGAAGGCAGACATGGAGTGAGGCGAAGGAACTAGCTAGAGAGAGAAAAGAGTGGCGTAAATTTGTAGAAATAATTTAAGAGAGCTTGTACACCTCGACCCCTACAGGTATAAGAGGTTTTCGATTATGTATGTATGCATGAATGATCGATCTAAAAATTCTTTTTTCATAATTTCTTCCATAAACATATTTGTCTTTATTCTATTTGTATTACATTTATAATACGATATGTTCTATAAGTGCGTTATGATGCTTATATTCTTTTGCACTCATATTTAATCTTTTGATTCATATTTAAATAAAAAAATATAAAAAAAATATTTTTAAGAAACACTTTTCTTTAGTTACGAGTGAAATTAAACATATAAAAAAATCAACTAAAAGGCAAAAAAATAAAAAAAAAATCAAAAAATCTAACACATTCGTCAAAGAAAAGCGTGGCGCGTCTTCATGAATAAATGGTTTTCGCACCACGCTTTTCTTTAACGAATGTGTTAGATTTTTTCAATTTTTTGCTTTTTAGTTGATATTTTTTATAATATGTTTAATTTTAGTCACTCGTAACTAAAGAAAAGCGTTTCTTAAAAATATTTTTGAAGTTATACTTCTTTAGGCGCGATTTCATTGAGGGTGAAATTTTATTGATCTGCGCGCATGCCACACCGACAGTATGGTATTAGTCGTAATACGGGCTCTGATTGGGTGTTGAAATGATCTGTCAATAATTGTTCAATATGGAAGTTATCGGTAAACAAAAATATTGTATATATTAGTTTTTATTGTTGTGAGGACAGAAATAAAATCAAATTTATAATTATAGTGACTTTTTAAATAGTTTTGAAAAGCCGCAGGTACGTAATTCTAAATGTTTCAGTTGTATTCCAATAAAAAATTATCTTCATACCTATCTATTTGGAAAATGTAAAAAAAATAATGTAGTTACCTATTAGTAGGCAATGCTTTAATTTACATAATCTGATTACGAACAAACTTTCTACAAATCTTCATCTAATATATCGTTTTCTTACTCTATATTTTGTTGCATTTTAATTCGACAAAAATCAAACTAATAATTTGATTCATATAAATAAACAAAATGTCAAAAAGTTTATGGTGTAAACGTTTAGGTTGTGTATATTCCCACATGACGTATACGCGAATGTGGTGTAGTGGGAAATCGCTTCAACTCTCGTACAGCGCGGTAGACGTGAAGTGGGTTCAAGCCCCAAGCAAGTTGTTATTTTTTTTATAGATTTTGTGATTGTAAGTATATTATTATATAATTTTTTTCAGAAAATACGTATTTAATTAAAATTTTTGGCAACAATTATTGTTCAGAAATCATTTGTGGCATTTTTCAATGTGTTTGTGTGTGTTTTATTCTATTATTTTTTTAATTTTTGGTATTGTTTTAATAAAAATTTTTGGAAAGTAGTAGAGAAACTGTTTAAAGTATATTGATTTCGTTGAAATCATATAATAGAAGTATAACTTCTTACGTGCGTACAAAGTACACACACATTCTTTTTTTCATATTTTTTAATTTTTTACTTTTTAGTCTTCCGCTTTTCAAACATTAAAATATATCGTCATGTTTATTAAAACATGTATAAAACATATGATGTACAAACATGAAAAGTAGTCGGAATCGGCAAAAAAATTGAAACATTGTTTATTTATGAAGCATAACGTAAACAATTAACGTAAAAAGTGACATTATGTATAGTTCATATAATTAGCTTAAAGCAGTAAAAGTTTCAAATTTCTTCATTGTAAAAAACAAGAGAATTTAAGCATTTTCCGTTAAAATCGTTTTTTATTTAAACAATTAATAATCAAAAAAAAATTTTATTGACTTCGTGTATTGTTCCTGTGAATTGTCTGCAAATTTTTAGTCATTTACATTGAAAATTAACGTCCAAAGATTTGACCCAAACGATTTAACTTAAGAAAAGCGTTTAATTAATTAATACGACAAAACGAATTCTAATGTTAATTGTAGTACAAAACGTCTCTACCGGTGGTTTTTCTAAGACTACGATAAAAACACGAATTTTTTGAATTCTAGTTTTGGTTGAAGTTTTGTTTCGTATCGTATTGAAATTTGACACGAATAAACGCCGATTTATATATAAACAAATATATGAGCGTTCAAAATTTGAAACTTGATTATTTATTAAGCATAACGTAAACAATTAACGTAAAAAGTGAAATTATGTATAGTTCATATCATTAGCTACAATCCGTAAAAGTTTCAAGTTTCTACATTGTAAAAAACAAGAGAATTTAAGTATTTTCCATTAAAATTGTTTTTTTTATTAAAACAATTAATAAACACAAAAAAAGTTTTTTATTGACTATTCATGTATTGTTCCCGCGAATGCATATATCTGCAAATTTTCATTCATTTGCATTGAAGAAAAGTCAGTCAAATTAACGTCTAAAGATTTTATGCAAACTATTGAAGTAAAGAAAAGCGTTTAATTAATAAAAATTTACAATTTTTAATTTAAATACGTGCTAGCGAAGAAGCTTAAAGAAGGTGCTAGTTAATGATTAAACCTAATTCTGCATTTTTTTGCAATAAAATTACAGTACCATGGTTTAGTAGGAATTTTCGGCTAAATGTCTTTATAAAACAGTCCTTTCGTGGAATGACCATAATGTATTCATCCGTTCCTACCTAATTACATTTTTGAAAGTGTATAAAAGTCTTCCGGAATTCATGAATCCTTTAAAAAATTATCGAAAACCAATGCTTCCTTTGCTGTTTTTTTTTGCAAAATATTCCTCATTGTTTTTTCATTCCAGCCAACTTCATTGGCAATTTGTCTAATATTTCTGATTGTCTAATATTTGTCAAATTTGGCTCTAGTTTCTCGTTTATGGAAATTTTTTTTTTCACGAGGTTGATCTGATGGGCAGCAGTTTGTACATCTGCCTAGTGGAGGGGAGACTAGGGAGAAATATGATTTTGATCTCTCTCAATAAAGTGGAAAGATATAATTATTATCTGTGTTAGCATCTCTCGCTAATTTTATAATACTAAGTATAATTTTTTTCCGTATCTTTTTATAAAAAGGAAGAAGTTAGGCATTCTTAAGAACTCTTTGGAAAATTTGTTCTGAATATTTATTGTTCAGAAGTGAAGAAAGTAGACAAACCTCCACGTACCTCTTTTATAACGGTATGTATGTTCCCTGTTTGAGATTGAGTAATGTTAGGAAAGTAAAGTGGGGACATAGAGGAGTTGAAAGAGAAAAGTTTAGGTGAAGAAGATACGACGGGAAGAAATTTGTGACAAACATGAGTAAGGAAGAGCGACCCCTGAAAAGGGAAAGCTGAGGAAGAAGAAGAGCAATAGTGTTCACCCGTTTCAACGAATTACCCTTTTCCAAGACTTTTCCAATACAATAAATAGTTTTCTAATAAATTCAGTAGTCATTTTAACACATACCTTATTTCTCGTAAAGCTAACAACTTCCAAGAAAAAAGTTAAAAGCTCAAGGCGCTTTCAAAGTAGACTGTTAAAAGGAAAACGCCTTCTATTCAACTATTTGAAACAGTTTATAAATTCATTGTTTCAATCCTTATTAGAGTAAAATCGAGTAACAATAACCAAAGTAGCGCATGAAACTGACTTTTATGAACACTTCGGGAAGGAACATCAGACGATGAACTAATAATCATAAAATTCCTGAAAGTTGTTTTAACCTCTATAAACTAGAGAGAACGCTTTCAACAAGTGTTTTGTCTATTTGAATTTTATTCGGTTTGTTACTGTTACCGAGACTTCAAAATTAAGTAGTGTATAAAACGAACTGATTCTTTAATAAAAATAAATACTTTGTTTTATAGTGTAAAAGAATTGTTCCTGATAAAAAACTTAAAAAAACAAAACTTTGTGGTTATATTTTGTGATGAAACAAAGAAATATTGGAAGTTGCACCTTTTCCATAATTTTATGATATATACTTAAATAAACATTTAAAGAATACTATTTAACTCACAACCTACACCATTAAAGACGTAGAAAATCTTCAAAAATTCATTAAAATTATAGACATGATACATTGTATATTAAGTATATGTATTGTTATATAATTTTATGGGAAAAATTTAGAAAATTAATTTATGTCAGAGACCACTAGATCATAGATTTTCATCGCCCTGTATATGACCAAAACTTGTAAATAGTATAATTTAGTTAGTAAACAGTATTTCGCAGAAAGTGAAAATCGTTAGTGATTTTTTAATGGTTCTCTGAACGGACTTATAAATTTAGGCGGTGTGATTAGAAAGTACATTTATTTCGCTTAGAAGTTAACAATAGGACTATAGGACGTTTACAAATGATTCCTAGAAGGAGAGACGATAAATACGATTGTTGAGTTTTAGAATATAAGGTTTTTTGTTTAGCATGTAGAAAAACAAGAGTAATCTTGGTGTCTCCTGGAATTTAATAAAACGGAAAAGTTGTATACAAAAATAATCTGTTCTTGAGAAATGAAAGTATGGATGTAATGTTTAGAGAGGATGTTTTGTGATTGGCGAGAAACACGGATGGAAGGGGAAGAGAGTGTTGAGTTTGAGGAGAAAAAAAGTTTCACTGTGTAAAGAAGATCTGAAGAGACCAGTCCAGTTTTTGAAAAGTAGTAAGTTTGTGTAAGGTGGTGAAATTGGTGGCCGTGATAAGCAGAATCGTGTTGAAACAAATCGTTGATCGAGTTGAGAAGTTCAATCTCCTCGTGTCCGAAGAGATTACAGTTTTCTGTCTGGAACGAGTAGCTTGGTTATATCAGTTGGCACAAGATATCGAGCAGAGAGAAAATTGAGGAGAGATTACGAGCGAGTGCTGTTGTTTATTTGTGAAACAGTTTGTACGAGAAGGACAGTCATATCATCCAAGGAGCACGTGTGGGAGAATCCAGGACTACACAATCCATAAGAGGAAGGAAAGAAGAGAAAAAAAGGTTAGTCCGATTATTTGTAAAAAGGAGAGAGTGTTGTATACCACATACCATATTTTTTTATTGAACATTTCTACAGCATAACATAGTCTTTAATAAATTCAAAGAATAAATAAGAAATCTATTCAAAAGGAGAAAATTAAATTTTGTTTTTTTTTTGTATAATACTAAGTACAGTCTACCGAATCATTTAAATAAAATTTCTGTAAAAAAAAAGAGATAGCAGAATTAAAGATAAATTTATTAGATAAGAAATAGTAACAACAAAATCGATTTTAGCATTCATTTAAATCTTATATTTATGGTATTTTGGATAAATTGGATAAATAAATAATATTTCTAGTTTTTATATGACATTGAGTGTATTTATTTTCCCTGTTTTGTCCTGGAAGAAGTAAACAACCAGAGATGCTAGAAGCCACAAACTAAAGGTAATAGATTAAAATAAATTAGCCCTGAGAATAAATCTTATCTGGAGAGTTTTATTTAACTTTGGTTTTGTTTCCATAAGTAGTGATTAATATAATTGGTTAATTAATTGAAATTAGAATATGCTGATCAATCTCAGAACAGAGAGAAAAAATACAGAGCTTAACAGTATATGTATATGGTTACAATTGCTGTTTTTCCCTTCCTTCTATAGATACGAAATACAAGAAGTAGAAAAAGCATATTTTAGCAATTTTATTAAAATATCAGAGATTAATGAACTGTAAGATTTTGTATTTTTGGAATGGGGTACCTCCATTAAAATAAGCAAAATGCCCTCACACTATTTTTTCTTATTTTTACGTTCTATGTGATTAAAAAATAAAACGTCATTTTTTTGTTTTTATTTTTTTGCGGCTGGTTATAAATAATTTAAAAATTTCAAAAAATTCACATGCATAGTTGAGGCTTTTACAAAACTTTTTACAAGTTTTTATAGACCCGTTTGTAGAATACACATAACCTAAAAATGCATTTTTTTTTTCGAAAAAAGCGTATAACTTCTTTTGTAGATGTCTGCAGGTATATTTTTTATTTTGTATATTTTATTATTTAAGGATTTAAAAAATATATATTATAGACTTTAATAGATCAATTCAAGGTTTTTTATGGAAGGGGAGCCCAAGCGGGGATTTTGTGAGTTACTCGAGAGCCTCAGAAAGTCACATGGGGAGAAACCTGGTACTCCGTAAATATACCCCTACCATATATGACTCTTAATAGAGGGGCGTGCGATGGGGGCAGTCCGTAAAAAATCTATCCTTAGAAAAACTCAAAATCGCTAGATTAAGATAAGGTAAATTAAGTAGATGCAGAACAGTGTATATTTTAAAAATCTGACGATTTGAGCGGGGCGTAAGGATATAGGGGGTCACAAAGTTTCACAAAAAAAGCGAAAATTTTGCGAAATAAAGATCAAAACGAAAAAATGAAAAATACGTGTTCAATATTTTTCAAAAATCTATCAAGCACGAATGATACCAAGCACAACTGCCCATGGAGATAGGAGAGTGGGGTGCAAAACCCCCGACTAAGTGTACACCACATACTTGTGAAATGTAACCAGTATACAGCAGCACTGATCAAACATGGTATCCATGGAAGTTTACGTGACATTTTAAAATATACAAACAAAATGAATAATGTGATACGAGATACTTAAAAACTGTAAATTATAAAATGTCATCTATTGTAATGATAATTGTATCATATACATAGTTATATTTCAATTTTGTATTCATATGCTAGTTTTTTATTTTTTAATATGCTCTGTATTGAAATTTATTGAATCGATGTAACTTATTATTGTTATTCTGTAACTTAATTTATTGTTATTCTGTAATACAGTTCCTTGTGTCAACGGTCGTAGCAGCCGAAACACGTTAATCGAAATAAAAAAAAGAATGTGTGTGTACTTTGTACGCACGTAAGAAGTTATACTTCTATTACATATTATGTGATCTTAACGAAATTGATATAATTTACTTTAAACAGTTCATTTATATTTTATTTAAATATTAAACTAATTTTAATAGTTACTACTTTCCAAAAATTTTTATTAAGACAATACCAAAAATTTTAAAAAATAAAAGAATAAAACGCACACAAACACATTGAAAAATGCCACAAAGAAAAAATGATTTCTGAACGATAATAATTGTTGGCAAAAATTCTAAATACGCATTTTCTGAAAAAAAAATTATATACCAAATATACTTACAATCATAAAATGCATAAAAAAATAAAAAAAATAAAAACTTGCATCGGGATTCGAACCCGCGAATTTGGGGACGCTTTGATTCGTAATCGAAGCCTAAACTCACTCATCCAATTACACATTATTTGTCATGTGGAAAAATAGGGCAACTGAACGTTTTACTGTTTGACAGTGATTCTGAATTTAATCAAATTATGTAGTTTGATTTTTGTGGAAGAAAATATTAAAATATAACAAAACAGTAAGAAAACCATATATTAGATGAAGATTGGTAGAACTTTTGTTGGTAATCAAATTAAGCATGTAAATAAAAGCATTACATACCTACTAGATAAATACATCTACGCCAAAAAATCAAAATTTAAAAATAAAAATCGGACCTAATTTCGGATTTCTCTCTAAAATCCCCATTCTTGAGAAAATAAATTTATTCAAACCTAATCCAAATGTATAATTACAATATGATTATAATAAAAACTACTTACCAAATTAGAATGAGTTTTCCTTGTCCAAAATAGTCCAAAAGTTCAAAAATATATATGAAAACTATTTAAAAACGCAGTATAACTATTAACAAACTTTTGTTTGCTGTTTCTTTTCCCACAAATTGCAAAACGCAACAACCATAAATAATCAAACCACAGCTGTGCCACAGCCGACATATTGAATAATTTTTGACATGTCATTTGAACATCCAATCAGAACAAAGTTATAATGCGACTGCGCCCAGATTCAAGATTTTAATCATATTAAAATTCACCCTCATATCGCGCCTAAAGAAGTATAACTTCAAAAATTGTGGCTTAATTACATATATTTTTTCATAAATATAATATTTACCTTACCATGTCACAAGAAAACAGTTTTAGAGCCCCTTTTAAGAAAAAAGATATTATTTTTATAATAATCAAATATGTATTACTTCGAGTAAATACAGTTTTATTGATTTTTGCCTGTTATTGAATTATTAAAAGCAAAAGAAAAAATCATATCGTGACGGTGATGGTGAATTCTAATTAATAGAAACTTATCACCCAGAGAAACGGTCTGGAGGTGCAACTGCGAAGTATCGAAAAGTACTGTTTGATATCGTGTTGTCAATTTTTTATAGAAAATTTATAGAATTCCCAGTCACGAACGCAATTGATCATTTCGTGGAAGTCAAATAGTTAAAAATTTAATGAAGGATAATGAAAAGATTCAGGCGCTGATTTTGGTAATTACCGAAATTATTCTTTTCAATTCTTAATATTGAAATATAACGAAAAACCATTATTAATTTAACCTAAATTACTTTATTAAACAGAGATTTAATCGTTTCACTGTAGTTTTACTCATAAATTAAAAAGCAACAGTAATTTTAGTTAACGAAAGAAATAAAATTCATACAATCTTCTGAAGAAATACCGGGACGTCTTGGACTGATGTTTAAAAGTGAACTTAATTTGCAATCAACAAATATTATTGTTCCCGGAATAGCTTCTCAATGTCTTCTTTCTCCTCATAACAAGAAAAGGGCTTAAATAGACAGCAAAGTCATATGAACCAAGCAAAACCCTTTTCAACTAATCATTTAACAACATAAACAAAACAGCTTGATACTATCAACTTACTAGCAAGTCGTAATTACAGCAGAATAGGTCTTCCTTCGTTTGGATGGTTAGTCACTCCCAAATCAGGAATTCAAAATAAGATAAATCTAACGTGTGTAAGAAATTATTTAGTTTCTATAAAATTTAATTTTATAGAATTTAATTTTAAGAAAATAGATAGGCTGCAAATACGTTTGTACATATAAAAGAGTTGTTTGTCAATAATGTAATAAAATTCATAAACAAGGTGATTCATGTGACTTTTTTGTGGCTTAGACCTACCGTCATACTGCCAGACACATAAGGAATAAAAGTTATACAACACGGTGAGCTTAAAACACGTTATTATCTAATTTACTATATCTTCAACTTTTTTTGTTGGAATATCTTCTACAACTCAAAAGTACACAATACAAGACAAAATTGAAATCCGCTAAGCGTCCCCTTTTGAAAAAAAAAACGATTTATTCTAAAAAAAATATAAATTTCTGAAAAGTAACATTTTACATAAATATTTTGCAATAACTATCGTTGTAATCGTTTTCAAAATGAAAGAAACGTTTATTCAAACTGATATATTAATAGTACATGAACACAGCAATAATAAATACAAGGTGGGCCAAAGAAAAGAGTTCACCTCGATATTTGGCAGTAGTTATTTGATTTTAAGAAAATGCCAAAACAGGTCGATTTTTATTTTTATATTGCAATTTTTTCGCATATATTTCATACTAGTGACGTCATCCATCAGAGTGTGATGACGTAATCGATGATTTTTTAAATGGGAATAGGGGTCGTATGGTAGCTCATTTGAAAGGGTGTTCAATTCTCTATTCAGTAATATAAACATTAATATCATTATTTATACAGGGCGACCAAAAAAATATTTTTTGAATTAATTAATTGACGCAAAAAAAAGAATGTACTTTTAATTTATTTAACTCAAAATAGTACGGCTGTCAGAAAATAGAAAAAAATGTTTATTTCACAAATAAACATTTTTTTATCTTAAATTAAATCACAAACAGCCTCCCACCTACCTCTTGTGAAAGTTTTAACATTTAATTTAAGCGAAAAGCAATGTTTATTTGTCCAATAAACATTTTTTCTATTTTCTGACAGCAATAAAATCTATTTTAAGTTAAATAAATTACATACATTCTTCTTTTTGTGTCAAATAATTTAATTCAAAAATATTTTTTTTTGGCCACCCTGTATAAATAATGATATTATTGTTTATATTAGTAAATAGAGAATTGAACACCCTTTTCCCCCTATTCGACCCCTATTCCCACTTAAAAATCATCGATTACGTCATCACGCTCAGATGGATGACGTCATAGTATGAAATATATATAAAAATTGTAATTTAAAAATAAAAATCGACCTGTTTCGGCATTTCCTTAAAATCTAATAACTACTGCCAAATATCGATGTGAACTCTTTTCTTTGGCCCACCCTGTATAAATAAATACATATCTAATTTGTTTTCTTTTATAAACTAGTTTGCAAATTGAAAAAAATGCAGCGGGTGGAGGATATGCGGGAGGGTTCAAGAAATTCTTCAAAAATTTCTGAAATTTATATTTTTTTTAGAAAAAATCGTTTTTTTCAAAAAGGGACGCTTAGCGGATTTAAATTTTGTCTTGTATTGTTTAATTTTGAGTTGTAGAAGATATTCCAACAAAAAAAGTTCAAGATATTGTAAATTAAATAATATGTTTCAAGCTCACTGTGACAATTCATGTGACTAAATGGGTATGTTTTCAGTATTTTTAAAAGTTCTGAAGCGTTCTTAAAACAGGTGTGTATTTGATCGTATGTTTCTCTTGTAAAAATATTAGTGCGACCATGTCTACCACATACAGCTTTTGAAGCGAAGCTACTTTAATGGCGTTGTATTAATTTTTGTATATAGTAAAATGCTGAGGTAAGCATCACGTAGATAGAGACAAGAAACACGAAACAGTTATAATAAACAAATAATAAAATTACTTATTTAATTTTAAAAATAATATTTAAAATTTAAAAATACAGAAAACATATTAAAAAGCTTCGTGCTAGCCTACAGTACCGCCTACTATACCACTTTTACTTTAACTGTTCTAGTTATAACATCAAGTAATTATATTAACTGGAACTTACTCAGCATTAACTGTCAGCAGTATGGAATTTACTCACCTGAAAAGAAAAGAAAAATATGAGAATGTTGTTTACTTCAAATTTACATTTAACCTGGTTGTCCTTTAAACCGGCCACTCACTACGGCGTCGTTCAATTTTGTCGAATTCGACTAATTGACAAAAATTTTGATCGTGTGTGACCGTGCAGCCAACGAAATCATTAAAATTTTACCATAGAGGCCTGTCTGCTGCAGTACTGCAGAATTGATATCATCGACGATTTTGTCGAACGACGCCGCAGTACCGTAAGTGGCCGGCTTTATCCAGTCTGTGTTATTTGTTTTTATTTTAATTTTAATTAAATGCCTACGACATTCTTGGATCTTCCCCAGCCTTGGACGAAATAAGTCTACAATGCTTGTATATTTTTTATTATACACCAGCCATTTTTTCTATGTCTACAATGGCAATATTTTTAGCTTATTTCAGAAGCTCCTGAAGATGCTCAGAGAACGAAAGTACTTGGGCAAGATTTAATAAATTACAGTGCTCCGTATTTGCCTTTTATTTCTAAACAAAATAAATGGTGCAGGTGTTTATTCGATATATCGAAAAAAATACATCGATATAATATTGCTAAATGTTTACTGTACCCGATGTACCGAATTGATTCGATATATCGAATGATAAATGTCGATATTTTCGATGCATTGACGTATATCGAGCAACTTTAAACCAAATCTTAGGAAATCACTCAATTTAAAACTCCACAGTCTACACTTTTTCTACCATTGAGAATTTAATATTTGCTATTAAATATGGCAATACATGCAGGTAATTGAATAAGTCTGGAATTGTCTCCAAACATCGCTATATATCAGCTTTAATTGTATTCAAACAGAAAGTGATATAAAACGAGATTTATCCAGGAAAATTATCACAAATGAAATTGCTTGTACCTACATACAATTTGTGAGCTTCGGAGAGCTTCTGAATAATTGGACCGCAAATGCCATTTGAAATATATAATTTTATTGCATGACCGATCATGACCGAGTTAATTA
Source organism: Diabrotica virgifera virgifera (assembly GCF_917563875.1). Lineage (NCBI taxonomy): Eukaryota > Metazoa > Arthropoda > Insecta > Coleoptera > Chrysomelidae > Diabrotica > Diabrotica virgifera. The sequence continues at coordinate 113,294,195 of NC_065449.1, forward strand.
ATTTCTGTGAAACGGTGGCGGCTTCGCGTACTCTGTCAGTTTAATTAATTTTGATATTACTTAAAACTTCTGATTAATATCTGTAGATAAAATACTAAAAGCGATATCAATTTACTCAGTTTAAATTTCAAATTAAAATCCAGACGAAATGCAGTTCTAGTTCCACCAAAAACTATGTTTTATGAAAACAAAATCTTAAAATCGATTAGTTTGCCAGTGCTGACCTTCTGTCCTTCCATTAGCCAACGTATTTCGTCTTGCTTCTCAATGTTTAAAGAATATCAAGGCCAATGGCCCTGGCAAGTTATGGTAAAGTTGTAGTGATATTGTACTCCTAGTTTTTACTAAAAACAAGTGGTATTATTAAATAGTTTTTTAAAACTAAAGTGTTTATCTACTAGATAATACTACGTAAGTCATCTATACGTAATTATTAGTTTATTATTGTGAAAAGAAAACGTCAAATAAGAAAAATACACCAACGTACAATCATTTTGTGAGGTTAGCTAGCATGCGGTTGGTTTGTCACTTACCAGAGTCGGACTTAAGCTTTCGCCACCGCAGCTTAAAATGTCTTCACACAATGTAAACACACCTTCCGATCTAACCAGTCCAGTAAATCAACGTTCAAATATCACAAACAGTTATGCTTCAGCCGCTTCACAGTCTTTTCCGAGTAAGACCCAAGCAATTGTATTTAGTTGTATCGATAATGCTAAACTGCAGGATTATTTAATTCCTTTGGGCACAATCATCAACCCAAAAAATATTATATTTTCATCTAGATTATCTCATAATAGAATCTGCATGTATTTAGCAAACAAAACCGTAGTAGATAATTTCATGACACAACATGGCTCTATAAAAGTACTCGGCGAAGTTGTAACAGCACGGAGACTTGTCTCTCCAGCAGAAAGACTAGTCTTGTCTGGTGTATGCCCGTCAATTCCTCATCAAGTATTAGTTGAAGAATTACAGAATATCGGTTTAAAGCTTATTTCCCCAATAACATTTCTGAAAATTAGCTCCACTCTTCCCGAATATAGTCACATACTGAGTTTTCGGAGGCAAGTTTATGTAAGCCCTATAACATCAGCAATTCCAGATTCTATTCTAATAAATTTTGACCAAACACCTCACCGCATATTTTTGTCACAAGGTACACTCACCTGCTTTATTTGCAAAAATACAGGACACATATCATCCCAATGCAATAACAGTTCAGTAACGGAATCAACTCATATTGAGTCAAACAATGAAGTACCAAATCCAACAGATCCAACAAGTATATTACACAAGGTACCAAACACTCAGCAGTCATCAAGTTATCCATTATCAAATCCGAGCATATCACCTACACCTACAAATCTTCACGACCAAGAAATTACTAATACTCCTACTCATAGCAACACTTTCAATCAACCTCATTCAGCGGCAATACCGTTTTCACAAACTTCGGAGGCAAGACCCTCCAATCTATCAGCACCTTTTCCATTAGATACAACTGCAGAAAACTCTAATAAAACTGATACATCACCACAATTTTCTGAAACAACCATTTCAACCAATCTTACAAATAAAACCTCAAGCTCGACTTCTGCCACTACCAATGAGTTTGCTCCAGTACCTCCAAATGTAATAAAGCCACAGCATCTAAGTGAAAACTCTAATAGCACTTGCGAAAACGCAAGTTCTTCCATAAAACGCAGTATTGGTGAGATCGATACGCCTCCTTCAGACTCAGCAATTTCATCACAAAATCTGTTTGCAAAACCCAAATCATCTAAACCAAAAAAACCGCGCTCATCTAAAGTCCCATCTACACGGGTAACTCTTGAAAATTTTATTGATAATCATACCCCACCATTCGTTTTAAATTACCACCAATTGTCTTTACTGATTGATAATGTCCAAGGCTCCCCCGACACTATTAGCGTCGTTAAAACATTTACAACTGATATGGCTGGTTTACTCTATCTTTTACAAAGCAGCTATCAATATGCAAATGATAGATCTACAAAAACCAAGTTTACAAAACTTCAAAAGAAACTACACAACTATTTAGGGAATGAGATTTCTGACTTAGACAGTGACTCTTCTGTAGACAATTGTTCAGTATCATCTAACTCCGAATCTGTTAACAACATTCAACGCGATACTTCAATGGAACATTGATAGATTTTTCCATCGTCTCCCTATGCTACAGCTTCTTTTATCTGAATATTCCCCAGATATTATTTGTCTACAGGAGACAAACTTAAAGACCAATCAGTTGTACAATTCAAAACATTTCACTTGTTTACCCCCAGCATGTAACACATATTCAGCTGAACTCTACGCCATATACCGCGCTGTGAAACTTCTTAACGAGTTTACACTCACAAAAGCCCTGATCATAACAGATTCCCTTAGCTCTCTAAACTCATTAATACATATTTTTCCGAAACATCCTTTTGAAAAGTTGCTACAATACCAGCTTTCCCAAGCTCATGAACATGGAAGAAGCGTCCAATTTTTATGGGTTCCCTCACACGTCGGAATAATAGGAAATGAAGAAGGTGACAGGACCGCACGAGAGGCAATTTTAAGTGATTTTTCAGAGCCGATAAACAAGTGTGTTTCCAGTGACTTAAAATCTTATTTTAAAAATAAAGTGTTGTTTTTGTGGCGAAATGAGTGGTTTCAAACTAATTCCAAGCTAAATAAAATTAAAAATAATGTGTCTCAGTGGCTCCCGTCGTCACGCAATAGACGGGAACAAATTGTGGTTACGCGTTTGTTTACGTCTAGGACATATAAGATTAACGCACTCTTACCTATTCACAAAGAAAAATCCACCTATATGTGATCAGTGTAACGTCCGATTAACAGTCGAACACTTTTTAACAATATGTAGTAAATATGACCAAGAAAGACAGCGCTACAAGATCCCAAACGCTCTACCACAGGCTCTAGGTCAAAACTGTTCCTGTGACAATAATATAGTTAATTATCTCAGATCCAGAAACATTTTGTACAATCTGTAATTGTTTAATTTTGTTATTTATATTTTGTTCCGTCGCTAATAACCTTTTGGTGGATGCGACATATTTTTCTAATAAAAAAAAAAAAAAAGAATATCAACATCCAGTAACCTAGTAGGAGTAAAATAACTTAATTTAAAATAACTAAAATTAATTTTGATACGATTCAAATATACATGAGGTTGCTGTTAAATGAAAAACACCAATGCTTGTTGAAGTATTCCAAATCCGTGTAGTAGACTACCCAAACATCGAAACCCACGACCAAAAATTCTAATCAAGAAGGGATGAACCAGTCAAACCGCTGCATGAAGTCACATCTTATAGACCTATCTCCTTATTAACAAATATTTCAAAATTATACGAAAAAATACTACATAAAAAATAAAACCTGTCATAGAGAAAAGAAAATCAATATCAACTCGCCAATTTTGATTGAGACAGGCACTCAACTATCGACCAGGTCCATCGAATGACTGATCAGACTGAAAAAGCAATAAAAGAGAAAATATATGCTCTACCATCTTCCTGGATGTAGCGCAAAGCGCAAGCATTTGACAGAGTGTGGTATGAAGGGCTTGTGCACAAATTGAAAATTAACACTACCAAAACAATGATTACTGTTATTAGAATCAAAATATATTACAGAGAGGGTATTTAAAATAAAACAAGAGGACAAATATTCAGACTTCAAAGAAATCAAAGCAGATACACAATTCCACAATAAAGTGTAGTCGGCTCGGTACTGTACTGTATATGTATATAAAAGCGATATTCCTGTTTAAGAAACCAACACAACTGCTAGGTAACTTTGCCGATGACACTGCCATCGCTTTGCCGATGACACTGCCATCTCAGCAGTAGGACAATATCACAATGATGCAGCAAGAAAATTACAAGCATCAAAGAACCAAATAAATAATTGGACAAAGATATGGAAAATTAAATTAAATGAAACACAATCTGCACCCCAAACAAAAAACAGCAATATACAGGGTGAGTCATGAGGAACTGTACATACTCCTACCTCGTATAGAAGCTCATATGGGGAATAACAGATGACCATTAAAAAGTGTCTGCTCCCATTGTTTAATAATATACAGGGCGAGTTGTTAATTTTTACAGACATTTGTATTCGTCATAATTTTTGAACGGTCAGGTCGATGTGTCTCTTATTTTGGTCAATCGTTACACTATTACCACCTAATAAACTGATTTATTCAAACTAGAAAAAAACTCAGATCCGGCTTTAAAAAATAGTTCGTTTGGGTCTTAAAAAAAATTTCACCCTGTATACGCTTTTTGAAAACTCTAATATGAATTTTACAAATTAGACAAATGGGCAATTAAAATGGCATATTTATTTTTCCCCACACGATTACTTAATTTTTTATAAAAAAATCAAATTTATCAAAATCGGAATTTTAACCTAAAAATGAAAAAAAAAATGAAATCACGGTTTAACTCGCTACAACTTTGTTCCATTTTATTATTATTTGTCTGAAACTTTTACAGAACATATCTGTTACCGTTGTAAAGACTATAAAAATCGTTGTAGACTTTCAGTCTTCTTCTCGTAAAAGTTATGAATTTTTAAAAATAAAAGCTGCAGATTATTGAATTGCAAAGTTAAATCGCAAAGATTAAGTGAAAAAATTTAAAATTTATCTATTTGATCACGTCTATCTTAAACTATAGAGTCCAAAGAGAAGTGTTATGTGGAGTTTTAGGTCTAGACATGTTACAGAAAAAAAAATTGTGAAACTTTTAATTTCAAGAATAACGTTGTTTAATTTTTTTTTATTTTTATGGTAAAACTGCGATTTTGACAAATTTGACTTTTTAATAAAAAATTAGGAAATAGTGTGGGGAAAAAATAAATATGCCATTTTAATTGTCTATTTGTCTAATTTGTAAAATTCATACTAGAGTTTTCAAAAAGCGTATACAGAATACAGGATGAAATTTTTTCTAAGACCCAAATGAACTAATTTTTTAAAGCCGGACCTGATTTTTTTCTAGTTTGAATAAATTAGTTGATTGCGTGGTAACATAAATTAAATATTTGTTTAAAAAAAATTACTTTTTGTAATAAGTTATTTTTTTTAATCTATGGTTCACTTTACCAAACTTTTAATTCATAGTCAAATTTGATTTTTTTTATAAAAAATTAAGTAATCGTGTGCCTTATCTTATTAATTGCCTATTTATCTAATTTGTAAAATTCATATTAGAGTTTTCAAAAAGCGTATACACGGTGAAATTTTTTCTAAGACCCAAACGAACTAATTTTTTAAAGCCGGACCTGATTTTTTTCTAGTTTGAATAAATCAGTTGATTAGGTGGTAGTAGTGTAACGATTGATCAAAATACGAGACACATCGATCTGACCGTTCAAAAATTATGACGAATACAAATTTCTGTCAAAATGCGAAACTCGCCCTGTATATTATTAAACAATGGGAGCAAACACTTTTTAATGGTCATTTGTTATTCCCCATAGGGGCCTCTACACGAGGTAGGAGTATGTACAGTTCCTCATGACTCACCCTGTTTTAATTAATAATGCCCATATCCCATATGCTAACACTGCAAAGTATTTGAGTATTACACTGTATGCTGGACTTCGATGGAAATACCATGTCAGAAAGAAACGAGAAGAATTCAGAATCAAATTCAGAAAAATGTACTGGCTGCTTGGTAGATCATATCAATTATCGATATCCAAGTTATTAATACTTTTGTATAAACAGATTATTAAACGAGTATGGACATATGTATTCAGCTATGGGGTTGTACTAATAAAAGCAATATTATTATGATACAAAAACACGTACATGTACATTTCAAAACATATTAGTGAGGAATATTGTAAATGCTACTCGGTATATCAGAAACAGAGATCTAGGGATGGAGACTGTGGACCAAACTATAATAAGATTTGCCAAAAGTCACGAGCAGAGACTTCAAGAACAGAACACATGAACATCGGGCCATCCAGCTTCTCGACAACACAAGCCATACAAGAAGATTAAAGAGGAGGAAGCCTTTTCAAGGTGGTGATGTGATCAGTTTTAAAAGCAGATCATTGTGCGGCTTAGTATATTTATTTATAAGTTCGTTAGTACGTAAGGAACACTACTGAGTGAGATCTTAGTTTATGTACTCCTGTAGTAATGTAAGTTAGAACAGAACTATAGACAGGGAGATTATTCAATCTTCTTCCAGCGTCGTATCCTCAATGAACTTCTGCTTCTTTTTCTTCTCGTAGCATTACAACCCGGAGTGGATCTTGGCTAACTTCACAACTCGCTTCACTCGAGTTGAGTAAGTGATAATTAGGTCAGTGGGTAGCTTCATTGTTCTTAAGGCTGACCATAGGTGTATTATCTCTGCATGTGGGAGGCTCTGAATACTCGTAGTTCTAGTGATATTTTACCAGTTTAGATTTTTCAGCTACGTGATTACTCATTTTCCAGGCCCCTCCTTAATTTTAATTTCATCATCCAGCCTCAAAAGTCCACTGCTGAACATAGGCCTCCTCCCCTCGTTTCCAACCCCATCTATCCTGCGCCGCCCTCATCCAGTTTTTATTTACCTTTCTTAAGTCGTCAGTCCATCTTGTAGGCGGTCGACCGACGCTTCTCTTGTCTTCTCTTGGCCTCCATTCCAATAACCTCTTCGTCCAATTTTAATTTAACTTGCTTTAAAACTTCAAGAACAGGAACAGTGAAAGATATGGATTGCTGCAACTAATTTTACAGGGTAAACTAGAAGAAAAACAGGGTCCAGGAAGGCGAAGGATTTCCTGGCTGAAAAATCTACATACGTACGGGGTTTAACACAACAGCAACAAATCTTTCAGAGCAGCAGTGTGCAGAGTACAGATTGCCATCCGAAACGGAGGATACCAACATCCTGTTGGTATCTATAACAGGTATATGGTAACATATACCTGTTTTCTATGTTTAACTGTGAAGATTAGTTTTTTATGTTGATATATTCTTTGTAAAACATTTGCGAACTTGCATAAGTCCATGAATTTCTGATACGGATCATGCTACCCAACACAACATTTCGGATGTTGTTTTTTCTATACTGCTTCATTCTATCACAAAACAGTCCAGTCTAACTTTTATATTAAGACGTACATTATAAAACAGTTTTCATTCTATAAAACGTACTTTTGGCTTTCTCAATCCTAATCATAATGGGGACTTTTCTTGAGTCACCGCAATTCTCATTTAGGTTACTAAACCACTAAAATTGAACCACTATGATCTATTAGGAGAATCATCTTGTAAGCGATAATATGTCCACGTCCGACTTTAATAAACCGAGCAGCAGAGATCATTTTTGTGTGTCTTGAAGTAGATAATGTAAAATAAACAAATTTGAGTTAAAACTTAAACTAAAACCAATAAAAAAGTAACGTAAAACCAACTACAATAAAACAAACCCTTCGTATTTATTTATGTTAACAACCCTACGTTTTCAAAGAAAAGTCATAAAAATACCATAAAAATTGTTACATTTTTACACCAGTTGACCCCGTACGGAATCACGGATTGCGTGCTTACTTCACAGTCGGACTATGAAACGACTACTGAAAAGCTTTCAGGCAAAGCTGTAATCATCCCGGCAATATATCTAAAATATTTTCATTTCAAATGTATTAGCTAGACGCCAGTAACGCCGTTCCTCTTTGTTTTAATAATATAAATAGAACGCCTTTGAATTATCGATTTAGACATGCACTTTCATGTTTTCAATTCGATTAAAATTATTTATTATTCCAAGCGTACAAGAAAAGCGGCCCATCGGGAGGAAAGGGAGAAACGCTTTGTTTTTTTAAGGTTTGTTTATTGATTTGTATCTAAAGTAAACGAAATAAGAAACTAACTCGAAGGAAAACATTTTAAGGAAAAAATGTAGAAATTTTAGAGCTATATAAAAATCGCAGATAATTTTTTATTTTACCAAATATGAACAAGGTTAAAGAACTAAATATTAGAATAAACTCATAATCAGTTTATTGTACATTGGGCGACCGGTTTCTTACTTACTTAATCCAGAACTCTTCTACCTTGCGGTGTGAGTTACCGGTTTCTTTAAAAGAACTTTTCACCGGAAAGGTTGCGTAAATGACAAAAATTACAAAATGCAACTATGTATTAGGATTCTATCAGGTATACTTTATTATGCCAATCTTATGTATGCATAGTTTAAATTTCTTTTTCTTCTTGACTGGCTTTCCAACTCGGGGTGAGTCTTCCATATTATAGCCCTTCATCTTAAACGATCTCCCGCTTCCATTTCCCATCTTCTTCTTCTTCTTCGTCTAGCCATTCACGTCCACATCTGAACATAAGCCTCTTCAAGTCTTCCTTTCCATTGTTTTTTGTTGTACGCTACTTGTAGCCAATTTTTCCCGGCAGTTCGTTTCAGATCATCTGTCCATCTCATAGGAGGTCTGCCTCTGGGTCTTTTGTGTTGGTATGGTCTCCAGGTTAGAATTGTTCTGTGCCATTTGTTTAATGGCTCCTAGCTACATGTCTAGCGTATTCCCATTTCAATTTTAATGATTTTTGTACCACATCGGTGACTTTGGTTTTCTGTATTATGCATGTGTTTGTTTTCCTGTCCTTAAGTGATATGCCAAGCATTGCTCTTTCCATCGCGTGTTGAGTGACTCTGAGTATGTTCATATTCTTTTTTGTGATTGTCCATGTTTGTGCCACCATATGTTAATATCGGAATAATGCATGTATCAAAAACTTTAGATCTAAGATGTAGTTGAATTTGCTGATTTCTGAGTATATAGTTCAGTTTGCCGAATGCTGCCCATGCTAACTTTCTTCTTCTTTTTATTTCTTCCGTTTGAATTTCTCTATTTAGTATTACTTTTTGTACTAAGTATATATATTCTTCAACTTTTTCTATAACTTTGTCGTTTATTATTGTCACGGTTTCTTCGGAGTGCATGACTTTTGTTTTGTTTAAATCCATTTTCAGTCCCCATTTCCCATAGTTGTACTCAAATCCTACATAAATCAGTCTTCATAATCCTTCCATCTTTTTCTGGGACGGCCTACTGATCTCCTACCGTCTGGTCTTTCAAAAAACATTGTCTTTAACACTCTGTCTTCCTCTGATCTTACCAAATGACCTGCCCATCTTATCCGGTTATATAGCTTTTATATGTGACGAGGTTTTCAGTACCATACAAAGACACAATTCAGCATTGCGGTGCCTTCCCCCTCTACTGTCAAATGATTTCTTTGAGGACAAATATGAGAACCTTCGTTTCAAAGACCAGCAGCTTATTTATTTCCCTCTGCTATAGAGTCCATGTTTCACTTCCATAGGTAACAATTAGGCAAATAATTGACATGTACAATCTTAATTTACATTGTCTTTTTAGCAGCTCAGATCTTAATGATGATGCTAGGGAGTATAATGCTCAATTCTCTGCAGCTATCCCTGCTGAGACTTATTTTTCTACGCGGTTATCATCACTGTAATTACAGCCCCCCAGATATTTAAACTCTTTTACTACTTCGAAGTTGTGGTCATTATTAGTTATAGAAAAAGACTCTTTGACTTGTACACAGTTCTCTATAAATCAAAACGGGAACTGGTGTATGTTTTCAAAGACTGATAGTGTGTAAATAAATTTATTAAAATCAGCTAAGTACTTTCACCATTTTTTAATGCCATCATCAGAGCTATCCTATAAAAAGACAAGTTGAAGAATCTTATTCATAAAAAAATTATAAAGTGAAACTTACGTCTTATAGTTGTAAATACCTCAAATAAAGAGAAAACTTCGAACAAACACATTCTACTATTAAAAATTGAACCAGTGGTTAGATCCCTATATATACAAAGTTTCACTTTATAATTTTTTATGAATAAGATTCTTCAACTTAGTCTTTTTATAGAATAGCTCTGATGATGGCATTAAAAATGCTGAAAGTACTTAGCTGATTTTAATAAATTTATTTACACACTATCAGTCTTTGAAAACATACACCAGTTCCCGTTTTGATTGATTATTAGTTATGTTCTGCCTAACTCTTGGTCTTGGATTTTTGGTTACTTTTAAGTATTTCGTCTTCTCTTCATTTATTCCAAGAGAGATACTACCTGTTTTCTCCTCGAGTTGTAAAAACACCTCTCTCATTTATCTTGTAGAATGAGCGACTGCATCTACATCATCACCAAAGGCCAACAATAGTTTTGATCCTCGATTCGCAAAACCCTCTGTCAGCTCAGACGATCTTTTAGCCTGGCTGGCCGATCTTAGAAAATAGTCTGGTCTAACGTCAACTAATCTATTTAGAGTTGTTGTGGATAGAAACAGATGGGTCAATATGGTCACCAACATTACTAGAAGATAGGCGCCTTTAAAAGAAGAAGAAGAAGAAGAAGAAGAAGAAAAAGAAGAAGAGCTTGGTATATGGCATAAATTTCTGCCGTAAAGATGCTTGTTGCTGAAGGAAGTTTGAAAATAAGATTATATGTTTGGGAAATTATAGCTGAGCCTACACTATCTTTAGATTTAGATGCGTCTGCGAAGATAGTAATAAAATTTGTATTTTGTTCTGTGAAGTTATTTTTTTATTAAGTAAACCGCGTCAACCATAAAATGTTATTGGCGGGGGAGAGTTGTACATAAAATCAGATGTTAGCTTATAACTAATTACAAATGAGGATTTAAGTCTATTTTTATATCGGTTTGTACAATTTGGTTAGGTTCAAAAACTCAGTCACTTTATCACTATTACTACTTGGGTCCAGAGCCGGCCGTGGGAGTGCCAAAAAGCACCGTCCGCGAACGAAAAAATGCCTGGATTCGAAGCCAACACAACTCACACTGGGACAGTTTACCCGGTCAAACACATGTCAAGATGTATATCGGAGTCGGAGGAACATGTGCTAGTAGGGCTGAATTACTGCTGAAAACAAGCAGGAATCAGCTCAGAGTGATAACAGGTTTCCTCACTGGACATGCGCCAGTTAAGGGTCACCTGCATACAATAGGGCTGTTTCATGGAGACTTAAGCTGCAGACTCTGTAACACAGAACCTGAAACAGTCAACCATATCTTGCATCATGACTGTGAGGCATTGGATCGGAGGCGGCAAACACTTTTCGGAGACATCGAAGTGACTCCAAATAAATATGGCACCCACCCAATAGACCTGTATAAGCTGGTACAGGGTTCGAGAATTCTGTAATGGGCTTCATAAACAAATGGAAGATATACAATAAGCCAAGTGGCTGCAGTACGACCGGTTCATAAGAGACGGCTTCCAGAAAAAAACTATTACTATAGTTCAGAGTGCTTTTCAGATCACTTGGTAAATCACTTTGAAGTCGTTCCAGATGATAGAGTGGGCAATTAACAATAATGTGTTCGATTGTCGATGAAGTTATTTATTGAGCTTTTAATTAAAGTATCAGTATGACAATTTCATTTTTAACTTTTTTTGGACTGCTCTATATTTTTTCATGTTTCTTAAACAGCACGGTTTCATTTGTTAAAGACAGTATGTATTAACTATTTCTTTATATTTAATGATAAAGAACCAAATGTCTTTGGTGTCGAAATTTTGTATAATTTGTTTGGTATATGCGAAATATTGATATATATTTCCGAAGTTAAATAATATAAATAGTTGGCAACATGGAGAAATAACCCTGTAAGTTTCAACAAAGTTACTGGTAATTGCACCGAAGCCACTATAAATAACAATATAAAATATATTAAGTCTAATGGTTGAAGTTAAACTCGTAAATATCGCAAAGTGCTATCCACCTCAGAAAACGTTGCTCTCTGTCTCTCTCTATCGTCGCCGGTACAAACTAATATTTCTTCTGAGATTAAATTAAATCAAAAGCTCCGAGCCGGGCTTTTTGCCCATCCACAAATATAATATAATAACTCAACCCATCCCACCCAGCGGCCCTCAAGCTCGCAGATACTTTTCCTCAATTTCAAACGAATTAAAGTAAATTGAAATGCTCAGATATTTATTTATTAGATTTTATTTCTTCGTCTGCGCCGGTCGCAATAATTTTGCATTTTCCCTTAGGAGCCGTTTTAATTATTTTCTCCTATTGAAATGATAAAATTATACTGCGAATGCAAAAATATATTATTTCAGTTTCTAGATAAGAACTTTAACGAGTCTCGAGATAAGTGGTTCGTCGCGCTAAGGTACAATATTTTAAAAGTGTTTTGAACAATCTTTTACTTCAAGCGCATTTGGACACTTAGATGAAAATGTTTTTAGTTAAAAATCCTATTAGTTTTTTAAGTATGAATTCAATTCTTTTTTATTTTTTGTTTTTTATGATTCTATAATACCTATTACCTATACTGTAATAAATATTTCTGATCTATTATTTTTATATCGCACTTCGACAACAACCTTCTTTTTCCTTTTCTAATTCAAACTAATTGATCATAACTAACAATTTATACCCGAGTGTTGCTGCTAATACATTAACTCTGCCTCAGATAGTTGCTGGGAGCATTGAGGATTGAGTAGGTACCTAGCTCAGTATCTATCTATCTATCTATCTATCTATCTATCTATCTATCTATCTATCTATCTATCTATCTATCTATCTATCTATCTATCTATCATCTATCTATCTATCTATCTATCATCTATCTATCTATCTATCTATCATCTATCTATCTATCTATCTATCTATCTATCTATCTATCTATAAGCGAGGTTCCTACAGCCTCCACCGCTTCTCGCATTTCGACCGCCATCTTTTTCTGTCCATCCATTCGTCTTCTTTGATGGCTCTATCTCTCATGATGTACCGTACATTTCCTTCCCAGGAAACTGAAGGCCTTCCCTTCTTCCTCTTTGTTGTGGTATGTAATTTAAAGCTTTCTTTTGCCATCTTTCTTCATTCATTCGTTTCACGTGACCATACCACACTAGTTGTCTCGTTTCAATTCTATCTACACTGGAATATACAGTATTTGTCCTCCTTCTAATATCTTCAATCCTGATGTAATCTTTTTTGGATATATCACACGCTCTCCTTAGATAATCCATTTCTACTACTCCTATCTTTTTTCTATCTTTTTTCGTGATCTGCCACACTTCTGCCCCATAAGTAATAATAGGCTCTCCCCCAAGGTACGATAGATTGTCTTTGGTTTTTTGTCTTATATACTTTAAACCATAGTAAAGAGCTTAGAATGTTTACCGCTTTTTTGCCCACCTAGCGCAGTAACCCTTGCATATGGAGGGAAGGAATATGGAATATCGAACACAATGAAAATTTGAGACAGTACAGCGAAGGTTAGGAAGAGATACATCGATAGGAACAGAAAAGTTTGAGTTTATGCCAGGAAGGAAGACAATAGATAATATAGACAATAGACAATACATAGATGACTTGTTTGCTTCATAGAGAAGATAGTTGATAGAAAAATAAGGCGATGAGAATAGAGAGCTACATTTGGTATTTACAAATCATGAGAAGGCGTACACATAGTTCCTAGACAAGAGCTATGAAGATGTATAAGAGATAAATGGGTTCCTGAGAAGGCTCATCAAGGATATGCATGAGGCAGCGTACACCGAAGTAAGGATTTGTGTCCACAGTTGGTTTGCATCAAGGCTCTTCACTGAGTCCCTGTCTGTTAAATCTTGTTACGGATGGATGTACTGACAGGGAAGTAAAGGAAGGGGCTCCTTGGTCAATGCTGGAGGAGTAGTTGGAGGGTTGGAAAAGGGCTATTGGAGAGGAAGAACTTTAGGTTAGCAGGTCGAAAACGGAGTATATGTGGTTGGAAGTAGCACGAATGATTGGAGACAGAATATCTTGGAGAAAAGATAGGACGAATAGAAGTATTTAAATATATGTGCTGCTACTGAAAATGGAACACTAGCTCGAGAAATGACCTACAACATGCAGGCTGGTTGATTTAACTGGAGCGAATGAACGAGATAGACCTCATGGATTTTTACTATTTCAAGAGTTATGACCTTGTAAATAACACGTATGTTCTTATATAGTATTCAACTTATGTTCTGTTTCAGCATGACTCGTAGCTCTTGTGATCGAAAAATCGGAAAAGGGCTGAAAGGAAAGATATACAAGAGTGTGGTAAGACCCGCTTTGGTGTACGGCGGTGAAGTGTGACCTATAAACAAGATTTAGGAAAAGAAAATGGAAATGAAAATGTCACAGTGGATGCTGGTAAGACTAGAACGGACAGAATCCGAAACTACTTGATTAGGAAAAGAACGGGGGTAACTATAGTCTCAAAAACATTCAAGAATAAAAACTGCAATGCTTTGGTGACGTTAGACATTGAAATGAAAACTATGTGGAACGAAGGATAGAGCTGTTAGAAGTTGATGGAAGGAGAGGCTGAGGAAAACTGACGAAGAGAACTTGTGGAAAACACTGTGTCGAAGAAAACTTGAAAGGGAAAGGTTTAGGTCAAAGAGAAACCATGGACAGAAATGAGTAACGAAGAAGAGTAAGGCATTGCCACCCCTGAAAAGTGAAAAGCTGATGAGGAAGAGGAAAGTGTTGCTAATACATTATAACTAGGTACGTACTTATGTAAACTTAAGTATAGTGAAGTAAGGGTTTCCACAAATATGCAACCTTGAAATTACGTGAATCTGTATGTGAATTTGTAAATTATATCATGCTATGGCGATTTCAAGGTAGTTGTCGCATTAAGCGTGGACAGTCATCTCATCTACCGATACTAGTCCTGCAGTAAAATCAGTGTGTTTAAGAAGGCCTACTACGGCGGACTGTTAACTGGTGACCGAAATCACGAGGCTGTAAAAGCTTAGATGGGTAAATTGTAACCGCATAAATCCCCTGGTTTGGATGGAATTTATCCAGCCCTTCTACAGAAGGGACCGGAAGGGACGTGGTCACTCCACATATCAGTAAAATTTTAAATGCTGGTTTGGCAAGGGAACACATTACAAAGGGATGGCAAAGGGTCAAGGTCACATATATACCGAAGGTAGGTAGGGTTATGAAGCAAACAACCATGGGATACCATATCGACCAATAAGCTTATTCTCATTCCTAGCAAAACTGGAATACAGCCATAGCCAATATACATACCAGTCAGGTAGGTCAGCAGACTTGGCGCTGGACGATCTCAAGAGACAGTTGTTAAAGTCGTTAGAACACAAAGATATAGCGATGGTGAATTTCCTAGACGTGGAAGGAGCCTTTATCAGTGCTTCTTTCGAGTCGGTGATGGAAGCTTTTGTCAAATGGAATTTGTGTGTCCTAGGCTTCTATTGACTCTATGAAAACCAATAAATCTGCTGGTCCAGATGAATTACCTAGCGAGCTGATATAGTTGGTCAACGAGAAAAACCTGGACATAATAGTAGAACTGTTCAACGCTATCTATACTACAGGAACCATCCGTAGAGAAATGTTGACATCAGCATTTGTGTGTTTGTCAAAGAAAGTGAATGCCAAAGAATGCAGTGACTACCGAACCATAAGCTTAATGTCACATATCTTGAAAATTCTATTGAAAATTATCCACGCCAGAATACACTCTAAACTGGAGCTGGATATTAGTGACACTCAATATGGGTTCCGCAATGGTATGGGTACCAGACAGGCATTATTCTCCTTCAACGTGCTGACACAGAGATGTTAACCATCCTCTTTACGTCTGTTTTATAGACTACAATAACTCATGGAAATCCTAAAAAATAAAAACCTAGATGAAAGAGATTTAAGACTAATAACACACCTCTATTACCATCAGCGAGCAATAGTAAGAATTGAAAAGGAAACATCTGAAGAAACGGAAATAAAGAGCGGAGTCAGGCAAGGCTGCATACTATCACCTCTATTATTTAACGGTTATTCTGAAGAGGTAATGCGAGAAACTCTGGAAGATGAAACAGTTGGCATAAGAGTAAATGGAGTCTTAGTTAACAACGTCGGATATGCAGATGATACCGTAATGATAGCCCATAGTTTACAAGACCTGCAAAGACTCGTGAGTAAAATAGTAAGGTGTAGTAGGGAGTACGGACCCTCTCTCTCAATATCAAAAAGACAAAGTTTATGAAAATTAGTAAAAGCAACCATAATACTATCGAAATCTTGATAGTAGAGGGCCAGCAGATCGAACGAGTAAAAAAGTACACTTACCTAGGAACGCTTATAACAGAAAATAATGACTACACTATAGTCAATCATCATAAATAAAAGTCAGAATCGAATAAGCGCGTTCTAATTTTATAAAAATGAAAAAGGTCCTATGTAGAAAAGATTTAACAGTAGCTCTTAAAGTACGCCTTACAAAATGTTATGTATACAGTGTACTATACTATGAAGTGGAATCATGGACGTTAAATGTAGAGACAATGAGACGACTTAACGCCTTTGAAATGTGGACCTATAGAAGAATTATGAGGGTTTCCTGGGTAGATAGAGTTACAAACAATGAAATACTGAGAAGAATAGGTAAAGAGAAGGAAGTTGAACTTACAAATACAGAAGGAAAGCTACAGTATCTCGGCCATGTGATGCGGGGCGAGAAGTATGGCATCCTACGACTCATAATGCAAGGAGAGATAGATGGCAAACGAAGCATCGGAAGAAGACGAATTTCATGGCTGAAGAACCTGAGAGAATGGTTTGGATGTAGCTCAAAACAACTATATAGAGCTACTGCCTCAAAAATTAAAATAGCTATGATGATTGCCAACCTCCGTAGCGGATATGGTACCTGAAGAAGAAGGCTTCTATTTGAAAGTTGCAAATCTGGAGAATTGAAGAGATCTGGTCAAAAACGAGTCCAATTATTATTGGTAGAAACTGTTCTTCGAGAACCAGGAAGAGTTTTCGTTGACATAGCACACCAAGACAAAGATTTCTAAACAGCGACTAATGGGTTGGACATACATATTGCACATGCAGTTTCATAGCCTTCTTAATCCCAATAATGTTTATTTTGTCAAATTCAGATTTTCTATTAGAAAATCCTCTGGTTTACATTTTCTTGTTTAAGCTGTACAGTGTTGTACAAATTTTTATTTAATAATTACAGTTTTATAAAAAAGAACTTTTTATAATAAATCCTTTTTATTATTTTTAGGAAAGAATATAAAATAATTAACCGATAAACGATTTAACGATAAAATGCTTAAAATTCCAAAAATTACACTCTAATAAAAATAGTTATTTATGAAACAGTTCGTGAAGTACCTATGCTTTTTGCGAACGCACGCGATTTTTAGAGCACGAGCGACAACGGAACGAGTGCTATACATCGCTTAAGTTCGCAAAAAGTACTTCACGCACAGTTTCATACAATATTTTATCTACGATAAACAAATAAAACAACTGTAACTCTTCGCCACTGGAATTCACTTCTATTCTACAATTTTTAGAACTTTCATACTTTCAAACCACAAAACTGTCAAAAATTTTGTTGTAAGTCATTGCTCATATTGTCATCACCATGAAAACGCGAAAGTTAAGGATATTTGATTATACGAAAGTGTGCCAAAAAACCCATTGAAGGTGTGCGAAAAACTCTTCACGCACTGCTATCTATAATGACAGTTTTCACAAACTAAAAACTTATACATATGACATAGAGTAGATAAAGTACTTTTTATAATATCACTGTTTTGTTATTGTACATGTACATATGTAGGACACAACATGTTTGTAAAGAATAATTAACTTATAAAATATGAAGTTTTAGTAGGTGTATTAACTGTTATTTATAATTATGATTCCAAAAATTACACTAGTATAAAATAGTACTTTTGATAATACCACGGTTGTTTAAAATGGTATATATAATTCTAAGTATATAAACTTTTAATTATCTATTAAAACAATTAAAAAAGATACGCAACAGCCGGGTTCCAACTAGGGACCTCTCGATCTGCAGTCTAATGCCACTGAGGCACCATCAATTTGTAGATATCCATTTATTAACGTACTTTAAAATATCATTGCATTAGTCACATTTTTAAAATAGTTTGAAATTAAAAAAAAAATCGATTTATCTATAGAGTGTGATTGGTCAGTGGGGTAAAGCTTTGTAGATCCGTTATAAGTAATAGATAGTAATAAAAGTTAATAACAAAAATTGTAGCCAACTTTGATTACAGATTGATAATCAGTAATCGTAAATTGTAAAGTTTAGACAATTATTCAGCCATGGCTTACTTAAAATTTGGAAAGATTTAGACCCGTAATTATTAATAATTTTGCTCTGAAAAATGAAAATACCTCGAAAACTAATAAATTTACACATAGGGAATGTTATACAAAAATTATAGTATGGTAATGGTACTTTTCGATAATGATATAAAATACAGGGTGTTCTATTTAAAATTACTGAGAAAATAATGTACTTGCGTTTTGACTCACCCTGTATTCAATATAAAGAAAATTAGCAAAACAAACATTTACGAAAATTTTGACAATAAATAAAAAAATATGACGTCAATAAACCATTGACTTTGTGCTTGCTTTTATTTATACAGGTAGTTAAACTTGTTACGATTTTCATATAAAATTGGTTATAACTTTGTAAATACCCCGTATAACATACCAAACTTTTATATTTTTGTAATCTAAAAGTTACGAAGATTTCGAATATAAAATAAAATACACGGTATTCTATTAAAAAAAACATTAGTTTGGTCTGCCACTATGTTATCGAACACCCTGTAACATTCTAACTAATTTTGTAATATGAAGCTCAAAGTTCGTTACAATTTTTGTTATTAAGTTTTATCGCTATACATTACTATAACGGATCTACAGAGCTTCATCCCACTATATAATTAATCACCCTGTATAATAGCAGTTAAATATTGCATTGTTAGCTAGTTCTAAGCTATCCTGAAAATTTCAGGTGTCTAGGTAGCCTAGAACTATTTTTAAAATGGATTACAAAATTTGCGGAGTCCGTGACACCAACCAAGCCAAAGTATATAATAAAAAGTAATTATTATTCGCTGCTTATAGTAACATGGTGGATCTTTCCCTTAACACCGCGGACGGTTAACTGTTTAAAGAACAGCGTAAGAAACAAAATACCTTCATGAATATTTATTAATTGCTATTTACACAAGCTTTCTTTACTTATACGCCAAATAATTGCATACGCTACGTGATTATTTTCCCCCTTCCTTCCAAAATCAACATATATCCATGGCGGAGCAATAAATTGAAGGAAAGGGGTGGTTTCCAGGGCAGAGGCAACAACAATTACTAATTATTAGTTAAATTGCGTGCTCGCTGTAATTATTTCTCGAAGTGAAAAATCGGGTTACTCTGTATTTGTGTTAGACCAGGCAAGACAGGTTATTTATATGCTACTTTGGATATAAATTTTCTTTATCTTTCCCTATTTATTCTGTATGGTTTCCTATATATGTGGAAAACTGTTTATCACACAAGAACTTTCTAGAAATACCTCATTCTGGCTATTAAATTATTGATTTTAAGGCTTTTATTAATTAAACATTTGTTCAGTTCATACGTAGATATCAGACATATTTCTCCGAGAAAGTCATAATGGCCTTTTTGTCATTAGCCTTATTCTATCCAATTCTCTTTAACTATACTTTGTTGTTGTTGTACTTTTTCCGCTAAACATGAAATAGGTGTCGATAACGTGTAATCTTCTTCTTCTAAAGGTGCCTACCTTATAGAGATGTTGACGACCACATTGACCCATTTTATTCTATTCACAAGCAGCTCGAAATACATCAGTTGAGGTTAGACCAGTTCACTTCCTAATATTGGCCAGCGAGGATATACGTCTATGTCCAGGGCTTCTCTTGCCTTCAATCTTGCCTATAGAATCAATTGTAGAAGACGGTATTTATCATCGCGCATAATGTGGCCGAAGTAAGCCACTTTTCTGTTCTTTACGGTGTTAATATTTTTTTCTGTCTTTTCTTAGCCTCTGGAGAATGGCTATGTTAGTTGTGTGGTGTATATATGAGACCCTCAACATACGTTGGTAGCACCACATTTAAAATGCCTCTAATCGCTTTATGGCATATTCTGTAACACTCAGGCTTTCTACTCTGTAGAGGAGGACACTACAGAACTAGAGATACTAGTTATACTAGTAACATCTAAGAATTCTTATGCGTATATTGATACTTAAAGATAAGTTACAGATAATCTTCCTAAGACTGTTAAAAGAACTTCTCGCGTTTTCAACACGAGTTGTTATTTCGTAGCTATGATTCCAAGTATCCTTAATATTGCAGCCCAAATAGCATACTTCTCCACCCTTCCTCGCAATTTGGGCATTTATGTTGGTGTTTTTACTAATGATTATTATTTTTGTCTTCTTACAGTTTCTACAACATTATCCATCATCTTTTGGAGCCCCAGCGCACTATCTGCCAGCAATACTGTATCGTCGGTATATCTAATATTGTTTGTAAGTTCGCCATTTACTGCTGATTCGTCCAAGACCTCTCTAAAAATGTTTTTATTTGTTGGATATATAAGTTTGAGATCAGTCTTATATTCTTACCATCGAGTCTTGATGTTTTTAGGATATCGATTATTTCCCATGTGCGACTTTATCAAATGCCTTCTCAAAATCAATGAAACATGCATAAACATCGCAGTTGACATCCCTGACTCTCTGTATTAGAACCTGTAAACTGAAAAGTGCTTCCCTCGTTCCGAGTCCTGCTCTGAATCCAAATTGAACTTCACTAGGTGTTCTTCTAATTTGGTGTATATAAGCGAGTGAATGACAGCAAGGAGTAGTTTAAGTACATGGCTTGTCGAACTGCATAATCTATGTTCTTCACATTTCTAGCGTTAACTTTTTTGGGAAGTGGAATGAATATTGATAGTAGCCAGTCTTTTGGTAAGTAATCAGTAACGTCGTAACGTGTAATATAAAAATTATAAATAAATAAAAGTAAAGTGATGGTCTTAAGTTTTTGTTGTCAAAAATTAGTATTGTGTGAACAATTAATCTTCTTTTTCACGTTCCATCTTCTATCGAAGGTTGGAAATCACCATGGCAATGCTGGCACTGTTGACTGCTTCTCTATGTAAATAGCTATGCACTACTGCATTTAAAACAAGCCGTCAAGTTCTTAATCCAGAATATTCTTCGTCTTCCCACTTTTCGCTTACCTCGAATTTTGCCTTTCATAAGTAAGAATGAGTATTTTTGACCCCTCACATGTCCTAAGTACTCATATTTTCCTCTTTTGATCGTGTGGTCTTTGGCAAATCATAATTTGGCAAAGCGGATCCTGTTGACTGCCGCTCTAAACAGTTTTGCACTACTGCATTCAAAACATGTCCTCAATGTTGCCTTGATTCATTTTCAAAGTCTACAAAACAAAGTACATGTCCTGATTCAGGTCCGTGCATCTCTTGGCCAGCACATTTAACTTGAACAAAGCATCCCTTGTGACCAAACCATTTCTAAAGCCAAATTGTGTATTACTAATTTCATATTCAAGAGTTTTCACAATTTTCTGTTGTTTATTATTTTCAAAAATGTAAAATGTTTAAGCTTGTGACTCAATAAAGCTACTACTCTGTGATCTTTGGGTTGTTGCACTGACTTTTTGGGAATTGACACAGGTCGATTGCAGTCATTGTCTGGGGATTGTGAAACTCTGACATATTAAATTAAAGAGTTCAATCATATCATAAATAACATCTACATCAATGAGTTTAAATAATTCGATAAGCACCATCTGGGAGAAATATCTCTTACTATCTGTTAATTAAAATTATTATTTTTTATTTTTAGAAATAGAACCTAGACTCTTTCAACAGACACAAACTTTCACCTGTATTATAGAAAAATTGATAAGTAATATTTAATACAAGACTATTTTTAGTAAGGTGAGTATGTTTCCTGGTCTATAGGACAGACAAAATAAGCACGTGTGTTACGTTTATATATTTGGTCATTCCGTCAGTTCAGATGATTTCCGATTAAGATTCGTTATCCGAGCTTTTTATTAGGATAGTTAATGATAAAAACATGCAAAATGTCGGTATTGCGTGAAGACTCGGTGGTGGTTTGATTAACCAGTAATATTAAAGCATAATTTATTTTTCTAATCCTTTAATATACGACTGTTTTTATGGAAATTTACGTAATAACTTTGCAGATATACTTTATCATTTATCACAGATCAGGTAAAAAATAGATCAGTAATATTCTTGTAAATTGTGTGAATATATACAGTATGGTGCAAATGCTTGGAATAATTTTTTTATTTCATAAGCCGGCGACTTTAAGGAAAAATCCTGAACCAGGTCGATTTTTATTTTTAAATTGTGATTTTTGACATAGGTATATGTCATACTAGTGACGTCATCCATGTGGGCGATATGACGTAATCGATGATTTTTTTAAATGGGAATAATAGGGGTCTTGTGCTAGCTTATTTGAAAGGTTATTTAATTATCTAGTCAGTAATATACACATTAACTGACACAAAAATAACAATGTATGTAATTTATTTGATTCAAAATACATTCTACTGCTGTCAAAAAATAGAGAAAAAATTTATTTAAGATATAAACATTGATTTTCGCTTAAATTCAATGTTCAAACTGTAACCCACTGCATGTTGGCAGTTTGAACATTGAATTTAAGCAAAAAGTACCTAATGTATATTTTTCAAATAAACATTTTGTTTCTCTTTTCTGACATCAGTACAATGTATTTTGAATTAAATAAATTACATACATTCTTCCTTTTGTTTCATTTAATTTAATTAATAAAAATTTTTTGGACACGCTGTATAAATAATTATATTAATGTGTACATTACTGAATAGATAATTAGATAACGCTTTATCAAATGAGCTAGCACACGACCCCTATTCCCATTTAAAAAACATGTAATCGATTATGTTATAATGCCCAAATGGATGACGTCACTAGTACGATATATATATATATATCAAAAAATCACAATTTAAAAATAAAAATCGAGCTCTTTCAGGATTTTTCCTTAAACTCGCCGGCTTCTGAAATAACGAATATATCTTGAAAGTAGATACATTAAAAAGAGAGACGAAGAGTAGAAACAGAGACATATGAAAAGGGTTGAGCAAAGGAAGATAGTGATAATTACATTGAGACTGCAGGTGAGATTTTAATAGTTCTGCTTTAATCTGGTCTATTATACACGTTTTGCCATTTTTCACAATATTCGTTTCTTTTCCCATTTTCTACTTTTCTATTATGCCTTCATCGATGTATCTGTTTCATGTGCGTTCCCATCATCTTCAATTAGTTTCAAATATTTTTAAAATAAATACATATGTGATCTATACAATTATTATTAATATAATAATTTGTAGTACAGGTGGAGCCTTGAATGAATAGGGCATGTGGCATGTTAATCAGGAGAGATGAAGGTGCAACATTCAGAAAAGTGTTTGAATGAACACTTGACAATGGGCCTAGACGACGATTTAAAATCTACTAGAGTTAAAGCATGGATAAGAGTTGTCACAGATGAATGGAGGATTGTTCTGAAGAAGACTTTGGCTCATAAAGTGCTGTGATGAATGAAGACTACGGTGATGAAATTTGAAAAATGTGGTTTGCCAATTAAATATCTGCTACAAATATCTTCTTCTTCTTTTTCTTACGGTACCTATCCGTTCCGGATATTGGCGATCAGTATGGCTATCCTAACTTTGCTTGCAGCTATTCGGTTGTACCCGTATTAAACCACTTTCTCAGATTTTGAAACCAATATATTCTTCCTCTCCCTGGACCTCCCTTTCCGAATTCCTTCCTTGAAGAATAAGTTGCAACAAGCCATAATATATTATCTATTTATTTCTCATAACAAAGCCAAAATATTCTTATTTGCACTTTTTTATTATACTATATAATATTCTCGCACTCCTTGCTTTTCTACGTAGGACCTCAACATTAGTCACACGATCTACCCATAAAATTTTGCGTCTGTAACACCACACGGCCTCGAGCTTTCTTAAAGAAGCTTTAGATAGTGTCCAAGCCTATATGTACTCCGTATAATATTGTAGAAAATACATAGCATCATCTGATGATAGAGATTTCGGTGTCAACCAGTGACTTCTGAAAAGACACTTCATCTTTACGGACGCTGATCTTGCTTTCTCTATGCGTTATTTTATTTCAGTAGAGTGGTACCATTGGCTATTTATGTTGGTACCATTGTATCATTGTATGCGTATAAAGAAACGCTGTGTACAGGAGATTTGAAGTTGGAGCTAAGAGTTAGGTTGGCTAGGTGCTACGTTTTCTCGACTTTCTTTTATCGAATGGAAGCTTGGACTTTGAATACGGCATCAATGAAAAAACTAGAATCATTCGAGCTGTGGGTGTACAGACGAATATTGTTTTGAAGCTATTTCTTTGTGGCATTTATGCAATTTACTATTCTAATTGGGAAATAAGAAATCTTCCCAGTTAGAATAGTAAATGTACAGAAGAATTCTCAAAATATCGTGGACAGAACACGTCACGAACAAAGAGGTCCTGAGAAAGATGAATAAAGAAATATGAAAATCTTAAATACCACCAAAACAAGAAAGCGAAACTATCTTGGACAAGTTACACGTGGAGAGAGAGACAACTTGCTCCAATTGATTATGCAGAGAAACATTCAAAGAAAAAGAAGCACAGTGAGACGCAGAATATTGTGTCTGCGCAATCTGAGATAATGGTACGAACGTACGTCAAGTGAACTTTTCAGAGCAGCCGTCTCTAAAATCCGAATAGCTATGGTGGTTGCCGACCTCCGTCGCGAAAATGACACTTGAAGAAGAAGCAGAAGAATGTATGCGTAGCTGTTTATCCTATCAATTGTTGTTGGTTAACTAAAAGCAAGTGCCCCCCCCCCCATCAATGCAAGATTAAAGAAAAAAATTGTTGATACATAAAGATATAGCTGACATGAAACTTGACACAGACAGACAAAGACAAATTCAACCCAATATACACGCTAGTTTGGAAAATTAAGGGAACTTAACGCATATAAGCTACACATACCTTGGTACCAACATAAACAGCCAGTGGGACCACTCAAGTGAAATAAAACAACGCATAGGAAAAGCGAGATCAGCGTTCATATTGATGAAGTCTCTTTTCAGAAGTCACGATATACCTCTTGCTACCAAAATCTCTATCATCAGATGCTATGTATTTTCTAAGTTGTTGTACGGAGTAGAGGCCTGGACACTTTCCGAGGCTTCTTTGAGAAAACTCGAGGCATTCGAAATGTGTTGTTACAGGCGTATTTTGAGAATTTCGTGGGTGGGTCGTGTGACTAATGTTGAGGTTCTACGTAGAATAGGCAAGGAATGCGAGATTATTAACACAATAAAAGAGCGCAAACTGGAATATCTTGGCCATGTTATGAGGAATGAACAGAGATATGGCTTGTTGCAACTCATTCTTCAGGGCAAGGTATTTGGAAAGAGAGGACAGGGAGAAGAAGAGTATCTTGGCTTCAAAACCTGGGAAAGTGGTTTAATACAGTGACAACCGGACTGTTCAGAATAGCAGCAAGCAAAGTTAGGATAGCCATGCTGATCGCCAATATCCGGAACGGATAGGCACCTTAAGAAGAAGAAGAACGCATATAAGTTATTATTTATGTCTTTGGGTTTATCTTTTGGTTCGTGTTACATTGTGAGTCCCCTTCCCCCCAAGGCAAATTCTCCCACTACGGCACATGTCTCTAGATCCACCTCTAACATTGTAAACCATCTAAGCTATCTGCAAAAATTACTGCGTCGTCGTCATATCTAATGTTGTTTGGATGCACTTCGTTGACTAATACGCTATAAATATGAATAAACGATTTAAGACACATATTTAAGATTCAGTTTTTAATGCTTTATTTGTCCAATTTAAAACAGTCCATCTCTGTTTCTTATTACCTAATGTAGTTGCTCGTTTCATGTTTTCCCCTCGTTATTTTTTCGCTCATCATATCTCTTGTGAAAATAATCAAGTAAAGTAAATATTGGTTTCATAAATAAAACATGAATTTATCCAAGATCTATTATTTGCATATTTGATTCATTTCGAAATTATCGTCGAAACGCGCACGACCAACTTCGATTGTGCATAATTTCACAGAAATTCGAAAAAGCAGCTTCACTATTACTGTTATACATACGTTGTAATAAAATTAATGAACGCTCATTTAAAATTTTTGCATCGAAATTAAAGGTATTGCCAACGGAGAACGAGGAAATCCTCAATGTAATTGAAAATTGAGAGATAGAACTAGATAATCGGTATTAAGTGGAGTCTTCAGTCTCCAACTTAAGTACAATGTTACTAAATAGTGATCTTCTTGGAAGTTCTCACAAATCGCGCGACAATTATGAAGTAATTTGTATCCGCCATCGAGAGGAAAAAGGTAATGACGGTTGAACTCGGCAATCGATTATTATAAGATTATTTAATAGAGACTAATTTATCTCATTTAATAATACAATCTATTAAGTCTCTTCTGTTCGTCTATTAACAATAATAAAAGTAATAGCCTAGGTATTTACTTTGTTTTATTATATAATACAATAAACAGCAAATTTTTGAATTAGTTTCTTCCTGTTTACAGAATTATTTAATAGAGAAGGAAATACGGTGAAATGTCACAAATTGGTCTCTGTACACTGAGACTAGAAAAAGTAACAATTTAGTATACAACTTGTTTCTTTCCATACTAACGTCTAAACATTATACGAAAGAAATCAAAATACACGTTTTCTAAAAAGAATTGATATAACAAAACAGATGCTGTTTCTACCAGGACCATTCCTCCAGTAAAATACTAATGTGCAACGTTTTACTGTTCTTCGGTAGTAATTTTAGTAAACAAGCAATTGGACTTCATAAGTCCTATAGTCCAGAGTAATAAGGATTTTCTCGGTACACTCAAAGATCCAGGTAGCTGACTACTTTTTTAGTTATTGTAGACCTATAGGAAGAAAACCTACCTGTTTCCTGCCTAAAGTTCGCGTCCGTTTTTTAATAAATTGCAAAAATCGCGATTTTTTTAGATTTTTTGCACTCCATTTAAAAGCTAAATAGTTGATTGATGGATTCGACCGTTACTTGATGGAAGTTCATTTTATCTCACAATAAAACACTGAAAAACGTTTGTTTTTCTATACTTCCACAAAATTTATTACAACTATGTTATTACTACAGCTGTTTCGGCAAAGAGAAAGGCAAAGAGAAAGTATCACTTGAGAAAGGCACTTTGCCGAAACAGCTGTAGTAATAACATAGTTGTAATAAATTTTGTGGAAGTATAGAAAAACAAACGTTTTTCAGTGTTTTATTGTGAGACTAAATAGTTGACATAAAATTACAAAATTCAGTTTTTTAGAACATTGAAAAACCTTCAAAATGCCGATTTTTTAAAGTTAAAACGTTAATTTGTTGCTACACAAACTAAAAAATAAGTGAAAATCGTTATTTGTTAATAACTTTTACTAAAACTACCTTAGAACTTTAGTGTTTCACCCAAAGTTGGGTATTGGAGTTCTTAACAAACCTTCAAAATTTGAGACCGATCCATTAATTAGTTTAGGAGTTATTCTATTTGTTTATCCCAGAGACCTTTATTTTGCAATAAGATAAGACAGAACATAATGAAGACACGGCAATTCTGAGTATGCCAAATGAAAGTAGAAGAGTGATATGTAGTATCAAAATGTATTAAAAAAGATAAAAAAATAATTAATATAGTCAAAAATCCTAATGCCAAATTTTTGAAATTTTGTAGTTTACAAACATTTAGAATAACTTCAAAAATTTTGTCCGTAGAAACAATCTTTTTATATATTCGAAAAGATAGTATTTTAACACCAATTTTCAAATAAAAAAATTTAGCCTGGGTTCATTTGGGACAAAGTTATATGTTTTTTTTTAATTCACAGCTAATTCGTTTATAATAATTAAGGAATCTCATTAATGCCATTTTAAAGAATGGGATTTGTATTTTTTCTTCAAAAATTTGCACAAACATTGTACCTTCACAGCACCCTCTACGATTTTTCAAAAATGTAGTTCAAACGATTACTAGGGGGAACCTACAACTCCACCGAGTTAAAATACCGAAAAAGGAATTTCAAACGAATATAATTTTCTGTATCTCTGTATCAACTAAATGGATTTTAATCTTTCTTTTTTTAACTTGTATGTAATTTCTACGTACATTACAAATATGCAATTTGTTTATAAATTTATTAATTAATAAACAGTCTAATTTGTTTAAACAATTCTTAAAAAAATATATTTTTACAAAAATCAATTTTTTTAATCCTAGTATCATTAATAATCATAGAAAAAGTTAAAGTACTCTTTAATAAATAAATGATTTTTATTAGATAATTATTTATTAAAGATAATTTATTTATTAAAGTATTACTTAACTTTTTCTATGATTAATAATGATAGTATGAGTAAAATCATAGATTTTTGGGAAAAAAATTTTTTTTTCAGAAATTGTTTAAACAAATTAGACTGTTTATTAATTAATAAATATCTAGACAAATTGCATATTTGTAATGTACAGACAAATTACATGCAAATTAAAAAAGAACGATCAAAATATATTCAGTATATCCCGAGATACAGAAATAATAAAAATGATAGTAGTTTTAAGTTGCCTTTTTTAGTTTTTGAACTCGTGCATTTGTCGGCTCCCAGCTCCCCCTTCACTTACCACGACTAGTCACCAATTGAACTACATTTTTAAAAATTCATGTAAAATATCAGCTTTTCTAATATGTAAAATGATTTTTTGTACGGACAATATTTTTAAAGTTATTCTAAATGTTTATAAACTACCAAATTTCACAAATTTGGCATTAGGATTTTTGACTATATTAGATAATGTTTTTATCTTTTTTTAGTACATTTTGATAGCATCAATTTTCTACTTTCATTTGGCATACGCAGAATTGCCCTATCTTCATTATTTTCTGTCTTATGTTATTGCAAAATAAAGGTCTCTAGGATAAACAATTAGAATATCTCTTAAACTAATTAATGGATCGGTCTCAAATTTTACTGGTTTGTTAAGTACCCCAATACCCAACTTTGGGTGAAACACTAAAGTTATAAGGCAGTTTTAGCAAAAGTTATTAACAAATAACGATTTTCACATATTTTGCAGTTTGCGTAGCAACAAATTAACTTTTTAACTTTTAAAAATCGGCATTATGAAGGTTTTAATGCCTGGTTGCACCAACAGATCTTAAGCTCCAGCTTAGCTAAGCTCTACTTATAGATAGGACCTTCTTGAGTATCGCTTACGTTGCACCATCATTTTAGATTCTTACCTTGTTATCAATTATATCTATTATTATATTATGGTATTCTTATTGTAATATATTATAATTATATTATATTAATTCTTATGATATTCTCGACTCAAGCCTAAGATCTGTTGGTGCAACCGGGCATTAATGTTCTAAAAAATTAAATTTTGTAATTTTATGTCAACCATTTAGCTTTTGAATGGGGTGCAAAAAATCAAAAAAATCGCGATTTTTGCACTAAATTGTTAATAATTAAAAAACGGACGCGAACTCTAGGCAGGAAACAGGTAGGTTTTCTTCCTATAGGTCTTCAATAACTAAAAAAGTAGTCAGCTAAATGGATCTTTGAGTGTCCTGAACATGGCCTATTTCTAGCTTATTAGCCTGGAGTACTAGGAACAGGTTAAAAATTTGGAACGGTCAGACCACGAAAACGGTACATGTATTTTGTCCGACAGAACAGACTTAAACTCTTCGAACAGAGAATAAACTCTCATGCAAAAATTAGACTGCTATTTATCACCAAATGGGAGTTTTAATGAGTGGAACATGTAGAATATGTCAAATGACAGGAATTATGACAGGTGATAAATAGCAGTCTGATTTTTTCATGAGAGTTTAATCTCTGTTCGGAGAGTTTAAGTCTGTTCTGTCGGACAAAATAAATATGCCATTTTCGTGGTGTGACCGTTCCAAATTTTTAACCTGTTCCACAATTAAAACTGCCCCTGTTCCAGTGTTCCCATATATCAAAGTTTGTCCGACTAGACACCCTTAAGCTATTAACATATTTTCAGGTTGCTATTAATCAACTTTTTTTTCATACGCGGGATCCAGACCTATAATTACAAAGTATTCGAAATAAGTTTCTATACAAAAAGAAACGTAATTCAAATAGTTTGGAAGCGTTAGGACATTTTATTATTTTTTGTCACAAATTAAACGAGGAATTCAAAAATGATTTTCAATTTGAGATATCTCAGTGGCTAACTTTTTTTTTCTTTAAAAAATTCCGACCGAGAATGGCCCGTATGCGAGCCAATGACGAATATAAAATTTTCATATGTATGTTAAAAATGTAGTAAAGCTACCTCTTAAAACCCACCAAACGTCATTAAAATACTGCCTGCAGTTTCGGCAAAATCATAAAAAATGTGTAAATTTGTTTTTTCTTCAACGTCTCTATCTTGAAAACGAATGGCGTTACAATAATAATTCTTTACAAAGCACTCCTACTTTTCAGATTTTTATTTATCCTAGAAACGGTGTTACCTTTTTTGAATCACCCTGTATAATTGCCCAAGATCAAAATAAAATTATACGAACAACCAAATCGTGTTTACTTCTATGGTTTCTTTTTAAATCAGGAGGAGTAAAATAAAAGGACAGATTTACACCCAAGAAAGTCACTAGAAAAATCACCAGATATATCTTCTTTTTGGGTTGATCATATCGGATTTCGACAGTAATCCATATATATTATAATAATAATATAAAAGCAGACTAAAAATCCAAGAATTAAAGAAATAACGCAGAAAACACAAAAAATCGCTGATATAACTTAATTAAATTATGAAATGCCAATAGTGTCAAAATTTGATAAATGCCATTAGTGTCAAAATTTCATAAAAGTGGAGTAAACTTGCCTGCGGTTGGACCAATTACAAACAAGCATTACGGCGCGGTAAATTTGAATTACTCCTCCTGGTTTAAAAACAAACCATAATTAATTAAAATAGAAAGATTGGATACTTAAACTAAAGTCTACAAAATTTACATACAAATATGTTACCTGAAAATAATTTTCCCTTACACTTATACGAATGTATTTTTCGTAACTCTGCTTATTTAAGTGTGTATGAAATTGTGCCCTCGAATTTTAGTTGGAGCTTCTACAAACTTAACTACTAAAGATGCAAATATTGGACGCCTATGCAAAGTGACAGGGGTATTGATTAAGCGAGGGGTGCAGGTCGACGGCGGCATCCATTATAACCCTTCAACCCTATCCCTTAGAACAACGGGTGCACAACTATACGTATAAATGTACAGGGAGGACAACTCACAAGAAAGGTTTTAAAGAAGTTAAGAATTCATTTTTTCTTTTATTTCATTCAAGTTTTTTGAAGCACTAGAAATTTTTTGCATAGCAGGCATATTGTTGTAATAAGCTTTTTCTTCTTCTTCCTCCTCTTTTTATAAGCAATTCTGCTTGTTCATTGGCATTCCTCTATGGAAGGTGTCACTCCATCTTTTGCGCAGCCGGCCTATACTTGTTCTGCCGACAGGTGATTTATCTCTTGCTATTTTGACCACACGAGCCTTCCCCATTTTGCTTATGTGGTTATTAAATTATGTTTTTCTATTTAGCGTCCATTCATTTATACACTGTACGTTAAACTGTCTTCTAATGTCTTCACTTCTCTTTCAATCTCTCAGCGTATTTCCTGTAATTCTTCTTAGTACTCTCATCTTTGCGGTTTCTAGTAGTCTTTGTGTTGTGGCTGTATCGGGTCTTGTTTCTGATGCATATGTCATTATTAGTCGTACACTGGCTTTATAAATTTTTGACTTCATTTTAGTGTTAATATTTCGGTTTCGCCATATAGTGTTATTGAGACAACCTGCCAGTCTATTCGTATTTTCTTTTTGTACTTAATTTCTCACTTCTTTGTCCAACTATCCGTAGCTTGACAATGTATTTCCAAGGTATTTTATTTCCATTACTTGTACAATACTGATACCATCAATTTCTATTTTTCATCTGTTTGTTCTTTACTGATTACTATTGTTTTAGTTTTCTGAGATGAATTCTTGCTGAATTCTTTTGCTTTTATGTTAACTCTGTGGACTAATCTTTGCAGACTACCTTTATCTTGGGCTATCAATAGTGCGTCGTCTGAGTAACAGAGTACTTTTACTTCTGTGTTTCCCATTCTGTACCATTTGCCTTCAATTTTTCTTTTTCCTTCTTTCCAAGTCAATTAGTTTAGTATTCCGTCCTTACCTGCAGCTTTTCTGTTCTTCCGCTTTTTCAGTATTTTTAGAACGTCCTGTATTCGCAAATATCTTTATTTGTGGTAATTTCTTGTGTTTCCAGTTCTAGCGTCATGTGTTCTTCCTCTACATAGAGCTTTTTTTAGATAGTGAATCCATGTATCTTTTTCTATATATTTTGGTTCTATTAGTTCCTTTACCTCTATTCTTTGAGCTCTTATAAAGCGCCATATTTCCATTTGCAGACCATAAAAATAATGTTCAATTTCTTACGAAAAAGTTCTCAATGATCATTTTTTATTCTTATTACGAGTAAATGTATTTTATTTCTTACTGTCTTATAATTATCGTATGCCTTTTGTGTCTTAGTTGACATGTATTTTACGTAAGCTTTTTTCTTTTCTTTACATTTTTCCTTCACTTCTGTGCAAAACCATGGAGTTCTTTGCATTGCGACCGATTTATTTTTATTAATGTTTCTTTCACCAAAAACTTTCTTGGCTGAGGTTAAGATATTAGACTTAATTTATGCCCAGTTTGTTCGACTCCGTTACTTTCTGTGATATACACGTTTCTGCTTCTCTCCGTTATTCTTTAGTGGAATAGATATCTTGTGAAATCGTCCTGTAACCTTTCGACTCTTATCTTGATGGTGTATTCTGCTGTTTCGTTATCACATAATATAAATATGTGTTTTCATTCTAATTTTGCACAATACCAATTTATGATCGTGTCCTATTTCTGCTGATGCTATTGCTCTTACAACCAAGATTTAGGACGATAGCTCTCTACTCGACTCCTCCATTGTCTTACATTCATAGTTTTCAGGTCGTCTTCCACATCATCCAACCAACTCGTTCTGGGTCCTCCTTTTTTTCGTCTTCCATTGTAATATTTTACAAAAATTTCTTATATGTTTAATTTAATTTAATTCATTAATTTCGTTTTTTCCTAATTCTCTATATTCCATTCCTCAGTATCTTTGGTAATTCTTCTTCAGCACCTCAAATCCGATCACACGTCGTCATACAACCAATAATATTACATGACTATAGACTATGACTATACAATACTAGAAACGGCAGAGACAATTCAAAAAATCGATGGTAAGACACTATGGGATAGAGCTCGAAGTGCGGATATACGACGAAGATGCAAGGTGGACAACATTAATAACTGGGTAAAAAACAGAAGGGTAGAATGGAAAGACCACATAAGCCTTCTTCTTCTTCTTCTTTTTGTATAGACATGACTGTCTGTTTTTTCAATATACCTCTAGTAAGTTGTCGTTCCATCGTTTTCGTGGTCTTCCCACTGATCGTCTTCCTATTGGGGAACAGTCTCTCGCTGTCCTGACTACCCTATTTGTTGTCATTCGGCTTATGTGGTCATTCCATTCTATTCTTCTGTTTCTTACCCAGTTATTGTTATCCACCTTGCATCTCCGTCGTATATCTGTACTTCTAGCTCTGTCCCATAGAGTCTTACCATCGATTTTTCGAAGGGTTTTCATGTCCGCTGTTTCGAGCAATCTTTTTGTCCTCTCTGTGTCCGGTCGTGTTTCTGCCGCGTATTTCTTATTGGTCTGATGACTGTTTTGTAAATTCTGCCTTTCATTTCTTTTCCGATATTTTTATTTCTCCATATTGTGTCATTCAGGCAACCTGCGGCTCTGTTTGCTCTATTCACTTGATCTTCCACTTCTGTTTCGAGTCTTCCGTAGCTAGATAGTGTGATGCCTAGATATTTAAACTCCATACTTGTTCTATTATCTGACCTTCCAGCTCCAATTTACATCTTATTGGATCTGCTGTTATAACCATGCATTTTGTCTTTTTTGAGGAAATTAACATGTTAAATTTTCTGGCGATTATGTTGAATTGATGCAGCATACGTTGTAAATCATCTTCACTTTGAGAGATTAGTATTGCATCGTCCGCATAGCAGATTATTTTAAGTTGTTTTTCTCCCATTTAGTATCCTTTTTTAGTTCTTACTTTTTTTATTACTTCGTCCATGATCAGGTTGAATAATAAAGGACTCAAGGAATCCCCCTGTCTTATCCCATTGTCGGCTTCAATTGGGTCAGTTACTTCATCTTCCACTTTTACTTTTATTGGGTTGTTCTGGTAGATGTTTTCTATCGTTTTAATTATTCCCAGAGGTACCTATCTCGAGTATAACAAGTGGATAACGTCATTTAATGTGACCCTGTCAAATGCTTTCTTAAGGTCCACGAAACATAAATACGCCGGTTTGTTGTATTAAAACGATTTCTCTTGAACTGGCCTCATTATAAATATAGCGTCAGTGCATGACCTTCCCGACCTAAAACCTTGTTGTTCTTCTGCTAATGTTATCAATTTGTTTGTTTGTTATCATTTTTGTTGTTAATTTTAATGTTGTGTTTAATAAATTAATCCCTCTGTAATTCTCCGGGTCTGATTCGTCTCATTTTTTGAAGAGAGGTATTAGGATACTTGATCTCCATTCTTGTGGTATTCTGTTTTGTTCTATTATTTTTTGTATTAGTTTTAATAGTTGTTTAGTTAGATCTTGTCCTCCGTACTTTAGGAGTTCGTTCGATATTCTGTCCTCTCCTGGAGATTTTCTATTTTTTAATTTTCTTAATGCTTCCTTTACCTCTCCCTCCTCGATGTTTATTTCTTCGTTTGTCGTAACTTCAGCCACATAAGCCGAATGACAACAAATCGAGTAGTAAGGACGGCGAGAGACGGTTCCCCAATAGGAAGACGATCAGTGGGAAGACCAAGAAAACGATGGAATGACAACTTACTGGAGGCACATTGAAAAACAGACAGAGTCATGTCTATACAAAAAGAAGTAGAAGACTATAGACTGTTTGGACCATTTGGACCCCACTTGGCGTATACGTGTGTACAACGACCAGGTGGGATCCATCCATGTTTCTTTGCATTCAGACAGAAATAAATTCACAGCAAATGTTTGTTTTCCTAATTTTCTATTGCTATATTTCTCAAAACAAAAAATCCTTTAATGGATTTAGTGAAAGAATAACTTTAAAATAAAAAAGAAAAATGTAAGGGCCGTGGGCCGTTTGAACCCCACTTGGCCACAGGAAGGTTAATTCTGCAATTATTATTGCTCTAATATAAATTTTTTAGATTGTTGTTTTTGTTTTTCTTGTGACAAATATCCAATTCATAACAGTTCCAATACATAACAGTAACAATACAGAAACAAAAAAAAAACATATTATTTGAAATAATCGTCAAATGTAAACGATTTAACTTTCCTGTTATCAGATTTCAATTTTTTAAAAAATAAATACAATTACTTATTTAAACAGAAAACTTTACGAACATCTATTATTTAGTCTCATTCAGTCGTGAAGTTATTCTTATCTATTATATCTAAAAACTTCAATTTGAATCGAGACAATGAAAAATTATTTAAATTATCCGTTATCAAGATGACGTTCTATAAAATATTTAAATATATTACAGAATACATTTTCTAGTTTTACGTTTATCATGCCATTAAATAATAGCGTGTTTTATTTTTTTATAGGATATAATATTTCACTGGAATCTTTTGTTTGGTCTTTTCATTATATGATGTAACTAAACTGCAATTATTGTGTTTTCTATTTTATAAATTTACCCGTTATATACCAGTGCTGATTAAATTATTGAGGATATGTAAGGTAGATATGAAAATTAAACCTTATTTGAATTTACCATTTTTGCACGTGGAATGGCGCACTGTTTTGTGATCAAGGTAGGCCATGCGAGAATGTATTCGACTATGGTGCCGAGTATTATGGACTGATTCCCACTGCAAACAGAAAACCAAAAAGTATTCCAAAGACAAACGTAAACATCATGAAACCTCGTTCAAGGATAGGATTTGCTGAGTGGGGATGACCTCAATTATTGATGTTACCACCGCCTTCCTAGTCCTACATCCTCTTTTTTTCTGCTCTTAGGCTCGACACACGAGTACACTTGCAATTTTTCAAGTAGCGTGCATGCTGCGGGCGCTTGGCTTATTTTCCAGCCATTACACATTTGAGCAGTTTTTAACAGAAGAAATAAACAGCTCTGTATTTACGTTGACATCCATCGCGCGGTCAACGTGTACTCATTGATTGCTTACCACATACTGCCAAGCCGCCGACTAGTTCGCAAACTGGCGTGCTTGCCTTGCCTTGCAAGTCACTTACAAGTAGCTCGAATGGGCAGCGCCTAATTACAACTCATGTACGGCTGAACCGCCAGCGATACCATGCAGCTTGTTCGCAGCGTGCACGCAGCTTAAAAACACGTAAGTGTTTGGTTTGTCACATCTGGTTTTCGGTGAATCTTCGGTAACTTTCGGTAGAATTTCGTTCACCGAAAACCAGATGTGACACTCAGTGCGTATCTTTCCGCAGTGTATGTTATACCGCATTTATACACAGTCCTCTTGGACAGGGAATTGGGCAGGGAAGTGGGCAGCGTGAATGTGTAAATAGCTCACTCGCGCTGCTGCTCGTCATGCTATTGCCATTGCACCTACATACCCAGGAGGCTGGATATCATAATGGTATGGTCACTTTGTTGGCTGCTGTTGTAATTCACTACAGTTAAACCATTCTCTAAGGTTCCTCAGCCAGAAGATGCGTCTTCTTCCCATGCTTCTTCTTCCTTGGATCCTTCCTTACATAATAATTCTCAGCAACTCATATTTTTCTCCTCTGGTAATGTGACCCAAATATTCCAGTTTTCTAGTTTTTATACTTTTTATAATTTCTAACTCCTTATTTAAACGTCGGTAGCACTTCAACATTGGTAATCCTTTGAACCCACTGAATTTTCAATATTCTTCTGTAACACCACATTTCGAACGCTTCTATTCTTCTTATGTGTTGTCTCTACAATGTCCAAGCTTCCATTCCGTATAGCAATATACAAAATATGTAGCGTCTTAGAGCCCTTAATCTAAGAGGCAACTGAAGGTCTTTGTTTGTAAGCAGTGTCTTCATTTTTATAAATTCTTGCCTTGCAGTTTCAATTCGGACTTTAATATCTTTGCTTTGGTCATTTTTGTCATCAACCCAGGTTCCCAGATATTTATATTTCTTAACTTTTTCTATTTGGATTTGCTCTATCATTAACCTTTCATTTCCATGTTCTGTTTTTGAGACAATCATAAATTTAGTTTTTTTCTTGTTTATTTTTAGTCCGTATCGAATGCAATAATCGTTAATTCTATTTAGCAATTCTTGTAGCGATTCCAGGGTGTCTGCCATTATAACGGTGTCATCAACGAATCTTATGTTATTTACTAGTCTTCCGTTTATAGAGATTCCATCACTTAGCTCCGCTATCGCTTCCTGAAATATGGCTTCACTGTACAGGTTAAACAGTAGTGGCGACAGAACACAACCCTGTCTTACACCTCCTATATACTTATATACAGTTAACCATAAAAAGTACAGATATACATGCAGAGGAGTGACCTACGCTGAAACTGAGTATGGCACCATAAGAAAGACAAATTTCTCAAGTAACCTACGTATTCAAAAGTCATAGCGAGCATTTCTCAAGTACCCTTAGAAATCAAAAGTCACAGTCAGCAATGAAATATAGACTTCAGTCTAGTCTCAAGCTTAATAAATATGTAAAATCCATAAAAACCTACCCTGTTACAGACATCTATTGTGACCACAATTTAGTTGTAACGAACTTTAGACTCAAAAGATTTCTAAAAGTCTTCGCCTTCTTCTTGTTGTTGTAGGACATGGTCCTTTCGGCGTCGTACTCCAGTCTATCTCACCACATCCTGTACTCCAGTTTACGTTAATATGACCTCATTCCTTATTACATCTCTAAGAGAAATTCCTCTTATGAATACAGCTGAATAGTAGTTGTGCAAGCAGTGAAAGTGATACTCTTGTTACCACATGTGTTGTTGTATGTGAGAATGGTATGTTTCTGCCCCCTGTCATCGTTTTTTCAAGGAAATATTATAAGGAGCATATGGCACAAGGAGCTCTACCTAGCACATTGGGTTTGACAAATCCAAGTGGATAGATGAATAGCGAGCTGTTTGTCGGCGTTTGAAACACTTCTCGAGTTTAGCAACAATTAAATTGAAAACCCATACATACTGATCTACCACAATCACTAGAGTCACGTTACATATCACGTTGTTCAACTGGCAAGGGATAATGGTGTAATCAAACTGACTCTGCCTCCTCCTTGTGATAACACACTACAACCCCTTGATGTTTCAATTTGCGCTCCCTTTAACCCTTTCAGCTCCGCTGTAATATTTCCAGCCTCAGCTCCTGTGCCGGCAGAAATAATTTATACTTAAGTGCCATGGACACGCTTACGTGTCCACGGCACTAATCTAGTCATACTTGGACGCGCGTACGAGTCACAGGAGCTGAAAGGGTTAAAGCGTATTACAATGGCGCTATAGACTCACGGTTGCTGAGCCATAATGGTAAACCTAATATAATAACAAAATGTGTAGGAGAGCCACATATGAAACTATTAATACTTACTACAATATTATTACTACTGTAATATTCTGTCGGATTTTAATAAAATGATAATTTTTCCCCTTAATAGAGATATTTTTTCTGAAGCTGACTTCATTGGAAGTTCTGTGACTGATAGAGCAAATGAAACTGAAAAGTCAAATCCACAACCAGAGTCGACAGAAATGTCTATTGTACTTTTTAACCAAGTTCATCATTCTCATCGAAGACACCTGAAAATAGTATCTACACCTGAAGTAGTATCCCTGAAGGACACCTGAAAATCCGATGATGTCTCAAAACTCCAAGTCAAGAGTATCATCGGCGAATTCAAGTTCGTTCATCTCCCCTCACGAGTTTATATGATTTCCAAAAGCCGAAAAGTTGTGAAGACAAGGAAAACTGAAAGTACAATTTTAACTAACACAGCTGACTTGGATCAGTTAAAACTACAAGCAGCAATAAAAAAACTACTCGTTAGAATAAAGAACTAATTAAGGTAAATTGATTTAAGGTAAGCAGCTCAGCACCAAAACGGAAAAAAATTAATCGAAATAATAGTAATTTGTCTCAGGAGAGTGAAGAAGTAATCAATTATGATGATTCTTCTGGCAATGAATTTGAAAATTTACAGTTGGAAGACAATAATTATAACATAAATGCTAGTGCTAGTGTGTACATACGTTTCCATTGATAGTTTTATATTAGTGAAATTTAAAAACAATACACCTACTTTATGTTGCTAAAGTTTTCCAGTTATCCATTATTAGACGATAATGAATTTAAAACAGTGCCGACCTACACATTTATGGACACATTATAGATTTTTTTTAAATATTTAATTTAATCAGACTTGATGATATTCGTTTCTGTGAAATAAAAAAAATATCTGTGAGATAATACAGACTAAATTTTATTCATTGTTTTTAAAAGAATTCGATCGATCTCATACGTTAAGTGATCCATGTGCGCTGTGCGTAAGAGACTTTTCAAAAATGATCCTATAGCCATGCACCCGATTGCGACTGTGTGAATTCTTATTATAAAGCCCGGCTCGGCAAGCCGTCCTCATTTTGAAGATTTGCTTGTAATGAGAAGCTATGGAATATTAGCCGATAGGCAACCAATTATACATTTCCCGTACTATTTGAATGGCAAGTACGGCAGAAATCAATCTGCCGAGCGGTGATCTGCAAACGGTAGCAAGACACGTACAGCGACGTACCTTGCTATCGCGTCCGGGATAAAATTATGAAATAGGTAAGTAGGTAGTTTTACGTCGTTTATTGATTGATATTGTAATTTTTTTAAGTTGTTAGGAATTACCATTTAGGTGACAGGATGAATTGGAGGATTCGTTACATCAAGTTAATTATAGAGAACAAATAAAATTGTTTAACAAATTTTCTAATTTACTTTCTGACTCGAAGACATTTAGCGGCGTACCTAAAACAGCACAGAATGAAAGAATCAATTAGTAGTTACATTTTGATGCTTTTCGGTATAGACGAAACTACTGATAGAGGTAACATGTCATTCACAAGTATCAATTGTTCTTCGATACGCGTTACGTCTAATATTTATAGGTTTTTAGGTTTTCAGACGTGAGTAGAAGCCATAAGACAGAATATATTTTTGGTGTTTTAAAGGACATATTAAAATTTTTTGATATCAAAAATAAATTGGTAAGGCAAATTTATGACGGCGCTGCTTTGATGACCGGTGAATTGTATGGTCTCCAGGCAAAAGTTAAAACTATTGCACCAGGCAAAACTATTATTCACTCACTGTTAAAGGGTCATTGACCTCTTTGACGATTCAAAATTTAAAAGTTACGCCAAAGAATTTTCAAAATATCTATTAGACAAGTTCATTTAAAATTATCCTTAATTCTTTAACCAAATAAAATAAGAAAATGGATTAACAGGTTTATATGCTGATCCAAATATTTTCGGAAGGTGGGATAAGTTACAAAATATGTATAATTTTATATACTGCAATTCATTATGTACAACAAACTGTTCCCGAAATTAATAAATTATTGTGCTCAAATGTGGGCAAATTCTGCCTCAAATGAACGGGATCTCTGTTGTCTCAAAAGAGTTAAAACGTATTGTGGAAATACCATGAAACAAGGGAGAATGTCAAACTTGTCTCAAATTTCAAATGTCAATAGAAAAAAACTTTTAAAATCTCCCCAAAGCAATAATAAATTTTACAATGACGTTATATCCCATTTTGCTACTTCGAAACAACATAGACTAAACAGACTTAATTTATAAACAGGTTTAGGTTCTAAATTTATAGGAAAAAAAAACAAAAAAAAAAAATAAAAAAAAAACAAAAACCAAAAATCTCCTATGAAATTGAAGCCTTTTAATTAGATGGCATACCTATCTGAGGAGACAAAACCTTGCCGACCCTGTCCCTAAAGCCACGAGCCGCCACTGATTTAAAGTGTCATTTTTAAGAAAAAATGTGCTCAAGGCTGCTTTATTTTTCCTGTAGTTGAAGACATTGCTGAATTAGCAAAGTCAGACATTGTATCAATTTTACCAAAACCTAAAAATGTAGATTAACAAAACAAGCGCCGTGCATCTTATTTCAAATATGATGTAAAGTTTGACAGTATTAACATCCGTTAAAATTTTCAATTCAGTTTGTTCATTTTACCTGTAAAATTGCTATTTTCAATAATAAAAACTACACTCTATGTATTTACTTGAGCAAAATATTGAAATAATACCACTTGACTCATTGTGTACCACCAATGGTACTCAATGAGACAGATGTAGATTGTAGAAAAATATTCATAGATTTTGTTTCTTCACTCATGAGGTAATATTTATTTCAGATTATTTTTAGCAAAGAATCATAGTGATGACTGGTTAACTCAGTGTGTAGACAAATTGAAAAATGCTAATGTCAGAAATAAAAATGTATTTTTTGTCTCATTGTGTACTACCTTCCCTACGCTAAATAGTGATTGTATACAAATATATCATGATCATCAATCAGCCAATCGCGTCCACTGCTGGACATAGGCCTCACTCAGTTCTTTCCAGTGTTCTCTACTCTGGGCCGCTTGTAGTCAGTTGCCAGCTACTCTTTTCATGCCATCGGTCCATCTAGTCTGTGGTCGTCCTCGGCTTGTTTTATAGTTTCTGGGCCTCCATTCCAGCATTCGTCTTGTCCACCTCGTGTTCCAGCTAAGTGCCCTGCCCAGTTCCACTTAAGCGCCATGATTCTTTCGATGACGTCTTGAACTCCTGATCTTTGCCTGATTTGTTGGTTTGATATGTGGTCTTGAAGGCTCACGTTCAGCATTGCACGTTAAATTGCTCGTTGTGTAGCTCTGAATTTATTTGCGGATTTTTGGGTAAATGTTAAAGCTTCTGCTCCATAAGTTTGGACGGATAAAGCGCATTGGTTATAAACATTTCGCTTGAGACACATGGGAATTGAACTTTTTAGAATATGGCTTATCTTGCCAAATGCTGCCCTTATCAAAGCTATACAAATATATAATGATGTTTACTAACCGTAAACAAAGTTAACGTTAATTCTCGCTTTCTCAGCTTGAATTATTAATAAATTTCTCATTACCAGAGATTATCTAAAGCAAGCACCTTCTTGTGCTTCTTGTGCCACTCCTATCGGAGATTGGAAATCATCAAGGCTACCCTGACCTTGTTTACAGCTGACCTAAAAAGTTCATTAGTGATGCAGCCAAACCACTCTCTTAAATTCCACATCTCGAAACTTTCAATATTTTTATGTTGTTCTGTTTGAGAGTCCAGGCCTCTACACCGTACAATAGCGTGGTAAATACGTAGCCTCTTAGCATTCTTAATCGTAGAGGGATGCTTATATCTCTGTTGCAGTAGAATTTTCTCATATTTATGAAGGTCAGGCAATTTCGATATGTCTTTTTATTTCATTTTTTTGGTCTCCAGTTTCGTTTATTAAAGTTCCGAAGTATTTATAACTTGATACTTTTTCAATTTGACTGCCGTTCATACTAATATGTGCTGGTTGTGTCATGATTTTACTGAAGACCATATACTTGGTTTTTTTGATATTAATGATTATGCCGTAATTGTTGCAAGCAATATTTATGTTTGTAAGTAATCGATGTAATTCTTCTACTGTTCTTGCAACTAGTACAGTGTCGTCCGCGTATCGAACATTATTTATAACCTCTCCATTGATTACGATTTCTTTATTTGCTTGCAAAAGGGCTTCCTGGCAGATGTTTTCACTATATACATTAAATAGCAGTGGTGACAAAATGCATCCCTGTCGTACTCCTCTACGTATTTCTATTGCTTTTAATATCTCATTTTCTATTTTGATGTTAGCTTTCTGATTCCAATATAAGTTGAGAATTATTCGCAGATCTTTATTATCTATGTCTTTTCTTTCAAGAATGTCTCTTAGCCTATCGTGGCGTACTCTGTCAAACGATTTTTCAAAATCGATAAAACATGCATGTACTTCTTGATTGACACATTAAGCAAGCACCACACTCTCGCAAAGTTACTTCGGGAAAGTTTACCGAAGTCCGAAGTACCCGTCACTACGTCAACTTCGCGAGGAACACATTCGGGCGGGAAGATAGCGACTTCCTTTCCTTTGACTCGTGCGCGAAAACCGCCACAGAATGGAAGTAGACCAAAGTGAAGCGAAGTCGCATAAAGTGCCTGTCTACACTCTCGTACTCGCTGAACTTCGATCGACTTCGCGAGTAGTATAGTGGACGTTTAAAACTCGAATCAAATACAAAATTTATTTTGTCAATGTGATGTTCTTATAAGCGGTTCCCGCTAAATAACAAAGAACATGAAGTGTACGAGTAGACAAATAACACTATGAAATACCTTGATCTTTGTGCATAACTCTGAAGTTGTCAATATATCTGGACGCCACTGATGTAATCACTCTATGAGCAAATCGTGAGTCCTCGTACAATCGCAGCAGTCAGCTTCCAGTAGGCCCTCTACGCTGATTGCTAATTTAATAATATGCACACCGCCAACTCTTGTTTAATATGCGAAATCAGATTTGTATAAGTTCGGTTATCGTGGAGAGCGGGGAAAGGCTTTCGACATATTATTTGGGACGAACGGAATATAGCTGCCAGTCAGCAAACCATGCGGTCCAGATTAAATTTTCATGTCCATTTTTTCGGCAACATTTCATCCAGATTTCACCATTAGGACGAAAGGGCGCGGCGGGGTAGATATCGTTAGCTTTTTTATTTTATTTTTTCCATTTATTTTTTCTCGTTGTGTTTTACGTTTCATATTAAATTTTTAACCCCCGAATGAAGCATAAAACTGACGTTACAGTTGCGGGGTTATTTGGAAAAGTGGCAGTTTAAAGTGAATTACGATTTTTGTTACTACAAATTGTTATTACGTTGAGTAAAATCTGAATAGCAGAAAAACGTAACGAATTTACTGGATGCGATATATTTTTTTTAAAGACAAATTAAATATATTTTTTATAAAAGCGCGGCGTAATTATTTTAATGGAGCCGTTTTAACCTTTTTTGAAAAATTATACAATATAGAATATCAAAACATTTTAATTATTCTTGTCAATATTCTATCGACTTGATTACTGTGAATATACTGTGTGTGTAAGTATGTAATGCATTGATAAAATGTTAAAATGGTTAAAGATAATTTTTTTTTAATATTAAGTCTATGATTAAACTAGTAGCCTTTATTAATAAACGGAAGCTTACAGGATTGACTGAGCTGAAATGACTTAGAAAGAACCAATCCGGTTAAGTATCTAGGGCAGCGTTTCCCAACCGGTGGGTCGCGGCGTGGCTCTTACAGTAGCTGAGTAGCGTATCATAGTAGCCATCATGGGTGAGGGATGGGTCGCGAATATGAAAACACATCGAAAGGTGGGTCGCCAGTCGCCAGATATAAAAGGTTGGGAACCACTGATCAAGGGTAACTCTGGATTTCAAACTCAATTGGAGCACTCATATTAACAGCATAACCAACAGGGCTACGTGGCTTTTCTAGAACTGCAG
This sequence comes from Diabrotica virgifera virgifera, assembly GCF_917563875.1. NCBI lineage: Eukaryota > Metazoa > Arthropoda > Insecta > Coleoptera > Chrysomelidae > Diabrotica > Diabrotica virgifera. The sequence continues at coordinate 113,339,156 of NC_065449.1, forward strand.
ACGAGTTGTAGGTAAAACCTGGGGGTTGAAACCAAAGGCGATCTGTTAATTATACACATCCGTAATACCACTGACAGTTAAATATGGCTCATTACTTTGGTGGAAAAAGACGGCCTTGCAATCTTGTCCCTTTATCACCGCCCTCCAAACACAAGCGCTTCTAAATATTACAAGAGCCTTAAATAGTGCAAGAACGGCATCTTTAAAAACTATTGCAGGTCTTTCCCGGCTGGAGTTACACACTTCCGCGGTAACCTATATGACCACCTAAGATTCAAAACAATCAATACTTGGAGACCGAATTATGTATTGAATAGTCACACAAATACTACTGAGACTATACTTGAGGACTATACAATCTTTCAGAAGAACTCAGATATGATACCAGCACTAATCTTTCTTGAAAAGTTTAAAACAATAATTATACCATATAGAGAACAAAAAGTCCCAAATATTAATGGGGTTTACTGATGCATCTAAAACTGCCCATGGTAGGTACTGGATCATAAATCTTTGGGCAGACTTTTAATTATAACGAATTTTACAGCCTAGGGCCTAGGTAAATATACTATACTGTGTTCCAGGCTGGATGGAGACCCCAAAGCAAAGAGAAATAATATTTATACAGATCGCCAACCGGCTATGATAACTATAAACAAACCACTCACCAAATCAAAACTGATGATGAACTGCAAAGATCTCTTTAGCAACCTGGCAAAAGACAATAAATTGTCCTTAATGTGGGTGCCGAGTAATCTTGTAGGAGTAGGTACATGAGCATGAACGAACAGATTTGTTGGCACAAGGATCGAGAGAAACTTTTGTACGACCAGAACCATTGTGTGGTCTTATCATGGTGACTGGACATTGTCATTTAAAAAACACGTATACAAAATAAGTGACGTGAATGAAGCATAGTACAGAGAACTCGAATTGGAAGAAAATACTGCCACACACATCGTATGTTATTACAATGTGCTGAGTGATATGATGCAGGAATCCACTGGCCAACAGGGGACTGAACCAGAAAGATCCTATAACTTCAAATGAGAAAACTTTTGGTCTTCGTTAAGGACACAGAACGTAAAGGAAAAAAAACGGTATGGCACAAATGACCAAGTACCAGAGATTAACTCATTATAGGCCAGCGTCCTTTTTATATATCACTTAAAACTTCATCTTTTGTTAACCCTTAAAACTTGTTTGTATCTTATCTATTAATTATAGATTTAGAAATAAGCCAATTATTTATTCATAGGTGTTGGGTTTAATCTAATATAGCGAAATAAGGTAAAAGCAAACTTATCAATTAATTGAAGGTGTGTGTATGTAAAATAATATACATATTATGTTACGGTGCCTTTACGTGGAGTAGCTCGTCTTCTCCCTAGTACTAGGCTGGATTTCAGCTTGGTTTTCTGGCCTTTGTATGGGTTTAAAAACTGTATAAAACTGTGTTGTTTCACTTATGATAGCTTATAATATATTACTAAAGAATGCGTGTATGTACTTGGCTCGCCTAAGGCTTTGACCACACGGACGATTTTTTACGGCGCGATAATTTACGGCGCCCATAGGTTTGACTACCGCCTCCACCAATTTTAGATGAAATGATTTCAAGGTAGTCGGTAGTCAAACCAATGGGCGCCGTAAATTATCGCGCCGTAAAAAATCGCCCGTGTGGCCAAAGCCTTAAGTGATTCGGGGCTTGGGGTAGTGCCTACAGGACCGTATTGGTAAGACATACGAACACAAAGTTAAACTAAATATAAAATGAATAAGAATAAAAACTTATGATATTAATTACTAATTGAAATATAAAGAAAATTATATGTGGGGGGATGGAACGACTTGTTTAAATTTAAATAAAATTTTTCCATAGGCGGTGCCTAGTAAACTGGATTATTTTTTGTCGAATTATATTTCCAATATTCCTTCAATAAAAACATTATACACTTCGGACAAATTTGCCGATTTCGTTTAGATTTATATATTTAATAATAAAATTTCATATCGGTCCTTTTTAAACTATATTCATAAATAAACATCTTCTCCTCCTTCCTCTTTATAAGTAATTCTGCTTGTTCATTGGCGGATTGATAACTCTATGGAAGGTCACTACATCTTTTACGCGGTCGGCTGATACTTCTTCTACCGATTGTTGATTTATCTCTTGCTATTTTGACTACATGTGTCTCATCCAGTCTGCTTATGTAGTTAGTCCATTCTTTTTTTTTTTCTACTTAGTGTCCATTCCTTTATACACTATACGTTACACTTTCCTTCTAATGTCTTCACGCCTCTTTCGATCTCTCAGTGCATTTCCTGTAATTCTCCTCAGTACTCTCATCTCTGCCGTTTCCAGTTTTCCAGTAGTCTTTGTGTTGTGGCTGTATTGGGTCTTGTTTCTGATGCATATGACATTATTGGTCTTACACTAGCTTTATTGTTCATGGCAGTGTTAATATGTCGATTTCGCCATATATAGTGTTATCAAGACATCCCGCCAGTCTATTTGCTTTTTGAACTTGTTTTCTTATTTCTTTGTCCAGGTCTCCGTAGCTTGAAAATGCAATTCCAAGGTATGTTATTTCCATTACTTGTTCAATACTGATACCATCAATTTCTATTTTACATCTGGTTGGTTCTTTTGTGATTACTATTGTTTTAGTTTTCTAGAGCATAGGACTCAATGAGTCTTCGTGTCTTATTCTTCTGCCTATGTCTATAGGTTCTGCAAGTTGTCCATATATTCTGACTTCCATTTTGTTGTTTTGGTAGATGCTTTCAATAGTTTTGATGATATCTAGGGGGACAAAACAAAAGGGGAATGACTCATATCTTGTGAAGGATATGAGTCAGTCTGTATATGTCATAAGATAAGCACCCCTTTTACTTTTCAAACTGGAAACCATGTTGCCCTATAAGTTAACCTATTAACATCGATCTAACGTCACTTCAAAAATTTAAATATTAATTGATAACCATGTAACATCAAAATTTTATATTAAAATAGTGGGCTAGTTTCAACTACTAAATAGAATATTTCACTGATGATGATCTGATAAGATCTAATACGTTCTGGAATTTTATAATCCATTTGGATGATTTGTTAATGTTTTTAATAAATCAATATACCATTATACAAACGAAGTTTTTACTTCTAAGTAAGTTTTTTAATTACAAATAAGTAAAATTTTGAAAATTGAAAAAATTGGGCGTTAATGAATTAATGTATTCATTATTATATGAACCTAAAAACAAAAAAATTTAAATAATAATTCCTAATAAATACAACTGGTGATAAGAAGCACACAATTACGCCGAAAAGATATATATAAAGGAACGTGGATTTCCCCTGATAAAAAGACAGTAAATCAGATAGACCATATTTTAATAGAGAAGAAACATGCAAACAATGTAAAAAATGTAAAGAGCATGAGAGGAGCGGACTGTAACTCGGACCACTACTTGGTGAGAGTAGAATACAAAATCGAGCATAACATAAAGAAAAATAATAATACAAAAGAAAAAATTGGAAAACAATTCAACATAGGACTATTAAAAGATAACAACACAAAGAAGAAGTATGAACAGGGAATAATCAACAGACTAATCAGGGAACAAGAATCGTCAAACCCAGACAAACAATGGGAAAATATAAAAGAAGCAATCTTGAACACAAGTAAAGCAATCCTAGCGAAAACCAAAAGAAAACACAAAACAAAAGATTGGTATGGTGAAGAATGTCAAGAAGTAGCGGAAGCAATAAGAAAGGTAAGACTCAAAAATCTCACAAGTGACGAAGAAAGCACTAGAGAAGAATACAGAGAATTGAGAAAAATCATGAAAAGAAAATTTAGAAGCAAAAAGAGAAAATACAACGAGAACAAACTGAAAGAAATAGAAGAAAAATTAAAAAAAAAAACAAATAAGATCATTCTACAAGGAAGCAAAAAAAATGGAAACAGGATATCAAAAAAACAACCCCTGCTAAATAAGAGCGAAGTACAAAAAGAAACAAACCATGAAATTGAAGATGATCAGATAGCAATAGAAATACTCACAGAACAAGAAATAAAGAACGAAATAAAGAGCTTGAAAAATAACAAAAGCCCAGAAATAACAGAAATATCGGCCGAAATGATAAAATCAGGAGGGAAAAGACTACAGAAAGAGATATATGACCTGATAAAAAGAATATGGGAAGTAGTAAAAATGCCAGAAGAGTGGACCATAGCAAGGATATGCCCTATACATAAAAAAGGTGATAGAATGCTATGCGAAAACTACAGAGGCATCGCACTATTAGAAATAGTTTACAAAATCTTGGCACAAAGTATAAGAAAAAGGCTAAGTCAATATTCGGAAAAAATACTGGGAGAATACCAGGCAGGTTTTAGAAACAACAGATCAACGACTGACCAAATATTTGCCTTAAAAGAAATACAGACTACCTGTTACGACCATAAAACAGTACTATATGCTTTGTTCACAGACTTTAAGCAGGCTTACGACACAGTAAATAGACAGCAGATATACGAACTGATGAAAGAAAATTGTCAGGATGGTAAAGATGACGATGGAAAACACAACAAACGAAATAGCTTGGAAAGGGTATACATCCAAAAAGTTTGAAACCAAGGAAGGATTACGACAAGGAGACCCACTATCAACAACGGCATTCAATCTAACATTGGAAGGAATAATCAGGAAAAGCAGAATAAACATGCAAGAAACGATATTTAAAAACGGCCACCAATGCATAGCATTTGCAGATGATCTGACGCTATTAGCAACAAGCAAAAAAGAACTACAAAAGTTAATGAAAAACATAATAACAGAAGCCAAAAAATTCGGACTTAAAATAAATGAAGAAAAGACAAGTATATGATAATGGGAGAGATCCAAAAAGAAAAAGAAAATAACATCATAGTACAAATAGATGGAGAAAAAATATACTCGTTCAAAAGAGCCAAAGAAATTATTACCTGGGAGCCAAAATAGATGAAAATGGTCATGAAGAAGGGGAGATAAAGGCAAGAATAGCTAAAGGAAATAAAAAATATGGAGCATTACGCACATTATTGAAATCCAAATACGTATCAAGAAAAACAAAAATAAGAATTTATAAGACTGTCATCAGACCTACAGTAACATACGCATGCGAAATATGGGTGCTCAAAAAGTCAGAAACAGACCTTTTAGAAAGATGGGAGAGAAAAATGCAAAGAGCAATATATGGAGGTGTGAAAATAGAAGGTCAGTGGAGAAGAAGAACCAATAAAGAATTGGAAGAACCATATCAAGAGTCAACGATCACGACGACGATCAAAGCACAGAGAATACGATACTTGGAGCACATCGAGAGAATGGGAAGTAAACGAATGCCAAAAATGGTACTCTCACGAAGACCAATACAAAAGAGCAGGAAAAGCGGGCCAAGGAAAAGAGGGAAGGACAGTGTGTATGAAGACTTGAAGAAAAGTAACATTGAGAGATGGAAAGAACTAGTATTGGACAGAAGGAGATAAAGGGAGGTGGTAAAGGACTGTATAAAAAGACTGAAGTGTAATTAAATAAAATTTATAAGTTTTATAAGTTATGTAAGTTATATTAAGTTATTTATTATATTATTTATGTAAACATTTTAGCCCTAGGCCTACAAGGCCTGTTGCGCTTAATAAATAAATAATAATAAATACAACAAACTTTTTTAACAATATCCGATTATATTGATGTTTTATAAACGTAAACTTTTTTTTGCAGTCATAGATGTTCCGATAACAGGAACTGATAAGTGACCCAAATTCACTTTACACAAATTTTCCACTGCAACCGATATACATACATACATACATGTATCCGCGAATCTCCAGCTTTGGTTTGGCGTAAAACCGGTTCCAGAGATGACATGTTTGATTTGCACGCTCGTATGAAACCAAACCAAGGGGGGAGTCAACCGATTGCCGGGGTGAGTGGTTAATGTGTCACCATAGGTGGATATTAAAACTTTTTTGGGGCGCGAACGTCGAAATGTTGGTTAGTAGGATGTAAAGAGATAAATATTTTGGTCCGTAATTAAAAACTAATTATTAGTTAATATATTCCGGTATGCCTACTGATTGCTTCTAAGTGAGATTTTTTTTGTTTTCTTGAAACCGAAAATATAAAATTTCGGTTTAAATTAATTTTACATAGGTAAGTAATTTCCCCCTTCAAATTTTTAAAAATTTTAAATCATAAGTAAATGTTAATGTTACTTAAAAAAATCTGTCCATATAAAAAAGAATGGAAATGATGGATAGACTTAAAACAGATAGAACGCGCAATGCAAGTTATCAATAGTTCGAAATGAGTTGGGACAGTAATACTTGATAAATTAAAGACTACACTAAAACCAAAAGACTTTTCATTTCTAGAAAAGTAGGTCAAGTATTCACACATGTTTTCAGCTCGTAATCCAAGACTGCAAAAGGGTCCTTCCTTCGTATACCTTTATACACTGCGACCTGAAAGACCTCTGCTGTATATCAGGCATCTTCGTTTTAGTCCGAAATAATTTAGAATTCTGAGAAGACCGTTATGGTTTCGGAGCTATGTTTGTTATCGTATCGGGTTCTGGAAAGACCTCTTGCAGATATTATATTATTTTGTCGTTTCCTGTGCATTTTTTTAGCATATGTGTATTGCTCTGCCTGCTTTGCCAATTTTAGAGAGGTGGTATCTGAGCGAACAGTGTCCTGTAACATGTGATCACTACTTATCTCAGTTTAGTTTCATGAAACTCTAAGAGCATTTTTTGTTGGGTAACATGTTGGCTCGGCTTTGGACTGGGGCATTCTCCCAAAGTAGTAGGCTTCATTAAGAATTTTTTTTCATTTTTGGAAAATGTGGAAAATTTTTTCATGTGTCTTTTTATGATCAAGTGTGTATTTGACATTAACTAACACATTCAATGCCTTACACCAATTGTATTTATTATTCTGCCAAATATTACATAGTAGCAAACCGAAGCCCAGTTTATAAAATTAAAAAATCAAGAAAGGTTCAGGAGAACAGCAAACACAGAAAATTGGCAGTAATAAAGAAGGATACATTTTTATTATCTTGGGATGATAAATACTGTAGGAAAACTACCGAAAAGAAATACCCAAAGGCACGGGAGGGCAATGTTGATAAAATTTTGGAATTATTCAACTTAAAAATACTAAACTTTATTTTCCCCATAAATACATATACAGATACACATGAGAAAGCTCGACGTTACACTAAAAATCAATTATTATCGACTATATGATCACAACACAAAAATCAAAAGCTGTACCGTCAGACTGTTAGTGTCAAGATTATTTCCCATATGAAACTCTAAGGCCGATGCCGCACTGCAGGAAGTTTGGTAGGATGGTGGATGGTAATAGATACCTGCCTGCCGACAATCCAGCTACTTATACCACGAATAATACAAAGACGGTAGCCGCAGTGGCTTCCAACTACCATCTAACCATCCGGTGGTCCGCCAGGCGTCTATCCACCCATATCAGTCGTGTTTGATAATCCATCCGGGTAGCCTCGCTATGGAGAAAAGCGTAATAAGTGCTGTGTATAAAAGACGGGCAATTTGGGACCCAGCAGACCCACTATGTGACGAAACATGGCTTAAAATATCTGTTTTATTTATTCTTTGCAGTTGCATTAAACAAAAACCAATATTCAAGTCCGGTGAATTTAAAAAACAATTTTTGCCTTTAAGTCGATTTTTCTCCACTTTCTGAAAAGTTTAGTGAATGAATTTTACCTCTAATATGACGATATGCTAAAAAACAAACCAAATGTAACGTAACAAATGAAACAAACGATTCCTCAGCAGTCAGTTGGATACTGACTACTGACTTCTGACTTCATTTCACTCTTTCACTGCGTCCAGGATGCAGCGACCCTCCACCATCCACCTTTAAAATCCACTCTTCAAGCCACCATCTAGCATCCTGCAGTGCGGCATCGGCTTAAGAGCATTTTTTTTGTAGTATGTACCTAAGTAGAAGATTGTAACATGTTTGCTCGGCTTTGGACTGGCACATTCTCCCAAAGTAGTAGGCTTCGTTAAGTAGTTTTTTTCATTTTTGGAAAATGTGGAAAATTTTTTGAAAATTTTTACGATCTCCATGTTTCTTTTTACGATGAAGTGTGTATTTGACATTAACTAATACATTCAACGCATTACAACAATTACATTTATTATTGTACCAAAAATTACTTAGTAGCAAACCGAAGCGCAGTTTATAAAATTAAAAAATCAAGAAAGGTCCACGAGAGAAGCAAATGAGAGGCTCACGAGAGGCATGAAGTGGGAAATGAGCGGGAGTCATTCAGTGGCCGTTCCGTGTGTATCTGATGAAGCAGGGATGTTGAAATACATATGCAGAAATAGCCTTAAAACACCGATTCACACACGAAAGATTTGATATTATCACAATCGATATTATCAAGTCGTTTTCGTTTATGGGCATCAAAGTAGATGACAATTTTGTAGCTAATCAATTGAAGTGCAAAATAAGCAGAAGACATTTCTGGCCATTCCGTGTCCGAATGTTTATCAGGCCGAGTATTTGACGTAGCAAGGATGCAGAAATACCATTATAACAGTCTATTGATACAGACTCATGCACAAAAGGTTTGAGGAATTATGGCGAATATGGTTTGACGAATATGATGCTTTTGCGCCATACATTTGACTTTTCAATTCATTAATGATTTTGCTCAAATTTGTAAACTTAGACTCTCACTACTTTTTTTACTAACCTAACGCAAGAATATAATCGTTGATTTTTGATCCCTATTTTAATAAACGTGCTTATAAACCATAATTTCTCTTATGTACCTATTCGCATTAATTTTTTCTGACTGACAAGATCTAAGGGTTTTCCAAAATTGACAAAACAGGACAAACCGGTTTTACAGCAGAACATCAAGTCCCATGCCAAATCCAAAATGGAAAATTTATTCTTGCGCGTTATTCGCGAAGCCTACGCCAATGTAAGTGGTTAATGTGTCGCGCAATCCGCAGCCCCTCTCAATCAACCCTCTAAAGTCCTCTCGCGAGAGAGCCGGTCACCCCTTGATCCTCCTCGCCGCACCGCCGCCCCCCATATCGATATCAAATGTATTTTTTAGATTTATATTTGCAATTGGAAAAATCCATCAGCCCGATATTTTTACATCCATCTGAAAAATTAATTACACTTCCCGAACTCCGCCCTTCGGAAATCTCCCCGTCCTCGGCGCCATGACGCCGACGACGCCGCTCCAACGCTGACGTCGAAAAAACTTTTAATTTTTATAATTAATGCCTATAATCCGATATACCGGGGGATCCGGATCCTGCTACTATTCAAACTTTCGATAAATGTAGCATTGCTCTCTTTGTTCTCTATCCTAATGATACGAAAAAATTGTGGTAACTTTTACATCGTGGATACATTGTGGATACATCGCATCAGAATATTTTTTCAGTTTTCATATACGCAATGCATAATCCGCTTAGAAACAAAAAATATACAACTATAGAAATGTACCAAAATACTAATGTCATATATTATGTGAAATACGAAATACTACATTCTTTTGTGTTCTCATGTGTTTACACATACCTACATTTCCCTGTACAACGAATTTACTGAAAAGTAACAAAATCCCCAACAATGACTTTCAACTTGATCTCTATTTGCTTTCTTATTTTTTCCATTGGCTTTAATGTTAACGGCATTGTTACATATCAAAAGACAGGTTGTTATATCCTGTCCAATTTTCGATATTTTATTAAATTTTATTTTACCATGTACATACATTTTATTTCCTATAAATATTTTCCCACGAAATAATTTTAGGCCGATGGTTTTTTTTTTCAAAGATAGTAAATAATAATTCCTCAAAGAAGGTGCCGAAAATATGCCGTTAGTTGGGTAAATTTCAGTTCCGCTTGAAAATATTACCAAATACTGCTAGGAACAAACAGACAATTATTAATGATCTTCTCCTTCTGTAAATATTTCTCTATAAAAAGAAATATCTTCTCGATATAATTTGATTTTCTGCTATGCAAGATAAAGTGAATTTGACGAATTTGTTTTCGGAGACCTTTATCAAAGAGTAAGATATATTTGATACCTTTCTTATTTCTTTCTTCTGTTTTCTTCGCCTCTTGTTAACTTGTTTTTTTTTTCTCATCTAATTATGGACCAAGTATAATCCAATCGTGGTCCAGAATTAATTATAAATTCTTAAGTTATTCCTAAGTCAATTTAAGCTTTTGTTTTGTTATAATAAATTAATTTATTTATTATAACAATTTTTTTATTTGTTTAAACAACGATTGTTTAAATAATTATACAGCTTTCAAATGAGAATATTTGTATTTTAAATGTTAAAGTGTACACTTGTATGTGTTTATCTAAAAAAAAAGTCTACAACTGAAAAAAATATGTAGTTTTATTTTCTAATAAATAAATAAATTTATTCTAACAAAACAAAAGCAACTGTGACATTTAATAATGGGTTAGTTATGTGGCTCTACTCGAGTTACTTGGAAACAAAAATAAATTAAGAAAATTGCTCTATCGTAAGCCGAGAAAATGCATTTTTTAACGTATACCGATTTTGAACTTTGAGATTCCATTTTCTCCAACCTGCTTTTGATTCAAAGTTTGGTCTAATTGTGGTATAATTCTCCGATAATCTTCCTAGACTAATAGTTATGATAAACTTAATACGATATTTAACTATTTACTTTATTTGAGTATTTTGTAGTATGTCTAGTGTGGCCAACTCCAATTCAGTCGAATCCGGGACAAGACAAGGCTGAAAAAAATACCTAAAATTCGGGACTCTTCGATGAAAATCGGCCATTTTTTTTTAATATAGAACCTTAATATCATCATTTTATTGATTATTTAACATTTTTATTAACCACAAATTGGTTGTAACGATATGTCATTACATTTTTGTTGGTTTTTGATGTTTCAACTTCCAATCGGGAAATCGTTCTCAAAAATGGAAAAATTAGAAAATAAACTGATGTTGGATTTCCGTGTAAATGTGACACTTGCTGCCTGTCTTCCACCATGTAATCAAGTCACACCACAGCTCAGATGTTACCTGGGGCATTTTTAAAATATTTAAAACATCCATGCTTTATTTGGCATTTTAACTTAAACCGATGTTTCCTTAACGGACCATGTTTATAGGGTTTTGACCCTCATATTTTTGTAAAACTGTATTTTGGTGGTTAGGATGTATAAACTTTACGTAAGCACTGATGATGACTGGTAAACCAGTCGAAAACTAGTTATGTATTTGTGATCTAGCCCTTTTTAGGGATTTTAAATATACCTTTTATACAGGATTTGCTGTTGTATTACATGGTATACAGCCAACTGCAGGAAAACTTTCTCCTTGTGGATTTTTACATAAATAAAGAAGACCAACAAAGGTCAATGACTAATTTTAATTAGGGTAGTAATTAGGGGGTTGCTTCCAATCACTTTTTCGCTGAAAAAAATAGGGACTGACATTCTTTTCATTATAAGTCACTTAATTTTTGAGCTAGAGACTTTTTTGATATACATTTTTAAATGCTTTAAATTAGTTGAAACAAGTTATCCTCGAAAAATGCATAGTTTTCCCGTCTTTTGACTTTGAAACTACAATATTTAGCATTTGACGAAGAAGAGCTAGCATATAATAAAGTATCGCTCGATTACTGTTGGTCTTAAAGAAAATAAAAAAAAAACGGTTTTGTTCATTTTTTCAAAAGGTACATTTTTGTTAAGTAAAGTTGTTTTGATAAAACGAAAACTTTTGGAGTTATTAGCATTAAACTTATTAAAAACATTGATTTTTCGATATAAAACTAACACTTTCGATAGCGAATAAATCGAAAACTGTTAATTTTATCAAAAAAGTGTATAGAACGTTTTTTGCTTAGAATAAATGTTTTTACTAACTTTGTGATCAAAATATAATAAAAAATTTCCACCCCCGAGATGGGGTGGCAACCACCCCATGGTAAAAGCGCCTTTCGGTATCATATAGATTTTGATCATTGGACTATCCACTACTTATTCTCAAATTTTCAAGCAAATCGATCCATTCTGTAAAATTGCGAGGTTTTATCCTATTTTAAGCTTCATTACTTGGACTATGTACTATGTGCCACTGATATTCAGTTTATACATACGAAGTTCATCGTAGCTTTATTTTTGAAGTGTAGATTATCTTAGCATGCCATTAAAATTACTAAACGCAACATTGTGTACCGAATCAATATCGTTCGTTTATTACCCTCGGTATATACATCTCGCAAGAAGTTCGACGACGCCATATTTTTTTATATAATTAACGCCTATAATTCAATATAGCGCTCGCTATACTTTTTACGGCTGTCTTTAATTTAATTTAATATTTTTATCGCTAACTATAAATCAACTCTAATTAACTTAATTAAAAATAATTTTTAGCGAAGTCTTTGTACTGTGAACGAAAAGAAAGGAACGTAATCAATTTAGGTTATTAGAAATGCTGCATTTTCTTGTTCATTTCCTTTCGGCCTGGGAGAATGGCTAAAACAGGGATTGTTGTTCAACACGAAATTGTCATAAAAATAAATTTATTCTAATTTAAATGTACTGCTTTTAAATGCTGGAAGGCCAATTCAATCAAACGTAAATACAACATTTTATCACGTAAACTAGACGAAATTAGTTTCCACCTATTGTACACGAAGAAATATCTTTAGAAAGAAGATACAAAAAAGTCCAGTCTTTAAATAATATCCTGCACAGATAATTCATACCCTTGAACATTTCATCAAATTACAATAAAGTTCCTAATATTTATAGCAATATTTTGTTTATGTGCTAATTTACTATTTATTTTTATTTTGTCCACGTCGGAAGTCCAAGTATTTAACCACTTAATAGTTATGCCCATTAATCATATACCTATTTTTTGAAAGACAGCTCATGTTTCATTTTGGCTCAGAGATGATCAATAATCTCTTTACGTACGTCCTTTGTACGTTTCACTCTCTCCAAAGATCATATTATAGCCCCTCTGAAGATCTCTGGAGAGAGTGAAACGTACTTAAGGTGACTGCATGTTGTAGAGTCTCTTTCGTCTCCTTTATTCGTCGTCTGCTTGCCTTGTAAATTGTAGAAGGCAGAGATTAAGGTTGTACCCAGAAATTGGTTCCACGGTCTTCGGGTTTTCGGATCTCAAACTTCTCATGTCGCTCATATATTTTTTTGTTATTTCTGGGTGATCAGAAATCTATGTTTGATATGCTTCTTGATTTCTTAATCCTTTATCACTAAACCAGCAGTTGTAAACAAGTATTCATTGGAAATATTGTAATTGGGGGATCGGATAATTGTAATTACAAAAACTTGTGGATAACGTATCCACATCAAATATAGACAAAATCAAAGAAATAAAGACATCATGTAAATTGATCGCTTTTGAACCTTAGGGTAGGAACATGCCGAAGATACATGGATGTGCGCGGTGTATATACAAAACTCAAAACAAACGTTCATTTTCTTATGAGATCGCACAAACCAAGGATGTGTCACCCGTTCACCCTCGCGACCTATCATCGCGGTTTACAGCGATGTCGATGCCAAAACAAAATAGTTCTAGAGAGAGTTGTTTTTTCTATTTGCCTCTTTTTCATATCTGTGTCTTTCATGATTATTCATGCATCTTTCCGTTGTACTCCGTGCTCGTTGGTCCAGGCATGTTTGCATCTGTGACTTGTCGAAGACTCTGTTTTTGATGTATGATCTATGCACATTTATGCTGACATTTCGTCGTCTTGTGGTTACATATGGTATTGTTGCCATCGTTTAATCCCGTCTTCTAAGTGTTTATGGATTGCTTGTGGTGTTGTGTTATTTCCTATGAGCCTTTTCAACTTGATCGATTAGCTATTTACTAATATACTTATCCTTGGAGTATTTTTTTCTTGATTAACATTGTTTTTGTTGTCTTTGTATTAATTTTAAGATCATATTTTCCACAATGTCTATGTCTGGCATTGTGGAAAACACAGTGAAGATACAAGAAATGAATGAAGAACAACAAGTGGAATCCATAACAAGAGAGAAATTAGAGAAAGTAATAGAAAGAGTAAAATTAGGCAAAGCACCAGGCAAGGATCATAATTATCACCCCGTAAATGAAACAATTTATGGGAATAGAGGGAATGGACAGCATAAAAGAACTAATGAATGATATCATAAATAGAGCAGAAATACAAAAGGACTGGAAGAAAGACATTATATTACCAATACACACAAAGGGAGACACGGTATTCGCAAGAATAATAGAGACAAGAATAAAAACCCAAATAGAAACAACTATGGATGACCCACATTGTGGATTCAGGAAGGACAGAAGCACGCCAGACCTAATATTCACAATAAGTCAAGTAAGTGAGAAGGTAATCAATAAAAATAGAGAGATACATATATGTTTCATCGACCTGGAAAAGGCGTTAGACAGAATCCGAAGAAAGGACGTATGGAAGACACTAAAAGAAAAAGGAGTCGACAGGCAAATAATAGAAGTAATAAAGGATATGTACAAAAATAATACAAATACGGTAATAACCAATAACGAGGAATCCAGAGAATTTACTACAAGTCAAGGCGTCAAACAGGGATGCGTGTTGAGTCCACTGCTATTCTCAGTGGTACTGGATGAACAATAAAAAAGCCAAGAGAAGAATGAGAAAACTAACATTATGATACTGGCATATAAAACAGACTCAAGTGTCGGAGCTACTATTTGCAGGCGACATTTACAGACGTACTATTGATAGCAAAAAACAGAGAAGACCTACAGTACAATCTTGAAATTCTAGAAGAAGAATTATCAAACATAAATATGAAAATTAATACAGAGAAAACAAAAACAATGATAATTTCAAATACGAAGAAGACACACGCAATAGAATTAGACGGAAAACAACTAGAGCAAGTGGAAGATTTTAAATATCTAGAAGCAATAATTGAATCAATTGGTAAACAAGACATGGAAATAAACGAGAGAATGGGACAAACAGGAAGCTTATTTAACACTATGAAAAAAAAATTTTTGGGGAAAAAAGAGATACCGGAGAAAGTAAAAACGGCAGTCGTTAGATCAGTAGTTAGACCAAACATGGACATTGACGGGAAGATAAAATCCAGAGTCAATGCTATGGAAATGAGGTTCTTGAGGAACATAGCAAACAGAAACAGAACAGACAAAATACGAAACAAAACAATCAGACAAAACCTAAAACTAGAACCGATCAATGAAAAAATAGTAGAGGGTCAACTTAGATGGTTCGGGCACGTGTGTAGAATGTCGAACGAGATACTAACAAAACGAGTGTCCGAAACGAAAGTGCAGGGGAAAACAAAAGAGGAAGACCAAGAGTTATGTGGGTAGATGAAATCAGGAAAGAAGTCGAGAAGAAAGGATTGACATTGGAAAGTGCAAGAAATCTAACACAAGATCGGAAAACATGGAGACTACAATGCCAAACTCTACTCCACCAACCTTACACCTAAAGGTAGAAAGGCTTAGGACTAGGTAAGTATTTCCACAATGTTACATACATTCTCTAAATTTTTATATCGCAATATTCATATTGCAACAATCATAAAGTATGAGAAATTTGTTTTAGTTAGCTCAAGTGTATTTTGCGTAATTCGATAATAAATTGCTCTCGCCCAACAATTAAAACCATTAAATATAACGTAAAACAGTTGTGGAATAAAATTATTTTATATTCAGCGTAACAAATGTACAAATAATCAGGTGAGAAAAGTAAAAAAACAAGTATAAACATAAACGGTGTACGAGTCCGTCGCTTTGGAGCTGGAGCGGTGTGACTCACGGCAATATGCATATTAAAAAAGTTTTTAGCGTTGAAAATTTCAATGCAATTTACATATTTGATGAGTGCTTTGTATTTTAATTACGGTATAATATTTAACTCAAATTTTCCGTACAATTAAATACACCTAACAACATATATACACAATAAAGAGTTGTGACAGCGTTTCATTTCTGAAAAACGTGTTTTATGTTTTAACGCTCTTTAAAGTCAACTATATTGTAAAGTTAACGCCTTTTGTTTTGCGTCGACATTCAGATTTGCTGAGGTATTTAATCTGTTTCTTTTCACGACACTAACGGGAGGGTTTTCGGTTGCTGGCCAATCAATTTCAACATACAGTAACCCCTAAAAACACGAGGTATTTTCAGAAAGTATTTGCTTAAAATGAGAGCAGCATGAAGTGTAATGATAAACTAATAGATATTTTAAGGTCATGTAATATCGACAATAAAGACGTAAGGATCAGTTCAAACCTCTACCAAGAACAAAAGGCTAATATCAGAATAAAAATCGAATCATCTGGAAAAATCAATATCGAGAAGAGGAAAGCCCTCGGATGGTATAATTTAAACGGCCAATATATAAAAGACCTGCTATATGCTGATAACACGGTCATTCTGGCAGATAATGCTGAAGCACTGCAACGCCTAGCCTAATGGACCGAGTAACGACAGCCTGTAGAGAATTTGGAATGAAATTGAATAAAGAAGACAAAACGATGGTCATCAGCAAGCACCAAAACAAAAGGGTGAAGGTCAATATCGACGGAACAGATCTGAAAAAGAGTAACAAGAATAACGTACTGTGAAAGTAACCTTGATGAAACTTGGGACCACTCACTAGAGATAAGAATACGTCTGGAAAAGGCACGTACATTGTTTTACAAAATGCAAAAAGTCTTATGCAACCGCCAGCTAGATATCTCATTGAGTACTAGAATACTTAAGTGCTATGTTTTCTCCACCTTGCTCTATGGTATTAAAGCCTGGACAATGGCAGAAGCAACACAAAAAAGAATCCAAGCATTCGAAATCTGGTGCTACCGTAAAATGCTCAGAATATCCTACATGAGCCATACGACAAATGAGGAAGTCTTGCAGATGATGAACAAGGAAAGAGAGCTTATGCTTATAATAAAAGAACGGAAAACACAATATTTTGGTCACATCGTAATAAATCAAAAGTATGAACTGCCCCAACTTATACTCGAAGTCAAAATCAATAGCAAAAGAGGACCAGGAAGAAGACGTAACTCTTGACTTAAAAACCAACGACAATCGACGATTATGACATCCATAGAATTATCCAGAGCGGCTGAAAATAAGATTAACTGGGCAAATGTAATGGCCAACGTCCTTAAGATAAGGCACCGTAAGAAGAAGAAGATGAAGTGTAACCAAAACTAATATCTATTCAATGAAGTTTTGTGGAAATTTACATTTAAAAAATAAAAACTTTAATTTTATTTTGGTTCGGTTGGAATGATCTAACAGAAGGAAAACTATTGTTAGTGTCAATAAGTGATAGTAGTTGTGATAAATTAAACCAACCAAATGAAATCTGAATTGATATTGACAAATTGAAAAGAATGACACCACAACCCAATGTTAGATACCCATGTTGTTGTTTTTAGACCTTTGAAGTATGGACATTTCAATTTCACACGCATTTGTAAAAATTAAACGTTCTTTGACCAGTGAACCAGGTGAAGGAGGAATCATTGCCTTCAGGGAATATAACAAGAAATTTGCATCTCATTGTTGGGACTGGTTGGCCTTTGTCCTCATAACACCGTCCCTTTGCTCAATAACCATCATTGGTTCCCCCTAAGCCTAAGCCATGATATTTTCCATAAACATCATTGGTTCTTTGGTACACAGTAAATATGAAATTTTACTGTTATTGTATGTTATTTTGCGATCAGGTATCAAATGTTTGTCGAAAATTTGTAAACTATTTACGAAAACTGAAGTTGTTACCTAAACTCTACCATGTAAGGTTCTACCTACAATTTCCCAACCAATATGGTTGATGTCATGTGATGCCAGGGGTTAATCTGGAAATATTTTTAACATCCTTTAAAATCAGATAATATAATGTAACCCCAACTGTTTAATATCAATTTAAGGGTTTTTACCCGTACATTTTGGTGGCTTAAAGAATGTAAACCTGTGATAACACTGATGATGGAATATTGATTCCAAAAACGTTTTGTTGTGATACAGCCTTTTTAGGGATTTTAAATATACCTTTTACAACATAAGGTTTTTATTTTTTGTGATTTATGGTATACAGCCAGTACAGGAATTTTTTCCTTGTGATATTTTTATCTATTATTGGTAAATTATGTCGGGTGAAAATACAAACACTCGATTTGTTTGGAGAAATTTCAAACTCATTTTTTTGGAACCAATGTTTTGACAAGTCTTGTTTTTTACAAGCTTACAGCTTATTCTCGAAGTTCAAAGACCAGACATCGCCTATAAATCAGATTCATCTCACTTACCGAATGATGACTTTACCCTTCTAGTCTCGAACGTGATGGGTAGTATATAGGGCAAACATAGCAGTCGTTAAAACAACGAACAACGCAGCACAAAAGTGACTGCAAAACAGAGAACAATGTGCAGTAGTATCTACACCATCCCAACACAACAGGCCACACATTTAATTTATTAGATGTCAAGATCTCGAATGTAGAAAAAACTATAAAAACATATTATGTCTCAAAATGTACCACATCAATAAAAAGAAAAAGTCAGCTATTTATAAGACAGATACTTGCAAGGCAAGTAACTAAGTAACACGTAATGCATTAAAATTCTGATAAACTAAAAATACCTGGTTCTATAATAAAACTAGTTGGCTCTATTGTCACATGTGAAAAAAAAAGAACCGAAATCACTGCCGCTTCGGACAATCGAAGAACAGCATATGTTTGGCCGATAGAATTATATATATAGTGACTGTACACCCCGATATGGGGCTAAGTCGCGAAAGCTTTCTAGATCCTATTTCTTGAGAGGATCAGTCCCTTTTGCTTATGTTATATTCTTAACGATTTCTCTCAATTTTTTCCTGTCTCTAGTTTTTCTCCGCCATTCTCTGACTTATGCGTTTTTTAAGTCTTCTTCAACTTCTTGCAACCATTTTGATCTTGGTCTTTCTCTTTTCTTTCTTCCTCCTGGATTCCATTCTATCATAGCATATGTCACTGCTTCATCTCCTGCGTGCCAGATGTGACCTAACCATTTAACTCTGCATTGCTTTATTTTGGTCACGATATCTTCTTTCAGTACTTTCGTGATCTCTGCATTGGTTCGGCTTCTATATTCATTTTCCTCTGTTCTGATTTGTTCCAGTATGGTTCTCATGATCTTTCTCTCCACTATTTTTAAGTTTTCTGCATATTTTTTAGTCATCGTCATTGTTTCTGCTGCGTATAATAATATTGGTCTAATTATGGTGTTACACATTCTCATCTTGGTTTTAATAGTCAGTATTTGGCTTTTAAGTAGTGTTTTATTTGCAAAATATGCTTTATTCGCTGCTAATATTTTTTCCTTTATTTCTGGTATTCTTTCACCCATTTTGCTTATTGTCACTCCCAGATATTTAAAATTTTCTACATCTTCAAACTCTGAATTTCTTATTTTGGTTTTTCGTTTTATTGCTGTTTTCCCTAGTCTTAATATCTTTGTCTTTTCTTCATTTAATCTGAGTCCCATTGTCTCCCCTTTCTCTTTTATTTCTTCTAGCATTTCTTTCATTATGTTTCTATTCTTTGCAATATATAACAATGTCGTCTGCGTAGGCGACTATTTGTCCACCTCTTGTTCTTAGGTTCCCTTTGTTTATATTTCGTAGTACATATTCGTCATATTCTAAAGCTAGATTGAACAGTGTCGTGGATAAGGCATCTCCTTGTTTCGCTTCTTTATTTATAATGAATTCATCTGTCTCGCCTCTTTGTGTCTTTATGCTAATTTTGGTAGTTCTCATTGTCATATTTATTAATTTTCTGAGTTTATGTGGGATTTTTAATTTTTCCAGGGCAATCATTAGTTCTATTCTCTTAATCGAATCAAATGCCTCAAATATTTGAAGTCGATGAATAGCATTTCTAATTCTAGTTTGTATTCATTTGCTTTTTCCATTATTTGTTTTATCGTGTGTATAGCATCTATTGTCGATCTTCTTTCTGTGAATCCACATTGGTATTGTCCCACTCTCTTCTTCGTGATCTTTGACAATCATTTCCTTATTATTGAAGTCAATATTGTATACGTTGTGCTTAGTAATGTTATTCCTCTATAATTTTCACAAATTTGTTGATCTCCCTTTTTATGTATTGTTATTACCTGCCCTATCTCCCAGTAAGCCGGCATCTTCTCTTCCTTCCATATATTTTTCAATAGTGATAGTATTTTTTCCTTCAGTTCCTTTCCTCCATATTTTATAAGTTCCATGTTAATTTCGTCTTTTCCTGGAGCTTTTCCATTTTTGCTCCTCTGTATTATTTCCTCGAGTTCCTCTATTGTTGGCTCTTTTGAGACTTTAATGTGTATTTCGTCTGCTTCTTCTTCCACTGTTTTCTCTTCCTCAAGCATTTCTTCTTTATTGTATTCCTCCGTCAAGAGTTCTCTGTAGTGATCTGCCCATACATGCTTATATTCATTGTCTTCTACTATGACTATTCCCTCTTTATATTTTATTCCATTTGTTTTACCTTAGTATTTTTTGGTTTGCTCTTTAATATTTTTATAGAAATGTTTTGTGTTTCTATTTGTTCTTTCCTGTTCTATTGCTTCCATCTTTTCATCTGCCCATCTTCTTTTATTTTGTCTTATAATTTTCTTTCGTCTAGCGTCCTTTCTTAATTTTTCATAACTTTCTCTGTCTTCGTCTTTATCCGTTCTCAGTCATTTAGTTCTTGCTTGCACTTTTTTGCTGTTAGTTCTTTACATTCGTTGTTATACCATTCCTTTTTTGTTTTCTTCTGTTGTTTGCCTACCTGCTTCTTTGCAGCTTCTTCTATTGACTTTTTGATCATGTCCCATTCTGATTTGATGTTCCCTGCTTTATATTTCTCTCTTATTTGAATTGTTACTTCTTCTTCATATTTTTTCTAATATCTGCATTCTGCAATTCATTGACATTCCATTTTTCTATTGATTTTTTGGTTTCGTTTGGATTTTAAGTTTTTGTCTTATTGTGGCTGTGACCATATAGTAGTCTGAATCCGCACACGCACCTCTGAATGTTCTCACGTCTTTCATTGAAGATTGTTTTCTTTTGTTTGTTAGTATGTGATCAATTTGGCTATACGTTTTCTGATCAGGTGACCTCCATGTTACTTTATGCATTTTAGGGTGTTCAAATTTTGTTGAGCTTATTATCATGTTTGTTCTTGTTGCTAGGTTACATAGTCTTAGACCATTATCATTAGTTTTTTTTGTGTTCGGTGTGTTTTCCTGCAATTTGCTGTAAAAAATCCTCTTTTCCAATCTGGGCATGGAGGTCTCCTAGTATAATTATAACATCTTCTTTGGGTATTTTTTCCATCTCTTCTTCTATCTTATCATAAAAACTGTCTTTATCGTCTGTATTGCTTGTTTCTGTAGGTGCGTATAGGTTTAATAGTGATATATTGAATGGCCAATAGCCGATAGAATTAGTTTCACAAAATAAAATAAGTACCACATTTCGCAAGTGAGAATATTGTGAATGTTATGATTGAATCTAATTCTAAGTTAATTTCGTAGTATGTTCCTTATGAAGTTGAAAAAATAAACAATCAACGAAATATCGAACTTCCGAAATAAATGGAGTTTCCGTTTAAGCCGCAGACCGCACTACCGACATTTTAACACTATTCCGTAGTGTTATACCATATACACATATTATATTTATTCATTAAGATGCTAAGCTGTAAATCACGATAAAGAAAACAGACCTAAAACAG
The DNA here is from genome assembly GCF_917563875.1 of Diabrotica virgifera virgifera. Classification (NCBI taxonomy): domain Eukaryota; kingdom Metazoa; phylum Arthropoda; class Insecta; order Coleoptera; family Chrysomelidae; genus Diabrotica; species Diabrotica virgifera. The sequence goes on from NC_065449.1 coordinate 113,361,067, forward strand.
CCAAAAATGAAAAAATAAAAGCGTTAGACACATACATTTAACTTTATATTTTCTGTATTGTATCAAGAATAAAGGCGAGGATCATAAACTCGTCTCATTTGTCTTTATTACCCCATCGATTTTTATCAAAGCCTTAAGTTAGAAAATTATTCACGTTATTGTACTTGATACAGTTTTTTGCAGCTTTGTTGCGAAGTAAGAGACGGAAAAACATTAAAATTTAAATTTTCGTTCTTCGCCATTATAATTTGCATGCCATTATTCTCCGCCTAGAATATAACATGCATTATGAATGTTTATTTATAAATTATGTAAAAGAAGACTTTAAAGCTTAAGTATATTGTAATATATTGGATGAAATATTGTGCGCCGCGGCGGCCAGGACGACCTAGGTCGACGTCTTTTTATAGACAACATTTCCGGACAATATGAAGGTCATTACTTCATCTTGCCAGTATGATGTTAGCCAATTTGATGTTTTTGTGCGTTTTACAAGAAAATTTATACCATTTAGATCAGTGTCGTGGAAGCTGATATTTGTTAACGGATCAAAAAATGAACAAAAAATTTAATAAAAACATCATCCAAACAAAAAATATAAATGTATATTTTAGTTTCTTATATTAAAAACTACATTTAATTACCGCTATAATAACAGAAGTCACAGCAAAATAGTTTGCCATTAGTAAATCCTAGGGTGTACAAGATATCACGAACTCTGTTAGTTGTTCACTAATGTCATGATCTTTCAAAACTTTCAAATGAGTATTTTGCAACAAGTATTAAACACAATACATATCTTTTCAGTTATATGTCCTAAAGTTCAATAATCCGGACACACAATGACAGCAGGGCAACATGGGATTATGGAATACCATAACTGAAGAAATATGGAAATTTTGGATTGGGAAAGGTTCTTGATGTTCAGAATGTAAAAAATCTTGATGGAAGTTTTTCAGCACCAAAAAGAAATTTTGAGGGCATTACCAGATTGTTTACACAATCTATGGTTTTTCGAAAATATATCAGTGTAACAAAAATTAAAAGAGATTGGCTAACGTACTCTCCCTCAAATGGAAATGTTTACTGCTTTCCATGTATACTTTTTGGCGAACATGGGTAACATTTGGTGAACACTCATCGACAAGCAGCGCCTTCAGGGTCGAATTGATAACTCTTTGGAAATTTAATTTGATCAAGAACGAGGTTACTGGATTCTAGTTCTGAAAAGAGTAATCTCTGTGGTTAAGTTTCTATCTTCTCGCGGATGAACATTTAGAAGTGATACAGAGATCCTTCGTTCACAAAATAATGGGAACTAGTTAGGCATTTTAGAGCTTCTTGCAGAGTACGATCCTCTTTAAGCTAAATATGGCAATAACGGTACTGGAAAGCCTTCTTACTTATCTTCAAAGATCTGGGAAGAAATTATAGAAGTAATGAGAAAACACGTTTTGAATACAATTGTTAAAGAAATTAAGGAAGCCAAATACTACACCTTAAGCGTCGATTCAATACCAGATTTGTCTCATATTGACCAGTTTACTATTTATTAAGATATGTAAATCCAGCTGATGGTAAAGTGTATGAGGGTTTTCTCACATTCATACCCATAAGTAGCGATACTGTAGAAAATCTTTCTTATGATGTTGTAATCGTTTAAACCGACTGGGGCATTGATGTAAACGACATGAGGAGACAATCACTCACCAAACATGTTAGGCAAATATAATGGTATCCAGGCTCATTTATCTAAGATTAACTAACTTGCAATTTACATTCCTTTTCCTGCACACTCGCTTAATTTAATTGGAGTAAGTGCTGCTGAAAGTTGCGTTGGAGCAATATCGTATTTTAAGTTTGTTCAGTCCGTGTACAACTTTTTTTCAGCCTCTACCCAACGTTGGAAAGTTATGATCAAATGCTTAAATGAAACTTCACTAAGCGATCCCATTCGCCACGATCTAGTCATTAAAAGAACAAGCAGCATAAGGTGGAGTGCAAGGACTGACGCAGCAAGAGCTTTGTCGAGAGGCTACAACGTCTTTAAATTTGCTGTGCATTCTCTTGCTGAAAACACTAATCAAAAGGATGAAACAGTTCAAGAGGCTAAGTGTTTGTTGGAAGAAATGTCAAAAAAAGAACCATTCGTAATGAATGAGTTTTGGGCAATATTTTAGAACGCATGAACGCTGTCAGTAAATCATTACAGAGAGAAGAGATTGGACTTAAAACTGCAGATGGAAGATGGAGATGGAGGGGTTAACCGAGGTGGTTTTGGAGGGAGAAGGCGAAGACCTTAAGGGGCCTCATAGCTTGGGTTGCCTAGGGGCCTCAAGATTCTTAATCCGGGACTGATTCAGATCACAGGATTTGGAATTGAAATGAATCTGAAATAGGTGCATTTAGAACAATATTAAAGAGAACTTACCTTACAGAGAACTTTTGACACCTCACGGAACTTCTTAGATTCTCCACATGCGTCTTCAATTCTTAGCAACAAATGTCTGTTGAAAATACATTCACAAAGCGTTATCGACAAACTTAGAAACAAAAACGTCTCATCCTCCTTTGTATTAGTCATGTCTTCTGCTTTAGCAATGCTGTCTAACCTTTTCATCCCTTCGGGTGATTCCAATTCCTCGTACAGATGTGCACACAGTCTTTCCTTAACAGTAGCTACAGAGTGATTCCCTGTTTGCTACATTGTATATCTCCTTAGCTTCCCCTGTTTTAGACCTGTCATACATTTTTCTAGTCACTTTCTTCTCTCTAACCTTTTGTTGGGCTTCATCCTTCCACCACTAAGTTTTTTGTCCATGGGAGGCTCTTTACCAGATATTTTTCCTAGCACTTCCTCTCCCAATCTGTACCACAACTGTGCTGTTGGCTTCCCACCAGTCACTGATCGTTGTTTTTCCTCAAGCTCTTCCAGCACTCTTGCAAAAATCTTATCCTTTAACTTCCACCACTTTGCTTTCTAGTGCGCTACTTGCTTTCCTTTCCGCCTCAAGTCAATCACACTATTTCCTTCATTAATTCTTATTCCCATCCAAAAACCTCCATAAACTCTTTATATTCCCGCTCTTTCTCTACCAATATGCCCATTCAAATGATCTAATAAAACACTTTTTGTCTACAGGAATCTCGAGCATCTCGCAATTAAGGGCACTCCAACACTATCCCTTTTCCTATTCTTAACACCTTATCTGTGGAGCATAGGTGCATATGATATTCACGTTGGTATTACCTGTATTCAGTATTATATTCATTATCCTATCAATTCTTCTGGTTACTTTTACAATATGTTTCTTCCCCTCTTTGTTCACAATAATACATACTCCATTTCTGCCATGGCCATTCGACTTATGTGGTCATTCCATTCTACTCTTCTGTTTTTTAACCACTTATTAATGTTCTCCACCTTACATCTCCTCATCTCCATCGTATATCTATACTTCTATAGTCCGTTCGCTAGACTCAGACTCAACTGGCTAGTGATTTAAGCTAGTAATTTTGCCAATTTGATAAAATTGCCAAAAAATAATTACTAAATAGTTAATAATTACTAAATATTTAGTAATTTTGCAAATTTTGTCAAAATTGGCAAAAAACAAAAAAGTTACGTAATAAATTCATTAGCCATTTGCGTCTGAGTTTAGCGAACCGACTATAGCTCTGTCCCATAGTATTTTACCATTGATTTTTCGAAGGGTTTTCACCTCCGCTGTTTCGAGCAGTCTTTTTGTCCTCTCTGTGTCAGGTCGTGTTTCTGCCGCGTATGTTATTATTGGTCTGATCACTGTTTTGTAAATTCTGCCTTTCATTTCTTTTCCAATATTTTTATTTCTCCATATTGTGTCATTCAGGCAACCTACGGCTCTGCTCTATTCACTTGATGTTCCACTTCTGATTCGAACTTTCCGTAGCTAGATAGTGTAATGCCTAGGTATCACTTGTTCTATCTGACTATTCAGCTCCAATTTATATCTTATTGGATTTGCTGTTATAACCATGCATTTTGTCTTTTTTGGGGAAAGTAACATGTTAAATTTTCTGGCGGTTATAATAATTAAATTGGTGAAGTTGACGTTGTAAATCATCTTCACTTTGTTGTTTTTCCCCCATTTGGTATCTTTTTTTAGTTTTTAATTTTTTATTATTTCATCTATGATCAGGTTGATCAATAAAGAACTCAGGCAATCACCTTGGCCTACCCATTACCAGCTTCGATTGGGTCGGTTAGTTCATCTCCTACGTTTACTTTTATTGTGTTGTACTGGTAGATGTTTTCGATCGTTTTAATTATTCCTAGAGGTAAAATTATTTCTCTTTAAAAACGATTTTTATTTATTTCTAAAACCTTGTTGTTCTTTTGCTAATGTCATAATTTTCATTCAGTTTGTAATCACTTTGGTTGTTAATTTTAATGTTGTGTTTAATAAGTTAATTCCTCTGTAATTCTCCGGGTCCGATTTGTCCCCTTTTTTTGAGGAGAGGTATTAGGATGCTTGATATCCATTCTTGTGGTATTCTGTTTTGTTCTATTATTTTTTGTATTAGTTTTAATAGTTGTTGTTTAGTCAGATTTTGTCCTCCATACTTTAGGAGCTCGTTCGATATTCTGTCCTCTCCTAGAGATTTTCTGTTTTTAATTTTCTTCCTTTGCCTCTCCCTCCTCGATGTTTAAAAATAAATAAAAAATAAATTGACCAAGAAATAAAAAACGGCAGTGTTGACAGCACCTGATAAATTTCCGACTGGTCGTAAAAGTATTGGACAAAAATCCATGAAAATATAAATAAGAGAAGCAAATATGTGTCTCTATCAGCATCAAGGAATTTAAAAAGAAACAAGAACGTACCCAATATAGACGTGAAAGAATAAAAAAGTTACACTCAAATAGAATAAAAATCTGGTAAATGATTTCCTACCAGTCTTTTAAGTTCTCCGACACTGAAATTCTTGTGACTTTTATATGAAAATTTATACTGGTTGAGCTAAGAAAAAGTTTTGAATTATTCAATTTTTGGTTGTTACGTTTTGAAAGGTAGTTTAGATACTTGGATTATTCTACTTCTCGTTAGTAATTTTTTCTTCGGATAGGAAAAGTTTTTAAACATCGGACATAAAAATACTTCTTGCGGCAGTGAATTATTAAGAAAGTTTTGTTTCATAAATAAACTACAAGATACATAATTTGGGTTGTGGACGAGGAAAATATGGAAACGCTTAACAAACTACAATGTCTTGAATGCTCTTTCAGCTCTTTCAAGTTTACTTATTATAAAAGAATCATGTATGTGTCTTTTTATAAATTATAGCGTAGTATAGATCAATTAAAACGAAAACTTAAAACTTCTTTAGACAAATCTAATTGCTACATTTTCTGTTTTTTTTTATGATAATGTGGCTATTTTTATACTTTAGGCCTAATTTCATCATATTGTGGTCTTGGGTTCACGCCACGTTAGCCAACTGATTCCCCATGTTTCACTTTTTAAAAGCAGTAGAGATTTTACTTTTTTAATTTAATGGATAACTTAACAATTACAAATTTAACCCAGATATCAGCAATGACTGATTGATTCTTATTTTCTATGCATGATTCGTATTATTTAGACTTTCATATTTATCAATATTTTTCTAATATCACGTTTTGGCATTCAACTAAATTCAAAACGAACACGACATGTGAATGTGAAACTCGAATTTAGAGTGAATATCTAAAAATCTCTGTGTGGGATTCGGTACGATATCAACCATATCATGTAATCTTTCACGATCAGCCGGATCAGCACTCATTTGAAGTAGATCCAAGATATCAAAGCTGGTCCATATTTGCCGTATGTTGTGTCATCAAGATAGTTTTTTATGCCCAATCCATCGCTTCCTGATGACTTTTCTATAGATAATGAGTCATAATATCTGGTATTTAGGACTGTAGGTTATTTTCGTGATCAGAAGGATCTTCGTACGTCATTTTATAAAAATCCTAGATCAAAAAGCAAACTGTACCATTTTGACATTCAGCTCCCATTCTACTGATGAAAGTGGTAAGTTACTGCCACCAACTCTAAAATTGTGCTGAAACAAATGGCGGATCCACGGGGAGGGAAAGTGAGGAAATTTCCCCCAACAAGGTTCAAAATTAAAAAAAAATTGTCGAAATATAAAAATAGATTAGCTAACATGAAACTTGAACAACACATGAACATGAAACCACAGACAAACAAATTCTTCTTCTTCTTCTCATTCTTCTTCTTCTTTTATATAGGCAGTACTGCCTGTTTTCCTTCAACGGTGCCTTTCATTCTGCCCCTAATAAGTTGTCATTCCATCTTTATCTTGGGCGTCCTATACTTCTCCTGCCTCACGGTGACTTGTCTCTGGCTATTCTTACTATCCTTGATTTAGACATCCTGCTTATGTGCTCATTCCATTCTTCTTTTCTGTTATTTACCCAGCTATTTACATTGTCTACCCCACATAAATATGTGTCTGATTTCCTCACTTCTTACCCTATCCTGTAGTCCTTTTCCGGCAATCCTTCTTAAGATCTTCATTTCGTTGGTTTCCAGATGTGTCAACACTGCCTGGGATAACTATCGGGTGGATCGAATAGCTTGGTAGTTATCACAGCCGGTCCCAAGCCCGAATAAAAGCGGAGGGTTAATAGGTGAGGTTAGCAACCTACCTAGCGTAAAATGAAGCAATGCTCAAAGAACCAACGGGACAAACAAATTCAAACCAATAAATACTGTAGTCAGGAAAATTAAGGGGTTATTTATGTCTTTTATGTAGTTTGGGTTATTATATTTACGTAATTACGAGTAGTCTGCAAAAGCGGTTTCACGTGGCAGAACCATTTTAACGAAGCTTGTAAGTGTGTAATATCACGTGCCAGATGAACTAAACTTGGAACAAAATAATGTAAACTATTTTAATCGTATAGAATTAAACTTTTATTTCAATGATTTAAAGTATTTTAATTATTAATTACTATAAAAAGGACGCCGCACATATATTATGGAAAATATAATGTTTGAACTTTTTATTGATTTTACATCATGGCAACGCAGCACTCTCAACTATGTGGGGTGCTAGGGTGAACCTCTTCTTGCTATCTAAAGTCCATTTAGAGAGGTTCACCTCAGAGCCAGTAATCCACATAGTTGAGACTACTGCGTCAATGATGTAAAATTAAGGCAAAGTTCAAACATCACATAATATTAACCACAACAATGCAACTTTATATGATAGATAACAGATATTTAGTATACAGATATTTTTAGTGGCTCAATCATGTATGTATATCTTGTAATAAGCACTGATGATGGAATTGTCATTCCGAAAAAGTTCTGTGATGTACACTGAAAGGGTCTTTTTAATATAAATATACTTACCTTTTAAAAATGATTTTTACTAAACAATTAATTAAATAATTTCTTTGATACAACTTAATAATATCGTAAAATAAATGCACTTTTTACACCACCAAGGTTTTTGCTATCGCCGGAAAGTGCTCAAATTATCACATTTGCCATAACAAAAACGAACATTTAATGAGGCGCGGCTAACACTGTTAATACCGAATAGTTTTTATCAGTGGAACAATTATCGGAAATAAAATAAATCTCGTCGAAATCGAGCAATTAAATTAATAAATGTGTAATTTCAGATCGGTATTAAACCATATTTTCACCTGTGCCGTTGTTGATATTTGCTACAAAATTGTGAAAACCGCAGAATGGAAATATTCGAATCGCCCCGCTGAAATTGCTGTAAATGAAAATGTAATTTTGTGTGAACCTCGAATTGGGAATTATAAATGCTTAAGAATTGGCTAATAACAAGTTGTAAAGTGGTAGAAAGTTCGCCGGTGAAATTTCATTTGCCAATTTTTAGTAACAATTCAAATTGTGTACGTAAAATGGCTTTTTTTATTTACCTCAACATATTAGTCTGTTAGATTAAATCAAAACACGCTTACAATTTTACCAAATAATGAGTCCGTTGATAATAAGAATACTTTTTAATTAAATGATAAAAACTGAGCTGATGTGAGTCCATACTGATAGCAAATGTAGAGACATGTAGTCACTTCTTCTTCTTTGAGGCGTGGGTAGCACTGAGTATCGTAACTGTACTGTCAATGGAAGGGGGTTTGGAGATGTTCAGTGATGTCATTGCAAAATTAGCAGTGCCGGAACGCACTGCTAATTTTTGTTTACAAAACCTAAATTCTCTATTTATTTTTTTCTTTTCTTAACCAGTGCCGGAACGGCGTTCCCGCACCATGACACCACTGGAGATGTTGTATTTTAATATTTCACAACACAATAGGAAACAGCAGAAATGAAAGTCTTACAAAAAATAACAAACCAAACTCTAAGAGACAGAGTAAGAAGTGAGGAAATACGAGCGAAATGTGGAATAGAAGAAATAAACATGTGGACCAAAAGAAGAAAGATAGAATGGAATCAACACATGGAAAGAATGACAGAAAATAGAATAGTACGAATAGCAAGACACAAATCGCCAAATGGAAGATCATTGGGACGACCGAGGAAAAGATGGTCAGACAATGTCAATTGAGGCTAAAAACCGAAGTAAAACAGGCATTGAGCTTATTTATAAAGTAGGAAGAAAAAGACAATACGAAATGAGGTGTTACGGACAAGAATGCGGGTATTAGTAATTGACACCACTAAAGCCAAAACTTTGAGATATGTTGGAGGTATGGACATGCAAACAATATGAATGGAGACAGGTGGCAAAAAAAGTAGTGGAGTGAAGACCAGTGTAGAAAAGAGGAAGAGGATGACATAATAAAACATTGTAGGATGACATGAGATAAGCTATGACCGAAAGAAAACTACATAATGTTGACTGACGAGATATAGACCTGGATCCCGCGTAAGAAAAAAAAGTTGATTAATAGCAAGCTGAAAATTTGTTAATAGCTTAACGGTGTCTAGTCGGACAAACTTTGATGCACGGGAACACTGGAACAGGGGCAGTTTTAATTGTGGAGCATGATAAACGTGTGGTCCTGACAAGTTTATGATTGTGAAAAATAGCAAGTTGTTTTTAAGTTTATTCAATAGCCAACGTTATATAATATATAAAAAATTGTTTGTCCGACAAAAATGTTGGGCATTTTAATGAGTCCGACACGTAGAACATGTCACATCACAGGAATTATGTTGGTGATAAATAGCAGTCTGATTTTTGCATAAAGTTTAATGAAAGGTTAAAAAATCAGTTGGAAGTTCTGTCCGACAAAATTAATGGGAAGTTTTCGTAGTCCGACGTTATAAACATGTGAGATATAGACAAAAATGATGGTGATAAATAACAAGCTAATTTTGATTGTTTTATGTACAAATTATATTTTGTAACGCAAAAAGTTATATGTCGGACAAAAAGTTTGGGAAAATCGAAGGAAATAAATAAAAAATCATTTTTTCAGAATGACTTAGTCGCATATTGATAAAGCTATTTTAGTTTTATATTATTATTTATATTCACATAGATACTTGCATTTGTATGTACATACATGTACAATGCACACGCACACTCCAAAAACACTGAGGTAGGTATCAATGCATGTATATATTGCAAAAAAATTATTTTTTTGGGTGGAATTTGTTCTAGATATTCTCAAAATGATAATGAAAAGTGTCATAGAACTTGTGAAAGCAATATCTTAAATTTTTCTAATTAGGCGCATCAGAAAGAATGGAAAATTTACTACAAAAAACGTTGTATTCATTTTTTTCCATAATCAAATCTTAACCCTGTAAACGACGTTGGAAAATGTGAAGAGTGTAAAAATTCGGTGCTTATAAGCATAGACGTACAAATGACACATGCTTAGAAGTATGGGTATATTATAATATAATAAATAATAGAAGGCTGCATTTGTCTGTGTGACCTACACAAAGTAGTATTTAAAAGTATGTGGTCTCTGACGTTCTTTTTGTCTCGTGTGTTGGAAATTAAAATTTATATTAACTATGGAGTGTTTTTGTGTCTATTTTTGAGTGTTAACAGTTTAAATTTTAAGCGACCAAACAATTCGACGGAACAATTTTGAGTAATTGTCGAACATTTTACAAAGTTCGTAAAATACTTGGTCCTTAATTCAATGAGGATCAGTTGTCAGATAATTGTGAAAACTTTTCGTGCTATAATGCTTTTGAGTTAAAACGGGCTTGATTGAACAAGTAGGTACCTAAATAAATTATTTAATAAAATTGTATATCGTAATTTTTCTCAAATTTCTACAAATGAAATATATAATGTAATATGTCACATGGCTAGAAATAATTGGCTGCCAAAATAAATCGATTAGTTTAAATTTGAAGTTACGATTGCAATTTATTATGAATTATTGTCAAAAGTGACAGTTTTTAAATGGCAATATATTCATAGACATAAGGGTAGACAGGGAATACAGAGAAAAAAGTCGATCGGAGGTCTATCTATCTCTTTTAACCAAGCGATCCCGCGCATGTGACAGACAAAGATGGCTAGACCACTCAATCCATAGTATTGGCGTTACACCTCGGTTCACAGAGGTGTCCATACTTTGCCTAATCTACTAGTTAGAATGTATTACAGTGAGGTACCTAAATGATGTTGAGATAAATCGAAAGATATCGATTGTAATTGATTGTAGGTATTTTTGACATAGAGTAATCACCCGATATTGAAATTTCAAAAATTATTTTTTTAAATTGTCCGACTATGAAATCTACTCCTTATTTTTTTCCGACAACAGTCATTCTTGGTAAGGAATAGTTTACTTAATTAAATTTCGTTTTTGTCGGAAAGCTATTTATCACCAGCATTTTTGTCTATATCTTACATGTTTAGAATGTCGGACTACAAAAACTTCCCATTAATTTTGTCGGACAGAACTTTTACTTGATTTATTAACCTTTCATTAAACTCTCATGCAAAAATCAGACTGCTATTTTTATCACCAACATTTTTCCTGTGATGTAACATGTTCTACGTGTCGGACTCGTTAAAATGCATAACATTTTTGTCGGACAAACATTTTTTTATATATTATATAACGTTGGCTATTGAATAAACCTAAAAACAACTTGCTATTTTTAACAATCATAAACTTGTCAGGACGACACGTTTATCATGCTCCACAATTAAAACTTCCCCTGTTCCAGTGTTCCCGTGCATCAAAGTTTGTCCGACTAGACACCGTTAAGCTATTAACAAGTTTTCAGCTTGCTATTATTTAACTTTTTTTTCTTACGCGGGATCCAGGTCTAATAGAAAACAGTGGAACATAGAATGCGAGAAACAATTATTATCTGATTATCTGGATACATGGAAAATAAAAACTTAGCACATTACTGCAACACAGCAATACTATCCACCCTAAAATACACTTTACTGTGAGGAGTATAAGCAAAAACTCCCATTCTTAGATCTGTTGGTTAAAAAGAAGCATAAACCAATCCATTCTGACAGATATTTACATTTACGTACAAGATGATACCCAAAGACCCATAACTGCATGGAAACTAATAGGGATGTTCACTAATTCTTTAATATAGTTAAATTCAATAGATTATAAGGTATATAAAAACTTTTTAAAAATGTATATTTTTTAAGATAAATGAGTTCATAATGTTGATTTTCTTGGAGGCTATAAAAACGGTACCCTGCAGCGAGGCTACGGTCTGTGGCGTCAGCAGTCGTATCGTCTTTGACCGTGTACTAGTTTTGTATACTTATTTACGAAGTGTATTTGAATGTATGCAGTTCTTTACGTATTTAAATAGTAAAAATGAAACCAAATAAGTGGTGTTATATTCCTTGGCGTGTAAATACCTCTAAAAACAATTCTAACTCTAACAAGATTTTTATTACAGTTCCAGCTACTCTAAAGCGTAAAAAGAAACGTAAGAAAGAAGTATGTACCTATCAATAAAAACCAAGCTTTTCTCTTGCGAAGATCACTTCTTTATTGTAAGTTATGGATATTTTCCTAAATAAATGAGTTTTTAAATAAGTACATACTCATTTTTACCAAATTCTATTATATGCTTTAGATTTAGTTAGCTTCGTTATAAAAAAATAAATTATAAAAATTCTTAATACATACAGCCGAAAACTTCGTATTTTGGACATCTAAATATTTGTTTCTAAATATCCAGGCAAGGAAATGGGTTAGCAAGAAAAAAATTTACAAAAATAAAAAGTACCCAGTTTATGATCTTTCAATTTGTCTGGAGGTTTAAAAGACAACGTAGGTGCCCATAACGTATTGTGTTCATAACGTAGTAATGAAGTACATATGTATTACCGACAGCCCCTATAAACTAGATACGATTTAAATTAGTAGGGGAAAATCTGGGGCAAATGCTATTTAAATGCATTAATTTTTTCGAATCCTAAGGAAACTAATAAATATTTTTGAACAATTTGAACGCAGAATTAAAGATTACATTATTACTGAGGGCCGAAAGTCCGTTAGAATAAACAAAAAGTTTCCTTTGAATGAAATATTTGAAAATAAAAATCACACTAAATTATCTCTTTTTTTTTTCACCCCTGTACCTTATTAAAATAAACATTCCACTACTCTGTGGTTGATTTATTTCTTTACAAGATGACAAGAAATCAGACACCACTCACCATTGTTACATAATGTACAGTAGGCGACAGAGCGAATCAGCTATTTTAAAACCTTTCCTTTTATTTATGTATTTGTACTAACCGAAATATGTCCTTAGAAAAAATAGTCTATCCGCACTAAACAAATTCACCATAAAACTCCACGTTAGCTCTGATAAAACAATAAGAGAACAACACACCCCACCCTCTTATCTATGGAACAAAATACAAAATAAAATGACCTGACTTAACTAACATCAAACAGGTACCTAAACACTGTGGATGTGCTGTGGACATGGCATTTCGCGCGCTGGAGTATACGACTAGTGACGTCAGAAGCGTTTTCTTGAAATTTAAAATAATGCTATATTTCTAATGAAGTTTTTTCATAGACAGGCTTTTTTAATTTTCTTAATATTTTAGACAATTATTCCTAGGGTGTTTCTTAATCGTTTTACATGTTTAAAATGACCATTAAATTTTTTGTGAACATCCCTATTCTACAGAAAACTCACTCACCGCCCACTCGTGTGCGCACAGGACCAATCACAAGAAGCTCTGCACAGTATTTAGACAGAGCATACTTTCTCTCCTATGGCGCTACAACCCAAGTCGGGCCATGGCGTCTTCCAGCATCCGCCTCCAAGTATCTTCGTTCCTGGCTGCTCTCCTCCAGTTGTGCACCCTCAATATATCTTTAGCAACGTTTCTCACTTCGTCTATCCACCTCTTCTTTGGTCTTCCTACTGCCCGACGTCCCCCCATAGTTTTGCTAAGCGTTCTACTAGGTGTTCTGTCGGTATCCATTCTTATAGGTGATCTGCCCATCGTAATCTTTGTATTTTTGCATAATTAAGTAGAGCATACAGCGATATAGATATCCATCATAAGAAATGGCAACCTACAGATCCATGATAAGATAAAACCAAATCCAGGTGATTTATAGGCATGTACCACAAGACATATGTGAATGATTTAGTTAAATTGTTGGAAAGATGGTTGTAAAAATAATGAGAGAGAGAAATATGAGGTGATTGCTTAATTTCTTACATCAACAAGGATATTATCAGCATAATGCATAATTGAAAAATGCATAAATCAGAGGAAGAAAGGAAAAGCAACGCTAGTTTTGTTGAAAAAAAAAACCCATTGCTTACTGTCTGTTGGCAGCGATAACTCACAGTCTGGCTCCTACCTTCGCACAAAATTATATTAAAATTGCTCTCATAAAAGGAACTGTGGCAATATACTTACAATAATAATTAACGATGGACATTCTTCCGAGAAACATCCTGCGATTTATTCTAGTGTTAAATTATGCATGAAACTGAGAAAATTTAGGTTAAGTTCCTTCGTTGCTGCCGGCAAAAACTCGAGATCTTACATCTTCATTCTAATTACATATTGTATAATTAATAAATGTTGATATTATCATGCAAATAAGAATAAAAGTAACATGCTGGACGTGGAAATAAATTTGTACGTGCATAATTATTCTGTTATAAACGCTTAATTACCATTTCTTGTTGTATAAACCAACTCGCAAGAGACGGAAATTTTAAATGAAATAGAAAAAATTAACAAATATAATTAAAATCTTACTTTTTATATAAAAAGTTAATGTAATTAATACTTATACAAATAATTAACACAGTGGTAATTAATTTTATTTTTATACAAGAGAGAGAAAACTACGGGAATTCAAAGTGCGTCTTTCACATTTTTTTTTTCTCCAACGATGGTTAAAAAGTCTTGTCCATATGTGGGCGGTTTGCCAACGTCGACTGCGCGGTTTACCTGTTTTACCCTAATACCGCCTTTGAAGTTACCAAGGAAAACAGGGGGAAAACAGGTAAACCGCGCAGTCGACGTTGGCAAACCGCCCTCATATGGACAAGCCCTTAGCATCGATACAAAAGTATATGTAGAGGAGGAAAAATACATTCTTATTGATGAGATTTTCAAACCATATCATTTTAGAGATTTTTGGAGAGATGATCCTACGTAAAAGCGTGTACTCTTTGTTTAAAACGTACGGTATGGATAATGCAATAATAATGTTGAACAATTAACTATGCTAAAAATGGGAAATAAACCACAATTTAACTAAAAATGATTTTATTAACGTTTCGACGTCCATATCGGACGTCGTTGTCAAAATACAAAATATTAATAAATTAAACAAACATGTTGCTTAGTAAAAAATTCTTCTAATAATTTAATTTAATCTGACTCATTTATATCGGCAATTCAGACATATATTATACATTTTAAAGTAGAAGACTTTAAAATGTATAAAGACTTTAAAATGTTTAACTAAAGTAGAAGACTTTAACATGTTATTGCCAATATTTTATGAGTTGCGTTCCTGGGACGACTTTACTGAAAGATAGCTCATTCGATTACATGAAATCAACTACAACTCAAGAATATCCGTCACAAAAAATCATAGCATGTGATCTATCTTTAAAAAGACGACCATATGTAACGGTGACAATAAAATTCCCGTGTTAGAGATTCCATAGTAAATCACGAGGGAAAACCAGGAAAAAAAACCTCGTGATACTATCCCAACATCGAAAGTATTTGGCCTTACATTTAGTTTACTCTCAAAACCAATACCAAATTCTGACTTTATATATTATATATTATACATAATATTATGTTATTTTAAATTATAAATAATATACACATAGATATATAAATAATACTAATATATAAAATATGTACTATATCCTCAATATGCTATTGACTTAGTAATCGTGGTATTTTCGTTCTATTGACTTCCTCTTTTAGTATGGGTAACCACATCCTCTGGGAATGCTCTGGGAACACGGGAGGCCCTTTTTGCTGTGCAAAAGCTATTTCAGATATACAGGGATGTAAATTGTGATATATACGTATGCTTTATAGATTACCAGAAAGCATTTGACAGAGTAAAACATGAAAAATTAATAACTCTAATGCAAGAAATTGGAATTGACAACAAAAATCTAAGAATTATCAGAAACATTTATTACAATCAAACGGCCAAAATCAAAATAGAAGACCAGTTAACTGATAAAATTGCAATAGAACGAGGAGTACGACAGGGCTGTATTTTATCTCCACTACTATTCAATATTTCCTCTGAATGGCTATTTAAGGAAGCTTTAGACGGTTGTGCCAAAGGAGTATTAATAAATGGTGAATGGTTGAATAACATTAATATGCAGATGACACCATAGTTTTTGCCGATAATCTCAATGATTTACAGATATTAACAAATCGTATAACAGAAGTCAGTAACAGATACGGACTAGCTCTTAACATCAAGAAGACCAAATTTATGACAATTAGTAAGAAACCAATACTAAACGCTCAACTTACAGTCAACCAACAGAATATCGAAAGAGTTGAGCAATATACATATCTGGGTACGAATTTAAATAACCAATGAGACCACTCAACAGAAATTAAACAGCGAATAATAAGGGCGAAAGCAGCATACGTTAGAATGAGACCCATTTTCAACAGTCGATACATAGCATTAAAAACAAAATACCGTCTGTTGAAATGCTACATATTCTCAGTTCTGCTCTACGGAATGGAAGCATGGACACGAACTGTTGCATCTATGAATCGGCTCGAGGCTTTCGAAATGTGGTGTTATAGGCGCATCTTACGTATATCCTGGGTTGACCGAATTACCAATGTGGAAGTCCTGCGTAGAATGGGGAAAGAGTGTGAAATTCTCATAAGCATAAAAACAAAAAAATTAGAATATCTAGGACATGTAATGAGAAATCAAGAACGTTACGGCCTTCTCCAACTAATTCTCCAAGAGAAGGTAAATGGTAAAAGAGGACCGGGAAGAAGACGCATTTCCTGGCTTCAAAATTTACGTAAGTGGTATAACACGACTACCACTGAACTGTTCCGCGCTGCGGTAAACAAAGTCAAGATAGCCATGATGATCGCCAACATCCGGAACGGATAGGCACTTTAAGAAGAAAAAGAACCACATCCTACTGCAATCTACGGAGGGACTTGCGACGCAATTGGTTTCATTTGGCACAATTATTAGAACCGCTTCTTTGATTTTTCTCTTTTTACTATCTGTTTCTATCAGGACTATACTTTTTACTATATAGTTTACCACGATTACTATCTTTCAGTAAAGTCGTCCCAGGAACGCAACTCATAAAATATTGGCAATATCATTTTAAAGTCTTCTTTTTTAAAATATATAATATGTCTGAATCGCCGATATAAATAAGTCAGATTAAATTAAATTATTAGAAGAATTTTTTACTACGCAACAACATTTTTGTTTAATTTATTAATATTTTGTATTTTGACAACGACGTCCAATTTGGACGTCGAAACGTTAATAAAATCATTTCTTAGTTAAATTGTGGCTTATTTCTCATTTAGAATAGTTAATTGCAAAATTGCCGCAAGGAAATAGCTTCAGATCAACAATGTTGAACAAATTATATCACGCTTCTTTAGAGGTCGGACTAAAGATTAACATCAACAAGACGCAAATAATGACTAATCTGGTGCTAAATCTTAATATTGTTGTTGATGGAATCGATATTGAGCAGACTGCTTCTTATAAGTACTTTGGACATGAAATTCGGTTGGGAAGAGATAACTAGAGCGAGCTCCCACCTCGCATAAGGTTAGCCTGAACAACGTTTGGTAAACTAAACTATGTATTTAAATCAGACTTACCCATATGCCTTAAAAGGAAAATCTTTGACCAGTGTGTGTTTGTTGTCTGCACTCACTTATGGAGCCGAAACATTAACACTCACAAAAGAGGTAGTGAACAAGATTCGCGTAACTCAGAGGGCTATGGAGCGACAGATGTTGGGTGTCTCACACCCAACACACGCTCAAAATCAACACACGCACAAAATCAACACACCTGTCGAAAAAATCGCGTCGTTAAAGTGTAATTGGCAGGACAAGTCGCCAGATTGTCAGACAACCGATGGACAAAACGTATTGTCGAGTGGAGGCCACGAGAAGAAGCACTACGGAGCAGAGGACGCCCACCAACCAGTTGAGGGAGAGCTGAGGGAGACATATATGCCCAGCAGTGGACGCCTATGGGTTGATGATGATCACTATAAGAATATCCCAAAATAATAAAAAATGTGTGATATAGTTTTAATACTTACTAGCTAAAGTAAATGTCGATGGTACTCACCTGTAACAAAAATAGAAACAATTAATAAGAGAAGAATGAAAATTTTAGTATGTATTATATTCACCTTAAAGTTTAATACAACTTACAAATAACCTAACATCCCTATCGCTCTCGAAAATGTGAACTCTCTAATAACAGTAAAAGCTGTAAAATCTCGTGCCTGTACATAAGCATTATACAGTTTTTGTCTATTTTTTAAACAAGACTTTCATTGGTGTAAGATTTCTTTTTAATTTTTTTTGGATTATAGACATTTGTATTTTAAAAATTTTTGGAAATAACTGTCTTTTTTGTTGACTATCGTTAGTTTTTCTCTGTAGTAAACATAGTACTTGGCCCCTCCATTAAAAACAAATGATTACCTCCTTCATGAAACTTTTTTTATTCAGTTAATTATGTCGAGTCTGACAACTTTTCTATTTCGGAAAATTTTGAGATAGTCTGCAAGTTTACCAACCTCATGCAAGTTTACTCCACTGTTATGAAATTTTGACGCTATTGACATTTATGAAATTTTGATACTATTGGCATTTCATAGGTTAATTAAGTTATATCAGCGATTTTTTGTGTTTTCTGAGTTATTCCTTTAATTTTTAGATTTTTAGTCTGCTTTTATCTAAAAAGCAGTTGTTTTTAGAACTCTTTAGCGACGTATTACTATAATATAATATTTATAGATTACAGTCGAAGGCCTACATGATTAACCAAAAAAGAAGATGTACCTATTTGGTGATTTTTCTAGTGACTTTCTTGGGTGTGAATCTGTCTTTTTAGTTTACTCCTCTTTGTTTAAAACCAAAGCAAAGAGTACATTTACAATTTTGTCGGACAATATTACCAGTAAATTGTAAGTGTTTTTACCAAACAATCCTGCAAAAAAATCATAATTTATGAGTCCATAGTGCGCCCCACGTGCACGCATCATAAAGAGCCATAAAATTTATACCCTCACAGCTGATTTTTGTAGGATTGTTTGATAAAAATATTAATTTAATTGATCATAGTGTCAGACAAATTTTTGAAGGTACTCCAGACTTGGGAAATAAGTCACAATTTAAGTTGGAAAATAGATTTATTTGACGTTTCGAGTTCCACTTCGGAAATCAAAATCTTTTGATAACGATTTCCGAAGTGGTAGTCGAAACGTCAAATAAATCTGTGTATTTTCCAACTTGCATTATGGCTTATTTCCCAAGTAAAATAGTTTCAAAACATAATTTTAAAAACTTCTTCTTCTTCTTCTGATATTCGGCCTCTTGGCCTGTTCTTAACCGATTTTGAGTTTGTATTCGTAGCTGTGATGTTGACGGCCAGCTATCTCGCCACCTTTTAAAGGGCCTCTTTTAAAGGGTCTCTTGTCTGTGGCTTCGAGTCTCTGGCTATACTGGCTATTCTCTCGCTGTCCATTCTCGTCACGTGCTGATTCCACTCTCGTCTTCTCTGTCTTCCCCACCGTTCTATGTCTTGTATGTTACAGAGATCTCTTATTCTGTCGTTCGGTATTCTGTCTCTCGGTGTTTTCCCAGTTATTGATCTTAACGTTCTCATTTCTGATATTCTCAGTATCCTCTTGGTCTTGGTTTCAATTTTGAAAACAAAATTAAAAAATGCGAATGTGAAAATATGGATGGATCACGATAACAAGACCGTCTATAATTATAACATCCACTCGATCGAGAAAACCTAGAAAGCCTTATTGAGTATTAATTGATTGAACAATTACGGGAAATAAATCAAATAAAAAAGCGTATATTTATATTTAAAATAAAATGAACATATCAGTTTTTTCTCGACTTTCATCGTACTGTTATTTTATCCAAGCCCAATTTATAAAAGTTGATGCGATCACAATCATTCTTAGACCATTATTAGAGCTTGATTCTATCACTTAATTACGAATAATGGAAAGCTCATTTTCATGTCTCAAATACGAAGTAATTTCCTTTATGTTGATATATTTTCTATAGAATAATTATTGTAAGGTTCCATAAATCACGTCAATTTGTCGGCTTATTTGTCACGGCCAATATCGGGGGTTTTAGCCGATATGAAAAACGGTTACTTGTTAATATTAACGTCAAACACTTGTCCACGGCCGCCATCGATATAACATAATCCGAGGCGATGCTTTCCGTGCTTTTGTCTGAGCGTTTGCTGAGGCGATCAGGACAAAGCGCCTCATGCCGCTCACTCGACAACTGCTCCCGGCTTTTACGGTGTATTTTACTGCTTAACTTTGTGTACTGTGTATACCCCGACCCCTTTTCGGCGTCTCTTCACCCCCTCGGCATTGTTTGTCCGTCCCGTTCATCTTTTCCGGTCGACACTGACGAATACAGGAAACATGCTTAATGGCAAATCAAAATATTACCCCGGAAAATCCTGAATTTTCATAAAAAAGACTTGATTATACATGCATATAATCTCCCAACGTTTATGTCACCAGTTTAAGGGAAAGCTTCCAAATGGCTTATCTATATTTTAATATGAATTTTGCGGACAGTTTCAATACCAATTATTTTACATTTCGGAAATGTATTAGTATTGTCATGCACGAGTATTTGTTCACACAACCATTCTAATGAGTAGTTTTTTGTTTTAGGTTTAATAATGGACTTTCGTTAATATTATTAGAACATATGAACACAGGGCCTCGATTGTTGACCCTTCGCTTCGTTATCGAACGTTTTCGCTTCGTATACTAAACAGATACGAAACGAATACGTTCGATAACGAAGCGAAGGGTCAAAAATCGAGGCCCTGGAAGAAAATGTCATGACTCCATAATGTTAAACAATGGACAGCGCTAAGAAACATAGGAGACCTAATAATATATACTGCAAGGGATAGAGAAAAATTGTCAAACGTGATCGCGAACATCCATTAGTGGATTGCCTAAGAAGAAGAAGAATAATATTTAAATTTAATGTGTTAATTGTTTACATAAAAGTCAAATCTATAATTGCTACCAACAGTTCTTATTAACATTATCGTCAACATCATGAATTGAAATTGATAATATTATACTCTTTAAACATTGTTCAAAGTTCCGTATAAACTTTCACGTTCCAGGTTTACATCTTCTAAGGACATAAATAATGATTGAAAATTCATTGAGCTATAGAAGCGGTAATAATAAATAATTGTTTAACATTGTGGACTTGGTCGCTTTATCGTGTAAGGTAATAATTTTAATGTCCCATCCTATTTGCAGATCGCGAATAAAGCATTACACGAGCCAACAGCTAAGACACGTTTTAATTGCGAAACGCGGCTTGTCGGTATTTAAGTTGAGCCTTATATCAGAATTTGATTGGAAAACAGTCGAGCCAAGGGTGTGTTTGATGTATCGTGATGGCAGTAAGACATATTAATAGTTATTAGTCAAGTCTACGCGAGCGAAGGGCATGCTACATTACTATTGATTACGAGTTGTACAAACAGGCACGCGAAGAACCCCAATACCCGACAACACCCAACCCAACACCCAACGTTGCGCCAAATCTAAACGAACAAACGAGTAATTAACAATACTACTTTTAACGGCAGCCATAGTTGAATCGCGCAAATTTTCTTGGCGCCTTTTACGAAATGAAATTGTTCCCTGAATTACCTTCTCATTTCCCGATCTCTTCTGCTTTTCCCTTACTTTTAAGCTTTCAGACTAATACAGATCATTTAATTTTCATAATATATTTACATCGCGCAGCTGTTTCATGTTTACTAAGATGATTTGCTCCAAAGTTAAATTTTTGAGTTACGTATTAATTTCTAAACTCGTATCGCACTTAAACTGTTAATAAAATCGATCATCGTCGTTCTAAAGTTAAATTCTTTTAATTTAATTTCTTATTGATATTGATATCAGAGGTATTGGTTATTGTTTAAATATACAGGAAAATTGATATGGCATTGTTGCGTGTGCATCGTTTTTTAGTGTTAAATTTTATATAAACCGATAAATAAAATTAGATCATTGTTAAGCATTTCATCATTATATTATTCTATAGCCATTTGCTTCTGAGATTTTAGTTTTCTAATTATTACTGGTTATTACCAGTCCAGATTAGATTTAGAACTAATGAAACCCCTTGCACATCTTATATTGTAGGGGAGGAAAGTAACGTAAATGTGCAAACAGTCGAGCGCTTTGGGGACCTTTTGAGTTGTAAAGAGTAGGTTCTAAAAGCAAAAAAAGGTAAGTAAAGTTTTCCATTTTAGTGGGCTTTCCATT
Source organism: Diabrotica virgifera virgifera (assembly GCF_917563875.1). NCBI lineage: Eukaryota > Metazoa > Arthropoda > Insecta > Coleoptera > Chrysomelidae > Diabrotica > Diabrotica virgifera. The sequence continues at coordinate 113,383,155 of NC_065449.1, forward strand.
TTTAATTTAATTTTCCATTTCCAACAATCGTTTTTTCCGATTATAGCGCCACTTATCCATAATTCGAAGAAATGTTTCAAATAAAAGTTACTTATTTTTACGTAAGGAATCCGAATCTGCAATAACAATGGTGGCTCCTATTTAAAATTTTAAAGTAACCCCCCACCCCACCTCCGTGGGGGTCGTGTTTGGTGTCATTCGATAGATTTTTCAAACATATTGAATAAGTGTATTTTTGAACTTATACTGAAATGATGGCATCTCCTGAGGTAAAATGTTCCGGAAGTAAAATGAGCCTCCATTCGGATCTCCGGGTGAGGACTATCTCAGGGGGAACACCATTGCAGGTTAGAAAAATCAGGATAGGGTCTTGGAATCTTGGTAGTCTTACAGGTAAGAGTCTGGAGTTAGTGGATGCGCTCAAACGAAGAAGAGTTCAAATTGCTTGTATTCAAGAAACTAGGTGGAAAGGACAAAGGGCGAAAGAACTAGGTGATGGATATAAATTGTGGTATGTAGGGAGTAGTAACACTAGAAATGGAGTTGGTATAATTGCTGATAGTGAAATGAAAGATAACGTAGTAGATGTTGTAAGAACGAGTGATAGAATGATGTCAGTGAAATTTGTAATTGATAAAGAGGTATTGAATGTTGTGTGTGTGTATGCTCCTCAAACAGGTCTGGGTGAGAATGAAAGAAGAGCTTTCTATGATCAATTGGGAGACATACTGAGTGATATTCCAGCGGAGGAGAAAGTTATAATAGGAGGTGATTTCAATGCACATGTGGGCCAAGCCAAGACAGGATATGAAACAATACATGGGGGATTAGGCTTTGGAACTAGAAATGAAGCTGGAGATGACATGCTAGAATTAGCAACAGCATTGGATATGGCGATTGTTAACACATTCTTTAAAAAGAGAGAAACTCAACTTATTACCTACAAAAGTGGACAACATCAATCCCAAATAGACTACTTCATGATAAGGAAAGAAGACATACGTGAATGCAAGGACTGCAAGGTAATAGTTAGTGAGACAGTAAGCCAACAACATAAGCTGCTTGTTCTGGACATCGAAGTAAAAAGCGAAACTAAACAAAAATATCGGAGAGGACCACAAAAAATCAAGTGGTGGATGCTAAAAGATGAGAAGGAAGGTCTATTCAGGGAAAGAATAGTAGAAAAAATATGTTGGAACATGAAAGGAAGCCCTAACACAATTTGGAGAAAAATGGCCAATATTATTAGAGAGACGGCTATTGAAATACTTGGGAAAACGTCAGGAAAGAAGTTTGAAGATAAAGAGACTTGGTGGTGGTCAAATGAAGTACAAGGAAACATAAAAGAGAAGAGAAAATTATATAAAAAGTGGCAAGAAACCAGATCGGACATAGATCTTCAAAACTATATGGTCGCCAAAAAGGAAGCGAAAGTAGCAGTAGCAAAAGCTAAAGCAGAAGCGTATTCAAACCTATACGATCAACTTGATACCAGGGAAGGCGAAACGAAGATATATAAAATAGCCAAACAGAGAGCAAAGAAAGCAAAAGATTTTAATCAGATTAGATGTATCCGAGATGAAAATAATAAAATACTAGTTCACGAAAGGGATGTCAAAAAGAGATGGAGAAAGTACTTTGACAGCTTATTAAATGAAGAATTTGACAGACAGCCTGTAGAGTCAACGGAGACAGTAGCAGCAATGGTCACCAAAATAACCAACGAGGAAGTGGCTCAAGCGCTTCAAAAAATAAAGACAGGAAAAGCGGTAGGACCAGATGATATTCCTGGGGAAGTATGGAGAGCATTGGGAGAGACAGGAACAAGGTGGCTAGCAGGTCTATTTAATAGAATTATGGAAGTTGGACAAATGCCAGACGAATGGAGAAGCAGTATACTGGTACCTGTTTACAAAAACAAGGGAGATATACAACAATGTACAAACTACAGGGCTATAAAACTGCTTAGCCACACCATGAAAATATGGGAAAGAGTAATTGATAGACGGATACGTGAAGAAACCAAAATATCCGAGAATCAATTTGGCTTTATGCAGGGTAGATCAACAACAGATGCAATTTTCATTATAAGGCAGTTGATGGAAAAATACAGGAGTAAAGAAACAAACGCTCATATGGTATTCATTGATCTTGAGAAAGCATATGATAGAGTTCCTCGAGAGATTCTGTGGTGGGTACTCAATAAGAAAGGAGTCCCTGGTGAATATGTAAAGATTGTGAGGGATATGTATGAGGGAGTAACGACTAGTGTTAGGACAGGTGTGGGAGAGACTGATAAATTTCATGTGAAAGTAGGATTGCATCAAGGTTCTGTGCTTAGTCCGTATTTATTCTCATTAGTTTTGGACCAGATAACAGCGAAAATAAAGGGGAACATTCCATGGTGCTTAATGTATGCTGATGATGTCGTGTTAGTAGGAAATAGTGAAAGAGACTTAGAACAAAAACTGGAACAGTGGAGACAAGCTCTGGAGGAAAAAGGTTTAAAACTTAGTAGGACAAAAACAGAGTATTTGGAATGTTCATTTAAAGATGGAGCTACTACAAATAAAATGGTATCTTTGGATGGTGAAATGATTGTAAAAAGCAATAGTTTTAAGTACCTAGGATCGGTATTACAGAGTAATGGAGAAATAGATGGAGATGCATGCAGTAGAATTAGGGCTGGATGGATGAAGTGGAAAGAAGCGAGTGGTGTGTTGTGTGACAGAAAAATTCCAATGAAGCTGAAGGGAAAATTCTATAAAACAGCCATAAGACCAGCTATGATGTACGGAACTGAATGTTGGGCAGTGAAAAAGAAAGAGGAACAGCGAATGCATGTGGCGGAAATGAGAATGCTTAGATGGATGAGTGGAGTGACAAAGAAGGATAAAATTAGAAATGAGTATATTAGGGGAAGGCTAGGTGTGGCACCAATTGATGCCAAAATGAGAGAGCATAGGTTAAGATGGTTTGGTCATGTTCAACGTCGAGACGTTAACCACCCAATACGAAGAATAGCTGAAGTGCAGATTCCTGGAAGGAGTAGGAGAGGAAGACCAAAGAAGAGCTGGGGGGAGACGATAAGGCAGGACATGTTGGTAAAGGGGATTAACATTGATATGGCCCAAGATAGAATTGTGTGGAGAAATGCAATTAGGGAAGCCGACCCCGCATAGGGATAAGGCAAAGAGAATGATGATGATTGAATAAGTGTATTTTTCAATTTTTCGATCTGATGTTCATTTCGCGAAATATCGCGGAATTCGTATTTAAAATTTACCCCCCATCCCTCTCCGTGGGGAGTCGTGTTCGGTATCATTCGATAGATTTTTGACAAATATTAAGCATGTATTTTTTAGTTTTTAGATCTATTGTTCATTTCACGAAATATTCGCTTTTTTCTTGTGAAACTTTGTGACTCGCCCATTTCCTTAAGCCCAAATCGTCAGATTTTTTTTAAATATACACTGTTTTGCATGTATGTACTTAACTTACCTTATCTTAATTTGACGATTTCGAGTTTTTCTTAGGATAGATTTTTTCGGGCCCCCCTTAACGAACGCACCTGTGTTTAGAGCCAATATATGGTAGAGGTACATCTACAGAGTTACTGCAAAAATCCCCGCTTGGGCTCCCCTACCATTATGTATCTTTGAATGTTCAATATCGGTCCACGATCCGTACAAATATTCCTCCTTTCTTGTTTACAATTTTTATCTAATTCCTTTATTTTGAATTTCTTGTCTACTAAAGAAACATATATTTTCTTTTGCTGTCCACGACAAAAGCTTATTATTTAACTGGAATTTATTATCCTATTAAATAAAATACAACAGTCAACCCGGTATATGAACGTCATATTCATGTTTTATTCCATATTGTATCTTTGCATGCGATCAAATGAATATTTCTGTTTCAATTGTTTATTACAGTAATTTTGCATAGCTAATGTTTAGATAATTCGAATCGCACATGAAAAGTGAATTACTTTTCCATACAAAAATTGTTCTATATCATCGCTGTCGTCTTGAAATAGATCAAGATTTGTTTAAATGATTAGAGAAAATGATGAGCGTATTGATTTTAGACTCAATTCTTAAAAAGTATAATATTAGTCCAGGGTAATAAGGTTTTTTCCATGACACTTGAACAGCCAGGGTACTGAAGCGTTTTTTCGACAGGTAATATGTACCTAGAGCAAATTGTAACTATTTCCTGTGTAGGGTCTGGGGGCCATTTTTATTTATAAACAATTAAGTGTCAAAAAATGGCATTTTTCACTTTTTTTTTCAAATCAATGGAAAACAGGGAAACTTATGGTTGTTTTAGTACAAATATCTTCCAGATTATGGAAAATGTTTTAAAATGACGTATTACAAAGTTTGATATACTCATTTATTGTTAATATAATTGCGAAAAAAGTCCGGAATTGCAAAAAAAAATATTTTCGCAATAACTGTTGTAAAAATTAGTGTACAGCTTTGAAATTTTTGTCAAATAAGGGTTCTTTGGTGCTTAATATGTGATAAAAATTTCAAAGCGATTCATTTAATTGTTTAAATTTTATTCAAATTGTTTATCCCAGAGAGCATTTTTTTGCAATAACATAAGAGAAGAAAATGACGTTAGAACCATTCCACAGGTGTCAAATGAAGGAGCATGAGCTATATTTTCAACTTGGTTTAAAAAAAGTGAATAAACAATGCATTTATTAGTAATAGATAATTATGCAAAAGTATCGTAAATCTTGTTTTATAAGAAATTATACATATTTATTACAATTTTTTATCAATTATAATATAGATAACATTACTTGGTAGTTGTGCACTTAAAACAGGGTAAAAAAGTTAATTTTTTTGGAAAAAGTTATTCAAAAAGTTTATAAAGAAAAATTGACGATACTTTTGCATAATTATTTATTACTAACTAGCTGACCCGGCAGACTTCGTACTGCCTCAATAGATAAAAACAAACTGTTGTATACAATAAACTTAAAATTAACAAAAGGAATTCGTAATTAATAAACAAAAATGCTCGATGTGAATGAGGTTTTATTATTATTTTTAATTAATTACACATGATGTTTGAAATAATGAAGTTTAGTTAGAAGTAACAAAATAAAGTTTGTAGTGCAACAGTTACAATCTTAAATTTGTTTATCTTATAATGAATATAACAGCTTTATTATATCTACATTCAAAACAACCATCTATTTATTATTAGGTTCGGGGAGATTCCAAGTCTATAGGTGTTGATTAAATAAAATTAAATTCAATTAAAATTAAATAAAAAGTAAATGAAGTAAATTAAAATTAAATGAAATTGAATAAACGTAAATAAAAATAAAAAAAACTGAATAAAATTAAATACAAATAAATAAAATCATATTAACTTAAATACAATTAAATAAAGTTAAAAAAGAATTAAATAAAAATAATAAATAAATTAAAAAATAATAATAAAATTAAATAAAAGAAAATATAGTCTAATAAAAATAAATAAAATTTAATAAAATGAAATAAAATAAAATAAACAAAAATAAATAAAATACTTAAACTAAATAAAATTAAACAAAATGAATTAAAATTAAATAAAATTTTATAAAATAAACAAAAATAAATAAAATACTTAAACTAAATAAAATTAAACAAAATGAATTAAAATTAAATAAAATTTTATAATTTGCTGCTTGTTCTTTTCGTGTGCTCAGAATTTTTCTCCTGCTTACGGTTCCGTTTAGAGATATTTTTTGAAAATTTCGCAAAATTAAAAAATTCATATTTTGCCCAATTTGAGTCCCAAAGTTAAACTGTGCCACTTCTCTTCTATGAAATTTGTCGCTCGTTCTTCTTCTGTCCTCAGAATATTCCTACGGCTTGAGATATTGTATTTCGGACACCGATTGTGCTAGACAAAAAATTTTAGTACGGTTCTGCTCGGAATTCCTGCAAGGAGTCTACCTACTTAATTTCATATTTTTCACGTCATTATTGTGAGAGTTACGGCGTCATGGGCAACCCCCTAATGACATACGGGTATGAAATATAGACAGCAACCTACTCCCAGTACAGTCCAATATACCTGCAAAATTTCATAAAAATCGGTTAAGTCGTTTCGGAGGAGTATGGTAACAAACACTGCGACCGGCGAATTTTTATATAGATGTAAAATATTTAAATGGCTATTAAAAAATAACGGTCTGAGATAAAAAATTGAAAATTTAGGATTGTATGTATCTTTTGCTTCTACATCTCATAAAAATAGTAAAAAACGGTTTTTCCAAAAATTAAAAAAATATATCAGGGGGGGCAACACCCCTTATGACGTACGGGTATGAAACTCCATATTATCCTATTCCCAGACCGCTAGAATATACATTTAAAATTTCTTAAAAATCTGTTCAGTCGTTCTCGAGTTATAAATGGTGTAACTAACACAACCTCGACTTTCTTTTATATATATAGATGTAAAATATTTAAATGGCTATTAAAAAATAACGGTCTGAGATAAAAAATTGAAAATTTAGGATTGTATGTATCTTTTGCTTCTACATCTCATAAAAATAGTAAAAAACGGTTTTTCCAAAAATTAAAAAAATATATCAGGGGGGGCAACACCCCTTATGACGTACGGGTATGAAACTCCATATTATCCTATTCCCAGACCGCTAGAATATACATTTAAAATTTCATAAAAATCTGTTCAGTCGTTCTCGAGTTATAAATGGTGTAACTAACACAACCTCGACTTTCTTTTATATATATAGATGTAAAATATTTAAATGGCTATTAAAAAATAACGGTCTGAGATAAAAAATTGAAAATTTAGGATTGTATGTATCTTTTGCTTCTACATCTCATAAAAATAGTAAAAAACGGTTTTTCCAAAAATTAAAAAAATATATCAGGGGGGCAACACCCCTTATGACGTACGGGTATGAAACTCCATATTATCCTATTCCCAGACCGCTAGAATATACATGTAAAATTTCATAAAAATCTGTTCAGTCGTTCTCGAGTTATAAATGGTGTAACTAACACAACCTCGACTTTCTTTTATATATATAGATGTAAAATATTTAAATGGCTATTAAAAAATAACGGTCTGAGATAAAAAATTGAAAATTTAGGATTGTATGTATCTTTTGCTTCTACATCTCATAAAAATAGTAAAAAACGGTTTTTCCAAAAATTAAAAAAATATATCAGGGGGGGCAACACCCCTTATGACGTACGGGTATGAAACTCCATATTATCCTATTCCCAGACCGCTAGAATATACATTTAAAATTTCATAAAAATCTGTTCAGTCGTTCTCGAGTTATAAATGGTGTAACTAACACAACCTCGACTTTCTTTTATATATATAGATGTAAAATATTTAAATGGCTATTAAAAAATAACGGTCTGAGATAAAAAATTGAAAATTTAGGATTGTATGTATCTTTTGCTTCTACATCTCATAAAAATAGTAAAAAACGGTTTTTCCAAAAATTAAAAAAATATATCAGGGGGGGCAACACCCCTTATGACGTACGGGTATGAAACTCCATATTATCCTATTCCCAGACCGCTAGAATATACATGTAAAATTTCATAAAAATCTGTTCAGTCGTTCGCGAGTTATAAATGGTGTAACTAACACAACCTCGACTTTCTTTTATATATATAGATGTAAAATATTTAAATGGCTATTAAAAAATAACGGTCTGAGATAAAAAATTGAAAATTTAGGATTGTATGTATCTTTTGCTTCTACATCTCATAAAAATAGTAAAAAACGGTTTTTCCAAAAATTAAAAAAATATATCAGGGGGGGCAACACCCCTTATGACGTACGGGTATGAAACTCCATATTATCCTATTCCCAGACCGCTAGAATATACATTTAAAATTTCATAAAAATCTGTTCAGTCGTTCTCGAGTTATAAATGGTGTAACTAACACAACCTCGACTTTCTTTTATATATATAGATGTAAAATATTTAAATGGCTATTAAAAAATAACGGTCTGAGATAAAAAATTGAAAATTTAGGATTGTATGTATCTTTTGCTTCTACATCTCATAAAAATAGTAAAAAACGGTTTTTCCAAAAATTAAAAAAATATATCAGGGGGGGGCAACACCCCTTATGACGTACGGGTATGAAACTCCATATTATCCTATTCCCAGACCGCTAGAATATACATGTAAAATTTCATAAAAATCTGTTCAGTCGTTCTCGAGTTATAAATGGTGTAACTAACACAACCTCGACTTTCTTTTATATATATAGATGTAATATATTTAAATGGCTATTAAAAAATAACGGTCTGAGATAAAAATTGAAAATTTAGGATTGTATGTATCTTTTGCTTCTACATCTCATAAAAATAGTAAAAAACGGTTTTTCCAAAAATTAAAAAAATATATCAGGGGGGGCAACACCCCTTATAACGTACGGGTATGAAACTCCATATTATCCTATTCCCAGACCGCTAGAATATACATTTAAAATTTCATAAAAATCTGTTCAGTCGTTCTCGAGTTATAAATGGTGTAACTAACACAACCTCGACTTTCTTTTATATATATATATAGATGTAAAATATTTAAATGGCTATTAAAAAATAACGGTCTGAGATAAAAAATTGAAAATTTAGGATTGTATGTATCTTTTGCTTCTACATCTCATAAAAATAGTAAAAAACGGTTTTTCCAAAAATTAAAAAAATATATCAGGGGGGGCAACACCCCTTATGACGTACGGGTATGAAACTCCATATTATCCTATTCCCAGACCGCTAGAATATACATGTAAAATTTCATAAAAATCCGTTCAGTCGTTCTCGAGTTATAAATGGTGTAACTAACACAACCTCGACTTTCTTTTATATATATAGATGTAAAATATTTAAATGGCTATTAAAAAATAACGGTCTGAGATAAAAAATTGAAAATTTAGGATTGTATGTATCTTTTGCTTCTACATCTCATAAAAATAGTAAAAAACGGTTTTTCCAAAAATTAAAAAAATATATCAGGGGGGGCAACACCCCTTATGACGTACGGGTATGAAACTCCATATTATCCTATTCCCAGACCGCTAGAATATACATGTAAAATTTCATAAAAATCTGTTCAGTCGTTCTCGAGTTATAAATGGTGTAACTAACACAACCTCGACTTTCTTTTATATATATAGATGTAAAATATTTAAATGGCTATTAAAAAATAACGGTCTGAGATAAAAAATTGAAAATTTAGGATTGTATGTATCTTTTGCTTCTACATCTCATAAAAATAGTAAAAAACGGTTTTTCCAAAAATTAAAAAATATATCAGGGGGGGCAACACCCCTTATGACGTACGGGTATGAAACTCCATATTATCCTATTCCCAGACCGCTAGAATATACATTTAAAATTTCATAAAAATCTGTTCAGTCGTTCTCGAGTTATAAATGGTGTAACTAACACAACCTCGACTTTCTTTTATATATATAGATGTAAAATATTTAAATGGCTATTAAAAAATAACGGTCTGAGATAAAAAATTGAAAATTTAGGATTGTATGTATCTTTTGCTTCTACATCTCATAAAAATAGTAAAAAACGGTTTTTCCAAAAATTAAAAAAATATATCAGGGGGGGCAACACCCCTTATGACGTACGGGTATGAAACTCCATATTATCCTATTCCCAGACCGCTAGAATATACATGTAAAATTTCATAAAAATCTGTTCAGTCGTTCTCGAGTTATAAATGGTGTAACTAACACAACCTCGACTTTCTTTTATATATATATAGATGTAAAATATTTAAATGGCTATTAAAAAATAACGGTCTGAGATAAAAAATTGAAAATTTAGGATTGTATGTATCTTTTGCTTCTACATCTCATAAAAATAGTAAAAAACGGTTTTTCCAAAAATTAAAAAAATATATCAGGGGGGGCAACACCCCTTATGACGTACGGGTATGAAACTCCATATTATCCTATTCCCAGACCGCTAGAATATACATTTAAAATTTCATAAAAATCTGTTCAGTCGTTCTCGAGTTATAAATGGTGTAACTAACACAACCTCGACTTTCTTTTATATATATAGATGTAATATATTTAAATGGCTATTAAAAAATAACGGTCTGAGATAAAAAATTGAAAATTTAGGATTGTATGTATCTTTTGCTTCTACATCTCATAAAAATAGTAAAAAACGGTTTTTCCAAAAATTAAAAAAATATATCAGGGGGGGCAACACCCCTTATGACGTACGGGTATGAAACTCCATATTATCCTATTCCCAGACCGCTAGAATATACATTTAAAATTTCATAAAAATCTGTCAGTCGTTCTCGAGTTATAAATGGTGTAACTAACACAACCTCGACTTTCTTTTATATATATATAGATGTAAAATATTTAAATGGCTATTAAAAAATAACGGTCTGAGATAAAAAATTGAAAATTTAGGATTGTATGTATCTTTTGCTTCTACATCTCATAAAAATAGTAAAAAACGGTTTTTCCAAAAATTAAAAAAATATATCAGGGGGGGCAACACCCCTTATGACGTACGGGTATGAAACTCCATATTATCCTATTCCCAGACCGCTAGAATATACATGTAAAATTTCATAAAAATCCGTTCAGTCGTTCTCGAGTTATAAATGGTGTAACTAACACAACCTCGACTTTCTTTTATATATATAGATGTAAAATATTTAAATGGCTATTAAAAAATAACGGTCTGAGATAAAAAATTGAAAATTTAGGATTGTATGTATCTTTTGCTTCTACATCTCATAAAAATAGTAAAAAACGGTTTTTCCAAAAATTAAAAAAATATATCAGGGGGGGCAACACCCCTTATGACGTACGGGTATGAAACTCCATATTATCCTATTCCCAGACCGCTAGAATATACATGTAAAATTTCATAAAAATCTGTTCAGTCGTTCTCGAGTTATAAATGGTGTAACTAACACAACCTCGACTTTCTTTTATATATATAGATGTAAAATATTTAAATGGCTATTAAAAAATAACGGTCTGAGATAAAAAATTGAAAATTTAGGATTGTATGTATCTTTTGCTTCTACATCTCATAAAAATAGTAAAAAACGGTTTTTCCAAAAATTAAAAAAATATATCAGGGGGGGCAACACCCCTTATGACGTACGGGTATGAAACTCCATATTATCCTATTCCCAGACCGCTAGAATATACATGTAAAATTTCATAAAAATCTGTTCAGTCGTTCTCGAGTTATAAATGGTGTAACTAACACAACCTCGACTTTCTTTTATATATATAGATGTAAAATATTTAAATGGCTATTAAAAAATAACGGTCTGAGATAAAAAATTGAAAATTTAGGATTGTATGTATCTTTTGCTTCTACATCTCATAAAAATAGTAAAAAACGGTTTTTCCAACAATTAAAAAAATATATCAAGGGGGGCAACACCCCTTATGACGTACGGGTATGAAACTCCATATTATCCTATTCCCAGACCGCTAGAATATACATGTAAAATTTCATAAAAATCTGTTCAGTCGTTCTCGAGTTATAAATGGTGTAACTAACACAACCTCGACTTTCTTTTATATATATAGATGTAAAATATTTAAATGGCTATTAAAAAATAACGGTCTGAGATAAAAAATTGAAAATTTAGGATTGTATGTATCTTTTGCTTCTACATCTCATAAAAATAGTAAAAAACGGTTTTTCCAAAAATTAAAAAAATATATCAGGGGGGGCAACACCCCTTATGACGTACGGGTATGAAACTCCATATTATCCTATTCCCAGACCGCTAGAATATACATTTAAAATTTCATAAAAATCTGTTCAGTCGTTCTCGAGTTATAAATGGTGTAACTAACACAACCTCGACTTTCTTTTATATATATAGATGTAAAATATTTAAATGGCTATTAAAAAATAACGGTCTGAGATAAAAAATTGAAAATTTAGGATTGTATGTATCTTTTGCTTCTACATCTCATAAAAATAGTAAAAAACGGTTTTTCCAAAAATTAAAAAAATATATCAGGGGGGGCAACACCCCTTATGACGTACGGGTATGAAACTCCATATTATCCTATTCCCAGACCGCTAGAATATACATGTAAAATTTCATAAAAATCTGTTCAGTCGTTCTCGAGTTATAAATGGTGTAACTAACACAACCTCGACTTTCTTTTATATATATAGATGTAAAATATTTAAATGGCTATTAAAAAATAACGGTCTGAGATAAAAAATTGAAAATTTAGGATTGTATGTATCTTTTGCTTCTACATCTCATAAAAATAGTAAAAAACGGTTTTTCCAAAAATTAAAAAAATATATCAGGGGGGCAACACCCCTTATGACGTACGGGTATGAAACTCCATATTATCCTATTCCCAGACCGCTAGAATATACATTTAAAATTTCATAAAAATCTGTTCAGTCGTTCTCGAGTTATAAATGGTGTAACTAACACAACCTCGACTTTCTTTTATATATATAGATGTAAAATATTTAAATGGCTATTAAAAAATAACGGTCTGAGATAAAAAATTGAAAATTTAGGATTGTATGTATCTTTTGCTTCTACATCTCATAAAAATAGTAAAAAACGGTTTTTCCAAAAATTAAAAAAATATATCAGGGGGGGCAACACCCCTTATGACGTACGGGTATGAAACTCCATATTATCCTATTACCAGACCGCTAGAATATACATGTAAAATTTCATAAAAATCTGTTCAGTCGTTCTCGAGTTATAAATGGTGTAACTAACACAACCTCGACTTTCTTTTATATATATAGATGTAAAATATTTAAATGGCTATTAAAAAATAACGGTCTGAGATAAAAAATTGAAAATTTAGGATTGTATGTATCTTTTGCTTCTACATCTCATAAAAATAGTAAAAAACGGTTTTTCCAAAAATTAAAAAAATATATCAGGGGGGGCAACACCCCTTATGACGTACGGGTATGAAACTCCATATTATCCTATTCCCAGACCGCTAGAATATACATTTAAAATTTCATAAAAATCTGTTCAGTCGTTCTCGAGTTATAAATGGTGTAACTAACACAACCTCGACTTTCTTTTATATATATAGATGTAAAATATTTAAATGGCTATTAAAAAATAACGGTCTGAGATAAAAAATTGAAAATTTAGGATTGTATGTATCTTTTGCTTCTACATCTCATAAAAATAGTAAAAAACGGTTTTTCCAAAAATTAAAAAAATATATCAGGGGGGGCAACACCCCTTATGACGTACGGGTATGAAACTCCATATTATCCTATTCCCAGACCGCTAGAATATACATGTAAAATTTCATAAAAATCTGTTCAGTCGTTCTCGAGTTATAAATGGTGTAACTAACACAACCTCGACTTTCTTTTATATATATAGATGTAAAATATTTAAATGGCTATTAAAAAATAACGGTCTGAGATAAAAAATTGAAAATTTAGGATTGTATGTATCTTTTGCTTCTACATCTCATAAAAATAGTAAAAAACGGTTTTTCCAAAAATTAAAAAAATATATCAGGGGGGGCAACACCCCTTATGACGTACGGGTATGAAACTCCATATTATCCTATTCCCAGACCGCTAGAATATACATTTAAAATTTCATAAAAATCTGTTCAGTCGTTCTCGAGTTATAAATGGTGTAACTAACACAACCTCGACTTTCTTTTATATATATAGATGTAAAATATTTAAATGGCTATTAAAAAATAACGGTCTGAGATAAAAAATTGAAAATTTAGGATTGTATGTATCTTTTGCTTCTACATCTCATAAAAATAGTAAAAAACGGTTTTTCCAAAAATTAAAAAAATATATCAGGGGGGGCAACACCCCTTATGACGTACGGGTATGAAACTCCATATTATCCTATTCCCAGACCGCTAGAATATACATGTAAAATTTCATAAAAATCTGTTCAGTCGTTCTCGAGTTATAAATGGTGTAACTAACACAACCTCGACTTTCTTTTATATATATAGATGTAAAATATTTAAATGGCTATTAAAAAATAACGGTCTGAGATAAAAAATTGAAAATTTAGGATTGTATGTATCTTTTGCTTCTACATCTCATAAAAATAGTAAAAAACGGTTTTTCCAAAAATTAAAAAAATATATCAGGGGGGGCAACACCCCTTATGACGTACGGGTATGAAACTCCATATTATCCTATTCCCAGACCGCTAGAATATACATGTAAAATTTCATAAAAATCTGTTCAGTCGTTCTCGAGTTATAAATGGTGTAACTAACACAACCTCGACTTTCTTTTATATATATAGATGTAAAATATTTAAATGGCTATTAAAAAATAACGGTCTGAGATAAAAAATTGAAAATTTAGGATTGTATGTATCTTTTGCTTCTACATCTCATAAAAATAGTAAAAAACGGTTTTTCCAAAAATTAAAAAAATATATCAGGGGGGGCAACACCCCTTATGACGTACGGGTATGAAACTCCATATTATCCTATTCCCAGACCGCTAGAATATACATGTAAAATTTCATAAGAATCTGTTCAGTCGTTCTCGAGTTATAAATGGTGTAACTAACACAACCTCGACTTTCTTTTATATATATAGATGTAAAATATTTAAATGGCTATTAAAAAATAACGGTCTGAGATAAAAAATTGAAAATTTAGGATTGTATGTATCTTTTGCTTCTACATCTCATAAAAATAGTAAAAAACGGTTTTTCTAACAATTAAAAAAATATATCAAGGGGGGCAACACCCCTTATGACGTACGGGTATGAAACTCCATATTATCCTATTCCCAGACCGCTAGAATATACATGTAAAATTTCATAAAAATCTGTTCAGTCGTTCTCGAGTTATAAATGGTGTAACTAACACAACCTCGACTTTCTTTTATATATATAGATGTAAAATATTTAAATGGCTATTAAAAAATAACGGTCTGAGATAAAAAATTGAAAATTTAGGATTGTATGTATCTTTTGCTTCTACATCTCATAAAAATAGTAAAAAACGGTTTTTCCAAAAATTAAAAAAATATATCAGGGGGGGCAACACCCCTTATGGCGTACGGGTATGAAACTCCATATTATCCTATTCCCAGACCGCTAGAATATACATGTAAAATTTCATAAAAATCTGTTCAGTCGTTCTCGAGTTATAAATGGTGTAACTAACACAACCTCGACTTTCTTTTATATATATAGATGTAAAATATTTAAATGGCTATTAAAAAATAACGGTCTGAGATAAAAAATTGAAAATTTAGGATTGTATGTATCTTTTGCTTCTACATCTCATAAAAATAGTAAAAAACGGTTTTTCCAAAAATTAAAAAAATATATCAGGGGGGGCAACACCCCTTATGACGTACGGGTATGAAACTCCATATTATCCTATTCCCAGACCGCTAGAATATACATGTAAAATTTCATAAAAATCTGTTCAGTCGTTCTCGAGTTATAAATGGTGTAACTAACACAACCTCGACTTTCTTTTATATATATAGATGTAAAATATTTAAATGGCTATTAAAAAATAACGGTCTGAGATAAAAAATTGAAAATTTAGGATTGTATGTATCTTTTGCTTCTACATCTCATAAAAATAGTAAAAAACGGTTTTTCCAAAAATTAAAAAAATATATCAGGGGGGGCAACACCCCTTATGACGTACGGGTATGAAACTCCATATTATCCTATTCCCAGACCGCTAGAATATACATGTAAAATTTCATAAAAATCTGTTCAGTCGTTCTCGAGTTATAAATGGTGTAACTAACACAACCTCGACTTTCTTTTATATATATAGATGTAAAATATTTAAATGGCTATTAAAAAATAACGGTCTGAGATAAAAAATTGAAAATTTAGGATTGTATGTATCTTTTGCTTCTACATCTCATAAAAATAGTAAAAAACGGTTTTTCCAAAAATTAAAAAAATATATCAGGGGGGCAACACCCCTTATGACGTACGGGTATGAAACTCCATATTATCCTATTCCCAGACCGCTAGAATATACATGTAAAATTTTAAAAATCTGTTCAGTCGTTCTCGAGTTATAAATGGTGTAACTAACACAACCTCGACTTTCTTTTATATATATAGATGTAAAATATTTAAATGGCTATTAAAAAATAACGGTCTGAGATAAAAAATTGAAAATTTAGGATTGTATGTATCTTTTGCTTCTACATCTCATAAAAATAGTAAAAAACGGTTTTTCCAAAAAATAAAAGAATATATCAAGGGGGGCAACACCCCTTATGACGTACGGGTATGAAACTCCATATTATCCTATTCCCAGACCGCTAGAATATACATGTAAAATTTCATAAAAATCTGTTCAGTCGTTCTCGAGTTATAAATGGTGTAACTAACACAACCTCGACTTTCTTTTATATATATAGATGTAAAATATTTAAATGGCTATTAAAAAATAACGGTCTGAGATAAAAAATTGAAAATTTAGGATTGTATGTATCTTTTGCTTCTACATCTCATAAAAATAGTAAAAAACGGTTTTTCCAAAAATTAAAAAAATATATCAGGGGGGGCAACACCCCTTATGACGTACGGGTATGAAACTCCATATTATCCTATTCCCAGACCGCTAGAATATACATGTAAAATTTCATAAAAATCTGTTCAGTCGTTCTCGAGTTATAAATGGTGTAACTAACACAACCTCGACTTTCTTTTATATATATAGATGTAAAATATTTAAATGGCTATTAAAAAATAACGGTCTGAGATAAAAAATTGAAAATTTAGGATTGTATGTATCTTTTGCTTCTACATCTCATAAAAATAGTAAAAAACGGTTTTTCCAAAAATTAAAAAAATATATCAGGGGGGCAACACCCCTTATGACGTACGGGTATGAAACTCCATATTATCCTATTCCCAGACCGCTAGAATATACATTTAAAATTTCATAAAAATCTGTTCAGTCGTTCTCGAGTTATAAATGGTGTAACTAACACAACCTCGACTTTCTTTTATATATATAGATGTAAAATATTTAAATGGCTATTAAAAAATAACGGTCTGAGATAAAAAATTGAAAATTTAGGATTGTATGTATCTTTTGCTTCTACATCTCATAAAAATAGTAAAAAACGGTTTTTCCAAAAATTAAAAAAATATATCAGGGGGGCAACACCCCTTATGACGTACGGGTATGAAACTCCATATTATCCTATTCCCAGACCGCTAGAATATACATGTAAAATTTCATAAAAATCTGTTCAGTCGTTCTCGAGTTATAAATGGTGTAACTAACACAACCTCGACTTTCTTTTATATATATAGATGTAAAATATTTAAATGGCTATTAAAAAATAACGGTCTGAGATAAAAAATTGAAAATTTAGGATTGTATGTATCTTTTGCTTCTACATCTCATAAAAATAGTAAAAAACGGTTTTTCCAAAAATTAAAAAAATATATCAGGGGGGGCAACACCCCTTATGACGTACGGGTATGAAACTCCATATTATCCTATTCCCAGACCGCTAGAATATACATTTAAAATTTCATAAAAATCTGTTCAGTCGTTCTCGAGTTATAAATGGTGTAACTAACACAACCTCGACTTTCTTTTATATATATAGATGTAAAATATTTAAATGGCTATTAAAAAATAACGGTCTGAGATAAAAAATTGAAAATTTAGGATTGTATGTATCTTTTGCTTCTACATCTCATAAAAATAGTAAAAAACGGTTTTTCCAAAAATTAAAAAAATATATCAGGGGGGGCAACACCCCTTATGACGTACGGGTATGAAACTCCATATTATCCTATTCCCAGACCGCTAGAATATACATGTAAAATTTCATAAAAATCTGTTCAGTCGTTCTCGAGTTATAAATGGTGTAACTAACACAACCTCGACTTTCTTTTATATATATAGATGTAAAATATTTAAATGGCTATTAAAAAATAACGGTCTGAGATAAAAAATTGAAAATTTAGGATTGTATGTATCTTTTGCTTCTACATCTCATAAAAATAGTAAAAAACGGTTTTTCCAAAAATTAAAAAAATATATCAGGGGGGGGCAACACCCCTTATGACGTACGGGTATGAAACTCCATATTATCCTATTCCCAGACCGCTAGAATATACATGTAAAATTTCATAAAAATCTGTTCAGTCGTTCTCGAGTTATAAATGGTGTAACTAACACAACCTCGACTTTCTTTTATATATATAGATAAATGCATTTTTTATTCACTTTTTTAAACCATGTTGATAATGTAGCTCATGCTCTTTCATTTGACACCTGTGGAATGGTTCTAAGGTCATTTTTTTCTGACTTATGTTATTGCAAAAAAAATGCTCTCTGGGATAAACAATTTGAATAAAATTTAAACAATTGAATGAATCGCTTTGAAATTTTTATCATAGATTGATCACCAAAGAACCCTCATTTGACAAAAATTTCAAAGCTGTACACTAATTTTTACAACAGTTATTGAGAAAATATTTTTTTTTGGAATTCCGACCTTTTTTCGCAATTATATTAACAATAAATAAGTATATAGTATATCAAACTTTGTAATACGTCATTTTAAAGCTTTTTCCATAATATCGAAGATATTTGTACTAAAAAAATCATAAGTTTCACTGCTTTCCGTTGATTTGAAAAAAAACTATAAGTATTACCTGTCGAAAAAACGCTTCAGTACCCTGGCTGCTGAAGTGTCACGAACAGGGTATATTTTTGTCTTATTACCCTGGCCTATATGTTTGAATTAAAGTTTCTAGGTATTCTTTGGGTAATCTTATAGTCTAGGCGCCAAATAAAGGTCACCGTGTCCTTTTCAATTCTTATGGACAAACTCAACGGTTTCTTATGGATTTTTGGCTGCTGATTACGAATTTCGAGGGTGGATTTCGATCTGAGTGGTCAAAAAATTGTTATAAACAATTTAATTGTTTATAAGGCTCTGGCTCATAAACTAAAAGAGATAAAAAACGTTTCAAATAAAATTTGTTCCTTAATAAAAAACGAAGAAAAAATCGTTTACTAAACTTAAATCCAACAATTATTAGAACTCAAGATATGTAAAATTAGTGCACTTGCAAATTGCAAAATAAGTATTTTCGAAACTTTATCGACCGTAACTCGGTTTCTACGCATTCAAATGAGCCTTAGGAGGTCTTATTTTAAAGCTTAATTAATAGGCTTCTAAACAAAGTTTGTTAAATTACTTTATCTTCATTTCTTTTAAAGTTATACCCGTTTGAAGTTATAATTTTCTTAAAAAAATTGCACATTAATTTGTTTATTAGAGTTACAAACATTTATACTTTAATTAACAATAATGATAGAAGAACTAAAAAGGAACATTTTGAGCTTACGAAAATGTTCGTAAGTTTATTTTTAGCCAAGATATCGATATTTTGGCTACGAATTTCGTCACTTACTTGAGTGTGAGCCGATCTTGCGCCTCATAGCGCGACATTAAAATATCGATATCTTGGCCAAAAATTAGCTTACGAACATTTTCATAAGCTCAAATTGTTCCTTTTGAGTTGTTCTATCATGATTGTTAATTAAAGTATAAATGTTTATAGCTGAAACTTGCTTGAAACCCTTATAAACAAATTAATGTCCTATTTTTTTAAGAAAATTATAACTTCAAACGGTCATAACTTTAAAAGAAATGAAGATAAAGTAATTTAACAAACTTTGTTTGGAAGCCTATTAATTAAGCTTTAAAATGAGACCAATTCCAAGGCTCATTTGCATGCTAATTTGCATGCTCATTTGCTTTCTAAGCTTCGAAAAATACTTATTTTGCAATTATCGTGGTTCTAATTGTTGAATTTAAGTTTATTAAATGTTTTTTGTCGTTTTTTGTTAAGGAACAAATGTTATTTGAAACATTTTTTTATCTCTTTTAGTTTATGAGCCAGAGCACAATTTTTTGACCACTCGGATCGAAATCCACCCTCGAAATTCGTAATCGGCAACCAAAAATCCATAAGAAACCGTTGAGTTTGTCCATCAGAATTGAAAAGGACACGGTGACCCCTCTGGCGCCTAGACTAATAATGGAAAAAGTCCCAGTGGTTGGCTGTGTACCATAGTTTAAAAAAATACAAAGAAGTGATCCACTTCTTGTGTAATTGATATATTATTTAAAACTTAAAATATCCATAAGGATTTCATAATTTTTCAAAACGTTTTTGGTCTTATCCATCATCAGTAGGTACTTGAACATTTGCAAAAAGATACTTAACAAAACGGTTCAAAAACCTTTGGTTTAATTATAATATAATTTAATATAATTTAATTACGTATAAAACACTATTTCAACTTAAAAGTTAATGACGTAATGTCGATAATTATGGATTTTAACGAAAAAAAACATACTGAGCCTTTATGAGAAGATGGTAACCACGTCTGAGTCAAATCAAAGTTAGCTCACAAGTTTGGTTTGGCGTGATAGCTGTCAGAACATTAAAAACAGACAACTGGCTCTCAGAATAACAAAAGAGGAGTACAAGAAATAACTAAAATATACAGTGACTTTAACCATGTTTCAGGTAACTAGTGTCGATTCACATTAGCCCAGGGAGACAAAAATCATCACGTACCTTACCCTAAAAGTCGCTACATATTATCATGCACGTAGCGTTTCCAGCACGTAGAGTTTAGTTTCCGAAAAATATGATTTAATGGTTTTAAATATGATAAATTAACACTGTCTGGAACGTATCCTATCGGACACCTTACGTTTCCGTTCAGTAAAATCATATTTTTAGATAGAGCCCTGCACTTATTAACTGAGCTACTCTGGAAATGCATACACTCTACGCCGCTGGAAATATCTGCATAATGTTTTCTGTAAAACATTTTTTGTTAGATTTGACTTTTTTGAGCGAATAGTTACAACTAGTGCGTATTACACGAGCTTTATAGAATGTAGGAAATATTCACGATACCATAAATAACAATATAAACCGTCTTTTGTCATGATTCGATGTTATTTTGATATCCTGGCGGTTAAAAATTGGACAACCTACAAAAAATAGATTACAACCTTCAACTCTAGATTACAACGCAAATTGGCATAACACAATATAAATGTAAATATAGGTTCTATATGTAAATATCGACTACATTGCATTTTTTTTTCGGTTTTGTCATTGTTAATGTAATTATTCTTTCGTGTTTTTTCACTCAATACGCGAACAGAATTTTTTGCTCTCAATTAAATTTATATTTCAAATAGTACATCAAAATTCTTGCGATCGATATATTCAAATCTACATTTTATCATGCACAAACGAAATAATAAAAACTATTACAAGACGAAAAGGAAATATCCGTATTTTTAATTTAATAAAAAGGAGATTTTGTTGTGTTGAACTGTTTTGATTTATTGAGTAAAATTTATAACATTATTACGTCTACATATATAATAACCGATGACTAATTCTATAGCTTACATTCAATCTGAATAAAACTCAAATTGTTTAAGGCCAAGGAAAATATTCTACCTATATGAATCAAACATCTCCATACAGAGAAACTTAGTAATTGCAAACTTAGCAAACGAATCAAGCAATACATAGTTCACATTCAGTTTTAGCAGATTAACCAGTATGTGTGTGTGTGTGTTTAGATGTATGACCTTGGTTTGAACCAATTGGCCAGAATTTTTAATTAAACAATTAACCAGTAGACAAAGCAAATTTCCCATACTAATAGTAAGACCAATAGAAAAAGATTTATCTATAAATCCTGTAGATCTTCCCAACCTTACTACAGAGAGATTTTTTAAAAGCACAAAAAAATTAAGGTGCTTCTAATTATAGGCTATTGATTATGTTCAAAATAAAAGAGCTAAAAGGAACAACAACTTTAATGCGATTTTATTGTCTCATATGGTCAATAGACCTCTATATTTGAAAAAACCGCGGAGTGCTACCATTTAAATAGGTGCGTTTTTGAGAAAGGGGCGAATTAGTTCCTAGGCTCAGGGTGAATTAGGGTGAGTTCTATGCACTTTTGGTACAAACACGTCTACAGGAAAATTGTTCCAGGTTAAATTTTCTATCGAAATATCACATTTTAGAGTCAAAAATATTTTTTTTTACAAAAATATATTCAAAAGAAAAGCAAGAAAAAAACACCAAAGAAAGCTTTGCTTCAGCGAAAAATAACCTCCATCCTTTCTCTTTAAAATGAAGTTTGGTAGAAGTCTCTAGGATTTATAGTTTTCGAAATACGATTTTTCAAAGTTCGCCGCTCACAGCATTTTAGGGCCATTTTCCCCATTATTTCGCATCAAAGTTCGCCGCTCACAGCATTTTAAGGCCATTTTCTCCATTATTTCGCAAACATTGTTCTGTAACTTTTTTCTACGCATTTCTAGGTAGATGTAATAGTACATTTATTAGAAATAAAAATCAATTACCTTTAAAATGGTCAATTGTATTAGGCTGTTCGACTATTTTTAAGCAAGTTATGCTTTTTCAAGGTTTTATACTTTTGATGATTTTTGATATTTTTTATGATCATTGTTTAAATTTCTTATTATGACTTTTTTTCTTGTACATTTAAATATATAGATTGTGCAATAAGAAAAGCTTATTTTCTTTACTTTAAAATGGTTTATTGCAAAAAATTATAGGACTATTTTTAAACAAGATATCCGTAGAATATCCAAGGGTATCCGTAATTTCAGAATAATTTTAAATTTTTTTATTTTTTTCAATTAGAAGAATATAGTTGAATATTATAACATAATTTTTAATTCCAAACAACGTTTCTTAATAACACTTATCGATATTGTGAAATATAAAGGTACTTCACTCTTACGCTTATTTAGGAGCGAAATTCATATTTTTTAACATACCTCGTACATTATTGATAAAATTTTATATCTGATGATTGTATCTCCAGGTTTTGGATTATCTAGAGCATTTTATAAAGAATAAGTTTTTTTCATAAGTTAATAATAAAAAAGTTCTCATATGGTTCCAGCTTACCTGTGGCATGTGTATATATCTTGTTTAAAAATAGTCCTAAAAGTTCCTACAATAAACCATTTTAAAGTAACCTAAACCATTTCCTACAATATACTTAAATATACAATAAAAAAGTTATAATGAGAAATTTAAAAATAATCGAAAAATATATCAAAAATCATTAAAAGTATACAATTTTCAAAAACCATATCTTGCTTAAAGATAGTCATACAGTCATACACAATAGACCATTTTAAAGGTAATTGACTTTTCTTCCTACTAATGTACCATTGCATATACCTAGAGCTGCGTAGAAAAAAGTTACAGAACAATGTTTGCGAAGTAACAAGGAAAATGGGTCAAAATTGTTGTGAGTAGCGAAGTTTGAAAAACCATATTTTGGAAACTATAAATTATAGAGACTTCTACCAATCACAATTTTCAAGAGGAAGGATGGTATTTTTTTTCTGTAAAGCAATGCCTATACCTATATCCCCATTGGAAAAAGTTATGGGGCAAAAAACAAAATTGCTATCTTTCTTGTTGTTTTCTTGCTTTTCTTTTGAATATATTTTTGCAAAACAAAATATTTTTCACTTTGAAATGTGATATTTCAATAGTAAATTTAACCTGTAACAATTTTCATGTATACGTGTTTGTACCAAAAGTGCATAAAACTCACCCTAATTCGCCCTGTGCCTAGGGACTAATTCACCCCTTTCTCAAAAACGCACCCCTTTAAATGGTAGCACTCCGCGGTTTTTTCATATCTAGAGGTCCATTGACTATATTAAACAATAAAACCCGTTAACGTTGTAGTTCCTTTCTATAACACATAATTAATAGCCTATTATACGTGAAAAAGCAGATCTCAAACCGAAAAACTGAGAGTTTGATATATGAATTTGGGAAAAAATATCCATTGGAGGTTTTACCATATTATATGAGACATTCAGTAAATGTACCATTATGTAGTAGATAACGTATTTTGGACACCATGGGGGAACGAGTGGAAGAGGAGTTACGTCTTCCTGGCAGAGTTATCTGCGTATCTGTGTTTATTTATTCCCACCAAGGATTTTGAATGGTTTTTGAAAGTTTGGAGGTACACATACAGTGTGTCAATTTGAAAAGGTACCACCCTGTATTATTTGGTCCCTATAAAAATTCTAAAAATATGCAAAAACACGTCAAATTTATTTGTGAGGGGAACATTTTGTAGACCAGGTTGATGTAACTAAATTACATCAACCCTCTAGCGGGTACGGGCTCTAAGGTCGTTTAACTATCTTTTTAAAAATACCACATACCTACATTATAATTACTTCTTTTAAGCGCTTTTGGAAAAATCAAGTAAAACTGTAAAGTAATCAAGTATCGAGTTTAAAACTTCAACATTTTTTTGAAGAATTAAAATCCAAATTGCACTTTTTTGGAGTATTTTGAGTATTTTTTTGAATACTTTTGGAAAAATCATGTAAAACTCTAAAGATATTAAGTATCGAGTTCAGAACTTCAAAATTTTTTGGAGAATTGAGTCCAAGATTTTTCCAAAAGTACTAAAAAGAAATATAATGTATGTGATATTTTTGAAAAGGTAGTTGAACGACCTTTAAAACCAACCCCCCTTAGCTAATTGAAGAATGTAAATACACTTTTGCGCGGTATTGTTGGTTTTTGTTATAAAGATTATTTCATTCATAGGAGATTCTTACAGAAATAAAAATTAAAGTAATAATTTTTGATATCCCGTCGTCAAGCATTTCGTGAGATGCGCTTCGTTACTATACAAAAAATGAACATTCAGTGACATTAATCACAATTAATGTTTTACAACTTGTCACAGAAAACACCAAGAAAGACGTTTAGCAAATATTCAGGTGAAGATATGAACAAAAAATGAGTTAAAATGATTTAAAAATACAGTTTTGTTTATGAAATAATCTCAGCGAATTACCCTCGATCTCTAAAATTAATATCGACTTGTTGATAGTCCAAGTAATGAAGCTTCAAATAGAACAAAACCTCGCACTTTTACAGAATGGATCGATTTACTTGAACATTTGAAAATAAGTAGTGGATAGTCCAAGGATCAAAATCTATATGATGCCGAAAAGCACTTTTACCATGGGGGTGGTTGCCACCCCATGTCGGGGGCGGAAATTTTTTATTATATTTTGACTACAAAAGTTGATAAAAACATTTATTCTAAGCAAAAAACATTATATACATTTTATTGATAAAATTAATAGTTTTCGATTTATTCGCTGTCGAAAATGTTTTTAATAAGTTTCCTGCTAATAACTCAAAAAGTTTTCGTTTTATCAAAACTCTTTTTTGTAGAAACAAATATTGCTTAACAAAAATGTACCTTTTGCAAAAATAAACAAAACCGTTTTTTTATTTTCTTTAAGACCAATAGTATAACTCTCGAGCTATACTCTATATGTTAGCTCTTCTTCGTCAAATGCTAAATATTGTAGTTTTAAAGTAAAAAAGACGGAAAAACTATGCATTTTTCGAGGATAACTTGTTTACACTAATTTAAAGTAATTAAAAATATTTATCTCCAGAAATAAAAGAAAAGTCTCTAGATCAAAATTAAGTGACTTATAATGAAAAGTATGTCAGTCCTTATTTTTTGCAGCGAAAAAATTATCGTAAACAACCCCCTAATCACCACCCTAATCAAAATTAGTCATTGACCTTATTTAGTCTTCTTTAGTTATGTATTGTTAATAGGTTCTAGACAAGTCACCACGGCGTTAAATGAAACATGTAGAATAATGACCGGTTGCATGAAGCCTACCCCTCTCCCCTACTGTACCGGGCAGCTGGATTCGCATCACCAGACGACCGTAGATGCGCCTCACAATATGTGGAGAAGTTCAGGCAAACTTTCGATAAAAGGCACCAATTATACGGGTTTGACGAACCGCCAGGAACCAGCCGACTTAAATCAAGGAAAAGGATTATGAGAAATGTCAGCGTCGAACCACCCGAACTGTTCCCCCTACATCCAGAACGGCCTAATGGAATGAACCTGGACTGGAGAACCTGGCGGACACTCAACCGCATACGCACAGGTGTTGCCCCTGCAAAACAGAACCTCATTAAATGGGGCATCAAGACGCACTTTGTGAATGTGGGGAAATACAGAACGTGGAGCACCTGAGAGTATGCAGACTTTTCCCATCACAGTGCACCCTCGATGATTTGTGGCTCGCAAATACAAAGGGTGTAGACGTGGCCCGATATTGAGCAGAAAAACTGTAGTCGGATCCAGACACGAAAAAGTAAATAGGTTCTAGAAGTTTGACCTGCTTTGAATGACTAGTTTTAAAAAAAAAATGGAGTTAAAAACGAATAACGACTTTTTGTAGCTTGGTAAAAAATGCCCTTTTCTTCAAAATAGAAAGATTACCATCAGAGATACGAAAAAATGTTTCAATATAAATCTGTAGCTTATTTAATTTCCAAGAACTTGGTTTGCAAAAATTTTTTCTACGACAAAAATTGAGTGAGCTATTGACAATTAAAACTTGTAATAACATGCAAAAACCACCTTTACCAACCCTTTCAAGGTCACCACTTTTTGCGACTGAGGACTTTAAAAGGATTTAATATTAATAGACTTATAGATCTTGTAAAAATCTACAAAATTCTTTTTTGGCAAACTTTCTAAGATAAAAAATAAAAAAGTTACGGTTAAAAATTTAATATATTTTTTTATTGAAAAAAAAGGAGAAATCCAATTGGAAGCATAATAATGTAAGTTAGCGGAGTTTTTAGTCATTGGCTTTATTCATGTATTACTAATAGATTCTAGAAGTTTGACTGGCTTAGGATTAGTTTTTAAAAAACTGGAATGTTTTTTAAAACTGGAGCGAATAACAAATTATTGTAGTTTGGTAAAACATTTTCTTCAGAATAGAAAGATTAGCATCAGAGATACGAAAAAATATTTCAAAATAAAATTGTAGGTTATTTAATTCCCAAAAACTTGGTTTGAAAACATTTTTTCTACTGCAAAAATTGAGTTAATCGTAAATGAGTATATCGAAGACATTAATTTTTTCGATATAAACACTTTCGATAGCGAATAAATCGAAAACTATTAATTTTATCAAAAAAAAATGTATAAAACATTTGTTGCTTAGAATGAATGTTTTTATCAACTTTTACGGTCAAAATATAATAAAAAATTTCCACCCCCGAGATGGGGTGGCAACCACCCCCATGGTAAAAGCGCCTTTCGGGATCATATAGATTTTGATCCTTGGACTATCCACTACTTATTCTCAAATTTTCAAAATCGATCCATTCTGTAAAAATTGCGAGGTGAAAAGCTTCGGTTCCTGGACTAGTTCTCTCGTACCACTTTGGCATAATTTCACTTTCTTTCATGTCGTGACATTAAAACTGTCAAAGTGTCGCTCGGGAATCATATCGATAATTTTAGAGCTTTCGTGCAATTACTACTGATTATTTCCTTCATAGGAGATTCTGACCAATAGAAAGCTACAGAAATAAAAGTTAAAGTGATAATTTTTGATAATATTCCGTCGTCAAGAATTACGTCCGATGCCCTTCGTTATTATGCAAAAATGAACATTCAATGACATTAATGATAATTATGTTTTACAAATTGTCATAGAGAACACCAAGAAATACGTTTAGCAAATATTCAGGTGAAGATATCAATAAAATATTAGTTAAAATGATTTAAAAATAAAGTTTTATTCATGAAATAATCTCAGCGAATTTAACCGTTTGTCACATGATTTAGATTTCAGTCAATCAGATGCCGTAATTCAAAAAGTAGTGACACCGTGCAAGTCGTCAACACCTGTATCATGGTCAACACCGCACAAGTCGCTCTGATTATTATCAGTACGTGAGTTTTACTGCTGAAAAGTCTAGTATCCAAGAAGTTTCTATAGAAGGAAAATAACTTAAGCGGTGTTTACTAACGGTATTTTTTTTTAACTTAGGCGGTGTTTCAAAAAGTAGTTTTTTTCGTCTTCTGTAAAGTTGGTAAAAATGACTTATGCGGTGTTGTTAGCTAAGGGACGATATCGATAATTTTAGAGCTCTCGTGCAATAATTACTACTGATTATTTCATTCATAGGAGATTCTGACCAATAGAAAGCTACAAAAATAAAAATTAAACTGATAATTTTTGATAATATCCCGTCGTCAAGTATATTACGTCAGATGCCCTTCGTTGCTACGAAAAAATACATTCAGTGACATTAATAACAATTAATGTTTTAAAAATTATAAAAGTGATGACTTTCAACCGTCAAATATTTATAACAACTGTGTGTTTAATTGTACTAATTTGTACTTACATAAATAAATTACAATAAAATTTTGGTTTTGAAAAGTTTTATTCATGAAATAATCGCAACAAATTTCACTCAATCTCTAAAATTATTATCGAATTTTTGCCCTCGTGACACTTTGACATAATTTCACTCCCCGTGAAATAAAACTGTCAAAGTGTCACTCGGGAAAAATTCGATAATTTTAGAGCTCTTGTGCAATTACTACTGATTATTTCATTCATAGGAGATTCTGACCAATAGAAAGCTATAGAAATCTAAATTAAATTGATAATTTTTGATAATTTCCCGTCGTCAAGTATATTACGTCAGATGCCCTTCGTTGCTATCAAAAAATACATTCAGTGACATTAATGACAATGTTTTAAAAATTATAAAAGTGATGACTTTCAACCGTAAAATATTTATACAAACTGTGTGTTTAATTGTACTAATTTGTACTTACATAAATAAATTACAATAAAATTTTGGTTTTTAACAGTTTTATTCATGAAAGAAATTATCGCAACAAATTGCACTCGATCTCTAAAATTAATATAGAATTTTTGCCCTCGTGGCACTTTGACATAATTTCACTCGCCTTCGGCTCGTGAAATTAAAACTGTCAAAGTGTCACTCGGAAAAAATTCAATAATTTTAGAGCTCTTGTGCAATTACTACTGATAATTTCGTTAAGTTTACATTCGAGTAGAAAGTAACTTTAATAATTAATTGCATTAAACCTTCATTGAGTAGATCTTTTAGTTCAGATCAGATGTATCATGATTAAGCAATTTGCGTTATATTGCCATAGGACATAGGATATATAGTATTTTCTATTCTATTACAGTTTGAAAAGCAATAACGTGCGAAATAAAGTTCTTTTCTAGTGCATCCTATACATAATTACAAAAAGGCACTGCAGAAATAGTGAGAATATTTCACGGTTTTCTGCTTAATTGAGATCATTTGTTATTAACTCAAAGAAGTATATAATTTGTTCGGATTTTTGTTTTCTTTAGACTTTAACATATCGGAATGATTGATTGCTTATAATAACATTATTATTACAACGAGAGAGATAGGTATATCACACAATAATTTATACGACGGGGAGCAAATATAACAAAATCAACCATTGAGTGATGGTCTGTAATAACTACGTGGATGTTAAATAATCGTTGTTGAGGTCTGACCGTAATCTTTTATACAGTTGAATTTTATCAATTAAGCTCCTCATTCGTACTTTAATGGTGCCCCTATAGCATACAATCTAAAGTCTGTCCGGTGATCCAATATACAATTATTTAATGTGCCTGGTAGAATTATGTTCCTCTTCTCAACGTCGGCATTACAATTAAACATATAATTTCGTTGGTTCTAGCGTTCATTTATTTTCCTTTTATTTCTTTATTGCTAGGTATATCAATAAATTATATTTTCGATATAAAATATAATTATTCTGCCTGTATCATAATTCAGCTTTGTGTATTCGTACGGAATTTATTTTGTTTCTTACCTTTATTAAATATTTTTATATACAGGTTGTTTCATTAAGAATTGTCCATATAGTAACTGTAGAAACCTTAGCACAAAATACGAAGATTTTACCTAAAACACTTAAATAAAAAATATTCCTCCTTACCGAGATACATAATGTTTTATTACAATATTCTAAAATTATTTTAGCCCATTGTTTTAACACCTTCCAATATTTTTTGTTCAAACTTGATAAACAGTTTACACATGTTAGAATATTTTACCTATTCCGCTGTTACCAGAGGCACGTGTAGGGATATATACTTTCTTCCCCCCTTTTTTTCCCCACACAATCTACGCCGCTGTCGTGATAATCATTTCAGTAATCTTTGTTTATTCTTCTTACTTTTTACGTAAATATCATCCTGTTGTCTCAATGCGATAGAGTAGACTAAGTAGTTTTCAAGTTATTTGCGTTTAAAGGTAAGGGATTCAATAAGATTATGTATTTTAAACGCATAATCTTATTGAATGTTGTTTAAAATACTTACGTAATCTTATTGAATCCATTATATTTAAACGCAAATAACTTGAACACCAGTTACACTATCGCATTGAGACAAAAAGGTGAAATAAAAAGTAACGAAGAATAAAACATGCTGAAATGATTATTACGACAGTGGCGTAGATTGCGAGGGGGAAAGGGGAAAAAGGAAGTAGATATCCCTACAGCAGAAAATTATCTTGTACACTAGTTAAAGTATCCTAATAAGTGTAAACTGTTTGTCAAGTTTAAACAAAAATTACTGGAAGGTGTTAAAACAATGGGCTAAAATCATTTTAGAATATTTTTGTAATAAAACACTCTGTATTTCGGTAAGGAGAAATATTTTAATTTAAGTGTTTTAGGTTAAATCTTCCTATTTTTGCTAAGATTGCTCCAATTATTTTATGGACAATTCTTAATGAAACATCCTGTATATTTTATTCTAACTATTCTTTCTAATATGCTATTTCTAACTTATTACGGAGTAAGAAGAATCTGGAGAAGAAAAAAAATCAAACACCAGTGAGCAATCCTTCTACTATTTTACTATTCTACCGATGCGATCGCGATCCTTCTGAAATTTTAACCAAGTATTGGTCATGAACTAAAATAACGCTATAATTTTAATTTTTCTACCTTTTCTGGTTGTGAAATAGCCAAAAATTGCCTTGTAATCTATTTTGTCTTATAAACTATTGCCATGCAGTAATTTCTTTATAGCACTTATTTCTTTTAGTTCATACTATAATTACTATGATATAGTATACTGAACAGAAATTGTGAATTTTATTTCAGATAATTTCTTAGTACCAAATCATGGTGGTCATCCATTTGAGAACAGTTACAGGAAATCCGCCATTTTGAATTTATAAGATGTTGAAAGTTAATAAATTTTTTTTGCATATTTTAAGAGTGCATTTCTTAAGCCAAAAGAATGCAGAACCTTATAAATAAATAAATAAAAAATAATAAATTCCAAAATAAATATTTTTTTTGGAAATTGACAGATAATAAAGGCTCGTTAATGTTAACAATAGTCTTAAATTTTACGTAATCCAGAATTCTCTACATTTTTTACTATCGAGAAAAGTCAAATATCAAAGTCAAATTGGAAAGCTAATAAAATGACGATGACGTACCACATGTTTAGTAGAAAAACAACACTAAGGTACCGTAAATTTAATCATCTAAATCATCTGAGTTATCCAACTTTTCTCATTTCTAAATGAACAATTCACAATCAACAAATTTTTTATTGCTTTAGGTTGTTCTATTTTCACAAAAATCATGTTAAGATACTTTTTATCTTATTTTATTATTGTTGCCACAACACTATTAGAGATAATTAACATCCAACAGCCAATTTATATAAATAATTTTTTTTAATACTAATGCTTACACTATATCTCTCTAATTAGTGTGGCATTAACCATTTATGCAAATAATTAACGGAATTGGCCATATATTACACGTACTTGTAATTATTATTTATAATTTATTTATATGTAATTATACTAATATTTAATTTTAATATGGTGTTATTGGAATATTTTATTTAAAAATAACTTTTTAGAGCATATTTAATACATTGATGGACACAATCTTAAAATTAAGCGTTATGCCTAATATAGCATAATATATCTGGTATCTAAGAAAGTAAACAAATCAGTTGTATATTTTCAAACTATACCAGACTGAATACGTTGCGAGGGTAAAACAAAAGTATAAAACGATTAGTATCATTAACGTACATGCGCCCACTGAAGATAAAGATCTAGAAACCAAAACAGAGTTCTAAGCACCCTGATAGGGATGTACATAGAAATGCGATCATACTTAAAATTGTTTTTCCATTTTGATTTAAAACATCTCGTTTTCAAAACAAGATTTTCAAAGAATTATTACTGAATAATGTTCAGAGCACATTATCTGGCTCTAACTGATATAGACGAGGGAATACTTATCAATGGACAACGACTGAACAAGATATGCGAATGACACTGTCATTTTTGTAGACATTTTTCTAGACTAGAAGGTCTTATACCTACATATCGTTCAGTCTACCCTTCTGTACGGAATCCCAGTCTGGTTCGGGGTACTAAGATACCAAAAGTACAGGGATATGATAACAAGAGCGCAGCGTAAACCTCTGTTGAAAGTCACCAGTGCATATAAAACTACTTCTACCAAGGCCTTGCAGGTGATAGCGGGCGAGCCCCCCATTCACCTATTAGCCAAGGAACGCCAATTATTATACGAAAACGGCAATGGTCACGTACCGGAAGTAAGATCAATCGCACGCGTGCGGATCATAGAAGACTGGCAAAGGGAATGGGAGGCAGAGCACACGAAAGCCCAGTGGACTAAGAGGCTGATCCCAGATGTTGGGACGTGGTACGACTGCAAGTTTAGGCGTGTCAATTATTATTTTACCCAATTTCTAACAGGACATGGATCCTTCAGAGCATTCACTTTCGCAATCGGGAAATCAAACGATGACACGTGTCAAACCTGCCACGTGAGGGAGGATGCGGAACATTGTATTTTTAGATGCAATGTTTTCGCCCGTGAGCAGGGCACCCTGCGAAATAGGCTAGGCGACTTTGGACCTGATAATTTTCTGCGAATAGCGACTAGCAGTAAGAGCAACTTTGAAACCATTATTGATATTGTAACAAAAATAATGAAGCGTAAGTCCCTAATGGAAAGGTTGGAGCAAAATGGCTGAGGTGGGTCACTCCAGGCCATTACAAAACGTAAAAAAATGCAAAAAAAATAAAAAAAATATATGTATATGTGTACGTATGTGTGTATGTGTATGTATATATGCGTGTATGAAATATATGTATATAAAAAATATATATATGTATATATTTAAAAAAATTATTATGGTGGTCCAATACAAATTTTCAACACCTTAATTCTCTTTACTAAAGACAATTTTCTCTTCCTCTTGAGAGGAATCCTTGATCCAGGACCATAGATACGATAATGCCTCTAGCTAAGTTTCTCCGCTGCTCTGGTGAAACTTTTTGAGCCAGGACCTAGTCCACAAGCGTTTGCCGCTTTTAGGCAGGTGCTTTGGGTCCAGTTATTCAAACTTAAGATACAGACTTCCTGCTATGTGCCTGCCGCTTCTAGGCAAGCATAATAGGATTTCTTAACACGTAAGATATCTCCAGACATCCTTTTTAGACTGCGCGGAATATCCCCATGTTTCGTTCATCCACTGAACACGTTCAGGGATATTCCGGGTCGGAAGAGGGGGTGGTTTTAGTTGGTAGGCGGCTGGTTATGGGGGGCACGCGGGACACATGGGTCATACTCTGGTCTCTGTGCCTTGGCGTGTTCTCCTCTCCTGTCCGAGTCCAACAGTACTAGGGACATCTTCCCTAGTCAGCTAAGAGCGTTCCACCTCAGTCCAAAAAAAAAAAAAAAAAAAAAAAAAAAAAAAAAGACTAGAAGGTCTGCAGACGCTTGTCTGCAGGGTAGCAGAAGTAAGTAGGAGGTATGTGTTTGATTTTAACATAAAAAATTGAAGTGCATAATTATAAGCATAAGCAAAAATAGAATAACACCGAGACAATTATTAGTTAACCAACAACCTATATCACAAATCACAAACTTTTGCTATTTGGGTGCAAATTTGAACGAACAGTGGGAACACTCAAAGGAAATTATGATAAGAATCGGGAAGGCAATATCAGCTTTCGTAAAAATGTCACGATATAAAATTAAAAATAAAAGTTCTTTTATTTTGGACCTTAACGAAAGCATCGTTTAAGAGACTCAAACAATTTGAAATATGGTGCTTTAGAGGCATGTTGAGTATTCCCTGGATAGAGAAAGTTACTACCGAAAAAGTTCTACGCAGAATGGGAAAAGAGCGCGAAATAGTAGTAGTAGTCTCCCGTTTATACCGCTGACGCGGCTTTGGGATTATAGCAGGGTAGTCTGCTATATCTAGGACCTACGGTATACAAGGAAGGTAACAGGTCCAGTGCTACGCTTCAACCGCCTATTATTACTCTGGCTTCACCCAAGGTACTCATTTTATTCAGGCTGAGTCGACCTGCCTATAGACATTTTAAAAATGTCTAGTTGTTCTTGCCGGCGCGGCGGTGGGATTTGAACCCCAGTCTACCAGCATGCGAGGCAAGCATACTACCGCGTGCACTACGCCGGCCCTAGTAATAGTCATATCGATAAAATATCACAAACTGGATTGCCTGGGCCATATAATGCATAATAAACAACGATACGACCTATTTCGGACCATTCTTAAAATTAAGGTCCATAGAAAAAGAGGTCCAGAAAGAAGAAGAATATCCTGGCTTCATAATCTAAGAAAAAAGTTTACTTATAACTACCGGGCAGCAGTCAACAAACCATTTAAGTGTCCAACATCCGTAACAGATAGGCACCATAAGAAAAAGAAACCTTCTTGATTGAGAATAAACCTTAATTTAGGGATATGTTGCTACTGGGAACTAACTTTATCTTTTCTAGAT
The DNA here is from genome assembly GCF_917563875.1 of Diabrotica virgifera virgifera. Taxonomy (NCBI): domain Eukaryota; kingdom Metazoa; phylum Arthropoda; class Insecta; order Coleoptera; family Chrysomelidae; genus Diabrotica; species Diabrotica virgifera. The sequence continues at coordinate 113,418,040 of NC_065449.1, forward strand.
ATTTTTTATCTTTTACTAGAATTTAAAAAGGTTAATTTTTAAACCAATTTTGTTTTAAGGGGCTATCCTACTGTAAAAGTACAAAATTCATATACTTTTTTGGGAATTTCTAAAATAAAAAGTACTATACCAATTGTTTTGAAAATTTGCATTATAAAAAGAAGTACATGTAAAACAATTTTCATAAAAACATATTGAAAATTAAACGATTTATGCGCCATCTACTGGCACCGTTAAAATAAAAACATAGCTCCACTGCTGCAGTGATTGGGACTAATAGAGATCCTGAAACATAAAATTTCAAAGTTATTATTGAAATATTGAAGTTATTTTCTATACCATCAACTAGGGGTTTTTCGATCGGATAAAAAATGTCAATTTGGCGGTCTTTGAAACTGAAAATGTTTTAGCTAATTTTAAAAAAAAATTCATCACTTCGTCATTTTTCCAAATTTTAATATTTTTCAAAAATCCTAGTTGATGGTATAGGAATAACCTATATTTCAATAATCACCAAATTTTATGTTTCAGGATCTCTATTAGTCCCAATCACTGTAGCAGTGGGGCCATATTTTTATTTTCACGGTGTCAGTAGATGGCGCATAAATCGTTTGGTTTTCAAAATTTTTTTATGAAAATTGTTTTACATGAATTTCTTTGTGGTAGTAAATTCTCGTACAAATTTTCAAGGCAATTGGTACAGTGTTTTTTATTTTAGAAATTCCCAAAAAAAGTATATGAATTTCGTACTGCTACACCAGGATAGCCCCTTAAGCCGTGTTTAGTATACATAGCAAGCAACTCTTGGAGTTCTTTGATATTATCGAAAATCAGGACGATGCCGTCAGCAATACAAAATAAGTATTACTGTCGATTATTATGACTTTCTACAACTTTTTTACACATTTTCAACTAATTAGAATGAGTGTAATCGAAGAGCTCTTAACATGTGGGTGATACGATACCTAATGATTTTCAAAATAATTTAATTTGAAGCATGGAACTAGTGTTATTTTGAAAAAATTAGGTACAGATTGTAGAAAACATTCATCTTTCAAATCTCTGTTTTGAACAAAACATTAATCTTTACCACGAAACTTCTGACAATGGTCACACAGTAAACTATGCTTTTGAGGGAGTTTACAAAATTAAACCCCTATCCCTCGATTTTTAATCACGACCATCTCCGATAAATAATTACAAAAAATTGAAACCATATTTCATGTATGATTTGAGCGTTATCGAAAGGACAGGTTACGAATTACTTCTCCCAGATAGTATTTTGTTGTTGTGTGTCGGCTACCACACAGTCCGTTACGAAAAAAGGGCGTAATCGCAAATACAGATCGAAAAGATCCATTATTCCATCTCTCATTAATCAAACTGGCCCATGCGTAAATTTAAAAATCTCGTTAACGAAATAACTCTTGCGTTGTATTTATTGTGAATATAAATTCTGTATGGATGGGTGATGCGAGAGGGTTGGTTTGTGTTTTTAAAAAATCCAAGGGCCACAGACCCTGCTCTCTTTCCAATACTAATCCAATCAATTTTTTGTCGTGTTTATGTACGGGGTGATGAAACAAAGCATATAACAGTGTTATACTCGTAATGCTCTTTATTTTCAGCTACTGTAACTTAACAGGGGTCCGCTTCCAAGTACGAACTTACTTTTTTCGATGAATCTCATTTATTTGTCAATAATTTTCTATATAAAATAAACTAAAATCTAAATAAAAAAAACTAAAAAAAACTTGATTGAAAACTTAGTTTTTTGCTAGCAGTTGCCGCTAGGACATCCCTGCTATTTCGTTCGTTGCAATCCGCGACTGCACGGCGGGGTTTGTCTTAGTAGGGTCAGAGAGAGCAGCATATGTGCCTCCTGATGAGTGACTAATAAGTTTCGAAACCGGTAGAGGTGCTTGCTGCACTCTCTGATTGAACTGGAATAATGATGCGGCTGTGGTTTCCTGTTGCAACGAAATTGAAAATGGTTATTCATTTTTAAAATCTAAATATTTTTCTATATCACGGATAACATCTACTTTTGATCACAATTCTTTTTGTCAGTATTTTATTGATTTATTTTTTATTATTAAAAACAGCATTGTAACGTTACAATGTGGTAGCCATATTGTCTATTAGCACATCGATGTGATATTAGATATGTTCAAGGGTTTTTACCCAAGATCAGAGGCATAGCCCTGAATCAATTTTAAATTTAATATGTTGTTTGTCAACAATTGCTCTTCTAAAGGGTTTTTATACCTATAAGACGAAGCTCTGATGATGGCATTTGCTATGCCGAAAGTACTTAGCTGATTTTAATATATACTTTACACACTATCAGTTTTTGAAAACATACACCTGTTGCCGTTTTGACTTATATAGAAGTGTGCACGAGTCATACAGTCTTTTTCTATTTGTTAAATAAAGTTTTATCTGCAGGGGCTCTAGTCTGTTGCCATATACGTCTGAAGTTTATTTTTTTAGAAATTAATTCCCTAATAATTAATTTATGATAGTTTTTAAATTTTATTCTGATTGACATTACCGGTGTATTTTTCAAAGCAGCGGTTTGTATGTTTTCAGTTAGTATCTTTACTTTCTCATCGAACTGTTCTTTTAACCCATCTTAGGTGAATTTCCCTGCCCTTTTGTATTATCATATCATATAAGATCAGAACTATGGGTGAATAATCTGAGATCGTATTCCATGCATCCTCAATTGGTATGTAATTCATAGAAATATTTATAGTTATGAAAAAGTCTATTAGATCTGATATTTTGTTAGGACCAGTTGGCCAGTATGGCCCCTGTGAATATCATCACCATCATAGAGCATTACAATATTTAGGGATTATAACTAACACCGTGGCGTTAAAAGTCCTATTCTTATATCATGTATATGTCATTTATAACTTGCTGTGTGTCTTTGTAGCTGCCGTGATTCTTTTCCATTTCTTTCTGTCCTTGCACTGAAGTTTCCAATCGTTAACATTCATTGCTCTGATATGTTTTTCTATCCAGCCATCAGGTCTTCCCCTACACCTGGGCCATAATGGTGTCCAGTGAGTTATCGTTCTCAACATATATGAGTGTGAGAGTATCTGTATATATGTCCTATCGATTCTAAGCGAAGAGATTTTATGTATCTGACTATATTTTGTTCCTTTAATTCCACTTCAATTTCGGCATTTGTTTTCATTCCTAATTCTACCTCTCTTCTTACATTGAGAGCCAGTATAGGTCTCATTATTTTTCTTTCAAATTTCAGAAAGCTATCTTCCTCTTTTCTTTTAATTGTCGTTGTTTCCATCTCACAATACGTAACAACAGGTCTTATTAAGGTCCTATAGATTCATCTTTGTTCTGATATTTAGAATCTTGCTTCTCAGCAGATTTCTATTCATTCCATATATTTTTTGACTTTCAGAATAGAATTCTTTCCTCTGTTCTCTCTTTTCCGGTTTTCTCTATTGTTATTCCTAAGTACATTTGAGTCTGGGAATCTTTACCTGTGCGTCATCATTTAGAACATACGAAATAAGTCGATGATAAGTCGGAAATCGAAATTTACTAAACGCAACAGCAAGTGACAGTAAGTGACTTGCTGTTGCGTTTAGTAAATTTCAATTTCCGACTTATCATCTACTTATTTCGTATGCTTTAAATGATGACGCACGGGTTATGATTCCCGGACTCAACTGTAGGTAAAGGTGGATATAGTTTCAAATTTATGGTTCTGTGTTACTAGATATTTCTGAGTTGTTGTGTCGTCTTTCTCTATCGTCATGTATTTTGTTTTGTGCTGGTTTATCTCTAGCCCTTTGCTTCCTTATTTAATTTCTCAATTGCTCTTATAAGTGTTATCTTCGTCTTTGTTATGATGACTAGGTCATCTGCATATGCTATTACTTGAAGTTGATCTGTAATAATGTTTTTGTTTGTAAAGTTTGTCCTCTTTACTATTGCTTCCAATATCAGATCAAACAGTGTCGGGGAGATAGAGTCACCTTGTGTCATACCTTTATTTACTTTGGACTCCTTAGAAGTTGTTCCGTTGAAACTGATCTTTGCTGTGGTGTTCTTTAGGCTCACTGTTAGCATGTCTTAATTTTTCTGGGATTTCAAGATGCTTTACCCCTTCCATCATTTTCGTCCCATTAATTGTATCAAAAGCGCTTTGAAATCTATGAATATTACGTGCATTTCTCTGTTGCATTCTCATCATTTTTGAATTAGTTGCTCTACTGTATATGTATGAAATTAATTGTCAATCTCCTCAGTCTGAACATTCTCCTAATATTCGTTCAGCGCATGATTTACATAACATGTTTAGTATGTTTGCTAGAATTGTAAATGTGGAGTTAATAAGGTGCTCTGTAATCCTGCACTCCTCCCGATCTCGTTTTTGATAGATAGGTATAGTCGCCTCGGAAATCGGTTGGACAATTTAAACCGAATATAACAAAATTCAGTTTAGCAACATTGTGTGAGTACCAAGTTCAATAGAACCGTAATTTAGTTCAGACGAATGAATATATTTTTTACCAACAAAAATGAGATATTTTAAACAAATAGCGTTTTAAAAATGATATGCAGAATAATTTTGAATTCTATATTGTTAATAAAATTGCTTTTTTTGTCCTTAAAAGTAGAAAAAAGTATACTTATTCTTGCTTAATATTTTATCCTTAACAATTTTAACTGTGCAAGTCGACTACTAATGGCTAATTTTTATGATTAATGATGTTAAACTATAGGCAAGCTCTTATCTTTAAAGCGGCCGTATTGAATTACTTAAACATTTATACCGAACATTGTTAAGGCCATTTTTGCGCATTCTGACAAAGTTCCGTTTCTACTATACTATAATACCTCTGTTCAAATCATCTGGTAATGTGTTGATATAGTTTTACATATCTATTAATTCTCTACACGCATTTAGCAGTTATCTTCCTTTCGTTGTTGTAATCCTAGAGACTTAAGCTTTTTACGTTGAAATCGCCTCCAATGATAAAGTTTTTTTGGTATAAGGTCAAAAATATCCATTCACTGAAATTGTTATTCTTGTGGAATTACTTCCCGATGTCTATCAGCCGAATTAATTTAGTAGGATCGATATAAAATATATTTAATAATAAAAACTGAATAATGGAGAGGTTTGAGGCAGAGAGAAAATATCTTTTTGCGATCCTCGTGTGTTTATATTTTGTGAATTAGACAAAACAGAATTCCATTAGACGGGCGCACCGGTAGCAGAGATTTCTCCAGCATGTTCGAAATGTACCTCGAAGGTAATTGAATAGTAACTAAGAAGACGACGGGCGTGCTACTAATAAATTGTACCTAATCTACATTTACATATCTCTATTGTCATAGGATAGCAAGAGTAGGATAGTTTAATTAGTTCATAAGTTTGTAGGTTTCCTCGATTTTAGTGTTTCTGGCTCTCGCTCTGTCGACGTCGCTGTCTTTCTCTCACTTCCCAAGTTTATCCAATCAATAGAAACGCCCAAGTTTAGTAAAGTTTAACGTTTGTTATATAAACAATGTGCACCTATACCATGCAATAACAACGGAACAGGTTATTTATCTTATACTCATGTAAGGGGCAACTTTGACTCTAAACCCAAACAATTCTCACACTTCGCGAATTTGATATTTATGTTGCCGGTTTTGTTGTTGTTGCTTGCTCAAAAGATATTATTATATTAGTTTGGTGCAAGATGGTGGATGAGCTTTAATTTAACCACAACATTTTGTACGTATGTCAAACAATAAAACGAGTACGTTGTATTCTCGAGAAACAATTCAGTTCCTTACGTACAAAATAAAGAAGTATTTGTTAACCAATACGAAGTTAATAGATCCGATGTATGAGGAAAAAAGTTTGTAGACTATTTAAAAACAAACGATACAGAACAGATGAATAGACTAGACAGAATGATAACAAACGAAATATGCAAATTAAATATGAATAGGGGAGCGAACGACGCGTAGTAACAGAGCAAGTAAATTGTAGATTTTAAAGAGGTCGTTTCACCGATCACACAAAACATTTACTTCTTCTTCTTCAGGTGCCATCTCCGCTACGGAGGTTGGCAATCATCATAGATATTTTAATTTTTGAGGCAGTAGCTCTAAATAGTTGTTTTGAGCTACATTGTTTTGAGCTACATCCAAACCATTCTCTCAGATTCTTCAGCCATGAAATTCGTCTTCTTCCGATGCTTCATTTGCCATCTATCTTTACTTGCATTATGAGTCGTAGGATGCCATATTTCTCGCCCCGCATCACATGTCCGAGATACTGTAGCTTTCTTTCTTTAATTGTAAGTTCAACTTCCTTCTCTATACCTATTCTTCTCAGTATTTCATTGTTCGTAACTCTATCTACCCATGAAACCCTCATAATTCTTCTATAGGTCCACATTTCAAAGGTGTTAAGTCGTCTCATTGTCTCTACATTTAACGTCCATGATTCCACTCCATAATATAGTACACTGTAGAAGTAACATTTTGTTAGGCGTACTTTAAGAGCTACTGTCAAATCTTTGCTACATAGGACTTTTTTCATTTTTATAAAATTAGAACGTGCTTTTTCGATTCTGACTTTTATTTCTGTATTGTAGTCATTATTTTCTGTTATAAGTCTTCCTAGGTAAGTGTACTTTTTACTCTATCGATCTGCTGGCCCTCTACTATCAAGATTTCGTTAGTATTATGGTTGTTTTTACTAATTTTCATAAACTTCATCTTTTTGATATTGAGAGAGAGTCCGTACTCCCTACTACACCTTACTATTTTACTCATGAGTCTTTGCAGGTTTTGTAAAGTATCGGCTATTATTACTGTATCATCTGCATATCTGATGTTGTCAACTAAGACTCCATTTACTCTTATGCCGATTGTTTCATCTTTCAGAGTTTCTCGGATTACCTCTTCAGAATAAGCGTTAAATAATAGAGGTGATAGTATGCAGCCTTGCCTGGGCCTAATTCATTTGGACCAGCAGATTATTGGTTCTCATAGAGTTTATTGTCTGACTAACCTCTGATTTGGTTATCTCTGGGCCTACATCTCCCGTTTGGCTATCTACGGATGTACTAGCTTCTCTCTGGTCATGAAATACTTCCTCGACGTACTCTTTCCATCGTCGTAGTTTTCGTTCTTAATTACCTCCATTATATTATTTCCATTTTTGTCGAGCAATATATTTGAGGTTCTTTGATTTCCTATTCCGGCTAGTTCTTTGACTTTTTTATGAAGTTGCCATATGTGTTTTGCAGTTCTTCTATCTCTTTACATTTTTCAGAGTAGTAGGTTTCTTTAGCCTCCCTAATTTTTCTTATTTAGTTTTGAAGCTGTTTATAGCGGGTCTTATTAATGGTTGTGTTGGTTCTTCTTTCACTCATCAACTCTAGAATTTCATTTACTAACAGGTTCTAAAAGACTTGTTTCTGTTGCTTATGGTGTTCGAGAAAAATTACCTCGCAGATACAGACAATATGTGTCCGCATTACCTCTCCGTTTTCACAGTAGGCATTTGCTTATTTTAAAGAGATAATATCTGAGTAAACAGTGCTCAGAAAACAAGTATGCTTCGCTAAGTTATATTTACTATTTCGGCTATCTTGCTGGGAGTTTCTTCCGTTTGTTATGGATTGCCATCGCTGACAATTTTTATGTTCTCCCATGTTGTATACATACTGATACAAAATTCTTTGTAGTCTTCCCCATCTCACTACTTGTTGGTCATCTCATTTTCGGTTCTTTTTCGGTTCCGTTTGGTTGTCTCTACTCTACTATACATCTTAATATATTCGTCTCAGCTGTTCTCACGGTCTGTTTGTTTTATTTTATCAGCTCTTCACGTATGTTTCATCACGGATAGCAAATCACGTATGTGTTTGAACGCAGGTTTTATAAACTGTGTTTTTTTTTCCAATCTTAGATGCTTGTTTCTCTAAATGCATCTGAAGTTGTTATTGTTTTTCTGACTTGGTTGACGGTTTCTTTATAAATATCTCGGTGGATCGTTACGCTCCTTTCACACACTAAGAATTTGAAAAGTGCGAGGGTTAGAACGCACCATGACACTCCAATAGTGGCTCGAGCAATCCTATGGTACCTTTCTCATTACACGGCGGTTGGAACGTTCGGTGTAATGTGAAATGTGAAAGTTACCATGGGATTGCTTGAGCCACCGTTGGAATGTTATCGTGCGTTCTAGCGATCGCACGTTCAAATTCTTAGTGTGTGAAAGGAGACTTTCATTCACTCAGAAATAATTGAAAAACGTAACTTGATTTATTATCTACATTATTGTTATTAAAATTTTTGATTGATTGATTTGAGCCGTACGGCTCTCGCTCCCTCTAAGGGGAAAATAATTTCATTCCCGACACCTAAGTTAAAAAAAGACTTGACCGATGGTGGAACCTTTCCGTGTTGTCGAGCCCTAGATGGCAGAGTATCTCCCAAAAAATTGCGTACCCAGCTGGATAACGAGAGTGGTACAGCTTTCGGAATGGTCTTATAAAGACGTTCACTTAGCAGACCCAGCTGGTTTGTATTTTCTAGGTGGTTTATTGGTATAGCAACAGTAATAAAGAGAATGTAAGTCCTCTCTGGATCTGTTCCATTCTCCATTGTCTTCTTATTCGTATTTCCAGATCTCTGTACTTGCTAGTAATTCCACTTGAAATATTATATGAGAATTGCTTACACACAGCTTCTTTAGATGAAATAACATCCTCACAATACAGATAATGTTAAGTGCCCGAAGCATAGTGGGTTCCAACAAAAATTTGAGCCCCCCCTCCCCCCCACCCCAGAAACACAGAAACCAAGAGTTTCTTCGCAATTTAAAAAACACGTCAATTTGTATTGGAAGGGGGACGAATTTTCATGCAAAATTCATGCCCTAAAATGTAACCCCCTACTAACTGCCCCCCTCCCCAGTTTTTTTTAAATAGCAAGTGTAGTTGAGTTGCACATCATTTGAAAAGTATTTTTTTCTGTACACGGCCCTCTAATTTTTTTAATTTGCTAAATAACTTAAAGACAATTTTGGATTTAACTAATTTATAATACATTTGTTAAGTCCAAAATTATCTTTAAACTTATTACGTAAATAAAAAAATATATAGTGTCGTGTAGAGAAAAAAATTACCTCTCAAATGATGTGCCACTCGACCACACTTACTATTTAAAAAAAGTGGGGGTTGATGGATTAGTTGGTGATTACATTTGAGGGCATGGATTTTGGATGAAAATTCGTCCCCCTCCCATTATTAATTGACGTGTTTTTTAAATTTTGAAGAAGCTCTTGGTTTCTGAGTTTCTGGGGGGGGGGGGGGTGTCAAATTTTCGGTGGAACAGACTTTATACTCACCTAACATAAGTTCCATAAAAATGTTCTCTTCAATTCGCCAAACATAATGTCAAAATCAAACATCAAAAGGTTAATAGAAGTCCGAGTTCTTTTCAATACTTTCAAACAGCAAACCATAAAAGCATGTACTCCCCTACTTTATTAAATAAAAAATGAATGACACGAGTAATTATTTCTCTAAAAATACAGTCATTAAATTTGTTCTGTATTTCAGAAGCAAATGGAAAAATTACAGGGGTAACATAATTGGAATTTAGGGGTTGAGGGCAATCTTTCTTGCTGACTAATAATATAATATTGTTAACAAATTGATAAGGAAATTGATATAAGACTTCTGCATCCGGAGAATAATGTAGGAAATAAAAGTTGACGGTAAGAAAATAGTACATTACAATGGCAGTGTAGCAAGTAAAGTTGACTTTCTAACTTTGACATTTTTATAATTAAACTTTTTAATTTTAGTTTATTTTGAATATTGCTTTGAATCATCATCATAATCATTATCTTTAGTCGTGTACCTAATGAGAGGATAGAATTAAGCCCCATTTCAGGTTATCAAGCAAGGTAAAATAGAGCGGAATAGATCGAGAATAAGTCAAAGAATCTCTTTGTTAAAAAACCTTCTGATGAAGAAGTAGGTTTAAGGAGTTTAGGAAAGCGAACTAAGAGATCAGAACGCCTAGTCACGTTTGTTACAGAAAAAGATTTAAAGCGAACTGAGAGATCAGAACGCCTAGTCACGTTTGTTACAGAAAAATATTTAATAGTCACCAGCACACTCTTCAAATTACCACACAGAAGGTTGTACACATAGCAACCCCCGGGTGACATGCCAAAAAATTCGAAAAGAAATCAAATTGACTATATATGTGAATAAACAAAAGATTAAACAATTAAACAGCATCACTAAAATCTACGCTAGTGCAGATCATAACCCACTTGTCGGTAAGTTTCGTCAGAATGACACCAAACAAGAAATACGTGAATTTCTGGATAACGGCGACTAAGGCAGAAGTAAGTAATGATGTTGAAACATAAATAACGTTGAAAATGAGAAAAAACCATGGATGACAGTATATTACAGATTATGAACAGATGCGAACCCAAGGTAAACGGCTACGCCGCATATTAGAGTCTAAAAAAAGAGAGATAAAAAAAGCTACCAGAAAAGTTCAAAGCAGAATTTTAAATGAACTGTGTGAAGATGTCGAATCATTGGAACGTAAGCATGATTCGTTCAACCTCCACAAAAATATCAAATAAGCAACAGCATAAATCAAAAGGACCCGGACCCTTACCAGACGCTTAAGTAAATCCACTGTATGTACTTCGTTTCACGTACGGAACGTTGCGTTTATGGAGATCAGTGTTGCCAAACCTCTAGGACACGGGTGGCTACTCGACTGCCGATATACGATTCATTCTAATCAGTACAGCGTGGCATCGGCGCTCTTCTATCGTCCATAAGAAATACATTGCTATATCTAAGCAACGTTCCGTTCTTAACGTGAACCGCTCTATAGTTGATATTGAAGAAATAAGAACAACATACACTGAGCGGCACAAAAAATGGCCACCCCACCAAATGGGTAATTTTTGATGTCGTAAATTTTTTTAAATCTGTTGTCCGATTTAAGTGATTTTTTAAACATTTTATAGCCTTATTTTTTAACAATATCGCTGTAATAAAATTATTGCTAGACAGGTAAATGATCATTGTATACCAGGTGTACCAATCAAACTGTGTTTTATTCTCAAAGTTCCCCACACCCTGTGTAATATTCTAGCATTTATAAAATATTGAAATTAAAACCCAACTATAGTCGCAGGTTTTCTTAACATTCTGTTTTTTGATTCATTCGCTTATGTTGGATAATAAAAAAGTTAGGTACTTTAACAACTAGCCATGTTCTTTATCAATACAGGGTGTTTCTAAATAAGTGCGACAAACTTTAAGAGGCAAATCTGCATAAAAAAGTAATAGCCGTTTGCTTTATAAACCCATGCCGGCAAATGCTTCGTTTCCGAGATACTGGATGTTGAATTATTTTCTTACAAACTGACGATTTATTCATTGCTCTAAAACCGGTTGAGATATGAAAATGAAATTTGGTAGTTTTTAAGATACAGTTATTGCACATTTTTTGACATACAACTAAGAATTTTATATTCACCATTGGCGTGCATGCGGGTAATATTATCCGTCATATTACCCGTATGCGCGCCAATGGAGAATATAAAATCCTTAATTGCATGTCAAAAAATGTGCAATAACTGTATCTTAAAACCTACCAAATTTCATTTTCATATCTCAACCGGTTTTAGAGCAATAAATAAATCGTCAGTTTGTAAGAACATAATTCAACATCCAGTATCTCGGAAACGAAGCATTTGCCGACATGGGCTTATAAAGCAAACGGCCATTATTTTTTTATGCAGATTTGCCTCTTAAAGTTTGTCGCACTTATTTAGAAACACCCTGTATTGATAAAGAACATGGCTAGTTGTTAAAGTACCTAACTTTATTATTATCCAACATAAGCGAATGAATAAAAAACAGAATGTTAAGAAAACCTGCGGCTATAGTTGGGTTTTAATTTCAATATTTTATAAATGCTAGAATATTACACAGGGTGTGGTGAACTTTGAGAATAAAACACAGTTTGATTGGTACACCCCGTATACAATTATCATTTACCTGTCTAGCAATAATTTTATTACAGCGATATTGTTAAAGAATAAGGCTATAAAATGTTAAAAAAATTTCCTAAATCGGACAACAAATTTAGAAAATTCACGACATCAAAAATTACCCATTTTGTGGGGTGGCCATTTTTTGTGCCGCTCAGTGTAGATCAAGTGGAAGTAGAAGCCTGCTATAAACAGCATTAAGGAGGGAAACGCCGCAGGGCTGTAAGTATAAACGCCGCCGTCCCTTTAGTTACTACATACTGAAGGCGTAAAAACATGAAGGAGTAGGAATGGGGAATAGGAATAGTAATATTACACTATCACTAGCCCTAAGAATATTAGCAATATCTGGAAATACAAATAAGGAGACAATGGAGAAATAAACAGATCCAAACAGTAACTATTATTCTCGCTACTACTGGTGTTATCCCAAAAACCTCCTAGAAAATATAAAACAGCTGGATCTATAGAATAGAAATATGCTTTATTGTCATGAAAAATTGTACAATTTTATCGACAAAGCTTACAATAATTCAAGAAAACAAAACAATAACAATTCAATTTACTAAAATTACATAAATCGTCAGTATAAATGAAAAATAATAAAAATAATGAAGTTAAACAGTTAATCAATTGCAAAATTTAAATAAATTGCAAATTACATAATCTACCTCGTAATTAAGTTTAAAAGTTAATCTGCTGCATATGACACCCAAATAAAGATGAAAAATAATACATAATAAAAATACTACTTGTGCAAAGGGTACTGTAATTTCTTAGTTATTGATTAAGAAAATCTTCTACTGAATAATATGGTCTTTCGCATAGGTAGGCTTTTGTCAGTTTACGGAATTTGGGGAAAGATGCTGGAGATTTAAGTTGTAGAGGAAGTGGTTGTAAAGTTTTTTTGCGAAATATAATATAGATTTCTTTACTGACTCAGATGACGGGGTCGGTAAATAGACGTCAAAGGTAGAATTTCTCGTGAAGTAGTCATGATTAGGTCTTGGTGGAAAGACATGTAGATGTTTACGAATTAAGCAAACAGTTTCTAAAATATATAAAGATGGAAGGGTTAAAATTCTGTGATCTTTGAAGTAACTTCTACAATGTGTTGTTCTTCTGAGGCCAAACAGATATCTTATTGCTCTTTTTTGTAATTTAAAAATAACATCGAATTGGGCAGCTGTACCAGAATCCCAAAAAGGAAGACTATAACGAAGATGTGACTCGAACAAAGAAAAATATGTTATTTTGGAAGATGCTAAATTGAGTTCATTCGAAACAGATCTTAAACATAGCAAGCTAAAGATAGTTTCTTCCTTAACAAATTAATATGGAGGGACCATTTAAGGTTGCTGTCTAAAAAAATACCAAGAAATTTTACAGAATCAACGATACTGATCTGGCTGTTGTTGAGAGGTAAGGGTTGAAGCTCCTTTATAAGATAATGCTACTGTTTTATCTACGTTAAACGAGAGTAAATTAGAGTCAGACCAGGTTTTTATTGTAAGTTGGTCAGAAGTTATAGTAGCATGAAGAGTTGCAATATTTGAGTTGCTCCAAGTGATACTGGTATCATCAGCAAAAAGAAACATTTTTCCATCGATTTTTAAACTAGTGATGTCATTAATAAAGATAAGAAAGGTAGAGGACCCAATACTGATCCTTGAGGTACCCCACATACAATGTTTTTGAGACTAGAGTCTGTATCATTTGCTCTAACCAGTTGTTTCCGATCATCCAAGTAAGATTGGAACCAACTCAAAGAAATACCTCGAATTCCGTAGAAATTTAGTTTTTTTATCAAAATGTTGTGATCTATACAATCAAAAGCTTTGGCGTAGTCACAAAAAACGGTGGCAGTGTGAAGATTATTGTTCAGTGCTTGATAAACCTCGTGTAGTACAGAAAACATGGCATCAGTGGTGCATTTAGTATTTAAAAAGCCGAACTGATTTTGTGATAAAATGTTGTTTTCAACGAGAAAGGACATAAGTCGGGCTTTTATGAGTCTCTCAATAATTTTGGAGAGTACCGGTAGTAGTGCACTAGGTCTATAATTGCAGGTATTAGATATTTCACCACCCTTATGAAGAGGAATAATGAAGGCAGTCTTTAGGCACTCTGGAAATTTGCCTTTCTCAAAAGAATCATTAATTAGTGAGATGAGGACTTCCAACACATTTTCTGGGAGATTAGAAAAAAATTTTATCGATAGACCGTCAGTACTACAGGAAGATTTGCTTTTGATACTATTGATTGTTTGGATCAGTTCAGATTTATCGACTGATTTTATAAAGAATGAATTCGAGACCATTCTTGAACTACGGAGATAGGAAATGGGATCATTTTGTGGCAAAATAGTTGATGTAATATTTTTACTCACATTAACAAAGTATTCATTTAGATTTTCAGGGTCTGGAAGGGAAAATGTTTGAGCAGTGTGAGTTTTATTTCGAAGATCGTGAGTGAACTTCTTTATAAGACCATTCAGAAAGCTGTACTACTCTTGACGTCCAGATACATACGATACATAAGTTCACTTTTCGATACTATACAACTTCAGCTACAACTTCCATCAAATACTGTCTCCATAGAAGCATTTCGGGTAGAAGTGGCAAACACAAAGTGGGGTCACAAAATTGACATTCTCAGCAAAATGTATCTTGTTCCTATGATTTTTATTCACTAAGTTTGGATTAAACCCTTTGTGGAAGTCCTGAAATACACGCGCCTCTATGTGACAAAGGATAAATTTATCCTCGAAAATTCTAAAAGGGTCATAATCAAATTATTACAACACATAAATAACACATTAAATATTTAATTTGATTTATTAACACGACATTAGGTAAGTGGATTGGATTCTATAATTTAATTAAGAAAATATGTGTTAATCAAGCGGATGATGTTTCTTTTTTCTGTTCCATGATATCTATAGAAAAATTTGCGTGAACGATACACCGCCCCCGTTCTATATTAAATGAAGTATACAAAATTCTTGAAATGCCTGTCGGCCCGATGACTGGGTCATAAGTCACCGCAAAAGAATGACTAAAGGGTCAGTCGTATTGATTTCTTTGAATAAAGGATAATTAATATGGTAATTTTAGCGTATTTTTATAAAGCGATGAAGCCTGCTTTCTAGGAAAATATTTTTTTAGGTTTAGTTAAAATCTATTTTAAAACATGAAATTATTAGGAAAATTATGATGACTAAACATGGATTTTTATGTTTATGTAAAGATGCAGAGATGTAGGACATCCGGTTTATACACTTCTCCAAGAAATTAACGCACCACCACCTTAAAAATGGGTCTTTTTCCTAAACCTGTTGTCCGATTTAAGCGATTTTTTTAATATGTTATAGCTTTATTCTTTAACAATATCGCTGTAACAATATTGTTGCTAAATATGTAAATTGTCATTGTATACCGGGTGTACAAACTATCAATAAAATTGCGTTTTTTTCTCAAAATTCGCATCACACTGTGGAATATTCTAGCATTTATAAAATACTGGAATTAAAACCCAACGTATGTACTATAAAATGTGCAATAACTACTTCTTAAAACCCACCAAATTATATTTGCATATCTCAACCAGTTTTAAAGAAATAATTAATCGTCAGTTTGTAAGAAAAAATTTAACACTCCCTATCTTGGAAACGAAGTACATATTTGCGGACATCCGTTTATCAAGTAAACTGTGATTATTTTTTCATGAAGAATTACCCCTTCAAGTTTTCCATATTTATTTAAAAATACCATGTATTGTTGAAAAACTTGGCAAATTGTTAAAGTACCTAACTTTTTTATTATCCAACATAAGGGAATGAATTAAAAAAAACAGAATATTAAGAAAACATGGGGCTATAGTTGCGTTTTAATTTCAATATTTTATAAATGCTAGAATATTCCACAGTGCGATGCAAACTTTGAGAAAAAAACACAGTTTTATTGGTAGTTGGAACACCTGATATACAATGACAATTTACCTATCTAGCAACAATATTGTTATAGCGATATTGTTACAGAATAAAGCTATAATATATTAAAAAAAAACACTTAAATCGGACAACAGGTTTAGGAAATTCGAGACATCAAAAATAACCCACTTAATGGTTGTGGTGCGTTAATTTCTTGGAGAAGTGTATGCGTGTTATTGCAGCACGTGGGTATTGATGATAAATACCTACGAATTATAAAAATCTTACTGGCATCAACGTGCAAACATCAGGATCGGCCGGAACACTTCTGACGGGCTTCAAATACGAAGAGGAATAAGGCAGGACTGCATTTTGTCCCCATTATTATTTAACATCTATTCTGAATTCGCTTTCAATAAAGCAGTGGATAATGTTCAATGTGGTATCAAAATGAATGGCGTCAATATTAATAATTTGAGATACGCGGATGATACGGTGTTAATTGTAAGCAATTACGACGAACTTCAAAATCTGATTAATAGGATTACCACAACGTGTGATGAATACGGACTCAAGCTAAACACCGCAAAGACAAAGGTGATGGTTGTCAGTAAAACGCCAATACAACCGGAAGTGGTAACAGTTTATGGTGAACAACTGGGCAGAACTAACAGTATCACCTACCTTGGTTGTGATCTAAATGAGAACTGGGACATGAGCAAAGAAATTAGAATACGTATCGAGAAGGCCCGACCTGCATTCTACAACATGAAGAAACTCTTATGTGGAAACAACATTACTTTGAGTTTGAAAATTAGATTAGTGAGATGTTACTTGTTCTGTACTCTTTTGTATGGTGTCGAAGGTTGGACTTTAACGGATACACTTCTCAAGAAACTGGAAGTCTTTGGAATCTGGGTTTATCGGAGAATCCTACGAATAAGTTGGGTAGATAGAGTTCGTAACGGTTGTTTGCATCGGATGGGAAAAGTTACGGCAGTCGTCAGAGCAGTTAAAAATCGCAAACAAATATTTTGGCCATGTTATGCGACACCCAAAGAGATATAATATACTCCATTTAATAATACAAGGCAAGGTAGACGGAAGAAGAGGGCCAAGTCGAAGAAGAACGTCATGGCTTAAAAACCTGAGAGAATGGTTTTAAAGATCTGCTGCATCCCTTTTCCGAGCTGCTGTAAACAAAATTACTATAGCCAATTTGATAGCCAACACTTGATAATCGAGCACGGCACATGAAGAAAAAGATAAAATGTAAAACTTCATACATAAAGCTTTATTGGAATAATGGAATCTTGAATTAGAGATTAACAGATCAATTTTAACCTAATACGACTGTGATTTTTGGAAAGGTTGGTGACAAGCAAATACATATATTCCTAAAAACTATATTTGATTTGGTCCAGTACAACTAGTTAAAATCACTAACTCTAGAACTTATAATCAGTAGATGGGGCACTTGGTTAATTAAAGCTGTATTTATGTATGTTTAAACAAACAGTTGGGCAATTTGATAGTTCAAATGTTATTGCAATTAATTCAAACAGGAATCTGTGTTCAAACATAATAGAATGCTTACAAAAAAATAATATTACATCACAATTTAGCAATATACGAATATACTCGAAGCCATATAAAAAGTGAAAATTAAAAAACTTTCAGCAATCCCATGAAAATTCGTGGTAAATAAGGTGCCTTTTTTATTAAAAAATGAAAGCAATCTTGAGGTAATTAAAAAAATTAATCAAACTCTAACATTGAAGTAGGACAACCTCTATGTTTGTAATAGGTATAATTTAATAAAATCCTAAAAAATCCCAATGGATTGAATAAAATGTGTTAAAACAATGTCTGCCAAGTGTTGGCCCAAGATGGTAGGTTAAAGTTTTCGATTAGGTTTTCACCATGTTCCCAGAGGTTTTCTACTAACATCGGCGTTAAGCCTTTTCAATTTTACAACCTTAGAATGTAGATTGAATTAGAATTACAACCATTGTTTGGTTCTGGGGCTGGTTAGCAAGTATATGAGTAAGTAATCATAACCACATTTTTTAACATTTCAAATTTCAACCATATTTTCAATTTTAACAGTAGGATTACTTATTCTATTTTAGGTTCACTGATGATGGACTGATAGGTCCAAATCCGTTCGTTCTGAACACATTTTATTCAATCCATTGGGATTTTTTAGGATTTTATTAAATTATACCTATTACATAGAAGGTGTTTTACTTCAATGTTACAGTTTGTTTAACTATATGGTATACGGTATACAGCCAACCCAGGGAACTATCCCTTTTTAATTTAGTAAAAAAATTAATGTTGTGGTAGCGGGTAGGTACCCCTCTATGGTCCCGATTGAGGGTAGACTTACTTCAGGGAGGTAGCGTCCCTGCCCACGCGAGCTCCTGGTTTTTCCTCCACTCCCGACTTAGGTGAAACCAGGCCCAAACCCTAGTATTATCCTACCCAAACCCCAAATTCCTTTCCTATATCCCCCCTCACTTGCCAAACCGTCGTGCCAGCGCGGCGAGTTATTTATCGGCTAAGGGAATAAACCCCGACAGAAAATTCTGGTCCTCCTAGCAAGGGGGTTTAGCAATGGGCCAGCAACTCATTCTTGGAAAAATATTTTTACGCTAATAATACCGAAACCAAGCCTCGGAATACGGATGGAACTAAAGGACGACGACAATGGCAACGAAAACGGACACTGATTTGTGGTACTTGGAATACACAGGGAATTAGAAATAAAATCGAAGATGTTATCGAAGAAATGAAGAAACACAAAATGGACTTTGCTGTACTCTCTGAAACAAAGAAAAAAGGACAAGGAACTGAAAATCTGGATAGATATATACATATACATACGGGAGTTAATAAGGAAGAACATACCAAAAGAGGAGTATCAATACTTATATTGAAGAAATACAAAAAGAACATATCGAACTGGCAAGCAATAAATGAAAGAATCATAAAGGTCAACCTCAACTTGAAAGGATCAAAAATGACAATAATAGGCACGTACGGCCCGAATGATGATGCACGCGTAGAAGAAAAAAGAAAATATTATGAAGTCTTAGATGAAACTATTTCTCAAATAGGTCAAACAAGGGAAACTATTGCAAAAAATGCAAGAACTGGTAGAAGAATAAACGATGAAATAATAGGACCATATGGAGAAAACACTACAAACGACAATGGCAATAACTTAATAGAAATGTGTAGACACAATTCACTAAGGATCATGAATGGGTATTTCAAACATAAGGCAATACATACATATACATGGACTCAGCCTACAAGAAACTTGAGATCAGTAATTGATTACCTAATAATGATATAAAAATCTAAAATAAAAGTGCATGACGTAAGAGTGTTTCGAGGAGCCGAATGTGGAAGTGACCACTACTTAGTAAAAGCCAAAATGATACTACCTCTAAGCGGAAATTGTAAACACCAACAAAATCAAAACATAAACGAAAATCACTCAGTAGAAGTTAAACAACTGCAGTACAATCTAACAAGTTTAGACAACGATAGTACTAGAGAATTGTATAAAAAAAGATTAGAGCAAAAACTATTACAGGAATTCAAACATAAAACAACAGAAGAGCTACATAGAATAATAAAAAAAGGAATACATCAAGCCGCCAAAGAAGCCTTAGGTATAAGAGAAAATAAACCCAGAAAGACAAATAATTGGTGGAATGATGAACTACAGGAAATGAAAGAACAAAAGCAAAAATTATATCACAGATGGCTGGGAACAAACATAAAAGAGAATATAGAGAAATGGTAAATAAATTTAAATCAACGATAACGAGTCAAAAAATCAAAGCTGAGAAAGAAAATGTCAGGAATTAGATACGTACATCGGCGGCCGCAAATCAAGAGAATCCTGGAGGTTTATAAAAAACATCAGATCCAACAAAACAGAACAAATAGCCATACACTCCATAGCACCTGAAAAATGGGAAAAACACTATAAAACACTGTTAGTAGAAGAAAGACCGGAATACAAAAACATAGAACAACATGAAGTCCTGATTCAAGGGGAGCCATTAACAATCAACGTAGAAGACACTAAAAAAGCTGTATCACTGCTGAAAAATGGACGTGCTCCTGGTCCAGAGGGGATATATGCAGAGTTAATAAAAAATGGAACCAACAAACTATTCGAGATTCTAACAGAAGTTTTCAATAGGCACTTGCATGGAGAACCAGTGCCACAAAGTTGGAAAGAAGAATGGATTACATCTATCCATAAGAAAGGAAATAAGGAAGATTACAATAACTATCGGGG
Organism: Diabrotica virgifera virgifera; assembly: GCF_917563875.1. Lineage (NCBI taxonomy): Eukaryota > Metazoa > Arthropoda > Insecta > Coleoptera > Chrysomelidae > Diabrotica > Diabrotica virgifera. The sequence continues at coordinate 113,438,389 of NC_065449.1, forward strand.
TATAACTGTTACGAGTACGCTTAGCAGATTATATGGAAGAATTATAAAAGAACGAATATGCGAAGAATACCGCTCTTTTGAGTCAGAAGAACAAAACGGATTCAGAGCAGGACGATCCACAATAGATAGTATTTTCTGCTTATCCCAAATACTTGAGAAAAGAACACTGAGATCTCGAGAAGTGCATTTACTCTTAGTCGATTTAACAAAAGCATATGACACCGTGCCTGTTGCGAAGTTGTGGAAAGTATTGGAGAAAACCAGTATCAGCGTTACACTAATCGATGCTATTAAAGAGCTTTATAAGAACACAATAGCAAAAGTTAAAATAGGAAAAGAGGTGTCTAATGGTTTTCAGGTAACAAAAGGACTGAAGCAAGGTTATTGTTTATCTCCCATACTGTTCAACATATATATCGATGAAGCACTCAGGCACTGGAAGAAGAAGTGTAAAGGGATGGGGCTATCTATTGGGGATGAAACGTTATATACGTTGCACTATGCAGATGACCAGGTAGTGATTGCCCAAGACAAAGAAGACCTGGAGTATATGGCTAGAAAACTAATGGAAAAGTACAAAAAATGGGGCCTCGAAGTAAATGTCCAAAAAACACAATATCTTTGCGTAGGAGGAGAAAATACTCCAGATGGCCTCGACTTAGAAGATGAAACTATTAAGAAATGTGACCAATGTACATATTTGGGGGTAAAACTGACAAAGACAGGAAGAAGTGATGAAGCCATAAAAGACAGAATAACCAAAGGAAAACAAGTTATAGGTGCGTTGAATTCAGTATTATGGCAGAAAAATATAAGACCGGAAACGAAAAAACGAATATATAATACCATATTAAAACCAGTAATCGTCTATGGCTCAGAAGTGTGGCAGTTATCACAAAAATTAAAGGTAACCTATTGGCAGTTGAAATGGATTTTTGGAGGAGAGCAGCGGGAAAGTCTAGATTAGAACATGTGAAAAATGAGGACATCAGGAGACAAATGAAAGTACAAAGATCAATTATAGAAGACATCGAAAAACAACAACTAATATGGTACGGACATGTTAGACGTATGGGGGAAGAAAGACTACCCAAAAAGATATTAGAATGGGTACCACCAGAGAAAAGAAAACGAGGACGACCACCAACAACATGGATCCAAGGAATCTCAAAAGCAATGTTAGCAAGAAATCTATCTGAAGAAGACTGGCAGAATAGACAGGCTTGGCGAACGGGAACCCAAAGGCGTATTACGCTGTGAACGGGATATATATACATATATAAAAAAATTAATGTTAATTTCTGACCATCTGAATTAAAATACGAAAATATATCTCAAAGTATGTGTTTTTATAATGCCGCAAGAATTATATAGGTCATGGTCATAGGTATGTAGATAAAAAATATTTTACTTTGACTTCTTTTAGTTAACGTGCAAAAATAATAAAATTATAAACATTTAAAATTATTGAAGCGAAGCTCCTTTACTGGCGTTGTATTACTTTTTCTCTGTAGTAACATGCCCTAGGCGAGCGTCACGGAAGTAGCGCCGCGACACGGCGGGCGTCACGGAAGTGGCGCCACGAAATATATGATTACTTTATTCAATTTTAAAAATATTATTTAAAAATAAATACAGAAAGCATAGTATTAGTGGGAGAGATGGAAGCGGGTTTTGCTCGTGATAAGTAATATGGACAAACTATATGGGGATATGTTGAATCAGTTGTGTACATGACTTTCCCCTATGGGCCGGAAACAGAGTTGGGGACGAGGGTAGTTATAAGGGGTCAAAGTCGCGGTTTTTATTATTTTTTTGTGACGCTCATGATCGAGATAGTGCACCGAAATTTGGGAATAAGTAGGTCATGACGTAAATAAGCAAAATCTCCAGGGGCGGAAAGCTGCGTGGCGGACAAAGGGTTGGTGAGCAGGGCTGAATATAAAAATGATAAGGGTTTTTTTGTGACGTTCGTGATCGAGATAGTGCACCAAAATTTGGGAATAAGTAGATCATGGCCTAACTAGGTAAAATCTCCAGGGGCGGAACGCTGCATGAGGGACAAAGGGTGGTGGGCAGGGTTGAATGTAAAAAGTATAAGGGGTTTTTTGACGTTCTTCCTTATAATTTTTATACTCACTCCGCCCGTCACCGCTTTCCCCCGCAGCTTTCCGCCTCTGAAGGTCTCATGATCTACTTGTTCCCAAATTTTGATGCACTATCTCGATCATGAGCGTCCCAAAAAAATTAACAAAACCGCGACTTATAACTACCCTCGTCCTCCACTCTGGTTTCCGCCCGTAGGGGAAAGTCATGTACGCAACTAATTCAAAATATCCCCGTATAGTTTTTCCATATTACTTATCACGAGCAAAATCCACTCCCAGCTCTTAGACTATATAAAGCTACTGTGACCAAATTTTAAGGAGTAGATTAGATAAAACTGGCCTATAAGCCAGATGTCCATTGAGAGTTCCTATATTACGTCATGGAAATCGTGGACTCAGATTAAGATAGACACAACATGTGCATTTGAAATTTGAACTTACAAGAATGGAGTTTTGTGTTATGTTATTCAAATGAAGTTTTTTCTCTACCCTGATTCAAGAAACGTTAAAGTTTGGAGAGGACCTGGCCGACAAGAAAAACTCAGGAATGTAGAGGGAGTTCCTACATATAATGGTGTATAATCTATAAGTTATGATGTGAGCTGGAATAATTTTTCATCATCGAACTGTTCCCGTTTTTGAGAAAGGTACCAATTTTATATCAATATCAAGATATTGAACGTATTTCAGAACCTGTTGTCCTTCAATTTACCACTCCTGATTTACGTTACATGCAGGATAATGCAACGCCACATACTGCAGGAGCAGTAAGAGATTGCAGGTAAATAGGGAGAAGTGTATTTTTGAAGTGTGTAAAATAAATAATTCCTAGCTGAGCGCTTTCGGCTTACAAAGCCATCTTCAGAGCTATGGTCAAAAGGTTCAAAATACGACTATGAAGAGAGATGGATTCCATGTATGATATAAAATACTTCTAGTTCTTATGCAGTTTTTTTATTTGATGAAAAAAAACTTTGTCTGACTGTTGAAAAAATGCTCAGCTTTGCTGTTGTTTTTGAGCTCGGAAAAGTTAAAACATCTATTACAAGCACAAAGGACTTTAACAAGAAAAATTACATTACATATAACGAATATTTGATCATGGTAAGGTCACGAAACCTTACCATCTGAAGTCTACGGTGTCAGCATGCAGTTATTCTGACTTAGACTTCAGATGGTAAGGTTTCTTGACCTTACCATGATCAAATATTCGTTATATGTAATGTAATTTTTCGTGTGAAAGTCCTTTGTGCTTGTAATAGATGTTGTTCTGAAGCTATTTTCTTGTGGCATTTTTATAATCAAGTATATTCAAATGGGAAATAAGCCACAATTTTACCTAAAAATGATTTTATTAACGTTTCGACGCCCAAGTCGGGTGTCGTTGTCAAAATACAAAATAATACTAAATAAACAAAAATGTTGTTGCTTAGTAAAAAATTCTTCTAATAATTTATTTAATCTGACTCATTTATATCTTCAATTCAGACACGTATTATACATTTTAAAGTAGACGACGATGAGTTGCGTTCCTGGGACGACTTTACTAAAAGATAGTTCATTCGATTACATGAAATCAATCCCAACTATATATAAATGAGTCAGATTAAATAAATTATTAGAAGAATTTTTTACTAAGCAACAACATTTTTGTTTATTTAGTATTATTTTGTATTTTGACAACGACGCCCGACTTGGGCGTCGAAACGTTAATAAAATCATTTTTAGGTAAAATTGTGGCTTATTTCCCATTTGAATATACTTGCTTGTAATAGATGTTTTAACTTTTCCGAGCTCAAAAACAACAGCAAAGTTGAGCATTTTTTCAACAGTCAGACAAGGTTTTTTTCCGTCAAATAAAAAAACTGCATAAGAACTAGAAGTATTTATATCATACATGGGATCCATCTCTCTTCATAGTGGTATTTTGAATCTTTTGACCATAGCTCTGAAGATGGCTTTGTAAGCCGAAAGCGCTCAGCTAGGAATTATTTATTTTACACACTTCAAAAATACACTTCTCCCTATTTACCCGTTGTCATAAGTGTGTACAAAACTATTTCAGTCTTTACATTAGTAAGAGATTGGTTTCATAATGAGAATATTACACTTTTACTGCGGCCAGCACAATCGCCAGATCTAAACCCCATCGAGCACGTATGGGATATGCTTCAGATATGGATTGCTCTGTATCTGCACAATGTTCATACTAGACAAGGTCCTCAAGATCTTCTTATACTAATTATTATACAATAATGGTGCTGGTGCAAACACAGATTATGAAACATATTTTTGTTAGATTTTTATGTTTTATATTGACGTTTGTGTTAAAAAATTCCATTAAATTAGTGCACTTCTGAACTTTTCCTTGATTATTTATTTCATAGAGAAATCATATTTACAAATAATGTTATTTACTATTTTTAAAGGGAATTTGCGAAAATATTAGTTAACAATACGTTTATTCTGATGGTCTCGATTTCCACTTTGGAAATTGTTCTCAAAACACAGATTTAACTTCAGAATCATACTTACATATTACTTCAAACGTATCAAAGTCTACTCACCTGGAAAAGAAAAAAATATATTAGTTATTTTGCAGAGCTTTTCTGAAATATTGAGGGTGAGTGGGTATATTCAATAGGCATTATCACTAAATATGTACTTCTTAATTTTGTTTCAGTAAACCAGATAAGCGAAACATATTTTGGTTTCAGAAACAAAATTGGAACAAGAAATGCATTATTCAGTTTACAGCTCATGGTTCAAAGGTTTAGGGTTATAAAACAACCGGTATATAGAGGTCCCGTCATTTGGAATGGCACTAATTTGCATATTATTGCACTTATATAAACGTCAACTTTGAAGTTTTTTCTTAGCATTTTAGCCTTAGCATTAAATAATTTCAATACTCAGTAGGTAATAAAATTTTAATGTCAGTAACCAATCACTAATTTAAAGACGCCCCTTACACCATTTTTAGATGCGCCATAATATGGAAATTAGTGCTTACCCAAATGACAGGACCTCTGTGGGGAATACGTGACAGGAATACGTGTTTTATCGACTTCGAAAAGGCCATTGATAGGGTCACCCACGACAAACTGATAGGTGTCTTGCAACAGGTGGGAATTGATGACCAAGACCTGTGTGCAAACATACGAATTGTTTAGAACACAACGTAAGCAGTGGAAATATGACGTGAGGTGTGACGTGAGAGTGAGGTGTATTTTATGGCCTCAAATTTTAATATCTACCTACTCCTAATTGATTTTCAAAGAAGCCTTGCATGAAGATGCAGGCATTAAAATCAACGGAATTATTGTCAAAAATCTCAGATACACAGACAACACGGTACTGATTGCTTCCAAAAAAAAAGAGTTGCAACGACTTACAAACAGGGTGACCGAAACATGTGTTGAATATGGGCTAAAACTTACTGCTATTTCCAAGACAAAATTGATGGCTCCGAGCAAAACCAAGTTACAACCAATGAACATCAGGGCGTATCGAATAAAGTTAGAAAGAGTCAACAATATCACCTATTTGGGCGCCAACGTTAACGATAATTGGGATATAAACAAAGAAATAAGAGTTACGCATTAAAAAAGGCAGAGGCGCCTTCTATAAACTAAACAAAACTCTCATTAATAGAGAAAATTCTCATTACTAATATTACATGAAAATCAGATTAATACGCTGCTACATATTCTCTAAATTGGTAAATAAATAATAAAATAAAATAAATGAAATTCAAAAATAATAAAAATTCGAATAAAAATTCGAAAGTTACAATATTTCGGCCATGTAAAGAGACCTCCAGAGAGGTAAAGCCTTCCACACCTTAGAATACAGGGCAATCTCGCCGTAAGAAGATGCTCAGGTCGAAGAAGCGGCCCAGACCAAAGAACAACATCATGACTACGAAATCTCAGAGAGTGCTATCAAGAGACATCCGCTAATATATTTCAAGCTACCGTAAATAAAGTTATTATTGCCAATATGATCGTCAACGTTCGATAATAGGATAGGGTACTGAAAGAAGAAGAAACCACATAAAATGATTGTGAACTACATACACGCCCTCGTATTTTGGATGTAAACTAACTATTGTTCAAGGTATTATATTCTTCTTAAAGATTCAATTAGAACGAATATTTATATTCATAGCATGCCCTCATTTTGATCACACCTCAAGGATAAGTATACCTAGAGTTATTCATACAATAGTGAATATGTATTATTATCGTACAGTCAGCCATAACACCTTATGATATATCGTGTTCCGTAATTACTCAGTAGGTGTGAAAACATTAAGATATTTATTAATATTTCTCAGGTCATTCCACTCGACGTTGGTAATGGAAACTGTAATAGTGTCTCGAGACTAGAAGTATTTTGTTGTTTTTTGAGTTTGTTATGAATAAAAAATTTAATATTAGAACAATATTAATTAAAAGGTATTTTGGAAAATTGTTCTTATAAAAGACGCAAGATATATTTCTTTGCCACACCATTAAAAAAATTATTACCTTCCTCATGGAGGAAAATTTGCGGGAGGGGGCGTTTCGTAAATATAGAGGTTTCTAAACTATGGTGTGTCCGACAACTGGAGTAATAGTTATTTATGTACCAAGTCAGTAAAGTTACTTTTTATCGAACGAGTCTGATATTATGAGCAGAGCGAGCATAGCGAGCGTGGCGAATAACAGACGAGTTCGATAAAGAATCTTTACTGACGTGGTGTATACAAAATTTTATCGCATTTAATATTGGTTTTAACACTTACTTACTTAAAGGCTTAAAAGATGGCAGGAATATATTCAAGAGCTATTTAAAGACGAACGGACTGAGATAGTACTAGAGCAGGAAAAGTTCGACAACGGCCCAGACATAACAGAAGATGAGGTATTAGAGGCGATAAAGCGAACAAAGAACAAGGCAACAGGTACTGACCAAATACCTGTAGACATAATACGGTTAATAGAAGAACAGCAAATTGGAATATTGGTCGACTTATTTAATACAATATACAGTACAGGAATCATTCCCAGAGATTGGCTGCTGTCAACGTTCATAACACTGCCAAAAAAACCAAATGCAAAAGAATGCCAAGACCACCGGATAATAAGTTTAATGAGCCATACACTCAAAATATTTTTAAAAAATATACACCGGAGAATACATAACAAACTTGAGCAGGATATAAGCGACACGCAATTTGGATTTAGAAATGCAATGGTATCGAGGGAAGCCCTGCTCGCTGTAAATGTACTTGTGCAAAGGTGCATGGATGTTAATCAGCCAGTATATATGTGTTTCTTGGATTACAACAAAGCCTTCGATAAGGTCAGACATAACCGCCTTATCGAATTACTTGAAAAGAAAAACTTAGATATGAGGGACATCAGGATCATTAGTGCTATCTATTATAATCAGATCGCTGCGCTGTGGTAAAAGAGAACAACGCCTTTTCAAATGAAATACAGATTGAGAGGGGCGTCAGACAGGGCTGTATCCTGTCTCCTACTTTGTTCAATTTGTATTCAGAGGAAATAATCCAGGAAGCACTAGAAGACCTAACCACGGGAATAAAAGTAAATGGCCGACCAATCAATAATATACGGTTTGCCGACGACACTATGTTATTAGCCGAATGTCTTGAGGATTTACAACAAATGGTTGACAGAGTGGTAGAAGTCAGCCAAGAAAACGGACTGTCCCTAAAGACAAAAAAGACACAATTTATGGTAATCACAAAAGCTCAACAGCGCCAAGAAAGCATAACAATACATGGAGAACAAATTAAAAAGGTTGAAAAATATAAATATTTGGGTACAATAATTAATGAAACTAATGAGTACACAGAAGAGATTAAAGCAAGAATAGGACAGGCAAGAAATGCTTTCAACAAACTGAAAAAAGTACTCTGTAGCAGGGACATTACAATTTCTTTAAAGATAAGACTTCTGAGATGCTACGTGTTATCCGTATTATTCTATGGGTTGGAGGCTTGGACATTAAAGAAGGATGTTTCGGACAGATTAGAAGCCTTCGAGTTATGGGCCTACAGAAGAATATTAAGAATAAGTTGGGTGGATAGAGTCACGAATATCGAGGTGTTGAGAAGAATGGGAAAAGATAAAGAGGTTTTAAATACAATTAAAGTCAGAAAACTACAATATCTGGGACATGTTATGAGGGGCGAGCGTTTGTTATAACTTGTTACAATTAATAATACAAGGAAGAATACAGGGTAGAAGGAGTCGCGGAAGAAGACGCATCTCCTGGTTAAACAATTTGAGAGCTTGGTTTAATTGCACTTCTGCTGATCTCTTTAGAGCAACGGTATCGAAAGTGCGAATTGCTGTGATGGTTGCCAACCTTCTTAGAGGAGATGGCCCATGAAGAAGAAGACTTACTTACACTTTATAATTTAAGAACTTTTTAAATTTTAAACATCATAATAATTTCATGACAGTGATGACAGATAACTTTTGCAAGATGGCTGCTTTCGATTTTTAATCGATAGTTATCAATATTGAATAATTACTAAATCGGTAAAGTTTTAATTTATTTTATATGAATTGCAAAGTACTACATAATTTCACTTTTTGACATAAATTTAATTGATAATATCGCAAATTGTGTAAAATATTTTTAAACAACTAAAGTTAATAATAAAAATGGTATACGTTTTTATAAAGTAAATAAATTGTAAGTTACTCAAATAAATAATCGATTACTGCAATTGGCCACTTACATTCAATCTCGATTAATCGCGACAGGTAAAGTAAAATTCTTCTTTCAGTACAATAAAGTGTTACTTTACTGCCGCAAATGAGGCCAAATTAATACAATAATGAATGACTTTAGTGACGGTTGGCGATAAATATTTTTATCAAACAATCCTGCCAAAAACAGGTGTGAGGCTATAAATCTGCGCACGCATCATGACTATGATGCGTGCGCCCTCCCCTCCTATGGAGTCATAAATGACTCATAAATTTTTTGCAGAATTGTTTGACAAAAACACTTACAATTTACTGGTAATATTGTCGGACAAATTTTTAAGGATACTACAGTTCGTCCCTGCCATTTCCAACTATCGAATGTGAAAAGTGGTACTTTTCAGGAGAGCAAAATAACTCTTTTTTAGAGACTCCTAAATCAGCGCATTGACAAATGGGAAAACTTTTATATTTTTTGTATGTAATGTTTAATCAATAAAAAATCACATTCGTTACTTTGCTTTTTGTATTCATCAAAGATTTGTTTCGGTCCGACGATTCAAAGTAGCGAATGTATAACAGCGAATAACTGTATAATCAAATAATGAAAATCCGTTAAAATGAAATCATAAACTGCCTCACAAGAATTTCTTGGAAGCGATACTGAAACAAAATTCGCACAGGTTGTAAACCCGTGCCTTTTATTCTTCTCAGCAGTTTAGCATTTTTGACAGTTTACAGATTATGATTGAATAACTGTTGAATAAATTACAACACAAACTAACGAATGTGACACATTCGAAATTTAGCGTTGTACAAATATACATTTAGTTATATTTATACAAAACAAAAGTATCGAATATAACCATTTTCGTCAGTTTGCAGTCAACCAAATGAAAAAATGTTCATATTCGATGATTTAAACAGCATATATTTCCCGCTCTCCTAATCCAGCTACAATAACGAGAATTTGCCACAAGATGTATCACGTATAATGCGAGGACAACGTATCGAATCTGAAAAACCCGATTTTTCACATTCGATAGTTGGAAATGGTAGGGACGAGTTTTCGGAAGCACCAAAGCTTAGAAACCTCTATATTTACGCACCCGAAAATATAGAGGTTTATAGCCCCTTTCTCGAAAATTTTCCGAAATAGAAAGGTTGTCCGATTCCACATGAATAACTGAATAAAAAAAAAGTCTCAAAAGAAGGGAGGCAATCATTTTTTTTAATAGTGAGCCCCAGGACCCATATTATATTATATTAAATTTTGAAACAGTACTGTAAAAACGACCATGATATGGACGTATTCCAGATAGGTATTCTTCTTCTTCGTGTGTCTTCTGATATCGAAGATCGGCAACAATTTTGGCAAATTCTTTTCTGTTTTGCATCTTTCTCAACAAATCGTTCGAGCCCAAGTCTGTCCAGTCCCGACCGTTAAGTCAAAAGCATTGCCTTCGTCCTGGTCCGCGTTTGCCCTTCGTCGGTCCTGAGGCGCGTTTGCCTCAATCTTAGAGCAAGGACACACCAGGCGGCGTGCGTCGCGTCGAGGCAGCTTAAAACACATGGCGAGGTGTAACAGCGGCAGATATGCGACGACTTACAAGTACATATTTGTATTTCGTTGTTGCCAAATTTGCAGATATTGGATACATCCCATCATAAAGAAACGAAAGTATAAGGGAATTTTTTACACATTATATAACGAAATTAATATAATAAAGACCCAGAGAAGGTGTTTAATTTTACAAGAATGTCTAAAAAATATTTTCAGGAGTTATTAGTAAGTATTAAAGACCCATGTTCAAGAGATAACACCGTTATGAGGGAAAGCCTATCACCTAAGAAAAGCTATTTATAACGCTAAGGGGCTGTCCATTCTATGGTACGCCACTGAGCAAATACAGGTGTTAAATTGATGCACATATATTATACCCCATTAATTGCGAAATAGTGATGTTTCACAAATTAATATTAACAAAAAAATTATTCAAATTAAAGTCAAAGTACGTATCGAGAAAGACGAAAACCAGAATATACAAAACCGTAATAAGAGCAACAGTCACCTACGGATGTGAGACATGGGTGCTAAATAAAACAGAAGAAGAAATTGTATAGATTTGAGAACGGAACGTACTAAGAGCTATTTTCAGGAGAAAGAATACATATACAGAAGACGGCTGGCATAGAAGCACCAATCAAGAATTAAGGATGCTTTACAAGGAACCAAGTGTAACAAGATAATCAAAGTCATAAAGAATCAAGTGGGCAGGTCATGTCGAGGGGATGGATAAGGAAATAATGCCAAAGATGGTACTGCAAAGAAGACCAGTTGGGACTAGGACACGAGGTAGACCAAGAAAAAGACGGCAAGAAAGTTTCAGGAAGGTATAGTATCGATGGAAATTACACACTGGAAAGAGGAGGTGAAAAATAGGATGTAGTGGAGAACCACAGTGCAGCAATTTTTACATAGACATCAAATAAAATTATATACAGTGCTAGTCAAAAGTCAGTACCCCCCTCGTATCTTTTGAACGGTTACAGCTATAATAGTGAAATTTGGAGGTAGGAAATAAACGGACGTAAGCTTCTTAACTGGTCATGACAGGTGACGTAATTAGGACAGATGACTTTACAGCGCCATTGTGACAGATAATTTTAAATGGGACCTTATGATAAGTGATACCTCGTTTGAAAGGTATTGAAAATACCTATTCAGTCATACTAATTTTGTTTGAGTTTAAGCTAATTTTGATGAATAAATGAAATAAATATAAAATTGTAGTTTCGAATTTAATTAATAAAAATTCAAAACTCCGCATATGATTGCTTGTCAAAAAGGTTGACGTTGACGTAAAAAGTACTAGAGAATTAAAAAACATCAACTTTTTTGACAAAAAAACCATAGGCGGACATTTGAATTTTTATTAATTAAATGCGAAACTACAATACGTTGCATGTAGAAGATATGCAGTTTTCTGCTTTTTTAAGATTTCAATGAGATTACGTTCTCTGCTTTTGCCCATTCGGTGGAAAACTCCCAACTTCATGCTTTTCAAGTTTTCGCATACTGGTTTAAAATAGCTACTTTTATTTTCCGTACATGCCTTTTGTATTTATTGTATTAATTTTTTGATATTTTCTGGAAATATTGTTTTGAGAACATTTTCTGCCTTCCATAGTCTTGTCAGGTCAATCCTTTATGTAAGCGACTGTTTCTTTTTGATTGAGAATGGTTTTGCACTTTCAGTTACACCAGATATAATCTTAATTGGAAGTTACACCAGAAGTCTTAATCGCTTCATAGTATTTGTTGGAAAACTGTTTTCTCGGGAGTTGGAAGCCTCTGGATTGGTCTGAACAGGTGAAAATACACAAGTTAAGTAAGAATATGAGAAGACAACCAATAATACGACGGAACAGGTGAAAGAAGCCGTAATAATTAAGAGGCAGAGAGGAAACATCTGAAAGATAGAAAACGAAAAAAAAAACAGAAGAAAAGGAGACGAAAGAATTCTCAAACGAAAATTTGTAACATAAAAAATACGTACATTTCAAGATTACACATTACTAACACGAATCGCTAAGAGTTTAATAAATCGAGATAATAGATTCACAGATAATAGATAATAATAGTTTAATAGATCGAGATTTAATGAAGTACATAAATGTATGAACATTGTATGTAAAAAATATGGTACTATGGCGATACAGAGACAAGCGAAGTTTATTGCAAATAAAAATCATAAAGCGGCATTTACAAAAAGCAACTGTGAAAATACTTTGTCTTGATTACTAAATTTACTTCAATGGTTAAAGAATTGTCATTCAATGGTTAAAGACTTGTCGTTGCTCAAAAAAGACCAAATACAGGATGTCACTAGTAAATCTCCATTGAGTTTACCAAAGGAGAAAAAGAACTGCTTGCGTAGTTAAATCTACTAAAGCTAAAAAAAGATTATGTATGCATGTGAGTAAAAAATTTCCTAACAACATTTTTATCTTTTGATTATTGCTCTTATGTGAGTGGTTACACAGTTTAATAAAAAAATTAGGGGTTTATTATTCTTACTCGATCTGTATAGGTATAAGAAGTACTCGGTTAATGTTTTTGTGGTATTGGATCGAACTAATAACACGAAAATAAAATTGTTTGTACGTCCGTCCAGTCTTTAGATTGAAAAAACTGTATAGATACGTAGAGAAAAAATGATAACGGAAACTATTTAGCACCTTAAGTTATTACGGCAAAAATTGTGAAAATGGAAACACTCACTTCCGGTTTTGAGAAAATTAATAAAAATGGTATAACTCGCCAAGGATGATATATTTAATTATTTTGACAATAGATTCGTGATCAGTGTGTAAAATAACTATTCCCATACTCTTTCTCCCTGCGCTCCAATGCCTTCCTGATATTTCTACTACAAGATAATCTTGGTCTTCTTCTTTTACGTCTTCCCATAAGTCCGTGTAAAACTTCCCATAATTTTGAGCTTGGGACGTTGTCATACGCTTTTTCTAACTATGTAAAGGCGATGTGCGTTTCTTCTCCTATCAAATGTACCTTTTCTATTATGTATTATCTCAAACCATGTAATCTATACTTATTTTTAGTGCAATCCTCTGCAGTCCGCAGTGTCACTTCTTTTTACGTTCTTGTATAGCTTCTGTTATTTTTTTAATCAACTTCTTGGGTAACTTACAGTCATAAAATTTTTTCACCTCTGGTGAAAATTTCTTTTGGCTTCCGATTTATTTTTGATCTTTTTAGATGCAGATTTAGTCGGGGCCCAGACGATCTATTTAATTTTGATCCACAACTTTGCTTGCAAAATAAAAATTTACACAGAACAATGATTTGTGCACCCAAAATTTAAGCCGCTTGTGAGATCAGTTTAAGAACGAATAGATGACGAAAAAACTGAAAGCTCCAACTTACTTTTGTTATAAAAAAGAACATTTTTAAACAGCTCCTTAGATGTCTGAAATATGCCTGCCATACAATTGACTTCTATTAAATCGGGTCTGATAATTATCAATTAATTTGATATATTAGATTCCCTTTAAGCCTTATGTATCTCTAAATCATCTGCGTTAGACAGTAATCCATAGATCAAACAACAAATTAATAGTGACTTCAGTAAATGTCACAAACATGTCGACCAATACCATGAACGACGCAGTCAGATCGAACAAAGTGCTCAATGGCTCTGTAGTTTTCTGCATCAGTACGGGATCCCTTTTTGATATATCGGTAATACATAGTATCATCTTGTATAATATTATTTAATAGTTTTGATATTTTCTCTGTTATTGATGTTTTTTGAAGTACCTATTTCGAAAAGCCGCTCTTGTAGTGTTGTGCGTGTTCCAACCAAAATTTCTTTTTGTGTTTTCTTCTTTTTCTTAGCTTTATATTTACATAATAATTTGAACACACCGCAATTGTATCCTCTAGTTCAAACTAAATATTATTTGAGTGAAATGAATGTCGATTTCATCGTTCCCCGTTAGAAGTCAGTCTAACCATACTCAGGTGTAAATATCTGAAAACTTATACCATCTTCTCGTTTCGTTTTGATGCAAATCCTGATTCTTGCAAAGCCTCTTTGAAAAAGGGTAAACCCCGAAACACTTTTCTTTTCTTTTTTTCTTGATTTCTCCTTAACATATTTTAAATAAATTAAAATTGTGGTATATTATCATTAAATAAAGTAGTTAGTATATTTTCTCATTTGCACTTTTTGATTTATTTCGATGTTAGATTATTTTCTGCGTTGCTTTATAAGGGAAATACTTTTTTATCACCAAGTAAACACTTACTTTTAAAACACAATTTTTTATTAAGAAATATCTTCGATTTTGTATTTTGTATTTTTTGTATCTTTCCCGATCTGCCATCTGCTTGCCTATGCCTTATAAACAGTAAAAATGGTTTTTTATCATTTCATCTCACGTTTCTTCTATTGTTGCATCACAAGCCCTTGTTAACTTCTACTGTATTATATAAGATCGTAAATTGGGATGTCGTTGACATTAACTGAATTAATACGATCAGCTGATTCTTAATTTATGATGCAATACGATTAGATGGGTCTATGAAAGTTGGTCGACAACACTTCGTCGACGGAAAATTAGTCGACAACATTTGGTCGACAAACAGTTGGTCGAATACACAATTCATCGAATGTACAATTCGTCGACGAACATTTGATCGAATGGATTTTTCGTTGACAAACTGTTATTTATCTTTAGGATAAAGGGACTAATGTTGACAAACGACGGATCATTGGTTTTTATTTTTTTTTAACTGGAATATTGTATTATACATATCTGATTTATTTATTTTTTGAGGTTTTGTAATTTTTTTTCTAAATCTTAATTATTTTTAAATTTAATGAAAAAATTGGCTGCGGTGGGAGAGCAGACAGCAAATATAAACCGATATTTTAATTAGTGATGTTGTACCGTTCTTCTTTTTGGTGTCGGCTCACTTGCGAACGGAGCATTTCCGGACAATTGATACTTATCAACAATTTAGGCAACAGCAGAAAATTTAAACAAAATCTTAAAAAAAATAAAAATCAATAATCCTTCATTCGTCACCATTATTCCCTTTGGGTCTTTGTCGACGAAAAATCCATTCGATCAAATGTTCGTCGACGAATTGTACATTCGATGAATTGTGCATTCGACCAACTGTTTGTCGACCAAATGTTGTCGACTAATTTTCCGTCGACGAAGTGTTCTCGACCAACTTTCCGACACCGCGATTAGATATTGAATAGTGTACGTGAGGCCACATAATTCTGAAACTTTTCTTTTATAATATATTTATTTTAATGTGTTTTTATCTGTACATCTGTGCACTTTGTTCCTAATAAACGTTTGAAATAATATTAATATGTACCTGTAAATCAAGTATTTTGTCATTTAGTATTTATTTGTAAAAGATGCCTAACTTCATCAGAAGCATTATGATAATCAACAAAGCATAAATGCTATTTTGATTCATATCAAGAAATCTTTTGGGTGTGATATTCATTTTAAAAAACGCCTATCTTTGTGCTCTAGAAAATAAATTTAAACTGAGTAATTACGTATATTTAGCAATATTTGGAAGATATACAGTATTTGGAAGGAGAGGAATCGATATTAAAGTGTGTAATTTTGGTACTCTAAGGACTATACAATGTATAGTATGCATGTCAGTCCGGTCTGACATCAGACAGTGAGACATATGATTTTGAATATATTTTACAAATACCAAGATGTCATTGTCGGTAATAAATTATAGTGAACAATTAATGTTATCAAAACATGCTACGGTCTGATGCGTGACAAGTAATCTCGTAACGGCGACAGTTCGTAACTATACGTATTCGTAACGGTAAAATTCGTAACGTCAAAATTGAATTATTTGTCGTATTAACAAGAATATATGCAAAATTATGTGCGAAATATATTTAAAAACAAGTGATCTTAAAAAAAGTACCATTACTTTTAGTATAGGAGAAGGTATGCAAAATGCATTTTTGTATAAACTAAAATTAAACGTTGGTGTTACGAATTGTACCTTTACGAATATGTATAAAACAAGTGATCTTAAAAAAAGTACCATTACTTTTAGTATAGGAGAAGGTATGCAAAATGCATTTTTGTATAAACTAAAATTAAACGTTGGTGTTACGAATTGTACCTTTACGAATATGTATAGTTACGTCCGCTATAACTTTTCCCATGCGGTACGATTCATTTTCAATCAAATTAAGTCAAAACATAAATTGAAACGAACGTCGATGTGTAGGTATATACATTTTGTATACTGTATACTATATACTACACACATCGGCGTACGTTTCACTTTCTGTTTTGACTTAATTTGATTGAAAATTATTCGTACCGCATGGGAAAAGTTATAGCGGACGGACCATATGTATATACGAACTGTCGCGTCGCCGTTACGAACTGACGCCGTTACGAACTGACGCCGTTACGAATTGTCCGTTACCATTTGTTGGGTTACGAACTGTCGCCTTACGAGATGTCATGGAACCGTTCTGATGCTATGATCATTGCTAAACTAGCGAGAAAAATTAAACAAAAAATGAAACGTCACAAATACAATTTTTTAGAGAAATAAAGAGAATATCAAAACTTAAATACAGATGAAACGAAGACGTTAGTCTATTATTGAGAGTGAAGATCACAGCCACCTTATATGGTACGGTTACGTACAAAGAATAAATCAAGACGGATAGCCTAACAGAAAGTTAAAATAACCCACCTAGAAGAAAACGTTAACGATCAACAATAACATGGAAAAAAGTCAAAGCTATAGCACGTGTTAAAAATTTAATTATTCTGTCAGCTTTTGATCTTTTTATAATTTTTTGGATAAGGAAGCTCTAATAAATAATATGAAAAAATACATGAAAATATATTTGCCTTAAGAATTATTGTTAATGGATGATTCTAACCTATTATCCAGTATATTAAAATCCATTAAGAATTTGGTCAACTTATTCAATCACATTTCGCATCATTTACTAAATAAATTAACTTTAAAAATATTTTAAAATTTATTGAGATTGGAAGTTAACAATTCAATTTGAAATTGCTAACTAAATGTTCAATTCAAAATGTGTGTGAGATTCACAATAATTCATACGTCTTTCAAATGAATTATTGCCACAGGACATTACATTTTAAAATTTGACCTGTTGGATATTGAAATTTCATGAATGGCCTTCATTGTTTTGGTTATTAGCGATTTAGGCACTGGGTAAATATGGTAGTGAGCTTATAATTTATCCAGTGAAAAACACTCCCCGTCCGGAAGTTTGTTGACTGTCAAAAACGGGAGTTGGGAGGAATAATTTATAAGAGACGTGCATTCGGTCACAATATGTGTTAAATCTACTCGTTGGGGGTAATGAAAAGGAATAGTGTATAAAAAAAATTAAACATTTTAGATACGTATTTTTATATAAGGATTACTTGTCTTTCCCACTGTATCATTGACTCCTCCAACATTGTCTCTTATTTCTTGTGTTTTTAAGTTTTTTAATCAAGGGAAAATCTAAATTTAGAAATTCCATACTCAAACCTGCCAACTCAAACCTACAAACCCCAAACCCAACCAAAGTCTAGCAACCATCCCTTTCACTCCACAAGCATAAAATCATTTACAGTAGTTGTGTTTACTAATCGAACCAAAACACATCTAACCCTATCGACCCTACAAACTATCTCTTTTAATCTAGAAGCAGGAAAACTCTTCTGAAATTAAAATCCATGTATTAGAATTTTATGTATTAAAAGAAAATCCCGTGCAGCAAGAGAGTTTTGATTCGTCAATCCAATAGACCCTTAAATCAACCAATCCTTAAAAACTACCCTTGTTAGTCCACAAGCATGCAAATCGTCCTAATCCGAAAATCCCTGAACAAGCGAGTTTACTTGTCAAACGAAAATACTCTTAACATAATCAACCATAGAAACCACTTTTCAGTCCACATGCATTAAAACCCGCCTAGCCTACGAGATCAATTGCTTTTTTATTATATCCATCCCTTTTAATCCACAAGCAGGAAAACACAGCTAACCCTTGAACTTAATAGTAAAAATATTATTCCCTACAAACCACCCTATCAGCAACAAGCTGGCATACTTACTAAACCAAGGGAAAGACTTATACTTTGAGGTGTTATACGTATTATTTTAAGACAGAAAAAATTAACGGGTCTACATAACAACAAAAATTACCCAAAACTGCAAATTTTTGCACTCTTAGGTTAGGATATCTCAAAAACCAGAGCCAATTCGGCAATTTGGAGCTCAGATTCGTATTCAGTGCACGAAAAATCTTCGGCTCAGTACACCTACTATATTTTCTGGGTCTCACGCTTGTCGGCCTGTATTAACTTTCAAATACATTGCTATACGCTCTGAGCTTCGCTGGTGTCGCTCCTAGCGGTTACTAATTAAACTTTTACTGGTAATTTTTAAATTTATTATTTAATTGTTATCGCTTAATATTTACAAAGCAAAAAAGTAATTAAATTGTAATCGATTTTTTTAAGATTTTTCTAATCATTTTGACGTTCTATTGATAAAATATTAATTTCTTACTTCGGATACTTTGACAATAATCGTGTAGATGGCGCTAAGATTATAATAGATTATTTATAATTAGATATTACGGAACATTAAAAAAACTTAAATTCAGTATTTAAAACGTAAGTATATTTAAGGTAAAAATATATACCACAGCTTTGACCAACTAATATTGTTTATAATTAATGTTTTTAATTTTAATTTTAAATTAATCACTTTGACATTTATGTCAAATTTCCGGTAAACGTTTACAAACTTGTCACTACTGGCGTTCGCGAATTTGTAAATATCCCCTCTACGTACGAGCTCACAGCGTATAACTTGTCTAAAATCAATTTATACCTTTATACCTACTGGATTTTAACTGTTCTAATTTTATTTATAATTAGTTTTAAAATGCAGACTTTGTAAATTATTGTAGGTATGACACATCTGAAATTTAAATACAGTGAAAAAGTTGGTGCAACATGAAATAAATGAGCAAACATTGAGGTAGGTATTTTGATGATCTACTAGGTGCATTTTGAAAAACGATGAGAATAATTGGTGAGACTGAACCACTCAAAATAGCGACATTCTCAAAAAATCTTAAAATTAGAGATCTTAGGCTCTAAGGAGATTTAAGCAATAAATATATTAAAAAATTGAAAATGAAAAAATTAGAAAACTGCAGTGATTTGTAAATATAAAATCGCTAAGGACATTTTGTTCGTATTGTACTACAGCTATAAATAAATGAATGTAGTAACTCATAAAAGTGGTAACAGACACAGTTATTATTTAGCAATTAAAGATTGTTCGGAGTGGTCTGC
The DNA here is from genome assembly GCF_917563875.1 of Diabrotica virgifera virgifera. NCBI lineage: Eukaryota > Metazoa > Arthropoda > Insecta > Coleoptera > Chrysomelidae > Diabrotica > Diabrotica virgifera. Next base: position 113,458,171 of record NC_065449.1, read on the forward strand.
ACAGAAGAATACACAATAATTATATAGTTTTAATTATAGACTATTGCCATTGCAAGTCGTTTAAAATACACGCCACGAGTTATTCGAAATAATTCATGAACCATGTAATTAATACCTAACTAAAAAGTTTAAAACATTGCAGCTTTTTATAAATAATAGCTAGGTTGAAATGCATAGTGCAGTACAATCCTATAAATTAAATGCACTCTAACAACTAAATGTGCATGTTTTCACACAGTTTGTTAATATAGAAACGATTTCTAAATATCGCAAATTGAAAAGAAATATGTAGTACCTACTTAATTGTAACGTTATCAATATTTGTTATTTTTCTTCAAATAATTATTTTATTCCCATTTATTTTGCTTTTATTCACTTGTTAACTTTCTATTTTGTTTTACTATTTGTCTTCTAAAAATAGTTGGCTCCTATCCACTAAATATTGTATTTAAGAGGCAATATTAGCTCGCGAATAACGCGTTCCAAGATTGCTGCTTTAATTTTAAATATTTTGTCGAGATATTTGACACACATATGCGTAATAGAGTAAAAACGGCGGTACAGAGCCCAATTTGAGAAATATGTTAGTACTATGAGGAAATTACTCTATAACTAAATAAAAGATTACACAAACGAGCCTGTATCGCCATTAAGAAGAACAAAAAAATACACTTTCTTCAAATAAACTTTTTTATCACATGCCTTGACTTTGTGTCACATTGGAATTACTAAAAATCGATTATCTATAACAAGAAATCTAACTCGACTGACTTGGCAACATTTAGCGCGCCTATGAGTATAATAATTATTGTTATCACAATATCGTGCCTTCGTTTTTGATAGTACCTATAGTGTGACTGTCACTGTCGTACTGCCGACGCATTGTTAAAAGTTCGCAGAACTCCCGAAAAAAACATTGATGACACGCTGATAGCCTCTTAATGTGTATTATTCGATCTCAAGTTTCATTTATTAAAGTTCTATTCACATTTACTCTTTTTATCTCCCCCGTGTTCAAATCCTGTAACTAGCTTAGCCCTAGACATATATAAATGTCTATTTTATTTGTTTATTTTCTCTTTCATCTTTTTAAAGTGATGTTTTAGTTCCAATTTTTTTTTGCTTGGACTATAGTCATTCAGCCAGTCTCAATCAAAAGTAAATGTAGGTATTAAAGATATTGCCAATTAGTGAAACATGGTTATTATAATAATATTACAATTTTTTTACTTCTTATTTACCTACTTATTACAGCTAATGTACATACTATGTTAATAAATACTATAAATATATTATACTACTTAATGTTTGTCAAGAACAGATAGTGTATACATTTTACAAATAAAAATATTAAGTTAATATTAAAATAAATGCATTCTTTTTTGTATTTTTTTAATTTATTTTTAGTTTTCTTTTTGTTTTGTTTTTTGTTTTTTTTCTTCTTTTGTCACTACGATAAGATGTCAACCCGGTTCAACTCCTCGGAGGTTTAAATCCTCTTAGTGATTTTTTTTCTTTAAATTTTTTTTTTATTTTTTTTGTATTTTTTTTGTTATTAGATTATTTTAAATAGTAGATTTTTTTAATTTAATCATTTTTTTTAATTTTTTTAAACATATTTTACAAATACCTAGAACTAATTAAAATAATATTTTACTATCCGACAAGAAAGATACCAAACAGTCAAACATTTTCTTTTTATTCAGTGACAGAATAAAGAGAATATTTACAGGGAGTGGAATGTTCTGGTCTATAATTCTTTTAATTAGGTGATTGGTTAGGTGTTTATGCTTCTTGCATTCAAAAAATATGTGGTTCAAGTCACTGTTAACCTCACATTCTTGACAAATATTTGAATCTAATAGGTTTATTTTAAATAAATGTGCAGGATAACATGCATGTCCAAATCTAATTCTACTGATGGTGGATATGTATTTGCAAGGGAGGGTGAAATTCTTATACCAAGGTTTTTCCGGAATCATCGGTTGTATTAATCTGTATTGTGTTGTTGATATGTTACAGTACCTTTCCCAGTGTGTTTTCCAGTTCTTCATCTGTTCAGTTCTTAAACAAGCAAAAGCATCTAGAATGCAGGGCTGATATTTGGTTACTGTTCCATCAATGAGGGAATTTTTAGCAGATTGGTCTACATGTTCATTATGTGTAAGTCCTGAATGTGCTTTGATCCACATAAGTTGTATTTTTTGGGTGTGTTTATTAATTTCAAATAAGATTTTTTTATTAAGAAAATGTATGGATTAGAAGAACTACAAGCTAGTTAAGGTGTTTGAATAGCAGTAAGCACAAATTAATAATGAATCAGATAAAATTACTGCAGAATTATAGGACGCTAACTTGAAATAAATTAAAGCCTCATATACCGCCGCAGCCTCGGCAGTAAAAATGGAGAAATTTGAGGGCAGTTTGGACATTTTTTCTAAAAGGCACAACCAGTACCATTTAAACTTTTGGATGTATCTGTATAAATACAAACAGATTTTGACCAATTTGTAAGGAAGTTGTTTAAAACAATACTGTTTAATAAAGAGTGCTCATGATAACTGGGTTGTATTATATCCACTTGATTTAGTAACTCAAAGAAATCTTCGAAATCTACCACTTTATATGCAACTGCAAGTTCAGTATTATTATTCGCAGTGTTTCGAAATGCGTCACATAACGGTGGCGAGTTTTTGTGAGCCCAATATTTATTTGTTAAATCAAAATAATTTAAAGTACTAATTTTTTTATATAAACAAGTATTGTAACATCGGATCTTAAGAAGAAATTTTTGACTGAGATATTCCCTTCTGAATTTAGTGGGCGGTTCCATTGTTTCAACATAGAGTGGTTCAATAGGGGTAGATCTCATAGCACCTATGCAACAACGCAATACTGTGTTTAGAAAAACTTCTATGCGACCTAAAATATTGTTACTATTTATTTATATTGTTTAAATCTCTCTTGGGATAAGTACGTATTGATTTTGTTTCATATTATTATTTTTTGTAGTTGATAATATTTCATAATTTTGTGATAATATTCTTTTTGTACATCATCTCCAAGCCACGTTTTTTTTCAACATTATTAATCGTATATGTATCTGGGACCTTTTATTTAATTTCACTAATTTATTTTAATAAAAATTTTATCCATTTTAATCGTGCCATCTACTCCTTTATTTTTAAAAACTTATAACTCTTTAAAACTTCAAGGCAAGGCAATATTTGAAATTTATGCTGTCGCTAACACATGGTCTCTTGTTTTAGTTTTTTGATTTTAATTGCAAGACTTCTACTGAACCTACTTCTGAAAAAAAAGAGAGAAGTTATTTCTGTGAAGCAATACCTGTGTATACTTTCGTGGAAAAAGTTATGGGGCAAAAAATGGCGTTTTTACGTGTTTTGGCTTCGTTTTTGAATATAATTAGCATTCGGTTATTCAATTTTTGTGTGTTGAAGGTAACCATTGAAAATTCATACGCGAATGCAAGTAGTATGTTTGCCGTATCCAACTGTCAAGGAATTGTGCCGAAAATTTAAGAGTGGAAGAGAAGAAATGGATGATAAGCGGCGATCAGGTGCATTGAGTAATGCATCAACAGAGAGGAATGTGACATGCGTTGAACCACTTAATTAGCGAAAATAATCGAATTTCAATCAGAGCAATTCCAGAAAATGTTGGTCCCATCGTTTTCAAACTGGGTTACAGCAAAGTTTTTGCGCAATGAGTTCCTCGCTTTTTGTTCCTCGCCAGAGAACCAAAAAAGCTTGCGTATAGGTTTATCAAGAAGGTCATGGATCATGAAGGTTAATCGTCTTCTCCTTCTTCAACCTGTGTTCGTCAACTGCTGGACATAGGCCTCATCCATTTGCTTCCATCAATTTCTACTCTTGGCAATTCTCATCCACTGCTTGCCCGCGACTTGTTTGATATCATCTGCCCACCTTTTCTGCGGTCTGCCTACTCCTCGCCTGTTCTCTATTGGTCTCCAGTTTGTTGATCTCGGTCCATTTTTCGGGATTATGTCGGGCAACACGTCGACTCATTGCCACTTGAGCCTTGCTATATGTTCTGCGACATCAGTAATCTTTAATCTTTCACGAATGTTGATATTTCGAATCCTGTCTCTCAAACTAATCGCTAGCATGACCCTCTCCGTCGCTCTTTGTGTTGTACTGAGATGCTCTAAGATTTTTTTTGTAAAGTCCATGGTGTCCAGTCCATATGTAGTTACAGGCAAGATACATTTGTCATAAACTCTACGTTTTAGACACACTGGTATATCTTTATTCTTCAAAATAAAGCTTAACTTGCCGAAAGCTAGTTAATGAAGGTTAATATGATGAGCAAATTAGAAGCCTTCTAGATGAGGTCACGTCGTGGAATACTCAGTATATCATGGGTTTAACGCACTTCAAATAAAGAAGTCTTAAACAGAATAGGTCAAGGCGACGGCGACTTGATGAAGATCATCAAAAAGAAAAAACTTGAATATCTGGAGCATATAACGCGAGGTAGCAGATACTGAATACTGCAGTTAATACTCAACGGAAAGATCGACGGAAAAAGCGGAATTAGTAGAAAGAAATATGCATGGTTCCGAAACCTTCGTGAAGATTGGCATATCAGAAGATGAATTGTTACTGTTGTTCTGAAGCTATTTTCTTGTGGTATTTTTACAATTTTAACTATTTATAATGGGAAATAAGCCACAATATTATTAAAAAATGATTTCTATTAACGTTTCGACGCCCAAATCGGGTGCCGTTGTCAAAATACAAAATACTACTAACATAAACAAAAATGTTGTTGCTTAGTAAAAAAATTCTTCTAATAATTTATTTAATTTGACTCATTTATATCGGCAATTCAGATACATATGATACATTTTAAAGTAGAAGACTTTAAAATGATATTGCCAATATTTATGAGTTGCGTTCCTGGGACGACTTTACTGAAAGATAGTTCATTCGATTACATGAAATCAACCCCAACTCAAGAATATCCGTCACAAAAAAATCATAGCATGTGATCTGTCTTTAAAAAGACAACCACATGCAACGGTGACATTAAAATTCTCGCGATAGAGATCTCATAGTAAATCACAAGGGAAAACCAGGGAAAACCAGGAAAAACCTCGTGATACTATCGCGACATCGTAAGTATTTGGTCTTACATTTAATTTACTCTCAAAATTAATACCAAATTCTGACTTTACTATAATTTTGTTTAAATTATAAATAATATCAATAATACATGGATATATAAGTAATACTAAAATATAAAATATGTACTAACTCGACTATTGACTTACTAATTGTGGTATTTTCTTTCTATTGACTTCCTCTTTCAGTATGGGTATCCACATCCTACTGCATTCCACCGAGGAATTTGCGACACAATTGGTTTCGTTTAGCATAATTAGAGCCGCTTCTTTGATTTTTCTCTTTTTACTATCTGTTTCTTTCAGGACTATACTTGAATCTCTCCACTGAATATATATAGAATTTATATAGGTGAAACATCAAGACCATTAAAGGTTAGAATAAGTGAACATCAAGCTTATATTAAAAATAGAGAATTTGATAGATCTCAAATATGTCAACACGCATGGGATAATGAACATAGAACAAGTGGTCGCATTCTTCTATACGACAAAGCTCGACCTTATGTTGCCAAAGTAGTGAAAGAAAATAAATCTACAAAGAAGGAAATGGAGGCACTTAAAAGGTGCTCACTAATCTTTTCAGTCGGAGGAAGAAGTACAAAAGGTTGTAAAAGAATTCTTCGAGCAACAGTCACATGAATTCTACACATTATAGTCACAGTTCATGAAACAATAATATGCGCCTTCATTCTAGTGGTATTGTAGATATACGAGTATTTACCAATAAATTTTTTCTGGACCACAGATGGGTTTCAACTGAACAAGCCTCGTATTTACTGTTGGCATACGCTAAGAAAAAACTATTTCTTAAGCTATTATTACTGAAAACTTAGTGTACCAGAAATAAAATGTGAAAGAACGAGGACACAGTAACTATTACCTTAAAAATAAATAGTCTAAAAGTCTAACAAAATATTTAGTCCTGTCGCCACGGGGGTACAACGGCCTCCTTAATTCAGATGGACTTACCCAAGTTTTTTTATGTATTTTGACCCTTAGAACACGAATTTTTTGGGTAACAGTCGATCCGGATGTCGATAAGATTGTTATAAACAAAGAACTTGAGGAATCACATAACAGCAATTTTTCGCAAAACAAAACATTTTTTTGTATTTTTTGGGCCATTCTAAGAAAAAAATGATTTTACAAGTTTTTTCGTAGGATCCATAGTTTTCGACATAAACGCGGTTGAACTTTCAAAAAATCGTAAAATTGCAATTTTTGAACCCGAATAACATTTGATTAAAAAATAAAATAGGAATTCTGCTTACTGCATTTGAAAGTTCAAGTCAAATTCTATCGGTTTTGATTATTTGCATTGCTAAAAATTAAGTTTTTATTTGTTAAACAAAGCCATAAACACATAGTGTTTCCCTTGCCCAATGCATGCGTTTTAATGTATGTACTTAATCTACGTAGATATTGTATGTATGCGCGCCTACTCGTTCGATTTCAAATGAGAAATGCATTGAAAACATCATTCAATCACTATGTGTTTATAGCTTTGTTTAACAATAAAAAAATTAGTTTTTAGCAATGAAAGTAATCAAAACCGATAGAAATTATTTTTCAATCAAAAGTTATTCGGGTTCAAAAATTGCAATTTTTCGATTTTTTGAAAGTTCAACCGCGTTTATGTCGAAAACTATGCATCCTACGAAAAAACTTGTAAAATCATTTTTTGCTTAGAATGGCCCAAAAAATACAAAAATATATTTTGTTTTGCGAAAAATCGCTGTTATATGATTCCTCAAGTTCTTTGTTTATAACAATCTTATCGACATCCGGATCGACTGTTACCCAAAAAATTCGTATTCTACGGGACAAAATACATAAAAAAACTTGGGTAAGTCCATCTGAATTAAGGAGGCCGTTGTACCCCCACTGGCGACAGGACTAATTCGAGAATGCCATAAAAATAAGTCCATATCTCAAAGGTTGCTTTCACACAATTATATAAATTCATTTATTATAAAGCAATAAACAAAATTTTAAATTATGGGAAAATATCCGAATTTCGCTCTACATTTATTCCGAAATATCTTCCATCTAATTTAGCTCGTTTATATTGAGTCACAGCGATTATAACAATTATTTTATTATTTATACGTTGTATAGTCATTGCGATGCGCTAGTCCAGTGAATACCTTCATAATTTTAAAATGCGAAATAAAAATTAAACATATTTAGATTAGAAGCATAATCTTTTACAAATTAAAGGGAAAGTCCCAGTAGTTGTATACCATAGTTATAAAAAACTTACAGAGAAGTAAAAAGTTCGTTTGTAAAATGGTATAATGTTTTTAAACACTAAAAAGTCATCCAAATGGAGTATAAAATTTCATCAGAACGTTTTCGATATTATCTGATCATCATCAGTGGCATTCTGTGTAGTACTTGAAACTAGCCCACTAGTTGAAATTTAAACTTCAATATTACATGGTTTGTAAATGATATTTAAATTTGTGAAACGACACTAGGTCGATGTTAGCAGATTTTACTGGCGGCTTCAACAACATGCCACCCATGGAGCAACATGGCTTCCTGCTCGAAAGAACAAAAGTGGTACTGATCGTTTGACTGATATATAGATTTGCTCTGTAAAATCTAACCAAGTAAAATCGACTTAGTGTCGTCTTACAAATTTAAATATCATTTAAAGACCATGTAATATTGAAGTTTTAATTCCTACTAGTATGCTAGTTTCAACTACTACACATAATGTCACTGATGATGATCTGTTAAGATCGAAAACGTTCTGATGAACTTTTATAATACATTTGGATGACTTTTTAAAGTGTTTAATAAACATTGTACCATTTTACAAACGAAGTTTTTACTTAGCTGTAAGTTTTTTCAAATTTTTTTACTTTTCTTACTATTCATATAATGGAAGTTAACAACCACATTTCCTCCTCCTAGTCATTTCTCGACCTTCTCAGGGCGTGGTTCTAAATATTGATAGCTTGCTGTCTCTATTGCTGCGACCCTGTGCTAAATGGACGGATCCATTTTTTTTGTTTTAGTTTGCTTTATCCGCCCATTTTGTTCCTTTCTTTTCCTGTTTATTAACATTTAATTGTTTTATTTTATTTCGAACTGGGGTTTCCTCAGTGTCTTCGGGCGATTTTCACGTGTAAAGTTTTCTTTTTAAGAGTTTGAATCAGGTCTTAGTAATTTTTTTTTTCTGAAAAAACAGATCCGTTTAAGTTATGAATAATTACTCAACCATCATTGCCATACGATCTTTGACATATCGTACTATTAAATTGCGAGAGTATCAAAGAGACCTGCTAGAGACTTAATGGTGTATTTCTGCTAAGATACAACGATAGGTTTAAGGTACCACCATAGGACACCATACATTTTAAGTGTTTCTCCGAGAGCCATAAAGACGTGCCTTGGTGGAGATCTTTTCATGTTAGGTCGTGATTGCTAATTTAGTGAGCTGATCATATAACTGACTGAAAGGTAAGGAAGGCTTAACTCGGGATATAATACGACTATCTCTCTCTCTCTCTAGTCGTCTCCCCATTACCGAGCATGGTTATTTCCTACCATACGAGCCACTACTTATCTCTTTCCATCGGCTTCTATCCTGGGCTGCTTTCATTGACCCAGATAATGTCTTGCCACTGGCTTTGTGCACTTGACCTGTCCATCCAGTAGGTGAGTCCCCTCTGCCTTTGCGACCTTCAACGTTTTTTGAAATTATAAGTCTCTGAATATTATCATTACTTCTTACTGCAATGTGGCGGAAAAACTTTTAGACACCTGCGAAACAATCGACGATGTCGAGTCTGAATGTTAAGCTCTTGTAGTATTGTGTGATTTGTTCTGTGCTCTGTCCATAACGTTCGAATTATTCGTATTCAGCACACTGATGAGTCACACTTGAAGAAGTCTAAGTTTATTATTTCTGGTAGTGTTTTTATGTGCAACCATTGGTCTATGAAGATACTGATTCAATGTGTCTGTCCAATGTATGATCGAGTTCTTCTTCTTCTTAAAGTCCGTCTCCTATCGGAGGTTGGAAATCATCACAGCTATTCTTATTTTACTGGCGGCCGCCCTAAATAGGTCGATGGAACTGCAGCCGAACCATTCCCTCAGATTTCTCAACCAAGATATTCTGCGCCTACCGATACTTCTCTTACCCCTGATTTTACCCTGGATGATCAGTCTCAGCAGCGAGTATCTGTCACCTCTCATAACATGGCCAAAGTATTCAAGCTTTCTTCTTTTAACAGTAAGTACAACTTCACATCATTTTCCGATCCGACGTAAAATTTCGGCATTCGTCACGTGGTCCACCCAAGATACACGTAGCATTCTACGGTAACACCACATCTCAAAAGCTTCAATATTTTTAATGCTGCCCATCTTCATGGTCCATGACTCAACTCCATATAAGAAAGTGGAGAAGATATAACACCGCAGCATACGCACTCTCATCATCGAGTTAGTCATTACCAAATGATGAAAGGGTTGCCAATGCGAGTCCATTATACAATTGGATATGGTAATTGAGTCAATACTCGCAATCTTTAGTTTGTATTTTTTATTAGTTGTTATGTAATCATGGGGCAACCGGTTTCGAGTCTTACAATATATGACTCATCATCAGGCCCAGTACAAAAAGTCTTCTCTATACAAACTACAAGCTAAAAAACACAAAACGAGAGACATGTACACATATATATATAAAACATGAAATAACAACTTTGTCTTGGTTTCAATCACATACAATAAAGCCAAGCAACTGTTTAGTATTGAACTCAACAGTCCATATCATGTAAAATGAGACATTATATCATTGGGAGCGACCAATCTGATGAAAAGTGCTTGGTATATAATTTGATATATGTACTACCATCAATCCTTAACTAGTCAAGGGTCGATGGAGTCCTGGTAAGATAGTATGCGATCAAAAGACATAATACAAAATTTCTTTAGTAAACGGTATCTACTTACATAACAGCCATAGAAACTGTTCCACAGCTAAAGATGTACCTGGAAGTCACCAGTCCCATAAGAAGAGTTGACCAATCAAACAGCCCTTAGTCTCTTAAATTGTTAGTTAAGTGTAATTTGGAACCGTACAGGAAATTATTTTATACTGTGTTCCCAGTGGTGTGTGTTATTTCTCTTAAACAGTTGTTCTTGTCCAGTTTAGCAGTTGTTTTTATGTTTTATGTAGAAAGAATGTACAAACATTTAATAATTATTAAAATAATGGGACATCACACACAAAATTTTTTTGTTTTTGTTTTTTGTTTTTGTGCATGTGAAATTTTGTGTGTGATGTCCCATTATTTTAATAATTATTAAATGTTTGTACATTCTTTCTACATAAAACATAAAAACAACTGCTAAACTGGACAAGAACAACTGTTTAAGAGAAATAACACACACCACTGGGAACACAGTATAAAATAATTTCCTGTACGGTTCCAAATTACACTTAACTAACAATTTAAGAGACTAAGGGCTGTTTGATTGGTCAACTCTTCTTATGGGGCTGGTGACTTCCAGGTACATCTTTAGCTGTGGAACAGTTTCTATGGCTGTTATGTAAGTAGATACCGTTTACTAAAGAAATTTTGTATTATGTCTTTTGATCGCATACTATCTTACCAGGACTCCATCGACCCTTGACTAGTTAAGGATTGATGGTAGTATATATATCAAATTATATACCAAGCACTTTTCATCAGATTGGTCGCTCCCAATGATATAATGTCTCATTTTACATGATATGGACTGTTGAGTTCAATACTAAACAGTTGCTTGGCTTTATTGTATGTGATTGAAACCAAGACAAAGTTGTTATTTCATGTTTTATATATATGTGTACATGTCTCTCGTTTTGTGTTTTTTAGCTTGTAGTTTGTATAGAGAAGACTTTTTGTACTGGGCCTGATGATGAGTCATATATTGTAAGACTCGAAACCGGTTGCCCCATGATTACATAACAACTAATAAAAAATACAAACTAAAGATTGCGAGTATTGACTCAATTACCATATCCAATTGTTAGTCATTACCATTTACTTTACAAACTACATCTGATTAACTGTCTTTATTAATAATAGGTTTGAATTTTTAAAAGTTTTTATTGAATATATACGTAATATTTATATATGTACTCTTTATGTAATTTATTCCGGTAGACTGGGCTATGTGTTATAATATGGAATAAATTGCAATGATCTAACCTAAATTTAATCCATTGTTAACTACCCACATGTTTTAATTGAGTGTTGTTTTATGTTTCATGCTGGATTTTGATATCGTTCTGTGAGAGAGACATTTAAACAATTTGTAATTGGCTTCATTGAATAATAATAATACCGACGTATATTTCATTAACCAAGCGAAAGAATTTTGTTTATTTGTTTACTGTAATAATATTGATTTATAGAGATTTACCCTGTTGTAATAATATAAGTGAAATAAATGGCACTCTTCCTTGTTTATTAGCAAAACTTACAAATCTTCAACCATTACAGGATTAATGCTACAAAGTACAAAGAAACGGAATGAAGATAAAACATAAATGATGCTATGTAAAGGGTATCCCAAAATTTGACGATTTGAATATTTAACTGAGCCCATTAATATTTAATCTGATAATGGATGAAATCATAAAGAAAGTTAAAAAAAAGGAGAGGATATAGAATGGGAGAAAAGGAAATAAAGATAATCTGCTACGCCGACGCGACGGCGCCATAATAACAGCCGAAAATGAAGATGACTTACAAAGATTAATTAAAGAATTCGAAGACACGGCTCTGATATACAACATGGTGAAGTTAGGGGTCGCCAAGTTCTTAAAAAATTCAAGATCTTGTCTTGATTTCAATACAAGAAGTAATTTTAGAGTTCAAGAAAAGACAAGAAATTTGATGTCAATACCAAGATTTCTTGTCAAGAAAACAAGAAATCTTGGAATATCTTGACTAATAATGAGAACTCTAAAAACGTATTTATTTGTAAAAAAGATAACATAATATGTTACCATCATGAAAAAGATAATATTTATAATTAAAATATTATTTTAATTTATTAATACCTTTTGCTAAAATAATTTAAAAAATGTAAACTAAAAGTAATAAATGATACTTGCCTAATCCTGTTGAAAATAAAATTGCAAACTAGATTTTATTTTAAATAACAAATTTAGCACATTTTTAAATCGAAATTGATAAGCCATGAATTAAGGCAGATAACATTTCTTATGGAGTCAACACCTAGCTGATTTCTTGGCTTTGTTATTGGTAAAGCTACTCTTGAAAATAGCTTTTCGAGAAAATTCTTGGCCATTTTCGATAATGACGGGTAGACATTTTCGTGGCTTCTCCACTAATTAAGTATATTCTCAGAATCTTCTGACCTAGGCTTATTTAAGTATTTTTCAATTTCATACTTCCAATTTCGTAAGTTAACATTATCAGCTTTCTTAAATAAGTAGGTAAGAGATATCCAAATCAAATTCGTTATCTTTTTTTTAGGACTAAAGGCTCTGGTATTGGATTCTGTAAGATCATTCTGGGATTTATTAAAGTAGATGTAGATAGCTTTAAATATTTCTTCAAATTTTTGTACTGCCTCTGATTGTAGAAGCTTTTACCAAGATGAAGAGGAAAATGCCTCTACTTTATGGCGAGGATCCAAAATACGAACTATACAGTATATCCAATTAGTTTTGTTATAGTGTTTCAGTATTTTATCGCTCGCAGCTTAAATATTACTATACGCTGTGAGCTCGTATATAGAGGGGATATTTAAAAATTCGCGAGCGCCAGTAGTGACAAGTCTGTCAACGTTTACTGGAAATTTGATATAAATGTCAAAGTGATTAATTTAAAATTAAAAATAAAAACATTAATTATAAAAAATATTAGTTGGTCAAAGCTGTGGTATATATTTTTACCTTAAATATACTTCCGTTTTAAATACTGAATTTAAGTTTTTTTAATGTTCCGTAATATGTAATTATAAATTAATCTATTAATCTTAGCGCCATTTACACGACAACTGTGAAAGTATCCGAAGTAAGAAATTAATATTTCATCAATAGAACGTCAAAATGATTAGCAAAATCTTAAAAAAATCGATTACAATTTAATTACTTTTTTGCGTTGTAAATATTAAGCGATAACAATTAAATAATAAATTTAAAAATTACCGGTGAAAGTTGCATTACTAATCCGCTAGGAGCGACACCAGCGAAGCTCAGAGCGTATAGCTAAAGTTCATGAGCCAATATTTCCAGTTTGTCTACAAGTAAGTTTATTCCAATTACCGTAAACGGGAATGTGCAATATTATCCCCTTCAAGTATTGAAGAAAAAACTGTTTTAAAGCTTCTCAGATACTGACAAAATTTTCTGATCAGAACCCATTATTTATCTAATAGCTTGAAAAATACTAAAGCAGTATCATTTATATCATTTTCTACTTAGATTTTATCCTCCAAATAATCGAAATCTTTTTCGATGCCTAAATTGTTTCGATTTTGTTCAACAACTTTTATTTAAATGGACAGCTAAGTTTAGAATATATGCGAAACATAAAAAATGCTTATTTTTGTAGTCAAAACCAGGAACTAAAGTTTCCAGAGAACGTATCATTATATAGTTAACAGCGGCATTATCAATTGTCACACCTTGAATGCACATCATAAAATTTTAGCACCTCAAAGAGAATATTGGCAACAGATGCACCTGTATGGCTTTCTTTAGCAGGCGCAAATTCTAAAACAATTGCCTGAATTTAATAAAAAGGTCACCGGTCAATCACCGGACCTTATAATCAAGAAATTTCAAGATCTTGAAATTTCTTAAATCAAGACAAGATATAAGATGTCAAGAAAACGTCAAGACAAGATTTTTTTAAATTTCTTGTATTTTTCTCAAGACAAGACAAGAAGTTGTTATCAAGACAAGAATTCTTGTCTTGTCGACCCCTAGGTGAACTCAACAGAGAAAACTTAATCGATAGTGGTATCAGCGGAACCGAGACAATGTAAATTGGTCGTAAATAACAAAATAATAGAACAAGTGATGGAAACAGAATACTTGGGAATAATACTGTCAAGCTACGGAAAAGCTGAAGGAGTAAAAAACAAATGAACATGGCGAACAGAGCAGCAGGATGTCCCAACAACACAATCCGGAGAAACAAATACCACGAAAACTAGGATATACAAATCAACAATAAGACCGATAATGACGTATACAACGAAAACAAGAACGAAACAAGAAGCAGATATGGTGAAAACACAAAGACTGTCGGAAATGAAAGTCATACGAAAAATAACAAACCAAACTCGTAAGAGGCAGAGTAAGAAGTGAGGAAATACGAGCGAGATGTGGTATAGAAGAAATAAACATGTGGACCAAAAGAGTAAAAATAGAATGGAATCAACACATAGAAAGAATGACAGAAAATAGTATAGTACGAATAGCAAGAGACAAATCGCCAAATGGAAGATCACTGGGAAGACCGAGGAAAAGATGATCAGACAATGTCAATTGCGGCTAAAAACCGAAGTAAAACGGGCATTGAGCCTATTTATAAAGTAGGAAGAAGAAGAAGAAGATTTGACTTTAGAGAAAACGCTTTTTCCTTTAGATTGTAATTTTTTTATTAAATCATAAAGTACATAGGATAGGTTTATGTATGGAATAGCACATAAGGCAAGTGGCCCTCACGGTTTCCTGGCACATACACACTCTTTTGTCGAAATTTTTCATTACTATTTTACATAAATGTGGCTGAATTTCGTGAACGTAGCATTCAGTTTCCTCTTTCAATGCACGGGTTGTTGTAGGATTGTTGGCAGAGACCTTTGATTTCAAATAGCCCCATTAAAAGTACATCTAATGGTGTTAAATCACACAATCTAGGGGGCTAATGCTGATCACCTACACGAGACTTTACACGTCCAGGAAATGTCTCATGCAGTAAGTTACTTTTTTCACTGGCTATGTGGCTATATGGCACCGTCTTATTGAAACCACATGTCGTCCGCATCAATATCATCCAATTTAGGTAGCAATAACTCACTTATCCTGTTGCGATATCGAGCACCAGTAATAAGTAATAGTCACTACTTGACCAGCCTCATTTTCAAAGAATTGTGGTGCAATTATGCCTCCAACCCAAAATTAACACCAAACAGTGACACGTTGTCATACATTTTTTCGACAGTCACATGTAGACAAGGCGAAAACGGCGGGTTCGTTGGGAAAAATATTCCCATGAGATTTTTTTGCATAATCACATTCGTGAGACATCCCAGAATAAGGTCCAAGAAGTCGCCCACGTGAATAGTGGTCCAAATTTTTTTTAACATTTTTTTTTTAATCAAATTGAAAAAATCAATATTTTTGGCCCGAACAATTTTTTTGTAGGTTTTTTGGACAATTCTGGATAAAAAAGGTCTCTTACAATTTTTATCTAAAGTTGATCGTTTTCGAGTTATAAGCAATTTAAAATTGAAAAAAAAAACGAAAAATGGCGATTTTCAAGGTTTAATAACTCGGTTAAAAGTTATTATTATGAAAGTCAGAAAGTGACTAAAACAAAGTTTAATGCCCCCCCCCCCCCTACAAGATCCTGAAGAAATTATTACTAAGCTGTTATTTTTAAGTAATAATAATGAGCGCCATGCACGTGTTAGGCGGTCGTAAATGTTGAGTGCGACAGAGATGCCATTCCGGCAGTCCAATTGTGCATCTTAATTGCACTCACATTTACAGCCGCGTCAATACGATCTAACCGCCCATTGTTATTAATTAAAAATAACAGCTTAGTAATAAATTTATAACACAGATTTCTTCAGGATCATGTAGCGGAGGCTTTAAATTTTGATTTAGTTACTTTCTAACTTTCATAATGATAATTTTTAACCGAGTTATTAAGTCTTAAAAAGGGTCATTTATTTAACTTAAAAATTATAAGAAACCTTTTTGTCCAGAATGGTCCAAAAAACCTAAAAAAAATTTGTCCGAGCCAAAAATATTGATTTTTGCAATTTGATTCAAAAAACTGTTACAAAAAATTTAACAACTTTTCACGTGGGCGACTTCTTGAACCTTATTCTTGGATGTCTCACGAATGTGATTATGCAAAAAAATCTCATGGGAATATTTTTCCCAACGAACCCGCCGTTTTCGCCTTGTCTAATGTGGATTATCAGAATCCCAAATGCGGTAATTTTGACGAATAAGGCGATTTGAAGGCATTAAGGTAAAAATATGCATCATAGCTTAGTATAATTTTGCTCGAAACATCAGCATCCACTTGTTGATGTTCAATAATCCATTCAACGAACTCTTTTCGTTGACCATGGTCATTAACTCTGTAGAGAGCTTTTTGAAATTTGTAATTCTTATTCACGATGCCGAATTCATCTTCCTGGACTTTCACCAATACTCTCACGCACTGCTTCGATACATCTGAGTGGCTTGTTTTTGGGTGACCAGTATGTTTAGCGCCACCAATGGATCCAGTCTCCCTGAATTTTTTAATTTCTCTCTTCAGATTTACCGAAGTTAAATCGAATTGTATCCTCCAGACTTTCATTATTTTTAAAATATTGTTCAAATGAAATTAAACTCGTTGTTCTCTAACGTAACGCTCACTTTTTACTAACCATAAACTGTCAGCTGTCAAACTGTGTTTCTTTTGTTATTAACACTTTACTGCACAAATGGTGGCAAATTTGATAAAAAAATAAGAAAACTACAGCAAACTTAAACAAAATATGCAAAACTACCATAAACCAACCAGTTGTCGTTCCAGGTCTGACAGATTACATGAGATATTGTTAATGAGATGCACGCGTTAATATAATAATTAAAAATAAGATGTTTTAGTCATGGCAATTTATAGGAAATTAAATCACGTAAATAAATTAATTAATTATATAAACGTCTAACAATTTTGACTTTTGAAAATATGATTAACTATTTAGATGGGAAATACGCCACAATTAAATTGAAAAAATAATTTTTTTATTAACGTTTCGAAGCCCAAATCGGGTTTCGTTGTCAAAATACAAAATATTCGAAACGTTAATAAAATTATTTTTTCAATTTAATTGTGGATTATTTCCCATATAAATAGTTAATCATAAAAATGCCACAAGGAAACAGCTTCAGAACAACATTGAAAATATGTTTTTCAAAACTTGGTCTTCACATATTTGGCACGACGACGATGTTTCGTCTAGGCACGAAAACGGCAGGATGGGCGGATCTGATTCGAGACAAATAACAATTACATATTCGACGAGAATCAAAGCATAGCAAACTGGAGAAAAAATAGTGGAACTGAAATAAACATGTGAATTTCATGCTGGCGAAAATAATAAAATACAAAAAAGTAAAAAAAGATAACCAATGAAAATTACACTGTTAATTGCTTGAGTTATGCTGCGGAATAAAAGAAAAATAATGAAAAACAAATATACTCTGTTTGAAAATTATCGATAGCATAGCGTTATTGCTGATCAACAATGTAAATACGATTACTCATTGTCAAGTGTTTCAGTTAATATTTACATTTGTCCAATGGTTTCAATGAAATAAAATAAGTAAGACACAGAAAAGACATGGGAAATAGTCAAAAGAGATTGTAATTGAAAAAAATAATAAGAAGAAAATATAGAAAGGAAGAGACAGAAAAAAGAGAAAGTATAGTAGAAAAGAAAAACGCTACGTGAGAAAGATCAGATTGTAAAAAATTGGATTAGTTAAAATAAAACTATTGATAAATAGACATGGTTTGACATAATCCATACGGCGAAGTGAAAAGATGGGTAATATACTACATCCTTCTATCTATAACTCAGAACCTATCCATATGCTAAATAAAGGCTTTTTCCATTTTCCACATTTGTTTTATCCGCTTTACTTATTACCATCGTCCCATCTAATTTGCTGTCGACATTTTGATACGTTTGCAGTATATAGTTTCCAACGGCCAATTTTTTCATACGACCTTTTATCCATTCTATTTATTTTCGTCTATTGTCTGTCGTCTATCGTTTCTTGTCTACTTGGACATGCACTTGTTATTCTTGTGTCCACGTCTGAGCCTCGTATATCAGAACAGGTAGCATGTTTTTAATACCTTCGTTCTTCATATTTTTTATTTTGGATAGTATGTATTTTTTGGATATATAGGTCTTGTAAATGCCACACACCCCCTTTATTACTGTTCTATTAAGTTCTTCAGTTTGGTTACTTTTGCCTACTCTAGGCCGATGTATTCTTGGGCGTGGTCGATTTTGTCCGATATGTCTTTTGTGTTAGTCATTGTTTCATGGTTTTTGTTTTCTTTAGATTCATTTTCAGTCCATTTTCTACGTATGTTTTTTTTTCTAGGTCTGATTTTATATTGATTTTTTTAGTTCTTCAGTAGTTGTTGCTAGCAGGAGTACAAAATACGAGAAACTTAAGATGGTTTAAGTATTTTCCGTTGATACAGATCTCCTTATTGTCCCAGTACATGGATTTGAGAAAATTTCCTAACGCCAGAGTAGACAGTTTGTGTGAGATTTTGTGTGAGATTTTGTGTTGGAATGCATGAAATGTTATTGATTTTTTGCACAATCTTACTAAAAAAGGACTCCTTTTAACAAATTTGCATGTTGCCAGGACCAAAAGGTGGTCAAAAATTTTTTAAACGTTTTTTTTTTGTTGTTTTCCTAAAATTATTTTTTTTGCATGGAAAAAGTTTTTTTAGGTTTTTTAGATCATTCCAAACAGAAAAGGTCTTTAGTGACTTTTCTCTAAAAATGATAGTTTTTGACATATAAGAGATTAAAAGTTGAAAAATTGTGAAATCGGCCATTTTTAACCCTCAAAAACTATGTGAAAAACTGAAAATTTGAATGTTGCCAAGGTAAGTAGATATTCTTTAAACATCGATTGATGAAATCCCGAAGAGTTTTTTGCAATACAATATTCAAAGCTCCGTATAAAACTCCGATATGGGTGGGCATAAAAAGTACACACTTGGTAAAACTTGTTACTAAAGGTTTCTACTTTATTTTTCGTTGGTAGGAACATAATCCATATAATTATCGACTTATAATAACCTAATCCACATAACTATCCGCCAATAAAGAGGCTGAAAGGAAGAATGTGGAGAAAATCGGCAAATCTGAATTACTGGCTTTTACTGGTATGTTAATTTTGATGTACATTGTAATTTTGTTGTAAGGTTTGTAAATTGTTTATATTAATATTTTAGAAGATGCTGTGTTTATTAAGCATAAGATTCTTAAGCTTAATCCATTTCCAACAACTCTCAATAAATATATTAACTATTTTCGAGGTGGACATTTTTTACCCACCCTTGGGCGTACATGGAACCTAAAAAAGGTTGGGCGTTTAAGGGTTAATATCTATAAACGTAATATATAAGTCTTCTCCTATTTCGTTTTTCCTTTCAATTATATTTCTCAGTATGTATGTATTATCTGTTGTTTCTCTTTCCTTCCTAAAGGCCGCTTGTTCTTCTTTAGTTTTCCTTCCAGTTATTTCCTGAGCTTCCTTTCTATTATCCCGGTGTAGACTTTATATGCCACTGATGATAAGCATATAGCCCTATAGTTGTCACATTCCGCTTCATCTCCTTTCTTGTGTATTGGTATCAATAAATTTTCTTCATAGTCTTTCGGTATCTTTTCTGTTCTCCATGCTTCCCTCATTATTTCCAGTAGCCAAAGCTTGCCTCGTTCTCCCACGTATTTCATCATCTCCGGATCTATGTCATCGGCACCTCACGCTGTTCCAATCTTTCTTCTTGCCAATCCTTCTTCAATATCTTTGATATGAATTTCGTCTACTCGATTGTCTCTATCCACTTCTCTAGCCTGCTGTCCTCTCTCCTCATTTTGTTGGTTACTTGCCTCGAATTTTTCTTTATAGTGCTTATTCCATATGGTTAGTATGTCTTGTATGTTTGTTTTCAATTCATTTCGCTCATTTCGAATTCCTCTTATTTGTTTCCTTTTTGTTCCTTTCATGTTTCTTATTTTATTCCAAAACTGTTTATTGTTATTCCCAAAACCTTCGTTCAATTCTTCACCGAATTCCTTCCAGCTCTTTTTCTTCGCATCTTTTACTAGTTCTTTCGCTATATTCTCTGTCTTCTGTATTCGAAAGACACTCCTCGAAAGCATAAAAAAGCTGGGTCTCAATGAACATCTTTATAAGACCATGCAGAAAGCTGTACTGACGGCCAGAAGTGTACGAAAATTTTTGGGAGATACACCTGCATACCAAGTCACCTAGGGCTCGATAACATGGAAAAAGACCCACCAGGAAGTCACATTGTGATACCGTAGGTATCTGGAATGAGTCAATTTTCTCCTTAGAGAGAGTGTGAGCCGTATGGCTAAATAATCTGGATGAATGATGAATTATACCTCAGTTATAAACATTATTTATTTTTCCATGGAGTGTTTTGGTGACACTTAGAATTGCGGATTATCATTGCCTTCTTGCTCTTACATTTGTTTGTGGAACAGTTTTTGTTGCATCTACATTTGACAAAACCTTTTCCTGATCCAACTTAACCTCTCGTAGCTGGAACACTTAACGATATTTCAGTGCCTTAGTGTATATCTACTACCTCTAAAAAGTATGGTGGGAAATGTCGAATTCTGGTCTTAAAATAATTAAAAACCTTTTAGAGACATTAATACCCCAAAAAGTTAGGTAAATTATCTCTAAAATATCGCTAAGAGTTGCAGCTACGAGAGATTCAGTTAGATCGGACAAGGTTTTGTCAAATGCAACTGGAACAAAAACTGTTGTACACACAGATGCAAGTGCAAAAATGCAATTATACTCAATTTTAAGTGTCACCAAAACAATCCGTGGAAAAATAAATAAAATAATTTTTAAAAATGAATAACCATTTTCAGTTTCGTTGCAAAACGAAAATACAGCCGAACCATATTCTAGTCCAACAGAGAGTGCAAGCACCTCTACCGGTTTCGAAACTTATTGGTCTCTCATCAGGAGGCACATATGCTGCTCTCCCTGATTCAACCAAAACAAACCCCAGCGTGCAGTCCCGGATTGCAACGAACGAAATGGCATATATGCCCTATCGGCAACTGCTGCAATAAGACTAAGTTTTCAATCTAATGGCATATAAAACAACAACTATTCTTATTAGAGTGAAAACTTAGTCTTAAAATAATTTTTATAATTTCGTCATAATTATTGCTTTTATAAAAAAACACCTATTATTTTTTATAATATGATTGTTTGTACAATTCCAAATTGTCCATTAATTTTAACGACGATTCGTTACCGTTTTAACAAAAATGACCATTTTCCAATTACAGAGTATTTTATTCAGTTTATCTATTTATTTTGGCTTTGTAGGTATACTAAAATGTTTATACTAAGCCGTACTATTAGTGGGTCCTGCAGTATTCGTATTAATATCAGGATAAACTAGTTTGGCCTAGGCCAAATATTCTATCGCGTTTAGGACAAACTAGTTTGGCATAGGCGAAACTAGTTTGTCCTAACGCGTTCAGGACAAACTAGTTTGGCCTAGGCCAAATTAGTTTGTCCTGAAATCTGGTTTGGCCGGTAACATATACATTGGAAATCATGATTCTAGAGTGCTCCTCGTAACATTAAACGTTTCTTGGTTTGTTTATTTCTAGTGCATCTTTATTGTGATTTTAGTATAGTCATGCGGCTATACGGTTATCACCTAGTTTATTTATTTTTATGATTTCTATTTTGCTTAGTATATTGTATATTTATAAGCTCCCTTATAGCAATACTCATATTTTTGCACTACGTATGAAACCTCAGCAAAAGTTGATAATTTCAATCATTAAAAAAAGTAACAAGGTGTAAAAGTATAAATATTCATCATACTTTTCTTCCATTTAAAAGTCTACGTACAGGCTGACTCATATTCTTTATTAACAAAGAACATATAATTAGAAGCTCATCACATTTCTTTAATAACAGCTCTGCAACCCCCTTGCATGCGTAGCATACCTGTAAATTTGCATTAAACTCATATTTCTTCTTATTAATTATTATTTTATATATGACAAACGCGTCGTATATTTACCTGGATACGATAGTAGAAAAACATGGTATTTTTAAATGCAAAGTATTTAATTAAAGAATGGTAATGATATGTTGGCGTAGAAATGAAAACAATATGGTCTATGAGAGTTTTATTATTTATATTTTACAAATACAGGTAAATTAAAGAACCTTTTATATATAAAATACAAAGAATTCTCGAGTTTCATAAACATAGAAAAAAGGACATACAAAAGAAATTATATAAAATTATACAAAATAATAGTTAGATATTATTTGATATGAGATTGAGCCACAATTATAATTTTATTTCAAGAATTTCATTCTACATTTGTTTTGACGTTAAAATTTCCGAGAAAAAAATATATAAATTAAGAAATTATATTATTAGTGTTAACCTACAAATGTTGCTAATTGGCGCATCCAATTTGACAGTTTACTTACATGGCCTCGATCTTATAGGAAAATAGCAATTTTATGAGTGAAATTTTGAAAGGTCATGTTTCCATCGGATTTGTATGAAGTTCTCATAGTTGTGTGTTTATGTAGTTAATTATAGATGATGTATCTCTGACTTATTAATATTGGTGTTCTTATTATTATTCTTATTGCTAACTTCTTCTTTCTATTTGTAGCGAGAGCCTGCCAGATGCTATTGATGAGTTTAATACAAATTTTTCTTCAATAGGGCTTATCAACGCTTCTTATTTGTTTCGAGCTTGTGTCATATGTCGTATAATCCGTGTATAATATTGATATATGTCATATGACAGAAGCTCGAAAAACAACTTTACAAAATGAAAACTTACTTTAGTTTACCAGTATATTAAGTTTCTGATTCAGTGATCTGACGATGTTATTTTTTACATCCATTAATTCGCGATGTTAAGTCACAATGACGACCTCTCGTGGATTTCGGTGGAACTAGCTTTGAGGGTGTTTTCAATGTCAAACGCTGAGCGCACATGCATTTGAAACAAGTAGGTAATATTCATTATTTATTTTTACATGTTTTAAATTAATTATTGGGTAATATAAAATGATTAACATGGAATCTTCACGTTTCAATAAAAGTTGGCATCGATGTTGTATATAAAATTTTGTAAAAAAAATGTTTTAAAAGAGTAATCTGTAATGAAACCAGAGGCAAGTTGTTGCTCTTCAAAATGATGAGCGTTCCATTCTATATTTCAAAGGTATGCTTCGCGTTCCGCGAAGTACAATATCCGATGCTTTACAAAAATTTCGAGAAATTGGTTCTTACTCAAGAATACCCGTAGAAGGAAGAACAAGGTCAACAAACACCGTGGAAGATCGGTTTCTTAGACTGCAAGTGCTTTGAGAACTGACATATGACAGTTACTGCTACAGCTTTGACTAGGAGACTGGCAAATGTTCATGGTACTATAGTTTCACCTAACACCGTACGTTGAACATTAAGAGAACAAAATTTATCATCGTAGTACCTGCTACAAATCTTTTATTGGACGCAGCTCATCGGAAACAACGCTTGGAATTCTGTCGTTCTCATGCAGAATTGAAGATTGGAGAAACGTCCTGTTTACATACGAATCTCATTTTACGAGATATTTACCTGATTTCCGCCAAAGAGTGTGGAGAAGGCGTTGAGAATGCTATAGGTACCCAATGATGCTGAACTTCTAGACTACAAGATGAAGTAGTTTTCAATCCTAATAGCAAAATTAATAATATTGAAAATATTAAAAATATTACTAAAACATTTTTAAATTGAAAACTTATTGGTACATTTCCCTGGTGGCACCTCCAATGCTTCTACAATTTGCAAGCACATGGATGCTGCAGTAAAGACAAAGGGTACGAATTCTACACTATGCAATTCACATCCCCCGTCTGCAGCTTGGTAAAGTTCCAACGGAAAATGCACCTGGTTACTCTACGGAGTAATACGACTATAAAATAAAAATGTATACCATTTTTATTCAGTTGCAATGCAAAGGCAAGACAATCTTACTTTTCAATTAGAATACGGAGCGCAGTCCAGTCCTCTGAATCGCGATTTTCGGCTCTTATTGGAGCCTCATCGGAGAGAACGTAGGCACTGTTCTCCATATCCTAACTGACCAGCACCGAGAGTCTTTCCCACCCATTGCAACCGAAGTGAAGGTATTAGGTTACTAGCGTCAGCAGGCAATTGAAAGCTCCAATAAGAGCCGAAAATCGCGATTCAGAGGACTGGACTACGCTCCGTATTCTAATTGAAAAGTAAGATTGCCTTGCCTTCGCATTGCAACTGAATAAAAATGGTATACATTTTTATTTTATAGTCGTATTACTCCGTAGAGTAACCAGGTGCATTTTCCGTTGGAACTTTACCAAGCTGCAGACGGGGGATGTGAATTGCATAGTGTAGAATTCCTTCCCTATGTCTTCACTGCAGCATCCATGTGCTTGCAAATTGTAGAAGCCTTGGAGGTGTCACCAGGAAAGTGTACCAATAAGTTTTCAATTTAAAAATATTTTAGTAATTGAAAACTACTTTATCTTTCAATTGCCAGATGACGCTAGTCACCTAATACCTTCACTTCGGTTGCAATGGGTGGGAAAGACTCTCGGTGCTGGTCAGTTAGGATATGGAGAACAGTGCCTACGTTCTCTCCGATGAGGCTCCAATAAGAGCCGAAAATCGCGATTCAGAGGACTGGACTGCGCTCCGTATTCTAACTGAAAAGTAAGATTGTCTTGCCTTCGCATTGCAACTGAATAAAAATGGTATACATTTTTATTTTCTAGAGTACACTTTGGTGGTGGAGGTATAATGTTATGGAGATGCCAGATATGGTTATGCTAGCGGCAAGTGGCCCTAATGCTGATCCGTACATTAAGGAATGTCAGATAGAATATGTGTTATCTTATATGCATTTTGTAGGTGAAAATTTGTTCTAATACAGGATAATGCTCGAACGCACATACAGTTGAGTCCGTGAATCTTTACCCGTGCGTCATCATTTAAAGCATACGAAATAAGTCGATAATAAGTCGGAAATTGAAATTTACTAAACGCAACAGCAAGTGACTGTAAGAGACTTGCTGGTACATTTAGTAAATTTCAATTTCCGACTTATCATCGACTTATTTCGTATGCTTTAAATGATGAAGCACGGGTAAAGATTCCCGGACTCAACTGTAGATAACAATGCAATACCTACTTTAGAGATGTTGGTATCCCGTTACTAGTCTGGCCTCCTAGCATTCCAGACCTTAACCCGATAGAGCATTTGTGGGAAACTTGGAAAGAGTTTTACAAAATTATGGTGAGTTCGAAATTGTGGTAGCGTTAAAACAGGCACTAATAAACGAGTGGGAAAAATTACCGTATAGTGAGATTGCTGCTTTGCTTCATAATGACAGAAAGGATGAGAGCTCTTATTCGAGCTCTTTAAAAAAAATTTTAAGTTTTTTATTGTTTTATTACATTAGTTACATTACATTTTAGAATTTGTTTCCTATTTTATAGTTTGTTATTGAACATAATATAAAAATAATTTATTGAAGTTTTTCTAATACTTTCTATTTTATTTAAAATAAAGTTAGTGTCCGGTTACTTTTGCGGGTCAGTGTAGGTATATGAATGATATTAATGATTATTTCATTCATAGGAGATTCTGACCAATAGAAAACTACAGAAATAAAAACTAAACTGATAATTTTTGATAAAAAATACATTCAGTGACATTAATGACACTTAATGTTTTAAAAATTATAAAAGTGATGACTTTCAACCGTCAAATATTTATAACAACTGTGTGTTTAATTGTACTAATTTGTACTTATATAAATAAATTACAATAAAATTTGTTTTGAACAGTTTTATTCATGAAATAATCGCAACAAATTGCACTCGATCTCTAAAATTAATATAGAATTTTTGCCCCCGTGACACTTAGACATAATTTCACTCCCCTTCGGGTCGTGAAATTAAAACTGTCAAAGTGTTACTCGGGAAAAATTCAATAATTTTAGAGCTCTTGTGCAATTACTACTGATTATTTTATTCATAGGAGATTCTGACTAATAGAAAGCTACAGAAATAAAAATTAAACTGATAATTTTTGATAATTTCCCGTCGTCAAGTACATTACGTCAGATGCCCTTCGTTGCTATGAAAAAATACATTCAGTGACATTAATGACAATTAATGTTTTAAAAATTATAAAAGTGATGACTTTCAACCGTCAAATATTTATAACAATAAATTACAATAAAATTTTGGTTTTGAACAGTTTTATTCATGAAATAATCGCAACAAATTGCACTCGATCTCTAAAATTAATATAGAATTTTAGAGCTCTTGTGCAATTACTACTGATAATTTCCCGTCGTCAAGTATATTACGTCAGATGTCCTTCGTTGCTATGAAAAAATACATTCAGTGACATTAATGACAATTAATGTTTTAAAAATTATAAAAGTGATGACTTTCAACCGTCAAATATTTATAACAACTGTGTGTTTAATTGTACTAATTTGTACTTACATAAATAAATTACAATAAAATTTTGGTTTTGAACAGTTTTATTCATGACATAATCGCAACAAATCGCACTCGATCTCTAAAATTAATATAGAATTTTAGAGCTCTCGTGCAATTACTACTGATTATTTCATTCATAGGATATTCTGACCAATAGAAAGCTACAGAAATAAAAACTAAACTGATTATTTTTGATAATTTCCCGTCGTCAAGTATATTACGTCAGACGCCCTTCGTTGCTATGAAAAAATACATTCAGTGACATTAATGACAATTAACGTTTTAAAAATTATAAAAGTGATTACTTTCAACCGTCAAATATTTATAACAACTGTGTGTTTAATTGTACTAATTTGTACTTACATAAATAAATTACAATAAAATTTTGGTTTTGAACAGTTTTATTCATGAAATAATCGCAACAAATTGCACTCGATCTCTAAAATTAATATAGAATTTTTGTCCTCGTGACCGTGACACTTTGACATAATTTCACTCCCCTTCGACTCGTGAAATTAAAACTGTCAAAGTGTCACTCGGAAAAAATTCAATAATTTTAGAGCTCTTGTGCAATTACTACTGATAATCTATTTAAGATATTTCCAAGGAATAAATCGATTTCTGGCATCGCCTTCTAATTATCAATGCAAGGTATTAAACCATCACTGGAAAATATTATTCCATTATAAATTGAAATTCATAAATTACTGAGATTGGTGCCACGTACCTTTTTTAAAATTTGAATATAATTACACAGTGAGAGAGCCTTTTCGTATTGTAATTTCTGTTAAATATTAATCGACCTTGCACTACTTTACATTTCTAAATCGAATACTTATTTATAATTTACGTCGACTTACAAATACACTGAAAACTTTTTATCGATCATCATCAATGCTGTGTTTTACATAAAGTAATTAAAGATGTATTTATACAAACGTTAACACGTAACTATAAGGAATTAATCTTTTATGTAGACTAATATCGTTCCCGTTTTCTTTTGACGTGAGTTTCCGTAGTGTTATGAATAATAGGCGGCATGGGCGGCGGGGGGCGAAGGAACGGGAGTCGGCGGCCGCTCCAGGAGCTACAATCGATTCGAAAAATTTAAACCACAAAGATGTACACAACAATCATCGCATACTATACACGTTTAAGGTATATAGTCTTGGAACTTTATTAAAACTACAATACATTTTAAGGTTGCCAAAATTATTCTTCACATTACAGCGCCATCTTTGAAAAGCAGATAAGTTGTTAATCAAAAAGATTACCGATAATGCTCTGGCGTTGTCTGTATATTTGTTTTTATTCAGCTTCCTAATTATTGTATTTATCCATACCATTTAAGTCACACCAATATCAATCACTCATAGAAATATTTTATCTATCTCTATCTCTCTTTATCTATCTCTCATCATCATCAACGTTACGGCCTTCTCCAAGGAAAGTTAATGGTAAAAGGGGACCGGGAAGAAGACGCATTTCCTGGCTTCAAAATTTACGTAAGTGGTATAACACGACTACCACTGAACTGTTCCGCGCTGCGGTAAACAAAGTCAAGATAGCCATGATGATCACCAACATCCGGAACGGATAGGCACTTTAGATAAAAGAAGATCTCTCAAAGTTGACACTTATCAACTTTTGATATTGGTTGATGAATTATCTTTGCTACGATCTCTCATTTTTATACCTATTGGTGCCACGTCTAACGTGTGCTACACCTATAAGCCAATGATCTCTCATGTTGGCAGCAATCCGAGCCACATCGAACTTTTCCCAAATCGTTAATTTAAAATTGTATCCCCTTGTCACTCCACTTATCTTTTTTTGCGGTATTCTTATTTCAGCTAAAGGCATTTGTAGTTCTTATTTTGATAGTTTTAATTGATGGTGATCTGTACAAAACTCGTGAGGAATAAGTCGATAATATTACAGATCAGCAGGACGATATTAGGCGTCCACAGGACGACAGGACGATCACTTTTTAACTACATCTAGTTCAAAAGAAGTCATCATAGTTAAAAAAACATGTTTTTGAAAGTAAGCCTGGGCATAAGTAAGTAGTAGTAGAATTCTTTGATTTCTCTTGCTTTCTTCTATTAGCTGTAATGTGTCTCGGGTTATCCATTTTCTGTTTTCAGTGTTTTCCATGCCAATCGTTTCGCTTGCAGCTTTTGACATTTGTCCTCCATATTTCATCATTTTGGGGCGCTGCTGTTTGGTTTAATTTCAGCCTTTTTGTGAATTCGTTTATTGTTTTTTCTTGTTTAAGAACTTTGACGTTGCATCTTCTTCTTCTGTTTATGTTCCGGATAGAACTTTTGATTGAAAGCGCTGTATTTTGAGTAAATTTGTTTCACTGGCAGTTCCCCAGATTTGGATGATATACGTCTAGATGGATTTCAGTACACATTTGTAGATCAGCAGTTTATTGTCTAGACTTAGGCGAGACTTTTGATTCATGAACCAGTACATCTTTCTATATACGAGTCCGAGTTGGTCTCTTGCTAAGTTCATCTTTATTTTGGCCCTGACTAACATGATTAGCATGTGGTCTGATTCCACATGTGCTCCTCGTAGGCTCCTAACATCTTGTAGCTATATTCTCCATTTTGATTCAAGTATAGTTACATACAGTGCGGTGCAAAAAAATCGATCCACTAAAAATTGTCATTTTTGATGTTTCGAATTTCCTAAACCTGTGGTCCGATTCAAGTGATTTTTTACCACGTTATAACCTTATTCATTCGCTGTAATAATATTGTTGCTAGACAGTCAAACTGTCATTGTATACCGGGTGTACGAATCAAACTGTGTTTTTTTCTCAAAGTTCGCAACACCCTGTGGAATATTCTAGCATTAATAGAATACTGAGATTAAAACCCAACTATAGCCTCAGGTTTTCTTAACATTTTGCCTTTCGATTCATTCGCTTATGTTGGATAATAAAAAAGTTAGGTACTTTAACAACTGAATCGAAAGAAAAAATGTTAAAAACCTGAAGCTATAGTTGGGTTTTAATTTCAGTACATATTTTATAAATGATAGAATAATCCACAGGGTGATACGAACTTTGAGAAAAAAGCACAGTTTGACTCGTACACCCGGTATACAATGACAGTTTGACTGTCTAGCAACAATATTATTACAGCGAGATTGTCAATGAATAAGGCTATAACGTGGTAAAAAATCGCTTAAATCGGACAACAGGTTTAGGAAATTCGAAACATTAAAAATGACCAAATTTTTAGTGGATCGATTTTTTTGCACCGCAGTGTATAATTCTAATGTCTCTACTGACTGTTTTTTCTTTCAGACGATTATGCTGCACTGTATCAAAAGCTTTCTCGAACTTAATGAAACAGGTATATAATTTTTGATTTATATTTAGGGATCTCTGCGAAAGAACAGCCATTGCAAGTAGTGCATTGCGAGTCCTTAGACCTATCCTAAATCCCATTTGTGTGCTACTGTCTTGTAGACGAAGCCATTTGTATGTCTTCGTCTATTTTCTTATATTATATTTTATTGGGAATTACTCTTAAAAATAATTTCAAGACATGACGTTCATGTTCAAAGCTCTTAGAGCAGCTGAAGTTAGAGACCAATGAAAATGAATTGTTAGGAATATTGGAAGAAATCACCATTCTCAGTAATGGGGAAACGACAAGAGAGATAGAGAGTGATGTTCATTGTACTCCTTTGCATTGGTTTTCTTGGGAAGCAGTACAAATAAATCTCGATTGGAAGGTATTAGTCTTGTTCTATATACCGGTTGTCCACTTAAATTTTCCCCCATTTTAACTGCCTATAACGTCTAAACGGTTCAAGATAGAAATATGCGGTTTTCGCTGAAATGTTTTATTTTAGTAAAAGTTTTGTCTGAATGGATTGAATTATTTATATCGCTTTAAAATACGAAAAAAGAATGGCGAATTTTTGAAAAACACGTTGTTGACTTTTTTTAATGGAACACCCAGTATATTTTTTTGTAAATTGAAAGAAAGGTCATTCACCTATCCAGCGATATAAAGTTTTTCAAAATCGGTTGTCAAATCACTGAGTAATTAATTTTTAAAATGAGGGATGCAACGTGGATATCACATACCTAAATAACATAACTGAGCAAAATGATATTATGTTATGTGATTTCCACATTGCATCTCTCACTTTAAAAATTAATTGCTCAGTCATTTCCAAAAAAATATACTGGGTGTTTTAATAAAAAAAGTCAACAACGTTTTTTTTTCAAAAGTCCGCCATTTTTTATTTAAAAGCGATATAAAAACTTGAAAAAAAGGGCATTTATCTATCCAGCGATATAAAATTTTTTAAAATCGGTTGTCAAATGATTGAGAAATTAATTTTTAAAATGAGAGATGCAATGTGGAAATTACATAACTTGCTTAGTTATGTTATTTAGGTATGTGATATCCACGCTGCACCTCTCATTTTAAAAATTAATTACTCAGTGATTTGACAACCGATTTTGAAAAACTTTATATGGCTAGATAGGTGAATGACCTTTCTTTCAATTTACAAAAGAATATACTGGGTATTTTATTAAAAAAAAGTCAACAAAGTTCTTTTCAAAAATCCGCCATTTTTTATTTCGTATTTGAAAGCGATATAAAAAATTTCATCCATTCAGACAA
Source organism: Diabrotica virgifera virgifera (assembly GCF_917563875.1). NCBI lineage: Eukaryota > Metazoa > Arthropoda > Insecta > Coleoptera > Chrysomelidae > Diabrotica > Diabrotica virgifera. The sequence continues at coordinate 113,489,625 of NC_065449.1, forward strand.
AACTTTTACTAAAATAAAACATTTCAGTGAAAACCGCATATTTCTATCTTGAGCAGTTTAGAAGTTATAAGCAGTTAAAATGGGGGAAAATATAAGTGGACACCCGGTATTATGGTGCTAAATAGATCCAAAACTAATTAAATAGACTCAATTTCCACAATTTTGTATAATTCGATGAAAATTCTATCAACCCCGGGAGATTTTCCATTTTTAGGTTGTTTCCCTGCATATATATTCTAATATCCATCTATGTTCTTTTATAACCTTAGGCCCAGTGTCATTTTTTGACTATTCTCTCTTTGTCTTCAAAAAGCTGTGTTATCTATTCTGCCCATCTCTGAATTTTCTGGTTTAAATAATATAATATGTTATAGGTGCAACACTTTCGTCGCTTAGCTACCTAATTTCAATTGTCTTGTGTATAATAGTAGAACGAGAGTGAGTATCATTTACGATAATAAATCTTCTTTTTTTACTTCTTGTCCTGGATATTTATAAAGCTTTTGAACTTAACTCAGTAGTAGAATACACACTTTGTTTTCAGGTGGAAGGAATAAACGGAATACAAAATAGATATGACAGACTGACAAATCTAGAAAATCGTATCAGTTCTTCTATACCTCTGCTACCAATTTAAAAATATTTTTAAAAAACTTTCAAACACGCTTTGCAAGATACAGAGTTTGGAATTTTCTGCCATCTCGTATCTAGGACATTTAAGAGTTTATTGATTGCGTAAAAAGAAGTTGTCACAACAAGAAACGTAGGTCTACAAAACATTGAGAGAGTTAGCTAATTAAATATATTATGGAACACTACATTATAGAACAACTACATTAAGTTAAGAGATCAAGTGCAGAAGTAAAGCAGCTCACACGTCTCTGAAAATTAAATTTCTATTGTAACCTCAATTTAAACCTAAAATTGCAACAAATAATTAAGAAATGTTATATTTCGTCTCCTAAAAGCATTCGAGATGTGAATACCTAGAAGAATCCTCCGAATGCCCTGGACAGATATGCAGACTAACAAACCAGTATTAAATAGAGCTCCTTCTTCTTCTTTTTATGTAGAAACGACTTCCTTGTACTATTTATTTGTTTTCATTCTGCTCATTGATTCTAATATTCTCTTTCTTAATACGCAGTCCTCACGGGCGACCATATAAAAATTTTTAGAGGGGGGGCAGACGTGAAGATGTTGCACATTATATTTTGAATACTTTGGATCATCATCAGCCTCTCTCAATCCACTGCTGGACATAGGCCTCCCCTATTTGTCTCCAAAGTGTTCTATCTTGTGCTTTCTGTATCCAGTTTTTTGTTGTCCTTCGTAAGTCGTCTTGCCATCGTGTTGGTGGTCTTCTTCTGCTACGTTTATCGGCTCTTGGTCTCCATTTAACTAGTTTGCGAGTTTATCTTCCGTCCTTCATTCTGGCAACGTGTCCATTCTTTTCATAGTCATATATAATTTAAAGCACCCGAAAAGCCAGAGGGCCACGCCGCCTCCTTGTCCATGGGTATGGGAGCCCATGCCAGTCCTTGATGGTCTCCACTTTGTTATGCAAAGTGCTTTAGTAAATAGAGCAAATACGGTTAGTGAATTATTTAAAACTATTAAGACAAGAAAGGTATATCTAGGAATGGGAAAGGTATTTTTAGAGGAGACGGAGACAGAACCCTTCAGCTTTTAGCGAAAGATAAAATCGAGAGTCTTATAAGAGTTGGAAGGAAGCAGAAGGGTTGGAAGGAAGCAGAAGAGTTGGAAGGAAGCAGAAGTCTTGGCTAAAGAACATTTGTGATGGGACAGGGATAAGCAATGCCGGACTATTTCGGCCAGATGAAGACCGCGAACAACTCACCAACATAATTGCCGACGTTAAATAAACCTAACCTAATACGACCCCTACAAAGAAGAAGAAGCACGCTTAAATTTTGTAGAAATAGCGGTTAGTGTTCAGTAATAGCGGCTTCATAAAATATTATTAGGACCATTAAATTTGTACAATACTTTGATTTTTTATGTTTAGATGTCATGAAAAGTATAACAAAAACCTTCTCCTACTTTCGATAATACTGTAAGAATCGGTTAATTGCTGTCTTAGGTTTAAATGCAATGTTTTCATTGATTATGATTGACTCTTATATTTGTAACAAAAAACTACTTTTTCTGTAGTTTTTGTATAGGGAAATGAGGAGATACAAAAACTACAGAAAGAGATACTTGGAAGATCAATTACAAACAGAATAGGAATAGAAAGATGGAACTGAATATAGTTAGGCTGGCAGGATATGCAAGAGAATGACTACTTGACAGTCTTGACACTCAAGGATGGATTCGGACAATTCGCATGCCTGTCAAAGACAGTAGATCAAAGTAGATAGTGATGATGACCAGGAAAGAAAATATTAAAATAAGAATCGATGTCCAAGTACGCAACGACCCATCCTCATTCAAAAAGGAAAACGTCAACACCAGCTGGCGCAGTTCTATACCTAATTTAAGAAATTTAACAAGTGTCGCCAACTGACGTGTAGGTGTGACGTCATTAAAAGAAATATAAATATTATAATAGTAATAATTACTTCGATTTGACGGTAATTTAAGAACGGAACGTTATTAAAATTAAAAGAGAATAATTAGAAAACTAATTAAAGGTTTTACTACTCGTAAATACTTTAGTAACGTGAAGGAACGTTACATATTCCCGTACTCATATAGTTGTAATATTTTTATGTATTCTACATGAACCATAATAATAGTATAAAGAGCAAAGATAATATTATTTAAAAAGACATTTTTCAGTGTTAGGTCCTAGACTAACACGCCAGGATGTGTATACACATCCTGGTGCGAAAGAAGGAAACTCATTTTAATTACAAAGATTAAAAAAAATCGCTTAGAGTACGATGAAAGACACAAAAGCGTGCATGATGAACGGCAGGGATATGCAAATCTATGAATAATTCTTACCTATGTGTTGCTAGATAACTATTATAAATATGGGCGTCTCGTGGCCGTCATGTAAATTAAACCGACTCAGGAACTAATATATTTTAGTGTTTTAACACTTTAAGCGTTGACCTGCCTGCAGCCGCTGTTTATATAGTGATATATCATGAGTAATTAGTGACTTACGCCGTCAGATTTCGTTACGTATCGGCAATCTTGGTCGTAGCCACGCCTCCTTTCACTGAATATGACGTCTTAAGTGCTTACTATTTATTGCTTGAAAATTTCGTGCTGTTCCCTCGTATGTTATGATCTATATCATTTTATTTTATGTTATCTACCTCTGCCCCGTTGATTTATTTTCACATATATTCGTATTATAATGCGTTCCTCTTTAGATATAACTCAAAGTGCATTCACAGCATATTCGAAGTATTTACTGTAAATTATTTTTAAAGACCAGTGGTTTTTTAAACCTGCTATTTATTACCTTCCAGTAGTGATGTTGATTATAGTTACTTTCGAGTATTCGTTACAAATCGTTACTTTTGTATAAAGTAATCATTTACAGTATTCGTTACTTTGATTACTATGACTACTTTTGTTACTTTTGTATTTGAGTTCCGGTAATCATATCGAGAATCGCATTTCTCAGTAGGCAGGTATTTTGTATAGGTATTCCGTTATAACAAGTAATCATTTACAGTTTACGGTATTCCTTACTTTGATTACTATGATTACTTTTGTTACTTTGTATTTGAGTACCGGTAATCATATCGAAAATCATATTTCTCAGTAGGTAGGTATTTTGTACAAAGTAATCATTTACAGTATTCGTTACTTTGATTACTATGATTACTTTTGTATTTGAGTACCGGTAATTATATCGAGGTTCGTATTTCTCAGTAGGTAGGTATTTTGTATAGGTATTCCGATATAACAACGACCTTCACCAATCTGTTTAAGAGATAAAAATGATTTGGTTACTATGATTACTTTTGTATTTGAGTACCGGTAATCATATCGAGAATCGTATTTCTCAGTAGGTAGGTATTTTGTATAGGTATTCCGATATAATAACGACCTTCACGAAGTACGAAGTAATCAAAGTAATCAAAGTAGATACAATAGTCGTTACTCGCTCTGATACGATTGGTACGAAGTAATCAGAGTAATCAAAGTAATCAAAGTAGATACAATAGTCGTTACTCGCTCTAATACGATTGGTATGAAGTAACGAAGTAATCAGAGTAATCAAAATAGATACAATAGTCGTTACTCGCTTTGATACGATTGGTACGAAGTAATAAGAGTAATCAAAGTAACGATTTGCCTCTCTGTATAGTAATCGTTACTTTAGGTATTCGTAAGTAACGAGTACTTTGTAACGAATAGTTACTTTTTCAACATCACTACCTTCCAGCACAAATATAATATATTATATTGATCTGATGGTAGTAAAAGTCAATAAGTAACGAAAGGCTTTGACTTTTCTATAGAATTTCCTCGAAGTGTCCAGAAAGCCTAAAATAATGATTTATATGAGGGAAATGCAGAAATGACATAGGTAAGAGGTAACATATTAACCACTGATTAAAAAAGAATAATAATAACAGCATAATGCCTTATTCTTCTACAGTTGACTATCTTCTAGTGATGTGGGTGACCACGTTGACCCATATTATTCTATTCACAACAGCTTGAAATTGATCAGTTGACGTTAGACCAGTCAATTTCCTAAGATTGTCCAGTAAGGATATACGTCTACGTCCTGGGGCATCTAAACATTCCGTATATGTATTTGGCACCTAGGGCTTTTCTATTGGTTCTCTGCGGTACGCGGCCATATTTCAACCAATAGCTGGATAGGTGCCAAACACGTATATGGAATGTTATTTGGTGCGAAATTAGTATACGGAATGTTAAATATTCGTAGACCAAAAAAGACGAATTTATATGAAAGTCAGTGAAAATGAGACTGATTTAAAAATATTTGTTAATGCATTATTAAAGAAGAATAAAACAAGAAGTAGCTAAATTAGCTTTTGGCGAAAAAGTTAAACCTGCTTCATTTTATAGCGTGCTTGCAGGATACAGTAAATGTGTTACAGAACATTACATTGCACGAAAGATTATCCCATATTAAAACCAAAACGGCTTGGAAAAGTTTTTTAAACACAGCAGGAAGTTCCTCGGCAAGGCGATTTGGACACAAGGCCAATATAAGAGTGCAATCAACATAAATCAGCCGAAGAAAGATGGGGGTTACTACAGGGTCAAAAAGATTACCATTTGGACGACCACCTAAATATGAACCTTCTAAAAAAAAGTTAAAAAGGCGTCACAATATTTCTTCCAACATCGCAGCAAATCAAACAAATGCAACTAAATATGGCGAAGGACATTGAATTTCTCATATATATTACATTTTTTAAAACATTTAGTTTTTTTGTTAATTATGTAAATATATTTTGTTTATTTCTTACTCCATTGTTTTATTTTTCTGTAATTCGTTAATAATACATTAATAAATTGAAGAAAAAAATCTTCGGTGTAAAAGGTATATTTATTTAAAATCCCCAATAAAGGGCTACATTAAAAAACAGAACGTTTTCGCTCTAAAGAGAACATCATCAGTGTTCTAAGCAAGCTCTACATGCTAAGTCACCAAAAAATCATGGGTTAAAACCCTTAAAACTTCGACTCAAAGTTTTACATTGACGTGTTGAATATTAAATCCTGGAGATTCATGAAATTTAGAAAGATACCTCAAAGCATCATATGACTACACCACGAGAATGTGGGTGGTTGAAGTCGATTTCTCTATCTTCACAAAGAGAAAGGTGAAAGCCAACAGTTGGTCAAAAATACGATCAATTCTTCGTAGGTATTTATTAACAAATATACCTGCAATTTGTCTATAACGTTTTCGTCACTTTCCAGGTTTCGCATCCGTAGATTAGAACAGACAGTGATAAGCGCGCTAATAACCGGCAAAATAACGCAAAAGATGGAAAACATGATACACTGTAAAGTAAAAAGTAATGAAACTAGTAGAAGTGGAAATTATTGATATAAACGTATACATTAAGATTACATTACATAGTTTCGCGCCTTTAGACGTATCAGATGAGTATGACAACTATCACTGTGACAGGAGAATAAAATACTCCTGTGACAGACGTCTAAAGGTGGAAAACTATGTAACGTAATGTTCATTTATACGTTTATATCGATAATTTCCACCTCTACTAGTTTCATCTCTTTTTTTTCATAATGTATTATGTTTTCCATCGTTTGCGTTATTTTGCCGGTTATTAGCGCGCTCATCACTGTATATATTATGAGCGCTTACTATATGGAACCAACTGGTCCTTTTTGAAATTGTGTCGTTTGTCCATCCGTCCCTCCGTTTGTAACTCTACTCCGTTGATAACTCTTGAAGAGAAAGTCCGAGAGACTTCAAATTTGACAGATAAATTTGAAATTAATTGTTTATTTGGTTAAAATAGAGACTAAACTAAGATATCACAATAATTGATTTAGAAATTTTTAAGCATTCAAACTAAAACCAAATTCCCAAGTTTAAAAATCGAAATGTTGCCCAGTGCTCTCATGAAATCCTGTAAAACCGTCGGCGTCGCGTCGTCGTTGTGCGACAATACTACAGTTGAACCAAGTGTTATCTGTATCTGCCTTATCAGTCTGGTGTGCCCCCAAAAATAACACAAAGTATGAAATAGGACCATTTTATTCAGATACTATAGCGTTATGAAAATAGATTATTAACTTTATCTTTAATGACAATATCTTAAAAGGAAGGTGTATAATTTACTACAAGTAATAAACTGTCTATACGTAATTACGCCTTATTATTCATCAACGCACGATGTTACAAAAAGCAACATTTTACTGTTAAGTGCAATGTGCTCTCACGATTTATATATAATTTTAATCCTCAAGAATATTGCAAATGGTGTTCATTACTGCTCTATTTTGTCTTATTTTGAGTCATCAGCATCCACTTTATGTTTATAAATAACATACTTTATGTAAGGCTAATGGCCATATTTCCCTATTATGTTTCTACTCGAAAGGTTATTAGGATGATTTCTTTTAAAATGTGGTAAGGCGATCTTGATAAACAGTTAACTTTATTAAAAATTGTTTAATATTTTCAGCTGTGAGGAATTTGTTACATAGTTAAATTAGTAAGAGATTGTTATGAATTTGTAAGTTATGTAAGAGTATTCATACGAAAAATAATAAAATTGAAATGTAATATTTCACTATTCACTAATGGAGATTTCTTCATTCTGTCAACTATACATCTTAGTTAAATAGAGGTTGTTTAATAATTTATTTAACGTGGGTTGCACTTGATCTTAGAACTGCCAAATTCGGTTTAACACATTAAACGCCAAAATCCATGGTATCAAATAAATCATAAAATAAATAAAGTAATGACAATTCAAATATTGTTAGTACCTAACCTCATTCTGACATAACATAACCCGTTATACACATTTTGTACTACGTGCAGCTTAACTTTTACACTAATAGTCTGGAAAATGTATATTTTTACAAAATTTTGAAATGTGCTTAATTCGTAGAACAATTTTAACATGTGATGTCAATACAGATTTTAGTCTTGTACAGATGTAATCTTATTAATTGTATGTAAAATAATTATGGAAGCAGGAACTTAACATCTTAAGAGTTTTAGTAACAACTATATCGATAGCCTTTTGTTTGCCCATGATCAAATAATTTTAGCAGAGATAAAGACGACATCGTGTACATAATTAAAAAGCTGAAAGAAGAATTTGGAGGCTGGAGTTTTGGAAATTAATTAATATAAAACGCATCTCAGTAGGTATACCAGTACATGGGCATTGGAAACATCGCAGAAGACCTGGAGATAAAAGCAACCCAGTAAAAGAAACAAATGAATATAAATACTTGTGATAACTTTAAGAAATACAGGATCTAAAAAAATTGAGTGTATCTAAATACTAAACACGTCTAAAAAAGCAAAAGAAACAAAATAGTCTACCGTAGTCAAAGAGCATGACCTCATCGTTGAATGACGTGTAGGTGATGTGACCAGTTCTCAAACATCGTTTTCAAAGAGATATAGATAATTATGTTGCTTGGCATACTCATTCATCCCAAAATAAGAAGCCTCGAGGAAGATGATTTTTAAATTTTTTGACAGGTCTTGCGTTTCGTCGATGTACGTTGATTGATTACTGAACCAGTGGACTCAAATTTATCCACCACACTGCATATTGTTGTGTTATATCTAACTATGGCATTTTGTCAAAGTCAAAACAGACCGAAAAAATGACAGATAACCTACGACAATCTGACCACTACCAAAGTTCAGAAGTCTCTGTTGGAAGATATTATATTTGATTTTATACTGGATATAAAAAAATGTTGTTTTTTCGTTTTATAACCTACCAAAGTTAGTAGGTATTTTCTGTGTAGCAATTTCTTCTTTCGTATTGATTACCCAATATTGGCAGGTATTCAAGAAAGAAGCTAATAAGTAAATATGTATTCATAATCCGCAACAAAGCTATTAAAAAAATGTCTTTTTATATGCAGACAGAAAAGTATATGTGCAAAAAAAACAGTTTCTAATTAAAATATAGGAAAAATTACGTCCGTATTTTAAGCAACCTAAAAGTTATACTACATATTACCCAATTTGTTAATGAATGGAGTAAATGAAAAATGATAATAGGTAACTGAAAAACAAAAAATTAGTCGTAGTTATTCCATTTGTTATTAATTGAGCATTTACCATTATGATTCAGAGAAGAAATATATTAATAACAAACTGTTACTAATACGTTTAAAAATTTTGATACATGAGGTCACCGATGCAGCTGTTTTATTATTATTAATTTTTCTATTTTTCTGTTAAACGGAACACATTACTTAGTTACAATGTATTAGTGTTTTATTTTAATATAAGTTTATTCTAAATATAGAGTAAACTAACTGCACCAACATGCACCAAAAAGTTAAAATTATAACTTTTATAACCAAAAATCGTTTTACGAAGTTACTGTTAAAGAAGCTGACAGTTTTCCACGAATTAAAAAAAAACAGTTATCATAGGACGATTACATAAAAAGTAGTGATGAGATTAAACAACATTGTCTAAGGATGTTAAAAATCAGGCTAAAATGAAGGTAAGTCGGACTATGTAGATGAGAAAACTAACGATTTAAACTAACGAAGAGTTTAAAAAACTAAAAATGTTTCAAAATACTGTAAGTTTCTCTGTATCTCCGGTTCTAGTTGATGGATTTTGATCTTTTTTTTTATTTGTGAATACTTTTCGCATACATTACAAATATGCAATGTTTTAATAGTATCCTTAGTAAATAAACAATGTAATTTGCTAAAATTACACTTATTCTAATTACACTATATCACTTTAAGAGCAATCACAAAAATATAAGTTGCTTTTTACAAAAGTTGACAACGATTAACGAGTTTGCCGTATTTTTTTTTATTTTTGAGAAACAAATACATTTAAAAATTTTTAGAAAACACGATTTTGAAGGTTTTTCTATTTCGTTAATAGATACACCTAAGATACGCGAAAATCAGAAAAAATCGTATTGAAGACCATGGATAGGATATAATATCAACGAAACCAGGGGAGACCACAAATATTGTGAGTTGGATGACCTGAAACACTACGCTGGTTGAAGGTGGATGCACATCGCTAGAGATAGAGAAAGATGGAGGAGCGAAGTGTGAAGGGGAGTTATATGTACAATATTAGATGTGTCAAGACTAATATATAAGTAGATAATCCATGATTACTGATAAATGAATATATAGACAGACATATTGTAATAATATCTACAGATGTTCATAAAAAACAATATGAAATAAACTTACCATCAATTAGAATATACTATGTAGACAAAACTTACCTGCAAAAAAATAGATACATCAGTTAAAAACTACTAGGTGCAATCTTAAAAATATATTATATTAAATTTCAATAAGATATGCAGTGCATGTAAACAACGATTTTAGTTGTCAAAGATGTTTAAAATTTATCTACTCGTTCCATATTCCATAGTAACAGTCACTTTGTCTCTTTTCTCCATTATTAGTTTTTATTGTATGGTAATATGGTATATAAATTATTGTAATCCCTAATTACACAGATGGTGGAAAAATAATCCCATTAATTAAAATAATCAATAATGTACGCGATTATACACAAGAAACTGTTATCCAAAAATATTCAAAAACTGAACAAAACGACATCGCTGTATACTAATTTATACAGTGCTAGTCAAAAGTCCGTACCCCCCCTCTTATCTTTTGAACGGTTTTACCTATAACAGTGAAATTTGGATGGAGGAAATTAACTGACGTAAGATTCTTATCTACTTTTGACAGGTGACGTAATAGTGACAGATGACGTTACAGAGCCACTGTGACCGATAATTTTAAATGGGACCTTATGGCAAGTGATACCTCGTTTGAAAGGTATTCAAAATACCTACTCAGCCATACTAATTTTTTTGTGTTTTAGTTGATTTTGATTTTGGTGAATAAATTAAATAAATATAATATTGTAGCTTCGCATTTAATTAATAAAAATTCAAATGTACGCCTATGGTTTTTTTGTCAAAAAAGTTGACGTTTTTCGATTCTCTAGTAGTTTTTACGTCAACGTCAACCTTTTTGACAAGTAATCATAGGCGGAATTTTGAATTTTGAATTAATTAAATGAAACTACAATTTTATATTTATTTCATTAATTCGTCAAAATTAGCTTAAACTTAAACAATATTAGTATGACTGAATAGGTATTTTCAATACCTTTCAAACGAGGTGTCACTTTCCATAAGGACCCATTTAAAATTATCTGTCACAGTGGCGCTGTAAAGTCATCTGTCACTATTACGTCACCTGTCATGACTAGTTAAGAAGCTTACGTCCGTTTATTTCCTATCTCCAAATTTCACTATTATAGGTATAACCGTTCAAAAGATACGAGGGGGGGTACGGACTTTTGACTAGCACTGTATATCTCCTGCATAGCGTATGCGAATAAACTTTATATGTTAATTTGTACTGCTTATTTTACAACAAATGTCTTTAAATTGTCATAAACATCTGTTGATGATTTTTATGTAGCAGATTATTTTGGCAATAAGTCACATAATGTGTAACAAGCACTTCAATACTCAGCCCCTCATAATATGGAAAAAGTACTTTAAACTCTCGAAATTATTTACCAGTATCATATCAGTAACTTCCATAAGATTGCTGTATTTGTTTTATCTATTCTCTTGCGAGAATATCGAGAAATAACGAGAATATGTTCATAAACGGATCCAATGTCGAACGAGTCGACCAATATGTCTTGGAACACTGATCAACTGCACAGGTGATTACTTTCAGGAAATCAAAATCAGAATAGAAAAGGCTAGAGCAAATTTTAACAGAATGAGAAAAGTGCTCTGCACAATAGATTTGAAGTTGGAGCTAAGAGGTAGGTTGACTAGGTGCTACGTTTTCTCGACTTTGTTTTATGGAATGGAAGCTTGGACCTTGAATGCGGCATCAATGAAAAAACTAGAGTCATTCGAGCTGTGGGTGTACAGAAGAAGTCTGAAAATATCGTGAACAGAACACGTCACGAACAAAGAGGTTCTGAGAAAGAAGAATAAAGACATGGAAATCTTAAATACCATCAAAACAAGAAAATTCGAATATCTCGGACATATTGTACGTGGAGAGAGATACAACTTGCTCCAATTCATTATGCAGGGAAAGATTCAAGGAAAAAGAAGCATAGAGAGACGCAGAATATCGTGGCTGCGCAACCTGCGAGAATGATACGGATGTACATCAAATGAACTTTTCAGAGCAGTTGTCTCTAAAATCCGAATACCTATGATGATTGTCGACCTCACGGAGATGGCACTCAAAGAAGAAGAAGATTCTCTTGCAAGAGATTTTATTTCATGGCATTAGATTCCGCGAGGAAAAAAATTAATATATAATATAAAATAATGAGTCAATAGCATACATAGGGTAGGTGGGGGCAAAAGTACGCACGGGGCAAAGGTACGCACTTACATTTTTCAGTAACTTCGTATATGTTGGCGACAACATCTTGTGGCATATTGTACTACTCAGTAGTATTGGATGAGAAACTTTGGCGCAATCAGGGCGAACACAACAACAAAAATGAGATAAAAATTATTTTTGTACCTTTTGATCTAATTTTTCTTAAAAATTGATTGATTCTAATTCTTAATCTTTCAAACTCAGATTATTATTGGTTAGGCATGTTGAAAGTTTATTGTTAGAAGTCTTCTTCTACATGACAGTTTGAAGTTAATATGTGCATAGTTTCATATTGAGGTTAGATATATTATTGGTTGCCGGATGGGGCAAAAGTACTCACACAAATGGGGCAAAGGTACGCACTTCGAACGTTGAAATGGGGCAAACGTTCGCAGTGCATACCTTTGCCCCCAGTGAGGTAGACTTGGCAAATGCATGTTTCAAGTCAATCTTCAAAGTGAATATCAAGTTGAGCTTGATATTCTATCAGCTAATTTTGTCTCAATTGAAAAATGTCTCAAATCTGCAAAAGTACGCACATGCGTCCTTTTGCCCCATTGGCCTTTTGCCCCATTGGGTGGGGCAAAAGTATGCATTTACATTTTTTTTTCAAAAAGTTATCAACATTACAAAAATAATATTGAAGAATTTCCATTTGCCTAATATGATTACAAAATGTATCAATTTCACTTTCATCTATACTCTGTGCCAATTCAAGCATTAGGAGATTCACTAGAGATGAAAATTTAGAAAATGCGTACCTTTGCCCCCACCTACCCTATGCAAAAATAGAGCAGCCGTTAAGTAAAATGATACTTTTAACATTTTTTAAAATCAGTTCTTAAGTTTTATGATGTTATATTAAGTCAAATGTGCTCTTCTAACTCCCGGATATAAGGTTGTCAATTTACATCTTATCTGCGTTACAGATCGCTATTACTAAATACTCATGTATATAATGCGTATAGTACATAATACATTTAAAACAAATCACTTACATACCCTCAGGGATATGTAACTATCAGTAGTTAATATATATCATATCGGAGGGGATTTGTAACATGATTAATGACCAAATACTACATTTCTGTTATTATGTTAACAAATTATTATCCATCTCCGAAAATATCCTCAATAATAATATTGTTATTCAGAGTTCAGCGTTTACTCGAAGTTGATTTGTACTCGAATATAGACAGAAACCAAATATTTGGTGGAAAGTCTACTTCATGCTGCCCAAATTTTAATATATTCTGCAAGAACGATTCTAAATGAACCAAATACTAATAGAGACTTGAATTTGAAATGCGATACATGTGCAACTTGAATTAGTCATCCAACAAATCAATATTTATTCATGTACAGGGTAGTCCAAATTGGGAGAGCATAGATGGCGAGTTTGTTTCATTGAGTAGCTTACAAGTTCAAATCACTTGAACGTAGATTAGTTAAAAGTTAAATTGTGGGGTTAAGTGAAAATAATTTAAGTATTATTAGTCTTGGCAGATTATCGAAAAAAGCCCATTTTTGGGAAAAGTTATTTACCAGCTATTTTATTGTTAGAATCGAATCTTAAAATTGTATAGATTAGTAAAAAAAGTATGCAAACTCCGCAGAAAGTGTGCTATTTTGTTTATAAACAAATTAGCGCTACGAAATCTTCCTTTAACGATTATTTCTCTGTAGCTCTGAAGATTTTAACTTTAAAGCAAAAACACCCGATTAAAAATTCGCCGTAACTTAATTCTGCATAGAGATATTTTTTTCTGATTTCCTTCGACGAAAATTTTTCTCGGGACATCCGGGTTTTCCCAACAAATTCTTTAATTTTCAACTAAAATTTTAGGAAAGTAATTATTTATCAATAATTAAATAACTTGGTGACATAAAAGATTTTTTTGTAGTAGATTATAGTTCCGAAAGCCGGCGACACTCTAACAAATAGTTTAGCAACATTTAAATTGTTAATTAAAAATATAAGGTCGCAATAATAACCAGAATAATTATGATACACCAAAATAACTATGAGTTTCGTTTAAAAAGGAACAATGTCTATCTAACGTACTTTACACAATTGAAATTATTGGACTATTTGAGCGGCTTTAGGAATGTTTTAAAGCTATAAACAATTTTTCGGCTTATAAACAAATAGATGAATCAAATAAAATGAATCCAATGAAGTTTTGGGTTATTTGGGACAGCGTAACACCTTACGCATGAAAATAAGATTATGCGCAGGAAAAAAAGAAACTATTCGTCTTGATAATTACATCTTTATACAATTATAACCGTCGAATATTTTCGAAATATTTGTTTAAATTTCAAGGAAGCTACATCGATTACTTATAAATGATAACTAAACTATTAGGTCTGGATCCCGCGTATGAAGCTGAAAATTTGTTAATAGCTTAAGGGTGTCTAGTCGGACAAACTTTGATGTATGGGAACACTGGAACAGGGGAAGTTTTAATTGTGGAACAGGTTAAAAATTTGGAACGTCAGACCACGAGAACGTCCCATGTATTTTGTCGGGCAGAACTTCCAATTGATTTGTTACCCTTTCATTAATATCTCATGCAAAAATCAGACTGCTATTTGTCACCTGTCATAATTCCTGTCATTTGACATGTTCTACGTGTCCCACTCATTAAAATGCCCAGTTGGTGATATTTGCAGGACAGTTTAATGAAAGGGTAACGAATTAATTGGAAGTTATGCCCGACAAAATACATGGGACGTTTTCGTAATCTGACGTTCCAAATTTTCAACCTGTTTCACCATTAAAATTTCCCCTATTTTCAGTGTTCCCATACATCAGTTTGTCCGACTAGAGAGCCGTAAGCTATTAAAAAATTTTCAGCTTGCTATTAATCAACTTTTTTTTAATCCACAAGGAAACGAAAATGTTTTTCCTGTAGTTGGCTGTATACCATCAATCACAAAATTAGAAAAAAATCCTTTGTAAAAGGTATAAATTTTATTAAAATCCCTTTAAAGGGCTACATCACAACAAAACGTTTTCGATTTTATAAAAAATCATCATCAATGTTAGATAGACTGGATGCTAGCTGAACCACCAAAGAAAAGTTTTTACCCGAATGTTTTTCTTTGGTGGCTCAGCTAGCATCCAGTCTATCTAACACTGATGATGATTTTTTATAAAATCGAAAACGTTTTGTTGTGATGTAGCCCTTTAAAGGGATTTTAATAAAATTTTATACCTTTTACAAAGGATTTTTTTCCAACTTTTTTCTCATACGCGGGATCCAGACTTATATGTTATTTATTCTAAATTGGTATTTTGAATAAAGTATGTTTTTATATACTTCAATATATTTAATAATTTAAAAGCTGACTTTCGTATGGGGGCACTTTAAGTTCGTTCACGTCGAATACAGTGCGCCACGTATGGAAGTTTGTAATGTAGTAAATTTATGCTAAAATTGGCAGTTTCAAAGTTGTGCAAGTTCTGGCAAGTGAAGTAAGAGGGGACGGGTAGCTCCGACATTGCCGTTAATGTTAATTGGAGACTTGTCCGATAACTAATGGGCATCGACCGATCATCTATCCTGGCTTGTCAGTATACTAATTGTAGTTATTGGTTGCAACTATGCCCAATTCCAATGAAATATGCGCCGCTCGGGTTGCTTGTCACAACAATAATTTAACTAAATCAATTCCGGGACGCAAAGTTTTTCTTTTCTAAGTTTACGCCATTAAACATAACGATGGAAATTAAAGGAGGGGTCACACGATGGGTCGGCCGCCAACTAAATCAGCTAATTGTAATTAGCACAATGAATCGTTATTGATGTCTCGCAGGAATTCACTAACGATTGATTATTGGTAGAATTCGGAACCAACATTGCAGAACGTTTGATATACATTCAACACAAAGAACAATCGCCAAATTAATTAATAACATATTGCCGATGAAATACACAGCAATCAGTTCAACAAAATTTCATTATGATCCGTCATTAGACCTGAATGCGTGCCCCTATTGCTTCTAAAGATAATGCAAACACGAGTAGAAAAGGGATTATTTGCCGCTATCGCTACAAGGAAATCATTGTATGATGATGGTGCTATAATTCGTTACGTATCTACTGTTTAAAAGAGTGTCCTCTAAATCTCTTTTTTAATCATACGTACAACATTCATTTATAGTACACTCTAAAAAATTGTTGAAAGATTTAACCAGTACTTAATTTATGATCACGCTACTTAACAAGAGACTTCAAAGCCAGAACTTGGGCCATTGAAGACAACACTGGAACTCTGAGAACAAACAGAGAAGATATAGCAGAGACATGGAGATCGTATTGCAGGGACCTATATAAAGAGGATCAACGCCAAGAACCTGTTAACCAAATCTCTGACAAAGTAGAAGAAGAACCTGATATACTTGAAAATGAAGTAAGACTCGCGATCATTAAGCTCAAATATAATAAAGCACCAGGTCCAGATATGATAAGAGCAGAAATGCTGAAAGCCATAGAAGAAACTGGCGTAAAATTACTACATCTACTCTGTAACCAAATATGGCATTCTAAACAATGGCCTGAAGACTGGACAAAATCTACAATAACAACAATTCATAAAAAAGACATCTTCCATAAATGCGACAATTATAGAACTATTTCTCTTAAATCACATGCCAGTAAAATAATGCTACATATAATCAATGAGAGACTAAAAACATTCCTTCAAAGAGAAATTCCACAAGAGCAAACTGGATTTACCAAAGGTAGAGGTACTCGAGAACACCTGTTGAATATAAGACAGATAATCGAAAAATCTAGGGAATTCAATATTCCACTGTACATATGCTTTATAGATTATCGTAAGGCGTTCGACAGGGTCAAGTGGAGACACTTATGGCGAATACTGAAAGAAGTAGGCGTACCCCAACACCTTATTTCTCTTATAACTGAACTATACGAACACACTACCGGATCAGTTAAAGTGCTTGACACACTTTCAAACGAATTTCATCCAGAACGGGGTGTCAGACAGGGATGTATACTATCTCCACAATTATTCAATATATATGGAGAGCATATTATGAGAAGAGCACTTGAAGTATGGGAAAAAGGCATCTCAATAAATGGTCATAAAATAAACAACCTATGTTTCGCACGGAATGGGACGTTTCGATGCCGCCGCTTCATCGCCGGCCGTTTCGATGCCGCCGGTTCATCGCCAGTCCATTTCATCGCCGTCATATCTCGCATTTCCTAGAATTCCTAATTAATACTAAAAATAACTAATAATTGTAACTGTCGAAAATCCGGAAATATATCAGATAGCGATTAATTGACTGGCGATGAATCGGCCGGCATCGGCATCGAACTGGCGGCATCGAAACGGCGGCGATGAAACGTCCTAGACCCGTTTCGCAGATGACACAGCCCTCCTTGCAAATAGTCAAGCAGAGCTGATTGATCTTATACGACTGGTTGAAAACGAAAGTCAAATATTTGGTCTGCAATTAAACATACCAAAGACAAAGATCATGATAGTGGATAGACTACATAACAATCATCCACACATAACCACAATTGATCGGTTTGAGGTTGTGAACTCATACTTATGGGATCATTAATCACAAACACGGGGTCACTACAAGAAGAAATAAAACGTAGATGTGATCTACCAAAAGTCGCCACAGCAAAAATGACCACAATATGGAAGGACTGTCAAATTTCAAGAGCGTTAAAGATGAGGTTGATCAACTGCTTAATATTCCCAATACTGACCTACGGATGTGAATCTTGGACCCTGAGAAATTCGGAAAGAAGAAAGATAGACGCCACTGAAATGTTCTGTTGGAGACGAATGCTACGAATTCCTTGGACCGACCATAGAACAAATAATGAAATTTTAAGAGAGCTGAAAGTTAGCCAACGACTCTCCAGTAAAGTCCATCTCCAACAATTAAAATACTTTGGACATGTTATGAGAGCAAATACAGAAAACATGGAAAGACTCATTATACAAGGAAAGGTGGAAGGTGAAAAGAAATGACCAGAGATAGAGATCTTTGGAGACGGACAATACACGACATCACGTCGACCACTACACTCCCTCCAGGGGGTCAGGATTGAAGAGAGAGAGAGAGAGAATTTATGATCAATCTAGTTAGTACAACTTGCCAAGCATGTTTGAAAAAAAACTTGTAAGAATTAAGAAGACATAGTTAATATGTTTGTTTTTGAAGTGCGTACATACAGTATTTCTAACTTCCCCTCTGGCCAATTTCAACTTTAAGCCGACATAAAAGTTATAGTGATCAGATCCACATAAAAGAGTTCAAAAGTTTAAAACTAACGAACAAATTATAAAATTGTTTTGTATGGTATTTGTTTAATCTATTTCCTCTCCATATTTATTTTCATAATAATGTATCACTTATTTAAAATATCGTCCAGTAAAGCATTTTTCAATTACTCATATCAGCCAGAAGACACTGGTGATCAGATCTGAAGAACACGGTAGATGAGAAACCAATTTGAAGAGCAATTGGTTTCTCCATTTGAAGAGCAATTGGAAACCAATTTGAAAGAGTTGGGAAGATTTATGAAATGCTACATTGGCTTGGTAAAAGAGTACTTTCTCTTCTGTCTTATAAAATTCGTTATTGACCATTATTTCTATCCCAAGGTAATTCACGCACAAAAGAGCTTGGGCATCCCAAAACAATTAATCCAAAAGCGTACCAGCTGTATATTTTTTATTCTGTAAATTTTGAGCAGCTTTTCACTGCTGTACCGATTTTACTTCAGAATGAATTGTTCATCCACGAGTTCATTCACGTTTCATCCACTGTCACATTTCAATGCAAAAACTCATACAAACGCAGCATTCTCTTTGAAGTTTCTCATTGGCAAATAAAAAAAATAATAAAATGTTAGAAGAAACTAGATAGACTACATTATAATAAATCAAAGATACCGTAATGCTAAAAGACAGATCAGAACCCACTTATCGACAGGGTTAAGCTAACACTTAAATACATTAAAGGACGTCAAAGAATCCCTGTAATAGGAACGAGGAATGAGTGAATGACTAGATACTGAATATGATGAAACAGCGGAAGCAATGTAAAAAAAAGATAACAATATATACAGAGAAACTAACCACGAGATAAGAAAGATAATAAAGTAGGCAAAGGAAAAATACTTTGAAGAGAAATGAAAAATAAATGTAAAAAGACACGATTTCCTTAATCTGCGCAAGAAATTTAATGAAATACAGAATACATCGGCGAACTATTCGATTCTGAAATAGAGGACCTGGAACACACAGGACTTACTCAAGAAGAAATAAGTCCGGATATTACAAAAGCAGAAATAATACACGCGTTAAAAACAGCTCTGGGAAAGCCCTATACCTGACATGTTTCCTATCTAAATGCTAAAAATTACAAATTGATGTCTTAGTAATGCTCTTTAACCAAATTTGTAGTTCCTATTACCCAAAGACTGGTTGCCTTTACTGTATCCCCAAAAAGAAAAACACAAGAAAGAAAATGGTGATAACCGCACATTTAGCTTAATATCTCTTGTTACTATGAAGGGGATAGGCGCAAAATATTTGTCCAATGCTATTTAAATGCATTTATTTTTTTCGAATCCTACGAAAACTAATAAGTATGTTTGAAAAATTTAAACGCCGACTGAAAGATTACATTATTACCGATGGCCGAAAGTCCGTGAAACCTTCTATAATGTTTATTTTAATAAGTTATAGGGGTGAAAAAAAGAGAACATTCAGTGTGATTTTTAAATTCAAATATTTCATTCAAAACGTTTTGTTCATTCTAAGGGACTTTCGGCCCGGTAAAAAGGTAATCTTTCATTCTGCGTTTAAATTTTTCTAAAATATTTATTAATTTTCTCAGGATTCGAAAAAAAATAATGCATTTAAATAGCATTGCGCTAACATTTTGCGCCTATCCCGTTAAAATATATCCATAACCGAGTATATCATAGACTGGACATAGACATTCATCATCACCGTCAGTCCCGATGTTTTGTATCCGGTTCCATGACATCTCGTAACGCGACAGTTGATAACTCCACAAATGATAAGGGACAATTCGTAACGCCGTTAATTCGTAACGGCGACACTTCGTAACATCGACAGTGATTGCCATATCGTAACTATAATTCGTAACCTTAACATTCAGCTTTTTTTAGCAAATTTAGCATTACTGAATGAATACAATATTTTGCATACTTACCTACACTAAAAGTAGTAGATAGTACTTTTTTTAAGACCACTTCTTTTGAAACATATTTCACACATATTTTTGCATATTTATATATTTCTACAGAATATGTTTTAACCTGATATTTTGAATTCACATTATCACTAATTTTCAAAACATATTTCTCCACGAGATATATGAAATGTGTTAAAAATCTGTATCCATGATGCTGGATCGTTAAATAGATAAACCTAATTTCAATGGCTACTGTAATAAAAGTTGGTCTCCACATTAACAAAAAAAAAAACATCAGAATTCAATGTTCACGTTACAAATTATACCGTTACAAATAGTTATAGTTACGAACTGTCGATGTTTTGAAGTGTCGCCGTTACGAATTGATGGCGTTACGAATTATCCGTTACCCTGGGCGAGGTTACGAACTGTCGTGCTACTAACATTATTAGCTGTGGTTAGGAGATGAGGTATATGTATTTTTTGTATATCTCAACTGCGCAGCACGAAGAAATCGTTAAACTCTCTATAAGAAAGTAAATGAAGTTTATCTACCTTTTGGTAGAGTTTAATAAAATGACAGTACCAGAAAGAAGAAGTTTATGGTACTTTCTCTTCTGACACAGAAGAAGAACCAGAAGAAGAAAAGATAATATTCTTATAAAAGTAATCATGACATAAACAGCTTGTTTACTAAACACACAGAAGAAAATAACGGCACTATAATTATATTAATCCTGTGTTCAATAATGAAACGATTCATTAAACTAAATTATTCAAGTCAATTATATCATTTAACAATTTGTATCGGACAATATATCCTTTTTATCAGCTAAAACAATTTTGTAGTTTAAAATTGCTGCAAATAAGGCCGACAATTAATTTCAAATGTTTAAACGTATTGGGTTGAAGAGCTCTTTTATAGGAGAATGCAACTGTTTTATCTCCGTTAAAAGAGAGTAAATTGGAGTCAGACTAGGTTTTTATTGTAAGTAGATCAGAAGTTATAGTAGCATGAAGAGTTGCAATTTGAGTTGCTTCAAGTAATACTGGTATCATCAGCAAAAAGAAAAAATTTTCCAGCGATTTCTAAACTAGTGATGACATTAATACAAATAAGGAAAAGTAGAGGACCCAATACTGAACCTTGAGGTACCGCACATACAATGATCTTGAGACTAGATACTGTATAATTTGCTATTCAAGTAAGATTGAAACCAATTCAAAGAAATACCTCGAATTCCGTAAAAAATTAGGTTTTTTTATCCAAATGTCGCGATTTACACAATCAAAAGCTTTGACATATAGTCGAGGAAATGAAGCTGAAAAAATGGCAAAACCTCGCAATTTTTTCGTCCAGTATCGATTTGTACAAAACTTTGGGATTAGGCTCATTACCCCCTCTAGTTCATTTTCTATATTGAGCCGTTGTACGCTTTGGGTTTTTTAAGGGTGAAAACTACCCCTAATTGTAAAAGATTATAACATAACATTTTAAACTTTAATATTGTCAACATTTGGTTCTTATTAGTTACATAATGATTGTTTTATGCTTTAAGATATTATTTTCATAATATTTCAACCCCTAAAACCACTTTTGTTGGAGCTATATATAAAAAATTTACTTATCCTAAAATCATAATTTCGGCTTGCATCGATTTACATAAAAATTTGGGATTAGGATCATCGCACCCTTTAGTTCTCTTCTATATCAGGCTTAAGGGCGTTGATTATTTGTAGGGGTGCAAATTACCCCTTATTGTCAAAAATTATATAAAAACATTGTAAACATGAATATGGGTTAAATTTGGTTTTGATTGGTTAAATAATGATTGTTTTATACTTTAGGATATAATATAATATTTCAACCCTTAAAAACCACTCTTAATAACATTACAGTTTTTATAAGTAGATATTTTAACAGATCTATACGGAAAAAAAAGTAGAATTAAAGAATTACAAAAACATTTATTTACACAAAAATACGAATTTACAAATATGTACAAATACAAATAGTTTTCTAGTCATCTTCCAGTATACGAACCGGTTCTGTGGTATTATACATACATTGAAAATTATCCATAAGCGGACTATCCGAATTTTTCGAAAAAACAAATTCGTTTTATAAACATAGCTCCTTTATTTTTGGCGATAAAAGTTTTTTCGAAAATGGCTTTGTAGGATTTTTAAAGAGTTATAGGACTGTGTAAACTAAACTCCGTAAGATCCCTTAGTTTTTAATTACGGTGGGTTTAAAGGGCTCGAATAAGAGGGTGTTTGCTCGTAAATAGAGGTTTTAAACATCTATATCTCGCTAACTGTTCACTGTAATGAAAATCTATGGAAAGGGAAATTTTAATTATTTAAAAAGCTACAATTTAGTAATTTATCATTTTTTTGTATCTCCAGTATTTTCGGAGATATTTTTAAGTAAAAGGTGAAAAATGGGAAATTCCAAAAAATTCATTTTTTCTAAACTCCAATTTTCCTAAAATTAGGCCTTTTAAATACGCCAAACTTCGTGGGTGTATTGATAATACAAATATAAAAGAAACTACAGAAAGGTAAAGACCAATTTTTAATTAGGAGGGTAGTTAGGGGGTTGTTTTCACTAATTTTTTCATAGAGAAAAGCAGGTACCGACCTTTTTTTGATCATAAGTCGCTTAGTTTTCAGGCTAGAAACTTTTTATTATTATTTTTTGGAAGGCCTAAATGCATACTTCAAAAAAGATTATTTAAGTTTTTCTCGAAAAATGCAAAGTTTTTCCGTTATTTTACTTTGAATATTTCAAATTATGCATTTGACGAAAAAAGCTAACTTTTAACATGCCGTATCTCGGTTTGTATTGGTCTTAAAGACATTTCAGAAAAAGAATTTGGTTTGTGTTACTATAAGATACAATTTTGATATCCACAGTTTTTTTGATTAAATGCATATTTTTCGAGGTATTCTCAAAAAACTCTCTAAAAATGTCGATTTTTTCATCGAAAATCTGTTACTTTCAAGCGCGAATAACTCGAAAAATATTAGTTTTACGAAGAAAATGTAAAAAACATTTTTTTCTTAGAATTACTTTTTACATCGATTTACACGGTTAAAATGTAATAGAAATTTCCCGCCCCCGAGATGGGGTGGCAACCACCCCAAGGTTTTAGCGTACAGCCGCATGATATAGAAAATGATCCTTGGACTATTCCCTAACTTCTGTGAAAATTTCAAGTAAATCCATGCTGGACGAAAAAATTGCGAGCCAAAATGCTTCATTTCCTCGACTAATAATCACAAAAAACAGTGGCAATGTGAAGATTATTGTTCAGTGCTTGATAAACCTCATGTAGTACAAAAAGCATGACATCAGCGGTACATTTATTATTTAAAAAGTCGAACTGAGTTTGTGATAACATGTTGTTTTTAACGAGAAAGGACGTCGGGCTTTTATAAGTCTCTCAATAATTTTGAAGAGTACTGATTATGGCTGAGATGGCACTTGAAGTTGATTGACTAAATGTTCGTATCTTCTAATGATTCCTTTTTTGAAATATTTCCAAAGTGGTTTAAAAGAAAGATTAAGAAATTCAGACTTATAGCTTGGCCTTAAAACACAAAACACCTGTTATGTATCATGACACCGACAGTATTAGCTGAACTGACTTAGAAATAACGTTAGGTCAAGTATATCTAGGTGAAATGGCATCACAATATTAGTTGGGGATGGGATATGCACTGCATGTATCTTTTGTACATTTTACCTGCGTAGCACGAAGAAATCTTTAAACTCTCTATATGAAAGTTGATGACACTTATCCAGAGCACAGGACCTCTTGGTGGAGTTTAATAAAAGAACAGTGTCAGAAACAAGTAGTTTCTGGTACTTACTCTTCCGACATAGAAGAAGAAGAAAACGAAGAAGAAGATAATATTCTTATGAAAATATCCATGATATAAGCTTGTTTACTGAAAACACAGAAGAAAATAACGGCGCTATTAGTCCTGTGTTTAATAATGAAACCCTTCATCAAACTAAATTATTCAAGTCAATATAGTATCATTTAACAATTTGTATGGGACAATATATCCTTTTTATCAGCTAAAACAATTTTGTAGTTTAAAATTGCTGCAAATACGGCCGACAATTTATTTCAAATATTTAAACGTATTTAACGGCAAGCTTTCCCGCTCCGCCACCAACATTTAATATCAGTAAAACCGAAAATATCAGACCAACCCGAATTGCTGTCATATCGCGGCTTCGAGGATTTCACACCACTAACTACCTACTAAAAAGGTGTAGAATTATGGCGACAACGATACACACCAGATTTATAGATGTGGAGATAATGTAATTTATCAACACTAAATTTTAACTCGGCGTTAGTTGTATGATTTGGTGAAATTAATTCAGTATGTAAATATTTTACAGCGTAAAATGTGATTTTATTTCACATACGATAATCTGGAACAACAAACTCCTCGTGAAACTATAATGTTAATTTTACTTTGATATGCATACGATAGACTAGATTACTAGATTAATAATAAATTTAACATTTTAACCCATTATTTTGCTTAGAAATCTTTTTAAATTATATTAGTTATAAAGTATTTCGCTACAAAGTATATTTCTTCTTTTTTATTATTAGATGGTTCAGTTGAATTATGTTTATGAATTATTGTATTTTATTAACACCATTATTGGGAACTAACTACAATTTAAACGTTGTAAATGATGGCAGAGCTAGATAGATATCCTCATTACTTAGTCAATATACCTACAGGGTGAGGCAGATAAACGGCTTATTAGAAATATCTCGAGAACTAAATGCAACATAATCATGAAAATTTGAATGAAGGTTTTCGGATATACCGGAAGTAACTTATAATTTCGTTTTTTTTAAGGGGACACCCTATATATTTTTACATTTTTGGATTCTTCTCGATGTCTTCTTTCTTAAAAAATGAGTTTTGTAATTATATACAGGGTAGTTTAAAAGATAATTACGTTTTTTTTATTAATTTCGCAGCAATATTCACACCCTGTAGAATTGTGGTAATTTGACATCAAAAATGTTCAAATGATTTTTAATATAGTCTACTATTGTTAAGAATTATTAGTATGTATAGCTAAATTTTTAATTTTAGTACACAGGGTTGGTCGAAACTCGGAATGAGTGTTTTATGAGTTTTCTTAAATGGAACACACCTGTATTTTAGTATTGTAATGAAATGATATTTTATGGTACTTTTGTATTTCTAAAGCATACCTAACTGCTTTAATTTGTGAGTTATTGGTGATTCAAGCCAAACATTAATTGCTACAAAAAATACGTGAAATTTTATTAGGTTGGCCGTGAAAATATTCAATCACAAATAATTTTTCGGAAATAAATACATGTTAATCTAGACTGATCCTTAAATTACCAATAATGGTTGAGCTACCAAAACACCTACGCAGTTAAGATTGTTGGTGCGATTAACAATTAAGCACAAACTAAAGCAGTTATAGGTATAGGGAACGCTTAAGAAATAAAAAGTAACATAAAATAGCATTTCATTACAATAGTAAAATATAGGGTGTTCCATTTTTTAAGAAAACTCCGGAAACTTCGACCAACCCTGTATACCAAAATTAAACATTTAGCATTATTAATAATGTTTAACAATAGTAGACTATACATATATATAATCATTTGAACATAAAAAATATAGATTTTTATGTCAAACTACTACAATTCTACAGGCTGTGAAAATTGCTACTTAATAAATAAAAAAACGTAATTATCTTTTAAACTACCCTGCATAATATTACAAAACATCATATTTTAAGAAAGAAGAAATCGAGGAGAATACAAAAATGTAAAAATATACAAGGTGTTCCATTTAAAAAACGAAGTTATAAGCCATTTCCGGTATAACCAGAGGTAGCAAATAGATGAAAATATTTTCATTAAATAGATCATACTTCAAAACCCCTTCATTCCAATTTGCATAATTCAGTTGCCTTTAGTTCTCGACATATTTCTAATAGGCCGTTTATCTGTCTCACACTATATGTGGCGTATATTTGACTAACAGAACATATCGTGTTACAATTGACCAAAAGATGTCCTGTGGAGTCAAGAAGTTCAGGAATGGGTTCATTAAGTCAGCATTTTATCTCCCATTCTGTATAACATTTTTGTTTCAGATTTTCCCACAGATGCAAAAACAAATAGAGCACTCTACGAAGACGATACGGCAATATACATATTATACCACAGGAAAAGAAGACAGAAGAATCGAGATATTATATATCGAGACATTAGAATACCACAGAAAAATTATGGACTTCTCGAAGAAATGGAAAATAAAAATCAACATTGAGGAAACTTAATTTATCATCTTTACGCAGCGACAAAACGTACCAGTAATATAACTAACGATGAGAGGAAACAGGATCCAATCGGAAGAAGTCGTCAAATACCTTAGAGGATACTTCAACATAAGATTAAATTTCAGCAGGAACACACAAGAAGTCAAGAAAAAAGCATTTATGGCAAAAAGACTAATTCAACGTTTAATTTTGAATTTTGAGAACCAGCCTGTAACCAAGGCCAAGAAGATTAAATTGTACCAGGCTTACGTTAAATCTGTGATGTACGTAGTCCCAGTTTGGAGTTCTATGGCAGAATCTAACTGGAAGAACTTAGAAAAAACAGAAACGGCATGCTACAGACTGAATTCCAAATATAAAAATCCAAGAAAGACTCCAGTACATACAGCTGGGAAGGTGGCCTTCATTCGGAGAATTCTTCTATGTAACCATATCTCAAAGGCGTTTAGGCGATTGATCGTATCAGCCTTTAGAGTCATCCTTGAAACAACACTGATCAAATAAAACATATGATCATTATTTGACGTAATTTTAGGTTTAAACAGCGCAGCGGTTTACTCTTTTACTCTTTTACTCAATTTCCAGGTTTCATAAGTATGTATATCTGGAAATGCTCTCCAAAATTGTGTAAAGTATCGTGGTCTTGCTTCCTCTGATTATTGTATAGCTCAAGAGTAGTATATCTTATTCTTCTTCCTTCTTGTATGTAGGCTTTAAAGCCTGTGTCTTCTTCAACATTAGCCTCCTAAATTGTTTAAATTATCGCACCATCTTTTTCTTAGTCTGCCAATACTTCTTCGTCCATTTGATGACTTATCTCGTGCTATTCGTACTATCCTATCCTCTGCCATTCTACTAACGTGTTAGTTCCACTTCTGTTTCCGTTTTGTCACCCGTCCATTTATGTCTTCTACATTGCATGATCTTCTTATGTTTTCGCTTCTTTTCCTATCCAACAGACTTTTCCCTGATATTCGTCGAAGTATTTTCATCTGTGTTGTTTATAGTAGTCGTCTCGTTTTAGATGTGTCAGGTCTTGTCTCCACCGTGTATGTCAATATAGGTCTAATTGCTGCTTTATAGATTCTTGCTTTTGTGTCTTGTCTTAGGTGTTTGTTCTTCCAGATTGTGTCATTAACAGATCCCGCCGCTTTACTTGTTTTTAAGCTTTGTTGTCGTACTTCTTCTTCAACATATCCGTAACTAGTTATATCTATTCCTAGATATCTAAACCTTATTAGTAGAGTAGTAGGTATTTGGATGTTGTCATACATTTGGTTTTTTCTGCTGATATGAACATATTGTATTTCTTGGCTGTTGTATTGAGGATGTGTGTTAATCTTTGGAGATCGTCTTCTGCCTCGGCGTCGTCTTCTTCTTCTTTAGGTGCCATCTCCGCTACGGAGGTTGGCAATCATCATAGCTATTTTAATTTTTGAGGCAGTAGCTCTAAATAGTTGTTTTGAGCTGCATCCAAACCATTCTCTTAGGTTCTTCAACCATGAAATTCGTCTTCTTCCGATGCTTCTTCTGCCATCTATCTTTCCCTGCATTATGAGTCGTAGGATGCCATACTTCTCGCCCCGCATCAATGTCCGAGATACTGTAGCTTCTTTTCTTTAATTTTAAGTTCAACTTCCTTCTCTTTACCTATTCTTCTCAGTACTTCATTGTTTGTAACTCTATCTACCCAGGAAACCCTCATAATTATTCTATAGGTCCACATTTCAAAGGCGTTAAGTCGTCTCATTGTCTCTACATTTAACGTCCATGATTCCACTCCATAGTATAGAACACTGTAGACGTAACATTTTGTTAGGCGTACTTTAAGAGCTAATGTTAAATCTTTGCTACATAGGACCTTTTTCATTTTTATAAAATTAGAACGTGCTTTTTCGATTCTGACTTTTATACCTGCAGTGTAGTCATTATTTTCTGTTATAAGTGTTCCTAGGTAAGTGTACTATTTACTCTTTCGATCTGCTGGCCCTCTACTATTAAGATTTCGTTAGTAGCATGGTTGTTTTTACTAATTTTCATAAACTTCGTCTTTTTGATATTGAGAGAGAGAGTCCGTACTCTTCTACTACACCTTACTATTTTACTCATGAGTCTTTGCAGGTCTTGTAAACTATCGGCTATTATTACTGTATCATCTGCATATCTGATGTTGTTAACTAAGACTCCATTTACTCTTATGCCGACTGTTTCATCTTCCAGAGTTTCTCGCATTACCTCTTCAGAATAAGCGTTAAATAATAGAGGTGATAGTATGCAGCCTTGCCTGACTACTCTCTTTATTTAGATTTCTTCAGATATTTCTTTTTCAATTCTTACTATTGCTCGCTGATTGTAATAGAGGTGTGTTATTAGTATTAAATCTCTTTCATCTAGGTTTTTATTTTTTAGGATTTCCATGAGTCGATCATGTTTTACTTTATCAAACGCTTTATTGTAGTCTATAAAACAGACGTAAAGAGGATGGTTAACATCCAAACATCTCTGTATCAGCACGTTGAAGGAGAATAATGCCTCTCTGGTACCCATACCATTGCGGAACCCATATTGAGTGTCACTAATATCCTGCTCCAGTTTAGAGGGAATTCTGGCGTGGATAATTTTCAATAGAATTTTCAAGGTATGTGACATTAAGCTTATGGTTCGGCGTCGTCTGCATAACATAATATTTGGATTTCTTTGTTCCCCATTCTGTAACCATGACCTTTACGTACTGCTTCTATTATTTCGTCCATTGTTATATTAAAAAGCAGTGAGCTTAACGAGTCACCTTGTATGACTCCGCTTTGTAATATAGTAATAGATCTACATGGGTAAACTGCTGATGTATTGTTGGATTACATTCTCACGATTTTGGATTTTGCACTTGACGTATATCGTTACCGATGAAGTCTTTTTGACTTCGATATAAGCAAGGAATACGGACTACTTACTTATTGAACAGTTGGCTGGTATCTGTCTCAGGGCACTCAGGATGTCCTTGTTTCAAGTAGGGATCAGTATGTTCCCTTTTCATTGTAAGTTTTTGAAACTATGTTATTCATCCTTCTTCTTCTTCTACTACGGCACTACAGCTCAAATTGAGCCCTGTCCTCCTTTATTTTTTGCCTCCACCCTTGCTTGTCTGTGGCTGTTCTTCTCCATACACGCACTCCTAAAAGGGCTTGTGCGTCGCTGTTTACTGTGTCTTCCCAGCGCTTTCTTGGCTTTCGTACCGGTCTCTTTCCCTACATTCTAGCATTATGTTATTCATCCAACTACTGGGATTTTCCCTTTTATTGGTTGACTATTTTTATTGCATTGCATATTTGGGGCAAGTAATAAACGAGAGCAGAGAAAATCAAACAGAAGAAATTAAAAGACGTATAAGATTGGCATGGGCGGCATTTGGCAAATTGCCAAATTCGAATTTCATCTTTCGTATAAAAAAAAAACAAGTTTTGTAATAGTACTTTAGATCCGAAATTGTAAAGTGTAAGTGAAGTTCGCCGTACCACCTTACCAGAGCTCCAGCGAGCTATACCAGTCCAGCAGCCCACAGTACACCCACCGCAGGTCATCAGGTATATGTAACAAACTGTTTAATTCTTTTTTCGAACTTTTGAAAACGCGAAAAACTTTATATGTTTATTCCCTTCTTACCAGTTCACTTTTATTTCTTTTAACAATTTTTCTATATAAATAAACTATGATTATGTTTCAAACTTATGTGTCTTTTTATTCTTTTTGCACAATCTATCTCTGATCCTTATTGTAATAGAACATACGGACTACCTCAGACATCAATGGTAAGTACCGTTTTCTATTCAAAGGAATACCATTTTGAATGTTTTGTTTTGTAATTTTTGTATAGGCATATGGCAATAGATTTTGATTTGTTGATGGCGCCCAATTATTATTAATTTCTTTTCTTTATAACAAATACTATTTCAAAAACTCACTCCCTAAAGTCTCTGAG
This sequence comes from Diabrotica virgifera virgifera, assembly GCF_917563875.1. NCBI lineage: Eukaryota > Metazoa > Arthropoda > Insecta > Coleoptera > Chrysomelidae > Diabrotica > Diabrotica virgifera. The sequence continues at coordinate 113,520,279 of NC_065449.1, forward strand.
ACTGTAGCTACCGGGGTATTACAAAAAGGTATGTATCACGAATTTTGCCAAGCCTATGATCTAACATTAATGTATGTATAAGTATATTTTTATATTTATTTAATTTGTCGTGCTTCAGTTCTAGAGAAATAAAAAATTAATTTAGTTAATCTACATATATCTTCTTTCGAAAAACTTGGCTAGTTGGAAAAATAAGAAAGATGTTCTTAACAGCAGAACTGTCAGAATAATAAGAAAACCATCATTATTTACACCATAAACTGATGTAAGTAACTGATTCTACAGTATTATGGAGTATATAGATACACTGTGTATAGAATGTCTCCAAAACAGAAATAAAAATAAAGTGGATCTTTATAGAGGACTAATATTTAAAAAGTGGTTCTAAAATCAACCGAGATTTGACCGAACAAACAAGTAAAGCGTTAAGTTTGCATGAAATCACAGAGAGGTAAAAGTTCAGAGCATAGAGAAGAGTACAACATCAACATCAGCATCAGCATCGCTGTATATATACGATGATGCATATTCTCGAGTGCATTCGAGAATTGCGTTTCTTCATTGTTATATGCATGTGAAGGGCCGGATGAAATGCTGGTCTCTCTCTGTGTGGGAATACTAATCAAATCCGATTTGTTTGAACGGGCAAAACGTAAAAAGGTTTTTATAATGAAGTGCTTTCTACACGTCCTGTCGGATTTTTGTTCGGCTCTTAGTTATTTTATGGAATATGGCATACAAGTCGCTAGCACCGTTAATCCAATCATCTGTTCAAATTTTGTTATTGTAAACGTTCATTTCATAAAAGCCATTTAGGTGTTTTTATCTTTTTTTAGAAGAAAAACAAATTCGAAACATCGCTTTGTGCCCCGAAACTGTATTGACGTTTTTATTCAATAAAAATCCTGAAATAAAAATGCGGCAGTTACAACATACCGGACATATATTGCGTTCGAAGCTCAAGTTAAGGCCAAAGCAATGCTACAGGGGTGGTCAAATTTGATTAAAAACATTGGAACGAAGCAAAGCTATGTTTTCAACGGTATAAATACGGACGAATAAATATGAACAAGGAACGGACATCAAATAATTAGTAAAGAGTAATTCAATCTTTTGGGATCGAATTACAGTATTTTTTTCTATTTTGCTCATATTGAAGAGTTTAATATCTAATAAATTAACAATACAATTTCTTGAACCAATAACTTATCTCGATTAGTTCTTCTTCTTTTTTAAACTTCACCAATACCATAAGGCATTAAAATAATTTTATTACTCCTTTTTTAATTTGTTTAATTAAGTAAGTATTAAAAAATTTCAGTAACGAGATAAGTTAGTGCAGCGAAAATAACGTAGCTCCTGCAACCAGGTCTCTTATGGGAGCAACTCATCATTAAAGCTCGGATTTTAGGCAAAATGTTTTTTTGCCTATTTTGCCTATTATAGGTGTTCCTTGCACATTTTGATATTATATATAGTAAAAAAAAATTTAAAAAACAAACAATTTAACTATAAGTAGAATTATACAAGTTAGTTTAAAAGTCTATTTCTACCCAACCTTTTATTAGTGAATAAAATAGTTTTAAAGCCTTCAGATACTGCGGCACATTATGGTAAATGCTTCTGTTAATTTAAAGATTTTGTATCCTAACTTAATGGTACGTTAATTGTACGTTTGAACTGTAAGTGGTTCTTTAAAAAATTAGTGGAGGCATACACATCTAGGCAAGTGATACCCATGAACCCAGCAGATAAGGTAAGGGTAATGGGTCTTACGAGATCATATTGCAAGATAAAAGCCTTAAGAGAGAAAATATTAGACTTTATTAGTGCGCGGAACATGATTACAGATTTCATACAAGGCAAGACAAGGAACACTATTTTGATCTCAAATATGTATACGCTCATATTGGATAGAGAAACATACTGCAAAATTAAAAATATCATTTTATCCTAAAATCTGGTATCTTTTGAATAAACAAAAATGGAGCGTTACAAAGAATTTTTCATATTTTGCCGAAAATCGTACAAACAAATTTGGTGTTGTTAAAGTGGAATTCAATAACATTTGAGACGATAAAGGTGAAATTTGGAAAAAAATGATATGGACATGTTTCATCTTTTTGCCAGCGTATAAATTTGTCCGATTTCTGTTTTTTGACTCTAACGAGGTCGTAAACCAAAGCAATATCCTACAGAAATTGCATTTAACATACATTGCGGAAAGATGTGCACTGAGTATCACATCATCGCATCTGGTTTTTGGTGGACGATCCTTATCCCCGTTGCGTCGGTGAAAGAAGTTCCAGGAATCCTAGATATTTTAAAGTGCGTTTAAGGGAGCTCTCAAACCAAAGCCATATCCCTACATCGCATAACATACATTGCGGAAAGATACACACTGAGTGTCACATCTGGTTTTCGGTGAACGAAATTTCACCGAAAGTCACCGAAGATTCACCGAAAACCAGATTTGACACTCAGTGCGTATCTTTTCGCAATGAATGCCACATGCGATGTCGGATATTGCTTTCGGTCTGCGAGCTCGCTTAGGGATACAGAGTAACATAGTGATGTTGAGTATTTCATGTTGCGTTTTTATATTGCTTTGGTGTACCTGGAGCCTGCTAAGTTGCTAGACTGTAGCATAGTATAAAGAGGGACAGTAAAACCACTTCTCTGTCGGCACTTTGATCTCAACAAGTAATACCGGCAGTACGCAATTGATAATTCACCAGTGGTGGATGCGGATTTTCCCTGTTAAAATCCGTGCGTTTCTATGCGACTAGCAATGCGAGAGTGGGGCAAAAGCGACTGGGAACATTGCGCGGTCGCCATGCGCGGCTACAGATTTTACTTCCAATTTTTCGGAGAGTGGTTCTACTGTCCCTCTTTATACTGTGACTGTAGGATCTGATTTGTGACTTAATCGGTGGACTGAAAAGTTCGTAGGATAACATAGAAAGACATTTTTTTTGATAAAATTTGATTTTATTATTCAATATAGTTATCTTCGAATACGGTACAACGATTATAGCGGTCATTCAACTTTTCAATACCACTTTTATAATACAATTTGTCTTTACCCTCAAAATAAGCCTCAGTTTCGGCGATTACCTCTTCATTGGTGCTAATTTTTTTTTCAGCGAGCATTCTCTTGAGGTCAGTGAACAGGTGGTAGTCGCAGAGAGCTATCTCTGGTAAATACGGTGGCTGCGAAAGCAATTCTAAGCGCAATTCGTGAAATTTTGAAATTGTTTTCATTGATTTGTGACACGGTGCGTTGTCTTGATAAAATAGCACTTTCTTTTTCTTCAAATGGAGCCGTTTTTTTCGTGATTTCGTCCTTCAAATGCTCCAATAAGGAAAGGTAATAGTCGCTGTTAATGGTTTTTACCTGTTCAAGATAGTCGATGAAATGCGCATCAAAAAATATTGAGGCCATAACCTTGCTAGCCGACTGTTGCGTCTTTCCATGCTTTGGAGTCGGTTCATCACGTGCAGTCCACTCGGCAGACTGTCGATTGGACTCCGGTGTGGAATGATGGAGCCATGTTTCATCCATTGTAATATATCGATGCAAAAATTCGGTTTTATTACGATTAAAAGCTTCAAACACTTCTCAGAATCATCAATTTGTTGTGGTTTTTCTTATCGATTGTGAGCTCTCGCGGCACCCACTTTGCACAGAGCTTTCGCATACCCAAATATTCATGCAAAATGTATCCAATACATTCGTTTGATATTTTTAGACTCTCATCTATCTCGAACAACTTCACTTTATGGTCATCCAAATTTTTTTTAGAGGAATATGACGCAAGAAACATAAGACAATGGACAGGGATTAACGACATAACGATTAGTGAGGTAAAACTCACTAAGTGCACTTTTTAGAGATTTTGACATTTTCATCGATTTGAACTCAATACGGTACTTCCCAGCCCTGGAGAAGTCACCTGGGGCTCTAGCCCTTTTAATTGCTGAGATAATTTATGGTACAATTCACTAAGTGCATTATTGTGAATTTCGGTTTCAGGCTAAACCTCACTAAAAAATATTATTGCATTTAATGAATTGTTCCTTACAATCTGGAGCGCACTTTTGTGAATTTTGGTTTCAGGGTAAAACTCATTAAAACTTATTGCAATTCCACTAGGAAAAATTTCCTGTAGCTGGCTGTATACCATTAACTACAAGTAAAATTTAATAAAAATTTTGGCTTGGTAAAGGGTATATTAGTTTAAACAGCCCCTATAGGGCTACAAACAGAAACAAAACGTTTTCGCTCTGTAACAAGAGCATCATCAGTGTTGCAAGAACAGACTTTTAGTCTGTTTTTGACAGGCTTTGACCTTTGTATTTTTTGGTTGGTTCACCATGTATTTGCAACACTGATGATGCTCTTGTTACAGAGCGAAAACGTTTTGTTTCTATGTTGGTAGCCCTATAGGGGCTTTTTAAACTAATATACCTTTTACCAAGCCAAAATTTTTATTAAATTTTACTTAATATTGCACTTGTGAATTTTGGCTTACAATCTGGAGTGCCGAATAGGTACTTAGTGATCTTTCAAACAACACATTAGTAAACATAACTGTGTATTATTTGTGTGCATTATCTATTCGGCGATTGATTAAAGAAATGAGTTTAAGTTATTTTTTTGTACCAGATAGCTTACATAAAGAGTAACATATTCTATTTTGCGATTAAGCAGGAGACTTGTGTCTTATATTGTATTGTTGAAACTGTATATTATATTTGTGTGCATTAGATATCTGTTCGGCGATTAATTAAAGAAATATGAGTGTAAATTTCTTTTTAACAGATAGCTTACATAAAGGGTACTTACCATAATCTATTTTGCGATTAAGCAGGCGACTTTTGGGGCTGTCATAAATGCCGAAAGAATTGCATTTATTTTCAAAGAACGAAACTCATTGTTGATTTTTTAAATAATAGACTGTTTTGAATTAATTTATTTAATTGTTTATTAACTTTTTATTCATTACCATTACCAGATTAACAGCTTTAGTTCCGTTAGGCGTTAGATAATCTGTTTTAGGTTTAACATTTTGTAATATAATGTATTTTTTGTTACTTATTTCTTTCATTTTGAATCCCAACGTCATGATACTTTATGGAGACAAATTCTTTAACTTCTTAATATCCAATAATTGTGTTCATGGAAAAACTCATAAAGTACAAAGTGTAGTTAGTGAGTTTTACCTTATTAGGACGATACAATTTCTGATACACATTGCAAGAAACATAGAGTTAATGGAAAATGTGATCGCTAACATCCATTAGTGGATTGGCATCTGAAGAAGAGAAGAAAATTAGTTTGTTGACTTTATTGATGTTTTCGTCCGCAACTGCCTCTTTGGGGCGTCCACTGCGTGAATCGTCCTTAGTGCTCATTTCGCTTCGTTCAAACTTAGCAAACCATTTCTCAATGGTCGATTTTCCTGGTGCATAGTCCGAATAATATTTATCAAGCCAATCTTTGGCTTCAAAAGTATTTTTTTCGCCAAAAAGCAATACTTTATTAAGACACGAAATTCCTTTCTATCCATTTTTTAAAAACTAACACAAATTGCTTCACTTAAAATGCTATATCACATAACCTAATAGTTCGACAGCTGTCAAATTTATACACGCATCCTTTGAAGGTTAGGGTTGAATAAAAATCATATGAATTTAATACCAGTTTCATCCCACCTGTTATTTAGATTATTAAATTTTATATCTTTCACTCTCATTTTTACCACCTTTTTTTTGCAATGTATTTTACATTATTTTTGTACTCCTTGTCTTTTTTATATTTTTCTTTTGCCGATACTCTGTATTAATATTTATAGTAGTATTATCTGCATACATTCTAAAGCCCCATATTCATGTATATCTTTATTAGCAATATTATTGCTTCAGGCATAAAACTGTTACAATCTAAAATTTTTCGATCAATTTTCCGTACATTTATTATAATGTATATTACCTTAAAGTACATCTTTCGATATAACCCTAAGACAAATTGTCCAGTAAGATCATAGTAATAACGACTTGACGATGGTTATTTTCGCGATAATATGTTATAAGTAAAAACATTTACTTACCAATTTCAAGCGGCGTAATGTCGCTTAAACGTGTAGAATTTATGTCGCTGGTGTGTTACATTGTAATAATAGCGTCGGTTTTTATGACCAGAAGGATATAAAAGTTGTTTAATTAAATTTCGTTTAACGTTGCATATCCTATATTTTATAGTTTAATGCGAAGTCGAGAGATATCCCCGCATGACGCTGGAATTAAACATTATTTCTCAGATATACAGTCATAAACAAGAGCTAACTTTATATTAATCATCGTTCAGAAAGGATAAAATATTATATTCAAATTATTTTTCATGCTAACCTGTTTCGTACCCCGGTTAACTGATTCGGAGATCTAAAAAGATGAATTATGTGAATTTTGTTGCATCTAGAATATACGGGTAGGTAGGTACTATTTATTTTTGTTTCTTACTTTGTAGTGAATTATATCATAATGGTTAAATGTCTGGTTGCTAAAATCCTTAAAATTTTCAATAGAGAATCTAAATTAACAACTATACCTTTGAGCAAGTCAGTTGATATAATGGAACGTTAGTCATCACATTGTTATTAGAAACCAGATATGTTACATTTTAATAAAATCCAGATATAAAAACACTATAAAATCTGTCAGAACATAACCCGGAGCTGACATAAAATCAGATCATAATCCATTAGTAGGCGTAATGCAGTTAAAATTGAAGAAGATCCACAAACAAATACCACGTTTTGATGTTTTAAAGATAAAAGAAGAACCTATACATCAGAGTTTAAAACAAGAAATAAATGATAACTTAAAGAAAATGAAACAAGACGTGATAAAAACAACAGATGATAATGACAAATGGAACATGATACAGGAAACTTTAGTAGAGGCAGGAAATAAGATATTACAGACAAAATAAGAAAACAGAGATGGATGAATTCAGAAATCCTAGAGCTAATGGAGGAAAGAAGGAAACGTAAAGGCAGGAGTAAGGCAAAATACGAGAAAGTACAGAGATTAATAGGAAAGAAAATAAAAGAGGACAAATCTACCTGGACAAAGCATGACAGAGCTTTAACATGCGTAAGAAAATGACAAATACACAGATAAAAAAGAAAGATGGCCTTCGTAAAGACATAAATGGAAAATGATTATAGAAGTCAAAGAGAAATTAAAAAAGTGGAAGGCATACAAAACAGATCTGTTTGAGGATAATCGACAAGAACCGGAAGAAATCGACAGCGAAACGGGACTAAAAAGCTAATTGAGGAAATCAAACAAGTACATAATACGAAACGCACAAAACGGAAAAACTGTAGGTCCAGATGAAATACCTGCGGAATTACTAAATTGTCTGGAAGATGACAATCTACCTGGATCTATTTAATAAAGTATATAAAATCGGAAACATCCCACGGGAATGGTTCTACGGGGATGGTTGGTGTCCACCTTGGTAGCAATACCAAAAACAATATATGCCAAAGGTTGTTCAGACTATAGGACAATCAGCCCTGTTATGAAGGTCCGAAGTTATCTTTAACGTTTGCGTTAAAGTTAAAATAACTCTGACGGATAACTATGTCCATAACTATTTACGTAAATTCGGTGTGACGTATCCGTCACCGTTATGAGATAGTTATTTCTTAAACGTTAAAAAAGAAATAACATTTGAGTAACAAAGTTTGGAGTAACAAAGGGAATCTTATGTAGAAATAGTTCAAGTTGGAGTGAGTGCGAGAGATTGATCGGAACATGGCACAGGATGGAAAGATAACCAATAACAACCAAACTTTTGATACTAAAGTATCCTAAAGTAAAAACCTATAATGTTGTGATATAAAAAATTTGCTTCAAATAACATTAAACGACGTTTTTTAAAGTTTTTGTACAAAATGTGTTGGTTTAGTACATTTTGTGTCACTATTCCAGTCATTCCAGTGCATTTACAAAAATTTCTCTGGCAACACTGCATAAAAGTTTAAAATCCCTATGTTTAAAAATTTCAACTTATAATATATTAATCATTCAACAATTATTATATCTCGATTTGATTTTTGTACGATTTTTAAAATTGCATTACCCTTCTATTCTTAAATTGTTAGCTTTACTTTTCATTTTTAATTATTGTTTTAATTTTATTATTGCCTACGTGTTTTTAATTGTGATTTGAGGTCTATGTTTTTGATATTTTTAATTTTGTACTGCTTTATATTTGATGTAAGACAACCTGAGTCAGCGTTCTTCGTTGAATATTCACTTGATTTCTATCTAAAAACAAGTCAAAAGATGAACCTAACCTTACACATCCTTACATAACTACAAAGTTATCTCATAACTTGAGGTTTAACGTCGCGTTATAAAGTGACAGTTTATATAAATATCAGATAACTCAATAACTGTCAAGAAATAACGCAAGTAGTTAAGTTAAATATGATACATCACACCAATTCGATGATTATAACTTAACTACAGGATAACTTTACGTTATATTTAACGTAAGTGATTCATCACAGAGCTGAATATCACTAATAAGCCATACCCTCAAAATATTTCTAAAGGCGATTCACGGAAGATTATACAAAAAGCTAGAAGATTATAGGGATGATACCCAATTTGGGTTCCGAAGATGCTTATATATGAACCTAAATATTTATCCCTGTTTCGTCGACTTCGAAAAAGCATTCGAGAGGGTCCGACATGAAAAACTAATAGAATTATTGAAAAACAGAGATATGGACAGACGAGATAAGAACAAGAGCCGAGAACATTGATATAAAGAGAGGAGTAAGACAGGGATGTGTTCTGTCGCCATTACTGTTTAATGTGTACAGTGAAGCCATATTTTAGAAAGCGATAGTGGAACTAAGTGAGGGAATCTCTATAAACGGAAGAATAGTAAATAAAATAATATTCGCTGATGACACCGTTATAATGGCAGACACGCTGGAATCGCTACAAGAATTGGTAAATAGAATTAAAGATTATTGAATTCGATATGGACTAAAAATAAACAAGAAGAAAACTTTTATAATTGTCTCAAACACACAACAATGAAATGAAAGATTAATGATAGAGCAGATCCAGATAGAAAAAGTAAAGAAATACAAATATCTGGGAACCTGGATTGATGACAAAAATGACCAAAGCAAAGAAATTAAAGTCCGAATTGAAACTGCAAGGCAAGCATAGGTTAAGCATAACGTTAAGTTTAACCATAGGTTAAACCTTAGGGAATGGTTTAACTGTAGTTCATTATATCTACTTAGAGCAGCAGCCAGCAAAGTGACCATAGCCATTATGATATCCAACCTCCGATAGAACATGGAACTTGCAAGCGACGAAGTAAAAAGTGGCGTCGTCATTAACCGTTTTCAGTCCACTGTGCTGAACATAGTCCACCCGTAAAAAAATATATTGCGTCCTATCTTGAGCACCCTGAATCCAGTTTTTCTGAATGCACTTGATGTAGTCTCACCACATTATTGGAGGACGTCCTCGATTTCGATAAGCATCGTGTCTAAGTGTCTATTCTAAAAGATTTTCTTGGTCGATCTTCCACCGCTGACTCTGGCAACGTCACGCCCACTTCCATGTCAGCGTTATAATTCTTTTAACTGTATCCGTAACACCAGTTGTTCTGCTAACTATTTGATTTGAAACTCCATTGCTCTGTGTGCCACTTGTATAACATACATTAGAACTGAAAATACACATTGATCAAAGACCTCCCTTTTCAAGCACATGGGTATACCTGATCTATAGACTTCCCTCGGTTTTCCGTAAGCTGCTCATGTAAGTCATAATCTCCTGTTTAACTCTGTGGTTTTGTCTAATCCTAATTTAATCTCGTGGCCTAGATACTTCTTATATATATACATTTGTTCAAGTTGCCTGCCATTAGTTGAAATGTTATTGGTCACTATAATGTTGGTCATGTATGGGGTTCTGGAAAAGTTAATTATTGTAAGGCTAAGTTGTGTATTGTGTACAAGAGCTCTGAAGGTCTTGAAGAAGTTGACATATCAATAGCAAATAGAACTGTCAGAATAGAATAGAAAACGTGCAGAAACTAGCATTTACAATACCTTAATAAAACCAGTTTTGAAATATGGGACTGAAACATGAACTTTGTCCCAAAAAAAACACGGGAGACTACAAGATTATGGATTTTTTTACCCGATAGAGGATGATATTAGCTCTACGTATACTTAAACGTGACATTGTAGCTAAACTGCCATATCCCAATAAAGTGCCAGGGAGTACCAGAAGGCTGGCATCTTAATATATTAGACTTTCATGTTTCGATTATGAACTATGTTTTATAAACTTTGTGTTGTTTTATGAAAATTACAAGTAGCTTTATCAAAAAGATAAATTTTATTATTGGTTCCATGTTTATCACCATTGGGGCAGTTTAAGATTATTTGTTCCAAACTGCCTTACCATTTGTTCCATTCCCATCTTTGCTTGACTTGCTAATACAAATAGTACCAAAATATAAGCTCCCGATAAAAAGTGTACCAAACTACCCCACCCTACCCTACACATTATGATCTAACAGGCAAACACTTTTTACTTATTTCTAATATGTGAGTTCCATCTTGTTTCTCCTATTTAATTTAAGTTAATTAATTACTACTTCAGCATTTTAAATATTAATAATATTTTAGATTTTAGATGTAGATTTAAATTATCCGTCTTGAACAGCGATTCTGAAAGGGAAAACATTGATATTTCTCAAGCTCTAATTTGTATGAGAATTGTGTCAGGCGGATTAAAAAATATGTACCACCAGATTCGTAGACGAAGGGTCACGACACGAGATTTTCCCAGTGGCCCAATAGCCACAGACAAAAATTATTACAGCTCACTGTATAATTACTTGCGATCAGATCAGTCTTTTGTTCGTAGTGAAAACGCCGCACAACACTTGTCATTATTCGAATCGTGTATTTCTGAAATTTGAATATTAAATATACCATTATGTCAATCTGCTCAATAATTTCTGCGATTCCACATTCGGAATCCAGTTGGTGGTCAGCAATTATTCGTGGAGTCGCCGGGGCGCCGAGAACGCTGCATGTGAACCGACCATTATCCAATTCCATGACCAACTACGATGGGAATCTATCATTTTGAAAATAAGATGTCATTTCGAAGCAAATACCGCCGTAGATATCAACTTATGGTGGTACTGTTGAGTTGGCATCGTGATTTTATGGTAGCGATCCGAGCGCTAATGGAGGCAGTTTCGTTTAAGGGCTCTTTGGTCATTTGTTTTTAATTTTATCTTGCACGATATTGCTTTTAAAATACCGCAAACAGTTTATTACCTAAACAATTTGTAATATGATCTTAACTTTTCACTCTTAGACCTTTATTACGAATTTATTTGAAAGATATTATACCATAGTGACTATAAAATTCGTTGTGGTCTTTGTTTGGTATAAGGTAGTGATTATCTGCAGAGTAGGTATATTGTCTTCTTATTATTTTTTCAACATAGTTTAGTTTACAGAAGGGTAAATATAATACATATTCTAAAATGTTACGTATTTTTTTTTAGTTAAGGAATATTTAGTATTTTATCCCTTCGTTAATATTCTGTCTTATTCGCTATACGTATCTGTGCTTTCTTTTCAAATCTCCAATAATTTTTTTTCTTCCTATATCTGTCCTTCTGCTTGACCATTTGTGGATTTATGTATACCTAGGGTTACCATAATTTATTAAGGCCAAATCCGGACAGGGGTACTCCAGTGGGTTGTAGAAAATGTAAAATGTTAATTTGACTGTGTTGCTACCTCTACATTGTAAGGGAAAATGGGGGAATGGTGCGCACTTAAGCAGAAATCGATTCTGTGGTAAATTCTTTAAATCTATCGTAACGGCCAGTACGTTAGAGTAAGCCATGACTATTCTACTTTGAATATGTAAAATAAGTTTTAAAGAAATACAAAGTGCAAAAGCATAATATTAAAAAAGAAAAGAAGTGCCTTTGCGCAGGATTCCCCATTCATGAGGGTAATCATGCGCACGGATTGGCAAATGGTGCGCACTAAATTAATGTTAGAAAAAAAAAACATTAATTTAAAATGAATATAATAAAACACTTCTTTCAAAAGTCTAATAATATTATGAAGAAATAATAATTGTATGGTATACTTAAATCTCATATTTTTAACGTAAACAAAAACTGCATTTATAATTTTCTGGGGTATTTACAGCTGTACATTCTGCGTGATTCCCCGAGGCACATAACACACATCTATATCATAATTCTTTTTTTTCCTCTTTCCCCACAAATAGAACATGTCTCGTTACGTGCAGCTGGTTTTTCTAATGGTGGTGGAATGATCTAATTCGTCTTCATCGATAATATCTGACAAATAACCGTCTGTAACATCAGCCGACTCAGGTGTTAGCTCTTTCTGCACTGTCTTCTTTTTTGTTGGCTTTTTTTTGTTTTTTTTTTCTGTCTGGCGAGATATCTGACGATTCTTTATCAAAACATCTTCGAACAGTTGCCTTTCTTGCTGCTTTCTGTTCCTCCTTTCTCTTAAGATTCTCGTCCCTTAATCGTATTTTTCCTGAGCTTCCTCCAATTTTGTCTTCATTGGTGTGCTTGTAATTGTTGTCTTAATGTTACATCAGGATTCCCTTTTGTAAACCCATAAAGCGAATCTTTGCCGGCTAACTTCTTCTCTTTATTAAATTATTTAGGATATTTTTCCGCATACCTGAATACCAATCATCTAAGTTCTGTATGTTAAGTCATAGAATAATTTAGCAAGCGTTAACACAACATTCTCTTAATTATTTTTTTACTTCACCTGAAAATACAGCTGTGTGACCTAAACGGGGTGGCGTGTGAAAACCTGTTAATCTTTTTTAAGTCGATTCGGGAATATTGAAAGCTCTCCCGTTTCCTGTATTTTCTGCCGTCATTTCTGATTACATGCATTTTGAAATCTTCGTCAGTATATTTAAGAATCGTAGATTTTCTAGTGTAGGTTCGTGGTATCTGGCAATAAAAGTGGTAATTTTTATATTTACCATTTCATTTTTTGTGGGTTAATCGTGCGCACTCCTGCGCACTATTACCCGTTTTCGCCCTAAATACTAATCATCATCACAAACGGAAAACTACTGAACCATATAAACCAACAGATGCACCAAAATGCATGTTAAATAACGATTTAAATCAATAATAAGTCCAAAGCAATTGAATAAAGCCTAAGGATATACCGTCCTATTTTTTGGAGCAGAAATACTAGAAGAATTCTTGCAAGTTTCAATAATCTGATCTGACTTAGTCCACGTGCAATGGCCGACTGAAGATAATGGCGTAAACCGTTCATGAGATTGGTTGAAAGGTGTAGGACTGATTCGAGTTCGTAAAATCTTCCACCGAATTTGAAATTCAATGCAGCGCACAATTACCCGCCGCGCACCATTTCTCCACTTTCCCATACATATATGTGAAGTGCTTAGTCTGTACTGGGCCCAGAGATAGGATGTTCTTCATCTGTTCTTCTTTCATACTTTTCAGAAAACATAATTTTTCTCAAAAGTGGCTTGTCATTGTTTTATTTTGTCATGGAATTCGGAACATGACATTACAGATTTTGCTTTAATATTGAGAAGCTCTTTTACAACAGCCAGAGATAATCTTCCTCTTTCAGCCGTCCATATAAAATTTATCATCGAAAAGATACGTTCAGTAGGAGCCGAAGTACCAAGCAGACAAAAGATGAATTCTACTATTTTAAAAATATTCGTAAAGGAAACGTTGCTTTTAGAAAATGCTTCAAATATTTCTGGCCATTTGTCATGAGTGTTTGGGGTTTCTTCTTTAGGTAGTAAAGTCCATTTAGGTTTCAGCTTTTTTAGAACTTGATGAGCGCTCATCAAATAATTCATCCACATTGACAGAATTCGGTACAACGCTGACTATAGTTAAAGCGCTCTCTTCTATCTCTTTCCAGGTAAGATCACCTTGTAGCCTTAACCATTTGATTTAGCGCAGAATGAAATTTCCTACCGTTAGGCCAAGTTTTTTCTATTTTTTTAGTAAAGAAAAAATCCGGACATTTCTCATATCCGGACGCCAATCCGGACATGTCTTTTAAATCCGGACTGTCCGGATGAAATCCGGACGTATGGTAACCCTATGTATACCTCTATGCAAGGATGTCACTCCATTTTTTGGTCTTGTAAGCCGGTGCATTGTCTTTGGGAAACAACACTTTTTTCTTCTGTACATTGAACTGTTTTTCATTGAGCTGATGCTTCAATTTGTCCAATAATACAATATAATAATGTATATTAGCAGAGTACTAGCAGGGTTTCTCAAAACAGATGGAACACGACTTCTACGGAATACAAAAAGAAGTATGGAGAATGATAAGAGGGCAAAGAAAGGAGATGAACGAATTTTATAAAAGCGAAACACATTCAGAAGGAAACATTAGCAGACTATTTCTGATCTCTATTTGCTAAAGGCGACGATAATCAACCACCAACACCTGAAGTTACCACAAACAAAGAAATACACATCGATGAGGGAGAGGTAAAGGAAGCATTAAGAAAATTAAAAAACAGAAAATCTCCAGAAGAGGACAGAATATCGAACGAACTCCTAAAGTACGGAGGACAAGATCTAACTAAACAAGTATTAAAACTAATACAAAAAATAATAGAACAAAACAGAATACTAGAAGAATGGAGATATCAAGCATCCTAATACCCCTCTTCAAAAAATGAGACAAATCGGACCCGGATAACTACAGATAAATTTACTTATTAAACGCAACATTAAAATTAACAACCAAAGTGATAACAAACAAATTGAATGAAATTATACCATTAGCAGAAGAACAACAAGGTATTAGGTCGAGAAGGTCATGCACTGACGCTATATTTATAATGAGGCAAGCTCAAGAGAAATCGTTGGAATATAACAAACTAAACAAACCGGCATATTTATGTTTCGTGGACCTTAAGAAAGCATTTGACAGGGTCACAATAAAGGACGTTATCCATTTGTTATACTCGAGAGAGGTACCTAAAAATAATTAAAACGATCGAAAACATCTACCAGAACACAATAAAAGTAAAAGTGGAAGATTAACTAACTGAACCAATTGAAGCCAGGAATGGGATAAGACAAGGGTATTCCTTGAGTCTTTATTGTTCAACCTGATCATGGACGAAATAAGAAAAACAACTTGAAATAATATGCTATGCGGACGATGCAATACTAATCTCTCAAAGTGAAGACGATTTACAACGTATGCTGCACCAATTTAACTTATCCGCCAGAAAATGTAACATGTTAATTTCCTGAAAAAAGACAAAATGCATTGTTATAACAGCAGATCCAATAATATGAAAATTGGAGCTGGAAGGTCAGATAATAGAACAAGTGATGAAGTTTAAATACCTAGGCAACACACTATCCAGCTACGGAAGGCTCGAAACAGAAGTAGAAGATTAAGTGAATAGAGCAAACAGAGCCGCAGGTTGCCCGAATGACACAATATGGAGAAATAAAAATATCGGAAAAGAAATGAAAGGCAGAATTTACAAAACAGTCATCAGACCAATAATGACATACGCGGCAGAAACACGACCCGACACAGAGAGGACAAAAAGATTGCTCGAAACAGCGGAGATGAAAACCCTTCGAAAAATCGATGGTAAGACTCTATGGGACAGAACTAGAAGTACAGATATATGACGGAGATGCAAGGTGGATAACATTAACAACTCGGTAAGAAACAGAAGAATAGAATGGAATGACCACATAAGCCGAATGACAACAAATAGGGTAGTCAGGACAGCGAGAGACGGTTCCTCAATAGAAAGACGATCAGTGGGAAGACCACGAAAACGATGGAACGACAATTTACTAGACGCACATTGGAAAAACAGACAGTCATGTCTGTACAAAAAGAAGAAGAGAAGAATAATGGATATTGATGGTTAATTAAAAGCATGCAGTACATGAGTACTTTTTCCGGCTTCAGTCCATTATCGTGCAATCGTGTATTAATTCGGTTATCTGGTGTTTAGTAGTAGATTCATGTTTCTTCAACGCTTACCGATCGACGCCAAAAGTCCAACAGATTGCGCCCCATAAGGTCCAAATACTGCTGAGAAGTGGACTCTTAATACAGGGGCGTGCTGTGGAGGCAGTCCGTAAAAAATCTATCCTTAGAAAACCTCGAGCGCGTCAGATTTAGATAAGGTAAGTACCTAAATGAAGAACAGTGTATATTTCAAAAATCTGACGATTGGAACGGGGCGTAAGGAAATAGACGACACAGAAAGTAAAAAAAACGAATATTTCGCGAAATGAAGATCGGATCGAAAAACTGAAAAATACGTGTTCAATATTTTTCAAAAATCTCTTGAATGACACCGGAGGTCGGGTGGGGGATACTTTAAAATCTTAAATAGAAACCCCCATTTTTAATTGCTTATTTTATTGCAGATTTGAATATGTATGTAACTTTTATTCGAGACATTTTTTCGAATCGTGGCTAGATGACGCTATAATCGAAAAAAAACCGATTTTTGAAAATTTGTACCTACCTGCTACCTCCACTAAAATGGAAAACTTAACTTTTTTTTGTTTTAGGACCTAATCTTCACAGCCCAATAGATTCCCATGACGCTTTAGTAACTGCAAATTTAGCATCCAAGACTCCCCTATTATAAACAATAGTCAATAGAAAAGCAAAGGAAATTTCTGTCTATGGATATTTTGATATAAAAAACATTTTCCTAAATGAGTCTTTTATTAAGCCAGACAAAGAAACCATTAATTTATATTAATTCGAGTAATCTTTCACAAATATAATCTCGTATCAACCAGTAAATTGATATGAGGGATAAATTATTAGTTGCGTATTTCCTTCCAGCAAACTGAGAATCCTTATAAAGCTCTATTACTATAAAATATGTTATAAATATCAGTGTTGCCTTCATTGTTAATTTACGTCCTAATTAGGGACGAGTTAATGTCGTTTATAAAATATTACGATGGCGTCATCGTCATAAAGCTGCTTTTTGTAATTATCCCTAGAAAATTAATTACGTGGACATCGTTACTGGGGTTTCAATTTGATTCGGATATATACGTATGACAAAATATATAGCTAAAGATTATCCCGGAGCAATTCGAATTAAAAAATAAAAACTTAATCACTTGCTTTATCAAGATGAATTTGTAGAGGTTTAAAAAAATATCTCTCACTATTTTACAGTGGAATATTACGTGTGTACAGAGTAAATTTTTCTAGGCATTTTAGCTAATTGCAGAATATTGCTACGCAATTATACAGCAGGTTTTTCGAAGCAGTGTCATATTACATATGCAGCGAGGAATACAGCAAGGAGACACCATCTCACCAAAGCTGTTCACAACCCTTTTAGAACACACTTTTAAGAAGGCAGATCTGAAAGAATATGGTATCGAAAATGAAAAGAGATACAAAAAAAAGATACCAAACATAAACTTAGGGTTTTTTTGGTTAAAAATTTTGTTTTTTTTTTCATTACTGTATCTCGTATTGCTTTCAAGTTACAGGGAGAAAAAGGAAGCTTTTTAAGAAAATTTAAAAAAGCGCTCTATAATTTGATTTTATTTTATTTCAAAAACCATTCATTTTAAACCCGTCCAACTTTTTGAACATAGAAATAACACTATAATAAGATAAAAAAGATCAATGCAGGTTTTGTTTATATTTGATTCAGAGTTGGACCACCATCTCCATATAGCTATTTCAGCATCCTTATGCCTCATCAGTGAAGCTCAGAAGTCTCAACTTTGAAGGAAATACAAACAATTCTGCCAATTTAAGGCAAATCATCGCAATGCAATGAACCCACCTCTGAGACGCAATTTAGCGACATCTTTCTTATTACGAGGAAAACAACGAAAAGCCCCAGATACAAAGTTTACTACCTTTTAAACAATTAGAATAATTGAAATAAAAATACCATAAACAATATTTTAAATCTAAGACTTTTCGTTAATAAACTGCTTTCTGGCTGCATCCCGTATCTCCGGATTTTACAATATATAATCACAAGAGACGACGAAAGTAGGAGAAAGCAAATAGAGGACGCTTAGGCCACGCATTTACCTTCCCTTCGTCAAGGAAAAGGACCGAAAGACAGTTTCTAAATACACAAACTGAGTAAAAATGAAAAAGATAAAAAAGATCAAGGCAGGTTTTGTTGATATTTTATTCAGAGTTGGACCACCATCTCCATATAGCTATTTCAGCAACCTTATGCCTCATCAGTGAAGCTCAGAAGTCTCAACTTTGAAGGAAATACAAACAATTCAGCCAATTTAAGGCAAACCATCGCAATGCAATGAACCCACCTCTGAGACGCAATTTAGCGACATCTCTCGTATTACGAGGAAAACAACGAAAAGCCCCAGATACAAAGTTTACTACCTTTTAAACAATTAGAATAATTGAAATAAAAATACAATAAACAATATTTTAAATCTAAACTATAATAAGAAGTATTGTAGAAGGAAAACGATGTAATTGAATTCTGAAGGATGAGGGGTGAAAAATATACTTCCCATTTCTTCTTACAATAGAGTGGCCATCAATATTTTGCAGCATATCCCGCTTAGGTTGAGTGTAATGATATTTAATATTGCCCATTTTAAAGGTCTTTTCAAGCACTCTAAAAGGTATTGGTAGCATTATACACCTTAAATCGACCGTTTCTCTGTTATTTCAAGTTGAATACACCGATTTAAGCATGCACCAAAAAACAAACTCTTCTCACCTACAATATCTCTTTGTGAATTACAACTAGAAGATTTATGAAGGAACGAGTCTGTTTGTTTTTTTATAAGCTTCAAAAATATTTTATATATATATATATTTTTTTCGTTAGATGCATAGTTTTTAAGGTATTCGCAAAAAACCGTCCGAAATGCGACTTCCGTGGTTATTTTAACCAAAAAATTTTCCACCCCCGAGAAGTGGTGGGAACCACCCCCAAAAAGCACACATCGGCATGGGGTAGACTTTGAATTAGAAGATAAGTAGAGGATATTGCAAAATTTCATTAAAATCCATGCAGTAGGATAGATTTCGGAGGTAATATCCTTTTCTTGCTCCCATCGACTGACGTATTGGTGGAATGGATATTGAGCAGACTGCATCTTATAAGTACTTGGGACATGAAATTCGGTTGGGAAGAGATAACCAGACGTACGAGCTCCCACGTCGCGTAGGATTAGGCTGGGCAGCGTTTGGTAAACTGAGCTGTGTATTTAAATCGGACTTACCCATATGCCTGAAAAGGAAAATCTTTGACCAGGGTGTACTGCCCGTACTCACTTATGGAGCGGAAACACTCACAAAAAAGGTAATGAACAAGATTCGCATAACTCACGAGAGCGCCAGATGTTGGGTATCTCCCTGAGGGACCGAATCCCAAACGAAGAAATACGTCGTAGAACAAAAACAGCGGACGCCGTCGAAAGAATCGCGTCGCTCAAGTGGAATTGGGCAGGACACGTCGCCAGATTGTCAGACAACCGATGGACAAAACGTATTGTCGAGTGGAGGCTACGAGAAGAAGCACTACGGAGCAGAGGACGACCACCAACCAGATGGGCTGACGATCTGAAGCGTATTGCCGGCAACTGGATGCAAGCCACACAAAAGAGAGAGGGATGAAGAGAGCTGAGGGAGACCTATGTCCAGAAATGGACGAGTACGGGTTGATGATAAATAAAGTCTAAATAGTCGTAGCTCTATCAAAAGAACACAACGCGCTCCTCTTTGGCATTGCAGTGTATTTTACTAATGTATATTTTATATTTTCAGTCAGCTCCCAAAAATCTATAAAAACATAAAAAACGGCTTCGGCCAACAGTAGAATTAATAAAACACTAACAAAAGGCGAAAGCCATACAAAAATAATAATAAACCCCAAAAAACGGACAAGAGGGGCTCACATCCTCGATTGCCGACTGGACGTAACCCAGAGTGGGGACTGGAGACCGAGCAAGCAATACAGATCGATGAAAAGTCACTAGAGATAGCAGGAATAGAGCCCCTCACGCTGGCCTGCATTATTCAGGGTAGGATTTCGGGTGGGAGTCCGTATACCCAGGACTCCTACTTTGCTAAAAGAGAGCCTTTATAGCGCATCAGACTGCTATCGGGGGAAAGTGGATAGGGTGAAGCAATGTGGCAGGGTGGAGTGATTCCTGCTTACATGAGTTAATCTTCCTATCCCCAATGAATTGTATTACCCGAATATCATTCTCAAGGGTTGAGCAGCAAGTCTTTTAGGCTGGGTTAAAGATTAATTAAATGATGTGACCAGTAAGGGACCGGTGGTTGATTTAGTACTATTTTTGTTTAGTTCAAAGAGGTACACTTAAGGATCAAACATTATATTTCTCAGCTTTTTTGGTTGCATCTTTCTTGGCGTGAGGAATTTAATTAACCGTTCTCCCAGTAACACAACTTCTATACTTGTGGTATTGTTAGGAGCTTGTAATCAGACCCTACGTGAGTATAATTATTAAATAATCTAAAACTAATGTAGATGCCCGGAAAATAAAAAGAAAATCGTGACTTCAAATTCCTCTCTTGTTTACAGCTCATTTTTTTTTATTTTTATATACACAAATTCAAAATCGTAAAACATTGGTTTGCAACAACACACTTTAAAAATAATAAAGGTACATGAGTCTTCAGAGTTTCACAAACCCTGAAATATAAAATTATGTGTGACTACAACATAAAATATTCTTGTGCTTTAGTCAAACATGGACTTAATGTAACTACGCTGCATTGATTATAATATGATCTTAGATGGGAAGCAAACAGTAAAAAACGAAATATTAGAGACGGTTAACATTAAGATATTATATGAACATTAATCAACAAAAATTATATCCATAATAATTTATATGAACATAACAGAGCTAGCAGTGCAAGACAGACAAAAATATATAAAATTAATAAAAATACCAAATATATAAAATACCAAACTGCTTAGGTTTCACACAGCATATAGTCAGCTTCGGTCAGTTTCCTGAAACATCCAGCTTCTTTAGAAGAATAATAATGTTAAACCAGTTTTTCTAAAGTTTAAAATATATATAAACTTACTTATGGTTTATGTAATTTACTTAAGTAGAAGAATTACAACGATTACTTATAGTAGGAAAGGAAAGTATGCTAAATGTGCAGTCACTCGAGCACTTTGGGGATCTATTGGATTGTGAAGAGTAGGTTATAAAACCAAAAAAAGTCCCGCGTATGAAAAAAAAGTTGATTAATAGCAAGCTGAAAATTTGTTAATAGCTTAAGGGTGTCTAGTCGGACAAACTTTAATATATGGGAATACTGGAACAGGGGAAGTTTTAATTGTGGAACAGGTTAAAAATTTGGAACGGTCAGACCACGAAAACGGCACAGGTATTTTGTCCGACAGAACAGACTTAAACTCTCCGAACAGAGATTAAACTCTCATGCAAAAATCAGACTGCTATTTATCACCATATGGGCGTTTTAATGAGTGGAACATGTAGAATATGTCAAATGACAGGAATTATGACAGGTGATAAATAGCAGTCTGATTTTTGCATGAGAGTTTAATCTGTTTGGAGAGTTTAAGTCTGTTCTGTCGGACAAAATAAATGTGCCGTTTTCGTGGTCTGACCGTTTAAAATTTTTAACCTGTTCCACAATTAAAACTGCCCCTGTTACAGTGTTCCCATATATTAAAGTTTATCCGACTAGACACCCTTAAGCTATTAACAAATTTTCAGCTTGCTATTAATCAACTTTTTTTCATACGCGGAATCCAGACCTATAAGTAAAGTTTTCCGTTTTAGTGGGGACTTTCCATTTTTAATTTAATTTTCCATTTCCAACAATCGTTTTTTCCGATTATAGCGCCATCTATCCATAATTCGAAAAAATGTTTCAAATAAAAGTTACTTATTTTTACGTAAGGAATCCGAATCTGCAATAAAAAATGGGGGCTCCTATTTAAAATTTTAAAGTAACCCCCACATCCGTGAGGGGTCTTGTTTGGTGCCATTCGATAGATTTTTCAAACATATTGAATAAGTGTATTTTTCAGTTTTTAGATCTGATGTTCATTTTGCGAAATATCGCGGGATTCGTATTTAAAATTTTTAATTTACCCCCCACCCTTCTCCCTCATAGGCGTAATCAGGGGGTGGTTTTGAGGGTTATAACCCCCTTACTTTTGGATGTACTTTGAGCTCTATACGCTTAACACCATTATTATTCCATACATAGATATTTGATAGATTTTTGACAAATATTGAGCACGTATTTTTTAGTTTTTAGATCTATCGTTCATCTCGCGAAATATTCACTTTTTTCTTGTGAAACTTTGCGACTCACCCAATTCCTTACGCCCCGCCCTAATCGTCAGATTTTTGAAATATACACTGTTTTGCATGTACTTAACTTACCTTATCTTAATTTGACGAGTTTTTCTAAGGATAGATTTTTTTTCGACCCCCCCTTAACGAACTCCCCTGTGTTTAGAGCCAATATATGGTAGAGATACATTTACAGGATACCAGGGTTCTCCCCATATGATAATCTGACGTGCTCGAGTTACTGCAAAAATCCCCGCTTGGGCTCCCCTACCATTACAAACATAAATATTTGTTGCAATAATTATGGCAAAAAAATCAATATCAAAAATACAAAGTACATAATATATGGTCTTTAGTAAAAACATGGCAAAACCAGCACATTTAGTATAAACGGCATTCAAATTGAAAAAGTATTAAGTTACAAATACTTGGGAACTTGAATAAACGAAACTGGAGGCCAAAAACAATGAAATAAAGACAATTACCAGGGCCACCTTCATTAGCAATATCCCTACATCACATAACACACATTGCGGAAAGATACGCACTGAGTGTCACATCTGGTTTGGGTGAACGAAATTCCACCGAAAGTCACCGACGATTCACCGAAAACCAGATGTGACACTCAGTGCGTATCTTTTCGCAATGCATGCCATATGCGATGTAGGATATTGGGACAGTAAAACCTCTTCCATGTCGGCACTTTGATCTCAAGAAGTAATACCGGCAGTACGCAATTGGTAATTCACCAGTGGTGGATGCGGGTTTTCCCTGTTAAAACCCGTACGTTTCTATGCGACTAGCAATGCGAGACTAGGGCAAAAGCGACTAGGAACATTGCGCGGTCGCCATGCGCGACTACAGATTTTACTTCCAATTTTTCGGAGAGTGGTTCTACTGTCCCTCTTTATACTGTGATATTGCTTTGGTGTGCGAGCTCGCTAAAGATGAGAAAATTCTTCTGCAACAGAGATATAAGCATCCCTCTATGATTAAGAATGCTAAGAGGCTACGTATTTAACACGTTATTATACGGTGTAGAGGCCTCGACTCCCAAACAGAACAACATAAAAAATATTGAAAGTTTCGAGATGTGGTGCTACCGTCGAATGCTGAAGATAAGTTGGGTTGAAAGAGTCACAAACCTTGAAGTATTACGAAGGATATAAAAAGACCCAGAAATTTTGTTAACGATAAAACAAAGAAAACTCGAATATCTGAGTCACCTGATGAGAGGACATAAATACGCATTAGTTCAAAATATAATGCAAGGAAAAATAGAAGGAAAACGAAATCCAGGCCGTAGAAGAATGTCGTGGTTGCGGAATTTGAGAGAGTGGTTTGGCTGCACCACGAATGAACTTTTTAGGTCAGCTGTAAACAAGGTCAGGATAGCCTTGATGATTTCCAATCTCCGTTAGGAGTGGCACAAGAAGAATAAGAGGAAAAATTTACTTAAGTTCTTCTGAATTTCTAAATATTTCAAAAGCTGTACTTGACTGGCCTATATAAAGGTAAGGGCAAACATTACTCAACCGAAAAACAAAACAATATGGTTATAATCAAAAACACCCCTTTATCACGTTCTCTAATTAAGGCTTAGGGTCAATTATGCTGAATAATAGTAAGTTGGGATTCTAATATTTCTAAACGTTTAATTACTACAGGGTGCTTTTTTGAGCGCTACACGAATAAAGAAAATGCCAATCAATTAATTATATACGTGTAAGAAATAATGTTCATTGGTCGATATGGCATTCAATTCAAAAAGGCTTACGACCGGCTGGAAATTCAATATATTATTAAACAAATACATTAATTACTTGTCAGGAAATGAAAACGACAAGATAAAAGGTATACTTTAAAGTATATACGTAATATATTGTAGCGTACACTGAGAAAAATATGTTCATATTTTGAAAGAAAAACTGAGAAAAACTTGTGCAGTAGGAACAAAATGTAATTGCAAAACAAGAGATCAAGGCAATACATATTTCTAAATGGTCATGATTATAGTCACCGGAGGCCAAGCTAAGACTGAATACGAAGCAATACATTAATGATTAAAAATGTGTTGGAACATGAAAGGAAGCCCTAATACAGTTTGGAGGAAAATGAAAAATATTATTAGAGATAGTACTATTGAAATACTTGGAAAACGTCAAGAAAGAAGTTTCAGCATAAAGAGACTTGGTGGTGGTCAAACGAAGTACAAGGAAAAATAAAAGAGAAGGGAAAATTATATAAAAACTGGCCAGAAAATTGATCGGAGACAGATCTTCAAAACTATATGGTCGCCAAAAAGGAAGTGAAAGTAGCAGTAGGAAAAGCTGAAGCAGAAGCTTATTCAAACATATACGATCAACTTGATACGAAGGAAGGCGAGACAAATAGGTATATATATCAAATGGCCAAACACAGAGCAAAAAAGGGAAGGGATTTTAATCAGATTAGATATATCCGAGATGTAAATAATAAAATACTAATTCACGAAAAGGATGTCAAAAAGAGATGGAGAAAGTACTTTGACAGTTTATTAAATGAAGAATTTGACAAAAGACCTACGAAGACAGTAACAGCAATGGTCACCAAAATAACAAACGTGGAAGTGGCTCAAGCGCACCAAAAAATAAAAAAAAAATAAAAGAAAAAGTAGTCGGACCAGGTGAGAGCATTAGGAGAGACAGGAACAAGTTGGCTAGCAGGTTTATTTGATAGAATTATGCAAAAACAAGGGAGATGTACAATAATGTACAAACTAAAGGGCTATAAAACTACTTAGTCACACCATGAAAATATGGGAGAGAGTAATTATTGGTAGACAGATACGTGAAGAAACCGAAATATCCGATAATCAATTTGGCTTTATGCTGGACAGATCACCAACAGATGCAATATTCATTATAAGGGATTTAATGGAAAAATACAGGTAAAAATAAACAAACGCTCATATGATATTCAGAAAGCATAGGATAGAGTTCCTCGGGAGATTCTGTGGTGGGCATTCAATAAGAAAGGAGTATGAACCTGGTGAATATGTTAAGATTGTGAGAGGTGTGTATGTGGAAGTAACGATTAGTGTTAGGACAGGTGTGAGAGAGACTGATAAATTTTATGAGAAAATAGGATTGTACCAAGGCTAGGTGCATAGTCCTTATTTATTCTCATTATTTTTGGACCAGATAACAGCGTAACAACAGGGTAACATTCCATGGTGCTTAATGTATGCTGATTATGTAACGTTAGTAGGAAACAGTAAAAGAGACTTAGACCAAAAACTGGAACAGTGGAGACAAGCCCTGGAAGACAAAGGTTTAAAACTTAGTAGGACAAAAACAAAGTATTTGAAATGCTCATTTAAAAATGGAGTTACTACAAATAAAATGATATCTTTGGATGGTGAAATGATTGTAAAAAGCAATAGGTTTAAGTAACTAGGATTGGTATTAGAGAAATAGATTGAGATGCATGCAGTAAAATTAGGGTTGGATGCATGAAGTGGAAGGAAGCGAATGGTGTGTTGTGTGACAGAAAACTTCCAATGAATCTGAAGGGAAAATTCTATAAAACAGTCATAAGACCGGCTATGATGTTCGGAACTGGAACTGAATGTAAGACAGTGAAAAAGAAAGAGGAGCAATGAATGCCAAAAATTATAAAATCGAAGAGTGCTACCAAATAAAGACGTCGAGTTTTTAAGATCGGAGTAAATTTTCCCACTTTTTGGCTATAACATAAGAACTACATAGGTATTTTAGCAAATCTTTTATATTTATATATTATATATTTTTATATGGAGAATTAAATTTGTCATCTTTTAAAGTCCAAATTATTTTTTTTCTTTTTACAAACTTTTGTAAACCAGCATTTTAATGCATTTTAAATATAAACATTCAATTATTTAACACAATATGATCTTTTGTCTTTATAATCTCTACCTGTTATTCAAAATTCAGTGATTATTAATTAATCACTATAATCAATTACAATTAATAATTATTGTAATAATTAGTTGTAAGTCTCTATAGTATCTAATAATTGTATTTCCAATATTTTTGTCATAATTTTTATCTAATGTTATTTAAGATTTAGAAATTAACTGTTATAATAATTAGTTTTAAGTCCTCATTGTAATTAACTATCGTATAACCAATATTGTTTGTGCCAATGGCAATTGCAGCCGAGACACATAAATTTAAATAAAAAAAAATATAAACTTTTTTATGAATAAACGACTACACATAAGTATGTCCAAAAACAAGTTAAAGTAAAAAATTTTAAAAAATTGGACTTTAGAATGTTATTTCGGTAAGAAATTTAATATTTTTGATAAAAAATCTTGTATAAAATATTTGATAAAAATGCATAGTTTTCAGCTATAATCAAAAACCGAAAAAATGGCAAAATGGCCCCGACCTCAAAAACGCCAAAGCATTTTATCATAATGAAAAAAAAAATTCCCTGAATGACTTAGTTCTTTACTAAATGACATAGTCAATAGCTAAGGTCCGATTCCTTCGAGTTTATCAATAAATACCAATCACAGGAGTAATCATATACAAACTTTTCTAGCCTCAAATGAGAAAGATAAGCAAGGTGTCTGAAAACGACTAAATAGTTAAGAAATTATGGAACCTCTACTTATATTAAGATATCGAATGAAGAACACCGAGTAAACAAGAGAAGACTGTCCAAAAACCATACTTTAACGTAACGTTACGTTACATATGGCATACTTAAAGCATCGCTATGTAATGGCATTAAACTTCTCTCCGTGTAGTTTATGCCTGTACCAACATAATAATACTGTAGAGCTCGATGTATACTGAACCTTGTAGTCTTGTACTATACAATATTCATATCTCTTTACTCTGTGTATATTGCTCTATAATAATTTATATTTAATTAGTATTTTAGTACGGCAGTGTTTAACCAAAGGAATAGCTTAGCTTATGTTTGTTGTCTTTAATAAAGTATGGGTTGTTCAATAACTTTGTAGCATGATTTATGAATATTATCGATCTCTTAAATGTTTACTTAACTATAACATGGTTGCCTCAATATACCGAGAAGATATTTATGCCTATCGCTTACTGAGCTACAAGATCAATTAAATTTTATAATGTTGATTATATACGATATTCACTGTCAATCATTTTAGTGGTATTGGTAATAACGCTTAATACGGCTCGAACTTTAGAAAATGAAGACTACTTCGATAATCAACTATGTATACTGCAGTAAACAGTGACATTAATAACTATGAGATAAAAAAAATGTTTACATAAAAAAAAATTAAAATTAATGCAGAATAATCCATAGAAAATAAATATCAATTTAATACTTCTTAAAATTCCTTTTTTTTTATCAAAGGTTGGATATTATTAGTGGCTAGCTGCTGCTCTAAATAGCTTTAATGAGCAGCAGAATATTCTCTACGGTTCCTCGGCCAGGAAATACGTCTTCTTCATATGCTTCGTCTTCTACTAATTTTAACTTGCGTAGTGAGCCTGGGTAATTCATATTGGTAGGGGAGCCCAAGCGGGGATTCTTGCAGTTACTCGAGCGCGTCAGATTAGCATATGGGGAGAAACCTGGTACCCTGCAGATGTACCTCTACCATAATAATGCCATATAAACCATAATACATTATGGTAGAGGTACATCTGCAGGATACCAGGTTTCTCCCCATATGCTAATCTGACGCGCTCGAGTAACTGCAAGAATCCCCGCTTGGGCTCCTCTACCAATATGAATTGCCCAGGCTCAATACTCAAGTTAAAATTAGTAGAAGACGAAGCATATGAAGAAGTTATAGGTATGTCCTGGTCGGGAACTGTAGAAAATGGAGGAACTGTAGAAAATGATCTGCTGCTCATTACAGCTATTTAGAGCAGCAGCTAGCCACTAATAATAGAATAGAATAGAAATATGCTTTATTGTCATGAAAAATTTAACAACTTTATAGACAAAGCTTACAAGAATCATAAATAAGAACAATAACAAATAACAAATACAATTTACTAAAATGATATAAATCGTCTATATAAATAAAAATAATAAAGAAAAACAAAAAAAAAACAGTAACAATCTATTGCAAAATTAAAAAAAAAATTTGCAAATTGCATATTCTACCTTAAGAAATTTAATAAGTTAAGTTAAGCTGCTGCATATGGCACTCAAATATAGATTAAGATTATACTTATAAATAAGAATACTGTACTTTCTTAGTTATTGGTTAAGAAACTCTGCTGTTGAATAATATAGTCTTTCAGATAAATAGGCTTTAGTCATTTTACGGAACTTGGGGAAAGATGTTGCAGATTTAAGTTGTAGAGGGAGATGATTGTAAAGTTTTTTGCAGAATATAATATAGATTTCTTTACTAACTCACTGAACGGGATCGGTAAATAGATGTCAAAGGTAGAATTTCTGGTGGAATAGTCATGTCTACGTCTTGCTGGAAAGACATGTAGATGTTTACGAATTAAGCAAACAGTTTCTAAAATATATAAAGAAGGTAGTGTTAGAATCCTGTGATCTTTGAAGTAGCTTCTGCAATGTGTTGTTCTTCTGAGGCCAAACAGATATCTTATTGCTCTTTTTTGTAATTTAAAAATAACATCAGTTTGGGCAGCCGTACCAGAACCCCAAAAAGGGAGACCATATCGAAGATGTGACTCGAACAAAGAAAAATATGTTATTTTGGAAGAGGCTAAATTCATTTCCTTCGAAACAGATCTTATTGCAAAGCAAGCTGAGGATAGTTTCTTGCTTAACACATCAATATGAAGGGGCCATTTCAGATTGCTATCTAAAAAAATACCAAGAAACTTTACAGAATCAACGATACTGATCTGGCTGTTATGAAGAGGTAAGGGTTGAAGAGCTCCTTTATAGGACAATGCTACTGTTTTATCTACGTTAAAAGAGAGTAAATTTGAATCGGACCAAGATTTTATTGTAAGTAGATCAGAAGTTATAGTAGCATGAAGAGTTGCGATATTTGAGTTGCTCCAAGTGATACTGGTATCATCAGCAAAAAGAAAAACTTTTCCATCGATTTTTAAGCTAGTGATGTCATTAATAAAGATAAGGAAAAGTAGAGGACCCAATACTGAACCTTGTGGTACCCCACATACAACATTTTTGAGACTAGAGTCTGTATCATTTGCTCTAACCAGTTGTTTCCTATTATCCAAGTAAGATTGAAACCAGTTCGAAGAAATACCTCGAATTCCGCAGAAATCTAGTTTTTTTATCAAATGTCGTGATTCACACAATCAAAAGCTTTGGCATAATCACAAAAAACAGTGGCAGTGTGCAGATTATTGTTTAATGCTTGATAAACCTCATGTAGTACAGAAAACATGGCATCTGTGGTACATTTATTATTTAAAAAGCCGAACTGATTTTGTGATAAAATATTGTTATCAACAAGAAAGGACATAAGTCGGGATTTTATGAGTCTCTCAATAATTTTGGAGAGTACCGGTAGTAATGCAATAGGTCTATAATTGCAGGCATTTGATTTTTCACCACCCTTATGAAGAGGAATAATGATGGCCGTCTTTAGGCACTCTGGAAATTTACCTTTCTCAAAAGAATCATTAATTAGAGAGATAAGGACTCCCAACACACTGTCTGGGAGATTTGAGAAAATTTTTATGGATAGTCCATCGGTACTACAGGAAGATTTGCTTTTGATATTATTGATTGTCTGAATCAGTTCAGATAATATCCAACCTCTGATAAAAAAAAGGAATTTTAAGAAGTATTAAATTGATATTTATTTTCTATGGATTATTCTGTATAAAATATATTATATTGGCTTCTAACACAGGGGAGTTCGTTAAGGGGGGCCAGAAAAAAAATATATCCTTAAAAAAACTCGAAATTGCCAGATTAAGTTAAGGTAAGTTAAGTACATGCAAAAGAGTGTATATTTCAAAAATCTGATGATTTGAGCCGGGCGTAAGGAAATTGGTGAGTTCCAAAGTTTCACAAGAAAAAAGCGAATATTTCGCGAAATGAATGACAGATAGAAAAACTAAAAAATATGTGCTCAATATTTTTTAAAAATCTATCCAATGATACCAAACACGAGTTCTTACGGAGAGGGGTGGGGGGTAAATTCAATATTTTAAATACGAATCCCGCGATATTTCTCGAAATGAACATCAGTTCGAAAAACTGTAAAATACACTTATTCAATATTTTTGAAAAATCTATCGAATGGCACTAAACACGACCCCCACGGAGGTGTTGTGGGGGGTAACTTTAAAATTTTAAATAGGAGCCCCCAGTTTTTATTGCAGATTTGGATTCTTTACATAAAAATAAGTAACTTTTATTCGAAACATTTTTTCGAATTATGGAAAGATGGCGTTATAATCGGAAAAAATGATTTTTGGAAATGGAAAATTAAATTAAAAAATGGCAAGCGCCCACTAAAATGGAAAACTACTTAACGTTTTTTGGTTTTAAGACCTACTCTTCAAAACCCAATAGGTCTTCGTAACGCTCGAGTGACTGCACATTTAGCATACTTTGCTCCCCTACTATATTTTTCTGCTCTGTGTATGTAACCGAGATATTCCAGTTTCGTTCTTTTTATAATTATTGGAGTCAACTTCTTGTGGCATTTACTCTCTCAAATACAGCAGCATCAAATGCGATACCCGCTACCGTATGCAACCTGATCAAAGCAATGGAGGAAAATAAAAGCAATGGAGAAAAAGCGGCTGAATCACGCCGTTTTACGTCGTTTAATTGATACTGTAATTTTTTTAAGTTGTCAGGAATTATCATGTAGTGGACATGATGGATCGAATCATTTGTTAAAAATCAAAGTAATTATAGAGAAAATAATAAAATTGTTTTAGAAATATTTACTTTCTGATTCGAAGTGTATTCGCAATACAGAATGAACTAATACATATAATCAAGTAGTTACATTTTGAATAACGTTATTGAATCTGAAATTTAGAAAACCATTTGCTTTTCGTTGGAAGTAGATGAAACTTCTGATTATCATGTCATTCACAATTATCAATTATTGTTGTTCGATACGCGTTACGTCGTTACGTGGTAATATTTATGAGAGGTTTTTAGGTTTTAGAAACGTGACTAAAAGCAATAAGGCAGAATATATTTTTGATGTTTTAAAGAATTTTTTAAAATTTTTTGATATCAAAAATAAATTGGTAGGGCAAACTGGGGCAATCTTATGACGGCGTTGCTGTGATGTGTGGTGAATTGCATGGTCTCCAGGCAAAAGTTAAAACTACATATTACATCACAAGCTTTATTTACTCACTATTATGCGCATATAATGAATTTAGTTTTGCATGATACGTGTAAAAAAATAAAGAATATCGTCTTTTCTTGCCAGTTTAGCTCACCTAAACGGATTACTGCTTTAGAACAAAATTGTTTCGAAAAAAAAGCGAACAGTTTGTCAGACGCGATGAAATTTTAAATCTCGGTTAGTTTTATCTAAGCAGATTATCTCTGGTAGTTTTAGTATCTGTAGCAGATTTTCGTGAACAGCTTTTGGAAGTTTTTGATTTTATTATTGATTTTATTATTGATTTTTATTTTGATTTTGAAATTGGCCATACCTCGATCCGTGAAGCAATCGATTTGAGAATTTTCTTTTAAATTTAAATTCTTTTAAATATTTTTAAGACAGAGTTTGCCCAAGATATTCATTATTGTTCAAAATCAGTCAACTGACATTATTTATTCAGAAAATAGAATACGAAAGCTGGTGCAAAATCTCAGAGATTTTCGTAATGATAGTAGTTTCCAATATATACGCAGTGACATTTTGGACTCACTTGATATTTCCGAACCATTCCAAAAAAGACAACAACATGATACATATCTCGAAAAACGAATAGGTATATCTTGAAATTTTGGATACCTACTAATATATGCAAATAGATACTCGTTTTTCGAATTTTGAAGATTTGCAAATTTTTGACCTCTTTTCCAAAGAATTTCCAAGATATTTATTATAACAAGTTAGGTACTTAAAAATTATGCCGATCCAAATATTTTTAGACAGTGGGATAAGTTACAAAATATGTATGTATAATTCTATGTAGTAAGTACTGCAATTCATTATAACAAACTGTTCATCAATTATCTTATCACCACTACCACCAATTTCTGCCTCAAATAAACGGGATTTATCTTGTCTCAAAAGAATCAACACGTATGGTTGAAACACCATGAAACAAGACAGAATGTCAAATACATCAAATAAAAAAAAAACAAAAAACAACAAAATCTCCTATGATGATTTAAGCCTTTTAGTTTGATGGTATACCTATATGAGGAGACAAAAACCTTGCCGACCCTGTCTACAAGGCCACGAGCCGCCACTGCTTGCTATCATTATTGGTCTTAGGGATTAGACGAACTACATCTGAGACGAACTAGCCAGGGTAGAAATCTCCATGATTGTCTTTGTGGTGGTGAAGAGGAGACACTTTAGCTAAGGTTGACCTCTTCACGTGAATTTCAAAATGGTATAACCCACGTAGTTAGAACCTTACAAGATTTACGTTTTTGTTAGTTTTCTTCAGGTTAATCCAACGTTTTGCTATAGCTTTCGCTCTAGTATTGTATAATTTTTCCTTGGTGAAATATATAAAAAGAAATGGTACCGCCACTGTGAAAAATCCCGATTATCGGAAATGCCTAATCTACCGCCTTTGCAAAACACCAGTGACAAATAAACAGACACAAAAAACACACAAACACAGATCAGCGAGCGACGGCAGTGCATAGAGCGAGATCCGGAGACCTCGAGATAGCACAACCGCTAACCGTTAGTCGGGAGTCGGCCGGGAAGCATGTGAGGTTGACATGGACGATATGGAATTATTGCTCGGCACAAGAGCCTAATGGACTATGTTCAGAAACGAAGTAATCACATTAGCGACCATAATTACTAACCCCTTTGAGAACGGAAATGCATCCATATCCTGTTGTGCATAGCAGCGGCAATGGCGGCGGCTGTTGCGGCCTTTTTTTGCTTTCTCCTCCCCGAGCGCCCTCTGTTTAATGTTTCTAACTCGATTAATTTATTGTCAAATTGCCTTAATGCGGTTGTTTCGCAGCAAATTGCAAAGGGCGCCTACAAAATCGTAAGATTCTCGCGTCGGTTTCAAGACGAAACAATTGACAGTCCACCGTCGATGCCCAGTATCTACACACAGAAAAAACTGTTCGACCATGGACTAATAGAAATCGTGATAATAATTCTGTTGATAATTCTAATATCATAAGGGTAAACAACATTACAGAGTTCAAAATAATTGCTAGTCTACCACAGATTGCTTAGTTCTATATACAGGAACAATATTGAATTAATGGCAGGGGAGCAAAGTATGCTAAATTTGCAGTCACTCGAGCGTTATAGGGACATATTGGGTTGTGATTCTTAGGTTCTAAAACCAAAAAAAGTTATTAAAATTTTTTATTTTAGTGGGGACTTTCCATTTTAATTTAATTTTCCATTTCCAACAATCGTTTTTTTCGATTATAGCGCCATCTATCCATAAATCGAAAAAATGTCTCGAATAAAAGTTGCTTATTTTTACGTAAACAATCCAAATCTGCAATAAAAATTTGGGAGTCCCATTTAAGATTTTGAAGTCCCCCACCCTATGGGGGGGGGGGTCGTGTTTGGTACAGTTGGACAGATTTTTGAAAAAAATATTGAAAGTGTATTTTGCAGTTTTTCGATCTGATGTTCATTTTGCGAAATATCGCGGGGTTTGTATTTAAAATTTTAAATTTATCCCCAATCCCTCTCCGTGGGGGCTCATGTTTAATACCATTCGATAGATTTTTTTCGATAGTTTTTCGATCTGATGTTTTGTTTTTTGTGAAACTTTTTGACTCACCTATTTCCTTACGCCCCGCTCAAATCGTGAGATTTTTGAAATATATGACAATGTCATCAAGTATTTTTAAGGCTAGATTTTTTTTCGGGTCCCCCTTAACGAACTTCCCTGTGTTAAGATCCAATATATGGTAGAGGTACATCGGCAGGGTACCAGGTTTCTCCCCATATGATAATCTGATGCGCTCGAGTAACTTTAAAAATCCCCTCTTGGGCTCCCCTACCAAAACGAAAGGCGGTACAAAATTCAGTGACAAAATATACTTAAGTAATTATGCGAGAATTTGGTATACCGAGGAAATTAGTTTAAGTCAACATGGCCCACACAGAAGCACAAGTACCAGTTCAAAACCAATTGAAAGATCTTATCCAGATAACTAAAGGGATAAAACAGGGAGATGGACTGCATCCGACTATGTTTAACAGGGTGTCCAGAAATTCTACCGACAAACGAAGACATGAGATTCCTCAGATAATTTTAAGACAATTTAACCCAATTCACCTAGTCCGAAAATGCTTCCTAAAGGAGCTAGATATATTGGAAGAATGCGTCTGGTAATTAGTTTTTTTTAAATATCTCAAGAACGCTTCTATTTAGAAAAACCAAAAATTTATACCCATATTTATCTTTCAAAGATGAATCGATTCCATCCATTGCAAATTTCTAGTATATCGGTTATATGCGTTCGTTTTGGGTTAGGAACAGTTATATTATCGCATAACTTTTTTTATTTTTAATTTTTAAGCATTTTTGAGTCTGAATGATTAAAATATAAGGTATTATAGTACTAAAAGGTACTCTTACTTTAAATCGATAGGATACACAGTTTTCTAAAAAAAATCGATTTGAAAAATTTTCCTTTTTTGAATATCAAAAAAAATTTCAAAAAAAAACTATTTAGAAAAACGAAAACGGTACGTTTATTCATATTCCAGAAATGAATCGATTTCATTAATTGCGAATTTCTAGTACCGGTCATTTGCGTCCGTTTTGGGTAGGTCAACGGTTATTTTATCGCATAACTTTTTTGTCTTTAATTTTTAAGGCTTTTTGACACTAGATTATTAAATTATGATGTATTCTAGTATTAAAAGTTACTCTTGCTTTAAGTAGGTAAAATACACCGTTCTTTTTTGAAAAATCTTTTCAATTTTTTTTTAAATTCAGAAAACGAAAAATTTTCAAATCGATTTTTCTAGAAAACGGTGTGTAAGTAAGAGTACCTTTTAGTACTAGAATACCTCAGAATTTAATAATCCAGTATCAAAAACGCTTAAAAGATAAAGACAAAATAGTTATGCGACAAAATAACCGTTGCTCCACCCAAAAATGACGCCTATGACTGGTACTAGAAATTCACAATGGATGAAATTGATTTATCTCTGGAAGATAAATATGTGTACCAATTTTTGTTTTTCTAACTAGAAGCGTTCTGGAGGTATTTAAGAAAAACTAATTACAAGACGCCATCTTCAAAGAGCTCTAGCTCCCTTAGGAAGCATTTTCGGACTCTAGGTGAATTTAGTTAAATTATCTTAAAATTATCTGAGGAATTATCTTCGTTTGTCGGTAGAGTATCTGGACACCATATATATGGAATATATTATATGAAAAATGTCTGCCAAAAAATTTATTGTTTAATAAGTCTAGCAGATGCAGATTGTGATGTACGCAGACGATTAATTTTGATAGAATGAACCGCAAGAGACATCACAGAAAAAAAGGAGAGAGATAGAGAGAGAGAGATAGAGAGAGAGAGAGAGAGAGAGAGAGAGAGAGAGAAGCTCTCTGTTTCTGCTTTAAGCAGAATACACCAGAGAAGGATACAAGCAGCTCAGATGAAATACCTCAAAAAACGAAAGGGGAGAAAAGGACAAACACAACAGAAGAATCTAGAAATGAAAAAAAGAAACTTCTAAATTGTTGCTTGACACAATAACGAAGAAAAATTAGAATGGTTCGGTCATATAACACAGATGAACAGTAACAGACCAGTGAAAAGAGTGTGTCTAAACCAATAGAGAAAAATAGAGGGGACAAACCACAAAAAGAGTAGAAATATTACTAAATAAAGATGAATCTTGGACAGAAGCAACCCAAAGGATAAAGAACAGAAAAAAAGGAGAAGATTCATCAAAAGCTGCACCTCGTTCGACACCCTATTGGTAGAAGAGGAACGATTATGCATTAAAAGTATATTAAACACTTTTTTCTAATTTATTTTTTTAAGAAAACATCCAAAGTGCTAGACTGAGACTAATATTAATACATAACTGTATGAGTTCCCAGTGAATACACATTATACAATAATACAGTGGACTCTCTTTATACGGAAGACGGATATAACGAGGTTTCGCTTATAACGAGGTATAATAGATGTCCCATGAAACCCCTATTGAACTATAAAACCTCTATAACGAGGCATATTTGGTTATAACAAGGAAAATAAAATGAAGAATATGTTTCTTTACCTGTTTTTAGCGCAGTAATGGCTATAAATAAATACCCCAACTGCATGTGTATAGAAATACCCAACATCTATGTTATTATCGAGGCCAGTGTTGTAGTAAACTCCATCGCCTGTAATAAACTTCTTCATGTTTATCTATCGAGCGATAGTGAATATTGCAGGAAATTTACAATTTACGATGGCGATGTCTCGTTGTTCAGGTCGACCATACACACCTAATAAACTACGTAAGAGTTTCAATCAAAACATTTCAATATTATTGTTGTCTGATATAACGAGCTCCGCTTATAACGAGGTAATTAGTCCGAGTCTACTGTATTATTAATGCTGTTTTCAATGTTAACACGATTTTTTAGATTTTACTCAAAGTTACAAGTGTAACTAAACAAATATTTCCGAAAAAAATCGACTAGGTCTGAAGTATTTTTCTGGGTGTATAAACATCGATTGTTGTACACAACAATCGAGTTATCGTCTTAAGGTTAATCTAATTCGGTGGCGGAAAAAGAAGCTATTCTGTGGACTCTTTCAGTTCGATGGAAAGCTTTTCCGTTTCCTGTGCAAAATGAGCATTCAAATTCTTCAGGAAACGTATCCCGAACGACTGAAATATTACATAATGTTGGAAAAATATCGTCTTGAATAAAAATAGCAACCGGAGTTGATAGTTCCACCAAAATTCCGGCAGATACGTGTTGATAGTGGGTTAAACTTACCAATAAATCGAGTTACCTCGGGGTCGAGAAATTATGTTATACATACCTGAAACAAAAAAAAATGTAAATAGTACTTGAAATTTTCTTTGCTTTTTAAGAGTTATACTAAAAGCCTAACAAGGTTTATGAAACATGTGAATAATTTTCTTTGATCATTAAATC
This sequence comes from Diabrotica virgifera virgifera, assembly GCF_917563875.1. NCBI lineage: Eukaryota > Metazoa > Arthropoda > Insecta > Coleoptera > Chrysomelidae > Diabrotica > Diabrotica virgifera. The sequence continues at coordinate 113,558,046 of NC_065449.1, forward strand.
ATTAGTTATTAAGAGATTTATTAATTTCTCAACAGATTTTTAATAGGTTTTAAATATTACCTAGTAATAATATGCCTGTAACATTTATTAACCTCTATCAACTAAAAAGACATACTGCAAATAAACATTATTACTAACAAAAAACACCTTTTTCTTTCTAACAGCTCTATCGGTATTTCAAATAAATAAAGGCATGCGTTGATATTGGTAACTGTAACAAAAACCATTATAAATGAATACAATTATTGTTAGGTTGCCTGCCTTACTACTTATTCGAAACACTTAAAAACAAAAATTCGAAAAACTTATACTTATTAGAAACCTGGCACTTAAATTTAAAGGAAAAAATAAAAGAATACATCTACAAGAACGACGCACTGTGATTCCAAATCCCGAAAACGTGGTCATGAACCTTTAAAAGCGTATATTGTTCATTTCATAAACTTCGGAATTACTTTTGTACTTAAGGGTTTTTGGCATGCCTGAAAACGAGATCTGAGATTTTTTTTAACAAAATGGCGGATCCAACATGGCGGAAAGAAATTGAAAATATCAAACAAAACGCAAATTTGTTTGTCAAACTTGGTAGTTTGGTGGCTGATTACAAATCTGACATTATTTTTGTTTAAAAGCGTATAGCGTATCCAATATGGCCGAAAGAAATTGGAAAAATTTATTTTAAACGCATATATTTTTGAAATTTTTGATAATTTGTCTCTAAGAAACTTTTGAAATTGCTGATTCCCAATATTCAGAACCTATGAAATTCATTTTGAAGTACAATATTCAGAACCTACTACTTATGTAAAACCGCCCATACATACTTAACAATCGCCAGAATCATGTAATATACGTCATTTCACACTTTTGTCTGCAAACAACTGCTAGCAATGCAAAGGCAGTTAAAGGCAGCCAAACCAATGTCATTATGTATCTTCTTTCATTCATTTTGAGATTAATAAACATTAAGGAGGTCTGGTTTGAAATTTTCAATTTTGTTTTTATTTTAAATGAAAGTGCTTAACTTCAAGAATACTCTATGAAAATTTTAGATTGATCGGAGTAAAACTACCAGGCATAGAGCATGTTGAATATTTCTACCTTCGACTCGCTTTGCCGCGGTTTCGTGCCAGCACGCTTGAGCGTAGTAACAAACGTTTAACAAATGTTCCCCCTCTTATTTGTAGATTACTCCGCGTTTCAAAAACATATTCCGGTAAGCGCCACTTTAAGATTTGACAGACAAAAAAGAAGACGAAGTTGTCAAAACTTTAAACGCGTTTTTCTCAAAGTTTCTTTTAAAAGGCGGTAGACATTGTAACTCAAAAACTACTCGACCAATCTACCAGAAATTTTGCATAGATTTTATTTAGACATTTCGTGAGGTAACGCTGCCGCTGTCAAGATATATTTGTTTTTAAGCTTATTTTTTGTTTAACAATAATAAATATGTTGATTTTCACCGTTTTGTTACAAATAATTTCCCTCTTTAATCCCTCTAATTTACTATTTTTCAATGTAGACAAAACAGTAGCATTATCTTATAAAGGAGCTCTTCAACCCTTACCAGATCAGTACCGTTGATTCTGTAAAAGTTCTTGGTATTTTTTTAGATAGCAACCTTAAATGGTCCTCTCATATCGATGTGTTAAGTAAGAAAAAATAACATATTCTTCTTTTAAAATAAAATCAATGGGAAAAACCCAATAGTTGGCTGTATACCAGTTTAAAAAACTCATACAGAAGTAAAAACTTCAACTGGTATAAAATCGTTTATTAAAAAACTATCTAAAAAGTCATCCAAATGGATGGCAAAACGTTTTCGTTCTAATTCAGAACATCTTCAGTGCATTCAATATTCTTCTTTGTTCGAGTCACATCTTCCATATGGTCTTCCTTTTAGGGGTTCTGGGGGTCTTTCTTTCTGGGTTGATTAGTTCCATTTTATTGAAATTTTGCTAGATTAGTTTTACTTATTTTTTTTTTTAATTTATATTGACGATTTGTGTAATTTTAGTAAATTGTATTTGTTATTGTTTTGTTTTTCGACTGTTTGTAAGCTTTGTATATAAAATTGTACCATTTTCAACGACAATAAAGCATATTTCTATTCTATAATGGTTTAAGGAAAGGAATTTAGTTGTAAAAATTATCAGTAGTAATTGCACAAGAGCTCTAAAATTATTGAATTTTTCCCGAGTGACACTTTGACAGTTTTAATTTCACGAGCCAAAGGCGAGTGAAATTGTCACGAGGGCAAAAATTCTATATTAATTTTAGAGTTCGAGTGCAATTTGTTGCGATTATTTCATGAATAAAACTGTTCAAAACCAAAATTTTATTGTAATTTATTTATGTAAGTACAAATTAGTACAATTAAACACAAAGTTTTTATAAATATTTGACGATTGAAAGTCATCACTTTTATAATTTTTAAAACATTAATTGTCATTAATGTCACTCATTGTATTTTTTCGTAGCTACGAAGGGCATCTGACGTAATATACTTAACGACGGGCAATTATCAAAAATTATCGATTTAATTTCAGATTTCTGTAGCTTTCTATTGGTCAGAATCTCCTATGAATGAAATAATCAGTAGTAATTGCACAAGAGCTCTAAAATTATTGAATTTTTCCCGAGTGACACTTTGACAGTTTTAATTTCACGAGCCAAAGGCGAGTGAAATTATGTCAAAGTGTCACGAGGGCAAAAATTCTATATTAATTTTAGAGTTCGAGTGCAATTTGTTGCGATTATTTCATGAATAAAACTGTTCAAATCCAAAATTTTATTGTAATTTATTTATGTAAATACAAATTAGTACAATTAAACACAAAGTTTTAATAAATATTTGACGATTGAAAGTCATGACTTTTATAATTTTTAAAACATTAATTGTCATTAATGTCACTGAATGTATTTTTTCGTAGCAACGAAGGGCATCTTACGTAATATACTTAACGACGGGCAATTATCAAAAATTATCGATTTAATTCAGATTTCTGTAGCTTTCTATTGGTCAGAATCTCCTATGAATGAAATAATCGTAAATAGACCACCACATTACTTTCCAATCTAATAAGATACTTTGAAAAAGGGAGGTAGTAGCAATTGTTGGAAATCTCCCTTATGAAGCCTAATAGGATAATGTAAAAGTCTATGTCATAATAGATATGGTGAAGGATTAACTTTCTTTTAAGTGTTTGCGTATTCCTGTGCATCACATACTGTATAACTATTTACTATCATAGATCTTGTAACACCGATCGAGAAATATAAGAGCAAGCTTAAATTAAGTTAAGTTAAGCATTATTTAAGGTACGTATGTATTGCAATTGTATGCATTTGATTCATTTTCAGCCCTATAAATTATATAAATTCATGACACAACTCATGACGCATTAAGGGAATCGCCACAAAAACCAAAACATAAAGTTTAAGATCACTGTTGTTTAATAGTTACATTATCTTTGCCGGGAACTGTAACATGCCCCGAAAATGAAAATGTCTTTAATCGAGGGAACTATACCACGACCTCCGATGAAATAGTTTGTTCACTATGAGTGTAATAATTTTGGTTTTCATTGAAAATGATGCTGTAAAAACAGTAGCACAGGATAGTTGCTAAATCATTTGGCTCTAATGAAATTTAAATTAATACGGTATCCAGAGAATTAAAAAAGAGCACAAACTACTACTACCTGGTGTTGTGTAAAGCCCTTGGTGCCGCCCTCGTCTAAATTTAATAAAGCAATTACCGGTGAGCGCCGCCGCAGATAATGCACATCGCGTAAATCAGAAGATATTAATGTCACAGAATAGGGTGCGAAAGTATGACGACGCCGATGCTATAGCGAAGATTAGAAATTCTAACCCAAGAATAAACAACTCTCGCTGTTCTCTGTGCTAAGTAATGGCGGTTAATATGTCTAGGTTAAAACATTGCATCGGTGTGTACACTGTCAAAAACACAACACATACTAAAGTGTATTAGCATATTGTAATGAATGTACCTACTTTATCTAAAGACAATTATTAATTAAGCCCGTAATGTAGGTTGTGAAGCCTTGGTAATAACAAAAAAAAAGATGTAGCCCAACTCAAGACATTCGAGAGAAAGATACTGAGAAAAGTGTACGGCCCGGTGCAGAAGGAAGAGGTACATCAAGAATCAGGAGAAATGACGGAATTAACCGATTAAACGAAGTTGTATTATCCCACGGTTCATTCTTTGTCTTTTGTATTTTTGGTCTTCCCCAGCTTGTTATAGTCGTATTACAAACCCCACATTAGGCTTGCATTTTATTCTTCGTTCCTTTACAGTGGCCATTTACACTCATCAGGCCATTAACCAGTAATCCATATCATATTCATGTTGCACATATCCAGTATCGCTACACTAACATGATAAAATATATCTACCACAATGCAACGGCTAGCGTAAGACTCTCTGATTAACAAACTAATAAATTCTGTATGCAGCGAGGAGTACGGCAAGGAGACACCATCTCACCAAAGCTGTTCACAACCCTTCTAGAACACACTTTTAAGAAGGCAGATCTGAACGAATATGGTATCAATATAAATGGAGAGAAGCTCAGTCATTTGAGATTCGCAGATGACATCGTCCTTATAGCCAATCGTATGGATGATGCAATAATAATGTTGAACAAGTTATATCAGGCTTCCTTAGAGGTCGGACTAAAGATTAATATCAACAAGACGCAAATAATGACTAATCTGGTGCTAAATCGTAATATTGTTGTTGATGGAATGTATATTGAGCAGACTGTATCTTATAAGTACTTGGGACATGACATTCGGTTGGGAAGAGATAACCAGACGTGCGAGTTCCCACGTCGCATGGGATTAGCCTGGGCAGCGTTTGGTAAACTGAGCTATGTATTTAAATCGGACTTACCCATATGCCTGAAAAGGAAAATCTTTGACCAGTGTATATTGCCTGCACTCACTCATGGAGCGGAAACATTAACACTCACAAAAAAGGCGATGAACAAGATTCGCTTAACTCACGAGGACTATGGAGCGCCAGATGTTGGGTGTCTCCCTGAGGGACCGAATCCCAAACGAAGAAATACGTCGTAGAACAAAAACAACGGACGCCGTCGAAATAATCGAGTCGTTTAAGTGGAATTGGGCAGGACACGTCGCCAGATTGTCAAACAACCGATGGACAAAACATATTGTCGAGTGGAGACCACGAGAAGAAGCACCACGGAGCAGAGGACGACCATCAACCAGATGGGCTGACGATCTGAAGCGTATTGTCGGCAACTTGATGCAAGCCGCACAAAACAGAGAAATATGGAAAGATCTGGGAGAGACCTATGTCCAGCAGTGGACGAGTACGGGTTGATTATGATGATGATGATATCCAGTATTACATTTACGCCAATCTCGCCCTTTGATTTTAGAGTATCCGCTGGTATTCCATCGATCCCTAGGGTTTCTTCTTTCTTAGTTGGTTCATTGAGAGCCTTCTCCACTTCTGCTCATAAAATGATTGTATTCTGAAACTGATGCATATTTTGAAGTATTTTTGTATAATTCTGAGTAGTAATTTTTCAGGTCTCTGCAATGCTCCCTAAATGGCTTGAAGTTGGGGGATGAACTCTCGGGCCAAATATTTAACATTTTAAAGTAGTTCATGACTTTCACGGTGGTTCATATATTTCCCCGGTTCTTGACAAACTTTATTAATATTTTATTGTGGTTAGGTGTATACCTTTTTTAAAATGCTACATTACCAAAAAATAGATAATACTGGACTATATTAAGTGGGTAGGCGCAAAATCTTGCTCCAATGCTATTTAAATGCATACATTTTTTTTCGAATCCTGAGAAAACTAATAAGTATTTTTGAAAAATTTAAACGCAGTATAAAAGGTTACATTATTATCGAGGCAGAAAGTCCTTGAAAACTTTTATAATGTTTATTTATAAGTTACAGGGGTGAAAAAAAAAGAAAAAATTCAATGTGATTTTTAATTTTAAGTATTTTATTCAAAAGAAACTTTTTGTTTATTCTAAGGGACTTTCGGTAATCAGTAATAATCAAATCTTTCATTCTACGTTTCAATTTTTCAAAAATATTAGTTTTATCAGGATTCGAAAAAAAAATGAATGCATTTAAATAGCATTGCACCAAGATTTTGCGCCTACCCCCTTAATGAATCGGTAGTATCAAAAATGTTCAGCTGTATAAATACAAAATAATTGAGCAGAATCGAGATAATATTATACTAATAAGAGAGGCAGTTTGATAAAAATAATATAACGGTGATGTAAAACCAGTATTCTGGTTTTCTTATCTTTAGACTTAATCAAGACAAGATATCTAAGATACGGAGTAATGGCATGGATATGCTTCTATTAAAGTGTTAAAATTTTATAAATCTGTACTCTGTACTAGAATCAGCTATAGTGTTAACGTAGTCATCTTCATTTCTGGAAGTAGTAGAAAAGTATCTAGGAGTTTTAAAACTGGTGTGATCCAACGAGACAGAAGCTTAAGCCAAAATATAGTTAGAGAAGTCGACCCCGTCTAGGAACAAATATAAAGATAATAATGATGATGATCATTTTATGGGGCGTATTCTTCAAATGTCATTGTAGACAAAATACACAACACCTTCCGTGATAAAAAGAATTATGTAAAGATTAATTAACTAATAAAAAAAAAGATATTACGATCTATGGCCAGATATTTTGATTATGTACCATGAGCTAATACATTTATGTAAAATAGACATATAAGGTATCTATTGATATGTTTTGGGTTAATTTTATCAGTGTACTAGTCGCCAGAATGTCGGCACCCCTTTTTCAATTTAGTCTTTTAAGTTACCAATTACGATCCTCTATTAATTTAACAAAATGTCACCGGATACTCGAAAATACGAACGACAAGGACAAGTATCTAGCTAAAAGCCATTTAAAAGTTTTGGTTGGTATAGAATTTTGCAAATTGATGTCTTAATTTTAACATAAAATTACCCAGTCGTTTCTGCATTTTGTGTACATAAATATCACTAATAATTATAGTGGAATAATAAAAATAGAAGTATAAAAAAATTTCATGTGCAGAAAATTGGAGGCATTTTAAATATGGCTATATCGGAGAAGGCTTAAGATCCCGTAGACTAGGGTGACCAAACGGCCCGTAAAAACGGAATTGTCCCGTTTTTTTAAGATTTGTCCCGGCATCCCGAAAAAGTCTCTCAGGACGCCTGAATGTCCCGTATTTGCGTTGGGTTGATATTATGTATCTGTATCCAACAATAGCCGAGATTAGAACAGCAGTAGACAAATTAAAGAACAATAAATCACCGGGATCGGATCAAGTAGCATCGGAATTACTGAAGGAAGGAGGAGACGCACTACAGAAAACAATACATGTATTGATAACAAAGATATGGTCAAATAAACAGCTACCAGCGGAGTGGAATAGTGGTATTATTGTACCATTACATAAAAAAGGGAATCAGTTAGAATGTGGAAACTACCGTGGAATCACGCTGCTGAATGCAGCATACAAAATAATGTCCAACGTCATTTATGAAAGACTTAGACCACACGCTGAAAAAATAGTTGGCAGGTACCAAAGTGGCTTCTGTAGACAGAAGTCAACAATAGACCAGATATTTGTTCTGCGACAGATCCTGGAAAAAACAAGTGAACATAACATCGACACACATCATCTCTTCATAGACTTCGAAAGCGCATATGACAATATAAACCGAGAATTCTTAATAAAAGCAATGAAAGAATTTAATATACCAACACAACTAATAGAAATGATAAAAGAATCTCTAAAAGTAGAAAGTAAAATCCGGATACAAAACGAACTAACGGAAACAATAGATGTGAAAAAGGGACTACGCCAGGGAGACGCTCTATCATGCATCTTGTTTAACACTGTACTCGAGAAAATAATGAGGGACACAACAGTCAATACTCGAGGAACAATAATTAATAAAAGCGTGCAAATACTAGCATTTGCAGATGATGTTGACATAATCGCAAGATCAAGAAGAGAAATGATAGAGGCATTCAATCAAATAGAACGAGCTGCACAAAATAGTGGCCTGAAAATCAACCAGAACAAAACAAAATATATGCAGGTAAGTAAAAACACAGAAATAAGGCAGCCACAAAATATAACAATACGAGAATACAACATTGAGGGGGTAAAAAACTTTACATACTTGGGATCCCTAGTCACATCTGATAATAACGTAGCAGAGGAAGTGAAGAGGCGAATATTTTTTGCCAATAAAAGTTATCATGGCTTAATTCGGCAACTAAGATCAGACAACGTCGCAAGGAAAACAAAATGCCAAATATACAAAACACTAATAAGACCGGTACTCACATACGGCTCAGAAACCTGGACACTCACTAAAAGAGAGGAAACATTGCTAGCCACCTTTGAAAGAAAAATCTTGCGACACATATATAAGGGCACAAAAGAAAATGGAATTTGGCGAAGAAGGTACAACTTTGAACTATACGAAATATACCAGGATCCAGATATCATAACATTCATTAAAATAGGACGGCTGCGTTGGATGGGACATGTAGAAAGAATGGAAGAAGGCGAAATACCAAACAAAATATTTAAACAGATGCCAGTAGGAAAAAGAACAAGAGGAAGACCGAAGCTGAGATATTTAGAACAAATAGAAAATGATATAAAAACCTTAAAAATAAAAAACTGGAGAAAAAAAGCACGAAACAGATCAGAGTGGAGAAGAATCCTGGAACAGGCCAAGACCCAGAAAGGGCTGTCGAGCCAATGATGATGATGATGATATTATGTATCTGACTACATTTTCTCTCTTTAATTTTCTTCAATTTTGGAATTTGTTTTCATTATTATTTCTCCCTCTTTGTTACATTGTGGCTATCTTCCTCTTTCTTGTTTCCATCCCATATGTGACAATAGGTCTTATTAAGTTCTTATTTGTAGGTTCATACTATACTTAAAGTCTTGCTTCTCAGCAGATTTCTGTTCATTCCATATGTTTTTTGCCTTTCAGAATTATTTCCTCTCTGTTCTCTCTTTACCGGTTTTCCCTATTGTTACTCCCAATTAGCTAAGGTGCATATAGTTTCAAATTTATGGTTCTGTGTTATTATATGATTCTGAGTTACTGTGTCATCCTTCTATATCGGCATGTATTTTGTTTTGTGCTGGTTTATCTCTAGTCATTCTGTTCGCTTCCTTATCTAATTTTCCAACTGCTTTTATAAGTGTCATCATCGTCTTCGCTATGATGACTAGGTCATCTCCATAATATGCTACTAGTTGAAGTTGATCTGTAATAATGTTTTTGTTTGCAAACTTTGTCCTCCCTGTGATTACGTTCAATATTAGATTAAATAATGTCGAGGAGATAGAGTCACGCCTTTGTTTATATTGATCTCCTTAGAAGTTGTTCCGTTAAAACTGATCCTTGCTTTGGTGTTCTTTAGGCTCGCTCTGGTGTTCTTGATTCCAACATTATCTAGCTCCTCCATCATTTTTGTCCGATTGATTTTATCAAAAGCGCTTTTGAAATCTATGAATATTAATATTAGGTGCATTTCTCCGTTGTATTCTCTCGATTTTTGAAATATTTGCTCCATATACACTATAGGAATTAATCGTCGTCCTCGCCGGTCTGAACCAGTTCTGGAATTCTCCTAATATTCGTTCAGTAATGTTTGCTAGAATGTTATATGCGGTGTTTAATAAAGTTATTGCTCTGTTTTGTTCATATTTGTTGTATTAGCTGGTTTATTTCTTTATGTAATTCCCTTCCTCCGTATTTTATTCATTCCACTGCTATTTCATCTTCTCCTGCTGCTTTTCCGTTTCCTAGGGTTTTAATATTTGAATATGTACTTCTTTTTCTGTGAAAATTTCTACTTCGTCCTTACCTTGTACGGGCTTGCTTCTTCGTCGCAGTGTGTTTCCTTGATAGTGAATAGCAATTTTTCGTAATATTCTTCCCATATTTTGCTGATATGTTTCTCTTCAAATACGGTTTCTCCGTTTTGGTTTATTAGTCCTCTTGCTTTAATGCTGGGCGAATTTTTTGATGCTCTGACTTTTTTTGTAAAATCGTTTTATTTTATGGTTTTCTCTGTTTTTGTCAATAACCTCCAGCGAAACCAGTAATTTATCTTCTTTTTATATGTTGGGTTGGCTTTGTTTCTCGCTATTTTGTATTCTTCCCTATTTTGTTCTGACGAGTTGTTGATCTATGTCATTCTGGAGGAGTTTTTTAGTGTTCTGTCTGTTTGGCAGTCTTGATCGTACGTAAATTACATATTCAAAGGTAAATTGAAAAGGATTTATACGTCCCAAATTAGCTAAAAGACCATGTTTCAATCGCACCTACTTGTTTGGGTATCGCCCCAAACCCTCCTTATCAGTGGCGCACCCCTTTCCTCCATGTCACATAAAAAATATATAAAGAATAGTAGGAAAATGTAGCTTGTCTTTCACAAACAATCCAAAAATTTCTGTGCCCAAACCCCCCAGAAAAAATAGATATAGAAAAAGAAAAAATATTATGGCGGCCGTTCAGAGAATCGACGCCCGAATCGAATCGAAAGAAGAAACTCAACTAGGGGTAACGCAACTACATAAGCCAGAGAACCCAAGGGAATCAATCAGAGTGGCCATACCACTCCAGTCGCTACTGACACCCAACTTAAGAGGAAAAGGATCTTACCGCCTAAGAGTGACTCCCACCAGGACAATTCGTATACGGTATAAACGCTAATACGAGTGATAGTTCCAAAAACAATATCCGAGAGTGACACAATTTGATTTTTTTTTAGAAAGACGTTTTTTTTTCTCTTTTGTTATAGTTATAAGTTGTAGTTAGGTATATAGCTAAAATTTTGTTAAAAAAAATTTTTTACGAGAGGGGGGTGTGACGATAATATAATTTTATCGTCTAGAGTACGCCAATGAATTAAGTAAAACGTGTTTTTGTACCGTCTCGGACGATATAAAAGTCGGAACGAAAAGCCTAGTTAATTATTCTTGGAGCGTTGATCGAAGAATAATAAACAACAGCGAGGTACAAGAGGTGAGTTTATGTACTTAGTAGTTCCCGATCATTTTCCACTGTCGTGTTGGCGAGCTGAGCGAATCCGACAGTTTTCCTCTTACCTATCCTTTTACTTATCCTTATACGAGCGGTGATCGTATATCCCTAATATGTCTTTTCATCTGGCGAGCTGAGCGAGATTCCCTTTTTCTCCCTTTCCTTATACATTCGTATCGTATTAATAAAAGCAATTTCTATTTCACGCGATCGTCAAAATCATTCATTCATGTACAAAATATCGTCACATCGGCCCGAACAGAAAGCTCGATGCGTAGATTATAAATATATTTTATTAACGAAATTAACGAATAATTAAGGCTAATGATCTTATCTTTTGTATGTTTTGATTCCAAATAAAAATCTCTTAAAAAGCGAACTCTTTTCTTCGACTGATTTAGTTACCCGAATCAACGACCTCGTTACAAATTGTAGGTGCGCTACTGCTCCTTGGATGTGTCCCATTTTTTCAAGTTCATGATTTGGCCACCCTACCGTAGACTGACCGAGTCACAAATAACGAAGTGCTCAGAAGAATGCACCATCAAATCTCAAAGGATACAATACTTCGGACGCATTATGCGAAATGAATTCAGATATGCCCTCGTACAAGCCATCCTGCAAGGAAAAATATTTGGAAATATGAAGAAGAAGTACATCCTGGATAAAGAACCTCAGAACCTGGTTCAACACAACTCTTCTGCGCTGCTGTAGTTAAGATAAAGATGATCACCAATATTCGTCACAGATAGGCACACCAAAAAGAATCCAAGCCCTATTTAATGTACCGCCTAGATTGGTAAATTTTGGTAGTCCTTGTATATTAGTGTTATTTAAAATGTAGAATGTTGCACATACCATATACCGCACATGGCACAAATAATTCAATACTAGAAGAACTTACAATAAAAACTAGACTCACCACAACTATCAAGCAAAATATACTGTATATAAACTGCTCGTCAAAAGTTAGGGATATAGAAAATTCTGCTAAATTTTTATAGTAGATTTTTTCGTGAACAGATTAACGGATTCCGCTATTTTTTTTTATTATTTTAGACTTTTCTTTAGTATTTACACAGTTATGCAAAGGTTTACTCAAACTTTTTTTTTGTACTTATACCGGGTGGAAGAAAAGAAATATGTTTCTTATGTTAAGTTTGAAACGCCCTGTAGGGAGGACGAGGTACAATTGGGAGATCGAAATCGTATTGTAGTCTTATGTTTTGTGAACATTTTGTTTTTTGAATGTCCCTGATATCTTTAGAAATAAAAAAATAGACGGTTTTGTAATTTACATGTGTTTTAACCGAAACAAAAGTCTGAGACACCTTGTAGGGAGAAAAAGGCACAAAGGTGAGTATACCTCGATATTTTGGTGTAGTCTCATATTTTCTGAATATTTTATTTTTTTAATTTCTCTGATATCTTTAATAACAAAGAAACTAGACGATCTTACTCTTTAATATGTGTTTTAACTGACGACATGCGTCACATCACACATGTGAAACATAGAAAAACATATTAAAGAGTAATACCGTCTAGTTTCTTTGTTATTAAAGATAGCAGAGAAATTAAAAAAATAAAATATTCAAAAAATATGAGACTACAACATAATATCGGGGTATACTCACCTTTGTGCCTTTTTCTCCCTACAAGGTGTCTCAAACTTTTGTTTCGGTTAAAACACATGTTAAATTACAAAACCGTCTATTTTTTTTTGTTTCTAAAGATATCAGGGACATTCAAACAACAGCATGTTCACAAAACATAAGACTACAATACGATTCCGATATATACTCACATTTGTACCTCGTTCTCCCTACAGGGTGTCTCAAACTTAACACAAGAAAAACATATTTTTTCTTCCACCCGGTATAAGTACAAAAAATAAGTTTGAGTAAACCTTTGCACAACTGTGTAAATACTAAAGAAAAGGCTAAAATAAAAAATAGCGGAATCCGTCTGTTCGCGAAAAAATCAACTATGAAATTCAGCAAAATTTTCTATATCCCTAACTTTTGACGAGCAGTTTATATTTTGAACATATAACTAGAAGAAGAGAAGGCATGGAACGAATGATAACAATTAAAGGACAAAGACATAGCTGACAAAAGATCCAAAGGAAGATCTCCAACACGGCGGACCAAATAAAGGACATGACTGGTTACACATTCTTGGACGCAAAACAACATGCACAGGAGAGAACTAATTGGACAGAACTAGGATGGATAAAAAAAAATGTGACTCCCGCATTCCTGGAGGATAAGGAGTTTAGAGCAAGAATAAGAAGTAGTTATTTAGTTTCATTTCTGAAGTCTATAAAATGTTCTTGTCTCATAAACTGTTTTATTTTTCGTTATCTATCAATAATATAATAATAATCTCTACCTGTACTACTGGATCTGTTTAATGAAGTATATAAAACCGGAAAAATACCTCAGGAATGGTTGGTGTCCACCTTTGTAACAATACCTAAAACAATATATGCCAAAGATTGTTCAGACTATAGGACAATATCACTAATAAGCCATACCCTCAAAATATTTCTAAAGGTGATTCATGGAAGATTATACAGAAAGCTAGAAAATGATATGGATGATACCCAATTTGGGTTCCGCAAAGGACTTGGAACAAGAGAGGCATTGTTTGCATTTAATGTCCTCTCTCAAAGATGCTTAGATATGAACCTGGATATTTATTCCTGTTTCATCGACTTCGAAAAAGCGTTCGACAGAGTCCGACATGAAAAACTAATAGAATTATTGAAAAACAGAGATATAGACAGACGAGACCTACGAATTATCATCAATCTGTATTGGAATCAAAAGGCCAATATAAAGATAGACGAACAAGAGTCCGAGAATATTGATATAAAGTGTAAGACAGGGTTGTGTACTGTCGCCGCTACTGTTTAACGTGTACAGTGAAGCCATATTTCAGGAAGCGATAGCGGAACTAAGTGATGTAATCTCTATAAACGGAAAAACAGTAAATAACATAAGATTCGCTGATGACACCGTTATAATGGCAGACACCCTTGAGTCGCTACAAGAATTGTTAAATAGAATTAACGATTATTGCATTCGATATGGACTCAAAATAAACAAGAAAAAAACTAAATTTATGATTGTCTCAAAAACACAACATGAAAAATGGAAATGAAAGGTTAATTACTAGAGCAAACCCAAATAGAAAAAGTAAAGACATACAAATATCTGGGAACCTGGGTTGATGACAAAAATGACCAAAGCAAAGAAATTAAAGTCCGAATTGAAACTGCAAGGCAAGCATTTATAAAAATGAAGACACTGCTTACAAACAAAGACCTTCCGTTGCCTCTCAGATTGAGGGCTCTAAGATGCTACATATTTTCTATATTACTATACGGAATGGAAGCTTGGACATTGAAAAGGCAACATATGAGAAAAATAGTAGCGTTCGAAATGTGGTGTTACAGAAGAATGTTGAAAATTCAGTGGGTTCAAAGGATTACCAATGTTGAAGTGCTACGACGTGTAAATAAGGAGTTAGAAATTATGAACAGTATAAAAACAAGAAAACTAGAATATTTGGGTCACATTACCAGAGGAGAGAAATATGAGCTGCTGAGAGTTATTATGCAAGGAAGGATCCAAGGAAAAAGAAGCATAGGAAGAAGACGCATCTCCTGGCTGAGGAACCTTAGAGAATGGTTTAACTGTAGTTCATTACAACTGTTCAGAGCAGCAGCCAACAAAGTGACCATAGCCATTATGATATCCAACCTCCGCTAGGAGATGGAACTTTAAGAAGAAGATAAATAAGGAGTAAATACCACAGGAATGTCATCTGTACTCGTTGGTGTATAATCAACACCAACTGCTTTATCGTTGTAACTCTCTGCTTTTGTATAACAATTAAGATTTAGTTGATAGTTCAAAGGGTATCTAATGGATGTGGAACAAGCAGTAGAAAACAAAAGAATAATAGAGAAATATATGGTTTCATTTCAATCACGCTAGTATTTTATATCTCGCATCATATATTAGACAACAAAAATAAAAGAAACATCATATTTGAAAACATCGAGTAACCAAAAATTGATTGGAGCATAACGAATCGTCACTTTATATTCATTTTGTGAGTTGGAAGCCAGTGCTCGAACGAAGCGTCGACCGTAACCAATGATAACAAAGAATTAACACATTCAACCGTCAAAAATTTCAAGTGATGCGAGAAAAGTACAAATAGTAAAAATAAAACAAACATTAAGTGAAATTTTACATTTAATTTTCGACTGATGCTCGGAACGTTACGTTGAATTGGCACCAATTAGTTGATTGGAATCGAAATTCCATACATATGACATGTATTCTATAATGAAATTAACCAATTCGAATTATATTCCATATGCATGAATGAATTTGAGAATAATTACTCGAAACTGATTGGAACTTCTTTTTCATTAGTCAATATGCTTAGAATTGTTCGAAAACTGGCAATAAAGCCAGGTATATAATAATCAGGCTAAAAAGGGATAGTTCCCTGGGTTGACTGTACACCATATAGTTAAATAAACTCGTAACGTCGAGGTAAAACAACTTCTACGTAATAGGACACTTGGCAAACATTATTGGCCCAGGATGGTTGGTTCAAGTTTTCGATTAGGGTTTGACCATGTTCCCAGAGGTTATCTACTAACATCGGCGTTAACC
Organism: Diabrotica virgifera virgifera; assembly: GCF_917563875.1. Classification (NCBI taxonomy): domain Eukaryota; kingdom Metazoa; phylum Arthropoda; class Insecta; order Coleoptera; family Chrysomelidae; genus Diabrotica; species Diabrotica virgifera. Next base: position 113,573,872 of record NC_065449.1, read on the forward strand.
CTTCTCAATTTTACTACCGTAGAATGTAAATTGAATTATAATTACAACCATTCTTTGGTTCTGGGGCTAGTTAGCAAGTATATGAGTTAACTGATGATGGACTGATAGGTCCGAAAACGTTCGTTTTGAACATATTTTATACAATCCTTTGGGATTTTTTAGGATTTTATTAAATTATACCTATTACGTAGAAGTTGTTTTACTTCGATGTTAGAGTTTATATAAATTAGAATTTAAAATAATTCCACTGAAACAATAAATAACAAACACCAAGTAAGATGTTAGCGATAACAATAACAAAATAAGAAAGAGACACTATTTATCAAACCCCACAGAGGAAATGATTTTGGAACGTTTTGTAAAATATTTTTGGAAAATTAAGATGGCAAATAATAGGTTCGTTCTAGCATCAGTTTCAAACGGTTTAAAACCATCAGCGAATAGTGGACCAGCGCGAGTAGAGGGGATAGCACTGGTGACTGTATTATGTTTTCTCACTGACCAACTGTTTGCTGACGGTTTTTGACGAGTTGGACTGTTCGCTAGAACAAACCTAATAATTACGTCGACTGAAGAAACAATCGCAGAATATTTGGAGTGCAAATAACATACGCACGTAAACAAAAGATCAGAAAAAACATCATAATAACATTACAAAGAAGAGTAGTAAAAAAGGGACTCAAGGAATTACGAATCATTCTAAACGAAACTGGAAGAAGAGAGAAAGAGAGAGATAAAGAGAGACAGACAAAAAGAGACAGAGATAAAGAGAGACAGAGATAAAGAGAGACAGAGATAAAGAGAGATAGAGAGAGAAATAAAGAGAGAAAGAGAGAGAGTGAGACGAATAGAAAAAAGATATAATATGACTAAGGTATTATTTAACGAATATAACACATCGGTGTTACACATCCCCTGCACGAACTTAGAATGGAAACTATTAGTTAATTTACAAAATGGAATATGAGTGGTGGACATAAAAATATAGTTTTTATGTCCACCACGTCTTCCCTAGATGACGCACCACAAAAATGTCCAATTTTCCATGACTTATAAAGCAGGCTAAATTTGACCAACAACATGGGTTAAATTATGTTAGATTTGAGGGTCGCTGGGGTTTGAAGTTTATTCGCATAGACGTGCAACCTTAAGAAAACTGCAAAGAAAGTGTCTAACAGGGTCAAAAACTGCATAAAAAAGAGTATAACACGGTCAAATCACAGGATCTCAGTGGTCAGTTTACAACATCTCCACGTGAGATGGCATGTTCTCAGTGGCTGCCGAATGTCCAATGTGTCCTCCAACTCCACCTCATCATTGAATATTCGAGATATTCGTTTGGAAAAAATTATATTTATTCCATAATATTTTATGGCGTGGAAACATGGACTGGATTATGCGAAGACTTAGAGCTTCCGAAATACTCTCATGCATAGAACGCAGAAGAAATGAAGGTGTGTTGAAAATAATGAGAACTGTGACGGTACTTCCAAACCTTCGTAAAATATGTAGCAGAAGATATCTAAGACTTTACCAAAGAGAGAAATACAATAAATAAAAGAATATACGGAGTACGTTAAAATGACCCTCTATAAATATGTGTGACTGAACAGAGATGGGCTGATGACCAGTGGCGGCTGGTCAGGGTCGGCAGTGCCGACCCACACATTTATGGACACATTATAGATTTTTTTAAATATTTAATTTAATCAGAGTTGATGATATTCGTTTCTGTAAAATAAAAAAATATCTGTGAGATAATACTTACAGACTAAATTGTATTCATTGTTTTTAAAAGAATTCGATCGATTCCATACGTTAAGTGATCCCTGTGCGCTTTGCGTAAGAGACTTTTCAAAAATGATCCTATCGCCATGCACCCGATTGCGATTGTGTGTTTTCGGCAAGCCGTCCCCAGATTGAAGATTTGCTTGTAATAAGAAGCTATGGAATATTAGCCGAGAGGCAACCAATTATACATTTCCAGTATTTATTTGAATGGCAAATACAGCAGAAACCAATCTGCCGAGCGGTGATCTGCAAACGGTAGCAAGGCACGTACCTAAGCGCGCCCGGGATAAAATTATGAAATAGATAAGTAGGTAGTTTTACGTCGTTTAATGATTGATATTGTAATTTTTTTAAGTTGTTAGGAATTACCATTTACGGGACAGGATGAATCGGAGGATTCGTTACATCAAGTTAATTATAGAGAACAAATAAAATTGTTTAACAGCTTTTCTAATTTACTTTCTGACTAGAAGACATTTAGCGGCGTACCTAAAACATCACAGAATGAAAGAATCAATTAGTAGTTACATTTTAATGCTTTTCGGTAGAAGTAAACGAAACTACTGATAAAGGTAACATGTCATTCACAAGTATCAATTGTTCTTCGATACGCGTTACGTCTAATATTTTATGAGGGGTTTTAGGTTTTCAGACGTGAGTAGAAGCCATAAGACAGAATATATTTTTGGTGTTTTAAAGGACATATTAAAATTTTTTGATATCAAAAATAAATTGGTAAGGCAAATTTATGACGGCGTTGCCTTGATGTGTGGTGAATTGTATGGTCTCCAGGCAAAAGTTAAAACTATTGCACCAGGCAAAACTATTATTTACTCACTGTTATAAGTCATTGACCTCTTTGACGATTCAAAATTTAAAAGTTACGCCAAAAATTTTTCAAAATACATATCTATTAGTTCATTAAAAATTATCCATCATTCTTTAATCAAATAAAATAAGGAAATGGATTAACAGGTTTATATGCTGATCCAAATATTTTCGGAAGGTGGGATAAGTTACAAAATATGTATAATTTTATATAATGCAATTCATTAGGTACAACAAACTGTTCCCGAAATTAATAAATTATTCTGCTCAAATGTGGGCAAATTCTGCTCAAATGAACGGGATTTCCCTTGTCTCCAAATGAGTCTCCAAAAGAGTCACAACGTATTGTCGAAACACCATGAAACAAGAGAGAATGTCAAACTTGTTTCAAATTTCAAATGTCAATAGAAAAAAACTTTTAAAATCTCGCTTTTAAAAGCCACGAGCCGCCACTGCTGATAACATTAAGAAGATTGGAGGACACAACCGGAAACAAGTGGCGCAAAATAGAAAACACTGGATTAAATTGGGGGTAATGGGTTAAAATGTCCAAAGTTGGATTACTTAAGGCTGAAGAAGAAGAAGAAGAAGAAGAAGACGAAGAAGAAGAAGAAGAAAAAGACGAAGAAGAAGAAGAAGAACACGCAAAATTTAGTCTAAATGTGGCAATTCTTTTAGTGTCAAATCATCTGCAGGATTATTTGAATGTTGCAGGATTATTTGAATGTTGATCACTGAAAATTTCAAAATAGTTAATATTCGAGGTAACAAATAATTTTGATCTATAAAATTCTAAGTGTAATTACATCAATTGTACAGTCGGAAAAATGAAAGATTACTCATGAACGATCATATCAATCACATATTATTCAGATTATTAATAATCTCTCTCTCTCTCGTTTTGCTATTTATGGAAAAAGACAGCAAATGCAAAATATGTGTTTGATGTGATCGTTCATGGGTAATCTTTCATTTTTCCACTGTAGTTTAATTATACAATTATACATATTTACTGTTTTTGCAGCATTCAGATATTCGTCTACATGCTGATAGATCTTAATACCAATTTGTCAGATCTGTATCCCCTCTAAATCTCGAATTGAATGAATTCTGATTGTGAATCATACTATTTTCGAATTACGATAGACACTGGCGAATTGTTGAACCAAAATACCACATTTACTCTGTCCAATAGGCCAGTCGCCAAACTTAGTATGTATATAAAAATCAGTTACAAGTTAGTATGTGTGACATCTATGTGAAACGATATTTCGAAAATATAAAATGTTTTTTTGCAATTATCGTTTTCAAATTAGTCTAAAATGTTTCATGTTCAAACGGAGATTCTTCTTCTTCTTGTGGGACATGGTCCCGTTTATTATGTGATGGAATTCTCGTGTGTTGTCAGAAAGAACACGTCTTGTGACGTAAAAAAGGAATATTTTTTAAAAAAGATTTCCGGAGTGGAAGTCGAAACGTCAAATAGCAATTCCGCATGCCGGAGGTAAAGGTGCTTTGTCCATCTGTCAATATTGAAATGCTACTGTAGTTATACTCACTTTTGTTACTCTACACATAGGTTTCGACACTGTCTTACTATAAAAAAGAACAAAGATAAGAACTTTATAAAAAGTATCACGTCACATTTTGCACAGATGCCGAGGACACCAAGTGGACATAACGCCCTATACCTCTGTGTGCATTGCTAACGTTACAGGACCATCCTGGTGACAGTGCCTTGCAGTAGACTAAATTATATGCTTACTTTTTACAATTTTGATTAGCTATAATATGCAGTAAAAAAAGTAATTGTAATAATTAAATACAACTGATTATGGAGTACAAACAACATTCTCGTTCTAATGATGTGTTTAACAAACAACTTAACATTCTCTTTAAACTACCTGGTACATACAATTGTGAGATTTGTAATTGGTTTATTCCTAGGCTAAATAATGAACTAAATCCAGAACAAAAAGTAATCTAATAGTTAATAAAGAGGCGCATCTTGCAGAGCCAACGAAACGCTATGATTTAAAACTCCAGATACTAAGCTTTCCAATATAAAGATGTGAATTGTGATCTCGATCACCAAAAGTGCTTAGCTACACATTTGATTACAAATAGCGTGAGGTTTTGTAAGAGGAAATTATGGACTTTTCACTTGACGATTTATCATTCCTCCGACTCTTAAGTACTTACATTGCATGATGTAGGACGAAAGTAAAACAGCCCAAGGTGAAAAAGAAAGGGCTTCTTGTTAATTAAAATGGGCAAATAGTGTAATACCTTAAACTACCATACCATAACAAATAACTATATGGACGGACAAATATTATGATGAAAATAAGAATACGTTTATTGTGATGGCATATTTTGGATGTTGAAGACATCCCCACAGATTCAGAAAATAGATCACAAGTTGTTGTTGAAAGACTATACACATATGGAAGCAGACACTGCTGTTCATGGTCACATTGAGAGGAAAAGGAAAAAAGTACCAAACATGACAATACTGACTCCTTGGGACTGGCAAGAACCTGTACGCCAAATATCTACCAAATAAACTGTACTCAATATGGAATGTGAGGATATCAACAAACTCAACTCATTATCTCTCGAAAAAGAAGGTCCTTTTATCTTAAAAACACTTGGGGCACTGAAAACACATGTCTACATGTGTTCACCTTCAAGTTCGTCAAGAGCCCATAGGAAAGCTATTTTTTTAACTTTTAAGAAGTGAAAACATTACATGAGCAGAAGTAATACTGCCTATCACTAATGACTTATTACATATTTCTTGTAAAAATAAGCCACAATTTCAGTTGAAAATTCAATGTATTTGACGTTTCGACTTCCACTTCCGAAATCGTTACAGTAAAACAGTAAATTTATTTGAGGTTACGACTTCCACTTCGAAAATAGTTATAGTAAAATACAGAATTATAAAATGTATTTTTTAACAAATCGATAAAATTGGGGTTAAATCGCATATAAACATATTATCACTTGGTTACTCCTTAAATTAAATGAGACATTGGTACTACAGCAAAAATATTTTTAAAATAAATTCCGGAATTTCAACATGCAAATGCAAGTTGTAAATTGTGAAAATATCTATTCATTTGTGAAAAAAGTGACAATTTTCGGAACGTTTGTTTTGGACTGGTCTAAAAGTCTGAGCTGTTTTGATCGAGCAGGCATGGCCAACTCGTTTTGCGTTGGGGTATTGAGGATTGTGTTCGCTCCGCTTGCATTCTGTTCAACTGAGAGTTTGTCGTCTAGAATGCCTTGACGACTACGACGACCGACGACTACGACGGTGACTACGAGTACGACGCTACAAGGTCGCATCTTCACCTCCCACGATTTATTTTAAAGTAGCGTGGAGAAGAGAAAACTCGCTACAGCTGATCGTAGTCGGTGTGAAAGGCAGGGTTGCCGGTTTGCTCTAGATTTTAGACTTTTTGGACACTATAATTTTAACGTTTTATGTGCATTAATGTACATAGAAGCAGATACTTGTGTGTTAGATAGTTTTAACTACATTGTTTTTATTCTATAATAAAATTATGTCACTTCATAATAATATCAGGGTGTATCTGTATCAGAGCAGTGATTCTCTTCACATCAAACCGGAAACAAACTAAATGATCGAAAGCCGGTCTAGATTACGAAACCTCAAAATAAATTCCAATTGTTAAATAGTGTTTAGGTATAATAATATATTGTTTGCCGGTCTGTTATAAGAGCAGACGCAGAAAACATGGAAAGACTTATTCAAGGAAAGGGTAGAAGGCCAAAGATGACGAGGAAGTTCTCACAACAAGATGGATCGATCAAATTACACGAATATGCTAAAGGCTTATGTATGAGTTAAAAGAAATGACCAGAGACAAAGATGTTTGGAGACGAACAATATACATCATTATGATCACTACGCTCCCTCCGGCGGATCTGGACTGAAGGGAGAGAGATAATAATCTAAATACCAGGTGCTATAGAACATATGGATAAGAGCATAAAATTTAACAAGAAAAGATAAATTTGCTATTAAAACTGGAAAACTTCAGTATCTTGGACACCAGAATAAATATAAACTTGCTTATAATAGTCAAAAGGAATTCGTAAGGAGAGGTAAAGTTAGAACTAAAGATGCAGTTTCTGCGAAACTTACAGTAGTTGAGTATAGTTGCAGATCTAATTATTAACTATGTAATACCTAACATCTAAAGTTAAAATGAAAGATAACTCGAACTTCGCAACTTCGTTAGGACAACTAACGTAAAAGAAGACTTACATTAGGGAAAGTAGTATTAAACTGGAAACATATATAATAGAATTTTAAGGATTAAAAGGGAAGTAAAAGCGTGGAGAAATATCTACAGAAAGGGAGAAAATGTAATTCAAACCTCTACAGTTCTTAATATAAAACCTGAAACCCTGAAGTAAAATTGTAAAAAGGAATGTAGTAGCGTAATGTGTTACAGTTAGTATTAGGAACATCATATACTTACACATCAATTAAATATTCTAGAAAAGTGTCAGAAAAGCCCAAAAAAATTACCAGATACTTCTAGAACTAGAAAATTGACCTAAAAGCAAGATTGAACCCTGAAAATGTAGATTCTTAAATGGAGAGCCTGATCTACGAACTTTTTTTCTTACGTTTTTTAGATCTACCAACGCAACAGTAAACACAACTAAGTTCAAGAAAGTCCTGAAACATTTTTACAGATAAATCAAATAATTACTCCTGCTAAAATTGCTCCTGCTGATGAAATAAATGGACATGAATGCTGAGTTTCAACTTTGAAAAAGTGGAGAGCTTGATAAATGTATAGGATTTGTTTTTTTTTTGTTGGTTTTTTTGTATTTTATAGATCTTTATCTGATGTATAGGATTTGTTTTTTGTTTTGTTGTTTTTGTATTTTACAGATCTTTTAAAGCAATAGAGCAAGATGTATGTTGCAATTTGCAAATCTAAATATTCAGTATCGACTTACAGAGAAGAACTTTTTTAATATTATGTGTATTAGCTACTATAGTTTTTGAGGTGTCTCAGAAATCGTTCATGAGACCATGAAATGAAATGATATTTATCTACACAGCAGTTGTAGTAATATAACATGCCTGTGTACGCTAGTAGCGACCTTTACATAAAGCAATGAGAATTCACGAGACTTCTCGTCGATGGCGAATTAGGTGAACTGCGAATCCAAGCTTACTGGAAGCTACTGGACGATGTTCGGTATACGTATAACCTTTTATTCCGACAATATATCTACGGTTGATCCTTGCAAAACACCATATTTTCCACTCTTTACTTCGTACAGAAAAGAGGTCAAAATAACAGTAGAAGATCACAGTCCTTTTCCATCCGAGCTCCACTTTTCTAATACAGGTGTTTCTGAGGTTTCACTTCTCATCAGGAAGACTTAGCAGGAGACAGGAGGTGATAGTTCTAATTGAAACTCTCTTCTGATGAGAGGTGAAACCTCGAAACATGTGTAGGAGAATGGTTAAAAAGGAATGCGGTTATGTACATTCATTTTAACGTCTTTTCTCCACGTAAAGAGTGGAAAAGATGGTGAATTGCAAAAGTAAACTATAGATCTACTGTCGGAATAGAAGGTTCTTCCTAACAGCGTCCAATAGCTTCTAGGAAGTTAATTAGCCAGTTTACCTAATTCGCCATCGAGAAGAAGTCTCCTGACTTTTTGTTGCTTTATCTAGAGATCGCTACCTAGACAGGTGGTAGACCTGTCTACCACCTTGTATAATCCACACAATTCTTGTGTATAATTTCGGTTTTATGACTTTCTAAAATTGACAGTCTGACATACTTTTTGTGTACACTTTACCAATTAAGGGTTAATAGACGTGCAGTGAGAAAATATCAAATGTCGCCTCTCTGCCTATGAACGGATATAATGCCACCTCTTTGACGAGTAGAATCTTTCAAGATCTTTAACAAGATAGTCCAAGGCACCTATGGTAGATTTGTCTAGTTTTAGTTTGGTCGATACTTGACAGAATCTACATAATATGAATAGTCCGTTATGTTGTGTTCGAATGTTTTCTTGTACAAATTTCTTAAAGGCTATACAAATTCTCAGGTTCTACAGGTTCTCTTATACAGATTTCTTAGGCCTTGTACATATGCAGGCGGTTAACGTCGCGGTTAGTCGACGTTTGTAACGTACACATGCCAGCGCTAGCGCTGCGTTTAAGCGGTTGCATGCATACGAATGTTGAGCGGTTGCATTTGTTCCTTGGTAACTTGAACCGCGACGTTTGGGTTTTTCAAATAAAACGCGGCGTAACCGCCTGCATGTGTACAAAGCCTTAGTGTTTGCCTGATTTAAACTTCTGAACAGCCTGCACAAACTAACTTATAAGCTGCCGTTGGTCAATTTTTTCAGTTTTTGTATTTTATTATTTTCCTTTACATTTCGGGTTATAAATAAGAGATACGTCGCAATAGATAATAAAAAACGAATAATAGAGCTTTTTAGGACCACCAACACCTAGACATATAAAAAACCAATCCAATCTTACTTCCCGATTAAAATAATTAAAAAAACCGTAATAAAAGTTCGGTTTATAACTGACAATTTAAAACTGCATTTTATGTTTTAAATACCCTGTGCGTCATCCCCTCGAAGAAGGTGGGTTTTGAGGGACGAGCGAGATAGTATACACGATTTCCTGTTATACTCGAAGTAAGTTTAACGATAAAATAAAGCTGCAAGGGATATCTTCTCAAAGACAGACACCACCAACAACACCAACGCCCATACTTCCTTTTATTGATTGCACCCGGAGTTTGTATTAAATTAGATCAATTTGTCAAAATCCTTTTGGACGTTTCATAATTTGCCGCCGTTGCCGTATCGCCGTCGGCGTGAAACAAGAACAAAAGTTAGATCCATTTTGGTAAATTACTTGATACAAGATACTTCCCCAAGATAGCAACCAACAGCAATTAATATTACTGTTAGGCAATATTATTTCCTTCATTCTATTACATTATATCGTAATATTTGTGAAAATGTAATTAATTTTAAAAGGACATCGGGAAACGAAATCTTATTCGTAATTTGAAACTCTTGAAATTATAATAACGTTGTAGAAAAATGTTTTAAATTTTTCCAAGCTTTTTTGCTTTAGTTTAATGTGACTCTGTCACAACACAAGAGATTGTGATGCACTAGACGTGACGTACGACCTTAATACCAACATTGGAAAAAGAACTTGATTTGATATAGAGCAGGGGTTCACCAATTAGTTTCCCTGAGGGTCCGTTTCGAAAACCTATGACACTTCCGGGGTCCGGATTTATGCTACCTGTGTCTGACTGTTCTAATTTGGTTTCTTTGTGGATTCTTGTTAAAAAATATCCCCTATAAACAAATTAGAACGGTGCCGGGCGAAATTTTTGGGCAGAAATTGTTTAATATTTTTTTAACAAATTCAAAACATCACCTTTTTTGCTCGCGAAAATATGTTTTTAACATTTTTGGGTCATCTTAAATAAAAAAGATCTGTCATTTTATTAAAACTTTCAAGCATCGCAAATGCATATTTTCGCATTTTTCAGATTTTAAATCGTTTATAACTCGAAAACTATCAACTTTTCAGAAATATGACAAGAGACCTTTATTGTTTATAATTACCCAAGAAACCTAAAAATACATTTTTCGAGGCAACAAAGTAATTTTGAATTTGCTTAAAAAATTGTTTCACCCGGCACCCTTCTGATTTGCTTAAACGGGACATTTTTGAACAGGAATCCGCAAATAAATCGAGTCAGAAACATTTTCCATACGAAAGTGGCCTCACATAATATGGACTAATATGGAAAAGAAAACTAATAATATCTGATTGTTTTTTGGTTACTGTATACTTTTCTGTAAGTTTTCCTGGTACAATAAATAAAATATAAATTCATTGTGTATTGTTTTGATGTTATTATCAGTATATTTTCAAAACAACAGTATTGTAAATTGTTACTGAGAATATTTTAAAAATTAGGAATTTATATTTTGAATGCTAATGAAGTTTTTAGACATCTTCAATTTTGTAGAAAGGAAACTGAGGAATTTAAAATAAATAATCATAGTACAAAATGCTAATTAACATGTTATGTAAAATGCTGTGTAAAAGTACTCCACTAAATGAATATAAAAAAATGCACATGACAATTTTATTTTTTTACTTTTACTTTACTTAATCAGTAGACCCATTTGTACCTTTCGGTGTTGGGCACGTTTCGATGTTGGACAATTTTATATTACAGCTTAATTTCAAAATTAATGATTAGTATTAATAAGTATAACAATAAAGGGGAAAACTCCTTTACAAAATTAAATTATCAGAGAGAAAAATCATTTTTTTATGTACAACCTGTCTGAAGTTTGGAGTGAGTTTAGTGCAACTCACAGCAGAACCCCACATAGCAATGTAACAGGGATATTCAAGGTCAACGCACGTTTGCTAGTTCGCTCCCTGGCACGGGATGGCGATACTAGTCTCATTTCTGCAGATTTCTGCACGTTGTTCGTTCGCTCGTTCTGTCACCATTGTCACTTTCGTTTCGTTGCGTTTTCATTTCCTTAAGAAAAATACGACGCCATATTTATTTGTTTTATTTTTTAATAAATAGCGTTTAAATAGTGCATCCAACAACAAAAAGTGTAAAGTGAATTACAGCAGTTGTGTTTTATTGCAAATGTATAAAATTTTGGTGTGGTTTAAACTGATGAATAAATAATATTGTGTAAATATGTAATAAGGTTTTAAGTTTTTACATTGATAATTGATAACAAACATATTTTATGAACATACATATAAACATTTTTATAAATAAAGATTGTATTCTATGTTTTATTCTTTAATTTTTTAACCACTTTGGCATTTTAATGTAATGGAAAATAAATGTAACCTCAAAATAACACAAGAAAATCCAAATAGTATACGAATTATAAACGTTGATTGATAAATACATACAGGTATATTTTTATCAATCAACGATATAAATATTATCGTATAGGATAAGGATTTTGTTTTCTTTTGTTATTTTAAGGTTATATTGATTATCCTTTACATTAAAATGAGTTCTCAATCCCAGTTAATTTTACAGGTCTTTTGAATTTACCGCCATATGGCATATAGTTACGCTCCCGACCACTGGCTGATGCGACAATCGTCGTTTCACTCGTTAACACGGAACTTGCATTGCTATATGGGGGTGTGCTGTCGTGCAACTGAGTCAAACAATCTTTCTCTAGTACCGATACCAGTGCTGAAGCCAAATTGCGAGTCCCGCTTGGTGTGAATTATTTTAAGGAAAATTTTATGGTAGGGGAGCCCAAGCGGGGATTTTTGCAGTTACTCGAGCGCGTCAGATTATCATATGGGGAAAACCTGTTACCCTGCAGATGTACCTCTACCATATATTGGCTCTTAACACAGGGAGTTCGTTAAGGGGGGCCCGAAAAAAAAATCTATCCTTAAAAAAGCTCGAACTTGTCAGATTAAGATAAGGTAAGTTAAATACATGCAAAAGAGTGTATATTTCAAAAATATGACGATTTGAGCCGGGCATAAGGAAATGGGTGTCCCAAAGTTTCACAAGAAAAAAGCGAATATTTCGCGAAATGAATGACAGACCGAAAAACTAAAAAATATGTGCTCAATATTTTTTTTAGAATCTATCGAATGATACCAAACACGACTTCCCACGGAGAGGGGTGGGGGGGTAAATTTAATATTTTAAATACGAATCCCGCGATATTTAGCGAAATAAACATCAGATCGAAAAACTGTAAAATACACTTATTCAATATTTTTGAAAAATCTATCGAATGGCATCAAACACGACCTCCCACGGAGGTGGGGTGGGGGGTTACTTTAAAATCTTAAATAGGAGCCCTCATTTTTTATTGCAGATTTAGATCTATCTATCAATCGGTTTTAAAACGTCTTGCGACGTTGTCCGATGCCTAATTTCCATGACACTCTATCAGATTTAGATTCCTTACGTAAAAATAAGTACCTTTTATTCGAAACATTTTTTCGATTATGGATAGATGGCGATATAATCGGAAAAAACGATTGTTGGAAATGGAAAATCAAATTAAAAATGGCAAGCGCCCACTAAAATGGAAAACTTTACTTAACTTTTTTTGGTTTTAGGACCTACTCTTCACAACCCAATAGGTCCCCAAAGCGCTCGAGTGACTGCACATTTAGCATACTTTGCTCCCCTACCATTAACAATTTGTCACATGGGACTTTTGATTTTGTAGTAGTAGATTAATTCCTTGGTTATCGATCAACTTTAGTAATTCACACGGGATATCAGGACCCTCAGGTTTACCACTTTTTAAAGATTTTATGGCACTTATCCCCTCTTACTCCCTTACATCTGGTCTTAGTCTCTGATTCATGCATTCATGTACTCTCTAGAATCTTAGAACAATGCCTGAGTATATTCTTGCATCTTTTGTAACTTCCTTTATTATCTACTATAATATGTCCATATTTGTCTAGTAAAATATCTTTCCTGTTTTTATTGACCTGTTGTGTGTATTTATTGGCGTAATGGATTCTTTTGCATTTGTTGATCTTTTAACTGCTTGTGTTTACGTTTCCGGAGATCCAGAATTTCATTTGTAATCCGTTCTTCGTTTTTCATTTTAATTATCTTTTTCAGTTTCCATTTTAGTTATTGATGTAGAATTTTTCAGAGATTGAAATTGTCAGAAAATTTCACAGTTGTTGTTCTATTTTGTGGTCTTCACTGGTATGTTCACGTTGCGTTGTCTTGAATTCAGGTTTGTGTTAATATTCTTTGTGACTATTTCTTTTATTTCGTTCGATTTCAACTTCTTAACATTTATGCTTTCCTTCTTTTGAGATTTATATATATATATATATATATATATATATATATATATATATATATATATATATATATATATATATATATATATATATATATATGAAAGGAAACGGCAATTGCATTTTATTTCACTTCGACCACCACCGATATTCTACACGACGTGTTTCGAGCTCATGTCAAGCTCTCGTCAGGAATATCTAGGTGGATGGTCGAGGTGTAAGAAAATGCTTTTGGCCTTTCTGGTAATAATAAAATAACCAGACTTCAGTACACTTGGTACGACATCTATATTAATTAAACGAAAAGATTTCTCTGGTATACAGAAGAAATCTTTTCCGTAGCGGACGCGAAAATGTAAATTTCAAAGTCTTCATAAAAGACGATGAACGACAAAAGACACCTCTTTGTGTCACAGATTTGTCTACAAAGCCACGTTATTCGCTACACATTCGTCAATAACGGAGAAGAACCGTGATATGAAAGGAAACGGCAATTGCATTTTATTTCACTTCGACCACCACCGATATTCTACACGACGTGTTTCGAGCTCATGTCAAGCTCTCGTCAGGAATATCTAGGTGGATGGTCGAGGTGTAAGAAAATGCTTTTGGCCTTTCTGGTAATAATAAAATAACCAGACTTCAGTACACTTGGTACGACATCTATATTAATTAAACGAAAAGATTTCTCTGGTATACAGAAGAAATCTTTTCCGTAGCGGACGCGAAAATGTAAATTTCAAAGTCTTCATAAAAGACGATGAACGACAAAAGACACCTCTTTGTGTCACAGATTTGTCTACAAAGCCACGTTATTCGCTACACATTCGTCAATAACGGAGAAGAACCGTGATATGAAAGGAAACGGCAATTGCATTTTATTTCACTTCGACCACCACCGATATTCTACACGACGTGTTTCGAGCTCATGTCAAGCTCTCGTCAGGAATATCTAGGTGGATGGTCGAGGTGTAAGAAAATGCTTTTGGCCTTTCTGGTAATAATAAAATAACCAGACTTCAGTACACTTGGTACGACATCTATATTAATTAAACGAAAAGATTTCTCTGGTATACAGAAGAAATCTTTTCCGTAGCGGACGCGAAAATGTAAATTTCAAAGTCTTCATAAAAGACGATGAACGACAAAAGACACCTCTTTGTGTCACAGATTTGTCTACAAAGCCACGTTATTCGCTACACATTCGTCAATAACGGAGAAGAACCGTGATATGAAAGGAAACGGCAATTGCATTTTATTTCACTTCGACCACCACCGATATTCTACACGACGTGTTTCGAGCTCATGTCAAGCTCTCGTCAGGAATATCTAGGTGGATGGTCGAGGTGTAAGAAAATGCTTTTGGCCTTTCTGGTAATAATAAAATAACCAGACTTCAGTACACTTGGTACGACATCTATATTAATTAAACGAAAAGATTTCTCTGGTATACAGAAGAAATCTTTTCCGTAGCGGACGCGAAAATGTAAATTTCAAAGTCTTCATAAAAGACGATGAACGACAAAAGACACCTCTTTGTGTCACAGATTTGTCTACAAAGCCACGTTATTCGCTACACATTCGTCAATAACGGAGAAGAACCGTGATATGAAAGGAAACGGCAATTGCATTTTATTTCACTTCGACCACCACCGATATTCTACACGACGTGTTTCGAGCTCATGTCAAGCTCTCGTCAGGAATATCTAGGTGGATGGTCGAGGTGTGACACAAAGAGGTGTCTTTTGTCGTTCATCGTCTTTTATGAAGACTTTGAAATTTACATTTTCGCGTCCGCTACGGAAAAGATTTCTTCTGTATACCAGAGAAATCTTTTCGTTTAATTAATATAGATGTCGTACCAAGTGTACTGAAGTCTGGTTATTTTATTATTACCAGAAAGGCCAAAAGCATTTTCTTACACCTCGACCATCCACCTAGATATTCCTGACGAGAGCTTGACATGAGCTCGAAACACGTCGTGTAGAATATCGGTGGTGGTCGAAGTGAAATAAAATGCAATTGCCGTTTCCTTTCATATCACGGTTCTTCTCCGTTATTGACGAATGTGTAGCGAATAACGTGGCTTTGTAGACAAATCTGTGACACAAAGAGGTGTCTTTTGTCGTTCATCGTCTTTTATGAAGACTTTGAAATTTACATTTTCGCGTCCGCTACGGAAAAGATTTCTTCTGTATACCAGAGAAATCTTTTCGTTTAATTAATATAGATGTCGTACCAAGTGTACTGAAGTCTGGTTATTTTATTATTACCAGAAAGGCCAAAAGCATTTTCTTACACCTCGACCATCCACCTAGATATTCCTGACGAGAGCTTGACATGAGCTCGAAACACGTCGTGTAGAATATCGGTGGTGGTCGAAGTGAAATAAAATGCAATTGCCGTTTCCTTTCATATCACGGTTCTTCTCCGTTATTGACGAATGTGTAGCGAATAACGTGGCTTTGTAGACAAATCTGTGACACAAAGAGGTGTCTTTTGTCGTTCATCGTCTTTTATGAAGACTTTGAAATTTACATTTTCGCGTCCGCTACGGAAAAGATTTCTTCTGTATACCAGAGAAATCTTTTCGTTTAATTAATATAGATGTCGTACCAAGTGTACTGAAGTCTGGTTATTTTATTATTACCAGAAAGGCCAAAAGCATTTTCTTACACCTCGACCATCCACCTAGATATTCCTGACGAGAGCTTGACATGAGCTCGAAACACGTCGTGTAGAATATCGGTGGTGGTCGAAGTGAAATAAAATGCAATTGCCGTTTCCTTTCATATCACGGTTCTTCTCCGTTATTGACGAATGTGTAGCGAATAACGTGGCTTTGTAGACAAATCTGTGACACAAAGAGGTGTCTTTTGTCGTTCATCGTCTTTTATGAAGACTTTGAAATTTACATTTTCGCGTCCGCTACGGAAAAGATTTCTTCTGTATACCAGAGAAATCTTTTCGTTTAATTAATATAGATGTCGTACCAAGTGTACTGAAGTCTGGTTATTTTATTATTACCAGAAAGGCCAAAAGCATTTTCTTACACCTCGACCATCCACCTAGATATTCCTGACGAGAGCTTGACATGAGCTCGAAACACGTCGTGTAGAATATCGGTGGTGGTCGAAGTGAAATAAAATGCAATTGCCGTTTCCTTTCATATCACGGTTCTTCTCCGTTATTGACGAATGTGTAGCGAATAACGTGGCTTTGTAGACAAATCTGTGACACAAAGAGGTGTCTTTTGTCGTTCATCGTCTTTTATGAAGACTTTGAAATTTACATTTTCGCGTCCGCTACGGAAAAGATTTCTTCTGTATACCAGAGAAATCTTTTCGTTTAATTAATATAGATGTCGTACCAAGTGTACTGAAGTCTGGTTATTTTATTATTACCAGAAAGGCCAAAAGCATTTTCTTACACCTCGACCATCCACCTAGATATTCCTGACGAGAGCTTGACATGAGCTCGAAACACGTCGTGTAGAATATCGGTGGTGGTCGAAGTGAAATAAAATGCAATTGCCGTTTCCTTTCATATCACGGTTCTTCTCCGTTATTGACGAATGTGTAGCGAATAACGTGGCTTTGTAGACAAATCTGTGACACAAAGAGGTGTCTTTTGTCGTTCATCGTCTTTTATGAAGACTTTGAAATTTACATTTTCGCGTCCGCTACGGAAAAGATTTCTTCTGTATACCAGAGAAATCTTTTCGTTTAATTAATATATATATATATATATATATATATATATATATATATATATATATATATATATATATATATATATATATATATATATATATATATATATTGTTAAGATATGTAAAATTTGAATTAATATGGTTTCGATCTTAATATTTTAGAAAAGTTAAAACATATAATAAAAATATACCAAAATTCATTTCAAAGAAATGAAAGTCAATTATCTTTGGATGGCCGTAGGTAAACAAAATTTAAATAGGGATTAAGTATTTTCTTTGTACAGTTAGTATGATAAGAAAGTGGTTATGTGTTTGGACAATGAGACCGGGTTTCCCAAAATGGACTTTTGCGGCGAGGGAATAATTGTATTTAGAAATTTAAATGAATGTAATCTTTGTTTAGATATTAAGAAAGGAAAAAAAAAACCGATTGGCATGTAATTAGTTTTAGGAAATTTCTAATGGTAGGGAAAATTGGTGTTTGTTATCTGAAAGGTAGATGGGGATAAAATTGAGGAACTCGGATTGGTGAAGAAGGAAAAAGGAGGGGCTAGGTATGAAGAATGGGAGTTTAGCGAAATGTTAGAGGGTGGAAGAAGAGTCAGTTGTTAAATGATCGTTAAGTCGACTAGTGGTGATCTCTAAGAGTCTCCTGAAGTAGTAAGGCAGATAAGTGAATAGTTGTGAGTTTGTTGAAATAAGTGTCCTGACGGAAGCTCATCACGTAAAGCATTGTAAGTTATATTGTTCTACTTATATTCCAAGAGTCACCGTTGCATGCCGGAACGAGAAATAGATTCAGTTTATCGAGAGGAGAAAAGGCTAGCATTGTTTTTTGAAAGATACGTGCATCTGTAGGGGGTCATTAATGACAATAGGCTTGCAATAATTTGTTGCGAGATTGCTGACTACATAGGGGGCTGCTAAGAGTAAATTGTAGGCGACCAGAGACAAGAATTTGGACAACTCATCATCCGAGAGACAGTTTTATTTTTTTTGTAGAATTATTCATAACGCAAATTTCAATAAGTACTTTAGATAGTGGTAGGGTTATTTCAATAATCAGAATAGGAGATATTATTTTTAGAGGATATTTTGAGGGTGAATTTATTTCAATAGATGCTTTTGTACCATATATGTGTTTTATTCCGTTAATCTTTGACCTTATTTATCATATGTAAAGCAAAGGAGATATTGAAGCACGAGAATATAAAACCCTGAGATTAGAGCATTAAATAGTGTGATTAAATCATAAGTGCATCATTAAAATTAAATTTAATTAATTAGTTAATTATCTAATCAATTGCTTTGAGCACACCGATCTTTGAATATCACAATAACTGGAGCCCAGAACGTGGTGGCTTAAAAATATCGCAGCTTTGCATTTGATGGTAGGGAAAGAGATAAGGAATAACTACAGGTGATCCAGAGATAATTTGACAATTTTTCCAGGTGTAAAAATAATTTTGATTTATGGATTGATCGTAGGTATTTGATATTTACTGCCATTGAATTATTTGATTTTTTTTTACCAATCGTACATTTGATATTTATTTTGAAATTTACTGATTGCATATTTGATATTTGTGGAGAAAATTTATTAAATTTGGGGAGAAATATTTGTCGTGTTCTGCAACTTATAGAGTGTTGTAAAATTTCACATTTGGCGGGGACAAAGAAAACAGTAACGAAAAGAAACAACATGTCGACCACAAGGAGGCAAAGCAAAATGCAAGAAAACAGAGAAGAGGAAAAAATTGTTGAAGAAGGATTGGATAATGAAGGAGATACAACGATTATGGAGAGAAAAGAACAGGAATTAACAGGAATAGAGAAACTATTGCAACTGATGCAACTCCAGTCACAACAAATGGATAGAAATCAACAGGAAACAAAAAGGACAATGCAAGAAAATCAACAGGAATCAAAACGAGCCATGGAAGAAACACAAAGAGAAATATCACAGAGAATAGAACAGAAATTGGAAGAGAATGATGGCAAATTGAAAAAGCGTTTGGAAAAATATGAAAATGAAATGAAAGCCTGTTTAGAAAAAGTTAGAGAAGAAACAGAAAGGAAACTGGAGATGCAACGAGAAGAAATAGAAACTAAAATGAAGGATATTAAGAATGTGCAGAAGATGGAATTAGAACAGTTAGAAAGCAAATTTGAAAATGCAATACAAGAAGACAGGCGAGAAATAGAAGAAAAATTTAAGCAAAACGAAAAACAAATTGCGGAACTCAAGAATCAACAGAATTGTGGAGAAAGAAGGGAAATGATTATCCATGGTACAAGCGACGCGAAAATACAATTTGGCGGGGATATTAGAAAAACACACCCAGTACCATTTGTTAAAAATTTGAGAACCAAATTGCAACATATTAGATATTTTGACGACTGCAAAGAAACAATTAAAAACCATCTGAAAGAAGGAGCAGCGTTATGGTATGAAAGTAAAGAAGATGAGTTTGAAAATTGGACAGATTTCGAAAATAAATTTCTCAACTATTTCTGGGGGAAAGTTAAACAGAGGGAAATCAACCAAGAGCTACAGAATGGAAGATATCACGAGAAAATGGGAATATCGGAGGAAAGATATGCTTTGCAGATATATAACAATTCCAAATATCTAGACTACAAATACTCTACCGAACAACTGGTAGAAATGATAAGCAGACATTTCGAAGAAACGCTGGAGGACCACGTGATTTTGAGAAACTATCAAGATATTGATAGTTTGTGCCAATTCCTTCAAGTAAGGGAAGCAAAACGAAGAGAAATGCGAAACAGAAGACAACATGAACAATATAATGGACCGGCAAGAAGGTATCAATCAAATTATGACCAGAGAAACCGACATGCCCAATCAACAAACGAAGATAGGCCGAGAGAATACCAAAATTACAATAGACAACAAAATTATGATAACAGGAATCACGCAAAAAATAGAACATATGAAAATCACAACAGAAACAGAGATGCACAAAATCCTCCGACTAGGAATACGAACGAACAAAGGGACGGTAGAAACAATCAGAATTTCCAACGACAAAATAGAAGGGAGATGAATCATGTAACAATAGAAAACGAGGAAGAAGATATATGCAATGAATCCAGACAGGATTTTCAATAAAGCATCCACTGAACAAACATAAACAACTCTCCGGTATATTTTGTCATCCGAGAGAGTTTATACAGTTGGCGGGAAATGAAAGACAAAGTTCTAATTCCAATTTAATATTCTTAGATGCATTTATAAAACATAAAGCGATTAAAATTTTGATTGATTCTGGATCGGAGATATCGTTAATCAATAAGAAACTAGTAAAAGAATTAAATTTGGACAGATTTGTGTACAAAATTCCTAGGGTTGTTTTAGTGGGTGCAAACAACAAAAAATTGACGACAGTAAATGAAGGTTTGGGAGTGCGGATCAGAGTGGGAGACAAATACTATATTATGCAATGTGTGGTGATCGAAGATTTAAACCATGATATGATAGCGGGAATTGATGAATTGAGTGAAAAACACATCACCATAAATTTTTCGGAGAATAAACTGGAAATCAGAGCAGAACCAGACAACATAGAAGAAGAAACGGAAATAGAGAGGAAAATAATTGTTGAAAAGATAAATGAACAGGAAAAACATAAAGAAATCAATATGACTGTAGAGGAAAAACCGAAAGTACAAGAAAAAAATCAACCAGAAAAAAAAAAGAAGGAAGAAAAAGAAGAAGAGTTCAAAAAGAAAGAAGGAAAACACGGTGGATACAAGAGAAAGACAGGAAATCGAAGATACGGAAGAATTGTCGGCAATCGACGATAAAACAGAAAGGAAGCAGGAAGAAAAGGAAGTTCTCATAAGAGAAATGAAAGCAGTAGAAACATGGTGCTCGGGATACCAAATGGAAATTGAAGATAAAAAAAAACAGAAGAAGAAATAAAGGATGAGGACAGAGAAGAAATGGCAATAATGGACGAGAATCCAGAATTTTATGAAGAAATATTATGGACAGTGAACACATGCGAACAAAATGAGGATGAAAGAAAATTAAAATGTGGAGAAAACATGGAAAAGGAAGTAGAGAAGATTCTAGAAAATTATGGAGATTTGATTAATGAAGAAAGCCGAGTGGCTAAAAATTATGAACATTCTTTTAAAGTTAAAAACTTAGAAAATTTTAAATCCAAGACATATCCAATCCCGTATAAATACAGGCAAAGCGTCGGACAGGAAATTGAAAAAATGATCGAAGACAAGGTGATAGAAAGATGTGACTCTCCATATATCAACCCGATAGTATGCGTTAAAAAATCGAGTGGTGATTTGCGATTATGTTTAGATGCAAGAAACATTAATTCACACACAATCGCGCAATACGAAGCGCCTTTGAACATCGAAGCCATATTTGGACGAATCACAGGGTCACACATTTTTTCCAAAATCGATTTGAAACATAGTTTTTGGTTAATACCTTTGGCAGAGAAATGTCGAAATTATACCGCTTTTTCGATCGACGGAGTGGTATACCGATTTAGGGTGGTACCATTTGGCCTACAGAGTGCATGCGCTGCTTTGGTTCGCGCATTGAACACAATCTTAAATAGGCATGAAGAATTTGTTGTACATTACATAGATGATTTATTAATTTTCTCACCGGATATAACAAGCCATCTACGACATATTCACACTGTGCTAGAAGAACTGGATCAAGCGGGATTGAAATTAAATATTCAAAAGTGTCAGTTTTTCCAAAAGGAAATACTGTATTTAGGATTCAAATTAGACACAAAAGGGATTAGTCTTGCAGAAGATAGAATCGAAATTATAAATAACTACGCTAGGCCAACCAATTTAAAAACATTGCGGGGATTTTTGGGAATGGTAAACTATTTCAAAAAACTAATACCAGACATCAGCACAAAAGAAATACCGTTGATAGCATTACTTAAGAAAAATGTTAGGTGGAAATGGGGAACGGAACAAGAAATGGCTTTCAAAAATTTAAAAGGAGCTTTCTCCACAGCTGTAAGAGTACACCACCCAAGATATGATCAACCTTTCATTCTCCGGACCGATGCTTCCATAACAAAATTCGCAGGGGTGTTATCACAGATCCAAGACGATGTAGAGGTGCCAATCTGTTTTGTCTCCCGTGTAACCAAAACATATGAGAGAAAGTACAGCGTTACTGAATTAGAGTTCGCCAGTGTGTTATTTTGTGTAAATAAATTACGGTTTTACCTACTAGGGGCAAAATTCACCGTTGAAACAGACCATGCAGCTTTGGTACATATAATGAAAAATAGGCTGGTAAATAATAGAATTCATAGGGGCATTCTTTTACTTCAAGAGTATGATTTTGAATTTAAATATATCAAAGGAACTGACAATATCTTGGCTGATGCGTTGACGAGAGATGAACAATTCCGCAAAGAGGACCACAAAACTCTCCACGTTGGCATGAACATAATGAGAGAAGAAGCAGGCTTATTTTCTTTGGCTCAGATCAGGGAAAATCAGGAACAACTGGATGAAAGAGAAAAGCAAAGGGCCGAACAAGAAGATAACTTATATTTTAAGAGGGTCGATGGTAAAGAACTATATGTAATCACGGAACAGATGGCAAAAGAAGTTTTAGCAAAATTACACTGTGACAACGGACACATTGGAAGCAGGAAGGTGTGGCTTATGTTCAGGGAGAACTACATTTGTCGACAGGACTATACAATAGCCAAAGAGATGACTCGAAATTGCGAGACATGCCAAAAGTGTAAAAGTAAGAATTTCAAAAACGAAAACATCACAAAAAACGTCATAGCTCGGAAGAAACTGGATATTGTCGCCATTGATATGTTGAGCGATTTAATAACAACAACACAGAGGAATAAACACATATTAGTTATGGTGGATGTTTTCTCAAAGTATTTAAAACTGTACCCATGTAGAACCACGAAAGGAGCTGAAATACTTCGGAAGATAGACGATTTTATCGAAACAGTGGGAAGACCAGACAATATTTTGTTGGACAATGCGACATACTTTAGGAATGACCGTTTTAAAGGGGAATTAAGAGAGAGAGGCATAAATACAAAATTTGTAAGCATCCGACATCCACAGAGCAACCCATCAGAGCGTTTTATACAAGAAGTCACAAAATTTCTAAGAATTGCTGCGGAAGAACATCATCGACATTGGGACAGAAAAGTGTTTGAAATAGAGACGTATTTGAACTGTGCACCAAATACGGTTACCAAGGAGACGCCTTTATATGTAATGAAAGGAACAATGCCTACGAGACCGTGGGAAGACACCGCCCCCAGACAATACGAAGAAGTGATCGAGGTGGTTCAACGAAGATTGAGACGAAGTGGAGAGAAATATCTCCAAAGGCAAGAGAGGACCCGAAGAAGAAGGCCGGTTACATTCCAGAAAGGGGATAAAGTTTTAGTGAGGGCACTGAGGGTGTCCAATTTACAAAATGGTATTTGTGCTAAATTGATGCCGGTATTTGAAGGTCCATATAGGGTCAATACGGAAAATGGGGTAAATAGTTATGAATTAGCGCATATAGAGACAGGCAAGATAAGGGGTATTTTTAACATTCACGACATTTATAAGTATCATGAGTAGAGTTTGGTAACATAATGGAATAATTTGATCCTAAAAAAAAAACTTGTGTCATTTAAATAAATAACAGAATTTTTTCGGCAAATCAAATGGCGGGGAGTTGTTAAGATATGTAAAATTTGAATTAATATGGTTTCGATCTTAATATTTTAGAAAAGTTAAAACATATAATAAAAATATACCAAAATTCATTTCGAAGAAATGAAAGTCAATTATCTTTGGATGGCCGTAGGTAAACAAAATTTAAATAGGGATTAAGTATTTTCTTTGTACAGTTAGTATGATAAGAAAGTGGTTATGTGTTTGGACAATGAGACCGGGTTTCCCAAATGGACTTTTGCGGCGAGGGAATAATTGTATTTAGAAATTTAAATGAATGTAATCTTTGTTTAGATATTAAGAAAGGAAAAAAAAAACCGATTGGCATGTAATTAGTTTTAGGAAATTTCTAATGGTAGGGAAAATTGGTGTTTGTTATCTGAAAGGTAGATGGGGATAAAATTGAGGAACTCGGATTGGTGAAGAAGGAAAAAGGAGGGGCTAGGTATGAAGAATGGGAGTTTAGCGAAATGTTAGAGGGTGGAAGAAGAGTCAGTTGTTAAATGATCGTTAAGTCGACTAGTGGTGATCTCTAAGAGTCTCCTGAAGTAGTAAGGCAGATAAGTGAATAGTTGTGAGTTTGTTGAAATAAGTGTCCTGACGGAAGCTCATCACGTAAAGCATTGTAAGTTATATTGTTCTACTTATATTCCAAGAGTCACCGTTGCATGCCGGAACGAGAAATAGATTCAGTTTATCGAGAGGAGAAAAGGCTAGCATTGTTTTTTGAAAGATACGTGCATCTGTAGGGGGTCATTAATGACAATAGGCTTGCAATAATTTGTTGCGAGATTGCTGACTACATAGGGGGCTGCTAAGAGTAAATTGTAGGCGACCAGAGACAAGAATTTGGACAACTCATCATCCGAGAGACAGTTTTATTTTTTTTTGTAGAATTATTCATAACGCAAATTTCAATAAGTACTTTAGATAGTGGTAGGGTTATTTCAATAATCAGAATAGGAGATATTATTTTTAGAGGATATTTTGAGGGTGAATTTATTTCAATAGATGCTTTTGTACCATATATGTGTTTTATTCCGTTAATCTTTGACCTTATTTATCATATGTAAAGCAAAGGAGATATTGAAGCACGAGAATATAAAACCCTGAGATTAGAGCATTAAATAGTGTGATTAAATCATAAGTGCATCATTAAAATTAAATTTAATTAATTAGTTAATTATCTAATCAATTGCTTTGAGCACACCGATCTTTGAATATCACAATAATATATATATATATATTTTGAAAACTACTAAATATCTCTTATTAAGCTCTTCTTCTTTAAAAGAATATAAACTTAAGTAGGTACAATTTTTTAGTTTAGCATATTTATTCCATCTTAACCATGTTTCATAATTTCTATTTTTCTGTTTGGTTTACATTTAAATCTCAATTTTCTTAATCCTCGATGATTGCCCTGTCGTATATTCAAAGTTCGAGCTCCAAGTTTACACATAAAATAAAACTACACGAAAACTTGACATTTTTTAAATTCTTCACAAACAATTTTATGGTTTGTAGACTTTATGGACCAATCTTTAAATTAAACGTACGATTATTATTAGTGTTTCAAAATTTATCTACCTTGTTTACATAGTAATTATTAATCCTATACAGTGAGCACGTAAAGCTTGGAATAAATTCATTTTCTCGAGAACGGACGATTTTGGAAAAAATCTTGAAACAGGTCAATTTTTATTTTTAAATTACGACTTTTTGGCATATATATCATACTAGTGACGTCATTTATCTGGGCGTGATGACGTCATCGATGATTTTTTTAAATTAGACTAGGGGTCGTGTGATAGCTCATTTGAAAGGTAATTCAATTCTCTACTCAGTAGTATAAACATCAACATAATTATTTATACAGGGTGTCCAAAAAAAATTTTTCTGAATTAAATTTATTGACATAAAAAGAAGAATGTATGTAATTTATTTAATTCAAAATACATTTTAATGCTCTCAGAAAACAATATTTATTTGAAAAATAATCATCGCTTTTCGCTTAAAAATAATGTTCAAACTGTCGAGAGGCAGGTGAGTGGCTGCATTAATATTGAATTTAAGCAAAAAACAATATTTATTTGTTAAATAACCATTTTTGTTTCAGTTTTCTGAGAGCAGTAAAATGTATTTTGAATTAAATAAATTACATACATTCTTCTTTTTATGTCAATAAATTTAATTAAAAAAAATTTTTTTGGACACGCTGTATAAATATTTATGTAAATGTTTACACTACTGAATAGAGAATTGAATTACCTTTCAAATGAGCTATCACACGACCGCTATTCTCATTTAAAAAAATCATCGATGACATCATCACGCCCAGATGGGTGACGTCACTAATATCATATGCCAAAAAGTCGTAATTTAAAAATAAAAATTTACCTGTTTCGGGATTTTTTTCCAAAATCGTCCGTTCTCGAGAAAATGAATTTATTCCAACCTTTATGTGCTCACTGTATACATATATCTGGATGTTTAAAATAAAGTAAATCTGTTACCCATCTAGTATTATAGCAGTTCTTTTTCTCAGTTCTTTATCTCATTTTCAATTACATAGTTATAAAAACCTGAGACAATTCCCGCTAACAACAGAATGAATACCGAAATAAGAATCGCTAACAAGTATCAGCAGCGTCATCTGGACAGTGCGAATAATGAATGAATAATATAGAAACTGGGGGTCATATATAATCCATGGGAGCGCAAACAATACATGCTCAGAGGTATTGTATGGTGGAGAATGCACTGGGCCACGGGGAGAACCCTAGTGCAAAGCAATCGACGTGTACAATAGTTAATTTGCTATGGTGAATAATTTAACTGAACACATTTACCTACATACATGTATATACGGGTTAAAAACGAGCTGAGTAAGAGCTCGTGCATATAATCTTTTAAAATTTCAAAATGTATTTTAGGGATATAACAAGCATTATATACATTGTAAGGAAACGCATTTTTGAATATACACATAGTTTCAAAAGTTATGCCTCACCTAAAATTATCCTCATTTTCATAGTTGACTTTTCGTGAAAAGAAACGGATTCCGCTAATTTTTTTATTATCTTAGATTTTTCTTTGGTATTTACACAGTCGGGCAAAGTTTTACGCAAACTTCTTTTTTGAACTTATACCGGGTGGAAGAAAACAAACGTTTTGCTTATGTTAAGTTTGAGACACAATGTAGGTAGTACTAGGTATTATTAGTATGAGTATACATCGAAATGGTATATTGGTATGGTATCGAAATGGTACATTTAGTTTTAATAGTTCATCAGATTCGGAAGAAGATGTTATGATTGCCTTAGCGTGCAATGAATTACAAAAAGGAAATCCAATTCCGCAAAATTTAGGTCCAATGCTTTTTAAATGCATCCATTTTTTTGAACCCTGAAAAAACTAATAAGAATTTTTAAAAAAATTAAACGCACAATGAAAGATTGCATTATTACCGAGGGCCGAAAGTCCCTAACAATTTCTATAACGTTTATTTTAATAAGTTACAGAGATGAAAACGAAGAGAAAATTTAGTATGATTTTTAATTTAAAATATTATTATACATTTTTGTGATCAGTATTTCAAAAGCTTTTAAATGAGGTGTCACATGATGTACTTTCCCATTTAAAACAATTAAAGTTATGACTGCCACCTGAAGAAGAATCGCGTAAAGTTCGAAAAATTGAGCTATAATATACTATAATTATTTTAAAAATCGATCTGTCCGAGCGTTTTGCTTATGTGTTGAAAATAAATAAGTTAATGTGGAGGGTAACACTTATACCAGCGCACTGTATAAGTACAATAAAATTGGCACATTTTCAATTAATCAGTCAAACTTTGAAGTACTAATGGATAAATATATGTATCTAGTACTAAGGGAACATCCATAAACTGGAAAAAGGGGGAGAAGGACTTTGTTTATTACGACGGTGTACGTCGTATATTTTTAGTATTTGTGGTATTGTTCTTCTATTTTCGATAAAGTCATTAGTTTTCGAGATATTTGAAGTTAAAAGTGAATGGGCACAATGCATAGCACAAAATTGCTGTGCGGTTTCATTTTCAACTTCAAATATCTCGAAAAATAATGACTTTATCGTTACTAATGAAGAGTACATTATTTACACAGAAAGTGTTGAAGAATCCAAATATTGCACAAAAATAGCAATTCCGCCAGTGGCGTAGAATTTGGGAAGGGTCATCCATTCATTATCCCCTGTCGTACGCCTCTGGTAGTATGTAGAAACGTTTGTTTATCACAATTTCGTAGGGTGTACAGTACCTACACTTTATGCTAAGTATAATAAGGATACGCGAAATAGTTTTAACGTACTGGGTAAAAATAATTAATAAATTTTTAAATAAAACACCCTGTAACTCAGTAACCAGCCATATTTTATTTAAGTGATTTGGGTTAAATCTTAATATTTTGAGGTCTAGAATCTACAACTCTGAGATTGGATATTCTTAATGAATCACCCTGTATATTTATTTTTACATATGGGATGGAAACAACAACGATTAACAAGAAAGAAGATAGTCTTCTGAAATTTGAAAGAAAAATAATGAGAACAATTAATACTGGGCCACAAAGTAACAAGACGGGGAGAAATACGAATGAAAACAAATGCCGAAATTGAAGAAGAATTAAAGAGAGAAACTATAGTCAGATACATAAAATCGCTTCGCTTAGAATGGATAAAACATATATAGAGACGCCCATAATCACATATGTTGAGAAGGATAAGTAACTGGACACAACTATGGCCCAGGTGTAGAGGAAGACCCAGAAGAAGATGGCTGGGTGATGTAGAAGAAGACATAAGAGCAATGAATATGAAGAGTCCAGTATTTCGTAAAATAATTAAATAGTGACACGATTATTAAAGAACTAAATCAGTCTTAAAAAATGTTTAAGAACAAAAGTAACATGTCGTGTGAGTATAAAACTAGTCATAACCTGTACAAATTACAAAATATTTTCGGTGTATTTTAAAAGAGAATAAAGAACTAAATGCGAATATTGCTTAATTTGCCAATGAATGTAAAATCGCGGTCTTAAATATCCTACAATAAATTTCTTTTTTCATATTGTCGCTTCAATATTATTTCCCAGGCGGTTCAGAACAATTTATACACAAAAAGAGATAAAAAGTTTCTGTCGGAAAGCATCGGAATGACATTTAAAAATATGTTGGTTTTTGTTATAAAATCCAATTTTATTTTTGTTATTTCCATATTTTCTGTATGGAATTGCTTCGCCTGAAACTTATTACTCGACTGCCATTAAACTGAAATATTTACATCAATTCATTTCCAGACAAAAAAAGAAAAAATAAGTCAATCGGAAAACATGATCGTAATTTGAGAAAATTGCTTGTTGTTAATTTTTAAAATAAATAAACAGCAAATGTTATCACATACTGTTTTTAACGTTGTAACTCTATTTAAAATGGGAATATTAATGAATTGTTAATTTTCTGGTGTTGCCGTTAGGTGTTCAGACCACAGAACTATAGCATTGATGAGCCACACACTAAAAGTATTTTTAAAAATAATTCACAAAAGAATATTTAATAAATTCGAAGAGGACATACGCGCCACACAGTTTGGATTCAGAAGTGGACTGGGAACACGGGAAGCTTTGTTTGGTCTGAGTGTGTTAATGCAAAGATGTTTGGATGTAAACCCAGACCTCTAAGTAGGTTTCATAGATTGTGAGAAGGCCTTCGAAAAAGTCAGACACCAAAAGCTGTATGAAATCCTAAGAAGCAATAACATCGACAGTCGCGACATTAACATCATATCCAGGTTGTACTGGGGACAAACAGCAAAAATCAAGGTTGATAATGAGATAACCGAAGAAATTGAGATTCGTCGAGGTGTGCGTCAGGGTTGTGTGCTTTCTCCACTACTATTCAATATTAGCGACACAATATGTCAGGAAGCGCTCCTAATTGGTATGAACATTAAGGAGAGTTAATTAACAATATACGATAAGCTGCTGACACGCTAATATTAACAGATAACCTAGCAAATTTACAGTATTTGATGGAAAACATAAACACTCATACCAATAAGTATGGTCTAAAACTGAACATCAAAAAGACTAAATTCATGATTGTAACAAAGAAGCTATACACCAATGTGAATTTAACCATAAATAATCAGCCAGTTGAAAGAGTTACGGCCTACAAATATTTAGGGGTTTGGTTCACTGATACTAATGACCAGACAAGAGAAATCAAGAGGCGAATAGAGATAGCGAGACAATCGTTCGTCAAAATGAAAAAGTTTTTATGCAGCCGGGACATAAATATAAACTTTAGAACGAGAATGTTAAGGTGCTATGTTTTCTCCGTTCTGCTGTACGGCATGGAAGCTTGGATACTGAAAAAGATAAAAATCAAAAATATTGAGGCATTCGAGATGTGGTGCTACAGGAGAATGTGGAAAATACCATGGACAGAAAGAGTAACAAATCAAGATGTTTTGCTGAAGATGGGGAAGGAATGCGAAGTCATGAAAACCATACAAACGAAAAAACTGGAATATCTAGGCCACATAATGAGAGGAGAAAAGTACTCTCTGCTAAGACTCATAATCCAAGGAAAATCTAGGGAAAGAGAAATGTGGGACGTAGGAGGATTTCCTGGTTGCGAAATTTAAGGGAGTGGTATGGGTGCAGTTCAATACAGTTGTTCAGAGCTGCAGCCAACAAAGTTTAGATTGCTGTGGTTGGGTGTAAAATACTTGGGTTACATAACACTGCTTAGGATCATTATAGATATTTTTAACAATAAGGGAGAGAAGAAACATGGGTAGAACACGCATTTTTTGGCTGACGAATCCTGAAGACTGTTTTAAATACAGCTCAATACAGCTAGTAGGCAAAGGCACAAAATTCCGCCACCAAAAATTTTTGATTAAGTTTGACAATTTATAACTTTATTATTTTTGTCCTCCGATTTTCAAGATTCTTGCACCAGTTTGTTGGTACATGTATTGATCTATCTATCTATCTATCTATCTAATTAGCCTTCTTCGGTCCATCTTTGGACATAGGCCTCCCCAATCCTTTTCCAGTCTTCTCTGTCTGTCGCTACAGTTATCCACCTAGAGCCCACGTGCTTCTTGACATCATCTGCCCATCTCATTTGTGGTCTTCCTCTGCTTCGTTTATATTCCCACGGTCTCCAATTTATGAGAATTTTGTTCCATCATGTATTGATATCATTTTTTATTATTCCGGTAACAAAAAAATTTTGCTTGCATGGCATTATACAGGGGTGAATGAAAGCATTGTATTTTTTCCCAACTTTACAAAATTTTGTGGAAAAATGGAATAACTGATTTGGTTTCATAACCGATTTGATTTCATATTATCCCGGAGGCATCACTAAATTTTGTTTGTTGAATTACTCTAATATCTCTTTTCTTGTAAGAGCTGTATCATTCTTTGTAAATAAAAACACTGATTGATTCATAAAATAGAGGTTGGATTGATAAGATTAGAATGGCAAGCATGCAGCCCAGATCTCAATCATATTGAGCATTTATGGGATGAATTAAAAAAGCTATTCGCCGTCATCCTTGGCCTCCAAAAAATTTGGTACCGTTATGGCCCTGGTAGAGGAACATCGGGCTATTCCCCAGAGCAAGGATAACACATATTTATTCGATGCTAAACAGATTGCGAGCAGTCGTTGCTGCAAGAGGTGGACGTACCCGCTATTGAATTGTTTTGTTGTTAATTGTATTTTGTTTTGTTAATTTTAGTGCGTTTGATATTATTAATTAACAGTTTGATTTTATTAGAGCTCTTACAAGAAAAGAGATATTTGGATAATTCAAAAAAACAAAACCTTCGGAATACCTTCAGGATAATACAAAAGGAGTATGAAACAAAATCAGTCCTCCAATTTTTTCACAGTATTTTTTAAAATTAAGAGAAAAAACAACGCTTCCATTCACCCCCGTATAATGCCATCTAAGCAAAAAAATTTTGTTAGCGGAATAATATCAAACGACATCAATACATTTACCTACAAACTGATGCAAGAATCTTGAAAATCGGAGTACAAATAATAAAGTTATAGATTGCCAGACTTAATCAAAAGTTTTGGGTGGCGGAATTTTGTGCCGGTGAGTGTATTATTACTTAAAAATTGATGTAGTTGCATATAAGGAAATTCACAGCTCTTTTGTATGAAGTAAAATATTGTCTGAACATATAATCTAAGTATGTATACGAATGGACATACTGTAGAAATGTTCGATCAGAAAGGAGTATGGCCGCGTCGGCCCTCTCCCTTCTGCATAGGCACACAGCAGGCCATAAAGTTGACAAAACCAGACTACAGTAAATCCGAACTAATCACAATGCAATAGTCAATATCTTGAAATTAACGAACCGAACCAGCACACATACACACACATATACATATATTGGAGCAGGCAGTTGCGGCAC
Source organism: Diabrotica virgifera virgifera (assembly GCF_917563875.1). Classification (NCBI taxonomy): domain Eukaryota; kingdom Metazoa; phylum Arthropoda; class Insecta; order Coleoptera; family Chrysomelidae; genus Diabrotica; species Diabrotica virgifera. The sequence goes on from NC_065449.1 coordinate 113,606,336, forward strand.
TAGAGCCGCTCCAGCAATGGCGGATCATACATAAATAATTAATTGATTAGCAGGTATCGCTGTGATCTAATAATGTTACTAACTAATCAGCTAAACAAATAGATAGCGGCCGACCATAATTCACAGCATCATGAGAGTAAATGCTCGTGATCAATAGGTATTGAATGCGCTATGCAAATAGGTAGATGCCTACCCATGGAGACCCATGTCGAACGATGGGGGCGCCGCAGCGTCTACAGATGCACGACTCTGCCTGGGGCACTACACCCAAGAGCTCTTCTCTTCTCTTCTGCTCCTCTCTCGCTCTCATCTCATCCATTGCAATAGCCACCCATCGACAATAACACATTGCTACACCGAATATGCCGGACCGTCTTTAGTACGGGAGCTGACTATTACAACCGGAAAGAGAGCCAAAGAGGCCCAAAATAGAAAAAAACCTATTAGAGATGGTTTAAAAAATGGACATTTAAATAAAACAGTTTTAAAGGTAATATTTAATGAGCTTACGCAGTAAATGTTTTCAGCAGATGCCTACTTTTTCTCGATTGTTTTAGGACCGTTCTTACTACAAGCCGATTTTTATTTATCGACAAATAAAATTAGAAACACAAACTAAACTAAATAAAAATAGAAGGTTTCGTTTCGACACTCATTTCATCAAACTAAATTGTTTTGTTGTGGTCTCTCAAATTTTACCAAATATCTCGTGGGGAATAAGCACCACATTATTAAATAAATTCTACTATACCGATTTACGTGATATTTTCACAGTAAGTAGGGAATAGCCCAAGAAACAAAGTCTACCCTATGCCGATGTGTGCTTTTGTCTTGGGGGCGGTTCCCACCCCTTCTCGGGGGTAGAAAATTGTTTGCTTAAATAACTACGGAAGTTGCTAGAGAACCTAATACTAAGCAAAAATTGTTCTATAATTTTTTTTCGAAAACTCAATACTTTTTGAGTTATTCCTGGTTGAAAATTAGCCATTTTCATTGAAACATAACACCTTTTCAAACGGTTTTTTGCGAATACCTTAAAAACTATGCATCAAACTGAAAAACTATATAAAGCATTTTTGTAGCTTATAAAATAACAAACAGATTCTTTCCTTTATGAATCTCCTAGTTATAACACAAAAAGAGATATGGTAAGTGAAAAATTGGTGCATGCTCAAATCAGTGTATTTAACTTTAAATAACAGAGAAACGATCGATTTTAGGTGTATAATGCTACAAATAACTTTTATTGTGATTGAAAAGACCTATAAAGTAAGCAATATTAAATGTCGATTACATTCAAACTATGCGAGATAAACTGTAAAAAATTTGATGACTAACGTATTTTAAGAAAAAAAGTATATTTAACCCCTCATCCACAAGAATTTAAATGCATCGTTTTCCTTCTACAATACATTTTACTATAGTGTTCTTTTTATGTTAAAAAAGTTGAAAATGAATGGTTTTTGAAAAAAATAAGATCAAATTATTGAGCGCATTTTTAAATTTTCTTAAAAATCTTCCTATTTCTCCACGTAACTCGAAAATGATAAGAGATGCCAAAAAAAAGATGCCATACAAAAATGTAGGTTTCTTCTAGATAAACATTTTGATTTTATTTTTTTATAACAGTATCTCTTATCATTTTCAAGTTACATGAAGAAAAAGGAAGATTTTTAAGAAAATTTAAATATGCGCTCTATAATTTGATCTTATTTTTTCAAAAACCATTCATTTTCAACCCGCTCAACTTTTTGAACATAAAAATAACACTGTAGTACAATGTATTGTAGAGGGAAAACGATGCATTTAAATTCTTGTGGATGAGGGGTTAAATATTCTTCTAAATTTTTTTGTTAACATTCGTTAGTCATCAATTTTTTGCAGCATATCTCGCTTAGTTTGAATGTAATCGACATTAATTTAATATTGCATATTTGAAAGGACTTTTCAAGCACAATAAAAGGTATTGGTGGCATTATACACCTAAAATCGACCGTTTCTCTGTTATTTCAAGTTGAATACACTGATATGAGCATGCATCAAAAAACAAACTCTTTTTACCTACCATATCTCTTTTTGTGTTATAACTAGAAGATTGAAGAAGGAACAAATCTCTTTGATTTTTTATGAGCTACAAAAATGTTTTATATAATTTTTTTAGTTAGATGCATTGTTTTTAAGGTATTCGCAAAAAACCGTTTGAAAAGGTGTTTATATTTCAATGAAAATGGCCAATTTTCAACCACGTATAACTCAAAAAGTATTGAGTTTTCGAAAAAAAAAATTATAGAACAGTTTTTGCTTAGAAGTACGTTCTCTAACAACTTCCGTAGTTGTTTAACCAAAAAATTTTCCAACCCCGAGAAGGGGTGGGAACCGCCCCCAAGACAAAAGCACACATCGGCATAAGGTAGACTTTGAATAAGGAGATATTTTCAGGCTGTTCCTAAAATTTCGTTAAAATCCATGCAGTAGGATAGAATTCGGAGGTAATAACCTGTTTTTGCTCTCATTGACTGCCCTATGCGGTTTCAGGTTCCAAATTTTCTAAAATTTTAAAACGGCAATAAACTATAACTAAACTTCTATTAGTAATGATTTCAGTCTCAAGGGTATATTTGACAAAAACAGAGAAGCAAGTTCTGTAAAAGTTATGAGAAACTTATGAGAAAGATCTGATATGAATATTACGTGGCGCGAAATGTATTTTCATTTTGATGCAAAACAAAATTCTAGTTTTATTTTAAAAGATTTTTCCATATTTGCTCAATTTGAAGTAAAACGCGCCACAAAAGAGTAACTTTGATACAGTTTGAATTTTGAAACTCTTTTGTGGCGCGTTTACTTCAAATTTAGCAAATATTATGGAAAAATCTTTTAAAATAAAACTAGAATTTTGTTTTGCATCAAAATGAAAATACATTTTCGCGCCATGTAATATTCATATCAGATCTTTTGTAGCTGGAATATTGTATGCGCCACTCATTTTTACGGCGTTTAGCGGTTTTTTATTCTTGTATCAGGAGTTTTTTAAAGTTATTTATAAATTAATGTATGAAGTTGAATGCAATGTTTCTTGACTACACGTTAAGATTTATAAATGGTCGCCTTTGTCGTATTATCTCCCAAATGATCTAGTGTCCATCGAATGTACACTAGATTTTTTTCTATTCGAAATAGATTGAAAAAAATATTGGGATGGTCGGTAAATGAACTCGGATTGCCCGTTGCCAGATCAAATTAGCGTCGTAACCACTATAACTACATAAACCATTTAGGGAATAATCGTTAATTGGATTATACTTTTGTAGCTTAATAACTTCTAAACGGCTTAACCGATTTTGATCACTAAACATGAGTTTGAAACGTATTGACAAATAGTATCTGATGCATCTAAGGTCAAGTATGATAACTAAAGCTATTACAGGAATTATTGAGCTTGAAAAACCGTTTTCCCATAGGAAATAGATTTGATCATACTTATGAAGCCTAAAACATAACACTATTGATTTGGTGTATTTGCGGTTCTCCTGTCTCTTCTTGAACCGAAGATATATACCCCCAAAAAATATGCCATTTTGTACCTACCAAGTCCTATAGCTGGCTTATGGTTGGTCAACATTTAAAAACTAGACCGGTTCTGAATCGGCCCTGACCCCCTCTTCAAACACAGAAAAAAATTCAGATCGGTTTAACTTTTCCACATACATACATACATACATACATATCCACAAACATTTTCCCTTTTTTAAATAGAAATTGAGTCATATTTCTGAGCTCGGTAACTTTTGAATGGTATAACCGATTTTCAAAATTAGACTATCAGAAGCCGCAAAGGTCGGACTTAAATTTTCAAAATTTTTGGTAGTTTTGGGAACGAGAAAGAAAAACAGACCTTAAATAGGAAGGGCCGCAAAATCCACACCCTTGGACCAAAATGGATGGTTGACATATGAATGGGTGAGTATTTTCCTGAAGTTTAAGATGGGAGTTGACCCAATTTCCAATTCAGTCAGATTTAGAAAATCGAAAATTTCATGTATATATAGTGTCGCGTGTGTGCGCCACTGGCGAGAACTGCCGTTCTCTGGTAATTAATTCCTATGTAGTTCTCTGGGTTCGATTTGTCTCCCTTTTTGAAGAGAATAATAACAAAATTAAGAAAGGAATAAATTAAGTGAGAACGTTGATGTGATTTTTGACTTACATATATAATCCCAATACTGTCACCGTTTATCTAAAACGAATCTGTTAAAAACATCATTTTTGTTCGGTTTTATTTTTCCTATGAAAATTTAATCGCCCGCGTTTCGCTTGGCTCCTAGACTAGCACAGCGTGTATATGACATCCTGCGTCGTTCTACTTTGGTTATGGCGAACAATTATTGTATACGCCGAATTCGAATATATATGCATTACAAACGGATTCACAAACATGCCACACAGGATTATGTTATGTACCAGCTACGATCAACACAATTACAGACAAAGGAAGAATTACTGAGGTCATACTATACGTGCAAACCTTCTTTTCATCTCGACATAGAAACCCTTAATATTATGGAATGTTTTGAACTTTCATATGCATCTATTTTATTGCGAGCTATGCCGATATTATTTTACTATTGCCTGCGAGAATATCTCCTTTTTTGTTATGTTTGTTATGAACATTGTTATGATCCGCAAATGTAGCAAAATCCCAAGAGAACGGAAGTTCTCGCCAGTGGCGCACAACCTACCTACACAGGACACTATATATACACGAAATATTTGATTGTCTAAATCTGACTGAATTGAAAATTGGGCCAAATTCTATCTTAAAATTCAGGAAAAGACTCACCCATCCATATGTGAACCATATTTTGATAGTACTGGTCATTACCTTTCCAACGCATGTCTAATCTTGAAAATCAGTTATACCATTCAAATGTTACCGAGCTCAGAAATATAACTCAATTTCTATTTAAATAAAAAAATATAAAAAAAAATTTTTAGGAAACGCTTTTCTTTAGTTACGAGTGACTAAAATTAAAAATATAAAAAAATCAACTAAAAAGCAAAAAATAAAAAAAAAATCGAAAAAATCTAACACATTCGTCAAAGAAAAGCGTGGCGCGTCTTCATCGAATAAACAGTTTTCGCCCCAAGCTTTTCATTAACGAATGTGTTGGATTTTTTCAATTTTTTTTTATTTTTTGCTTTTTAGTTGATTTTTTTATATTTATAATTTTAGTCACTCGTAACTAAAGAAAAGCGTTTCCTATATTTTTTTTTATATTTTTTTATTTTTTACTTTTTAGTCTTACACTTTTCAAACATTAAAATATGTCGTCACGTTTATTAAAATATGTATAAAACATATGATGTACTAACATGAAAAGTAGTCGGAATCGGCAAAAATTTGAAACTTTATCGTTTATTTATGAAGCACAACGTAAACAATTAACGTAAAAAGTGAAATTTGTATAGTTCATATCATTAGCTGCAATCCGTAAAAGTTTCAAGTTTTTAGATTGTAAAAAACAAGAGAATTTGAGCATTTTCCACTAAAATCGTATTTTTTTTATTTAAACAATTATTAAACATAAAAAAATTTTTAATGACTATTCGTGTATTGTTCTCGCGAATGCATATGTCTGCAAATTTTCATTCATTTGCATTGGAGAAAAGGCAGTCAATTTAACGTCAGAAGATTTAACGCAAACTATTGAACTAAATAAAAGCGTTTAAAAAGGGAAAATGTTTGTGGATATGTAGGTACATATGTATGTATGTGTGTGGAAAAGTTAAACCGATCTGAATGTTTTTTTCTGTGTTTGAAGAGGGGGTCAGGGCCGATTCAGAACCGGTGTAGTTTGTGACTTTTGACCACCCACAAGCCAGCTATAGGACTTGGTAGGTACAAAACGGCATATTTTTTGGGGGTATATATCTTCGGTTCAAGAGAACAAGAACAGAGACAGGATAACTCCAAATACACCAAATCAATAGTGTTGAGTTAAGCTTTCAAATGATGTCTAAGCCGTTAGGATCAGACATGCACACGGCTCAGTATAGCCGAAAAACTGAAAAACTTAACTATAAAAATTTTGGTTTTTCGACAATTACTCAAAATTTTAACCTACGAATTGCGCCAATAACTAAGCGTTTGTAAAAGAGCTCTAGGCGCATCTAACGGTGTATACCTCATATCCGGAAAAATTCGAATTTTTAAGTTATAGGCTTCATAAGTATGATCAAATCCTTTTTCTTATATGAAAAACGGGTTTTCAAGCTCAATAAGTCCTGTAATACCTTCAGTTATCAAACTTGGCCTTAGATACATTAGATACTACTTGCCAATAACTTTCAAACTCATGTTTAGTGATCAAAATCGGTTAAGCCATTTAGGGCCGATTGTTCAATTGGAGATTATCTTCAGATTAAAAATAATCTTCAATTAAACTTAATATTGCGTTGTTCAATACAAGTTTAACACTTAACCATCTGTTAACAAGAGATTATCTTAATCGCTCAAAAACGAAGGATTAACGGTGTTAACCTGTTAACTAAAGATTTGTAACCTTACTTTCTGGTTTTAAATTAAATATTTTCAAGAAAATTCCAAATTTGAACAACCATAGTTATTGCACTAGCTAGATATGTATGTATTTTGAATTGTTCTTTCTATAAATTTTCAGTCGTAGATAAGATTTGCAGTAATAATGCAGTAATAATCTATTACAATTTCGTGTCTCTAATAATAATGGCTATTTCTCTTTTATTTTGATTTTGATGACAGAGATATGACAGAGGACGAATATTTCTTAGCTGTTTTTAATATAATTTTTTTGACTTCAAAAAATGTGTTTCTTAAAAAAATTATATTATTATAACCCAGTGATATGCACATATAGCTAGTACAAAAATAAATTAGATCTCTCAGTGTATAGTACTTATGCTTTCTACAAATTTATGCATGATAATTATTATTAATTATTTATAAATGCATATTTCCAGAAGTTTCGCTTTTTTTCATTATGTTTAAAAATCAGGTAAAAACAAATTGGAAAAACTTTTAATGAAATTTTTGTGAAGGAATAGGAATTATTTTTATAAGCTAAAAAATTAACATTACTATTTAAACAGGTTTTTTTACGCAAAGTTGGCAGTTGTACTTTTAATACTTTCTTCCATTTTAATAATGTAAATTAAAATCTCTGTCAGTAGTAGTTGACATGTACTAAACAATACATGTCAAAAATCATTAACTTTATAACACAGAACACATTTTTATGTACAATTTTCAATATAAAGTTTGTTCCAAGTCGTTAATTAATAACTGGCAACGTTGTCGCCGCTTCAGTACTCAGGTTTAATAAATCCGAAAGTTAACTAACATTGAACAACTTCTTAAAAAATAATCTTTAGATTAAATTTAATTACGGTTTACTTAATCCATGAGTTAACTACTGATTGAACAACTGGCCCTTAGAAGTTAGAGCTACAAAATTATAATCCAATTAACCAATATCCTCGAAATGGTTTATGTAGTTGGGACTTGTATAGGACTTGGTAGGTACAAAACGGCATATTTTTGGGGGTATATATCTTCGGTTTAAGAAGAGACAGGAGAACCGCAAATACACCAAATCAATAGTGTTGAGTTAAGCTTTCAAATGGTGTTTAAGCCGTCAGGATCAGACATACACACGGCTCAGTATCGCCGAAAAACTGAAAAACTAAACTTTGAAAATTTTGGTTTTTTGACAATTACTCAAAATTTCAACCTACGAATTGCGCCAATAATTGAGCATTTGTAGAAGGACTCTAGACGAATCTAACGGTATACCTCATATACGGGAAAATTCGAATTTTTAAGTTATAGGCTTCATGCGGCATTTGATCAAGTATGATCAAATCTATTTCCTATGGGAAAAACGGTTTTTCAAGCTCAATAATTCCTGTAATAGTTTCAGTTATCATACTTGACCTTAGATGCCTCAGATAATACTTGTCAAAATGTTTCAAACTCATGTTTAGTGATCAAAATCGGTTAAGCCGTTTAGAAGTTATTAAGCTACAAAAGTATAATCCAATTCACCAATATCCTCGAAATGGTTTATGTAGTTGTAGTGGTTACGACGCTAAATTTGATCGAGCAACGGCCAATCCGAGTTCATTTACCGGCCATCCCAATATTTTCTTTTTAAATCTATTTCGAATAGAAAAAAAAATCTAGTGTACATTCGATGGACACTAGATCATTTTTGGGAGACAATGCGACAAAAACGACTATTTATAAAGCTTAACGTGTAATCGAGAAACATTACATTCAACTTCATACATTTAATTTATAAATAACTTTGAAAAACTCCCGATACAAGAATAAAAAACCGCTAAACGCCGTAAAAATGTGTGGCGCATACAATATTCCAGCTACAAAAGATCTGATATGAATATTACGTGGCGGAAAAACGTATTTTTATTTTGATGCAAAATTAAATTCTAGTTTTATCTTAAAAGATTTTTTCATAATATTTGCTAAATTTGAAGTAAACGCGCCACAAAAGAGCTTCAAAATTCAAACTGTATCAAAGTTACTGTTTTGTGGCGCGTTTTACTTCAAATTTAGCAAATATTATGAAAAAATCTTTTTTCTACAACCGCATTAAAAATGTAATTTTTAGCACTCCATACGAGCGTTAAAAATGCTACTTTAAGGCACTAGTGCTTTAAAATTTTTGTAAGGCACTGCAGTTCGTATTGACCGTATAGGCAATTTTGATGTAATGTCAAAAAAATATAAAAATGGAATGTTTTTGTAGTCAAGTTCAAGTAAAAGTTTTTGTAGATATAATATCGTCCTGTAATTACGTTTGTAGAAAAAATATTGTATGATATGCGTGTTAAAAAGTACATTTTTAAGGCACTCATGTGAATTGCAGAACTCGCTATCGCTCATTCTGCAAACTTTCACATGCGTGCCTTAAACGTGTACTTTTAACACTTATATCATAAATAACTATTAAAATAAAACTAGAATTTTATTTTGCATCAAAATGAAAATATGTACATTTTCGCGCCACGTAATATTCATATCAGATCTTTTGTAGCTGGAATATTGTATGCGCTACACATTATTCTAGTTAAATTAGACACAGAAAAAGAAGAATAACTAACAATTATAACAATTTGTTATATCAAGCTACATACAGAATAAGCCAAATAAAAACGGAACATACGCAGTTAATACAGTGTATCGGAACTACGTTTGAAATAGTCTACCAATATAAAAGTTTGACAAACATAAATTATAGCAACTCAACTACCTGTCTTCTTTTAGGCTAAGGCTAGGGCCAGACCAGCGACAATTTACGGCGCCATAAGAGCAGTAAAATGAAGCGCGAAAATGGGTCCTGGTAAGAAGGATCTGGGTCCAAATTTGTAGCTCATCTAACCACAACAACGACCGAAATATTGTATTTACATTTCGAGACACGCCGTAATTTACATCCCCATCTGGTCATGATTTTTACTGGTCTGGTCGCTGGTCTGGCCGTAGCCTTAGCCTAAAAGAAGACAGGTAGTTGAGTTGCTATGATTTATGTTTGTCAAACTTTTATATTGGTCGACTATTTCAAACGTAGTTCCGATACGCTGTATTAACTGCATATGTTCCGTTTTTATTTGGCTTATTCTGTATATCTATTTAAGACATGAAATTAGAATAGGGAAAGACAATCAAACTTGTGAGATCCAGCGTCGTATAGGCTTGGTATGGGCAGCATTTAGCAATATGCGACATATTCTAAAAGAAACGCTACCGATTTGCTTGAAGAAAAAACTTTACAACCAATGCATACTGCCGGTAATAAAATATAGTTCCGAAACCATAATTTTGACTAAACATTCAGCAAATAAATGGAGAATAACTCAAAGAAAAATGGAAAGAGCAATGTTGAGAATAACAAGAAGGATATGGTACCAAATAGGATAGTAAGAGAGAGAGGACCAAAGCGATAGATGTCATAGAAAACATTGCACAAGCCAAGTGGAGATGGGCTGGACACGTAGCACGTTTGAATGATAATAGGTGGACCAAAAGACTCCTAGAATGGAGACCTAGAGAAGATAAAAGACACCGAGCTAGACCATCAAAAAAATGGATGGATGACTTGAGAAAAACAGTGGGAAATTGGATACAAAAGGCACAAGAAAGAGAACGATGGAAGAGTATGGAGGAGACCTACATGCAACAGTGTATGCGAGAGGTTGAGGAATGATGATGATGATAATAACAATTTGTTATTTCTACATGTAGATTGTAAACAGATGAGTGAATTTAAATGAGTGAAATGTAAAATGTAGGATAGTGTTAGATTTAAGGTATGGAAAATAAAAAATTATTTTCTTAGCAAAGATCATGGAAAAAACCGTTTAGCTGTTCTCAACGGTTCCCTGATAAACAACAACAGAGATTAACGGTCACTTTTATGTCTCGTATCGGTTTCAAAAAGCTGAGGAATTTTTAGAAAGAGAATTAATCAGGGTCCATTGTTAGATTTGTTTATAGAGAACAAAAATCAAAAATTTGAAAGTTACTTCTTGAGAACTGGATATTTTGTTAAAAGAAAGAATTGGTTGATTGGTGGAAGCTTTTTGATTTGATTTAGACTTGGAAGACGAGAATTAAGATATAATGTTGCTGTCCTTTGAGAGAAGAACATCCGATCCTGACAAGTGAATTAGTGATGCAAGTTTAGAACGGTGTAAAAATAAGTTTGTAAGAGTTAAAAAGCGATAGCAGTTCCAGTCTAGGAATGTTGATTGGGACAAGTTTGCAGTATTTGAATTTTGCTGTACTTTTAGCCATGCTCTTTTTATATTTAGCTGCTATACTTTTGAAGTATTTATTTTGTGGATTTCATAAGAAATTTTACGAATTTTTCTCCAACAATATTGAAATCCCCAGTTTCTTTAACGGTCCGATATGTACATCTAGAGAAATATTGTGGAAATTGTGCATCTCACCCGTCACTGCTAACACCAGTTACTGCCAATTATTCTCTCGTTCCACAATTTAACAATTACATGTTTAATTGCAAAACTGTCCATCTAGTAATTAAATATTCATAACTGTTTGATTTGATAAGTGCATGTAAATCAACTTATGTATCGTAGTATCAAAACAATATGGCATCAACAACTAAAATATTTTTAAATATAACTTTATATCAAGCTTTAAACTAATAAACAGTTCCTTGCAAGTGAAAAAATACTAAAAGGGTTTTAAAATCCTTTTCCTTCTTTTTAAATTTGCCATATGGAAGGCGAATCGAAGACCTTGAAAATGCTTGAACTCGAGACTTGGGAGAAGAGGGAAAAGGAGAAGGGAAACCGACGAGAGTGAGTGAGTTTTAGGTATATAACAATTGGGAATCGTCAGTGTGCTTGTGCTTGCTCTCTCTCCCAGAAATTGATTTATATAATTCGGCAAGAAACGGCGGGCAGCCAGGCCGACGAACAGAGTTGGGAAATACTTTATAAGTTACAAATGCACTAGAAATAATAATATTAAATTTAATATGCAATGTGCAGCATGTGCAACTAAACTGTATTGACTAAAATTTGAAATATCCAGTATTTCAACGAATATTCTTTAGATTTTTTGTGTCCTCATCAGAGGTTGGAATTAATACAGCAATTCTAACTTTATTATAAAGGTCACATGTTTGTTACTGTTCTTTAGATAATTACTTTATTCAAATTTTTTTATTTTATTCATTTGTTAACTTACAGTTTTGTTTTAATACATATTTTTATTCTAAAAATAGTTGGCGCTCAAGTTTTCTCATGAACGAACTAATATATTCTCTGTATTAATTATTCTTCTTCAATTTCAGTTCTATTCTCATTTAATCTTTGTATACCCCTCGTATTCAAACCCGTAGCTGTAACTAGCGAAGTTTAATTCTTGAGTTGGCAATTTTGAACTTCCCTCTGTAAGTATTATTTCAAACTACAGAAGTTTTTTTAAGATATTCGTCTATTTAAAGTTTAATTTTAGTTCATAAACCCATTTCTGTGTTCAAATAACTACACTGGGATGGCTTTGGTATAAACATAAATGGGCAATATCTGAATCACTTACGATATGCTGATGATATTGTATTAATAACAGAAAGAAGTGAAGAACTACAAAGAAGGATGGAAGAACTAGATAGAGACTCGACAAAGATAGGACTGAAGATGAATTAAAGTAAAACAAAAACCATAACCAATCAACAAGAAGAAATAATAATTACAGTGGCACAAACAAGAATAGAACACGTAAAAGAGTATATTAATCTAGGACAAATCACTAGATTAAATAAAGAAAATCAGACCGAAGAAATAAAGAGAAGAATAAGATTGGCCGGGGCATCATTCGGAAAACTGTCTTATATTGTAAGGAACAGAAAATACCAGCAATATCTAAAAACAAGAGTCTTCAATCAATGAATACTCCCTGTTCTAATATAATACGGCTCTCAGACATGGACGTTTACAAAAGAAAATATGGAAAAAATAGCAAAGACAGAAAGATCCATGGAAAGACAAATACTGAACATTAAACTATCAGACAGGAAAAGAAACGAATGGATCCGTAACAAAACAAAAGTGAAAGATGTCTCAACCCAAGAAGTAAAGCTTAAATGGAAGTTCGCCGGACACACCCTACGGCAGAAGGATGAAAGATGGACTAAGACGATTATACATTGGAGACCGTGGAACCACAAACGAAAAAGGAGAAGGCCACAAATGCGATGTTCAGATGACCTGAAGAAGCACACTTGGTCAAAATGAATGCAAATTGCCCAAGATAGAGAGGCATGGAAGAAGGAAGAATAGGCCTATATCCAAGGATGGATGTTTAGGGCTGATTAGATAGATAGATAGAAACCCATTTCTGTTCTTTAAGCTCTCTTGGGTTCTTGTTTTATATTGGACTGTCTTGTCCTCCTGATGGGATACTCAAATAACTACATAGTGTACCACATAATATGTGGCAGACTAAAATACCATAGAAGCCAAAATATCCATGGAAACGAACATCTCCATGTGAAGCCAACATCTCTACGTGAACAACAAAATATAAAAATTACATTCAGCTACGTCCAGAAGTGACAAAATAGTATATTATTCAACAAGCATGTAATGATGGCTATTACTCACGATGATGAAGTTTGAGACACGAGCCGCAGGCGAGTGTCGTAATTTATCAGACTGAGTAAAATTACATAATATTGGTCTTATTAGAGATTCATATCTGTTTCTACAGTAGAGAATGGGCCAGAAAGCCCGACAGACATTATGCCAATGTCGGTAAGCATTGGAGCTGCATTACCGACCAACCCCTAACTTAACACGTTTCAGAACCTTTTGTCATGACCGAAACCATATACAATGACACAAAGGTGTCAATTTGTCTTCTTTTTCAATTCTTTTTTTTTCAGTTCTTTTGTTTTGAAGTATTTAACGCATAGGCTACAATGACACAGAAAAATCAAATACAGCAGCATTCCAAAAGAGCCTTAGTTACGTATATTCGTTCCTACTGGTCAAATCGTGTACGTACTACGTAAATGATTTAACGAATACTTAGAATACGCCGGTGAAGAAAAATTAAGCATGGCGGCATGTAATAACGCCGTAAAGTGGTATCAGTTAAACGTGAGGTGTGTGACTTATCATGTGACAGGATTTAACGAATAGCACCTAATTACATCAGTGTCTACGCATAAAAAATAAGCTTTTTACGTCGCTAATGACATCGTGGATATTGTCATTCATTGTTATAATTTCAACGATTTAAGGTCTCATGTACTATTTTAGAGAAAATAGCCCCCCCCCCACGTCTGCCACATACAGATAAACTTCTAATATTTACGGATCCACTCCGCCTATGGGTCTACACAGCGGATGCCAAAAATATTTTTTTTAGATTATATTGATCTGACGATAAAAGTACAAGTGTGTAAAAATCATTTTTTCTACGAGCGTGCAAAAATGTCTACTTTCGCGCACGCATTTTAGTTTAGAAAGTTTCACTTTTCCGCACGCATGTTACTTTTCCGCACGCATGTTACTTTTCCGCACGCGTTTTTTACTTTTCCGCACGCGTGTTAATTTAGGTATGTTAATATGGCCTTAAAGTAATTATAATGCATGCAATAAACTAATATTTAGATATTATTTACTAATTTATTTCAAATATATTGATGTGATCTTGATTATTGATATGAGATAATATTCTTATATGTTACTTAATTTAATCAATGTATTAATACTAATCCAATTAATTAACCAGATCACATATCAATATGTTTTCAATCTCAGGGCGAATTATAAATTAATTACTTACTTCCGTGGCTTCTAAATATTTCTTAATGGTTCCTAATCGGGATAGAAAAGAAAAGAGTAAAAAAAATACACATATGGGTTACAATTATAATCAAAATATTTTTTATTTTATTTAAAAGGCAATCAATGCTTAATATTTGCTATTTCTTATTATTCTTAAACATAACATTTACAAATGGGAATCTTATTTCCTTTTGGTTTTCAATTGAAAGTTTTTATTAACATTTAACTATTTGGAGTTATTAGGAACAACTCTATTTAAGTTTGATGAAGCTTTTCTGATATTATTGATTATGTTATTCAATTTTTTATGTGGAATTTAATACGAAAAACCCATACATTCATGTCCAAACAAATGAGACTGACCTTTTCCTGGTGAACTGAAAATGTCCTCACACAAGACCCGTTTCCTGCTATCCTTGGCTGCGATCAAACCTCGTCCTGGCTTCCAGTAATGTTCTCCTTTGAAAAACTAGCTCGTATAGCTCTCGTTCCTGCGTCTGTCGTGATGCTGTGTTCTACCTTTCTCGAAACTGCTATCAGCTACCGGGACACTCTTGGCTCAAGGAGGTTCTTTTACTCTCGACCTGGCCTACTTCTCGTTCCACGATAGATACTCCACACTCACGGAACTACATCGGCTTTCTCACTCTCCGTACACTACCGTCTACTACTCGACTTCACTTCTCGACAGCTCAAAACATTCTGCTCTCACTTTGTCATTCATTCCCCTACTTTCTAAATATCCCTTCCAAATTCACAAATCAATCTTCCACCACCAACTCTCATTCGTAATATTCCTCAAAACCAATTTTTAATCTTTCTAAATATGCTTAATGGATTTCAAAAGAAAATATTTAATTCCCATTCTAAAATACTTTCTAACTATTTACAAATTTTAATGACCTATTCTCTCTTTCAAATGAGTCTTATTTAGCATAGGCTAATGATCGAAACCTTCCGCGAAAAACGATAATGAACTATCATCTATTTCACTGAGTTTTATTTAGCATAGGCTAATGATCGACCTTCCGCGAACAACGATAATGGTACGCGTCATTCACTTTGTTTATTCTAAGCACATTGTTCCGAGTTTCGTACGCTTATTCTAATCACTTCTTAAAATTACATATAACAATTTGTTGTATACAGGTTGTTTTAAATTTATATGCCCGTGGTTGAGAAAATTGAAAATATTTTATATTGAATTGAATTTTGTTTATAATTATCAAAATTTAATTTTCATATCAAATAGAAATATAACAAATCCCCGCCTTGTATTCGATAAAATTTATCTGCATTTTTAAATAAATTTTCTCGAGGCAAAACCAACTCCCTGTATATTTCCTTACTTTAATCTACGTCTTATATCCTAACTTACTATCTACTTCATGTAATTCTGTCTTTTATTCGTGATATTTGTATACATCGTGAATATTATAAATTCCTCGGATCTTTTCCGAGTTCCTGTGCCTCAACTCATAACTATTTATCCCATTTTCATTATTCACGATGTACGGGCCTTCGAAAACAGGCATCAACTTTGCGCAAATGCCCCCAGGAAGATTTGATACTCGTAATGCCCTCACGAGTACTTTTTCACCCTTTTGGAAAGTCACTGGTCTTCTTTTTCTATTTTGTTCCTGTCTTTGGATATATTTTTCGTTGCTTCGCCGTAATCTTCTCTGTACGGTTTCAATCACCTGTTGATATTCTTTTGGCTCTTGGTCTTCCCATGGCCTTATCGGCAATACACCCTTCATGATGTATTCTGGGGTCTCTTTTGTTACTGTGCTCGGAATTGTATTTAGATACCTTTCTATTTCCGCCATTTTCCTGTCCCAGTGGCGATGTTGACCATCTGTTGCAATGCGAAGAAATTTCGTCACTTCCTGTATGAATCGTTCCGAAGGATTACTCTGTGGATGCCTGATGCTGACAAAATTTGTCTCTATTCCTCTTCCGTTGTCTCTATTTTCGTTTTCCCTTCTGGGATTAAAATCCCGTCTTGTATAGTCCCTCCTATTTTGATTTCTATCTCTGTAATCTTGTGTTTCTCGGGGCCTGTAATCTTCTCGCGACCTTCTTGATTTTCTTTCTCTTAGACGTGATTCTCTTATTTGTAGGAATTGGCATAAACTATCTATGTCTTTGTAATTTTGCAATGTGATATGGTCTTCCAGCGTTTCCTCGAAATGTCTTGCAATCAGTTCGACTAATTGTTCCGATGAGTAATTATATTGTAAATGTTTTGCATTATTGTAAATTTGCAAAGCATATGTCCTTTCTGATACACCCATCCTATCATTGTATTTCCCATTTTGCAATTCCTTGTTAATTTCCAATTGTTGGACCTTTCCCCAGAAATAATTCAAAAATTTTTGTTCAAATTGTTGCCAATTGCCGAATTCTTCTTCTTTACTATCGAACCATAGGCTTGCTTCATATTTGAGATGGTTTCTGATAGTTTCTTTTGCTGTATCGAAATTTCCGATGTGTTGTATTTTCTTTTTCAGGCTATTAATGAACGGCACTGGGTGTAATCTTCTTACATCCCCGCCAAACCTTATCTTCACGTCATCTGTGCTATGTATAACCATTTCTCTTCTTTCTCCGACATTTTGTTGCGTATTGATTTCCGCAATCTTTCTTTCCACTTCTTCTATGTCTGCTTGAATAGCGTTTTGCAACTTGTTTTCCAAACTTTCCATTTCTTTTTTCTGGCAATTCGTTAACTCCTTCATTTTATTTTGAATTTTCATTTCTTGTTCTTTCATGTGGTCCTTCATTCTCATTTCTTGTTTTTGCATGTGATCTTTAATTTTCATTTCATACTTTTCTATGCGTTCCTCTATTTTCTTATTGTTCTCTTCTATCGCTTGTTTTGTTTCCTGTTGATTGTCATCCATTTTTTTCTCAACTTTATCCATTTTCTGTTCCATTTTTTGTTGTGTTTCCTCCATTTTTTGATCCACTTTATCCATTTTCTTTGATGTTTCTTCCTGATTTTTATCCATTGTCCTTTTTGCTTCATCCATTGCTAGTTTTGTTTCCTCCTGATTTTTATCCATTGTCCTTTTTGCTTCATCCATTTTTTGTGACTGGAGTTGCATCAGTTGTAATAGTTTATCTATTCCTGATAATTCTTGCTGTTCTGATGCCATGATTGTCTTGTCTAAAATATCTTCTTGGTCTGAATGTTCTTTTTGTTTTTTGTTGTCCTTGCTTTGGCTTCTTGTCACAGACATTTGTTTTCAAGAAGTACTGTCCCCGCCAAATATGAAATTTTACTAGTATGTTACCAAGACGACTTTTTCTCACCCAAATATTATAAATTGTCAATAAATATATCAAATGTAAATATCGTAAAAATAAAATATTAAATCAGTTATGTAAAATTTGTACCTAAAGAGATCTAAAATTTTATGTTATCAAATGTAAGTATCTCACTTTTTACCACAGGCATATAAATTTTCAAATACCGGCTTTACTCTTTCTATCCTTCAAATTTGCCACTAGAAATACTTTACAATGCTTTCCACGTTGGACGACAGTTGATGTGATCTTGATTATTGATATGAGATAATATTCTTATATGTTACTTAATTTAATCAATGTATTAATACTAATCCAATTAATTAACCAGATCACATATCAATATGTTTTCAATCTCAGGGCGAATTATAAATTAATTACTTACTTCCGTGGCTTCTAAATATTTCTTAATGGTTCCTAATCGGGATAGCAAAGAAAAGAGTAAAAAAAATACACATATGGGTTACAATTATAATCAAAATATTTTTTATTTTATTTAAAAGGCAATCAATGCTTAATATTTGCTATTTCTTATTATTCTTAAACATAACATTTACAAATGGGAATCTTATTTCCTTTTGGTTTTCAATTGAAAGTTTTTATTAACATTTAACTATTAGGAGTTATTAGGAACAACTCTATTTAAGTTTGATGAAGCTTTTCTGATATTATTGATTATGTTATTCAATTTTTTATGTGGAATTTAATACGAAAAACCCATACATTCATGTCCAAACAAATGAGACTGACCTTTTTCTGGTGAACTGAAAATGTCCTCACACAAGACCCGTTTCCTGCTATCCTTGGCTGCGATCAAACCTCGTCCTGGCTTCCAGTAATGTTCTCCTTTGAAAAACTAGCTCGTATAGCTCTCGTTCCTGCGTCTGTCGTGATGCTGTGTTCTACCTTTCTCGAAACTGCTATCAGCTACCGGGACACTCTTGGCTCAAGGAGGTTCTTTTACTCTCGACCTGGCCTACTTCTCGTTCCACGATAGATACTCCACACTCACGGAACTACATCGGCTTTCTCACTCTCCGTACACTACCGTCTACTACTCGACTTCACTTCTCGACAGCTCAAAACATTCTGCTCTCACTTTGTCATTCATTCCCCTACTTTCTAAATATCCCTTCCAAATTCACAAATCAATCTTCCACCACCAACTCTCATTCGTAATATTCCTCAAAACCAATTTTTAATCTTTCTAAATATGCTTAATGGATTTCAAAAGAAAATATTTAATTCCCATTCTAAAATACTTTCTAACTATTTACAAATTTTAATGACCTATTCTCTCTTTCAAATGAGTCTTATTTAGCATAGGCTAATGATCGAAACCTTCCGCGAAAAACGATAATGAACTATCATCTATTTCACTGAGTTTTATTTAGCATAGGCTAAAGATCGACCTTCCGCGAACAACGATAATGGTACGCGTCATTCACTTTGTTTATTCTAAGCACATTGTTCCGAGTTTCGTACGCTTATTCTAATCACTTCTTAAAATTACATATAACAATTTGTTGTATACAGGTTGTTTTAAATTTATATGCCCGTGGTTGAGAAAATTGAAAATATTTTATATTGAATTGAATTTTGTTTATAATTATCAAAATTTAATTTTCATATCAAATAGAAATATAACAATATATTATTGTGTTCCTGTTTTAATGAAATTAACGCGACAATTCGATGAAATAAAATTATTTTGACATAATATTCGATTGTCAAATCGGTAGACAATAACAGTCGTTTTGAATCATCGTCATGGAAACCAAGATCGTCGTCATGCTAACTAATTATATTAAAAGTGTGGTTTTGACAACCTTGTCAAAGAATTAATTTGTGTATGTATTTTCATATTAAGTAAATTAATTTATTAAGATTTGGTAATTTTTTAAAGACTCTTAGAAAAAATATTGTTCCTTACTCTTGCAGAAAGTCTCTTTTCCGCACTCGACTGCTTGCCGAACTCCCGCTTCGCGTCGTTCGGCAAACTGCAGTCGCGTGCGGAAAAGAATGACTTTCTGCACTTGTTAGGAAAATAACTATTTTAGTCTGAATTCAATTTCCTGACGAAAGGAAAATGGAATTGAATTAAAGGAGGAAAACGGGATTAGTATTGATTGGCAGTTGGGTCTTCTACAAACCTTAGAGGACAAAACAAAAAATACTATTCTAGAATGCCAAAGTTGGCCAAATACATCTAGAATGGCAAACAGGCTATAAAAAATTGAATATAAATACGTATAGGAAATACATGGGAATAGAGCGAATCAAACCAATTGGAAAAGCAAAAACGTACTCGTAACGAAACACGAATAAAACATTATGAACAACGTAAACAAGTTCAAAGGAGGACAATACAAAACAAAAAAAATTCAAGAGATACCTTCCTACGCAAAACCGCCGAAGTCCCGAAAGTAACTTGAACGAAAATAGTTCCCAACTCTGGGAATTGTCGGCGGGCAATGCCTTCAAGAATCTGGCGGCGGTGAAGTTGAGGCGGCTAACGTCCCGCTCCCGGCTGCCGCCATCCCGTCCCGCGGCGCAATGAACTTTTCATCTATTTTGATAATGACAGCCACGAAGATAATATGTTGCGTTTATTAGCATTTGACGGAATCCGCATAAGAGCTTATATTTAATTGTGTGGAAAAGGACAATTAAATTATGATGATAAAATTAGACGAAAAAAAGCACTGATCTTCCTCAATAAAATCATCGATCTAAAGAGCTTATAGTTAATTGTGTGTAAAAAGACAAAATGATGATCAAATTATGACGAAAAAAAAAAGGTAGTGACATTATTCAAGAAAATTGTAGATATAAAAGTCTTTAGAATTGGATATAGATACTTATTACAAGGGGATATTGAGTCAGTGTTTAAGATAGAAAGTTTCTATTATGTCCTTATAATGGCAAGGTCCCAATAAGAAATAACATACAAATGATGAGAAAAATACTTTTTTTTGTTGCACTTTCTAAAACATTAAATCTGTAACTTCGCAAACAGACAAAATTATCTTTGTATCTTCACGCATAGTTTTTCCATTTTTCTTTGGTTTAATATGTGAAATTAAGTTGAATGTTTATATGGGCACGCATATAGTTTAGTTTAATTTATTTTGCTCAGTATATTATTGAGCAAGTGATAGTGATAGAGGGTCTCGATCGTTGCCAAATTGCCTTTGGTAGTCACAGAAGAAACGAAAGGAACAAACATGATTAGAGACCATGTAAACTACAAATCATTTCTCTTTAAAAAACACCGGCATTAAACTATGATCATTCAGCACATAAATTTGCACACTGCTAAACGTCAGCTACCGTTGAATCCTTCCATAGCTCTCTACTGTGTTCACGTGGTATCCAGTTGGTGTGTATCATTGCAAACAGATGTATCCATTAAATTGAAAGAAGTGGTAGGGTAAAGGTATTTTATCTGGATCTCTGCTCGACCTCTAAGTCCACTTATCATCCACTCATACATGTTCTACTTTAGGGTGATGTATTCACTTCCCAGCAATTCGTATTTTACTGATTGTTCTTTTAGTAAAAGTTTTTGCACTATATATGAGAACAGTAGAACAGATGGGACAAATTGATTAAAAGTTTAAGACATACAAGAAGCTTTGATTTCGATGTATCACGCAGGTTATCCCTTATCCCTATCCTGAGCAACACACTTACAATTTGTTCCAGCCATTTTGGATGTCATATATCCATCTCATCTGTGGTCTTCCTCTAGGCCGTCTATGTTTTATTGTGGCGTTTCAATGTTGGTCTTTTTGTCTAGCAGTCTGGCCTGCTAAGTTCCATTTGGCTTCGGCAGTTTTTGTTATGATATCCTCGACTTTCGCTTTTAATCTTACCCAGTGGTCTCTTTTTCTATCTAACAGTCGAATACCTAACACTGCCCTTTCCATTGCCCTCTCTATTGTGGCTAGTTGGTTCATATTTGCTTTGATTAGGTAACATATTTGGCATCTATTATGTCACGATAGGAAGGATGCACTAGTTGAATACTTGTTTCTCAAGTATCGAGTTATTTTGCGGTTCGTAAGTCTCCAACTGAATTTTCTAAATCCTGCCCATGCCAGTCTTGCTTTTCTAGCGCTTTCCGCACTTGGATTCTCTTTGTCTACGTAGATATATTCTTGGACTTGTTCCACCTCAGAGCTATTCCAGGTCAAATCAACACACTTTGAATTTATTTTTTTCCTGACCTATTTAGATTTTGTTAAAATTTAGAGTACTCATAGTGGATGATTAGGTGAAGAAAAATACAAAATTTTAAATTTTTATCTCAATCCGTTTCCTTCTTCTTCTTCTTATGCCACTCCTATCGGAGATTGAAAATCATCAAGGCTACCCTGACCTTGTTTACAGCTGACCTAAAAAGTTCATTATGTAGTGGTGCAGCCAAACCACTCTCTCAAATTCCGCAACCATGACATTCTTCTACGGCCTGGATTCCGTTTTCCTTCTATTTTTCCTTGCATTATATTTTGAAGTAATGCGTATTTATGACCTCTCATCAGGTGACCCAAATACTTGAGTTTTCTTCGTTTTGCTAGAATGCTGGGCGAGGTGTCATTTTGCAGCATTTTTGAAGCTCTTTACAGTGATATATACAACATGATGCTGCGATAACCAAGTTTTTCTCAAACAAAAAAAATATATTTTGATTAGGTTTGTTTCCAAAAAGTACATAATTTAAAATTTTCATAATATTCCTAGAAATACTTAGTACTGTTATTAATAACATATAAAAATTTTATCATGGGATGGTGATGGGTTCAACATAAAAAAAAATAAATTTCACACATACAGTATGGTGCAAATAAAAGGAATAAATTCGTAATGTCGCAAGCTGGCGCCTTTAAGCAAAAATCCCGAAACAGGTCGATTTTTATTTTTAAATTGTAATTTTTTGGCATATGTACCATACTAGTGACGTCATCCATCTGGGCGTGATGACGTAACCGATGATTTTTTTAAATGAGACTATAGGTAGGGTGTTAGCTCATTTGAAAGGTTATTCAATTCTCTATTCAGTAGTATAAACAATAATATAATTATTTATACAGGGTGGCAAAAAGATTTTCTTTTAATTAAATTAATTGACAAAAAAAGGAGAATGTATGTAATTTATTTAATTTAAAATACATTTTTACTGTTGCCTGAAACAGATAAATTACATATCTACATTCTTTTTTTTTGTCAATTAATTTAACAAAAAAAACTTTTTTTGTCACCCTGTATAAATAATTATGTTTTTGTTTATATTACTGCCAAAAATATATGCCAAAAAATTACAATTTAAAAATAAAAATCGACCTGTTTCGGGATTTTTCCTTAAAGTCGCTAGCTTGCGACATTACGAATTTATTCCTTTCATTTGCACCTTACTGTATGTGTGACATTTATTTTTTTATGTTGAAGCCATCACCATCCCATGATAAAATTTTTATATGTTATTAACAACAGTACTATGTATTTGTAGGAATATTATGAACATTTTAAATTATGTACTTTTTGGAAAAAAAACTTAATCAAAATATATTTTTTTTGTTTGAGAAAAACTTGTTTATCGTAGCATCATACTGTATATATCACTATAAAGAGCTTTAAAAATGCTGGAAAATGACACCTCTCCCAGCATTCTAGCTCAATCAGGTCAGCTTCTACAACTATTCCAAAAAAGTATGGTCGCGGTGTTTTGGACATTTTTGGAAAACTTTACATGACCATATTTCGGAAACGGCTTGAGATAAAAATTTAAAATTTTGTATTTATGTTTCCCTTATTAGCCACTATGAGTATTCAGTATTCCAAATTATAACCAAATCTGAAGAGGGGTGGAAATTAGGTGTGTTGAGTTGATATTGAATGACCACTCATTGTCATTTGTAGTGTTTTACCATTTATGCATTGCCATTTAGCATTTATGTGTTTGTCATTTTCATTTTTAGTCCTACGTATTATGAGCTATCTGTAAGTTCCTCCGCCATTGTTTGTAGTTACTCAAATGTGCTCGCTAGGTATACTTGACTGACGTCATCTGTAGGTGTGGAATCATCGTTGCTCTCACATCAGAATATAGAGGAATAAGAGTGAAAATCGGACAATGTTAAAGGGGGAGAAAATAGTGGACGAGGAAAACGACCTTTAAAATAGTGAAAGGGTTCTCCTTTAAAATCAAGATGGCGGCTAAAGTAACGGAGGAATTCAGTCGCGATTTTAAATTTACACCAGTATTTATTAACCTCCCATAAATATTAGAAAAATAAAATTTTGGGTAGCTCGGTATGCAAGGTCAAATGCTATCACGACTGGACTGTACGCTTTTACTTGATTTTTCCAAAAGTAGTGAAAAAAATATAATGTAAGTCTGTGGTATTTTTGAAAAGGTAGTTGAACGATCTTTAAAATGAGGTGTCACTTAACCCCCTTTCTATTACAGATTTTGGGAGTTGTATCCGTCCCCGAGAGGGTTATGCAATTTAGTTGAAAACTGGTGGTCTAAGTTGTAGGGTATTGACTTAGATCTAGAAAGCTATCAGAAGACTTATAGGTACAAATAAGACAAGCAGTGATATAGAAAAATGTTCAGTTTTATGAGCTATGTGAAATATAAGGTTATATGAAAATAAATAATAAAATAAATAAGGGCTTTAAATGGTTTTAAACGATATTCTCTAAGCAAAGGATACGCTCGTTATTCGGTAAATTATGTACACAAAGATTTTCATAACGTGTGCAAAAAAGTTGATTATGCATTTTTCTTTGTGTACATAATGAAATTACTCGTCCCGTTCTCCCCAGGGTGAGTGGACTGAAGTTACATGAATGAAGTCATTTGCTATGTTTTGTAAGTGTTGACATAAAAAGGGTTAGAGATTAAATTTGTACTCCGAATCTGATCTAATTATGATACGAAAAATGAAAGCAACCTATCGCGTTTTTCGTTTTTTGCATTTTTACATACACTTCGGTCTGAAACTTATTAGGGGGTCGCTATTAAGCTGAAATATTTACATCGATTCATTTCCAGACAGAAAAGGGCGAAAAAAAGCAGCGACGGATCAATCAGGAAACGCAATACGTTTCGAAAAAGCAGTGCGTGTAAATAATTCCTGTATTTTCATAAATATTTCAGGATTTATCGCGATTTTTTGCGGCTCCCGCTCGTCACAAACGGTAGTCCAAAAAGTATCCTTCTCTTTCTCTCTTCAAAACGCACATACACACAGATTGAATTAACTTCCATCGGTTCCATCTCTCACGCACCCACTCTCTAAAAATTTAGCCGACGGAGTCACGTTGAAATATTGATGGTCGCGCTAAATTATTCAATTTGATGACCTAACCTTTCAGGGTTATTTTATACTTCCAAAAACATAAAAAAGGCGATTGGAAAGCCATTTTCTACAAAACACACTTTTATATACAGTAACGTCAAAGAAAATTCCCTGCCCATAACTAAATTTAATTTCTAGGGCAATGCCAAGTTGTTTTACTAAGAGTATCAGAGAAAATAACAAAAAAATAATTAATGAACGTCTGAACACAGTACAAATAGAAGGGGAATACAACGAAGAAAATATTAACAAAAACTGGGAAAAAAATAATAGGCCTGGATTCCGCGTACCGAAAAAAAGTTGATTAATAGCAAGCTGAAAATGTTTTAATAGCTTAAGGTGATACAGTAGCGATCAACAGGTAGCAAAAACGCGTTCCAAGATTACGGCTGTAATTTTGAATATTTTTTCGAGATATTTGGCACACATATTCGTAATATAATAAAGAATGGCGGTACAGAGCCCAATTTGAAAAATATATTAATATGTGGAAATTAGTCTGTAATTAAATACAATATTAAAAAAACGAGCCTGTACCGCCATTAAGAAGAACAAAAAAATACACTTTCTTCAAATAAACTTTTTTATCCGACGCCTAGATTTTGTGTCATTTTGGAACTACTAAAATTTTTTATTTCATTAGTAGTTCCAAAATGACACAAAATCTAGACATCGGATAAAAAAGTTTATTTGAAGAAAGTGTATTTTTTTGTTCTTGTTAATGGCGGTAAAGGCTAGTTTTTTTATTAATATAATATTAATATATTTTTCAAATTGGGCTCTGTACCGCCATTCTTTATTTTATTACGAATACGTGTGTCAAATATCTCGAAAAAATATTCAAAATTACAGCCGCAATCTTGGAACGCGTTTTCGCTACCTGTTGATCGCTACTGTTTCCTCTTAACGGTGTCTTGTCCGACAAACTTTGATGAAGGAGAACACTGGAACAGGGGAAGTTTTAATTGTGGAACAGGTTACAGTCAGGTTTCGAACGTCAGACTACGAAAACGTCCCATGTATTTTGTCGGACAGAACTTCCAATTGATTTGTTACCTTTTCATTAAACTCTCATGCAAAAATCAGGCTGCTATTTATCACCAACAGAATTACTGTCATTTGAAATGTTCTACGTGTCAAACTTATTAAAACGTCCAATATATTTGTCACACAAAATTTTTTTTATATATTATATAAAGTTTGCTATTAGCGATAACCAGATAACGATAGGACCAGATAACAGCGAAACTACAGGGTAAAATTCCATGGTGCTTAATGTATGCTGATGATGTCGTGTTAGAAGGAAATAGTAAAGAGACTTAGAACAAAAACTGGAACAGTGGAGGCAAGCTCTGGAGAAAAAAGGTTTAAAACTTAGTAGGACAAAAACAGAGTATTTAGAATGTTCATTTAAAGATGGAGTTACTACAAATAAAATGGTATCTTTGAATGGTGAACTGATTGTAAAAAGCATTACTTTTAAGTACCTGGGATCGGTATTACAGAGTAATGGAGAAATAGATGGAAATGCATGCAGCAGAATTAGGGCTGAATGAATGAAGTGGAAAGAAGCGAGTGGTGTGTTGTGTGACAGAAAAATTCCAATGAAGCTGATGGGAAAATTCTATAAAACAGCCATAAGACCGGCTATGATGTACGGAACTGAATGTTAGGCAGTGAAGAAGAAAGAGGAACAACGAATGCATGTGGCGGAAATGAGAATTCTTAGATGGACGAGTGGAGTGACAAAGAAGGATAAAATTAGAAATGAGTATATTAGGGGAAGTCTAGGTGTGGCACCAATTGATGCCAAAATGAGAGAGAGAGCATAAGTTAAGATGGTTTGGTCATGTTCAACGTCGAGACGTTAATCACCCAATACGAAGAATTGCTGAAGTGCAGATTCCTGGAAGGAGTAGGAGAGGAAGACCAAAGAAGACCTGGGGGGAGACGATAAGGCAGGACATGTTGGTAAAGGGGATTGACATTGATATGACCCAAGATAGAATTGTGTGGAGAAATGCAATTAGGGTAGCCGACCCCGCATAGGGATAAGGCAAAGAGAATGATGATGATAAAGTTTGCTACTGAATAAACTTAAAAACAACTTGCTAGTTTTCACAATCATAAATTTGTCAGGATGACACGTTCCACAATTAATATCACGTTCCACAGCATCACGTTTTCTGTTGGGCCACAGCTCTCACTTGTGTTATTTCAGAGATACTGTACCTCCGAAATACTGTCATACTGTATCTAAGTAATTTTGTTTGCTATCTATCTATTGCTGACATTAAAAAAATTAAATTAGAACAACCGTTTACTTAGTGAATCATTTATATCAATACGGTATAAAGTAAACAACCCTTATTTCAAAAGATAAAAAGGAAATAATATAGTTCAATAAACCGTTTTGCTTAATAACAACGTTAAATCTTTTTTCACAGTAACACCATTAAAAATACATTAGACAAATCCATATAGCTGTTGTATTTTATATAAAAGATAAAGCATATCGATCCCACTTTTTCCCCCACGTACTCAAGTTTCCCACTCGAGGTGACGATCATAATTCCAACCCGTCCTGTATGTGTGTTGGGATGCTTATCAAATACGAAATTAGCCATAGGCGCTTTCACCAGACAACCCTTTGTGAAAATAAGAAGAACTTTAAAGTTCGTATGTAAAAAATTTAAATTAAGCAACAAATTAATTGAAATAATAAGGAAACGAGTTACTAATTACGACTGTTGTTTTATTTAGATTGTACATTAGATTGCAGATTTAAAAAGGGGTTGTTTGCATTCGTAGACCTTTCGGCATTGCGATCTGAAAAATATGTTGTGTATATCGTATATCAATATTGCATCCAACAGATTTAGGCTTCTAGAAAACTTATTTTAAATTAAAAAAAATATTTGTTACATCACCAGGTTCTAAAAAAACCTGGCTCATTTCTGAAATATTTTTCCAGAAGGAACGCATTTTTGGGAAAGAAAAATCCTAATGAAGATCTTTGGGCCTGTGCCTGATGAAGAAGCAGGACAGTATAGGATGAGAACTAACAAAGAGCTCGAAGAACTATGCCTAGACGCCAACATCATAAAATAAATAAAGTCCAGAAGACTCCAATGGGCAGGACACCTTCGAAGACATATTCGGACCAAAAAACGGTAAGGCTAGTATGGGAAGAAGTCCCAACTGAAAGAAGACCACGTGGACGCCCTTGACTCCTGTGGTAAAATAATATAGCAGGAGACCTGAAACCTATGGGCGTGGAGAACTGGATAGATATTGCTCAAGAGAAGAGTGGAGGCATGTTGTCCAGTCGGCTAAAACCCACGAAGGGGTTGTAACGCCACAGAGCAAGAAAGTAACGCATTTTTCTAGTACACAGATAACATTATCATCATAGAAGTCCTTCTTCTTTGTGTGCCGTGCTTGATTTCAAGCGTTGGCTATCGTCGTATTAACAAGCTGATGAAATGTTTCTCGGTCGGTAGCTATATGAAACAACGCCTCGAACGTTCGACCTGTCCATTGTCTAATATTACGCAGCCAGGACAATTGTTTTCTTGCAACCCAACGTTTTCCCTCGATTTTGCCCTGAATGATTAAACGGAGTAAGTAATGTTTAGGTCCTCTGATTATCTGACCGAAGTAACGAACCTTTCTAATTTTTATGACGTTGATCAATTCTCGCTCTTTATGCATGGTCTGCAGCACACGCTCGTTGGATATGTGTGCTGTCCATGGGATTCTGATCATGCGACGGTAACACCACAACTCAAACGCTTCTAATTTGTTGAGATTCTTCACTTTTGTTGTCCAAGTTTCACATCCATAGAACAAAACGGACCAGACGTAGCACTTCAATACTCTTAGACGTGTGGTCAATGAAAGACTTCTACTGCACAATACAGAACGCCAGCTAATAAAGCTTTTTCGTGCAAGTTCTATTCTGGTCGAAATTTCCTCATATTTAACCCTGCAGTCAATCCAGCTACTCAGATATCTAAATGTTCCACCCTTTCCAGAATTTTGTTATCTAATTTTAGTACTGAGTCTTCGATATTAATTTTTCCGACCACTATCCATTTTGTTTTTTTTGCGTTGATTGTTAAGCCCGTTACAATGCATTCGTTGTTTACAGCGTTCAACAGGGTTTGAAGGTCTTCCAGCCTCTCTGCCATTATGGCGGTATCATCTGCGTATCTGATGTTATTAATGATTTCACCACTGATTTTAACACCTTCACGACGATTATTTAACGTTTAATCAAAAATTGGTTCGGTGTAGGCATTAAACAATGTCGGTGACATAACACATCCCTGTCTGACACCACGCTTAATAGAAACTTTAGCTGAAACTTCTTGGTCTAACTTAATACAAGCGGTCTGATTGTAATAAAGATTGTTGAGCAATCTAATGTCGTACGTGTCCAGACCAACTAAGTCCAAGCATTGAAATAGTAATGTATGTGGTACTCTATAAAAGGTTTCTTCGAAATCTATAAAGCATACGTAGATATTCTTCCTAAACTCAATGCTCTTTTGTAAGAGTATTCGCATGCAAAAAAGAGCTTCCGAGTACCCATACCGTTTCGGAAACCAAACTGTCCGTCACCAGTTATCCCCCCACAAAGATTGTATATGCGAGAATGCAGTATTTTCATAAAAATTTTAAGCATGGGACTCATTAAACAGAAGTCCTTAGAAGAATGGAAAAACAGAGTGCGTGATTTTAAACATAGATAAAATACAAAAGCTGGAATTTCTAGGTCTTGTTATTGTTAATATTATTAACTGCTTTAGTTCATTTTACAAAAAACAATTTAGTGCAAAATAGTTACCACAACGAAATAATCTTGGTTTTAAAATCTGAGAACTTTATTTATTATAACAACCACAGACTTTTCCGAACGTCAGTTCCGTAGAACGTATAACCCCTAAAGGAGAAAGCAAAGTTTTTTTTGCAATTTTCGGACACCTTTCACTATGCGACTTTTTGGTAAAATGCAAAATAGTTCTAGTCTGATTAAAGAAGTAGTAGCTCTTTTTATTTATATACTGACACCCTTAACAAAGCTACTATTGTGTGCTTCGCCAATTGCTTAAGTGAAAAACTCAACTCAAAAGTTGAAACTTACGTGCAATTTGGTAGTCTCTTGAACACTTCTCGAGTAAGTTAACAACGGGAAGAAATCGATACATTAAACATCAAACAAGACCAGAAACAAGGATAGCTCCATTTGTATACATACCTATTTTTAAATATAAAATATGCGATACATACAATGCAAGTCGTGGATAAAGACAAGAGCATACTTCTCTTCTCAAAATCTTTTGGAAACGCCTCAATTACTTTTCAGGTTGAAATTTACGCCATAGATATCAAGTCATACGAGTCCCACAGCACCAATAGCTAAAAGAAGAAGTCTACATTCTTTCAGACATCGAAAGAGCTTTCAGACATCGATGTGAGTCGAAGTAGATTTGGGACTGTAAATCGGCTCTTAAGAAACAAGCAGCAAACAAAAAGGTGATCTTGATTTGATTGTCAAATCATAAAGACGTTAGGGGTAATGATGATGCCAATATGTTGACAAAACACGAAGCAAACCCATCCTTCTCGGTCCCGTAACCTTTTCGTGATTTAACTAAAAATTAAGCCAAAAGGAATAATTCAGTGACTGAAAAGTGACGATCTACTTAGTACGTCAGGATTAAAGCTAAAGAGTTTCAAAAATCGTCGCCTAACGTCACAGTTCCTTCTTCAAATGAGCAATAAAGAAATTAAATTAAAAGACAGAAATTAGAAAAAATATACATTTAAGTAAATGGTAAAGCCCTGTAATATCTTCCAGTAAAGTCAATACGAACATTCAGTAACATAATATATGAGCTTATGAGTACACAACTTTTGAGTTGCCAGTAGTAGCGGAGGTGACTTCTGAGAGATAAAGAAATACCTTGGTATTCAATCACAAATTAAACCTTTGATTTTTAATCTCACATTAATATTAACGTACCATATACCTACATAATATTTTACATATATAATGCTTATGTTTGATGATTTGCTGTTTTATTTGTGAACTTAGAAATTGGCGTTGAACGCTTTTGAGTAGTAGTATATTAGAATACTGAAGATGGTAAAGTCATATGACGAATTTTGAACAAAGGGCATTCACATTTATATTCGAAATATTTTATATTGATACTTCGAGCGAATCTATACGTTGATCCTTCGAGCCGGATTGAATAATCCACCTAAACACAACATAGTGATGGCATTATTATAATAACCAAAAAGAGTTCTCAAAAAGGTAGTCACAACTATCTCCCAATTATTTTCAAAATGAGCCTTATCAAAACATCCTTGATAAGAAAAAGAAAACTGAAAGACAGACCATGGCCCTGATTCTAATTCATTTCGACAGTCGCAATCTCATTTCGACACCGCCATGACAGCCGCAGAGTATAGCGATTCTTATTCATTTCGATATTAGTTACAACTGGGGATATTAATCTTATCATGTTGGCACTGCTCAGAATTTGGGTTGGCGCTCCTGTTTATTGGAATTTGTTGATAGTCTGGGAAAATTATCGAAAAAATGCCATTTTTGGGAAAAATTATTTACCAGCTATTTTATTGCTAAAATCGAATCTTAAGATTGCATATATTAGTAATAATATGGGGTATGACAAGTCCGCAGAAAGTGTGTTATTTTATTTATAAACAAATTAGCACTCCTAAATCTTCTCTTTTTTTCAATTAGTGCATGCTCTGTAACTCCTAAGATTTTTCCTTTGAGCCAAAAACACTTAAATAAAAATTCACCTTAATTTAGTTCTGCACAAAGTTATTTTTTTTCCGATTTCCTTCAACAAAAATTTTACTCAGAAAATCCGAGGTTTCCCAAAAAATCTGCAATTTTCAATTAAAATTTTAGGGAAGTACCTAATAATTAAATAATTGATGACATGAAAGATTTATTATAGTAGATTATACAGAGGGGCTAAATTATGGAATAAATTCATTTCTTTGAAACGGACGATTTTGGAGCAAAATCCCGATAGAGGTCGATTTTTATTTTTAAATTACAATTTTTTGGCATATATTTCATACTAGTGACGTCATCCATCTGAGCGTGATGACGTAATCGATAATTTTGTTAATGGGAATAGGGGTCGTGTGGTAGGTCATTTGAAAGGCATTCAATTCTCTATTCAGTAATATAAACATTAATATCATTAGGTATTTATACAGGGTTGCCAAAAAATAATTTTTGAATTAAACTAATTGGCGCAAAAAGAAGAATGTATGTAATTTATTTAACTCAAAATACATTGTACTGCTGTCAGTAAATAGAAAAAAAGGTTTATTTCACAAATAAACATTTCTTTTCGCTTAAATTAAATCACAAACAGCCTCCCTCCTACCTATTGGCAGTTTGAACATTTAATTTAGGCTAAAAGCAATGTTTATTTTCAAAATAAACATTTTTTTCTATTTTCTGACAGCAATAGAATGTATTTTGAGTTAAATAAATTACATAGATTGTTCTTCTTGCGTCAATTAATTTAATTCAAAAATTTTTTTGGCCTCCCTGTATAAATAATGATATTAATGTTTATAATACTGAATAGAGAATTGAACGCCTTTGTAAATGAGCTACAACACGAACCCCTATTCCTATTTAAAAAATAATCGATTATGTCATCACGCTCGGATGGATGACGTCACTAGTTTGAAATATATGCCAAGAAATTTAATTTAAAAATAAAAATCGACCTGTTTCGGGATTTTTCTCTAAAATCGTCCATTTTAGAGAAAATGAATTTATTCCATAATTTAGCCCCTCTCTGTATATCAGGAGAACGGCGACAATCTAACCAATAGTTTAGCAATAATTAAAATGTTAATTAAAAAATTTCGGTCGAAATAATAACCAGCAAGATTATAATACACCAGAATAACTATGATTTTCGTATAAAAAAGCACTATACCTATTCAACGTACCTTACAGGATTGAAATTGGACCATTTGAGCGGTCTCAAGAATGTTACAAAGAAACAATTTCTTGACTTATAAACAAATAGAACCCCTCAGAAAATATTAGATTAAATTAAATTAAGTTAACACTGTTGAAAAGGGCACGGCTTCTGTGTCCTTTTCGAAGAAAAACAAATATAATTGCGAGGACCGATTCCAGGTATATCCGGTCAAATTTGACCGGCATTTGCGACAGAGTTATAAACAACAGGATTTTAATCTTTGAACCATTATATATCTTTTAATTCCGGTCCTCTTTGTACATACAAATTTTCATATCTTCAAGACACTCATAACAAAAAAGATTTATGTCACTGTCACCAAATTATTTAATTATTGATAAATAATTACTTCCCTCAAATTTTAGTTGAAAATTAAAGATTTTGTTTGGAAAACCCGAATTTTCCGAGGAAAATTTCCGTCGAAGGAAATTGGAATAAATTATCAATGTGCAGAATTAAATTACTGTCGATTTTTATGTGAGTGTTTTGGTTTAAAGTTAAAATTTTCGGAGTTATAGAGCAATAATAAAAAAAAAAGATTTCGGAGCGCTAATTTGTTTATAAACAAAATAGCACACTTTCTGTGGACTTTGCACAGCTATATTACTAATATAGGAAATCTTAAGATTTGATTTCAGCATGTCCAGCAATAAAATAGCTGGTAATTAATTTTCCTTGTTTTTTACTAATTTTCCCAGATTATTACCTTACATCTTTCATTGAGTTGATGATTCATGTTGTGGATATTCTCAATTATTATATTTCTAATTTAATACTATTCTATCTAATTCCTCAAAACAAGCAAATTTCAATTAAACCCAGCTATATTATAATACCTTTTGATTTAGTTTTCCTTGCAAGAAATAAACAAAACATATCTAAACTAAACCTAACCTCGCTTTTGGCCATTCATTCATCTCCGTCAATCTCCGTGTCAAATAATTTCGACAGTCGAAATTATAATATCAACACCCTTTTTAAAGTCGCTATTAATTTCGATAGTCGCTATTTCATGACGTCACTTCGTTAGTTCAACTAAAATCCACAAGGCTCGCACAATCGCATTTCAACCGTCGCCATATTGAAAGCGACTTGTTTTTGGTCGAAATTTGATTTAGAATCAGGGCCCATCTTAATAAAAAATAGATAGGCAGAATGAATTTTAAAAGTAAAGGAAAAGTTCAGTTTTGATGAAACGATAACTGCAAATATATTCTACACATTCACAACATCCCCGTTTCCATAAAAAATATTGGACTTATAAGTAAACACTAATAAAAAACAAAAACGGGACAGTTGTTTAGGCATTTTTAGAAAAAAATTGGCATAATATTTATTACACCCCTTTGGAATAGTATGTTCGAACGCTCGTGGTAGGTCGTGGTAAGAGAACTATATGAGATGACGAGAAGTGCCCGTAACACGAAATGCTCTCTCTAATATTATTATACATACATTCTCGGGCTAATATGCAATGCAGTACATTTATTACATTAGTAGGCTGTGTGTCTGGATTGCCCCACATATATGCAGGGGTTTGGTGGTTACAGATAACTCGGAAGCTATGGAGGGGTAGAAAGGCAGCCCTTCTGTATAACTCTACATTCCCCCCTCTTGATCCCGCAATTCCACGAGTCTCGATCATAATATGCGTGTCTTCGTTTCATCATGCTAAGTAGATGGATGAAAAAATGTTGCACATATTTGTTGGTATTATTTTAAGTTCGTCCCATTATCCATTTTTTAAATAATATAAAATAATGAAAAATTTCAAAACTACGAATTTTTTTGATATTATCTAATCTTATAAGAGCCTAATGCGAGAAGTCACGCATGTTCTGGACATTTGTCGATATGTAAACATTAAAAAATGACGTTTAATAAACGTTATTTTATTTTTTCACATCTTCTTTATAGCAACTTCAGAATAACTGAATCGATTTTGCTAATTTCGATTTTGAAACATTTGTAGAAATCCAAGAAAGGTTTAAAAGGTGATGAAATTGTAAAGAAAATACTAAAACCAACAATGTCATTTTTATAAACAGTTATATTAAACTCCTTCAAATTGACGTCATTAAAAACTGCAGCTATTTTCGCCTCCATTTATGTTTTACGTTGCCTGCGAATGACTTCGAATCCCTGCCAGTGAGAACTTTTTTTAATTTTGAAATCCCTAACTTTTTATCCGTTATTATTTTAAATCTTATAAATGTTTAAAAAATCAATCAAATTAAAATGAAGGAAGTGACCAGTGTATACCTTCCACATTTACTTCATATTTACCATCACCAACACACCACTAATAACCCTAGGGGATGATGAGGTTAAAAAAAGTTGGGAAATAAAATTAGAACACGCAGGTATACCGTTTACAGAATAGTTTTGCAGGATTTTCATCCAGCTAAAACCAAGTTATCGGCAAAACTGGGACAACATTAAGAGTGCAAAAATATTTATTTTATACAATATAATATAATGAAATAAAAAGAAAATCAAGTCCATTCACTCACGGCAAAATATTGCAAAACCTCCAAATTTTAAAGAACCGCTTAGATTAACATGAAATTTGGCATACACATAGCAAACATGTCAAAGAAAAAAGTGATATTATGCTGATGTGTGCTTTTCCCTAAAGGTGAGTTTCACCTCCCAACTATGAAACATGAACAATGAAAAAATGTACGTTGAAAGTAAGTCCGGAAATAAATAAACTGACTAATTCTTAGCAACTTTTATTCTATAGCGTTTTTTCACCAATTGAATACTTTTCGATGTTCATTTTTCAACAAAAGAAAACACGGTTTTTGACGATTTTTCGCAAATAACTCGAAGTATTTTATCGAAAAAAATATTCTTAGCCAAAATATAGCTTATAAAAAAGTGAAAGAAAAAACTGTGTATGTACGAGGTCTCTAGACCCAGCAGTAGCAGAGTGGTAGCTAATGAAAAATAGGTTCATACTCGTCAAAGTCCAAACCGAACATTTCAACGAGAAATAACCAAAAATGAAGCACTTTTTGGGGAAAACTCATCACGTCTTTTTTCAAATGTTTAAAAAAAGTTCTTTTTGTTTTTTAAAAAGTTTCTAGCATCCAAAGTAAGCAAATTACGCTCAAAATAAAGTTGGTGTCTTTTTTGGCAAAATTCTCGTGAAAATCACCCCCAAATGAAATTAATCATTACCGCTCATTTGTGAGCTCAAAGTGCTCATTTTTGAAAAGGCTTCAGATAAAAGGGCTTGAACGAGTCACTAATCACGAGTGTATTCAAATTTTGAACAGCCATATCTTAACCAATTTTTGTCTTACAGAAAAACAAAAAATCCAAAATATTCAGAAAAGCAAAACCTACATTTATTTGCTCTTTCGACATTTTTGGTACACTAATAATACACTAATAAAGTTATTTTGAAAAAAAAAACATTTTTTTCAAAATTAAAAATTTTAAAAATATGCTTAAAACCAAATGTTCTAAAAAATAAGCTCTTTTAGACGGAGAGCTAGAGCCGAAAAATCATCGTCATAAGTAATATGAAGTTTTTCCTGTGAAATGTGTCCATTGTATATTGACAATTATGACCCCTTTCAGGATGACACCTCAGTGGATACAGGAAGTAGCAATAAGGGATGAAAGGGGAAAGTTAGTGCAGTCATTAAAGGTTTTCACCTCCTATTTTGTTAAACCTGCATCGATTTGCATGAAAATTGGTGACTAGTTAGAGCATACCTCAAGAAACAAAACTGCCATTCTATTCCATGCACTGTAGATATCTACAGTCGCTTTCTGTCGATGGCAATTGTCATGAAAATATTTGAATTTTTAGTTTTAATTCAAATATTTTCTTGTTTTACTAAGTGTCACTTCAGCATCAATTAGAGTATAACCTAGCAAAACTAGAAAATAATTCAATTAAAGCTAAAAATTCAAATATTTTCATGACAATTGACATCGATAGAAGGCGACTGTAGATATCTACAGTGCACGGAATCCAGGCCCTGATTTGGTGCCACTTGCACTTTTACCCTGGTGGTGAATACCACCCCTTCCCGCGGGTGAAAACTATTTTATTAAAAATAACCCCACAAATCGATAGAGGGACAAATTTTAAGTAAAATTTGTTATATCATGTTATTAAAATAAATCAATACTGTTTGAGTTATTAAAGATCAAGGATTTGTCTATTTAAGAGCATATGCGTGAAGTTACGGATGATAAAAAGAACATGTTAATTAATTGTATGTTAGTAAAATATTATTTTTATATTATTTCGTTATTTAATTGAATATATATTTTTTTTTTTCATTAAAAATTGAATATGTCCAGAAACTGGGGTGTCCAATACTGGGTACATTTGACATATTCGAATACACTTTTGCTAAATTTGTAATATCGAAATAATATAAAAATAATATTTTAGTAACATACAATTAATTAACATTTTCTTTTTATCATCCGTAACTTCACGCATGTGCTCTTAAACAGACAAATCTTTGATCTTTAATAACTCAATGATATAACAAATTTTACTTATAATTTGTCCCTCTATCGATTTGTGGGGTTATTTTTAATAAAATCGTTTTCACCCCCGAGAAGGGGTGGTATCCACCCCAGGGTAAAAGTGAAAGTTGGCACTACATTATTTTTATTTCCTGAGGTATGTTCTAACTAGTCACCAAATTTTCATGCAAATCGATGGAGGTTTAACAAAATAGGAGGTGAAAACCTTTAAAGACTACACTAACTTTCCCCTTTCATCCCTTATTGCTACTTCCTGTATCCACTGAGGTGTCAGCCTGAAAGGGGTCATAATTATCAATATGCAATAGACACATTTCACATGCCAAACTCCATATTACTTATGACGATGATTTTTCGGCTCTAGCTCTTAGACTATTTGAATCGATGGAACTTACAGATCATATACATAAATAATACATAAGTAAAGCAATTTGTGAAGCGGTAACGATTAATTTAATTTGAGATGCTAATTAGGGAGTGATATCCCGATTTTTTTTACAAAAAAAAGAACCAACTTTATTTTGACTGTAACCTGCTTACTTGATGCTAGAAACTTTTTTAAAAAACAAAAATAAAGCTTTTTTTAAAACAGTTTAAAACAGCTGTGAGAAGTTGTATCCCAAAAAGTGCTTCATTTTTTCTCGAAAAGTATTAACTTAATAAAAAAACTGTGTATAATAAAAATTGCTTAGAATTAGTCAGTTTATCCAGTTCCGGACTTATCTTCAACGTATATTTTTCACCCCCGAGAAGGGAGGAAACTCACCTCCAAGGCAAAAGCACACATCGACACAATATCACTTTTTTTCTTTGACATGTTAGATACTTATGTGTATGTCAAATTGCATGTCAATCTAATCGGTTCTTTAAAACTTGGAGAAAAAACCGTGAGTAAATGGACTATAAAAATAATATTACAACAGATAAAATTCATATCCACAACGATCCCGAATAGAAGGAAAAAGAGGCAGAAATATAAATATTAAATATCTAAAACGATTTTATTCTTCATACAAAACAAGGCCATTTCTTATGATTATGTTTGACATTAGTTTTTATTTTTGCGTAATTCGCAGAAAACGGTTATGGTTATTGCTCTTCGCTTCCATGGGAGAATTCCTCGGAGCGTGGTAAGCTAACACAATTTATTAAAAATTATTTATATTAAACGTTATTAAAACGATCGGGTGATCGTTACGTAATGCCTTAAATGTGCAAATGTAAATACATAAATGAGCAAGACACATGAATAAAACATGCGACAATTGAAAATATTAAGAGTGGGAGTTCATTTGTCATATTTGCTATTTCCTTAATTCAGCCTTTTATGTTAATGACAAAGAGTTTGAACAAACCCAAGTGTCTTATAAATTAAGAAAGCTACATACGTATGTTTCATTTTAATAAAATGCCTCCTCGCCGGTCTTCGCTGATGTCGACTACGGATACGGAATACTCATTAATATTAATCATTCTTTCGTTTGTCCTCTTTAGAAAATGGGATGCTCGCAGAACGGCGGTATCTGATGTCTGATAAATAGCCTTTCCGGTTTGACATTAGGGAAACTACTTTTTTCGTTTCGTTATATGATATTTATTACCAATTATATACGGATTAACTTTTATATGTTTGTAGAAAATTGTCTTTTCTACAATACTTTGTTCAATAAATATACCAATTGTTGAAGATGAAAAGTCAAAAGCTTACAGGACGACTACATAAGACACCTATGCCAAAAAATAATAACGAAAAGAAGCAGAAACATGTATATCACAGAAAGTGACGAAGTCGAAGATGGCTGGACAAAAATTAGGTTTAATATCTTAGCCTCACCCAAGAAAGTTCTTGGTGAAAGAAACATTAATAAAAATAAATCGCTCCCAAGGCGAAGAACTCCATGGTCTTGTACAGAAGTGAAGGAAAAATGTAAAGAAAAGAAAAAAGCTTCCCTAAAATACGTGCCAACTAAGACACAAGAGGCATACGATAATTATTATAAGAGAATGAGAAACGAAACACTCACTCGGAAGAAGAATAAAAATGATCACTGGCAATGTTTTTTTAAAGAAATGAAACATTATTTTTATGGTCTGCAAAAGGAAATATGGAGCTTTATAAGACGGAGGTAAAGGAACTAATAGAACCAAAACACATAGAAAAAGCCATACTACCATACTCTGTATTAGAGTACAAAATGACACGTTTCATATAATTAATCTGCGACGCATTATTGGAATGTTTTCCTAGCGGCGCCGTTTGGTACTGTGTACCTCGGTTAACAGATTACTTGATTCGTTGTCGAAATTCTTTTCACTCATTTCATCGTTCCCCCTTAGAGGACAGTCTAACCCTACTCCGGTGTAAATATTTTAATATTTGCACCATCTCCTCGTTTCGTTCTGGTCCAATTCAGTCTTCTTGCGAAGCCTCTTTGAAAAGGAATAGATTCCGAAACATCAGGTGTCAGAGAATGGCAAGAAACTCGAATCGAATCAAAACGAAATGATTATTTTCTACATAGAAAAAGATGCATGCATTGACTATATAAAAAAGCTCTATGCAGAGGAAGAACAAATGACGCTAGAACAGGAAACACGAAACACCAGAAATTTCCACAACTGAAGACGTTAATATAAGTCTACAGGAAGTTCGAAAAACACTTGAAAAGCTGAGGAACAGAAAAGCTGCAGGTAAGGACGGAATACCAAATGAATTACTGAAATACTGTGGAGCAGCAATGACAGAACAATTAACAACATTAATTAACAAAATCATAAAACACCTATTCCCATGGGTTCCCTGGTTTCTTCATTTACAATTCTTTTCCGCCTCTAAATTCTCAGTGTTTGCCTACAATGACATCCATTTGCATTCCTTTTACTTTTCTTTTGTTTTTGTCTGTTACAACGTTTGATAGCCGTATAAAGTTGCGTCCTCACTGGTACAAATTTGTGACGAACCAGCTGGTATAACATGGTTTTACCAGAGTTTCAGTAAACTCTCTTTTTTGATATAATTTTGTACTTTTTGATATAATTCCGTTAAGACTTCCGTTTTGACTTTTCAATTTTTTTACTATTCTGGTGATAACTTCGTGGTTGCCTGTTCTTTCTCAATTAGATATTAGTATTTTTAAGTACCTTTATATTTATATCTCTTCTCTTTCATATATAGACGCAATACTATAGGCAGACGAGTTGTAGGTAAAACCTGGGTATTGAAACCAAAGGTAATCTTTTGCTTATACATATCAGTGATACGACCGACAGTTACTTATGGTTTAGTAACTTTAGTATTTTTGTGGAGAAAGACGGCTTTGCAATCTTGTGTGACCACTCTCACTACCCTACAAAGACAAGAGCTTCTAAATATAACAGGAGCCTTGAATAGTACAAGAACAGCTCCATTAGAGGCTCTAGAGGTCTCCCTCCACTGGAATTATATATTTCGGTGGTAGCCTTCATAACCATCCTTAGAGTCAAAGAAAACAATACTTAAATGCCGAATTATGTATTGAATAGCCACACAAACACTACTGGGACTAGAGGAATCCATCTTTATGATGACACCAGAACTAATCTTCACTGCTAAGATTAAAACAATTATACCATCTCTCTAAAGGGTAAAACGTCCCAAATATTAATCGGGACATAATAATATGGTCCACTGATGGATCTAAAACTGCCCATGGTACTGGATCAGGAGTCTTTCGGATCATGTAACTATAATAAATCTTACAGCCTAGGTCAACATACAACTAAGTTCCAGGCTGAAGCTTTTGCTTCTTATTCTTCTTGTGCCACTCCTATCGGAGATTGGAAATCATCAAGGCTACCCTGACCTTGTTTACAGCTGACCTAAAAATTTCATTAGTGGTGCAGCCAAACCACTCTCTCAAATTCCGCAACCATGACATTCTTCTACGGCCTGGGTTCCGTTTTCCTTCTATTTTCCCTTGCATTATATTTTGAAGTAATGCATATTTATGACCTCTCATCAGGTGACCCAAATACTCGAGTTTTCTTCGTTTTATCGTTAACAAAATTTCTGGGTCTCTTCCTGTCCTTCGTATTACTTCAAGGTTTGTGATTCTTTCAACCCAACTTATCTTTAGCATTCGACGGTAGCACCACATCTCGAAACTTTCAATATTTTTTATGTTGTTCTGTTTGAGAGTCAAGGCCTCTACACCGTATAATAGCGTGGTAAATACGTAACCTCTTAGCATTCTTAATCGTAGAGGGATGCTTATATCTTTATAGCAAGATATATATCTTTATATGAAGCTTTTGCTTGGTGGTCTGCATTAATGAAATCACTGATAAAGATAAGAGAATCAACATTTACACAGATAGCCAAGCGTCTATTCTGGCAGTAAACAACCCACTCATGAAATCATGAAACTGGTGAGAAACTGCAAAGATGGCAAATATGGCAACCTGGCAAAAGACAATAAAGTGTCTTTAATATGGGTGTCGGGTCATGAAGGGGTGCATAGAAACGAACGAGCAGATAATATGTTGGCAAAACAAGGCTCACGGGAAACTTTTGAAGGCCCAGATCCTTTCTGTGGCATCACTAAGATGCTACGAAAAACGAGGTTCAGAAATGGATGATAAGAAACCATCAAAATAAATGCAGAGCCTCTCAAGGACCAATCCAGAATAAAAAAATAATCAAGAATATTGATAAAAACTCTCGAAAAGTTTGATGAACGAGAGATCAAAACGGTAAAGGAGTTAATGTATTGGGTCTTACAGTTTTTTGTCATCATCAAGTACATATTTACAAATGATTATTGTTTCTAATCTTTTAAAAACTTTGTCTTTATAAACCTCGTGACCGACTTTATATGGATTTCATTGACCATATGCATTATCAATTATCGTGTTGACATCATTTTATTTCTCTATGTATGTTGTAAATTATATAAATTTTTAAAACAAACATACTTTTCTCTTGTACCGTTTTATTTCATAATTAACAAATATCATATTATCTTCCATGACAGCTGTATAAAAACTAGAACAAATATTCGGTTTGCTGGCGCTGGTTTGACTTAATTGTAATACTAGTTCAGGCTTTTGGCCAGACCATTCATTCAAATTTGCGTAGAGATCCATCAAATTCGTGCCATGATACATTAATTCCATATTTTATGCCGAATCATTGTATAAATGAAAAATTGTTTAGAGATGACGTTTATGTTTTTGCTTACATTTACGACTGCTTTTACATATACCCGTAAAACGTGATTTCGGCTTTTTGCACGGAGAAGGTATATAGCTTTTTCTTCTTTTCACACCATTTGAAATATTTTAACTATAAATATAGATGGACGTTAGACGTTAGAGGACGTCATTCCTGTATTATTCGAAATTGATATCTGCAATTTAGTCCAGTTAAGTTAGACAAAAAAAGGCTAATGTATGGCTTCTTCTCTAAGTGTCGTCTTCACTTCGAAGGCTGACAATCGTCAGAGCAATTTTTACTTTTGAAACTGTGGCTCTAAATAATTCCATTCCCATTCCCTATCTTTCCCTTGATTTTTCGTTGCATAATGACCTGGAGTATTAGATATTTATCTCATCTCATCACATGTCCCATATCTCAGTTATCTTCTCTTTATTGTTAGAATTACTCCTTATGCATACGTCTCATTACCTCCATGTTGGTTAATCTATCTACCAATGTATCTTCAGTACTCTTCGCTACATCCACATCTCGAATACCTCCAGTCTTCCCACGTCAATTTTCTGCACTGTCCACGTTTCCATCCC
The DNA here is from genome assembly GCF_917563875.1 of Diabrotica virgifera virgifera. NCBI lineage: Eukaryota > Metazoa > Arthropoda > Insecta > Coleoptera > Chrysomelidae > Diabrotica > Diabrotica virgifera. The sequence continues at coordinate 113,649,768 of NC_065449.1, forward strand.
ATAGTATAATAAGGATAGCACATAGTACCTCAGCAGTCGTATTTTTAACTCAAGGTTTCAGTCCCGACAGCAGAGAAGCCTCTTCATTCTTGTAAATGTGCTTCAGTGCTTCTGCCCTGTTCGATTCTGATTCGCATTTCTTGAGACCTTTCATTGTTTTCATTACTGGTTTTACCTAGGTATTTGAATTCTCCTACTCTTTCTATAGGCTGATTCTGTACATATACCTTACGAATGTCCTGAGTTGACTGTGTTATTGTTATTATCATATACCTATTTCGTCTTGCTTATGTTGAGCGATAGTCCATATTCTTTACTTACTGCGGTTAATTTATTAGGCGTATGTCTTCATGTGATTCCGCTAAAAGGATTGTGTCATCAGCGTATCTTAGGTTATTTATGATCATGCTATTAATTCTAATGCCTATCCATCCATGGTTCATCCATCGTTTTATTTAATATGTATTCCGAGTAAATGTATGTTAAATAATATTGGTGAAAGTATACACCCTTGTCGAACGCCTCTTTGGATTTCTATTTCTTCTGATGTTATGTCTTTTATTCTTACTACTGCTTTTTGGTCATAGTATAAGTTTGCAATTATTCTTATATCTCTGAGGTCTAATCTTCTTTCTCTAATGCTTTAATCAGTTGGTCATATCTAACCCTATCAAAAGCCTTATTACAGTCTATAAAATACACGTACAGTTCTTCTCTACAAGTACAGTTCACTCATATCTAGACACCTTTGCGACAGGACATTAAGTGCGAATAGTGCCCTCCCTTGTTTCTAGGCCATTACGGAATCCAAATTGTGAATCGCTGATGTCTGTATCTGGTTTCCTGTATATTCTATTATGAATCAATTTTAGCAGCATTTTCAGTGCGAGACTCTTATTTTACGATAGTCAGAGCAACTATGGGCATTATTCTTTTTTGAAAGGGTTACAAACGTTGATACCAGCCATTCATTTTGTATTATTCCAGTTGTATATACCATGTTGAGAATCAACATCACGATGTGATGTTGAGTTATCCATAAAGAAAGAAAAAGTATAATCTTTATTTTTCGAAGTGAACATGATTTCGGTTGGGCTAGCCAACTCAACGCCCAACACCACAAAGTTAATAAATCGGAGAAATCTCCTAGAGGTCTATTTATAGATTTATAGATTTAGATTTATAGATCATCATCATCATCATTCCTCAACCTCTCGCATTCACTGTTGGATATAGGTCTTCTCCATATTCTTCCATTGTTCTCTATCTTGTGCTTTCTGCATCCAATTTCCCACTGTTTTTCTCAAGTCATTCATCCATCTGTTTGGTGGTCTACCTCGGTGTCTTTTATTTTCTCTAGGTCTCCGTTCTATGAGTCTTTTGGTTCACCTATTATCATTTTTTAAACGTACTTTATGTCCAGCCCATCTCCATTTGGCTCCTTGTTATTCCCAACGTTGCTCTTTCCATTTTTCTCTGGGTTATTCTCAATTTATTTGCAGAATGTTTAGTCAAAGTTATGGTTTCGGAACCATATGTTAATACTGGCAGTATGCAAAAGCTTAACTTTGTCCTTCAAGCAAATCAGTAGCGTTACTTTTAAAATATGTCGCATCTTGCCAAATGCTGCCCATTCCAAGCCTATACGACGCTGGATCTCAGAAATTTAATTGACTTTTCCTGTTCTAATTTCATGCCCTAAATAGATATAGCTAAAAACCTGATATATATACGCAGATACGCAGATGACACCTTGTTACTGACAGGATCAATTGAACATCTTCAAGCATTACTGAACCGAATGGTGGCATTCTGCGCGATATATGGACTCAAACTCAACGCAAGAAAAACAAAGTTTATGGTTATTAATAAACAGGCAGCCATAAATAATAATAACTATAACGTAACAATCGGTAATGACCCAATTCAACGAGTAAGTAATCTTGTATATCTGGGTACTCATATTAATGAAAGCTGGAACCCTAGTACAGAAATAAAAAGTAGAATTGCCAAAGCAAGAACAAGTTTTATGAAATTTAAGAAAATTCTGTGCAGTCATGATCTAAATTTGGAACTTCGCATAAGAATGGTTCGATGTTATATATTCCCAGTACTACTTTACGGGGTTGAAGCATCGACCCTGACAGAATCGCTTTTAAAAAACCTAGAGGCATTTGAGATGTGGGTCTACCGCCGTATTCTGAAGATCAGTTGGGTAGAAAGAGTCACAAACGAAAGGGTTTTGCAACGTTTGAATAAAAGTTGCGAAGTAGTGAACACGGTTAAAAGGCGCAAATTGGAATACTTTGGTCATATAATGCGTCACCCAGAAAAATATGACATACTTCACCTTGTCATGCAAGGTAAAATAATGGGAAAAAGAAGTGTGGGCCGCCGTACAACTTCTTGGCTTAAAAACCTATGCCAATGGTTTGGGAAAACTAGCACTGAACTATTTCGTGCGGCTGTAAATAAGACAATGATTGTTAATATGCTGGGCAACATGAGAGCCAACGATCTACAAGCGGTCTCGGCACCTTAAGAAGAAGAAAAACCTGATGTAATTCGTGCCCAGCTACTCTGATAACATCACTTGGAACTGAATTGGTAATATATTTTGTTTTTTGAAAATTTATTCAGGCCTACTTGTTCCATACCCTGTTTTAGTTTTTCCATCATTTTGTGAGCTTCATTTAAACTCTCGGTTATAATGATAATGTCATCGGCAAACTCCAAGTGGCTCAAATATTCACCATCTACATTTATTCCCCATTTAGCCCTATCCAGTTATCATTTTAAAAATTGTCAGCTAAATACAAAGAAAATTATTAAAAATTGATAAAGTTATTTAAACTTTAAGCTCATTGGACACGATAGAATGTTGAGTCGAATGTTTGCGTTTTATAATTGTAGGAGTGTAGTAGTGCTTTCGCCTCTTTCAGAAAATTACCATTATCATATTATTGCAGGCTTTCTCTATTTGAATCGATAAGTACCAAATGCTCGTGCAATTTCTATAAAAACAGATCAAAATACGCGTAGAAGCGAAAAGGTCTAATTATTTGAATAACATGACAGTACGAATGCATTAGTTACGTAGCTCTGTTAATTAGTTGATTAATTCTATGATTAATCAATTGATTGGTTTGCCGGGTAGTAGTAATTAGTTTTAATTGAAATCCCAAGTCATTAACATGAGGCTAGTGTATATGCCTGATACGCCATTTTCGTGTCACGTGATATCGCCAGTCGATGCGGTCAAGTCGGCATTCGTCCGCCTCGCCTAGCTTGCTAGATTCAATACATCTAATTAAATTTATATAATCGTAGTTCTATTCATTCGGTAATGTTATACTACTATGCCAGTCACCAGTCACTGCTGTTCGTCGATTCGTTTACTACTATGTATTTGCATTATATGTTCGATATTCATTTGTTTTCTATAGACGTTAAATATACAGTTGGTCCTGGAGTAGAGAGAGGTTTACTTAAATGGTAAAAGCTGGCAGCCACTTATAAGCGAACGTTTCGGTTGACGCAATTATGTACTGAATAGAGATAAAGAGATAAAAATTTAACCCTTAACCACTGACATGCGGTATGCCATACAGCTCAAAAATATACAGGGTGTTTGGTAAAGAATGGGCCATAGCTTAACCTCAGGTTCCTGAGGTTAAAATAGGCCGATTTAAGCTAACTTACCTTAGTACAAAGTTTATAATAACCGAGATACAGGGTGTCAAAGTTAAACTTTTTTTTTTATTTATTATTGAATATTTCCGGACATGTATGAGATAACAACATGAAATTTGGTATGTGGGGGATTTTTGGGCCGAGAAAACTAAATTCCCTACCAAAAATTATGTGTTGCCCAGAGGGCGCCACACACGCCTTTCAGCACTCATTTATTACGTTCAATTTTTTTTATCCCTCACTCTGTATAATTTTGACATTAAAATTTTTATTTTCCTATTAGTTTTACTTAAAAAAGGTATACTTCTTTCATCTCCCTAAACTCAACCGTTTTCGAGATAAACGCATTTTAAATCTGCGATACACCATCATTTTTAGCATAATATCATTGTAGTTAAACCTGAAAAATAACTTGAACCATAAAATTATCCAAAAATGTATCGCAAATTTCTTCAAATGGAATTTGCGATGCAATGACATAAATTTGAGAACTGGCACAACTATTATGGTTTTAAGTTATTTTTCGGGTGGAACTACAATGATATTATGCTAAAAATGATGGTGTATCGCAGATTTAAAATGCGTTTATCTCGAAAACAGTTGAGTTTAGGGAGATGAAAGAAGTATACCTTTTTTAAGTAAAACTAATAGGAGAATAAAAATATTAATGTCAAAAATTATACAGAGTGAGGGATAAACAAAATTGAACGTAATAAATGAGTGCTGAAAGGCGTATGTGGCCCCCTCTGGGCAATACATAATTTTTGGTAGGGAATTTAGTTTTGTCGACTCAAAAAACCCCCACATACCAAATTTCATGTTGTTATCTCATGCCTGTCAGGAAAGATTCAATAATAAATAAAAAAAAAGTTTAACTTCGACACCCTGTATCTCGGTTATTATAAACTTTGTACTAAGGTAAGTTAGCTTAAATCGGCCTCTTTTAACGTCAGGAACCTGAGGTTAAGCTATGGCCCATTCTTTACCAAACACCCTGTATTTTGTTGTAAAACTTGTTTTTATAAAAGATTCCTAGAACACCATCGGTGTACCTTCAAGTGGTGTGTAATTATTGTACCTGCTCCCAACTTTTGCAGTTTTAATTACCATTCCTATATCAATATCTGTTAAAACAAATTAAAACATTAGTTAAAAATACAATGAAAGAAGAACGACTTAGGTATGTTATCTGCAGAAAAGCATTTTGTAAATGATATTGATAATTTTAATAATAAAGTCATTGAAAACTTTGCAACCCAAAAAAAACAAGAAGGATGTATCGTAAACTTTAAAAGTGGTATTGACACAACTTTGTGCATGTGTGTAAATAATGAAATAGTATTATGTATTTTTACAATTTTGTAAATAGAGACTAAATCGTAATACAAGCTAAGTAATATTGGCAGTAAATAATGGTTGTAAGTTGAGAGTTTTTTATTGTTAAGAGGAAACAGTAGCGATCAACAGGTAACGAAAACGCGTTCCAAGATTGCGGCTGTAATTTTGAATATTTTTTCGAGATATTTGGCACACGTATTCGTAATAAATATAAGAAAGAATGGACAGAGCCCAATTTGAAAAATATATTAATATGTGGAAATTACTCCGTAATTAATAGTATGGTTTAGTCTTTGAGCTACGTTGACGTAAAGTTTGCTTGCGGTATCACGTACCGCATGTCAATGTTTACGTTTCTACAGTTAAAAGCAGTCCTTTCAATATTATTTCTCTATTAGTATGGCAGCAAGTTCATCCAGTTGTTCTACTTTCAAGTGCTCTCAATATTATTTTACTTTTTTCTTAGTTACCAATACTAGTTTTTTGTACATAATTCAGTTTATAAAGAAGTTTGTACGAACCTCCACCATTTTTTAAATATTATGAATACGTTCATAATTTTCTTGAAAAATTAAAATTTATTTTATTTGGAGCAGTGTTTTATTCTACAGCAGTGTGAAGAATCATTCCGTAGTTCTTCTTCTTGTTCTTTATTGTCACTCCATCTTTTGCGCGGCCGGCCGATACTTCTTCTGCCGATTGGTGATTTATCTCGTGCTATTTTGACCACACGTGTCTCCCCCATTCTTCTTATCGATGGCTTAGTGTGAAAACCTCGTATCTCATTTTACAGAAAACTTTACAAGAGGGACTTTCAACTGAATTTCTGTATAGTCTAACCTAAGAACAAAAAACTATTTTTAGATATTTTTGATTCTGAACACATTAAGATCGTTATAATGCACATCAATTTTTCACACAGGCGAGAGTATGCAGAAATTCAGTTTAAAGACTCTTCTGTAAAATTTTCTGTAAACTGAGATACGATGTTTTCATACTAAGCCATCGTTATGTGGTTATTCCATTCTTTTTTCTATTTAGTGTACAGCTGGTTCCAAAAAAAACTGGCAAGCTGAAAATTTGTTCATAGCTTAAGGGTGTCTAGTCGGACAAACTTTGATATATGGGAATACTGGAACAGGGGAAGTTTTAATTGTGGAACAGGTTAAAAATTTGGAACGGTCAGACCACGAAAACGGCACATGTATTTTGTCTGACAGAACAGACTTAAACTCTCCGAACAGAGATTAAACTCTCATGCAAAAATCAGGATGCTATTTATCACCAAATGGGCGTTTTAATGAGTGGAACATGTAGAATATGTCAAATCACAGGAATTATGACAGGTAATAAATAGCAGTCTGATTTTTGCATGAGAGTTTAATCTCTGTTCGGAGAGTTTAAGTCTATTCTGTCGGACAAAATAAATGTGCCGTTTTCGTGGTCTGATCGTTCCAAATTTTTAACTTGTTCCAAAATTAAAACTGCTCCTGTTCCAGTGTTCCCATATATCAAAGTTTATCCGACTAGACACCCTTAAGCTATCAACAAATTTTCAGCTTGCTATTAATCAATTTTTTTTTTCATACGCGGGATCCAGACCTATTATTCTCTTCAACCGCAAAACATTGCTGTTTGTTTGTTTATTTTATTATTTGTCTGTCATAATAAATATAATATAATGTCAGACCAATCATACACTGCTCAAAATAATCAAATCTTACTAAGAGTCGTATCAGTTTTTTTAGGAACCAGCTGTACATTCGTTTATACACTGTACATTGTCTTCTACTTGTACTTATACATTGTCTTCTAATGTCTTCACTACTCTTTCGATCTCTCAGCGTAGTTCCTGTAATTCTTCTCAGTACTCGCATCTCTGCTGTTTCAAGTAGTGTTGTGGCTGTATCGGGTGTTGTTTGCTGTATGGGGCTGTATCTGATGCATATGTCATTATTGGTCGTACACTGGCTTTATAAAATATTGACGTCATCTCAGTGTTAATATGTCGGTTTCGCCTTATAGTGTTATTAAGGCATCCTGCCAGTCTATTTGCTTTTTGTACTTGATTTCTAACTTCTTTGTCCAGGTCTCCGTAACTTGACAATGTAATTCCAAGGTATTTTACTTCCATTACCTGTTCAATACTAATACCATCAATTTCTATTTTACATCTGATTGGTTCTTTACTGATTACTATTATTTTAGTTTTCTGAGATGAAATTGTCATATTGAATTATTTTGTTCTTATGTTAAATCTGTGGACTAATCTTTGCAGACTATCTTCATCTTGGGCTATCAATATTGCGTCGTCTGCGTAGCACAGTATTTTTACTTCTTTATTTCCCATTCTGTATCCTCTTCCTTTGTTGACGTTTTTGATGATTTCATCCATGATTAAAAATTGAAGAGCATAGGACTCAATGAGTGTCCCTGTCTTATTCCGCTGCCTATATCTATAGGTTATGTAAGCTGTCCATCTATTCTGACTTCCATTTTGTTGTTTTGGTAGATGTTTTCATTAGTTTTTATGATATCTAGGGGGACTTCTCTATTATACAGAAGATGGATGACATCTTTGAGTTCTTACTCTGTCAAATGCTTTCTTCAAGTCAATCAGACATAGAAATGCTGGTCTATTATACTCTAGTGATTTCTCAAGTAATTTGATTTATGACGAATATTGCACATGTACACGATCTTCCAGTACGAAAGCCCTCTTGTTCATCTGATAAACCTATGCTCTGATTCATTAGGTCTTGTAAAATTTTAGTTGCAAGTTTTAGGGTAGTATTTAACAAGTGGATACCTCTGCAGTTTCCTGGCCGCTTTTATCTCCTTTTTTGAATAGTAGAATTAGTTCGATCGTTCTCCATTCTTCCGGTATTTTATTGTGTTTTATAATTTTGTTAATTAATGTTGTTAATTGTTGCTGTCATTGCTGCTCCAGAATATTTCAGTAATTCGTTTGGTATTCCATCCTTACCTGCAGCTTTTCAAGTGTTTTTCGAACTTCCTGTGTGCTTATATTAACATCTTCATTTGTGGTAATTTCTGCTATTTCCGGTTCTAGCATCATTTGTTCTTCCTCTGCATAGAGCTTTTTTAGATAGTCAATCCATGTATCCTTTTCTATGTGTTTTCGTTCTATTAGTTCCTTTACCTCCGTTCTTTGACCTCTTATAAAGCGCCACACTGGACAGAGCACTTCCATCGATTTCTATTATTGGCATAACCGTTTTCCCACTGTATTCATACATATCCATTTTATATGAATATACCCTAACCACCTTTTCTGAGACTTGTTTTCTCTTTTTATGTATCTTTGTCTTTACTCTGTGGCTGTACGAGCTTGATCTTCAGGCTACTCTACCTCTCTACGAGCACATCCGATGTGGCGCGTGCCCGACCCAACATCATTTTATTTTTGTGACTTTTTCTATTCTAAACCTTGACTAAAATAATGGATCAAGCCTATTTTATAATAATTCTTCTAGTTCTCTACAAAGTTCTTTCATCCATTCTTCTTTCTCATTTCTTATTAGTCTTGTAATAGTTTTATGTGTTTCCCTGTATCTAGTTTTATCTCTATTTTTATGTAGTCTTCTTTTGTTCATGAATAATAAAATTTCCATTCAGTTCAAGTCATCCAAGAATTTTTCATGTTTTCAGTCGTGTTAAAGTTTGTTTGTCTGTGTTTCTTGTATACTGCTCCACTGTTAATGTACTGTATTCTGTAGGTTGCTACCTTCTTGAGTATTTCATCATTTTCAAGTAAGGCTAAGTGTACGTTGTTATCCACTCAGAGACGGCTTTACCTATTGTGCAGGGTGTGCAGTGCACATGGGCGCCGGGATGTTGGGGGCGCCGAACGCCAAAGAGCGGGTCCTTTACTTTGTTTCAACATAAAATATGCTTTAAAACGATTAATGAAAAATTACATTGGCACTTAAGCGCAATTTATTAATTGCCGCCCGCCTAAAACGCATAGCTAAATTATTAGAAATTGTCAATTTCTTTTCAATTGTACAAGAAATTTATGTTTTTTTCTGCGTCAACAGCAAGCTGGCAAATACTTGCTAAAGAAGTGCCAACTTTAAGTCTAAAACCACTCTCAAATACTCGATGGGAGAGCAGGGTTGAAGCAGTAAAAGCTCTCCGTTTTAATCTAGGAAAAGTGTATGATGCCTTGTTTAGTCAAGTCAAGAAATATGGCAAATTCAATACTGGCAAAAATTAATTTATTTAAATTCATCTCCTCTTTGCTTATTTGGTTTGATTTTTTAAGCAAGATAAAAAATATAGTTAGCAAAGCTCTTCAAAAGTCAGATGTCGTATTGTCAGAAGCCTTAAAACTTACGGATCCTGCAAAAATAAGTCTGAATTACGCAATGAGTATGCTTTTGTGAAGTTATTAATACTGCGAAAACTGTAGCAGAAGAAGTCGAGGCAATAGCAGAATGTTTCACGCCTGCCATCCCTCGTGCTCTTTTGTCAAATTTTGTCTGTTCGAAACCTGTCAAATTTCCTCAACCAATTTTCAACCTTACCTGCTTACCTCATAGATAAAAAAGTTCATTTTTAATAAAATATTTGTAACAGATTTGGGTAGGTTGTTCTGACGCTGTGAATACATTTGGCTCCCGACATCATTTAATATTACACTATTTGCATCTGGATTTTTGTTTACATTATAAGCGTACCTAATACCTATGTACTAGTACTAGGTAGGTACCTATTCGACTATTCCATTTTGACGCGCGTCTACCAAAGGGCGCCAGGGCATCGACTGCACACGGGCGCTACATGGGCTAGAGCCGCCTCTGTATCCACTGGGTTGTGGTCAGATCTATGTTCCCTCAGCATCCATCAAGTGAATTAAAATCGAAAATAAATTAACCAAAACTTGTTTAGTAAACAATTTTTAAAACCATAAGAAATTTACGAGTGTACAAAAGTAAAATGATATCCGTATCTGTAGCAGTGCAGCATGTATATCTGACGCCGTCCATCAATTTCCCAACATCCATATCATAATACCCATACGATTGGTGAATTTGGTACAAGTGGTATCGTGTATATAGCGCATGTACACACAGTAAATCATTTTTCAGAATGATGAAAGGAATTATAAAATACCCTTTCCATAACAATCGAAGCAATAAATCATGGGGAAAATGGGACGGCACATTTTAAAAGGTCTTTATATTTTTTCATGTTTGCGAGCATTTCGTTGCGCCGTGAAATAAAAACGTACACTGCATACTTTTTTGTATCGATTTTATATTATTAAAAAAGGAATAAAACATTTAAAAAATCGCGCATCCGATACAGAACACATTCGTTGAAATAAATTTACGGCGCATTATTTCCTCTCTCGGGTTTTGCTCTTTTTAAAATTAGCTCAAACTGTGTGTATAGAAATGGAATTTAATAATAAATTAAACTCATATGTCATGTTCTATATGAAATTTTATCTGGGCGAAGAATAATTACTGGGAATTTGAGTAGATATGAAAAAGAAAAACAGTTGTAAATATAAGCAAAAATGTAAACGTCACCCAGAAATAATTTTTCATTTATAAAGTGATTCAGCAGAAACACGCGGAATTAAATTAGAATACAGTTAATTCGTTATATTTAGAATTGGTAATTAGCTTAGATAGCATTAAACACAAACTTTAAAAAGCGTCTACTTAAAAACATTAAAAATCAGTGATAATGGTGAAAGCAAATAAATGGCCATCCTGATGATCGTCATCTCATAACATGCGAAATATTATAAAAACCTACTACAAAAATCTGTAGATTTTTTATTTTATGGCTACGATTTTATGTTAATTAAAAGCAACAGTCATGGGGCGATCAGGTCCCAGTGAACTCCCCGTCAAGTCAAGGGCTAACTCATTGAGACAGACAGTTTAGAATTAATCCCAGAAGCACAATTCGGATTCAGAGCTCAACATTCCAGCGAACTACAAGTACTCAGACTGACAGAATGCATAGCAGCTAGATTCAATGGCAAGAAATACACAGGAGAAGCCTTCTTGGATGTAAGCAAAGCCTTCGACAAGGTATGGCATGAAGTACTGACATAAAAAATGAGAAATTACGGATACAGCGGAACCATGACAAAGCTCCTCTCCTCGTACCTAAGCGACTGGAGGTTCAGGGTCCACATAGGACCAGTTATATCTGAACACGGAATCCCGGAAGCTGAAGTACCACAGGAAGTAGTCGTATTACCCCCTGCATAGCAATTACATGCAGAAGACGTTCCAAAAACACCCAGACGACAATTCAATCGCAGGGAAACACAGGAATCTGGATATAGCTGCAAGAAATCTACAGACGCCACTGAATACGATAGAAGAACAAAGTGCCCATAGGAAAATAGCAAGAAATCCAGAAAAGGCCCAAGCGGTTATCTATAAAAAGAAAAGATTTAACCTAGAAGAACAGCTAACAGTACAAGACAGACCCATCGAATGGCAACACGTAGCTAAATACCTAGGAGTCACAATCGACCAAGGTCTAACTTTCACATCACATGTTAACGAGACAGTCCAGAAAACAGCAACGACCACAGCGCAACAGTAAGAGGACTCGCAGGAAGTAGAAGCAAATTAGCTATGAAAACAAAATTAAAACTGATAAACAGCATCATACTACCAATGACTACATATGTATCACTTGCATGGGGACACACAAGTCATGGCAACAAAAAGAAGATTCAAGCAGCACACAACAACTGTCTTAGAAAACGTGCCTGGTACGTCGCTAAACGGTTCCTATTCAGAGACCTAAAACAAATGGTACTGGTTATGATGGAGGAAAAAGCTAGAACAAAATTCGCTGAGCTCGAAGACCACCCAAACCGTATCTTGCGAGAGATATTAAGATAAGATGTATACAATGTACCATAGATGGAAGCACAGAAGACCCAGACAGCAAATATTAGTAAACATTTAAGTCCAGATATTCATAGCTCTATTAAAAGGAGACAACGCGCTCAATTTGGCATCGCAGTGTGTTTGCTAATATTGATTTATACAAAAATAAAAATTTAACTTCATAACTACTTTATTAGTACTTTATCAGTATCTAAAGGGTAAAATTTTATCTGGGCGAATTAAATTAGAATACAGTTAATTCGTTATATTTAGAATTGGTAATTACATAGCTTAGATAGCATTAAACACAAACTTTAAAAAGCGTCTACTTAAAAACATTAAAAATCAGTGATAATGGTGAAAGCAAATAAATGGCCATCCTGATGATCGTCATCTCATAACATGCGAACTATTATAAAAACCTACTACAAAAACCTGTAGATTTTTTATTTTATGGCTACGATTTTATGTTAATTAAAATCAACAGTCATGGGGCGATCAGGTCCCAGTGAACTCCCCGTCAAGTCAAGGGCTAACTCATTGAGACAGACAGTTTAGAATTAATCCCAGAAGCACAATTCGGATTCAGAGCTCAACATTCCAGCGAACTACAAGCACTCAGACTTACAGAATACATAGCAGCTGGATTCAATGGCAAGAAATATACAGGAGAAGCCTTCCTGGATGTAAGCAAAGCCTTCGACAAGGTATGGCATGAAATACTGACATAAAAAATGAGAGATTATGGATACAGCGGTACCATGACAAAACTCATCTTCCCGTATCTAAGCGACTGGAGGTTCAGGGTCCACATAGGACCAGTTGCAGAAGATGTTCCAAGAACACTCGGACGACAATTCAATCGCAGCAAAACACAGGAATCTGGATATAGCTGCAAGAAATCTACAGACGATACTGAATACGATAGAAAAACACATAGGAAAATAGCAAGAAATCCAGAAAAGGCCCAAGCGGTTATCTATAAAAAGAAAAGATTTAACCTAAAAGAACACCTAACAGTACAAGACAGACCCATCGAACGGCAACACGTAGCGTAGCTAAATACCTAGGAGTCACAATCGACCAAGGTCTAACTTTCACATCACATGTTAACGAGACAGTCCAGAAAACAGCAACGACCACAGCGCAACAGTAAGAGGACTCGCAGGAAGAAGAAGCAAATTAGCTATGAAAATAAAATTAAAACTGATAAATAGCATCATACTACCAATTATTACATATGAATCACTTGCATGGGGACACACAAGTCATAGGAACAAAAAGAAGATTCAAGCAGATCACAGAAACTGTCTTAGAAAAGCTGCAAACGTGCCTGGTACGTCGCTAAACTGTTCCTATTCAGAGACCTAAAACAAATGGTACTGGTTATGATGGAGGAAAAAGCTAGAACAAAATTCGCTGAGCTAGAAGACCACTCAGACCGTATCCTGCGAGAGATATTAAGATATGGTGTATACAATGTACCATAGATGGAAGCGCAGAAGACCCAAAGAGCAAATACATATTAGTAAACATTTAAGTGCAGGTAATCGTAATCGTACAAGTAAAATTCTGTTGAGAATCATTAAGTGTCGCATGCAGACATACCTGGATAAACAAATAGGTTTACTGTAAAAATACCGAAATTATAAGACCGAAAGCGGTAGACCGAACTCATTAGACCGAAAAGCACTTTACCGAAACCTCACTAGACCGAACAGCAGAAGACCGAAAAGCAGTTCTTTTTACTCGTCGCAGTAAAAGAGATAAGACTAATGTAATTACAACTACATGTTATTTGGATGGTTATTATAAACAGTTAAAATGGTGTTAACGTCACTCTACCCTTAATTTATTTTTACCTTCACTAATTTGTCTAACGGATGAACATTATTTCATATCAGACTGTACAGAGTAACAATTTACATAGTCTATATATAAAACAATACAAAAACAATACAATAAACAAAAAGACAGATATACAAAATCTTAGCATAATTTACTGCAAACTTTTTAAATTTATTTACCATTTCGGTCTAATGCTGTTCGGTCTAGTGAGGTTTTTCGGTAAAGTGCTTTTCGGTCTAATGAGTTCGGTCTACTGCTTTCGGTCTAATGATTTTGGTCTAATTGTCGTGTACCAGACAAATACCACAAGAACAGGCAGGCTTCGTGAAGGGTAAAGGCACAAGGGAGCAAATTCTTAATATGCGACAACTCATTGAGAAAGCACGAGAATTCAAAATTCCGATGATCATCTGCTTTCTGGATTATCAGAAGGCATTTGACTGTGTAAACTGGACATTTTTGTGGAAAGTTCTACATGAGATGGGGGTTCCTGATCATCTGTCAGCTCTGGTGAAAAGCTTATATGAGAACAGTGAAACCAGAATAAGAATTGAAGACCATAAGTCCGATCCTTCTAAAATAGGTAGCGGAGTCCGACAAGGATGTATTCTATCTCTAAGTCTTTTTAATGTCTATGGGGAATATATAATGAGAAATGCACTCGACAAATGGAATAACGGTGTTTCTATCGCAGGAAAGAAGATCTCAAATCTCAGATATGCAGATGATACAAAATTAATAACTGCATCCGAAGAGGAAATGTCCAGCCTGCTGCAGCTAGTGGAAGCCGAAAGCAATAGATGTGGTCTCAAGATCAATAAACAAAAAACAAAAATTATGATAGTAGATTATTAAATTCACTTCAGACAACAGGAGCCTTGGACCAGTTTGAAGTGGTTAACGAGTTCAATTATCTAGGATCCTACATCTTGTGATACAGGATCTTGTGAAACAGAAATACGTAGGATAATAGGCATGGCCAAAAACGCTATGAGTCGATTATCGAAAATCTGGAAAGATCGCTCCTTGTCGAAGAACACCAAAATAAGATTAGTACGTGCCGTAATTTTTCCCATATTTATTTACGGATCCGAAACATGGACAATGAATTCGGACGACAGAAAAAGGATTGACGCCTTTGAAATGTGGTGCTGGAGAAGAATGCTTCGGATCTCATGAACGGAACACAGAACAAATCACTCAATCCTCCAAGAGGTTAATATTCAGACTCGACTTTCCTCTATTTGCCTCTCCACCGTCTTAAAATTTTTCGGCCATATTGCAAGAAGAAGTGATGATAATCTTGAGAGACTTATAATTTCGGGAAACGTTGAAGGGCGCAGAACTAGAGGTCGCTCACCTACTCGGTGGACGGATCAAGTACAGAAAGCCAGTGGAAAAACATTCTCTGAATCCATGAGGGAAGCTCAGGATAGAAGCCGATGGAAAGAGATAGTTGCTTGTATTATAGGGAATCACGACACTCAGCAATGAGGAAACGACTGAGGAGGAGGAATCGTACCTCTATTAAAAGGAGACAACGCGCTCACTTTGGCATCGCAGTGTATTTGCTACTATTGATTTATATAAAAATAAAAATTTACCTTTATAACTACTTTATTAGTACTTTATCAGTATCTAAAGGGTTTTTACCCATATATTTAGGTGACTCAAGCATGTATATCTGTAAGCAGCACTGACAATGAAATTTTTATTTCTAAAACGTTCTGTGATGTTGCCCGAAAGGGTCTTTTTAATATAGATATATCTTATAAAAGATTTTACTTAATTTTTTGTTGATTTCTGCATTTCAGACAGCCCAACAAAAACTATAAAAAACAAAAAAAAAACACTAGTAAGAGGCGCAAGTTACAAAAAAACTCCGACAAAACCCAAAAAACGGACAAGAGGGATCTCAACATCCTCGAGCGCCGAGTCATCGAACTGGACGTAATCCAGAACAGAGACTCGAGGCCCGAGCCCGAGCAAGCAATGCAGATCGATGATAAGTCACTAGAGATAGCTTGAATAGAGCGCCTTGCACTGGCCTGTATTCATCGGGGTAGGATTTCGAGTGGGACTCCTTGTACCCATGACTCCCACACTATAAGCACTTTGCTGATGAAGAGCCCCTATAGCGCATCAGTGTGCTATCGTGAGAGAAGTGGATAGTCTGGAGCATTGGGACGATGTGAAGTGATTCCTACTTAGAGGAGTGATGATTCCTCGCCCCCAATTACTTGTATCACCCGAATGTCACTCATAACATGAAAACTATTATAAAAACGTACTGCAATAATCTGCTGTTTTTTATAAAATTCTGAATTGTATAAAAGTCGATTCCACCAACAATCACGGATGATCAGGACATAGTCAAATCCCCGTCAAGTCAAGGGGTAACCCATTCACGCACACATATTCAGGGCATATTGCAGTCCACCTGCCTCAGTATTCGGGTCAACTCTACAAGTTGAAGAAGGTCAAGGCCTAATAGAAAAACACTAAACAATAGCATTACTTCTGGAAGAAAAAGTGAGGACTCTTTGAGTAGGTACACAACATATTTTTCTCGAAGAGAAGAAAATTTTGTAAGGTGGAAAATTAATCAGTTACACAAGGACAACTATAATGTCCAGTTGCACCCACAAATAAACGATTGATTTGGATTCCCCGTTTATTTTAAAATATAATTGTCAAAAAACCGTCAAATTAAAAACAGAAATTTTAACGATTCTCCCAAAAAATATTAAATTTTATCCTTTCTCGAAAGAAAAGTTATTATAGGTATTTGATTGTTAAAAAATTTAATATTTTTCGGGTGAATCTTAAAAATTTCTGTTTTTAATTGACAGTTTTTTGACATTTATTATATTTTAAAATAAACGGGCAATCCAAATCAAAAAATCAATCTTTTATTTGTTGGTGCAACTGAACATAAGTACAATATTGCTACAAACGCAGAAAATATTTAACATTTATTACAGAGCAAAATTCTATCCTGATATTTTTCTTAAACTTTTCAAAGAATCTAAAAGTTTGTTGTTTAGAAACTTTTAAAGTAATTTTCTGCAAAACTGGTCCTTCAAACTCTCGAAAAAATGTACAGGTAACTGTAAGGATTTGGTATGTATGCTATAATCTAAAATTGGATCAGGTGACTTCACCGATAATTCTCAAAGAAAAACGTCGTCACAGAACAATTTTTCAACGGATGTTGGTGACGCAGATAGCAGTGATTCAAAACGAAAATATAAATGTATTACACGTATGAAAATATATATGAACGAGATGGATCAATAGGAGCGGGTGTACGCAAAATATAAAAACAACCAGCAACCCTCAGGGGGCGACAAGCGAGGGTGTAAGGGGCGAGCGGATCTTTCTCGTCGTTTCTCTGACATTGCCCCCTCGCGCCCATCCCCTCGCTACGTACAGTGACAAACAACTGCCGTTTTTACCCCTTGTACTCTACATGTTCTCGCGAACACTTTGATTGTTGTCGTCAACGCACACTCTGATGCCGCTGTCACCACCACCGGCGGACGATGAAAACCTACAGGGACGACTTAGCACAAGCATTAAGTATGCCCTGAGGTTACACATCAACAAAAAAGGAAATTGTGTTAATAACAATCGGCTTAAATTTTTTATTATTAGTATTATGTAACACTGAAACATGGACTCTAACACTGAAAACATCGATAGAAGTAAGATCGAAGCCTTCGAAATGTGGATATCGAATAATTCTAAGCGTGTCCTGCACAGAGCACAATACTGAGCTGTCTGTTAATTTTGGAAGAGATTCATCGTATAAAAGACAGGCTACTAAAAAAGTGAACCGATCATACCTAAATTACTTCAGACACATAGCCAGAAGAACGGAGACTATGGAAAAATTGGTAATAGAAGGAAAGGTTAGAAGGCCAAAGACCAAAGTATCCAAATCTCAAACACGATAGGCAAACCAAATGAAGACTCTAGTGAGAAAATCTACAAGAGATATTAACCCTGGTTAGGTTAAGTTTACGACATGACTGTAATTCTAATCTTTGCACTCCTTTTAACACCACTCTGTCCTCACTCTTCTTTCTCTACCACCCTGTTTTTGTCTTCTCCCTCTTTCCATCTTTAATCAACACTCTAGAAGCATATCGGGACACACTTCTCTTTAGTGATAGCAAACCTCCAGTAATACAGTGTACCACAGCAAGAAGATTTAATTCATAAGGAAAGAAACAAGTTTATAAAACGTTGCTTTAATTTGCTATCATGTATAATGGATCTCTTACGGATATCGCCTTATCTCAACTTCCATTTTCCACGTTATGCTATCCTATGTTGTTATATGTTTTATAATCACCCGCTGCCATTATTAGGTCATCAGCAAAGTGATGCTGATAAACTAATAATGGCAGCAGCACCTATTAAAAATAAAGTGTGTTCTGGCACCATTTCCTCATTCAACTCTTTTGGGATCAGTCTTGATAATTATTAATTATTCTTACTAATAAAAAACTTTTTCAACAGCAATTTGGGCTTATTTCAATTTAAAACATTGTTTTTTGGGCTTATTTCAATTTAAAACATTGTTTTTTAGTTGTTAAAGCACTCCGATCGCCCGTCCTCTCAAATGCGCTTCATTAACAATTAAAAAAACAATATTTTAGAATAAAACTTGCCAAAAATTCTTGTAGCACTTCTGATAGAATAACGTTTGAGCTTGAACTTCGGAGGTACTTCGTAATTTCCAAAATTATTTTTTTACTTCTGTGGTTAAACCTTGAAAATCGTCATTTTCTGATTTTTTTTCCGTTTTAAATTGTTTTAATCAGTTATTCTTAAGGACTTCAAAACGCAAAAAATATACAGGGTGTTCCATTAGAAATAAGACAGTTCATTAGATTTCCAGAACAACGGAAGATTTGACAACAATGTAATTACCACTATGATATCGGCCGCATTAGTAGACCCTTACCCACCAAAACATATAAAAATCGTTTTAGCGGTTTCCGAGAAATTACCGTGTTTCCATACTTTCTCGCTACCCTGTATAGAGGATCAAAATTATGGAATAAATTCCGAGACAGGTAAATTTCTATTTTTAAATTATGGTTTTTTGGCATATAATATCCTTCATGCCATTGAACGAGCAATGTTGAGAGTATTTCTGAGATAACGTATACGAAACGAGGAAGTGCGAAGCAGAACATTTGCTAGCTCATTTGAAAGGTTATTCAATTCTCTATTCAGTAATATAAGCATTAACCTAATTATTTATACAGGGTGTCAAAAATAATTTGTTTTGAATTAAATTATTTGACACAAAAAAAGAATGTAGGTACGTAATTTATTTAATTCAAAATACATTTTACTGCTGTCAGAAAACAAAAAAAAGTCTATTTTACAAATAAACATTGCTTTTCGTTTAAATTCAATATTCAAGCTGCCACCCACCTGCCTCTTGGAATTTTAAACATTTAATTTAAGCGAAAAGCAATGTTTATTTTTTATATATTTTTTTTTCTATTTTCTGACAACAGTAAAATGTATTCAGAATTAAATAAATTAAACACATTCTTCTTTTTGTGTCAATTATTTTAATTTAAAAAAGATTTTTTTGAACAGCCTTTATAAATAATTATGGTAATGTTTCTATCACTGAATAGAGAATTGAATAACCTTTCAAATTAGCTGGCACACGACTCCTATTCTTATTTCAAAAATCATCGAGTATCACTAGTATGAGATATAGGTCCAAAAATCATAATCTAAAAATAAAAATCGACCTATCTCGGCACTTTTCTCCGAAGTGGCCTATTCTCGAAAAAATGAATTTATTCTATAATTTTGAACCTCTCTGTAAAAAAATATTTTTCTTCTGAAGAGGCTGATGTTTTAGAGAAACATGTCATGTTCACTGCATTACGTGTTTGCAAATCGAATCTAATAATTATGGGAAAGATATAAAGTATGTAATAAAATTATCCCAATTAAATTTCTCCTTTGAAGTTTAATGGTTAATATTTTATTCAAATTAAACAAATAGCAAAGTTTATTATATTAAGTTGTTTTTCAATTTTAATTGGCACAATTTTTTGTATAATAATATATAAATTACTTTATAAGAAGTCTTTATTATGGTTGTGTAATATAAATAAATCCATTAATTTGATTTATAGAAAAAGACTATTACTTTTTTTAATCTATTTTAAAAAAATCTTTAAAAACTTACCACCACTTACAGAACGTCCATATCGTAAAAATGTAAAATGTGTACGTACCTGAAAAAAAAAAGAATATTAGAAAAATATAAGCATGAATAATTCATTTTGTATAATGACTTGAGTCCCCCGAAGGCTTTTAATATTGTCAATCTAGAATGACTGTTAAATATTTAGCCGGTAATAAGGATGTACTGACAATTATCGGAAAATATTTATGGAAGTGTTCAACCTTTAGGTACCATTCAATATGCTTGGCAAAGTTATTAACTTTAATAAAGAAGAAACCGGTAAAGCTTTGAATACATCTATTTTGATATAAAAAGTACAAACATCTGTAATTTTTTCAAATCTTAACAACTCGGTGTGATGAATGAATCTACATAAACACAAACAGTTATATACAAAACTTTTATAAAACCTTGTGCAATACAACCGTGTGCATTACTATACTTAAATTTTTTTTGAAAACTGGTATACACATATAGCCCTATCAAAAAACTCTACGAAAACCTCAAAAAAAAAATAAAGGAAGAATGAAAATTTGCGGATACGTAGTTGAAAGTATTTGTTATTATATAAGAAAAAGTTTAGACTTCTACATCCCCTCCATTTTACAAAAATTGGGAAATACCCCCTTCTCGGGGGTGAAAAAATATACATTCAAAATAAGTCAGGAATTCGATAAAATGGCTAATTCTACGCAACTTTTGTTCTATAGAGTTTTTCGCTGTCAATATTTTTCGAGTTATTTTGCGAGTGAATATGTTCATTTTTAATAAAAAAAAACATCTTGTTGGACAGTTTTTCGCAAATAACTTAAAAAGTAAGTATTTTATCGAAAAAATATTCTTAGCAAAAATATAGCTTATAAAAAAGTGAAACAAATGGTGTATGTATAAAGTCTGTCGACCCAGTAGAAGCAAAGTTGTAGCTAATGAAAAGTAGGTTCCTTTTCGTCAAATTCCAAATCGAATATTTCAACGTGAAATAATGAGAAAACGGAGCACTTTTCGTGGAAAACTCATTACAACTTTTTTAAAGTGTTTAAAAAGTGTTCTTGTTTAAAAAAAAACTTCTAACAGTAAAAGTAGGTAAGTGGGTTACGCTAAAATATTGTTGGTTTCTTTTATTTTTTGGTAAAAAAAATCGCAAAAATCATCAAGTTTCATTGGTTTAAAGTGCTAATTTTTGAAAAAATTTGATTTTAAAGTAAATTTTTTGTTTTATTTTGAAAAAAATTCTTTTTTTTTAATAACTTAAAAATTGTGAGTAGTACCAAAAATCTCAAAGAGTAATAAAATGTACGTTTTGCTTTTCTGAATATTTTGTATTTTTTATTTTCCTGTTACACAAAAGTTGGTTATGCTATGGCTGTTCAAAATTTGCATACACTCGTAATTATTGACTCGTTCAAGCCATTTTAACTAGAGCATTTTCAAAAATAAGCACTTTGAACCGATAAAACTTACAAATCATATAAAGAATACATAAGCAAAGTAATTTGTGAAGCGGTAACGATTAAGAATGGGAAAAGATAAAGAGGTTTTAAATACAGTTAAAGTCAGAAAACTACAATATCTGGGACATGTCATGAGGGGCGAGCGTTATAACTTGTTACAATTAATAATGCAAGGAAGAATACAGGGTAGAAGGAGTCGCGGAAGAAGACGCATCTCCTGGTTAAACAATTTGAGAGCTTGGTTTAATTGCACTTCCGCTGATCTCTTTAGAGCAGCGGTATCGAAAGTGCGAATTGCCGTGATGGTTGCCAACCTTCTTAGTGGAGATGGTACATGAAGAAGAAGAAGAACGATTAATTTTATTTGAGATGCTAATTAGGGGGTGATTTTCGCGATTTAACAAAAAATAAAAGGAACCAACAATATTTTGAGCGTAACTCACTGACTTTTAATCTCAGAAGTTTCTTTAAACAACAAAAATAAACCTTTTTTTTAACACTTTAAAGTTGTAATGTTTTTTCCCCAAAAAGTGCTCCGTTTTTATGTTATTTCACGTTGAAATATTCTATTTGGAATTTGACGAATAAGAACCTACTTTTCACTACAACTCTGCTTCTACTGGGTCTACAGACTTCATACATTCACCATTTTTTTCACTTTTTTATAAGCTATACTTTTGCTAAGAATATTTTTTTAGATAAAATACTTTTTGAGTTATTCAAAAAAAAAAACATGTTTTTTTTTGTTAAAAATGAACACATTCACTCGCAAATAACTAGAAAAGTATTGACTTAGTGAAAAAACTCTATAGAACAAAAGTTGCTTAGAATTAGTCATTTTATCCAATTCCGGACAATTATTTTAAATGGATATTTTTTCACCCCCGAGAAGGGGGTATTTCTCAATTTCTGTAAAATAGAGTACCATTGTAAACTTTTTCTTATATAATAATAGACAATTTTAACTATCTATTCCCAAATTTTCATCCTTCCTTAATTTTTTTGGGTCAGATTGTTCTTTGATCGGGCTAATATACAGTGTGACAAAGCTAAATGGAATAAGTTCATTATTTCGCGAATGAATTATTTTGGAAATAAATCCCGAAACAGGTCGATTTTTATTTTTAAATTATGATTTTTTGGCATACATATCATACTAGTGACGTCATCCGTCTGGGCGTGATGACGTAATCGATAATTTTTTTAATGAGAATAGGGGGCGTGTGCTAGCTCATTTGAAAGGCAATTGAATTTTCTATTCAGTAATATAAACATAATTATTTATACCTACGGGGTGTCCAAAAACATTTTTTTTTATTAAATTAATTGACACAAAAAGAAGAATGTGCGACATTTATTTAATTCAAAATACATTATTACTGTCAGAAAATATAAATAAAATGTTTTGACAAATAAGCATTACTTTTGGCTTCAGTTCAATGTTCAAGCTGCCACCCACCAGTCTCTTGGCAGCCCGAATCAAGAAAAATCGGGAGCAAAATAGCCTAAAGCTAACCCTGAACAAACACGTTTGCTTTCATATGCACCTCTTTTTGGCCTTGTTTGTTATACTAGCGTCACTCTAAAGTTAATGTTACTTCAGCCGAGCCGAAAAAAAGAAAGACTTAGAGAAAATCGTAACAAGTCCTTGGAGATTTCAGAAACCGATAAAACGGAGTAGTTTTCTTCTGATTTTTAACAATTTAAAATTACATAAATGGATAAGTGCAAATAAAACGGTTCTCGTTAACTTTTTTATTGCTAAGATTTTTCAAAATATAAAAGAATGATGGTTCTAAAAATTTCAATCAAAATATTTACTGGATTATGAATAATTATATCATAAATCAATGACACAATCAATATTATTGATGCAATATTATTGACGCAATATATGGTAAAAGGACGGTAGCCCTCACACGAGTCAATAATATTGATCCATAAAATGTAAAAGTTTCAATTGTGCAGTCAAGGAGGATGGATCTAGCGTTTCTAATTGCATCTGCTTTGGTTTTCAAGAAAAGACAAAAGAGTGTGGATAAAAAACTGGTTAAATAGACGATCGAGTCATGGATAAGGAGAATTGCTTTGAGGACTCCACAGTGAACCAGGTGACTACAGTTTTTTTTTAAGAATGGATGAACAACTGTTTCCATACCTAGTTGCGCTCTTACAATAAAGCAGAATACGATTGTGGGGAAAGCCATTTCACCGGCGCATTAAGATTTCTAGCAAGTGGCAACAGCTTTGAAGATTTGAAATCACATACAGCTGCAACAACCATAAGTGAAATAGTGGAAGAACCTGTGATGCACCGAATTTGAGTCTCTGCAAATTTATTTTAAATATAAAACTTTAGTACTTCTGATGAAATTTAGTATTATCATTTTACATTAACTAAATAAATTTCAAATTTACATATTATCTGAAATCTTATGTAAAAAAAAGTTACCTTATTGAAAGGAAGAGAAATAATTCGATAACTGTGAGTTTTGAGTATTGTGCTGATAAACAGGTTGCAACGTATGTAATAGTGAGTTAGAAGTTGAAGTGTATGATAATATAAGGGGGTGTCAAATCTATCCTGTTTGTTAATTTTAACGAATTGCGGCGAAGGGTCCCCATCTGCATTTTTTACGAAACTTTTTTATTATTAATTTTACGAAAAAAAGTTATTCTTCATAAGAAGTTCTGCATATCTACAAGCTAAGATTCAACCATCAGATATCAAAGTTTATCAATATGAAAAGCGAAAAGTCTGACACAGAATTTGCCCTTATAATAAAAATTAAAATGGTAAATAATTATTTGAATCTGAAAACTTTTCTTGTTGGAACCTCTTTCGGGTGCATCCTTAATCTGTGACTTTTACGATTTATAAGATAACAGACGACTCTACAATATGCAGTCACATTTCGCTTTCATTCGTCTGGGAAAAAACGGACCGAAAGAAAATTTTTAGTACTCAAATCTGAGTAAAGATAGAAGTGAAAAAGACAGTTTATGTTTCCTTTCGATTCAGAGGTGATGCACAATCTCCAGACAACTGTTTCTGTCTTACGACGTCATCGGTGGAGCTGCGTGCACACCTCTGAAGCAAAACGAAACCAAACTGTCTATTTATGTGGAATTTTAAAGATCGTTTAAAATCCACTTTTGGTTTTATCAGTTTTATACGAGGTATATAAAAAAATATGAATTTCGCTCAAGAGTAAAGTACTTTTATTTTTCTCAATATCGAAAATTCTTATTATGACCTGTTTAAAATTAAAAACTATGATCAAATATGCAATTACAAGCTTCTAATTGAATAAAATATTTTTGCAAATTTTTCTCAAACATTATGGATGTCCAACATCGTTTTTATTTATTACACATTATGATAACTCTTTTATTATTACTTTTACGAAAAAAAGCTATTCTTCATAAAAAGCTCTGTATGTTATAAGACCAAACATGCACACAAATGTTAAAATTGTATTTTTTAACTACTACTACTCCATGTCGGTTTATAACGTTCGAACCAGATAGGGTGTTTTGTTGATAAGTCATATGTGATTGTTCGTTTGATTCCCGCATTATTTCTCTAATGCATTCGTTGGTACTCCTTTCTCTTCTAGATCTTCCTGCTGATTTTCGCCAAAAATTCATTTTCGTTGCTTTAAAGCGGTGCTAGTGTTCTGTCTTTGTGGCCATAACTAACAGCTACATAGAGTGACTTTTTCTCACTATAGTCTCATAATAATATATCCTCTTTTTATTTTCTTTGCTGATGGATTGGCCCCATAAAATACTGTTTAACATTAGGATGGCTTTTCTTCATGCCGTATTTCTTTCTCTTATGGCTTTGTCTAATGTTTCATCGTGCGAAATATTGATACCTACACATATAGATATTTGTTTGTAGCAGTGCTTTACCGTGGTCATGTCATCTAATATGAAATCTTTTTGTTGTCCTCCAATGCAAAAGTATTCGGTTTTCTTTTTATTATCGTCTTTTTTTCTGGATTTAAAATATCTAACAATTGGGAGTATTTTTAAATAACTAACTTAATAGCATTTTTCAAATAGCGTAGCCATCAAGTTTTAGATTTTCATTCTCTCTCGCATATATATCGTAAAAATTCTTTTGCATTTATTCTCGATTTCAATATAAATAACCTCACATGAATTTTACTGTGAATAAAAAAATTATTTAGACGTATATTCATTCCATCGATTTAATTAACTTCCACAACAGAAAGCGTAAAATGCTCTCAAAGTCGGAATAACCGGCATAACTTATAATGTCAATAGCTTATTCCATCACACTAAAACCTTATTATGGATATCTTACGAGTATAATATTCATATTGGAATGCAGATTAAAAATCTCAATGCTCGATATGATTTGCGCAGATTTATAGAAATGGTTAAATACTTGTAAGATGATAACACTTATGTGATAAAAAACCGATTTGGGTAAAATTTAGTAAATAAATCTTTTTCCTTCATTTTTTTTATTATGTGACGTTAAAATAATTGTAAGTACACTCAAGTAAAACTTAAGACTCAAACGCAATTAATTATGTAATAAAATAAATGAGCAAATACATAAAAGGACATTTTTGGATTTAGAAAAGGGCTATGACAATGCTCGGCGAACAATGTTGTGAGAAGCCTTAAAAGACGTTTGTGGGTACCTGTTACGGAACCTATCGCAGTTTGGTGTGGAGAACCTGCTTCTGCAAGAAACCATGTTAGACCAGGGTAATAAGCTGGAAATAGACCATGTTCGGGACACTCAAGATCCAGGTAGCTGACTACTTTTTTAGTGATTGTAGACCTATAGGAACAAAACCTACCTGTTTCCTGCCTAAAGTTCTTGTCCGTTTTTTAATGATTAACAATTTAGTGCAAAAATGGCGATTTTTTCGATTTTTTGCACCCCATTCAAAAGCTAAACAGTTGACATAAAACTACAAAATTTAATTTTTTAGAACATTGAAAAATCTTCAAAATGACGATTTTTGAAAGTTAAAAAGTTAATTTGTTGCTACGCAAACTGCAAAATAAGTGAAAAACGTTATTTGTTAATAACTTTTAGTAAAACTATTTTAGAATTTTAGGGTTTCACCCAAAGTTGTGTATTGGGGTACTTAACAAACCCTTAAAATTTGAGACCGATCCATTAATTAGTTTAAAAGTTATTCTATTTGTTTATTCCAGAGACCTTTATTTTGCAATAACATAAGACAGAAAATAATGAAGATAAGGCAATTCTGCGCATGTCAAATGAAAGTAGAAAAGTATACTATCAAAATGTACTAAAAAAAGATAAAAAAATTATCTAATATAGTCAAAAATAGTAATGCCAAATTTTTGAAATTTTGTAGTTTATAAACATTTAGAACAACTTTAAAAATATTGTCCGTAGAAAAAATCATTTTACATATTCGAAAAGTTGGTATTCTACACGAATTTTTAAAAATGTTGTTCAGTTGGTGACTAGTTGTGGTAAGTGAAGGGGGAGCTGGGAGCCGACAAATTCACGAGTTCAAAAACTAAAAAAGGCAACTTAAAACTATATCTCGGGAACATTTTCTATATCTCGGGATCTACTGATATGTAATTTGTCTATTTGCAATTTGACATTTATTAATTAATAAACAATCTAATTTGTTTAAACAATTTTTGAATAAATAATTTTTCCCCAAAAATCCATGTTTTTAATCAGACTATCATTATTAATCATAGAAAAAGTTAAGTTATACTTTAATTAATTAAATTATCTTCAATAAATAATTATCTAATAAAAATAATTTATTTATTAAAGTAAACTTTAACGTTTTGTATGATCATTAATGATACTATGATTAAAAAAATAGATTTTTGTAAAACAATATTTTTTCAAGAATTGTGTAAACAAATTAGACTGATTATTTAATAAATTTATAAAAAAATTGCATATTTGTAATGTACGTAGAAATTACATACAAATTAAAAAAAGAAAGATGAAAATCTATTGAGTTGATCCGGAGATACAGAAAATTGTATTAGTTTGAAATTGCTTTTTCGGTATTTTAACTCTGTGGATTCGTAGTTTCCCCCTAGTAACAGTTTGAACTACAATTTTGAAAAATCGTAGAGGGTGCTGTGAAGATGCAATGTTTATGCAAATTTTTTAACAAAAAATACAAATCCCATTATTTAAAATGGCATCAATGAAATTGCTTAATTATTATAAACAAATTAGCTGTGAATTATAAAAAACAAATGGCTAACTTTGTCCCTAATGAACCCAGGCTAAATTTTTTTATATGAAAATTCGTGTTAAAATACTATCTTTCCGAATGTATAAAAATATTGTTCCTACGGACACTATTTGTCAAGTTATTCTAAATGTTTATAAACTACAAAATTTCAAAAATTTGGCATTAGGATTTTTGATTATATTGATTAATTTTTTCATCTTTTTTTAATACATTTTGATACTATCAGTCTTCTACTTTCGTTTGGCATACTTAGAATTGCCCAATGTTTATTATTTTCTGTCTTAAGTTATGGCAAAATAAATGTCTCTGGGATAAATAAATAGAATAACTTTTAAACTAATTAATGGATAAGTCTCAAATTTTGAGGGTTTGTTAAGTACCAAAATAGCTAACTTTGGGTGAAACCCTAAAATTCTAAGTTAAATTTAGTAAAAGTTATTAACAAATATTGATTTTCATTTATTTTGCAATTTGTGAAGCAACAAATTAACTTTTTAACTTTCAAAAATCGGTATTTTGAAGGTTTTTCAATGTTCTAAAAAATTAAATTTTGTAGCTTTATGTCAATTGTTTAGCTTTTGAATAGGGTGAAAAAAATCGAAAAAATCGCGATTTTTGCAATAAATTGTTAATAATTATAAAACGGACGCGATTTCTAGGCAGGAAACAGGTAGGTTTGCTTCCTGTAGGTCTACAATAACTAAAGAAGTAGTCAGCTACCTGGATCTTTGAGTGTCTTGAGAAAATCCTTATTACCCTGGACTATCTGGTCGAGGAATGTAAGCTAAGAGCATATCCTGATGATCTAAGGACTTCTTGGCTCTAACGCTCATGTGTATTGTATTGTGCATTCTAAGAAGGATCTGCGGACTCTATCACGGCTGAATACTAACTAATACCAAATGAGGATAAATGCCGCGATCGAACAGATGTATAGGGCTAGCCACGTAATCCAAGATATTAAATCTCAACGTCTAAGATACGCTGACCATATCCATAGGCATTGCCAGTTAATCTAAGGCCCTGACAGGGAGAAGACCCTTAGCCTACGGCTCCACGGGCGAGAAATTGACGCTAGCAGTAGCCGTAAAACGAACTTAAGGTTCCGCGGAACGGAATAGGAATAGCCGAACTGTACCGACTACAGGACTTGTGCGTAGTCGGTTCATTTCGGCTATTCCTATTCCGTTCCGCGGAACCCTAAGTTCATTTTACGGCTACTGCTAGCGTCAATTTCTCGCCCGTGGAGCTGTAGCCTTAGGCTACTGCCCGACAAGCGACAATTTACGGCGCTGTAAATGCAGTAAAATTAAGCGCGAAAAATAGGTCCCACGGTGAGTGTAGTGGATGGCCAGACTGAGTTGTAAATCCTGGTCTGGCCATCCACTACACCCAGCGTGGGAACCCATTTTTCGTGTTTCATTTTACTGCTCTTAGAGCCCCGTAAATTGTCGCTTGTCTGGTAGTAGCCTTAGGACGTCCACGGATCCGGTAGAGAAATAACATATGGTCAGATTTAAGAACAATGGAGCTATCCACTGACTCAACTATCATTGACGACCGATAAACATGGAAGCCGATTGTGTCTTGTGTCAGCTAAAACCCATCCCGGGTTGTAGTGATACGAGAAGAATTTATTGTCTAAATTAGTATTTAGCGATTACTATGAAATTACTAAGTAAAGTAAAAATATACAATAGCCTGTTAAGGATTGTCATATGAGTTCATTCCCTTTTGTACCTCTATTTAATGTGGACTGCTACATGTTATACAGATCTAAAAAATAAGTTCGTAACGATAAAAATACATACAGTTCGTACAATATAGATAACGTTGCACGTCATCCGCGTCATAGCACGTGACGTCACATGATACCAACACGAAATATTTCAGTCGTAGGTGTGTGCCTTTTTAGAATCTTTTAGCTGAGTACACTGGAATAATAGCCACTAACTAGACATACTTTATACGCGTAGAAATATTATTAGTCCTGTCGCCAGGGGGGGTACAACGGCCTCGTTAATTCAGATGGACTTACCCAAGTTTTTTTTATATATTTTGACCCGTAGAATACGAATTTTTTGGGTAACAGTTGATCCGGATGTCGATAAGATTGTTATAGACAAAGAACTTGAGGAATTACATAACAGCAATTTCTCGCAAAACAAAACATCTTTTTGTATTTTTTGGGTCATTTTAAGCAAAAAATATTTCTACAAGTTTTTTCGTAGAATGCATAGTTTTCGAGATAACCGCGGTTGAACTTTCAAAAAATCTAAAAATTGCAATTTTTGAACCCGAATAACTTTTGATTAAAAAATAAAGTAGCAATTCTGCTTACCGCATTTGAAAGTTTAAGTCAAATTATATCGGTTTTGATTATTTGCATTGCTAAAAATTAATTTTTTTATTGGTTAACAAAGCTATAAACACATAGTGTTTCCCGTGCCTAATACATGCGTTTTAACGCATGCTACGTAGAAATTGCCTCGCTTGCACTTGTAGCTACTCTACCTACTCGTTCGATTTTAAATGAGAAATCATTGAAAACATCACTCGCGCACTAGGTTTTTATAGCTTTGTTTAACAATAAAATAATAAATTTGTAGCAATGCAAATAATCAATACCGATATAATTTGACTTAAACTTTCAAATGCGGTAAGCAGAATTGCTACTTTATTTTTTAATCAAAAGTTATTCGAGTTCAAAAATTGCACATTTTCGATTTTTTGAAAGTTCAACCGCGGTTATCTCGAAAACTATGCATCCTACGAAAAAACTTGTCAGAGCATTTTTTGCCTAGAATGACCCAAAAAATACAAACAGATGTTTTGTTTTGCAAGAAATCACTGTTATGTAATTCCTCAAGTTCTTTGTCTATAACAATGTTATCGACATCCGGATCAACTGTTACCCAAAAAATTCGTATTCTGCGGGTCAAAATATATAAAAAAAACTTGGGAAAGTCCATCTGAATTAAGGAGGCCGTTGTACCCCCCCCTGGCGACAGGACTATATTGGAAGAATTCTATTAATGTAAATTAAAACAAAACATACCGTATCTTGTTTCATGTAATTTGTATAAGTGGAATATAAAGCGTTTGTATAAAGCACACTTGTTCGGTTTACACTCTAACTGCGATCGAACAAAACTGATATTTTGGCATAAATTGGTGACATTTATTTGACAATTGCGGTATTGAAACTTTAGATATGTTTTTATTCTTTACTATTATAATAAGTAGGTATTTGTTTATACCCAGACTATATATGTTTATAGCCAATACTTTAACATAAGATTATAACTTAATTCTTGTTTTCTATTTCTAATGTTTTATTTATTTACATTGAATATTAATTTGTTTTGTTGTATAATACGTTTCGCAATAATTATGTGATATATTTGATTTAAAATGAATTCAAGAATTTTTTGTAATTGGACAACAATGTCAACTTAGATCTCTGACGTAGGTAATGACCTGCAACGGTAACTATATTGTAAGGACTGTAGATTAAACAAGAAAAATTAAAGTTACATGGGGAGGATGCCTTACACAAGAAGGATTTGGAAATAAGTATAACAATTTGTATGTAAACTGAATGGAATATGTTGCAGAAAATGCGAATTGGAGAAAGAAACTAAAATGTTCAGTGACATGAAACTGGAAGGTCCGTAAAGTTGGCTTGTCCACTTTTATATAACAATAAAATTTTCATGCCATAATTTAGTGCTCATTTAGTGCTAATTTTGTACCGCAGTCCCGAATTTTGTGCTCTTTATTTATTTAAAAAAGCAGGTGGACAAGGCAGCTTAACGTTAAGCTGGCTTGTCCACTCTTACTACACAATGAAAAAATAAAATTATTCAGATTCTAAATAGGCTATAATTTAGTGCTCATTTAGTGCTAATTTTGTACCATAAACATTATAATGAAATATTTGTTTAAACAATTTGTTATAAACAAAATTTTAAAAAATTAAAAAATAGAAAATTTTTTTATGCTAGAATTTAGTGCTCATTTAGTGCTAACAAAATATCCATATCCTGAATTTTGTGCTCTTTATTTATTTAAAACAGCAGGTGGACAAGCCAGCTTAACGTTAAGCTGGCTTGTCCACTCTTAGTACACAATGAAAAAATAAAATTATTCAGATTCTAAATAGGCTATAATTTAGTGCTCATTTAGTGCTAATTTTGTACCATAAACATTATAATAAAATATTTGTTTAAACAATTTGTTATAAACAAAACTTTTAAAAATTAAAATATCGAAAATTTTTTTATGCAATAATTTAGTGCTCATTTGGTGCTAATTTTGTACCATAAAGATTATTATATAACATTAAAATTTTAAACAGTAATAAAAACGAAAATTTTTAGTGATCCAATTTAGCGCAAATTGCGTGCAAATAACTAAATAAGACATCGTGAGATCAAATTTGGTGCTCTTTATTAATGTAGAAAAGAATTACAGTCTAAATATAAAGGCATGGTGATACAGTTTTAATTGATTTTATTTATACGTTTTTTCAACTTTAATGTATATTAGAAATTCTATGTTGACTTTTTTGTCCACATCTTTGGTTAGAGTTCTTTGTGTTCCTGCATTGAGATCAACTCAGTCCATAGATTATTTCTGCGACAGATTGTTGTATAGTGTCCCATGGACAGTTTTCCTAATCCATTAGTCGACGTAAGGTCATTGTTAATGTAACGGATTACTCCTACCAGTAAATAATAATCAGAGGTCCCAAGTACATCGGGAAATTTTATCGGGATGTTATCCAGATGAGTTAATGTCCTAATGTCCGTTAATTGAATTAAGATAATTGGACCTGTAAAGAAATTATTTTAAGTATATGGATTTTCTTTAATTTATGTGTACACGTGAAAAATAAAATACTTTTGTTGATTTTAATCATTTAAAACGTACCACTTGAATCATATTGCACTTCTGATTGTCCTAAGCATCCTCTTCTGCTACAATCTCTGTCAGCTGTTAATGCTTCTTGCATTTCCACTTCGCTTAAAGCTTCCTTATAGAGTAAGTTATCCAAAAAATAATAATTCGTTTCTCGGGTTCTTTGAGGGCAACCATTATTACAGTTTATGACTATTCTGTTAATTGGTAATTTTTCAATTAATTTTAACATCATGTCAAAAGCATTTGTGTTGCAGTCTACGTGTATTACTTTTTGAAGTTCATTATTTGTTTTGTTTAGTGTCTTCTGTATAGCACTTTCATGAAACTCCAGTAAAATTCTGCCTCGTTTTACATAAGATTGTGCAACTCCCATCTTTTTTATATATGGACAAGTGCAATAAATGGACAATCCTTTTGTAATGTTTTTAATGCATTTTCGACTTCAGAATGGTCTATTGGCTCGATTAAAATAAACAAAGGACACAACATTCAAGGAATATATATTTTCTTAGCAAAAAGTAAGTTATTAGTTATTATTACAGTAAAGGACCGAAAATAATATATATCTGGGTTTTACTGTAGTTGCAGAATAAAAATATTTACATTTTTATACCTTTTTAAAGTTTTGTTTATAACAAATTATTAAAAAAGAATTTATTTTACTATTTTTAAATTTTTAAAAATGTTATTTATAACAAATTGTTTAAACAAATATGTTATTATAATGTTTATAACTATCTGAGCACTAAATTATAGGCTACTTAGAATCTGAATAATTTTATGTTTTCATTGTTTATATTAAGAATAGACAAGCCAGATTAACGTTAAGCTAGTTTGTCCACCTGATTTTTTAAATAAATAAAGAGCACAAAATTCGGGATATGGATATTTTATTATCACCAAATGAGCACTAAATTCCTGCATAACAAAATTTTCGATATTTTAATTTTTAAGAGTGGACAAGTCAGCTTATCGTTAAGCTAGCTTGTCCACCTGATTTTTTAAATAAATAAAGAGCACAAAATTCAGGATATGGATATTCTGTTAGCACTAAATGAGCACTAAATTATGGTATACAAAAATTTTCGATTTTTTAATTTTTTAAAATTTTGTTTATAACAATTTGTTTAAACAAATATGTCATTATAATGTTTATGGTACAAAATTAGCACTAAATGAGCACTAAATTACAGCCTATTTAGAATCTGAAAAATTTTATTTTTTCATTGTGTACTAAGAGTGGACAAGCCAGCTTAACCTTAAGCTGGCTTGTCCACCTGCTTTTCTAAATAAATAAAGAGCACAAAATTCAGGATATGGATATTTTGTTAGCACTAAATGAGCACTAAATTCTAGCATAAAAAAATTTTCGATTTTTTAATTTTTTAAAATTTTGTTTATAACAAATGGTTTAAACAAATATTTCATTATAATGTTTAGGGTACAAAATTAGCACTAAATGAGTACTAAATTATAGCCTATTTAGAATCTGAATAATTTTACTTTTTCATTGTGTACTAAGAGTGGACAAGCCAGCTTAACGTTAAGCTGGCTTGTCCACCTGCTTTTTTAAATAAATAAAGAGCACAAAATTCGGGACTGCGGTACAAAATTAGCACTAAATGAGCACTAAATTATGGCATGAAAATTTTATTGTTATATAAAAGTGGACAAGCCAACTTTACGGACCTGAAACTGGAATAACTCGGTGAAATAAGTATTGGGCCAGTATTGTAGAGGTAAGACCCCATTTTAACAGTCCCCGTTTCAGCGGTTCTCGATTCCACCGACCCGTTTCAGCGGCGTTTGGTTCTGCAGCATGCCGTTTGAGAGGCATCATTCAGAAAAATGAGTAAAAACAGGACCCTCTTGGGGACAGTAGTTTTAACAATAAAAAATGAACATATAAAATTATTTTTTCTTTTTTTATATGCATTTTTTCATCAGCTTTTCATTGAGCCTACATACAAGCACGGAACATAAAAAATATCTAGTTATTCTAATTGTTCATAAGCTAAAAAGTCAGGTCTTTTTCAAACAGTTTTTTTAATAAAAATTTCAATAAAATGTTAAATTTTTTTTAATACATCTTAAAATTAAAGTATCAAATAATCGACTGCGATCTGCTAAACATCTCACAGAGTCACTGTAGGGCAAGAACAGTTGTATAAACAATTTCTCTCTGGGATAAACAAATTGAATAACTTATAAACTATTTGGTCGATCTGGTTGAAATTTAGCGCACTTAAATAACTCATTAATTGACAAAATTTAAAGTCATTAAATTTTACGTCATTGTGCAAAAAATAAAGTTATTAATATTTATAATTTACTGCAAAAATGAGGGTTTTTTACAATTATCTCGGTCAATTGTTTATATATTACAATATGCTTACCACCAAATTAAAGAACTTTTTAAGATCTACATTTATTTGAAACATTTTTCTCTAAAATGTACAAGAAACGTTTTATAGTCAAAAAAACTGCTTTTTTCATTCTTTGCAATTGTTTAAAAAAAAAAAAGCAAAAACAGCTGTACGTCTTCAAGGAATTATCATCAGTTATCCCTCATCTAACGTTTAAAACTTTGAAAACCCTGTAGAACATTTTTACCTGAAATCGATGATTTTTTTCCCTATTAACTGGGGTATATACCAAATACTTAGATATTACCTGTATATTTTCAAACAAGAATAGGTTAAAATAATATCCTACAATAAAACTAATTACTTATCATTGTCATATTATTATTTTCTTATTGAGACCGCTCTATTGGGGACCGCGTTTATGGGGACCGCTGAATCGGGCACCGCTGAATCGGGGTACCGCTGAATCGGGGTACCGCTGAAACGGGGACCGCTGTATTGAGACCGCTCAATCGGTGACCGCGCTTATGGGGACCGCTGAATAGGGGTGAAACCATTGTAGAACCCTTTCAATTATTCCATATAGGAGAAGCTCTTTTGGAGAAGCATCTTTATAACTCGGAAACAATTGATTTCTAAGTGTTGGGGCACTGAGCACTTTTGATCAGCATGACCTAAGCTACATATCTGCATATTTTCAGTCAATTTAACTGAAACCACTTTACTATTTTATGTAAATTTTCTATTCTATATTTATTCTATATAATTTATTCTATATTTCTGGTTTATTGATATTGTATTAAATAGTTTTTGAGAATGTATTAAACAAATGAAAAATACGCGTTAAGATGTTTGATTTTTTTTGCATAAAACAGCTCCTTATACAGTGATGGGCGCGCTAATAACCGGCAAAATAGCATAAAAGATGGAAAACGTATTAAGTTTTGAGATAAAAAGAAATAAAACTAGTCGAGCTGGGAAATTTAGCGATATTAACCTATTAATTTACATCATATTGATTATTTCCCACCAACGCTGGGAAACAATCAATATAATGTAAATAAAAAGGTTACTATCGCTAAATTTCCCAGTTCGACTAGTTTCATTTCATTTATCTCACAACTTAATACGTTTTCTATCTTTTATGTTATTTTGCCGGTTATTAGCGCGCTCATCACTGTATAAAAATAAAACAAAACAAAAATTTTGTCACAAATTAAACAATGAATTCAAAAATGATTTTTAATTTGAAATATCCCAGTGGCGTATCATTTTTTATTGAGACCATTGCCCATTTGCGCGTCAATGACGAATATAAAATTCTTAATTTTATCGAAAAACTTGCGCAATACCTACATCTTAAACTCACTAAATTTCATTTGGATATCTTTGGACAGTTTCAGAGCAATAAATAAATCGTCAGTCAGTTTGTACAAAAAATTTCAACAACGCATATTCTCTAGGAAAACAAAGCATTTGTGGATATACGTTTATATAACAAAAGGTCATTATTTTTTCATGTAAAATCACTTCCTGAAGTTCGTTGTAATTATTGATTGACCCTATACAGAGCGTTCCAAAGAAAATTTGACCCCCAAGATTTGATCAAAAACCAAGAGTTTCTTCACAAATTAACAATTTTTATTGGAAGGGGGACGAATTTTCATGGAGAATTCATGCCCTTGAATGTAATCCCCTACTGCTCCGGATCAACCCCCAGTTCTTATTAAATAGCAAATGTAGTCGAGTGGCACATCATTCTTTTTAATCAAAAGTTATTCGAGTTCAAAAATTGCACATTTTCGATTTTTTGAAAGTTCAACCGCGGTTATCTCGAAAACTATGCATCCTACGAAAAAACTTGTCAGAGCATTTTTTGCCTAGAATGACCCAAAAAATACAAACAGATGTTTTGTTTTGCAAGAAATCACTGTTATGTAATTCCTCAAGTTCTTTGTCTATAACAATGTTATCGACATCCGGATCAACTGTTACCCAAAAAATTCGTATTCTGCGGGTCAAAATATATAAAAAAAACTTGGGAAAGTCCATCTGAATTAAGGAGGCCGTTGTACCCCCCCCCCTGGCGACAGGACTATATTGGAAGAATTCTATTAATGTAAATTAAAACAAAACATACCGTATCTTGTTTCATGTAATTTGTATAAGTGGAATATAAAGCGTTTGTATAAAGCACACTTGTTCGGTTTACACTCTAACTGCGATCGAACAAAACTGATATTTTGGCATAAATTGGTGACATTTATTTGACAATTGCGGTATTGAAACTTTAGATATGTTTTTATTCTTTACTATTATAATAAGTAGGTATTTGTTTATACCCAGACTATATATGTTTATAGCCAATACTTTAACATAAGATTATAACTTAATTCTTGTTTTCTATTTCTAATGTTTTATTTATTTACATTGAATATTAATTTGTTTTGTTGTATAATACGTTTCGCAATAATTATGTGATATATTTGATTTAAAATGAATTCAAGAATTTTTTGTAATTGGACAACAATGTCAACTTAGATCTCTGACGTAGGTAATGACCTGCAACGGTAACTATATTGTAAGGACTGTAGATTAAACAAGAAAAATTAAAGTTACATGGGGAGGATGCCTTACACAAGAAGGATTTGGAAATAAGTATAACAATTTGTATGTAAACTGAATGGAATATGTTGCAGAAAATGCGAATTGGAGAAAGAAACTAAAATGTTCAGTGACATGAAACTGGAATAACTCGGTGAAATAAGTATTGGGCCAGTATTGTAGAGGTAAGACCCCATTTTAACAGTCCCCGTTTCAGCGGTTCTCGATTCCACCGACCCGTTTCAGCGGCGTTTGGTTCTGCAGCATGCCGTTTGAGAGGCATCATTCAGAAAAATGAGTAAAAACAGGACCCTCTTGGGGACAGTAGTTTTAACAATAAAAAATGAACATATAAAATTATTTTTTCTTTTTTTATATGCATTTTTTCATCAGCTTTTCATTGAGCCTACATACAAGCACGGAACATAAAAAATATCTAGTTATTCTAATTGTTCATAAGCTAAAAAGTCAGGTCTTTTTCAAACAGTTTTTTTAATAAAAATTTCAATAAAATGTTAAATTTTTTTTAATACATCTTAAAATTAAAGTATCAAATAATCGACTGCGATCTGCTAAACATCTCACAGAGTCACTGTAGGGCAAGAACAGTTGTATAAACAATTTCTCTCTGGGATAAACAAATTGAATAACTTATAAACTATTTGGTCGATCTGGTTGAAATTTAGCGCACTTAAATAACTCATTAATTGACAAAATTTAAAGTCATTAAATTTTACGTCATTGTGCAAAAAATAAAGTTATTAATATTTATAATTTACTGCAAAAATGAGGGTTTTTTACAATTATCTCGGTCAATTGTTTATATATTACAATATGCTTACCACCAAATTAAAGAACTTTTTAAGATCTACATTTATTTGAAACATTTTTCTCTAAAATGTACAAGAAACGTTTTATAGTCAAAAAAACTGCTTTTTTCATTCTTTGCAATTGTTTAAAAAAAAAAAAGCAAAAACAGCTGTACGTCTTCAA
The DNA here is from genome assembly GCF_917563875.1 of Diabrotica virgifera virgifera. Lineage (NCBI taxonomy): Eukaryota > Metazoa > Arthropoda > Insecta > Coleoptera > Chrysomelidae > Diabrotica > Diabrotica virgifera. Next base: position 113,688,366 of record NC_065449.1, read on the forward strand.
GGAATTATCATCAGTTATCCCTCATCTAACGTTTAAAACTTTGAAAACCCTGTAGAACATTTTTACCTGAAATCGATGATTTTTTTCCCTATTAACTGGGGTATATACCAAATACTTAGATATTACCTGTATATTTTCAAACAAGAATAGGTTAAAATAATATCCTACAATAAAACTAATTACTTATCATTGTCATATTATTATTTTCTTATTGAGACCGCTCTATTGGGGACCGCGTTTATGGGGACCGCTGAATCGGGCACCGCTGAATCGGGGTACCGCTGAATCGGGGTACCGCTGAAACGGGGACCGCTGTATTGAGACCGCTCAATCGGTGACCGCGCTTATGGGGACCGCTGAATAGGGGTGAAACCATTGTAGAACCCTTTCAATTATTCCATATAGGAGAAGCTCTTTTGGAGAAGCATCTTTATAACTCGGAAACAATTGATTTCTAAGTGTTGGGGCACTGAGCACTTTTGATCAGCATGACCTAAGCTACATATCTGCATATTTTCAGTCAATTTAACTGAAACCACTTTACTATTTTATGTAAATTTTCTATTCTATATTTATTCTATATAATTTATTCTATATTTCTGGTTTATTGATATTGTATTAAATAGTTTTTGAGAATGTATTAAACAAATGAAAAATACGCGTTAAGATGTTTGATTTTTTTTGCATAAAACAGCTCCTTATACAGTGATGGGCGCGCTAATAACCGGCAAAATAGCATAAAAGATGGAAAACGTATTAAGTTTTGAGATAAAAAGAAATAAAACTAGTCGAGCTGGGAAATTTAGCGATATTAACCTATTAATTTACATCATATTGATTATTTCCCACCAACGCTGGGAAACAATCAATATAATGTAAATAAAAAGGTTACTATCGCTAAATTTCCCAGTTCGACTAGTTTCATTTCATTTATCTCACAACTTAATACGTTTTCTATCTTTTATGTTATTTTGCCGGTTATTAGCGCGCTCATCACTGTATAAAAATAAAACAAAACAAAAATTTTGTCACAAATTAAACAATGAATTCAAAAATGATTTTTAATTTGAAATATCCCAGTGGCGTATCATTTTTTATTGAGACCATTGCCCATTTGCGCGTCAATGACGAATATAAAATTCTTAATTTTATCGAAAAACTTGCGCAATACCTACATCTTAAACTCACTAAATTTCATTTGGATATCTTTGGACAGTTTCAGAGCAATAAATAAATCGTCAGTCAGTTTGTACAAAAAATTTCAACAACGCATATTCTCTAGGAAAACAAAGCATTTGTGGATATACGTTTATATAACAAAAGGTCATTATTTTTTCATGTAAAATCACTTCCTGAAGTTCGTTGTAATTATTGATTGACCCTATACAGAGCGTTCCAAAGAAAATTTGACCCCCAAGATTTGATCAAAAACCAAGAGTTTCTTCACAAATTAACAATTTTTATTGGAAGGGGGACGAATTTTCATGGAGAATTCATGCCCTTGAATGTAATCCCCTACTGCTCCGGATCAACCCCCAGTTCTTATTAAATAGCAAATGTAGTCGAGTGGCACATCATTCGAAATGTAATTTTTTTCTCTATGCGACCCTCTATTTTTTTTTTCATTTTCATGGTAACTTTGGATAATTTTGGATTTAACTAATTTATAATAAATTTGTTGAGTCCAAAATTATCTTCAAACTTATTTCGTAAATTAAAAAAAAGAGTGTTGTGTAGAGAAAAAAATTTACATTTCAAATGATGTACCACTCGACCACACTTGCTATTTAAAAAAAAGTGGGGGTTGACGCGGGGCAGTAGGGGGTTACATTTGAGGGCATGATTTTTGCATGAAAATTCATCCCCCTCCCAATATAAATTGACGTATTTTTTTAAATTTTGAAGAAGCTCTTGTAACTGTGTAACAATCTTTCAATCTCTGTAACTGTGTAATAGGGTGGTGCGAAAAAAGTCAAGTTGATAATTCCGTATCGCTATAGTGCGGAAAAGTTGCGATTGGTAATTACAAGAAAAACAAAAAAAATAATTATTCAAATCGGACTTTATCTTCCGATCCCGCAAGGGACCTAAACATTATGAAAAAAATGAAATTTTACCTTTTTTCAAAAAATGTTTATTTATCCTTCGTGTACGTTTTATTTATCGCTATATAGTAAAATCTATTTACAGTTTGCATGGCAGAGTAATAAACAAAATAGATTTACGCATTTAATGAATATCTTCCGATCCCGCAAGGTCAATCAAAATCTATAAAAATTTGAAATTTTTGATGAATTTGAAAAATTAAAAAACATTAATTTATCTCATTTTTTTGTTACATTGTGAATCTCTTCGCTTATTTAGACATTGTATGATAATATTTAAACAACCCAGATCTCAAAACAAGGTGGTGTTGCACTTCTAGCTCCACACGCACCCTTCTCTCCAACCAACCAATGAGTGTGTTTTTTTAACATTATTTACATATGTACATTTCTTTAATGTTGTTCTGAAGCTATTTTCTTGTAGCATTTTTATAATCAAGTATATTCAAATGGGAAATAAGCCACAATTTTACCTAAAAATGATTTTATTAACATTTCGACGTTAAGCAACAACATTTTTGTTTATTTAGTATTATTTTGTATTTTGATAACAACACCCGACTTGGGCGTCGAAACGTTAATAAAATCATTTTTAGGTAAAATTGTGGCTTATTTCCCATTTGAATATACTTGATTACATTTCTTTTTCATCTGTTTGTGTCCAGCTCTCAAATACCAACTTTGCATTGTGATTTCTTTGTAAAATCTGGCAGCATGGACCTTGATTTAAGTGTTATCCTGATGCATCTATCTCTTGATTTAGGCCCACATACATTAGACGATGCTTCCGTGGCCAACTTTAGACACCGCTCATCAGCTGGCTTGTGGCAGGCATAGTTTTGTACATTCCAGTATGACATGTCGCCCGATGTAATACAAGGAGTTATATCTTCATTTGAAACTCTTCGAGGAAGTGGTGGAGAAGATAGTTTTGCAACATTCCACTCTATTATTTTAGTTTTGTCCTGTGCTTTAAAATTTCAAGTAGTAGGGAGAAGGGGAACACATTAGAGAGCTAGGACCAAGGAGAGTGTTAAAAGCCGGACAGACTAAATCCAAGGGCAAAAGTATTAGAAATTTCATCCCTCCTACTTTAAATTTTCAAGCACAGGACTACACTGAAATAATGGACTGGAATGTTACAAAACTATCTTCTCCACCAGTTCTTCGAAGAGTTTCAAATGAAGATATAACTTCTTGCATTACATCGGGAGACATGCCAGACTGGAATGTACAAAACTATCCCTCCCACATGCAAGCCGACGAGCGGTGTCTAAAGCTGCCCAAGGTAGCATCGTCTAATGCTAATCTATGTGGACCCCAATCAACAGATAGATTCATCAGGAAAACATTTAAATCAAGGTCCATGCTGTCAGATTTTACCAAGAAATCACAATGCAAAGTTGGTATTTGAGAGCTGGACACAAACAAATGAAAAAGAAATGTACATATGTAAATAATGTTAAAAACATACACTCATTGTTTGGTTGGAGAGAGGGGTGCGGATGCGTGTGGAGCTAGAACTGCCACCACCCCCTTTTTGAGTTCTGGGTTGTTTAAATATTGTCATACAATATCTAAACAAGCGAAGAGCTTCACAATGTAACAGAAAAATGAGATAACTAACTGTTTTTTAATTTATCAAAATGATAAAAAATTTCAAATATTTATAGATTTTGATTGACCTTGCGGGATCGGAAGATATTCATTAAATGCGTAAATCTATTTTTTTTATTACTCTACCATGCAAACTGTAAATAAATTTTACTATAGCGATAAATAAAACTGACACGAAGGATAAATAAAATTTTTTTAAAAAAAGGTAAAATTTCATTTTTTTTTTCATAATCTTTAGGCCTGTTGCGGGATCGGAAGATAAAGTCCGATTTGAATATTTTTTTTTTGGTTTTCTTGTAATTACCCGTCGCAACTTTTCCGCACTATAGCGACACGGAATTATCAACTTGACTTTTTTCGCACCACCCTACTGTGTAACTCAGAAACAATTGATTTCTGAGTCTTGGGACACTGGGAACTTTTGATCAGCATGACTAAAAGTACCTCTCTGCAAAGTTTCTGCCAATTTAACTTAAGGGCGTAGGCGCAAAATTTCGTCCCAATGTGTTTTAAATGCATTCATTTTTTTCGACTCCTGAGAAAACTTATCAATATTTTTGAAAAAATTAAACGCAGAATGAAAGTCTTATTACCGAGGGCTGAAAGTCTTTTAGAATAGCCAAAAAGTTTCTTTTGAATGAGATATTTGAATTTAAAAATCACACTATTTTTTTTTCTTCTTTTCACCTCTGTAACTTATTAAAAATAAACATTATAGAAGTTTTCAGGGACTTTCGGCCCTCGGTAATAATCTTTAATATATTATTACCATATTTATATTACCATAACCATAACGCAATATTTCATTCTGCATTTCAATTCTCCAAAAATACTTATTAGTTTCCTCAGTCCTTAAACCACTTTTACATAAGACAAGTGTCGGGGTCATTTTGAAAATGTAATATTATTTGTTTTGATTTAGATTACATTTGTACGACTGGTCGCATGGAAATATAAATTGTAATATTCGAATATAAAATAGTCTCTTAACGAATATAAAAAAAACTACACGGTCCACCAAATAAGAATAGAGGGTTGATTGTTCCAATGGGAAATAAGAATAAACTAAGCTCATGTCAATAAAATTAATGATACCCATACCCTTTTAAAATTTACCCCTTCTGCGATCGATTATAATATTTGAGATCTGGCAACATCGGTTTGGTCTCCCTTTAGATATGAATATAAATTACTCTTGCATGGTGGTGATCATATATTATGTTAACGACGTATGTGAAGCCCAAAAATTATTATTTTTTGACAGTTGATGTGTTGAAATAATTAAAATTTATTTCCCTGTACTTTCTCCTACACTAGGAACTGTGAACTAAAGTAAATATAACAAATATTCATAAAAATTTCTGTCATTCGGGAATAGTTAATAAAACAAATTTATATAGGGTGGAAGGTGGAAGGCACTTATGGAATAATGTTATTTCTGTCGTTACAATTACAAAAATTATAAAAAACGCTGAGACCGATCGATTTTTACATACAAATGCGCGCTTGTTAAAAATAAATTTAAATGTACAGTGTGATTCACGCAAGCCTAGCATAGTCCATAAGCGTATATTGGAAGATTATGAAAATCGCTAGGATACGTCAACTTTTAAATTCAAATGGACGCTTTATAAACGTAAATTTAAATATACATTAACTAAATATACATTTGAATATGCCCTGTATAATTTATGTTTAAAGAAGCTACTTAATAACCTAATGTAGGCTTTATTATGAATAATAGAAGGTCAAATTTAGAACTTATGTATAATTTTCGTCAAGATACAAGATCAATTTTCGATTAAGTACCTACATAAAATTTTAAAATTAATAATCTATCACACTTTAAATAAGGGTTTTTTTTCTAAATTAGTTAAATAACGACATCAATTTTCTAAACTATCAATATATTGGGTTTCGTAGTTATGTCTTGACGAAATTTATAAAATATTTTCAAAATTTCACCTTTTATTATTCATAATACGACTTTATTATGTACTTTTTTGAGTTGGGCTTGTTAAGTAGCTTCTAAAACATAAAAATAATAAGGATGTTTCATTAAAACTAAAGATCATAAACTGTACTAGACTTGCGTGAATCACCCTGTATATTTCAATTTATGTTTATAAAGTGCCCAGTTGAATTTAAAAGTTAACATATCCTAGCGTTTTTTAGAAATTTCTTAAATAAGGACACAAACAATTTTATTCCATTAGTGGCTTCCACACTTTATAATTTCAAAATTTCACCCTGAATTATTCATAATACACCCTACAATGTATAGTTCGTTGAAATCAGGTTTTTAACTTTCAAAAATATAAAAATATACAGGGTGTCCCATTAAAAATAAAGCTTGTGGACTATGGTAGACTTTCGTGAATCACCCTGTACATTTATATTTATGTTTAAAATGCGCTCATTTATATATAAAAATCGACGGGTCTCAGTGTTTTTTACAATTTTTTAAAAGAAGGACAAAAATAATTTTATTCCATAAGAGCCTTCCACACTGTAAATCTTCAGTCGGAAATTCCTTACAGAGAGATAATGTTAAAGAACAAAAAAATTATAACAGGATGGAACCCATTGGAAAATGAAGAAAATATAACAAAGATGAAAAGAAATAGCTATTTGTAGAACAATGGAGGAAAGTGCTTCTTTTCCTCCCGAGAATGAAGTTTACTGCCCGACGCGTAGCGGAGGACAGTAAACATTTAAGGGAAGAAAAGGCACTTTACTCCCATGTTATACATATGATTTTTCCACCTGCTTCAAATAACAAGTCATTTTTTCATTTTTAAATAATTTATTTATGTAACTAACAAAATTAATTAGAGAACTAAAACTAACAAGTAGGTACAGTAGAACTGTCAACTGTCAAACATACGTCAAATTATTAATGTAAACATTGTTAAATCAAAATAACAATTGACTGTTTTTTACCATTCTAAAAAATACAGGGTGTTCTACATATAAATAAACGTTAAAATGTATACATACTTACGTAATAGATAATAGAATATTGTACAGGGCGTCAAAAGTTATTTCGTCAATGACATACCATGACGTCACTCCCGACGATTTTGCTCCCTACAATCAGGTCAGGAAAAGTATACTTTCGGTAAAGGTAGGTGAAAAACTAATTTACGGGCGATCTCAAGTCGGGAAGTGGATGGGGGGTGAGTTTTTTATGGTAAAAAACGGTTGTAACACGATTTCTGGCAAAACTACAAGTCATATGGAAAATTAATGGCAAGCTTACAGGTAATAAAAAGATCTACAACTTTATTACTTTCACTTTTTGCACATAATTTATGCGAAGGATTCTAATAACCAAGTTTATGGATTTTTATTTTTATCCCTCACAAAAATAAAATACACTGTCATTTTATGATTTAAAATATTTATTTTTTTTCTTATTTTATTTAATATGGAAAATGCACTCTATTTTCAATCTTAAATTATCACGTTAAAATATCTGATTAAAAAAAATTGGTGTGCATTTTTTTGCGTACTTTGGTTCGATAAAATCTCTACTTTTTGAGTAACAGATAAAAAAAAAAAAAAAAAAAAAAACGAAAAAACTCGAATTCGAAATTTTTTTTAACATTACGTAAAATTTTAGGCTGTTTATTAAAATTTACACTTTTATTGCTCGAAAAAGTAATATTTTACTTTTTATTTATTTTATAAAAGAAATTAAATTTAAGACCTTCTTTATTTATTTCTGTTCCGTCCTTTAATTTTCCCTGTCTTGAACGACGAAATGCAGATATTGCAGAAATGCAGATATTTCAACTTGTCAAAGTAAAAAAATTGTATTTATTGTCAATTTTTTTTGCTAGACCCTTAGGCCACCATTAATGCCTGGTTGCACCAACAAACCTTAAGCTCCAGCTTAGCCCAGCTCAACATATAGATAGGGCCGCCTTACGCTGCACCATAATTTTAGATTTATATCTAAGCACGTCTCAGACTAAGTTTACGATGCAATCCACGTAGCCATCCCTTGTCGCAACCTGAAAATTGATCTAAGACTCAATGATGCAACCAGTCGCGCATCTACGGGGAGGGAAAATGGGAATATTACCCCACCCCCTCTGGATATTACCCCCCCCCTCCAAAAGTAAAGAAAAAGTTGTTGAAATATTAAAATATATTAGCTGAGATGAAACTTAAACCACAGACACAGAAATTAAGCCAATAAAACCGCTAGTTAGGAAAATTAATGCCTGGTTGCACCATCAGATCTTAGGCTTAAGACGTGCATTAAGCTCCGCTTACGAAACCTACAGCTTGCACCATTCAGTCTTAAATCAATTTTCAGCTTGCCACATTGGATTGCCACGTGGATTGTATCTTAAACTTATCAGTTAATACGTGCTAAGATAGACGAGACTTCCCCCTCTAAGGTAAATTTCCCCTTCCAGGGCAAATGTCTAGATCCGCCATTGGATGCAACGCGTATGTTTCGTAAGCTGAGCTTAAGGTACGTCTTAAGCTTGAGATCTGTTGGTGCACCAGGCACAAACGATTCAAAGCTGTTTTTTTTTATTTTTAGTAAGGTTTTTTTATAAAATATATTTAAATTTGTTTGTGCAAAATAATCAAAATTTTATTGAAGTTATACTTCTTTACGATTGAGAGTGAAATTTTATAATTCTGGGCGCATGCGCACACAGACAGTATGCAGTTCGTTGCTAATCTTTCAAGTTATGTATGTATCAGCGCAAATAAGTCATTAAAAGAATATATTAGTGTTTTTAGTAAATGTATTATTTATTATAATTTTTGTGTCTTTGGATTTGTCTTCTTCGGGAGTAAGATATAATATAATATCTATTATAACATTTTTATACTTCACTTGATCTATTTGTCACCGTAATGTGTAATTATATCCGAGACGTCACGTAGACGGGGCTTGATAGCTTGGTTGGTAGAGCATTGGACCAGAGATCGAGAGGTCCCGGGTTCAAATCCAGGACGATTCATATATTTTTTTAATTTTTGGTATTGTTTTAATAAAAATTTGTTTAGAGTGGTAGGTAAGAAAGTTAGTTAAATATTTAAATAAAATAGAAATAAACTGTTAAGTATATTTATTTCGTTGAAATTATACACTTACCGGCAGAGAAAACCGGCACCCCAAATAAATGGGTCATTTTTAATGTCTTGTATTTCCTAAACCTGATGTCCGATTTAAGTAATTTTTTTAATATGTTTTAGCCTTATTCTTTATCAATATCGCTGTAATAATATTGTTGCTAGACAGGTACATTGTCATTGTATACAGGGTGTACGAATCAAACTGTGTTTTTTTCTCAAACTTTGGAACACCCTGTGGAATGTTCTAGCTTTTATAAAATACTGAAATTATAACCAAACTATAGCCTCAGGTTTTCTTAACATTCTGTTTTTTGATTCATTCGCTTATGTTGAATAATAAAAAAGTTAAGCACTTTAACAACTACCCCTGTTTTTCGTTAATACAGGGTGTTTTTAAATAAGTACAGCAAACTTTAAGGGGTAATTCTGTATGATAAAATAATGACAGTTTGCTTTATAAACGTATGCCCGCAAATGCTTCGTTTCCGAGATAGGGGGTGTTGAAATTGTTCTTACAAACTGACGATTTATTTATTTCTCTAAAACGGTTTGTGATATGCAAATGAAATTTGGTAGATTTTAAGAGGTAGTTATTGCGCATTTTTTGGCATACAATTAAGAATTTTATATTCACCATTGGCGTGCATACGGGTATAAATCCGTATGCACGCTAATGGTGTATATAAAATTCTCAATTGTATGCCAAAAAAAATGCGCAATAACTAGCTCTTAAAATCTACCAAATTTCATTTGCATATCACAAACCGTTTTAGAGCAATAAATAAATCGTCAGTTTGTAAGAACAATTTCAACACCCCCTATCTCAGAAACGAAGTATTTGCGGGCATAAGTTTATAAAGCAAACTGTCATTATTTTATCATGCAGAATTACCCCTTAAAGCTTGCCGTACTTATTGAAAAACACCCTGTATTGACGAAAAACAGGGGTAGTTGTTAAAGTGCCTAACTTTTTATTATCCAACATAAGCGAATGAATAAAAAAACAGAATGTTAAGAAAATCTGTGGTTATATTTGGGTTTTAATTTTAGTATTTTATAAAAGCTAGAACATTCCACAGGGTGTTCCAAAGTTTGAGAAAAAAACACAGTTTGATTCGTACACCCTGTATACAATGACAATGTACCTGTCTAGCAACAATATTATTACAGCGATATTGATAAAGAATAAGGCTATAACATATTAAAAAAATTACTTAAATCGGACATCAGGTTTAGGAAATACAAGACATTAAAAATGACCCATTTTTTGGGGTGCCCGTTTTCTCTGCCGGTGAGTCTATAATAGAGAAGTATCACTTCTTACGTGCGTGCAAAGTACACACACATTCTTTTTTTTTATAATATTGTTAATATCAATTAAAATCAGATTTTAATTTTGGAGATTGTTACATTAAGCTTAGATACTATTTGTGAAATAAACTAATATTTTTATTTTACAGTTGATTGATACAGATTAAAATACAGATAGTATTAAGTACCTTCTATATAAATTCCAAAAGTTTCTTTTACAAAATTAAATTCGACAAGATGATCTTCAAGTAACTCAGCCTGCGCGTGTATATGCGTGTGTCTGGAATACTGACTGACAGTTTTTGAAATGCTGCTATGAAATAATCAACAGGTAGTAAGACCTAAACATTCATAACAAAATTTCGTAAAAAAAATTTTTGTAAATGATAAAAGTTAAAAACCAAAAACTCGGTTTTCTGAACCCCGTTTAGGCATTTTGCAGGATATGTGGATCATTTTTCTGTCTGTCCAATATATACTTTTGACCTTGGCTATTATCTACGAAGAAACAAAATATATTATGTTCTAGAAACATGTAAAATTTTGTCTACTATCGGTATGTCAATCAATGTAGCAAAGGTTTATCAAAACTTTTTAATTTAAACGTATTTAAAGATTGAATTGTTCCATTGCATAAACCAATAAAACTTAATTACAGAAAATAAGATACTATTCTTTTAGATTTATTAAAAATGTATTTCCTTGATCTCTTCCTGTCTTTGTAGTGTATGAAGCGGGTTTAATTGTTACAAGTTATTATTAAAGTAATAATTGCAATGTAATTATATAAATTATAAGACATTTGCATAATATGATAATCCAAGTTATTAAAAAATACTTTCATATTTAATTACACTGAGTAATGTGGAGCAATTATATATTTTGTTATTTTGTTGTAATCATAAATAGGTCTGGATCCCGCGTATGAAAAAAAAGTTGATTAACAGCAAGCTGAAAATTTGTTAATAGCTTAACGGTGTCTAGTAGGATAAACTATGATATATGGGAACACTGTAACAGGGGCAGTTTTAATTGTGGAACAGGTTAAAAATTTGGAACGGTCAGACCACGAAAACGGCACATTTATTTTGTCCGACAGAACAGACTTAAACTGTCCGAACAGAGATTAAACTCTCATGCAAAAATCAGACTGCTATTTATCACCTGTCATAATTCCTGTCATTTGACATATGCTACATGTTCCACTCATTAAAACGCCCATTTGGTGATAAATAGCAGTCTGATTTTTGCATGAGAGTTTAATCTCTATTCGGAGAGTTTAAGTCTGTTCTGTCGGACAAAATACATGTGCCGTTTTCGTGGTATGACCGTTCCAAATTTTTAACCTGTTCCACAATTAAAACTTCCCCTGTTCCAGTGTTCTCATATATCAAAGTTTGTCCGACTAGACACCCTTAAGCTATTAACAAATTTTCAGCTTGCTATTAATCAACTTTTTGTTCATACGCGGGATCCAGACCTAAAAGCTAAGTTTCTTTATGTACGACTAAAATATAAATTATTATGCCTTGATATTATTTAAACCATAATAATTTTACTTAATGTAAGTCTTGAGTCATGTAACTGTTTTTTGAAGCTAAGCTTCTAAACTGGTGCTGTATTCATTTTTCTCTATAGTAAAATGCTGAGGCGAGCGTCACGGAAATAGCGCCACGAAACACGAAATCGTGGTTCGTAGTTTAAACTGACCGTAAACAGTTGGAAGAGTCCATTTACGCGATGGGGGGAGTCCGTTACTTAGCATGTACATGTACTGTTTAAATTTTATTAAATTCTATAAAAAAAATAGTAAATAAATAATAAAATTTTTGATTTTTCATTTTTGATTTACATTTACTCTGATTAGAGTACAAAGCGCGTCTCGTTGGAGCTTTACCGCGCTGAGCACATGGGACGTGAATTGTGAATTGTAGAATTCGCTCATCTTCCTTAGTCTCAGCATCCGTATGGCTTGCAAATTGTAGAAGCCTCGGAGGTGTAACCAGAGAAGGTTCCCATTGTTTTCATTCTGGCGGGATGTAGAATAGCATTATGTTGTTTTATGTGCCATTAGAGTGAAAACTTAGTCTTTTTAGCCTTTTAAATAATAAAATTACTTTATTTAATTTTAAAAATATTATTTAAATTTTAAAAATACAGAAAACACTTTATGAAGTGCTAGTCTACAGTACCGCCTACTGTAGCACTTTTTTTTCTATTTCATACTGCATCATGGACAAAGATCTACAAGATATCTAGTAAAAAGAATTCTTTTTTTTTTTATAGAGAGCAACGGTATATGTCTATTTTTGGTAACGTTAGTTCTTAATTGATTCATTATTTGACCAAAAGATATTCCAAACTTTAGAATGCTTTTTTGTTTCTGAAGTACATACTTCACCGTAATTTAATATCCTCATTTCTTCTGTTCTGTCTAATAGGGCTTTCAAATATTAAAGCACCAACATCACTACTTGTTTCCTTGTTATCGTCGATTGCATTATCTGTACATATTCTTCTATTTTACACTGGCACTTATACCATAACTACACTGTTATACTGTGCTCAAGGAACCGTTGCTGTCCTGATAGATTATGGTCCATAGAATTGAGAAACACAAGAACAAATAGATACAAAACAATAACAAAAAAAGAAATAGGGAAGAGAAATGTCCCTTAAAAAAAGGCATCACTGTTTTTAGTGTTTGAATTCCGAACAAATGGAAATGGGATCTTCACAAAACAAAGAAAAAAAAATGCAAATATCAGTAAAATAAAGTGAAAAATTCACTGGTGAAATAGTGAAAAATTTAATATTAACAAAAAGTAGGTACACCAAAACCAGGAATACTGAAAGACACAAATGAGAAACTTGTGTTGAAAACTAACAAAAAATGAAAGAGATGGACATAACACATCAATAAATGAATTGTTCAAAGACAATCGAACAGAACAGATGGAAGTAGAAGATGGTATAGTTTTAAACATATTAAAACAGCAAAAATAATAAAACATGCATAAATGATTAATCCTTAGCATTAGACATTATAGTAGAGTGGTTCAACACAGTGTATAAAATACGACACATACTGAAACGATGGTTACTCTCCACCTTTTGTGCTATTCCTAAAAATACAAACGCTAAAGACTACAGTGAATACTGAACAATATCTTTAATAATTCATGTTCTATAAATAAAAAACTGGACGAAAGAATAGATGATCGTCAGTTTTGCTTCAGAAACGGACTAGGAACCAGAGAGATTTGCTTTTAATGTGATATCTCAAAGATGCGGGGACATGAATGTATATATGTGCATTTCTCTTACGTTGATTTTGAAAAAGCATTTGACCAAGAAGGACAAAAACATAAACAAAAGGGACTTACGAATAATAACAAGCCTTTACTGTAACCGAAGAGCACAAATTGTAATCGATAATAAACCCAGTTCACAAAACTAAAATAAGGAGAGGAGTTAGGCAAGGATGTATTATGTCTCCATTACTATTCAATGTATGTAGTGTATCCATTTTTGAAACACATTACAATCTGAAAGCGAAGGAATAATAATTAACGGAAGAACTATTAACAACATAAGAATTGCAGATGGCACCGAGATTACGGCAAGCTCTGCTGAAAAACTCCAACTATTTCTAAATAAAGCAAACAGCTTCTGTGAAAAACATGAACTAAAAATGAAGATAAAAATATTAAATATAATAATTTGATAATAACTAAGAAAACAAATATACAAACAAACATACATTTGGGAAGTGCACCGATAGAAAGGGTTGATAAATACAAATACCTAGTAACCTGGATCTCTAAACGACAGAAATAAGGGTCAAGATAAAAATAGCAAGAAATGCGTTTGTAAAATGAAAACAATTCTCTGCAATTAAGAATTTAGATTAGGGGTATTTAGATAAGAACTGAGATTAAGAGCTCTGAGATGCTAAGTTTCTTCGATAGTACAATATGGTCTTGAAATCTGGACACTGAAGTAAGAACACATAACTAAATAAGCTACAGTCTATTGAAATGTGTTAACATGAATATGCTTAGAATAGCATGGACACAGAAGAAAACGAGCACGGAAGTATTGCGAGAAATGGACAAAAAATACTAAATAATCAACACAATAAAAATAAGCAAGTTACAAAATATCTTCTTCTTCTTCTTTTTATACAGACATTACTCTGTCTGTTTTTCAATATGCCTCCAGTAAGTTGTCATTCCATCTTTTTCGTGGTTTTCCCACTGATCGTCTTCCTATTGGGGAACCGTCTCTCGCCGTCCTTACTACTCTATTTGCTGTCATTCGGCTTATGTGGTCGTTCCATTCTACTCTTCTGCTTCTCACCCAGTTATTAATGTTGTCCACCTTGCATCTCCTTCGTATATCTGCACTTCTAGCTCTATCCCACAGCGTCTTACCATCGATTTTTCGTAATGTTTTCATCTCTGCTGTTTCTAGCATTCTTTTTGTCCTTTCTGTATCAGGTCGTGTTTCTGCCGCGTATGTCATTATTGGTCTGATGACTGTTTTGTAAATTCTGCCTTTCACTTCTTTTCCGATGTTACAATATCTGGGACACGTAATGAGGGGGCAGCGATATGAAATGCTAAGACTGATAATACAGGAAAAAATACGAAGGAATGAGTATAGAAAGCAGAGTGTCATGGTTGAAAAATTTAAGGAACTGGTTTAAATGCAGTTCCACAAAACCGATGAAATAAAAGATAGTGATGATGATATCCAACCTCCTATTGGGAGACGGCACTTAAAGAAGAAGTTAATCCTTTAGTACTTTTCCGTATAATATTTCTATAGTTGTCACTACAGCTATCCATATACTTTTCACATTTACCTCAATTGTTGTTCTTAAATATTGAGCCGTGTGTGTTTTCTACCATTTTTTTTGGACTTGTGTATGGTCTTTATTGAAAAGTATCAGTGTGTTGGCCTTCAGTTTTTGATTAGTTTGTATTTCTTTATAATCTAATGGTGATTTTAATAAAGTTCTTCTTGTATTGTGAGCATGTATTCTGATTCCGAAGTAGACCTAACCTCGTTCGGTTCTTTAGTTTAATCGTCGTAGGTAATATAACCAATAAACCAAAATAAATTTTACAGTGTATAACAGTAGATTAATCATTTTAGTAAAGTGCAGTTGTTGCAATAAACACAAAATAATAAATAATGGCGAAATAATTTAGCCTACATATAAACCGTTATGAAATTAGCAAAGAATATGCAGGAAACAGAACTAATTTAATCATCTGCTGTTACAAAATATGCTATGGAAGAAACGACGGGTAATTTATAAAAGTGATATTTAAAATTAGTGACAGCGCTTATTTTCTATCAATGGCCAGCGCTGCTGGAAAACCGTTAGATTATGTTTGAGCAAGTCGGCTAGTCTGCGATTTTCCTACAAGAGTGACACAAATTCATTCCTTTATCACCATGTTCGATAATTATTTAATTATTACTCAATTAAATTAATTATAGAGATATTAACCCAATTCTATGGTAGTTACAATTATGTAAAACTGCTTTAAAATATCGATTTGCCACTGTGGTCAGATTATACATATCTAGATCCTACATTGATAAGATAAAATGTCTGAAATACCTATATTAAATATAGGTAACTATAGTAGACAGGAACCTCCACTTGCTTAACATTTAGTAAGTCTAAGCCGGTGGTCTCCAATAGACGCTGTAGGCTGCGTACAGCGTCACGCCGTAGGAAAATTGTTCATTTTCGTTACTTTTAATAAATCCTTTATTTTACAACCGCAAATAGTAAAAAAAGAGTAATTCTAAAACAAATTCAAATTGCGGGGTGAATTATTGAAGTGATCACCGACTTCCGGTTGTCTCCATAGACGCCGTAGGCTGCATATAGCGTGTATTGGAGACAACCGCCTAAAGCCCGTCACTCACGGTACTAAAGTGTCGTTCGATAAGATGTCGATGAAATGAATTTCTGCAGTACTGTAGCAGACAAACCACAAACTATTCTGTCTCCGGTAAAATTGTACGATCTCGCTGGATGCACAGTCACACACGATCAAAATATTTGCCAATTCGTCGAATTTGACGAAATTGGACGACGCCTCAGTACCGTGAGTGACCCGTTTAATAGGCATTGTAGCGGTCACGCTACTAATTAAATTAATTTAATTTGTAGCGGTCACGCTACTAATTAAATTAATTTAATTAAAATTGGATTAAAAATACCCCTCAAGAAATCCCTTGTGGTACGCCAGCGATCGATTCACAAACGATATTTTTCTACGCACGTGCGAAAACCTCGTTGGATTGAAACTTCGATCGATTTTTCGATTGAACGGTAGTTTGGTCAGTAAGCTCACCGCGGGGTAAGTTTTTCTTGATTTTTACAACATCGTAACTTGTTGCAGTTAGTCACAATCCAAATCACCCAGTGAAAAGGTTCATGAATTTAACTCACACGATCGCATAAAACAAATTTAGATTAATATATTCTATAACTAACTACTACTATCAGAACCTACTACTCTTCGATCCTTCATGAATTCTAAAACAACTGCTAGGGAATGTACGCCTATAAAGTAAATCCTAATCTCTCTCTTTTAATATCCCACTACAGGCTGAAAATTCTTTCTCGAAATGCAATTTTCTATTCAGATATCTCCAAAGTTGAAAACCTGGTTAATTTAGTTGTTAGCAATAGCATCATATACCTGATCTACACGCACCATGGAAGCACTCACACAACCAACGAAAGAAATGGAAGCACAGCAATATACTGTTGTATAATTTTTATAGGAAAAATTTAGAAAATTAATTTATGTCAGAGACCACGAGATCATAGATTTTCATCGCCTTGTATATGACCAAAAAATTGTAAATAGTATAATTTAGTTAGTAAACAGTGTTTTCGCGGAAAGTGAAAATCGTTAGATGGTTTGTTAATGGTTCTCTGAACGGACTTATACAATTATGCGGTAGGATTAGAAAGTGCATTTTTTTAGCTTTGGAATGGACAATAGGACGTTTATAAATGTTTCTTAGAAGGATACACAGTAAACAAAATTATTGAGTTTTAGAATATAGGGTTTTTTGTTTAGCATGTAGAAAAACAAGAGTAATTATGGTGTCTCCTAGAATTATGACAAAACGGAAAAGTTATATACAAAAATAATTGTTCTTAAGAAATGAAAGTATGGATGTAATGTGTAGAGAGGATGTTTTGTGATTGGCGAGAAAGACGGATGGTGAGGATGAGACTGTTGAGTCTGAGTTTGAGGAGGAAAAAAAAGAGGCACTGTGTAAAGAAGATCTGAAGAGACCAGTCCAGTTTTGAAAAGTAGTAAGTTGGTGTAAAGTGGTGAAGTTGGTGGCCGTGATAAGCAGAAGCGTGTAGAAACAAATCGTTGATCGAGTTGAGAAGTTCAATCTCCTCGTGTCCGAAGATATTCCAGTTTTCTGTCTGGAACGAGTAGCTGGGTTATATCGATTTGCACAAGATATCGAGCAGAGAGAAAATTGAGGAGAGATTACGAGCGAGTGCTGTTGTTTATTTGTGAAACAGTTTGTACGAGAAGGACCGTCATAGCATCCAAGGAGCACGTGTGGGAGAATCCGGGACTACAAAATCCATAAGAGGAAGGAAAAAAAGAAAAAAAGGTTAGTCAGATTATTTGTAAAAAGGAGAGATTGTTGTATACCACATACCATATTTTTTTGTTATTGCAGCAGTTCTACAGCATAATATAGTCTTTAATAAATTCAAAGAATAAATAAGTAATCTATTCAAAAGGAGAAAATTAAATTTTGTTTTTTTTTATATAATACTAAGTACAGCCTACCGAATCATTTAAATAAAATTTTTGTAAAAAAAGGAGATAGCAGAATTAAAGATAAATATGTATTAGATAAGAAATAGTAACAACAAAATCGATTTTAGCATTCATTTAAATCTTATATTTATGGTATTTTGGATAAATAAATAATATTTCTAGTTTTTATATGACATTGAGTGTATTTATTTTCCCTGTTTTGTCCTGGAAGAAGTAAGCAACCAGAGATGCTAGAAGCCACAAACTAAAGGTAATAGATTAAAATAAATTATCTAACAATAAAAAACTGAAAACGTTTGTTTTCTATACTTCCACAAAATTTATTATATCTAAGTGACTACAGCTGTTTCGGCGGAGTGCCTTTCTCAAGTAATATAGTTTACAATGTGTTTGCCTTTTTAATCTTCAACTGAAGAGGTTGAGGAGTGGGGAGCTGTTTGTCTCGAGTTGGTCATTCAGAATTATATCTGTATTTTTCAGTTTATTAATTTCCATAGATTCTAAAAAAGATAGCTTAAGGCCTTTATTTTGAATATGTAGAATTTTAAACTCTTCATTGAAAGAATGATTATGATCTAGAAGGTGAAGTGCGTATGTAGAAGTGTCTGTTTTTCTATTGTTGAATGCCCTTTTGTGTTCTGCTATCCGTTTGTCAAAAGTTCTGCCAGTTTGACCGATGTACGTTTTCGGACAGTCACCACAAGTTAGTTTGTACACACCACTCTGTAGTTGCTTTCTCTTTCGGCTTTTATTGTTCTTAATATATTTGCTTAAGTTGTTGTTAGTTCTGAAAGCTGGTGTTATTCCTTTCTTTTTTATGTATCTGGCTATTGTTGTTGTTATCTTGCCAGTATATGTGAGAGAGCAGAAGGTACTGGGTTCTTTCTGTGGTGGTGGATACACTAATTTCAGGGCTTTCTTATGGAGATTTTGGTTTAAAATTTTGTTAACTGTTTGTTCGTTATAGCCGTTGTTTACTGCTATTTGTTTAATGATGTTTAGTTCTATTTCGAAGTTATTTTTTGTCATGGGAATTTCTGTCAGTCTATGTATCATGCTATGGTAGGCTGCTAATTTGTGTTGTGTAGGATGGGATGATGAATTGTGTATAGTTGTGTCAGTATGGGTAGGTTTATGATATATGGAGAACTCATGTTTGTTGTGTAGTCTGGAAATCGTTACATCTAGAAAGTTTATAGAGTTATTCTGTTCTGTTTCTACTGTAAACTCAATATTATTATGAAGTGAATTAATATATGATAGAAATAATAATAATATTGAGTTTACAGTAGAAACAGAACAGAATAACTCTATAAACTTTCTAGATGTAACGATTTCCAGACTACACAACAAACATGAGTTCTCCATATATCATAAACCTACCCATACTGACACAACTATACACAATTCATCATCCCATCCTACACAACACAAATTAGCAGCCTACCATAGCATGATACATAGACTGACAGAAATTCCCATGACAAAAAATAACTTCGAAATAGAACTAAACATCATTAAACAAATAGCAGTAAACAACGGCTATAACGAACAAACAGTTAACAAAATTTTAAACCAAAATCTCCATAAGAAAGCCCTGAAATTAGTGTATCCACCACCACAGAAAGAACCCAGTACCTTCTGCTCTCTCACATATACTGGCAAGATAACAACAACAATAGCCAGATACATAAAAAAGAAAGGAATAACACCAGCTTTCAGAACTAACAACAACTTAAGCAAATATATTAAGAACAATAAAAGCCGAAAGAGAAAGCAACTACAGAGTGGTGTGTACAAACTAACTTGTGGTGACTGTCCGAAAACGTACATCGGTCAAACTGGCAGAACTTTTGACAAACGGATAGCAGAACACAAAAGGGCATTCAACAATAGAAAAACAGACACTTCTACATACGCACTTCACCTTCTAGATCATAATCTTTCAATTCTTTCAATGAAGAGTTTAAAATTCTACATATTCAAAATAAAGGCCTTAAGCTATCTTTTTTAGAATCTATGGAAATTAATAAACTGAAAAATACAGATATAATTCTGAATGACCAACTCGAGACAAACAGCTCCCCACTCCTCAACCTCTTCAGTTGAAGATTAAAAAGGCAAACACATTGTAAACTATATTACTTGAGAAAGGCACTCCGCCGAAACAGCTGTAGTCACTTAGATATAATAAATTTTGTGGAAGTATAGAAAACAAACGTTTTCAGTTTTTTATTGTTAGATAAAATGAACTTCCATCAAGTAACGGTCGAATCCATCAATTAAAATAAATTAGCCCTGAGAATAAATCTTTTCTGGAGAGTTTTATTTAACTTTGATTTTATTTCCATAAATAGTGATTAATACAATTGGTTAATTAATTGAAATTAGAATATGCTGATCAATCTCATAACAGAGAGAAAAGGTACAGCAAAACAATACATAATACTAATTCGTTCCCCTCAATTTCACCAATAAAAATATTTACTCGCATAACCTATGGATATTCAACGTATGGACCTTGAATATACCTACTATACTATACTGTTAACTGCTTAGGCTTAGAGACTTCTGAAATGTGGATGTATAGACGAACACTAACAATACCGTGGTCGGCTAAGCAGACAAATGAAGCAGTTTTCAACAAAACAAGCGCTACTCAGCTTCAGCTGACTGATAATATCAAATCCATAGTATCCTTTGACTAATTATGAAGGCTAAAATCGAAGGATGCAGGAGAATTGGTAGAAATTGGGATACGGAAGAGTCGAACAACTTTTCAGAATAGCTCAAGACGAAGACCTTTTAATAACCAAAGTCAAGGGGACTTTCTTTCATAATGTAAGATTGCAAAAATCTTTACCAGGAATATAGAGGCACTCTCCTAATGTAACAGAAATATTTCCGTCACTACTGTATATTCTTACATCCGACCAGACTGCAATTGGCAGATGGTTTTAAATCTATTAATTCCTTAATAGCTAGTATATTAACTTAATAGGTTTTCTATGGAATCAGTTTTAAAAATCATAATAATGTCTAGTTCCGCAATATCGAAATTTTGTGTTACTTAGTGGATCAGTCACAGAAGACTAGCTACCGGCAAAAACCTACTCTACTCTAGTCTTACACGCCTGAGAATTGGAACTAATATAAGAAACAATCTTCTAAGACTGGATTGAGTATGCAATGTAAGCCGAAAACAAAGATGTATATAGATGACTAAAGAAGGAATGATTAGATACACTTAAATTAAACGATCTGAAGACTCTTGATAAACTAAACTTTCGGACAAAAAATTTTATTGAGGACAAGATCGATATGGAATATTTCACTAGGTCTAAGAGTACTAGATACATATCTTAATACGAATAAGCCACATCATGCGATTTTAGCAGGAAAGTGTGATTTTGATTGGTTTGAGGTTGTGAGTTCATACTTATATCTGGAATCATTGATCATAAACAGAGGACCATTACAGAAAGAGATCAAACGTTTATGTGATATAGCAAAATATGGAAGGACTGTCAAATTTCAAGAGCGTTATAGATGAAGTTGGTCAACTGCTTAATATTCCTAATACTGGCATACGGATGTGAATCTTGGACCCTGAGACAATCGTAAGGAAGAAAGATAGGTGCCAATATTCAGCACAATTCAATATTCAATGGAGATAAATGTTCCGAATTCCTTGGACCGACCGTATAAGAAAAACAATTCAATTTTAAGAGAGCTAAAAGTTAGCCAACGACTCTCCAGTAAAGTCCATCTCCAATAATTAAAATATTTTGGACATGTTATGAGAGCAAACACAGAAAACATGGAAATACTCATTATCCAAGGAAAGGTGGAAGGCCGAAGATCACGAGGAAGATCCCCAACAAGATGGATCGATCAAATCACAGGAATATTCAAAAGACCTATACATGAGTTAAAAGAAACGACCAGAGACAGAGATCTTTGGAGATAAATAAACGACATCACGTCGATCACTACACTCCCTCCGGGGGGGGGGGGTCAGGATTGAAGAGAAACTTTAAAAGTAGGTAATCTATGTGGCAGAATGCAGAATCTGTAACGTAAAGCATGAGGATAAGAATTGAGAATACAATAGATATTATAGTTGCAGCGTCATGTATAGGGGACTTCTTTCCTAAGAGTAGTATCAGTAACCCACTTTATTTCTATCTTAAGAAATCTTTTGATAAAAGGGAATAAGTCACCGTACTATAATAGTAAGTAAGTAATGAGGTATAATTCAGAAATGATCTCGGGAGAGTATAGGTAATGTTTTCGAATGCAAATGGCATTGCAAATTAAATAATGATTTATAATTCAATAAGCACGAAAAATCGCATCGCAACGAACAACCAACCAACGAATGAACGAACGAATGCAAGCACGGGATCGGATGCAAACGACTTTGCAGAATTGGCCTTCTCTATCGAAGCGAACTGCAGTACAATATGTTATTTATTGATTATACATTAAAAGGCAACAAAAAGTATAAAAATAAGCACATTGTAGAGTCGTTTTGCCAATCAGAGGGCCCGAAATTTCATACAAAAATAACTAAAAACGTTCGCCGTCCATTGGGGTACGTACATACAAAGAGAGAAAAAAACACAACACTACACATTTTCCTATACTCATATTTCAAATGGCCATTTTTATTTGTCTGTCAAACTTTTTCCGCATGCCTGAAAAATGTTTAATTATTTTTGCGTTTCATATCGAGAAATGTGGGCAAAGCACATCTATATCGCCGATATTTCATTTAAAAAATGTGTCCAAACGAGAACCGGCCATCATATATTTATATTCTCGGCGGACCGCCATTGTTTCAGTTGCAGACAAAAATTCGATGTGATTTTTAAATTTAATGAAACAAAACGAACCCATCAAATATGCAAAATATCATATCGTATTTTTTTCTCTTGTAATTTTAAAAAACGCGCTCCTCTTTTATTTCGCCAGAACAGGCTTTTTTTAAATTAACATTTAGAGTTACGTAGTAATTGCGAACATAAATTCTGTATAAACTCCATATACATCACGGCTCTTGCGCTCTACCAAAGTTTTGCGAATTTTTATGCCTGTTCTTTTGATGACCTCGTTCAATAATATTCACGTTCTGATATTACCCGCACAAACATCGAAACTACCCTAAACCAGTTTATCAAAATCAGTTGTTTGCGTTTTCAAAATTCTCCATTAATGCATCTTTACCAATTTCAAATTTTAATACAAGAAACAATACAAACGCTGAAAGTTTAAACTTTCAATAAATCCGCAGTTACATAGATTCAAAATTCTACAAATTAATTTTTATTTGCTTAATTTATTAAACAACCTAAACAGTCGCAATGTAATCAAAATTATAGGATAAACGAAAATGGCATATATGTTTTAAAAATTGAAACAGTTTTCTATTGCAACGAACCACCCAACCATTCTCTTCCACTGTGCAGAAGCATAAACCATATAGGCCCCATGGCATAATATTTCTGGCTACACGGGAGAGTATTAACGATTTCTTGTTGTAAAATTTTATCAATATATCAATAGTGAAGAAATTCGCTATCAAAAAGCATTAACGGAGAACATTAAAATACTAACGGCTAAAACACTTATCGAGAACATTAAAATACAAAACATGATAAAAGAAAGAAGCAGAAAGTTATTGTACCACACAAAGTGAAGTCTTTAACGCCAAACTTGGTTGTGGTGCCGAAGGAGAGAACATAAGAGTATTCGGTCTCGGTACCAGAACAATAGGGTAGATAGGCTTATACAACCTTATACAAGCTGCGTAGAGAACAACCTGTTAATAGCCAATATCTTCTTCAAACAACATCCTAGCCTAGAAGGCTATACACTTGGAAATCGTTTTCAGGCAGAGAAGATAGAATTGTTAGGAATCAAATTAACTTCATTTTGCTTGATAAAAACTTTAAGAAGTACCTACATAAAATCTAAAACATACTTTGGAGCTAAACATACATAGCGATCACAATTTTGTTATAATGGACTCTGAACTAAAATTATTTCTGAAATTTAAAAGTGAAAAAGTAACAAGAAAAATAGACATCTCACAACTGAAGAACTCTGAAAGGAAAAAAGAAATAAATATCAAGGTTGAGAAAGAAAAAGAAACGATAGAGAACTTGGTACAGATAGACGATAAATTCAAATGGACTGCTCTAAAAACGAAAATAACAAAGATACAAGAAGAAGAAATTGGGTTCACAAAATCCAACGGAAAACAATTCTGGAAAATATGACAGGCTATTGAAACAAGTATACCGAGCATTACCTAAATTACTTCGACAACAGCAGAACGGGGACCATAAAACTATTGCTAGTAGAAGGCAGAAGATCAAGAGGAAGATCTCGAACACGATGGCCACACCACATGAAGACGCTGGTGGGAAAATCTCTATATGCATCCGTCCGACTGGTTCTCGATCGCACCCAATGCAGCACACATCAGGTCATAATTATCATATAATAATTGTTGCACACAAATCAGATAAGCAAATTCACTGAGGCAAATGGTATTAAAGACTATTATGTAAAAAAACTAATAAGCTTCGAGATCGGTAGAGGTGCTTGCTGCACTCTCTGATTGAACTGGAATAATGATGCGGCTGTAGTTTCGTGTTGCAACGAAATTGAAAATGGTTATCCATTTTTTATTTATATGTTTACTCTGATTTTTGTACGAAGGGAACCATTCTCGTTGGAACTTTACCGCGCTGAGCAGATGGGACGTGAATTATAAATTGTAAAATTTCCTCATCTTCCTTAGTCTCAGCATCCGTTATGGTTTGCAAATTGTATAAGCCTGGGAGGTGCTACCAGTGAAGGTTCCCATTGTTTTCAGTCTGTGTAACGGTCCACCCGTTATATTATCATTTTTAGCGCTGTAATTATTTTTAAAAAAATAATTATTTTCTCTTGACCTCCCATTTAAATTCTTTAATTTATCGTAAAGGACTTCTCATGTGACGTCACACTGTACGGAACATAGTTGTTGAACCGTTCCTTGTCGTTTAATTCGTGTTCCGTGAGAGTTTGACGTTTTCCTCGCTGACTGTGGGAGGAATGAGAGGCACTTGGCCGGTGGCTGCGAGGTTGACAGGTTGGTGTTGGTGGTTAGTACCGTAAATGGCGGTTAATTTCTTCGAAATTAATTTTTATTTCAACTAAGTTTGGAAGTATAGTAAAAAGTTACCACCACTTGTTTCCTGGAGTAAGGATGGGAGTACCATCAGTGGAAGAGAAATAAAAAATTAACCGGTAAATCGTTTTTTCTACTAATGTTTTTTAGTTAACCTTGAATATATGAAATAGTTGGTTCATTGTTAAATGTTCTTAGCCAGTCCCTTAGGTGAAGGATGTAGATTATTTCGATCTTTATATTATCTTTATATCGATCTTTATATTAATGGGGTTTTTGGTTTTACATAACCAAACATTTTTGAAGTCCTCAAATTAATATTGGAAATAATTACCATTTCTCTGTACGTTTTAAACCGATTGAACATCCAATATATCTATAAATTTTCATGTCCAATATATCTATAAATTGTCATGTAACTATCTTTGTCTGGTTCAATACCATTTCATTAAGGTATATAAAATGTATGTAGATGGCTATTACTATCTTAATCTCATGTTATTTCAGATAAGTCATATTTTATATTCCTATTTCAAATGCAATGCCATTATTTGTTCATGTTTTCAAACTCAAAATAGTTCAAGGTTACCTGAGATTAGTTTTTGTTCCATTTTTAATGGTTGTTTTTTTTATGTTATTGCTTCTAAAAAGTTTTCCTCGATTATTTCTTCTTCTCTTTACTTTTGTTTACCGGTTTATATGAGAAATCAAACGAAGTATATGTTTTTAGCCATTTGGAAGAAAACTAACCCTCATGTGATGTCGTACCCACCTTGACTACCTAGGGAAGCCACCTTGACCTTATTGCAGCTACCGCCAAGTCAAACTGGGAGTATGTTTTGGGAACAAGCTTTTTGGGGGACATTCCAGCTCCTTTTCGTCCTGCCACCTGGGCCTACGGGGGGGCATGGAGGTGCATCATAGTGATGCTCATTTTCTAGGATGCAACCGCAACCTCGTTTGGGAACATTTAGTGAGGAGTTTTAGTAACTATTGGTTTTTTTTATATTTCAGACTATCTGTTAAATACACTATGTTTTTTTTCCAGATTTAGGTTACCTCTGTTTTTTTTGACATATGTATTTGTATATTAGATTATTTGGTTCCCAAACTTTGTATCTACGGTAACTTCTTGTGCACAGGAATAAGCCTAGAGAAAATTAGGTTTTTAATACTTTATTATTGCTTTGATATTGGTTTATGTAATTCGGGTAAATTTATTTTGTAACATTACTTGCTTGTTTCCCAAATATTGTATTTATTCGCTTTATTTCGTTTGTTCGGTTACTTCGTCGTTACTTTATTTCATTGCATTTGCTCGGTTAATTTAGGTCATTTTGTCGGTATTTTTCTTAACTTCACTTCTATAACGTTTATTCATTTGTATATTTAATTTTGCTTTATTCAGTATTGTATTTTCTCTTAGTGAGGCTTGGGCCTATTTATTTGTATTATTTTCATCTTCGTCGGTTTCCTTTAGTTGTACGTAGCAGGCGTACTATAACCATTTGGTAGAAGACTTATGTAATTTTGTACCCTATATGTTAGTAAGAGGTACTTATATTTAAATTTGTAACAGATAACATTATTGTTGTTATCTTTAAAATAT
Source organism: Diabrotica virgifera virgifera (assembly GCF_917563875.1). Classification (NCBI taxonomy): domain Eukaryota; kingdom Metazoa; phylum Arthropoda; class Insecta; order Coleoptera; family Chrysomelidae; genus Diabrotica; species Diabrotica virgifera. The sequence continues at coordinate 113,715,150 of NC_065449.1, forward strand.
ATATATCTTCTTGTATAACTTATGTCATTTTAGAGTCACAGCATAATATGAACTTGCTTAACTCAGAGATTGTTAAAAATCTGGTAGTTATTTTTAATAAATATGTTTATTTATTTTGTATATCATTTATTTTTATTATTCCTTTATGTTCATTATTACAGGTTTGATATATTTAATATCTGACAGCAGTATAAGATACCTGGTAGAATGATCGAAGATCATTTTCATGGCGCCCATGATTTGTTAGATTTATTTATCTTGTTCGTCTTTAGAAATTATTCATCTTCATTCCTCTTCAGTACATTATTCTTATTTTATTATTTCATATTTTAGTCATTATTACTATCTACATAGAGCTACTGTTCTTCGACAGGCATGCAAACGAGCCGTATCCATCCTTGAGTGTCAAGTTGCTCTCTTGCATCTATAGCTAGCCAACTCTATTCAGTTTGCCTCTGTCTCTTCCCACGTCTACTTATTATCCCTTCTAATTCCCCTTTCTTCAGTACTACTGCAAAGTAGTATTTTTTATTTTTCCTACTTCGGCTCAACCGCTGAAGCCCCTTCATTTTTATTTTCATAAGAGGCCCCAACTAGTTACCTTAGTCTTTTCTTTTCTTCTTTTTTTTCCTTACTTCTGTTGGAGTATATCTTTCTTTTTACTTTCACTCCAACAGAAGTTTTCTTATTTTTGTTACACTGGCTGCCCAATGCGTGGTGCCAACCGTTTATGGTTTTAAGACAGTAGTTCTTTTAGTTCATTTTTATTTTATTGGAATTTTTGTATTATTAACTTTTTGATATCTTTGTATACATGTTACTTCTGATTTATTTTTGGTCTTTAAAATTTTATTATACTAAACAGGTAGACTTATACTGCTTTTGGTTTTGATTAGTTTATTTCGATACCTCATTTTTAGTTTTAGTGGTACAGCTCATATGTTAGTTTGGATTTTGTATTTTTATTGGAAACTTATTTATGTATTTAGATTGAGTATACATAACTGACATTATGTTCTATTAGTTAAATTTTTAGTCCTTCTACCAATGGTAGTATGTTTGCACGTACAATTAATTATTGACTATATGCATATATTTTTTTTTCTAGTGTGGTTATATTTTACACCTAACTAGAAATTATTTTCAGTATTTAGGTATTTTATTTACTTTATTGATTTGATTATTTATATATTTTGCTGGCATTTTGATTTGTTGGTGTGTCGCTAATATTTTCTCCATATGTATATTGTCTTACAAACTTTAGATTATATTTTATATTTGTTATTTTTGATATTTGGATTGTTTGGTAAGACAGGCACACACCACAAAGCAATATCAGTCCAGAACATTAGCTTCTATACATGATACGTTGAATTCGCATGGTTCGGATGATTACAGATGGTCATCCAAATTATTTTTCTTTAATTGGTAGTGTTAAACATTACAATGATAAATTGTATAGTTAAGTAGTTCCACTATCCATCTCATATTCCAGTTTTGTTAAATTTTGGTAATAATATTATATCAGTGTGGGTACCATAATATAATGCTTATATGAATCAGATACTTTAGGTTGAGATTCAAATATAAATTCTTTATTAGTTAGGAAACATTGATACTACTTTTCTATTAAGTTATAGAACAATCTTCAGAAGAAGATTACCTTAACAGTGTTGTTCAAGCTAATCTCTTCTTCTGTTTGTCTTTAGCTTAGCTCAATCTTTAGTATGGTTATAACTTTTAGTCCAATATTGTTTTTTTATCATATGATAATGCAGGTACCCACATAAATTGCTTGATTTCATCTTTGGCTTAGTTTTGATGACATTTATTTATTACTTATTAATTTAATTATTATGTAGTACTTTATGTATGAGTTTATTTTTTTTATTATTAGGTATGGTGCATTTTAATTATTATTATGAGTCAATATTATTAATTGCTGATCCTGTCAGTAGGATTACACAATTGATAATAACTTCACTTGTATTTTTGTTCAGTTTTTGCACACCTAACCCCTAAGTTAGTAGGGTTGTTAACTTATTATATATTTATATATTTGGATAGGTAAGCTCATACAAGTACTCTTGTTTAATATGGATATTATTATGGAACTGTATGTTATGCACTACTTATCTCAGGTTATGTGTTATATTATTTGGAATATTTGATTACTTACTAATTTTTTTTTTTGATCATATTTATATCTTATTATTGAATTTGCCATATTGGAAAGATGTGGTTTTTAATTTGTTATTGGGTTACTCTATTAACATTATTTGTCTCCAATATCTTAAACACTTTATAATAATTTATATCCTTCTATCCTACACAGTATGATTCTGGAATTAGTTTGGAATTTTGATGTAAGTATGTATGAATTCTTGAGTCTTTCATATTTCTTCTTAGAAACTACTTAGTCTGTTGATGCTCAAAGTTGGTGAATACGTGGGTTCGAAATTCAGCAACTGATCACTGCTGTCCGGTTTCGTAATCTATGTCCTCATGGCAGAGTAGGCAGATGTCTTTTCATCATTACATTTCCTAAACATTTTTCTGTAATCAGTTTACTTATTTCAGTTTTTTTACAATTTAATAGGGAAGTATTTAGTTCATATTAGGCCTTTTGCTTCATAGTATGTTTGTACTTTGAGTTGATGAGTAAACATGGATAAATATCTTGCGCACTTGTTTATAAATCAATGCTTAGGCCATCCCTATACATAGTAGGTTCGTTAAGTCAGTATTTGGAGTGTTTAGACAGATGAGTTGTTCATTTGAGTATATTCCCACTTCTTTCCTTAGGCATTAGTCTTGCTATTCAGATTCTGGAATATTTCCTGAATAATTCCATGTATGTGAGAACGCATGAATCTGCAGTTTTATTTAAAACTTGTTGCTCGTTCTCGTCAATTTTTTTTCTTATCACTTATCCTATTTTTTTTTCCTATCACCTATCATAGTGTCATAGAACTTATGAGTTCATCATGTATTCTTTTTCTTTCTTACTTATTCTTACGTTCTTAGTACTTTATCTGTGTCTGGTTATTCTCATACATCTGTTGTAGCAACATGCTATAGTTCGCGAATACCAGCATGAATTAAGTTATGTATTTTCTAGAATACTTTAGTCAATACACTTTAGGTATTTATCTTACCTTTGACTTAGTTTGGTTACATCTCTGTTACTTAGTCTGTTAGTAATTTTTTTCTGACTTATTTTGGATTACTTAGTTCAGATAGGTTCATATTACCGGATGAGGGTGTATGTAGACCTAATTTATTTATTTTGTTCAGTATTAGTTACCATTGGATCCAATAATTTAGTTTATTTAGTATTAGTAAGAATTGGTCCATAAATTTGCCTGATCGTTCTTCTTTGGATATACTCCTATATAAATCTGGTGTCCATTGATAGTCCGATTCTGGATAAGTGTCCGATTCTTCATTTATTTTGTGTATTTAGTTGGATAGGTTCGTATTACCGGATGTGGGTGTACGTAGACCTGATCTGTTATGTGGTTTAGTATTGGTGTGAATTGGTCCATAAATTTGCCTGGTCGTTCTTCTTTGGATATGCCTTTTATGAATCTGGTGTCCACTGATAGTTCGACTTTGGATTAAGTGTCCGATTCCACATTTATTTTGGTTATTGAGTTTTGGATTCCTTTGGTATGTTTATTATTGGTATTATTTGACATTAGTGAGAATTGTTCCATTAATCTTCCTGATTGTTCTTCTCTGGATATACTATTATGAATCTGGTGTCCATTGTTAGTTCAGTTTTGGATAAAGTGTTCAATTCTTTACCTATTTTAGTTACTGATTTTTTTTATTCACTTTGGTACATTTACTTTTGATATGGTTCGAATTGGCTCACACCTTTTCCTGGTTGTTCCGTTCTTGGATATACCCTTTATAAATCTGATGTCCATGGATAGTTCAATTTTGGTTTTAGTGCCCAATTCGACACTCAGTTATTATTATGAACTTAAGTACAATATTTAGTTTTGTTTTGACTTTTGAGCAATATATGTTAATATTTGGTAGCAGAGAGTAACATAGTAACATTTTAGTATGAGTTTGAGTCATGTATTGATTTATTTTTCCTTGACCATTAGTTTATATTTAGAAGTAATCTTGCGAATCAACGTGGATTGTTAGACTATTGTAAATTTAGTTGTTAATATTTTGAAGTTTAAAAAAAAAAAAAATTTTTTTTGGTTAAAAAATTTTTTTTTCCCGAGTAGGAGGGGATTGTAACGGTCCACCCGTTATATTATCATTTTTAGCGCTGTAATTATTTTTAAAAAAATAATTATTTTCTCTTGACCTCCCATTTAAATTCTTTAATTTATCGTAAAGGACTTCTCATGTGACGTCACACTGTACGGAACATAGTTGTTGAACCGTTCCTTGTCGTTTAATTCGTGTTCCGTGAGAGTTTGACGTTTTCCTCGCTGACTGTGGGAGGAATGAGAGGCACTTGGCCGGTGGCTGCGAGGTTGACAGGTTGGTGTTGGTGGTTAGTACCGTAAATGGCGGTTAATTTCTTCGAAATTAATTTTTATTTCAACTAAGTTTGGAAGTATAGTAAAAAGTTACCACCACTTGTTTCCTGGAGTACGGGTTTCCTGGAGTAAGGATGGGAGTACCATCAGTGGAAGAGAAATAAAAAATTAACCGGTAAATCGTTTTTTCTACTAATGTTTTTTAGTTAACCTTGAATATATGAAATAGTTGGTTCATTGTTAAATGTTCTTAGCCAGTCCCTTAGGTGAAGGATGTAGATTATTTCGATCTTTATATTATCTTTATATCGATCTTTATATTAATGGGGTTTTTGGTTTTACATAACCAAACATTTTTGAAGTCCTCAAATTAATATTGGAAATAATTACCATTTCTCTGTACGTTTTAAACCGATTGAACATCCAATATATCTATAAATTTTCATGTCCAATATATCTATAAATTGTCATGTAACTATCTTTGTCTGGTTCAATACCATTTCATTAAGGTATATAAAATGTATGTAGATGGCTATTACTATCTTAATCTCATGTTATTTCAGATAAGTCATATTTTATATTCCTATTTCAAATGCAATGCCATTATTTGTTCATGTTTTCAAACTCAAAATAGTTCAAGGTTACCTGAGATTAGTTTTTGTTCCATTTTTAATGGTTGTTTTTTTTATGTTATTGCTTCTAAAAAGTTTTCCTCGATTATTTCTTCTTCTCTTTACTTTTGTTTACCGGTTTATATGAGAAATCAAACGAAGTATATGTTTTTAGCCATTTGGAAGAAAACTAACCCTCATGTGATGTCGTACCCACCTTGACTACCTAGGGAAGCCACCTTGACCTTATTGCAGCTACCGCCAAGTCAAACTGGGAGTATGTTTTGGGAACAAGCTTTTTGGGGGACATTCCAGCTCCTTTTCGTCCTGCCACCTGGGCCTACGGGGGGGCATGGAGGTGCATCATAGTGATGCTCATTTTCTAGGATGCAACCGCAACCTCGTTTGGGAACATTTAGTGAGGAGTTTTAGTAACTATTGGTTTTTTTTATATTTCAGACTATCTGTTAAATACACTATGTTTTTTTTCCAGATTTAGGTTACCTCTGTTTTTTTTGACATATGTATTTGTATATTAGATTATTTGGTTCCCAAACTTTGTATCTACGGTAACTTCTTGTGCACAGGAATAAGCCTAGAGAAAATTAGGTTTTTAATACTTTATTATTGCTTTGATATTGGTTTATGTAATTCGGGTAAATTTATTTTGTAACATTACTTGCTTGTTTCCCAAATATTGTATTTATTCGCTTTATTTCGTTTGTTCGGTTACTTCGTCGTTACTTTATTTCATTGCATTTGCTCGGTTAATTTAGGTCATTTTGTCGGTATTTTTCTTAACTTCACTTCTATAACGTTTATTCATTTGTATATTTAATTTTGCTTTATTCAGTATTGTATTTTCTCTTAGTGAGGCTTGGGCCTATTTATTTGTATTATTTTCATCTTCGTCGGTTTCCTTTAGTTGTACGTAGCAGGCGTACTATAACCATTTGGTAGAAGACTTATGTAATTTTGTACCCTATATGTTAGTAAGAGGTACTTATATTTAAATTTGTAACAGATAACATTATTGTTGTTATCTTTAAAATATATATATCTTCTTGTATAACTTATGTCATTTTAGAGTCACAGCATAATATGAACTTGCTTAACTCAGAGATTGTTAAAAATCTGGTAGTTATTTTTAATAAATATGTTTATTTATTTTGTATATCATTTATTTTTATTATTCCTTTATGTTCATTATTACAGGTTTGATATATTTAATATCTGACAGCAGTATAAGATACCTGGTAGAATGATCGAAGATCATTTTCATGGCGCCCATGATTTGTTAGATTTATTTATCTTGTTCGTCTTTAGAAATTATTCATCTTCATTCCTCTTCAGTACATTATTCTTATTTTATTATTTCATATTTTAGTCATTATTACTATCTACATAGAGCTACTGTTCTTCGACAGGCATGCAAACGAGCCGTATCCATCCTTGAGTGTCAAGTTGCTCTCTTGCATCTATAGCTAGCCAACTCTATTCAGTTTGCCTCTGTCTCTTCCCACGTCTACTTATTATCCCTTCTAATTCCCCTTTCTTCAGTACTACTGCAAAGTAGTATTTTTTATTTTTCCTACTTCGGCTCAACCGCTGAAGCCCCTTCATTTTTATTTTCATAAGAGGCCCCAACTAGTTACCTTAGTCTTTTCTTTTCTTCTTTTTTTTCCTTACTTCTGTTGGAGTATATCTTTCTTTTTACTTTCACTCCAACAGAAGTTTTCTTATTTTTGTTACATCTGGTAGGATGTAGAATAACATTTTTGGATGTTGGTTTATGTGCTATTAGATTGAAAAATTAGTTTTTTTGCTAGCAGTTGCCGCTAGGGCGTTCCTGCCATGTCGTTCGTTGCAATCCGTGACTGCACGTCGGGGTTTGTCCTAGTTGGGTCAGAGAGAGCATCATATGTGCCTCCTGATGAGAGACTAATAAGTTTCGAAACCGGTAGAGGTGCTTGCTGCACTCTCTGATTGAACTGGAATAATGATACGGCTGTAGTTTCGTGTTGCAACGAAATTGAAAATGGTTGTTCATTTTTGAACTATTATGTAAGAAATATAAAAAATGCTGAAAAAGACTGGAAAATAGAAGTTATCTTTAGTATACTGGAGACAGAATAGGCATAAATGAAAGAATTTGACAGAATACAAGTCAGTAGAAAGATCTCAGCAATGTAAAAAAATTATTCATAAGTAGGAGGATGTAGGAGGTGTCCTTTATTGATATGTAATATGTATCCAAGAGTCGGAGAACTTTTTAAGAGCTTTTATATATGGTTTGCAACATATTTTCATTTGATATATTATACTTTGCATTCTACTCAATATATTGCTAATCTCTATCACAGATTAGCAATAAGACGTAACGTAACTATATAATTAACTCGTATATGGAAAAGCCTAGCAATGTCCCAACAAAATAAACTGAAAACATTAAACACATTAATCTTTCTTTTCTATTGCCACATATGCATCATCTTAGCTAAGCGAAGAAAAAATCTACACAAGACTATCAACAACAATAATTCAGGTAAAGGCAATTTTTAAAAATAAGGCAAAAGAGCAAAAATAAATCAGTTTTATCTTAGATTTTTTGGGCAAACACCGAGAAGAATAGAAGACATGGAAAAACTAAACGTGGAGGTTAAAATTAATGGCAAACCCCAGCGAGGAGGGTCTCCCACTCGCTGGATTGATCAAGGCAGCGGGATTATTGGTCATAGTCTACACGGTCCAGCCTTGGGTCAAGAAGAACCTGTGGACCCAGGGGCGTAACAGAGGCCCCCGCAGCGTTAAGCTTGCGGGGGGGGCCCTGTCAGGAGCTTGTCGTCTGATATTATGTAAAAATCTGTTATAGGTATATGATTTTACTTTGTGTGTTTAAATTTAAAAACGTAAATCTCTAAATATGCATATTCAGCAAGTGAATCATCTCATATCTAGAAACTTAATCCTTTCCGGTCTGACGAACTTGTATGGTGACGACAATAAACTATAATGCTTTGTACGTGACTATTGAAAGATGAAGTTGTCCATCCTAATTAATAAAATTGTAGATATATTTGCTTGATAGTACCTACATAGTGCACGAAGAAAATTATTCATCTCATAGAATAATACTATATTACGAATGTAATCATTTAGTAATTTTTGTTCTATTTTATTCTATACCAATAAAGATGAAAAATGTAAGTCGTCATAAACAATGCATGAATACATCAATAGCTCAGAATGACAGTTTTGGAGTGAAATTATCAGCGTCACGACGGACGTATTTGCTTGACAATTTGGATTTAGGTTCTAGTTACACTCCACTTCAAAGTTGGACTTATGCCGTTGGTTGCCTTTACTTCGGGGGTGACACCAGTCCTTGGAGTCAAAAACATACGTTTAAAATAAGTCCGGAAATGCATAAATTGACTAATTATAAAGTTGGCCCCTTTTTTTGGTAAAAAAAATCGTGAAAATCTGCCCCTATTCCGCACCCCAAATAAAATTTATCGTTAGCGCTTTACCATTTACTTTAAATATTTATTGTTTATATGATCTGTAAGTTCGACCGGTTCGAAGTTCTTATGTTTGAAAAAATTTGGTTTCATAGTAAAAAAAGTATTTTTATTTTGAACAAATTCCTTTTTTTTAATATGTAAATTAAAAAAATCTCAAAGAGTAAAGAAATGTAGGTCTTGCTTTTATATATATTTTGGCTTTATTTTGTTTTTTTGTAAGACAAAAATTGGTTAAGATATGGCTGTTTAAAATTTGCATATATTCGTGATTAGTGACTCGTTCAAGCCCTTTCAACTAGAACCATTTTAAAAATAAGCACTTACAGGTGAAACTTACAGGTCATATAAAAAGTTAAGTAATTTGTTAGGCGATAATGATCAGTTTCATTTGGGGTGCTAAATAGGGGGAGATTTTCACAATTTTTTTACCACAAAATAGGATTAACTGTATTTTTAGCGTAACTGGCTTAGTTTTGATGCTAGAAACTTTTGTAAAAAATAAAGCTTCTTTTAAACACTTTAAAATAGTTCTAATCAGTTTCCTCGAAAAATATTTAATTTTTGGTTATTTCACGTTGAAATGTTCGATTTGGAATTTGACGAATAAGAAAACTTTTCATGAGCTACAACTTTTCTTTTACTGGGTCCATAGACTTCATTTTTGTTTCATTTTTTTATAAGCTATATACATTTTTGCTAACAATATTCTGTTCGATCAAATACTTACTCTGAACTATTTGCCAAAAATCGCCTAAAAAAATATTTTTTTTGTTGAACAATACAAAACATTTTTACTCATAAATAACTCGAAAAGTCTTGAGTTGACCATGGGGGGGGGAGTTTGTTACGCCACTGTGTGGAGCAAGTTTCAAAACGGAGATTTTTCTTCACGAGTTGACGAATCGACAGACAGACATACAGAAAGACTTTCATATACACAGGCCCACGTACAGACGAGCAGAGAACAAGGATTTCAAGACGAACTAATCCTTAATAAAACATTCTTTAAAACTTATTATTGCAATCCGAACGGTTTATATGTTTTATAAAACATACATTATTTTTTAAATACATTACTTGTTACAAGCACTCCCTTATTTACTTAAATTTACTCCCTCAACCCCTTGCAAAAGAACAACTCACTATTTGCCACCCTTTCGTTTAAAACTTAGGAACTCTTTATGGAGCAACACTTTATTATTTCCTATATAAAAATAACATTTGTGGTCATTCGCCGAAGTGTTTTTTAAAGCACTCTAGAAGTGCATCTGTTCAAAAATCTGGTGGGCAACTCAATAGGGCGACTATTATTGCATTTTATGAATCGATAATGTCAAACTGAGAATCGCTTGGTGGTTGCGATTCACGGAATAAGAATTTAAGAGCCCTCCAAGGGTAACACTTTGGGTGCAGATATTAAATTTGAATGCTGTTGATTTGGCCAACGTTATTAGAATTATAATAGTTTGATCAGAAGGGGAAAAATCATATCTGACGGGATATATGTTGCACAAATAATGGTAATACCAAATAATCATAAAAACCAGTAAATATTTTTCACAACTGTTCAAAAATTCAGGAAATTCATATGTGATGTGCAGTATACATATACAGACCGGAAAAGTCTAGGGATACTTAATAAAATCATTAATGTTCGCAGATCTAGATTATACTTTATTGCATGATACTACGACAACCTGGTTGTCGTAGTATCATGCTTTATTGTTACAAATGAGCATTATCTATATATAGGTACTTTTATAGGTTATTAACGCAGAGAATAGAAGAGAGACAAAAGGTGGCTCCCATTTTTCATTAGCATTTCGTGAGTATCCTTCTTCTTCTTCCTACTTTATAAATAGGCTCAATGCCTATTTTACTTCGGTTTTTAGCCTCAATAGGCATTGTCTGACCATCTTTTCCTCGGTCGTCCCAATGAACTTCTTCAATTTGGCGATTTGTCTCTTGCTATTCGTACTACCTACTCTATTTTCTGTCATTCTTTCCATGTGTTGATTCCATTCTATATTTCTTCTTTTGGTCCACATGTTTATTTCTTCTATGAGAGAGTAACCTGATTTCATTTACTTAATATTATAGTTCTTGTTTAGTAGATGCGTTAAAAATACTGTGAATTAACAATACGGTATAAGTCACTTCAGTTGCCGTGCACAAAACTAACGTAACTGAGCAGGTGAAAGTCTCCCAAAATGGTCGATTATAGTGCCGTTTAAGAGATACTGGAAGTCCAGCTAAGTAACTCTTAGGACGGGCAGATGTTACAACTGCAGCTTATAAGATCGGTACAGCATCTCGGACCATACCAAAAGTCTGGTTAATAAGCACTAGTTGATGTAACAGATTAAAATATTTGCGACTAATGGAACACCATAGCAGTACTGGCATTTAAATACCTGGGCGTAAATATAACGAGTACCGTGTACCTAACAAAAATTCAAAAGACGAAGTACTTAAGGATCCATACAATAAAGGCATCACTAGTATCAGGATATCTTAATGAGACTTTTTGATCAATGATATGAACACTAGGAGTAACGTAAGAATCTGTAAGATATGCGTAAGATCTATCATCTACCATGAACTACATAATAGAGACCAGAGTGATACACGAAACAACTAAACTAATCTTGACAACCACTGAATATCATATCAATATATGAATATCAGTATCAGCAGGATATACTATATATAACTAAAAATAATAAAGAAGTACGAGTACGTGACATCTAACACGTAGTAGGATGGGCAAGAAACTGAAGAAGAGAATGGAGAGACCATGTTACCAGAATACTAGATGATTGGTTAGCAAAAGAAAAAAGCCCAAACATACCTACTCTACAGCCTGGACGACAGCCTATAAGATTTTACGAAAATTGGTCTTTGTCGTCTTAACTGCTAGTGCCGAACTGTCAAGAAGAACAAGAAGAAAAGGAACAACACTTTGATATAAACTTACTCCAATGCTACTTTAACGGTAGTGTCACTACCGTTAAAATTCTCAACAAACAGAAGAAAATAATATTTTTAGTCTAAAGCTCCCATAAATCATTTTCTGCTTAGATCGGTCTTTTTTGGTAGTAATCAGTGTCTTTATGTCTTATCTACACTTTTTTTTAAATGTCTCAAACTACACTTGGATGCAAAATAATCGAATAAAAATTATTTACGAAAGAACGTCTCCAGTTTCCATCTAAAAATTGTAAAATTAAAAATATTTAGTGAACAATCATTATAGTAGGGGAGCACAATATGCTAAATGTGCAGTCACTCGAGCGCCTTGGTGACATATTGGGTTGTGAAGAGTAGGTTCTAAAACCAAAAAAAGTTAAGTAAAGTTTTCCATTTTAGTGGGGACTTTCCATTTTTAATTTAATTTGCCATTTCCAACAATCGTTTTTTCCGATTAGAACGCCATCTATGCATTCGAAAAAATGTTTCGAATAAAAGTTACTTATTTCTTTGTAGGGAATCCAAATCTGCAATAAAAAATGAGGGCTCCTTTTTAAGATTTTAAGTAACCCCAACTCCACCTCCGTGGGGGGTCGTGTTTAGTGCCATTCGAAAGATTTTTCAAAAATATTAAATAAGTGTATTTTACCGTTTTTGATCTGATGTTTATTTCGCGAAATATCGCGGGATTCGTATTTAAAATATTAAATTTACCCCTCACCCCTCTCCGTGGGAAGTCGTGTTTGGTATCATTCGGTAGATTTTTAAAAAATATGGAGCACATATTTTTTAGTTTTTCGATCTGTCATTCATTTCGCAAAATATTCGCTTTTTTCTTGTGAAACTTTGGGACTCGCCCATTTCCTTACGGCTTAAATCGTCAGATTTTTGAAATATACAATCTTTTGCATGTACTTAACTTACCTTATCTTAATCTGACAATTTCGAGTTCTTTTAAGGATATATTTTTTTTTGGGGCCTCCTTAACGAACTCCCGTGTGTCAAGAGCCAATATATGGTAGAGGTACATCTGCACGGTACCAGGTTTCTCCCCATATGATAATCTGACGCGCTCGAGCAGGAGCGTCATTTGAAATTTTACTAGGGGGGGGGGCAAACGTTATATATACAATACATTATATATGCAAACATAATACAAAATTGATCTATTTTTTGTAAATTTCAGTCATTTTCAGATGACGCCCCTGCGCTCGAGTAACTGCAAAAATCCCCGCTTGGGCTCCCCAACCATTAACCTCATTATCGAGTTTTAAAAATGTTTTGTTTTTGGGTCACTCGGATGACGTATTTTTTTTTTTTTTTTTTTTATTTTGGCTTAGACTTACCGTCATACTGCCAGACACATAAGGAATACAAGTTATCAAGTTATACAAAATAGGTTTAAAACAAAGATAACAACTAAAAGGTATTAAGTAACACTAAGCTTAACAGCTAAAACTACTAACTACCAAAGGTATTAATTAAAAATGTTTAAGGGAATTATAATGATAATTTGCTGTCTTTTAAAAAGTTAATTAAAGAGTTGTATACATCTACAGAACCAAGTGATAATAAATATAGTATATTCCAAGGAGTTGCTACTTTACATTTTAATAAATCATTTATTAATTTAGATGAGTAAATTGTATTTTTAGAACAACCAAAAAATATATGATCTAAATCACTTTCCTCTTCACAATGCTCACATTTATCATTATCCAAAACCTGTATTTTAAATAAATGCTTTGGATAACATGCGTGCCCGAATCGTACTCTAATAATAGAAGTTATGTACTTTCTAGAAGCTCTACAAGACTTGTACCAAGGAAATTTGGGAATATCGGGCTGAATTAACGAGTATCTATTTTGATTCACAAAAGAGTATTCCTTCCACAGGTAGCTCCACTCCCGATGCAGTGTTGACTTGAAAGAGATTATACTATCAGTCAGTGTTATTTTATGTAGAATACTGGTATCGGATGAAACGCTTTCTTTGGCTAATAAGTCGACATACTCATTATGTTCAAATCCTGCGTGTGCTTTGATCCAGATAAAATGTACATTGATTCCTTTGGTTAAAAGATTTTGTTTAATATGTTTAATTTTATAAATGTATGGGCAGTCTTGGATGTTTGGGGGTCCATATTTACCAAGAGATTTCAATACTGCTAAGGAGTCAGACAAAATTATAATATGGGCGAAATCAAATTCAGCTACATATAGTAAAGCTTCATATATTGCAATAGCCTCTGCTGTATAAATCGAAGTCTCCGGTTTCAGTTTGAATTTCTTTTCTGTATGTCCCGATGGTATAAAAAAGGCGCATCCAGTTCCATCTGCAGATTTAGACGCATCTGTATATAGAGCTATTGACTCATTGTAACTATTCGTTATGGATAAAAGAATATTTTTATTTAAATATATGTTTTCACTATAATTTGGTACAATAATATCTGTAGGAGAAAAGAAAGAAGAGTACGCGTAGTTTTTGAATAAGTCGTTCGTTTTATCTATATTTTTTAAGAGTACTATATTTTGATTATAAGCTTCACACAGTAAGGGAGATTTCTTTTTTTGCCAATATTTATTGGTTAGATCATGGCAACTTAAAGTCACTATTTTTTGGTATAGAAGAGGGTTAATTAAGTATACTTTCATTAAATATTTTTTGGACAAAAAACTTCGTCTTAGATTTAAAGGAGGTTCCAAGGCTTCCAAATATAAAGCTTGTACTGGAGTGGATCTCATAGCTCCTAGACATATTCGTAAGGCTGAATTCTGTAAAACGTTGATTTTGTTTAGTAGTGCATTACTTGCTGATCCATACAAAACACTGCCGTAATCGAAAATAGATCGTATGTAAGCTTTATAAAATAATAAACTTACTTCAACATCCGATCCCCACCAAGTTCTATTAATTGATTTAAGAAAGTTTATTCCCTTATTACACCTGTTCAACATGTCGTCAATATGTAACTTCCAGGTCAATTTTTGGTCGAGTATCATTCCAAGATATTTAATTTTATTTTTAAAAGAAAATTTATGCCCACCTAAGGTGATTGTACTAATATTAGGAAAGTTATGTCTGGTAAATAAACAAACTTGTGATTTACTGCATGATAATTCAAAACCATTTTCAATAAACCATTTGTTATGGAGACCATAGACACTATTCAAGTTTTCAATGGATTGCTGATATTTCTTGTGTTCTGTGTACAAACAGAAATCGTCAGCATATTGTACAACATTAAATGCAATATTGTTAATAGTGATGTTGTGTAGATCTGCTGTGTAAATGTTAAATAAAATAGGGCTCAAAACGGAGCCCTGAGGCAATCCTTTATTATTAAGTCTAGGGCCTATAAGAGTATGATTATTTTTTAAATAAATTATTCTATTTTTATACAGGTTTACAATGTTAGAAGCAAACTGTGATGGAATATTAAAAAATGTAATCATTTTTTCTTGGAGAATTGAAAGAGAGACAGAGTCATAAGCACCTTCGATGTCTAAAAATAAAGCGGGCACATAACTGTTCCTGGAAAAACTGTTCTGAATGTCTACAACAAGAGTTGTTAAGGAATCTAAAGTTCCATAACCTTTTTTAAAACCATGTTGGTTAGCGGGTAAAGGATTTTGATCCCTTAGCCACCAATCCAACCTAATCTTAACCATCCGTTCGAGAGTCTTCAATATACATGATAATAATGATATCGGTCGGTAAGCTTCAGCTAATTTAGGGTCTTTCCCCGGTTTGGGAATAGGAACGACTATAATACGCTTAAAATCTATTATGCTGTTGCCTTCAATAATTATCTGGTCAAATATATTTAAAAGTAATTGTTTTGCGTTATCTGGTAAATGTTGTATCATAGGATATTTGATTGCATCGTATCCTGGTGAGGTACTAACGCGATTATCAAGGGCAAATTCTAATTCAGTTCTCGAAAAAGGTGTAAGGAGAAAATGATTCTGATCAGATGGAAGCGTTTTAGAATTAATAACATCTAACTGGTTATTTACGTAAGGTGGAGCTATTTTATCGAAAAAATCGTCTACCCATGAATTACTTAGAGGTAATGAAAAATTAACTTTTTTCCTATTCATTTTTCTTGCTTGATTCCAAATAAGACTAGATGGAGTTTGTTTATTTAATTTTGAACACCATGCAACCCAACTTTGTTTGGCCTTTAATTTCAGGAATTTTTTGACACGAGCATTTACTTCTTTGCATTTACAAAAATTTTCAGGAGAAGAATTGTTTTTATAGTTTATTAATGCCTTCTTTCTTTCTGCAACGGATTGATCACATTCCGAATCCCACCACGGAGGGGGAGTCCGTTTGCATTTAAATGGTTTATATTCAGAAATAGATTGTTTAGAAGCTTCATTAATACAGTCAATAAGGAAATTATATTTTTCTTGGGTATTTAAGGATGTGTGAGGTTTTTCGTTTAATAAGGTATCAACAAGCTGAGAGTATAATGACCAATTTGCTTTTTTAATGTTCCACTTAGTACTGGGATAAATGGTATTAGCATTAGTTCCCAAGACATCGATCACAACCTTTATAACGAAATGATTTGATCCCAAGGTATCAAGATCTACAGACCACGAAGTTTTATCAAAAAGGGATGGTGAGCAAAACGTGACATCAATCATGGAATCTGAGTTTCCTGGACTCGTTTGGCAAGTTGGTTGTCCATTATTCATTACTACATAATCTAAATTCTGAATTGTCTCCACAATTTGATGGCCTATATTATCATTTTTATATGAGCCCCACAAAGAATTATGTGCATTCATATCTCCTCCAATGATACAAGGGTGTTTTAGTTGAGAAAATAACTTATCCCAATCTTCGGTTTTGGTTTTAGTTTTTGGGCACCTATATACAGAGAGTAAACTTAAATAACTTTGTTTATAGTTGATTTTAATACCACAAGCAAGCAAGTCTTGAATATAATTTTTTTTAATTGTTATGCGCTCAAAAGGAATACCAGTTTTAATTAAAATAGCAACTCCAGAATAGCCGTCATCGCGATCTTCGCGTATCACATTATAACCTCTATAAATATATACAACATCCCGTTTAAACCAAGTTTCACTTATTAAAGCTATGTCAATATCTTCGGTTATTAAAAAGTTAATAAGGCTGTTTTTGTTAGCAACAGCTGATCGAGCATTCCATTGTATTATTTTGAGTTTAGATTTGTTCGTCATTAGATGAGTTATTTTTTAAAATATTATCTAGAACATTATTAATACCTTTGGCTAACAAATTCATGTCAAGTGATTTTGCCTCTTCTAAACAATTAATATTTTGAATAAAACTTGAGAAAAGAAGTACTAAGGAATCTACTAACTTATTTTTATCATTGTCTGTATTAGGAAAACTTTCCTTATTTAAGGGAGGTAAAGGTTGAGACGGTCCAAATCTGAAAGGGATGAGATATGGTGTAGGATCTTCGGAAGTTGGAGATGATACTTTTCTTTTTTTATTTGCACTATACTCAGTGCTTGATGTACTACAGCTTGGTTGGCTAAAACTTTTGGGTTTCTGTAGGTGAGGCCTCAATGGCTTGAAATAAGGAGATGTACTAACTTCAGAGGAGTTAGTTAATTTTGGAAATTCTTTGTCTGAATTTGACAATATTTCAAATCTGTTATTAGAAATAAGACCAGAAAATGATGAGTCACTCAAATTTTTTGCCTCCAAATATGAGATTTTATGTTCAATCATGATATTTTTTATTTTTTTTTGATGTTCGAAAAAAGGACAGTTTTTAGAGATCGATATATGCTTATCAGTTTTACAGTGTATGCAATACTTTTTTGTTTCATCACATGTATGTATGTCATTTTTAATTTGTCCACATTGTATACAGTATTCCTGTGTACCTTTACACTGTCTAGAAATATGTCCATATTTGAGGCATTTATAACATTGCGTCACTTTACCCAACAATTTTTCCACTTGGAAAAATACATAATTTATCACAACATAGTTTGGCAAACAATTGCCTTCAAAAGTAATTATAACATTACGTCTAGGGACGTATTCTGTATTTCCATCCTTTTCTACTTTCCTGTGCATTCTTTTAATATCAATAATTGGTGAACTAGAGCTCATATATTTTTTCAAATAGTCAATATTATATTTGGTATCAACATCGCGTATCAGTCCTTTGATTTCCAAGAGGTGATTTGGAATGTACGCTTTTAAATTATCGTCCTTTAAGTGACTATTATTGACTAAATTGTTTGCATCCAAAATAGATTTGAGGATTACTTTAACACGGTTTCTTCCTATACTTTTAATTTGCTTAATATTATTAATCTTTAATTTTTGATGTAAAATATCTGCAACAACCATTGGATGCAAACGGGAAATATTCTGATCATTGGTCTTCTCAACATAAACACAACAATTTTGAAAGTCGTAACTATTACAATTAATATTAAAAAGTTTTACCTCCCTTGTAGCAGAAGAATTTGTGGTGATAGTTCCTGTATCCATGTCTTGATTACTATCACTAATAACTTCAGCAGTATTTAGTTCGCACACTGGCGTCTTTTTTATATTCTCCCCCATCTGGGGAGAATATTTTCACTTTTGTATCACTATTCTACAATATGTAAATGTTTTTATCCACGATGAAATTTAAATGTTTTAATTGTCACAAAAACTGCGAGCTGAATGTCAATATTTAGGTACGTTTAACCATGGCCAAATTTTAAACTGTTCACACAAAAGTTAAACACCGTGAAAAGAAGCCTAGGCTGTTTAACCCATAGGACTGAAACTTCTTATCAATGATAATTAAAACCACTATAAAATTAATTTAAGTTAAACTACTAAAAAATTAATTTTTTCTGGAGCTATTTTAGATGCAACTGTATTTGACGTTTATTAATGTCGGGATGACGTATTACACATAAAGAATTTCCATAACAACGCTAACACCAAAAAGAGCAGCTACGGATACCAAGCTAACTGCAGCCCAAAAGCAAAGGCGATTAGAATTTGCTCGCGAACATCTGGATTGGGACGACTATCAATGGAGTCAGATATTATTCTCCGATGAAAGTAAGACCTACCTACAGGGCAATGACAAGAGGCGTCGCGCGTCGAGTGTATAAAATGCGAGGAGAGAAATTTGCTTAATGGTGTATATAAGAAACTGTGTCATATGGAGGCGGTTCTTGTATGTTTTGGCCATGGATGGAAGGAGGTTTAACGGCAGATTAAAACACGTTCTAAGAAAAGTTTCAACAATATTCACAGAAAAAGTTTGAACCAATGGATACTCACTCTAATCAAACACATAATACACCTATACAAAATACTCCAAATGTTAACGACTCGTCTTTTTCTAAACGTTCAATTACTATTTGGCACCGATTTACTAATAGTATATACCCAAACCTTACAATAGAAAATGCTTTGCGAGTATGAAATTTAATAATTAAATCAAAATGTAATGGTGGAAATTAAATGCAATGAAAATGTTAATAATATACGTGTATTATAACTATAGCATTAATTATAGAATTGTATCAAATTTAATATTTAAATTATAACCTATTTTAATTACATCTGTACAGAGATAATTCATTAAGGGCCACTATTTGCATGTAGAAATAATGTATAATTTCAATGTAAACTCCAATCAATACCTAGATATTTACTATTAATAATTTATCAACCGACGCTATGTTAGAACATTATTTTATCATAGATTGTAAATAAGTTTTTATAAAAAAGAACTATAATTAGTTTTATTTAATAAAAATAGAAATATACGGTTTCGTTTTGATTCAATTCGAGTTTCTTACCATCCTCTGACATGTTTTTCTAAGTTTACCCGTTATCCAAGAGGCTTTGCACGAAGACTGAATTGAACTAAAACGCACCGATTGGTTGGTACGTCCATCAACGGGGCGCGCGACTTTTCCTCAACACGACTCTACCTTATCGACAGAGTCTACGAGAAGTGTACGGTAAATCGAAGCTGTAATTACAAAGAAACAAATATGTATGTCTTGGTACTCACTTTATCACGCTTAACGAATTACGGGATCTGGATTTCAATGCAAATTTTTTTTTATAAATCTCGAATCAAAGTTACGCGTGAAGTTAGTCGTATTGATGACAGTTTGGGAAACGTCCGCGACCACTATCAACGTATGATTTTATCGACCTCTAATGGTTTGATTACACGTAACGAGTACAGTGGCGAGACAGCAAACTGTTACTAGGCCGAACAGTGGCGAGGGCGAGAGATGGTTTATACGTATTTGGTAATTTTTGAATTTGGTGGCGAGTCAGTTTCTATTTACAAAAACAAGGAGTAGTGTACTTACGGATCGTAAAGCTAACATTAAAAATATATCAAACAGCTTATACCATTGCTTATATAAGAATTGACGGATATATTATGAGAAGGAGATAAGCGTCTTTGGACTATAGACAATGGATTTTAAGAAGACCAAATCTCGCTACTCCCGATTTCTTCGATTCTGATTTCTTCGTTTTCTGATATTTTACGCCTCCAAAGTTGAGTAACTAAGCCTCCATCACAATGAGTAACTACTATATTTCTCAGTCTTCACCCTGCTGTTTTAGGTTAAGGCTGTTCAACGAGTCAAGGATGTCTGACAAATAAGCCAATATTACTTGGATACAATGTTTTTTGAAGGCCATATTTAGCTCATTTTGCTTTTGATGTTCCAAGGTGATTACTTCATCTCAAAGGTCAAATAATCTTGCCAACATGTTTCCTTTTGAGAGCCATCGTACTTCTGTATGAAGTAGCAGTGTTGTGTGATCACTTTCTAAATCTTCACAAAGAGTTTTAAACAGTCTAGTATTTAACGCACTGTTTTTTATGTACTTCACTACTTTAATACACAACTTTAAGACAGCCAGAAGTTCATTTGGAAAGGTTTTTGTTGCCAAGGCTTGTCGATGTATAAAACAATGTAGTGCAAATAGCCTGAGCTAAAACCAAGCATTGAAGGTGCGCCATCTGTACATAAACTAATCAGTTTTTGCTAAGAGAGTTCATGTTTGTCAAAAAATCTCACACTGCTTTCATAACATTAATAGCTTTTGTCGTGGTCTCCAGTCTCCAACTCTGTAGAAAAGAGTAGCTCTTCTTTCGTTTTGAATATACCGAACATAAACAATTAACTGATAACATTGTGCTATGTCAGTACTCTCGTCTAGCTGAATAGCAAAAAATGGCGATTATTTTACTGCATCAACTACCTGTTTTTGTATGTCTTCGGTCATATAATCAATGCGGCGTTTCACAGTATTTTCAAAAAGAGATAAGTATTTGAGATAACTTTTGCTTACTCTGCGTTACCAGACACAGTTTAACAAGCGGTTTATTTTGAATTCTAGAAAAATAACTAAATTTAATTTAATGTTCAACTTGTCTCGCGCCCCCCCCTGATATGTCCTCACGCCCCCCAGGGGGGGCGCGCCACCCAGTTTGGGAACCCCTGCACTAAAGCATCAGAAGTTTACCCATAGAAACCGCTATTATTTTATACTCTGCACCAAGTACAGCGTGAAACCAAATAAAAATAGAGGTTTGGTTAATCACTATTGTTTGCTTGCTTGGATCACAACAAAAATTTATATTCCAAATATATCGGATAAGAACAAATATAGAATTTAAGCAACTATATAAACACACAAACATTAAAAGAAAGACCAAGGTACAGAGGTTAAGATGGGTAGGTCACAGCAAATGATAACCAGATGACCGATGACCAAAACTAAAACCAAAACTCCGAAGGAAGACAACCACTAGGACGATCACAAGGAGAGACAACATCGCTAAAAAACTAAGCATGGGCTTCGAAATGGACAAGGACGTTATGATGGACCGGAATAAATGGTGGTAGATAGTACAGTCAGCCATGACCCACCATGGGTTGTAGAGCTACAGAGTAAGTAAGTTATTACTACGACAAGCAATGACAGCCATTGACAAGGAAACCTTTTATTACTTTTTGTATTTTTTGTTTTTAGCAATACTTGCGAATTTAAGCAATAAGCCTTAAACACGCCAAAAAGAGGTTTACCTATTCACGAAGGGAGTAAGAATATAGACATGTAGACAAAACAGATACTTCTCAAATTAAGAAGGAAGAAGCAAAAAATTATAGGCAGAAGAACAAGGTTTTAAGTCAGGAAGATCATACACTGACGACGCTATATTTATAATGAAGCAATCATTATAAATCATATAAAAATCATTAGAATACAACAAACCGGCATATTTATGTTTCGTGGACATTAAGAAGGAATTTCATGGGCAAATTAAAGGACGCTCTCAACTGAGGATACGCAAAAAAAAATCCCAATAAGAATAATCGAAACGATCGAAAATATCTATCGGAATAACAGTATAAAAGTAAAAGTAGAGGAAAAACTAACTGACTCAATTGAAGCTGACAATGGGATAAGACAGGGGAATTCTCGGAGTTATCCTTGATTCCCTGAGATTCCCTTTATTGTTTAACCTGGTGATGGATGAAATAGTGTAGGCAGTAGATAATAACGAAAAATAACTTTTCAATTTTTCGAAATTAAAAGATGATTTACAACGTATGTTGAGCTCCTAAGATGTAAATTAGTGCTGGAGGATCAGATAATAGAACAAGTGATAAATGTTAAATATCTAGGCTATCACTATCTAGCTACGGAAAGCTCGAAACAGGAGTGGAAGATCAGGTAAATAAAGCAAACAGAGCCGCAGGTTGCCTGAATGAAACAATATGGAGAAATAAAAATATCGGAAAAGAAGTGAAAGGCAGAATTTACAAAACAGTCATTAGACCAATAATAACATACGCGGCAGAAACACGACCTGATACAAAAAGGAGAAAAAGAATGCTAGAAACAGCAGAGATGAAAACACTTCGAACAATCAATGGTTAGACAATATGGGATAAAGCTAGAAGTGCAGAAATACGACGGAGATGCAGTTGGACAACATTAATAACTAGTTGAAAAACAGAAGAGTAGAATGGAACGACCACATAAGTCGAATGACAACAAATGGAGTAGTAAGAACGGCGAGAGACGGTTCCAAAATAGGGAGATTATCAGTAGGAAGACCACGAAAACTATGGAATGACACCTTACTGGAGGCACATTGAAAAACAGACAGAGTCATGTCTACACAAAAAAAAAGAAGAAGAAGTTTGCTATTGAATAAACTTAAAACAACCTGCTAGTTTTCACAATCATAAACTTGTGAGGATGACACGTTCCACAATTAAAACTTCCCCTGCTCCAGTGATCCCATACATCAAAGTTTGTCCGACTAGACAACGTTAGGCTATTAACAAATTTTCAGCTTGCAATTACTCAACTTTTTTTGGTACGCGGGATCCAGGCCTAATACGTTATGTGCGAAAGTTAATAGTACTTATTTTGTATGGTAATAACGTAAAGTCTTGTCTGCATATGCTATCGGCATTACTGCGAAGGTCAATCTGGATGCTCTCATTGTTGGAAACGAATCCGTAATTACTTTATTATGAAGTCAAATTAAATTATCTCTGTACATAATATAACTGTCATTTGTGATTATTATTCCTATTTTAATATCATTTACAGTAAAGTGTGACGGCCGTGGGTTCTCGTGACCACTTGTTCGTTTACCTAATACAATAATAACAAATAATGTGTTGTTGGCTTTAATTAATAAATTATCATATAAATAATACACAATTGTTGCGGAAGGAGAAAAACCACATCCGGCTAATTAATACAAAATAATCCTCCGATAATAACAACATTGTGCAAATATAATAAAACATTATAATAAAATGATTATCGAGCTCATTATCATTGTCATTACAAATAACATAACTATCTCATTTTGTACAATTATTAATAACACTCAGCCGTAACCGACAGGCCTAAATTTCTATATGATACCTGTTATTATTTTAACTATTCTTTTTTGTCAAAGAATCGTGTCATTAACTACACTGCTTATTCTATTCGAATAAATGGTCGATCACTGAATCGGATCTCTGCAAAGAGTTGACTGGTTCATTCAATTTGTTTGGCGGTGGTCTCCAATAAACGTTGTACGCCGCGAACATCGTTACGCCATACGTCTGTAGTCTGTATACTTTATACAATAAATATTGGATGCGCGCTGAACGCAGCGTACAACTGCTGTACGCGAATTCAGCCGGTAGTCTCGAATAAATGCTGTACGCCACGTACAGGGTTACGCCATACATCGCGTCTCTATGATTTATACAAGTATACAATAAAATAATGATGAGGTCTCTATTCTACGCCGAAGGCAGCGGAACTGCTGTACGCGGCGTCTTTATTGTCGAACATAACTTACGACTTAGACCGGAGCATTTAGCACAAAATAAGTCGATACAGCACCTAGAGACTTGTAACTTTTTGCATTTTCTAACAGACGTTCTTATTTGAGTTTTCTAGATAATCTGCAAAAAAACATCAGAACAACCCTTCACTTCGTGGGAGACTCACTGAAACTGCAGCCCCCAATGTCGCTGGCGATGCAGCGATAACCGCAACAAGACACCGAACAACCAACACCTTCAGGCCTGGTGGCCACAACATCTACATCTACAAGACCCAGAGCACGTTGCAGAACCAACAGCAAGACACCAAGAACCCGCAGACAGATACCAAGTGCCATCGATAAGTATAATCTGTGATCTGTTAAGTTTCGGCAAGGTCTTGCACATATATGTTTTTAATAAACATGATTAGTTAAATATTATTGTTTTATTTGCTCCATTCTGGATTTTCATTGTTCACGTTTTTGATTAGGACAAGGTGGACTCACAACTTGGGAGATTGAGCTAGTCTAGGGTAGACAATAACTATCATAGTTGATTGAAATATTATTCTCGAATATTATTTCAATTATCTGGTGTAATTTATTGCATCACTTTGGCAACATCAGTTTAGATCTAACACTGATGATGATTTGTTATAAAAATCGAAAACGTTTTGTTGTGATGTAGCCCTTTAAAGGGATTTTAATACAATTTTATACCGTTTACAACGGATTTTTCCAATTTTTGTGATTGAGGGTATACAGCCAACTACAGGAAAAACATTTTCTTTTCCTTGTGGATTTTTTGCATTCTGTTCAGGATGTCAGGAAAAAAGTCTACTATAGAAAAATGGGTGGAAATGCATAATTGCATTTTGAAGTGCACAAAATGCATCCAAAAGTGCATTAACATGTCAAAGTTAGTGTATCAAGGGCCAGATTATGTTACTTTGATTTGGGGTCGCTGAAGACGAATATGCCACCTGAACCGACCACCGGAGCACCTGGTGCCCAGGTTCACTGCTAAGGCACATCCTCTGGAGTTTCGAGGGTTTTCGGCACTAAACTGATGCAAAATTATTATTGGGGGGTTTTTGGGGTTGCTAAACAAGAATACGCCATCAGATACGACCCTCGGTGCACCTGGTGCCAAAACCCTCCAAACTCCAGAAAATAACATGCCTTAGCAGTGACCTTGGGCACCACGTGGTCCGGGATCTAGTAATTAATCTATTTGCATGCATTCAGTGCCGAAACCCTTCGAAACTCCAGAAGATGCCGTCCTTTGCAGTGACCGTGGGCACCAGGTGCTCCGGGATTTGGTTCTGATGGCGTATTCTTATTCAATAACTCCAAAAATCCCTCGTGTACTCTGTTTGCCTTAATTTAGTGCCGAAATCACTCAAAACTTCAGCAGATGACGTGACCCTAAACAGCAGGTGCTCCGGGAGTCGGTTCTGATGGCGTAGTCGTATTATTCTTCTTCTTATTTCGCGTCTAGCCATTCACGTCCACATCTGAACATAAGCCTTTTCAAGTCTTCCTTTCGATTGTCGAAAGGAAAGGAAGTCGTATTCAGCGACCACAAAAACCACGAGTTAACAGCATCTGGCCTTTAGTATACTTAGTTTGACATATTTAGGCACCTTTGGATGCATTTTATGCACTTTAAATGCAATTGTGCATTTCCACCCATTTTTCTATAGTAGAGTTTTTTCCTGGCATCATCCTGAACACAATGCAAAAAGTTGCAACTCTCTAGGTGCTTAAAAAAGAGAAAAAGACGAATTGTTAATTGAATTTGTTAAAAGTAACTGATCAATATATGATACCAGCGATACAAATTATAAAAACCATATTGAAAAACAAAAATGTTGGGAACAATAAGTGAAATAATTGGTATGCCCAAGTTATAACCCGCGGCGTACGGCGTTTATTGGAAATTGTAGGCTTTAGGCGGATCTAAAATGATCAGAATCGCCAGGAAAAAAACGTAACTACAATTATTCAGGGAGCCACTTTCTTGTATCATGAACTCATATTTGAGGTATTTTGGGTGTAAAGATCTGCTGAGCTAGGCAAATTATACATATTCATAGTTTCCTGGTTTGAAACGCAAAACGCAGATTTTCCCCTTAAGTTAGTACACAAGTTGGGACAGAAGTTAACAAGAAATACGACGGGTTCTTGTTAACTTCTTTGAGCCATTGCTTCAAAGCACCACAACCCCCTAAAGCAGAGGTTGTGAGAGTGCTAGTGAAAATGGAAGCATGGAGTATTGTGCAGCGATAAAATTCTTCATAAAAGAAGGTTCTAACACCAATCACAATCCATTTGGGCTTGTAAATGTTTTAAATGTGAATGACAATTCATCTTTAATTTCCACCAAAACAAGTCACTTTTTGCGTCAATGCAGTGGATTAACTACTATGGGTTCACCATTAGATACACATAACAAGCAGGATATAAGCAATACATAAAAGCCGGTTGAATTTTGGTGATTAACTGTTTTGAAAACGACAGAAGTGTAATTGAAGTATAATACTCCCATTTTTTAAAAACTGAGCTTCTATCAGAAAACTATTTAATAATAAAGAATAGGATATTTATAAAGAAAAACTGACAATACAATAAAAAATTCGTTAAGCCAAAAGGGATTCCTGGAGTAAGTTCTGCAAGGAATTAAGAAAAAAATTGGCCAAAAACACTATCGTGAATCAAGTTGGCTTCCTAAAAAGGAAGAAAGAAATTTATGCTAAAATACTAGAGAAATGTGGTATTACAGAAGGATTCTTATTCTTAATATAATACAGAAGATCTTTTTTGTTTAAGATGACACAAAAATGCTATTTAAAAACATATTTTCGGGGGCAAAAAAGGTGATGTTTTGAATTTGTTAAAAAAATTGTTAAACAATTTCTGCCCAAAAATTTCGCCTGGCACCCCTCTGATTTGTTTGTAGGGGATATTTTTTAACAAGAATCCGCAAAAAAACCTAATCAGAACAACCAGATACAGGCAGCATTAAATCCGGACCCCGGAAGTGTTATAGGTTTTCAAAACGGACCCCTGGGAAACTAATTGGTGACCCCTTCCCTAGACATAAAAGGAACTTTTTTGAGTCCCTAACCGAAGCGATTAGAAGAAGAGTCCTAGCATTCTTCTATAACCGGCAAAATAACGTAAAAGACGGAACAGATAACACGGTGTGAAATAAAAAGAGATGAAATTAGTGGAGGTGGAAAATTTAGCGATAGAAACCTATAAATTTACATTATATTGATAGTTTCCCACCTTTAGATGTATTGAAGGAATTTGGCACCTACTATGACAGTGACAGTCTTAGTTGATATATTCCTCCGATACGTCTAAAGGTGGAAAACTACCAATATAATGTAAATTTATAAGTTTCTATCGCTAAATTTTGCACCTCCACTACTTTCATCTTTTTTTATTTCACAACGTATTATGTTCTCCGTCTTTTATGTTATTTTGCCGGTTATTAGCGAATTCGTCACTGTATTACATAGTTGTATAAACATCCATTAAGAAAGAAATAATTGTAATGTCAAAAAAAATAACTCACCTGTGTTCTTAGAATGACTTATTTATAATATTCTTCTAAATTATTAGTAGGTACGTACCTAAAAAAAAAAGAGAAAATATCTATTAGAAGCAGAAAATTAATTATACTCGTACTAGACACAGGGTGCACAAACCTCTAGTATCTGTTGTTACACCCAAACTATGGAATACATAAAAAATGTTTATGGCAAAACTTATGTGTATCAAAGACGTCTATAATTTAAAATTATTTTCGATTATATGTACAGTGTCAGTCGAAACAACGGAATTGGCCAAAGTTGTGTTTTTTAATCGAACACCCTGTATATTAAACCAGTTTTAAATATATTATTTTAAAAACATAAAACGATCAAGATATTGGAAGCATTAGAGATGTGGTGCTACAGGCGGATAATGAAAAAACAGTGGATTCACGGTAACATGGCCTAACATAAATACTCGACTACAACTATCAACCAAAATATACTAATATATTTTGGACATATAACTAGAAGAGGATGCATGAGAGGAATGGCAGTTGAAGGCAATTTAGCGAGCAACAGATCCAGGGGAAGGTCTCCAGTACGATGGTCAAGACCAAATAAAGAACACGGCTGGTTTTTCTTTCTCCTAAGCCTAAGCAGAACAACACATAGATTGAACAGCAAAATTCAAAAGAATTTCATGACGAAGCAGAAAAAATAAAGGAGAACCAAGGGTGATACGTATAAAGTACTATTATAAGGCAAGGAAAGGTCAAGGGTAAAAAAAGCATAATTAAATGAAATACCTATACTACAATCACAATAAACATGCACTAGAAGTAAACAAACAGAGATACGTTAAATGTTACGAGGATTAATCCCGAATCATGATTTACAATGTATAAGTACACATTGTAAATCCCAAATCATGATTTACAAAGTTTAGATATACATTGTAAATCATTATTCGGGGGTGCTCCTCGTAACATTCAACGTGTCTTGGTTTGTTTATTTCTAGTGCACCTTTATTGTGATTTTAGTATAACTTATTTTCTATTAACTAAAATAATTTCACCAAGTAATTTAGTTAAGTTAATGTAACCTAACGTTATGTTAAGTTACTATTATTTATATGAAAACCAGATGCACATGTAATAAATAAATGTATAGCATTGTAACTAAAATAATAGTTTTTAAATAGTGCATTCGGTTATATAAAGCTTAGACTGTACACTATGCATATATCCCGTAAATTCTAGAGTTTGTTGCAGTAAAATTACATATTTCGACAATAGCTGCTTCTTACCTTTGACTACAAAGTATGAATCATACAATAAATTTACACAGAAATGCACGATTTCTAGTTTAGATTCCCATGCTAACATCAACGCCAACTTAATGCTCTTTTAGTATATAATTCCCAAGAATGTCTACGATAAAAGGTATACACGAAGAAGATAAGAACTTTCTTCTTATCTCATTTTATTATCTCCACCTATACCTATAACATATTTTTACAGCAATTTTCATTAGCTCACAACGCGTGATTTTAGATAAATACTTACATATTTATTCTATTGTAAACATGCTGAAATATTATTCAAATGAGTTACCAATTTTCTGCATGCAACTTTCGGTTTTTGAATAAAATTAATAGCCAGAGTGTGAATGCCTAGTGTTGAATGGTTCTAGCCACGAGGCGAGGGAGGAGATTTATACGAAAACAGAAGTTACGTTTTCCTACACACATAAAGGTAGAATTCAC
Source organism: Diabrotica virgifera virgifera (assembly GCF_917563875.1). Classification (NCBI taxonomy): domain Eukaryota; kingdom Metazoa; phylum Arthropoda; class Insecta; order Coleoptera; family Chrysomelidae; genus Diabrotica; species Diabrotica virgifera. The sequence continues at coordinate 113,744,441 of NC_065449.1, forward strand.
TCAAGTTTCTCCAAAAAAAAAGTAGAGTTTGAAAGAAATAATATTTGCTTATATTAAACGTTAACTGTAATTTAAACAATTGTTTTTTATTTACCGATTATTTATTTTTAATATACATAATTGAATTTAGTTGTGTTTTTAAAATTATTTGTTAATTTTTTTTATTTGCATTATTTTAGGCACATCAACATATATTACTCCAGTCAATCACAGCAGAAATAGGATATTACTGGAACATAGGGCATCTACTGTCATTCTCCATTTTTGCCGATCTTGTGCTTTTTCTCCAACTTCTTTCCAGGTTAGGCCGACGTTTTCTGCTTCTTTAATAATTGTTTTCTTCTATGTATTTATCGGCATCCCCTGTTTCCGTTTTCCTAGAGGTTGGAATTCCAATGCTTGTTTTGTTATGTCTGTGTCTGGTTTCCGCAGAGTATGGCCCACCCATTTCCATCTTCTCTTTCTTATTTCCCTATGTATTGATTCTCGCTTCGTTTTTTTCCATAAGTCTGAGTTTGTGATTCTGTTGGGCCAAAATATTCTTAGAATTTTTCGTAAGCATTTATTGATGAAGGATTGAATCTTTCCAGTGTTGTGTTTTTGTTATTCTCCAAGTTTATGATCCGTATAATAGTACTTACTGCCTTTACATTACAATTGAAGATTTTTACTTTGGTGTCCAGTTTTATCTCATTAGATTCCCATATATTATTAAACATATAGTATGCTGTCTGTGCTTTGCCAATTCGTGTCTGGATATCCTCCTCTGCTCCTCCTGTCGTGTTCAGTATACTTCCTAGGTAATTAACTCTTTCCACTAATTTCAGCTCTTGATTTTCTATTTGTATGCCCATTTCTCTCGGTGTGGTAATCTTCATTAATTCAGTTTTATTCATGTTTATCTCCATACCCACTTTTTTACCTTCTTTGGCTAATTTCTCACTTTTTTTCTGCATGCATTGTCTCTTTGCTGAAAGTAGGCATACATCATCTGCGTATTCAAGATCTTCTAATTGTTCAAAGGCATTCCAGTGTAACCTAGTTTTACCGTTGCTGCTTTTTCTCATAAGCTAGTCCATGACAATAATAAACATAGTGTGAGACAGTATACAACCCTGCTTTACACCGCTGTTAATGTCGATTGGTTCTGTTAAATTCCCGTCGTATAATACTTTTGCTGTCGTGTTTTTATAAAACAACAACAAAACAACATACAAAACAACAAACAGTTGTTGTTGTTGTTTTGTTTTATGATTTCTATCCTAATACATCGATTTTAATGAAATTTTGGGAATAGGCTCTACTAACCTCGTAATAATTCAAAGTCTACCTTATATTTATACGCTTTATAGTTTTAGAAATGAAAACTATCGCTTAGCCTACGGCCAGACGAGCGACAATTACAGCTCTGTAAGAGCAGTAAAATGAAGCTCGCAAAAAGGGTCTACAATGAGTGTAAGTGGATCTCTGCAGCGATATTTACAGCGCTACCTGACCATCCACTATACTCACTATAGGACCGATTTTTCGAGCTTCATTTTACTGCTCTTACAGCGCTGTAATTGTCGTTCATCTGGCCGTAGGTTTATTGCCGAAATTGAACAAAACTAGTTGTAAATAAAACTACATTTTAGGCTTTAATAGCGTTTGATGAAGTTAAAAACTTTACTTAAGGTCTTTTTAAGACATTATTATTGTTGGCATTATTGTTGGTTGACTGAATAATATAACTCTTATAAAGCGCCGCCTTTGATAATATGTGTAAAAAAGTTATGTATTTTAATTAATCATTTAATATATAATAATAATTTAAATCAATTTTATGTGGGTATTTTGGGTAAATTTTATTATTTGTTTTTCTTTTTTAAGCATATATTTGTAAAATAAAAAATATAAAAAATACATTTGAATATAAAATGTATTTCTCTTCATTTACATGACATTGGTACATTTTTGTCATTTACAATAAAAATATCTTTTTGTAATTATACATCCCTTAAAACTACCCCTCATGATGGAAAATATAAAAGTAGAGAAATAAAATGATATTTGCAGAAAAAATACTAAAATTTATATTATAAAAGATAATAGAAAAATATTTAAATTTTTTTAGACATTTAAAGAAAAACAGTGATGTCAATGACTTATTCTAACGTGTATGTGGCCGTTTTTTCTATTTTTTGCTGTTTGAGGTTGTACGGTGGACAAGGTACTTCGCAGTTTTAAGAGGATGGGTACGTATTTTCGGCTGCAATTGTATTCAAATGGGGATTCATTTTTTTCGAATCCTGAGAAAAAAGTATTTTTGAAAAATTTAAACGCAGAATGAATGATTGCGTTATTAGCGAGGGCCGGGGCCGAAAGTCCCTGAGAACTTCTATAATGTTTATTTTAATAAGTTACAGGGGGTGAAAAACTAAGAGAAAATTTAGTGTTATTTTTAATTTCAAATATCTCATTCAAAATAAACTTTTTATTTAATCTAAGGGACTTTCGGCCCTCGGTAATAATTTAGTCTTTTATTCTGCGTTTAGATTTTTCAAAAATATTTATTGGTTTTTTCAGGATTCGAAAAAAATGAACACAATGTCCGTGGTAATATTTTCCAAATCTATCTTTGTCATACAACGCACTCAGTCGAATAGAATATTGTCAGCATATTGTCAGTCAGACACTGACAATCAGTGACAATTTTAAATATTTGACATGAATCGGGAATATTTTGAGTTGCTGATTAAATAGTATTGATATATAGTGTATTTGATAAATAATTGATTTAAGACGTGAACTTTATAAAAAGTTATTTATTGTGTATTATTTATGGAAAATAGAAGCAAAGAATACATCAAGATATATTCTGTGATCCAAGTATTTTGTTGTTAAACATGTTCAAAATTGTAAGCGTTCCATAGTAACAATATATTATTAAAAAATCACTTTCAACACTTTTCCTCTTTTCTCAATCGAGTATTAGTTTTTGTTGTAGGTACATATAAATTATTACAATCACTGAATACATAGTTAGTGGAAAAATTATCACATTTATTAATTGAATTAATAATTTGCAATTATACAAAAAATAACAGTTATCCAAGAACATTCAAAAGCCATCTCTTTAAGTTAGTTATGACATTGTCAAGTAGAATGACATTCTAGTAGTATTTACATATCCATAGCAGTGTGAATTTTACTACACGTAATTTGTCATGTAAAGACAGAAAAGGTAGGGATAGCCGTAAAATATTTGCGAATTATGTACCCATGGCCTTAATGCAAATTCATATTTATATTCCTAAGATGCTCATGCATATGCCTCAATGTAGCGGTACTTTTTATTAATTGACGTAAGTAAAAAAAGAGTTTTGTTCTTCTGTTTCTTACAAGATTTCTTTTTTTATTGCAGTATTAACTCCGATGATGACGTTTATGTCGAAAGCGCCCAGCTAAAGAAATAAATTATTACACACTTTGACATACTATATTTTAAAGGGCGCAAAAAAGGTGATACTCGCACGATCAACCTACGTTAAGTAGTGATGTCTGACAGTTTTTGCTATAGTATCTAATTTTTGTTTTGAATCGTCTTTTCGTATCTCTTATCATTTTCAAGTTACACAGAGAAAAAAGCAAACTTATAAGAACATTTAAAAATGCGCTCTACAATTTGATCTTATGTTTTCAAAAACCATGCACTTTAAACCAGTTCAACTTTTTGAGTACAGAAATAACACTAAAATAAAAGGTACTGTAGAAGGAAAACGATGTATTCAAATTCTGGTAGTGCTCCTATTTTCTTAAAATATATGAGTGATCAACTTTTTTGCGTGCACCGTATCTCGTGCACGCACCGTATCTTAGTTTGAATCCAAAAGACATTTAATAGTGCCCAATAATTTAAACGTCTTTTCAAACACTACAAAAGTGTTCTCAGCATTATACCTGTCAAAAATGTTGTAATAATATTACAATATTTCTAAATTTAATATTTGTGCTGCTTAAAAAAGCAAAAATCGTTGAGATACTGCGTTGAGATACCAGTTCATAGTTTTCTTTAAAATTATTACAACTAATTTAAAATACACAAGTTCATGGACAGTCATAATATGATTATAGACTAAAATACTAAGTTTTATGGTAGAATTTTAACACTTCCATCTTTATTTATTCTAGAAACGATTTGTTTAATTCGTAAACACCTTCATGTCTTTCCAGAAAGACCTAATCATCTCTACTCCACCAGAAATTCAACCTTTGATATTTATTTACCGATCCCGTTCACTGAGTTAGTAAAGAAATCTATATTATATTCGACAAAAAAAAACTATACAACCATCTCCCATTACAACTTAAATCTGCAACATCTTTCCCAAAGTTCCGTAAAATGATAAAAACCTATCTATCTAAAAGGCCATATTATTCAATAGAAAAATGTCTTAATGATTAACTAAGAAAACTGAGTTTAATAGCAGCAGCTTAAACTTATTAGTTCCTAATGTTGTATTTTATTTGTTGTATGTTCAATTTGCAATTTATATAAATTTTGCAATATATTGTTTTTGTTTTTGCTTTACTTTAATACTCTTATATACTGTCTATTGACTATTTATCTAATTTTAGTAAATTGTAGGTATTTGTTACTGTTATTTTTTGACTGTGTGTACTTATTCTCAAATCTTCAAGAAAATCGATCCATTCTGTAAAATTGCGAGGTTTTGTCCTATTTTAAGCTTTATTACTTGGACTAAAATGCGAAACTCGAATTTTAGTATTTATTTAATTTATTCGTTGACGTTGACGTAAAAAGAATTAGAGAATTTAAAAACGTCAACTTCTTGACAACTAACCAGAGGCAGACGTTTGAATAATATTTATTAATTATTTTTTTAATTTAAGGAAGGTAATTTCATTTTCATGAAAATAACTAGAAAATAATTTATACATGTTGTTCTAAAAATAAAAAAAGCTTCAAAATGAGTGCGCTTACTCTGTTGGGTGTCTTATCTGGCCTGTCTAAATGATGTCAATTATATGGGAGTAAAAGTTGTAGTAAGATACAAATAAACCTAGTAGTCAGTCTAGTCTAATGTGATTCATAGATAATGCACGTGATAGTAATTCGGTAAACGTAGAACAGAACTCGCCAAAGCAAGGTGTGTTCACCCGGTGGGTGTAATAATCAATGAAACCGTTAATTATGCCCATGACATGGTTATGGCAGCTGGAAGATTAATTGTATTGAAAAGCAAACGGTATATCTTTTGGGAAACGTATACGTACATATCGAAACATTTTGCAATATCATAATTTTAATCAGGTAGAGCTACTAACAGAGCGGCGCTAGAGAAAGTTATGACAAACGTACACGGTGTCCTTATAGCAGTCGAATGCATTATCTTAATGAAATTAATATTCCATACAAATATTGACAAACATTGTTTTGTATTTTTTAATTCACATGCACACGTTGACACAAGTTTACACTAATTTCTAAACACAATCAACATAATACGATGAAATTAATGGCACACTGTTTTAGCCAAGCTATTACATTTAATGAGACATTGCTCAGGATATAGGATAGATGATAAAAGAAATATTGTCTCTTTAATGTGTAATTACATCCGTGACTACACCGACTTGTGATAGTGGATACGGAGATAAAGGTGAGGCAAAAAGGAAAACAAATAGGACATCAGGAAGTAAACGTTAAAGGATTAGAATTTGGCAAAAGTCTTCAAGAATAGAGTGCTGGAATATTTTGAGGAAAAAGATAGGGTAAATGACTGGTAGAAAGCCAAAAGCAAAGTTGTGGTACGAGTGGGTAGAAAAAACATCTGATAAAGGTCTCCTAGGGACAAAGAAACTTGGTGGTGAAACGATGGTTTCGGAGATAAAAGAGGCTAGAAAGAGGTATGAAAGGTATAAAAGAGAGGACGATAAGGATATATACAAGGCAGCAAAAGAGAAGCAAAGTGGGCTGTAGCTACTGCTAAGGAAAGATCTTCTGCAAAACTGTATGAAAAGTTGTAAACACTCAAGGGGATGAAAAGGTTATACAGCATTGCTAAAGCAAGGGACAAGTCATCAAAGGACTTGACTCAGACGTGCGTGAGAATAAGAGTGCGGATGGAGGAGTATTATTATACGATGTTGGAATAAAGCAAAGATGCTATGAGCACTATAGAAAGTTGCTACATGAAGCACACCGGAATTCCCCAGGAGAGAGGTTCTAGGAGAGGGAGGGGCTGGTGTGTTGTGGCGAATGATGAATAGGATATATAAGGAAGAAAGGCTGCCCGATGCATGGAGGGAGAGCGTGATGGTATCATTGTATAAAGATAAAGGAGATAGTTATAACTATAGTAGGAAACTATAGAGGAATAGAGTTCACGTCGCACAGAATGAACATTTGGTAGAAAACAGAAACTGATCCTCCGATCATATCAAAGATTATCAAGCTTATGGTACTTTTTCGTTTCCATCATATGCGTGTCACTCGCATAATGATCAAAGAAATAACGACATATGATGCACAAAGTGCAATAGTTAGCCTATGTGAGAATTACACAGCAAATGCTAACATGCACAACAGCAGCTGTTGGGGCGATGTTGAGCCTTTCTTCTTTGATATAATGTGTGTTGAGGAAGACGGCAACGAGTGGCTCACAATATATACAAAATGAAACCAGATTTTGTTAACAAAAATTAACAATTTTTGTTTAAACAATTTTTATGTAAATAGGTATATATTTTATTAAAACTCTGGACTTACTACCACCTCCCTTGGTTTGTAAAATTAGTATACTTCTTCTCCTTCTTCTTTAGGTGCCATCTCCGCTACGGAGGTTGGCAATCATCATAGCTATTTTAATTTTTGAGGCAGTAGCTCTAAATAGTTGTTTTGAGCTGCATCCAAACCATTCTCTCTAGTATACTTAACATGTTTCAATTGAACGAAATCTTTCTCTACCCTATGCTGCTCTCATTGGGTAACAAGACCCGTCCACTCTCGGACGTTTTTCAACCATGAACATATTCCCCTACCAGGCTCTGATTCCTTCAATTTTCCCTCCATTAACAATCTCAAGAGTTCATAATGTATTCCCCGGTACACATATAATAGATCTAGATAATTGGTTTTGTGCTTCTTGAAAAGTTTTCTGTCATCGCCCATTTTACACAATACTGCCTTATTAGTGACATGACAACGTTTTTACAAAGTATATTTAAAACTACCCGTGCCAATGGTGTATATTTTAACGCAGAGTATATAATTAGAACACTTACTATTTAATTTATTTTAGTAACGTTACAATTTCAAAACTGTTAAATATTTATTTTCTTCCTACAATTTGTTATATAATTACTTTTTAATAGCGCCACCCATAAATCAAGCTGGCCGTGCATAAATCATAAGAACTACAACAGAATTATATTTTACATATCTTTACGAGGGAAATCTTAGATTTACCCCACCTGGCCGATAAATAGTAGTATTAAATAACAGTATAATAGAGTATGAAAATAATACGACTAAAGAAACATAGTTATATAAACATGAAACTTGATACAGTGTGATGATATGTTGTTTAGTATATTTATCGTAACCAGCAGCATGTAGTGAAAGTTGACAATGGTTTAGTAAGCATGAAAAACTTTGTCATCATTATAATATGATACAGGATTTGTAGGAGGACCTGAAGACTAATGCGTTTGGGTGACAGACGTACGAACTGACAAGAGCGAAGACATAACAATTAAAATAACCATCTGCCCATAACACGACAAAGATACTGCTGTTTTAATTAAACAACAGCCATTTTGGTGCGGGAGAAGTAACAACGAGCCTTAACCATTTTTGATGCTCTTGTTTAATTATAAAAATTATTAAGCTTTTCGTGGCAGATCTAGATTTTAAGACAGCTTTGCAAAAAAGTTAAGTATAAAGATACATATAAAAAATACAAGGAGCAAATACATAATAACACAAAAAAAAAGAATGTGTGTGTACTTTGTGCGCATGTAAGAAAGTTATACTTCTATTATATGATTTCTTAAAAATAAATATACTTTAAACAGTTTGTTTTCAATTTTTTTTGAACACCAAACTAATTTTGTGCTTACCGCTTTCAAAAAAATAAAAAAAGTATAGAATTGCTCCGGATTCGAACTCAAGACCTCTCGATCTCTGGCCGAATGCTATACCAAATACGCTACGAGGACTGTGTCTGTATCAGATAGGACGCACCTAATGACAATTCACGGTAACAAACAGAAAAGGTGAAGTATAATAAATATACAATAAAATGTTTTAATAATACTCATCTTACTCCTGAGGAAGATAAATCCAAAGACTAAGACACAAAAATTATAATAAATATATTTACTAAAAACACTAATACATTCTTTTCACGCGTTTTCTTGCACTGATATATTTATATACTTCGTCTAATTTACTAACCGTTGCACGTCATCCGCGTCATAGCCTGTGACGTAGCATGATACCAACACGAAATATTTGTCGGTAGGTGTGTTCTTTTTTAGAATCATTTTGCCGAGTACACTGGAATTACAGCCACTAGACATATTTTATTATATACGCGTAGAAATAATATTTGAAGATTTCTATTAATGTTAACCTAAATAAATACACAATAATATGTTTCATTTAATTTGTATAAATGGATTATAAAGAGTTTTTATGAAGAACATTTGTTCGGAATACACTGTAACTGTAATCGAATGAAGGTGACATTTTAGAATAAATTGGTAACATTTATTTGACAGTTGCGGTGATGACACTTCATATTTGTTTATATTCTTTACTATAAGTATCTGTTCTATTATATTTCCTGTTTTTATTATTTACTTTACTATAAAAAGATCCTCTACTATAAAAATATAAATTTTACCTAATTTTATCACGACTTGAAATAATCGAGGTATGTGACAACTTTCTTAGTTGTTATTGTAGACATACAAAGAAACCTATCGGCTTCTCCCAAGAGTTCGGAGCCGTTTTTTAATAATTAATAAAACAATACAGTGCAAAAACGCTTGCACTGCAAATTTTAAATGATTATAGCTTAATTCTTGTTCTCTATTTCTTAAGTTTTTATTTATTTACATTGAATATTAATTTGTTTTGTTGTATAATCCACGTTTACAATAATTATGTGATCTATTTGATTTAAAATGGATTCAGGATTTTTTTATACTTTGGCAACCATGTCAACTTAGATCTCTGGCGTAGATAATGACGTGCAACGGTAAGTAAATTAGACGGACTGTACATAACTTGAAAGATTTTGCAACTAAACGCATACGGTCTGTGTGCGCATGCGCGCAGAATTGTGAAATTTTACTCTCAATCGCGCCTAAAGAAGTATAACTTCAAAAATAACATTTTTGTTACTCGCTGGTTTGTGGGTGTCCAGAACAATATCGCTGAAGTATCAAATACTAGTCGGCCATCATTATGGCGATCCAATCTTCATTGATAAGAATATTTAATTGATTCAATAACCTGATGGAATATTTCTCCGTCTTCCTCATTGAAGTCAACTAAATTTTCTAGAAATCCATCAAGTGACTGTGGAGGTAGTGAACATTAATCCATCAATCATAATTATGTTACAATCAAGAATATTAAAACTCGAAATCATATTTTCTATTACTTCTACTATTTAATTCCCTGACTCCAAGAGAAATAATTTATATTCATGTAGGATATATATAAACGTTTTACGATGATATTAAAATTTGACCGTGTGCAACTTCTATGCGGCATCTTTTCTGTTGTCGTCAATTTTTTTTGTTTGATCAGTAACTTCTTTGATCCATGGTCCAAGGTATTTGTACGAGAATATTTGCTCAATTTCTATATTTTCCAGTACTAGTTTATCTCTGATGTTTTTTGTTTTCGTAATTACTATGAACTTAGATTTCTTCAAATTTATTTTTAATCTATAATTCTTGCAATGCATTTTAAGTTGTTGAGCAAGGTGTTGCAGTGCTTCTAGGGTTCCCATCAAAAGACACTATCTTCAGAATATCTATATGTTATTGAGTGGCTCACCGTTTATTGTTAGGCCTTCACTTACTTCAGCCAGCGCTGTTATCAGCACTTCGGAAATCGTTATAAAAATACAAAACTAATAAGCTTAACTTCAAACTAAAATTATGGCTTATTCCCAACTAAAATAGTAAATAGCAATTGTAATAGAACGCACCAGATAGTTTGCAGCATAGGTTAGATAATAATATAATATTGTCTTTGCTGTCTATGGTTATTATTTAAGAAAATTTTCTTACGGGTATTATGCTGCACTCTGTCAAAAGCTTTCTCTAAATCAACGTAATTAAGCAAGCACATACTTCCTGATTCATATTTGAAAAAAATCGTAATAAAGCATAATTATGGCTATCAGTAATTTTATTTCTATTTATTAGAATAATATTTCTAGTTTTCACAATATTTTGAGAAGATCGAGTACTTCTGGACAAACCCTCGTATCTTTAATAACAGAAGTACGCCGTAGTTAATTTAGAGCATTTCTCGAACTCTCTAGTTTAGTCAAAAATATATGTCACTTTAATTTATGTTAATTATATAACACAGAAATAATTATTCAAGATGACATCGTGATCATGAGTCACTGTTTCAATTATAACTATATTACGGTTGATATTTAAAATGATCGTTTAAATATTTTTTCAATTAACAAAATTAAGTAATCAACCTAGCCGGGTGACAACGTTTACATGTTGTATATTTCCTGTTAGGAGCAACTAAAGATTCGTAGTTTTTCATGAAAACGCTTTACTGGCATTTTTAATCATTGCAATCTGGTCCACTGAGTAATAAGCAATCCATGTTTAACATAATTTCCAATTATTATCGAAAACTAAGAGCCCATCCTATGGGGATCTTATTATATCTAACAAATAAGGCCCCAGAGACATGCGACATAATATGCGATACTACATCTCACTATATTATGCTTTCATACCATACTTAAAATTGACTTCAATGGTTTTGTTCGTTTGAGAATTATTTTTATTAAAGTTCTGTCAAAGAGCAGGATAAAGGAGTATCGGTCGTGACTTCTGTTCTTAATTTATCCACAGTCATCCTGTCCAGATCCCGATGTAGATCACTGTTACATATACCAAACTTGATTTCTGGTTCACATGTGCGGTTCACATTCCAGGCCAGTAATCCAGTGAGTTAGGGCTGGGCTGGATAGTATCGTCCACATTATTCCAGTGATTCAAAAGCTGTAAGAATGGTAACGCTATAGTGACAATGCTTTATGCAGAATAAAAATTCTGCAGACTGTTTTGCTACATTTTTTGTGGTGAATTTATCCTGAAAACACAACAAAATTAATAACAGATCTGGTTAAAGAGCGTATCAGCTTGAATTTCGTAACGATGAAAGAAACAAAAATTTACTGCCAAAAATATACTGTACCAGTTCCACAAGAACGTTAAGAGTTTGGCTTGAAGGAAGTCACAAATCTATGCTAGATGCAAGGCCAAGGATTTAGAGTGAACCTCAGAATCATGAAAATGATTGCTACTTCTGCATGAAATCAACATGACGGTTCTCGATAAAAAGTAAAGATAAAATTTTTATTTCTTCTTTTTGAATGATCTTCCTCATCTTCGTAGACTCTATCCAAAGAACCTTACTTTCCAAATAAATCCGATTTGAATGACCTTGTTCAAAATTTAAGGCCATCAAAATCTAAGGATCAATTACTTTAATCAAGATCAAATCAGTCGAATTTGTTAGATAAAAATACAATAATCTCATATTACTTAGAAACAAAGTAACAAAATTTGACGAGTTACTGTTCCAAAGAAGACAATTGCACCTACTGATGCTGCAGGGCTTTTTGAAGAACTGAATTTCCCAGAAGCAGTTGAAGAAATTAGACTTTCTATTAACGCTTCTGAGATTAGTTTGAAGGCTGTCTTACTCCACAATGGTAATAAATAACCCTTCATTCCTCGCGCATGCAACAAAATTGAAAGCAATTTATACAAATTTGGAGATATTACTTGAGAAAATAAAATATTCTCAATACCTACCTATAGAGGTTACCTGCTGATCTGAAGCTATACTTACTGGATTTATAAGGAGGATATATTAAGTTTCGCTCTTTGTTTATGTAAGTTGGACGGCCGCGGCCGTCCAATTGCCTACTGAAAACTTGGACAGAAAGAAAAAAATTAACACCTGGAATTAAAAATGTACTACCTCAAAAACCTCTAAAGCCACTAGACTAGAAGTTTTTCAGCCATCACTTTACATAACGCTGGGACTAATGAAAAATTTCGTAAAAGCTATGAAGAAAGTGGTAAAGGTTTTCAATATCCTAAACCGAATCAGTAAGGCAAAGTTGAAAGAAGGATTTTTTGTTCGTTCTCAAATACGAGAGCTTGTGACAAATGTAGCTTTTAATTTGATGTAAAACAGAGCAGAAAAAAGAGCGTGGGAGGTTCTAATACATGTGTGTTATCATTTAATATTTTGGTTTTTTCCATGAAGCCCTAGGCAGGAACATGTCACTCAAAATTCATTTTTTTTTTCACCAATTTTGAAAAAATGTGAAAACATTGAATTATCCACGTCCGTCTGTCCGTCCTTCTGTCTGTCCCTGAACTCAATTCCTCCGTCACTATACCAGGTAGAATGACAAATAAGGTGTCAAATCAAAGCTTATAATCCAAGGATGGTTCAAAGGTGAGAAATTCGACCTAGGCTGTGTGTCCGTCTGTCCGTCCGACCGCGAATATATTAACTCTTCCGTTACTATACCAGGTAGAATGACAAATGAGGTGTCGAATGAAAGCTTATAATCCAAGGATGGTACTAAAGGTGAGAAATTTAAACTAGACTGTATGTCCGTCCGATCGCGAATGTAACTCCTCCGTCACTATACCAGGTAGAATGACAAATGAGGTGTCAAATGAAAGCTTATAATCCAAGGATGGTACAAATTTGACCTAGGACTTCCGCTTTTAGAAATGCGACCGGAAGTACTGTTTTAAAGTCACATAAATAGTACAAGTGATATATTATTCGACGCGCTTTCGTAAGACGAGAATAAATATATACTTCCGGTTTCATGACTGTCTGACCGTCGGAAAAATTAAAAATTTGACATCGGATTTCGGTTTTAGAGTTGCAACCGTAATTACTATTTTAAAGTCACTCAAAATATGATATGAATGTAAATTAATAAAGATGACTTAAAATTAGTAAAATCGACGCAAAGTTACACGAAGGGTTCAAATGTCAACTTCCAGTTTTACTTTCAATGACTTTGGGTGAAAACCTAGGACTTACGAAGTCCAATTACTTGTACTTAGATTAGATTTGCACTTAAATTTTTTTTCTGAAAAGAAATTTTCACCAAAGTCTTGGTGCCGTGTCAGATGAGCATGGTGAAATTTTCACCAGGATATATTCTACATTGAAATATGCCCCAATGGGAAATAGTTAGCAACAATGCTGTTGAGCGATTATCTGTTGCCTGCTGGTTGATTTAACGAGAAACTCCAATTGAAGCAATGAAGAGGAAGAAAACTACAAAATAACTCGGATTTTATAATTAAAGTGAGATAGACTTAGTGAGACTTTCATGTCGTTTTTTAATTAAATGAACATTACATGAAAAATATATGTACCGTGTTTACTCCCATGGTAAATTCCGTTTAGAGCATCAAAAATAACATTATCATGTATGAAAACAAAAAAAGGATTTTTTTGCAGACCATTTAATCAGAGAAATATGGCAATGAGAACTACCAAAATTAACATAAAGACGCAAAGAGGCGAGACAGGTGAATTCATTATAAATAAAGCGAGTGAAACAAGGATATGCCTTATGCACAACACTGTTTAATCTAGCTCTAAAATATGTACTACGAAATATAAACACAGGGAACCTAAGAACGAGAGTTGGACATGATGGAATAGAAACATAATGAAAGAAATGCTAGAAGAAATAAAAGAGAAAGGGGAGACAATGGGACTCAGATTATATGAAGAAAAAACAAAAATATTAAGACTAGGGAAAATAGTAATAAGAGGGAAAACCAAAATAGGAAATTCCGAGTTTGAAGATGTAGAACATTTCAAATACCTGGGAGTGACAATGACAATAAGCAACACGGGTGAAAGAATACCAGAAATAAAAGAAAAAATTGTGGCAGCGAGTAAAGCTTATTTAGCAAATAAAACACTACTCTGAGTTTGAAAACCAAGATGAGAATGTACAACACCACAACTAGACCAATATTATTATACGCAGCAGAAACAATGACGATGACTAAAAAAGATGAAGAAAACTTATGATTAGTGGAGAGAAAGATCATGAGAACCATACTGGGACGAATCAGAAGAGAGCAAAATAAATATAGAAGCCGAACAAATGCAGGGATTATGAAAGTACTAAAAGAATAAGATATCAGAGACAGAGTTATCAGAGTTAGATGGTTAGGTCACATCTGGCGGACAGAAGATGAAGCAGTGACATATGCTATGATAGAATGGATCTAGGAGGAAGAAAGAAAAGAGGAAGACCAAGATCAAAATAGTTGCAAGAAGTTGAAGAAGACTCAAAAAACGCAGGAATCGGAAAATGGTGGTGAAAAACTAGAGACAGGAAAAAATCGTTAAAAAGATAGCATAAGCAAAAGGGACTGATCCTCCCAATAGGATCTAGAAAGCTTTCGCGACTTAGCCCCACATCGCGGTGTACAGTCACTATATATAATGGATCAGAGTGTATATCAAATATCAATTACCAGCACCTTCGACAATTGAATTTATGATTCTGTCTATACCAAAGTAAGTTAGTTACTACCAGTTTACTTCTATTAATCTTATCCTTTAAATTATATCTTGTTCGATATAAATCACAATAATTCTTTTTGATGAATAATATTATTTCACGGATTTATACTATGGCGGAATCGGCTAGCGATTATTTTATTGTTTATGCACAATACGACATTTCAGTAATATTTTGTAATTATCATTATCAGTAATGTAGATTATTAATAGGCAATAGTAAATACCAATAATTTGTTTTGCTTTATTAGCTTTACTGCTTTATTTCGTTGATATACAAAGCGAGGTATAATCATCTGTGTTTTTGTTATCTATATCTGTACAATGTTTTCGAGCAGTAAAGTGCGCGGTTACGCAGAATTAAGTCATAAAACGACACAACTATATCTAAATATAACAAATGTAAATGTTCACGTTGAAACCGGCATAGGTTCTGCGTTAAAATGTGTATTTACGATTGGATGTCATGCGAACTGCGCCCGTAAAACCGATGATTTCGCAGCTCGCTGATCAGTTTACTGATAGTTGATGGTTGTTTTATCACTAACACTGATTGTGCTGATATTTCCCGGTCATAAAGCTCCAAACCACGAAAATATTCAAAACGTTTCGCTAATAAGCGTTATCGCGAGCTTTTGATTGCCGTTCGGATCGCTTTTCGAATATCGAATATTTGGACTAGTATGGTATTTGCATTGGCGCGGAAGGAGGGTGGCTTCGATTTCTTTCTTAACTGTTAAATCACAAACCGACCCGTTGACTAAACTTCATTATATACATTCAATGTCTCTATTTTCTTCTAACAAAGTAATAATGTATTCAGGGCCGTCTTAAGCATACACGGCGCCGGGGTGCCAGACTCATCTTTCCGCCCCCTTTTGTTAGATTTTTGGTATAGGTTGTAGGAACGCTAAAATTAAAACTATGTAATTATGTTTGCTTTCTTAATGTGCTAGTTTTTTTTTGTAAATTTAAACATTGTGTTTTTTTAAGTTGTCTTTGGAGTTTCTCCAACTCAATAAATTTTCCAAGAAAGAAAAAATATAATTATGTTCCCTCGACATTTCAAATCTTTCACTTAATTTTGTAATGGCAATGTCCAATACATATTAATAGAAGTTAACTTTAAAATATTATTTTGGGTCTAAAAGAGGCTCGTCTACAACCTCAGTAATTGAAATGTCTTTTTCGGGGACGTGGACGAACAGTACAGAAAATTTAGTTTCGTAATCTAGTTCTTTAGCAATTGATACTAATTCAATTAATATTTGCTCAAACACAAAATGTATCTCATTCATTATGACATTGCACTGTAATACTGATGCGAAAAAAACATAAATTTCTTGAACAATTAAAAAAATTGATATTTCCAATGAGCATTTAGCAGCATCATAGAACTAAATTACGGCTGTAAGCTGCACAAGGAACATAAAACGCACGATGATTAATGTCTAAAAAATTTTTTTCGAAGGCAAATATTTTTTCCTCTCATATTTGCCCCATTATCATATCCTTGGCCTCGTAAATCACCTAAATCATAATTCATTAATTTCAAAAATTCTAACAAATAATTTGCTAATCATTGTCCGGTGATATCAGTAACTGGTAAAAAAACCTAGAAAATGCTCTCTAACTTCGGCAAGCTTTGTTGACGAATTCAGATAAACGAACCTAACAACAATATAGTAAACTAATCACAAGTGTATGTAAATTTTGAACAGCTATATCTTTTTTGTCCTACAGAAAAAACAAAAAAATGCAAAATAGTTAAATAAGCAAAACCTACACTTTTTTACTTTTTGAGATTTTTGGGATCTCAAATAATTTTGAAAAAAGCATTTTTTGCAAAATAAGAAAAATCATTATAAATAAAACCAAATTTTTCAATTTTTTTACAGATATCTAAGTAATGTAACTTGTAAAAGCGGTAACGATTAATTTGATTTGGGATGCTAATTAGGAGGTGACTTTTACGATTTTTTTGCCAAAAAGAGAAACAAACATTATTTTGAGCGTAACTTGCTTACTTATAAATGCCAAATAGACAATAAAAAAAAACAAAAATAAAGTTTTTTTAAGTTTAAAAAAGCTGCAATGAGATTTCCCCGAAATGTGCTTCATTTTTGGGTTATGTCACGTTGAAATATTTGATTTGGAATTTAACGAATAAGAACCTACTTTTCATTAGGTACAACTCTGCCTCTACTGGGTATACAGACATCATATTAATTACACCCTTTTTTTTCACTTGAAGCTTTAACTTTTTTATGCATTAATAGCCTTTGTAAAAATACCGAAAATATATATTTGGTATCTGTAGTTTTTTAAGGACAAGAAGCGCAAGTTTTAGCCTAGCAAGTGTTCGGCTTGTGCCCCTAGGACTTGGCGCCCGGGTGCCTCGCACCCCTTACGGCCCTGAATGTATTACCAATTAATGTATTACCAAAAAAACTTTTAGACTTTATTTATTGATACGAAAGTGTCAAAATATTTTATACCTAAAGTTTTTGAAATAGTATGGAAGCTTTTAGTAGCTCTAAACTTAATGTTTTTCTAACCAAAAATGAATTAAAGAGCGAATCTGAAAGTTATCAAACCTCGCTTAGACTTTCGCGTTCTTTTTTTTATTGAGAGAGTGGCAGAACTGCTATGGAAATCAGAAGAAATGAAGATGGTCTGAGAGTTTTTTTCTTTTTTTTTTGTGGGAAGGAGAAGCCAACAAGTTGTGAGCAGGAAGATACCTCGGGTGTTACCAGCTATACCTTGGGAACGGCCCTTGGATCAGCATTTTTGGATTGCGGCTTACTATCTGCGGTATCTAAGGTGAGTTGCTTCAAGCACATCATGATACTCATCAGGAAGTTCGTTTTCTGCCAAGTGTAGATGTTTGCTGGAATGAATGGAACTTGCTTCTCGGGATGCCTGGTGAATATGTGCCCTATGGCCTAAGCGATGGCAAGGAGTTTTAGGACCTTTTTTGCTCTGTTGCTGGAGCCATGTATCGTGCTTAGTACGACGCATTTTTTGCTACGCGAACGTATTCTGTTATCTATAGTGGGAAGATTAGCAAGGGGATGGACTAAGACTGACGGATAATCTGCAAGTGTCCTCATGCATTTCTTCAAGATTTTTCTTTCGGTCAAAATACGTTGGCGATTATTTAGTAACGCATAGACACGTGCCTTGTATTCGATAATTTGTCTTATGTAGGTTTTGTAGGTGTGCAGGAAAGTTTTAGAGGAAGTATTTTTAAATTTGTCAGTCAATGCACCCATGAGATTAGCTCTTCTTCTCAACCTATTTCGGGTGCCTTTAATGTCAATGTTCCAGTTAAGAATTCTACTAAAATAAACTCCCAAAACAGAACAGGGTATTAATCGAAGTTTTTCTCCAAGGAGCATTATCTGGTATCTCTCGTCTTCGTAACAATGAATACGAGAATATCTGAATAAAATAACCTGACTTTTGGAGGAGTTAAGTGTAACTCTCCTTTTATTACACCACCTTAAAATTTTGTTAGTTAATTTTGGGCTCTATCGAATACGGGTGGTCTTAGCTTTCCATGAACGGTACCTGCGGAGATGAGTGCAGTATTGTCATCATATAGCAGGGTAGCCTCGCATATGTATGTTTAATGGATGGTGGAGGTCGCTACTGTAAACTTTGTATAAAATTGGAACTAGTACTGAGCTCTACGGGACCAAAGTTTTTGGAGTAAATGGTGCTGAGACTTGGTTAGCGACTTTGACGCTTATTGTCTGATTGGAGAGATAGGAATGTTTGATTTTAAGAAGGAAGTAGACAGTCCAGCAATGTTGAGTTAACCAATCAAGCGTGCTTGCCAGACTTGATCGAAAACCTTCTGGACGGCTAAGAAAATCTAAGAAATCTACGAAAAATCTACGTTCTTCGTTTATGGATTGTGAGATAAAAGTTCCTGCTTTAATCATTGTCTTGTGAGTGGAGTGTCCAGCTTTGAATCCAAGTTTGAAGTATGGGATGATGTGGTGTACTTCTAGGAATTCTATGAGTCTCCCTTTAGTGATCTCATAGAATTTGCCTAGAGTGTTTAAAAGAGACATTGGTCTACAGGATTCTGTGGTAGTTAAAGGCTTCCCTGGCTTGGAAATCATCATTGTGTTGGCCACTTTCCAGGGGTATTTCAATATCGGAAATGATAAATCATCCGTAAAGTAGCTACCTTACACGAACAATATTATTCAAGCAATATCGATATTGATCAATATCTTGAACGTATACTGAATATATTAAAGGAGTACATTGAAACAATAATATTGATGGCACTAATATTGAAAAAAATAAAATCCGTTTGATTTTTATTGAAGTCCCATCAATATATTTAGGCGTCGTCAATATTATTGACACTGTGTGAGGGGTATATACTATACTGTGCAATAAAACGTAAATATCAGTCGTTCTACAAACCCTTTTGAGATGGAAACTAAAAGTAAAAAGAATTGAAACTGACACTTTATTGATCAATATTATTCGTGTGAGTCGGGTGAGGGCTATTGTTTTACAATATAATGCGTCAATAATATTGCATCAATAAGATTGACCGTGTAGGGTACGCTTAAAACATTAACCAGGTACGTAATAAAATGAATAATCTGCTAATACCGCTTAGTTTTACACAAAATATCTATAAAAGTATCAGCTTGCAGCACATAAACATAGGAAATGAAAGAAGATTATGTGAATTTCCCATAAACTGCATCGACTGCATATTTGTACTTCAGATGCTTCTGTTTATAGAGAATAGTGAAACCTACCATTGACTTAATTCAACTAAAATACTGTAACATCGACAACGGTCGAATATTTCACGAAATGAACATCGGGTCAAAAAACTGAACTTAATATTTTTCAAAAATCTATCGAATGACACTAAACACGACTCCCCACTCCACCCCTGGGTAACTTTAAAATCTTAAACGAAAACCCCCATTTTTTATTGCAGATTTGGATTACTTATGTAAAAGTAAGCAACTTTTATTCGAAACATTTTTTCGAATTGTGGATAGATGGCGCTATAATCGGTAAAAACGATTTATCGTGATACCATAGGTAAATTATAGAAACGGTCTAATATCTCGAGGAATACACTTTCAAATGATAAACCCAAGAACACGTAATATTTTTCAAAAACCTATCGAAAGACATCAAACACGACCCCCCTCCACACCCTGGAGGTGGGGGTGGGGGTAACTTTAAAATCTTAAATAGGAACCCCCATTTTTTATTGCAATTTTGGATTCGTCATGAAAGAATAAGTAACATTTATTCAAAACATTTTTTAGAATTGTTGATAGATGGCGCTAATAAATTACATTTTTGCAATTATAACGCCATCTATCAACAATTCTAAAAAATGTTTCGAATAAATTTTACTTATTTTATTATGAGAAATCCAAACCTGCAATAAAAAATGGGGGTTCCTATTTAAAATTTTAAAGTTACCACTACCCACACCTCCAGGGTGTGGAGTGGGGGGTCGTGTTTGAGGTCGTTCGATAGGTTTTTGAAAAATATTAAAAACATGTTTTTTGGTTTTTTATTTGGAAGTGTATTTCTCGAGATATTAGACCGTTTCTGTAATTTATCTATGGTATGACGATAAATCGTTTTTACCGAATATAGCGCCATCTATCCACAATTCGAAAAAATGTCTCCAATAAAAGTTGCTTACTTTTACGCAAGGAATCTGCAATAAAAATGGAGGTTTCCATTTAAGATTTTAAAATTACCCCCACCCTACCTCCAGAGGGTAGAGTGGGGGATCGTGTTTAGTGTCATTCGATAGATTTTTGAAAAATATTAAATACGTTTTTATATATTATATTAATATTTATATATTAATATCAGTTTTTCGATCTGATGTTTATTTCGCGAAATATTCGACCGTTCCGCTACTTTTGGGACACCATGTATATAATTTATATTAAAATAAACTGTGACTATTATCGTTTTAGATAATATATCATCTGTATGCATAAATACTCGAACAAAATAGCAAATAAACTGATAATAATAAAGAAATACCTAAACGGATATCTCTAAAATTGTCCAACAATCCACTCTACTAAGTTAGATATAGTTGTAGCATTTTATGACTTAATTTCGTTGAGAACGACACCGCCGACATGGCATCGAGATCATTTCGTTGTGCCAGAAGAGATTAAAGGATCGTTTAAACACAGCGATAAATCAAACAACTTATCAAGGTCAATCGAGTTGTTGCAACTTATCATTGTGTGTAAACGGTGCATCGCACAACTTATCAAAGTTGGAGTTGGGTTGAAGGTGGTATCGCATTGAATCGCAGCGTCTAAACAGCGTTTCAACTTGTCATCACAACTAGTTGCTGTGACTTGTCGTTGTGTTTAAACGACGCTTTAGACAAGCTAGACGAATGAGAATAATGAAAGCATGTGTTTTATTAACATTGTAGACACATAATGACACAAATCTGGATCTTAAACGAGAGGAATGTGGATTATACATTGCGATTAACAGTTTTGAGGAACGTGGTGTTTTGTTTTCGGTATTCTGTCAGGTAAATATCTATGTTTATATGTTAGATAAGTGACGATAAATCTGCAAGTTTGTATACAGAATGTAGTGAATGGTGTGACATGTTACAGTGTAATTGCAACTATTTTAAAATTGTATTTGAATTACATATTTATATGTGCTAGCAGTTTTGATGTTAATAAAACTACTAGTATATAATTAACTATTTACTTTTTTATTATTTATTGTTAAGTATTTGTGTTTGGATATTTTTAAAATTGTTCTAGTTCTAGGTCTAAAAAACCAATACCTATTATGTAAAATATGTAAGTATAAATATGTAAAAATATTTTTTACGAACAATAACAAAAAAGTTATTCTATTTATAGTAGGAGAGGCTTGGATGCTAAATTTGCAATTACTAAAGCGTCATGGGGACCTATTGGGATGTGAAGATTAGGTGTTTCTGTTTTGTTAAGTTTTTCTAAAATGGATTGAATAAAAGTTACTTATTTGTACGTAAGGAATCTAAATCTGCAATACAAAATGGGGGTTCATATTTAAGATTTTAAAGTACCCCCCACCCCACCACCGTAAGGGGTCATGTTTGGTGTCATTCGATAGATTTTTTGAAAAATATTGGGACTTCATTAAGTTGGAGGGTCCGAGAAGTCCAAATATTGAACACGCAATTTTCAGTTTTTCGATCTGCTGTTCATTTCGCGAAACATCGCGGGGTACCTATTTAAAATTTTAAAGTTACCCCCCACACACTCCGTGGTGGGTCGTGTTTGGTATCATTCGCTAGATTTTTGAAAAATATTGATCACGTATTTTTCAGTTTTTTTATTTGTTCTTTTCACGAAATATTCGCTTTTTTCTTGTGAAACTTTGGGACTCACCCATTTCCTTACGCCCAGCTCAAATCGTCGGATTTTTGAAATATATTCTGTTCTTCATGTACCTAACTTACCTTATCTTAATCTGTCGTCTTCGAGTTTTTCTATGGATAGATTTTTTTACGGACTGCTCTCAACGCACGTCCCTGTATTAAGAGTCCATTTATGGTAGGGGTACATTTACAGGGTACAAGGTTTCTCCCCATGTGATTTACTGACGCGCTCGAGTAACGCGCAAAGTCCCCGCTTGGGCTCCCCTACCATTATTTATAAGGAAAAAAATAACCACTTTTGGTAAGGTAAAATTGTTTTTCAATAATAATTTTTTTTCTTCAATTTTTTTACTATTTTTAAAAAAACAAGCCTTTCTGGGATAAACAAATCTAAAGTTTAAACAATTTAACGAGCCACTTTGAAAATTTTCAAGACCCAAATTTGAGCAAAATTTCAAAGCCTTAGGACAAATAATTTTTAGACAGTAAGATCCTCAGAAAAATTGTTCGGCAAAAAGCAAAAAAATCCAAGACAGGGAGTTAAGACGATTATTTAACGATGAGGTAAATAACCAGATAAATAGAGCAGATATAGGGAGACACATAAAGCCAAAGGTTGAAATGACGGGCACGTACTAAGATACCAACATAATAAAAATACGTAACTGGTGAACAAACATAGAAAATAGAAAGGGATGGAGCCTAATCACCAATCGGGGAGAACTCACATAACAACCTATGAAGGGAGATGGAAGAGAACAAGAAAACAAAGAAAAGGCGGAGTAATCCCCCGCGAAAAATGGATCAAAAGAGCTCCTATTAAAGTATTAATGGGGGCTTCTCATTCCTGCTCAGGCGTGTGAAGGTAAGTATCCATACAAGGGTGAACCCCGCTCCGTGTAGTAGCTCCCCATAGTGTATACGTTAGTAAACCCCGCTCGGCGCTCACCCTCTTCGATTCAACCAGTTTGCGGTTTATATGTAGGGGAGCGCACGCCGTATCCATTTGAGCTGCTACACGGAGCGGGGTTCACCTTTGTATAGATACGTACCTTCAGGCCCGCATTTAATATAGTTATATGACATTAAAACTATATGACATTCGTATACCCTACAACAGTAATCCATGAGAAAAAATAGTTTTCGCTGATATGAAGTGAGACGAAACGATTCTTTTCCATTTCTATATTTTAAATTAAGATCTCAGTTTATTATTACAAAATAATACTGGTGTTTCTTAAATGATGTCTTCATAGCCAACAAAACAAAGTCATGATTGACATAAGGAAAAAATAATGCTGTGGGAGTAACGAAACGGGAAATTATGAATATTAACAATTTCTTAAGTTAGCCTATTGTCACATACATTCAATTGTTCTCGGTGATATCATACTCATTGAAATAAACAATGCTAGTATATTTCTTTTAATATTAGCGTGAGTTTTGTTTTGATTAGCTGTATGATGAATACATAAGTGTACTAATTTATTTAAGAATATATAATACATCCACATTGTATTGTATATACAGAGTGAAACAAATTTCTGGCTTCGAGGAATGTGTTAATATGGTGAAAGTTATGATTTTTTTGTGTTTTGACAAAACTGTTACTAAAAATATTTTTTGTTATACACAAGAAATTTGTACAAATTATATAATGCTAATACGGGAAGCATCTAAACATTCCGTATATGTATTTGGAACCTAGGAGTTTTTTATTGGTTCGTTGCAGCACGCGGTCATATTTTAACCAATAGGCGGCGAGGTCCCAAACGCATATACGGAATGTTATTCGGTTCCAAATTCATATACGGAATGTTAAATATTCGTACACCGAAAAAGATAAGTTTTTATTAGAGTCTGTTAAAAGGAGATTAATTTTAAAATACTTGTTACTGTATTATTAAATAAAAATAAAACAATTATAGTATTTGGAATGTTCATTTGGTGCGAAATTCATATACGGTGTGTTAAATATTCTTAGAACAAAAAGACGATTTTTATTAAAGCCAGTTAAAATGAGACTGGTTTTTAATAGTATATTATACAACGAGCATTTAATGAGTCATTATGAAGCGAGTATAAGGGATACGAAACGAGCGGCCTAGCGGCGAGTTTCGTATAGAGTACGAGCTTCATAATGATAATTAAATGCAAGTTGTATACACGATTTTTTCTATGATCGTTCACAAAAAAAATATATTCAACTTTATTAATTTTGTAACGCAAACAAATTAAGTAGTTTGTCAGTCTGACAGTTTGTTTACATATACTGTCAAAGCGTATATATTTGACTAGCCATTGGCTACTGCGCGTGTGCCACCTATATCGCGAATGTCATATCGCGATTCTATTGGTTAAAAATCTGTATCATAATGAAGTTCATTATGGTACAGGTAGTGACATCATAATTGATATATTATAGTATTAGAATAGAAAAATTATTTTTAATGTATTATTAAAGATCCATAAGGAAAAAGGTTTTTCCACCTACCTCTACCGAAAGTATACCTTTCCAGACCTGATTGTAGGGAGCAAAGTTGTACTTTTCCTCCCTAGGGAGGAAAAGTAAAAGTGACGTCATGGTATTTCATTCATGAAATATAACTTATTGACGACCTGTACAATATCTATTTTCTATTACGAAACTATCTATACATTTTAACGTTTATTTATAAAACACCCTGTATTTTAAAGAATGGTAAAAAAACAGTAAATTGTTATTCTGATTTAACAATGTTTACATTAATAATATGACTTATATTTGACAGTTGACAGTTATATTGTACCTACTTATTAGTTTTAGTTCTAATAAATTTTGTTGGCTAGTTACATAAATAAGTTAAGTAAAAATGAAAAAACGACTTGTTATTTGAGGAAGGTGGAAAAACCATATGTATAACATGGGAGTAAAGTGCCCTTTCTTCCCTTGAATGATTACTGCCCTCCGCTACGCGTCGGGCAGTAAACTTCATTCTCGGGAGGAAAAGTAGCACTTTCCTCCCTTGTTATACAAATAGCTATTCCTGTAGTTGGCTGTATACCACATAATACAAAAAAAACGAATAAAGTCCTTTATACAAAGTCTATAAAATCCCTAAACAGGGCTCCATCACAGAACTATAAAATGACATTCCGTAAAATGACAAAAGCTCATTTATCTAAAAGACCATATTATTCAGTAGAAGAGTTTCTTAATGACTAACTAAGAAATCACAGTAATGTACAAGTAACTAAAGTGTATTTATATATATTTGGGTGTCACATACAGCAGCTTAAACTTATTAGTTCCTTTGTTTGTGTTTTATTATATTATGTTGTATGTTCAATTTTGCAATTTATAGTAATTTTGCAATATATTGGTTTTTGTTTTTTTACTTCACTTTTTTAACTTGTTTATATTTTTTTTTATTGACGATTTATCTAATTTTATAAAATTGTATTTGTTATTGTTATGTATATCTTTTTCGTGAATCTATGTTAAGCTTTGTCCATAAAATTGTATAATTTTCAGTGACAATAAAGCATATTTCTATTTTATTCTATTCTATAGTTTTCGATTGGTTGACCAATCATCATCAGTGCTTTCCTTAAATGAATATAACCTTATAAAATGGTGCAAAGGTTTTAAAATTTTGACTACGGTTAAAAAAAGTTGTACGTTATACTCACGTGATCTTGCATGCTAACCACCAAAATATTTGTAATTATGTAATATATGTAAATAAAATTTGTAATATTATATTTTGGTGGTTAGCATGGTAAGGACACGTGAGTAGGTATAACCTACGACATTTTTTAAACGTAGTCAAAATTTTAAAACCTTTGCATCATTTTATCAGGTTATATTCATTTTAGGAAAGCACTGATGATGATTGGTAAATCAATCTAAAACTAGTTCTGTGATGTAGCCCTTTTTAGGGATTTTAAATATAGACTTTTTATAAAGGACTTTATTCGTTTTTTTTGTATTATATGGTATGCAGCCAACTACAGGAAATCCTTTTTCCTTGTGGATCTTTAATAATACATTAACAATAATTTTTTAATTCTCATACTATAATATATCAATTATGAATCAAATCAAATAGAATCAAATAGAATCGCGATATGACATTCGCGATAAAGGTGGCACACGCGCAGTAACCAATGGCGAATAAAATACATACTCTTTGACAGTTCTCAATATGTAAACAAACTGTCAGACTGACAAACTACCTACTTAATTTGTTTGCGTTACAAAATTAATAAATTTGAATATATTATTTTGTGAATGATCATAGAAAAAAATCGTGTAAACAACTTGCATTTAATTATCATTATGAAGCTCGTACTGGCTCGTCTCGTATCTATTATACTCGCTTCATAATGACACCATCATTAAATGCTCGTTGCATAATATACTATTAAAAACCAGTCTCATTTTAATTGGCTTTAATAAAAATCGTCTTTTTGTTCAACGAATATTTAACATACCTTATATGAATTTCGCACCAAATAACATTCCAAATACTATAATTGTTTTATTTTTATTTAATAATACAGTAACAAGTATTTTAAAATTAATCTCCTTTTAACAGACTCTAATAAAAACTTATCTTTTTCGGTGTACGAATATTTAACATTCCGTATATGAATTTGGAACAGAATAATATTCCGTATATGCGTTTGGGACCTCGCCGCCTATTGGTTAAAATATGACCGCGTGCTGCAACGAACCAATAGAAAACTCCTAGGTTCCAAATACATATACGGAATGTTTAGATGCATACGGGAAGGGGTTGAAATGAAAGATAATAATATACAAGAGTGTGGTGAGACCTGGGTTGGTGTACGGCGGTGAAGTGTGGCCTATAAAACAGGTACAGGAAAAGAAGGAGGGGGTAGCTGAAATGAATACGGTGGATGCTGGATAAGACAGAAGCGACAGGATCAGGAATAACTTAAATAGGAAAAGAGCCGGGATGACTACAGTCTCCAAAAAGATCCAATAACAAAGACTGCAATGGTTTGGTCACGTTGCGTTAGACGTAGAAATGAAATCTATGTGAGACGACGGATAGAGCTGTTGGAAGAAGAGATTTAACATTTCCGGAAAAATTGGGTGCAGGAAAAAAACCTGTTTTTTCCGCAAAAACAGGAAAAAAGGCAAAAAGCGGAAAAATTGAAATTTGTTACAATATACTAAACAAATTAGTAGAATCGGATAGATCTATATTATCAGAAGTGCCTTTTGTCTTTAAGTATATAACAGACACAATATGAAATATTCCCTAACAAGTTGACCAGACTAGTTCTCTTATCGGGTCTAGGACATTTCGCCGTCGCCGTTTCGCCGTCGCCATTTCGCCGTCGCCGTTTCGCCGTCGAGCCATTTCGCCGTCGAGCCATTTCGCCGTCGCCGTTTCGCCGTCGAGCCATTTCGCCGTCGCCATTTCGTTGTTAGCATTCGTACTTATAATTTCGGGATGATCATTACTTGTATATAAGTTTTGAATGGTTTTCGAACGATTATTATAGTTACTATCACTTTTGCATAATGAAGTTTTTTATTTTTGATACAGTAAAAACAATTGAAATTGAAATCCCTTTTCTCAATATTGTTTATTTCCGGGAATCTGATAATAGTCATATTTATCTATTTAATGGCGTATTCTAATTATACTCTTGCCGATGAAACTTCAATGCCGATGGAGATATTTTAGAATATCTTAGAGGACTTGCCCATAATTATGAAATGTAACTTTTTAAATATTTTTAATACTGTAAATATTTTATTTTTCAGACGAAAACAATGTATAGTTGAATACGAAAATATAACTTGGTTTTACTAGCAACATCAGCATTTTATTTACACTAACATTTAGTATAAAATAAGTTAGTATGTTATCACGTTCTTGCGACATTTAGTATAAAAAAAGTTAGTATGTTATCACGATCTTGTAAACTTAACCAATGCCGGGATGGCGACGGCGAAACGGCCGACGGCGAAGTGGCTCGACGGCGAAACGGCGACGGCGAAATGGCGACGGCGAAATGGCGACGGCGAAATGGCGACGGCGAAATGGCGACGGCGAAACGTCCCAGTCCGCTCTTATCGAAAAATACAAAAAATAATGTCATTTTTAATTCTTGTTATCCGAAACGGCCTCCCCCCAAATATTTCGGTTAACGGAGGTTTTACTGTATAGTTATATTAAGCGATACAGTTAAATACAAGTATTTGGGCATATAATGGACAAATAAAATGGGTACCGCACATAAGCAAGTTAGCATTCTTCTTTACTTTCAATCCAGGGGTCCTCTTAGGCTGGCGGTGACTTCAGCAAACAATTACCTGTCTCTAGCCTTTTTTATTAATGACTGGAAGCGAATCCATTCTTTTTCACTTTCGGGAGAGTCCTAGCTCCCTTCACGAGTATTCTTGACGTGGATTGGGGGATAATGTTTTAATCTTTGTTTGCAGACTCATTGACCAGTACTGTCCTTAGCGACATTTAATATATTGGTTTCCTGTTACCTTCTGTATCCTTATTCCTTACGCCCTTGGCCATTTTCTTAGTTCATCCGCCTTTAGAGTCAATTTCTTAATCCTTGCCAATAACAGCACTTAAAGCTATAAGGGAGTTGGCTGCTTTATGAGAACCAGTTGTTTCTCGACTGGCCAAGATCGTATACACCATCCCAAGTCAGCATAAGGAAAATATTCCAGAATTGTTCACCAAAGCCATAAATATATATGGAACAAGTGTTTTTCGACTCTGATTAGGTAATAAACAGCCAAGTCCTATGCATTATATTTTCTCTTCAGTGCTGTAGTCAAAATATCATTGAATTCTTGTTTTTGTAAAAACTAAGTTTTCAATCCAATAGAACAAAAAACAACATCAATAGATGTTACTCTACATCCTACCAGATTGAAAACAATGGGAACCTTCTCTGATAACACCTCCGAGGCTTCTACAATTTGCAAGCCATAACGGATGCTGAGACTAAGGAAGATGAGGGGACTTTACAATTTATAATTCACGTCTCATCTGCTCAGCGCGGTAAAGTTCCAACGAGAATGGTTCCCTTCGTACTCCAATCAGAGTAAACATGTAAAATGGTTATTCATTTTTGATCTTCTTCTTCGAAAAAGAATTAAAAAGAAGAGAACAGGAGAGAATTAAAAATTTAGGACGGTTCATTGTCGGATGTTTCTTAGGCACGATTTCTCTTAGGCTCTTTCCCTCGACCCGTCCTTTTATTATTAGTTGAGCATATTAATACTTATTATTTTTCAGTATGTGGCCTAAGAATGATCTCTTTCTAGCTTTCACTGTGTTGAAAAATTCTCGTTCCTTCCCTATTATACGCAACACTTCTTCGTTTGGGGTATGCGGTGTCCATGAAATCTTTAGGAATCTCCGGTAGATCCACATTTGAAAGGCTTATTCCAATTTCGAGTTTTATTCGAGAATCACATAGCAGTAATTTTAATTTTTTCGAAATATTTTCTGGCCTATTCTATTATTATCAATCTTATTTCTATATCAGGATTTAGACTACTATCGATCCCACATTTCAGGTACTTGAACTTGTTGACCTGTTCTAAAATGTGCCTGTCTATGGTGCAATGTTGAGATACATTTTGTTTTTTTCGAATTGACATCACTTTGGTTTCTTAATGTTTATTTTCTACCAAATTGCTCACACACCGGATTGGTCCTGTCAATCAGTCGTTGTAGACCAAAACTGTAATCTGCAATCACAATCTTATCATCGGCGTAAATGATGCTGTTGATATTTACGCCATTCACCCTGACTCCATCCTTGGAATCCTCCAGTGCCTCTTTGAGTAGAAACTTGGAGTAAAGATTAAATTGCAGAGGTGGCAAAACACATCCTTGTCTAACTCCTCTCCTAATTTCTACTTCCGCGGACGTGGAATCTTTGATCTTAAGTCTGGCGTTTTGGTTCCAGTACAAGATTTTTAGTAGTCTGATGTCCTTCCTATCTAAACCAACTTCTTGCAAACTTTCTAATACTAGGTCGTGTCTAACTCTATGCTTTTTCGAAGTCTGTGAAGCATATTATATACCTTTCTGTTAGTCGTAGCATTTTTGGGCCAGAACTAGTAAACTGAACTAGGCTTTTCTTGTTCCCATGCCAACTCTGAATCAAAACCGATCATCTTCGATCTAGTCCAATGTGTCGAGAGTCTTTACAGTGTTTGGTTGCTTTTTATTTGGTTTTCGCTTTGTCCTGTTTTAGATGTCTTCCACCTCGTCAGGACCACTAATATTATTTAGACCAGAGGTCAGCAACGCGGCGCCCGCGGGCGCAACTGCGCCCTTCAGTAAATTTTAATGCGCCCTTAAACTATTGTTAATTTAGACAAGAAATTCAAAACGTATATTTTTTATACGTTTGTATTTATATATTTGTTAGGTCAAAAAATAGTTGGCGCCCGCCATGAATTTTTAATTTAGTATTTCACTCTTTACATTAAAAACGTTGCCGACCTCTGATTTAGACTATGACACTTAGGAGTATTTGGTGGATGCGCCCATGTTACTTCTTATGGGAAAACGATTAAAAACGTTAAGGTCCATTTTGGTCATTTTTGATGCTTATTGTGATGAAGGCGCGACGGCTCATCAGGGGCGACAGGAGGTGATGAATACAAAGACAAAGAAAAATTAAACTTGACAACATTGCCAAAGGGGCATTACGTCATATCCTCGTTGTTATTGGTCCTTTTTTGACGTACGAGACGCTAAATGAAAGGAGAGGGGGTGGCGAATACAAAACATAGAAACACCAACTACAGTGGCATTCCCAAAAGAACGTTACATTGTATCTTCATTGTTATTGGTCCGGTTTGAGTCAAATGAAAATCTTCGATGATTGTTTTGCCCTTTTTAATAGAACTTTGACTGCATGACTCATAAGGCTTATCAGACGGAACACTATGCAGTGTTGTGGGTTTGTCAGTATTGGGGTAGTTTTCTGTATCATAAATGCGATTGAATATGAGAAAAATATGTTTTCTTCGCTGATAAACTTTAACGTTAATTATATCAATGAATAAAACAAGGTAAACAAGGAATATTGGGCAGCACCTTTATTTACAAAGAATGTAACAATTTATATTAACAAATTAAGTTTATTATTATGTTCGGCAAATTATATATGTTTAAACACTTTATCTACCTATGTTCCGTTAAAGACAGGCGAATATAATCCAGCTGTTATGAATACAATTCTGAATTCCTTTTACGAGAATTCTACATAAGCTAGAAGTCTCCCAATCTGTTTTTAATGCTATTCACATTAAATTTGCAAGTATCTCTACTAAAATTATAAACACTAAACCAACCAAACCATAGCAAACCGAGGACGTCGAATCGAAACAATAACATACCCAACTATGTAGATCACGTAAATGTGTATCCTAATAACAATTCCGTAGTGAGAAGAGCGACATTATTATTAGCCATTGACTTAGCGAGGATTTCTCCTCATTGTTTCTGTTATTATATTGTGTTCTGTCATTGCATCGCCCGAGAGCTTTTGTACAATTGCAACACAAGAAATATGCCGATGGAATGCCTCTCTATGTGTATCAGAATGTTGTTTGGCAATACTTGTTTGGCTATCCCATTTGGCTTGTGTAGATATGCGCGTTCTCTACTGAACTGTATATATGCGGTTGCCATGTGATATTCTATACCGCAACCTATGTGTTAGGTTGTTATTAATTGTGGCTACCTACCTGTATCGCTGAAACCTCGACAAATACAATACGGGTTTTAATAAATAATGTAATATCGAAATATTGACCGATTGGGTTGGAGTGTGCGAGCTTTACTAAAGTGACATACAGCTTATTTTCTAAAATAATCTAATTATTTTAAAAAACTCATACAGAAGTAAAAACTTCAAATTGTATTCTGGTATAAAATCGTTATCGCTATCTAAAATGTCATCCAAATGGATTGCAAAACGTTTTCGTTTTAATTCAGAACATCTTCAGTGCCTAGAATGAAGTATTTCCACGTTAGATTAAAGCAAAAAAGGTTAAGATTGTGACTGTTAGAAAGAAAAAACATGAGGGAATACTTACATTCTGCTGAGTAGTTTGAAACTAGCACACTATTTAAAGTGGTAACCCCATAATATATGGTTTACATATTATATTTTAATAGAATATGGTGACTACAAGTCGATGTTGTTAGATATAATAGAATACATGCTCAAAGGGCAACATGTTTCCCTGCTCGAAAATGCTAGGTACTTGCCAGTTCAATGGGCACAGAGCAACTGAGAAAATACTAAGTAGACATTCAATATGACAAGAGTGACATGACATGACAAGATAAAGCCAAAAATTGGCTTTATCTTGTCATGTCGTGTCACTCTTGTCATATTGAATGTCCACGTCCTATTTTCTCAGTTGGTCTGTGCCCATTGAATGTAAATACGAAATGGAAAACAAACTAAAACCAAAAAGGTTTAAAAAGAAATGCATACAAACTTATTTACTTTCGATGGACGAATAACCCTTTGGGAGTTTTGACCTCCTTTACCAATCAACCATTTTTTTCTGAACTGTGTTGTTGTTTCGAGAGATATAATATCTTTAATCTCTCTTCACATTTTCACTCAATCTCTTTCCGAGTGGACCTGGGAACGTCTTCCTATAGGTTGGGCCGTATAGATGAGTTTCGTATCTCTCTCATCATTACTTCTTAATACATGATACATGATCTATCCCGGCTGATCTATGAGATATTACAATACTTGTTAGCAAAGGATATCCAGTGAGTGTTTGGATTCTGGTTATTGTAATTTCTCCAGTAACCCTGCTGGTTTTAACACGGGCCTAAGATTAGGCCCTGTAAGACGTCGGTGTTGTTGATCTGATACAGAACATTAATTAGACCCTTAGTAAGGTATAGTTGTGAGACTTGGGTAATGACAAAAATGGATGAAGTACAACTCAAAACATTTGAGAGAAAGATACTGAGAAAAGTATACTGACACGTACAAGACGAAAACAGCACAGACATGGAAAATCGGCCGAAACGACGTGAATAATGAATTAAATGAAGGGAATAACAATGTAAGTCTTGTTAAAAGTCGAAGACTGTCATAAAAAAAATAATACAAAACAAAGAAAATGGGAGATATTACAATGGGAGCCGACAGGAAGACAAAAAAGAGAAAAATAGAAAGACCCAGAGCGAAATTGTCGGATTACGTGGAAGACGACATGAAAACTATGAATGTAATATAATGGAGGAGGGAGGTCTGAAAAGAAGGACATAGCCAGGCAGGCAAAGGCTCATCCAGGATTTTGATGCCAAAATAAGAAGAAGAATAAAAGTGGAATTTTGTGTTTCATACAGTAGATTAAAAGAGCAACTGTCTACAAATACAAAATATATTTAATATAACTAGAGTTACTCTTTGTGAACTGATTAAAAAATAAGTTATACCCCCTTCATACGCATCTTACTCCGCCGTTGTAAAGAATTAGACACAAATGTTGCAATATTCAAACTAATTACTTTAAGTTTAAATCTAAATCATAAGAACATTCAGGTCAACGGAAAAATGTTAAAATATCTATTTATACTGCATATTAATTTTGCAGGAGTCATACATTATATTAATGCAAAATTTATATGTGAATCCATATAATTACTGCGTGTTTGTGACAACCCCAAAGGAGCCTATGAATCACCTTTTATTAGTGGACGCGTTGAAAAGACTTCTAAGAGATCATTGAGTTGGCCGTGGTTCAAATGCACTGTCATTAGTGTAGCGGAAAAAGGCTTTCCGAGAATTTTAGAAACAACTTTAATAAGCTTTTAATGTTTATAAGTGCCATAAGATAATATAAATATAAAATTTTATCAAGCGATGACACCTCATTAAACATGTTGTTGAGGTAAAATTCTTGGAATGTCGGAGGACCAGATCAAATAAAATAATAAAATATATATTTACACATTGGGAATTCTTGATATGAAATCTGCATTGTTTCATATACCAGGTATATTTTAATATTACCATGTTGAATCTCTTTTAATGATTTGTAAAGAACCGAATATTTTGGAACCAGAATATTTTTAGATCATAGGTATAACGTCGCAAGAAAAACAAAGTGCCAAATTAGTGTAGGAAACAGAGGTTGAACCTCGCAAAATGGACACAACTCCGGGTATTATTTTTTTTCTGGTATGAGACTAACTTTTTCTTTAAAAATTTCGCCACCGAACCCTTTCCATCCCTTTAAAGGAGGTAATTTGTGATTGTTGCGAAGCGTCGTACGTTTTGCAAAAAATTTACTTAATAATAAAATGAAGAGCACTATATTTCATACTATTTATTGTCCGACAGCATATGTCTATCACCCACCGTTTAGCGGGGGTGGCGCCCCAAAGTTGACAAATTTTTAAAAAAGATGTTTTTTTAAAAAAAATATTTTCCCCTAACTGTAATGAAAATTAAGAAGAAACCCTGCGGCAATTAATCACAAATAAGTGGCTGATTTTTTGGTATAGGTTTCATTTAAGGGCAATTGCAAATTTTTTAATTACAGGGTGTTACATTTTAAAAAACCCCTTTTTTTACCATCTGAACCGCCTAAGCTAGAGTAAAAAAACTTCCATGTACTGGTGTTATTTACAAATTTGTATAATGGACCCCCATATTTCCCCGGAACCACCCCAAAAACGAAGAATTAATAAAGAAAATAATAAAAAATTGATTTTGTGCCACCGCTGTGGTTTTAGGGTTCAAAGAAAATAAAATATGCATAGATCATAATGTGTAGAAGATAGTGTGTTATTTTATTTTCCATAAGTATGTTATCCATAAAATGAATAGGTGACGAAAAAAAAACAAAAACTGGAGCCCGCCATAGTATTTCTGAGGTTTACGGCGCCACTGTGCCGCAACGGTTGCTTATACGAGAACAATGTAGGACCTTAGTTGTAGAGAAAATAGTGGTATTTAATTCTATATAAATTTTGTTTTAAAAAAATGCATAGGTAATGAGAAAATCATAAAAACATGCTCTCCAAGGGATAGGGGTAGTTTCCGCAGGGATGTTGCAATAATCATATATATTTATGAAAAACCCTATTGATGGAGCATATGTCCATTTGGGTCAAAAAGCAAAAAAATTTTTTTTTTCAACCCCCCCTTTATTTATTTTTTTGGCTACAGGGATTGCATTAAAAAATCGCATTAAGAAATCGTGTCCATGCATGGTGTGTGAAGGATTCCAAGAAAATCACTATCTTTATTCAACCTCATTTTTTTGGATGGTTCCGGAAAAAACATGGGGGTACATTATAGAAATTTGTAAATAACATCAGTACATGGATAATCGCTGAAAGTTTTTTTACTCTAGCATAGGCGGTTCAGTTGATATAAAAAGGGGTTTTATAAATTGTAAGTTGTAACACCCTGTAATTAAAAAATGGGCAATTGCACTTAAATGAAACCTATACCAAAAAATCAGCCACTTATTTGTGATTAATTATATAGATAATTTTTTTAAAACCATTTTTTTTAATTTTCCCACTTTGGGGCGCCAACCCCGCTAAACGGTGGGTGATAGACATATGCTGTCGAAAATAAATAGTTGGAAATATAGTTCTCTTCATTTTACTATTAAGCAAATTTTTTGCAAAACGTAGGGATGAAAAGGGGGGTTCCAGGGTGAAATTTTTTAAGAAAAAGTTAGTCTCATAATAAGCACCCCTTGATATACCAGAAAAAGAATAAAACCGGACTTGTGTCCATTTTGCATTTAAATATATACAAAACCTTAATAAGACCGGTCCTCACATCAGGTGCAGAAAACTGTACACTCTCTTAAAGTGAGGAAACCACTTTGAAATAAAGCCACCTGAAATAAAAATATTTATAATACAAAGGCACATAAAGAAATGGAATGTAGCGAAGAAAGTACAACTTTTAACCATACAAAATATATCCGATCCGGATATCGCAACATTCATTGAAATAGGACGGCTCTGCTAGATGGGACATGTTGAGTTAATGTAAGAAGGCAAAATACCAAACAAAATAAGCAAAGAACTGCCAGTAGGAAAAAGAACAATAGGAAAATGAAAGCATACATAGAACAAATATAAAATGATGTAACAATCTTGAAAAAAAAAAAGAAAAGATTTAGAGAGATTAATTTTTTTCGATAACGTTCCAAGATACTAAAAGACCAAGAGGATGGTCACTAACCAGATGAACGGACCAAATTCAGAATTCTGCGGGTCACTCATTCGGCGATCTCCCTAGAGCAGCTGAAGATAGAGACCAATGGAAAAAAATTGTTAGGAGTCTTTATCTTCAATTGCCATCTCTCAATCAGAGGTTGGGTATCATTATCACTATCTTCTCTCCATCTACCGTTGATATGAAGAATCCTATTGAACTGCATTTAAACCAGTCCCCTAAAATTTTTAACCACACTCCCCTTCTTCCTATATTCTTTTCTCTTCTTATCTACCCCTGTGTTATCAGTCTTAACATTTCATATCGCTGTCTCCTCATTTCGTGTCCCAGGATCCAGATATTATAAGTTTCTTATTTTTTGATGTTTATTATTTCGTATTCTTTGCTCATTAGTCCTGTCGCCAGGGGGGGTACAACGGCCTCGTTAATTCAGATGGACTTACTCAAGTTTTTTTTATGTATTTTGACCCGTAGAACACGAATTTTTTGGGTAACAGTTGATCCGGATGTCGATAAGATTGTTATAGACCAAGAACTTGAGGAATCAAATAACAGCGATTTTTGGCAAAACAAAACAATATTTTGTATTTTTTGGGCCATTTTAAGTAAAAAATATTTCTACAAGTTTTTTCGTAGGATGCACAGTTTTCGAGATAAACGCGGTTGAACTTTAAAAAAATCGAAAAATTGCAATTTTTGAACCCGAATAACTTTTGATTAAAAAATAAAATAGCAAGTCTGCTTACCGCATTTGAAAGTTTAAGTCAAATTATATCGGTTTTGATTATTTGCATTGGTAAAAATTTATTTTTTTATTGTTTAACAAAGCTATAAACACGTAGGGTTTCCCGTGCTTTTACATGCGTTTTAACGCATGTAACGTAGAAATAGTCTTGATTGCACTAGTACCTATTCTACCTACTCGTTCGATTTTAAATGAGAAATCATAGAAACATCACTCACGCACTAGTTGTTTGTAGCTTTGTTTAGCAATAACACAATAAATTTTTAGCAATGCAAATAATCAAAACCGACATAATTTGACTTGAACTTTCAAAGGCGCTAAGCAGAATTGCTATTTTATTTTTTAATCAAAAGTTATTCGGGTTTAAAAATTGCAGTTTTTCGATTTTTTGAAAGTTCAACCGCGTTTATCTCGAAAACTGTGCATCCTACTAAAAAACTTGTAGAAATATTTTTTGCTTAAAATGACCCAAAAAATACAAAATATTGTTTTGTTTTGCCAAAAATCGCTGTTATTTGATTCCTCAAGTTCTTGGTCTATAACAATCTTATCGACATCCGGATCAACTGTTACCCAAAAAATTCGTGTTCTACGGGTCAAAATACATAAAAAAAATTTGGGTAAGTCCATCTGAATTAACGAGGCCGTTGTACCCCCCCTGGCGACAGGACTACATGTCTCGAAATACTTCGGTGTTCGTTTTCTTCTATGTCCATGTTATTCTATGCATCCTTCAGGATCACCATATTTCAAATGACTGTTGCCTACTTAGGTGTACTTACTTCAGTGTCCAGCTTTTAAGTCCATATTGTAGTATCAAAAACATGTAACATCTCATATCTATTAGTCTCAGTTCTAAACTACACATTGCGAGCCGAACTGTTTGCGAACGCTATATTCGTATAACTTACTTATACGCCGGGGCTAACCGCTTGCGAGCTGTTCGTTTAAAAATTACACACTTTTTGGTCCTGACAAACCACCGTCGTGTACTCATGTAATTCTAAAAGGGGTCGTGCATCGGAGTATTAATAGTTCACTATTAAACTTAATTTTTTTCCATTATGAATACAATCTTCTTCTTCTTTAGGTACCGTGTCTGTATTTAGACGTTGGCCGTCATCATGTTTACAATTTCCTGAAATCTCTCTCTATCGGCTGCTGCGCGGAATAATTCTTCTACTGTGCAGCCACACCATTGTCTAATATTACGCAGCCATGAAAGTTTCTTTCTACCAATCCATCTCTTTTCCTCCACTTTTCCTTGTATTATAAGGCGAAGCAGATAGTATTTATGCCATCGAATTATATGGGCGAAGTATTCTTATTCTCAATGAATACAATACAAAATACCAAACACAGCAAAATAAACGTAACAGAACAAAAAATCTGATTTAATGGCAATTGCACCTACGAGTGACACAATACTGTCACCGTCAGTGCCCAGTGGAGCCAGAAACGAGCTGCAAATAACTGCTAAAAAAAGGCCTGGATCTATTCGTCTGCGACATGACCTTGACGACGCGCCTTTTCCCCATCTTGAGCGACAATTTACAGCTCCGTAGAGCCGCCCAGTATTATCGCTGTTGTTTTCATTTATCACGCTTCATTTTACTGCTACTGCTAGCGTCAGTCTGTCGCTAGTGGAGCCCTAGCCTAAACAGATACCTAGGAATGAAGCATGTTTTTCGTTTTTAGCAACCAACATTCATCAATTAAACATTTCTACTGATATTTGTCGTTCATTCCAGTGGCGGCTCGTGGCTTTAGGGACAGGGTCGGCAAGGTTTTGTCTCCTCAGACAGATATGCCATCTAATTAAAAGGCTTCAATTTCATAGGAGATTTTTAGTTTTTGTGTTTATTTTTTTTTGTTTTTTCCTATAAATTTAGAAAATAAACCTGTTTATAAATTAAGTATATTTAGTCTATGTTGTTTCGAAGTAGCAAAATGGGTTATAACGTCATTGTAAAATTTATTATTGCTTTGGGGAGATTTTAAAGTTTTTTTCTATTGACATTTGAAATTTGAGACAAGTTAGACATTCTCTCTTGTTTCATGGTGTTTCGACAATACGTTTTAAACGAAAAAAATTATAATAAACGAAATTATAGAAAATCGCATTTTCAATAATTTCAGTTTCTACACTTTTTGTCGAAAAGTTGAAAATGACGGAGATATTGAGCAAAAACGTTTCTCGTTTAAAATCAAAATGGCGGCTAACGCAACGGTCAAATTTAGTCGAGATTTGAAATTCATACCACTATTGACCCCCCCCCCCTAAAGATTGGAAAAATAAAATTTGGGGCAGCTCGTAATGCAAAGTCAAATGCTATCCCGACTGGGCTATACCGAAAAGCATCAAAATGTAACTACTAATTATTGATTCTTTCATTCTGTGCTGTTTTAGGTACGCCGCTAAATGTCTATGAGTTAGAAAGTAAATTAGAAAATTTGTTAAACAATTTTATTTGTTCTCTATAATTAACTTGATGTATGTAACGAATCCTCCGATTCATCCTGTCACCTAAATGGTAATTCCTAACAACTTAAAAAATTACAATATCAATCATTAAACGACGTAAAACTACCTACTTACCTAGTTAATAATTTTTTCCCGGACGCGATAGCAAGGTACGTGGCTGTACGTGCCTTGCTACCGTTTGCAGATCACCGCTCGGCAGATTGGTTTCTGCCGTACTTGTCATTCAAATAGTACGGGAAATGTATAATTGGTTGCCTATCGGCTAATATTCCATAGCTTCTCATTACAAGCAAATCTTCAATCTGGGGACGGATTGCCGAGCCGGGTTTATAATAAGAATTCACACAATCGCAATCGAGTGCATGGCTATAGGATCATTTTTGAAAAGTCTCTTACGCACACGCACAGAGATCACTTAACGTATGGGATCGATCGAATTCTTTTAAAAACAATGAATAAAATTTAGTCTGTATTATCTCAGATATTTTTTTTATTTCACAGAAACGAATATGATCAACTCTGATTAAATTAAATATTTAAAAAAATCTATAATGTGTCCATAAATGTGTGGGTCGGCACTGCCGACACTGTCGACCCTGACCAGCCGCCACTGGTTCATTCCCAGTCAATAATAATAATTAAAATTGTATAAGTACATATACTTCTTCTATTTTAAAATAAAATGGCAAAATTTCCAACTAATTAAATCACATTAATGTAACCTTTCTATTGCTTTTAAACAGTTTTGGATATCATCCAAAAATCTCAACATTGTCACAGCCTCTTCATTCAAAAATGTCTATACAAATTAAAAGTTATCCCGAAATCCCAAGCCACTCAACATACTCACTTTTATACATATCAAAAATCCCGAAATGGTTGTAACCCATTAAGGAAACCTTCTGAATGTTAATAAATAATTTATATCAAAACATAAAAGAGATCATATATCATTTATAAGTATTTTTCTTAATATTAACTAAAGTAAACACACTCAGGCGGAACCTGTGGGAAATACACATGGGAAGAAACGTTCCTTTTAAGATGCAAATATAAATCAAATAAGGCTTTCGTCGGATATAAAACCATACAGAATGTAAAGGGTGATGATGGTTTTGTAATAAGTGCGTACCCATGTCTACAAAATTTATAAGAAATGTTACATTTATACTGCAAGGCATAAGTTAGGGATATAGAAAATTATGCTCATTTTCATAGCTGATTTTTTCGTGACCGGATTAACGGATTCCGCTATTTGTTTTTGTTATTTTAGATTTTTCTTTAGTTTTCACAGAGATGTGCAAAGGTTTACTCAAACTTCTTTTTTGTACTTATACCGGGAGGAAGAAAAGAAATGTTTCTCTTGTGTTAAGTTTGAGACAACCTGTATGGAGGACGAGTGTGTGAGTATACATCGAAATCGTATTGTAGTCTTATGCTTTGTGAACATTTTGTTTTTTGAATGTCCCCGATATCTTTAGAAACACAGGAAATAGGTGGTTTTACTCTATAAGATGTGTCTCAACTGAAACAAAAATAAATTAACAATAAAAAATAGCAGTTAACAAAACTGTAAAAACAGAAAGGCACATAAGTGTGCGACACACAGTTCTTATAAGAGTTATTTGTCGACCAGGTATAAGCGGTATGCACAGGTAACATAAGAGAGACTAGATTGTTTAATGGAGGCTCTGTGATGTTTTGGGGTGGAATTTCCTTGAGAGTAAGTACGGATTTGATGTCTACTTGGAGGCTCTTTAAATAGCGAAAGGTACATTACACAATTTTTTTTTCTGTGAACACTCTGTTCCTTTCTTACTATATATAGGAAATAATTTCATCTTAGTGGTATTATAAGACATGGCATCCTCACGTATCGCATGCAGTCAGTTAAAACACATATGTACTAAAGAGTAAAACCGTCTAGTTTCTTATACCTCGTCCTCCTTATAAGGTGTCTCAAACTTAACATAAGAAAAACATTTCTTTTCTTCCACCCGGTATAAGTACAAAAAAGAAGTTTGAGTAAACCTTTGCACATTTCTCTTAAAGACTAAAAAAATCTAAAATAATAAAAAAAATTAGTGGAATCCGTTAATACGTTCACGAAAATATCAACTATGAAAATGAGCACAATTTTCTTTATCCCTAACTAGTTCAGAGAATGTGTATAAATAAATATCCTGTTGGTGACACAATCCCCTCCAGGCCGAAACCAAATTTTTTTGAGTAGTATGGACATCTATAATAATAACCTATATGTTTCCTGCAGCCGATTTGGTGATATATATAGTTATAAACAAATGAAGATCAAAAAACGGTAAATTTTCTCTTTTTTCGTCTATAACCAAAAAGTTAAGTATTTTAAACAAATTTGAGAGTAATCTCATAAATCGTATAAAAAACTTCAATATGGCGTTCGCTGAATATGTCTATCCTTATTGGTTGCTTAGAAAATTGCAAAATAAATCATACATTTTAAGTTTTTATAAATATTCATAACATGTAAAAATTAACTTGAACGTTCTTATTAAACGGAATGCTGAGACTTCTGGTGCTTAAATCATACCCTAAATTTCAAAGCAATTGGTCGAATAGTTTAAAAGGTATTTAATTTGTTTATCCCAAATTATTTTTTTTGCAGCGCTATAAGTCAGAAAATGATGAAGCTACACTAATACTTTGGATAGTCTACGAAAGAAGAAGATTTATACTATTAATTTAATTAAAAAAAAATGACAAAAATTAATTCTAAATACTGCAAAATTATTTTGCAAAAACATGTGAATTAAAAAAAGGGAAGCTAACTTCATCCCTAATTGTCCTAGGACAATTGTTTTTCGTTCTAAATGTGTATACAAATTCAGTCTTTCCAAATATGAAAAAATAATTTTTCTACGGGTAACGGTTAAAAAGTTATTCTAATTGTTTATAAGTAAGCAAAAAATCGACGAGTTTTTGCAAAATAATTTTACACTGTTTAAAATTACTTTTTGTCATTTTTTTAATTAAGTCAATAGTATAAATGTTCTTCTTCCATAAACTGTCAGAAGTCTTACTGTAACCTCATAATTTTCTGACTTATAGTGTTGCAAAAAAATGAATTTGGGATAAACAAATTAAATAACTTTTAAACTATTTGACCAATTGCTTTGAAATTTAAAATATAATTTAAGCACCAGAAGTCTCAGCAATTCGTGTAATAAGAAGGTTCTAAGTTAATTTTTACATAAGTTATGAATATTTATAAAAACTCAAAATTTATGATTTACGAGTATTTTGCAATTTTCTAAGCAACCAATAAGGAAAGACATATTCAGCGAACGCCATATTGAAATTTTTTAGACGATTTATGAGTTTCTTACTCCCAAATTTGTTTAAAATGCTTAACTTTTTGGTTATAGACGAAAAAAGCGAAAATTTACCGTTTTTTTTTTATCTTCATTTGTTTATAACTATGTATATCATCAAAATGGAATGCAGGAAACATAAAGGTTATTAATATAGATGTCCATACTACTCAAAAAATTTGGTTTCGGCCTGGAGGGGGATGTGTCACGAGATAAATCTTATTTATCTGGACTAAACTTATGCCTCGCAGTATAGTTTGTCTAACAACTTAGCAGTCAATCTGATGATATGTAATTAAGTAATGAGCAATTTTTAAAATTTATCTTTAAAAATATGAAAAATATAATATTGTCTTATGAAAAGCAGAACTATCA
Source organism: Diabrotica virgifera virgifera (assembly GCF_917563875.1). NCBI lineage: Eukaryota > Metazoa > Arthropoda > Insecta > Coleoptera > Chrysomelidae > Diabrotica > Diabrotica virgifera. Next base: position 113,787,947 of record NC_065449.1, read on the forward strand.
TTTGATAATTCATATTCTTTTTCTTTTGTTTGGTGCATTCTTGTTTATTTATTGCTATCATCTCTTTTTATTACTGAAGATTTAAGTTTGAGCATCAAGCATCTGCTGAACTTGTCAGCCAAGTTAACAGAAAAATGGGTCTGAATATAAATGTGAATAACACCAAATTTATGGTCTAAAGTCGAAATCTATTTCTTGATATATACAAACTTCCACTTTGGACAACCAATTGAAATAATAGGTTTGTTCGTAGAACGATCAGCAACCGTAGCCAACCATCAGACGCATGCGTGTTTTTAGTCTACGATCTCTAACTGTTAACTGCGCTGCGCGAACTGTTAACTGCGCATGCGTGTGATGGTTGGGAACGGTTGATGATCGTTTGGATCGTACTACGAACAAACCTATTATTTTTTAAGTTAGGTCATGGAACAAGTCGAACAATTAGACAAATTACATAGTCAACGATTTTATACAGCACTGAAATCCAGTCCACGGATGGAAAAACAATCAAACAAAGAAGTCCTACAAAGTACAGTAGAACCCCGCATAGCCGAACCCCGCTAATCCGAACGTTCGGCAAGTCCGAACCAACAAAATTAAAAAATTCACGACAAAAACTTAAAAACATGTTTATTATACAGAGTAAAACCAGAAATTGAACAATGTAGGATTAATAGGGCTTTGACATTTAAAATTTCTTAAAAATGAATACGTATTTTATACGTAGTGCTTATAAAAGGTTACATATAAACTTACTTCAATTCTCTTGAAGTCAACTTAAGTCCAAAAATGTTGTCCACACTCTTGTGAGAACGTTTTGCGACTCAAAATCAAGGTTAACGAAAGCTTTGAATTATTAGTTAGGCTAACTTTCGGATAATCCGAACTTTTCGGAATCGGAACAGGCTGTCCCCCCAATTAGTTCGGATTTGCGGGGTTCTACTGTAATACCAAAGTTCGGGAACGCCTAACAATCATAAATGTCATATCTAGCTCATATTCTTTGAGGTAAGCAGTATAGTATCCTAGAACTAATAATAGTCCATTACTCACGATAAAACATTTCGAATCCTAATTTCCAAGAACCACTTGGATTGACATGAAATTTGGCATACATATAGCTAACATGTCAAATAAAAAGTGTTATTATGCCGACGTGTACTTTTGCCTGGGGGTGACTTTCACCCATTCTCGGGGGTAAAAAAATATACGTTCAAAATAAATGAGGATATTAATAATAATAAACTGACTAATTCTAAGCCACTTTTGTTCTGTAAAGTTTTTTCACAGAGACAATACTTTTCGGGTTATTTACGAATGAAAATGTTCATTTTTCAACAAAAAAAAAACGTTATAGAGCCTTTTTCGCAAATAACTCTAAAAATAAGTATTTTATCGAAAAAACATTCGAAGCAAAAATATGGCTCATAGAAAAGTGAAAAAATAGTGTATGTATGTACGAGGTCTACAGACTGTGTAGACCCATTAGAAGCAGGGTTGTAGCTAATGAAAAATATTTTCTTATTCGTCAAATTTAAAATCAAATATTAAAATGAGAAAAAACCAAAAAACACTTTTCGGGAAAAATTCATGACAACTTTTTCAAGCGTTTAAAAAAAGTTTTTTAAAAATTAGTAATAAAGTATTTTTGTTTTTAAAAAACATGTGTAACATCAAAAGTAAGCAAGTTACGCTCAAAATAAAAGTTGGTCCCTTTTTTTGGTAAAAAAATCGTGAAAATCACCCTCTAATTAGCATTCCAAATGAAATTAATCATTGCCGCTTTACAAGTTACTTTACTTACGTATTGTTTTTAATAGGATGTGTAAGTTTCGTCGATTGAAAGTGCTTATTTTTAAAAGGGCTGTAGTTGAACGAGCTTGAACGAGTGACCAATTACGAGTGTATGCAAATTTTGAACAGCAATATCCTTATCAATTTTTGTCTTACAGAAAAACAAAATATAAAAACTATTCAGAAAAGCAAAGGCTACATTTTTTTACTGTTTAAGATTAGCATTTTTTTCAACATTAAAAAACAAAAAAAATTACTTTGAAACCAATTTATTTTAAAAATAACCATTTTGGACAGACGAAACTTAGAGGTCATGTATAAACAATAAATAAGTAAAGTAACTTGTGAAGCGGTAACGTTTAATTTCATTTTGGATGCTAATTTAGAGGGTGACTTTCACGATTTTTTTAGCAAAAAAAGGGACCCACATATTTTTTGAGCGTAACTTGCTTACTTTTGATTCTAGTAACTTAAAAAAAAAAAGATAAAATACAGCTTTTTTTAAACACTTCAAAAATACATAATAATATATGCAAGATCTTTCAAAATTTTCTCATATTCAGTCAAGTTTAATCATAAGTTCTGTCCACTTATTTTTATTGCCGAAAGGCTTCTAGACAGCTTTAATTCGATCATAATAAGATTAAAGGGAGTTGGATCTCTATGTTATTTAATGCAACTGTCTGATCCAGCCAAACACCAAGTTAAGATATGAAATATTCTAGAGATTTACAGCTAACCTAAATAGTCAATGAATTTAATTGAAATCGAAGTGGTCAGCAGTTTATCTCTCCACGGCCATTTAGATATTGAAACCATACGTAATAAAATTTGAATGTTGTCGATTCACTGTGTATATAATTCAAAATCCTATCGGACATCCTCTCCCGAACGGTTGACAATTAATAATAAACATCCATTATTACTAAATACGCCTGCATTATCTATAAAATCTATAATGACTGTTAGAATATAAACGATGGCCGCTACTGTACTATACCGATATACAATTATTTATAATGTATCACCGAAAGATATTTAATTAATTAAATAATCAATACCGACTTTAATTATTTGAAGGAAGGCTCAAATGAGTTCAAATTAAATTCATGATACAGAATAAACACAGCACATTGAATTCAATTCATTAGAATGTAGCTCTTTAAGAGAAAAGGAAATTATTGATATAAATCAAATTAGAATGTTCATTAGTAGTGAAATATCCATTCCGATATTCATATTTAAATGAGCTGCTCTTTCCCTTTTAATTTCTTCTGGAAGGAATGAAATGACGCCAGTTATGATTTTTAGAATTTAAATCTGAGTGGAAAAATATAGTTACATTTTATCAATCTCGCATTAAACTTGGTATGCCAATTAATTTCAGTTTATTCGAAACATTATTGAATCTTTTCTGGAGGAATCTTTTCCTTTATATATTATTGGATCTGTCTGTAGTTAGCATTAACTGAATAAATAATTGAAAAATGTGGAAACGCATTTACTTGTGGACCTTAGAATATTGTTACAGGCAAAAATATAATAAATACTATTATTGTCTACAATTAAACCAAACGATTAAAAACCACAGGCAGACTACATCCGATTTCCATTTGCTAAAGGCGACGATAATGAACCACCAATACCTGAAGTTACGACAAACGAAGAAATAAACATCTAAGAGGGAGAGGTAAAGGAAGCACTAAGAAAATTAAAAAATAGAAAATCTCCAGGAGATGACAGAATATCGAACGAACTCTTAAAGTACGGAGGACAAGATCTAACTAAACAACTATTAAAACTAATAAAAAAAATAATAGAACAAAACAGAATACCACAAGAATGGAGATCAAGCATTCAAAAAAGGAGACAAATCGAATTACAGGAGTTAATTTATTAAACACTTCTTCTTCTTTTACATAATCCTTAGTTCCCTTCAGGGCGTCGGATTTATTAAACACAACATTAAAATTAACAACCAAAGTGATAACAAACAAATTGAATGAAATTATACCATTAGCAGAAGAACAACAAGGTGTTAGGTCGGGAAGGCATGCACTGACGCTATATTTATAATGAGGCAACTTCACGAGAAATCGTTGGAATACAACAAACCGGCATATTTACGTTTCGTGGACCTTAAGAAAGCATTTGACAGAGTCACATTAAAGGACGTTATCCATTTGATATACTCGAGAGAGGTACCTCTAGGAATAATTAAAACGGCCGAAAACATCTACCAGAACAACACAATAAAAGTAAAAGTGGAAGATCAACTAACTGACCCAATTGAAGCCGGCAATGGGGGATTCCTGGAGTCCTTTATTGTTCAACCTGATCATGGACGAAATAATAAAGAAAGTAAAAACTAAAAAAGGATACCAAATGGGAGAAAAACAACTTAAAATAAACTGCTATGCAGACGTTGCAATACTAATCTCTCAAAGTGAAGATGATTTACAACGTATGCTGCACCAATTTAACATAACCGCCAGAAAATTTAACACGATAATTTCCCCAGAAAAGACACAGTGCATGGTTATAACACCAGATCCAATAAGATGTAAATTGGAGCTGGAAGGTCAGATAATAGAACAAGTGATGGAGTTTAAATACACTATGACACTATCTAGCTACGGAAGGCTCGAAACAGAAGTGGAAGATTAAATGAATGGAGTAAACAGAGCCCCAAGTTGCCTGAATGACACAATATGGACAAATAAAAATATCGGAAAAGAAATTAAAGGCAGAATTAACAACAGTCATCAGACCAATAATAACATACGCGGCAGAAACACGACCCGACACAGAGAGGACAAAAATATTGCCCGAAACAGCGGAGATGAAAACCCCTCGAAAAATCGATGGTAAGACTCTATGGGACAGAGCTAGAAGTACAGATATACGACGGAGATGCAAGGTGGATAACGTTAATAATTGGGTAAGAAAAAAAAGAATAGAATGGAACAACCGCATAAGCCGAAGGACAACAAATAGGATAGTCAGGACAGCGAGAGAAGATAGAACGACAACTTACTAGAGGCACATTGAAAAAACAGACAGACTCATGTCTATGCAATAAGAAGAAGAAGAAGAAAAGTAAAAACCATTAATTACATAAACAACACGAAAGCTTAAAAATAGGAAAACCCCAAATGGACAACGAATATCAAATGTGATAATTAACTACAGCTACAGCAAAAAAAAATGCGAAGAATACAGTAGATACAATAAGCCTGATGAGTCCTAAAATTATTCCTAAAAATAATCCATAAGAGAATTTACAAGCTGCGTGAAAACCAAATTTCCCCCAACCAGTTCGGGTTCATAAATGCTCTTGGTACGAGAGGGGCTTTGTTCTTAATACAGGACTTCTTCCAGAGATGCAGAAACGTAAATCGCGACGTATACGCCTGTATGGTTGATTACGAAAAAGCGTTTGATCGAGTACAGCACGCTAAGATCATGCAAATACTAAAAGTAGCAGGAATAAACAACAAGATCTGAAAATGATTAGAAACATTTACTGGAATCAGACAGCAAACCTCAGAATTGAAGGTGAACACACAAGATGTGTGAAAATCATACGTGGAGTGAGGCAAGGCTTTTTGTCTCCGCTAATCTTCAACCTCTACTCTGAAACATATTTATCGAAGTTTTGCACGAAACTGAAAAAGGTATTCTACTAAACGGATACCGGCTAAACAACATCAGATATGTAGATGACACAATATAATTTGCAGACAACCTAGAAGACCTACAAGTCCTTATAAACAAAATCACGAATTACAGTCAACAATATGGACTCGATATAAACGTAAATAAGACAAAGCTTATGATTATTAGCAAGAAAAAGATATCAGAAAGTCAACTCTACATCGCTACACTACTCTACGCACTCTACTACGCACAGAAAAGCTGCAACTTCTTGCAGCAATTTCTTGTTGCAAGAAGTTGCAGCTAAATAGAACGTGTCCTATTTTTCATGCAATTTTTTCTGCAATTTGGTTATATTTTTAGTGACTTTTAAGGCTACACTGTTTGTTTTTACTACATTGACATTCTGTCATCCTAAGTTTCAAACTAAACAATTTTTTAACAAAATATAACAAAATTTAACATAAGATAACATTATTCTGGTGGATAACTTAAATTATGAACATAGGGATTAAACAGACTATTTTCTATTTGCATTTCTTACAACTTATTTCCTTTTGTAAATGAATAAATAGGTGTACTTGCATTAGGTATTAATTGATTTTGTTATAATAGGTACATATTATTATATTATAATTTTCTCAAATTATAATCTAACATTTTTAATCTAATATCTGATAACTCTACTCAAAAAATTACATTTAATTTATAAAAACAACATAACCTAAAATTGATGCTATTTTGTCAGTTTCTGCAATTGCTTGCACCATGCAATCACTTTATTGCAGAAAGTTAGTTGCAACTTATTGCACAAGTTCTTGAGCAAGAAATTGTGCAATTAATTGCGCAATTCCTTGCATCGTGTAAAGTGGCTATAAGAATGCTGCGATGCTACGTCTTCTCTGCACTTTTTTATTGTGTTGAACCGTGGACCTTGAAAAAAGATATATGCAGAAAATAAGAAGCCTTTGAGATGTGGCTATATACAAGAATACTTAAAATCCTGTGGACTGACTTAGTTACAAATGTGGAGGTCCTCAGAAGAATAAAGAAAAACCGAGAGGTACCGACTTCCCAGAGGTACGAATCCAGATGTGTCCTCCTACAAGCCATCCTGCAAACAAATTTGGAAAGCGAAGTCCAGGAAGAAGAATAACATCCTAGTTAAAGAACCCCAGAACCTGGTTCAACACAACATCTGTGCAGCTTGTCCGCACTGCTGCAGTTAAGATAACGATGCCATGATAATCGCCAAAATTCGACACCGATAGGTGCATCAAGAAGAAGACCTACAGCAAAGAAGGGAAGAATTTTAATATGGAAAAATACCTTCTTCTTACTGCGCCATCACCCTTCGAGTACTAGCGATGCAATTGGCTACAGCTACACGCGAAACAGCTTTGAAGATCTCGGTCGATGTTTTGGCGAGCAGCGTCGTAGGTTTTTGAGCCAAAAATTGCGTCTTCTTCCTATATCTGTCTTTCCTCATTATGTGCCCAATATACGTTATTTTAGGCTATTTGATCGTTGGCGTCAGTTTCTTGTTCTATAGAATTCTGTTAAGTCGTCCTTTGGTTCAGGGAACACGTAGTATTCTCCTATAAAGCTACATCTCAAAAGCTTCGGTGCGTGTTTCTATAAAGGGGTTAAGAGTCCGGATTCCACCATCGTAGAAGACTTGTAAATATATAACAGCGCAGCATCCGAATTCGAAGTCTTATGTCTAGATCCAGCCAGACCAGCATTTTTGTATTAGGCTAGTATGGAAGAGTAAAAATTTTCAGATTTCCTCAAGTACCTGCCCAAAAATGTCTAACAGCTCTCAGACCATGTTTACCTTAAATAACTAGACTATCAAACCTGTCAACTATTAGAAACATTTAAAATGAAGTGATGAAAAAAGCCAATAAGTCTAACAGACCAGGACATTTTCGACGTCCACTGTGGAAAACGAACATTTCAGTGCAGGCTGCAATTGACCAAATACGCCCGCGACCAACAATTATGTATCAGTGCAGAGACAATAGCAGAAATATCAGTAAATAAGAACAACTGAAATGAAAGCACTAAGGACTATAACGGAGTACAAACTAAATGATAGACAAAGAAAATTCGGGGCAAATATATTAAATAGGAGATATAGAGGGATGGATAAGAAAACGGGAGTAATTGCCTGTGACGTTGGTAGTCCATGTCATAGGAAGTACTGCAAAGAAAGTATCCAAACCCCGTTTTTGTTAGAATAGAACGTCAAATTGGAGCGAACTTAAAAAGAAATTGCAATATCTTCGTTTCTATGGCGCATAGAAGCTTGTTTTTTTTTTGTAATTGCGGTAGTTCGATAAAATAATAAAAATTGTGCTATTTTCACCTTCCAGAAAAATCGGAAAATCCCGGAAAAATCAGTAAGTTAAATTTTTCCACAAAAAAGTTGAATTTTACCAATATTTCGAGATATTTTTAAGGTAACTTTTTTATGGAAAAAATTAATTAATTTATATTTTCGGGATTTCGGTTTTTTTCTGGCAGGTGAAAATGGTAGCAAAGTAGAAGTAGCAAAGCAAAGTAGCAAAACGGAGCTCAGACAGGCGGTATTTTACGAGTATCGTCACTTAAACGGAAATTGTCATTTTTGTTCCTGTTGGTCATAGGTTCTTTTTTTAAGATTATCTTTTTTCAGCATCTTTTCAGTCAGCCTACTTACAAGCAAGTGACATAATAAATGTTCAAACTGTTTTTTTAAAACCAATAATTTTGATAAAATGTTGAATATTTTTAATACGTCTTAAAATTGACGCATCAATGGATCTATTGCAATCTACTAAATACCTCTAGAGTCATTGTTTAAACAAGTCTTCTCTTCTTTAAGTACCACCTCAGCGGCGGAAGTCGGCAATCATCATAGCTATTCGTATTTTAGAGACGGCTGCTCTAAAAAGTTCATTTGATGTACATCCGTACCACTCTCTCAGGTTGCGCAGCCACGATATTCTGCGTCTCCCTATGCTTCTCTTTCCTTGAATCTTTCCCTGCATAATCAATTGGAGCAAGCTGTATCTCTCTCCACGTGTAATATGTCCGAGATATTCCAATTTTCTTGTTTTGATGGTATTTAGGATTTCCATTTCTTTATTCATCTTTCTCATAACCTCTTTGTTTGTGACGTGTTCTGTCCACGATATTTTCAGAATTCTTCTGTACACCCACAGCTCGAATGATTCTAGTTTTTTCATTGATGCAGCATTCAAGGTCCAAGCTTCCATTCCATAAAACAAGGTCGAAAAAACGTAGCACCTAGCCAACCTAACTCTTAGCTCCAACTTCAAATCTCTTGTGCAGAGCACTTTTCTCATTTTGTTAAAATTTGCTCTAGCCTTTTCTATTCTGATTTTGATTTCTTGTAAGTAATCTCCTGTGGAGTTGATCATTGTTTCAAGGTATGCATATTGATCGACTTGTTCGATATTGGATCCGTTTATGAAGAGATTTTCGTTATTTCTTTGAGTTTTCGATATTCTCATAAACTTTGTCTTCTTGACATTCATTGTTAGCCCGCATTCTTGTCCAAACTCTGCTATTCTGGTCACCAGCCTCTGAAGATCCCCAATATTTTCAGCTAAGATGACAGTGTCATCCGCATGTCTAACGTTGTTAATGGGAACTCCATTTACCTTTATTCCAGCTGTTTCACCCTCAAGAGCTTTTTTTAAGATCTCTTCCGAGTAGGCATTAAAAAGAATTGGCGACAACACGCATCCCTGTCTCACTCCACGTCTGATTTCAATTTCCTCTGACAGCTGGTCGTTAACACGTACTTTTGGTCGTTGTTTATAGTATAAATTCGATATAATCCTGAGGTCATTGCAGTCCAACTTCTTTGATTCCAGGACATGCATTAATTGTTCATGTCGTACTTTGTCGAATGCTTTATTATAGTCAATAAAACACGCACAAACATGGACAAGTACAGTTGTTTAAATAATCGCTCTCCGGGATAAATAAATGTAATAACTTACAAACCATTTATCGATCTACCTGAGATTTAGCACACTTAATGCCTGGTTGCACCAACAGATCTTAGGCTTAAGCCGAGAATATCATAAAAATTAATGTAATATAATTACAATAAAATATCATAGGAATATCATAATATAATAATATATATACTTGATAACAAGGTAAGAATCCAAAATTATGGTGCAACGTAAGTGATACTTCCGGTGGTCCTATCTATAAGCAGAGCTTAGCCTAAGCTGGAGCTTAAGATCTGTTGGTGCAACCAGGCATTAATTACTCATTATTACCATAAGTTTAAGTAATTATATTACATGTGATTATGCAAAAACCAAAGATACTTCACATTTATAAATTACTTCAGAAATAAGGGTTTTTGCAATAATCTCGGCAAATTTTTTATGTATTTTAATTTAGAAACTCTCAGATTAAAGAACATTTTAACATACTATTTTTATTTAAGATACAATTTTTTTGGATCATTTTTGTTTAAATGTAATTGTAATGTTTAAAAAAACAAAATTAGATGTACTTCTTCCAGGATTTGTCATCAACTATCTCTCATATGCCTTTTAGATTCTTCAAAAACCTGCATAAGATTTTTTTGACTGTTCTTTTCTTTACGGGCCTGAGGACGCTACTTACATTAATTTTTATCTTCGCGCTTTGTATATTTGGCTGAAATATTATTAATATTAATATTGATGTGGTTTCCAGTCGGTTTTAACTGTATAAAAAGCAGCAGGTGCGCCACTGTTCGACCAGCAGACGCTGCCACAGTAATTATTTTTATTATTTTAATATCCCGACAAGAAAACGGGTTCACGGTCGTTATCATTAAATATGATAACTTTTATGCCGAGACCATTTGTTCATGATTGCTGTGTAATAATATACATTTAATACATGTAAGTATCTAAATTACACATTGTTTTTATTTACTTGTCGATTTTTAATGTTTTAAAATTAAAGGCGCTCAAAGACAGAAGCGAGTCGTTGTTACTTTGTAAAGTTGTAAAACCAGAAATATAAACATTAATCAGCGTCTCCCGATTTAAAGCATTAACTAAATTTCTTTCTTAATGCATACAGACTTTTATTCATTAAGTCACGAGTTAAGTTTCCAACGTCATACATGAGCGTACTTGAAAATTTTATAGTTCTAGATGCAATGTTCAATACCCAGTTCGTGCTACTATACAAGATACCTATACACGCATGTCCAAAAGTTTGGAATACATACAAATAACATATCAACGCCTATGGTGGTTTAAAAACTGTTGTTGATATTTTATTTATTCTAGAGCGTTTTTAAACGAAAATGATAAAAAATTAGAATCGTTTTTGTATCATTTTGGTCATATTCAACTGATTTACACATTATTTCAGTATTTGTTTAAATTTGAAGTGATATTTCATTTTGACAGATCTAGAGAAAGTTATTGCTATATTACAACAGTACTTTATTCAAAGTGATATCGTTAATATTGTTTATGTTACTCAGAGTGCTGTATCGAAAATAAAACAAAATCTAAGATACAAATGACGTGAAGGATCTCTCCAGAAGTGGTAGAAGTCGATGTAAAACAGCTGCACAAGACCGGCAGATAACATTAATAGCTCGAAGAAATCGTCTGGAATCTACGAGTGGTATATCCAGAGAAATTGCTAGGTTTCAAGGACTGAATATTTCACGGCAAACAATAACACGCAGACTAAATGCGGTAAATTTGTATCGTAGAAGACCCTTACGTGTTCCTAAACTAACCTACCAACACAAAATAGTAAGGTTGCAGTGGGCTAGAGACATGGTGCTAACTGGAATAATGTGATGTTCTCTGGTGAATCAAAAATTGGCTTGGTTTTCTGATTCGCGAAGGGCACTGGTTTGGAGGGCCCAAGGACGACAAGCCCGACTAGAAACAGCCAAATCTCGTGTTCCATTTGAAGGTGGCAGTATTATGGTTTGGGGTGGTATTATGAGTGGTACACGGACGCCAATGCTGGTTGTGGAAAGAAGAGTTACTGGTACTGCGTACATCGAGGAAGTTTTAAATCCTGTGATTTGTGTTTATGCATGACAACGCATCTTCTCATCGAAGAGCAGCAGTACAAAATTTTAAAGAAGAAGAAGGAATATCTACATTACAGTGGCCCTCGAATTCTCCCGACATGAACGTCATTGAACATGCTTGGGACATTCTCAAAACAAGCGTGAAAAGGCGAAATCCCCCTATTACAATTCGAGAACTAAAAGATCCAGCTTGTGAAGAATGGGAGAGAATTCCGCAAGCCCAGCTCGATCAGTTAATCGGCACTATCGGCAGCATGCCAAATCGCCTACAGGCATGCATACAGGCCAATGGAGGAAATACTGATTATCAGTTTTATTAAAAATTATTTTTATCCATAGTAATTTATTTTTAAACGTAAGTTGTACATTGTAAGTATTTCACTCCAAGAGATTAAATTATTTTTTTTTTGCATCGTTTATCTGGTTTTGAGATTTATTTAGTATTGATGAGAATTGAAGCAAAATGATTTTTAACTATTCAGAAGAGTTTATCTATAAAAATCAATAAAAAGATAAAATATTCCAATATTCCAAACTTTTGGACATATTATGTGTAGTTAGTACGGAAAAACAAATAGGCATAGACGACAAGATTTTGAAAAGCAGGAAAAGAAATATATTTTTTTGAAAAAAATCATCTTTTTCAGTTTTTCCCTTTTTAGGGATCGCTGTTCCTTACTCTTCTTCGTGTCTTCTTCACCTAGACCTTTCTCTCTCAAGTTCTCTGCTGGACAGTTCTTCTTTCTTTCACTTGGTTTTCCTACACCTCTACTTCCATCAACTTCTAACAACTCTATGCTTCGTCCCACACAGTTTTCATCTCTACGTCTAACATGACCAAACCGTTGCAGTCTTTGTTTTTGAATAAAAAAAATATTGTTCTTCTAAAACCGGCGCCATTTCAATCCATCTTGGTTCAGTTTATGAATACATCCAAAGTGACATCCTTCTCTTGTTCTAGTTGCCTAGGTAGCTCAGAGGTGAGTATATCCTCCTTTGGTACCGAATGAAATAGGTTCGATTGCTAGGTTCGATTGCCACCACAAAATGAAAACGTTTTGCTCCTCTACCCTTAGCCCATTCAGAGTCACGTTAAACTGTAATTCCCTCATATATGTGTACAGTTAATGATACACAACACAGGTATACGGATAGATGTTGTTTACGTTAATAAAATGGGGTATGGCCCATTAAAATATAACTTTTTCAGGGTATGGACAGCAAAGATTCATTGTATTCTTGCTATTTTAATTCACAATATCTTACTTGATTTAAATTAACGAAGCTGTATCACTGGTTACCATTACTAGAAGATCAAGTCTTTAATAGGAAAATCCCAACCCTAATGAGGTAATCACTTGTCGAGATCACACCATGTATATTTTAAGAATAACATAGCACATATCCCGTCAGCATCATCATTCTCTTTGCCTTTATCACTACGCAGGGTCAACTTCCTTCCATAAGTTTCTATTTTGAGTCATACCAATATCAATCTAGGTAAAAACTATTACATTTCACAATCAGTTCACCTGAACAGAAAATTGTTCATTGCTCAACTTGAAAGGAATAATTATTGTCATTTGTCAATTGACATATTAATATTTGAAAATCCTTTCAAATTTGATATTGTAAAAGCACCGGACAATTTACAACTAGAGTTACATATTGATTTGAAATTTAACAATGTACGTAAAAACAATTTTGAGGAAAACAATTTAATTTAATTTTATTGCCACACAGCAAATCTCCCAATTTAAAAATTGAACTTCTTTACAAAATCAATAATTTAAATACAAATTATTGATTCTGTAAAAATTTAATGAAATCCGATGGGCCGGATAGCTCAAGCGGTAGGATGTCTGACTTCCAGACAGGCCGCGGGATCGAATTCCAGCAGCGGCGAGAACATCTAGACATTTTAAAAAATGTCTAGAGTCCCCAGGTCGACTCAGATTGAATAAAATGAGTACCATGGGTAAAACCAGGGTAATAATAGGCGGTTGAAGCATAGTACTAGCCCTGTTACCTTCCTTGTATACCGTAGGCTCTAGATATAGCAGACTACTCTGCTATAATCCCAAAGCCGCGTTAGCGGTATAAAACGGGAGACTATTATTATAATAAAATCAAAATATACAACGGGGTTGACGAATGAAAATTTACAAATCTCAGTATCACAAACACAACCTTTCCCTTTTAATAATTGTAAAATTTGTGTTATCTGACCTTATTGTGATTATAGCATATCAATAAAAAGTAAATTTTTTCTATATTTAGTTTTAATAATATTTATACTCGTATTTGATCAAAAGCAATATTTGAAGTTAATTAAAATGTGCGGCCCACATTACCATTTTTATTTTGAAAATGGCCCGCCATACGAAAAAGGATGCGGATTCCTGGTTTAAACAATTCAATTCTTATTAACTATAACCTAACTATTCTATAACTAATTCTATTTCTAATTCTATTTTTTGTTTGCAGATCTTTAATAATGCGTTGGAATTTATTCCAATATAATTTAAACATACGAGTAGAACAAACGTCATTTTCCATAAAATCTTATTTGCTAGAAAATAATTTATTTTCTTAATTTAAAATTAAATCAAGTTTACAACGAAAAATAATGTATTTTAGATTTCAAATTTTAGATTCCAGCATAACATCAAGATTAAAAGAAAAGCGAAAATAATTTTATTGTTGTTCTGGAATTTTACTTTGAAAATAAACGAATATTTTTTAAAATTAGAAATAGAGAAAACTAATTACATAGAACTAAATGTATGATTTATGGTTATTAGAAAGAATTCCAATTAAAATTGAATAGTTGAGAATACATTGAGAAACTTACGGTTTAAAATAACGATTTTTGTGTTATTTTAGTTTTCTAAACAATCTGTAGTTATTTAATAGATGTAAAATATAACCACATTTGTAAATATTGTTCCGACGTTATTTCCTTGTGGCATCTTATGCAATTTACTATTTTATTTGGGAATAAGCCACTATTTAGGTTTGAAATTAAAATTATTTGATGTTTCGACTTCCACTTCCGAAATCGTTATCAAAATAGTTCCGAGGTGGAAGTTGAAACGTCAAATAAACTTAATTTCAAACTTAAATTGTGGAAAAAAATTTTAAAAGTTAAATAGTGGAAATTGTCACCTTTGTAAAGCCTGGAAAGAGAGATCAAGTGGAAAAATGAACAGTTGCCAACTATGAGTAAAGTCAACTATTTTTAATGGGAATAAGCCACAATTTTACCAAAAAAATGATTTTATTAACGTTTCGAAGCCCAAATCGGGTTTATTTGACAACGAAACCCGATTTGGGCTTCGAAACGTTAATAAAATCATTTTTTTGGTAAAATTGTGGCTTATTCCCATTAAAAATAGTTGATTATAAAAAATGCCACAAGGAAATAGTAGCTTCAGAACAACATTATGAGTAAAGTCATGTACAGAAAATATATGCACGACATATGACATCTGTAACAATCTCATCGTCATCGCAAGGTGAAGACATCGTCAGATTTATCAAGGCACAGAGACTCAGATGGATGGGACATTATAGAAAGAACTCAAGAAGTAGTTATCAAGAAAATTACCAAATGGAGACTTGTATCAGGCAGACACGAGGAAGACCCAAAACCAGATGGGAGAACCAGATAGTCGAGGACCTTAAGAAGATGGGAGTTAAGAATGGGTAACCATAAGCGAAAACAGGAACGTATGGAAAAAAAATTGTAAAAGATGTAAAGTCACACGACCAATTGTAAAACCAAAATGTTTATGAGGACTGATTCCCCGCGACAAATAAATCGGAAGAGCCCAAATAGGGCGGCTATCACTCCACTAGGAGTGTAGATGCCATAATGATAATAAACACAATCGCATGTATAATATTCGATACGAAGATGAAACACCATTGCAGAAAATATCCTTGATCTCCAGGGTAAACTAGTTAAAATAAGAGAAGCAAGTACGGAATTGGACATTCAATGGATACTTTGGAGAATACCAAACCAAGTTTTGTAAGTGGAAATACGAAACTAATGCATTGTATTTTTAAGTGCATACCTTACAATTCATCATCTCAGTGGCGATACAGCTCTAGTTTAGCCTCACCTTCCCCAGGCTATTTCACCAGTCGTTTCTGTCCATTGCAAAAAATAGGGATGTTCACAAGCTCGAGGTTAGCTCGGCTTGGCTTGAGGCTCGGCTCGTTTCACGAGGCGAGCTTCGAGCTGAAGCCAACTTGTTTCTTGCGAGCGAGCTTGGAACCGAATCAAATTTTTTTCGCACCGATTTGAGCTGAATTCGAAACAAGCCAAGCTGTCCTTAACGAGCTTGTCAATAACAGTTTTTCTAATTCATTTATTTCTACTACGACTAATACTTTTGTTTGAGACTAAGTAATTTAGACTACAAATGTATTTCAATATACAGTGTGTCCGTAAAGTATGGAATAAATTGGATGTCTCCTAAACTAAAAGCCTTTGAAAAAAAAATCTAAAACACGTTGATTTTTAATTGTAATCACCTACATTTTACAACCAAATTTAAATACACATAGTGATACACATTAAGGTCATGGCGCCTTCGAATTTTTTGAAGATGTAACACCCTGTATATTGTGACATTTTTAGATCAATAAAAATTTGCTGATTTCAAAAAGGTATAGATAATAATTGTGGTCTAGCGGACAGAATTTGAAATATATGCGCCCAGAAAATAAAGGATTTCTTATCAACTGCAAAAAAAAAAGTAAAATATGTGCCATTCCACGAACATACTCCTGTTTTGGATTACTTCGACAACGAATATTTTACTGTGCAACATAAGAAGTACGAAAGTAAATGGCGCTAATAATTATTCCAATAAACGACAATGTAATTTGCAATTTACTTTCGTTCTTCTTATTTTGAACAGTAAAATATTCGTTGTCGAAGTAATCCAAAGCAGGCGTGTGTTCGTGGAATAGGGTATACTAGTTTTTAGTAGGGATGGTTAAGCTCGAGCTCGGCTTGGCTCGGCTCGAACTATTCAAGCCGAGGCGACACGAACCACGAGCTCAACCTGTAGCTCGAAGTTCAAGCCGAGCTTCTATCTCGAACTCCGTTGCTCGAAACCGTTGCCAATTTTTTGACCCCATCCTCCTCACGTTCTCGTCTATACCGTCCATGCATCTCAGTTTCGGTCTACCTTTATTCCTATTTCCTACTGGTGTCGCTAAATGGGGATCTAGTGGTTAAAGCTATATATGTCGTCTGGGTAGTTTATTTTCATTTGCTCTTGACACATGTCTAGCCCGTCTAAGCCTACCTATTTGTATGAAAGATATTAATTACATCTCTACCAACCACAGTAGACTTCTTTCTTCTCCAAATACAATTCTCATAGAGTGCGCCCAATATTCTCTTTAGTATCTTTCTTTTAAAAACGAGCAGACGATTTGCGTCTGTTTTGGAGATGGTCCATGTTTCTGATTTCTAACCCACATGTCTGCACAGTAAGGATGAGTGTTCTATATATTGTTAGTTTATTTTTGAAGTTATACTTCTTTACGATCGAGAGTGAAATTTTATAATCCCGGGCGCATGCGCACACAGACAGTATGTAGTTCGTTGCTAATCTTTCAAGATATGTATGTATCAGCGCTGTCAGCGCAAATAAGTCATTAAAAGAATATATTAGTGTTTTTAGTAAATGTATTATTTATTATAATTTTTGTGTCTTTGGATTTGTCTTCCTCGGAAGTAAGATAATAAAATATATATTATAACATTTTTATACTTCACTTGATCTATTTGTCACCGTGATGTGTAATTATATCCGAGACGTCACTTACAAGGGGCTTGATAGCTTGGTTGGTAGATAGAGCATTGGACCAGAGATCGTGAGGTCCCGGGTTCAAATCTCGGACGATTCATATTCTTTTTTTTTAATTTTTGGTATCGTTTTAATAAAAAAATTTTAAAAGTGGTAGGTAAGAAAGTTAGGTTAATATTTAAATAAAATACAAATAACCTGTTAAGTATATTTATTTCGTTGAAATTATATAATAGAAGTATAACTTCTTACGTACGTACAAAGTACACACACATTCTTTTTTTTTTTGGTTGCATTTCTGTTTTTGTTTAATTCAAAATATTATTTGTCGCTGGCAGTATTTTTCATATTTCTTCAGATGTGTCATTATCGCTTGTTATGAGAGAACTCAGGTAGGTAAACTTATGTACGATCTCAAAATGATAGTGGTTTATGCTGAAGTTCTGATCGGTGTTTCCAGCTCTATCTACTATGTTATTTGGAATCGATGAGAACATTTTGGCTTTTTCCTCGTTTATTTTAAGGTCCATATTTTGTGTGGCCGTTAAAAAGGTGGAAACCATCTCTTTAAGTTCGCGTGTGGTACGTGCTCTCAAACGCAAATCATCAGCGTAATCTGCGTTGACTTATTATAGATTGTTCCACTATTGTGTACTCTGCGTCTCTTTATAGTCTTTTCTGAAGCTATTTAAAGAGAATGCACGCCAGCGCATCTCTCTACCGTAACGCTGCATATTATGTATGTACGTTTTAAAGGCTTGTGACAAATCGCCTTGTATTTGCACTCAGCTCATTACTTTACTCAGTTGTTTTTACAAGTCTTACTAATTCATGCGGAATATTAAGTTCACTCATGGCTTCATATAATTTACAGCTTGGGATGCTATCATCTTCTTCTTTGTGTGCCGTTCTTGTTTTCAAGCGTAGCTTCTTCTTCTTCTTTTTATATAGAAATTACTCTGTCTTTTCAATGTGCCTCCAGTAAGTTGTCATTCCATCTTTTTCGTGGTCTTCTCACTGATCGTCTTCCTATTGGGGAACCGTCTCTCGCCGTCCTTACTACTCTATTTGTTGTCATTCGGCTTATGTGGTCGTTCCATTCTACTCTTCTGCTTTTCACCCAGTTATTAATGTTGTCCACCTTGCATCTCCTTCGTATATCTGCACTTCTAGCTCTATCCCACATCGTCTTACCATCGATTTTTCGCAATGTTTTCATCTCTGCTGTCTCTAGCATTCTTTTTGTCTTTCTGCCGCGTATGTCATTATTGGTCTGATGACTGTTTTGTAAATTCTGCCTTTCACTTCTTTTCCGATGTTTTATTTCTCCATATTGTTTCATTCAGGCAACCTGCGGCTCTGTTTGCTTTATTCACCTGATCTTCCACTTCTGTTTCGAGCTTTCCGTAGCTGCATAGTGTGATGCCTAGATATTTAAACTCCATGACTTGTTCTATTATTTGACCCTCCAGCTCTAATTTACATCTTATTAGATCTGCTGTTATAACCATGCATTTAGTATTTTTTGGGGAAATTAACATGTTAAATTTTCTAACGGTTAGATTAAATTCGTGCAGCATACGTTGTAAATCATCTTCACTTTGAGAGATTAGTATTGCGTCGTCTGCATAGCAGATTATTTTAAGTTGTTTTTCTCCCATTTAGTATCTTTTTTGTTCTTACTTTTTTTATTATTTCGTCCATGATCAGGTTGAACAACAGAGGACTCAGGGAATCTCCCTGTCTTATCCCATTGCCAGCTTCAATTGGGTCAGTTAGTTCATCATCTACTTTTACTTTTATTGTGTTGTTCTGGTAGATATTTTCGATCGTTTTAATTATTCCTAGAGGTACCTCTCTTGCGTACAATAAATGGATAACGTCCTTTAATTTGACCCTGTCGAATGCCTTCTTAAGGTCCACGAAACATAAGTATGCCGGTTTGTTGTATTCTAACGATTTTTCTTGAATCTGCCTCATTATAAATATAGCGTCGGTGCATGATCTTCCCGACCTAAAACCTTGTTGTTCTTCTGCTAATGTCATAATTTTATTCAGTTTGTTTGTTATCACTTTGGTCGTTAATTTTAGTGTTGTGTTTAATAAATTATTTCCTCTGTAATTCTCCGGGTCCGATTTTTCTCCCTTTTTGAAGAGAGGTATTAGAATGCTTGATCTCCATTCTTGTGGTATTCTGTTTTGTTCTATTATTTTTTGGATTAGTTTTAATAATTGTTTGGTCAGGTCTTGTCCTCCATACTTTAGGATTTCATTCGATATTCTCTCCTCTCCTGGTGATTTTCTATTGTTTAATTTCCTTAATGCCTCCGTTACCTCTGCTTCTTCAATATTTGTTTCTTCGTTTGTTGTCACTTCAGGTGTTGGTGGTTCGTTATCGTTATCTTTAGCAAACAGAGATCGAAAATAGTCTGCCCAAGTGCCTTCTGAATGTGTTTCGTTTTTATTAGTTCGTTCATCTCTTTTCTTTGTCCTCTGATCATTCTCCATATTTCCTTTTGTGTTCCGTAGAAGTCGTGTTCCATCTGTTTTGAGAAATTCTCCCAGTGTTCTCTTTTTATTTGTCTGACTAGAGTGTTTGTTTCGTTTCTAATTCTTTTATAGTGGTTGTATGCCTGTTGTGTTTGTTGTGTTCTGTATTGTAAAAAGGCTTTCTTCTTTTCTTCACATTTTATCTTCACTTCCTCTCGAAACCATGGGGTTTTCTTTTTTGATATATTGGTATTCGTTACTTTCCTCGCCCCAAGTGATTCTGTTGCTGCGTTAATTATGTTACTTTTGAGTTTTTCCCAGCTTTCCTCGATGTTATCGTTTTCTAGTATTTCATTATCAGCAATCTTCTCTGATATTCTTTTTCTATATAAGTACTCCGTGGATTCCGTACTTAGTCCTTCGACTTTGCTTTTTGTTTGTGTTGGTGCCACTCTCTTAGGTTTGAAGCATTTCATGGTGATTCTAATTTTACATAATACTAGGCTGTGGTCACTACCTACATCTGCTGAGTTGAGGCATCTTACGTCAATTATTTCTGATGGATGTATATCTCTGTTAGTTACAATCATAGATCTTTGTCCACGGGTATTATTGAATGTATATTTGTGTTGGTCTTTGTGGTCAAAAAAGGTGTTGTTTATTCGAAGTTCGTTATTCGTGCAGAAGTTTATCATCAGTTCTCCATTTTTGTTTTTGACATTCTCATTATGTTTTTGTTTAATTCCAGGTATTACTTGGTTGCCTATTCGAGCGTTAAAATCCCCCAGTATTATCAACTTTCCTCTAACTTGATCTACTACTTGTTGCAATTGATCATAGAATATTTCCCTTGTTGTTTGGGGCTTACTATTTTCTGGGCGTAGCCTATCGTCATATTAACAAGCTGATGAAATGTTTCTCGGTCGGCAGCTATATGAAACAATTCCTCGGCCGTTCGACCTGTCCATTGTCTAATATTACGCAGCCAGGACAGTTGTTTTCGTCCAACCCAGCGTTTTCCTTCGATTTTGCCCTGAATGATCAACCGGAGTAAGCGATATTTAGGTCCTCTCATTATATGACCGAAGTATTGAACCTTTCTCATTTTTATAACGTTGATCAATTCTCGCTCTTTGTGCATGGTCTCCAGCACATGTTCGTTGGATATGTGTGCTGTCCACGGGATTTTGAGCATGCGACGGTAACACCATAACTCGAACGATTCTAATTGGTTGAGATTCTTCATTTTTGTTGTCCAAGTTTCATATCCATAGAACAAAACGGACGACGTAGCACTTCAATAGATGCTATCCTAACCTAAAGTCCACAAATCTTTCGTGTAGCAGATTTCAAATCTACAATTGCCATTTGGATCGCCAACCTTCGAACGGAGACGGTGCAATAAGAACAAGAATCTCCAAAGCTGTTAGAGAAAGATAAAATAACATTAGAAGATATTCAGTTAATATTAGAACTGATCTATTTGAAATTAATTGGTATAGTCGATTCGCTAATCTGAGACACAACTGTCTACACTACAATCACAATAAAAATGCACTATATAGAAATAAACAAACTAAGACACGTTGAATGTTCGAGGAGCACTCCCAAATCATGATTTGGGAGTGCTTCTCGTGCTTGTTTATTTCTAGTGCATCTTTATTGTGATTGTAGTGTAGACAGTTGTGTCTCAGATTAGCGAATCGACTATAAGTTTTTACACCAATGGATTGTATTTTTTAGTAACTTAGAATTGCAATTATTAATTACGAATACCAATGAAATTGATCCCGTTTTTTTGGCGTACACAATCTATGAAAGATTGTTTAAACTGAATTGAAATGTGAATAAATTTATTCCACATGTATTGTTGCTTTCTGCATACTTTTGAGTTTTTGTTATTTTTAAGGAAGTATTGATTTTGTCCACCAAAATTAAACAAACGCATACTGTATAACGGATGGAAAGAAAAAAACTGTAAAAAAATACGTGTGCAATTTTTTGTGATGAATTCATTATTGAAGAATGCCTGGTTATTGGAAAAGTGTGTAGCATTTAATAACATGTCTATTTACAAAAAACTCAAACCCAATTGCTTTTTCCGGCACAAAATTCAAATGGATACTGAACAAATTCAATAAAACATATTTCTGAACGCGAAATACATTCGTCGTTTTTTTTTGTCCAATCTAAAACACAATTCTTGTTCGTTTTATAAAAACAAAACTTGGACGAATGATAATTTATTTTACTTTTTTATGTTTATTTTATTTGGAAAGCCTTTGTTTGATGAGAGCTCTCGTAAAAATTGGGTTTTATTATCACAAACAACATTTTGTTCAGGGTTCAATTAAATATGTGTACTATATATTTATTTTCAACCATGTGTGTATTTTTTCTCACATTCTATTTATTTAGCCGATGTTTATATAGAATATTCTGTAATGATCATAATGGGAACTTATATTATTCAAATATCTTCTGCGTATTTATAAATGAAATATTGTAAAAACGAGTAGGTAGATAGGCAAAAATCTCGTGAATTCGATTTTACACGTTTTTACAAAAAGGTTTTGCAACTAGTGATTATTCTTTAGCTTAGGTGATTTTCTGTACATTTTTCAGAAGAAAATTCTACGAAGAATACAATCCATTTTTTTTTTCTACATTGGGTGATTCCATTTCTCTGGGCTGTTTGTTTTTCAGTCAAATAAGAATAGAAAAGTTAATGAAAAACATAATAATAGAAGCCTAAAAAATTGGGACTTAAAATAAATGAAGAAAAGACAAAGTAGGTATATGATAATGGAAGAGATCCAAAAAGAAAAAGAAAATAACATCATAGTACAAATAAATGGAGAAAAACATACTCGTTCAAAACAGCCAAAGAAGTTAATTACCTGGAAGCTAAAATAGATGAAAATGGTCATGAGGAAGAGGAGATAAAGGCAAGAATAGCTAAAGGAAATAAAAAGTATTGGAGCATTATGCACATTAATGAACTCCAAATACTTACGTATCAAGAAAAACAAAAATCAGAATTTATAAGACTGTTATCAGATCTACACTAACATACGCATGCGAAACATGGGTGCTGAAAAAGTCAGAAACAGACCTTTTAGAAAGATGGGAGAGAAAAATGCAAAGAGCAATATATGAAGGTATGAAAACAGAAGGTCAATGAAGAAAAAGAATTGGAAACAGCCAACCATCACGATATTTGGGGCACATCGAGAGAATGAGAAGTAAAAGAATGCCAAAAATGATACCCTCACGAAGACCAATACAAAAGAGAAGGAAAGGCAGGCCAAGAAAAAGATGGAAGGACAGTGTGTACGAAGACCTGAAGAAAAGTAACATTGAGAGATGGAAAGAATCATTGGACAGAAGGAGATGGAGGGAGGTGGTGAAGGAGTGTATAAAAGACTGAAGTGTAATTAAATAAAATTTATAAGACTAAAATAAAATGTAATCAGAAATGTAAACATTTTTGCTCTAGGCCTACAAAGCCTGTTGAGCTTAATAAATAAATAAGAATATTCTCATCAATTCTATGGACTTCTAAAATTTTACTTATCTGACAGATATTTTTAAGTTAAATATTAATCAGAATGTTCAGACTTCCGAATGTTCAGAATATCTAAATTTTATTCATTTTGCAATAATGTTTTTTGCTTGATAATATTATTATCTGATCCTTTTCTCTTGGTCCAAAATGATATTCAACTGAGAACACTATGGTAAGTCATGTTATATTTATATTTATGTAAATGTGTTTGTATCTTATGATAATTATATATTTTTATTAACTTTTTACTTTAGTTATTTTTCTTTAAAGTTTTATGTAAGCTTCATCTTTCATTTTCTTTTTATCCAATGGCGCCCCCCGAGCATTTGAGTTTCTATTATATTTAAAATCTATTAAGAATACACACCCCTAGATCTCTGAAGACTTAGAGCTACCGAGGTACTCCGTAAAGTTACGTAGCACCAAGTATGTATAGATATTTTTATGTTTGTTTAATTTGTCGTGTTATATATTATTTTTTTGCCTTTGTTATCCACAGTGGTGCTACAAATTACAATGGAAAGCACATATTACAATGGAAAGATACATCAACATGTAGTCATGAAAGAAACAGGCATGAAAAAGAGAAAAATTGAAGAAACAGCTTTCACCTTACTTAAGCAAATTGTGTAGCTTACTCATCAGCAGAATATAGCAGGCTTTGGTTGCCAACACTAAAAGAAGTCAGCAATAAGAATATACCAACATTAATGCATTAATAGAAGGTCAGAGACACATCATCCATACATACATAATACACACAGGGCCGAATTTAAGGGAGGACAGGCTGGGCAACTGCCCGGGCCCCCACATTCCGGGGGGCCTCACAAAGCTCCAAACGTAAAAAAATCAGCACATTATTCATATAGAATAATTTTGTCAATCGATTAACTCTGATATTTCTTTACATGGAAGGTTTCACTCCTGTTGAAAGGTTTCTCTTATTTTTGTAAAATCACGGTCATAAAGCAGAAGATATTTAATTATCTACTAACATTCCTGCAAACACATGATATCGATATGAAAAACTGCAGGGGAGAGTCCAACGACAACGCGTCAGTTATGAGTGGAAAATACAATGGTGTTCAGGCTAAAATTAGAGAACATATCTACGCGTTGTGGATTCTGTGTGCCGCCCAATCTCTTAATTTAGTTGCAAAGGCTGCAGCTAAGTATTGTCCTGCTGCCATAACATTCCTTGATTTCTTATCTTAAAAGAACTATATGTATTTTTCATTTCCTCTACATATAGATAAAACTTGTTAATCGAATGTTTAAAAGCTGCGTCTTTAAGAGAGAGCAACGCCGACCTTGGCAGAAATATTATTGTTCCTAAAACTGAATACTACTAGATGGTCATCTAGAAGTGATGCAGTAAAAGCACTAGGTGAAGGATATAATCAGATTAAAGGAACATTATCCAAAATTTCAGGAGACGATGAGTACATAGGCGTAACCAGGGGGGGGTTTTGGGGGTTGTAACCCCCCCCATTGGGATGTACTTTGAGCTCCATACGCTTAACACCATAGCCCTCAGAGACCTTCCAGTAGTTGTAACCCCCCCCTTTCAGGTAGTTGTAACCCCCCCCTTAGGATCATCCTGGTTACGCCTATGGATGAGTAACAACCTAAAACTCGTAGCGATGCAAATGGTTTGTATAATCGAACGAGTTTACTGGAAACAGGAATATTTGCAATGTCAGAGAGGATAAACAGCACAAGTTGTATTTTCCAAGATCCAAATATTGACCTTAATTCAGGATTGGCGGCACTTAAATCATTTCATCAATTTATATTATTTTAAGGAATATTCGACAACATCAGAAAAATGACAAGACTCACAATTTTACTATTTTAGATCAGTTCAGTTCCTCTTTAACTCAGAGGCTTTCTGCATATGAATCCATTCATTCCAATTTTGGATTTTTACACCATTTCTAAAATAACTCCCAATGAAGTTGAAACTCACTCACTGAAGCTTACCGACATTTATAGCAATGATTTACATGAAAACCTAGGTGTCGAACTGGTACAATTTGTAAGAATTTTTCAATTCATTTAAAGAGGAAATCGGCTCCTCACATATAAGTAAAGAACTTCAAATGTACTGACTGCTAAAAGAAAAGAATGTAAAAGATGCGTTTCTTAAAACTACCTCTTAAAACCCACCAAATTTCATTTGCATATCTCAACCGGTTTTAGAGCAATAAATAAATCGTCAGGTTGTAAGACAAATTTCAACACATGCATTGATGAAAAACATGGCTAATTCTTAAAGCACCTAACTTTCTTATTATCCAACATAAGCGATTGAATCAAAAAACGGAATATTAAGAAAATCTGGGGCTTTAGTTAGTATACAACTAGTATAAATGCTAACATATTCCACACGGTGTGGTGAACTTTAAGAAAAAAAAAAAGAATGTGTGTACTTTGTACGCACGTAAGAAGTTATACTGCTATTATATGATTTCAACGAAATCAATATACTTTAAACAGTTTCTCTACTACTTTCCAAAAATTTTTATTAAAACAATACCAAAAATCAAAAAAATAAAAGAATAAAACACACACAAACACATTGAAAAATGCGACAAATGATTTCTGAACAATAATTGTTGCCAAAAATTTTAATTAAATACGTATTTTCTGAAAAAAATTGAATAATAATATACTTACAATCATAAAATCTAAAAAAAAATAAAAAAATAACAGCTTGCTTGGGGCTTGAACCCACTTCACGTCTATCGCGCCGTACGAAAGTCGAAGCGATTTCCTACTGCACCACCTTCACGTATACGTCATGTGGGAATATACACAAACTAAACGTTTACATCATAAACTTTTTGACATTTTGTTTATTTATATAAATTTAATCAAATTATTAGTTTGATTTTTGTCGAATTAATATACAACAAAATATAGAGTAAGAAAACGATATATTAGATGAAGATTTGTAGAAGTTTGTTCGTAATCAGATTATATAAATTAAAGCATTACCTACTAATAGGTAACTTTATTTTTTTTACATTTTCCAAATAGATAGGTATGAAGATAATTTTTTATTGGAATACAATTGAAACATTTAGAATTACGTACCTGCGGCTTTTCAAAACTATTTAAAAAGTCACTATAATTATAAATTTGATTTTATTTCTGTCCTCACAACAATAAAAACTAGTATATACAATATTTTTGTTTAACGATAACCTCCATATTGAACAATTATTGACATACCATTTCAACACCCAATCAGAGCCCGTATAACGACTAATACCATACTGTCGGTGTGCGCATGCGCGCAGAATAATAAAATTTCACCCTTAATGAAATCGCGCCTAAAGAAGTATAACTTCAAAAAGACAGTTTGATTGGTACACCCGGTATAAAATGACAATTTACCTGTCTAGAAAAAATATTATTACAGCGATATTGTTAAAGAATAAGGCTATAACATATTAAAAATCACTTAAATCGGACAACAGGTTTAGGAAATTAATTCGAGACATCAAAAATGACTAATTTATAAGGTGGTGCGTTAATTTCTTGGAGTAGTGTATTTTTTAGAAACTCAAAACTATAAGGTAACATAGAATAAATAAATAATTTTCGCATAAAAAGTCGTTCATTCATAATTCGGACCTTAAAAAGATAAAATTCTTTAATCGAAGTTGCAACTCCGACTTCGTAGACGTACCATTAAAGTATTAACTATATTGACTGCCCGAGATGATTATAATAAAATTCGTATTTTATAGTTATAAAATTTGTATATCAAGAACCCAGACATAGAATTATAGATGATAATAGACACATAATTGTAATACAACCAGCAGACCTTCGAAAAAAAACCCAATCGTAAGGTTCTATATATCGATATCGGACGATCATTGTTATTACCGGTGCTCTTTTACCTTTCATTAGTGAAATAGAGGGACATTTTTTTATTTGGAACTCGCACGAACCCTATAGTTATAACCCGAAGGCATATAATTTTGTTTTGGTCATAACTAGCCAACTTATTTTTTACGATGTTGTTCAATTTGAATCAAAAAATATAATTAAACTCAGATATAAAAAAAACTGCTCCAAAAAAGTAATGCATGTGGTTGTGTCGGGTATATATGTTACAGTTCAAGTTGATTCTCAGTTAGAGTTGACTCCAACTAGTTGAAACGAGCAGTAAAAGTTGATTTTAAAAATTTAAATCAACTTTTACTAGTTGGAGTTGACTCTTCCTGGATCGATTCAGTAAATGTTGATTATACGAGAATCTCAAGTGCATTTTTGATGAGTGTGCGTTTCTTTGTTTTGACCGTTTCAACTACTTATTAGTATAGTATGTAACGTCGCCCCCGTTAGGTAAATTATTCTGATTCGATTTTTTGCACAAACTTACTCAAAGAAATACATCCGTATAACAATCCTTATAACAAATACACAGGGTGTCACGCGGTACCGCGGTCGAAAAATTGTTTAACCAATTTCAGTAAAGTCAGTCAGTAAAGTGACTCTTTATCGAACGAGTCTGATATTACGAGCAGAGGAAGAGACGCGTTCGATAAAGAGTATTGAGGTGGTGCGTACAAAATTGTATCGTTAATCATAAAAAACATCAACACTTACTTACAACTTTGAGGAAATTTTTTTAATTTTAGACGAAATAAAAAATTCGTATGACAGTAATGACAGTAATGACAGATGACTTTTGCATGATGGCCGGTTTTGATGTTTAATCGATAGTTATCAATATTATATACCTACCTTATTACTAAATCTGTAAAGTTTTGATTTATTTTGTATGAATATAATTGCGAAACACTACAGAGTTTTACTTTTTGCCATAAATTTTATTAATAATAAGATAAATTTTGTACAATATTTTTAATAATTAAAGTAAATAAATTTTAATTTCACTCAAATAAATAATCGATTGCTGCCATTGACCACTTACATTCAATCTCGGTTAATTTGATTAATTATCGCGGCAGGTAAAGTAACATTCTTCTTTCAATACAACAAAGTGTTACTTTACTGCCGAAAATGAGGGCAAATGAGTACAATAATGAATGATTTTAGTGAAGTTTGGCGATAAACAATTATTTTAAACAAATTCGCAAAAATACATAGTTGTTTCACTTCGTACAAATTTTTTTTAGATCCGTTGGGCCTTTTTTTTCTAAAATTAACCAAAACGCCAAAATAACCATTTTCAAGGTTTATTAACTCGGTTAAAGATAATTATTGTGAAAGTCGAGCGAGCGGCCGTGAAGTAACGGCATAATCGCTGGCCTCATACGCCAGTGCACGTGGGTTCCAGCTCTGCTAAAGACAAACCATTTTCATTTTCAATAATGACACGAGCCGTCTCACCGTGCCTCGGAGAGCACCTTAAGCAGTCGGTCCCCCTGGGCTAGTGTACATCGACACTAGTTACTTGAAACAGGGTTAAAGATGTAATTGGCGCCGGAACTGTCCGAAAGGCAAAAATGCCATACGATATTATATATTATGAAAGTCAGAAACTAAAAAAAATCAAAGATTAAAGCTACCTTTATAAGATCCTGAAGAAATTTTTGTCATTATTTCATTAATAAGATATTATTTTTAATTATCAACAATGAGCGCTAACCGTGTATTGAGGCGGCCATCAATGTGAGTGCGAGTGAGATTCACCATTGGATGGCTGGAATGGTGCATCTCTTTAGCACTCACCATTGACGGCCGCCTAATACGCACTTAGCGCTCATTGTTAATAATTAAAGATAAAGCTTAGTAATAAAATAGTGACAACAATTTCTGCTGGATCTTGTAGAGCGGGCTATACTATAAACTTTGATTTGGTCACTTTCTGACTTTCATAATAATGGATTTTAACCGAGTAATTAAGCCTTGAAAATGGCTATTTTCGCATTTTTCAAATTTTAAATCACGTTAACTCGACAACAATCAATTTTAGAGAAAAATCACAAAATACCTTTTTTGCTCAGAATAACCCAAATGATCTAAAAAAAAATTTTTCAAAGTGAAAAAATTATTTTTGTGAATTTGTCTAAAAAAAATTGTTTAAACAATTTATCGATCAAAGTACTGCCTGGCACCCAGTAGATTTGTTATAAGGACCTCTTTTTGAGTAAGTTTGTGCAAAAAATTCGAATCGGAGTAATTTACCTAACGGGGGCGACGATACAGCCTAGACTAATTTGAACATATTCAGTAACATTTAATTTCTAGAATCGGCTGTTTGTGTGAATCAGAATCAACTTTTACTAAATGGCATTGGGAAGAGTATACTTTTCCTAGTTGGGAGTCTACTTTTACTAGTAAATGTTGAATATAAATCTTCATTTTATATTTATAATCAACCTTTACTGAAACCAGCCGTTAGAGTTGACTCCAACTAGTTGGAGTCAACTCCAACTGGATAATCAACTTGAACTGTAACATATATATGTACTAGGTTGTTCAACAAGTTTTGCGGTTCGATAAGAAAAACACAACTTTACGATTTGAAATACACTTTATTATCCAGTATAGTCTCCTTGAACATCAATACACTTGTTCCAACGAGATTCCAATTTATAAATTTCATCCCCGAAGGGAGAATCTGGAAGGGCTGCAAAACACGCTTCCACAACTGTTAGTTACTCATCATTTGATGAAAAACGCTTTTCACGCATAATTTTTTTTAGTTATTGAAATAAATGGAAGTCGCTAGGAGCCAAATCTAATTAATACTGTGGATGCTCTAACAATTCAAACTTTAATTCATGGATTTTAGCTATTGGTAAAATGCTCATATGACACAGTGCATTGTCCTGATGAATAAAAATTTTTCCTATCGAAAACCGGGTCTTTTTCCACAATTTTTTTCCTTCGGCTAGTCGAAAAGGTTACAATAATATCCATAATTTATTGTTTTATCAGTTTGCAAGTAATCCACAACAAAAAATTCCTCTCACATCTCAAAAACTGATGCTAAAACTGATTGGCCGATTTTTGGACATGACATGAACTCGTTTCGGAGCCGAAAAACCAGGTTCTACCACTCTTTAGCCTCTTGTTTTGATTAAGGATTCCATTTGTTCCTTAGAAACTTGAACCGCGGCGGTTGGGTTTTTCAGATAAACCGCGACGTCGACGTTGGCAAATCGCCCTCATGTGGACAAGCTGTAAATGTTGAGAAAGTCGCATTGTGCTCCGTTGTTAGCGAATGCGGCAGTCAGTGTGAACACACCTTTTTGAAACCCAATTCTTCAGCCAAAATATTGCTTATACTGCGCAATGAGATGCCTAGGGATTCTACTAAATCACTTTCAGTGACTCAACGAGTTTCCAATATCATATTTGTAGTTTTTTCTACGATTTATGGTGCTGTTGCTGTTTTTGGACGTCCTTGGCGTAGATCGTATTCAAGGCTTGTAGTACAGTCGAACCCGCTTATTGGAATAGCCTTTGTGCCAAGCAAAAAAATTCCTATAACCGGAATATTCTAATAACCGATCATTGGTTGCTACTATAAATGTTTCGGGACCTCAAATTTCTATTCCTTAAACCGGGATATTCCTTTAAGAGGTATTCTAATAAGCGGGTTCGACTGTACTACGTTTAAATTCAGCAACTCGTATTTCTTCTGTAGTAACTAAAGACGAAGAGTCTTTACATACGTTCAACATTCTTTCATAAATTTCCTTTCCACATATGTTCATATGAAGAGTGTACCAATATAGCAAAAAAAATTAGACGAGTAATATAGCACTGCAAAACTTATTGAACAACCAGTATTTATTTTTGGGTTCAAAAATGTATGTAAGCAAGGAGCCAAGTAAGAAAAACATAAAAAATTGTAAGATTAGCAGTAAAAGATTATTATTGCAATTATTATAAGCCCGTTGTTGTACTTATTACCGCAAATGCGAATAAAACAAGAAAAAAGTTATTTTGTCCAATTTCCGATACTTTTAGCAAAATCATTGTTACTTTTAGCTAAAAACGGTCACCTTTTGGGTGTAACGTAACACTTAGGTAGGGGAAGGATAGAGAAAAAATTTAGCCGGGATCCAGCGGAAGAGAAATAGAAAAAATATGTAATAGAAAAAAAATAAGAAGTAAAGACGGAAATAGCGTTGTTAGTTCCCTCAAAATTTGTGATTGAGGCATAAAGTCACCCATCGTTTGTCGGTAAATGAACAAGATTCAAAGGAAGTCAGGGAGTGAGACGGTCAGCACCGTGGTAATTTTACTATGGAGTAGACTAGGGATTGTTCGCTAACTGAACACGTACGGGAGTGTCTTGACGAAGATGGGTGGTTTTAGTTGGTAGGCAGGGTAACAGGAGGGCATCCGTTTGCAGGATCTTCCTACACGGGGGAAAATGGACTCGGATGTTTTCCTCTATTCTGAATCCAACACACGCCAAGTATGGTACGGTGTTTAGAACATTTCCACCCAAATCAAAAAAAAAACTTGCAATCCAGCTGGATTTTTGCACGATTGGCCTAAATCCAGCTAGATCCAGCAAATTGTGGAATTAAAATAAAAACACGATTTTAATGTTTTTTTTTGTCTGTGTTCTAAATTTCTCAACAACAGAAACAAGAATTATTTAGTTTTTTGGAAATGAGACATATTAAAAAGTAAGACTTAAAAAACATATTTTATCTATCGTCTAACCCAGCGGTTATCAATCTGTGGTACATGTGCCACTGGTGGTACATATCATTATTTGCGGTGGTACACAAAATACACAAAAACTTAAAATAGTAGTACATAGTAAGTCTTGATTATACAATCTAAAAATATAGAAATATAATACATAAAAGAAACTTTAGATGGTACATGACTCAAAAAGATTGAGAACCGCTGGTCTAACCTACTTCACACAGAACTACACATTAGGGTGGGTCAAAAAAAATATTGTTTCATTTTTAATCGCTATACCGCGGAAAACTTGCCTTTGGGGTATATAAGTAAAATGCAAAGTAAAATAAAGTTATATATTGAACCCCCAGCTAGCGCATGAAAGGTGATTTTTGGAGGTCGAAAAATCCTAATTGTTTCTGTTTCTGTAGCTAACATTCTTGCTTTGATTATTCTTCGGAATCTGAATTCTCTTATGTGCTTCCTTTTATCCACTATCATCCTCAGTAGCAAATTTTTGGGGTGGGAAAAAATGCATACCTTTCGATAACAGGATCAACTACTTTAATCAAATTGTCTGGTAGAAATCTGGTTGATTTGATAGCCTCAAAAACGTGTGAAGATCTGTTAAGTATTTGCTGTACTTTATTTTGAACCATATAGACATGTATGATTTAAGAATGAAGGATAATAACAATGTATGTTCAACTGAAGACGTTTCCACACTTACATACAGTCTCAAAACTCTGTTAGCTGTAGTCAACCATCGAGAGTGGGAAAGTGGACCCGGTTCTCGAACAGATAAGTCCACAGGGCAGTTGCCTGACTTAATCGCACAACTTATGTCTAGAAGATACTATTCATCTTTACTCAAAAGATTGCGATTAACTAGTCCTCCTAGTTGTTAGGAACGAGATGGTTTCATAAGATCTGCAGTAGCATCCAGAGCTTCGATGCCAAAGTTTGACAGCAAGCGCAGCTTCAACGTACCCACTCAGAAATAATGAGTAAAAGACTCTTCCTAAAGTCAAAATTTCATTTAATTTGTTGACATTGTTTGGCTAAAATTTGGTTTCTTTTTTGTTTCAATTGAACATGTTATTAAAATTATAAGTTGTGTTATTTATATCCTTTATAACTTTAAACTCACTATAATAATTCTATTACAATTAAATGGGGTGTAAAGTAAAAGAACAAAAAATGGATTGTGCTATTAACACCCAACACAACATACTAGACCACACCTTCTTTTAAGGGGCTAATATGTGAATTTTA
This sequence comes from Diabrotica virgifera virgifera, assembly GCF_917563875.1. Taxonomy (NCBI): domain Eukaryota; kingdom Metazoa; phylum Arthropoda; class Insecta; order Coleoptera; family Chrysomelidae; genus Diabrotica; species Diabrotica virgifera. The sequence goes on from NC_065449.1 coordinate 113,821,296, forward strand.
ACAATTTTTTAGTATTTTGCGCTACCGCAAATTAAAAGATATTGTCTGTTTCAAATTTATTTCCTATTTTTTAAACTATTAACTAAACAGTTTTCACTATAGCACGTTTAAATATTATTGGCTAAAGATTGTAAAAATAATTGAAAAATGTCTTGATTTCTGAAAAAAACTAAATTTTAAGTATGATGCGCTAGCTGAGGGTTCAATAAATAACTTTATTTTACTTTACATTTTACTTATATGTATACCCCAAAGGCAAGTTTTCTGCGGTATAGCGATAAAAAAATGAAACATTATTGTTTTTCAACCCACCCTACTACACATATAGCCTGTTGCGAAGAAAGCCCTTTCGGCCTCTATGCTGGTCGGTTTTAAGGTCATCAAATAGTCATAGACCATGGACAAATGATCGCCTTTCACTCCTTCTATCTCATAAACTGACATCTTTTAGAGGACGAGCTTTTTTTATTATAAAAGATTTCTCTTTCTCGTTTCAATTCAATCTCAAGATCTTGTTCCAAATCAAAAGTCACGCACTCCGAATTAGTTGGCCTATCTTCTTCCATTATGTCCTCTTGCACTGGTTCCACAATCACTTGTTTATATATACGACTCAAATTTTTCATCTCTTGTCGCATTGCATTCTTTTTCGGCATGGGGAAATAACCAGCATCGTTTAGTCCTTCGTCATACTTGTTTGGATTTTGTAAGTAAACTAACGTACCTGCAATTTCAGAGAGGCGCCGTTCTGCGATTCTGTTGCGTATTGCTTCCGATGGATCGGCACTAAGGCTAGAGTCCTGGCTATTTAGTTTGTCTACAACTTTAGTTTGACAATTTTCATTGTTGTGTCGGCCGTTATCGAAGTGGACTCTCTTCAGCAAAGAGCTTTTACAGCCAGTTTCATCGGTTAAAGAGTGGCGAACAATTCATTGATTATTGACCACTCGCCAGTAGAGAATATTATAGCAGAATCAATGTCTATCAACGCTATATCGGTGCAGACTTTTAAGCTCTAGAAACTTTCCAGCATACGGAGCTACTGCTAGTGCAACAGAATGGCAAGTTGCCGACTCAGGCTTTGAATAAAGAGGCATTAAGTAACTTATTTCGAATTTGACACGTTTGCGGATCCAGCACGGTTTGCTGGATCCAGCATGTAAAAAAAAGCGCTCGATCCAGCTGGATTGCTGGATGCTGGATCCAGCAATTGCAATCTCTAGAGTAGACGAACAAAAACGACGTTGTGTTGGGATTTTTATAAGTGTATGAAGTTCGGCCGCATAGCCAGAAAAACGGGGAAAGTGGAACTATCGGTAGTAGAAGGAAAGGTAGAACACCGAAGACCAAGAGGAAGATATTAACACGGTGAGCTGAAGACTCTGGTGAGAAAATTCCTCCATCTGGTACATGATCGTAGCTAAAGGAGATAGCAAGCTAACAATATTTAGAGTGTCATCACGCCGTGACAAGAACTCAAGAAATTAGGAGTACAGGTGTGTACGATTTTCGTTATTTCTGTGTTGTTATTTTTTGTATATCTATAACGTATAAAAACTGAAAGAGGAAAGAAACACGACAGATAGATATAAATGATTATAAGACAAAAATATATCTATTAGCACCAAATAAATTTGAAAAACTCTTAATAAACTCTTAGTTTTTCACGATTTAATAACTAATTCTTCCGTGTTCACACTCATTAATATGTAACAATAATAACTTCAATAAAAAATCACTGACACCAAATAAAATGTGGTAAAATTAAACATCGACGGCCAAATAGATAATAGCAATATAAACCAAATGAATGTCACATCACATCCCGGCTGAATTATTAATTGAAGTGAATAAATTAATTAGAAATACAAATTAATAATTGATGTTGGGATATAATGACAGAAATATCCAAATGTTTAAGTTAATATTATTACAGATAGATACAATGTACATAAATCAATATTTGTCGTAATTATAATTGTTTTACAATAATTAATTATAGACATAAAAGTGTATAGCGCGTTGTTGTGACGAAGAGGTCGAGGTCTGCCGTGCTGATAAAATTACGATTAAAATAAAGCATTAAAAATAAAAGCAATCACCTTAAATGATATTTGATGTTTTTAACTATTTCGATAACACAAAAGTGTATAGAAATTTTAAATTGTTAGCAATTAAAACAAGTTCAGGCAAACTGAAACAAAAGCATCTATATAGTGACTGTTTATTAGGCGCATACGTAGGCATCTATGGTGGAGAATCAGTGAGCCACAAGTCCTCATCTCTTACCTTAAAGAGGTCGATCAAATACAAAAAAGGATTTAGGAGGAGTTAATACCACAGAAAATCTTCAGAGATTGGTGAATAATTTCATCCCTCCTCATGGAGTATTGGACGCTTATGTGTTTCTTGATCAAAAGTGTAAGATTGTTGACAAGCCGGGTCAGCGGAAGCATGTCTATCTAGTGATGTAGCATTTGGTTCATAATTTGATCTGATTGCTTTTTAAGAAAATATAATAAATAAATATTAAACCAAAGTGTGCGAAACATCTCAAATAAATACAAAGTTTACTTTACCTTTACAGAATAAATATGGATATGTCTAAAACGTTCAATCGTAGGTACATACCTGAAACAAAAAATATATATTTACAACGATGAACAGCTACATTGGCACATAATAGGGGTCATCCATAAACTACGTCGTTGAGAAGAGGGAGGGGGGCTTGCTTATTACGACGGAGTACGACAGGGGTGAGGGGGGGTATGAGTGTCCATTCGACGTCGTTTAATATATTGGTATATTTAAATTTGTCGCTATTGTGTCTATAAAAATAATTTTTAACTAGCTTCTACCAGCATTAAAGTATCAGATATTCATATAAAAACGTATAGTTTTTGATATGACATTGAAAATAAAACAAAACGTTTACGAATAAATATACCTTTGTTAAAATTAAAAAGAATAATTCTATTATAGATACTTTTATCGCATACTTTTCATTTCGTTTATTTATCAGTCACGGCGTTAAAATAATATTAGGTAGCACTTTTGTACAGGACAACAAACAATAAGACATTGTTCTTTGGGTCTAAACAATCGCTTCTATATACAGAACAACGTCTGGAAGCAAGAAAATATTAAATTGTTAGTTCATTTATGTGCTGCATACTGTGTGTGAAACAACAGTTCTGAAAGAACGAATAGAAATAAAATATTGTTTTCTATTTAGTTAGTAAGTCGTATTTATACTTTAGAAGAAATGGCATCGAAATCAAAACAAAATAAATATAAAGATTTATATGATGCAGTTAAGAAAGCATACCCCGCAAAATCTTGGTCCAATGCTATTTAAATGCATTCATTTTTTTCGAATACTAAGAAAACTAATAAAGATTTTTGAAAAATTTAAACGTAGATTGAAAGACTGCATTATTGCCGAGGGCCAAAAGTTCCTGAAAACATCTAAGTATAATGTTTATTTTAATAAGTTACAGGGGTGAAAAAAAGAGAAAATTTTGTCTGATTTTTCATTTCAAATATTTCATTCAAAAGAAACCTTTTGTTTATTCTAAGGGACTTTCAACCCTCGGTAATAATGTAATCTTTTATTCTGCGTTTAAATTTTTCAAATATATTTATTAGTTTTCTCAGGATTCGAAAAAAATTAATGCATTTAAATAGCATTGGACCAATATTTTACGCCTACCCCCTCATATTTGATTAAAAAAAAACAGAAATAATATTGATTTTTTTAAAATCAATGAAAGGGGGGTCGTGAGTTGCAACGACGACGTCGACATGGGGGGAGGGTCGTCTCTAAACGACGAATTACGACGGAGGGGCGGGGGAGGGTATTAAAAAGTTCAAATTCTTTACGACGTAGTTTATGGATGCTCCCATATCACATCAATACAAAAAAATCATTATTATCTTTGTCTTTTTATTCCACGTATTCTCTGTGATCATGTTAAACTCTTCATCATCTTCTTCTGCTTCTTCTAGTGCCGACTCCACTAATGAAGTTTGGGTATATAAGCTATAACCATTGCAAATTCGTCTCTATCTTCGGCTTTTCTAAAAAGCGTCTGTGTGTTTAACCAGGTTTAAATATGTGGCCCAAATATGCTGCTTTTCTCTTTTTAATGGTGGTCAAAACTTCTCTGTCTCTTCCCATTATGTACAACACTATGTCAAACTCAATTCTCTTAAAGAGAAATCATATTCCTGGCGATCCTTGATCTTTCCACGCCGGTTTTCAATAAACTTCGCCAGTATCAAAAGATAGGTGCTAACATCATGAAAGTGAAATTCCATCGTACCCTTGAAAAATTCAACAAAGAAGAAAAATAAACAGTGATCACAGTGATGAGGGTTTTGGTATAAATTTCTTTGGAAAAATAATATTGGAGCATTTAAACTTTCTATGAACTAGCTAATACGAATTAAAGAAAATGTGTGGACGCTGAGGTGTAAGACTTTGAGAAAACAAGTTTTTGCATTGTTTCACACCAACAATATGTCCTTGTTCCAATGGTAGGTTTTCAATGTCTTCGTTTCCCACTATGAAGTATTCTGACTTATCCATATTTATTACTAATCCTACCTGTTGGTAATGTTGATTTAGCTTCCGTATCATATAGCTTAAGTCATCTTGATCTTGGGCTATAACAACTTGGTCGTCCGCAAAGTATAATGTAAATAGGGAGTCGTCTCCCACTTTCAGTTCCATCGGTTTTACTGCTTTTGTCCACCTCTGTAAGAATTGGTCAAGGTATATTTTAAAGAAAGTGGGAGATATACAGCATCCTTGTCGGAGGCCTTTTGAAGTATTAAATGTCTCAATGAAATTTTTGCCGTTTTTGATTCTGGTGTTAGTGGTCTCATATAACATTTTTAGTTGCTTGTATGAGTTTTCCATCGATACCGATGTCTTTCATTGACTTCGATAGTTTTATTATGGGGACACTATCATAGGCTTTTTCTAGGTCGATAAGAGCGAAGTGGGTTTCCTGATTTCTCTGTATTCTTTTTTCTAGTGCTATTTTTAAAGTGAAGAGATTGTCTATCGTTGAACATCCCGCACGAAAACCAGCTTGTTCTTCAGCTTGCCTCCCTTGAATTTCTTGTTCTATTTCATTTCTGGAGTATCCTGGAGTATAATCTTCCAATGGTGCTGATGACTGCGATTCCCTTATAGTTTTTGGGGTTATTTTCTGTATCATGTATACTTTTTATAATATTCACTTTAGTAGGTACTGTTTATTTTGCAGCAAACTGTATTCAGAATATATTTTACTATAACCACTGTTTTTGGATATCGTGATTAGGGACCTTCTTCTATTCTCATTATAGAGAAAATAAATACGTCATATTATTTAAAAAGCGTGAGGTGAGCCGCCAGAGGTCTAGAACGACCGGTAAACTAAAAATAACCACAATTTTCAGATTTCTTGCAACAAAGTAGTCTCCTATAATTTACACGACAAAATTGTGGTCCGTCGTCGTCGGTGCTTTCTTAGTAATTACTGAAGAGTTTTCAAATAATGTTTTATATAAAACACGTACACCGTTTTCTATATTTAAAGATTATGAGAGGGTAATTTACTCCTTACATATAATTAGTCAATTACGCGAAAAAGGATGTAGTCTTGTATAATTTAAGACAATATTCCATTCTTGACAACCTTCCTGGGTATAATAAACGTAAACGAAAATTACATCACTAACGAATTTTAGGTTATTATAAGGTAATTGGGTTGGTAATATATTATATTTATTGGGTGTATTTAGAAGACTATAGGTAGAAAATATCTTTTGATCAGTTTTGTATAAAGGTTTTCAACACAAAATTGGTAAGGAAGCGATAGCGATTCAAAAAGGCGAAACAAAACTATTCAAAAAAATGTTGAATAGCATGCCTGAGAGACATGGTGATATTTCATTCACAAGTAATAATTTGATCTTTTGAAGCCAAAAAGGACAAAAAATAAGAGATTTGAGCATAAACAGTAAATATAAGCTTAGTAGTAGTAAAATATTTTCAAAAAATAGGGGTTGAAGTAGATAAAAAATAAAAGATAAGAAAAATCAATGGGAAAATCCCAATAAAAAATAAAAGATAAGAGATATGAACATAAACAGTAGATATAAGCTTAGAAATAGTAAAAAGTTTTGCAAAAAAATAGGGGTTGCAGTGTTGAAGTAGATAAAATCCACCTAGAATTTTCTGAAATTAATAAGAAGAGAGAAGATATCGAGTACAATAATTAAGGGTCTGATCAAATTTAGCTCTTCATCTATGGGATTCCCCATATTTTGACTTATACCACTCCCTTAGAATTCAACATCCCGTCTCCAGTGCTACGTTGAAAATAAGGTCTCCTTGCTAGAGCGTCCTTGCGTGGTAGAGCGTCATCTCCTTGTTGTATGGAGACTGTTTGAGCTGTTAAATGCCGATTTAAAAATTGAAAAGAGGTACTCTTTTTTTATCATTGGTACTCACCACGTTCTTCTGTATACGAATCTAGACGAATGAACAGAATATTTTCCATAAACATACTTTATTTTCGCAGAAATTACATAGATAGGTAGTGGCTTTTTGCTATTGGAACGTTTAATTTTACTTCCATCATTTACCGAGGTCTAAGGGAACGTTGCTTCTTATCCTTTCTATTTAAGATGTATCAAATATCACATTGATGCAAAATAATTATTTGAAATACTCAATCCATCGACGATATGTCCATTAGTGACCCTGAAGCTGCCATTCTTTCTACATGTCCCAATCATCTCATCCTTTGCATCTTGATGAACCTGGTGATGGTGGGTTCTTTGTACAAAGTAATTAATTCGTTGTTGGGTCTTCTCTCCCACCCGCCTTCTGTCTTTTTTACTTCGAATACACGTCTCAATATTTTCTTTTCTAATGTTTCCAGAGTATCATCTTCCTTCTTATTTAATGTTCATGCCTCGCAGGTATAGGTTAGTGTGGATCTAATTACAGGTATTCAAAATGGTTCACCCTTTTAAAACTAGGACTTTTACCACTTACAGACCTCACACTAAAGTCTTCTGTTTTTCTTTTGTTCCTATTGTGATCATTTGGTTTTGTTCTCATTTAGCTCCAATCCAAATTTCTGCGCCTCCTCGATAATTTTCTTCACCATTGTTCTTAAGTCTTTCGCGGTTCTTGATAAGTTCTGTATTTTCTAATTACAGTTTCTAACACTAGGTTAAATAATACCCTGTTTCAAGTTTTTTGCAACCGTAAATTGATCTGAAAGATGACCGTGCCAAGAAATTTCACAGGTAGAGCTATTTTCATATGCTTGTCTAAATTCCACAAACAACACATGCAGAGAAACTTTACCTTCATTACAAGTTGTTTGTATCTCCGTTAAGGAGAAGATAATAATATGTGTAGATATGTCCTTTCTAAACCCGGCCTGGTACTTTTCTAGGATTCTGTCCGTATAGTTAGTCCAGTAGGATTATTTCCGTTAGTCTATTTTTACTAGAACCTAGTCTAGTAAAAACCTAGTGAGGCTATTCCTTTATAGTTGTTACACTTCAGTTTGCCTTCTTTTAATATGCAGCGGACATATTATGCGGGCCTCATACCAATCAGTTTCCCAACCATTTTCCCATAAACAGTCCAAATCTCTATTTGTCGTTTCGTGTTACATATTCAGAATCCAACATCCAAAAGTTTTTAAAGCAGAAATGTCAAAATGAAATTACTTTGATATTCTGATTTCTTCCGAAAAAATACTTAAAACAAAACCCATTGTTGTGAACAAAAAGTATTAGAAGAACGAATGCTTATATTTATTGTTTAAAGTTCGGCTTGTCATGAGATTCCTTAATACATAGACTTAGTGATAGTCAGGAACTGGAAAATCAACCAGCTCGAATATCCAACCACCAAATAAATCGTATAATCCGAATAAATTCTCTTATTTATTAAAAAGAAGTCCACGGGAATGAAATGTCGTTTTTTTATATTCACCATCAGGTAACGCACTCTACACAGAGCACAAAAACGAAGCATACTAATGCTAAATATAAAGTACGGCGGTAAAGTCGGAATGACGTCGCACTTTAATTCCGTAAAATTAACTACAGGATTATTTTAATACACATTAAATATTAAATTATGTGTCATAAATTCAAATGGCAACAATGGTTGTGTATAACTAGAGGCGCGGAGGCGAGAGAAACAGAGAGACCGAGATATATACTCCCGAGATGCAGAGCTGGGAAATAACTTCTGGTTAAAGTTACTTTTAGCAACTTAGTATAAGCGAACTTTAACTATCTACTAGTGGTTAACTTCTCCTGCACCAATTTGTCTACGAAAGGACATGTTTATTATTACACTAAAACATTTAAACTGTGTGTTTGGTACATATTTTAAGCATAATATCTCAAATTAAGAACTTTGGTTAAACATATCTCATCATAAGAACTTTGGCCAACATTTTGCATTACGCTTGTTTTTTATGACTCAAATAAACAACAAATGTAAATATGAGTTTACTTTAATATGGAAAGCAAACTGTTCGAAAAAAAAACAAATGATTTTGTTTTTACTAAATATTACGATGGCGTTCTTTACACGTTGTTATGTTTCGTCAATGAAAATAGTATATTTCGCAGTGGATAAAAAAGTGAGTAGAAAATAATAAGAAATAGAAAATAAAATTAAAAGTAAATATATAAGTGATGTCCAGATATGGAAACCGATGTCAAAATGAAAGAGGGCTGCAATCAAGGTCAATTTTGTCAAGGCTGCTGCAAGGCCAAGACAGTTGTCGTCAAAGCCATTAAAAGTTACGACAAAACAAAAACAAACTCAGAAGGCCGAAGGACCAAAAAGGCCAATGTGAGACGGAAACACACCACCACCACCCGAAAGCCGATGCAAAGGGAAAAGGCTAAGAACTGAGGATGTGACTTTCAGCGAAGCTGCCGCTTCTGCTAAGATTGTGGCAGTACTAACAGGATTTCTAGAAACCACGACGGATGTGGATAAGCTAAAGCAGGACCACAGGCCGGGTTTCCTACAACTTAACTGTGCGGATAACACAAGTACGAGATAGCTAAAGGAGGTGATTCCAACCCTGAGACCATGGGGAGAACGCATTGCTCAAAGCTTTGGAGGATGTAGATGGAGAACGTTTGATTCCAAAAGGAATCTTAATAGAATAAGGACACATCTATCCATGGGCTCAGGACACATGTATGGACAGTCTAGGGAGCAAATCTTTGAAAAAAAAAGTTTTATACACCTTCACCATAGATTCTGCAAAATATTGGATTTGCAGAATTAGTGTAAAAAACTGCAAAATTGAGGCATTTGGGCGATTTTTCACTTGTAAATCAGCTGCATTGTGAGTAAAATAACTTTATAATACCTCAACTTGAAGGAACAACTACCAGCTTTAAAACTTAGCCTTTAATAATTTAAAAGTCCACAAGGAAAAAGTTTTCCTGTAGTTCCCTGTATACCATGTAATACAAAAAACAAAAAAATCCTTTATAAAAGGTATATATTTAAAATCTCTAAAAAAGGGCTACATCACAGAACTAGTTTTCGATTGGTTTACCAGTCATCATCAGTGCTTACGTGGAATTGACATGCTAACCACCAAGATATATTTTTACAAAAATATGTGGGTCATAGCCCTTTACAAGTGATCCGTCAAAGAAACATCGGTTAAAAATGCTAACTTAAGCATGGATATTACAAATATTTCGTTAATACGCCCCAGGTAACCAAGTGGTCTCTGGTCATATAATCACTGAAATTTTCTTTTATAAAAACTCACTAGTCCACAACTTTTGACAGCCGAGTTCTTCACAACTTCAGACTAAGATGCCTGACTTCCTTCGTTCCTTTCTTTTATCTTTTCGCTTCTTCAATTTTCTCCCGGTCAGAATTTTTCTATCCTACCTAAATTGAAAAGAAAACCCTCTTTTCTCCCAAAAAAGTCTTCCAAAACTTCTGTGTAAATTAGAAAGTTATAGAATTCAATAAGTGTACCTTCTAAGCGAATATCAATATGTAATACGTTTCTAAACAGGGCAATTCTACTAAGCTAAAATGTATATTAATTTCTATAAGAATGTTTGTAAGGTTTGGTCTCATTTAATTTTAATATCAAAACCATTTTTCAATTATTTTAATGGCTAAAAAACTTGTTAATTTTAAATTCATTAGTGTAAAAGTTTAATACAATAAAATGCCTTGAAACTAATGATAAGTTTATTAATTATAAAAAAAAATCTATATTTTTATTGAAGTTTATAATATAGGGTGAAAACCACTTATGGAATAATATTCTTACTTATAGAATAATATGGAATAATTATTTCTGGACTTGTTTTAAAGTAATTTAAAAAACGCCGAGACTCGTCAATTTTTATATTAAATGTCTAAACATAAATTTAAATGTACAGGGTGATTCATGCAAGTCTAGCACAGTCCATAAATTTTATTTTTATTGGAACACCCCATATATTTGATATTTTTGAAAAATGCGTAGCCTGATCTCAACCAACTATATGATGTAGGTCTGTTATGAATAATATAATTTGGCATTTTGAAACTATAAAGTGTGGAAACCAATTATGGAATAAAATGTGTCCTTATTTTAGAAAATTATTAAAAAAGCTGGAACGTCAACTTTTAAATTTAAAATGTGCATTTTTTTTAATAAATTTAAATGTACTGGGTGTACGCAAATCTAGCATACCTAGTCCATCATCTTTGTTTTTAATGAAACACCCTGTAAGTATATTTTTATGTTTTAACAAGCTTCGTAACAACCTTATCTCATAAAATAATAAAAGTGTATGTAGGGTATATTAGGCATAATAAAAGCCTAGAAATTTTGAAATTATATACCTATATAAATTTCGTCAAGACATTAATACATAAAATTTCGAAAGTATTAATTTATCACACTTTCAATAACGGTATTTTTAAATTAACTACGTATATAACAGGTATCAATTTTCTAAACTAAGTATCAATATATTGGGTTTTGTATTTAATTTTTTGACGAAAATTATACATAATTTTCCCCATTTTCATACAAAATGTCACCTCGCATTCTTCATAATACAATATGTAGTTTGATAATATCAGGTTGTTAAGGAACATATGTAAAAACATAAAAATATACAGGGTCTTCCGTTAAAAATAAAGATGATGGGCTATGCTAGACTTGCGTGAACCACCTTGTACATTTAAATTTATGTTTAAAATGCGAATATTTTAACAGTTTACGTATACCAGCTTTTTTATAATTTTAAAATAAGTACACAAAAAATTTCGTTCCATATGTGGTTTTCACACCGTATAATTTCAAAATATCACCCCGTAATATTCATAATAGACCCTATATGATACAGTTCGTTAAAATAATAAAGAAGCTTTTAAAATATAAAAGCATATATGGTGTTCCATTAAAAATAAATATTATGCTTTGCTTGCGTGAATCACCCTGTACAATTAAATTTATGTTTAAAGAGTGCACATTAAAGGACGATTCATATTTATCCGTTCGGGTACGTAGCGTTTCGTTTACGAAAAATATTGTTTTAAATATGAACAATTCATACTGTCCGGAGCGTATAGTATCAGACAACTCTTTGTAAAATCAGGTTTTTATATTTTTCGGAAACGCAACGCTACGTGCCCGAACGGATAATATGATTCTTCCTTGAATCTTCCTTTATATGAAAAAAACGACGGGTCTCAGCGTTTTTTAAAACAAGGACAGAATATTTTTATTCCATAAGTGGTTGGCACCCTGTATAAAACTGATCAATTTCTTAGAGCACTTTTATACTCGTAATATTGATAAGGTATATTAATGTAGAACAATAAACCTAACCTTTTTGAAAAAGAACAGCAAAAGAAATCGTTTATTTAAAAACCAACTATCCCAACTCTGCTCCCGAGCGGGGTAGTGAATATTTTTGTAAAGAACAGGTTTTATCTCAGACACTGTGGAGGTTATTTATTTTTGAATAATATAAACATATACATATATTTATATAGAAATGTTTCTTTGTAGCGAGGAGAATATTACAAGAGTGCAGAACCATAATTCATCAGAGAAAAGTACAAATAAACAGAGTTGGACTAAACTATAATATATTCATAAGATTACATTCCTAAACTACATAATATTCATATATAAAATAGTCAAGATATAATAAAGTTTGCAAGGTTTTCTATATTCTTTACAAAAAATAAAAGCTAAATAGAGCGAATGCACATCAACAAATCCCTTTAAAATCGTCGTCAACAGTTACAATTTCATTAATTTGTTTTATCTTTTTACTTTGCGTTTACCTAGCTTATCGTTTTTGGTTGTTGGGTTTGCTATCATATCATTATTATTCACTTTACCTTTATCTCTACACAATGTCGGTTTCCCTAATTAAACTATAAGTGTCAGTCTTGGAATATACCACAGGTATGTCTTGCCAAAGCCTTTCTCAGATTTTCTCTTGATATTCCTCTCCTATTCCTTTACAGGAACTTGCAACTCAGCGGTTATTTGTGTTGGGGAGTACAATTTTAATGTTAAACACATACTTAACCTATTGTCTTCAAGCACTTGTCTCGACTCAACGGTTCCAGTCTTTGCTCTAATTATTATCTTTTAGTATTTTTGAGAAACGCATTTTGATATAATAAGACATAAAAAATTAGTCCAAATTCTAAAGACAAAAAACATACACAAAAGGGACTTAAGAATAATAACAAACCGTCACTGGAATAAAAGAGCACAAATTGTAATAGATAACGAACCCAGTTCAAAAATTGAAATCAGGAGAGGAGTTAGACAAAGATGTATTATGTCTCCACTGCTATTTAACGTATATGGTGAAACCATTTTTGATGAAGCAATACCTACTATATGAAAGTAAAGGAATGATGATTAACGGAAGAACTATTGACAACATAATAAATGCAGATGACACCGTGAATATGCAAGCTCTGCTGAACAACCCCACCTACTACTAAACAAGACGAGCAGTTTCTGTAAAAACTATGGACTAAAAATGAATATAAAAAAGAATAAATATATGATGATAACAAAGAAAACAAATATACAAACATACATTTCGGAAATGTAGGTAAATCTGACAATTAACCTTTAGAGCACCAAGCTATTTTTGCGATGTTTACCAAGCGGGGTCCCTAAAGGCCCTAAAGTTTACATGAAAAACTGAAGATTCCACTAAAAATAAACATGTGCGTTTTAAAGTTTTGCTATTATTTATTTTATTTATGGATCTAACATTTTACAATTGTTTTTTTTTGCTTTGCGATGATTACAAAAAAATGAACTAGCTTTTTGTCCTTAAAAATAGACAAAACGTTTAGTTCCTCTTGCGTAATCTTTATTGTCTAATTAATGTAACTGTACTAATATCCATCGACTAATTGACAATGATTAATGGGATTTTAAAATATCTTATCTTTAAACGGATTCTGCAATTTCTTATAGGTACATATAGAATACTATATTATACCAAATATCGGCCTTTTGTTGCGAAACCTGACGGATTTCCGTTTCGACTATACTATAACTCGACTCGAGTCATAAATATCGAGACAAAGTGTCAATGAAACCAGATGGGACTATTACTGCAAATTCTTAAGTGGAAGTTCTAAATCGGACGCCAAGCGGGGTCCCAAAGAGACCCCAGCTCATATTTTATTGAATAAATAAATATAAAACCAATATTTTTGTAAAGTGTTATACATATAATTAAAGTTGTTCTGAAGCTATTTCCTTGTGGCATTTTTATGATTAATTATTTATATGGGAAATAAGCCACAATTAAAATGAAAAAAATAATTTTATTAACGTTTCAACGCCCAAATCGGGTGCCGTTGTCAAAATACAAAATATTACTATTTGGGCGTCGAAACGTTAATAAAATTATTTTTTTCATTTTAATTGTGGCTTATTTCCCATATAAATAATTAATCATATAATTAAAATTTAACACATTACGTGCCACGTCGCTCATAGGCTCATATATGAGAGACACAGATGTTTTGCCAGGGCCACGTCGCTCATTTTTGATATACACGTATGATTAACATTCATGGCCGTGGATATCAGTGGCCCCTGAGAGTAGTATCCCGATTAAAGCTTGGCACGCAATGTGTTAAAAAGGTTAAAATGACACATATTAAAAAAATACATCCTCAAAAACAAATTGTGTAAAAAGTTATTTAGAAAAAACAATTGCTGGGACCCCGCTTGGTGTTGTAAAGGTTAAAATAAGTTATTAAATTGTTTAGCAAAACTTTTTTAAAGATATTTAACTTTCTTGCAAAAACACCAAACAGAAATATTCCTAAACAGCAGCTTGTGTTTCATTATTATTAATGATTACAAATAAAAGTATGTATTATTACATTTTTTTGTACATAAAAATAAAACAATTTCTTGGAAAAATTAGCAATCGTGGATAAAAATAATAATACACCTGGCCTTTAATCTGAATAAATAACTCTAGATAAACTCACATTATTCGGTATAGTGTACATTAGAACGATTCTGTCAAATAAATAAATCAACGCCTCACATATCGCATGTAACATCTCTCATTATTATTTGATGCTAGCAAGTTTTCGTTATTACTTTTGAATGAATAAAATACAGCCGACTGTCTTTAATTTATGAAAGTTGCTCAAAAAAGATAACATTGTCGAAATGGAATAGTAAATAGAGTACAGTGGCGTTGCCATATTTTAAATATTTTGCAGATTCGCGAACACTTTTCATGGATCCTGCTTTGGAATTTATGAAAAGGAGGTTACTGAAGAGTCCCTACGTTAGGGTATCGTCACATATGGTCTAGGTGTAGGTGGCAGCTTTAACGTAGTTTTTGCTCATTTTGATGGTTTTTTTCATTATTTTGAATAATTAAGCTTTATCAAAAGGTTTCCTCTGCATTTCGCAGATTTTCTATGTTGCCCAGAACACTTTGCCAATTTTATGGAGATGACATTAAGCGGGCAATATCGCATGACAAGACTTTTTAAAATTTGCTATTTCGTTTTTTTTTGTAACGAGAAGAATGTTGCAATAACCTTGTTGCTTTCTTTTAGCCTCATAATATTTTCCCAGAGGCTGCATTAATTTTCTTCTCACTTTCAAACATCGTCTAAGGTGCGGTTTGTTGGGATACCATAGAATAGTAGAGCACAGGACAGACAGAAGGAGCAGTAACTCCTTCTTAAGCATGACTATTAACAATCTCAGTTCCAGCAATTCCTCTAGTCCTGACACCTATAACAAACATCGGTATTTTATTTTGCTTGGCCAGTTGGTTAAGGTACTATTTGGCTTCCAAACTGTTACGGACTCACAATATGTATACTTTAGTGTTTGGTGTAGTTTAGCTGTTATAGACAATAAATATTTTGGAAGAATTGAGACGTTTTTCAGGCACTTTCAAGAAGAAAAATCTATTGCTCAAGCTCATAGTTATTCCACTAGAAAAATTCTACAGCTATTTCGTCATAGAGGTAACACCTGAAACAAAAGCACATAATGCACCACGTGAAGACGCCACGGTTGCTGAACAGAAAAATTTCTCATGGAACAAAAAAAAGTCTCGATGCAACCAAATATCTGACATGCTTCTTTATTCGCGTCTATGAAACTGGGATACTGTATAAGCAGACTGGTTCACAACCACATATACACCATTGTTCAAGAAACATAAGGCAAGAAAATATGATGAACACAGAACAATATTATTAATGAGTAAGGCAGTAAAAATTTTCATGAGGATCATCTTTAACCGTATTTACAACAAAAATGCGATGAGTATCTCATGCCTGGTTGCGCCAACAGATCTTAAGCTTAAGACGTGCTTTAAGCTCAGCTTATGAAACATACGCGTTACACCATTGAGTATTAGATCAATTTTCAGCTTGTCACAATGGATTGCCACGTGGATTGGATCGATAAAAATCGAAAATTATGGTGCAAAGTAAGTTAGACTTACAGCGGTCCTATCTATAAGCGGAGCTGAGCTAAGCTGAAGCTTAAGATTTGTTGGTGCAACCAGGCATAAGTCGATCATAATATAGTTTTAGAAATGGTACGGAAACAAGAGATGGATAACACTATATTGCTACATAGAAGGTAATATTATATTGGTAAACATTGAACGAGAAGTACGTCAAGGGTATGTTTTGTCTCCAATTATTGTTAATGTATCATCATCCAACCTTCCGCGTTCAAAATTGAACAGAGGCCATCCTAAATGTCTTTGAGTTCTATCGGTCTTCAGCTTCCTGCAGCCAATTCTCAGCGACAGTTGTGACGTCTGGGTCCATTCTTCTGTGGGTCACTCTGAGTTTTTTTGCTGGAGCCTGGGTTAACGAAAGTGTTTCGACGTCGTAAGTCAGAACCGGAAGCATACATTGGTCGAACGTCTTCTTTTTTAAATAATTTGGCATGCTGCGCTCGAATATGTCAGACAGAACTCCTCCATATGCGGCCGTGCCAAGATACAGGTGGGTGGCAGTTTGGACATTGAATTTAAGGCGAAAAGCAATGTTTATATCTCAAATAATCATACTTTTCTGTTTTCTGGCAGCAGTAAAATGTATTTTCAATTAAATAAATTACATACATTCTTCTTTTTGTATAATTAAAAAAAATTTGGACACCCTGTATAAATAATTATGTTAATGTTTATATTAGTGAATAGGGAACTTAATAATCTGTCAAATGAGCTAGCACACGATCCCTATTCTTATTAAAAAAATCATAGGTTACGTCATCATGCCTAGATGGATGAAGTCACTAGTATATATAATATGCCAAGAAATCATAATTTGAAAATAAAAATCGACCTTATTCGGGATTTTTTCTTAAAGTCGCCGGTTTACGAAATAGCGAATTTATTCCATTTGGCTTTGCCAAACCGTATGTATATTGGTATGAGAAATAAAAAACTGCACCAAGGCTGCAATTGGAAAAAATGCAAAAAATGCGCTAAGCAGTTGGCTACTGACGTCTTGTCGGTTAGTTTGGTCGGGACGTGTGTAGAGCTAACTCTATTGACCCTAACAAGAACGGTCGGTGAGTTCTGCCGTGTCAGGTGGTCAGGCCGGGATGCGAATTTACAAAACCTATACCTTTTCAGTCACGGCAGCGACTGAATTCGAGTAGGGTTTGTATGCAGAATATTAGTTACATATCCTATGCTATTTCGGTCCAGAAATTAAGTGTATTGGTGTAGGATTTGCAAACGATATTTTTGGTTATTATTGAGCAAATGTCTATACTGTTTCAGTCATGTAAGTAAAACTAATCAAATATTTACTAAGTGGATTTATTATTATATGTATATCATAAAGACAATGACGTCGACTTTGCAAAGTAACAAGACACTTACTCAACACACACTACACATTACACCTGACTTAGTGATAAGTTATACAATTACGTGTCTAAAGGTTTAAGTTCTAAACCAATGCCAGAATCAGAGAAAAAAAAATATGTATATCATAAAATTTAGATGTGTTTTGAAAATTATAATGAATAATGCATATTTGGATAATATTAAAAATTAAAAACAAATGAATAATTACTAATGTAAGAATATATACAGTATGTCCCTGTAAGTTGGAACCATATGGAAAAATTTTTTATTATTGATTTCACGCAAAAAAGATATTCTTCATAAAAAGTTCTGAATGGTCTAAAACCGAAGATGCAATCATCTGGTATTAAGTTTTATTAATAGTATATGAGAGATGTCAAAAAATATGAATTTCTGTTAAGAGTATAGTAGGTATCTTTACACAGAGGGGCTAAATTTAGGAATAAATTCATTTTCTCTAAAATGGACGATTTGGGAGAAAAATCCCGAAATAGGTCGATTTTTATTTTTAAATTACAATTTTTTGGCATATATTTCATACTAGTGACGTCATCCATCTATGCGTGATGACGTAATCGATGATTTTGTTAAATGGGAATAGGGGTCATGTGGCACCTCATTTGAAAGGGTGTTCAATTCTATTATCAGTAATATAAACAATATCATTATTTATACAGGGTGACCAAAAAAATTATTTTTTAATTAAATTAATTGACGCAAAAAGAAGAATGTATGTAATTTATTTAACTCAAAATACATTTTATTGCTATCAATAAATAGAAAAAATGTTTATATCACAAATAAACATTTGTTCTTGCTTAAATTAAATCACAAACAGCCTCCCACGTACATACCTCTTGGCAGTTTGAACATTTAATTTAAGCCAAAAACCAATGTTTATTTGCCAAATAAACAGTTTTTTCTATTTTCTGACAGCGATAGAAAGTATTTTGATTTAAATAAATTGCATACATTCTTCTTTTTTCGTCAATTAATATAATTCAAAAATTATTTTTTTGGCCACCCTGTATAAATAATGATATTTGTGTTTATATTACTGAATAGAGAATTGAACACCCTTTCAAATGAGGTGCCACACGACCCATATTCCCATTTAAAAAAATCATCGATTACGTCATCACGCTCAGATGGACGACGTCACTATTATGAAATATATGCCAAAAAATTATAATTTAAAAATAAAAATCGACCTGTTTCGGTATTTTTCTCCCAAGTCGTCCGTTTTAGAGACAATGAATTTATTCCATAATTTAGCCCCTCTCTGTATAAAGATACGTTACTCTTAAAAGAAATTCATATTTTTTGACATCTCTCATATACTATTAATAAAACTTAATATCAGACGATTGCATCTTCGGTTTTAGACCATGCAGAACTTTTTATGAAGAATATCTTTTTTTCGTAAAGTCAATAATAAAAAAGTTTTCCATATGGTTCCAATTTACAGGGACATACTGTATATATTCGTACATTAGTAATTATTCATTTGTTTTTAATTTTTAATATTATCCAAATATGTATTATTCATTTCAATTTTGAAAACATATCTAAATTTTATGATATAATAATAAATCCACTTGACTGAAACAGTATAGGCATTTGCTAAATAATAACCAAAAATTTCGTTTGCAAATCCTACACCAATACACTTAATTTCTGGACCGAAATAGCATAGGATATGTAACTAATATTCTGCATACAAACCCTACTCGAATTCAGTCGATTTTTTAACTGAAATGGTATAGGTTTTGTAAATTGTCGGCCGGGATGTGTGTAGGCGCTTTGCTTAATTTTCCCAGATTAGTATTAATTAAGATTATAAATAAAGATTAGTTATTTAGTGGATTTTATTAAAATATACTTTTGTATGGTATTTTTAATTATTAAATTATAAATTACAATAAAATCAACTGTTTCATATGTCATTCAACCTCGGGATCGCAATAAAAAACGTTAACATAAATAAGTATACCGAGTGCCTTGAAGTTAAAATCTGCGGAGCACAAATGGATCGCAACATTTTAAAGTAATTATTGGATATTATTGTTTTAAGGTCACGATCTACCATTAAAGTACAAGACATTAAAGTATTGCTGCGAGGTACGTCGGCAAATATGAAGAATCTTAGTTGTTTGATACTAAAAGTTGGCTGCGGAGCCATAATTAAAATGTCGAAAAATCTGAAAAACTTGACAACTGTATAATTTTCTGTAACTGACAAGTGTTTGTATATACAATTTAAATATACTGTACAAGTATACCAAGGTATTGTTTATAAATTTAGTGTATTCTAAATTTTTCTTGAAATCTAGAACATTTGTTACTACATTCATTTGTTTGGCAGGAATCTATTTTCCTTTGTATGGTTGGTTTTATTTATTAAAAACATAGAAGACGTACAAGCCAACCATAAAGACATGAAATTACAAAAAGTATTTAAATGACTTGAAGCCTTAAAATGATTAAACTATAGTAAATACAGTAGAACCCCGCAAATCCGAACCCCGCAAATCCGAACTTTCGGCAAATCCGAACCAACGGAAAGTGAAAAAATTTTAAAAATTCAAAATAAAAATTTAAAAACATGTTTATTATGTGAGAAAATAATTACGTAAGATGCTACAGTAATAAACACTGCAACACTAATGGGTGAATAAAAGTGTCGAGTTAGACTAAACACAATCAATAAAGGAATGTGCATAATACACATTTCCTATGGTATACTATGCACGAAAACATTGAAAAAGATAAGAAACATAAGAAACATAGTGTAATCAATATCCAGATTACAAATTAAACGAATCATTTACATGGTCGAATTCCCATGTCCCGTGACGAAACAAAACTACTGGCGTTAGCGATTTAATATTTCAGTAATCTAAATATTTTTCAGCTTTAGAATATTGGAGGCATAAACGTGCGGATAAAGTTTCATAAAGGGATCGGTGGCAGTCCAAATCTTTTAAAAATCGTCTTCGTTAGCTTCTTAGGCTAACTTTCGGATAATCCGAACTTTTCGGAATCCGAACAGGCTGTCCCCCCAATTAGTTCGGATTTGCGGGGTTCTACTGTACTCCTTTAGTGGTTTTTCTAATGCCGGAATTACAAACTAACACAGCCGATACCAGTGGAAAGAGACATACGAGTACGTGAAGGAGACTCATTGAGCCCGCTGCTGTTTAACCTCATCATGGATGAAATTATTCATAAAGTCAAAAACCTGAGTATAAGGTACATAATGGGATGCCCTTTAGATACTTTTATATAAATTTAATATAACAGCAAGAAAGTTCAACGTGATAATCTCACCAAATAAAACAAAAAGTATGGTATAATCTCTAAAGATCCAATAAGGTTCAAGCTGGACGTGGACAGCGAAATAATCCAGCAAGACAGAAGTACCAGCTACCTGGTAGTACTAATGCACAGTTATGGAGATACAGAAATAGAAACAGAAATATGCTTTATTGTCATGAAAAATTTAACAATTTTATAGACAAAGCTTACAAGAATCATAAATAAAAACAATAACAAATACAATTTACTAAAATTATACAAATCGTCAATATAAATAAAACATAATCAAGTCAAATAAAAATCAGTAACAATCTATTGCAAAATTTAAAAAAAATTGCAAATTGCGTAATCTACCTTAAGAAATTTAATAAGTGATTTAATAAGTTATGCTGCTGCATATGACACTCAAATATAGATTAAGATTCTACTTATACATAAGAATACTGTAATTTCTTAGTTATTGGTTAAGAAACTCTGCTATTGAATAATATGGTCTTTCAGATAAATAGGCTTTTGTCATTTTACGGAACTTGGGGAAAGATGTTGCAGATTTAAGTTGTAGAGGGAGATGGTTGTATAGTTTTTTTGCAGAATATAATATAGATTTCTTTACTAACTCACTGGACGGGATCGGTAAATATATGTCAAAAGTAGAATTTCTGGTGGAATAGTCATGTCTAGGTCTTTCTGGAAAGACATGTAGATGTTTACGAATTAAGCAAACAGTTTCTAAAATATATAAAGAAGGTAATGTTAGAATTCTGTGATCTTTAAAGTAGCTTCTGCAATGTGTTGTTCTTCTGAGGCCAAACAGATATCTGATTGCTCTTTTTTGCAATTTAAAAATAACATCGGATTGGGCAGCTGTACCAAAACCCCAAAAAGGCAGACCATATCGAAGATGGGACTCGAACAATGAAAAGTATGTTATTTTGGAAGAGGCTAAATCCATTTCCTTCGAGACAGATCTTATTGCAAAGCAAGCTGAGGATAGTTTCTTGCTTAACACATCGATATGAAGGGACCATTTAAGGTTGCTATCTAAAAAAATACCAAGAAACTTTACAGAATCAACGATACTGATCTGGCTGTTATGAAGAGGTAAGGGTTGAAGAGTTCCTTTATAGGGTAATGCGACTGTTTTATCTACGTTAAAAGAGAGTAAATTAGAATCTGACCAGGATTTTATTGTGAGTAGATCAGAAGTTATAGTAGCATGAAGAGTTGCGATATTTGAGTTGCTCCAAGTGATACTGGTATCGTCAGCAAAAAGAAAAACTTTTCCATCGATTTTTAAACTAGTGATGTCATTAATAAAGATAAGGAAAAGTAAAGGACCCAATACTGAACCTTGTGGTACCCCACATACAACATTGCTGAGACTAGAGTCTGTATCATTTGCTCTAACCAGTTGTTTCCTATTTTCCAAGTAAGATTGAAACCAGTTCAAAGAAATACCTCGAATTCCATAGAAATCTAGTTTTTTATCAAAATGTCGTGATTTACACAATCAAAAGCTTTGGCATAATCACAAAAAACAGTGGAAGTGTGGAGATTATTGTTTAATGCTTGATAAACCTCATGTAGTACAGAAAACATGGCATCGGTGGTACATTTATTATTTAAAAAGCCGAACTGATTTTGTGATAAAATCTTGTTATCAACGAGAAAGGACATAAGTCGGGCTTTTATGAGTCTTTCAATAATTTTGGAGAGTACCGGTAGTAATGCAATAGGTCTATAATTGCAGGCAATAGATTTTTCACCATCCTTATGAAGAGGAATAATGATGGCCGTCTTTAGGCACTCTGGAAATTTACCTTTCTCAAAAGAATCATTTATTAGAGAGATGAGGACTCCCAACACATTGTCTGGGAGATTTGAGAAAATTTTTATGGATAGTCCATCGGTACTACAGGAAGATTTGCTTTTGATACTCTTGATTGTTTGGATCAGTTCAGATTTACCAATATATAAAGAATGAATTCGAAACCTTTCTTGAATTAGGGAGATAGGAAATGGGATCTTGTTGTGACACAATAGTTGATGTTATATTTTTACTCACATTAACAAAGTATTCATTTAGATTTTCTGGGTCTGGAAGGGAAAATGTTTGAGCTGTGTGAGTTTTACTTCGAAGATCGTTTATTATGGACCAAGTTTCTTTTGCAACACTTTTGGAGCTTCTGAGACGATTTTGATAATACAATTTTTTAGCCGATTTTATAAGTTTTAAATAGATTGCCCTGTACTTGGTGATATATTCGCGGAAGTTGCCCAACAAATAAACAAAGTCAAGAGAATAGCAGGATGTCTTAAACACACTATCTGGCGCAACACACATCTACGGACAAAAACGAAGGCCAAGATTTATAGGACAGTAGTTAGGCCAATTATGACTTACACTGCGGAAACAAGACCTGACACCACAAGGACAAAAAGACCGATGGAAACGTGTGAAATGAAAATAGTCCGAGATATTACAGGAAAATCATCACAGGACAGACAACGTAGCACAGACCTCAGGCAATGCTGTAATATAGAGAACATAAATGACTGAACACTGAAAAGAAAAAAATAATGGTATAGCCATATAAGCAGAATGGGAGAAGGAAGACTGGTAAAGATAGCACTAAACAGATCACCATAAACGGCCGAAGGAGTATACGAAGGCCAAGGAAGAGATGGAGTGACAACCTGGATATCTGACGAGGAGGCATCCGAAGATGGACGAGCCTATTAAGGAAGCACGAAGAAGGAATTACTGTGGCGACTAAAATTAATAATTATTTTTAAGTCAACCAAGATGCCTTTTTAAGAACTTCTTACTATCTGCGATGTAAACGAACTATAGGGTTGCGCTTTGACAGACGCCTAGCTGATAGAGAATGTATGAAAACAAACCATGTCTTACCTGTAGCATGTGAAACATCGTTTTAAGTGAAACAATAATTATGTTCCATGGATTTTTAAATGGTTTAATAAATCGAAAATAAAGATATTAAATAAACACAGTTTAAGATATAATTTCGATACAGAGACCACCGCCATTCGCTTATGCACATTTCATCCTTTTTGGAATCCTCAGAGTCAGAGCGATCTGTGGTGTACTCTCTACCAGTTGATGGTTTCTGTATCGAAATTAAATCTTAAACTATTTTTCTTTACTTTCGTTGGCTCACAAAATTGAGTACCTACTAGGAAACAAATTCGTTGGAGTTTTTGCCTACAATATATTATATAGTCGGAAAAATGAAAGAATACCCATGAACAAACACATAAAACACGCTGTATTTTCCTGTCACCGTGTCACAAAGAAAATTGTCCAGTGCAAGTACATGTAACAATAATTATTACATGTACTTGCGCTGGCCAATTTTTTGTGTGACACCGTGACAGGAAAATACAGCGTGTTTTATATGTTCGTTTATGGGTATTCTTTCATTTTTCCTACTGTATTAACTTGTTATGGAATGCAAATTTTAGATTCCTCGCGTCTATTCATTTATCGTCTGTTTACTTTCCAAATTTCAGAAAGCACGGATTTATGCTGTGACCACAATTTATTTCAAACGCAAGAAATTTTTATCTCCAGATCTTTGGATTTTGTTTGTTTTTAAAGATATTAAAGTTCGTCTTGTGGATATTTTTAAATATGCAGATGACACAGCAGGAGCTTCTTTTAGCAAAAGGCTAGACGTTGTTGAATGCTGTGTTAAATTTCCGCCTTTTATTACCTCTTCATTCATTTTTCTTTTATGTCTCCTTTAGGAAGGCATTGAGACGAAACAACACCTACATATCTTTAGATTCTCTATTCCAGCTGCAGCTACACTAGAAATTTTAATGAAGACCTGTATTAGCGTATTAGTGAATTAAAATAAGTGATGTGTTCATTTGTTATACCACTCACTATTGATTTCCAAATTTTTGATTCACGGAACCCAACGACATTGTACCTACATTTTTATCTCGAGGAAAAAGGTGGGTGCATAACTATTGCTTCCAACGATAATAATTATTGATGCGGTGCTGGTGCTCAACAGTATTTTTTGTACCGCATTATGGTACCTGATTATGCCTTATCTAATATTGTTTATAAATATTATTTTATAACTATTTAACTAAATGGCAAATGTTCTGTTTCTCTACGTTCTCTAATTCGAATTTTTGCATACTTATTGCTTCCGAACCATAATTACTGCATTGCGATACAGAACGGTAATGCTGGCAGAACTTTTTAACATTATGGTACATTATTATGCCTTATCCACTGGCGAAGCGTCCATGTAACCACTGTTACCATTGGTAACAGTTAAAAATCTTGCAAATAAATATTTTATGACGATGAATAATTCTATTTACCAGTATTTTTACCAATAGAAATATATTATTATATTATCTGGTAATAGTACCTAACTCAGTAAATAACTCACTAAATAGCCAACTACTCGTAGACACGAAAATATTGGCGAGTTTATGTTACTCCGTTGCACTTTATTATACTCTGTTACCAGACTCATTTCTGGTGACAATGGTTATATACGCACGCTGGCGCTCGGGACCGGCTAGTGACTGAAAATTTTAAAGAAGCGACGGCATAAGCGCGCTGTGTATCAGTAGGGCTGTTACCAAATTTAATATTGGTGACAGTACCTATAAAAAGTGTGCGTGCAGTTAACCATAGATGAGTGTCGCTTCTTAATCGATCAACTACTTAAAAAGTAATTATCCTTGTATAATTTTGAAGAAAAAAATGAGATTATTAAAAATGAAAGACCTATTTTAAACAATTTAAAAAAGGAATCAACAAAAGTAGTTCGATATTTGAAATTTAGTTGGTACAGTGAAAATCCTTGGTTATATTATCGTTGCAAGAAAAATATACTGTATTGTTGGCCATGTCTTCTGGTTTCTACAGAAAAATGGGTGGACCAGGTTCACGATTTAAATGGTGTTAGATTTTTAAAAAGGAGACATGAAATTTCTCCGTTACCTACATGTAAGATGTATACCCAATTTGATTCAGTTTGGCAAAACAAAAATCAAAAGTTC
Organism: Diabrotica virgifera virgifera; assembly: GCF_917563875.1. Lineage (NCBI taxonomy): Eukaryota > Metazoa > Arthropoda > Insecta > Coleoptera > Chrysomelidae > Diabrotica > Diabrotica virgifera. Next base: position 113,847,120 of record NC_065449.1, read on the forward strand.
TCTTAACCAAGCTTTTAAAGCAAATATTGCTAAACATAATGAGTTTGTTCAAAAATAGATAGGTATATGGTATATCCTTAGCACACTTATAAGAGATACTGTATGTTTTTGGGCCAAACAAGAACTAGCATTTCGTGATCATTTTGAGTGCGACGACTCTGACAATTGCCAAAAAAGATCAAAAATTTTGTCAAAATTTTTTATTAAGTTTGACAATTTATAACTTTATTATTTTTGTGCTCCGACTTTCAAGATTCTTGCACCAGTTTGTAGGTACATGTATTCATATTGTTTGGTATTATTCCGGTAACAAAAATTTTTGCTTGCATGTCATTGTAAAGAGGTGAAAGGAAGCGTTGTATTTTCTCCTAATTTTAAAAAATTGTGTGGAAAAATGGAATAGCTGATTTTGTTTCATAGTCCTGTCATATTTCCCGGAGGCATCACCAACATTTTGTTTTCGGAATTATCCGAATATCTTTTTTCTTGTAAGAGCTGTACCATTTTTTGTAAATAAAAACACTGATTGACTCATACAATTGAGGTTGGATTGATAAGATTAGAATGGCCCGCATGCAGCCCAGATCTCAATCATATTGAGCATTTATGGGATGAATAAAAAGGACAACACATCTTTATTAGATGCTAAACAGATTGCGAGCAGTCGTTGCTGCAAGAGGTGGACATAACCGCTATTGAATTGTTTTGTTTTCTTATTAAATTTGTTTTGTTTTGTTAATTTTAGTGCGTTTGATATTTTTAATTAAATAAACTTTCAAAGTAGTGTTTTTAATTACAGCTCTTACAAGAAAAGAGATATTCAGATAATTCAAAAAACAAGACCTTAGTGATATCTCCAGGATAATACAAAAAGGGTATGAAACAAAATCAGCCCTCCAATTTTTCCACAGAATTTTTTAAAGTTAGGAGAAAAAACAACGCTTACATTCACTCCCGTATAATGTCATCTAAGCAAAAAAATTTTTGTTACCAGAATAATACCTTTTTCCACAGAATTTTTTAAAGTTAGGAGAAAAAACAACGCTTACATTCACTCCCGTATAATGTCATCTAAGCAAAAAATTTTTGTTACCAGAATAATACCAATTGACATCAATACATGTACCTACAAACTCGTGCAAGAATCTTGAAAATCGAAGTACAAATAATAAAGTTATAGATTGTCAAACTTAATCAAAAATTTTGGGTGGCGGAATTTTGTGCCGGTGAGTGTATATATACATTTAGCCATATCTTCATTTTTTTAAATAAGATTTTTTGCATCTGGTTTTGGTAACACTTCAGAAAAAGTCACGCGTCGCCACTGGCCTTATCTAATATTATTTACAATATTTGTAAGGCCATTTAAATAAATGCCAAAATGGCATTTCCTTACATTCTCTAATTCACATTTTTGCCGCACCATGTCGCCTCATTCGTTGCCATCGGGAATACATTATTACGCTCTTGTTCCACAGCCATCTGCATAATTGTAATTACCATTATTTATATCACTTTTCACAATCCAATACACAACAATAACATCTGTTTTGTCATTATCGTTGTCACTGTTGTTGTTAGTTTGTCATTGTTCCATAACCTCAAAGGACAAAAGAGACAAGTGCTCACTTCACACATTTGTAATCATTTCATAAGAACCGTAAAGGTACTAAGTGCCCTTGTAACCTTTGTTCTAGATTCCTGCAATTTAGTTGTACTTCCTTTCGTTGGATGGCGTTAGCTAGTTTAAAATTGTAGTTGGGACTTAGCCCGAATGTGCATATGAAACTCCTTCCTACTTTTCATTATGGAATACATTTAACTCATTTCGCCAAAAAAGTTACTTAATACTTGTCTGCGCTAGACCAAAGATATAATGACTAAAATAGAAAGCAAAAAAGCAAAAAACTTTGGTAAGATGTAAGCTGACCATGCCACTGTAAACAAAACCAAATTTGTGGTAATACCAAAACAAAATTATTTAACTTTACAAACGAATGAACGAAATTGTAGAGGATCCAATATAAGGTCGATTTGCAGTTGCACCGATCTGTTTAATGGATAAAAATTATTGGATATGTAATTTAGTATGTTAACAATTACAAAAAACAAGGGTTGCCCGATCTAATCTTGTTCTATAATTAGTTAATAATTAAAAGACGTCATTTTTTAGTGAATTTTAAAATAAAATTTTCGACCCGGGCAGATATTATATCAGCTTTTTTTGATCATTCTAAACAAATAAGGTTTTTGCATTGGCAAAGTTCATCGTTTTTGAGTTATAAACAATTTAAAACTGAAAAAAGAACGAAAGATGACAATTTTCAAGGATCAAAAGCATAAGTAAAAAATATCATTTTTATAAATTCAAGTTCAAACCATTTTCTATCAGGTCTCGATAAGAATTTTAGCCATGTTTTATTCTAAAACAAATTTTTTAATTGTTAATGAGGAAGGTTTCTTATGGGGAGACGGGCATTAACAACTAAAACACAATGTTTCAAAATTAATTAAGTCCAAGCGATCTATCAAGAACCGATAATAAGGTTTAAACTTGAATTTAGGTACTTCGTAATTTCAAAATTGATATTTTATACTTATGTTTTTGAGCCTTGAAAATCGTCATCTTTTGTTCTTTTTTCAGTTTTAAATTGTTTATAACTAGAAAACGATCAACTTTAGAGAAAAATTACAAAAGATCTTTTTTGTTTAGTATGATCAAAAAAATCTGAAATAATATCTGCTCGGGTCGAAAATTTTTTAATTTATTTAAAAAATGCCATTTTTTAATTATTAATTAATTATAGTTAGAACAAGATTAGATAGGGTAACCTTTGTTTTTGTAATTGTTAACATGCTAAATTACATATCCAATAATTTTTATCCATTAAACAGATCGGTGCAAATCGACATTATATTGTATCTTAGACTAAAATAAAAACAGAGAAACACTCGCTCAAACAGCGAATGAAATGAGAATAGAGAATTAAGGAGACTCTTCTAAAAAAATCAATGTTTGGTATTCATGTATTCTTTCAGCATTTCAAACGAAATAATACTATGTTATATAATAAAAATATTTATATAATTTGTTTTATTTCTGTATTCATTATCAAGGATATAAATATAAGGTTATTAGATTTTAATTTGATATAAATTATTATTAGTTATAAAAAAGAAGCAAACAGTGCTTCGAACTTCGAGTCATAAATATAAATTGTATAAAATGTTTCTATTTTTATTTATTAGAGCTATTACTTTCAATTTTTGCCCATTTTATAACCGTTTACAAATAATTGGGTAATTATATTTTCCTTAGAAATAAATTATTAAACGTGATTGGTAATAAAATTTAATTAAAATAATAAATAAAAGTTAAATAAATAAATAGTTCTAGACTCGAAGTAATTGCCTCAGACTTAGTGGAATATTCTATTATACAATAAATATTACTATTCATGGATTTGGTTATTGTGTAATTGGCAACTTCATATACAGATGTTTTTAAACACCACTAAAACAGGTTACCGACGAAAAGATTGACAGGGTATTAAGGAAAACAGAAGACACAGGAATATGTAAGGAAAGACATAAATAAGGAATTAAGGAAATAAGACACGAACCAAAATACCTTAAATAAAAGAAGTACTTAATCCAGAAAACCAAACAGTTTAACATAAACAAAATACTGAAGGTAAACGAGGAATCACAAAAGAAACTGAATGTCTCTGAAACTGACGAAGAGGTCATGGAAGTAATTAAAACGGAAAATCAGAGAGAATAACATTATACTAAAGAGTTTAGAAACTGATAAAAATGATAATAAGACACTGAAATAGGCAATGAACAACTTTTTAGAACAAAAACTAAACTTATAGATTCGAGTAAAACCGGTAAGACTATATAGTTTTTATAATCATTTTTTCCTATACCTAACCTTCCATGTCTAGAAGCACATGGTGAGTTTTAAATCAGATAATTTAACTAGTAGTCATCACTATTAATTTTATTTTATTCCTTTGCCATTTGCTACATTTTACGGTTATTTGGCAAAGGTACACTTTGGTTTCTACTTCTTTATGTTTGATATATATTTTATCTTCTAGTTTTTGTAAAGAAATAAAACCTTTCCTTCTTCGGGAACCTAAGCCTTCATCACCGGTGATGCCACTTATAAGGCCAAGACAACAGGATGCATCCAGACAGCAACAACCACCAACTGTAGCAACACTAACATCTTTCGCTGCATTGACCTGAGTACGTCCATCTACCCCAGGTCAACAGAAGTCAACAGCTGTACCATTCGACATCAAGAAGTCACCATCGAACCAATACCAAAAACCATAAGTATAATCCAAGAATTGTTAGTTTTTGGCAAGAATTTGAATATATTTGTTAATGCATTTACTAAGTCACATTTGTATTATATCTTTATTGAACAATAATAGTCCAAGTAATGAAGCTTAAAATAGAACAAAACCTCGCAATTTTTACAGAATGGATTGATTTGCATGAAAATTTGAGAATAAGTAGTGGATAGTCCAAGGATCAAAATCTATATGATGCTGAAAGGCGCTTTTACCATGGGGGTGGTTGCCACCCCATGTCGGGGGTGGAAATTTTTTATTATAGTTTTACCGCAAAAATTGGTAAAAACATTAATTCTAAGCAAAAAACGTTCAATACATTTTTTTGATAAAATGAATAGTTTTAGATTTATCCGCTATCTAAAATGTTAGTTTTATATCGAAAGAATCAATGTTTTTAATCAGTTTTCTGCTAATAACTCAAAAAGTTTTCGGTTTATCAAAACAACTTTGCTTAACGAAAATTTACCTTTTGAAAAAATAAACAAAACCTTTTTTTCTAATTTACTTTACGACCAATAGTAATCGAGCTATACTTTATTGTATGGTAGCTCTTCTTCGTCAAATGCTAAATATTGTAGTTTCAAAGTCAAAAGACGGGAAAACTAAGCATTTTTCGAGGAGAACTTGTTTAAACTAATTTAAATTATTTAAAAATATCTATCACTAGAAATAAAAAAAAACTATCTCAAAAATTAAGTGACTTATAATGAAAAGAATGTCAGTCCCTATTTTTTTCAGCGAAAAAGTGATCCGACACAACTGCCTAATCACCACACTAATTAGAATTAGTCATTGAGCTTATTTGGTCTTCTTTACTTATATATTATTAATAGGTTCTAGAAGTTTGACCGGCTTAGGATGATTAGTTAAAAAAATGGAGTTAAAAGCAAATAACGAATTTTTGTAGTTTGGTAAAAAATGCCTTTTTCTTCAGAATAAAAAGATTAGCATTAGAGGTACGTTAAAGTGTTTTAACAAAAAATTGTAGCTTATTTATTTTTCATAAAGTTAGGTGGCAAAAATTTTTTCTACGGCAAAAACTGAGTGAGCTATTGACAATTAAAACTTGTAATAACATGCAAAAACCACTTTTACCAACCCTTTCAAAGTCAGCTCTTTTTGCGACTGAGGCCTTTAAAAGGATTTTATATTAATAGTCTTATAGACCTTGTAAAAACCTACAAAATTCTTTTTTAACGAACTTTCTAAGATAAAAAATAAAAAAGGTACGATTAAAAAATCAATAAATTTTTTTGAAAAAAAAAGGGAGAAATACAATTGGAAGCATAATAATGTAAGTTGGCGCTGTTTTTAGTCATTAGCCTTATTTGTTCTCTTCTATTTATGTATTATTAATAGATTCTAGAAGTTTTACTAGCTTAGAATGATTAGTTTTTAAAAAACTGGAGTTAAAAGCGAATAACAAATTTTTGTACTTTGGTAAAAAATGCCATTATCTTCAGAATAGAAAGATTAACATCAGAGATACGAAAAAATGTTTAAATATGAAATTGTAGGTTATTAATTTCCAAGAACTTGGTTTGAAAAAATTTTTCCTACGGCAAAAATTGAGTGAATCGTAAGTGAGTATAATATCGAAAAACATTGATTTTTTAGTTATAAAATTAACACTCTCGATAGCGAATAAATCGAAAACTGTGAATTTTATCAAAAAACTGTATAGAACATTTTTTGCTTAGAATGGATGTTTTTATCAACTTTTGCGGTCAAAATACAATAAAAAATTTCCACCCCCAAGATGGGGTGGCAACCACCCCCATGGTAAAAGCGTTTTTCTGCATTATATAGATTTTGATCCTTGGACTATCCACTACTTATTCTCAAATTTTCAAGCAAATCGATCCATTCTGTAAAAATTGCGAGGTAAAAAGCTTCGGTTCCTGGACTATAAACATGATTAGTTAAACTATTGTTTTGTTTGCTTCCATTCTGAATTTTCATAGTTCATATTTAAGATTAGGGCAAGACGAACACACACATTGGGAGACTGAGCGAGGCCAGGGTGAGCGATAACTATCTTGGATGATTTAAGTATTATTATTCGATATTATTTCGGTTATCTGGGGTAGTTTATCATTATCGTTTCAATGACTCTGTCTGTTTTTCAATGTGCCTCCAGTAAGTTGTCATTCCATCGTTTTCGTGGTCTTCCCACTGATCGTCTTCCTATTGGGGAACAGTCTCTCTCCGTCCTTACTACTCTATTTATTGTCATTCGGCTGATGCGGTCGTTCCAGTCTACTCTTCTGTTCTTCACTCAGTTATGTTGTCCACCTTGCACCTTCGTCGTATATCTGCATTTCTAACTCTATCCCATAGTGTCATCGATTATTATGATTTTAAAATTAAATTTTCCAGAGCATTTAAAAAAATGAAGAAAAATAATGAAGGACGATCCTACGTCAACATTATTTTTATGGATTCATTCATCGTCGAGGAACTTCTGACACAAATTTCCAAATATGTACAAGTTTTAAATATTTTAGCAATTATTATAATCATCAAAATATGCAGGTTAGTTCTATATTATTTAGAATTACTCACTTATCAGCAGCGACCATTATGGCTAATAATCGGTAAGTATGTACGTTTATTTAAAAAAATAACACAAGTTATGACGTATGATACAAATTTTAAAATATTCTAGTTATTGTTATAATCGCCAAAATATGTATGTTCGGTATATCTAGATACTTTCGAAGGCTTATAAATAACTATTGAACAATATTACTCATCTATGTTGCCGTTTGAGTTGAACTAATCCATAAATGCAAAAATTAGTTCACATACCACATACAGTGCGGTGGAATAAGTGTGCCCCCCTATTAACTTGTTTATTTTAAGAATATAAGCAAAACGCTCAGACAGGTCGATTTTTAAACTAACCATAGTATATTATAGCATCAACGTTTCGAACTTTACGCGATCCCTCTTCAGGTGACAGGCATAACTTTGATTTTTTTAAATGGGAAAGTACATCATGTGACACCTCATTTAAAAGCTCTTAAAATACTGATTTCAAAAATGTATAATACTTTAATCCTGTTTGAGAGCGTAGGTGCAAAATTTCGGTCGAACTCTTTTTAAACGCATTTATTTTTTTCGAATTCTGAGAAAACTAATAAGTATTTTTGAAAAATTTAAATGCAGAATCAAAGATTAGATTATTACCGAGGGCTGACAGTCCCTTAGAATAAACAAAAAGTTTCTTTTGAATGATATATTTGAAATTAAAAATCACACTAAATTTTCTCTTTTTTTCACCACTGTGACTTAGTAAAATAAACATTATAGAAGTTCTCAGGGACTTTGGACCATCGAGAATACTGTAATATTTCATTCTGCGTTTAAATTTTTCAAAAATATTTATTAGTTTTTTCAGGATTCGAAAAAAATGATTGCATTTACAAAGAATTCGACCGAAATTTTGCGCCTACGCTCTCAAACAGGATTAAAGTATTATACATTTTTGAAATCAGTATTTTAAGAGCTTTTAAATGAGGTGTCACATGATGTACTTTCCCATTTAAAAAAATCAAAGTTATGCCTGTCACCTGAAGAGGTATCGCGTAAAGTTCGAAACGTTGATGCTATAATATACTATGGTTAGTTTAAAAATCGACCTGTCCGATCGTTTTGCTTATACATATTCTTAAAATAAACAAGTTAATAGGGGGGGGGGGGCAACACTTATTCCACCGCACTGTATGTAGATACACATGATACAATAACTGAAGATATAACATGGAGTCGGTGGGCGGGGCCTACGTAGCTACGTCACTCTGTGAGTAGAACAGAATTAAATTCAGTGTTGTCGTATAGTAAACGGTGTTTATTTTTTTGTTTAAGGTAAAATTTACTTATAATTTGTTAAGTTAAACTATTATTAAAAATGAGGTGTGCCGTGTTTGGTTGTAATGTGGACAATCAATCACAAGGTTTCGATACGAATATCAAGTTTTTTAGTTTCCCAAAAGACAAAAAAGTGCGATGTGTGTGAAAACAATTATGTAAACGTAAACGTGCAGACAATTTTAACGTTAACTAACGCTCGTATCTGTTCAACACATTGTAACAGCGACGATTATGAACGCAATCTGAAACACGAGCTGCTTGGATATTCTCCTAAAAATTTTCGATGCCTTAAAAAAGAAGCTATTCCATCCGAAAATTTAGCCAAACCAAGAAAAGGCAAAGTGGATTCTGGTAGAGAGCAACTAACTATTTTTAATGGGAAATAAGCCACAATTTTACTAAAAAATGATTTTAATAACGTTTCGACATCCAAATCGGATGCCGTTGTCAAAATAAAAAAATATTAATGAATTAAACAAAAATGTTGGTGCTTAGTAAAAAATTCTTCTAATGTATTTAATCTGACTCATTTATATCGCTAATTCAGACATATATTATACATTTTAAAGGAGAAGACTTTAAAATGAAATTGCCAATTGTTAATTCGATTACATGAAATCAACCCCAACTCAAGAATATCCGTCACAGAAAAAATCATAGCATGAGATCTGTCTTTAAAAATACAACCACATGCAACGGTGACAGTAAAATTCTCGCGTTAGAGATTCCATAGTAAATCACGAGGGAAAACCAGGATAAACCCTCGTGATACTATCCCGACATCGTCAGTATTAGGTCTCACTTTAGTTTACTCTCAAAACTAATACCAGATTCTAATATAATACTTACGAGAATAATAGTAAGACCTAATACTTACGATGTCATGATAGTATTACGAGGTTTTTTCCTGGTTTTCCCTCGTTATTTACTACGGAATCTCTAACGCGAGAATTTTACTGTCATCGTTGCATGTGGTTGTCTTTTTAAAGACAGATCACATGCTATGATTTTTTTTGTGACGGATATTCTTGAGTTGGGGTTGATTTCATGTAATCGAATAAACAATTGTCAATATCAGTTTAAAGTCTTCTATTTTAAAATGTATAATATATGTCTAAATTGCCGATATAAATGAGTCATATTAAATAAATTATTAGAAGAATTTTTTACTAAGCAACAACATTTTTGTTTAATTCATTAATATTTTTTGTATTTTGAGAACGGCATCCGATTTGGACGTCGAAACGTCGATAAAATAATTTTTTTGTTAAGATTGTGGCTTATTTCCCATTAGAAATAGTTAAATACAAAAATGACACAAAAAATAGCTTCAGACGACAGAAGAGAGCAACGCTGTGTATTATACAGTATAATATATAATAAGACGTATCTTGCCTAATTATAAAAAATCATGGTTGTAATTCATTTCTATTATTAGATTATGTTCTCAATAATTATATTTAATCATACTAAACACAACAGCACTTCTCGAAAATTTCACAATTGATATTAAAAGCTACAATCCCAAAATCCTAATGGCAATGCGTTCGAAATGTAAAGGATCTACTCACAACGTGACGTCATGCGCGACCTGAACGAAATTAGGAACGCTGCGTGTCGTATCTTGGGTTATTGTATCATGGTACATTTGCTGCTCCACAGCAAAACGTTTTCGGAATCAACATTCCATCATCACTGCTATCACAGGTTTACATGCTTTAAGCCACCAAAATGTACGGGCAAAAACCCTTAAATTGATTTTAAACAGTTGGGGTTACATTATATTATCCGATTTTAAAGGATGTTAAAAATATTTCCAGCTTAACCCCTGGCTGGCATCACATGACATCAACCATATTGGTTGGGAAATTGTAGGTAGAACCTTACATGGCAGAGTTTAGGTGACAACTCAGTTGTCAAATCAATTTAAAGGTTTTTACCCGTACATTTTGGTGGCTTAAAGCATGTAAACCTGTGATAACACTGATGATGGAATATTGATTCCGAAAACGTTTTGTTGTGATACTGAACTTTTGTGAACTTTTTAGGGATTTTAAATATACTTTTTGAAAAGATAAGGTTTTTATTTTTTGTGATTTATGGTATACAGCCAGTACAGGAATTTTTCCTTGTGATAAAATTAAAATACATTAAATTTATTTATGTGTTGGAAGACAAGATGCCACAGGAAAATGCAGAAGAAGATCGCTCTCCCCTCTTATCTATCGTTTTCATATAGTTTTAAGGATTTGTACTTTTACTCCATTTTTAAAATGTGACAAACATACTCAAGTTTTAGTTTTTTTAACGTAAACCTAACTTCTTCTCATTTATTCTGAAAAGAGCATAAAGCAAGTCTCTCGCTTACTATCTTAATATTCTAGCCATGATAAGTCCGACACTGCACAAAACTGGTTTCATTGCGTTACAGAATACCCAGACCTGTTCAATCCTTGCAGGAACCTTGCATAATAATGTGACGAATTTCTAACTGAGGCCGGCCCTGCCCCTAGTAGTCAACAAACAACAGCGACACGTCATCGACGAGTAATGTCTCCGCTAATCCAGAAGTTTCCCCGATGATAGGCGTGGACCCGCCTCAGGCCTTCCTGACTGTTCTCGAAGCAGAGCCGTATCTATATAAGCGGATGATTTTTAAGCAGCAGGCAGTCAGTTAATATATTCGACACGATATATTGTTTTATTGTTTGATCGGGTTGCTGAAATGTATGTATTTGTAAAGTAGATAAGTCGTATTTGTAAATAAATTAAATGTTAGAAAGTGTAAAATAAATTAGATATTGTTGTTAAATAAGTGTTAATTGTAAGTGTTATAAATAAACAATTTCAAGTAAGTCTTTTATTTATTTAATAATAATTAAAAGTCAATTCGCGTAATATTTCCTAAAAAAACGTAACAAAATGGTGCAGAAGTGAGGATACTTGAAATACATAAATTTAACGTAAATTTTCGGTTTAAATAGAGTGTGGAACTTTTAAAAATAAATAAAATATAAATCGTAATAAATAAAGTGTGTGACAATGTCTTCACAACATAAGAAAATCACTGAATTGATCGTTAAGGAGCTCCGCAACCAGTTAGAAGAGAGAGACATGGACACTACTGGGAAAAAGGCTGATCTAGTCGAACGTCTAAAGAACGCTCTTCAAGAAGAGGGTCAAGATCCAGAAACCTATTTGTTTGAAGACAAGCATGCTGCTGTGATCTCGTCGATTTCGAAAGTTTCCTCCGATGTTTCTAAAGTTTCGACAGACATTACATCGCTAGAGAACAAAGTTTCAACAGAGATCACATCGTTAGAGAAAAAGGTTTCTAGTGAAATTTCCCAAGTTTCCTCGGATGTTTCGAAAGTTTCCTCCGATGTTTCTAAAGTTTCGACAGACATTATATCGTTAGAAAAGAAAGTTTCTAGTGAAATTTCGAAAGTTTCGGGTGATATTTCATCCCTTGAAAGCAAGATGACTAACGAGATCTCTAAAGTCACGTCGGATTTTGACGACAAGATATCGTCCATAAAATCTACTTTTGAAGAAAAGATCAAGGAATTAGAAAAGAAAATGGAGGAAACGGAAAAAGCAGACAAAGGGATGGAACCCATCTTAACAGACATTAAAGATGATGAAACCAAATACAAATTGGAGCCACGGTCGATAGTTGAAGGGAGTGTAGGTCATGCTCGTGTTAAGGTGCCAAATTTCGACGGAAAGTCATCATGGAACAACTACATGAAACAGTTCGAATCTGCGGCCAGAGCGAACGGATGGTCCGAAAAAGAAAAAGCTGTAAACCTCACTATTGCTCTTCGAGGCGACGCTTTGGATATCCTCCAGACCATAGCCGTAGAGGAGACAGATGACTTCGAGCAGCTTAAAAAGAGACTGAATATGCGATACGGACACGAACATTTAGAGCATGTCTATCAGTCGCAGTTTAAAAATCGAAGACAAAAGAAAGATGAAGGTCTTCAAGAATACGAGGTCGATATTGCCAGGTTGGTACGATATGCATATCCAACAGCTCCCGAAGACATGATGGAAAAGTTGGCTGTTCAAACATTCATTGATGGCCTTCGTGATCATGAAATGCAAAGAACACTGCGATTAGCTCGTCACAAGACGCTGGTTGATGTCTTGTCTGCCGCCCTCGAATACGAATCAGCTACCCAGGCCTCTGGCGGGTACAGTAAAGTTAGGACCGTGAAAGAGGAAGAGGATGAAGACAAACTTGACCAGCTGGTAAATATGGTGAAAGGATTTACATCGGAGAAAACGAAGACCATGAATTGCTGCAATTGTGGGGAAAAGGGGTACGCACGGAGTTTAAGGAAGAACGCAAATCAAGAAACTCACCAGCAGGAAATAAGAGAGCGCACAGACCTTAGGGGGGCAGCCTCGACTCAGAACTACTCTAAAGACCATCTCATACTAATAGCTTCTTTGAAATGACCATATCTATGAATCTACCATAGATGGAGAAATAAATGGTAAAAAGTATACATTGTTGGTGGATACCGAAGCGACCAGGACCATTATACGACCGTCAGTTATAAACAGCCGTAAGAAACTCTTACCAACGAAGTTGCGACTGCGGACTGCCACAGGTGAAAATGCCAACACCCACGAAGAAATCCAGATACAATTAGGGATTGGAGCAGAAAAGTTCGTCCATACTGTCATAGTTGCAGACATCGAAGAAGATGTTATATTAGGAATGGACGTAATGAATTTGCATGGATTTCAATTGGATTTTAAGAATAGGGTAATAAAAGTTGGCAACGAGGAGGTATCTCTTCATCCACATGATGACAGAACTGTGCTAGCAGCCATTAAAGAAGATACAGTTGTGCCTGCGAGGAGTGAAACGATCATCGTAGCGCGGCTACAGGGAACTGTAGAAGAAGGAACGCCTGTTATGATGGAGCCATGGAACCACGACGAGGAGGTTGGCCGAGGAATCATAATTGGAAAGGAATTGGTTACTTCTGCTAAAGAAATTCCCGTGAGATTGATTAATGTCAATGACTACCCGGTGACCATCAAGAAGGAGACAAAAGTAGGAACTTGTGTACCCGTGACGTCCCTAATCCGTCAGACAACAACATCAGATAATTCCAACGACAAGTTCGACCAAATGGTTGCAGTTGCAGGCCAATCTCTGAATCAAGTGGAGAAAAGGAAATTAAGGGAATTTCTTAGGCAATATCGTGACATATTCGTACCGAAAGGAGGAAAGACAGGAAGAACGACAGTTGTCAAACATAAAATTGACACTGGTACCGCTAGGCCAATTCGTCAATCAGCTCGACGATTACCACAGGCGAAGAGAGAGGAAGCTGAAAGGATTGTTCAAGAAATGAAGAAAGACGGGGTGATAGAAACTTCTACGAGCCCATGGGTCTCTCCGGTGGTCCTGGTCAAGAAGAAAGATGGAACTACGAGGTTCTGTGTGGACTACCGTTTGTTGAACAATGTTACCAAGAAAGATAGTTATCCTCTGCCTCGGATCGACGACACGTTGGACACATTAGCTGGAAGTAAATTGTTTTCTACGTTGGACTTGAAGTCTGGATATTGGCAGGTAGAAATGGATCCAGTGGACAAAGAGAAGACGGCCTTTACGAGAGGATCTGGATTATGGGAATTCAACGTTATGCCGTTTGGACTCTGTAATGCTCCTGCGACATTTGAGAGGCTGATGGAAAATGTGTTGAGAGGGTTATCTTGGAAAACATGCCTGGTGTATTTAGACGACATAATCGTTTTGGGGGAGACGTTTGAAGACCACCTGAAGAATTTAGAAGACGTTTTTAATCGACTTAAAGCTGCCCAGTTAATGTTAAACCCCAAGAAATGCCAGCTATTTCAAAGTAAAGTCAATTATCTGGGCCATATAGTCAGCAAAGAAGGAGTGGCCGTGGATAAAGGAAAAATCGATTCCATTAAGGAATGGCCTGAACCAACTGATAAACATCAAGTGAGAAGTTTTCTGGGACTATGTACATACTACCGGAGATTCATTAAGAAGTTTGCAGATATTGCTAAGCCATTAACGCGACTTACAGAGGAAGCAAGGGATTATTGCTAGGATGGAGACTGCCAAACGGCCTTTGAAACTTTGAAGAGGCATTTAATTACAGCGCCAATATTAGGGTATCCACTGCCAGAAGGAGAGTTCATCTTAGATACGGATGCAAGCAATGTGGGAATTGGAGGAGTGCTGTCGCAGATCCAAGGAGGACAGGAACGAGTCCTTGGATATTTTAGTAAAGTGCTTTCAAAACCTGAACGAAATTATTGCGTCACGAGAAGAGAACTTCTAGCAGTAGTAAAATCAGTGGAACACTTCTATCAATACCTCTACGGAAGGAAGTTTCTAATCCGAACCGACCATGCCGCCCTTAAATGGTTAATGCAGTTTAAGAATCCAGAGGGTCAGATAGCCAGATGGATTGAACGACTTCAAGAATATGATTTCAAGATCGAGCATCGGGCCGGAGTTAGCCACAGAAACGCTGATTCTCTATCTAGAAGACCGTGTCCAGCAGAATGTTCCCATTGCAACAAAACAGAGTCGAAGGAAGCAGCAGTACTAAGAACAACAGTGGTCAACGACGAGTGGACGCCTACCAAGATCAAGGAAGAACAAGAAAAAGATCCAGTTTTACAGAAGATTCGAAAATGGAAAGAAGAAAATCGTCGACCATCTTGGCAAGAAATATCAAGCCTAGGCTCAGTAGTTAAGACGTATTGGGCCCAGTGGGACTCATTTATCTTGGAAGACAGCTTGCTTAAACGAGTAATAGAAAATGATGATGGTTCGGTGAGGAGAACACAGTTGGTGATTCCAAAGAGCAGAGTAGCCGAAGTACTTCGTCAGTTACACGACAGTCCATCAGGAGGGCATTTTGGTGTAAAGAAGACCCTTCAGAGAATTCGGGAACGATTTTATTGGATGAATAGTTCCGACGATGTGAAGGACTGGTGTAAGAAATGTACTACCTGTGCTACAAGTAACGGGCCCTACCGGAAAAGAAAGGCTCCTATGAGACAGTACAATGTTGGAAGTCCGTTTGAAAGAATAGCTTTGGATATTGCCGGGCCATTTCCAGAAAGTGACAATGGATGCAAATACATGTTGGTGATAATGGATTACTTCACGAAGTGGGTGGAGATCTACGCAATTCCAGACCAGAAGGCCGCCACTATTGCAGATGTGTTAATCAAAGACTGCATCAGCCGATTTGGAGTACCTCTGGAGATCCATAGTGACCAAGGAAGGAACTTTGAGAGCGATCTATTTCAAGGAATCTGTGATAAACTAGGCATGAAGAAGACGAGAACCACGGCCTATCACCCGCAATCGGATGGAATGGTGGAGCGTATGAATAGGACAGTCGGCAAGTATTTGACAAAGATGGTGTCCAATCATCAACGAGACTGGGACCAGTACCTTCCGTTCTTCGCAATGGCCTATAGATCTGCTGTTAATGAATCAACTGGGCAAACACCAACAAAAGTTCTATTTGGACGTGAGATGCGTCTACCCTGTGATCTAGAGTTTGGATGTCGACCTGGAGAAGATGTTGCTGGTGAGGATTACGTGAATGAATTACGAAGAAGAATGGACGATATACATGAGTTGGTCCGTTCTAATCTTCAGATCGCTAGCGACCGAATGAAGAAACGATACGATACCCAAGCCGAGAGGGGATGTTTCAAGGAGAACGACAAAGTCTGGCTTTATAATCCAAAGAAGCGAACAGGTTGTTCTCCCAAGTTGCAGCAGTTCTGGGAAGGTCCGTACCTCATTGTCAAGAAAATCAATGACGTTATCTACCGAATAAGCAAGATTCCTAGGGGAAAGCCGATGATAGTCCACCATAACCGGTTGGCGCCGTACGAGGGAGACCACGACGTAGATGAAGAAGCGGAAGTCAACCAAATTCGAGAAATACCTGACCTTACCTTTGAAGAGTTCATGGGTGCCTACGGAGGTACCGGTAAAGCAAGACATGGTGTTACCACTGAAGAAAAGCGAGATCTTCTCGCACTTCCCGATGACTATTCGCTGGCCCATACCATCCCGGCCAGTATCAAAGACGCACGAGGGTTGGCATCCGCCATCCGAAGGAAGTTTGGTCGAGTTGCAGAACTTCAATGCCAACTGCCAGCTCCTGGCAAAGCATTGAAACTCCAAGATGCATCACGTTACCTATTCTATCTGGTAACAAAAGACACTGTCCGTGACCAACCTACCTACCAAGATGTATGGGATGCATTAATTCAATTGAGAGAGCACGTGTTGGAGTCCGACGTGCAAAAGTTAGCCATACCAAAGTTAGAATGCAGCCAATTAGACTGGAGAGTTATCCGAAGTATGGTAGAAGAAATTTTCCAAGACACCGAAGTCCAGGTGTTAGTCTGTTGCAATCCGCATAGTTACTGGTGCGGAAAGAAGACCGTCCCCTGTCACTTTTATACAACTGGGAGTTGTAAAAGAGGGTCCAGTTGCCGATACCAGCATCCAGTTCCAGTCCTGACAAGGTTCCAGGAGGAACCATCTTTTAAGGAGGGGGCAATGTGACGAATTTCTAACTGAGGCCGGCCCTGCCCCTAGTAGTCAACAAACAACAGCGACACGTCATCGACGAGTAATGTCTCCGCTAATCCAGAAGTTTCCCCGATGATAGGCGTGGACCCGCCTCAGGCCTTCCTGACTGTTCTCGAAGCAGAGCCGTATCTATATAAGCGGATGATTTTTAAGCAGCAGGCAGTCAGTTAATATATTCGACACGATATATTGTTTTATTGTTTGATCGGGTTGCTGAAATGTATGTATTTGTAAAGTAGATAAGTCGTATTTGTAAATAAATTAAATGTTAGAAAGTGTAAAATAAATTAGATATTGTTGTTAAATAAGTGTTAATTGTAAGTGTTATAAATAAACAATTTCAAGTAAGTCTTTTATTTATTTAATAATAATTAAAAGTCAATTCGCGTAATATTTCCTAAAAAAACGTAACAATAATCTAGTTTTCATTCACTTGACGACATAATATTTTATGGTTCAGACCTTTATATTTTTTACCGTTCACTTCCAATATTTCCTGGTAGTTTTTGCTTTTTAGATCATCCAACAGTTAGTGTCGAAAGCTCTGCTCTTCGTTAAAACTTGATTTAGAAAGTTATCAATGTAGGTCCACCAGCATATCTGGAATACTAATATCGGCAGTGTCTTAAGCTGTTTTTTTAAGCCCCGTCCGTACCTTCATAAATCTTGGCAACATTCCAGTTCTTCTTCTTCTTCTTCTTTTTGTGTAGACATGACTGTCTGTTTTTTCAATGTGCCTCTAGTAAGTTGTCGTTTCATCGTTTCCGTGGTCTTCTACCAGTGGTCCTGACTACAATATTTGTTGTCATTCGGCTTATGTGGTCATTCCATTCTATCCTTCTGTTTCTTACCCAGTTATTAATTTTATCCACCTTGCATCTCCGTCGTATATCTGTACTTCTAGCTCTGTCCCATAGAGTCGTACCATTGATTTTTCGAAGGGTTTTCATCTCCGCTGTTTCGAGCAATCTTTTTGTTCTCTCTGTATCTGGTAGTGTTTCTGCCACGTATGTCATTATTGGTCTGATGACTGTTTGTAAATTCTGCCATTCATTTCTTTTCCGATATTTTTATTTCTCCATATTGTTTCATTCAGGCAACCTGCGCCTCTGTTTGCTTTATTCACCTGATCTTCCACTCTTGATCTTCCACCAAGTATTTAAACTCCATCACTTGTTCTATTATCTAACCTTCCAGCTCCAATTTACATTTTATTGGATCTGCTGTTATAACCATGCATTTTGAACATTTCAGTTAGTGCATGGAATCTCTGCAAATAGCGCGAGCTCCAAAGTAACTTAACCACACTAATGGAAGAATATGACGTGAGCAAAAATTTGTAAAGATTTTAAATGGAAGCTGTGGTTTGGTGAACATTAAATTGTAATAAGAAATATATTAAAAACGGTATACATATGTAATTATATAACATTTAGAGTTATTTTTATGGAGTAAATGTATTTAAACTGCGCAAAAATTTTTCCGGCAATAAATTATACAAAATGCAGCATGTAGATATCCCGCATTCAAATTTGGTCTTCCATCATTACAGTTTGATATATGGTTTTCTCATCATAAAACTACTCTATCATTTACAATGTGCCCTGCAAAAAACCCACATTATAATAAACCACTACGTACGTCGATGTAAAAAACTGCGCATGTCCTGAATTTTTCATTCGAAAATTGTGCATGTAATTGATTACCGTACCAGAAAACAAATAAGGTCTTACTTGATTTTGCATGTTATACTGAGATACTGAAATATTATTGGTGAGTTTTTTGAATATGCATTTCAATGACGTATTATTATATGGAAGTTGTTAAGATCTGAGGGAAATTATGCTTAATACATAATATTACGACAGGCACACCGGTTGTTCGAAGTTAGCGAGCCGTACATGAAATTTTTATATCGTAGGCCGGTCACTCGATCATTTATTTTCCAATTTCACTATGATACATTATTTGAATAAGTGACGTCAAATTTTTACTTAGTGATTTATCACTTAATCCTTTGGTATGGTTCAATTCAAACAATTAGATGTGCACGTCATAGATTTCATGACATCAAAACCCACTCAAACAAATTCAGGCAAACAAATTCATTTTGTTGCTACTATCAAATTTAGCAGGAAAGCATTGTTGCTAAATAAAAAAAACATATAAGTCAAAGTTTTCAATCTAATAAAATATAAAATAATATTAAACTAAAAACTTTATGGGGACCATTTTTCTGTGACTTCTCCGTGGCTTAGAAGGCACGAAGGTATAACCACAAAAATGGTCCCAATAAGGTTTTTAATTTATTATTTTATATTTTTCACTCATTTCATCATTCCCCGTTAAAGGACAGTCTAACCATACTCAGGTGCAAATATTTTAATATTTGCACTTCCTCTTCGTTTCGTTGTGGTTCAATTCAGTCTTCTTGTAAAGCCTCTTTGACAAGGAATAGATTCCGAAACACCAGATGTCAGAGGATGGCAAGAGACTCGAATTGAATCAAAACGAAACGATTATTTTCTTATTGTCATACCTTACTCGGTTTTAGAGTACAAAATGACCACGTTTCATATAAGTAATCTGCGTCGCATTATTGGAGTGTTCTCCTAGCGGCGCTGCTTGGTACTAGTGTATCTCGGTTAACAGATTACTTGGACGTGGTCGAAATTATTTTTCACTCATTTCATCATTCCCCGTTAGAGGACAGTCTAACCATAGTCCGGTGCAAATATTTTAATATTTGCACTTCCTCTTCGTTTCGGTGTGGTTCAATTCAGTCTTCTTGTAAAGCCTCTTTGACAAGGAATAGATTCCGAAACATCAGATGTCAGAGGATGGCAAGAGACTCGAATTGAATCAAAACGAAACGATTATTTTCTTTTTGTCATACCTTACTCGGTTTTAGAGTACAAAATGACCACGTTTCATATAAGTAATCTGCGTCGCATTATTGGAGTGTTCTCCTAGCGGCGCTGCTTGGTACTAGTTCAATTCAGTCTTCTTGCAAAGCCTCTTTGACAAGGAATAGATTCCGAAACATCAGATGTCAGAGGATGGCAAGAATTGAATCAGAACAAAACGATTATTTTCCTTTTATTTTCTTATTATTTTCATTTTATATTTTATTAGATTGAAAACTTTGACTTGTTTCTAGCAGAAGTCTCTAACACACCTATACCATTTCGTTAGTTGAAATTCGAGGCTAGCGTTCCGAATTATTTCAGGTGGTTTAGAGATAGCTGCATGTACATTATCTGATGATAAACTAACGAGTTTTGAAACCGGTCAAAGTGCTCTCAAAGCGAACTGAAATATAAGATGGCTTTGGTTTCGTTTTGCAACAAAATGAAAATGTTTATTCATTTAAAAAACATGTATTTATTTACAACAGCAGCTATCGGCTATACTGTTTCTCTTTGTCTTTAAGAGTGTGATCTGTACTATAAATGTCAAACTCATGTTGCCTTATAGAAGGTTATGCAAGATTTTTGTTTATAGCTGTGAAGTTGGTTAAAATATAAACTGTCCTATGAAACTGTCTACACACTATATTCTGTTAGTTTAGTTTCTTGATTTGATTTTAATTCAAATTGTTGGATATATTAATTGAATTGTATTAAAACAATAATATATCTCGTCTCTGACATTATATTTAAACTCCAATATTATGACAGAAGTTAGTTACAATGTTAATTCTCGCCAAATGTAATAATGACGTCATATAAACTCGTCACTAATTCTGGCCCATGAAATGGTTGCTGTAGTAGGAATGGCATGTCAAAAAAAAACGGATTATTCCCTATAAATTTTTTCAAATTTAGAATATGGCAACATTAGGGTAAAATTACGTGCAACCTTTATTGTTTGTGTTTTCCTATATATTTACTTCCTGTTCATTTGCTCCCAATTCTCCAATACTTTAACCGGTTTTTCTCTATCCATACCTGTTTTATACTTCTTAAGGCCGTATCAGATGTAAGATGCAGCACACATTTCGAAATAAATATTTAGTTAAAAATACAAATAATCTGTATTTGTAAATGTCTTCTTCTTCCTTCTCTTTATAAGCAGTTTTGCTTTTCATTGGCTGATTGATACGTCTATGGCAGGATGTCACTCCATCTTTGGCACAGTCGTGCGATACTTCTTCTATAACTTAGTGATTTATCTCTTGTTATTTTGACCACACGGGTATACCCCATTATTCGTATTGCGGTTTTTCTATTCTTGTTTTTCTTTTTAGTGTGCGTAGTGTACAGTGTCATTTATACACTGTATGTTACATTTTCTTCTAATGTCTTCACTTTCTTTCGATCTCTCAGCGTATTTCCTGTACTTCTTCTATTTAATGAATAAAAATTATTTGACATGTAATTTAGTATGTTAAAAATTATAAAAACAAAGGGTGCCCGATATTATTTTGTCCTGACAATAATTAATTTATAATTAAAACATTTAAAATTGAATTTTTTTTATAAATTAAAAAACAATGGTTGCTCCCGGGCAGATATTATTTTAGATTTTTGAAGGCATTAAGAAATACTGATTATTTTTTATGTAATGTCCCCTATACCTAAATGTCATAATTTCAGAGTTATTACTACATCTATTAAAACAATTTTTTAAACAAATTATAAAAACCGATTTTTTCGATCCGGGCAGATATTATTTTAGGTTTTTTGGATCATTTGAAACAAAAAACGTCTTTTGTAATTTTTCGCTTAAGTTGATGGTTGTCGAGCCATAAACAATTTAAAAATGAAAAAAGAATGAAAGATGACAATGTTTCAAGGCTCAAAAACATAAGTAAAAAATAAAATATTTGAAATTAGGAAGTACCTAAATTCAAGCTCAAACCTTATTCTATCAGTTTTTGATAAGTACTTTGGACTTTTTCATTTTAAAATATTGTTTTTCAGTTCCGTTTTCCCATAAGCAAACTTATTCATTATGATGACGTTAACCTCATTAACAATTACAAAAATATATTTTAGAATAAAACATGGCAAAAATTCTTATCGGGACCTGATAGAAGAAGGTTTAAACTTAAATTAAGGTACTTAATAAATAATAGTGTCCCGTTTTATACCTCTAAGGCCGATGACACATTATGCGTTTTGACCGGATGCGTTTCCGCCGCATCCGGTGAAAACGCATAGTGTGACAGATCGATCCGGTTGCGTTGGAAACGGATGCGTTTTGAGTCATCGGTACGCGCTTACAAAATGCACCAGACTAAACGCATAGTGTGACAGGTGGGTCCGGTTGCGTTGGAAACGGATGCGTTTTCACCGCATCCGGTCAAAACGCATAATGTGGCATCGGCCTAACGCGGCTTTGGGATTATAGCAGGGTAGTCTCCTACCTCTAGGGCCTACGGTATACAAGGAAGGTTAACAGGGCCAGTGTTACGTTTCAACCACCTATCATTACCCCTGGTTTTACCCAAGGTAGGTACTCATTTTATTCAAGCTGAGTCGACTTGGGGGCCTATAGACATTTTTGGAAATGTCTATGTAGATTGTAGATGTAGATGTTCTCGCCGGCGCTGGGATTCGATTCCCGGTCTACCTGCGTGGAAGTCAGACATTCTACCGCCTGAGCTATCCGGCCCGAATAATTTAGGTACTTACTCGTACTTACTAACTTACTCACTAGGTACTTACTAAAATAGTATTCTTCACTCGTGTTTTTGAGCCTTGAAAATCGTAATTTTTCTTTTTTTAGTTTTAAATAATTGTCTATAACTCTAAAACGATCAACTTAAGAGAAAAATTATAGAAGACCTTTTTTGTTCCGAATGATCCAAAAAATCTAAAATAATATCTGCCCGGGCCGAATTTTTTTTTATTTATAAAAAAAAGTATATTTTTAACCTCTAGTTTTGTATAATTCTTAACATACTAAATTATATCAACTAATATTTATCCAAAATAAATCGGTGCAGGTCGACCTATCGGATCCTATACTACAATTGAGTCCGGGAATCTTTACCCGTGCGTCATCATTTAAAGCATACGAAATAATAAGTCGATGATAAGTCGGAAATTGAAATTTACTAAACGCAACAGCAAGTCACTTACTGTCACTTGCTGTTGCGTTTAGTAAATTTCAATTTCCGACTTATCATCGACTTATTTCGTATGCTTTAAATGATGACGCACGGGTAAAGATTCCCGGACTCAACTGTATTTGTGTTGCGGCCATGTTGGGTCTTCTTTCTTATGCATATGTCATTGTCATTACACTGTCTTCCACCGGCTTTCTCCTATAGTGTTATTATAGTATTCTGCCTTCTTCCTTTTTGTACTTAATTTCTTACTTTTTTGTCCAGATCTCCATAACTGGACACGGTCCCGGCGCTAGGGTATAAGGTGCCCGCCTGCAAAGTTATAATAGGTGCCCTTCGGTTTTTTTTAATTAGTATTTTGTATACCACCAGCAGAAAAAAAATTATTTTGGCGCCCCCAAACAAGGGCGCCCGCCTGCAGTGCATCCCTTGCAGACCCGTTATCGTCAGCCCTGAATAGGTGAAGAACTTACAGAACCTATAAAAGACACTAATTATTGACCCCTATTATCTTTAATTTAATCATAGCATAGATAAAATCATCAAAAGTGTCAACAAAGAAAGAGAACGGAGAATGGGAAACAAAGAATTAAAAATAGTTACGCTGACAACGCAATACTGATAGCGATAGCCCAACATGAAGATGCAAAGAAGTGTGCAAAGACTAGACCACATATTTACCAGTCGTGCAAAATAATTTAATAATGACAATCTAAATTCAAAAAACTAAAACAATAGTAATCAGCAAAGAACCAATCAGGTGTAAAATAAAAATCTATGGCATCGGTACTGCCTAAGTAACGGAAATAAAATACCTTGGAATTACCCTGTCCAGTCTGGACAGGGTAATTCCAAGGTATTTTTGGCAGTAATTCCAAGGTATTTTATTTCCGTTACTTAGGCAGTGCCGAAGCCATCGATTTTTATTTTACAACTGATTGGTTCTTTGCTGATTACTAATGTTTTAGTTTTTTGAATTGAGATTGTCATTATTAAATTATTTTCCCGACTGGTAAATATGTGGTCTAGACTTTGCAAACTTCTTTGCATCTTCATCTTGGGCTATCGCTATCAGTATTGCGTTGTCAGCGTAACTATTTTTACTTCTTTGTTTCCCATTCTCCGTTCTCTCTCTTTGTTGACACTTTTGACGATTTTATATATGATTAAATTAAAATAGGGATCAATAATTAGTGTCTTTTATAGGTTCTGTAAGTTCTTCATCTATTCTGACTTTCATTTTGTTGTTTTGTCATATGTTGTCAATACATACTTCTTATTATATCTAGCTGAAATTATCTATTATAATAGAAGATGGATTACATCTTTAAGTCTTACACAGAAGTACTGGTCGAAGATACTCTGGGGATTTCCCATTAATTTTCTTTGTAATTAATATTGTATCTGTACACGATCTTCCAGTACGAAAACTCTCCTGTTCATCTGCTAAACTTATGCTCTGACTCATTGGTTCTTGTAAAATTTTAGTTAAGTTTTAAGGTAGTATTTAAACAGTTTAGACCTCTGTAGTTTTTTAGAAGATTTAGACTTCTGTAGTAGAATTAGTTCACTAATTTTACATTATTCGGGTATTTCATTGTGTTTTATAATTTTGTTAATAATTAATGTTATGTTCTGTTGATAAAGCTTTTTTCAGATAGCCAATCCATGTTATTTTTCTATCTGTTTTGGGCGTACTTGAACCTTTTTCCAACATTCTTTAACCTCTTATTAAGGGACATATTATTTCCTTTTGCAGACCATAAAAATCACTTTCCAGTTTTTTCCACCTAGCTCAAAAACATCCTTCTCTCTGCTTCTTTATGTTATTTTTTTTTGAGTATGTAGGTACCTTGTGGAGTTATCTTGTAAGCTTCGACTTTTATCTTTGTGGTGTATTCTGTTAAATACACAACCAATAATACACTTTAAATAGCTCTCACTGCTTCATTAGCGATTTCAACTTATATGCAAATCATTTAGGACATCTGCTAGTCTAATTTTGGTTTAGACTATAAAGTTAAGATAGGATATTAGTAAAATAAGAGAGACTAAGATTTGTTAATAGAAGCACTGTAGTATGATCAGAAGGCAAAACAAGAAGACATCGGATAATATCTTCAGATGACAGAAAAACATAGTAAAAGGTAAAGGAATGAATACATAGAAGCAATAAATAAAACTGAAACGAAATCAGTTGGAAAATCGCAGAAGGTAAAAAAGATTATTTAAAACAAACTTTACATACTCGATAGTATTAGAAAAATAAAAGACGCTGTTTTTTGTATTTTATGAAACAGTACTGATATATTAATAAATCAGATGAATATAAGAACCCAAAAGCCACAAAACTAAGTACTGGCCTAAAAAATTTTATATTTGTGTATTTCTCACATTAAACTGATATGGTAAGCAATACTGCCTCTTTTTTTGCGTGCACGAACGTTGAACTTTATTGCATTTGAAGCCATTACCAGGCGCCATTCCACTTCTTACTGTTACGATTGCATGATGATGATTTATATATTTCATCGAGAAGAAGTCGAATTAATTTAATTATTTGGTCAGTATGTTCAAGATTATTATGTACGCAAAGTTTAAGGATGTATGCTTCCGATTCTACAGGAAGCAACGTAGTCAAAGCATGTCTTATTATTTTCTCGTTTATCTTATAATACCGACGTGTGATTTTTATATTGGGCTATCTTTTTGTTTCTGAGTTTTATGCTGACCTATCTTTTGTTTTCAGGACTTCTTTCTCTGCTTATAATGGCATTTCTTCTTTTCTCTTTTTCTGACTGTTTATATACATGTATCATAGAGTTTAATATATTTTTTAGACATATTTGAGCCTTTCTAGGGTCTTTAGCTTCTGTCGTGGTAAAGGAGCTCTGAGCTCTTCAGAGGTAATCAATTTACAATCTATAGGTACATATCAATCTGTTGTCCATACCATTATTATACTGTATGAAACATGATGATGATACTGTATGATTTCAGAAACAGACGACTTAAAAAAGTCTTCAAACAGGTCAATTTTAATTTTTAAATAGCCATGAATTGCTATATATGTATGGGACACTGCGTCATCAACCTTGGCGCAATGATGTAATCGACGATTTTTTTCAAAAAATAAGCTGCATCACTAACCACCTCATTTAAAAGGTCTCTCAATCCCATTTGCAACGATGCACTTATTTAAATATTTATTTGTATACGGTTAACCACAACTGTTGGTTTATTAGTACACTTAAACATACATAATATATGTTTCGTAAAATACAATAAAATTATAACAAATGTTGAAAATGACGGCTTTCAGCAATTATGTAATGAGAAAGACAGGTATTCTCCTTTTCATGACCATTTTTCAGTGCGTCACAAATTATAGAAAAAAAGGTAAGTCCGTGATAATACACATTTATGACATCTAACCTGACATTTTAGTTAAATCTGACAGTGGTCAAATTTTTTTTTCAATTTGGAATAAAAACAAATCAATTGTGTCTATGCGTCATAGAGAAATCGAAAAACTGTTACGCACTGAAAAATGGTCATGAAAAGGACTATAGTAATTTCTTTCCTAATGTTTTCGATGATTATTTGTGCAATTTCCGTTCTAATTCGCTCCTTCAACACTTTTACATTATTCTGTAGACTTTGATATGCTTTGCTCTTCAAGTATCCCATTCAGTGGCGGCTCGTGGTAATTTAAGGAGAGTGTTCAATTAAAGAATGTAATTATATGAACGGTGAATACGCGCCGCAGGCGAAAAATTTTTGGGGCCTCATCAAAAGATGTTCTGTAAAATGAAACCTATCTTTGACCCGATTAGTCAGGATGTCACACACTTTTTTTATTTTGTGCAGAATATGATACCTACTGAATGATGGCGCTTCTTCGGTGGTAAAGGTGGAGGCAGAAGTTACGAATAATGAAATGGCTTTGTCAAAACTGTTTAAAAATCCGTTTATTTTAACGGCATCCAAAGACCGAGATTGAAATTATAGTTTTATTCTTTGAAAATACTAAACATGGAAAACAAAATACAGAATGTAGTTTATCACACCCACATAATCACTAAGTTTTTCTATATTGTTTAACTTTAAAACAATGTTTAAACTTTTTGTTTCTTATTGCACATTCTTGTACCAAGTTTATCTCCGGCCAATTTAGTCTATTCTTTTTATAAGAAGTCGATTTTCAAAACTATTTGCATTTTCTTTTATAAACTTCACTGAATAAGGCTCCACCATCCTAAAAAAACTACCTACCAATATTGTATTTAATAAAATCCCACAACAGAAAATGCCAAACGCTTCGCCCCGGTCTCTGTGTGCAGTGCACAAATTGTCAATGTTTTAAGATAGGAGAATCCCTGGTTCACGGATTTAAGAGCTCTCGTTCTTCTATCTATAATTCTATAGGGTTACAGTATAGTGGCTGGGTTCAATTTGAATTCTGCGCTTACCACGTGCATCTAGAGTAGCGGTGTTGTGCAAACAAATTATGTGATTAATAAATACAGTTATATTTTAATGATACTATGATATTTATGAGATTTAAGAAAAAATATTTTAATGATATTTATGAGATTTTTAAAAATATGTATTTTAATGAAATTTGATTGGGTGTTCACTGCACAAATGAACCAATGGAGAAACCGCCCCTGATCCCATTAAAAAAGTCCAACAGAGTCAGATCTGGAGACCTTGGTCATTCGGTAGATGTTCTTTAGCACTATAACAAGATTCTTTAAATTTTTAATTGATTTAAAGTAAAATAAGTTTTAACGCAATCAGCTGACATTTACAAAGCGGGAAAAGATAATATGAGACAATATACTCGACCGGGATGATTATATGAAGAGTACAGGGAAAAAACAAGAAATGTCACTTTTCCTTAATTTTGCCTTTTTTGTCATGTGGTAGCAAAAACTCTGTACTATCGACTAGGACTAGGCTATCGATTCAGGACAATAAACAGAAAGATCAGTCTATATCAATTTTCTAAGAATTTGTATCCAGGCGAAGGACCAGGATTGTCCGCACGCCACTGAACAAAAATAAGGAATGTGGGCAGTTTTTTGGTGCATTATTAAATTAATAAGTTAATATAGATTCATATTATATTAAGATTATAAAAAAAGAATTACTAGAATTCTCCTAAAAATATCCTAAGTAGTTTTTAGATATCATAAGAATTAAACCTTTATTGGTGTTTATCTCAATATATATA
This sequence comes from Diabrotica virgifera virgifera, assembly GCF_917563875.1. Classification (NCBI taxonomy): domain Eukaryota; kingdom Metazoa; phylum Arthropoda; class Insecta; order Coleoptera; family Chrysomelidae; genus Diabrotica; species Diabrotica virgifera. The sequence continues at coordinate 113,875,313 of NC_065449.1, forward strand.
AATTGTGACATTCCTTGGTTTTCCCCTGTACTCTTCATATGCAATACCGAATAGAACACGGTGGAAGAAATAGAAGGAGACAATGTCTAAAGTTGTATGTTTTTGTCTGATAGATATTGTTATCTCCCTGTATTACTTTTGGTATACCATATCATTGCTTTGTCTTGTTGATTTTACTACTCTTGGTTTTTGTTTTCTTCGTGTTTTTTTAATATCAATTTTGTACTTAGTTTTGATTTAACTTGAATGTTTAAAATATACGCAATTCAAATAATTGCGATCAACCAGTGATAAAATATAATTTGATGTACTCTACTGCCTTGAAAAAATTATTACAATGAAATAAAACGTCTCAACAAATGTAAAGTTATAAAAGATTAATCTCCTTTTGTCCGCAGAACTAAATTATCTATAGAAAATTACAGCATTTACAATGAATGGAAGTTAATATTTCAATGTAAAAACTTTTATATTATTGCTCTAATGCGGCTGTACTCAAACCAAATTATTCGAAATAATATATAGTATTAAACTTTTGTGCTTGCATATTTCTGGTTGGTCGATATACTGAAATGGCATTAAAAGAAGTAATTATGGGCACTTGTGGAATATAATTAAGAGGAAAACAGTGATTTCCAGTAGCCAAGAACATGAATAAAGTGATAAAGTAGGCAGTACGTTGGCAGTACTGTAGACTAGGGCGAAGTTTCATACTGTTTTCTGTATTCTTAAATTTTAAATAATATTTTTAAAATTTAATACATAAAGCAATTTTATTATTTATTTATTATTTTTTTCAATATTTTTTTTACAATCATAGATTCAAAGTTTATTTATTTATTTTAACAACTTTTTGAACATTTGAAATTACATAAAACCGCTGTTATATACCTAGTTAACGTCCTTGTTGAAGATGTTAATAAAATTGAAAATGATTACAGGTTGTAAAACGAACTCATTCGTCGGGTAAGTGGATTCTTCCAACTATTTCGTGACGCTACTTTCGTGACGATTGCCTCAGCATTTTACTATAGAAAAAAAATAATACAACGCCAGTATAGAAGCTTCGCTTCAGTAATAAGGAATACATAAAGTGGGAGAAATATAAACGATTCATTTAATTTACAAAAAAATTTTTGGACACCCTGTATAAATAATTATGTTAGTGTTTATATTACTGAAAACAGAATTGAATTTCTCTTTTCAGAGAACCTTTCAAATGAGCTAGCACACGACTCCTATTCTCATTTTAAAAAATCATCGATTACGTCATCACTTTCAGACGGATGACGTCACTAGTATGATAAATATGCCAAAAAATCATAAATTAAAAATCGACCTCTTTCGGTAATTTCTAATACTGTTGTTTACTTAGCTAATAATGAATTTATGCGTTACTTTATGGACGCACTGCATATTGATAATACACAATCTGTGCAGATGGCTGATCGTTTATCATTTGTTGTTCAATTTTTGACGGCACGTAGAACTGAAAACAATTACAAGATATTTTGTTCCTCGATTATCTTGACAAATGGAAAAGCATCAACACTACTGACTTCATAGGTTTGACGAAAGAAAAATCCGCCATAAATGTAAGAGGTGTAAAAGTTTTTTACCAAGACACTACATTGCGACTTGAAGACTTGATGCTACGTTATCAAAACAACATAAATTGTTTTTTTCCAACCCTTCCGCGCCTACTGCATTTTCCAGGTCTAATCCCCGGTGACTAGAAAAAAACTTTACAAGGAGACTATGTCCCTAAGAGACTATAGTTTAAGGTATGTTGTTTTAAGATACTTTGTAAGCAAAACCCACTTTTCAAATAAAAATTCTTGGATGATCCGATCTCATGTCATCATCTTTATTGCTATATTGTTTAATATGAGGCAATTTCAAAGTATTCTCATGAATTATTACTTCAAAATTTATATCACTGATAAGAAAACAGTTAAAAATGTATGAAGAAAATTTCGTTAATTTTTTCAACCCGTATTAACGGAATTCCTTACCGAAGTAAGAAGAGTACTAAAACGCAAAATTGATAATGACCGGTTGCATTAAAGCATTTTCATTCGACAAGGATGTATGAATGGTGTAAATAAACATCAGAGGTGGGCAAAAAAGACACCTGTCCCATTTGCTGTTCATACAAAGTAATGTTCGGCCGGAATATTTATGCGGCCTGTACTTTTTTTTCAGTCATTAACTTATAGAGCAATATGTCATCCTTTATTCACAAAAAACTTTTCATTCCATCGGCCCGATTTACCGTAACGAATATATAAAAATTAAGTTTGTAATTTATAACCTTAAATCTTGGTAGAGGCTGTCGATTGTACTTTTGTGGACAGGAAACCATTATGGGTCTTATGTGGGACGGCAATATGGCCGAAGGGGTTAAAAGGAACACCCGTGGATTTATTAAGTCAGGAGCGTAGGCGGTCCGGGTCTTAATTAATTATTTTTTTAATTTGAATCTTAAAATAGTTTTCGAATGAACATATGAATATGCTTAGAGGCATTGTAGAGAATCAACGCACATAGGTGTATGTTATGCACTTCTTTCACTTAACGCCCGCTTTAACCATTTCGCTGCGGATGACTCAAAAAACGTCGCTCACTTGAGGCTGGCGATATACTAACGTTATGTGCCCGTGCCCGTGCTCTGATGACTTCGAAAGATGTCATCGGCCTGTGATTTAAAAAGCGAATGACGTCTTTCGACGTCATCCACAGCGAAAGGGTTAAACTTTAAGGCCATCGGTACATAATTCGCAAGTATTTTACGGGTATCCCTACTTTTTCTGTCTTTACACGGCAAATTACGTGTAGTAAAATACACACTGGTATGGATATGTAAACATTACTAGAATGTCATTCTACTTAAAAATGTCATCATTAATTTAAAGAGATGGCTTTTAAATGTTCTTGGATAACTGTTATTTTTATAATTGCAAATTATTAATTCAGTTAATAAATGTGATAATTTTTTCACTAACTATGTATTCAGTGATTGTAATAATTTATATGTATAACAAACACTAATACTCAATCGAGAAAAGAAGAAAAGTGTTGAAGTGATTTTTTAATAATATATTGTTACTATAGAACGCTTACAATTTTGAACATCTTCAACAACAAAATACTTCGATCACAGAATATATTATCCTGATGTATTCTCTGCTTGGATCTTCCATAAATAATACACAATAAATAACTTTTAATTAAGTTCACGTCTTAAATAAATTATTTATCATATACACTATATATCAATATTATTTAATCAACAACTCAAAATATTCACGATGCCATGTCAAATATTTAAAATTGTCACTGATTGTCACTGTCTGACTGACAGTATGCTGACATATATTTTATTCTATTCGACTGAGTGCATTGTATGACAAAGATAGATTTGAAAATATTACCACGGACATTGTGTTCATTTTTTTCGAATCCTGAAAAAACCAATAAATATTTTTGAAAAATTGAAACGCAGAATGAAAGACTATATTATTACCGAGGGCCGAAAGTCCCTTAGAATAAATAAAAAGTTTATTCTGAATGAGATATTTTAAATTAAATAGCACACTAAATTTTCTGTTAGTTTTTCACCCCTGTAACTTATTAAAATAAACATTATAGAAGTTCTCAGGGACTTTCGGCCCTCGCCAATAACGTAATCTTTCATTCTGCGTTTAAATTTTTCAAAAATACTTATTAGTTTTCTCAGGATTCGAAAAAAATTAATCCCCATTTAAATAGCATTGCAGCCGAAAATACGTACCCATCCTCTTAACAGGAAGCGATTGTACTGGCATTGCTTTTCCTCCTATCTTACTCCTTGTTGAGCATCAACCATATTATCAAATATGTTGTTAAATGAAAAAAAAAATTATACGTACAAAGCGTAATTTACTGTTAGATCGACTAGTGCCCAAAAGTTTATATCGGACAAACGTGCAGCACCTTCCAATTTGTACAGTTCAGCACATTAGATTATTTAAACGCAAAAAAACAATCTCACATATGCAATTATCATTTTAGAAAAGGGAATTCATTAAGATAACGTTAAAAATATGTACATACTTTATTTCATACAAGTGTGGGGAAAACGGAAGAGTTTTCTTGAGTTTATCCACAGAATTTTGGAAGAATTATTTGATTGTTTTGATTACATATTTAAATTATTATAGAACTAACTATTTTTACTGAGAACAGGCCACGACTAATGTTTTATATTTTAAGAACGATTTCTGAAATGTTCTAAACTACTTAGTAAGTGAAAATTGAAGTCAAACAAATTTAGTTTAAAGTAAAATTGTTAATTATTTCCAGTACAAATAGTAGTGTTCAGAACAATAATTATTATTAATAATAATAGTCCCCTAATACAGCTAGGGCGCCTTTGGCAATCATACTGATTTATTTAATTTATTTTCACAAAAATTATAAAAAAAGTCTCGAGAAGTTAGACTTCTAACAGCATACAGAACATGCTGGAGTTAGATCGGGATAAAGCATTTAGTGTCAGTCAGGGTAATTGGAAACACTATTTGAAATATCATGACATCTAAGCATTTGAAATTTATTTAAAAATATACTGTTTTATATTATGATAAAATAAAAGCTTTTGGCTATTAATTATACGATAAGTCTACAGTAGAATGTCTTAAAAACTAGTACGAAAAAGTTACAAAAAATAAGATATTCAAAGTTTTCATTTACTTACCCGAGAAATTCGAAAAAAAAACTAAAAAATGGGGTAAAAGTAAACAACAATCTCAGGCTTTTAAACACGTAACAATATGGTCTTCAATTTTGGCTAACCATGCAGTAGGCACACTAGTTCCATCTTGTCAGTTGGTATGTTTCTACACTTCATGCAGTTGTAAATAACGCAATGTGGAATACTGTAGTAAGCAGCGGCCTCCCTATATGTTACTTTTTTTGTTCTAACATCTGTCACCTCATTTTTAAATTATTCAAAGAGTATTTCATTGGTTCTCTCTTCCGTATGTACTTCCTCAACATTTTAAAAATGGCAAGACCTGTAACCTTAACATAAAACATTGATTTCCACTTACCTCACATTGTTTCCATTTACCCCTAACAGGTGTTTTCATTTACCCCATGCTCAAGATTTAAGGGAGTAATTATTGTGAACACTTACTGTACTGACTTCTTGTAGTAAGTAACATTCAAATTAACATTGTAGGCAATATAAATATTCTTTTAGTAGCTATAAATTATATAATCAGTATACCTACTTAATACAGAGAGATAAAATTTGTTAAATATTGGCACTGTTCTAAATCGATTTATGTGTTTAAAAACAATCAAATTTAAATTGCACAGAATGGACATTCACTTAGTATGTAAACAAATGAATAACATATCACACAATAAACAAAGATGGAATTGTAATTCTGTGTATGTGATATTGTTGAAATATTTCATTTCTAGCCGTAGGGAGTACTGTTTCCAATCACCCCTGTTTCCAATTACCCTGACTGACCCTACTGATAAGAACCTGATACAGAAGTTTGCTGAATATAACAAATCATTGGCACTGGTATTCGTGGATTACAAGAAAGAGTTCAATACCACTAGCCAGCCGAAAATATTAAAAGCATTGACAGAGTGCCGAATAGACCATTGTTACACCAACATAGTCAAATGTATTTACCAAAATGCCACAGCTAGCGCAAGACTATCTCAACAAGAAACAAAAAAATCCTGCATATACAGCGAGGAGTATGGCAGGGAGACACCGACTCCCCAAAGCTATTCACGACACCGACGCTTTTAAAACATATTATGTACTTGTAAAAAGCCAGATCTGAAAGTGTATGGTATTAACACAGATGTGATTAATGCAATAATAATGTTGGGAAAAATTGTATCACGCTTTCTTGGAGTTCGTACGAAAGATTAACATAAACAAGATCCAAATAATGACTAATCCGGTGCTAAATAGAAATATTGCTGTTGAAGGAAGGGATATTTAGCAAACTGCAACGTATAAGTACTTAGGACATGACATTGGGTTGTTAGAATAAGCCAGGGCAGCGTTTGGTAAATTAACCTATTTATTTAAATTGGACCTTATGTACCTACTACCATACGTGGGAAGGTTACTACAATACGCCGAAGAAATAGTTGGTGATGCCAATGTGGCTTCAGGCCTGGAAGATCGACTATTGATCAGATATTTAATATTACATAAACGCTTAAAAACTATTAAGAGTATAATCAAGACGTACATTATATCATTATAGATTTGAGACTTATGATTCAATTAGTCGTCTAAGACTATGGAATGCGACAGCTACGCTAGCACAGCTGAACATCTAATGGGGTCAAAACTTCTCTCACTCGGTGCAAAAATAAATACATATATACAAAATCAAAATACGATCAGCAGTCGCGTATGAAAGCGAAACATGGACCAAAAAAAAAGAAGTTAATAAATTGCTGGTGTGGGAACGTAAAATCCTTCGAGTAATATCATATGGCCCTTGCAGAAAATCTAGTGAGATGTATAAAGGTCAATAGACTAGAATGTGTGGTTGATATCCTCTGAATCGAAAGAAAACATAAACTGTCGTTCACTTTTATCTTTATCTTTACTCAGATTTTGAGTATTGGAACTCTTTCGGACCCTTTCGTAGACGAGTAAGATAAAATGTGATTGCATATTGTAGAATCCTTTTCGCTGTTTTATTCATCGTCTCTTGGCTTATAAATTGTAAAAGTCAGAGATAAAGGATGTTATCAGAAAGTAGTTCCAAGAAAGGTTATTTTAATAATGAATTTTGTACTTTTTTCTTTTCTTCTTTTACTCTAAGAGATGTCGCTAGAGCGTCTTAAAATTGGATTTTAAATTATTATTGAATTTACATTTAAATACGCAGTTTATTATCGTGTTGGTTCAGAGATGTTCACGTAGCCCTACTGAAGAGGTCTAGAGACAGAAACAGTTGTCTAGGGAAGGTGGATATCCTCTGAATCGACAGAAAACATAAACTGTCGTCCACTTTTATCTTTTAGACTTGAATGTGTTTTGGGAAACACCAGATGGGAGAAGGTCTGTATGACGGACTTGAAAAAGGTGGAAAGGTGCAGTACGAGAGGATTTGGAGAAAATGGGAGTGAAGAATGAAGAAAAAAGCAAGCTGCGACTTGTGGTAATATTTCGAGGGAAAGAATCTTCCGTTTCAGTTCGGTACATTACCACACTGTGATAAAGAATTCTGACAACACTGTTCCTGTAGTAACTATGACGTCTATAATAGTAAATTAAAATAAACTGTAAAATATTTATTAATCTAAATAATTTGTTTTTAGTGATATCAATTTAACATTGAAGCCTGAAGTAAATTCGTCCTGATATTTTAATGTCGGTATAATTCTAACAAACGTCTATCTTCTATCGCAATTACATTAAAGCTAAAAAGACCATAAATGTTACTTATTTTCCAATAAATTCTACACAACTTTCATAATTCACACTATAAGGCTATCAAAACCAAAGGAATATTTTTCTTCGCCGTAACGACCGCACCGCATCATACTTTAAGGATGATTTATACCGAAATTCCTTAATATAATAATATAATGATAGGAATATGTTAAAACAGATTCGACATAAATCGCGTATATAGGCATTATTTTGTCAAGACCAGACAAATATAATAAGCGATTCAGAAAAAACATCGAAACAGGTACGCCCGAAGCGAATCTAGAATATGTGATTAATAGATCCATAATTCTTGGCCAGGTGAGCATTCGTCCGCTAATAGTCTTCTGTATATATTATATTGTTGGAATTAATTGTGTGAGGTGATCCATCTTGAAAGTGTACGTTTTCAGTCAAAACATAATATACTCCAGGGAAATAAGCAAAAAATAGACCATGCTCTGGACTTTAAATAATCCAGGTATCTGACGTTTTTAGTTATTGTAGACCTCTACGAGCCCCTTCCCATTTCAGTTGGCCCACCTTTGGAATTTGCAGTTTATGACGATTACCATAAACAAGTGATAATCAACATATTTCCCATATGAATTATTATTGCATTTTTTACTAATGTTTATTGAAAACATTACCCTTATGGTTTTTGTTATTTATTTCAAACAATAATAAAAAAAATCGCTAAATCGTGGCTTTTGATTCAATTACATCAACATGCATTGATTTTTTTCATAATTATCTTAAAATCAGAGCTAGGCTGTGGAAAATGATATCAAAACAATAACTGTCAATTAATGTCAAATATATTTTGTGATATTATAAAGCCTATTGCCGTTTGTCGGGATAAAGTCATCGATGGGAATGAGTGAAGGTAAAGTTATGGATGAGAACATGTGTTCAATCATAAATAGATTTTTTATTTCTCGCAAATCAATTCGAAAATCGCGAATATGTTTCAATTGTCACAGTATAGTGTAAGAAATGTAAGGTCTGTTCGTAGAACGATCAGCAACCGTTTCCAACTATCAGACGCATGCGTGTTCGTAGTCTACGATCTCTAACTGGTAACTGCGCAGCGCTAACTGTTAACTGCGCATGCGTCTAATGGTTGCTGATCGTTTGGATCGTACTACGAACAAACCTATAGTTAGGAGATACAAAACCTATAAATGTAGGAAAAAGTAAAATAAGCGAAGCAGACAGAAGGGGATTACGACGCATTATAGTGAAAAACCGACGTGCAACTTATCTAGATTTAAGTAGTTTTTGGAGTAAACTGGTTGAAACACACATTTCTAGATCGACATGTCACTGAGAGGTCCACAAATTAAGATTTTCTACTTACAAAGTGATTGATAAAGTTAAAAAAATTCTTTGTGAAAATTTTATTTTTATCTCAGACTAACTAAAATCCAGTCTTAACATTACAACACAAGAAAAATAAGTTAAAATGGTCAAAAGAGCATTGAGGTTGGACAAATTCACTGAGGGATAGAATACAATGGAGTGATGAATCCATATTTGAAGTTTGTGTTGGAGTCGAGTTGGATACAGTAGGAGTCGAGTTATACGCAGGAAAAGTAAAGCTTTTCAGCTTAATGTTTTAACAGAAAAGTCAAATTTCCTACGTTTATCATGGTCTGGGGCAGCATGTCATCGAATAGTTTGGAAAAATTGCATTTTATTGGGATAATTGCATTTAAAATATTATGTCTTCCAACGAGATGGCGTAGGTTGCCATACCCCAAAAAAGAGTTTAAACTGGATTGGTGACCACGGTATACTACTTTTGGAATACGTTTCTAACAGTCCCGACTTGTCCCCGAGAAAAACTTTTGCTCCTCTTTTTTACGCGAAATAAAAAAAACATTGAGGAAACATCTAGATCCGTCAAAGAATTGAAGCAAAACTTGCAAAAATATGGGATCCATTTACACCAGAGTGTTGTCAGAACTTTATAAAAACTATGCCTAGAAGAATTTTGAAACTAATTAAAAATAAAAAAGATGACACTTAGTATAAATATTCGATGTAAAGTTCAAAATAAGAGAAAATTGTTATTTGTTAAGAGGCAACATTAGCGCGCGGATAACGCGTTTCAAGATTGCAGCGTTAATTTTGAATATTTTGTCGAGATATTTGGCACACATATTCGTAATAATATGTATTCGTAGTAATAGTATGTGAAAATTACTCTATAATTAAATGAAATATTGCAAAATCCAGCCTGTACCGTCATTAAGAAGATCAAAAAAATAATCTTTCTTCAAATAAACTTTTTTGCCCCATTCCTAGATTTTGTGTCACATTGGAACTACTAAAAATCGATTATTTAAAACAAGAAATCAAACTCGACTGACTAAGCGCGCCTATGAGTATAATAATTATTGTTTTTGATAGTATAATGTCACTGTCACTGTCGTACTGCCGACGCACTGTTGAAAGTTCGCAGAACTTTCGAAAAACAAAAATATTGATGATGCGATAATGCTGTCTCTTAATAACTTTTATAACTAACGTAGATCTTTGGTGTTTCATCCAAAGTTGGGTATTGGGATACTTAATAACCCTTAAAATTTGAGATCCATCCATTAATTAGTTGAAAAGTTGTTCTATTTGTTTATATCAGATACCTTTGTTTTGCAATAACATATGATAGAAAATAATAAAGATATGGCAATTCTGAGTATGTCAACTGAAAATTGAAGAGTGATATTCTTTTTCTCATGCTCATGATCATCTTTCAGTGCGTCACAGTTTTTCGATTTCTTTCTAACGCATTAAATTGTATGTGACAGAAAAAAAGGCACGTCCGTGATTACAGACATTTACAACATGTTGTTCTGAAGCTATTTCCTTGTGGCATTTTTATAATTACGTCTTTTTTTATGGGAAATAAGCCACAATTTTACTAAAAAATGAATTTATTAACGTTTCGAAGCCCAAATCGGGTTTCGTTGTCAAAATACAAAATTTGGGCTTCGAAACGTTAATAAATTCATTTTTTAGTAAAATTGTGGCTTATTTCCCATAAAAAAATACGTAATTTACAACATGTATTCTAGTTATTCTAGTTGTCGATAGATGGCGCCATAATAAAAGAAATAATTTTTTTTTAATTAGATAATAATATTACAAATATAATCTGTATAATTTATAAGACTATGCAAATCAAAGAAAATACCATTTTATAAATGCAAGAAACACATTTGATTTGTTTTTATTCCAAATTGAAAATAAAATGTGACAACTGTCAGATTTAACTAAAATGTCATGTTAGAATAAATGTCATAAATGTGTATTATCACAGACTTACCCTTTTTCCTATCATTTGTTACGCACTGAAAAATGCTCATGAAAAGGACAATACTATCAAAATGTATTAAAAAAAATAAACAAATAATTTATTATAGTAAAAAATTATAATGCCAAATTTTTGAAATTTTGTAGTATAAACATTTGGAATAACTTTAATATTGTCCGTAGAAAAAATACTTTTACATATTTAGTCCTGTCGCCAGGGGGGGTACAACGGCCTCCTTAATTCAGATGACTTACCCAAGTTTTTTTTATGTATTTTGACCCGTAGAACACGAATTTTTTGGGTAACAGTTTATCCGGATGTCGATAAGATTGTCATAAACATAGAACTTGAGGAATTAAATAACAGCCATTTTTCGCAAAACAAAACATTTTTTTGTATTTTTTGGGCGATTCTCAGCAAAAAATGACCTTACAAGTTTTTTCGTAGCATGCATAGTTTTCGAGATAAACGCGGTTGAACTTTCAAAAAATCGAAAAGGTGCAATTTTTGAACCCGAATAACTTTTTATTAGAAAATAAAATAGCAATTCTGCTTACTGCATTTGAAAGTTCAAGTCAAATTCTATCAATTTTGATATTTGCATTGTTAAAAATTAAGTTTTTATTTATTAAACAAAGCCATAAACACATAGTGTTTCCCGTGCCCAATGCATGCGTTTTAATGTACGTAAAATGGCTTGATTACACGTAACGAGTACAGTGGCGAGACAGCAAACTGTTACTAGGCCGAGAGAGTGGTGAGGGCGAGAGATGGTTTATACGTATTTGGCAATTTTTGAATTTGGAGGCGAGTCAGTTCAGTTTCGATTCACAAAAACAAGGAGTAGTGTACTTGTGGATCATAAAGCAAACATTAAAAATATATCAAACGACTTATACCACTGCTTATGCAATAACTGACGGATATATTATGAGAAGGAGATAAGCACAAGAGACAATTCTTTGGACTATAGACTATAGACAATGGATTTTAAGAAAACCAAATCTCGCTGCTCCCGATTTCTTCGATTCATTGATTTTTTATTTCTTGTCTATATGTCGAATTTAAATTTTTTATTTTATTTGACTTCTTGAGTTTTAAAACCAACTCTATTTCTTTCTTCTACAATCGATACATATTATGTTGCATCACGTTTTTGTTTATTTTTATACTCCAAAGATTTGAAATTTCAAAAGCACGGGTGTGACTTATACAACTGAACTAAACTTTATTGTCCTATCTGAGTTCCATTTGTTAGCTATTTTTGAGAATCACAAATCACATTAAATAACACAAGTCGTCTCCTCTGATAAAGTGGTAATATGTACAGTTACACAGCGAGTGTTGTTTACACATACCGAGTGGATTGGCGAGTATACGATTAAAGGGTGGAAGGTCTCGCGAGTATACGAAGACTCGGCCTAGTAAATAGAACAAGATCCGAGTGACTGTCTCGCCATATGGCTGGGTCGAGTGCTCGGCCAAGTACTCGTTAGTATGTTTATACCAAACGAGCATTCGGCCGAGAATACTGTCTCGCTATAATACTCGTTACGTGTAATCAAGGTTTAATCTACGTAGAAAATGTCTGTATGCGCGCCTACTCGTTCGATTTCAAATGAGAAATGCATTGAAAACATCATTCAATCACTATGTGTTTATAGTTTTGTTTAACAATAAAAAAATTAATTTTTAGCAATGAAAGTAATCAAAACCGATAGAATTTGACTTGAACTTTCAAATGCGGTAAGCAGAATTGCTATTTTATTTTTCAATCAAAAGTTATTCGGGTTAAAAAATTGCAATTTTGCGATTTTTTCTAAGTTCAACCTCGTTTATGTCGAAAACTATGCATCCTACGAAAAAACTTGTAAAAACATTTTTTGCTTAGAATGACCCAAAAAATACAATAAAAATGTTTTGTTTTTCGAAAAATCGCTGTTATGTAATTCCTAAAGTTCTTTGTTTATAACAATCTTATCGACATCCGGATCAACTGTTACCCAAAAAATTCGTGTTCTACGGGTCAAAATACATGAAAAAAAACTTAAGTCCATCTGAATTAAGGAGGCCGTTGTACCCCCACTGGCGACAGGACTAATTCGAAAGTCTGGTATTTTACACTGTCTGGAAAATAAATATAAATTTATTAACGTGTACTTTAACTTTTTCGATGATTATTATTGATACTATGATTAAAACAATAGATTTTTGGAAGAAAATTATTTTTCAAACATTGTTTAAACAAAATAGACTGTTTATAATAAATAAATTCATACATAAATTGCATATTTGTAAGGTACGCAGAAATTACATACAAATTAAAAAAAGAAAGATCAAAATCCATTAAGTAGATCCGGAGATATAGAAAATTTTAGTAGTTTGAAATTACTTGTTCAGTATTTGAACTCGGAGGATTTGTAGGTTCCCCATAGTCACCACTTGAACTACATTTTTTAGTGAAGGTCCTGTGAAGGTACAATGTTTGTGCAAATTTTTTGAAAAAAAATAAAAATCCTTAACAGCAAAGTAGCTATGATTTAAAAAAAAACATGGCTATTTTTGGCCCAAAATTTTTTGTTCAAAAATTCGTGATTTTTTTCTGTGAATATCTTTGTGAATATGTAAAAATATTTTTTATATGGACAGTATTTTTAAAGCTATTCTAAATGTTTATAAACTACAAAATTTTAAAACTTGGCATTAGGATTTGTGACTATAATAAGTACTTTTTTATCCTTTTTAATATATCTTAATAGAATGAGTCTTCTACTTTCATTTGGCACCCGCAGAATTGCCCGATCTTCATTATTTACTGTCTTATGTAATCGCAAAAAATAGGTCTCTGGGATAAACAACAAAATATAATAACTAACCGAATTAATGGATCGGCCTCAATTTTTGAGGGTTTGTTACGTAGAAAGTACTTTGGGTTAAACACCAAAGTTCTACGTTAGTATTGTCTAATAAAAGTGTTTAACAAAAATAACGATTTTCACTTATTTTGCAGTTTGCGAAGCAACAAATTTATTTTTTAACTAAAAAAAATCGTCATTTTGAAGGATTTTCAATGTTCTAAAAATCAAATTTTGTAATTTTATGTCAACTATTTAGCTTTTTAATGGAGTGCAAAAAATCGAACGTTTTTGCACTAAATTGTTAATAATTAAAAAACTGCTCCCAATTCTAGGCAAATTAAGCAGGTAGGTTTTCTTTCTACAGGTTTACAATAACTAAAAAGGTTGTCAGATACCTAGATTCAGTGTCCTGAGAAAATCCTTATTGCCCTGGACTAATATTAGGTCAAGACTTGCTGGGAATAACACGCGAGGTATTGAAATTTTTCTTTTCACCCTACCGAATTCCATTGCGACGTTATTTATTAGAAACATTCGGGGCCTTGTCAGGATTTCGGCATCTTTAAACCATTTTGTCGAGTTTGTCACTATTTTTTTCGTCTGAAATTACAATATTTTTAATCAGAACATATTAATTTTATGTATGCGGTATTAATGAAATGTGACACAAATGATGTAGCCGCTATGCAAATGTTGCATAGTAATCGTTGAAGCTTTATACCTTGAATAAAATATTCTGAATATAATAGGTATATATAATTCTGAAACAATATCCAAGTAAAAAAGCTCTAATATATTTATGTATGTAAGAAATATGACAAAAATCATAGTAACTCTCACAAATACATTTATTTCTGTTATTGATTATTTCATTCATTAGAGATTTTGAGCAATAGAACCTAAAAAAATAAAAATTGCAGCAATTATTTCATTCAGAGATTTTGCCAATTGGCAAAATAAAATATAAATATAAATAAAACAGAAATAAAAATTTCGGCGGTTATTTTTTATTGATTTTAATTCCCAATCATGTAGTAAGATTTTTCATCACGTGTTTAATTCTGTCCAAATCAGATTATTATTATACTGAGAATAATCTACTTACATTATTATACTGAGAACAAATTTAAGTATTTTATTTCTGTTTAACTACAACGAGTTTTATAGTTTTGACCACTGTCATATTGGCACATTCATCCTGCACAATTAAATTCTGTAATCAAAACCCTATTATGCTATTAGCAAATCTCTTCTATCAATGCAGCATAGTCCATCCTTTCCATCAGTTCCCTATTAGCAAAAATTGAGCAAAAATATATGATAGTGCAGACTTTAGAAATCACTCCTTGTATCGGCATCATTTAGTTTACTGTTACCAAGACCTGATGATGCTGTGCATATTATAGACAGCGAAACCGGTCGTCGGAGTAAAACAATATATGATTGTGATGAGTACGTCTCTTTTACTTATTTCATACATAATGAACTCACATATGCAACCCTTTCAACATTTGGTTTATAGTTATTATACCGCAGAGTTATTATACCGCAGAGCTATTATACCATAGTATAGTCACGTATAGTAAACACCTTTGTCTATCTCGGGTCTAGTATAACTAACGATGGTAACTGTTAAGCAGAAGTTCGGAGACGTATTGGTATGGCAAAAAATGCGATGAGTCGCATAACTAAAGTTTGGAAAGACAGATCTATCTCTCAAAATATCAAGATGAGACTGGTGAATGCTCTTGTATTCTCAATAATTTTATACGGAGCAGAGACTTGGACTCTTCGCGCATGCGAGCGCCAAAAAATTTATGCGTTTGAGATGTGGTGCTGGAGAAGAATGCTGCGCATACCTTGGACAGCTCATAGGACAAACGTTTCCATTTTAAACCAACTCAAGATTAAAAGAAGGCTGTCCACAATATGTCTGCAACGAATACTGCAATCCTTTGGTCACGTGGTTCGCAGAGGTGACGACAGTTTGGGGAGATTAATTTTTTCTGGAAACGTTCCGGGGAGAAGATCAAGAGGACGATCACCAACTAGATGGTCCGACCAAATAAAGAATTCAGCTGGAAACTCATTCTGCGAAGCTCTTAGAGCAGCTGAAGATAGAGACCAATGGAGAAACATTGTTAGGAATATTGGAAGAAATCACGATCCTCAGTAATGGGGAAACGACAAGAGAGAGAGACCAGAAGATTGGGTCGTCTCGTAAACTCAATGCCTCGTAGAATCGAGTCTGTGCTAAAAAACAAATGTTATCCCACCAAATACTAATTTTCTTCATAATACCAATTGCACCATTTTTTTCAAATATTTCTACTAAATAGCTAACCGTTGATGATTGATTTATTTATAAATCTTTAGAGGAATAATTATTATCCTTTTAAAATAGACATTAAATATATTAAGTAGAAGCATAAAACCATGTCATAAAATTATACCATTATTTAACTGAATTAGTAAAAATATTTTCAAATTTGCTAGCTTAAGTCTACCGTACTGCTCTGTATTTAAACTGATTTACGAAGTCAATCCGTATAACACTCAGTCTTTTACCATTTTATTTTGGATTTACGCCTTTACGTTCTCAATACATTTTCCGATATATATAAGAGTTCCAGAAACCATTTTTCAAAATAGATATCTATCCGACGCAGTATAATATTTCTCTTAGCTTTCGCCAATTTATTGTCAGGTACAGTTGAAATATAGAATTCATTTATATTTATGTCATTTATAATTCATTTCTTGCCGATAGACTTATACACACGGCTTTCGGATCATAAGCAAACGCATAAATTGCACCGGTGAGGCCGCCGGTGTGCAATGTGCAAGCCGCATTGCATTGCAACATACACACACATAAATAGAATTGGGTAAATTAATAAATTACGACGTCAGTCGTCGGTCTGGCGTTGATCAGTAATGTCCGCGCGCGATTTTTATACCGCAAACTAATCCGGATTTGCCCTTCTGTCAACGCAAGCGATATCAAGCTGAATATGACGTGTTACCAAATACATCCTCATCCTTATTTATTGTTGTCGAGATTGTCGCTGGAGAGCGACCAATTTTCATCGGCTCATTTGCTATAATTTAGTGTCTTAAAGATGCTGCTAATAGAGAACTATTACAAATGGATCATAATATTAATAAAAATCCACAAGGAAAAAGTTATCTTGTAGTTGCCTGTATACCATATATTACAATAACTGACTAAAATCCTTTATAAAAGGTATATTTTAAAAATCCCTAAAAAGGGCTACATCACAGAACTAGTTTTCGATCGGATGACAGATCATCATTAGTGCTTACGTGATCTAACATGCTAACCACCAAAATACAATATTATAAAAATATATGGGTAAAAACACTTTAACACATTGCGTGCCACGCCTTAATCGGGATAATAGTCTCGGGGGGCCACGGCATATCCACGGCAAAGAAAGTCAGTCTTACGTGTATATGTCAACCTGTTTTAACACTGATGATGATTTTTAATAAAATCTGAAACGTTCTGTGATGTAGCCCTTAAAGGGATTTTTAATAAAAAATTTATACCTTTTACAAATGATTTTTTTCCAACGTATAAACATTCTCAATTTCTTTTTTGCAACACGAAAATGCAGCAGCTGCATAATACTATGGTAAAATCTGAGAGTGCAGGAAAAGTCTATACCGGTTTAGAGGGTTGTTTCGCCCTCATCAGTAGTCTCATATCCTCCTCTCTCAGATTCTTCCACGTACCACACTTTGGGCCTTTCCGAATTGCAAAGAAAAAAAATGTCACGGATGAACTAGGGCCATATACCGAAAAACAAAGTAAGTTATCAATCGAAGTAGCAGAGAAGACGACAATAAATATCGTCTCCATACCACCAGATTGACAACAGGTGGACTACTTTCTTTGGTTACACCTCCTGAGATTTTCAAAATTTATAAATCATACAGGATGCCAAGGAAATTAAAATGAGAGAATTTTAAATAGTTCACAACTCATCTGCTCAGCGCGGTAAAAGCTCCAACAAGAAAGATTCCTTAATACTCAAACAAAAGAGTAAATGAATTAAAAATGTATAAACATTCTCAATTTCTTTGCAACACGAAAATGGAGCAGCTGCATAATACTATGGTAAAATCTGAGAGTGTAGGAAGAGTCTGTACCGGTTTCGGGGGTTGTTTCCCCCTCATCAGTAGTCCCATATCCTCTTCTCTTAGATTCTTCCACGTACCACACTTTGGGCCTTTCCGAATTGTAAAGAAAGAAATGTCACGAATGAACTAGGGCCATCTACCGAAATACAAAGTAACTTATCAATCGAAGTAGCACAGAAAACGACAATAAATATCGTCTCCATACCACCAGATTGACAACACTCATGGTGGTGGTCAAACGAAGTACAAGGAAAAATAAAAGAGAAGAGAAAATTATATAAAAAGTGGCACGAAACCAGATCCGACACCGATCTTCAAAACTATATGGTGGCGAAAAAGGAAGCGAAAGTAGCAGTAGCAAAAGCCAAAGCAGAAGCGTATTCAAACCGATACGATCAACTTATACCAGGGAAGGCGAAACGAAGATATATAAAATAGCCAAACAGAGAGCAAAGAAAGCAAAAGGTTTTAATCAGATTAGATGTATCCGAGATGAAAATAATAAAATACTAGTTCACGAAAGGGATGTCAAAAAGAGATGGAGAAAGTACTTTGACAGCTTATTAAATGAAGAATTTGACAGACAGCCTGTAGAGTCAACGGAGACAGTAGCAGCAATGGTCACCAAAATAACCAACGAGGAAGTGGCTCAAGCGCTTTAAAAAATAAAGAAAGGAAAAGCGGTAGGACCAGATGATATTCCTGGGGAAGTATGGAGAGCATTGGGAGAGACAGGAACAAGGTGGCTAGCAGGTCTATTTAATAGAATTATGGAAGTTGGACAAATGCCAGACGAATGGAGAAGCAGTATACTGGTGCCTGTTTACAAAAACAAGGGAGATATACAACAATGTACAAACTACAGGGCCATAAAACTGCTTAGCCACACCATGAAAATATGGGAAAGAGTAATTGATAGACGGATACGTGAAGAGACCGAAATATCCGAGAATCAATTTGGCTTTATGCAGGGTAGATCAACAACAGATGTAATTTTCATTATAAGGCAGTTGATGGAAAAATACAGGAGTACAGAAACAAACGCTCATATGGTATTCATTGATCTTGAGAAAGCATATGATAGAGTTCCTCGAGAGATTCTGTGGTGGGCACTCAATAAGAAAGGAGCCCCTGGTGAATATGTAAAGATTGTGAGGGATATGTATGAGGGAGTAACGACTAGTGTTAGGACAGGTGTGGGAGAGACTGATAAATTTCATGTGAAAGTAGGATTGCATCAAGGTTCTGTGCTTAGCCCGTATTTATTCTCATTAGTTTTGGACCAGATAACAGCGAAACTACAGGGTAACATTCCATGGTGCTTAATGTATGCTGATGATGTCGTGTTAGTAGGAAATAGTGAAAGAGACTTAGAACAAAAACTGGAACAGTGGAGACAAGCTCTGGAGGAAAAAGGTTTAAAACTTAGTAGGACAAAAACAGAGTATTTGGAATGTTCATTTAAAGATGGAGCTACTACAAATAAAATGGTATCTTTGGATGGTGAAATGATTGTGAAAAGCAATAGTTTTAAGTACCTAGGATCGGTATTACAGAGTAATGGAGAAATAGATGGAGATGCATGCAGTAGAATTAGGGCTGGATGGATGAAGTGGAAAGAAGCGAGTGGTGTCTTGTGTGACAGAAAAATCCCAATGAAGCTGAAGGGAAAATTCTATAAAACAGCCATAAGACCAGCTATGATGTACGGAACTGAATGGTGGGCAGTGAAAAAGAAAGAGGAACAACGAATGCATGTGGCGGAAATGAGAATGCTTAGATGGATGAGTGGAGTGACAAAGAAGGATAAAATTAGAAATGAGTATATTAGGGGAAGTCTAGGTGTGGCACAAATTGATGCCAAAATGAGAGAGCATAGGTTAAGTTGGTTTGGTTATGTTCAACGTCGAGACGTTAACCACCCAATACGAAGAATAGCTGAAGTGCAGATTCCTGGAAGGAGTAGGAGAGGAAGACCAAAGAAGACCTGGGGGGAGACGATAAGGCAGGACATGTTGGTAAAGGGGATTAACATTGACATGGCCCAAGATAGAATTGTGTGAAGAAATGCAATTAGGGAAGCCGACCCCGCATAGGGATAAGGCAAAGAGAATGATGATGACCACCAGATTGACAACAGGTAGAATACTGTCTTTGGTTACATCTCCTGAGATTTTCAAAATTTATAAATCATACAGGATGCCGAGGAAATTAAGATGAGAGAATTTTAGATAATTCACAACTCATCTGCTCAGCGTGGTAAAAGCTCCAACAAGAAAGATTTCTTAATACTCAAACAAAAGAGTAAATGAATTAAAAATGTATAAATATTCTCGATTTCTTTGCAACACGAAAATGCAGCAGCTGCATAATACTATGTTAAAATCTGAGAGTGCAGGAAGAGTCTATGCCGGTTTCGGGGGTTGTTTCCCCCTCATCAGTAGTCCCATATCCTCCTCTCTCAGATTCTTCCGCGTACCACACTTTGGGTCTTTCCGACGATATTTGGGACGATATTTATTGTCGTTTTCTGTGCTACTTCGATTGACAACTTACTTTGTTTTTCTTTGATTTTTTTCCAATTTAAAAAAAATAAGTTTAATATTTTGCATATTTAGTTTATTACATATTGTTATCACCAAATTCTTTTTCTCGTAGCACTACAACCCGAGGTGGGTCTTGGCTGACTGCACAGCCCTCTTCTATCGAACGGTATCGTCCATGATAGTTAGGTCAGTGGGTAGCCCCATTGTTCTTATGCTGGCTACTCACTTACGGATATCGAAGAGGCTATGGCATGCAGGCCAGAACTGAACGCCGTTATTTGAGTAGTTAAGTTAATGAACTGCAGTTGAGACGCCACACACATGCAGTTTTGTAATCGAGCGTGCCAACGCCTTTACGAAAACTGCATGTATGTGGTGATTTTGGCTTCAATTAACCGCCGGTCAGTCGCTCGGCCTCTTCGATATCCGTAAGTGAGTGGCCAGCATTAAGTCTGATCATATTCATGAACGTCCTAAGGGCCTTCTTCCTGTCGGGGCTTGCCCCCAGATTTGCTTCGCAAGGCGGTTATTAGGGAGTATCACCAAATTCATCAAAAGCAATCATTGTGAGATACCTGTATCAAAGAGTGTCTATTATATTAATTACAGAACATGTATAAAAAACTAAGAACTACCTAATCGAAGAAAGATGTAAAAACGCCGAAAATTTATGGGGAGACTGAGAAAGGCATATGTACAGCACTGGTCGTTGGTGGTTGAATAAAGTCTGATAGGCATCAGTTAAAGGTATCACAAAATTTAGATTTGATTTAAAATAAACAAATGAAGATTATAAAATATGAGTTTAGACCGTATTTATATAAACTTCAGAAGTAAATTATAGAATAAAAAATGCTAAGCAGACGTTCAGAGGGTTGAGCGGTTTCGAAAGCAAGAATTCCCTTGGTAAACAACGCCATTTTCATACCGAAATAACAATAATAACGTACCTACACAACTTTAATACGGCACCATCTCGACTTGTCAAATAAATCTAAATTTTTCACCGGCGGTGAAGTATAATAAGACTTTATGATATAAATTCCTTTCTGGGAATGAGTTATTTCAGGGCTGCTATATATCTGCGTGACTCATTTAAAATTCAACGCCAAAGAAAAACTAATTTAATATGAATAAGTAATTTCGAATAAATATAAAAGCCCCGTGATGTTCGAGCCCGAGGCGCGGGGGCATTCACTAATAAAATATTCTATTATTTTTTATTCGGCCTTATAAAATATAGAAGAGAAAGTATATTTTTTTCGGAGTGGTTGATACATTATTTATAATCGAATTCATTGTTCGTGGACAGACCGGGAAAACGCATTTATTATTTAAGGGGCGTAGTCCAAAAATGTTGAAAACGACTAAGGGCGTTTAAGCGCTTTAATTTTCTTACAATTTGGCAGTACGAGATCACTCAGAGTCGAACTGATTCTGCGGCCTTTCCCAGTTCTCAACGTTAACTGTTTCACCCCATTACAATTGAAAAGAGCACGATGAAAGTATATTGTGAAAAAGTAGTGTAGATTTAAAATATGTAATACATACTAATTTCAGTATTTTGTTTACCATTTTGGGATAAACATTTACGGATTTTACAAACTGAAACATTATTCTTCTTCTTATAGCGTGTCGTCTCCCTACAGACGTTAGTACCTAATCATAACGGCTATTTTTATTTTTGAAGTTGCTGCTCTAAAAAATTAATTAATTTGCATTTATGCCAATCACGCAGGTTCTTTAATCAATAATTATGTCTACATCTTCTATTTTGAATCCCTGTAATAAGAATATGTAGTACATACAGGTAATGGATTTTGAGAAGAGCTATGAGTCATGCTGATTTAGTACACAAGTTTACGTGAAATTTCATAGTTCTTGTCAAAATGTCTATACATATATGATAAAGGCAAAACTGACAAAACTCTGGATATAACAGACACAAATAAATTATCAAAGAATGAACAGCATAAAACACAAACACATCATGTAAGAAAAACAATGAGCTTATAATCTAGAAAATTGGAGCGTGAAACAAAGAGTCCAAATGGTAAAAAAATAGAACTATAGTCCGTCCCACCTTGACTTTACAATATTGGGAACATAGGCAATGCAGTCCTTATGAGAGTTTTTAGCGCGGTGATGCCGATTTTGTCAAAAACAATTTGTAATCGAACATTAGAGAGATTAAATTAAAACTGTTTTAAAAAGGCAATCTACAATTTTAGGATTCATATGCGTAATAACTACAGTACATATATCAAATAATTAAACGCATACGAATCCTAAAATTGTAGATTTCCTTTCTAAAACAGTTTTAATTTAATCCCTCTAATGTTCGATTCAAATTCTTTTTTATAAAATCGGCATCATCCCGCTAAAAAACTCTCGTACTATGTTCCCTATACTGTGAAGTCAAGGTGGGACGGACTATAAATAGTAGAGGAGTTTGAGGCAGCAGATTAACTATACCAGCAATATCAGAGAGCAAAATCAAATGGACAAGGAATAGCAAAAATGGAAAATAATAATACCTTAATATACAGGGTGTAACAAAAATACAGGTCATTAATTAAATCACTTCTGGGACCAAAAGTAGTTCGATTGAACCCAACTTACCTTAGTACAAATATGCACAAAAAAAATGACAATCGATAAAACTATTAGAGATTTTTTTAATGAAAATGAACCCGTGGCATTCTTTCGGCAGGAAAATCTTAAAAAGAAATTATAGTGAAATTCGTGCACCCCATAAAAATCTTATGGGGGTTTTGTTCCCTTAAACCTCCCAAACTTTTATGCACATTCCAATTAAATTATTATTGTGGTACCATTAGTTAAACACAATGTTTTTAAAACTATTTTGCCTCTTAGTACTTCTTCGAAAAGCTATAGAAAAACTATTATTGCGGTATCATTAGTTAAACACAATGTTTTTAAAACTTTTTTGCTTCTTAGTATCTTTCCGATAAGACCTTTGATCGAGATGTGGCTTATTTTTTAATATGGTTCAAAATATACCTCAAACTATAATTTACAAATAAATTTTCATATTATTACCAGGTCTCTATAATCGTAGTTAAACATAATACATACAGTGATGAGCGCGCTAATAACCGGCAAAATAGCACAGAAGATGGAAAACATAATGCATTGTTGTATCAGAGAAGTAAGACAACTGTCAGTGTGACAGTAAAATTTTATAAAATACTCTTGTCACAGACGTCTAAAGCTGGGAAACTATGTAATGTAATGTTATTTTATAAGTTTATAATGATAACTTCCACCTCCACTAGTTTCATCTCTTTGTATCGGAATGTATTATGTTTTCCATTTTTTAAGCTATATTGCCAGTTATTAGCGCGCTCATCACTGTACATATTATATTAACAGTATACAAACATGTGGTGGATTTGACAATTATTCAAAATATCTCGATAAAAACTAACTTTCCGAAAAAGTACTAAGAGGCCAAAAAGTTTTAAAAACACTGTGTTTAACACTAATGGTACCACAATGATAATTTAATTGGAACGTACACAAAAGTTTGGGGGGTTTAAAGGAAAAAAACCCATATAATTTTTATGGGGGCGCAAATTTCACTATAATTTTTTTTAAGATGTTCCATGTCCGTTTTTAATAGGAAACCTCAAATAGTTTTTTGTCCTTTGTCAGGAAACCTCAATCAAAAAAATCGATTTTTATTTTGTAACTTCAAAGGGATTTAACTTTTTTATGAGCGCATTTGTACTACGAAAGTTAGGTTCAATGGAACTATTTTTGGTCCCACAATATGCCATTTCATTTATGACCTCTATTTTGTTACACCCTGTACACATAATGGAGTATCAGACGTCACAAGAGCTGCTGGAGTGTAAAGACTGTAAAATTATAGAAAGCATGGTCAGAGAGAATAATACTAATAGAAAGTTTTGCAACAGAAACCGCAAGAGGAGAAATATACTTGCAAGGGATTTCGACAGTAGGGTAGGAATAAAAGACAAAATGTATGCTATAAAAAAATTTATTATATAATTTACGAATAAGTATATTTAAGGATCTGCTATTGAATACGCAGTAAAGGAAGTAAGCGTATGGAACAAGTAAAAAAGACTCAACACAGAAACAGGCAGCGTGTTGGTCCAAAGAAATAAAAAAGCAAGTAAAAGCAAAGCAAAAAGCTTGGAAACAATATCTGAAAGACAAAGCAAACGAGAATTGCAATAACTATAAAAATGAAAGGAGACAGGTAAAAATATTAGTAACAGAAGTAAAGAGAGATAATTTTGAAAATTCGGAGATAAAATAGAAGGAGATAGCAAAAATAACCAAAAGCTATTCTACAGAACCCTGAAGATGATCAGAACACAAAAAATAAACATAAAACAGCATTAAAGGTAAAAAATGGAGAATTAATAACAGAAACAAAAAAATAGTTAAAAGATGGAAACAATACTCTGAGGAACTATTAACAGATATAAAAGAAGAACAAAATAATATATTCGAAGATAACACAGAAAACTCAATAAACGAAGAAGAACTAGAAGAAATAATAAAAACGTTGAAGTATGGAAAAGAAAGAAGAAGAAAGAAGTATTCACTGAAAATGCAGCTACAAATGATGCAAAGAAGTGAACTTATCCAGTGATCTATATCCGAGCTAGTCACGGTGGCCATATATTCAAATAAAAATGATCAAAAATGTCAAAAATTATGTTTCAAATAAAGTCAATATCAAAGATGAAGTAGTTTTCAATCCTAATAGCAATATTAATAATATTTAAAAATATTAAAATATTACTAAAAGATTTTTAAATTGAAAACTTATTGGTCCATTTTCTTGGTAACACCCCCAAGGCTTCTAAAATTTGCAAGCCAGATGGATGCTGAAGAGAAGAAGACAAGAGGGAATTCAAAAACTTACAATTCACGACCCCGTCTGTCCAGCTGGTAAATTCCAACAGAAAATGGACCTAGTTACTCAAAGAACTAACGACCAATATAAAAATAAAATAAATATTCCATTTTTATTCAGTTGCAATGCGAAGGCAAATTGTAAGTTTTTGAATTCCCTCTTGTCTTCTTCGCTTCAGCATCCATCTGGCTTGCAAATTTTAGAAGCCTTGGAGGTGTTACCAAGAAAATAGACCAATAAGTTTTCAATTTAAAAATCTTTTAGTAATATTTTAATATTTTTAAATATTATTAATATTGCTATTAGGATTGAAAACTACTTAATCTTTCAATTGTCAGATGACGCTAGTCACCTAGTCCATTCATCAGTTGCGGTGTGGGGGATAAACTCTCGGTGTTGGTCAATTGGAGTATGGAGTAGCAGGCCTACGTTCTCTCCGATGAGACTCCAACAAGAGTCGAAAATCGTCGATTCAGAGGACTGGACTGCGCTCCGTATTCTAATTGAAAAATAAGATTGTTTTGCCTTCGCATTGCAAAAATGGAATTTTTATTTTAAAGTCAATATCAATTATACCCCAAATAAAAAACACCCATTATAAATAGCTGACATAATACAACTGTATTTTAACATCAGTACTATCCTGCGTAGGTCTTTGCAAAAATTCATTTCACTGATTTGTTTGCTTTAACTTCAGTGGGGTTGTATTTGAGTTACCTACTTGTACAATTAAAATCAACAACGAAAAAATCATTTAACTTTTTCAACTCATTTTTCTCGGTTCTCGCTAACCATTAAGACTTTTTACAAAAAAAAATCCCAAATTTTATTTTTTATTTATTTTACCAGGAAGGGTCCGAGTTTAAATAAAAATTATTGCTCTTCTGTTTTCTTTTTGTTATATAAATCCGAAAATATGGTTTAAAGGGCCCATACATTGTATATTTTAGTTCCAGAATTATATGAATTAATTGTGTAATATGAGAAAAAATTATAGGTTTATGTAAACAAAAAATTTTTTACGTAAAAAAAGATTAGTAAGTCATTAATAAAATAAAAAAGGTACCTATGTTAATAGGAGACAGACACTAAATGATTAAAACGATTGAAAAACCAAATATGCAACAGATTAGAAACGGCCAATATCTATGAGTCGAAAGAAACAACAACAAAACAATAGAAAGTTAACATAATAAAAAACAATATCGAGAATGCTAACGAAGAGAAAACAATATTAAATTAAAAGTCCGCATGGATTACATTAAGAGCGTTCGCAAGTACCTGTCGGCGACTAGTCGTTGACAATTCCTAACCTCACCTAATATAAATAACAGATACCGTTAAAAGATAAATAAACAAGGTATATTTACTTTTAATTAATATTAATAACTAATTATTAAATTATACTAGGTAAATATACCTTGTATATTTACCTGTTAACGATATTATTTATATTAAACTCATACAGAAGTAAAAACGGTAAAAACTTCAAATTGTATACTGGTATAAAATCGTTTATTAATAAAAAAATATGAAAAAAAAATTTTTAATAAACGCTTTTCTTTAGTTACGAGTGACTAAAACTAAAAATATTATAAAAAATCAACTGAAAAGTAAAAAATAAAAATAATTGAAAAAATCTAACACATTCGTCAAAGAAAAGCGTGGCGCGTCTTCATCGAATAAACGGTTTTCGCTCCACGCTTTTCTTTAACGAATGTTTTAGATTTTTTCAATTATTTTTATTTATTACTTTTCAGTTGATTTTTTATATTTTTAGTTTTAGTCACTCGTAACTAAAGAAAAGCGTTTATTAAAATTTTTTTTTCATATTTTTTTATTTTTTACTTTTTAGTCTTACACTTTTTAAACATTAAAATATATCGTTATGTTTATTAAAATATGTATAAAGCATATGATGTTCTAACAGGAAAAATAGTCGGAGTCGGCAAAAAATTTGAAACTTTATTGTTTATTTATGAAGCATAACGTAAACAATTAACGTAAAAAGTGAGATTATGTATAGTTCATATCATTAGCTACAATCCGCAAAACTTTCAAGTTTTTACATTGTAAAAAACAGGAGAATTTAAGCATTTCCCATTAAAATCTTTTTTTTTTATTTAAACAATTAGAAAACATAAAAACATTTTTTTTTTATTGATTATTCGTGTATTGTTCCCGCGAATGCATATGTCTGCAAATTTTCATTTATTTGCATTGGAGAAAAGGCAGTTAAATTAACGTCTAAAGATTTGAAGCAAACTATTGAACTAAATAAAAGCGTTTAAAAACTAACTAAAATGTCATCCAAATGGATTGCAAAACGTTTTCGTTCTAATTCAGAACATCTTCAGTGCATTCTGCTGAGTAGTTGGAACTAGCACAATATTTAAAGTGGTAACCCCATGTATATGGTTTACATATTATATTTTAATAACACATGGTGACTACAAGTCGATGTTGTCGATTGAACTGGCAAGTACCTAGTATTTTCGAGCAGGGAAACAACATGTTGCCCTTTGAGCATGTATTCAAATAAATCTAACAACATCGACTTGTAGTCACTATATTATATTAAAATATAATATGTACACCATATATTATGGGGTTACCACTTTAAATAGTGTGCTAGTTCCAACTACTCAGCAGAATGCAATAGTTTTTAATAAACGATTTTATACCAGTATACAATTTGAAGTTTTTACTTCTGTATGAGTTTTTTAAACTATGGTATACAGCCAACTATTGGGACTTTCCCGTTGATTTTATTATTTATATTATTTTAAAGTGCGCATGCGATTTGCTGAAATTTGTCGCCGACAGTAAAGTTGCCCGCGAACGCAATTAATAGTTTATTTTTCGTGCATAACGAACCTTTTTGGACTTATCACTCCATCTTCAGTGAACTTTGAAGTACCTGCACTAATAACAGAAAAAACCAAACAGTGGGTGGGTTTAAATTGAAGACTGCATACTTAAAAGTATTAAATTAAACGGCATAATGCCGATGAATATGGCTATAGTATAAACTATCCGGGAATAATATCTATATCCTTATTCCAAAAAAAAAACACTCACATTAGTCGTGGTCTGCAATAGCTTGCCAACTGGAAGGAAGACTAAAAATTTTCACCAGTATTGCTTAGCATGGCTTAGACTTAGACGATCGTATTTTACATACATTATGCTCATATATAGAGCCTTTTTCAAGATCTTGCAGAATCTTAGAAAATCTTAGAGATTATCAGCAAACCATTATTACCAAGAGATAAGAGATTATCATAACATTTAAAGTATAACGTGAACCAATCACGTTGTACTTTATCGAATGCTTTATTCTTCTTCTTCTTCCTACTTTATAAATAGGCTCATGTCTGTTTTACTTCGGTTTTTAGGCTAAACTGACGTTGTATGACCATTTTTTCCTCGGTTTTCCCAGTGATCTTCCATGCTTTTCTTTCTTCTTCTTTCATAAAAGAATGCTTTATTATAGTCAATAAAACACGCATACCTATATACCTTGATTGACGTCCAGGAACCTTTGCATTAGTATATTAAGGGAAAAAAGAGCTTCACGCGTTCCTAGGCCCTTGCGAAACCCAAACTGTGTATCATTAATGTATATCTCTAGTTTATGATATATTCGGCTATATCAGGGCTTCCTAAACTGTGCGTCGCGACGCCCTGGTGCGTCGCGGCGTTGTCGCAGGAGCGTCGCGTGTCAGCGCGGACTTTTAATACAGGAAATATATTTGTCTGGATAGTATGCAGGACTACAAGCTCTCATCCAAACCAAGGCTCCAAGTGTAAAATGGACACATTGTGTCATACATAGAGAGGCCTTAGCAGCAAAGAACATTACACCTGAATTAAGTGTTGTGATGGATAGCATTATTAAAGTGGTGAACTACATTAAAACATTCCTCGTGAAATCAAGTCTTTTCCATAAACATTTTAAAGAAATGGGGGCCGAACTCACCTCTTTAATTTATTATAGCAACTCTCGTTGGCTGTCTAAAGGCAACGTACTCGCACGTGTATGTGAATTAAAAAAATTAAATTTTACATGTATCTACATGTCATGCAGAATCGCATAATGATGAGCAAAACTTTATTAATTCAGAGTTTATAATAAAATTAGCTTACCCCTGTGACATATTTAACAAATTAAATTACCTTAATAAGTATTTACAGGGAAATAATATACATAACCTGCAATCGGCAGATAAAATTACTGGGTTTCAGAAGTTGTCTTATGAAAGAGAAAATTAGAAGATCAAGAAATTGACTATTTTCCTACTTCACAAGGTATTCTACAAGAAAAATCGATAGAAATCCTCCGTTTCTTTTTAAAAAATATGTTTACACAACACATGTTATTTGAACACATGAACGAACACTGAGAAATGTTTTCCCAAAAATCTGGAGCAATATGACTGGGTAAGACAGAATTCCTCCCTAGTCATTCATACCATCGACACTTTCAACAGAGGAAGAAGAACAACCGACAGAATTGTCCTGTGATTCCAGCCTAAAGCTTCAACACGACAAGGACCTGTTTGAATTTTGGAGCTCAGTTTCTCATAATTATCATGCCATCAGGACTGCTGCATTAAAGGTTTTATTACCATTTGTGACTTCGTACTTGTGCGAAACGGGCTTTTTTCTGCAGTTGCAGTAATTAAAAACAAGTACAGGTCAAACATAAACTTAGAAAAAGAAATTAGAGTGACAATTTTCAAATTGGAGCCCCGGTTTCATAAGCTATGCTCAAAAAAGCATCCCTCACATTAACCAGCCAGTTACATACATAAATATCGCTTTTTATTTTTGTGCCTATGTTTTGATTTCTTTCTTAATTTCTATAAAAATTATAAATAACCTGCTACTAGGCTAGTACTAAAATTGGTAAGTATTATTGGGGGTTGGGTTGAGGGGCGTCGCAAAAAATAGCAAATACCCAAGGGCGTCACAGTACGAATAAGTTTGGGAAGCCCTGGGCTATATTATACAGTTTAGACATATCTGTCAGTAGAGAGTATACTCTGAGAATTTGGTGGGCAACCTCCACGTTTGACGTGTATACTTTTGAATTTTGCAGTGAAATTTTCCTAAGTCTTTTGGCGGACGGATAATTGCACTGTCAGAAAACGAAAACACGAGTGTAGATTCAGTGGAAGCGGTGAAAACCGTTTCAGATATTTCTTCTTTAGTCTTTTTCAAGACTAACGTCGAAACTACATTATCTAAACCCAAATTAAGGAATGTTTCAGATCCAATTTTGAAGGAAAAAATAATCACGAAGTTGACGAAGTTTGTTACAAACAAGGTCCACAAAAAGAAGCCATTTAGTAAGACCAGCAAATCAACTCAGGACAAGAAAAGAATTACCTTGCAGACATACAGGATGAGGGCACAGAGCGTAGAAAGGAAAACCAGGGACGCCAGCGAAGACAGGAACGAAATGGACACTACCAGCAACGAACCACCGATGATCGAGGTACCAGTAAAGAAGGTCAGGACCCAGAAACCCGATGAACAACAACCAGGAACATCGACGGTGTCTACAAGCAACAGGTTCGAGAGGTTGGCCAAACCAGACCTAAGGAACAGAGGAAACGAGGACCCAACCACGAAGGAGGCAAAGAAAGAAAGGATTCCTCCCGTAATCCTTGAAGGTAACATTGGCGAGTTTAAGAATGTGGTATCTAATATATCTTCCATTCTAGGGCACAAGCAATTCCAGATAGCACCTGCTGGTAGAACGACAAGGGTCTACACCTACAGCCTGGACGACTTCAAAAAGCTCCAGGAAGGACTCAAACAGAAGCAGGAACCATTCCACACCTTCGCCAGGAGAGAGGAAATTAAGAAGAAGATCGTCATGAGAGCAGCACCCAACATGGATACAGCAGAGATGGAGGCTGAACTAAAAGCAGAAGGGATCGAAGCCACGGTCACGGCCATGAAACCAAAAAACGGAGGTACAGGAGTCTCATACCTTCTACAGATGCCCAAGGACCAGGACATCAAGGAGGTGAAGAGGATCACGGGAGTCCAGAACGTGAGAGTCAGATGGGACTCTTACAGCAGACCATCCAGAGCCACGCAGTGCTTCAACTGCCAAAATTTCGGACATAGCGCCAGGAACTGTTTTAGGGCACCAAGATGTATGAAGTGCGCCAGAGGACACGCAACAAGGGATTGTCCACTTCCCAAAAACGTGGTCAATACGGTGGTATGCTGCAACTGTGGAGGTGACCATACTAGTAATTATTCGATGTGCCCCAAGCACATCGACTTTCTTGATTCACAGGTAAAGAGGAACCAAAGGAGCATTCCAGTGCCACAGGCCCCAAGACCAGTCCACCCCTCAGTCCATAGAACATCCACAGGAGGGATGTCCTATGCCCAGGCGTCAAGGAGAGAACCACAGCAGACCAGGATGCCCTTCAACCCACCGAGGACGAACCAACCGAAGACATCAGGAAGCCAACCATCCAAGATGGACCAGATCAACGACCTATGGGCTGAAATCAACGACATGGTTGATTACGACAGGATGATCCAGCTGGTGACCGCCATGAGGGACGAGCTAAGATGCAACAAGGACCTAAGGACGCGAGGAGCCATCTTCGCCAAATACGAAGCCCTCTACAATGCCCCATAAGAAGTTGAAGATCCTGCAGTTCAACATAGCGTCCCTGAAGCTAAGAATCAACGAATTGAGGGAAGTGGTTATCCGACTCCAACCAGATGTCATCTGCCTGTCAGAAACAAACTACATGACGACAACTCAGCTCCCTAGGATTACCAACTACGAGGGATTTGGAAAGAGGGATGCTCACACCGATAGAGGAGTAGCTATTTACATCAGAAATAGCCTGGTATGGTATCAGGTAGAGGTTGTATCTCACAATTTTGAAAATGTTGGTGTTAGAATAGGTGATACTAATATTTTCTCTTGCTATAGGAAGCGTCAGATTGAGTTACCAGATCTTGGAGAATTAGTTGCTTTAATGAATACCTCAGAGAGTGTAGTGCTAGCCGGAGACTTCAACTGCCACCACACAGCATGGGGATGCCCAGAATCCAACCGCCAAGGGGAAGCACTACTAAGACATTGCGAAGACAGAGAATGGATGATCTTCGCACCAGATGAACCAACCAGAATAAATCCAATCAGAGGACAACGAGACAACACCCTGGACCTCTTCATCATCAAGGAAGCCATTATAGAGGACACCAGGACCCACTACGAGTGCAGCTCGGACCACAAACCAGTCACCGGAACCCTGACGACAACGGTGGACCTCCCAACAGTAGAACCAGAAGAAAGATGGAAATGGAAAGAAGCAAACTGGACCAACTACAGACAACAACTCAACCAATTCCAGATGAAGAGAGACTTCGAAACCACGGAAGACATAGAAGGAACGGTAGAAGACATCACCAGAAGGATCAAACAAGCCATGGAAGACCACATCCCAAAGGAAAGGACCAACCACAAAGGGATAGTCGTACCAGCTGAAGTTCAGGACATCATCAAAGACAGAAACAGAGCCAGACGAACCTACCAAAGAACCAGGAGGGAAGAATACAAGACATATGCTGACGAACTATCAACGGAGATAAGACTACGACTCAGCACCCTCAACGAAGCAAAGTGGCACAGCCTCATCCGAAAAGCAGAAGAAAACCACGGCAACGTATGGAAGATGATCAAATCCAAGAAGAGAGGAAAACAGAGAATGCCACAGATCAAAGACGAAGAGGGAATCCACTTCGAAGCACAAGGAAAGGTAGACGCCATAGCTAGAAGGCTAGCCGCCATCCATGGACAGAACAGGGAAATGTCGGACCCGAGGACCATCCGTCAAGTCAACAGAGAGTACGAGAGAATCACAGCAAGAGACGAGTTCCAACTTGAAGATGAAGACCAACTACACCCACAGGAAGTCATCAAAATCATTAAAAAGCTCAAAGGTTCCAGAGCCCCAGGCCAAGAAGGAATTCACAACATAGTCCTCAAGGAACTACCAAGGAAGATGATGGTCCAACTGTTCTACATCTTCCGGTTCTGTCTGCAAAAAGCCCACTTCCCGAACAACTGGAAGCATGCCAAGACGATACCTCTCCTAAAGCCAAAGAAGGATGGAAGAAGACCAGAAAACTACAGGCCAATATCCCTCCTGGAACCATTGGGGAAAATACTGGAGAAGATCATTTTCAAGCGACTGATGAAACACGCAGAAAGAAGAAGAGTTATCCAAGACGACCAATTTGGATTCCGAAAAGGAAGGAACTGCGAACTACAACTAGCCAGAGTAGTCAGCGACGCCAAAATCCAGTTCAACAGGAACAACAAAACAGCAATGGCCATCTTGGACATCGAGAAAGCCTACGACACAGTCTGGAAAAAAGCACTAATCTTCAAGATGAACAGGGCTGGTTTACCTCATTACATTACTAATATTTGTAACAATTACCTTAGTAATAGAACATTTCAGGTCTCTGCCGACAGAAAGATGTCTAGGATGCAAGAAGTCCAGGAGGGGATGCCACAAGGCAGCATTTTATCCCCAGCTTTATATAATATTTTCGTTTCAGATATGCCAACGGACGCCAGAACTAATACTGCTTTGTATGCGGATGATACAGCCATTTATACATCAGGAAAGGACGAGGGGAGAATAATCGAAAGATTAGAAGACCACCTAGAAAGGATCCACCAATTCACGGACAAATGGAAAATAAGGATCAACAGGGAAAAGACGCAGTACACCATCTTCACGAAGAACAACCTGCCAGCTCCACCACTAACAATGAGAGACAACATCATCCAGGCCAGCCCATCCATCAAATACCTAGGCGTCCACCTGGATAAAGGGCTGACATTTCATACGCATACAAAGCAAATTAAATCCAGGGCAGCTCAGGTAAAAAGACTGATACAACCTTTTATTTACAGGACATCTCCACTTTCCACTACTTTCCAGGAAAAAGAAGATACAACTGTACCAGGCATACGTACGACCAGTGATGTTGTATGCCGCACCAATCTGGAGTTCCACGGCCGAAACCAACTGGAGAAGACTGGAAAGGACCGAAACATCATGCTACCGACTCATCGAGGGATCATCATGGCAGGACCGGATCAGCAACGAGACAATCAAGGACAGACTGCAATACACCCCACTGAGAGAAGTCGCCGTGAACAGGACCAGGCACTTCTTCAACACAGCCACCAGAAGACTCAGGAAAACCAGAAACATCCTCGCAGACAACCAGGCCCAGAGGATGTTTCGAGAAAAACACCGACTGATCGACTGGGCGATCAACAACTAGGATAAGAACCGGACCAGGGAAGTAGGCACTTAGCCGGAAAAAAGTGCCTACAGAAGAAGACGAGGACGCCACCCACAGCCAGGACCAAGAACCGACCAAGGAGACAGCCAAGAGGGGATGGTGCTACGCGGAACATCCATGAAGAAAGAAGGCTAAAATATCTTAAGTTTAAAATCTGTAATTATTAATGGCAATAAATGTTTTTATTTTTATTTTTATTTTTATTTTTATTTTATACTGTCAGTAGAAACTTTAGTAAGTGCAGGGACATCAAGTTAATGGTGCGGTAATCGCAGCACTCTCTTGCGTTTTTCTTTATGGGGAGACAAATAAAGATTGACGTTAATCATTCTTTGGGTAATACACCTGAACTATAAATTTGGTTCAAAACTATCACTAAACAGTCAATGTGCTGCTCATCTATAATTTTTATTAAGTTGATAGGAAGCATATCTGGTCCTAGGCTTTTCCCGTTCTTCATCGTTTTTAATGCCTGTAGATACTTTTCATCTAAAAACTTTTAACTTGTTCAAATAACGATTTCAGTCTTGATACGTAACATTGTTAAGCAAATGAGTGATTTAAAAATTGGTATGACAAACAATGCAATACGTTTTGGTAACTGACAAATAATAGGAAGTAAGTTTATGTAATAGAGATTGCACCACCTATATTCCTTAATCCAATTTTTCGAATGGGAATTTGTTTTGTATGTCGCTGAAACATATACTGTATTTTTTCTTGGATTAAAAAACGTTATAATTGATATGCGTTCGTATATTCCGGCTACATTTTTGACTAAATTAATTCATGTTTTCCATCAAAATAATTGAATTTTTTCAAGCGGGATCTGCGGATTCTTTTTGTTTTTGTTTTGATGATGTTCAAGCCCGATTTGATCAAAGGCACATATCGGATTGAATTTTTTTCCAAGTCATACACAGTTTTTATAGTTTACTATAACCAATGTATTGGCGAAGTGATGAGATTCGTTATTGAATGTTTATTTGATGCACATAGCAACATTTACGTTCTTCCGGCGATTGAAGATACACATCGGATTTTTAATTCACGTATCAATAATTTTTGATTTTAACAAATTTAGAACTGCATACACGGGATTTCTGTTTCCCTTTTGACGCGATAGTTTTATTTTCGAAGTTTAGAGTTTGATCAAATGCAGCAAACCTCGTTCGGCAACGTTTACATACATATATTTCTAAAAAAAGCAACTTTTTACAAACGTCCATCTTCTATTGATGTATTTATACTCTGGGCTAATTAGCAAAATTCATGGAAAAGTTATTTACCAGCAATTTTATTGCTGGAATCGAATTATAAGATCCTATATATTAATAATATAGGTATGAAAGTCCGCAGATAGTGTGCTACTTTTTTTATAAACAAAATGGCGCCTACAAATCGTATTTTTTTCAATTATTGCTCTATAACTCCAAAGATTTTAACATTACAACAAAAACACCCAAATAAAAATTCACTAATTTTAAAAAATACTGTAGCGTGATTAGTGTAATTACTTCTAATTACAATAAAACTAGCGGTTCGTAATTTATATACGACTTTATTTATATAAGTTACAGACGAATTTATCTTATCACTAAACTTATTCACAAAATATGCCCGTATTTATACCCAGTTGTTATTCTGGAACAATCGACTCCCATCTCGAGCTATCGGCTTGTTCCGCCTACGTGACGTACCTTCCAGAATTCTCCGGCGAGGCCTAGCACATCCGATTACGTCATTCTCGAGGTGTTTACTGTTATACGGGGATCGGCCAAGATTTCTCTTCCGCTACACTGCTCCCCTCTTAAGATCTGAGCGTCTCGATCAGCAACTCTAAATGAAGGCCCAGGATGGCGGAATCTACACGACTCTCCAGCTCTGCATACACCCTTCAAGAAGAAATAACAGTCTACTGTCTTTGAAGGGTACGACATCTTCGGGTTCATGCAACACACAGTGATTTGTACACCAGTTCCTCTGAAGACCACTTCAAGCATGCTTCTCACAATCTTCCAATCCAGATTTTCTACTGCATGGCCTATTTTTGGTAAAGCCAAATTTTTGATGTCATAATTACACACGATTTTCTTCAAATTAGTTAGAGCACGCCATATGTTCTCGTAGCTTGGCGTGTCCGTATAAGACTTTCTGGTCACCATATACAGCAAAGATCGAGGACCATCTTCCAATCGCAGTACTCTTCCAATTTTAGGCTGCTGATTTCTTAACTCGTCCAGGCGGCCGAACTTTCTATTGAATACGGACGATATTCCTTTAGTCATCTCGAGGGCTTGGGCAACACAGTGGGCCAGAGAGACGTTTTCTGGAACACCAAACAGATCTTGCTGAACTTCTGTGGTCACGCCGAATCTAGCACTCTTTCTCGCTGCGTAATTTGACATAAATTGATTAAAACTTGGCTGTGCGACATCTTTCATCTCCTGTTGGAGGACTCGTGCTTCTTCTGTTTCATTTGAGCCAGCATATGGTGCAAGACGATTTATGTGAATAACTTTTGGTTTACCGTTTGGCAACTTCTTAATTCTATATATTACGTCATTTATTTTCTTCTTAACTTCATACGGACCTTCCCATTGTCTTTGCAGTTTAGGACACAAGCCTCGACGACGTTGCGGATTATAAAGCCAGACAAGATCACCTACTTCGAAGCTTTCATTCTTGCATCGAGAATCATATTGATCTTTCATTCTGTCACTGGCTATCTGGATGTGTTGTCGGGCAAGTTCATGAATGTTGTTCATTCGTAATTTCAGGCGGTCAACGTAGTCTTCGCCTGCAACATGTTCCTCGGAAGGTCCGCAGCCAAACTCTAGGTCGCAGGGCAACCGAACTTCACGACCCAACATCAGGCAGGTTGGTGTTTGACCTGTAGTTTCATTTACGGCCGAGCGGTAGGCCATCAGGAATAAATGAATGTGTTGGTCCCAATCTCGCTGATGTTCAGATACAACTTTGGACAAGTGTTTACCCATCGTTCGGTTCATCCTCTCGACCATCCCATCTGATTGAGGATGCAGGGGTGTTGTTCTGGTCTTATTGGCACCAATCAATTTACAAACGTTTTGGAAAAGAGCTGACTCAGAGTTTCGCCCTTGGTCGGAGTGGATCTCCAAGGGAACACCAAATCGGCTA
Source organism: Diabrotica virgifera virgifera (assembly GCF_917563875.1). Taxonomy (NCBI): domain Eukaryota; kingdom Metazoa; phylum Arthropoda; class Insecta; order Coleoptera; family Chrysomelidae; genus Diabrotica; species Diabrotica virgifera. Next base: position 113,913,120 of record NC_065449.1, read on the forward strand.
AAGAATTCTTTAACAAGTACCTCTGCAACGGTAGCAGCTTCTTGATTTGGTAATGCATAGGCCTCAGTCCATTTTGTAAAATAATCCATGGCTACCAGGATGTATTTATTTCCAGCATCGGTTTCTGGAAATGGACCTGCAATGTCGATAGCTACTCTTTCCATAGGACTTCCAACATTGTACTGTCTCATGGGTGCTCTCTTTTTACCAACCGGACCATTACCGGATGCACACGGTTCACATTTTCGGCACCATCTTCTTACATCATCTTTACAGTTCACCCAATAGAACCGTTCTCGAACCTTTTGCAGAGTCTTCGTAATACCAAAGTGTCCACCTGATGTACCGTCATGCAACTGACGCAATACTTCTGACACTTTACTTTTAGGTACAATTAACTGAAGCTTAGATTCTGTACCATCATCGTTCTCAAAGGTTCTGTACAGAAGATCATCTTTTAGTACCAGGCAATTCCATTGGCTCCAGTAGGCCTTGACTTCCCGACTACATGCACTAATGTTTTGCCAACTAGGTCTCTCACCTCGACGCATCCAATCCAATACTCTTTTTATACATGGATCGTCTTCTTGGGCTTCTTGTAACTGTTGTGGCTGCCATTGCTCATTAACGACGGTAGTTCGTCTCACAGGGCAAAGCTGTTCATCTAGTTTAAGCCGGTGATTACAACTTTCACTGCATGGCCGTATCGAGGAAGCATCTGTATTTGAACCAACTCTTCCAGCCCTCTTCATGCGTCTCTTCGGCATCGTGTCACGAATCACCCTCCGTACTATTTCCACCAAACGTTCATCTTTTCTCTTATCGCCTTTTTCCACGGTTATTACTCGATTGTTTCGTGAAGCTTGGCTAGCTGCTTCGTGTTCCAAGGCAATAGCAAGTGCTTCATCTAAAACTTTTGGTCTTGCTAGTCGTAAAGCTTTCTGTAGTTCATTATCTTTCAGCCCATTGACGAAGGTATCTACTGCAATTTCTTCTAAAACGCTGTCTGGCACCTCTGGATAAGCCAACCGCACCACACGAGCCACATCTGCTTCAAATTCTTGCAGATTCTCACTTGCTCGTTGACTTCTACTTCGCAGTTGTGCTTTGTATACTTGTTGTAGATGGGCATCTCCATAGCGTTTTTCTAGACGAGTGAACAAGGTCTGGTAACAATTTTCTTGACCCTTGGGAATTGACCTTAATATATCTGCAGCATCACCTCGTAAAGCAGCAGTCAAGGAAACAGCCTTTTCTTGTTCGGTCCAATGATTGGCGGTCGCAATAGCTTCAAACTGTCTAAGATATATGGACCAAGAGGACTTTCCATCAAATGGTGGTAATTTGAATCTCATATTATGCGACGTTTCGTCTCTCGGTAGTTCATCTTTCACTAAAGGATCTAACGTTGCTGCATTAACTGATGGTTGTACTTTTGTATCGGTTATCCTGCTCTCTAGCTGTTTGATCTTTTCTTCTACGGTCTCTACACTTTTCTGCATCTTATCGAATGTTCTAAAAACTTCTTCAAATTTCTCATTGTTCTGTTTACAAACTTCTTCTAGTTTTTCGTTGTTTTGCCTACAGACCTCTTTAATTATTTGAGAAGTCTCATCGAATCTTTTAGCAACATTTTCGAATTTCTCGTCGCTTTTTCTACTAACTTCTTCAAGTTTCTCGTTGTTCTGTCTAGAAGTTTCATCGATCTTTTGAGAAACACTTTCAGATTTCTCGTTGCTTATCTTAGAAGTATCATCAATCGTTTCAGAAACAGTTTTTAATTTCGATAAGATTGCTTGTTCTGCTGACTGGAAGTGGAACGTCTCTGGATCATCTCCGTTCTTCGTTAGGACTTCCTCGAGTCGTTCTTGTAGGACTATCTTGAGCCCACTGCTGTCCAGATCCCGTTCCTCTAGCTGTTCACCGAGCTGTTTTACTGTAAGTTCTCGTAGCAACATCTTTGGTCGGCACACACGTACTTTCCAAAATGTCTTTTAACAGTCTTTCCGAATACCGAACAATCAACGCACTTTAACTATTCCCGACGAATAAAGTCCAAAAGTATTTTAAAGTCTCTCTGTAATTCACTTATTTATATCGCACTAAGTTAACCCCACACCTGACACCAACTGTAGCGTGATTAGTGTAATTACTTCTAATTACAATAAAACTAGCGGTTCGTAATTTATATACGACTTTATTTATATAAGTTACAGACGAATTTATCTTATCACTAAACTTATTCACAAAATATGCCCGTATTTATACCCAGTTGTTATTCTGGAACAATCGACTCCCATCTCGAGCTATCGGCTTGTTCCGCCTACGTGACGTACCTTCCAGAATTCTCCGGCGAGGCCTAGCACATCCGATTACGTCATTCTCGAGGTGTTTACTGTTATACGGGGATCGGCCAAGATTTCTCTTCCGCTACAATACTTAAAATGCGTATTTCAAAGGTCTTGAAAATGAATGCTTCAAAAAATTTTTCCAACCATTTGCAAAAAAGTTATGAAACAGCAAAATAAATATACGATTGCTCCCTTGTTTATAATTTGTTTTAATTGTTTCAAAGCTTAAAAGTGAGTCTGTGGTACAATCTAATTACTCACAAAGAATATCAAATATTAGATCAATGGTTCTATTTTAATCAAAGATTAAAAATACTTTTCTTTGTAATTTTTAGCGCGAAAGTAGGCTTGATACAGAGCCGGAGATGTTCACTCGAAGCGACTGACACGCTTTAATGTGGACGGGTATAATACATAATACATAGCTACGGTACTGTATTAGTCTACTTTCGAACGTGTAAATTACAAAAAAAAAATAGTTTATAATCTTTAATTAAAATATAACCATTAAACTAATAATCGATATTTTTTGTAAGTAATTAGCTTGTACTTTAAACTCACTTTTACGCTTTGAAAGAATTAAAAAACATTATAAACAACGCAGTAATCCTATGTTTACTTTGCTGTTTCATAACTTTTTTGCAAATGGTTGTAAAAAAGTTTTAAAACATTCATTTTCAAGATATTTGAAATACGCATTTTAACTATTTTTTAAAATTAGAATATAATAAAAACTTTCTGATAAAAGTTAATTTGTTTATAACTATTTAAACATTTAAAGATTATGCAAAAAAATTAAAAATTTATATTTTGTCGACAAAATGTTAAATAGGCATCTCATCTTTATAGGATTTCAAAGTTTGATCAGTGTATCATAATTATTTTGGTTATTATTGCAACCATAAATTATTAATTAACAATTGAATTGTTGCTAAAATATTAGTTCAATTTTCACCAGCTTCTGGAACTATAATCCAAACCAAGAAGGCTTTTAAGTCACCAAATTATTTAATTATTGGTAGATAATTACTTATCTAAAACTTTATTTGAAACGACGGAGCAGATCGGAAAAAACATATCTCTATGCATAATTTAATTGCGGTGAATTTTTATTGGAGTGTTTTTGTTGTAAAGTTAAAATCTTCGGAGTTATAGAGCAATAATTGAAAAAAACACGATTTTCGGGCGCCATTTTATTTATAAAAAAAGTAGCACACTATCTGCGGACTTTGCATACCTGTATTATTAATATATATAATCATAAGCTTCGATTCCAGCAATAAAATTGCTGGTAAATAACTTTTCCCAAAAATGGCCTATTCTCCGATAATATAATCAGCCCAGACTATTAAAAAATATAATGAAACCGAAACTTACCAATATTATTATTGCAGTTATTTAATAAAACGGCTTACCTGCAACAAAAAAGACATTTATTAAGATAAAAAAACAAATACATAATTAATTTTTATACTTAATCAAGTACGAATCAATTAGATACTTATCAATAGATAAACAACTTCATATATTTTTATATATTGGCATACAAAGACAATTGTAAAAGTGTACACTGAATATGACAATAAATATTTTTACAAATAAATAACTAAAAATTGTTGTTTTTCCAAAAGCGTAAGCTATAATATACGCTAGTAAAACATAACTCAAAAGTCAAAATAAAATATATAATATAGTCAGAGATTTAGGATGTTACCGGAAAGTAGTTCCAGAAAAGTTCAGATTTAAATTATTATTTATTATTTTTAATAAATTTTCCGGGGTTCCGTCACTGGCTATATATTAGAAGATACGTATAATTAGATCGATCGTCTAAAAATCAAGTTTTTGGTGGTAAAAAGTGAATTTTAAAACTTATAAACAACAATTAATAAAACTTAATTAATAGTTAAATGGTTTAAAATATTTACATAGTGAAAATTCATAATATTTTATTGTGGAAGTGTAAATTTAGTTTATTAACCTACAAACAAGTAAGACGCGTGGTGACAGAATTTAATAAGGTACTCAAAAATAACAATAACATAAACATAGGCGTAACAATTCAAGGTAAGAATATTCCATATTTTTATTATTAAAAATAGATTTTGGATCCTCTGGACGGTTGGATGGTTAAAGTATTGGATTATAATAGTATAAATATTCTTTAAACCATAATAAATAAAGTAAGCCTAAAATCAACTTAAAAATCAATTTAAAAATAAAATATTTGATTTAAAATCTAAACAAACTACATTTAACCACTCAAGGAAAGGCGGCTCCTCCGCAGGGTCGACTTGGGATAAACCTTTATCGGTAAGTGGTCGTGTAGGGAAAGGTAAAAACAAATACATCGTCATGGAAAAAATAATGGAAGAAATAATAGAAAAACTTAATAAAATGGAAGAGAGAGAGATTAGGGTAGAAAATAAAATAGATGCTATATCAATCGAACTCAATAAGCTAAAATTAGAAAATGAACTGATCAAAAAGGAAAACCTGGAAATCAAAGAGGAGATGAAATTGCAAGAAAGAAGAATCGAGGCTCTAGAAAAAGAAGTAAGAAAGAAAAACATTGTGATACATGGTGTAGACGAAACAACAAATGAAAATAGAGCAATCCTAAAAAATAAATTCAAAGAAATAACTAATAAAATGAACATTTCAATAGACGAAAACGAGGAGATACAAGATATCTATAGAGTAGGAAACCAAAATAATAAAAGCAGGCCTATAAAAATAGAACTTAAACATGTGTCGAAAAAAATAGAGATACTAAGCCAAACACGCAGACTCAAGGGCAGCAAAATATTCATTACGGAAGACTACTCAAAAGAATACCAACAGAAAATGAAATTTCTAATCCACCAACTGAAATTGGCTAGAGATAAAGGTTACAGAGCGTTCCTAAACTATAACGGGCTCAAAATAGATGGAAAAATATATACCCCGGAGCAGTTGGGCTACAAAAATGATAACAATGGAGAAATTCAACCTGAAAATGGAGCAGAGGAACAAAAAACAAAGGGGAGAAAAGCGAGTGAAAGATCCCCAGGAAACGAAATACAGCAAATACCAAAATCAATAAGAACAGCAGAAGGGGGAGCATATAACTCAAAAAACTGAAAACACAGGCACCAAAAACTGCAAAGATACTAGTAAAAAAGACAACGCAAATGGAAAAGGACAACGAAAATAATGGAAAGGAAACAACAATAATAGGTACTTGGAATATCACAAGTCTTTATGGTAAAGAATTCGAATTGACAGAGGAAATGAAAACATACGGCATTGACATCCTAGGCCTGAGTGAAACGAAGAAGAAGGGAAGAGGAAATATGAGATGTGGCGATGGTTACAAGCTCTTCTACTCAGGTGTACAAGAAATGGAAAGAGCAAAAGAGGGAGTCGGTTTTATAATCACGGATGATCTGAGTGGGAGAGTTGTAAAATACCAAGCAATAAACTCTAGAATAATTACCGTAAGTATAAAACTAGACGAGTTAGTTAGCATAATACAAATATATGCACCAGTCGAGGGCACAGAAGAACAGAAAATGTCTCAATTCTATAGCGAACTCCAAACAGCTTTAGACGAAGTGAGAGAAGATACTGAGAACATAATTATTATGGGAGACTGGAATGCTAGAGTTGGAAATGACATCAACAAGGGACTTGGAAGCCTTGGGCGGTATGGAGAAAAAGCTGAGAACAGAAATGGGAAGAAGATGATACAATTTTGTGTAAATAACGACTTAAAAATTGGAAATACATTCTGGTATCAAAATATGGAGGACAGATACACTTTTGAAGCACAGGAAAGAAATGCCAAAAGTCTAATAGATTACATCGTGATTCCTGCAGAAATGAATATTATCAAAAATATAAAAACAGAAAAATTTGCAGAACTTAATACTCAACACAAGCTACTCGTAGCCGAAATGACTACAAAGAAAAAGCAATATATAGTCGATAAGTCATACACTAAGATAAATATTAAGAAGCTGAAAACAGAGAAAGAGAAAAGTGACTATAAACAAGAAATATATGAGGAATTGCAAAGAATGGAGCTGGAAAGAGAGCAATTGGATATGGAAGAAAGATGGAAAATACTAAAAGACACACTATATAAAACAGCAGAGAAAATTTGTGGAAAAAAGTCAATAAATAAATATCATAAGAGAACAGAATGGTGGAGTCAAGAACTAAAGAAAACAATAAAGGAAAAGAAGCAAGCCTGGAAAAAATATCAACAATGTAGAAATGAAAATAACAAAGTAGAATACACGGAGAAACGTAATAGAGCAAAGATAGCAGTAAGGAAAGCGAAAAATATGAGCTGGGAAGAATTCGGAAAAGAATTGGAAGCAAATTACAAAACAGATAACAGAAAATTCTGGAACCGTATAAAGGGTCTAAGAGGGAAAAAAGGTAGGGAACAGTATGGAATCAAAGATAAAAATAACCAATTGAAAATAGAGACTACAGAAATAGTAGAAGTATGGAAACAATACTACGAAGATAAATTCAAACACGAAGAAGTAGAAATATATGAAGCAGGAAGAAATAGACCAGAACTGGAGGAGGAAGAGGAACCAGAGAGTATAAGGAAGGAAGAACTGGAAGAAGCTATAAACAATATTAAACTTGGAAAAGCGGCAGGAGAGGACCAACTAGATCCAGAAATGATAAAATGGATGGGTGAAAAAGGAGAGGACTGGCTATTACAGATATGCAAGGAAGCATGGAGTACAGAGAAAATCCCAGATGACTGGAAGAAGAACATAGTTCTACCAATATACAAAAAAGGACAACATAATGAATGCGAGAATTATAGAGCAATATGCTTGTCATCGGTCGCCTTCAAGGTATACACGAGAATTAGAGAGAAGCGTCTAAGATCAGTGATAGAGAAAGAATTGGAAGACGAACAGGCTGCATTCAGATCAAACCGTCAAACAAACGATAACGTCTACATCATAAGAAATATAATAGAGAGACAATGCCGTAAAGGGAATGAACTATTTCTCATGTTCGTCGATCTGAAGGCGGCATTTGATACGATAAACAGAGAAATATTGTGGAAAATATTGGAGAGCTATAATATACCAAAAAAGATGATAAAAGTCATAAAATCTATATATATGGAAGTAGAAGGCCAAGTACAAATAAATGGAGAAAGATCAGGCACTTTTAAATGGGATAAGGGAATTAAACAAGGAGATGGACTAAGCCCCCTCTTGTTTATAATAGTCATGGATACTTTAATCAAAAATACCAAAGATCAAACAAGAAACCTTCAATACATAGTAGGATATAAAAACTTAAATGCAATAAAGATCAACTCCCTTCTATACGCTGATGATATAGTTCTAATCACAGACACAGTAGAGAAAATGCAGAAACTAATAGATATTTGGCAAAAAGAGATACATAAATTAAAAATGGAAATGAACCTCAACAAAACAAAACTTATGATAACAAATGAAGATGAGAAAAGAGAAAGGAATACTAATATAATAGTAAGGGAAAAAGTAATAGAACATGTATCTACTTTTGAATATCTGGGAAATATAATAACAGATGATGGGAAAACGGACTTGGCAATAAGTAATAAACTGAAGAAGGCAACTAGCGTGTATTACTCTTTAAATAATACAATTTTTGGAAAGTCAGAAATAAGCAACAAAACTAAACTCAGAGTATATAACAGCATAGTAAATCCGATAATGACATATGGGGCGGAAACATGGATTGTCCAAAAGAAACATGAATCAATGATAAACGCGACGGAGCTGAAATACATGAGAAAAATAGCCGGAGTTACGAAGTTTGACAGATTCAGAAATGAAGATATAAAAAGAGAGTTGGAACAAGAACCGATAATTAGGAAGATCGAAAACAAACAATTAAGCTGGTTTGGACATATACAACGAATGGAGCAAAATAGACTTACAAAGAAGGTACATGAAGCCAAAATGGGAAACAAAAGAAAAAAGGGAAGGCCGAGGAAGACATGGATGGACCAGATCCAAGATATAGGTGAAAGGAGACACATCAGTATGAGGGATATGAAGAACCTGGCCACCAATAGAAGCAATTGGAAGAAGTGGATAAAAGGCGGAACCCGACATCCGACGCCCTGAAGGGCACTAAGGATTATGAGAAAGAAAGAAAGAAATAAATTTTCCATCTGTACTTTCCCTTTTTTTAATTAGGGGAGTGCATATAGACTTTCACTTCGGAAAAAATCAAACAAGATAAAACTTTTTGTAATTTCATTAAGAAATGTTTAATAAACAACATATCAAAAAAGTTCTACTCGAAAAGTGGGTGCTTCATTTTTTATTAAATAAATGAACTGCGAAAATAGATGTTTTTTAAATAACTCCAAAAATATAAATTTTTGAAAAAAACTGACTTGGCCATTAAAAAATTCAGAAAATTTTACAAAAAAAACCTTATATAAAGATTTTTCTAAAATTAAATCTGTAGCTTCTATAATTTTTTATTTATAACGCTAAAGTCACCCTTCTCACAAACATTGGCGCACTGTAAACTAGCGTACGGCGAAGTGCACGGTTGAGTTATTTTAATGTAATTCTTTAACTAATCGATCAAATGAAATTTTACAACTTGAACATAAAAGAAGAGTAATTAAGCTATCTTAGGGTTATAATAAAAAGAAACAAAATGTATGGGCATAAGTACGGTGTGGGCTGAAAGTGAGACTTGATTTTTGATGAATTTTGTTTAAAAATGATTTAAAAATGTGTAACTAATACAATTTGTCTTATAAAACTCTCAATTTTGCACAACTTACCTTTTAATCATCTTACTAAACGATGTTTCATTCAAAAAAATCTTAAAAATTTAATTCAAATGATACGACGACGTCTCAAAAAATGCCATTTTTGAAAACTTCATAGTTTTACAGAATTAACACCACTTTAAGACGGTATTACTAAATTGTCAACAGGTCTATTACAGTTCTATAGGTGTTTTTTTAAATCTCAGGATGTATTCTTTAAAATGCACTAAATTATTTTACTTTAGAAATGAAATAAACTATCTTTTGGAGAAAATTAGGAAAGATAACAGAAATGTAATACAAAAACCGAAAATTACCAGCTAAAAAAATGTTCAAAAAAGTGATCAAAACTTTTTTCTGTAAAACTTATCTAAAATACGTTTAATAATAAGCTTCAACAATAATAAATGTTCAACAAAAATTTTTTTTTAGCTTTTATACAGTACCTATGTCTGCGTAACTTGGAACCTATTGATACCTTTTTATTATCAGTCTTACGAAAAAAGTTATTCTTTATAAAATACTCTGCATCGTATATAATCTAAGATGCAACCATCAAATATAAAATTTTATTAATTTTATACGAGGTATGTCAAAAAATATGAATTTCACTCAAGAGTACCTTTATATTTCACAATATCAAAAATTGTTATGAAGAAAAGTTGTTTGGAATTAAGAAATATGTTTCAGTGTTCAACTACATCCTCCTAATTAAAATATTGTGAATAATAAAGGCACTTACTCTTAAGAAAAATTCATATTTTTTACATACCTCGTATAAAACTTAAAAAGTTTGATATTTGATGGTTGTATCATAGATTTTAGACCAGGTAGAGCATTTTATGAAGAATAACTTTTTTTCGTAAAATTGATAATAAAATAGTTACAATAATTGTAATAAAATGATGATTTGTATCCGTAATTTGAGAAAAAATTGAAATTTTTTTTTTTCGATTAGAATAATGTAATTGTATATTAAAACATAGTTTTTAATTTCAAACAACTTTTCATAATAGCATTTTTTGATATTCTGGAATAAAAGAAATTATCTTTAAAGAAATTCATATTTTTGACATACCTCGTATAAACTTGATAAAATTTGATATCTGGTGGTTGAGTTTTAGATTTGTGACTATCCAGAGTATTTTATGAAGAATAACTTGTTTTCGTAAAATTGATAATAAAAAAGTTTTTCATGTGGTTCCTAGCTACGCAAACATACTGTATAAGAGCTTCTGTATAAGAATTTTCAAATTGTGATGCCATATTCGGATTCAGCATAACCAAAAACAAAATAGAAACATATTTGATCAAAGTAAAATGATGAATTCAACGATATTTTTAAAATTATTTATTGTTATTGTTTAAACAATTGTTATTGTTTAAAAAATTAAGGTGATGCAGTAGCGATCAACAGGTAGCAAAAACGCGTTCCAAGATTGTGGCTGTAATTTTGAATATTTTTTTGGAGATGTTTGGCACACGTATTCGTAATATAATAAAGATTGGCGGTACAGAGCCCAATTTAAAAAATATATTAATGTGTGGAAATTACTCTGTAATTAAATACAATATTAAAAAAACGAGCCTGTTCCGCCATTAAGAAGAACAAAAAAATACACTTTCTTCAAATAAACTTTTTTATCCGATGCCTAGATTTTGTGTCATTTTGGAACTACTAAAATTTTTTATTTCATTAGTACATAGTTCCAAAATGACACAAAATCTAGGCATCGGATAAAAAAGTTTATTTGCATAAAGTGTATTTTTTTGTTCTTCTTAATGGCGGTACAGGCTCGTTTTTTTAATATTGTATTTAATTACAGAGTAATTTCCACATATTAATATATTTTTCAAATTGGGCTCTGTACCGCCATTCTTTATTATATTACGAATACGTGTGCCAAATATCTCGAAAAAATATTCAAAATTACAGCGGCAACCTTGGAACGCGTTTTTGCTACCTGTTTTCGTTCTAATTGCACTCCCCTAAATATATAATTTGATAGCTTCTTTGCTTCTTCTCGATAGTAAGTGCTCTTGGGTCACATCAACTCTTAGTCCCATGAACTTTTGTGTTTGCCGTAAAAGTATTAAGTAATAAAACGAAGTATACTAATACCGACCAAGGGTTGCTTTGGATTAAACAAATGCCTAAAAAACAAGTCCAAAAGCCAAAAGGACAATGTTTAAGGGCCCCCGCATACTGCAGATTTTTTATCGGCCGACAGTTTAATCGGATTTGGCTGTTAGTGCACATACCGAGCCAACTAAACAGTCGGGTTGGTGAAGAGGGCGTACACTAGCAAGAGCCGGCCGACTATTCTCGAACGATTTAGCACTAAAGTTCTTATTTGGCTGTAAACTGAGTACACCCATACCTCGCTATACGGCCGCTCTTTATACGGCATTTCGCTATAACGGCCCTCTTCAATTACGGCACGTTTTCGATATACGGCCTAAAATGTTTCGCTATAACGGCTAGCTGAAGAGACAATTTTTGAAATTTTCAATTAAAAAGAAGACATTAAAACATATTTGCATTTTGAAAAAAAATATGGCCAGAATGTGTAAAAGTACACATCCTACTGAAGCAGAAGGATCCTTCCTGAAATTAGGCCAAACACTAATTTTGTATCTAGCACATAATCTCGGCTTTGAAGGTTTAAACGAACGAGATGTGCTTGATCTACTTGGAGCTGATAGGAAACCCGCTTCATTTGAAGAACTCATTCAGTTGTAAACAGAACTGGCACTTGATGAAGAGACAGAGCCTGTTGTTTCCAAACAGCTAACATCAAAATATTGGTCGAAAGCTTTTCCTATTTCGAATAAGGAATAAAATATCCTTCTTGAAAACGATCCTGACGTCGAATGTAACACGAAAGTTTCTCGAGGAATTAGCTGTTATAAACAACTGAAGAACGAAATAGACAACATGTCAACACAAACAATGTTGGACAATTTTTCTAAGCCAGGTCAGTCATCTGCAGGTGACCATTTCTTCATTGTTCTTCAGATTAAAGCCATTTAAAAAAAATGTGTGCATACATACACATATTTTATGTAACATGAAGCTGTTTCATTTTTGTTTATAGATTTTTGTTGGTTTTTGGAGTATGTTACATTTAACATATTTAACAAAGGAACCGACCCCACTGAATTTATATGAATTTGTATTAGAATAATTGATTCGTTATACGGCTTTTCGCATTGCGGCCAAGTTTTGTGGAACGTATCTAGGCCGTAAAGCGAGGTATGGGTGTAGTCGCAGAATGCAAAAATTATCCAAACATGTTATTATCGCTCTCTTACAAGGAGGAGGAAAACCAAGAAGAGATTCCGAGAGTATTGAGTGCATCCAATTCACAGTGGAAGAAATAAAACGACGGTCAAAAGTAACAGATGTGATCCAGAAGATTGCCATGTTAAAATGGAACTGTGCAGGACACATAGGAAGAATGGAAGACAACCATTGGACGAAGCAAATTCTTGAATGGCAACCAAGGACAAGCAAAAGAAGTAGAGGAAGACCTCAAACAAGATGGACTGATGACATCAAACGAATGACTGGTCACGAATGGATGCAAAAAATAACAAACAGAAATGAATGGATACACCTAAGGGAGAGTTCCTTCTCCCGATGTATATAATATCTGTTGATAATGCTTATGATGAATTCTCAGTGGAAGATTATTTAGTGGAAAATTCTACACAATGTATTATAAATTACTTGATTACACAAAAAAGTTTTTCGCCTTTTATCGGATGATCTTAGTCAGCTCCAATGAACTAGTCATGCTAATTGTACCATGCAGGTTTCTACAATTAACGATTGTGAATTAGACAATGCCATTTTTTCGCAAAATATTCAAAAAATAATCACACGGCACAAGTATTGGACACCAAAACTAGAAGAGAATTGAACTATCGGCCGATAAACAATCGTCGTGTGTGCGCAAGTCCTAGTTAGACAATGCTGATTAAACTGTTGGCCGATAGTTGGCCGACAAATTAGTATGAAGGGTAGCCCATCAAACTTTTTATCGGCCGATACTGAATCGGTGTAATGTGCGCATATGCATGCCTCTCTGTACTGATTAAGAAGCCGACCAAACTATCGGCCGATAAAAAGTTTGCAGTCTGCGGGGGCTCTAAGAGCTGAGTCTGGAGAAGACGATATCATATTGAGATCTTTAAGAAATATAAAGCAACAGATGGATTGTTTGTATAAATAGCTAGGATAACAAAAGCGGGTCATCTGTCAAAAGAGGAATGATAACTACTCTCTCCATTATCAATACCTCTGGAAATAGGAGTAGAGGAAGATTGGGATACGAATATACATATAAGCAATATAAAGAAATAATAATGGCGAAATAACTGTGGGGACAAATCTACGAGAAGGAAACAAAACATCAAAAAACTTTTTGGCGATTATAGACAATGCATCCCACAACCTACATATGGACGGATTACAGATAAACAAATAAATGAAAAAGGTTCAGAAATAACTATGACATTGTTTATGCAATAAAAACATCGACAGAAACGGAAGTAAGTCTATACTACTACGTTCATTCTCATTCCCAAGAGAAGCTCGAGGTCACACTCATCGATGGGTCGTCGCAGATTGTCGTTGGTTATGAATTAATTTCTGATGAGTATATATGCTACATTCCTGTGTCTTTTTTTAAAATTTGTCTGAGGGTTGCAATCTGATGAATTGTCGATTTGCCAACTATGACACCAGCGTATTTTCCTATTATTTGTTCTGAATTGGTTGAGACTGCTAGACAATGATCAGAGTCTATGATTGCGCCTTTTAACTTTTGCAGTGCATTACGTTTGGTACATGTGATATAATATTGTTATGCTCTGTATTTTCTCTCTGTTATGAGATTGATCAGCATATTCTTATTTTGATTAATTAATTAAATATTTTAATTACTACTTATGGAAAACAAAACCAAAATAAAACTTTCCAATAAAATTTATTCTCAGGGCTAATTTATTTTAATGTATTACCTTTGGTTTGTGGCTTGTAGTATCTCTAGTTGCTTACTACATCCAGGAGAAAACAGGGAAAATAGATATACGCAATGTCATATAAATTCTATAAATATTATTTATTTATCCAATATACCATAAATATAAGATTTAAATATATGCTAAAACTCAATTGGGTTGCAACTATTTCTTATCTAATAAATTAATCTTTAATTCTGCTATCTCCTTTTTTTACAAAATTTTCATTTAAATAATTCGTTAGACTGTTCTTACTATTATATAAAAAAAAAAACAAAATTTACTTGTCACCTTTTGAATAGATTACTTATTTCTTCTTTGAATTTATGAATGACTAAATTATGCTATAGAACTGTTCAATAAAAAATAAACAAATATGGTATGTGATATAAAACAACTCTCTTCGTTTCACAAATAATCTGACTAACCTTTTTTTTCTTCTTTACTTCTTCTCATGGATTGTGTAGTCCTCAATTCTCCCACACGTGCTCCTAGGATGCTGCGAACGATCCTTCTCGTCCAAACTGCTTCACAAAAAAACAACAGCACTCGCTCAAAATCTCTCCTCAGTTTTCTCTCTGCTCGATATCTTGTGCAAATTGATACCAATCGGCTACTCGTTCCAGACAGGAATCTCTTCGGATACAAGGAGATTTAACTTCTCAACTCGATCAACGATTTCGTTTCAACACGATTCTGCTTACAAGGCCGCCAACTTCACCACTTTACACCGACTTCTTACTTTTCAAAAACTGGACTGCTCTCTCCAGATGTTCATTTCACAGTAAAACTTTTTTTCTCCTCAAACTCAGACTTCAACACCCTATTCTATAACATCGTTTCGTCAAATTCCAGGAGATACCAAAATTACTTTTGTGTTTCTACATGCTATAAAAAAAACCGATATTCTAAAACTCAACAATTGTGTTCTAAGAAGCATTTATAAACGTCCTATTGTTCACTTCAAAGCGAATACATGTACTTTCTAATCCGACCGTATTATTTGTATAAGTCCTTTCATAGAATTTAATACTGAACGATTTTCACTTTCAGCGAAACACTGCTTATGCCTAACTAATACTATTTACAATTTTTGGCCATATACAGGGCGATGAAAATCTATGAACTCGTGGTCTTTGACATAAAATTATTTTCTAAAATTTTCCCATAAAATTATATAACAATATGTATTTGTATCAATTTTTTTGTTCCATATAAACGACTAAACCTATTTTTGTTACATGTTTTACCCAGTATTTAATTTAAAAATTGCTTTGACAATCATGTGGTGGTTTTCCAAATGTAGCAGATATATGAATTATTAATTGACTAACTTGCTCTTGAAACTAACATTACATATACTGTGCTTTCCACCATGTAGGCTTTTTCTATTTTGACATTTCCGTCCAAATTTTGAATCTTTAGATCCAAATATGAAAAATGCAAATGGTTAAAAAAAACTTATAGTTTTGTAAGTAAGTATAATGTTGCTTATCGAGCTATCTTTCTATAGAATTTTTGCTACTGGCATAAGGGTATCCGAGCATACATCTCACCCGAAAAGGGTAGCAGGGTAGCATCTTTAAAAACGATCATCTTTCAAACGGAAGCGTAGTTGTTGAACATAAAATTTTTATTTAACAGCCGAAAATTAAACACTTAAAAAAGCTTTTTCTCTTCATTTGGAAACATTTGGTAGTACCTTAAATATTTTCTCAGACTGGTTTTAGTACTATAGTTTGTTTATGGGATATCATATACCAAGTTTTATGAGTTGAAAGGCAAACACTTGACCGAAAATATTGAAGGCGTATTCCGGTTAGTTATTTACTTTACATTCAAAAGATACTTTTTAAAGACGCGACGCTCCCAAAAATATTTCTCCCTTCACGTTAATGATCTATGTATAAATCCAGTGACGTGTAAATATGGAAAGAGGGGCTTGTTTAACGTTGGTTTATATACCAATTCTTTTTCAAATATTCAAATGATCAAAAGTCAATTTTCTAAAGTCATTATTCAGATAGGCGTTTTTAAAATTAATAAATGTTAAATATTTCCATAGCTCAAGCAGTTGAAATCAAGCACTGATCCTGTTATAGAAGGTTCACAAAAAAAGTGACATCATTATCCCAATGGCCCCTTCACCTTCCTACTATCCCGAAGTAAATGTTACGCTCCCTGCCTATGGGTACAAGCGGACCCAATGAATAAAATTCATGCTCATTATGAATTAAATTCTGATTTTATTTGTTTGTAAAAGCTTTTCTCGTTTCATTTAGTCGATGTATGCACCAAAGTTAAAAACAATTTTTTTCACGAAAAAATAATAAAACCCTATATTTAATCAAAATTACATTTATTAGCTTTTATATAAAATGTTTGAATGATCAGGACAAATAAACCCCTTACATGTTTGACACCTTGTTCGAGATTTTCTGTCTTTTGCCATCCCCAGTCTTTACATCGTCCACGTCTTGTACTTTCACATGTATTTCCACTTCTTCCATTCCATTCGAGTAGTTAGGCATTTTTCTGTTAGATTATATGCCAAATCTTTTATGAAAAGCCTTCTTTTATGCAGTTTATTCATATTATATCGGGTATTGATATGCATATATACAAACTGTCCCATCGCAGGCAGTATATTGTACATATACTCCAGGGAAATAAGGTTTTTGTCGGGACACTTGAGCAGCCAGGTTGCAAATGGGTTTTTTGGGTACTATATACCTAATACATTATATGTACATACAAAAATGCCCGTCACAGTTCGGACGACAATTTTAGTTATTAACAAATAAGTGTCAAAAATGGCAGTTTTTTCGTTTAAATCGCTACAGGTAAAAATAGGATAATTAAATATCTTATTTACAGTACTTTTCTTTTAGTAGATGAGCCAATTTTTGAAAACGGCAGTTTTTTTAATTTTGGTCCGATCATTTGTTGCTTCGAAAATTGCAAAATAAAAGTAAAATTTCGAAAATAAAAAATTTGCTATAACTTTCGCGAAAGTTTCGAAAAATTATAAGACGATTCGTCAATTAGTTTAAATTTTATTCAATTTGTTTATCCCAAAGAGGTTTGTAATGTTATTGTTCAGAAAATAATAATTATATAGAAATTCTGTGAAAACCACATGAAACAACAATAGTCTTGTTTTCAAATTATTGAAGAAAATCATTAACCCGGCACCTGCCACGTGGCTTTGCAAGGCGCCAACTGCCACGTGGGGATCTCACAGCACCCCTTAACAATTTTCTGTGATCCACTTGTTTAAAAAACAAAATAATGTGTTGAGTAACACAAGAATATAAATAAACATGTTTTATTAACTTATTAGCCACTAATATGTTATAAAAGTTGAAAAATAAAATGAAAAAGGTGTCATAAGCAAATTAGCAAGTACCAAACCATAATAAATGAAGTCAAGTAAAATATCTAAAAAAATTAAGATATAGTGAGTATAGAGTCTATATTAATAATTTAAATCAGTTATTTCAATACAAAATGTAAATTTGACCTGTTTATATCAAAAATACAAAAAAAAATTTAAAACATAAAGTGCCAGATGATGACACCCCAATTCGACTTTAGAGCTGTAAGTTCAGAATGACACTAAATAACCACTTTAAACACTAACACATATATACTATATAATATTATAGAAAGCTACTATGACGCACAGCTCGCTTACCAAACTTGAAATACCAAATATTTGATAAAAATATGTTATGGGGTGCTGGTAGATCCCCACGTGGCAGGTGCCGGGTTAAAAAGTAATTTTTGTCGTTACGAAAACATTTTACTAAAGTAGAGTCATTTTTGGCTTGAAAACAATTTGAATAGCTTTGTTATTATTGACTGTAGAGTAAATTTACCTTGGAATTTCAAAAGCTGGTATTTTTACACAAATTTTCAAAAAAAAAACTTTTCGCCTATTTAAATTACGGTCAAAGTTAGCCACTTTTATTATTTAATTCACACTTACTTCAATATACATAAAATTCTCCTGTAACAGTGTTAGTTACCATACTACTCAGAAACGGCTTGGCCGATTTTTATGAAATTTTACAAGTGTATCCTATGGGACTTAGAATAGGTTTTAATCTATTTTTCATACCCATAAGGGGGGTTGCCCCCTGACATTTTTTTTATTTTTTTCTACAAAATTGTCTATCTTAATTTTATATGATGTAGGATACATACAACCCTTAATTTACACTTTTCCATCACCAACCCCTATTTGTTAATACCCATCTATATATTTACATCTATAAAATTCTCCTGTCACAGTGTTAGTTGTGATACTCCTCCGAGACCGCTTGACCGATTTTTATAAAATTATATATGTATATTCGGTAGGTCTTAGAATCGGTCGTAATCTATTTTTCATATCCCTGAGTAATAAGGGGAACTCCCTATAACCTTTTCAAATGTTAGGTGGGGATTTACGTACATAACGTACTCCACAAGACTACGAGTACATACAATTTAAAAAAATTATGATCAAAATCCATCAACAAGCTCTGGAGATATTAATCGCAGCATATGTTTGAAGAATTAGTTTCATTTTTTGAGTGCACGGATTTTAATAATTCATTTCCACCGACCACAAATCGATTTCGTTAGAACGTTATTTTTAAAGCTTTATTAACAACTCTGTTGAAGTTTAAAGTTTACTCAAACTTTTACACATAAACTATATACCTTCAACTTCGAAATGGCGCTAGTTGGGTTACTTAATTGTTATAAACAAAGTAGCTGTCAATTAAATAAAAAAAAGTGGCTAACTTTGACTGTAATTAACCTAGGCAAAAAGTGTTTTTTTTAATTCGTATAAAAATACCAGCTTTTCAAATCCCAAAGTAGTTTTAATCTACAGTCAATATTAACAAAGTTATTTAAATTGTTTATGAACTAAAAATGACCCTACTTTAGTAAAATGTTTTCGGAATGATAAAAATGACTTTTTAATGATTTTTTTAAAATACTTCGAAATCATGACTTTTCTTCTTTCATGTGGTTTTCACAGAATTGCTATTACATTAGTATTTTCTGAACAATAATATTGCGAAAAAAAAGCTCATTGGGATAAACAAATTAAATAAAATTTAAACTAATTGACGAATCGTCTTAAAAATTTTTGTGCATTATGTGGACTGTTTGTCTCAACTTTTCGTGCAATATGAAAATCTTAAGGTTATTTTCACAAAAGTTATAGCAATTTTTTTATTTTCGAAATTTTAGTCTTATTTTGCAATTTCTGAAGCACATGTCTATTGCACAATTTTAGTCTACAAATGATCGAACCAAAATTCAAAAACTGCCATTTTAAACCTTGGCTCATCTACTAAAAGAATAACAGTATAAATAAGATATTTAATTACCCTATTTTTACCCGTAGCGATTTAAACGAAAAAACTGCCATTTTTGACACTTATTTGTTAATAACTAAATTTCTCGTCCGAACTGTGACGGGCATTTTTGTTTGTATAATGTATTAGGTATATAGTATCCAAAAAACCCATTTGCAACCTGACTGCGCAAGTGTCTCGAACATGGTATATTTTTGCCTTATTTCCCTGGAGTAATATTCTTATTCAAGATCTTCTCTTTCAGTTTTCGAATTTTCGTTTCGTCTTCATAATCATCAACCGTAGATACGTGATCTTCGTCTTTAGAAAATTATTCATTGACTAAAAGATCTTGATTGAATTGGTTAATTGATATTCGATTTCTAAGTCTTATTTATGATTTTTCGTAATCCCTCCTCCGTAAGTTCCCTCCTGGAGCTCATTTTTTAGCAAGTGCTTATTATTCTGTTTTTCACAATTTTCACAACTTATTGTCACCACCCTGTCAACTCTAAACTTCAAGTGATTAAGTCAATAAGTAGAAAATTAAAGACACAATACATGACAAACGTTTCCGAAAAATTAAGAAAGACATAAAATCCAATAAAAATAACCTTCTGAGAAAAATAAACAAAAAAAAGGAAACATTTGAAAACAATTTCTCGGTAGGTACCGATGGACCCACAAACAACGGATGTGTTATCCTCAATTCAAAAGATTTTAGGAAACATCACGTCTCAAATTTGCAATACAATAAAGGTATAAAAATTTGAATTTTACTAG
This sequence comes from Diabrotica virgifera virgifera, assembly GCF_917563875.1. Classification (NCBI taxonomy): domain Eukaryota; kingdom Metazoa; phylum Arthropoda; class Insecta; order Coleoptera; family Chrysomelidae; genus Diabrotica; species Diabrotica virgifera. The sequence continues at coordinate 113,933,447 of NC_065449.1, forward strand.
TGGGTCCTGGCGTACCCATAAATGGTAGAAAGGTTCAAAAAGATGGTAAAATAATAAAAATAATCTCCCATATAAATCTTCTATTCTTGAAAATTTATTAGTTACCAGGACCGACTAAATAATTCTGAAAATTTTGAAGGATTTAAATTATAAAAATTTAAACTTTGTAAACTACCTACTATTTATAATCCTGACTACCTTATTAATAGGGTTAATTTTGGGTTTTTCATTGAATTAGTGTTTATAGATTATCTGTTATTTTACCTGTTGTATATCGTAAAACAACCAGTTGAAAAATTGTCTTTGAGTGAACAAATTGAAATATTATTAGCAAAATTTTGTTAAAATGTGGCGTCCGTGGCATTGTGATAACGATAACCCAGAAGAAACTCCCGTTGAACCCCTCGCGTCGTTGAAAACTTTGTCATTTAGAAGAGGCTGTTCCAATTCAAGGACAAAAATAAGAGAGGCGTCAAAGAACTCATCTGTCCTTTAATGCGAAAGAAATAGTTCATATTGATTTTTTTACCTTACCGATAGGCATATGAGTAGAGCTGCATCTATAGAAGAAGATCTTATTCGAATACCAATTTCAACCCCCGCTGTGTTTATTTCTTGGTTTACCACTTACTCTACGGTCAGAAGAGCGACAATTACAGCGCTGTAAGAGCAGTAAAATGAAGCACAAAAAATAGATCCTACAGTGAGTATAGTGAACATATTTACAACGGTGTCTTGCCATCCACTACTCACTGTAGGACCCATTTTTCAAGCTTCATTTTACTGCTCTTACAGCGCTGTACTTGTAGCTCGTCTAGTAGGGGCTACAATTGTGAACTGGGAATACCTTCTACAGCTTCTTTACCATAGACAATAGCAGACTACCCTATTATATATACTCTTATGCTACTCTAGCCCGCAAAAGGGCGACTATCATAATTAAAATATTTTATTCCATTGCGGCCGAAGTTACACACAAAAAAAATTATTGTATTGTATCCTCCAATCACAAAGTTACATCGTGTTAATCAACGTCTGATTCTTGTCACGACCTACAACTTTAATTTAGGAGGCTTCCTAATGATTCTAATACAAACACTTACGAACAATTTGCTGAATGCTTCTTATCCAAAAAATCGAAAAACGACCCAATAGCAACACTCAAAATATTGCTGATTTAATAAGGTATTTAGAAATAATATAACAATCAAAACATAGTTAAACTTAAATGTTGAACAAGAATACAATGCATAAATATTTAAAACTGTAAGAGGACTGCCCTGTATAGTTTGTAGGTGGATGCAGCTGTTGATTTAATCGTATGTTAGAAAGTATAAGTAGAAGATTAGACATAAGTTATAATTAGTATTGATAAAAATCTAGTTTAATGTTCCAGTTAATATATTCCAATAGAAAAGTGAGACCTATTTTTCAACGCTTGTTTATATGAAGAAACTTTTAGAGGTTACACGATATATAAATTATTATATGATATACATACATAATGGTAGTCGTAGCAACAATATATTTTCTTCCTATCTTTTCACCCTTATTCTAGATTCCGCTACTTATTTTTCATTATCCTTTTTTCTCTTCAGTCTCTTTTTCTTTCCTTGATAGGACATTTTAGTATTGATTAAGGTTTGCAATTTGATGTCACTTTCAATTATCGTACAACAAGTCCTCAAACTGATGTGACTTTGTGGTGTCAAATTGTGGGGATGCACCAAAAAGAACGTTATTCAACGATTTCAGAATGAAATACTAAGAACCTTGGCTAACATTCCCTGGTATGAAGACATCCACATGAACCTGGGCGTTGACATAACCCGTAAATAAATCAGAAGGTTTAGAGTGAACCATGGAAAACGGGACTACAGGTGTCCTCTTATCCTCTGTTGTATCGAGCAGTATACGGTATGTGGTATGGAATTCAGTTTAACTTTCAACTTTAATTTAGCTTTGTAGTAAAAGGTAAGTAAATATTGTAAGCTATTGAATAATCTAAAAAGGTGACAAAGATAAGAATATTAACTATTAACATGGCATACGGGTTCAATTTGGTAGCTAATAGATTATTTACTCACCAGAGAGAGTTTCTCACTTTAAATATCTGGGATGCTACGTTACAGACCTAGACCCAAGTAAAGAGAAAAAGTTCAGAATTGAAGCAGCTCGCATAACGTTTCTAAAAATGAAATTATTTCTTGGTAACCAGAGCGTAAATCTAGAATTACGCCAAAGAATGATCAAATGCTAGATCTGGTCAGTGTTGTTACATGGCAGCATTGCACCGAGACCTGGACTCTGAAGGCTAATACAATCAATCGCCTAGAGGCGCTTGATATGTAATTGCATACCGAATACCCTGAACAGCAATGCAAATCGACGAAGCTGTGTCGATATGTGTAAATTGAACAATTGTCGTTCGGGAACTACTGAAAACTATTAAAATCGGAAGAAAACTTTCATATCTAGGGCACGTTCTTAAAGGAGACTGGTACAGAATTCTTCAGCTTATCATGAAGGTAAAATCGAGGGCCGCAGACAGGCACGTAGCCAAGGGAGGGGTCCATGGGGTCCGGACCCCTCCCAAAACTCTCTCGGCTTTGGTACCAAGGAAGCAAGTTTATCCCCAAGTCATTATTATTTTTTTGGAAAAGTAAACGAAATTATTATTATTTTTTACTAGGATTATTTATATTTTCATTCAGGGTACGGATCAATTTATATCCAATTTACACATCAGATTTACCAAAAACGAAAGTATTCTATCAGCATTTCAAATTCTTTTACCATTTACTTTTTATAGACCAGGTGTATCTACTCTTTTCTATGGAATCCTATATCTCGTTAGTAGTCACTAACATCACCAGGGACGCTAAAATGATATTAAAGATACAATGGTGAAATTAGTATTAAATATAACTTACTAGGGTGTGACTGTCGTCATATATGTAGATGTTATACCTTACCCTATTAAGTTATTTTTGATACCTAATTTCACCATTGTAGCTTTAATATCATTTTAGCGTCCCTGCAGATGTTAGTGACTACTAACAAAATATAGGATTCCGTTCTACATTTCGATTCCGTACATTCTATCTTGCATTTAGTAAAAGTAATTTGAAAATTTTTAAAAATGTACGTTTTACATGGTTAAAATATTTTAAATTTAGAAATATTTGTCCGCAGATTGCTCGTTTACACTGTACACAAAAGTTTGTTGTCATTCTTCTTAGAAGGCTAGGGCATAAGTAGCATCGTAGCATACTGTCCGTCTTCTTTCGATAGGATTATTCGGAAACTGATTGTGATTGTACATTTAGGATTTCGTTTATGTCCTGTCTGCGCCGTAAATTTAATATGGTTAATCTTTTGCGCATCTATGACTCAGTAGGCTTTTTTGCCCAAATAAAACATAAACTGAGAGTGGAAAACTGGCTTCCTATTTGTTTTGCGCGAATTATGGAAATATATCGCATATGATTGATAGTACTTATGTTAATTATCCCTTAAAAAACACACAGTATCAGTATGCATGGTAATGTTACGGTTGCTACCATGGATCGATTTTGTCAATTCCTTCACATAAAAATCGGTAAGAGGTAATCGTCCGGTATCGAAGTTTTTGCCAAGATAGGGATTGGCATCAATCATATACTTGGAGAATGAATCGCAAAGCATAGCAATATTTATGCTTGTACATAGACGGCTTATGTTACTATCGTTAACACTAAAGCGTCGTAATATTTACGACAGGATACCTAATTCACACACTTCTGTACAAAATTTAACTGGCGTCTATACACCAACGTTACTCCAGTACTAAAGAACTCTGGAACACAAGTTCTTGAGATTTTCCGTTGCTCAGAAATTTCGCAGAAAATAATTCGGCGTCGTATATTTTAAGAGTATTAGTATTCTAGGGTTAAAATAGTTTTTTTTGTCAAATTTTGCATATGGATCTAAAATTTATTCTGAATATTTTTTCAATACCTTACCGCCCAATCGAAAAAAAATTTGAGTTGTGTTTGGACCCTCCTCAAGCATATTTCCAGGATACGTGCCTGGCCGCAGAGGAATTGGAAGGAAGCAGTGTTGGCATGACTCAAGAACAAATTGCGATTGAACAACTATTCCGATTAGCTGAAGACCGTGAACAACTCTCCAATGTAATTGCCAACGTTGGGGGCCTAATATGGAACCGAAAGAAAAAGAAGATTATATTATTTACCTTCTATTTAGAATTTGGGTAGTTTCCATCCCTAAAAAATATATGAAAGTACGGCTTTGGAAAATTTTGATTGTTATTTTTAGTCATATACCTTCTCAGCAAACAAAAATATATATTTAGGTTCATATTATTTATTTTTTCGATGCAAGTGTGGCTTGGTGTCAGCGTTCACTGTTTGCCTTGGTCGCATATATAAATATATGTTATTACAGACGAAATGCGAGTTTCTTATTTATGGACAGTGTTGACACATCTCATTTGTTGCCAGCCCACACAACCAGTCGTCTTTATGTTTAAATTGTACGCATTCCTTATAAAATAAAGGGTTCACAGAACTGGAAAAAAAGCTCCTTGTTTATATATTTATTTTAGGCAAACAGAAGACATCTTGCTAGACATGAGAAACCAATGGCTTTGAACTGCAGCTTGTAGTGTTTTGAAATTACATTCATGTTAGTTCTATGAAGTGGAACCGAACAGTTATCGGCATTTTTCAAAAAAAGATAAATGGGCTTAGATATTTCATTACGTGACGGCTAATTGCTTATTTAAATTCCCTACAGTTTTCTATCACTTCTGAGAGCCCCACTTCGAACAAATCTACACAAATCTGACACATACATGCATACGGTATGCAAAATGATACATAATTTAAAATATTCATATTGTATAGTACCTATCAAGATATTTTAGAAAACCGTATCTTAATCCTATTACAAAGTCATGTGTATTTGAGTAGTATCGTTAAATTTCGAGAGGTGAACATACTGAATAGCAGGTATACTAATTAAAGGTACAATAGATTAAAATTTATTAATTTCTACCTGGGCCGAAAACTTAACACTATTCAAATACAAATGACTTTGTAATAAGCTTAAGATTAAAGTTATCTAAAATAATATTTTAGATAATCTTGATAGATACTATTCTTAGTCGCTTAATCCTTATTTTAATTACGTTTTAAGATAATATCCCGACCATTACGACATTCTCTCGTACATTTTATTACTCTGAGATTTTGAAGTTATTTTGAAAAAAAAGGATTTTGATTTTTAAATTTAGAAAAAATTTACTTTAATACCAAATTATTTAAAAAATGAGCACTTATAACCAATGAAACTTATAGATCATATAAACAATACATAAGTAAAGTAACTTGTAAAAAACGATTAATTTCATTTTGGATGCTAATTAGGGGGTGATTTTCGCGATTCTTTTTACCAAAATATAAAAGGGACCAACAATATTTTGAACGTAACTCACTTACAGCCGATTTCATAATCATTCGAAAAAGTGGACTTTAGTAAAAGAAGGCTTTAATGTTAAAGTGGACTTTAAAGCGGCTGTTAACGATTTTGATTTCATAATTCGATTTAAAGGATTCTTTTAGTAAAGTGTGCTTTAATGAAATTTTATACTGTTGGTTAAACTGAATTATGTTATATTTGAACTAAAATGGAAATAATGACATTTGAATGTCATACTCCCCCTATAATTATTGTTTTTACTACAAAAAGTTACTTATTATTACTTAATTATTATAATAATTATTATTACTTATTGTTATTACTATTTCTATATATTTATTATTACTCTACTTTTCTTTTTAATCACCTAATACTTACTTTTTAATTTTATTATTGTACTTATAGGTATTACTATTATTTAATAATTATATACACCTACTATTACTTAATTACTCATCAGTAAAAAGTAAAATCTAAAAAAATGGACATATAACGAGATAACAAAAAATTACTTCTACAAACTTTAGCAAAGAGGAGGAACTTCTTGTGTTACAAAAGATAGAAAGTTATAGAAATATAATAAATAAATGTGAAGAATAAAGGAAAGGGCCGTACAATATTTTATTTGTTAAAAATCGTTTAAATTATCCAAATAATTGAGTATCATGTATAGGCAAGCTAATGATCATTTGCATTGCATATTTGCAGAACAGAAGGAAAAAAAGGATAGAAAGGGAAGAGGCAGAATATAAAAAAATAAAATTATTGGATTTAAAAATAAAACTACCTAATAAGCCTGGATCTCGCGCACCAAAAAAAGTTGATTAATAGCAAGCTGAAAATTTGTTAATAGCTTAACGGTGTCTAGTCGGACAAACTTTGATATATGGGAACACTGGAACAGGGGAAGTTTTAATTGTGGAAGAGTTTAAAAATTTGGAAAGTCAGATTACGAAAACGTCCCATGTATTTTGTCGGACAGAACATCCAATTGATTTGTTACGCTTTCATTAAACTCTCATGCAAAAATCAGACTGCTATTACTAACCAACATGATTCCTGTCATTTGACATGTTCTTCGTGTTCCACTCATTAAAATGCCCAGTTGGTGATAAACACGAGTCTGATTTTTGCATGAGAGTTTAATGAAATGGTAACAAATCAATTGGAATTTCTTTCCGACAAAATACGTGGAATGTTTTCGTAGTTTTACGTTCCAAATTTTTAACCTGTTCCACAATTAAAACTTCCCCCATTCCAGTGTTCCCATACATCATACATCAAAGTTTGTCCGACTAGACACCGTTAAGCTATTAACAAATTTTCAGCTTGCTATCAATCAACTGTTTTTGGTATGTGGGATCCAGGTCTATAAAAAAAATGGGATAAACTAAAATAAATAAGAAGTTCAATACATTCATTTTGCTTTTATTAATAAATATATTTACAATCTACCAAAGTTTTCATTTATTAACACAGTTATATTGTTTTCTGAAATATTTTCGTTATTTTTTATCGGTTGTAATTATTCATCGTTTGCTTCATCTTCAGTTTTATTCACAGGAAAATTATCATCCATATCAATGGCAATATTATGAAGCACTCTAGTTGCAACAATCACAGTCATGTTTTCTAATTGTAGTCTCGTTCCTAAGCGGAGTATAGGAAATCTTCATTTCCACAACCCATATTGCTGTTCTACTACATTCCTTGTTCGTCACTGTCACCAACCAATATGTAATGACCAAAGATACCACTTTCAAAATTCAGGGGATTAGCACATGCATACCTAGGTACAAGTAGGAAAAATGAAAGAATACCCATAAACGAACATATAAAACACGCTGTATTTTCCTGTCACCGAGTCACTCAAAAAACTGGCCAGCGCAAGTACATGTAATAATTATTGTTACATGTACTTGCGCTGGGCAATTTTCTTTGTGACACGGTGACAGGAAAATACAGCGTGTTTTATATGCTCGTTCATGGGTATTCTTTCATTTTTCTGACTGTACATATTATAACGTTCAGTTACTGTAACCCTAATATTTCTGTAGACGAAAATAAAACAAGTCTGTGTGATTCTAAGCCCCTGAATTATGCTTCAGCCCATTATTATTAGAAATGTCTTATTTGATGGCCACAGTTCAACAATATCTCTAATTTTAAATTTTGCATCACTGACTGAACATTCAATGCAAAAAATGATTTTCTGTACCTGAAAATTTCTGCATCCTGGACACCTGCAGAATCTATTTTAATTAAAGTATAACCCATTGCACTCATTATTCTAGGGAATACAGCAATCTTGTAAAAATCTTCAACAGCTTTCCATCTCTTGATGATTCTTGCAATTTTAAAGGATACTATTTTTATAATTCTACTTGCTGAACCTCTGGACACTGCTGTAAAATCAGCTACATTTAATTGCATACTTCCTGATGCATAAAATCCCACAGAATTTGTTGCATGGCAGTAATGCATCCACCTCTAAAATAAATAAACAGCATTATTTTTACTTATTATCAACAAATTTTTAGTCACTTACCTAATAGTAGGCAAAGTTATTTGGTTTTCTAATTAAGAAGGCACACAAAACTGTTTGTTTTCATCTAAATCTTTGATAAAAATCCAGATCATCATATTATTATTGTTCAAAACAGTTTGTTCTTAATCTGTTCTGGTTAATTTTTGGTCTTCTGAATACAATAAATTTCTTGAACTAGACGTTTCAAAATTATACATAATTGTGCTTTTCAAGTACAATTAATTAATCCTAGTAATAATAATTATTATTGACTGTTATTGTTATGTTAACCTTAAAAGTTACATACAAAAACAACTGTGTTTTTAACTCAACAAAATAGGTTATGTACCCTTTAAAGGAGACTTTAGCAACTTAAAGGTCCGAAATCTGCACTTTAAAGTTAAAGAGGGCTTTTGATAAAAAGGACCCTTTAACTTGATTATGAAACTGAAAATCTCAAATTAAAGGCAACTTTAAATTTAAAGCCTCCTTTAACTTCATTATGAAATCGGCCGTTACTTTTAACGTTAAGTTTTTTTAAACAACAAAAATAAACCTTTTTTAAACCCTTTAGAAAAGTTGTAATGAGTTTTCCCTGAAAAGTGCATCAGTTTTTTGGTAATTTCACGTTGAAATATTCGATTTGGAATTTGACGAATACGAACCTACATTTTATTAAGGCGGAGATACGTATCCGCGCCGTGTGAGCGCCGCGCGGTTAATGTTCGTTAAAATTTTTCATTTTGACGAACCTTCCGCGATCCAGAGGAAACTTACGAACATTTAGTAATTGTAGATAATTAGTATTAAATATGGGTGCCTACATTGGATCCGTTTTTCTCCGATCAGATCAGATCCGATATCGGCCGACGTCGGGGATAGCTTCTCCTATTCTTATCGAGAAGTGTTTGGTTTCATTCCGATTGGTTGCAAGTTGAGTTGCAAGTTGGTTGCAAGTTGGTTTCAAGTTGGTTGCAAGTTGGTTGCAAGTTGGTTGTAAGTTGGGGGTGGCAAGCTAACATGTTTAAATATATTCAATGTCATCATCTCATTTTCATTTTCCACGGTAAACATCAATAAGTTTGATATTTCCTTCCGACCACTCCATTACTAATGCTGGCCACTCACTTACGGATATCGAAGAGGCCATGGCATGCAGGCCAGGACTGAAGGCCGTTATTTGAGTAGTTAAGTTAATGAACTGCAGTTGAGACGCCACACACATGCAGTTTTGTGATCGAGCGTACCAACGCCTTTACGAAAACTGCATGTATGTGGTGATTTTGGCTTCAATTAACCGCCTGTCAGTCGCTCAGCCTCTTCGATATCCGTAAGTGAGTGGCCAGCATAACAAATATTCAACTCAGGCGCCCCAAAACCAACAAACCACTCGCAAACCCGTCCAAATACGTATTGCGAACCATCAAAGCGTTTGTTGAAAAGCCGACAGAAGTTAGATCGTGGTGCGCCGTGTGCGAGCCGTTTGTGTGCTACTTGAAAACACGTACTAATCTAACAAATACGCTGCGCGCGAGCGGCTCGCACACCGAGCAGAGCGCATATGTATACCCGCCTTTAGCTACAACACTGCTTTTACCGCGTCTACAGACTTCGTGCATACACCATTTTTTCCCTTTTTTATAAGCTATTTTTTCGACTAAGAATATTTTTTTCGACAAAATACTTACTTTTTGAGTTATTTGCGAAAAACCGTAAAAAAACATGTTTTTTCTTGATAAAAATGAAGATATTCACTCCCAAATAATTCGAAAAGTATTGACTTATGTATTTGAAAAAACTCTACGGAACAAAAGTTGCTTAGAATTAGTCATTTTATCCAATTCCGAACTTATTTTGAATGTATAGCATCCCCTGCATTTTTGTAAAATGGAGCGGATATAGAATTGTAAACTTTTTCTTATATATAATAATAGACAATTTCAACTACCTATTCCCAAATTTTCATCCTTCCTTTATTTTTTTGGGTCAGATTGTTCTTTGATCGGGCTATTAATTGATGTTATAGCTTTAACTCTAAAATATGTTTTTGTTTAATCTGAATATATGTAATTATCTATACACGGCATGTACAGAAAAAATCATAGAATAAAGAGAACTTAAAATGCACAAAAAGAGACAATGGACATCATCTGTGCAGCAACATCAACACAACATATGTGCAGCTTTTCCGAGTTGCTGCAGCTAAGATTAAGATTACCATGATGATCGCCAACATTCGTCACGGATAGGCACATCGAAAGGTGTCCAGATCTTTAATCGTATCAATTACTGGCGTTATTCCAAAAAGCAAGGACTATCAGACTACTATCAGACTCAGCGTTATGAGCTGTTGTGGCGTAGCTTTTTTGGAAATATTCAGCACACAATGTTACGTATGTTTCTAAAAGATGGACAACTCGATGGTCAAAACTCAATCATTTTAATAAGCTACGTATCAAGAATCATTGAATATTCGTCTACGAGGCATAAGATCCGGATGGATTGTAACAACCAGTATGCAAAAAACTTGACAATAAACAATGACGGAAACACTTCTGCTATATAATAGTATATTAATTATAAAATATAAATTATCCGAAATATTGAAAAATTTCAAAGCCTTTTCTGTTTTATCAGATCATCTTCAGCGGAAACATCTTAAAAGTAATTGAAACTAGCCCTTGTAACTAGTAATTGAAACTAGTAATTGAAACTAGTCTAATAGCCCTTAGATTACATAATTGAAAATCTTAAATTTTAAAAAAGTTGTGACACGAGTTGGATGTTAGTGGAATTCACTTTAAGCGAACGGCTCCACGAGCGACAAATTGACGCTAACAGTAGCAGTAAAATGAAGCGTGATAAATGGAACCAACAGCGATAATACTGGGCGGCTCCACGGAGCTGTAAATTGTCGCTCAAGATCGGGAAAAGACGCGTCGTCAAGGTCATGTCGCAGACGGATGTTTCAATATCTCTAGATATTATAGTTTTGTCCTTGAATATAAGGGTAAAAGTACCAATTTATACCTAAATTTTATATAGGGATGGTCATTTCTAAAAATTCCTTTTGTTGTAAGATTAACACGTGCCTTTGAAATTGTGATAAAAATAGGATCTCTAAAAATTCAAAACCAAGACGCGGCGCTATGGACGCTGTAAATTGTCGCCCTCATGGAGCCATGATTTTACAGCTGTGCTGCCGTCGTAATTTTACAGCTACTGATAGCGTCAACATAGTGATCCCTGCGCTCGAAAAACCCTGCGCTCGACAATAGAGTCCAACTGGTGATACCAGCCAACTTCAACTCGGTTTATAATAATAAAAAAATATTTTATCACAGAATTCCGTTATTTTTACTTGTTCAAGGAAAACGTACATACTGACAGATATATTGCGTTAAAGATTCAGCCCTGGCCGTCTCTGCATCGGTTTTAGCTTTTTCGATCATCTCGAAACCAATATAAATTTTTCCCTCCCATAAAAAATTACACGTGCTACTGCCTTTATACATATTTAGTGGTTACGGTTGGTTCACTGGCAAATTACCACTATAGTAACAAGAATCCAACTAAAAATAAATATAGAGTGATTCGTTTTTAATATTACAACACTGCACGTTAGCACGAAACTGTAAATGATATTTTTTATATGTATGTACTTCATTTTAAGAAAAAAACGTGCAGAATAATAAACACAAGGTTAAATAGAGTAGAGAATTAAAAAAAGGTTAGATAGACGATAGACGAAATGGATGTACACACATCGAACATACATAGAGGGTTAAGGAAATTAAAGAAAATATTAAAAAAAAATTCAGACCCAGACGGATTATTCAACAAACTAATCTTTAATAGGTACCTACTATAAGTTGTTACACATCCACCACCACAAGTCAAAATCAACAAATCAACAAATAACACCGACACACCATTCACTAAACAATGCAACAACAAATAAATCATAAATACTGTACAGAACTATACCAAACAAAAAAAACAGTAACATCAAGAAAAGGATGCAGATTAAAGTAAAAAATGTATACTCAGAGATCCAGCCAGAGATTAGTAAATCAGAAATAAATAGAACGTTGAAAGAAATGAAAAACAAAAAGCGCCTGGACAGGATGGCATGCTGAAGAACGGAGGAAAGATCGTCATCGATATCCTTCATACTCATATAAATCAAATAATGCAGAAAAAGAAAATCCCGGACAAGTGAAATGAATCAACAACAATTATCCTGAACAATTAACAATTATCAGACCTGAAAAATTATCGCCCAATCATCATTCTCTTTGCCTTATCCCTATGCGGGGACGGCTTCCCTAATTCCATTTCTCCACACAATTCTATCCTGGGTCATATCAATATTAATCCCCTTTACCAACATGTCCTGCCTAATCGTCTCCCCCCACGTCTTCTTTGGTCTTCCTCTCCTACTCCTTCCAGGAATCTGCACTTCAGCTACTCTTCGTATTGGATGATTAACGTCTCGACGTTGAACATGACCAAACCATCTCAACCTATGCTCTTTCATTTTGGCATCAATTGGAGGCACACCTAGACTTCCCCTAATATACTCATTTTTAATTTTATCCTTTCTTGTCACTCAACTCATCCATCTAAGCATTCTCATCTCCGCCACATGCATTCGTTGTTTCTCTTTCTTTTTCACCGCCCAACATTCAGTTCCGTATAGAATTTTCCTTTCAGCTTCATTGGAACTTTTCTGTCACACAACACACCACTCGCTTCCTTCCACTTCATCCATCCAGCTCTAATTCTACTGCATGCATCTCCATCTATTTCTCCATTACTCTGTAATACCGATCCCAGGTACTTAAAACTATTTCGCTGTTATCTGGTCCAAAACTAATGAGAATAAATACGGACTAAGCACCGAGCCTTGGTGCAATCCTACTATCACATGAAATTTATCAGTCTCTCCCACATCTGTCCTAACACTAGTCGTTACTCCCTCATACATATCCCTCACAATCTTTACATATGCACCAGGGGTTCCTTTCTTATTGAGTGCCCACCACAGAATCTCTCGAGGAACTCTATCATATGCTTTCTGAAGATCAATGAATACCATATGAGAATTTGTTTCTTTACTCCTGTATTTTTCCATCAACTGCCTTATAATGAAAATTGCTTCTGTTGTTGATCTGCCCTACATAAAGCCAAATTGATTCTCGGATATGTCGGTCTCTTCACGTATCCGTCTATCAATTACTCTCTCCCATATTTTCATGGTGTGGCTAAGCAGTTTTATAGCCCTGTAGTTTAAAAAATTATCCCCAATAACACTTCTAAATGTTCTGTACAAATTATTCACTACTAAAATACTGACAACCAGACGCACAACAAAGTTTGATGGTTACCAGTCAAGAGAACAAGCGGGTTTCAGAAAAGGATTTAGCACTTCTGGTCATCTATTAACGATGAAAATCTTAATCGAGAAAGCCAAAGAATATCGCGAGTCATTATTCATTACATTCATTGACTTTGAAAAAGCGTTTGATTGTGTAGAACATTGGGCCATAATAAACTCCTTACAAAACAGCCGACCTGATAGAGAACATAATATATTATATAGGAATGGGCAAATGTAATGGCCAACGCCCTTAAGGGTACGGTACCGTAAGAAGAAGATAGGAATTGTACAACTAGAATAAAAGTATATGAAGGAACAGAACCAGTTCAACTAAAACGAGGAGTTATACAGGGAGATACAATATCTCCAAAACTATTTAGTCAAGAGCTGGAGGCTTCAAAATATTCACTGGGAGGAACGAGGTATTAAAATCAATGGACAATATCTGACCCACCTACGATATGCGGGCGATATAATCTTAATCGCTGATACAAAAGTAGCCTTAAAAACTATGCTAGAAGAATTAAACAATGAAGCCGAAAAAATAGGACTGAAGATGATAAAACAAAGATAATGACAAACACGAAGGAAAACTCCTCGATCACGTTATGTCAAAATACCTTCATTATAGTGGTAACTATTTGTAGACATATTTAACAATAATTGTTTTCTGGACCAAAGATGAGTTTTAATTGAACAAGCCTCGTATGTAGGTAAATCAACTTACATTATAATCATTTTCTCAAAAATTCTGAAGAAGAATTAAACAAATTTAAAAATTAGACAAAACGTTCAAGAGTTTCTCTAAATATCTAGGCCTAACAGTCAGTTCTTTTTATCAAGTCAAAGTATTAATTCAGGAATTTTAATCTTATATTAAAGAAAATATAATTTTTTATCGTTGTTTTGTTATACAATTTTTTGTGTGAGATACATGGATTAAGGCAATGAGAACAAATCCCATATTGACGAAAGCAATTAGATGCCACGACCAAGGATTCCGGAAGGATGTGTTAAATAACTGTCACGTCATAAATGCCACATTCCTGGACGCGAAACGGGTCAAGCAGGTAGACGCCCGACAAAGATTAATCGTGCTAGTTCAGACGACCCAACACCAATCTCTGCCTAAAATTCACCTTGTATAGAAAATAACAAGAAAAACCCCATAATCGAACTTGAATATTACACTAATCTATAGTAAATAAAAATAAAACCAAATGAAATATTTACGAACAGAAATTACAGGTGAGAAAGATCAATATTTTTATTATGTTTTTGTTTTTCAATTTATACCAGTTTAATATGTACTGGAAATATCCTGAGGTTTTGTTATTTGCTTCATTTGTTTCGAAATCAACAAGAAAAATAAATTATAAAATCGATACAAAAAGTTGTAGTTAATGTCGTACAGTTTATATTGTACTTTGAGTAGAAAAGAAAATTTCTTACATTATTTGTTTTTTCTTAAATTATTTGTTTCTACATATTTTGTACTGTTTTAGGAGCAATACAAACTAACCACAAAATAACATATTATGAATATGAATAAATGCAATTATATTGTGATAAGTTCGGCTAATGGATTAAGTCCACAGTCAAGAAAACAAAAAAAAATTATATTGTATTTTCGAATACATTCACAATGTACTAAAAGGTTCTTATATCTTATAATATAGCTATACGAGGTCTTAATTTTATTTCTCCAAGTTTCCGAGAACTTTGGGTCATTGTATAATGGAAAATCTAAATTCAGAAATCATAAAATAACCTTATCTTAACAACCTCAAATCTGACAACCCAAATCAAATAACCCCAAATTCAACAACAGTAATTGTGTTTACTAATCGAAACAAAACAACTCTAACCATATCAACCCCTACAAACCACCCCTTTTAACCCAGAAGCAGGAAAACCCAGCTAACCTTAGAATCCATAAGATCGATTACAGATCAAATTTTTTGTATTAAAAGGAAATCACGGCCAGTTTATTCGCCAAACCAATAAACCAATCAACCCTTAGAAACTACCCTTTTCTTTTTAGTCCAAAAGCAGTCAAATCGACCAAATCCGGAAATCCCTAGGCAAGTGAGTTTACTTGGCAAACCAAAATACTCAAACCAAAATACTCAACCCAATCAGCCCCAAAAACCACCTTTCCGCTATTATTGCATTTTTATGTTAGAATATTTCAGAAAGCAGAGCTCATTTGGAAATTTTGAGCTTAGATTCGTATACAGTGCACCTAAACCTTCGGAAGCGTATACAGGGTGAGGCAGATAACTGGCTTATTAGAAATATCTCGAGAACTAAAGGCAACAGAATCATGAAAATTGGAATACAGGGGTTTTGAAGGATGATCTATTAAATGAAAATATTTTCATCTCTTTGCAACTTCCGGTTATACCGGAAGTTGCTTATAACTTCGTTTTTTTAAATGGGACATCCTGTATATTTTTACATTTTTGGATTCTCTTTGATGTCTTCTTTCTTAAAATATGAGGATTTGTGATGTTATACGGGGTATTTTAAAAGATAATTACGTTTTTTTATTAATTTCCTAGCAATATTCACACCCTGTAGAATTGTAGTAGTTTGACAACTAAAACTTTACTTACGTTCAAATGAATTTTAATATAGTCTACTATTGTTAAGAATCATTAGTATAGCTAAATTTTTAATTTTAGTATACAGGGTTGGTCGAAACTCGGAATGAGTATTTTCTGAGTTTTCTTAAATGGAACACCCTGTATTTTATTATTGTAATGAAATAATATTTTATGGTACTCTTTTATTTCTTAAGCATTCCCTATACCTAACTGCTTTAATTTGTGCTTAATTGTTAGTCGCACCAACAATCTTAACTACGTAGGTATTTTGATAGCTAAACCATTATTGGTAATTTTAAGGATCAGTCTGGATTAATATGTATTTATTTCTGAAAAATTATTTGTAATTGACTGTTTTCACGGCCAACCTAATAAAATTTTACGTATTTTTTGTTGCAATCAATGTTTAGCTTGAATCATCAATAACTCACAAATTAAAGCAGTTAGGTATAGGGAATACTTATAAAATAAAAAAGTACTATGAAATATTATTTCATTACAATACTAAAATACAGGGTGTTCTATTTAAGAAAACTCAGAAAATATTCATTCCGAGTTTCGACCAACCCTGTATACTAAAATTTCAAAATTAGCTACACTAATGATTCTTAACAATAATAGACTATATTAAAAATCACTTGAACTTAAGCAGAGTTTTAAATGTCAAACTATTACAATTCTACAGGGTGTGAATATTGCTACGAAATTAATAAAAAACGTAAATATCTTTTAAAATACCCTGTATAATATTACAAAATCTCATATTTTAAGAAAAAAGATATTGAGGAGAATCCAAAAATGTAAAAATATACAGGGTGTCCCATTTAAAAAAACCAAGTTATAAGCAACTTCCCGTATAAACGGAAGTTGCAAAAAGATAAAAATATTTTCATTTAATAGATCATCCCTCAAAACCCCTTTATTCCAATTTTCATGATTCTGTTGCCTTTAGTTCTCGAGATATTTCTAATAGGCCAGTTATCTGCCTCACCCTATATAGTCCAGAAAGCCCCTGCGCATCCGCTAGGAAAAATATTTCGATTCCGATTTTTTGCGCAATCTTACTCAAAAAGGACCCCTTTTAACAAATTTGCATGTTGCCCGGACCAAAAGTGGGTCAAACATTTTTTAAACGTTTTTTTTTGTTTTTTTCCTAAAATTATTTTTTTTGTATAGAACAAAGTTTTTTAGGTTTTTTGGATCATTCCAAAGAGAAAAGGTCTTTAGTGACTTTTCTCTAAAGTTGATAGTTTTTGACATATAAGCGATTCAAAATTGAAAAATTGCGAAATTGGCCATTTTTAACCCTCAAAAACTATGTGAAAAACTGAAAATTTGAATGTTGCCAAAATATGCAGATATTCTTTAAACATCGATTGATGAAATTCCGAAGAGTTTTTTGCAATACAATATTCAAAACTCCTTTGTTTTTTAATTGCTAACCAAGCGTGCGCGACACTATTTTCCACCGTTGCATGTGTATACAGTATGGTGCAAATGAAAGGAATAAATTCGTTATTTCGTAAACCGGCGACTTTAAGGAAAAATCCCGAAACAGGTCGATTTTTATTTTTAAGTTATGATATTGTGGCATATATGGTATAGGTCTGGATCCCGCGTATGAAAAAAAAGTTGATTAATAGCAAGCTGAAAATTTGTTAATAGCTTAAGGGTGTCTAGTCGGACAAACTTTGATATATGGGAACACTGGAACAGGGGAAGTTTTAATTGTGGAACAGGTTAAAAATTTGGAACGGTCAGACCACGAAAACGGCACATGTATTTTGTACGACAGAACAGACTTAAACTCTCCGAACAGAGATTAAACTCTCATGCAAAAATCAGACTGCTATTTATAACCAAATGGGCGTTTTAATGAGTGGAACATGTAGAATATGTCAAATGACAGGAATTATGGCAGGTGATAAATAGCAGTCTGATTTTTGCATGAGAGTTTAATCTCTGTTCGGAGAGTTTAAGTCTGTTCTGTCGGACAAAATAAATGTGCCGTTTTTGTGGTCGGACCGTTCCAAATTTTTAACCTGTTCCACAATTAAAACTGCCCCTGTTCCAGTGTTCCCATATATCAAAGTTTATCCGACTAGACACCCTTAAGCTATTAACAAATTTTCAGCTTGCTATTAATAAACTTTTTTTTCATACGCGGGATCCAGACCTAATAATAGTGACGGCAACCATCTGGGCGTGATGACGTAATCGATGATTTTTTTAAATGAGAATATTTTTAGTGTCCAAAAAATTTCTATTAAATTAAATTATTTGACAAAAAAAGAAGAATGTATGCCATTTATTTAATTCAAAATACATTTTACTGCTTTCACAAATCAGAAAACAAAGTTTATTTCACAAATAAACATTGCTTTTCGCTTAAATTAAATGTTCAAACTTCCAAGAGGCAGGTGGCTGGCGGGAGCTGCCTTGAACATTGAATTTAATCGAAAAGCAATGTTTATTTGTAAAATAAACTTTTTTAGTTTTCGGGTAACAGTAAAATGTGTTTTGAGTTAAATAAATTACATACATTCTTCTTTTTTTTTCAAATAATTTAATTAAAATCTATTTTTGGACGCCCTGTATAAGTAATTATGTAAATGTTTCTATTACTGAATAGAGAATTGAAGAACCTTTCAAATGAGCTAGCACACGACCCATATTCTCATTTAAAAAATCATCAATTACGTCATCACGTCCAGATGGATGACTTTACTAGTATACCATATATGCCACAATATCATAACTTAAAAATAAAAATCTACCTGTTTCGGGATTTTATCCTAAAGTCGCCGGTTTGCGAAATATCGAATTTATTCCTTTCATTTGCACCATACTGTTACACATGCAACGGTGGAAAATAGTGTCGCGCACGCTTGATTGGCAATTAAAAAACAAAGGAGTTTTGAATATTGTATTGCAAAAAACTCTTCGGGATTTCATTAATCGATGTTGAAAGAATATCTACCTACCTCGGCAACATTCAAATTTTCAGTTTTTCACATAGTTTTTGAGGGTTAAAAATGGCCGATTTCGCAATTTTTCAATTTTTAATCGCTTATATGTCAAAAACTATCAACTTTAGAGAAAAGTCACTGAAGACCTTTTCTGTTTGAAATGATCCAAAGAACCTAAAAAACTTTGTTCCATGCAAAAAAAAATAATTTTAGGAAAAAAACAAAAAAACAAAAAAAAACGTTTAAATAATTTTTGACCCACTTTTGGTCCTGGCAACATGCAAATTTGTGAAGGGATGTCCTTTTTAAGTAAGATTGTGCAAAAAATCCGAATCGGAATATTTTTCCTAGCGGATGCGCAGTGGCTTTCTTTACTAATAGGTTCTCTGTGTTTTGGGTCTCAGGTTAGGTTAGGTTATTACCAAGTTACTTTGTCATTCCGCCTTATATGGCCTAGGGCTTTCTTTTTTGTTGTTGTTTATCTTGGGGCTTATTTCGGCAGTTTCTCTAGGAAGTATTCTCTTTTATTCATTACGAAAAAACCTCTTTTACAATTTAACAGGTTATGTGGTCCAGTGTAACTTACGGTATAAACATTGAAAGTTTACCTGACACGACAGATTTGTGAAGACTCAGTCTTAACCCTTAACCACTGGCATGCGGTATGAGGTATGACATACCCCACCGAAAATATATTTTGTTGTAAAACTTTTTATTTAAAGATTTCTAGAAAACCATCTACGTACCTTCAAGCG
This sequence comes from Diabrotica virgifera virgifera, assembly GCF_917563875.1. Lineage (NCBI taxonomy): Eukaryota > Metazoa > Arthropoda > Insecta > Coleoptera > Chrysomelidae > Diabrotica > Diabrotica virgifera. The sequence goes on from NC_065449.1 coordinate 113,953,174, forward strand.
GTGTATAATTGCACCTGCTCCCAACTTCTGCAGTTTTAGTATGGTTTAGTCTTTGAGATACGTTGACGTAAAGTTTTCTTGCGGTATCATGTACCGCATGTCAGTGTTTTCGTTTCTATAGTTAAAAGCAGTTCTTTCAGTATTATTTCTCTATTAGTATGGCAGCAAGTTCATGCAGTTGTTCTACTTTCAAGATTATTTTACTATTTTTTAGTTACCAAGTTTTTGTGTAATTCAGTTCTAGAGATTTTGTAAGAACCTCCACCATTTTTTTAATATCATTCATCCGTTCATAACTTTCTTGACAAAATAAAGTATATTTCATTTGGAGCAGTATTTTATTCTACAGCAGTGTGAAGAATCATTCCGTGGTTGATGTAAAAAACAAATACAATGATATCAGACAAGAAAACAAACGAGAATAGGCAACGGTATGACATACCGCATGTCAGTATCTACGTTCTGAAACATCCATGTCAGTAGTTAAGGGTTAACTGGAAAATTAGCAGAGTAGGAGTGTGATCTTTTCAAAACCCAAAGGCGACCTCAAAATAAATGATCTGACATGTTTCGCAGTGTATCTGCGTTTTTATGCCTAATAGTAAACACAAAGCATGACAATAATGTCGATTTGCTCGTTGTAATTGAGGTAATAATTCGCCTACAAGTATATTAATATAAATAAAATATAACAAGTACCATCCTGTGTTGTACGTATGTACAATATAAAATATAACGACCTCGCCTTGCTTGGTCTTGGCAACTTATTTCGCCAGCCAGCGAAACTTTCCTACATTGTCGGCGCGGCGCGTATATGCGCCATTCGACTTTAATAAACTCAATCATACATTTGCAGATGAAATACAACATAATGACGTGCATTTCAGCCTTTTTTTAACATACACATATATAAACATTCAATCGTCTCTGAGGTCAAATAAGGTCGACCGGGAATTGAATTTACAGGGTGCTATATGAAAAAATTCGTATCCTTTTTAAATACACCGTTGGTTTGGAAGAACACTGTTACAAGTCGAAAAGTTCTAATTTTCAGGAGCGACGTTTTAAAATTTTAATGTGCTAATTTTCATTATAATTTTGGTTAGGTAAAAAATCAGAGGTAAAATCTTTTACAATATTAAAGAGCCCATTATTATCATTTAAATATAAATAGGAAGATCTTTCTTGTTCTCACCTTTCTGCCTGTAATTAGAATTTGTAACAGTTTTTCCCAAAATTTGTTGAAATGTTACTGTATTGCTCATAATAATTCTATATAAACGCACATATCCTGTAAGGCAGTGTAGGGAATACTTACCTAAGACGAAATGTAACTGTCTTGCATTAAATATTAAACACAAAATCCCAAAAAAAAATGTTCCTTTTTTAACTTGTAACACTGTTCTCCAAAAAACACGTGATAACTTCCACAACAACTGAAACAAAACTATATTGCGACGCTCTTCCATAAAATGTAATGTATGGGTTTGACAAAGTCAAACTGTTATAAGTCGCCATTTAGCGGTAATTACATGAGTGCAACTTCTGACAATTTTTCCCATAATAAGGTTTAATATTTAGAGTTGGTTAGAGTAAGTAAGAGGTTAGTAAACCTCAAAAATGGCAATTTTTGAGTTGTGACGTTCTTCTTCCAAACCAACGACATAGTCTTATTTCGATTTTTCGTCTCTTTAAATTTTAATAGTTTTTAGTTTGGAGAAGTAATGAAATATGTAGAAACTTAAAAAATAAATAAAGAAAAAAATTATTATTGTTCTATTTTCTTTTATAAAAATAGCTATCATCATCATCAATCTTGAATATACAGCTCATTGTAGGTCTCATACGAAAACAGAGGTTTCCAGTTTCCACCTAAATAACAAGCTTGCAGGAAGAATACTCAACATCCAATTCGGAAACACCACACTCGCCTACAACACGTCAACACAACACCAAATACAATGAGAATGGATACTGGCGTTATCTAACCCACCGCTGCACAATGGTTCCCAGTACTGAGCCACATTCCACCAGCCAAACTACGGCGCATACGCATACATAACCTTGCTAGTGAGTAGGTACAGAAGAAAGATAAATGATAGCGAGAGCCTGCCCATCCATCAAGATATAGATGCTGCCAACAGTAACCGTCAACGCTCCAGACGACAGCCAAAAAAACAGCAAAGATTGCTGTGGAAAATGAGTTCAACTTAACGACCACATGGACTCAAGAATGGATGGAAAAACAAAATAGTAGCTTACCCTGCACCACACAGAAACTACCAGGTTTTGATTTACCACGCAACACATGGACTATGCTGAACCGAATAAGAACCCAACACGGAACACGGCAGATGTGGTTATATGACGCCCGAATGGGGTAAACGACCATCCCCACTCTGTGACTGCGGACAACCACAAACCATCTGCCACATCACAGAAAAGTGTTTCACAACTCACAAGATCATATTGACCTGTTCTAAAATGTGCCCACTTATTGTGCAAGATTGAGGTACGTTTTGGTGTTTCGCATTGACATAACAATAATTAATAGTCTCCCGTTTCTACTCATTTTATTCAGGCTGAGTAGACCTGGGGCCTATAGACATTTTAAAAATGTCTAGGGTCTAGATGTTCTCGCCGGCGCGGGGTTTCGAACCCCGGCCTACCTGCGTGGAAGTCAGACATACTACCGCCTGAGCTATCCGGCCCTTATCGTATTGACATCACCTTGGTTTTTTTTTAAATGTTTACTTTCATACCAAATTGATCACAGGTCGAGTTGGTCGTGTCTATGAATCGTTGTAGACCCAAGTCGGAATCTGCAATCAACACCGTATCAACGGCGTATCTGATGCTGTTGATATTTACACCATTCACCTTGACTCCATCACTCCATCCTTGGAATCGTCCAGTGCCTCTTTAAATAAAAACTCGGAGTAAAGATTAAACAGCAGAGGCGACAGAACAGATCCTTGTCTAACTGCCCTCCTAATTTCTACTTCTGCGGATGTGGAACCTTCGATCCTAACTCTGGCGTTTTGGTTCCAGTACAAGTTTTTTTAGTAATTTGATGTCTTTTTCATCTAAATCGACTTCTTGCAAAAGTTCTAATGGTAGACCACGTGTTACTCTATCAAATGCTTTTTCGAAGTCTATAAACCATATAAATATATCTTTCTGTTGGTCGTAACATTTTTGGGAGAGAACTAGTAAACCGAAGACGGCTTCCCTCGTTCCCATGCAAGCTCTCAATCCAAACTGATCGTCTTCGATGATTGTTTCGCACTTTCTATAGATTCGATCGTGTAAGACTTTTAATAGGACTTTTACTGCATGACTCGTAAGGCTTATCAGACGGAACTCGTTGCAGTTTGTGGGTTTGGAGTTTTTGGAAGTGGTATGAATATTGACTTTATAGCCAGTATTAGGGTATTTTTGAATAAAAGAATCTAGGATCGTTATTTCATAGTTATTGGAAAATGAATGGAGATAAATGCAGCAGAGTTAAAGCAGGATGGAGTAAATGGAAGTAAGCAAGTAGTGTCTTGTATGCTTTAAATACTCCAATGAAACTTCAAATATATAGAAAGAAGGATATGGTGTATTGTGTGCTTTAAAAACTCATAAACAGCCAAAACTGATATACTCATTACGAACGAAGAATTACCGAGTTGCAAGTTCTTGGAAGGTTGAAAAGGGTAAGATCAAGGAAGACTTGGTGGAAATAGCATTAGGCTGGGTATGCCATAAAAAGGTTAGATATTGGTATGACTCCAAAGAGAAACATATGGAAACACTTAGGGATCTCCAGTTTCTAGACCACAAAGAGATTGCGTTTGTAGCCCAATAAATGACCGTTTTGGAGTGTAATTTCCAGGGGCAACTCCGAATTGAATGAAAATTTGGATTTAGGTTCTACTTACCCTCCACTTCAAAGTTGAATTTGTGGCGTTGGTTGCTTTTACTTAGGGGGTAACATTTACCCCTTCTCGGGGGGTGAAAAACGCGTGTTTAAAATAAGGCCGGAAATGGATAAATTGACTTATTTTAAGCACCTTTTGTTCTATAAAGTTTTTTACGTAAGTAATACTTTTTGAGTTATTCGCGATTAAAAATGTTGATTTTTCAACAAAAAAACTACGTTTTCAGACCGTTTTTCCCAAATAACTCAAAAAGTAAATATTTTATCGAAAAAATATTTTTAGCAAAAGTGTAGCCTATAAAAAACAAAAAAAATGGTGTACCAGTAAAGTCTACAAATTGAGTAGAAGCTAAGTTGTAGCTGAAAAATACGTTCTTATTCGTCTAATTCCAAATCGAATAATTCAACGCCAAATCACTGAAGAAAGAAGCATTTTTCGGGAAAACCTTATTAACATTTTTAAAGTATCGAAAAAAAGCTTATTATTTGTTTTTTTTTACAAAAGTTTACGGCATCAAAAATAAACGAGTTACACTAAAAAAAAGTTGGCCCCTTTTTTTTGGTAAAAAAAAATCGTGAAAACCTCCCTCTATTTAGCACCCTAAATGAAATTAATCGTTTGGCTTTACCATCTATTTTAACTGTATGTGTATTGTTTATATGATCTGTAAGTTTGATTGGTTTGAAGTGCTTATTTTTGAAAACATTTGGTTTTATAGTAAAAAAAATTTGTTAAAAATTTTTGAAAAATTAAATTTTTTCAAAATAACTTAAAATGTATTAGTGATAGAAAAATCTTAAAGAGTAAAAAAATGTAGGTTTTGCTATTATAAATATTAAATATGCTAGTTTCATTTTGTTTCTCCGTAAGACAAAAATTGGTTAAGATATGGCTGTTCAAAATTTGCATACACTCGTGATTAGTGACCCATTCAAGCTTTCTCAATTATAACCCTTTCAAAAATAAACACTTTAAACCGGTGAGACTGACAGATCATATAAAAAATATATAGGTAAGTAAATTGTTTGTAAAGCGGTAGCGATTAATTTCATTTGGGGTGCTAAACACGGCGAGATTTTCATGATTTTTATAAAAAAAAGAGGGCCAACTTTATTTTGAGCGTAACTCGCTTACTTTTAACGCTAAAACTTTTGTTAATAATTAAAATAAAGCTTTTTATAAACACTTTAAAAAAGTTTAACCCGGCACCTGCCACTACTGGGGTGCTACTAGCACCCCATAACACATTTTTATCAAATATTTGGTATTTCAAGTTTGGTAACCGAGCTGTTCGTCATAGTAGCTTTCTATAATATTATATAGCATAGATGTGTTAGTGTTTGAAGTGGTTATTTAGTGTCATTCTGAACTTATAGCTCTAAAGTCGAATTGGGGTGTCATCATGTGGCACTTTAAGTTTTAAATTTTTTTTTGTATTTTTGATAAATAGGTCAAATTTACATTTTTTTATTGAAATAACTGATTTAAATTATTAATATAGACTCTACACTCACTAAATCTTAATTTTTTTAGATATTTTACTTGACTTCATTTATTATGGCTTGGTACTGGCCAATTTGCTTATAACACCTTTTTCATTTTATTTTTTAACTTTTATAACACATTAGTGGCTAATAAGTTAATAAAACATGTTTTTTTATGTTCTTGTGTTACTCGACACATTATTTTATTTTTTAAACAAGTAGATCACAGAAAATTTTTAAGGGGTGCTGTGAGCACCCCACGCGGCAGTTGGCGCCTTGCAAAGCCACGTGGCAAGTGCCGGGTTAAACGGGGTTTTCCCGGAAAGTGCTTAATTTTTCGGTGATTTCACCTTGAAATATTCGATTTGGAATTAGACGAATAAGAACGTATTTTTCATGAGCTACAACTTTGTTTTTATTTGATTGATAGACTTTACTGATATACCATTTCTTTGGGTTTTTTATAAGCTACACTTGCTAAGGATATTTTTTCGATAAAATATTTACTTTTTGAGTTATTTGCGAAAAACCGTCTGAAAACGTAGTTTTTTTGTCGAAAAATCAACATGTTCAATGGCAAATAATTCGAAAAGTATTGAATTACGTAAAAAACTCTATAGACCAAAAATTGCTTAAAATCAGTAAATTTATCCATTTCCGGTCTTATCTTGAACGTATGCTTTTTCACCCCCGAGAAGGGGTGACTGTCACCCCCAAGTAAAAGCAACCAACGGCACAATTTCAACTTTGAAGTGGAGGGTAAGTAGAACCTAAATCCAAATTTTCATGCAATTCAGAGCTGCCCCTGAAAATTACACGGTATCGCCGAATTTCCCGTTCATTTACTGGGCTATTGGTGGTTTACTTGGTTTAAGCGTCGTTTAAACACAACGATAAGTCACAGCAACTAGTTGTGATGACAAGTTGAAACGCTGTTTAGACGCTGCGATTCAATGCGATACCACCTTCAACCCAACTCCAACTTTGATAAGTTGTGCGATGCACCGTTTACACACAATGATAAATTGCAACAACTCGATTGACCTTGATAAGTTGTTTGATTTATCGCTGTGTTTAAACGATCCTTTAAGGATCGTTTAAACACAGCGATATATCAAACAACTTATCAAGGTCAATCGAGTTGTTGCAACTTATCATTGTGTGTAAACGGTGCATCGCACGACTTATCAAAGTTGGAGTTGGGTTGAGGTTGGTATCAACTTATCACAAGGATCGAGTTGTTTTAATTTATCGTCGTGTCTAAACGGTACAGCGATTTATCATTGGACTTGGGTCGTATCTATTTAGGAGAATCTTACCGTATTAGAATTTATTTACATATATAATTAAATAATGTACAGGGTGATTGATTAGTGGGGTAAAGCTACGTAGATCCGTTATAGTAATAGATAGCAATAAAAGTTAATAACAAAAATTGTAGCCAACTTTTAGATTCACATTTATAAAATTAATTAGAATGTTACATAGGGTGTTCGATAACATAGTGGCAGAAATCATAGAGCAAAACAGCGAAACCAAACAAGTTTGATTTCTCCGCTCGCACTCTTTGTTATTTTTCCGAAAAATGAATCTCGATGTCCTGATATCTGAAGTGTTTCAAAGAAAGCTGTTTTTGAATCAGTAAGATTCCCTATTCAGATGACGACGATGGCTTTTTAAATTTATAACTTTATGCAATTTTATAATTAAATAAATATTATGTAACTTAATAATTATTATTAGTTCTACGTTCTACAGTGTGGCAAAACCAAATGGAATAAATTCATTATTTCGTAAACCGACGACTAAAAAATCCGGACATATTTTTAAATTATGATTTTTTGGCATTTACATACTAGTGACGTCATCCATCTCGAAGCTGAAATAAAAAATATACATGCGGACCAATGTAAAAAAGGTCATTTCATTGTTGTCTTCTTACCGGCGTGAGAAATACAAAATAAGATTTACTATTTTATTTGGACATAAGTCACAATTCGAGTTTGAAATCAAGTTTACTTGACGTTACGAGTTTCACTTCGGAAATCGTTATCAGTATATAAAAAAACATTCATAAATTAAAAATTTAACTTTTGTTTCTGGTGAAGCAGCGCAGTTGGAACAAGCAGAATATTATAATTATTGTCACCGGAAAGCGAAAAAGGTAACGCACAACTTGAAAGAACTTATATATTTCTAACTTCGTTTCTGGTGAAGCAACGCAGTTGGAACAAGCAGATATATTATAGTTGTGTCACCGGAAAGCGAAAAAGGTAACGCACAACTTGGGAGAACCTATAGATTTCCAACTTGGTTTCTGGTGAAGGAACGCAGTTGGAACAAGCAGATATATTATAATTGTGTCACCGGAAAGCGAAAAAGGTAACGAATAACTTGGAAGAGCCTATAGTTTTCTAACTTCGTTTCTGGTGAAGCAACGCAGTTGGAACAATCAGATATATTATAATTGTGTCACCGGAAAGCGAAAAAGGTAGTCCCTGAAAACTATAGGTTTTTCCAAGTTGTGCGTTACCTTTTTCGCTTACCGGTGACACAATTATAATATATCTGCTTGTTCCAACTCGTTGCTTCACCAGAAGCCAAGTTAGAAAACTATAGGGTCTTCCAAGTTGTGAGTTACCTTTTTCACTTTCCGGTGACACAATTATAATATATCTGGTTGTTCCAACCCTGTTGCTTCACCAGAAGCGAAGTTAGAAAACTATAGATTCTTCCAAGTTGTGCGTTACCTTTTTCGCTTTCTGGAGACACAATTATAATATATCTGCTTGTTCCAACTCCATTGCTTCACCAGAAACGAAGTTAGAAAACTATAGATTCTTCCAAGTTGTGCGTTACCTTTTTTGCTTCCCGGTGACACAATTATAATATATCTGCTTGTTCCAACTCCGTTGCTTCACCAGAAGCGAAGTTAGAAAACTATAGGCTCTTCCAAGTTGTGAGTTACCTTTTTCACTTTCCGGTGACACAATTATAATATATCTGGTTGTTCCAACCCTGTTGCTTCACCAGAAGTGAAGTTAGAAAACTATAGGTTCTTCCAGGTTGTGCGTTACCTTTTTCGCTTCCCGGTGACACAATTATAATATATCTGCTTGTTCCAACTCCGTTGCTTCACCAGAAGCGAAGTTAGAAAACTATAGGCTCTTCCAAGTTGTGAGTTACCTTTTTCACTTTCCGGTGACACAATTATAATATATCTGGTTGTTCCAACCCTGTTGCTTCACCAGAAGTGAAGTTAGAAAACTATAGGTTCTTCCAGGTTGTGCGTTACCTTTTTCGCTTCCCGGTGACACAATTATAATATATCTGCTTGTTCCAACTCCGTTGCTTCACCAGAAGCGAAGTTAGAAAACTATAGGCTCTTCCAAGTTGTGAGTTACCTTTTTCACTTTCCGGTGACACAATTATAATATATCTGGTTGTTCCAACCCTGTTGCTTCACCAGAAGCGAAGTTAGAAAACTATAGGTTCTTCCAAGTTGTGCGTTACCTTTTTTGCTTTCCGGTGACAATTATAATATTATATCAGCTGCTTTTTCCAACTGTGTTGCTTCACCAGAAACAAAGTTAAATTTTTAATGTATGAATGTTTTTTGTTGATATTTTCAACTCAGGCGCTCCAAAACCAACAAACCACTCGCAAACCCGTCCAAATACGTATTGCGAACCATCAAAGCTTTTGTTGAAAAACCGACAGAAGTTGACGTGCCTGATCCCTTGATCACGCATTTTTAATTACTTTTTCTTTTGCGTAGACAGACGAATAGGGAATGTTGTATACAAATTAAAGTACGGTAATGGTACTTTTTAATAGTGATATAAAATACAGGGTATCCCATTTAAATTTTACTGAAAAAATAATGTACCTACCTACTTGAGTTTTAACTCACCCTTTATTAGATATAAAGTAAATTAGCAATATCAATCATTTTTAAAAATTTTGACAATAAATAAAATATGGCATCAATAAACCATTGCCGTTGTGCTTATTTTTATTTATACAGTGAGTTGAACTTGTTACGATTTTCATATAAAATTGGTTATAACTTTGTAAATACCCTGTATAACATACCCAACCTTTATATTTTGAAAGTAACAGGATCTATTTGTTTACGATGAAAACAGTTATAATTCATTGAAGGGTCTAAAAGGGTCTAATGTACACAATGGTCCCCTCTTCAACTTGTTGTGGTCAACTTATCGCAGCGTCTAAACAGCGTTTCAACCTCAACAAATCACAGCAACTTGTCATCACAACTAGTTGCTGGACTTATCGCTGTGTTTAAACGCCCCTTTAGGCAACATTACAATTTGGGTTATTTTCCGATTAATGTTACACGAATTGTGATACAATGACGATCATAAAATATTAAATTAGCAATAGTAATTCAAATATATATGGGTTTTCATAAAAAAAGGCCATAATATAATCAAAATGAGGTTGATTATTTATTACGAACGATAATATCAGTATATATAGGTTCATTAGTTCTTATAACAAATGCAGGTACAAAATTCCTCTCATAATGACTTTCAGTTATCGGGCCATTGTACGAGAAGATGGAGGTTGTAGATATATTTAAATATAAATTAACACATTTAAATATTTTAATAAGTTTAAATTTAAGCCATTCAAAATGTGAAGGGGCAGGCCCGTTTGTGATTTTAATGGACCTCTTCCATCTATTTAATTTGATATTTTGTTGTTACTCGAACCAGACGTTATTTTTAGATTCTTTTAATTAATAAACTACGAAAGATATGGGGAAGAACTGGTTCATCAAAACGGATACGAACAGTTTTTTAAAAAGGATATAACCGAAATATGAACACACAAGATAGAAGAAATAAAGGTAAGAATATGTACAGGAAAATCAAAATATACGATAGATCGTCACTCCAGATAAATGAAGTGTCAAATGAAGACTCTCTTGTAGTACTTCATGTGTAATGGGTAGTTTTTGTGGATGGTATTTTCAATTTAGATTTTTTTCGAAATCGAAAATGCTGTCCACTAAATTTCGATTGGCCATGGGGAGGCATTTGTCCAGGAGTGGATGCACAGAGGCTGAAGAAGAAGAAATTTCGATTTCAGTACCATCCATATAAATTTGATTATGATAGTATAATTAGACAAAAATACAAATCCCATCCCCATTAATAGAGGAGTTCCTCAAAACCAGGAATTGATCAATATATGGCATCAACATTAATGGACACAGTTTAAACCACCTCAAATTCGTTGATGCCATTGTGATTATAGCGAGCACATTCGAAGAACTACAAACTATGATGGGAGAACTAGCAGGCAGCTGGGCAATACGCAAGACTAAAAATGAATATGACAAAAACAAAAACAATGACAAACACAAATGACTCCAGACGTATAACTTTAACTGGCAGTGAGATAGAACAAGTCCAAGAATATAATATCTACCTAGGCCAAATTCTGAAACTTGAGAAAGAGAACCAAAGTGCAGATCATCATTAGAAATGCAAGAGGGCCATCGGCAGGATTTGGAAAACTCAGTTTTGTGCTTCAAAACAGCAAATTATCTCAATACTTGAGAAGCAAAGTGTTCAACCAGTACATCCTTCCTATCATGACATATGGATATCAAACCTGGATCTAAACCAAGGCAAATATGAACAAAGCTAGCCACAATAGAAACACTAAAATAAAAAAGGCGGTGTTAGGTATACGACTGTCAGATAATAAGAGGAACGACTGAATCAGATAAAAATCTGAACTGGAGCTTCGCAGGCCACACTGCTAGACAAGAAGACCAACGTTGGAACGTCACACTACAACATTGGAGATCTTATAAAGATGAAGAAGACAAAGAGGAAGACAACGGGACACGGGTAGTTGACATAAAAAAATAGCAGGCACCATTTGGAAGTAGGTTGCTCAGGATAGAGATCGATGGAGGGAGTTGGTAGAGACTTATGTCCAAAAATGGACCACAGAAAGTTTGGAAGACGAATATGTATTTTTAACTGCAACAGAGGTTACTTAATTGTAATACAGAGTTTTTAGCAGTCTTATATCGTAGTGATCTAGTGCTGCTTTTAACATACATAATTAGTATGATAAGATTGATCCAAAAGATGGCATAACCCAGACATCCAAAGTGAAAGTTCTCCTCCAACACCAAATTGTTTTATATGGTCCACATAATGTTCAGAAAAAAGTCACACCATTTTTAGCGTCGGGTTAAGGGGTGGGGGTGGGGGAGAACTCGGTAAATTTGTGGTTTTTTGCGGTTTTCGTCAATATTTCTAAAACTATGCGGTTTACCATGAACAACCTTCTATACAAAAATGTTCTACATTAAATTTGAAATACAAAAGGTATAATGCATAGTCCTTCTAAAATGAACGGTTCCAAAGTTACAGAGGTAGTACATACAGTATAATTGGTCCAAAAAAAGGCCTAACCCAGACATCAAAAATAAAAGTTTTCCTCCAACACCAAATTGTTCTATATGGTCCACATATGGTTCAGTACAAAGTTACACCATTTTGAGCGTCCGGTTTGGGGGGAGATGGGGGAGAAGTCGGTAAACTAGTAGTTTTTTGCGTTTTTCGTCAATATTTCTAAAACTATGCTGTAGCGTAAACAATATTCTATACAAAAATATTCTACATAAAATATAAAACAAAAAAGGTCCTATACATAATTGTTATAAAATCAACAGTTCCAGAGTTACGGAGAGTAAAAAGTGGAGGTTTTCGATACTTTTTATATTTTTTGGGCAACTGATGATCATTTTGGGTGGTGAGGTTGACGTTTCTTCAAGGACTTATCACTAACATACCATCGGCCACTGAAATAGCAAATTTGATTGATAAAACCCAATCCTGTTAAAGAAAATCAGTAGGAAATTGCCCAAAAAATATAAATATCGAAAACCTCCACTTTTCACCCTCCGTAACTCTGGAACCGTTGATTTTATAACAATAATGTATAGGACCTTTTTTGTTTTAAATTTTACGTAGAACATTTTTGTATAGACAATTGTTTACGCTAAAGCATAGTTTTAGAAATATTGACGAAAAACGTAAAAAAACTACTAATTTACCGACTTCTCCCCATCTCCCCCCCCCCCCAAACCGGACGCTCAAAATGGTGTAACTTTTTACTGAATATGTGGACCATATAGAACAATTTGGTGTTGGAGGAACACTTTTACTTTGGATGTTTAGGTTAGGCCTTTTTTTGGAACAATTATACTATACTACCTCCGTAACTTTGAAACCGTTCATTTTAGAAGAATTATGCATAGGGCCTTTTTTTGTTTCAAATTTAATGTAGAACATTTTTGTATAGAAGGTTGTTTATGCTAAATCATATAGTTTTAGAAATATTAACGAAAAACGTAAAATACTACGAATTTACCTATTTCTCCCCCCTCTCCCCCCCCCCCCAAACCCGAAACTCAAAATGGTGTGATTTTTTTCTGAACATTATGTGGACCTTATAGAACAATTTGGTGTTGGAGGATAACTTTCACTTTGGATGTCTGGGTTTGGGTCTAGTTATACCATACTAAATATCCGTTCTTTCAGAATTTACAACTTTTTGTACGAGAAAGCGCATAAACAATAGTGCTTCTCTGGTTTTTATGACATTTCCAGAACCAAATTGCTAATCATCTATTCTGTTTGTCATCGTCGGATGTTAGGCATTTCACTTCTTGAACATCAAATTAATTTCTCGATTAGAGAAAGAACAAAAATGAAAGACGTTATTGAAAGAGCTCCATTGAAATGGAAGTAGGCTGAATACAACGAACGGCTCGAGGATGGTAAATGGAACAGGAACACAATAAATGTGTTTCAGGACAAACATGGAAACGTCTAACATGAGACAGAAACATTGAAGGAAATGGGAGATTCCGATATTCGAACTATCGAAAAAAAAAAGGGTTTAAAAGAATTAATCATCAAACTGATCAGTCTAAAATCGTTGGTAGGTCTGCTTTTATTTGACAGTGTTGAACAGCGACTCCAAGCATCATCTGGTCTGGTATTATTCCTTATATCTTGTATCACCGACTACGTGTCTTCTTCTGCTTCTTAAGGTGACGTCTACTTTAAAAGGTTGGCAATCATTATGATTATTGGAATAACTGTTCATTGAGGTTCTAAAAAGCTCGTTAGAAGAGCAATTAAACCACTTTCTATAATTGCGCAGCCATGAAATTCGTCGGCTTCCAATGCTACGCTTTCCTAAAATCTTTCCCTGTATCATATTCTACAGAAGCTGGTATTTTTCCCCGCATGACTTTATTTCTTTACAGTTCCCTAGACAATTCAACTTATGTTATCTTCGTGTCGATTCAATTCGTGTTCACTATTTCCCTCCCTTTGGTTCTATTATGATTAGAAACACAACATCAAAGACGTCTTCTAGGAAACTTAAAGCAGTAAGAAAGATGACGTCAATAGAGTTAAATATAAATAAAATATTTTTTGATAGGTTTGAAGAAACGGCCAGTTGCCAAATAAAAGATTATACACACTTAACTTTTGTTGTGAATTAAAGAAATATAACAAAATCATGCGAACTCTTGATGTAAAGGATGAATTTGTTATGAACTTAGAAATAGTCGGTTACAAAAATTATTAAAATAAGAAGTTCAAGTCATAGGCAAATGTTTAAGAAGAAATCAATCCCTCGCTGTCTTATCCCTTGATAGTAGCGTTGGCTATATATATATCGTCGCATTAACAAGCTGATGAAATGTTTCTCGGTCGGCAGCTAAATCAAACAATTCCTCGGCCGTTCGACCTGTCCATTGTCTAATGTTATGGACCAAGAGTCGGAAAAAAAAATCATTTTAAGACGGCTGATTCTTTCATATATTGTTCCCTATGCTTCCTCGAACACCGTACCGGCCATCTGGCTACTGATACACACTTGTACAGGTAAACATATCGAATTTAAAATTATTGTAAGACGAAAATTTTTTTTGTCATTGCTTTTTAAACATTATTAGAAATATGAACTGTAATTGCCAGACATTTATGTGGTTTAAAAAGTAATGACAAAAAAATTTTTCGTCCTAAAATAATTTAAATTCAATATACAGGGTAACTGATGAGTGTGATAAAGCTCAGTGGATCCGCTATAGTAATAGATAGCAATAAAAGTTAATAATAAAAACTGTGGCCAACTTTTAGCTTCACATTACGAAATTAGTTAGATTGTTACAGGGTGTTCAATAACATAGTGGCAGACCAAACTTTTTTTTTTAAGTGGAACACCCTATATTTTATTTTATATTCGAAATCCTCTTAACTTCCCCATCACAAAAATATAAACGTTTGTTATGTTATATAGGGCTTTTACTAAGTTGTAACCAATTTTTAATGAAAATCGTAACAAGTTCAGCTCCCTGTATAAATAAAAAAGCACAACAGCGATGGTTTATTAATGTCATATTTTTTCTTGATTGTGAAAATTTTTAAGAATTGTTGATATTGCTAATTTTCCTTATATCGAATACAGGGTGAGTCAAAACGCAAGTACATTCTTTTCTCAGAAATTTTAAATGGAACACCTTGTATTTTATATTACTATCGAAAAATATCATTACCGTACTTTAATTTTTGTATAACATTCCCTATGCCTAAATTTGTCAGTTTCCACGATATTTTCATTTTTCAGAGCAAGTTATTAATTAGGGTGTTCTATTTAAAATTACTGTGAAAATAATGTACTTGCGTTTTGACTCACCCTGTATTCGATATAAAGAAAATTAGCAATATCAACCATTTTTATAAATTTTGACAATCAACAAAAAAATGTGGCACCAATAAACCATTGCTGTTGTGCTTATTTCTATTTATACAGGGAGCTGAATTTATTACGATTTTCATAGAACATTGGTTATAACTTTGTAAATACCCTGTATAACATAACAAACCTTTATATTTTGTGATGGGGAAGTTAAGAAGATTTCGAATATAAAATAAAATATGGGGAGTTCCATTAAAAAAAAAACAAAAGTTTGGTCTGCCACTATGTTATCCAACACCCTGTAATATTCTGACTAATTTTGTAATGTGAAGCGAAAAGTTAGCTACAATTTTTGTTATTAACTTTTATTGCTATCTATTACTATAGCGGATCTAGTAAGCTTTTTCACACTAATCAATCACCCTGATTTTGTGTTTACCTGTAAAAGTGTGCTGCGCAGTAATGAACGCAACCTGTATCAGCAGCCAGATGGCCGGTACGGTGTTCGAGGAAGCATAGGGAACATTATATGAAAGAATCAGCCGTCTTAAAATGATTTCTCGGAAACGTTAGACCATTACGCAGCCAGGACAGTTGTCTCCTTCCAAGCCACCGTTTTCCTTCGATTTGCCCTGAATGATCAACCGGAGTAAGCGATATTTGGGTTCTCTCATTATATGACCGAAGCATTGAAACCTTTCTCATTTTTAATGATGTTGATCAATTCTCGCCCTTTGTGCATGGTCTCTAGCACACGTTGGTTAGATATGGGTGCTGTCCACGGGATTTTGAGCATTCGACGGTAAAACCACGACTCAAGCGCTTTTAATTTGTTAAGATTTTTTATTTTCGTTGTCCAGGTTTCACATCCATACAACAAAACGGACCAGACGCAGCACTTCAATACTGTTAGACGTGTGGTCAATGACATTCATACTTCTACTGCACAATACAGAACGCAAGCTAATATAGCTTTTTCGTGCAAGTTCTATTCTGGTCGAAATTTCCTCCTCACTGTCAAACCTGCTGTCAATTCAGCTCCCAGATATTTAAAGTGTTCCACCCTTTCCAGGATTTTGTTTTCTAATTTTAGTACTGATATCGGATAATCGGACTAAATAGAGACAGTAAAAATGTATACTACTGAATCTTAACCTTGACATATTAAATTAAAAATCCCCTCCGAATCTAAATAAAACAAATCATGCTTAAAATTTGATTTATCCCTAAAACCCCGAATTTTCGAATTAATAAAACAATATGCCTAAACTGATTGACATTCAAAGAATACGGTAAAGTGCAACATCCAGTGTTGCCAATCGCATTTCTCTAGATTATCCGATGATCGCTCGAAAAATATCCGATTTGTCACGAAAAGGTACGCTAGGTCCAAAATGATTCTGTTATTAAAATCAATGTTGCCAATGTTATTCTTTTAGTCCCCTTAACAACCATCAAATAACAAAATCCGTTGTTCGTACGCCAATCAGTTGATTGTAATCAATTATCATTACGATAATTAACATAATTAATTGATTAATTAATTATCAATTAACGTAACAATTATTAACATAATTGATTAATTAATCAATTAATCTCATAATTGTAATCAATTATGTTTTCAGCAACCCAATCAAAGTTGACATTGACAGTAATTAAATATTTGATAATGATCAGTTGATTCCATTTCTGATTAGCGTTCGAACAACCGGCCCTTTAATCTGCTGGATTCTCTGTTTCACAGTTTAAAAAATTTCGTTTATAGATGAAAATCTCGTATCCTAGCTGATTACCTAATTCATGTATGTAAATACTATTTACTTACTATTATTATATTACTCGTATTTTGTATTATCGTAAGTGTTAAATTCTAAATAAATAAATAAATCTAAATATTTCATTATTTGGATCGTTATATTTATTATAATTATTTAAGTAAAAAAAATCACTTTTAAATATTATTTTATTAAAACGTAATAACTACTTAAAACTAGGTACTAGAAAAATAAATAATAAATAAATCAATACAAAATAAAACTACAGCTACATTAATAACATAGGCGCAAAATTTCTGGTCAATGCTTTTAAAATGCATTATTTTTTTCGAGTTCTGAGAAAGCTAATAAGTAGTATTTAAAAATTTAAACGCAGAATGAAATATTACATTATTACCGAGGGCCGAAAATCCCTGAAGATAATTTTTATTATAATAAGTTACAGGGGTGAAAGAAAAAGAGAATATTCAGTGTGATTTTTAATTTCAAATATCTCATTCAAAAGAAACATTTTGTTTATTCTAAGGGACTTTCGGCCCTTGGTAATAATATAATCTTTTATTCTGCGTTCAAATTTTTCAAAAATATTTATTAGTTTTCTCAGGATTCGAAAAAAATGAATACGTTTAAAGATTATTTCAAACAGACGTTTACTTAAGCACTGCACTACATAAAATGAAAATAAAACTGAATCGTGCGCGAATTAGCTTTCATAAGTTTAAAGAATAAAAACTAAAAACTCATAAATAACATCGGAGGGCAGACGGTTTCTGAAAATTGAATTTGATTAGTATGCCTTAAGTGGAGGCACTTGTGCATTTAAATTCTAAACAAAAGAATTGGCACATGTCCCTTTTGTCAAAAGATGAAAAGTATCGGATGTCACTAACATTCATCCAGTATTAAAATTTGGGTGGAACCAAAGAAAATTCATGTGTTGTTGGTGTTGGCAATATATGGATGAGAAAGATTTAGTAGATGGTAGATACACTGAAAAATATACGCAAATATCCGATTTATTTAAAGGTACGAAGAAGATCCGACAACTCTCAAAAAGGTACGCAAATCGGATAATTATCCGCCGATTGGCAACACTGGCAACATCGTAGTAAGCAGTTAATAAAAAGTGAAACGAAAGAGAGAAACGTTGTGGTGAACCTTGTACTTTCGGAGGCAACGAAGAGACAAAACAACAACACAATGGGGATCGTAAAACCGCTAATCAAACCCACCCTCGAGCTACAACGTTGTATTCTAAACACTCCACTCCACACCTGCTTAATGTTTGCTACCGATGTTGCCACGATTCTTTCCGTGTGTGCTCTCCCGCCTTTTGAATCTTCTTTTTATTTCTAAGGGCTTAGTTTCGTCGGTCCAGACACATATTATTTTAATTTACTACAAGAGTAAGAAAACTTGGAGTTGTAGTGTATTTACACGGGACGCAACGTAAAAAGACTATTATTGGACATAACGTTGAGAAATAGTGTGAAAAACGAAGCAACTTGGTAGAATAAATAATAATAAGTAACATTTTTTAACTCCCTTTATTTATTGCAATCTGTTATCAATATAACAATAAACGATATGTTTGGCAGAAATAGAAAAAATGACAGTAGGATCTACATCCAGTGGTGAGCAGCCGTCACCCGTTATACCTATATTTAGTTTACGTTACCAGATTTCTGACTTTTATACAAATGAGTAACTTCATCTAGTTCCTACCCGTGGAGAGATCTAAACATGGATATAAAAGAGAAGTTTGCTAAATATTGAAAATAATAAATACAAAATTACCGTAATTAATGTTTTCTAAAGTTTTAATAATAAGTATAATAGTTAATAGTGATCATATAACTTAAAATAATACACAGAGAGTCCATCGCCATATACTTTCAAATGCTCTGCAAGAAAGTGGTCAAACTCGGATAAAAATTGTATTAAACCTAAAAAGTTGCCATGATCAAACAGTCGTAAATGTTCATGGCTACCTCGAAAAGCTAATCCATTTGTGGATAGAAATTTTACATCGGCAACAACACGCTTAAGAACATTCCTCCAGTATTCAGTTTCCTTATTTAACTGATCAGTAAGACTTGAACTAACATGTCCTTTTATTTGACCTCTCAATTTTAATGTTCTCTGGTATGACTTATGACAAGGAGAATTTTCGTGATCTACCACTCTTTGTGAAGCATTTTTCCAATCATTAAAACCAATTGTAAATGCATTTGCGTTAGCAGGGCAACTGAACAATGTGAACAATATGCATGGTACACAAAACACAGACCCTTTTCCTATTTTTTGAACCTATTTTTCATTAGCTATAACTCTGCTTCTACTAGGTGTAGAGACGTAATGTATACCATTTTTAAAAATTTTTTACAGGCTATATTTTTGCTAAAAATGTTTTTTCGACAAAATACTTACTATTTGAGTTATTTGCGAAAAACCGTCTAAAAGCGTGCTTATTTTGTTGAAAAATGAACATATTGACTGCAAAATAACTCGAAAAATATTGACTTAGTGAAAAAACTCTATAGAACAAAAGTTACTTAAAATTAGCCAGTTTATCCATTTCCTGACTTTCTTTGGACAAATATTTTTTCACCCCCAAGAGGGGGTGAAAACCACCCCCAGGCCAAAAGCACATAATATCGGCACAATATCACTTTTTTTCTTTGACTTGTTAGCTATGTGTATGCCAAATTTCATGTCAATCTAAGCGGTTCTTTAAAATTTAGAGGTTTTGCAATATTTTACCGTTAAAGAACGGACTATATCTTCATTTTCAACCACTAGTTTAGCTGATAAAACACTCGGGCCGGCCTCGTCCTATTTACTCTCTCTTTTACTTTAGAAAAAAACTTTGTGAGTTTAGAAAGTTTTTCTTTATTCAATTGCCGCTCTACCCTGCGAACAAAATCCGCCCGTTCCGCGTCCTAACAAATTTGGCGCTCTAGGCCAGTGCCTTGTCGGCCTAGTGGTAAATCCGGCCCTATAATAGTCCGGATAATAGTCTCTTGAAGTAATTTGTACACTGAGTGACTGTTACTTCTTTGACTGTTTCAACATTCAGGTCATGAGGAATACCATTGTTTGGTACATACTATGAGACATTCCAGACATCACCAACGATATTTATATTACTGACAATTCCCCAGATTTGAATCCCGTATATCCAGGCCGGTCGTAGTATTGACTCAAAGAGAAGAAGTTTGTTCTGGATACTTAAACCTGGCAGAGGACCTTATATTATAAAACACATGGCAAAGATTAAATGGAAGATGGCAGGACACACCGCTAGAATGAAAGATAATAGATGGACCAAAAAATCAAGGTGTAGCGACCAACAGCGCATAGACGAAACCTGGGAAGACCACCCACGAGATGGACTTAGAACATAACGAGGATATATATCCTAACTGGATTGCAACAGAGCAAGATAGATCTGAATGGAAATTCTAGACTATAGGTTGATGATGATGACTTGTAGTGAGTTGTTGATCTTATATTTTATATTATGTTATTTCTATATATTGTGAATGAAGATCTAGTTGGAAATGGTATTTTAATGTTCTTGCTTATTATGTTGTCATTAAAAAGCTCTTATAAGATCCAGTTGGTTTATGTTGTGGATGTAATAATCATTGCATGTGACTACAATCTACTATTTTCTGAATAAACATGTTTAGAAAACTGAATGGAAATTCTAGACCATATGTTGATGATGATAAGACTTGTAGTGAGTTGTTGATCTTATATTTTATGCTATGTTATTTCTACATATTGTGAATGAAGATCTAGTTGGAAATGGGATTTCAATGTTCTTGCTTATTATTTTGTCATTAAAAAGCTCTTATAAGATCCATTTGATTTATGTTGTGGATGTAACAATCATTGCATGTGACTACAATCTACTATTTTCTGAATAAACATGTTTAGAAAACTCAGGGGTAATCTTAGAAAAGACCACCCCTGAGCTTTCATGCTATCACTTGACAGCACAATAATTAAGTACCTTTTGAAAATAAGTTGACATGATACATCTCCAAGGAATCGGAATCTAATAATCGGAAATCCAATTATTGGAATTCCGGTTCTTCCATTAAAAGTTTTCTATTATTTTTTGATTTTCTTAGACTATCTATTCTAGTTGTATTCTATTACAAATTTTTTAAATGACCCATTCAAGATTTACAAATTTTTTGTGTAATAACTCAAATACAAACTAAATGAGAATCTTCTTGACAACGTTGCCAGTCTTCACGACATCGGCCGTGAGAGGAAGTATTAGGCAGGTACTTGTAGAGGATTATCCCTGCTAACTGCTGTGGAATACTGAAGGAGGATTTATTTATGATCATTCAAAGAATGGCAAACCCGCTTGCAATATACAACCGTAATAATTCTAATGTTTGAAACAGAGAATAGTAATATATTTTCGGTAATTTTACTGCTGCGCATAAAGTGGGTATGGAGATTTTAAGATTACGAAAGTCGTTCCTACATTTGACGAGTATGTACTACTACTATTTGCTGTATACTATGATACGGCTTACTAAGCCGTATAGCAGGAATTCGAGGGCACTGTAAGGCCTTATGGTCCATATGAAAGTAGTAATTAACACTAGAACCTAAACAAGAGAGTTATGTGGATGGAAGATGTACAATAAAACAATTGGCTGCAGTACAACCAGTAACAACAAACGACTTTCGAAAAAGAACATTATTACTTGCTATTAACTTTTCTGTCTGTATGGAAATAGTATTGACAGCTTTTATTATTGTTGTGATGGACACCATTTTTAAATTGATTTTTTTTTTTGGAAATACAGTTTTAAAAACAACAAATTGTATCTTCGAAGGAAAGCTTTTAAGCTTTGTATATTTTATATATATTTTGTGTAATCTGTGAAAACGCCACCTGGGAATATGATAATTTATGACTTTTGAGATCTATAATATTTACAAAGAAATAGGAGCTGGCAGGCATATAATATTCATACAAAAAAATTAGCAGTAAATGAGCAGAACTGTATCATTATCTACCTGTAGATAGCAGTAGAGGCCAAGAATAAGATGAAAGGTTGGTGTAGAAGAGAAAGCGATGAAGCTTGGCGCGACAAACTGGCAACAGTTCGAAATGGAGCGGAACAGCTACGGATTTCGTACCAGTAAGGCGCCACATGTAATCAGATCGTGATAACATCTTTGGCTACACTACGCGTATCAGTACAAGAAAGAGAAATAAAAATATTGGAGATGTTCTCATAGATGGAACTATTCAATATACCGATCACACGTTGATACCAATAGATCCCTTGAATATTTACTCGAAAACCGGGGAATAGTTGAACGGAACTGGCTCTAAAAAACCGTCTGCGGAGTAGATGAAGCGCTGCAAGTACAATCTGACAGAGTGGGGCTACGTTGAACATAATTCGTGTGGTTGGTGCTGTACAAACCAATGATCATCAGCTACCTGTATCCAAGACGACCTAAAGCAAGCCAACGAAAGAGGACTGGATATCATAAAGCATTGGAGCTTACAATTTGACTAGATCTGAAAGGACACGGAAAGTAAAGGAAGTACCTCGACTAAATGATTTACCTATGGTTTATTCAATATAGCAAAAGTCGCCGTAGGAAAAATTGCCAAAATATGGAGGGAGTAACACATTTCACGAACACTAAAAATTAAATTTATCAACTGCTTAATATTCCCAATAATGGCATGCTGCCTTATAATGAAAATTGCATCTGTTGCAGGGCAGATCAACAACAGATGCAATTTTAATTATAAGGCAGTTGATGGAAAAATACAGGAGTAAAGATACAAACGCTCATATGGTATTCGTTGATCTTGAGAAAGCATATGATAGAGTTCCTCGAGATATTCTGTGGTGGGCACTCAATAAGAAAGGATTCACTGGTGAATAGGTAAAAATTGTGAGGGATATGTATGAGAGAGTAAAGACTAGTGTTAGGACAGGTGTTGGCGAGACTGATGAATTTCATGTGAAAGTAGGATTGCTCCAAGGCCCTGTGCTTAGTCAGCATTTATTCTCATTAGTTTTAAACCAGATAACAGCGAAACTACAGGGTAACATTCCATGGTGCTTAATGTATGCTGATGATGTCGTGTTAGTAGGAAATAGTGAAAGATACTTAGAACAAAAACTGGAACAGTGGAGGCAAGCTCTGGAGGAAAAAGGTTTAAAACTTAGTATGACAAAAACAGAGTATTTGGAATGCTCATTTAAAGATGGAATTACTACAAATAAAATGGTATCTTTGGATGGTGAACCGATTGTAAAAAGCAATAGTTTTAAGTACCTGGGATCGGTATTACAGAGTAATGGAGAAATAGATGGAGATGCATGCAGTAGAATTAGGGCTGGATGGATGAAGTGGAAAGAAGCGAGTGGTGTGTTGTGTGACAGAAAAATTCCAACGAAGCTGAAAGGAAAATTCTATAAAACAGCCATAAGACCGGCTATGATATACGGATCGAATGCTGGGCAGTGAAGAAGAAAGAGGAACAACGAATGCATGTGGCGGAAATGAGAATGCTTAGATGGATGAGTGGATGACAAAGAAGGATAAAATTAGAAATGAGTATATTAGGGGAAGTCTAGGTGTGGCACCAATTGATGCCAAAATGAGAGAGCATCGGTTAAGATGGTTTGGTCATGTTCAACATCGAGACGTTAATCACCCAATACGAAGAATAGCTGACATGCAGATTCCTGGAAGGAGTAGGAGAGGAAGACCAAAGAAGACCTGGGGGGAGACGATAAGGCAGGACATGTTGGTAAAGGGAATTGACATTGATATGACCCAAGATAGAATTGTGTGGAGAAATGCAATTAGGGAAGCCACCCCGCATAGGGATAAGGCAAAGAGAATGATGATGAATGGCATATGGATGTGAATCTTGGACCATAAGACAAGTGGAAGGAAAAAAGATGAAACATTCCACAACTCCACTGAATTATCCAATTTCATTCCACAAACATACCAGTGAAACATTCTGGTGGGGAAAAATATTAGGAATTTCGTGGACTGACCACACGACAAATAATTAAATTTTAACTGAGCTAAAGGTCAGCAAAAGTCTCTCCGTCAAAGTCTATATCCAACAATTGAAATCACGAGGAAAATCACGAGGAAGATTTCCAACAAGAGGAATCGACCAAATTACAGGAAAGGATTATGCAAAAGACCTATGCATGAGTTAAAAGAAAAGACCAGAAAAAGAAATATTTGGAGATGGACACGACATCAGGATGTCCACTACACTCCCACCAGGAAGTCAGGACTGAAAAGAGAAATGCAATATAGTAATTAAAAGACTCTAGAGTCATGGGCGCCCATACCCATGGGCAGGGGGGCCGTGGTCCCCCTGCTTTAAATTAGATATGGTTACCCAAAGCACAGAATAAATAACCACACAGAAGCGAAACTCCTGCCGAAAAGGGTAACATAATTTTCATGCACATGTGTCAACGTAACTGGTGCTACTCACTTTTGCGACTGACGTGACAGTTGTTTATAGTAAAATTTTATATTTATATTTTATTTTATATTTTATTTATATTTTATAGTTAAATTTTATATTTCATATTTAATTAATAACTACTTGTCAAAAATATTACCTAATTTGGAATGGTCTATTCCTTAGAACATCAAGTTCTATTCTGTAACTAGTGCTTCTTCTTAACGTGCCCTATCAAGTCCCCTTGACGTTGGCGATTAACATGGCGAAACTGTCTCTGTCTCGAGCTATTCTAAATAGGTGTTCTGCTTTCTTTATTCCTGTCCACTCCCGGATATTCTTCAACCAAGAGGCCTGCTTTCTACCAATTCCTCTGCGTCCTTCGATTTTACCCATCATAATAAGTTGAAGAATATTATACCGGTCTCCCCTTACTACGTGTCCAAAATAGGCCATCTTTCTATATTTGATGTTATCAAGCAGCTCGCGGGTAGCATTTGCTCTCTTAAGGACTGCCACATTTGTCAGCATAGCCGTCCATGGTATTTTTAGAATACGTCTGTGCAGCCACATTTCAAAGGCCTCCAAACGGTTAATGGTGGATATTTTTAATGTCCATGCTTCAACACCATACAAGAGGACTGACCAAATGTAGCATTTAATCATGCGCTTTCGAAGTTGAAGTTGCAAGGTATCATTACAGAAGAATGGCCTCATTTTTAAAAATGTCGTGCGGGCTATCTCGATTCTACATTTTATCTCTTTATCTGGATCTAGTTGTTCAGTAATATGGCAACCAAGATATTTAAAACTGGGTACTCTTTGAATCATATGACCATCAACATATAACCGTGAATCTTAATGGGCCAAACGGCTAAATACCATGTACTTTGTTTTTGAACAGTTTATATTTAGGCCAAAATCTCTTCCCACTCTGTCAATGGCATTTAAAAGGTGTTGTAATCCATTCATATCATCACTTAAAATAACTGTATCGTCTGCACTAGTGCACAAGGTCAAATATTTCGGTCCCAACAAGCCAACAAAATCAATGGAAACGACATACAGTCAGACTCGCTTCTGTGTGGTTATTTATTCTGTGTCCAAATTATACAAAATATTATAATGTGCAACATCTTCACGTTTGCCCCCCCCCTAAAATTTTTTATATGGGCGCCCGTGTCTAGTTCACGTTTGCCCCCCCCCTAAAATTTTTTATATGGGCGCCCGTGTCTAGAGTACATGTTTTTGCTCATAATTATTATACTGTAACAAGTTGTTACTTTGTTATAACCTTCCTTAACAAAGTTGTGACAACTTCCTGTGTTAAACAAAAATGAAGTATTTCTCTTATTTAATAAATTATTGAAAATCAGCACAACCAGGAAATCAAGTACATATATTTATGTTAAAAAATAAAAAAAATCGGACTACCCGTCGCTACGAATTGTTTTGGCATCGCTGCATTCTTAAACAAAGATAGCCGCACCCTATAGTATTAAGCTAAACAAAGATCCAAATATAAATTATAATGTTCCCTGGTAAGAGCGGGCCGTAGGGGTTGTATTTAGGCTGTTTATAGCTTAAGGGCTGCTGCAAGCTTTACCAGCTAACGGGCGCAAAGCATTTGGTGAAAATGAAAAGTTATTCCAGGAATGCGGGCCTTATCTCTCTTTTAAATGTGTAGTTTTCGAGTCAGCACTTGCCCTCAATTGACTCATTTTATATTAAGAGAATTTTATCTGATTGTGTGTGCAAGAAGGAATTATACTTATTGTTAAATTTTCTACTTGATATAAGAAAAATACATTCCACACTATTATCATTAAATAAGCAATATTTATGCAGAATTCTTTTCTAATATTAGGTAATTCAGTTCTTACATAGAAAATACTAGATATGCTAGCAATCGGTAATCAAAATTTGCAGTTTTTGATAACTTCCAGAAACATATAGTAAAACCGATTTATCTACAACCGCGATTCCACAGACGTTCGTTTATGCGCTGCAAGTGACCTTGAGGGTTGCAGTCAAATCTGTTATACTATAACGTGTAACTTTTTGTTGAATAATATGATGATTCTAATTCGGCATCACTATATCTGTTGTAGTTTTGGTTACAATAATCGCTGACAGACATATGAACGGAGTGCAAAAAATTAAAGCATCGATTTTTCAAGTTTTATTTTGATCGAAAGGACCAAGTGTCCATAGTGAGCAAGAACCATAACTATTTTGATGAGATATCCAGAAAAGATCCCAAAACTACCAATAATGGAACAGTTCAGGCTGATTTATCATAGGACGGGACGTGGACGGCACGGGGCGTGGAGCAATAGACATTACACGTCTCCGTTGTCGCCCATTCCCGTTGTACTATAAACTACGCAATGTCTTTCATATCACACGATTATTCAACGTGCCCCGCAAGACAGGCGTCCTGTCTACATCACGTCCTAAGATAAATCAGCCTTTAGTTATTCTACATTGAGGCCACGGGACTGGAATTTAATAGAAAAAAAAAACAGGGTACGGTACAAAGGTCTATGACCAAGTGCCAGAGATATATATTATATGTTCCACCTGAATTAAGAAGAAGACAACGATATTTTTTGGATTAATTTATACCTATACTAAATTTACAATCTAGATGCAGTAGAAATAAACAAACCAAGACACGTTGAATGCCACTTAGAGCACTCCCAAATCATAATTTACAATGTATGTATATGTATAATATAAGTACATACATTGTGAATCCCAAACCATGATTTCCAAAGTTTATACATTGTAAATTATGATTCGGGAGTGCTCCTAGTAGTATATTTAAAGGGGTCCCGGTGAATTCGTAACTATTTTAATCTCCCATCCTAATTACAGGCCAATTGGTAACTCTGGCCCTGAAGTAATTTTTCGGTATCCAATCAACTACCGGTGAATTCGTAACTAAATACATAAAGATATATATCCTTTTAGACTTGAAATAAACATATGGAAAAGCTGTTTGCTTTTAAATTATCAGATGTATTTAAATTATTCATCATTGCTAAACATCTAAATACTGAAT
Source organism: Diabrotica virgifera virgifera (assembly GCF_917563875.1). Classification (NCBI taxonomy): domain Eukaryota; kingdom Metazoa; phylum Arthropoda; class Insecta; order Coleoptera; family Chrysomelidae; genus Diabrotica; species Diabrotica virgifera. The sequence goes on from NC_065449.1 coordinate 113,980,698, forward strand.
TTACAATTACTTGATAAAAACCAAGCTCGTGCAGAGCTATACTTCTATACTTGATGGAAATAATATATTTATAACACGTGTTTATGAAACACCACAAAATTGTTTCAATTATTTTATTAAGATATTTCAATTTTTGCTATTTTTATAGGTATATATAATACAAATATAATGTTTTAAAGCAACCACGAAACATTCGATTTAGATTTAAGGTATTAGATTTAATCAATGGTTTCGAATTCACCTGAAGAAAGTTTCGAGTTGGCAGGTCAGGTAAGAGAAAAGTTACGAATTGGCCGGTGTACATTTTGATTTGAAAATTTTTGTCATTAAAAGTTACGAGTTGGCGCGTGTCCATTTAAAGTGTCTTGGTTTGTTTATTTCTACTGCATCTTGATTTTAAATTTAGTATAATACATTTTAATATCTGTTTTATCCTGAATATAGATAACTTTTCAAATATTATAACCACTCTGTACACAACGTAAACATGCCATGTTTAAATTTAGTATACAATATAATAAAAGAGAAATAAAATAAAAAAAAAACAAATTTTATTTTTTGGTCAACAGCCAGGTATAAGTTTAATAGATCCTAAAACAGGCTATAAAACAATCAACATTCGTGAGTGGAGTCAGGTAAATTTTTATAAGGGAGTTAATAACTATTATTTTCATTCCTATGCCACTGTCGAAGGGTCCAATGTTGTGTTACGGTCAATCTGTCGGGTAGGAATACCAAGTTGTAACATTTAGAGCCACGGAATTTTTCTAATGGAAAATTAATAGCGTAATACAGATGTCGTGGATTAAACAAATTCATTTATGGTGGACACCTGCGTCTGTTGACTGATTAGATCAGAAATCGTAATGTGTTAATTTATTGCATGCGAAAATAAACTAACTTCGTAAGAAATAATATATTATAATAAATTACTACGGAGTGGCTAGCATAAACATCTACTATCGTCATTAATAATTACTTTATTGTTTAGATTTTTGATTTTTGCTACAGTTTTGATAGGCGGCTGTTATAGCAACTACTAAGAAAGAATCAAGTAAAATAGAATATCAAGACAAACTACTACTAAGCTTGTAGACTGTAGAATGTAGAAGACAGAAATTAACATCGGCGGAACAAACAATAATGCATTTAAATTTTGAATTTTAGTAATAGATTGCCTTAAATACTGTTTTTTTTTACTTTACAACTGCAGTTCTGCACATTTTTATGGCGAATAAAAAACTATATTGTACGGAAAGACAAACTAATAATATATTGGCCACTAGAGGTTTTTTGGCCACTGTAGAGTGGCCTTAGAATAAACAAAAAGTTTCTTTTGAATAAGATATTTGAAATTAAAACACACTTAATTTTCTCTTCTTTTTACCCGTGGAATTTAATAAAATAAACATTATAGAAGTCTTCAGGGACTTTCGGCCCTCGGTAATAGTGTGATTTTCGTTCTTCGTTTAAATTTTTCAAAAATACTTATTAGTTTTCCCAGGATTCGAAAAAAATGAATGCATTTAAAAAGCATTGGCCCGAAATGTTGTGCCTACGCTCTTAAATACACAGCTGAAAAGTACTTCCATTTAACACGTAACGAGGAAATGTTACAGTTTACAAGAGCGTAGGTGCAAAATTTCGGGCCAATTCTTTTTAAATGCATTCATTTTTTTCGGATCCTGTGAAAATTAATAAGTATTTTATTACTTTATTACTGAGAGCAGAAAGTCCCTGAAAACTTCTATAATGTTTATTTTAATAAGTTACAGGGGTGAAAAAGAAGAGAGAGTTGAGTGTGATTTTTAATGTTAAATAACTCATTCAAAAGAAACTTTTTCTTTATTCTAAGGGACTTTCGGCCTTCGGTAACTCAAGTAAAGACTTTAGTAAAACTCAAAAATGACATTTTTTATTTTGTACCTTTCTAAAGTTTTGAGTAAGGTTAGTGCAACTGATTCTCTTTAGGGAGTTCATCTGTTAGCTGACATCTGTACCGATTTTTAATAAAGTTCATTCTTGAAAAAGCGGCTTCTTACACACAAGTTGAGCCAAACATAGTACACAAGTTCATTGCCAGAGATTTTATTATACCCTACTAAATTATGTTAAATAAACGTTTCTGGCTACTACCAGAGGAGTACGACAGGGGAAGTTAATGGTTGGCCATTCCTATATTCTACACCACGGGCGGAATTACTAGTTTAGCGCAATTTTTCGATTCTCCAATACTTTCTATGTGAATAATATACTCTTCATTCGTAACGATAAAATCATTAGTTTTCGAGATATTTGAAGTTGAAAATAAAACGGCACAGCTATTTTGATTAATGTATTGTGCCCCTTGATTGTACCCCACGAATGACTTTATCGTTATGAATGAAGAGTATAAATTTGCATAGAAAGTATGTATTGGAAAATCGAAATATTCCGCCAGTGGCGTAAAATTTGGGATAGGTCAGTTATTCACTGTCTTCTGTCGTACGGCTCTGGTAGTAGCCAGAAACGTTTGTAATTTAGTATCATAATTTAGTAGGGTGTGCAGCGGTAGATAGAGTAAAGATAGTGATGATGATATCCAACCTCCGATTAGGAGACGGCACTTAAAGAAGGAGACAGTACCTATCCGCTCTGCCAAAGAATATGTCAAATAGTTTCAAAGTAGGTACCACAAATTATCCCCGGACAAAAAATCTTGCACAAATAATCCCCACAAATTTTTTTGGACAAAATATGCCCACAAAAAATCCAGGACAAAAAATCCTCAAGAAATATTTGCTGCCGAATCGTTCTCTAAAAGTTTTCCCGAAATTTTACCAAATTTCGACTGCTGAAAACTTCAAAATTTACATGACAAAAGAGTATGAGTTTTTCAAAAATCGTGGAAGATATGGGGAATGAGTTAAGGCCTCTTGACAGGCGCTTGATAACGCACGTTTTGATAACGCTCGTTCACATACTAACGCGCGTTTTAGGTCATTAAAACGCGCGTTGACATGTGAACGGTCTCAAGTAAATTGTATGTAGTTGTAATTGCGCGTTATCAATTCGCGGGTTAAGCCCCTGTCATGAGAACGGTGCCTTAGCTCATTCCCCATATCTTCCACGATTTTTGCAAAACTCACACTTTTGTGTCATGTAAATTTTGAAGTTTTCAGCATGGAATTGGAATTCGAAATTTGGTAAAATTTCGGGAAAACTTTTAGAGAACTATTCGACAGCAGATATTTCTTGGGAATTTTTTGTCCGGGATTTTTTGTGGGGATGTTTTGTCCAAAAAATTTTGTGGGAATTATTTGTCCGGGATTTTTTGTGGGATTTTTTGTCCGGGGATTATTTGTCCGTGGATTTTTTGTCCGGGGATACTTTGTGAGGATTTTTTGTCCGGGATTATTTGTCCTAGCTTCGGAAATAACACCACCCTCAAAATTCTTTCAATCATACACATGCTGTAGCCTACAAGAGCGAGGGCTAGTATGTCAATTTTGAAAAAACATTACCTAATAAAGCTTTAATTATACATCTTTTCGGAATTTTTTTTGAGAACGATTTCCGGAATGGAAATCGAAGCGTCAAACATTAGTTATTTAAAAATGTAATTTTCATTACACCAATAATTGTGGCTTATCCCATATAAACATACTTTAACTTTCATTTTAACATTTCAATTGTCGAACTACAAGATGTGCAGTGTTTCTATTTGCGTCATATGCATTTCATACTTGAATCAAGTATATTATGTCAATAACCTATCGATGTAATATTTACTACGTTCATATTCATACTTCTAGTCTAGATTAACCACGTGTCAGTGTCACCCGCTTATTAGTAATTTTTCAATATGCGTGGACTATTAGCTCTACCCAATCAAGATCAAGTTTTTCAAGTTTGCTTGTCATTGATTCTTACTTAGATCAGTTGCATGAACTTTAGAACATTCAACAACCAGGTGATTTGTATATACATAATAACGTTGAAACTACTTTATTAACAACTCAAATATTATATTACGGTACTACTAACGATGGTAAATTACTTAGTTCGTTACCATTTTTTCGATATAAAATGTAGAGGTACTAATTTAGCGGGTAAATACTTTTATATTCACTTATTTGTCGCCTTTGAACAAAAATGCTGGAAGATAATTTCTATTTGCACAATATTTCTACATTTTTGTTAACATTGTTATGAGTTTATTGTCCTTGTATTTTTCAGTACTTATATTGATATTCAGGACTTATTACATAGATAGATAAAATAAAAGAAATAAATTAAATTATTACATTTAAATATATTTATGTTAAATCTGGAAAGTAGGCACGCTGGAGGCCATCTCCATTTTCTGCTATGATTACTGTATCATCCGCATAGCAGGGGATAATCAAAGCTTTGTTTTCCATTTTGTAGCCATAGCCAATGTTATTTTCATTTGCGCTTTCTATTATCTTGTCCATGATCATGTTAAAGAGATTCGGACTGGTTATCACCCTGACTGATTCCTGCTGACACCTTTATCTTTTCGGTCAGTCCATGTTTTCTTTGTATTTCCACTGTTAGGTTCCTGTCACTGTTTCCACTGTTAGGTCACTGATTTATTGCTATGTGCTTTTTATTAACGTTTATCTGTTTCAGGATTTGGATTACGTCTTCCAGTTGCAGTCTGTCAAATGCTTTGTGAGATCCACAAACCTTATTGAACTCTATGGACTTCTCTACTAAGAGTCGAAATATGAAGATCGCGTCGAAGTATATCTTTTAAAACTGAATCGTTTCTAAAGTAGGATGACGTCTTTGACTTTTCTCTTTTTCGTGTATGTTTGTACTTAACGAAGAAAAATGCGTAGCAAACCCATCAGCAGACTGTAGGCTTTGGTTGCCAATACTAAAAGAAGAATTCAACAATAAGAATATTCGAACAATAGTAAAAGATATCGGAGAACAAATCCCCTACAATATCATACATAATACATAAATATGTAAGACAAAATAGCACATAAAAATAATCAGAATTTGATTCCTAGAGTTGACAACACCCTCAATTTTTTTCAACCATACACATGCTGTGGCCTACAAGATCGACGCCTAATATGTCGACCCAGAGTTTAACCATTCAATTTTGCGAGTAGGAGAGAATTCATACACATACGAGAAAAATAGTATCTATATTAAAGTATGTGGATATTGAGGTCTTCAAAACACGCGCGATCAAAAAATTTAAATAAGAGATAATAATGTAAAATGGTTGAATTTGTGATATACATCAGTATACCTTTCGTTGCTATGGAAATAAGAAAACCAAAAGTAATTTGCAATCTGTCACATAAGATTAATTGTTATTACTTTGTATATTGCTTAAAAATTAGTTCTAACATTGATTACTTAAATAGTAAAGCAGAATCGCGGTTAATATCGCAAAAATCAGAAGACGCTTATAAAAAAGAAGTTCAATAAATGGATGGAAGAGTAAAAGGTAACAGATACAGATGCACGAGTTGTGCTTGCTTACCATCAGAAAATGTCGGAACAGTTATTAACATCAAATTATTTATTTGACGTTACAAGGTATGTACTATGTACTCCTGTCAGGTCAGATCAATGTTGATGTTGCCATGGTAACTTTAAAACACGCGCGTTTTTGAAAGTTGAACATAAGCCACCTTTACACGGTCAATATTATTGATGTAATATTATTGATGCACTATTTTTTCAATGATGTTATTGTTTCAATATATTCCTTACACGTTCAATATATTGATCAATATCGATATTGCTTCAATAATATTGAGTGTGTAAAGGGGGCTTTAAACACGCTGAGGCGTACTTTAAGTAAGCAAAATGGGTTACAAATAAACAAACGAAATTATGTTTCTTTCGTTTAGGTTTCAAACACCCTGTTCCTGTTGCCAAATACAGTCCTGATAGTAATAGTGACACAATTAACAATTAACTAGGAATATAAAGATCGAGGCCATAAATGAAAAAGAAGAAAGAGAACTCTTGAAGAATAAAACGATAAACCAATTTTTTAATAGCTTTCGAATATACTCTAATGCAGCCTTTTAAACAATCTGGTACGGGATTCTGATAAATACTTTTTCACAATGAACTGCTTGGTATTTAAATATCACTTATTAATAAATAAATCGATCAACCACCGCGATAGGTTGATTGTTTAGGAATTTTGAGTGTAGCAAGTGGCTGTTTTTAACGCATTTACTGAGGTTTGTTTAAATTGTTTCGTTAATGCCCGCATATTTACCTATTTAAAGGATCGTTTAAACACAGCGATATATCAAACAACTTATCAAGGTCAATCGAGTTGTTGCAACTTATCATTGTGTGTAAACGGTGCATCGCACGACTTATCAAAGTTGGAGTTGGGTTGAGGTTGGTATCAACTTATCACAAGGATCGAGTTGTTTTAATTTATCGTCGTGTCTAAACGGTACAGCGATTTATCATTGGACTTGGGTCGTATCAATTTAGGAGAATCTTACCGTATTAGAATTTATTTACATATAATTAAATAATGTACAGGGTGATTGATTAGTGGGGTAAAGCTACGTAGATCCGTTATAGTAATAGATAGCAATAAAAGTTAATAACAAAAATTGTAGCCAACTTTTAGATTCACATTTATAAAATTAATTAGAATGTTACATAGGGTGTTCGATAACATAGTGGCAGAAATCATAGAGCAAAACAGCGAAACCAAACAAGTTTGATTTCTCCGCTCGCACTCTTTGTTATTTTTCCGAAAAATGAATCTCGATGTCCTGATATCTGAAGTGTTTCAAAGAAAGCTGTTTTTGAATCAGTAAGATTCCCTATTCAGATGACGACGATGGCTTTTTAAATTTATAACTTTATGCAATTTTATAATTAAATAAATATTATGTAACTTAATAATTATTATTAGTTCTACGTTCTACAGTGTGGCAAAACCAAATGGAATAAATTCATTATTTCGTAAACCGACGACTAAAAAATCCGGACATATTTTTAAATTATGATTTTTTGGCATTTACATACTAGTGACGTCATCCATCTCGAAGCTGAAATAAAAAATATACATGCGGACCAATGTAAAAAAGGTCATTTCATTGTTGTCTTCTTACCGGCGTGAGAAATACAAAATAAGATTTACTATTTTATTTGGACATAAGTCACAATTCGAGTTTGAAATCAAGTTTACTTGACGTTTCCAGTTTCACTTCGGAAATCGTTATCAGTATATAAAAAAACATTCATAAATTAAAAATTTAACTTTTGTTTCTGGTGAAGCAACGCAGTTGGAACAAGCAGAATATTATAATTATTGTCACCGGAAAGCGAAAAAGGTAACGCACAACTTGAAAGAACTTATATATTTCTAACTTCGTTTCTGGTGAAGCAACGCAGTTGGAACAAGCTGATATATTATAGTTGTGTCACCGGAAAGCGAAAAAGGTAACGCACAACTTGGGAGAACCTATAGATTTCCAACTTGGTTTCTGGTGAAGGAACGCAGTTGGAACAAGCAGATATATTATAATTGTGTCACCGGAAAGCGAAAAAGGTAACGAATAACTTGGAAGAGCCTATAGTTTTCTAACTTCGTTTCTGGTGAAGCAACGCAGTTGGAACAATCAGATATATTATAATTGTGTCACCGGAAAGCGAAAAAGGTAGTCCCTGAAAACTATAGGTTTTTCCAAGTTGTGCGTTACCTTTTTCGCTTACCGGTGACACAATTATAATATATCTGCTTGTTCCAACTCGTTGCTTCACCAGAAGCGAAGTTAGAAAACTATAGGGTCTTCCAAGTTGTGAGTTACCTTTTTCACTTTCCGGTGACACAATTATAATATATCTGGTTGTTCCAACCCTGTTGCTTCACCAGAAGTGAAGTTAGAAAACTATAGGTTCTTCCAGGTTGTGCGTTACCTTTTTCGCTTCCCGGTGACACAATTATAATATATCTGCTTGTTCCAACTCCGTTGCTTCACCAGAAGCGAAGTTAGAAAACTATAGGCTCTTCCAAGTTGTGAGTTACCTTTTTCACTTTCCGGTGACACAATTATAATATATCTGGTTGTTCCAACCCTGTTGCTTCACCAGAAGCGAAGTTAGAAAACTATAGGTTCTTCCAAGTTGTGCGTTACCTTTTTTGCTTTCCGGTGACAATTATAATATTATATCAGCTGCTTTTTCCAACTGTGTTGCTTCACCAGAAACAAAGTTAAATTTTTAATGTATGAATGTTTTTTGTTGATATTTTCAACTCAGGCGCTCCAAAACCAACAAACCACTCGCAAACCCGTCCAAATACGTATTGCGAACCATCAAAGCTTTTGTTGAAAAACCGACAGAAGTTGACGTGCCTGATCCCTTGATCACGCATTTTTAATTACTTTTTCTTTTGCGTAGACAGACGAATAGGGAATGTTGTATACAAATTAAAGTACGGTAATGGTACTTTTTAATAGTGATATAAAATACAGGGTATCCCATTTAAATTTTACTGAAAAAATAATGTACCTACCTACTTGAGTTTTAACTCACCCTTTATTAGATATAAAGTAAATTAGCAATATCAATCATTTTTAAAAATTTTGACAATAAATAAAATATGGCATCAATAAACCATTGCCGTTGTGCTTATTTTTATTTATACAGTGAGTTGAACTTGTTACGATTTTCATATAAAATTGGTTATAACTTTGTAAATACCCTGTATAACATACCCAACCTTTATATTTTGAAAGTAACAGGATCTATTTGTTTACGATGAAAACTAGTTATAATTCATTGAAGGGTCTAAAAGGGTCTAATGTACACAATGGTCTCCTCTTCAACTTGTTGTGGTCAACTTATCGCAGCGTCTAAACAGCGTTTCAACCTCAACAAATCACAGCAACTTGTCATCACAACTAGTTGCTGGACTTACCGCTGTGTTTAAACGCCCCTTAATGTAGATGTAGATCATTATTTTTGGAGTTTATCCCATTGCATGTAATGGATTATCAGTCATTTGGTGTCAATAGTTAATCAACTTGATAATTTTAAAATTAATGTGTTTATGCCGCTGCAATGATTGAAAATATGCTTAACACTATTTTATTTGATCTCATAGTGCGGTCAACATTGTAATATTTTGCTTACTTTTTTACACATTAACATCTTTTGTTGTATGTATTTAAAGGTTTTAGAAATAAATATCGTTATACACCTTACCCTTACACCAACAGTTCTGTATTTGATGTTTCAAATATAATGATGGGATAGTAATAGCTATAATAGATATTATGTAATGCTCGGGAATCGGGAAGATGAGTTCTTACACTCTGATTTGATTTTTACTGTTTATTATTAACCTACAATAATAATGTAACAGGAGGTGTGATAAAATTGCTCTTGCTACCGAAAACAACCGCGAATACTGAGTGATTAAGACATACTGAACCTGGGAGCAAAGTAGAGTGGGAAACTAGTCTTCGCAAAAATGTACGGCCATGTACAGACAATGCCAGATGACAGGATCCCTAAACAGATTTTGGCGCAGACACCACAAAGGAGAAGGAAAAGAGGAAGGCCGAGAAGAAACTGGAGGAAGGGGATTGAAAAAAGAACTAGAGGAAAGAGAAATTCCTCAAGGTCTATGGTTAAACAGAGAAGAATGGCGGTTAGGAGTCGGAAGGCGTCGGAGACCATTGTAAACTGATAGCAGTAGTACAAACATCTTCGAAAGGGAAACAGGAAAAAAAATATATTTCGCTGCAAAGCGAAATTAAGAGACATCTTATATTTCACTTCGTTCAGAGAGGACCAAAAACTCCCTTACATTATTATCTCTTATTAGAGAGATCGTCGGAGGGGTATATTGGGCTACCCCTGATAATATACCCCTCCGACGATATCCTACGTAAGGGCGTTGTTGGTCCTCTCTGAACGAACTGAAATTTATAAGATGTGTCTTAATTTCGTTTTACAGCGAACTATTTAATTTTATATTACTTTTACTCCTAACTGAGTATCGGAACCAAGTTTTCGTTGGAATTTGGCCATGATGAATAGACAGGTAGTGAAGTGCAACTTTTAAGCTTCCCCGTTGTCTTCATTCTTTCATCATTCGTTTGGTTTGCAAGTAATAGAAACCACGAATAGGCGTAACCAGAACTTGGTCCCAATAGATTTTTTATTTCTCCGAGAATAAAACTTCCAATTAGGAACAGTTTTATTTCGAACTAGAAGACCCACTCTAAGTGTATATTTGTGCAGTTTTAATTGCATTGAATAAAAGCAACCTTGTCCCTTTTAAATCGTTTCTTTGTATATCCCATAAGGTCCTATTTTCCGCTTTTAGATTTGAGTCTTAAAATATTTATACATATTATAAAAATCCACAAGGAAGAATTTCCTGTAGCTGGCTGTATACCATTAATTACAAGTTAAAATTAATAATAAATTTTTGTCCTGGTAAAAGGTATATTAGTTTAAAAAGCCCCTATAGGGCTACAAACATATAAACAAAACGTTTTCGCTCTGTAACAAGAGCATCATCAGTGTTACAAGAACATGGTAAGCCACCCAAAAATATACTAAGATTAAAATCTTTTAAAAATACAGGTAAATAGAGAGAAGTGTACTTTTGAAGTGTGTAAATTAAATACTTCCTAGCTGAGAGCGCTTTCGGCTTATAAAGCCATCTTCAGAGCTACGGTCAAAAGGTTCAAAATACCACTATGAAGAGAGATGGATCCCATGTATGATATAAAAATACTTCTATTTTTTATGCAGTTTTTTAATTGATGGAAAAAATTGTAAAAAAACCTTGTCTGATTGTTGAAAAATGCTCAACCCAGCTATTGTTTTATGGTCGGAAAAGTTAAAAATATCTATTACAAGTACAAAGGACTTTCACACGAAAAATTACATTACATAAAACGAATATTTGATCATGGTAAGGTCAAGAAACCTTACCATCTGAAGTCTACGGTGTCAGCATGCAGAATCAGATACCGTAGACTTCAGATGTGAAGGTTTCTTGACCTTACGATGATCAAATATTCGTTTTATGTAATGTAATTTTTCGTGTGAAAGTCCTTTGTGCTTGTAATAGATGTTTTTAACTTTTCCGACCATAAAACAATAGCTAGGTTGAGCATTTTTCAACAATCAGACAAGGTTTTTTTCCAATTTTTTCCATCAATTAAAAAAACTGCATAAAAAAATAGAAGTATTTTTATATCATACATGGGATCCATCTCTCTTCATAGTGGTATTTTGAACCTTTTGACCATAGCTCTGAAGATAGCTTTATAAGCCGAAAGCGCTCAACTAGGAAGTATTTAATTTACACACTTCAAAAGTACACTTCTCCCTATTTACCTGTATTCATAAGTGTGTACAAAAGTATTTCAGTCTTTACACTTTTAAAAATAGACTAAAAGTCTTATATAAATGTAAACATCGTAAAATCCAAAGGATGGATATAATTCCTATTGATTTTACGATGTCTACATTTATATAAGACTTTTGGCCTATTTTTAAAAGGTTTTAACCTTAGTATTTTTGGGTGGCTCACCATGTTCTTGTAACACGGATGATGCTCTTGTTACAGAACGAAAACGTTTTGTTTCTATGTTTGTAGCCCTATATGGGCTTTTTAAACTAATATACCTTTCACCAGGACAAACATTTTTTTATTAAAAATGAATAACCATTTTCAATTTCGTTGCAAAACGAAAATACAGCCGAACCATATTCCAGTCCAATCAGAGAGTGCTGCAAGCACCTCTACCGGTTTCGAAACTTATTAGTCTCTCATCAGGAGGCACATATGCTGCTCTCCCTGATCCAACCAAAACAAACCCCAGCGTGCAGTCCCGAATTGCAACGAACGAAATGGCATAGATGCCCTAGCGGCAACTGCTAGCAAAAGACTAAGTTTTCACTCTAATGGCATATAACATATCCCACCAGAATGAAAACAATGGGAACCTTCTCTGGTTACACCTCCGAGGCTTCTACAATTTGCAAGCCATACGGATGCTGAGACTAAGGAAGATGAGGGAATTCTACAATTTACAATTCACGTCACATCTGCTCAGCGCGGTAAAGTTCCAACGAGACTGGTTCCCTTCATACTCCACACAGAGTAAATGTAAATCAAAAATGAATAACCATTTTCAATTTCGTTGCAAAACGAAAATACAGCCGAACCATATTCCAGTCCAATCAGAGAGTGCTGCAAGCACCTCTACCGGTTTCGAAACTTATTAGTCTCTCATCAGGAGGCACATATGCTGCTCTCCCTGATCCAACCAAAACAAACCCCAGCGTGCAGTCCCGAATTGCAACGAACGAAATGGCATAGATGCCCTAGCGGCAACTGCTAGCAAAAGACTAAGTTTTCACTCTAATGGCATATAACATATCCCACCAGAATGAAAACAATGGGAACCTTCTCTGGTTACACCTCCGAGGCTTCTACAATTTGCAAGCCATACGGATGCTGAGACTAAGGAAGATGAGGGAATTCTACAATTTACAATTCACGTCACATCTGCTCAGCGCGGTAAAGTTCCAACGAGACTGGTTCCCTTCATACTCCACACAGAGTAAATGTAAATCAAAAATGAATAACCATTTTCAATTTCGTTGCAAAACGAAAATACAGCCGAACCATATTCCAGTCCAATCAGAGAGTGCTGCAAGCACCTCTACCGGTTTCGAAACTTATTAGTCTCTCATCAGGAGGCACATATGCTGCTCTCCCTGATCCAACCAAAACAAACCCCAGCGTGCAGTCCCGAATTGCAACGAACGAAATGGCATAGATGCCCTAGCGGCAACTGCTAGCAAAAGACTAAGTTTTCACTCTAATGGCATATAACATATCCCACCAGAATGAAAACAATGGGAACCTTCTCTGGTTACACCTCCGAGGCTTCTACAATTTGCAAGCCATACGGATGCTGAGACTAAGGAAGATGAGGGAATTCTACAATTTACAATTCACGTCACATCTGCTCAGCGCGGTAAAGTTCCAACGAGACTGGTTCCCTTCATACTCCACACAGAGTAAATGTAAATCAAAAATGAATAACCATTTTCAATTTCGTTGCAAAACGAAAATACAGCCGAACCATATTCCAGTCCAATCAGAGAGTGCTGCAAGCACCTCTACCGGTTTCGAAACTTATTAGTCTCTCATCAGGAGGCACATATGCTGCTCTCCCTGATCCAACCAAAACAAACCCCAGCGTGCAGTCCCGAATTGCAACGAACGAAATGGCATAGATGCCCTAGCGGCAACTGCTAGCAAAAGACTAAGTTTTCACTCTAATGGCATATAACATATCCCACCAGAATGAAAACAATGGGAACCTTCTCTGGTTACACCTCCGAGGCTTCTACAATTTGCAAGCCATACGGATGCTGAGACTAAGGAAGATGAGGGAATTCTACAATTTACAATTCACGTCACATCTGCTCAGCGCGGTAAAGTTCCAACGAGACTGGTTTCGCGCTGAGCAGATGTGACGTGAATTGTAAATTGTAGAATTCCCTCATCTTCCTTAGTCTCAGCATCCGTATGGCTTGCAAATTGTAGAAGCCTCGGAGGTGTAACCAGAGAAGGTTCCCATTGTTTTCATTCTGGTGGGATATGTTATATGCCATTAGAGTGAAAACTTAGTCTTTTGCTAGCAGTTGCCGCTAGGGCATCTATGCCATTTCGTTCGTTGCAATTCGGGACTGCACGCTGGGGTTTGTTTTGGTTGGATCAGGGAGAGCAGCATATGTGCCTCCTGATGAGAGACTAATAAGTTTCGAAACCGGTAGAGGTGCTTGCAGCACTCTCTGATTGGACTGGAATATGGTTCGGCTGTATTTTCGTTTTGCAACGAAATTGAAAATGGTTATTCATTTTTGATTTACATTTACTCTGTGTGGAGTATGAAGGGAACCAGTCTCGTTGGAACTTTACCGCGCTGAGCAGATGTGACGTGAATTGTAAATTGTAGAATTCCCTCATCTTCCTTAGTCTCAGCATCCGTATGGCTTGCAAATTGTAGAAGCCTCGGAGGTGTAACCAGAGAAGGTTCCCATTGTTTTCATTCTGGTGGGATATGTTATATGCCATTAGAGTGAAAACTTAGTCTTTTGCTAGCAGTTGCCGCTAGGGCATCTATGCCATTTCGTTCGTTGCAATTCGGGACTGCACGCTGGGGTTTGTTTTGGTTGGATCAGGGAGAGCAGCATATGTGCCTCCTGATGAGAGACTAATAAGTTTCGAAACCGGTAGAGGTGCTTGCAGCACTCTCTGATTGGACTGGAATATGGTTCGGCTGTATTTTCGTTTTGCAACGAAATTGAAAATGGTTATTCATTTTTGATTTACATTTACTCTGTGTGGAGTATGAAGGGAACCAGTCTCGTTGGAACTTTACCGCGCTGAGCAGATGTGACGTGAATTGTAAATTGTAGAATTCCCTCATCTTCCTTAGTCTCAGCATCCGTATGGCTTGCAAATTGTAGAAGCCTCGGAGGTGTAACCAGAGAAGGTTCCCATTGTTTTCATTCTGGTGGGATATGTTATATGCCATTAGAGTGAAAACTTAGTCTTTTGCTAGCAGTTGCCGCTAGGGCATCTATGCCATTTCGTTCGTTGCAATTCGGGACTGCACGCTGGGGTTTGTTTTGGTTGGATCAGGGAGAGCAGCATATGTGCCTCCTGATGAGAGACTAATAAGTTTCGAAACCGGTAGAGGTGCTTGCAGCACTCTCTGATTGGACTGGAATATGGTTCGGCTGTATTTTCGTTTTGCAACGAAATTGAAAATGGTTATTCATTTTTGATTTACATTTACTCTGTGTGGAGTATGAAGGGAACCAGTCTCGTTGGAACTTTACCGCGCTGAGCAGATGTGACGTGAATTGTAAATTGTAGAATTCCCTCATCTTCCTTAGTCTCAGCATCCGTATGGCTTGCAAATTGTAGAAGCCTCGGAGGTGTAACCAGAGAAGGTTCCCATTGTTTTCATTCTGGTGGGATATGTTATATGCCATTAGAGTGAAAACTTAGTCTTTTGCTAGCAGTTGCCGCTAGGGCATCTATGCCATTTCGTTCGTTGCAATTCGGGACTGCACGCTGGGGTTTGTTTTGGTTGGATCAGGGAGAGCAGCATATGTGCCTCCTGATGAGAGACTAATAAGTTTCGAAACCGGTAGAGGTGCTTGCAGCACTCTCTGATTGGACTGGAATATGGTTCGGCTGTATTTTCGTTTTGCAACGAAATTGAAAATGGTTATTCATTTTTGATTTACATTTACTCTGTGTGGAGTATGAAGGGAACCAGTCTCGTTGGAACTTTACCGCGCTGAGCAGATGTGACGTGAATTGTAAATTGTAGAATTCCCTCATCTTCCTTAGTCTCAGCATCCGTATGGCTTGCAAATTGTAGAAGCCTCGGAGGTGTAACCAGAGAAGGTTCCCATTGTTTTCATTCTGGTGGGATATGTTATATGCCATTAGAGTGAAAACTTAGTCTTTTATTTTTTTATTAAATTTTACTTATATTATACTTTTTACCGAAACTTTTATTGTTTATAATGGATTCGCTTCGTTTAATAAGACATTGGGATAGAGTCGTTTCAATACAATTAATAAATAAAAGGATACGTTAGGTGACGGTACAAGTGAATTTCGCTACGTAAAGGTACCATTACGCAACAAGCGACTGAGACAGGCGACAGATAGGCGAGACCGATTGTGGTCTCTCCACGTCTGCACTCAATGCAATTATATCAGGGTCGTTCTGTACCCTGCGACCGAGACAAGCGACAAACGACTGTTGTCGCAAAGATCTTCTATTGTAGCACCGATTTGTACATGATTTCTTATTAAAAATAATACCGTTCGAAATAAAATTTGCTAGTGAGAAGAATTTGCGGATCATCGTTATCATCATCATCATCATCATCACCAGTGGTGCTACAGCCCTAGTTGAGCATCGATCTTGCCAAGTCTATTTTCCCAGTCGTTTCCATTCATCACGAACCGTTGCCAGTTTGCTGCGCCGATGCTTCTCACGTCTTCATCCACACAATCCCAACATCTCAGTCTTGGTCTCCCCCTACTCCTATTTCTTACTGGTACCGCTAACTGGATTCGTCTAGGTGGATAATTTTCATTTGCTCTTGACACATGTACAGTCCATGTAAGCCTACCTAGTCAGTACCATTTATCGTTTCTTTATACATCTCGTACAATTCGAAATTATATCACCTTCTCCAAATAACATTCTCACAGGTTGCTGCGCCCATTATTCTTCTGAGGAGACAGCATATGGTCAGACTTAAGAACAACGGGACTACCCATCGGTTTAACTATTATGGACAACCGTGTTACTAAGACTCATCCAGGGTTCTGGTGTTACGACAAAAAGAAGAGTAAGAAAACAGAGTATAAGATGTAGCAATAATAGAAAAATAAAAGTGTAGTTTTTATGGCAGAAGCAAACGCCACTTTAAACACATAGCTGCAGATTCCTGAAGATATTTGGACGAAGACAAGAAGAATGGATGAAAAAGAATTAGATGAAGACATGGCATGGAACCAAAGGCAGCTGATGGAAAAATACAGGAGTAAAGAAACAAACGCTAATATGGTATTCATTGATCTTGAGAAAGCATATGATAGAGTTCCTCGAGAGATTCTGTGGTAGGCACTCAATAAGAAAGGAGTCCCTGGTGAATATGTAAAGATTGTGAGGGATATGTATGAGGGAGTAACGACTAGTGTTAGGACAGGTGTGGGAGAGACTGATAAATTTCATGTGAAAGTAGGATTGCACCAAGGCTCTGTGCTTAGTCCGTATTTATTCTCATTAGTTTTGGACCAGATAACAGCGAAACTACAGGGTAACATTCCATGGTGCTTAATGTATGCTGATAATGTCGTGTTAGTAGCAAATAGTGAAAGAGACTTAGAACAAAAACTGGAACAGTGGAGGAAAGCTCTGAAGGAAAAAGGTTTAAAACTTAGTAGGACAACAACAGGTTGTTGTATCCAAATAAAATGGTATCTTTGGATGGTGAACTGATTGTAAAAAGCAATAGTTTTAAGTACCTGCAATCGGTATTACAGAGTAATGGAGAAACAGATGGAGATGCATGCAGTAGAATTAGGGCTGGATGGATAAAGTGGAAAGAAGCGAGTGGTGTGTTGTGTGACAGAAAAATTCCAATGAAGCTGAAGGGAAAATTCTATAAAACAGCCATAAGACCGGCTATGATGTACGGAACTGAATGTTGGGCAGTAAAAAAGAAAGAGGAACAACGAATGCATGTGGCGGAAATGAGAATGCTTAGATGGATGAGTGGAGTGACAAAGTAGGATAAAATTATAAATGAGTATATTAGGGGAAGTCTAGGTGTGGCACCAATTGATGCCAAAATGAGAGAGCATAGGTTAAGATGGTTTGGTCATGTTCAACGTCGAGACGTTAATCACCCAATACGAAGAATAGCTGAAGTGCAAATTCCTGGAAGGAGTAGGAGAGGAAGACCAAAGAAGACCTGGGGGAGACGATAAGGCAGGACATGTTGGTAAAGAGGATTAACATTGATATGACCCAAGATAGAATTGTGTGGAGAAATGCAATTAGGGAAGCCGACCCCGCATAGGGATAAGGCAAAGAGAAAGAGAATGATGGCATGGAACCAAAGAAAGAAATATTGCCTTTAAATTGCATTATTGTAAAAACAACGCTTCTTTTGAATCCTCTAAGTTTCTAGTAAAGTTTTACAAGTACGAATAATTTAGCTCATAAACAATTATTCTAAATAATCATGAAATCAAGAAACATTGTAAACATACTTAGTGATCTTCAGATTAAGCGAACATCAACAGTTATTTCAATTAAATACTATAAACGGAGAAATAATTTATTACACAAAAAATTTATATTCCATCAATTTATTTAATTAAATGCGAGTTTTACCTGCCTATTTATATATTTGTAACGACTGTCACCGATATTTCATTACGTGTTTTAACGTTTAAATTTTCAATTTTATTGTAGTTGAATTTGTTAAAATTTTATTTTAATCGACGTCACTCGTAATACCGACGTTTAAATTAGATAGAGAGATAGATAGATTCTGTATCAATTAGAGATAGATAGATTTTGCATGGATATTTCTTCTCCCTTAAATAAATATGTGATTTTTTCCAGGTAAAAAGGAATTTATTTATTTTTAATTAGTAAAATACTTCATAGCAAATGAAAAGAAGCTATACTTGTCATCAAAAATTGTTCGTATAAAAATAAAATAATATAATAAAAAAGTGGAAATTTTGGTACTGCCTGGAAGAACCTATTTATTATCATAATCGGCTCTACAATCCTTTGTGGATCTTGGTCTACTCGCAGAGAAGTCGTCACTCCCACCGGTTCCTAGCAACTTCCCTCCATTTCCTGTCCATTAGAATTTTGGTCTTCTTCTACATCAGTAATCCATAGATAGATAGAGACATACATAGATAGATTCTGCATCAATTAGAGATAGATAGATTTTGCATGGATATTTCTTCTCCCTTAATTAAATATGTGATTTTTTCCAGGTAAAAAGGAATTTATTTATTTTTAATTAGTAAAATACTTCATAGCAAATCGGCTGCCCCAAGTAGAAACACTGTTTATCCATTTTGTTCAAAATCACTTTTATTGCATTTTTGGATTTAGGGTGTTGTTACCTACCATTTACCAAGGAAAAAAAATAAAAAATGAGTAGAACCGCAATTTAACATTGCTATGAAACACATTATATCACATTCCATCTTCACTTCACCACTTTACGTTTTCTACTCTGGTGAACATTTTTCGAATTGGCGCTTACAGTGTTTCTACTTGGGACAGCCGAAATGAAAAGAAGCTATACTTGTCATCAAAAATTGATGGTATAAAAATAAAATAATATAATAAAAAAGTGGAAATTTTGGAACTGCCTGGAAGAACCTATTTATTATCATAATCGGCTCTACAATCCTTTGCGGATCTTAGTCTACTCGCAGAGAAGTCGTCACTCCCACCGGTTCCTAGCAACTTTCCTCCATTTCCTGTCCATTAGAATTTTGGTGTTCTTCCACATCAGTAATCCATCTTCCACGCGGTCGTCCTCTATTTTTCTGCTCTCTGGCTTTGAGGATGTCAATTTCTTTGTGGACTCATTATCTGACATCCTAGTAATGAGTTTAGCCCATGTTAGTCTCTGGACCTTCATAAGTTTCACAATATCTGAATCTGAGTATAGATGGTATAATTCAAAGCTATATTTTCGACGCCATGGATCATTTTTATTTACGGTCCCAAAAATCGTTCTTATTTAAGTATGATTAATTACTTTATTACATTTATATTTAAGCATTTTTCTGATAATTCATCATACAAACTTTTACTTAAATCGTCATAATTCTCTTTGCTTTATCCCTATGTGGGGTCGGCTTCCCTAGTTGCATTTCTCCACACAATTCTATCTTGGATCATATCAATATTAATCCCCTATGTTCTGTCTAATCGTCTCCCTCCAGGTCTTCTTTGGTGTTCAAACTTGTATTTAAACATTTAAAGCTAAAACGATTACAAGTTATCCAAAACTATGGAATGCAATGTTTGAGCTGGGCATACCTAAGAAATTAACTGAGGTAACGCAAATGTGAGTAATTCCTTTAGTAGTAGTACCTACTCCTTTAGAATTGGAGGAAAATTCTGAACTGAGACAGAGAGATTCGCTGTCACCATTGTTGTTTCACCTGACCTTAAAGTATGTTGTAATGGGAAAAATTTATAAAAAATATCGGTCTTCTTCTTCGTTTTTCTTCTTGTAAGTAGGCTTTAAAGCCTGTTTTTTCTTTAATATTAGCCTCCTAAATTGTTTAAATTATCGCACCATCTATTTCTTGGTCTGCCAACACTTCTTCATCCATTTGGTGACTTATCTCGTGCTGTTCGTTCTATCCTAACCTCTGGCATTCGACTAATGTGTTCGTTCCACTCCTGTTTCCGTTTTGTCACTCATCCATTTATGTCTTTTACATTGCATGATCTTCTTATGTTTTCGCTTCTCTCCCTATCCAATAGACTTTTCCCTGATATTCGTCGAAGTATTTTCATCTCTGTTGTTTCTAGTAGTCGTCTCGTTTTAAATGTGTCAATATAGGCCTAATTGCTGCTTTATAGATTCTGGCTTTTGTGTCTTGTCCTAGATATTTGTTCTTCCAGATTGTGTCATTAAGAGATCCCGCCGCTTTACTTGCTTTTAAGCTTTGTTGTCGTACTTCCTCTTCAACATCTCCATAACTGGTTATATCTATTCCCATTCCCAGATATCTAAACCTTGCTTACTGCTTTATTATTTTACCATCAATTTCGATTTCACATCGTAGTGGGTTTTTAGATGTTGTCATACATTTGGTTTTTTTCTGCTGATATTATCATATTGTATTTCTTGGCTGTTGTATTGAAGATGTGTGTTAATGTTTGGATATCGTCTTCTGTATCGGCGATTAATGCGGCGTCGTCTGCATAACATAATATTTGGATTTCTTTGTTCCCCATTCTGTAACCATGACCTTTACGTACTGCTTCTATTATTTCGTCCATTATTATATTAAAGAGCAGTGGGCTTAACGAGTCACCTTGCCTGACTCCGCTTTGTACTGGTATAAACTGCGTTAGTTTTTCCATTAATGGAATTAGTAGTAATGCGTTTTCCATTTATCTTTGCTTGCATTCGATTATGGAAGTAGATGTTTTCGATGATTTGTATAATATTGATTAGTATATTTCTTTTATACAGTAAGTGTAAGATGTCTTCGACTTGAATGCGACCGAAAGCCTTTGTCAGGTCTATAAAACATAGATATCCTGGTTTATTGTACTTGATGGCCCTTTCTGTGAAGTCCTTGAATCCTTGTTGTTCTTGTTGAAATCTGAATCCTTGTTCATCTGATAAAGTTGTTAGTTTATAGATTTTTTTGGTTCTAACTTTTGTGGTTAGCTTAAGTGCGGTGTTCAGTATATCTATACCTCTATAATTGTTGGGGTCTTCTTTGTCTCATGTCTTGAACATTGGTTTTATTATGCTGTTTCTCCATGTGTCTGATTTGTATAAGTTTTGTCATCTCTAGGGTTACACATTCTCCTCCGTATTTTAGAAGCTCGTTGGTTATTCCGTCTGGTCCTGGTGACTTTTTATTTTTGAGTGAATTTATGGCTATCTCTATTTCCTGAAAACTGATTTCTATTTCGTGTCTTAATTCAGATACGTTATTGTGTTGATTGATTATGATTTTACTTTCCTTTAAAAAGTTCCGTCAAGTATCTTTCCCATTCGTTTGCTGGTATGTTATTGTATTCCTTTAATTCTGCCATTTCTTTCCGTTGGTTTCCTATGAATCTCCATATTTGTTTTTGTGTACCGTAGAAGTCGCTTTCCATCCTGTTTGTAAACTGTTCCCAGTGTTCATTTTTTGTTCTTCTTACCAACTGCTTTGATTCTTTTCGTATTCTTCTATAGGTGTCTCCGGATTCTGGAGTATTTGATGTTTTATACTTCGTATAGGCCTCTCGTTTCTCTTTACATTTCTCTTTTATTTCTTTTCTGAACCGTGGTGTATTGTTGTTGAAATGACTTTGCGTTTTCCTAGAGCTTCTGTTGCTGCCTCTTCAATGTTGTTTTTAATTTTCTTCCAGCACACGTTTATATCTTCGATGTCATCTTTTTTTCAGCTGTATCTTCTGTTCTGGCCTTCTTTGGTACATCTCTCTTGTAGAGTCGTTCCACAGTGATTCTACATTGAATTTTTCCTCGGTGAATTCCTATAGAAAATGTTTTGGTGTTATTTTCAGTCTTATTTTTGCTAGGACTAGGTTGGTCTAATGGGAATACGCTGAACATACAGCTATAAAAATAGGAGCGATCTAAACAAATCGAAAAGAACAATTCTAATCTGGAGACCATACCAACACAAAAGATCCAGAGGTAGACCTCCTATGAAATGGACAGATGATCTGAAACGGACTGCCGGGAAAAATTGGCTACAAGTAGCGTACAATAAAAAACAATGGAAAAGAAGACTTGAAGAGGCTTTTGTTCAGATGTGAAAGTGAATGTTTAGATGAAGAAGAAGAAGTATTAAGTATTTACTTTTACAAGTGTAAACATTGTACGTCCCTGTATGGATGTATGACAAGCATTGTCACCATTACTATTAGAGCTCCAGTAGAGCGCATTCGAGCACAACACACGATTTACTTTATGTGTATATTAAACAGTTTTAATGTATTTTGTAACGAAGTTTATATTGTGCAGCTCGGGTGCCCGGAATATAAATGCTACATTTTTTCCTAGACAAGATAATGTATTGCCGGGAATGAAACAATGTTACAATTATCACTATTACCATTTCGTCTGAAAAGTTTAAAATTTATATTGGTGGATATGGCTGGGCGTTAAAGATAAACTAACTCGTTTCTACGGATTTATATATATTTTGTACAGAGATTATAAAAAACGCACAGGGCGTATTAATATACAGATAAAAATAAAGCAGTCAGTAATAAACCTGATTTATGACTTAAATACTGCCTCCGAGTACCACATACGGTATACATAAAATACTAGATTAATAAATAAAATATATGTAATATATGTATATCTCAAATAAAAAGAATCAAATTCGGATGTTTTAAATCATTTGAATAATACTACTTCAATATATTTAGCATATACTGAAAAATTACATAATCTAAAAGTGTTCTGACGTATCTTCCATCAATGGAAGAACGACAAGACAAGGAATCCGAGATACAATTGGTACATAGTTGATTTAGTTGGGTAGAAAGACATCTAGGCTGGCTGACTGGAAAAGCTAAAGAACAAAAGTCTACGACAATCACTTCATCAGGAGACTAAGGGCCGATTTCTCATAACTAAGTTAATCTATAGTTCAGTTGACTGAGGTTCATTCTTGAACTTCGGTTATTTTGGGAATGCAATTCTCATTGATAGTTCAGTGTGGTTTACGTTCTACACTCTACACCTAAAGTTGTTGGCAATGTAAAAATCTCAAGATTCTAGTAGCTTTCGAAAAATGCCATTAGATGGCAATTGACGCGGAGTCTGACGAGTCTTGCTATTATGACAGCGTTTCATGTCGAATTGAAATAATACTACGCATGCATAATCTCTGAGATCATCTGAACTCGTTTTTGAACGCTGGAATTTCAACGTTCAGATTGAACAGAGTTTATTTAAACGACCAACATCGTTTGAACGGTAATTGAGAAAGACGATTTTGACTTTTAACTGGCGTTCACTTAAAGTTCAGGTTAAACTTGAGGTGAACTCGACATGAGAAATCGACCTTAAAGGTCTTAAAGCTGAGGGTAGAGTCCATTCATGCTTAAAAACTTCATATTAGCAATAAGCAGGAACTCCAAAAGATTAGGGAACGGATACTTAAGCTGTACATTGTATCTTTAGTAAATCTGATTTGTATAGGTAGGAAAAAATTCCTAAACTCCCCATAACAAAGTGACTTTCATCTAGCGCAAAGGACTTCTTGGTGGAGTTAATAAAAGGACTGGAATTGGTACACAGTTCCACAGAAAGGAAGTGTTTTGAATAAAGGGTAGAAGATTAGTCTTAGCATTATTTAGTAATAGGTTAGCATTTACTATTATCATTATTATACAACATATTATATTCTTAATATTTATATGATGAGGAAATTACTAGACGAATGGGATGGAGGAATCACTATAAGAGGCAGCAAAATCAATAACCTGCGATACGCAGAGGACAGACTGATACTAGCAGCGAATGAAGTCGATATTATTACTATCACCGGAATTTGGAATTTATTACTATCAACACCGGAAAACCAAAAATAATGATCGTAGACAGGGCAAATAATAGTCTACCGCGCATACACCAAGTGGCGAATTTCGAAGTAGTAGATAC
The DNA here is from genome assembly GCF_917563875.1 of Diabrotica virgifera virgifera. NCBI lineage: Eukaryota > Metazoa > Arthropoda > Insecta > Coleoptera > Chrysomelidae > Diabrotica > Diabrotica virgifera. Next base: position 114,004,716 of record NC_065449.1, read on the forward strand.
ATTTGTATACTTGGGCTCCTTGATAACCAACAATGTTGATTCCTCCTCATCTCCTCATCCTCCGCAACATCTAAATTAATTAAAATATGGGAAAACCAAACAATAACAAGGAATAAGATTAGCTTTGTCAATATCCTTATTTTTCTCATTGCTACATATGGTTACACTTCTACATATGGTACACGTTAGGTCAAAATATAATAAAACAAGTTAAGAAATATATATTATATTTAGGACAGATCTTAACGCTCATCAAGGAAAACCAAACGGCAGAAATAAAAAGGCGAATCAGACTGGCCTCGGTAGCATTCGGTAAATTAAGTTACATTTTTGAAAACATAAAATACCCGTAATATCTTAGAACGCGAATTTTAACCAGTGTATACTTCCTGTTTTCACATATGGCACCCACGTTTGGACACTTACAAAGGAGAATATCAATAAAGTGGCAAAAGCGCAAAGATCGATGGAAAGACAGATGCTGCATATACAACTTAAAGTTTTCAAAAGAAAACTCTGGAACAGAGGAGTAACCAAAGTGAAAGACGTTAAGGACCAGGTGGCAAAACTCAAATGGAAAGTTGCAGGTATCACCATCCGACAAGCACATGAAAGATGGAACAAGCAAATAATATACTGGCCATGGGAACATAAGAGAGGAAGAGGAAGGCCTCAGATCAGATGGAAAGACAACCTCAAAAAGTATGCCGGATCCAGGTGGATGACCACAGCGCTTGATAGGAACCAGTGGAAAAGAGAAGGGGAGGTCTATGTCCAAAGATAGATAGATTAAGGCTCAAAGATAGATAGAGATAGATAGAAGACATATGCAGCTGAAACAGAGATTCTCAAAAAATCTATAAAAGTAAGATCGAATCAAAAAACTAAGTTTTCAATCTAATAGCACATAAAACAACATCTAAAAATGTTATTCTACATCCCATGAGACTGAAAACAATGGAAACCTTCTTTGGTAACACCTCCGAGGCCTCTACAATTTGCAAGCCATAACGGATGCTGAGACTAAGGAAGATGAGGGAATTTTACAATTTATAATTCACGTGAAAATGGTTATTCATTTTTTATTAAGATCGAATCGTTCGAAATGTGGATCTACATAATTCTACGCGTATCCTGGACTGAGCACACAACCAACCTGTCAATTCTGGAAGACCTTCATATAAAAGACAGGCTATTAAAAAAAAGTAAACAGAGCATACCCAAATTACTTCGACCACATAGCCTGAGGAACGGAGACCATGGAACTATTGGTACTAGAATGAAAGGTAGAAGGCCGAAGATCAAGAGGAAGATCTCTAACACGATGGATATACTAAATGAAGACTCTGGTGGAAAAATCACTATATGCATCACACCGTGGCAAGAGCTCCAGGAATAAGGAGGAGGACTGCAGCCAATCTTCTTCTTTAATGCCCTTGTCCTCCAAGAATATTGGCGACGAGTCGCATGGTCTTTACTTTATCTGCAGCAAATCTAGTTAGTGTTCAAGGTTCTTAGCCAACATATTCTTCGTTGTCGGGAATCACGTTTTACTTCTATTTTTCCCTGAATAATTACAGATAGTAATTCATATTTAGGATTTACGATCACGTGGACAAGGTATTCAAATATTTTCCTTTTATGCTCTCTATATTTAGTCGAACTTGAATATTTTGGCCAAGTTATGCGACACCCAGATAGATATAATATAAGTACATACTCCATTTAATAATAAAAGGCAAAGTAGACGGAAGAAGCGGGCAGGTCGAAGAAGAACGTCATGGCTTAGAAACGTGAGAGACTGTTTTAACAGATCCTCTGCATCCCTTTTCCGAGCGGCCGTCAACAAAATTACTATAGCCAATTTGATAGCCAACGCTCGATAATCGAGCACGGCACATGAAGAAGATATTTAGGGTGCTCGCAAACGTCGCCACCGACATAGCTTGTCGCTCGAAGACTACCGGGAACGCAGTGTGTGCGCCGAGTCCATTTAAAATACATACAAACCTCAGTCAGCAGCGTGTAGCAGCCACTGGTGGCGATCACAAGTGGCTGTGTTTGCGAGCCCCCTTAGTCTTAGCAAAACTGCTTAAGTATATGGATATTTATTTGTTATATAAAAAGCAGGAAAATCAGAAAATAACGCACATAATTTGTTCACCAAGAAAAGAAAAAAACAGAAAAGCTTTAGAAAAAGTGTAACCTATGTAAATGATTTTTACTCAGTTTACATTGTGTAAAGTAAAGAATATATTGGCCAACATCCAGTAGTTATAAAAGAAATTTAATACGCCAAGCCTTCTACATCAAAATAAATAAAAAACACAAAAGAGAAACAACTATGTTTACTTCCAATTGAATCTAAAAATAAAAACGGCATCTGCGATATTTCAAATTGTTAAAACGTAATCCTTTTATTTTTAATTTATAATTAAAATATTTCATCGCGATGAATCCACAACATCAAAGAAAGAAATTCGCAGATGCGTGTTTCACCCGGTACGTTATGGCATTAACAATAATCAGTTTGTAGACCGGGCTAAGCTTCTTTTCTCCGACCGTGAACCTAACACAATTACACCCTAAAAACCAGCTAGACTGGGCCATCACTCACACTCACAACGAAAACAGAGCCAACTGTATAATCAATGAAATAAGTGACAGAAATATCGGACCTAAGCGGGGCCGTGAGTTTGATCGTATGTGTAATAGTATGGGAGATTACACTGAAAGAATGCTGTAAATACACTTCTCAACAATTGAAGTGGATATTATGAAAATGTGTACTTTATTTTTTGTTCATAAGGTCACATAGAAAAATGGTGTGATATAAATAAAGATTTATTTTTACTTCGTATTTTCATACAGATGAACCGAAACAAAGAAATTCTTTAGGAAAAAAATAGAAAATAAACAAAAATTGTAAAATTAACAACCTAAAATTTCTATTCCTGCTCAATTTCTAATATCCCGAAAAAATAAATTAATAGTGTGTGGGTCCACCTCTGTATCGCCTTAGCGCTCTAACTCTATTTGGAAGACCTTATTAAATTATTGATGAACTGCTGCGGTATATGTTCCCAAATCGCGCGTAATGTATTGGCCAATTAATCTAAGGTTTGGGGCGGTTGAAGGAAGCCTGTTTTGTTGCCTAGACATTTCGGCCCAAACATGTTCAATGCAATTCATATCAGGTGAACACGGTGGCCATTCCATTCTTGTAATGCCACGAGCTTTTATACACTCGTTGACAATTCTCGCACGGTGAGGGCGAGCATTATCATCAATCAGAACAAATTGTTCGCCTATTGCACCAAAAAATGGAACAACTATTGGTACTATGACTCTGTCTCGATATTGTGTAGCAGTCATTGTATCATTAATTAAGACGACTAAGTCCGTGCGACCGTCAAAACATATGCCTCCCCACACGCAAACGGATCCACCTCCAAAAAGAGTGGTTGGGACTCTCAGATTTTCATTGTAACGCTGTCCTCTTTCCCTCCACACCAATATTCGGCCATCATTCGTATACAAACGAAATCTGGACTCGTCAGTAAAGAGACAATTCCTCTAATTTTCGAAATTCCACTGATAGTGTTCCATCGCCCAGCGATATCTGCATGCGCGCTGCTCCCTAGTTAGTCGTGGATGGGTAGCGCGCCGTCTAGCCCTTGAATTGGATGCATGTAACCGTCTTCTGACAGTTTGACTGGAAATCGCTCGTCCAGTAGCATGCCTGAAGATACTGTTAATTCTGGAAGCCGTGAATGTTGGGTTTCTTCTTGCCGTCAGAACTACAAAACGGTCTTGCCGACGATATCGTTCTCTTCCTCCTCCATGCCTGTATACACTTTGCGGCACATTTAGCCTCATAGCAACCTCTTGTTGAGTTATGCCTTGTTAGATCCAACGAACTAATTGCTCGAGCTTCAGTAGTTCTAAACGTCTTTGCGGCATAATGTTTTTGTGATAAATAGATTTCTTGACTTATTGACAACTGGTAAAGCCAATACAAGCACTTTTATACGAATGACATCATCATGTTTGGAACAACATTTCTCTCTTTGTACGAGATAAGGGCCGATAAGAATAGGGAGAAAAAAACCACATGCAAAAAATATTGGCAATAAAGATAGCATATAGATAGAGTATAGTACAGGCAATTATTTTAAAAATAGTTTTATATGTTAATATTAGGAATTTTAAAATTATCCACTTCAATTGTTGAGTAGTGTATATTCAAATAACACCTACATCCTTTAAAAATGGAAATTCTAGACGTTTCTAAAAGAAAACGTATATTGAGAGTATGGCAATGCATAATAATAATTTTATATATTGTTATATATTGTTTTCACTCAATTTTCAAAAAATGTGAAAACATTGAATTATCCACGTCCGTCTGTCTGTCCGTCCGTTCGTCCGTGAACATAACAACTCCGTCATTAAACCAGGTAGAATGACAACTGTTGTGATGATAGCTTATCATCCAAAAATAGTACTCTTCTTATTCTTCTTCTTCGTCTACCCATTCACGTCCACATCTGGACATAAGCCTCTTTAGGTCTTCCTTTCCATTGTTTTTTGTTGTACGCTACTTGTAGCCAATTTTTCCCGGCAGTTCGTTTCAGATCATCTGTCCATCTCATAGGAGGTCTGCCTCTGAATCTATTGTGCTGGTACCACAACAGCACAACACAGACACACAACACAAAAGTATGGTACTAAAGGCGAGCAATTTAACCTCCAGTTTTAGAAATGAAACCAGAAGCACTGTTTGAAAGTCGCCGGAATAGTACAAGCGGTATATTACACGACGCGCCTTAGCAAGACGAGAATAAATATATATGTACTTCTGGTTTTATGACTCTCTGTTCGTCGTCCGTCCACAAATATAACTCCACCGTTATTAAGACAGATATAAAGACAAATAAGGTGTCGAATGAAAGCTTACAACCCAAGGATGGCATACTAAAGATGAGAAATTTAACCTCAGACTTCCGGTTTTAGAGTTGCAACCGGAAGTACCTTTAGAAAGTCACCGAAATTCGCGATATACTATTCGATGTGCCTTAGCAAGATGAGAACAAATAATGTATACTTTTGGATTTTATATCATTTCCGGTATGAAGTGCCATATTATAGCCGCAAAAATAGTACATGTGACATATCAATCCAAGCGTATTAAAAAGTCGAGCTTGAATCTTTAGTTCCAGTTCTGAAGTATTTTGCGTTTAAACAAGTATGACCGAAAGTTTAGTAAACATGACTCAAAATTAGTCAAATCGTATATTAATCGACGTAAAGTTACACAAAGATTTCAAATATAGACGTACGGTTCTACTTTCGGTCACTTTGGGTGAAAACCTAGGAGTTACGAACTCCAATTGCTTGTATTAAGTTGTTTTTCGATTTTAATTGGCACATTTTTGTATAATAATATATAAATTATATTTAGGTGTGTATGATTGTGTAATATAAATATATCCATTAATTTGATTTATAGAAAAAGACTATTACTTTTTTGTCGATATTAAATAAAGCTTTAAAAACTTACCACCACTTACAGAACATCCATATCGTTAAAATGTAAAATGTTTACGTACCTGAAAAAAAAAGAATATTATAAAAATATGAAATGAATAATTTATTTTGTATAATGACTTGAATCCCCAGAAGGTTTAATATTGTCGATCTAGAATCACTATTAAAAAATATTTATCCGGTAATACGGATGTACTGACAATTTTAAAATATTGTTTGCACCCAATTTTGAAAAAATGTGAAAACGTTAATTATCCACGTCCGTCTGTCAGTCCGTAAATACAACTCTTCATCATCACTGTATATCTTACATCTGTTCATCTGTACATCTTTGTAGTCACTTGGTTGTCCCAAAAAGTATTTGGTGTCAGCGATCTAATACCTCGCACTGATACAAGATTTGGTTTACTGTTTCAGGTTCTCTACTATCGAGTCTATAGCTCAAGTCTTCATGAAACAGTCCCATTGCATGCACGTGTTTCTTGACTGGTTCATGTCTAGAGAGGAAGCCTGTTATGACTCTGCTGATTCCTACTTGCTTTCCACAGTACTTCAGCCCTATTAGCACATGTCAGTTCAATATTATATTTTGCGCTGTCTTTGAAGGGGTTTAAATTTCCCAGTAAGAGTTACGTTGCCGTCGGATCCAGGTTTTTTCCGGTTGAGGACGAAGCTTGTTGGCACCTAAATGACAAGATCCAGACCGAATAATTTCGTAGCTGATCCCCTTCTCACACGTGCATCAGCTCTTTCATTGCAGTATATTTGTCAGTAACCTGAAGCCCACACCAGTATGTTTCACCACACTGTTTCGCCAATTTGTCGAATTTCTTTTAGGCATTCCGACACTAGTTTAGAGTCCACACTTAGACTGTTAGAGTGTACTGTATATCTCCTATTTTGTTTAACTATAAATATGCAGATTATAATTTATGATCGGAACTATACTATCGAACACACAATAAGGTAATAAATTTAAAGGAAACATACGAAATAAAATTCTATACGCCAGAAGCAAAGAGCACAGAACAAGGTATGGTTTGTTCAACAGTAAATGGTTTGAGTTCAATTAGTGCGGTCGTAAATATTATTAAATTTATCTGACCTGGCCCATTGTTAAGACCCACCCGGAGCGATAAGCCACCGAGGTAGACAGAGTTGGTCTTTTGCAATTAACACTGACTAGACGGTACTCCCATAATAAAGCCTAAAATAAATTTTACCTGAAACCGGGCCTTTTATACTATTATCGGTTAATCCGGGCTGTTTATAGTGGTAACTAATTGAACTTAACCATTTACTGTTTAACATAGCATATAATCATTGTCCAAGGTATTTTATCATTATATTTAATTTTATTGAACACATTTGAATTTTATTTATTTCCTTCTAGTCTTGTTATCATTGAACACTAGACAAAGATAAAGGTATTTCTGAACTGAAATAAGAACACTGAGACATAATAAAAATCTAGTCAGTAATTTGGCGTCCGTAATTCAATTTATTCAGAATTTATCAAGTAGTACAATATTTTTTATTTGTTTTAATTCTATTAAATTGTCAGTATATTTCTTTTCAATTTGAGCCTCATATAAAATAAATCTGTTTTTATATTTTAGTTTAATTTGATATTAAAAGTATTATACGATATCAAAAAAGGATTTAAGTTACGGGAGCTCTTACCATAAAGTTGCTCTAATAAATAATTTGCATTAAACAAGCATTAGCGCCCATACTATAGATATTCATGAACTTTGATCTAGACAGTCAGCCAGACAACGACACTAACCTGCCCAACTTGAATTCGTCTAGTTTACTATCTCAACTTAGCTTTCACTACCATTTTGTTGTACGTTTTAGGTTAGGTCTATGTGGGAAGTGAATCTTTTGTAGTATGTCTGTCGTCTTTGTATAACTTTTGCTTTTATGGTCCTTTTAAATAGATTTTACATATAATTTAACTTCCATAATGGACGTGCTGAGAACAACAACGAGCTTGTGGGAATTGCTACTATGATATGTATTTCTATTTTTAATTAGAATGAAATGTTGATTACTAATATTTCAAAGAGCAACAAAGATGTTCATTTTTATTATGATGGAGATTTGAAGCTTTTAAAATTTTCTATATTAATGATAAAAAAACAAAAATACACACAAGGATTGGAAAACAAGTTGGAGTGATAAAAATTTGATATAAAAAAATTCATCTATATTTCAGTTATAGAATATTGTCCCAAGCTTTCCTACTTCAATTCAAATATTGTCTGTTATGCGATTTTGTCTGTTATGCGATTTTAGAGTTCTTACTTTCTTACTTCGACCACTTGGCTTGAAAACAAGCAGCTTGCTCGCACCGTGCACGCAACTTGAAAACATGCAAGTGTGCGTCGAGCCTAACTTTTAGCCTCCACGCTTTAATACCATTCAAAAGTGTGTATGCAGCACTTTACAAAATTATTGGTATATCGAACGTTGTTTCGTTTAGGAGGCTACGCAGTTTTTAACGTTTGTTCTGGCTATTTAAATCCTAGCTCTTATTAATTCGTATTAAGATGCTCATCAATCCAGTTGCCCAGGTAATTTTAGCTTAGAATAATTATACTGAATTCACAATCAAGATGCAGTAGAAATAAACAAACCAGGACACTTCAATGTTACGAGGACACCCTCGAGTCATGATTTACAATGTATAAACTTTGTAAATCATGATTTGAGATTTATACAATGTATATACATTGAAAATCATAATTTGGGAGTGCTCTTCGTAACATTGAAATGTCTTGGTTTGTTTATTTCTACTGCATCTTGATTGTAAATTTAAATTTAGTACAGTTCTGTAGGTATACATTTACGAGTAATGGTTGATTTGGCCAATCAAATTGGAAAATCGGTCCATTTACCACCCATTGTTTTGTTTTTGGTTTTAATTTTTAATCCCAAGAAATCTTTTTCAGTTTCAGTTGATGTTTTAAGTTAAAGTTGCAAACCCTACGTGGTACGCTCTTCTTTTTCTTTTTTTTTATTCAGTTAATAATTTTCCTTACATCAGAACGGTTTAAAATATGCTTCTGGTATTATCTGCTACCAGTGTATCTTTGATGCTTTTTCCAAGGATATCCATTTCTGTTATGTTCTCTCTGTTTCTGTGTAACGCCACGTTTGTGCAGACAGTTTTGAAAATTCAACATCGCTGTTTATGTCCTTATATTTTAGATTTTACGTTTAGTATAAACTAAACATTTTTGTTATGTTTTTTTATTTAGTTGTTCCTCTCTTTCTGCCATATTTCCCTCGTTGTACACATAATAACCCAGATAGCTACTAAATTTCAGCAAAGTGGAAGTTGATCACTCCCTTTTGCCTGCAGTTTGCATCTGAACGGAGAAGCTGCAACTAGCATCTGTTCTGACAGTTTCTGATTTTCTTTTTATAGCATTGTTTTGATAACTATGTTTTGTTTTTGATTATTAAGTTTAGTATAGTGGTTCTTTCGAATGATACCAAAAACAACCCCCACGGAGAGGGGTGGGGGGTAATTTCGACTATATTTCGCGAAATGAACATCAGATCAAAAAACTGAAGAATGCGTGTTCAATATTGTACCACCCATGGAGGTGGGGTGGGACGTCACTTTAAAATCATAAATAGGAGCCACCATTCTTTATTACAGATTTGGATTTCTTATGTAAAAATAAGTAACTTTTATTCGAGACATTTTTCGAATTACGTACAGATGGCACTATATTCGAAAAAAAAACGATTGTCGGAAATGGAAAATTGAATTAAAAAATTTAAAGCTCCCACTAAAATGGAAAACTTCTTAACTTTTTTTGGTTTTAGAACCTAATCTTCACAACCCAATAGGTCCCCATAACGCTCGAGTGACTGCAAATTTAGTACTACCCTCCTCTACTAGGACCTCCCATACTATAGACTGTACATTTTGCAAGTACAAATACTACATATACAAATACTATTTTCTTGTGGCATTTTAATATTATTTACTATTTTCATCGAGTTAAGGTGAATTCAAAATTAACCACAATTTGAATTCAAAATAAGCCTACTTTAAACTGAAATCATGGGAAATTCACAAGAAAAATAGTATAAAAACGAAAATTTACAATGCACACAGATAGAGAGTCATTTAAAAAATATAAAAAGATTTCTTTCTTATTTTTAAAAACTCAGACTAAAGTTCTAACAACGGAAGTTTACTTAAGCCATTTGGCTCTATGGAACGTTTGATTTAGGTACTTACTCATAACTTCTGGGCACCATATGTATGAATTTAGAAAAAAGGATGTATAATACCTATTTATTTATTATACCTACTTCAGTCCGACATTCTGTATTACGCATTTAACGACATGTAAATAAAAACTGAAAATAATATCTCGACAAGAAGATTTATACTCGAACACATAAGAAACGACGATATTACACAACAAATTTAATGGGAATAGAGAGAACAATCATAGATGACATTGAAAGACAACAGCTAGAAAGGTACGGACAAGTAAGACGAATGGAGGAAAGAAGAATCCAAAAAAAGTGTTGGATCCCCACAGAAAAACGAAAACGAGAAAGACCAGCAACCACATGGATAAAGGGGATCTCCAAGGCTATGTCGGAAAAAATCTAAGAGAAGAAGACTACCACAATAACAATGAGTGACGATTAGGAACAGAAAAGCGTAGAACGCTATAAAATCAGTTTAACATGCACTAACTTGAAGTGGACTAAAAGGGTTACAAAGAAGCTTTACTGTTTATAAATCAAATTCGCAGAGAGCATTGGACAATTTTCTGCGTGTATGATAAATACTTTGGGGGTCAGAGAACTCTAAAAAATAAAACCCCGTTCAGACAATATATATACTTATATATAAATGCGAATTGCAGTTGTCGGCAATTAATAACTTTGGAACATTATACATTGCCGAGAAAAATTCCAAGAGATAAAAATCTAAATTTACGAATGTAAAAAATATATATATATATATCGAGAAGAATGGCCGTTTGGCTTTTTAAATTTTATATGCGATTTTTAAATGAGCAGTTTAATGGAAGCATTAATTTTCGGTTTTGTTTTATTGTAAAAAAATTACACAAGAGCGGTCACAGATATAAAATGGCCATAATAATTTAGAATATAGTTCAGTCCTCATAAAGAGAATATATAAATTGATAAAATGATCCTGGGAAAAAGACGCTATAAAAAAATCAATGATTGTAGCATTTTTAACAGGGTTGAAAACCCTATCAAATATAACTTAAAAACAACATTTATAATACATATACTGGTTTAACATTCCAAGAACTTTGCCTGTGGGTTGTGAGCTCGAGAACTGGGTGGATCGAATAGTTCAGAAACTGTGTTCATACTCACAGTAGGTTCTAAGTCCGGATAAAAGAGAATGGTTGATGGACCAGGTCACCAGGTCTGCAACCTACCGATTTTACAACAAAACAAGGCTCAAAGAACCGATACCAAGCCTGAGAGTCCAACAGATCTCCAGACGCATGGAGAAATAGCGTAACGATACCTATGTCCACAAAAGTAGACGATAAAGATCTTAACAACTATAAATAGGGGGAAAATGTACTGAACTCCGCACTGAAGCTTGCTATAAGATCTTAACAGAATCAATAAATTACAACCAATACAATCCGAGGGTACATAACCATCAGAATTACAACCTAAAACATGGCTTTTGTCTACAAGATCGAGCAGAAGTAAGTCAACTGTCAAGGTGACTGACACAAAACGCCATTTGAAGCGTTCGGACGAATAACGGTCTATGTTACAAGTTGACATTTTCGAGAAAAGGTGAGTTTGAACATGTTGCTTATTTCTTGAAAGTTCGTGACTAAAAATGTAACATAGACCGTTATTCCACAAATAAAAGTAAAAATTGTTTTTGAAATAATTTTATTAACACAAATTATTACATTTATATGTATTAATATAACATGTGATATAAAATTAAATTTGTTTACTCGATTTGCGACATACGTTTACCTTCAACAAATAACATAAAATTAATAAATCTATATAGAGACGAATGGAAAATAGTATTATTTTAATAATCATTTCGAAGTAAAACGAAAAAAAAACAGTAAAGTTTAATTTTTAATTTTATGAAAATAAAACTTTCGCTTGTATGATTTTTTTCTTATTTATACCCGTCTTAGCAGGAACTAAGATTTTTGTCTTCCTTGTTGTGTATGCCAGACCCGAATCTCTGCGATTTTTTCTAGAGACATCCTTCCAAATTTCTAGTTTTATCTGCCTGGTATTTCTTTTTGATTTATTTAGTCTACGAATATCAGTAGGTGAAAACCGAACATTCTTGGTTTGTTCTATCTCGTTTTCGTTCATAATGTAATAAAAGTACATAGACTACAACCACACTACAACCAAAACAATACTAGAATGTAAACAAAAGGTAACCATTCGCACGGTACCACAAAACAGACCGATTTGGTTCGGTACAGTCGAAGCACGCTTGACGTTGATGTCGCATAGACCGTTGTTCCAACTTAAAAATTTATTTTCACACTCTCCATATTGGTATACTCGCCCCATCTGTTGGTATATTAACAAACTATAATATTTAGTGGAATCTACACATTTCATAGACCGTTATTCATACCAAAACTCTATTTTTGATAATTTGTAACATAGACCGTTATTCGTCCGAACGCTTCATTTGATAAACATCTACAGATAAGATAATTTCTTAATTATTTATAAAACTTTTCGAAAATGATTGCCCGAATGGGAATCGAAACGTCCAAAACAAACGTAAAATGTAATTTTCATTACAGTAATAAGTGTGGTTCAATCGCATATAAATACAAATTTAACTTATTATTATTTATCCGTTTAATAATTTTTGAATATATTACATTGTTCAAATATTGTACATTCATTTTTTTTGCTTTTTATTATAAATTATTTTCTTGTCTAAAATCACTATGGTATTATTTTTAAATATTATTATTATTATTATTTATTTACTTTATTGTCGTAATACCATTTTATATATTTATTTGACAACTATAAAAGTAACTACAGGATAAGCTTATAAAAAAGTGGTTAAGCCGTTTTGGTTATACATACAGTAATAACAGTAATAAAGCGTACATAGTAAAAAAAAATATGACTGCAAAACAAAATATTAGCGTGCTCAATAGTACAGGTTTAGAGAAACGTGACAAAATCTAAAACGAGGTAGATTTAAATAAAGCTTTTGTTATGAGACCGTCGCGTCGTTTCACCAGTAGTATTAAAAAATTCAGACCCTTTTTGCTTCGGTTTGTAAATTCAAATATTATGTATATAATTTGTGACTTTTATGACTTAATTATCCAAGTACTTCCCCTTATTTTGTATGTTAAAATAAATCCATTTTTTCTAAAATAATAGATAATTGATTGGATTATGGCAATGTCGGGGATTCATTTTTGGGTCACATCACGATTTTTTGACGGTATCTACAAAGGAGTTGTTTTTTAATAATAAAACATCTCTCGCAAGGGACACCTTAACGCTAATCAGAAAGATTAGTGAGCAGTTCTTCCTTATCCTTATGCTGTTATAAAGATAAGGTGTTCGTGACCGATCGTCATTAATTATCTAATTTTTAAGTGATAAGGACTTACAACTCAGCAAAATTGAAAAGAAATATGAAAAAAATTTAAAGGCACAATTTACAAAACAGTCATTAGACCAATAATGACATACGCAGCAGAAACACAACCTGACAGAGGGAGAGCAAAAACAATTCTAGAAAAAGCAAAGATAAAAATCCTTCGAAATATAGATGGTAAGACACTATGGGCAGGGCCGGTTTTAGGGTTTTGAGCGCCCCGGGCAAAATAAAATTTGGCGCCCCTTCATAAAAGAATATACTAAGTTACTGCAGATATAAAAAAATAACAAAAAAGGCAAAAAATCAAAATTTTACCATAAAAAACTATGTAAAACTATATTTGTTTAAAAAATAGTACAACAGTCATTATTTATAACTTATCCAACATAGGGCATAGCATAACGAGCACATTTGAAGTTCAAGCGACGAAGGAGCGAGGTAATAGATAAATGCACATTGTCAACAAGCAGAAAAAAATGTGTATAAACCTTCTACAAAACCAAAAAACATGTTGATTGTGCGCAAGATATAGCTGCATCCCCAATAACTAAATTGAGGGAGTGGCATCCACTTAGCATAAAAGAGCACGAGGATATTCTTTGCAAACGCGAGCTTGTACACATATCCTTGGCCTTACAAACATATGTAAATTCAAATAAAATCATTCATTAATTTTTTTTATTGTCTCATGAGTAGGTCTATGACTCGATACCTAGAACCAAGCTATGTTCTAGGTATCGAGTGACTAAGACAAACAATAGACTACATACTAAAATTAAACCCGGTACTGTGGGATAAGAACATCAGTATAAAAACAAAGAGAAGAATATATAACACCATGACAAGAAGTATTCTGACTACTTACTTACTCAAGCCGTCCTCTTGTACCTTACGGTGTCGAGGTAAGTGGAGAAATGAGACGTCTCCATGCCTTTCGGTCGGTAGCTAGTCTTTCTGCTTCTCTCCACCCAATATTTCTTTTTCCGCAAGCCTTTCCAATATTTGCATTCCACGTTCTTGCTGGCCTGCCTCTTCGTCGTTTGTTGTCAGATGCCGCTTTCCATACCCTCTTTACAGTTCTACCTTCACTCATTCTCGCCATATGTCCGAACCACGATAACTGTTTCGTTTCAAGTCTGTCTAAGGTCCTTCCAACACCGCACCTTTCACGTATGTCTTCATTTCTTATACGATCACGCCTGGTCACCCCGGATACCGCACGTAAATATCGCATTTCGCATGCTTGAATTTTACTAGGGATGTTGTCGTTCACTGTCCACGTTTCACTACCGTAGAGTAGCACCGGCTCGTATACGGTTTGAAATACTTTCATTTTTGTTTTCAGGCTTACTTCTTTCTTCCTAATAAAACTTTTATTTAGTGCATTGTATAATTTTGTTGCACTCATTACCCTGCTGTTTATTTCTGGTTCTATATTTCCTTGCCCATTCATTGTTGATCCTAGATACTTGAGGTCCTCAACTTGTGTAATGGTCTCATTATTTAACTTAACATTTATATTTTGTGCTTTCGATATTACTAAAGCTTCTGTTTTTTCAATATTTATTTTCATCCCAAATTTCTTAAAGGCTTCATTCCAAACATTAACATTCACTTGCAAGTCTTTTTCTGATTTTGCCACAATTACCAGGTCATCGGCATATATCAACTCTGACACGTAAACTTGTTGAAGTTTATACACCCCAACCCTAGTTCTTTTTACCTTACCCCTGCATTCTTTTGCAATTTCGTCCATTAGAGTGATGAATAACAAAGGACTCAGAACACCACCTTGTCTTACACCTGTCCTTATGTAGAATTCTAGAGATGAGCAATTGTTCGTTCTTACATTATTACGTGTACATTTATATATACTCTTTATTGCTTGGATTAACTTCGGTTTCACATTTCTATGGTTTAATATTTCCCAGATCTTGTTACGTGGCGCCCGATCAAATGCTTTTTCCAAGTCCACCAAACAGAGAAACAACTTACTGTTATGCTCTAGGGCTTTTTCTAAATAATTCTAAATAATTAGGTATAAATAAATAATTAGGTATAAATAAATAATTAGTATTCTGACTAATATGTGTGAAAATTGAATAAAAAATACGAAAACCAAATGCAAAATAAGAGCAACAGAGTTGGAATAGCTAAGGAGAAACTATAGAAGAGATAGAATAAATAGCATAGAGATTAAGAGAAGAATGGTAACGAATTCAAGAGGTAATAGACTACATAGAACAAAAGAGATTAACCTGGTACGGACATGGCAGAAGAGCAGACCAAAATCGTTGGTTAAACAGAATAACAAATTGGAGTACGACAGGAAGAAGGAAGAGAGGACGACCCCGAAGAGCGGGTTTTTTAAGAGAAACTTAGTACGCCTCTGAGATATTTCAAATAAACAATCATTTTGGAAATATGTATTCGTTAAATTGGTGATACAAAAATCTATTCTCCTTTTCTTTTCATACGTCGCGTCGGTCGTGCCGTTTTTATGCAAAAAGTGAAACATATTAACGCTTACAAAGTATTCGAAATAAATTTCTATATTATATTCATATGAAAAAGAACTTGTCATTTCTAATTCATACATACCCAGTTTGTTTTTTTATTTCAAATTACACACCCACAGACACACGACAATGTTGATAATGCAAAGTTTGCAGAACAGGAAGACAAAACTATTTAACCATTGAGGCTATGATGACAAGCGCCAGTATAGTAATATCAGTGACTATTTATAAATTTGTTGATACTTCGTAAATCTGATCTTCGTGTATTTTACGTATATATGTACATATAACATTGTTATTACCATAAAAGTGATAGGTACCTGACAAAATGACCTTTAAAAGCCATAACAATTTTTAGGTTGCATTATTGTTATTAGACAATTTATGTGAGCTAGAAATAGTTTTCTTAATGTTACAATTATTCAATAATAATTGTCTTAGGAGTGATCTTTAGCCCAAAGATAATCTATAGTCTAAAAAAATAATGAAAGTAAAATCGGCGTCTCCCAAAATTTGGCGCCCCGGGCCGTCGCGCGTCGCACAGTGGTTCCAAATGCTGAAAACGTGGTCATGAGGCGAAAAAAGGAGTCCCTATTTAGGGTTTTTCATGTTTACAGTTGTTTTCTCATACTATCGTAGAGTCCTAATACGCAGGTATGAGTATCAGACTGGATGTAGTCTGGTTCACAACTCAGCAACAAGTGGGCCATGTCCGGGGTTTTTTTGGCCGGCATGCAGTGAAAAAGAAAAAAGCTCGTATATTGAATTGAAAACGCTGTAAAATGTTTTGTAGTTTATCAATTTTATCGCTGTAAAGCAGATTCTTCTTCTTTAAGTATGTAGTAATGTAAGATGTAACTTAAATCAATATTTATTAACAATAAATGCCTTAAATTTGTTAATGCATAAATAGTGAAAATATACATGAAATAATTAAAAATTTGTAAAGATTTTATGTAAAGATGTAATAAAGACCAAAAGTACAAAATTCTGCATAATTCTGCGACTAATGTTTATTAATCTTAAAACATATAGTAAGGAGATACAGAATCACTTTGGTTTAGCTGCCTATAACTGCCTATGCAGTGCTGGCAGTTGCTTGAATACAAAAGTGGGAAATGACGCATATTACATGATTCTGGCGGATTGTTGAGTATGTATGGGCAGTTGTACATAAGTAATAGGTTCTGAATATTGTACTTCATAAAAATGTATTGGTAATCAGCAGCTTAAAAGTCCCTTATAGTATAACATTTTAAACAAAAATGCGGCTAAAATAAAATTTTCGGATTTCTTTCGTCCATACTGGATCCGCCATTTTGTTAAAAAAAAAGTAATGTTAGATTTGTAATCAGCTACCTTAACCTACCAAATTTGACAAAAAATTTCCTTTTTGATTAATATTTTCAATTTATATCCGCCATTTTGTTTTTCAGAAAATATAATGCCATATTCGTAATCAGTGATGCCAAAAACCCTTATGAACGAAAGTAATTCCAAAATGTATAATCAATATACGCTTTTAAAGGTTCATGACCACGTTTTCGGCATTTGGAACCACTGTGCGTCGCCCGGCTCGCCCGCCCCTTTAACCGGCGCTGACTATGGGACAGAGCAGAAGGGGAAGAGGAACTACTGGACAAAAACAAAAATCGAGGATATCACTACAAAAATTGCCAAATTCAAATGGAGTTTCGCAGGCCACACTGCTAGACAAAAAGACCAACGTTGAAGTGCCACAATACAAAATGGAGACCTTACGATGATAGACGACCAACACGAAGACCAGACTAGGAACCAGAGAGGTGTTATTTGCTTTTAATGTCATAGCTCAAAGATGGGAATGATGACGATGTCATAGCTGGGAAGACCACGCAAACGATGGAACGACAACTTACTAGAGGCACATTGAAAAAACAGACAGAGTCTATACAAAAAGAAGAAGAAGAAGACGTTCGAAGATGCATGGATATGAACGTGGATGTGCATGTTTGTTACTTTGATTTTGAAAAAGCCTTTGACAAAATAAGACATGAAAAATTAGTCCAAATTCTAAAGACTTACGAATAATAACAAACCTTTACTGGAATCAAAACAGCACAAACTGTAATAGATAGCGAACCTAGTCCAGAAATTGAAATCATGAGAGGTGTTAGGCAGGGATGTATTATGTCTCCATTACTATTTTTAATGTACATGGTGAAGTCATTTTTGAGGAAGCATTACTGTCTCAAAGTGAAGGAATAATAATTAACGGAAGATCTATTAACAACATAAGATATGCAGATGACACCGTGATTATGACAAGCTCTGCTGAACAACTCCAATTACCACTAAACAAAACAAACAGTTTCTGTGAAGGATAAGGACTAGAAAACAAACATACAGACAAGCATACATTTGGGAAATGTACCGATAGAAAGGGTTGTTAAATACAAATACTTAATAGGAACCTGGATTTCAGACAATAATGATCAAACAACAGAAATAAGTGTCAGGATGTTAATAGCAAGAAATGCGTTTGTAAAAATGAAAACAATTCTTTGCAACAAAGACCTTACACTAGAAACTGAGGTCATGGTTGAAGAATTAAAGGGACTGGTTTAAATGCAGTTCTATAGAACTCTTCAGCGCAGCGTTAGATAGAGTACAGATAGTGATGATGATATCCAACCTCCGATTGGGAGACGGCACTTAAAAAAGAAGAAGCTAGTTCACTTAAAAAAGTTAAGGTACGATTCCGAACAAGACCGCAAACCGCAAACTGCAAACCGCAGACCGCAGCGACAGACCTACTGGTTCATATGGTTTCTTATGAGGTTGATGTCGAGTAGAGCGGCACTGTCGCCACCGCACGCAGAACGTCGCCACCGCAGACCGCAGGACTGCACCAGAACCAGTAGTGTCGCCGACCGCAGATCGACGACACGTATTTTTGCTGTTTCCAAATTGACTTAAATTGAAAAGAATTGAATTTCTTTTGAAAATGAGTATTTTAAATGAATAAGAAGGGCAATTAATTAATTGTTTAGCAAAATATTAAGTTATTTACGAGGCAAGCTTCCTTCAAATTGTTTACTTTTAAATAGGGACCTAGTTGATTTCCTTTTTTTATAATGCAAAAGTAAAAGATAGTCGTCATCTTCTTCTTCCATCAAAAGATATAACATTAATTCATCGTTGTTCATTGCGTCTGACATCCTACTTACACGACTTTTAATATTATACTATTATAAATTCCCATCGTGCAATGCTGTTGTCGATATTATGTAGATAAAGTGCAGTTCTGCTCGGAATTGGTCTGACCGCAGACGACACTGTCGCTGCAGTCTGCGGTTTGCGGTCTGCAGTCTGCAGCCTCTTTCGGAATCGTACCTTAAAGGTAGTTCAGCTTTTTGGAAAGCGTTTTTACGACGAGCTAACGGAGAGAGTGAATTGATTACATTGGACTAGTTTACGACCTGCTTGTGAAAAAATCGGAGTAGCTTGTAAACTCGTCTGTGTATTACTTCACTCTTAATAAGATGAGGGCTGCTTCTTTGATTTTCCTGCTTTTGCTCTTTGTTTCTTTGATGTTTTCTTTCCATTGTACTCGTACAGTGCTTATTGTCGCTGGCATATTTGCATATCCGCATATCTGTCGAACTCTCTGTATTTGATATATTATTGCTCTTTACTGTAATAGTGGTCTTGAGGTTTTTCCCACATAAAAATTGTTGCATTTACAAGGTATTTTATAAATACGGCTATTTGATCTTTCCTGTTTGTTGTTTGGTTTGATCCTATTTGATCTCTCCTGTTTGTGGTTTGGTTTGGTTTTGGACAGAATAGAAATCAGTATATTGGTTGTTTTGAATGTTGTGATTTTGTATTTATTTCCTATCCTTTTAATTTTTCTAATAAGCATTTTACATAATATGTTATTGGTGTTATCTTCATATCACTTCTTGTGAGCATTTCTGGATTGTTTTTTGTGTTTTTTTGTTGTTTTTTTTTCTTCAATCTTGTGAAATTCCTTTTTTATAAATGGCAATGGGCAATCATTTTTTGTTAAGAGATTTGTTGGCAGGTCTTTGTCTTCCTGAAATGCGTTATCGTTAGATTATGTATTGTGAA
Organism: Diabrotica virgifera virgifera; assembly: GCF_917563875.1. NCBI lineage: Eukaryota > Metazoa > Arthropoda > Insecta > Coleoptera > Chrysomelidae > Diabrotica > Diabrotica virgifera. The sequence continues at coordinate 114,024,564 of NC_065449.1, forward strand.
CTCTGCTATATAAATATTTGTTGGTGTGGGTTGGTTTTCTGTGAACTTTGGTAACATATTCTGTATCCTCTTTATGATTTTAGTATCCCGAAACGGCAGTGAGTTTTTGTTTTTTTCCATGGTGAATTTGATTTAATCTTCTTTAGAGTTAATGTCCATAAAACAATGCTTCACTGTATTTGTTTGGTTCACGAAGCCAAAGATTAGTCTATAGATTTAACATTTAAGAGCAAAAGAATTCAATATGACAATTTTATCTCAGAAAACTAAAACAAGAGTAATCAGTAAAGAACCAATCAGATGTAAAATAGAAATTGGTGGTATCAGTTTTGAACAAGTTAAGGAAGCAAAAACCTTGAAATTACATTTTCAACCTGTTTTACCCATTTTCAACCATTTTACCTGGACAAAGAAGTGAGAAATCAAGTACAAAAAGCAAATAGACTGGCAGGATGCCTTAATAACAATATATGGCGAAACCGACATATTAACACTGAGATGAAGCCAAGAATTTATAAAGCCAGTGTAAGACCAATAATGACATATGCATCAGAAACAAGACCCGATACAGCCACAACACAAAGACTACTGGAAAGAGAGAGAAAGAAGAGAGATCGAAAGAGGAGTGAAGACATTAGAAGACAATGTAACGTACAGTGTATAAACGAATGGAAACTAAATAGAAGAAAAGAATGGAACAACTACATAAGCAGAACGGGGGAGACACTTGTGGTCAAAATAGCAAGAGATAAATCACCAATCGGTAGAAGTATCGGCCGCCCGCGCAAAAGATTGATTGACAACCTTCCATAGAGGTATCAATCCACCAATGAACAAGCAAAATTGCTTATAAAGAGGAAGAAGAAGGAGACGAAGCCAAATAGAGAACACATCATCTACATGTCTCCACCATACTGCGGGTTTTTGATCAGGTTTGTACAGAGTGGTTTGCTCAAATTCTACCCAATAATTGCACACATTAAAAACTTTGTCATTTTGCCATGTTTTTATAGATCATATATTTATTTTTAGTTACAAGGAAGATATCACCTGGAAAACTTTATTTTTTACTATATCAATGATGATTTTAAAGACCCGTTGTGGAATAAGTGATAACGTTCTGCTGAATACCAACCTAAAGTATCGGTTCAATGAGTTAGTATTACACTTGCACAACGTAAATAAAAAAAGTTCTTAAAATAAATGAATGTAATAAAGACTGTTTAGAACTGTCCACGTTAACTTGTACACAATAATTTAAGACAAACCAACAACTAATGCGTCACAGCGGTAAATACTGATATTACAGATAATCTTTTAAAATACAATAAGTTGTAAACACAACTAGTATTTCAAATAAATGTAGTTACTTTAATGAAAGTATACAATTATCGCTGGGAATGTACATGAAAACGAGTATAAAAATAAATAATAAAAAACATAAAAGTAATTACGAAAGAAAATAATGTTCATAATTATATATTATTTATATCCAGTTTGACATAATGAAGGCTGAAAGTTCTACTTCAGTGAAATTATTCTTTTCGAGACAAGAGAAGAGATTTTTTTAGTTAATATGTATACAGTGGTTAGCAGCAACAATGTTATGGTAAGGTGGGTTTTTGGTCGATTAATTTTAATGGTGAAAGCTGAAAAAGGTGTAGGGGATTAATCCAGTACCGATACACCGTGAAGGTACATGAAAAATTACTGTAAAAATAAGTAATAAAATTGAATATTGAAGTATATTAGAGTGTAGTAAAGGTTGTAGGACGAGAAATGTAGAAATGTTTTGGGTCAGGTCGAGGGGTGTCGAGGGTATGGATTTACGGATTACGATGAATTAAGGAGGTGGGGGTATGGTTAGAAATCAATATTTCGAGCACATTTTTATGATTTTTTTTAAACTATGGTAGAGTTATTTTATTTTTAAATTAAATAATGATATCTAGTACAATTCAGAGAATATTAAAAAAATGTCAATATATTGAAAAATATATGCCAACAGTGGCAAATCTTTACAGATCCCTCCAAAAAACGGATTTTGCGGTGGACATCAGTGTCATTGGATCGCGTGAAACAAAAAATTCAACAAGATTTTATTAGATTATTAGTTTCTGGAGGTTACGCTGTCGAGATTTTTTAGGTTGAGCGTTTTTTGAGTTTTTGGTATCACTCAGTAGCCAAAATATCGAAATTTCTTGTAAAAAAAACACTGAAAATCAACATAATTATTATTGTTAAACAAAAAGTTGTCGGAATTCAACTTTATTATTTTTGTTAAGTGTTAGAATACACACGTGGGGTCTTTCTTCATGGGTGAGCCAATTCTTAGAATGCATTAGGCCGATACACTCTTACCTAAAATTGCATAAAGTATCATGTTACAGGGGATGTGAATGCCAGAACTGTAGGTTAGTCCTGCGTTCGATATTTAGTCTGTGAGAATATCTCGTAGTAGAAACACATGTCTTAATTGCTTTGTATATTGTAATATTACGGTTTTTCGGTTAAAATAAATAGTTTGTTTACGTTTATTTGTACCTTTTATTATCTGCTATTTCTAATAAAAGTAAGCATAAAACAAAAAAATATCTCACGACAACGTTATCTCACGAAATCTTTGCAAATAGTTTTTGGTCAAGTAGTTTTTGAGTTACAATGTCCACCGTCTTTGAAATATGTAGTTTTGAGAAAAACGCGTTTAAAATTTTGACAACTTTATTTTTAATTTCTTTTTTGTGTGTCAAATCGTAAAGTGATGCACACCGGGATATGTTTTGAATCGCAGAGAAATTTACAAAAGAGAAGAGGAACATCTGTCGAACGTTTAGCTGGCGCTAACCTGTTGCAAAGCGAGTCGAAGGTTCATCATGCTGTATTTTCGGTAATTTTGATCCGATCGATCTGAAATTTTTAGAAAATATTATGGAAGTTATGTACTTAATTTCATTTAAAATAATAAAAAAATCAAAAATTTCAAAAATTTTCAAACCATACCCCCCTCTTAAGTAATCAAACAGGTACGTAGTACGTAGGTACTTCGAGTACTTCAGGTAGGTAATTTTTATTCTTTGATTGTTTATAATTGCAGTACATATATCTATCTTGGGAAAATATTATTAATTGTAAGTTGACTATTTTGTAGTCAGTGGTTGTGGTTGGAAGGAACGTTATATTATAAAACCTAAGTTCTAATTTTTGTTTTAGTGGATGCATAGGTTATCGGTAAAGTATCCCATCCATAATATCATCTATAAAAAGGCAATGATGACTGTTATAACATGATAAAACAAAATAAAGAAATATTGCAAGAGGTGTTATACAGACCACACATTATAAAGTAAGCTACTCATAACCATAACTGTTCCCGAACCGTTTAATAGTCTCGACATAGATACTGAGGGATTGCCCATAGATGAAGAAATCACCACCTTTCCTTTGCAGGTCCTTATAATGTATTACATAGGAGTAGAGAACGAAATTTTAAATGATCTAGACAGTGTTTGCTCATAAGTAGTTCTGATAATGACTTGATTCAAACCAAATTCTAGGACCAATTTGTTATCAAAGGAAAATTTGACTGAACATTGACCAATTGAACTATAAGACGTCTCTTGGTTTCGTTTTGCAACGAAATTATTATTTTCTATTTTTACTCCTAACTGAGTATGCGGGACCACGTTTTCGGTGGAATTTTGCCACGCTGGACAGGCAGGAAGTGATATGCAATTTATAAATTTCCCCTGATCTTCTGTTTCCAGCATTCCTTTGGTTTGTAAATTGTAGAAACCACGAAGGCGTTACCAGAAAATGGGTCAAATAAAATTTTTTTTTTTAATATTATTTTTAATTTTAATAAAACTTTCAATTGTTGTATGTAGTGATCCACATCATGTTATTTTGTTGCGATTCGGTCATAGCAGTCTGATTTTTTCCTTCAGAGACAGTCATATATACACTTTCTAATGAAAGCTAACGACCTTGAAACCGGTAAGTTTATAGCACTTTCTGAACGAACTGAAATATGAGACGAAAAACCTGAGCGTCGAAATTAAAATTGGAAGAAAAAGTCAAAAAACACCAAAAAATCTTTGTCCGTTGCAAGTTGTGTCTGACTCAGTAGAAACATGAACTCTAAGACTCTAACTAAGTCACCAGCGTTAGCGTAAAAAATGAAAACTCAGACACTTGAATTGTTGGATGCTAGGAGTAGGTGGAGTAGCAAGAATAAAATAAGGAATGAACATCTGTTAAATACAATTAGGATTCCAGATGTTACAGATCGAGTAGTCAAGATGAAATAGGATTGAAAAAGAAAATACTAAATAAAAGGCCACTATGCAGTATGATCTTAGATCTTAAACGTATTACTATAACTTGCAACAAACCACGCAAAAACGGAATCATTAGAAACTATCAGGAAAGACCTAATTTTGGCAAGGGGCCAGGGGCGGCCCGTAAGGGTAGGCAAGGTAGGCGCCGCCTAACCTCTTCAAATGTACAATAATAAATTATTTATTAATATAAATTACTTATTTCAAAACTGTAATTTATAAATTTTGATACAATACCTAAGTACCTAAAAATCTAAAATAATGCAAAGCTACTTTTTAATTCAGCTCTGCAGTTGTAATAATTATTGTACGCTCCCCGTAGCGTAGCATTACTACGACGGCTTTACCCTAGGGCAGGCTCTCTAAAAAGTAGCCGAACAGAATTCGCATTTGTCTCACTCTTTACGCTAAGCACAGCGGTTGTATTGTCGCTTGCCTGGCCGTGTATTTTCGGGCTATAGGTAGGCTAGATTTTTTTGAGCCTTTGACATTGCTTGTGCCGAGCTGCATCTCGGAACTGCCAATTGCATGTTTTAGGATCTTGACTACCAATTCTGAAAAAAACGAAAAGTTCGAATTTTGTCCTGAAATTTGGTATGTGGGGTTAGAATAATATTTCTAACAATTTTTCCAAATAACTTTTTGCGATATCTCTAACGCGAAACAAAATATTGAAAATTCGTCCTGTTTGTGAATTCGCAGTAGGCCGCGTTTAAAATTTAAATTTCAGTTGACTATCTTAAAAAGTGTAAACCATCAAAATGAATGACAAATTTCAAATCTGTATTTATTTTGATAGCCGAAATATAAGGGTGTTTTCATCTTAAATGCAACACACTGTATACAGGGTGTTTGGTAAAGAATGGGCCATAGCTTAACACTAGATTCCTGAGGTTAAAATATGTCGATATGAGCTAACTTACCTTAGTACGAAAGTTGATAATAACCGAAATACAGGGTGTCAAAGTTAAAACTTTTATTTTATTTATTCTTGAATATTTCCTAACAGACATGGGATAATAACACAAAATTTGGTAAGCGGGGATTTTTTGAGACGAGAAATCTAAATTCGCCACCAAAAACGATGTATTATCCAGAGAGCGCCACATACGCCTTTCAGCGCTCATTTAATATGTTCAATTTTTTTATTACCCACTCTACATACTTTCTAAATAAAAAATTTTATTCTGTTAATATTTTTACTTAAAAAAGGTATACTACATTCATCTCGCTAAACTCAACCGTTTTCGAGATAAACGCATTTTAAATCTGCGAGGCAACATAATTTTTGCATACCATTGTAGTTACAGTTACACCCGAAAAATAACTTAAAATCATAAAAATTTACAAAAATGTATCACAAATTTTTTCAAATGGAATTTGCGATGCAATGACATAAATATGAGAACTGGCACAATTATTATGGTTTCAAATTTATTTTTCGGGTCTAACTACAATGATATGCAAAAATTATGTTGAATCGCAGACTTAAGTTTATCTCGAAAACAGTTGAGCTTAGCGAGATGAATGTAGTATACCTTTTTAAAGTAAAAATATTAAGAGAATAAAAATGTTGATTCAAAAACTACGTGGAGTGGGAGATAAAAAAAATTAAACGTATTAAATGAGCGCTGAAAGACGTATGTAGCGCCCTCTGGGTAATAGATCATTTTTGGTGGTAAATTTAGATTTCTAATCCCAAAAAACCCCGCTTGCCTACCAAATTTTGTGTTGTTATCCCATGTCTGTCAGGAAATATTCAAGAATAAATAAAATAAAAGTTTAAGTTTGACACCCTGTATTTCGGTTATTATCAACTTTCGTACTAAGGTAAGTTAGCTTAAATCGACCAATTTTAAGCTCAGGAATATGTAAGGTTAAGCTATGGCCCATTCTTTACCAAACACCCTGTACCTATATAGGTATGTACATATTATTATACACTATATGTGTCGCCTACCCGGATACTGAGGTCACGAGCCGCCACTGCAAGGGACGTGGACGTATTAGAGGATGATATTTTTCATACTCTATCATATGATTTTGCAAATTATAAAATTTGTATTAAAAAATTCTAGAACAGGCAAAATATGCGAGAAAAATAATGGTAATTGAAACAATATTGGACGACTAAAGCAAAATATGATAACAAATACTGTTTAGAATATGGAACGTATTTTAAATTACAAAAGATATAACTGTAAGCTTAAAATTAGATTTCATAACACTTTCATAAATTTAAATAAACGTAACAATGTAAAAAACTAATTTGTAACGAACTAAGGTATTTACCTAGCTATTCTCTTGTACGTTTTGCAGTACATTTTATGAGATATAACATGGAGCAGAAATAATTTTATTATATACACAATTAAGATAATTCTCGCAGCATAAACCTACTTTTATATTTATTTATAATAAAATATAACTAGAATATTTTAAAACAACAATTAATAAACCAGATAACGTTATCTAAATTATCTTCCTACATACTGTTATGGTGACCATAGTTGAGTCCGTTGCCACTATAATTTAAATATAAATATGTAAAATATTTACATAAAGTGTAATCAGAGTTTACATTACGTTGTATATTTATTATTTAATTCGGTTAACGATTCCAACAAAATATATTTCTGCGGTTTTCATATTAAGAAATATTGCATTTGAGGATCATATTACATACTTGGTAACTACAGCTGTATTTTTTCCAATCCTCATCATTCTCTTTACCTTTATTCTTAGGCGAGGTCAGCTTCTTTAATAATTGCTTTTCTCCATAAGTTTCCATCTTATGTTATAAATATTAATCCCCTTTAAAGACATATCCTGTCTAAGCGTCTCTCCCTCAGGTCTTCTTTGGCCTCTACTGCTCCTTCCAGAAACACGCGGTTCAGCAATTCTTCATATTTGGTGGTTATAACGTCTCGATGTTCAACATAATTAAACTATCTTAACCCTATGCTCTCTCATTTTGACATTAATTGGAGCCACTCCTAGATTTCCACTAATGTACTTATTTTTAATTAACTATATCATTTTTGTCATTTTACTCATCCATCTAAGCATTCTCATTTCCGCCACATGCATTCGTTGTTCCTCTTTTACGTGTAATTTAGCATCAATAGTGTGGAAGTCACATGAACGTCCACACGAATTGTTTAACGAATCTTGGTTTCCATTCAGGGGGCCGTTCAAGTATTACGTAACGCAGGTTGGGGGTTGGGGGGGGGGTCAAAAATCTTCAAAAATTGCGTAAAATATTAAGCAGTTGATTAACCTCATTTTTAGAGAGAGTTCGTGAAATTTTAGAGTCCTTCCATATTTTGACGATCTTTATTACGGTGACCCTAGGTCACATCTACGTTTTATTTCTTCCTGTAGTGACCCTGTGTTTGTGATCAATAAAATTATCCCAGATATAAGTATGAGCTCACAACTTCAAACCGGTCAATCGCAGCTATGTGTGGATGGTTGTTATGTAGTCTATCCTAGTGGATCAAAGATCATCATAGTTGATGATCTTTGTCTTTGAGCTGTTTAACTGGAGACCAAACATTTGACTTTCGTTTTCAACTAGTCGTATTATATCAATTAATTCTTCTTGAATATTTGCAAGAAGGTCTATTTAATAGAATTATGAAAGTTGGACAAATGCCAGACGGATGGAGAAGCAGTATATTAGTACCTGTCTACAAAAACAAGGGAGACATACAACAATGTACAAACTTACAGGGCTATAAAACTACTTAGCCACACCATGAAAATATGGGAGAGAGTAATTGATAGACGGATACGTGAAGAAACCGAAATATCCGATAATCAATTTGGCTTTCTGCAGGGCAGATCAACAACAGTTGCAATTTTCATTATAAGGCAACTGATGGAAAATACAGTAATAAAGAGACCAACGCTCATATGGTATTCATTGATCTTGAGAAAGCATATGATAGAGTTCCTCGAGAGATTCTGTGGTGGGCACTCAATAAGAAAGGAGTCCCTGGCGAATATGTAAAGATTGTGAGAGATATGTATGAGGGAGTAACGACTAGTGTAAGGACAGGTGTGGAAGAGACTGATAAATTTCAGGTGAAAGTACGATTGCACCAAGGCTCGGTGCTTAGTCCTTATTTATGCTCATTAGTTTTGGACCAGATAACATCGAAACTACAGGGTAGCATTCCATGGTGCCTAATGTATGCTGATGATGTAGTGTTAATAGGAAGTAGTGAAACAGACTTAGAACAAAAACTGGAGCAGTGGAGACAAGCTCTGGAGGAAAAAGTTTAAAACTTAGTAGGACAAAAACAGAGTATTAGGAATGTTCTTTTAAAGATGGAGTTACTACAAATAAAATATCCTTGATGGTGAAATAATTATGAAAAGCAATAGTTTTAAGTAACTAGGATCGGTATTACAGAGTAATGGAGAAATAGATGGAGATGCATGCAGTAGAATTAGGGCTGGATGGATGAAGTGGAAAGAAGCGAGTGGTGTGTTGTGTGACAGAAAAATTCCAATGAAGCTGAAGGGAAAATTCTATAAAACAGCCATAAGACCGTCTATGATGTACGGAATACGGAACTGAATGTTGGGCAGTGAAAAAGAAAGAGGAACAACGAATGCATGTGGCGGAAATGAGAATGCTTAGATTGATGAGTGGAGTGACAAAGAAGGATAAAATTAGAAATGAGTATATTAGGGGAAGTCTAGGTGTGGCACCAATTGATGCCAAAATGAGAGAGCATAGGTTAAGATGGTTTGGTCATGTTCAACGTCGAGACGTTAATCACCCAATACGAAGCATAGCTGAAGTGCAGATTCCTGGAAGGAGTACGAGTGAAAGACCAAGGAAGACCTGAAGGAGACGATAAGGCAGGACATGTTGATAAAGGGGATTAACATTGATATGACCCAAGATAGAATTGTGTGGAGAAATGCAATTAGGGAAGCCGACCCCGCATAGGGATAAAACAAAGAGAATGATGATGATTTGCAAGAAGGGCTGTGTCATCTGCAAAACTTAGATTGTTTATTTTTCGGCCATTATCAAGGATAATAAGATCAAAAAAGAAAAAAAGAATGGGGCTTGGAATACATATTATATAGGTACTCTCGTCTTTCTCCTTGTTTGATACCGATTGCGAAATATGTTTACTCAAACAATCGTTGTTAATAATTTCTAGTAAAAGAAAGCTGTTAAGAATATAACCCCTGATTAAAACGGTACACAACATAAGTACTACCGGTATTGAATTTTAAAAGAGACACGAGTTCAGGGAAACAAATTTAGTCTTTAAGTCAATTGTGTAAATCATGGGGTGTTGATACTTCCTGTGAAGTTATAATATACGTACATTTGCTGACAAATTGGCAGTGGAGATTTTTTCAAAAGGGGAAAATTAAATTACAAATTATAGCTTTGGTGCAATTCTACGAATTGTTTTACATAAATGTAGTAACTTCCAGTTCGTTACCAAAATAATTGACTGTGGTCTGCAATGGACAGGATCGGAATCGGAATAACTAAGAGGAAAATAATATTCATATTAGTATTTACCATAACTAGAGTCATCTTAGCTGATTTATTGATAATATAGATTATGACAATTGCTAACGCTGCACATAAAACAACTGTCTATTGAAAACTACTACAGTTTCCATAGAAGCACTTAAACAATCCCTCTTGTGAACAATTTTTAGAGATAGTAGAAGGAGATATCAATTTACCTCCGTTAAAAGCTCTATGCATCAGAGTTTTCTACTTTTGACGGTGAATAATAATTTTCTTTCTTTTTCATTTTCTTGAGAATGTCTGCAGTTGATATTTCATCCACCCAGGATATAGAATAGATCTTACTTTGTGTATTATTATATCATATTAGGCACAATGAAGGCTACGCCAACGTACTGGCTACCAGCACGGAGCTACAAAGCCTCCTCACACGCTCGCCGACAACATGCCCTTGTCAGGGAGTACAGAAAAATTAACGCCCATCCTATGCTACTAGGAGAAGGATGCATCGCCTGATACCCGGAATATGCCATGTATTATGGAGGGTTTTGATCAACCAAGAAAAAGCTAGGCCCCACGGAATAGAATAAGAACAAACCGTGGCAGGAGTTCTCATTCGCTTTTCAGGTGGGGAAAAACAATCTCTCCAAATTACGATTGCTGTGCTGCAAGACAAACGGCTAAACATCTAGTGGAGGAATGCCCGATCAGATTCTGCAATTCCAATCCGTTCGATTTCTTAGTTGCAACCCAAAAAGCCAACTAAATATAATTGTCAACTAAATGTTTGTTTGTAAAAATGAATTATTGTTATATACTGTCATATCTGGTTATTACAAAAAAGCTTAACTGGGATGTAACCAGACGCTAAATAAAGAGATCGATCCGACTATATACTGCAGCAGAATAGAACTAGTAGCCCGATCAAAGAACAATATGACCTAAACAAAAATAAAGGAAGGATGAAAATTTGGGAATAGGTAAATGAAATTGTCTATTATTATATAATAAAAAGTTTACAATTCTACATCCCCTCCATTTTACAAAAAAGGGGGAAAGACCCCTTGTTGAAAAAATATACACTCAAAATAAGTCAGCAATTGGATAAAATTACTAACTCTAAGCAACTTTTGTTCTATAGAGTTTTTTCATTATACTTTTCGAGTTATTTGCGAGTGAATATGTACATCTCTCAAATATGCAGAGAGATAGAGGAACATGGCTGTCGAAATGAACCGAGGGACTTATTCCAGAAGATCAAACTCCTTAGCAGAGAATTTAAACCTCAAACGTGGTCTGTAATAGATAAGGAAGGTGATTTAAAGACCGATACTGATGAAATATTGGAAACATGGCGAAACTACTTTGGCGAGCTATATAAAAATAACGAGGTATCAGCAGAAAATCAGTGGTCTTCTGACTACCCTAGAGAACCTACTGTCTTACTCGCGAAATACCTCAGGAACAAGCGGGGTTTGTAAAGGGTAAAGGTACAAGGGAACAAATCCTGAACCTGAGACAACTCATTGAAAAGTCTAGAGAATTTCAAGTACCTATGATTATATGCTTCGTTGACTACCAAAAGGCATTTGATTGTGTAAGCTGGACAAATATGTGGTCAATTTTAATAGAAATGGGCGCACCAATGCACCTGGTGACACTTATTAAAAATCTGTACCAGTCTAATATAGCGACAGTACGACTAGATCAGAAGTTCTCAAACCAATTCAAGACCGAGAGAGGTGTTAGACAAGGATACGTGTTGTCACCTGACTTATTTAACATTTATGGTGAACATGTCATGAGGATGGTTTTAGAAGGATGGGCCGGTGGAGCAACAGTAGCTGGTAGGAAAATCTCCAATTTAAGATTTGCTGATGACACTACACTTATAGCAGCAAATGAGCAAGAAATGTTTCGATCTTCTGCGAAGAGTTGAGTACGAAAGCAATAAAGTTGGTCTGAAAATCAATAAAGCTAAGACAAAAATAATGGTGGTCGACAGAGTTGACATTATTCAACTGACTAACATATTACAGGAATACCAGATAGTAAACACCTTTGTCTATCTCGGGTCTAGTATAACTAACGATGGTAACTGTGAAACAGAAGTTCGGAGACGTATTGGTATGGCAAAAAATGCGATGAGTCGCCTAACTAAAGTTTGAAAAGACAGATCTATCTCTCAAAATATCAAGATGGGGCTGGTGAATGCCCTTGTATTCTCAATATTTCTATACGGAGCAGATACTTGGACTCTTCGCGCATGCGAGCGCCAAAAAATTGATGCCTTTGAGATGTGGTGCTGGAGAAGAATGCTGCGCATACCTTGGACAGCTCATAGGACAAACGTTTCCATTCTAAACCAACTCCATATTAAAAAAAGGCTGTCCACATTATGTCTGCAACGAATTCTGCAATTCTTTGGTCACGTGGTTCGCAGAGGTGACGACAGTTTGGAGAGATTAATTGTTTCTGGAAACGTTCCGGGGAGAAGATCAAGAGGACGATCACCAACTAGATGGTCTGACCAAATAAAGCATTCAGCTGGAAACTCATTCTGCGAAGCTCTTAGAGCAGCTGAAGATAGAGACCAATGGAGAAACATTGTTAGGAATATTGGAAGAAATCACGATCCTCAGTAATGGGGAAACGACAGGAGAGAGAGATGTTCATTTTTAACAAAAAATTTTTGGACGGTTTTTTGCAAATGAAGTATTTTATCGAAAAAAAAAATGCTCGGCAAAAATACAGCTTATAAAAAAGTGAAAAAAATGGTTTATGCATGAAGTCTGTAGACCCAGTAGAAGCAGAGTTGCAGCTAATGAAATGTAGGTTCTTATTCGTCAAATTCCAAATCTAATATTTCAACGTGAAATAACCAAAAAACTGAGAACTTTTCGGGGAAAACTCATTTAGACTTTTTTGTTTAAAACAAAGTTTATTCTTGTTTAAAAAAACTCCTAACGTTAACAGTAAGTGAGTTACGATCAACATATTGTTGGTCCCTTTTATTTTTCTTGTGAAAAGAATCGCGAAATCACCCCCTAATTAGCATCCCAAATAAAATTAATTGTTACCGCTTCACAAATACTTTGCTTATGTATTCTTCATATGATCTGTAAGTTTTATCGGTTCAAAGTGCTTAATTTTAAAAAGGCTGTAGTTAAAATTGCTTCAACGAGTCACTAATCACGAGTATATGCAAATTTTGAACAGTCATAGCATAACCAATTTTTGTCTAACAGGAAAACAAAAACTTGAAAATATTCAGAAAAGGAAAATGTATATTTTATTACTCTTTGAGATTTTTGGTATTACTAATAATTTTTAAGTTACCTATTTTGAAAAAAAAAATGGAATCGAAAAAATAAAAAAAAAATATTCTAAAATAACTTTTTTTTCAAAAATCAGCACTTTGAACCAATGAAACTTAAAGATCATATAAACAATATATATAAGTAAAGTAACTCGTGAAGCGATAACGATTAATTTTATTTTGAATGTTAATTAAGGGGTGATTTTCGCGATTATTTTTACTAAAAAATAAAAGGGACCAACAATATTTTGAGCATAAAGCAAGAATCATATTATCATGCCCGCACCGTTCCTGCACGTAGCGTTTCATTTCCGAAAAATATTGATTTTAATGGTTTTAAATATGAACAATTCATACTGTCCGGAGCGTATAGTATCAGACAACTCTTTGTAAAATCAGGTTTTTTGGAGACTAAGCTACGTGCCGGAACGGTGCGGGCATGATAATATGATTCTTGCTTAACTCACTTACTGTTAACGTTAGGAGTTTCTTTAAATAAAAATAAACCTTGTTCTAAACGCTTTAAAAAAGTTGTAATGAGTTTTCCCCGAAAAGTGCTCCATTTTTTGGTTATTTCACGTTGATATATTCGATTTGGAATTTGACGAATAAGAACCTACATTTCATTAACTACAACTCTGCTTCTCCTGGGTCTACAGACTTCATGCATACACATTTTTTTTTCAATTTTTTATAGGCTATATGTTTGCTATGAATTTATTTTCGATAAAATACTTACTTTTTGACGTACATATTTGCGAAAAACCGTCTAAAAACATGTTTTTTTTTTGTTAAGGATGAACATATTCACTCGAAAAGTATTGACTGAGAACAAAAGTTGCTTAGAATGTCATTTTATCCAATTCCGGACTTATTTTAAATGTATAGTTTTTCACCCACGAGAAGAGGTATCTCCCCCTTTTTGTAAAATTCAGGGGATGTAGAATTGTAAAACTCAGGGGATGTAGAATTGTAAACTTTTTCTTATATAATAATAGACAATTTCAACTACCTTTTCCCAAATTTTCATCCTTCCTTTATTTTTTTTTAGGTTTTCGTAAAGTTTTGTGTTCTTTGATGGGGCTATAGCCTTTATGCTAGCCAGTTTTACCTCTTTGTATCATATCTTCAGATAAACCTCTTTTGAGACTATAAAAGACTTTTGTGTCATGGATAGGCTCTATTTTTCTTTTAGTTTGCATGGCAGTTACTTAGTGATATATATTTTGGAATATTTATTTCAAGATCGTCCTAACTAAAATATCTATGAATTCATAAATACATGATAAATACATGCAGGACATGGGCCTTTCTAGTATAAATTATTTTATACTAGAAAGCAATTTAATTCTATTTAAATCAATGAAAAGCATATAATACTATTTAAATGAATTACGATTATATCATCTGTAAAAAGGTGGTAGGTGGTAAAGATACAACCAAGAAAATTGCTCTGATGGCCAAACGATCCAGTAAAATGCAAATAAGTGCAGAATGCTTAAGTTAGAAAAAGATATTTAATATGGCTCAAACGATGGAAATTTACACGAAGAGGCATAGTAAGACTGAACTGTTCTAAATTAAGACCAATATGTTTTTTTCGCTCAGGAAATGGTAGCATATTTCTTTCAATGATTTTGTAATGATCGGAAGATACATTTGTTCTGCAAAACATTAAGATCTCAAGCATGTATTTTGAATGTGGTTAAGATTGTTGCGATACTGTATGTTACTTTTTGCTATTTCTACAGGATATTTTTCCTGCTTATTACCTTTATATCCTCTATTATTTTATTTTATCTTGTTAGCTTATTTGAAACGATTTGCTATTTGAAAACAATCATTGCATTTAGGCGGTCAACTCAAATTTAATTTTAGACTTAATGTTCTATAGTAGCTATAGGGTAAAGAAAGGTATATTGGTGATACAAGTAATTTGGTGATACTTTTTCAGATTACCACACAGTTCACTATGCAAGCACATTCATGCCACAGCGTTAGTAAGTTGTTACGAGTGTAAGCAGGACAAACATATATTACGATTTCGCAATGCGCGCACCCTCTTCTAGTAAACATACTGTTTTGTTGACCCTTGTGTTGTGCGACAGTCGACAACGGAGCCATTTCTTATTGAATGTGAGAGACGGTAACAAATTTATTGGAATAATTGCAGTTTTCTTTATAAAACTTTATAAAACCATTTAATAAACTACTTATCAATAAAAAAGCTGCATTGAATTCGTGATTCCAGGGTAAGTTAAATTCCTTAAATTGCGGTTGTTTCACCAAAGTTTCTAACCACTATCACCAATATACATTACCGTGTCACCAACTTACCTATCATTGTTATTATTTTTTTGTTAAATTAACTCTTCTAAACATTTACTTCAAATAATAAGTAACATAATAGAGCAAAACTTATTTCTTGCTTAGTTGTCAAATTCCTATATTATTAGTATTTTTCATTTTTATCACCAACATACCTTTCCTTACCCTAGTCTGTGTTGTATAGTAGCTATAGTATAGTGTTTCATTACTTTCTCTCTCTCCAATCTTGCGCGTCTGCTGTCACCTTATTTGACCATCTTTTCCCTGGCTTTCCTTTTGGTCGTGCACCCTGCATTTTACTATCTAGGGCTATTTTCAGCAATCTTTCGGTCTCCGTTCTCACTACATGACCAGCCCATCAAATTCTGAGATCGGTGTCTCTTTGAACGTTAGTAGGGTCCATGGTTGTACCTGGATCTTCGTACTCCGTTTTCGTAAGATATCCAAATATCTTCCTAGGACTGCTCTTCTAAAGACTTCCAGGTTTCTTTTTGCGTGTTTCTGTTATCACACATGTCTCGCATCCGTAACATACTATTGGTCTGATATCTGATAATAGTTTTGTAGGCCCTGATTTTAGATTCCAGTGCGTGTGTTAGAGCGAAACACATGGGCTAGTGAAAAATAAGCTTTGTTTCCATGGACTATTCTTTGAGTTTCTAGTCCCTCTGTTCCATCCGTATTTAATGCAACTCCAAAACTTGCGAAACTTTCTACAGTTTCAATGTAGTCCTCTAATTCAACTGTGTATCCGTTTCCCTAGCTCTTGTCTGTATTAGGTTTCCTAGTGTTTGCCAGTGTTTTCCATTCCGATATAAAATATACCAGCTCCAAATTATTCATAATTTCTCATGCTGCTTTGAAAACTTTCGACTGCCCTTCTCGGATGCCGGCCACACAATGATCTTTCTTTTCCAAACTGTCTCAACATTCAAACTTCTCTTTCCCCCTTCCAAATTGCCAAGCCAATCAGAAACATTTATCTTTCCACATTCCTCCTTTTCATTCGAAAAACCCAGGTATTATTTTAAACAATACTTCTACTCAAACTAATCACTTTTCGGAAATTATACAAATATTCTTGTGCTTAAACAAACAGACTTAAAATTCCAAATCTCTCTACCTTTATTTTTATAAAAACTAATAATTACAGCTACCTGTGGATTTTACCTTTCACGTAACAAACAATCTTTTTAAATTATAATCCTAAATAAATTGTATTTTCACTTCACTTTATTTACAAATGTCTTTAAGTCTTCAGGGAAAAACTCATTAAGGGTAAACCCATTGCGTAAAAGCTACCTTCTACTAAAGAGTTACAAATCAATATACAGGGTGTATCAAATTTATGTGCCCGCGTTATATTAAAAAAATAAAATTTTTATTCTATCTTTGATTGATAAATTGATACACAATAATACATTCACCTAATTTCATTAAAAAGTATGTTTCAAATATAAATGTTTATTTTCAAATTTCAATTTTAAGTTGAATTGAGACACAACTTGCTTTTTATATATTCAATAGCATATATGATATATGTAAAAGAAAAAAAAGTGAAAAAAAAGAAGAAAAACAAAAAGTAATTAGTTACATTTTTATTTGGAGGAAATACGCGCTTTATTCAATTATACATACTTATATACAAGGCAAAAGCCAAACTGTGTTTTTATGTGGAGAAAAAATTTAAAAAACCTTCAATTTTAACCAGATGTAAAATTCCTATTGAAATGATGTATCGAATATGAACACTGATTTCTCATTAAAAAAAATTATTTTCAGTTCATATGAACGTTTAACCTATAAAGTTTGTACACATACTTAGTAAACATTCTGCATATACAGGGTGGCTGTATAGTGTGACAAAGCTCGATATCTCGGAAACTGTTCATAATAGAGAATAACTGAAAATAGAAAAATTAAAGAAAATCATTTTCCGAAGAATCCCGTACCACTCAAAAAAATTTCATTATTTTTAGCTTTTAAGTTCCAAAGTAATGGGTGCCAGTCTATACATACAGGGTGTTAGTAAATAAGTATGAAAAATTTTAAGGGCTAATTCTACATGAAAAATTAATGCCAGTTTGCTCTATAAACATATGTCCGCAAATGCTTAGTTTCGGAGATACGGGGTGTTGAAATTTTTATTTCAAACTGCCAATTTATTTATTTCTCTAAGACCAGTTGAGCTATGAAAATGAAATTTGGTAAGTTTTAGGAGGTAGTTATTACGAATTTTATGACATACAATTAAGAATTTTGTATTCATCATTGGCGCGCCTACGGGCAATAGTCTGAATTATTTTAAAGAAAAAAATAATACGCCACTGAGATATTTCGAATTAGAAATTATTTTTAAATTCCACGTCTAATTTACCATAAAAAACCTTTCTTGCCTTTTTTTCATATGATGCACCGTTTTTATGCAGAAAAATAAAACATCTTGGCGCATATTTTTCATTTCTTAATACATCATCAAGAACTATCCAATATAATAATACTAAACTAGAACAATAACAGAAAATATTACTAATACCATTTCAACTAGGTGCAAAGCTGCAAGAAATGTTTAAAATGATCTCCTTTACAGGTAACAGAAGAATTTTATATTCATCATTAGCGCGCGTACGGGTAATGGTCTGAATTTTTTAAAGAAAAAAATAGTACGCCACTGAGATATGTCAAACTAAAAATCATTTTTGAATTCCTCGTTCAATTGACAAAAAATCTTTCTTGCCTTTTATTCATATGCGGCGCCGTTTTTATGCAAAAAAATTAAACATCTTAACGTTTACAAAGTATTTGAACTAATATTATTATATGCATATTATACATATGCATATGGAAACTACCTCAAATACTTGGTAAGCGTTAAGATGTTTTATTTTTTTGTATAAAAACGGCGCTTCGTATGAAAAAAACGAAAGAAAGATTTTTTGTCGTAAATTGAACGAGGAATTCAAAAATGAGTTTTAGTTTGACATATCTCAGTGGCGTACTATTTTTTTCTTCAAAAAATTCAGACCATTACCCGTACGCGCGCCAATGATGAATATAAAATTCTTCTGTTATCTGTAAAGGAGATAATTTTAAACATTTCTTGCAGCTTTGCATCTAGTTGAAATCTTATTAGTAATATTTTCTGTTATTGTTCTAGTTTAGTATTATTAATCATAATAATTTATTATATTGGATAGTTCTTGATGATGTAATAAGAAATGAAAAATACGCGTAAAGATGTTTTATTTTTCTGCATAAAAACGGTGCATCATATGAAAAAAAGGCAAGAAAGGTTTTTTATCATAAATTAAACGTGGAATTTAAAAATAATTTTTAATTCGAAATATCTCGGTGGCGTACTATTTTTTTCTTTAAAAAAAATTCAGACCATTGCCCGTAGGCGCGCCAATGATGAATACAAAATTCTAAATTGTATGTCAAAAAATTCGTAATAACTACTTCCTAAAACTCACCAAATATCATTTTCATAGCTCAACTGGTCTTAGAGCAATAAATAAATTGGCAGATTAAAATAAAAATTTCAACACCCCGTATCTGCGAAACTAAGCATTTGCGGACATATGTTTATAGAGCAAACTGGTATTAATTTTTCATGTAGAATTAGCCCATAAAATTTTTCATACTTATTTACTAATACCCTGTATATACTATACATACTTATACTGTATACTTTGTACCTAATTTGTAATTTTAAACAATAATTGTCCCCTTACATGTTTACTTCATGGATATATTTTTTTCTACAAACTGGAACATGAAGTAAAAACCACTTCTATGTAAAAGGTATATTTACTAAAAATTTTTTTAGAATCCCAATGGATTCAATAAAATGAGTTCATCAGAACGTTTTCAAACCTATCGGTCCATCATCAGTGAATTTGAATACTTGCAAAATAGCCCCAGAACCAAACAATGGTTGTGATTATAAATAAATCTACATTATGTTGAAATAAATTTAAAATGGCTAAACGCCGATGTTCAGGGATTAAACCTCTGGGAACATGGTGAAACTCTACCCGAGGACCCAATCAACCATCTTCGGTCAACGATGACTACTAAGTGATATTTTTTTCTCTTCACAGCTATATTATTTGGAACATTAATACTAATTATTGTAATGATTGGTTGTTAAAAATTATTTAAAATTAACTATGAATTTACCACGTCCGCTCCTGTATATAATATTAAATAATGTTACAATTGTATCATATATATCGGCAATGGTAATTAATATTATTTCACATAGCATTTTAAATGTTTGAAACACATGTGTTCACAGCAGTTTGTTAATATATGTATATATAAATATAAATTAACTAACACATTATTTTCGGGTAGCCAACACGCATAGTCGATCAATAGTTTTAACATCTGGCAAACTGACGACTACATCTATAGTCATTAGGGAGACGCAGTTGAACGCTATTATTTCTAATAATGATATGACAGAAGTTGTATGGCTAGCATGCAAAAGACTGCATATGAAATATTGAAGGCCACACAGATTTGCGACAACTTTATAGTACGCTTGTCAGATTATAACAACTTGTAGAACATTCTCTTCCGTAAAGTACTATTTTACAGTCAATTAAGAATTTATGTCTTAAGGCCGGCCGTTGTATGAAAGAGAGGTCCCCAACTGGCGGTACAACAGAGAGAAAAGATTCTTTCCCGAGAGATGCTGCCTCTATCGGAGAAATAACGCAATAGATATCTAAGCGAG
Organism: Diabrotica virgifera virgifera; assembly: GCF_917563875.1. Classification (NCBI taxonomy): domain Eukaryota; kingdom Metazoa; phylum Arthropoda; class Insecta; order Coleoptera; family Chrysomelidae; genus Diabrotica; species Diabrotica virgifera. The sequence continues at coordinate 114,044,807 of NC_065449.1, forward strand.
GCCGCAAACGGCAGACTTTTTAGCGAGTCGATAGTTTAGTTAAGTACAGAGAGTATGCAGGTGCGGCTTCGCTAAGACGACTCGAAATCGTTTTATATATCAGGTGCGAACTTTTAATTTTCTAGGCGGTTTAAGGACGGGGTCTCGCTGAAAATTTTACTTGGATAAATACTGTGCTCGTATCTCGTGGTAAAATCTAAACCAAAAGTATTGGAGAAATCTATTTTAGTACATGTGGTGAGACCGCTCCCGTCTGGAAAAATTTCTGATTCGGTTTCTTTGTGGATTACTATTCAAAAAATGTCCCCTCTAAACAAATCTGAAGGGTGCCGGGCAGAATTTTTGGGCAGAAATTGTTTAAACAATTTTTATAAACAAATAGAAAATATCACGTTTTTTTGCCCCGAAACATATATTTTTAAGTTTATTGGGTCATTCTAAAAAAGGAAGGTATCTTGTAATTTTTTTCAAAAATTGATAGTTTTCGAGTTATAGGCGATTTAAAATCTGAAAAGTGCGAAAATGCTCATTTTCGAGGCCTAAAAACTCATATTTAAATTAGAACTTTTGAGGTTGCCAGATTCTTAAATTGAAGTTTAAACATTCAGATTCAAGATTCTGAAGAGTGATTGCGTCTAACCCTAATTTAAACCGTCGTGTTTTAATTGTTAAATATGCATGTCCATCCGATTTTTTTGTCGATGCGGCGCGCTCTATTTCAAAAATCTCCAATTTTCCTCCAAAAAATATTTTTTCTAGATTTTTTTGGGACATTTTAAATAAAATAAGTTTCTTGACATTTTTCTCAAAAGTTAACAGTTTTAAAAGCGATTTAAAATCCAAAAATGCGTCGTTTTGGCATTTTTCGGATTTTAAATCGCTTATAACTTTAAAACCATTAACTTTGGAGAAAAATGTCAAGAAACTTATTTTATTTAGAATACTTAGAATTATTTGGAAGAAACTAGAAGATTTTTTAAATAGTGCTCGCCGCACCGGCAAAAAAAATGCAAACAAGTAAAAAAAAAACGGTATAAATTAAGGTTAGACGCGATCACTCTTGAGAATCTTGAAGATTAATGTTTAGTCTTCAAATTAAATATCTGGTAACCTCAAGAATACTAATTTAAATATGAGTTTTTAGCCTCGAAAATCCGTATTTTCGCATTTTTCAGATTTTAAATCGCCTATAACTCGAAAACTATCAATTTTTAAGAAAAATTGCAAGATACCTTTCTTGTTTAGAATGACCTTGAAAACCTAAAAATATATGTTCCAGAACAAAAAAAAATGTAATCTTTTGTATTTGTTTAAAAAAATTGTTTAAACAAATTCTGCCCCAAAATTTTGCCCGGCACCCTTCAGATTTGTTTAAAGGGGACATTTTTGAATAGGAATCCACAAAGAAACTGAATCATAATTTTTTTCGGGCGGGAGCGGTTTCACCACATGAACTATTTCGCATATTGGTTCATCATAGTTTGTTACCTACTTTTCATGTCCAAATATTATAAAATTATACCAGGGAAGAACAATTATATCACTCAAATTTGTCTAAATGTCTAGTTTTATTAAAATGTTGTAATATATTAAAAATTGATTTATTTATGAATTGGGTAATATCTTGTGTAATAAAAGTTGTAAATTATCATTAATTTTACTATTTCTTTAAATTGTCCCAAAAGCGGCTTACATGAAAGCAAGCGGCACGTGCCAAGCGAACGCCTAATTGGCAGGAGGTGGTACCGGCGGCACTACAATCGATTCCTACTGTAAACAACTGGGAACAAGGATCGAGCAGTAAAATCAATGATAATCCTTTAAAGATTTTTGGCGGTGTTTTTTAAACAGCAGCCGTTTGCGGTAGGGCGGCGGCAATTAATATTTTAATTTGTCAACAATTAATCAACAATTATAATTTATTCATTCTCAATTACAGGACAATACCTACAAAAACTTTTACTTGAACTTGACTGACATTCCATTTTTATATTTTTCTTGACATTACATCTAAACTGACTATATTGTCAATACGTAAATCAGAATACCATCTACTTTTATTTTTGTATATTCTAACAAATTTTAATAGTTTTTTTCTAAAAACGTGTTAAAAATGCAATAATACAGTTTTAAATTAAATTTTAAAAAAACTTTTAAACCACCTTTTTCAAATTGCGCAAGTTTTATTATTAATATTAATGTTAATAAATGAAATATAAATATTTTGACGTTTCACAATTTGACAATTCACTTTTTTTGGCAATGCTAAAGTAGCATTTTTAACACGTTTGTAGAAAAATATATTTAAAAACACTAATATATTTAATATATTCTTTCCACACCTTTTCTGGACTGATACATACATAAATTAAAACATTTAGTAACGAACTCCATACTGTCTTTGTGCGCATGCGTGCAGATTAATAAAATTTCACCCTCAATGAAATCGCGCCTAAAGAAGTATAACTTCAAAAAATTATTTTCATTGGTATTTTTAATACGTTTGTATTAAAATTCATTTAATACTTCCCTGTATTGTTTAAAACTTAGGTACTTTGCAAAGAAAAAAAAATCCTCGGAAATTTGTGATGGGAATTTAATACCTGATCATAACATACCATAACATTAACTTAAAAGTGATGAGTCAATTCCCGATTACGACACTCTCCTCAACTCAAGTGTCAAGAGGAGTGTAAAAAATTACATAATTAAAAACTAATGGTTCCGCGGCTTTCTTTGACTGTGAATTTAAAAATTTAGCCCAACTCAGAGAATCACGTTTGTCATATCTATTTCAATGTCAGATGAAATGAACTTTTAATAAATATGATCTTCATTTCCTATTACCGATTCCCACTATTCTCTAAAATAAAATGTTTCATCCTAATGGCTGACCTGAGTAAAAATCACTTATTTATAAATTAAATTTGAATTATAGGCCTGGATCTCGCGTACAAAAAAGAAGTTGATTAATAGCAAGCTGAAAATTTGTAACTTAACTGTGTCTAGTCGGACAAACTTTGATGTACGGGAACACTGAAATAGGCGAAGCTTTAATTGTGGAACAGGTTAAAAATTTGGAACGTCAGGGCCCAGAGCACGCCAAATAGAATTCTATTTTGCTGACGTCACAAAATAGAATTTCATAATGGGAGAATTGACAGTTGCTAGGCAACGTGACGTCACTAAAATAGAATTCTATTTGGCGTGCTCCCTCACCTGATTACGAAAACATTCCATGTATTTTGTCGGACAGAACTTAAAATTGATTTGTTACCATTTCATTAAACACTGCAAAAATCAGAAAGCAAAAATCAGACTGGTATTATCACCAACTGAGCATTTTAATAAGTCTAACACGAAGAACATGTCAACATTTCTTCTTGCGAAGTAGCGTCGAATAATATATCACGTGTACTATTCCGGTGACTTTAAAACAGTACTTCTGGTCGCATTTCTAAAACCGGAAGTCCTAGGTCAAATTTAGCACATTTAGTACCATCCTTGGATTATAAGCTTCCATTCGACACCTCATTTATCATTCTACCTCGTATAATGACGGAGAAGTTATATTCGCAGTCGGACGGACAGACGGACAGCCAGCCTAGGTCAAATTTCTCACATTTAGTACCATCCTTGCATTATAAGCTTTCATTTGACACCTCATTTGTCATTCTACCTGGTACAATGACGGCGGAGTTACATTCGCGGTCGGACGGGACGGACAGACAGCCTAGATCAAAGTTATCACCTTTAGTACCATACTTGGATTACATGCTTTCATTTGACACTTCATTTGTCATTCTACTTGGTATAATGACAAAGGAGTTATATTCGCGGTCGGACGGACCGACCGACGTATAGACAGCCTAGGTCAAATATCTGACCTTTAGTACCATCCTTGGATTATAAGCTTTCATTTGACACCTCATTTGTCATTCTACCTGGTATAATGACGGAGGAGTTATATTGGCAATCAGACGGACAGACAGCCTAGGTCAAATTTCTCACATTTAGTACCATCCTTGCATTATAAGCTTTCATTTGACACCTCATTTGTCATTCTACCTGGTACAATGACGGCGGAGTTACATTCGCGGTCGGACGGGACGGACAGACAGCCTAGATCAAAGTTATCACCTTTAGTACCATACTTGGATTACATGCTTTCATTTGACACTTCATTTGTCATTCTACTTGGTATAATGACAAAGGAGTTATATTCGCGGTCGGACGGACCGACCGACGTATAGACAGCCTAGGTCAAATATCTGACCTTTAGTACCATCCTTGGATTATAAGCTTTCATTTGACACCTCATTTGTCATTCTACCTGGTATAATGACGTAGAAGTTATATTCGCGGTCGGACAGACCGACTGACAGACAGCCTAGATCAAAGTTATCACCTTTAGTACCATTCTTGGATTATAAGCTTTCATTTGACGCCTCATTTGTCAATGACAGATTAGTTACATTCGCGGTCGGATGGACAGACGGACAGACAGCCTAGGTCAAATTTGTCACCTTTAGTACCATCCTTGGATTATAAGCTTTCATTTGACACCTCATTTGTCATTCCACCTGGTATAATGACGGAGGAGTTATATTCACGGTCGGACAGACCGACGGACAACCTAGATCAAAGTTATCACCTTTAGTACCATCCTTGGATTATAAGCTTTCATTTGACGCCTCATTTTTCAATGACAGATGAGTTATATTTGCGGTCGGATGGACAGACGGACAGACAGCCTAGGTCAAATTTCTCACCTTTAGTACCATCCTTGGATTATAAGCTTTCATTTGACACCTCATTTGTCATTCTACCTGGTATAATGACGGAGGAGTTATATTCGCGGTCGGACAGACCGACGGACAGACAGCCTAGGTTAAATATCTCACCTTTAGTACCATCCTTGGATTATAAGCTTTCATTTGACAGCTCATTTGTCATTCTACCTGGTATAATGACGGAGGAGTTATATTCGCGGTCGGACAGACAGCCTAGGGCAAATATCTCACCATTAGTACCATCCTTGGATCATAAGCTTTCATTTGACACCTCATTTGTCATTATAGCTGGTATATTGACGGAGGAGTTGTGATTACATACAAACGGACGGACAGACGGACGTGGATAATTCAAAGTTTTCACATTTTTTCAAAATTGGGTGAAAACAATATATTATTCCAAGTACGCCCTGCTAATAATGAACCACCCGCATCCCTCAAAACGTTAGTACTCTGTACAGTACCGAAATTTCCAAAGGAAAGTTTCAAACGGGCCATTACGCTCCTGAATTTTGCATATGTATATAATATTTTTCGTAGCGCCATCTTATACATAATGGCTACATTAACAGAGCTTAGATTCTTACAGATTCCTATACTTTATTCGTATTATATGTCCAATATTTACGTTTCACATGCCAATTTCTATTAATTGCAGAAATTTATTTTAAAAGTACACCACGCAAAAAGTACTTTATTAATTCACATTTTTTTAACGTTATATCCTTCCATTACGTATATTGTAGTGCTAGACGGAATTTTATCATGAAATTCATTTAAATACTTGAGTAATTTAGATATAAACGCTCTTAAATTTATTGAGAAAAAAGCAAAACTTTCACATTTTTTTATAAACAATACACAACAGGTAGGATAGCAAAAATATGGCTGTAATTAGCGACATATATTGTTAGTAGGTTAAGCATTTTTCGGTATACATATATGCTCTAGGTTATGAGTGGTGTACTTTATAAAGGTGATGGGATCGCCTATACTTATAACATTACCAATGGCCGGCCTTAACACGAATGGTATGCAAAACTGCAAAATACGCTCTTCAATTAGATACACAGTACTTATGATCCTATCAATGAGTAATAAATCTTGAAAAATATATCAATACGAAGTAAGGAGATAAATAATTAAAAATGATAAAATTGGATATCCGTTAAACTTGAACATTTATGTAAATATATTTATAAATTATGCTCCTACCATTTATGCAAATTGTACAAGAAAAATAATTTTTCTGGTTATTGGTAGGTATATAAAACTCTGCAATTTTGTATGTATTGGTATTTCGGTCAAAAAGCCATTGATGTATCTTTGTACTCCATTAAAAAAACAGCTCGGTACGACCTTCCACTGATATTCTGTTCTTCTTCTTAGTTCAGGTAGGTCTCGTTAGTTTCTGGCACTCGGCCCGAAAACCACCCGTGTTGAGCTGGCCCCCCCCCCCACTTGCAAAAATCAAAAAACAAATAGCCCTGATTTATGAGCTCTCATATTCCGCAAACTAAAAATTTTGAGCTGGTTCCACTGAGCAGGAATTTGATACTTTAGTGGGGGGGGGGGGGCTGAGTCAGCCCCCCCACTACTTAAAAATAGGAATATTGAATCGGTTTTTGCGGCAGAATTACGAGCTATTTATGAGCTCTTGAAATTATATAGTTTAGATTTTTGAGCTCATCCCCTTCACCCCCAAACAACCCTTTAATTGATTTAACTTAAGAGAAAATGCTGAGAAAACTTAAAATATATCGTATTGCGGATATAATTCCTATAGCCTATATACTCTAAGAATAAACTATTAAATCACGTGAATTTCGATTATTGAGCACAACCCCTTCGCAAGAAAACCACCCTATCTTCCCGGCTTAAGAGAAAGTTGTATTTAAAATGCATTAAACTAATTATTTGGCGACTACATATCATTGAATAATTTATAAGCTGCCAAATTACGCGCATTTAGATCAGTAAATTGCAAATTATTTTGTATAGTGCAGTCACTGAAGGTAAAAATCAACGATTACCTTCAATTTCGGTGAACCTTCATCGATTTTCACGAAAATTGGTCAGTGGTTAGAGGATACGTCAAGAAACAAAGGTGACATGGTACCACCTTGCGCCTTTACCCTGAGGGTGGATACCGCCCCTTCTCGGGGGTGAAAACTATTTTATTAAAAATAACTGCACAAATCAATAAAAGAACAAATTAAAAGCACAATTTATTATATAAAGTTAATAAAATAAGTCAGTACTTTTATTAAATAATAAAAGATAATAAGTTATTAAAGATCAAAGATTTTAATTATTCGTGAAAAAAATGCATGTTATGAAGCTGTTTTTCGTAAATCACTGAAAAACTGTAAGTTTTTACAAAAAAGTTAATAGCATTTTAATTCGTATAGCTTATATTCTAAGAATAAACTCTTAAATCACGCGCCTTTCGATTATAGAGCTACAACCCCTTCGCAATAAAACCATCCCATATTCCCGGCTTAAGAGAGAGTTGTATGTAAATAATTTAAATTAATTATTTGGCGACTACATACCGTTTAATAATTTATGATCTTGCAAAATATACGCATCTCAATTATTGAATTGCCATTTTCTTTCTATAGTGCAGTCACTGAAGGTAAAAATCAACTATGACCTACGATTTCGGTAAATCTCCATTCATTTTCACGAATTAACAATAACAACTTGGGGTTTTAACCTGGGTCATATGTCATCCCTTCTCGGGGGTGAAAATTACTTTATTAAAAATAACCCCACAAATCTAGAGAGGGACAAATTGTAAGCAAAATTTATTGTATAATGTTATTAAAATAAATCAATACTTTTTGAGTTACTAAAGATCAAATATTTTAATTTTTGTGAAAGATCTTTAAAGCGATTTTTCATAAATAACTCAAAAACTGAAAAACCCTTTAATGTTAATTTAAAGTAAGTTATTGGTAATTAAATGTATATTTTTTCTGCGACTGTTCAAATCTAAGGATTCAAATTAAATAACGGGAAAGAGATGCATTTTATAACACTTAGGTACTAAATACTTGTCAAAGTACTTAGAAATACCTATCAAAAATGAACTCCAGAAAAAGTTGATAGCCTTAAAATCCGCTCACCAATTTTCGTGAAAATGAATGGAGATTTACCGAAATCGAAGGTCATAGTTGATTTTTACCTTCAATGACTGCACTATAGAAAGAAAATGGCAATTCAATAATTGAGATGCGTATATTTTGCGAGCTCATAAATTATTAAACGATATCTAGTCGCCAAATAATTAATTTAAATTATTTTAAGTACAACTCTCTCTTAAGCCGGGAATATGGGATGGTTTTTTTGCGAAGGGGTTGTAGCTCTATAATCGAAAGGCGCGTGATTTAAGAGTTTATTCTTAGAATATAAGCTATATCTACGAATTAAACTACTATTAACTTTTTTGTAAAAACTTACAGTTTTTCAGTGATTTACGAAAAACCGCTTCGTAACATGCATTTTTTTCACGAAAAATTAAAATCTCTGATCTTTAATAACTTAAAAAGTATTGACTTATTGTATTAACTTTATATAATAAATTTCGCTTTTAATCTGTTCTTTTATTGATTTGTGCAGTTATTTTTAATAAAATAATTTTCACCCCCGAGAAGGGGCGGTATCCACCCTCAAGGTAAAGGCGCAAGGTGGTACCATGTCACCCTTGTTTCTTGACGTATCCTCTAACCACTGACCAATTTTCGTGAAAATCGATGAAGGTTCACCGAAATTGAAGGTAATTGTTGATTTTTACCTTCAGTGACTGCACTATACAAAATAATTTGCAATTTACTGATCTAAATGCGCGTAATTTGGAAGCTTATAAATTATTCAATGATAGGTAGTCGCCAAATAATTAGTTTAATGCATTTTAAGTAAAACTTTCTCTTAAGCCGGGAAGATAGGGTGGTTTTCTTGCGAAGGGGTTGTAGCTCAATAATCGAAATGCACGTGATTTAATAGTTTATTCTTAGAGTATATAGGCTATAGGAATTATATCCGCAATACGATATATTTTAAGTTTTCTCAGCATTTTTCTCTTAAGTTAAATCAATTAAAGGGTTGTTTGGGGGTGAAGGGGATGAGCTCAAAATTCGAAACTATATAATTTCAAGAGCTCATAAATAGCTCGTAATTCTGCCTCAAAAACCGATTCAATATTCCTATTTTTAAGTAGTGGGGGGGGCTGACTCAGCCCCCCCCACTAAAGTATCAAATTCCTGCTCAGTGGAACGAGCTCAAAATTTTTAGTTTGCGGAATATGAGAGCTCATAAATAGCTCATAAATCAGGGCTATTTGTTTTTTGATTTTTGCAAGTGGGGGGGGGGGGCAGCTCAACACGGGTCCTTATCACTTATTATTATCACACCTTGTTTTTTTTTTTTATAAACACAGTAAGTACTGTAGCTTCAACCAAGGGTTTCTTTGTTGGTAGTTTTACGATATCTTATGGTTCAATCTTGAGTTGACCAGTGAATTTCTGCCTCATACCAGCAAGGATGTTAGGGTATATCGCAGTCTCTTCTTCAATTTCGCATTTTCTGCAACATAGTTGATTCACCTTACCTCGTTTGTATAGGAGTTTTAATTAAATGACAATGTCCAGTCACCATTTCTGTGACTATTTTAGTCTCCCGTTTATTGAGGTTCATAAACTCTTCCGGGAGTTTTTATCAATATTCTTGATTATTTTCTTAGTCTGGATTTGCCTTGACTGGATCTCCATTTCTTTGGATGGTTTGACCATTTCTGAACCTCGTTTTTGTGATATATTTGGTGATGCCACAGAATGGTTCTGGGACTTCAAAGATTTCTCGCCAGAAAAAAAAAAGGAATACAACACAACAAACATACAAACAACACATACAAACGGTAACACCTCTCGGAGGTGTTACCAGAGAAGATTCCCATTATTTTTAATCTGGTAGGATGTAGAGTAACATTTTTGGATGTTGTTTTATGTGCTATTAGATTGAAAACTTAGTTTTTTTGCTAGCAGTTGCCGCTAGGTCATCCCTGCCATTTCGTTCGTTGCAATCCGTGACTGCACGCCGGGGTTTGTCCTAGTTGAGTCAGAGAGAGCAGCATATGTGCCTCCTGATGAGAGACTAATAAGTTTCGAAACCGGTAGAGGTGCTTGCTGCACTCTCTGATTGAAGTGGAATAATGATGCGGCTGTAGTTTCGTGTTGCAACGAAATTAAAATATGTTATTCATTTTTAATTTCTCGCGAGCTTTGTTTTGTCAACCAATCTGCTCGTTTATTTCCATTCACTCCGTCATGACCAAGCACCGATGATGAAGACACTTTATTATTTTTTGCTAGGTTTTTATGGAGATCTTTGTAGTTTTTCTCCAGATTTAATTTGGAGAGTGGTGAGTACTTTACTACCAGTTCCTGATGAAGTACTTTTCTTACACTGTTGTATGAAGTTGAGTCGTAGACTCTCACAGACGGCATCTGCAAGAAAATTGAGGCTTTCAAAATATGGCTTTGTAGTCGAATAATGTAGCAAGAAGAAGAGCTTTAACCACAATCAAAACAGAAAAAATCTAATTCCTCGGTCATATAGTGAGGAACATCGAAAGATGTGGATTGCTGCAACTAATTTTATAGGGAAAAGTAGAAGCCAAAGGAGGACCAGAAAATCGAACAATTTCCTGGCTGAAAAATCTACGTACATAGTTCAAAACAACAACCACAAATCTTTTAAGAGCAAGATTGTGCAAAGTAGGTACATATTGCCATGATGGTCGTCAACATTCGAAACGTATAGGCACTAAAAGAAGAAGAAATTTACTTATTAATATTCATTTTCTTAGATGTTCTGAATAAGAGTTAAATAAATCCAAAAGCACGTTCAAATTTGTAGGACAAAACCATTGACTGCTACCAAATACATACTAATATTTGCTGCTACTGCACAACAAACTGGTAATATCTATTTCAATCATCAGTCACAAAAATATACAGACAATGAACAACACAAGAAATAATAGGCATAGAAATAAAGACAGTAATATAAGAACTGAATAGGTATTATGTTCTTCGATCAATGAGAAAACAAAACAATACAGAACAAAATAAAAAATTATTAAAAATAGTAACCAAAACGTAATGTTGACCACTGACTCACATTCAAAACCAAAATGTTATTTATATTTTTAAAGGTTAACAACCACTTAAACGACAAAAATATATTTATGGCTTGTAGGTATCTGGCCGAGCAAATGGCCCAAACTTGGTTTATTGTTATTCTGGGAAGAAGACTATTGACATAGGTTACGTGGGGTGTAGGTAGCTTGTAGCAGGTAGAAATAACTTTATGTTAAAAGTAGATATTTTATAATATTCGCTGGTTCAAAATAAAAATATAACCTGCTTTAAAATAAATACTGAAATACATCAACAGGAGTACTTAGCACGTTGTAAGGACATTTTGAGCGTGATTTATGTAAAACTGATGGATACACGTCTTTCCTTTAATTTTGCATGTTACTATTTCCTCAGCTTTGAGATTCTTTGCTTTCAATCTTCAACCATTTATTTTCAATCTATGTATTTAGGCACACAGTTATTTTTCGTTTTTTTTTTAATCTGTACAATTTATTTCTCTCTGTCATTTGCCAGCGACCGATCTAAAAGTCCTAAGTCCTATGTCATCGCAGCAAGTCAACACAAATTAACAGGACACTCAGATGTTTATGTATTTTTTCACACAAACTTTTTGTTATTGATGTGAAATAGTGTCTTAAATTAAACAACGTTGTTTAAGTTTACTTTGGTTTTTTTCTAGTGCTTACAAGTTTAGAATAAGTATTTTGCTTTCTTCTTTTCAAAAATTGCAATAAAAAATAATGACACTACGGGGCAAAGTCAAGGTAGTCGAAGAACCATTAGTCAAGTTGAAAATCTTTATTAGATTGAAAGCGTTATGCGATCGTACATTATCAGCACAAGTACTTGTTTAACAATTAAAATGAATATGGATTAAGATCCGGAGTACCTGTCAATAGAGCAGATCATCGGAAACATCGTTTACACTTCGCTCGCGAACATCTTAACTGGCGTGTTTAAGAATGGGATGCGGTGTTCTTCATAGATGAATCAATATTTAACAGATACTCACCAAACAGGCTGCCTAGGATTTGGAGAAGAGTTGGTGAACTTTATCATCAATGTTGTTTTAGTTCCAGAGTTCAATTTGGTGAAGATGTTATAATAGTGTGGGCAAACATTTCCCCCGAGGCTCATAGAACTTGTTACAATTCCAGGTGCAATTTAAATGCTGAAAGGTATATTGAAAATTATTTGGAAGACCAAGTAGTGAGTGGTGCCATTTTTCCCACTTGTTGAAGATAAAAAAAAGCTATCAATATAATGTAAATTGATAATTTGCCACCTCTACTAGCTTCATCTCTTTTTATATATCCACAACGTATTATGTTTTCCGTTATTTTGCCGGTTATTAGCTCACTCATCACTGTATACACTTATAGGGATGCTTAAGGTAAAAAAAAAAACAAAAAGATTTAAATAGGACACAGAGGAAGTTGAATGACACAGTTTTAATGCACTTAAAAGAGATGGCTTATATTAATATTGATATGCTGGACAGAAAATATTGAACAATAAAAGACATTATAAATGAAAAGAACTATATTATTAACTTGTAAACAAAACTAAAATACAAAATTTCTTCACTCCAGCGAGCTTTTCCCCATCTTATTCTTTATTATTCTTTTACGAAGTTGTAACCATTTTAAATATTTAGCTAGGTGTGTATTTATTATTTAACATTAAGCTTAGAAAGTAAGATAAGCATATTTACTAATTAGAAAACAGTAAACATCAGTTTATGGCAAGGAAATAGGTTATCATGTAAATCTTTCTTCTAAACCGCCGGTTAAATCTCAGTTGATTCTAACAGGCTTTGTAGGTAATTTTGATATTATTTCCATATTATATGTAATTGTGTATAAACTGTAAGTTTTTAAACATATGTAGTATTTTTTCTAGAGGTATACAAAATACTAACTCAAAAGTAAATGCAGCTCTACAAAATATTTTTTGATAAACTAGCACCGAATTTTTACAGTGGCAGCCATAACTCAGTGTGTATGATTACTGGCTTACCAAGCCACGGAGCCCGGGTTCGATTCCGGAGACACTGGAGTTCGACAGAAATGCATACTGTCACCAGCATTTGTAACATATTCGTCTGTGTCGTTCTAATAATCCTCGTAACCCACAAAAATTGGAGAATGCGTTTTTTGAAGATTTGTATAATGTAAAACCAAACTCGCATGTTCAAAAAACCTGTAAGCCATACTTCATTATTTATATTATTTGGGTTTATAATAGCGCGTATCCCCATTGCTGAGAGTATGAATAACAATAGTTTTTCTTGTCTTCTGAACAATCGTGATTATACTCTAAAAACATCTTTAGAGAAGCCTTGGACGAATCAGAAGATGTTATGCCAATGGCCAACTTATAAACATGGGAATTTTTCACTAATTAACAAATTGTTTGCCGTTTTGTCTTCTTCTTTTTTTTTCCTTATAGTAAAAAACATAGCAAACAGTTTTGCTTATACATGTTGTTTCATTAAGAATGTCCAATCTCTGAGTTGTAGATTCTAGACCTCAAAATATTAAGATTTAACCAAAATCACTTAAATAAAATATGGCTTCTTATTGAGTTACAGGGTGTTTTATTTAAAAATTGAAAAAATATTTTTGCTCAGTATTTTAAAACTATTTGACCTTTCCTTTTCATACTTGGTAGAAAGTGTAAGCACTGTACAACCTATGTAAATACGTTAACTACACGTTTCCAGCTATTACCAGAGGCATACGAATTTGGACTGCAAAGGGTTGAACCTTCCCAAATTCTACGTCACTGGCGAAATTGCCATTTTAGCGCAATTTTCAATTTTTAGATTCTTCAATAGTCTCTATGTAAATAATATATTCTTCACTTGTAACGATAAAGTCATTAGTTTTCGAGATATTTGAAGTTGAACATGTAACGGCACAGTTATTTTGATGTGCCGCTTAATTTTTAATTTCAAATATCTCGAAAATTAATCATTTTATCATTTAGACTGAAGAGTATATTATTCATTCTTAACGATAAAATCATTAGTTTTCGAGATATTTGAAATTTAAAATTAAGTGGCACAATACATTAATCTAAACAACTCTGGCAGTTACATGTGTAACTTCAAATATCTCGAAAACTAATGATTTTATCGTTACGAGTGAAGAGGATATTATTTAGGTACATAGAGACTTGGAGAATGTAAAAATTGTGCTAAAATGGCAATTTAACCAGTGACGTAGAATTTGGGAAGGGTCAACCATGGACTGTCCCCTGTCGTACGCTTCAGGTAATTGCCGGAAACGTGTATTTAACATAATTTCATAGCGTGTATAGTACTTATACTTTCTACCAAGTATGAAAAGGATACGTCGAATAGTTTTAAAATACTGTGCAAAAATATATTTTTTTAATTTTTAAATAAAACTCAAGTAACTCAATAAGGAGCCATATTTTATTTAAATGATTTTAGTTAAATCTTAATATTATGAGATCTAGAATCTACAACTCAGAGATTGGACATTCTTAATGAAACAACCTGTATAAGCAAAACTATGTTTTTTTACTATAAAGAAAAACAAAGAAGAAGAAAAAACGACATTAAAATTTTGTTAATTAGTGAAAAATTCCCAGGAACACGATTATCGAAACGGTATTTCAAAATGTTTAATGTTCGCGACGTTATTAAAGAAACAAATTATAAACAAATTAGAACAAATTTCAAATGCCAGTTTGGAGCGGAGTTAAATAATTGAAAATTGAATTTATCAATACACTTATCGAAAACACACATAAAAATAAAAGTAATGAGACCTCACACAGATTTATATTCTTTTGTCAATGACCGCGTTTTTGCAATTGAAAATATAGTTTACTAAACATTTACTAAACAAATTAAATATCTCATAAATTATTAAATATTTTTTAACAAATTGTTTTACTTAATACTGGTAACATAGCGCAACCTTCCCTATTAAATAAAACAATTTATAGTGCCTATTTAAAACGTAAATAATAATTTTTTGCAAATTTGATTTTTAAATTTTTTATATAATTATTTAAATAAATAGGGGGTCAAATTAAATTTAGTAAATTGGAAAAGACTGCAAGACTTGTACACACTTCTAAATAGGTCAAAACGGCAAGCAGGTGTATGTTTTCAAAAAACTTTTGATAGTGTGTAAAAAATATTTTATTATCAGCTAAGTACTTTCGACACATAATGTGTCATCATCAGAGCTTCCTAAAAGGACATATTTAAGATAAGATTTATCTTATAAAACCTTCATAGAAGAGCAATTGCTAAACGACACAATAAAAAACATGTATACTGGGCAAAAGCCACAGATATAGGGTATACTGGGGTGTATTCTGTAACACTTCCGTTAACTTTTAGAGGCCTCTAAAATTTTAGCGCCCGCTAAAAATATTTTGGTATTCTGTAAATCTTACATCCGTTAAAATCATAACCTAAACCGTTAAAACTCCCTCTAAATAAAATTATTTTAGAGGATGTCAAAATGTACCCGCTAAATTTTTAGCAGTCCGTTAAATGTGGTTTGATTATTTTTGTTGGGTTATGTTTGTATGAATAGTAGTTTGTTATTCTTGTATTATACTGGAGATCAATATTTAAAAATGGAAAATGGCTTTTTATAATGTATTTGGTGAAGAAGTACTTAATAAATAATAATGAAAGGTAAGTCTCATTTTTACTTTACAATTGACACACTACACCTATAAGTAACAAAATTCAAATGTTTGTTTCTTTTTGTAGAGCTGATTTCAGATTACAACATAAACACAAAGTAAATAATTGACCTGAAAGTAAATAACTACAATTTAGTAGGTACCTACCTAAGTACCTAGAAATGTTATTGAAAAAGTGTTGGAGGTCAAAGATGTTTGTCAAAGCAATTAAATCGTATTAATGCAGGTAAAATTATTTAAAGTTATTGTGGAACATTACAAAACGTACCAAATGATTACAAAGGTAAAGTTTCAGAAGGTTTATAACCAGATGCAGATTAATAAGATGACCTTAATGTTATTGAAAATAGACCATTTGACCAAAATTAGTGTCGAAGGGGAGAAGAAATGAGATATGCAATTTTTCAGCAATATTTTAATGTATAACTTTATAAATAAAAATGTTTAATTGGAAAATATGAGTTTTACTAAAAAATAATTAAATATAATAAATATTATTTTTCAGGAAACTGTCAATTTCTTCTTCTTCTTAAGGTTTTTGGCCTCTAACAGTCAGTTTTCGGTCAATTTCTAGGTTAAAAGTAGTTCAAAACGATCAACGTGCGACGTTGCCGTATTTGTTCCAAAACCTTTTAGAGGATTCCTCTAAAATAATATTATTTTAGCGGTCCTCTATAATATGTGTTTACAGAATGACAATCTAACCGAAAAGTTTTAGAGGACCGTTAAAAGTTAAATTTTAGAGGCCTCTTAAATTTAACGGAAATGTTACAGAATACACCCCAATAACCCTTTAAAGTGAATAAAATCACATCTAAATTCTCGCCATTGTTTGACTCAGCCATGTTCTGATGATGACACGTTATGTGTCGAAAGTACTTAGCTGATAATAAAATATTTTTTACACACTATCAAAAGTTTTTTGAAAACATACACCTGCTTGCCGTTTTGACCAAATTTAGTAAGTCTTAGGTGAAAGATTTATCCTTCAACTTGGCAACAAAAAATCCTAAATGCCTTAATTGAAATGTAAATTACCTCAGCAGTTAAAAAAGTAAATATTGTGTAAAAATGACCCCTTTTTAATTATTTAAACGATGGTTCCCTAATTTGATTTGCATACTTTTTTGAAAATATCGTTTGTGTTCACATAAACTTTGATGTACAATTTGTTCCATCCTGTACGCCCTGTACGGAATTACATTTTGATTTTTGAAGTGAAAACTTCTTTATGGACGTTGTGCGATTTTTGTTTTTGGATAGAGGAAAAAGCATTGAATTCGCGACCGTCATCGCTTATGCTATATATTATTTGTATTTATATATAAATTGTATAGAAGTATTTAAATTTAAAATAAATGTAAAACCTATTTTTCGATAGGGAAACAGGATTTATTTCGCGACCGTCATTTCTTCAGCGAAATAAATTTTGTACGTATATGTATTGAAGTAAAAACTTCTTTAGGGACGTTGTGCACTTTTTGGATGGGGAAAAAGTATTAAATTAGAGACCGTCATCGTTTCGACGAAATAAATTTTTAAAGTGAAAACTTATTTTGGGGACGTTGTGCACTTTTTAGATAGGGAAGAAGTATTGAATTAGCGACCGTCATCGCTTCGGCGAAATAAATTTTTGAAGTGAAAACTTCTTTAGGGACGTTGTGCACTTTTTGGATGGGGAAAAATTATTAAATTTGGATGGGGAGGAAGTAATAAATAAGCGACCGTCATCGCTTCGACGAAATAAACATTTGAAGTAAAAACTTCTTTAGGGACGTTGTGCCCTTTTTGGAAGGAAAAAAGTATTAAATTATCGACCGTCATCGCTATCAATGAAATAAATTCGTGAAGTGAAACTTCTTTAGGGACGTTGTGCACTTTTTCGATGGAAAATTGCATTAAATTAGCGACCGTCATCGCTTCGATGAAATCAATTTTTGAAGTGGAAACTTCTTGAGGGACGTTGTGAACTTTTTGTATGGAGGAAAAGTATTGAGTTAGGGCCGTAATCGCTTCGACGAAATAAATATTTGAAGTGAAACTTATTTAGGGACGTTGTGCACTTTTTCGATGTAAAAAAGTATTAAATTAGCGACCATCATCGCTTCGACGAAATAAATAGTTGAAGTGAAAACTTCTTGAGGGACGTTGTGCACTTTTTGGATGGGGAAAAAGTAGTAAATTAGCGACCGTTATCGCTTCGACGAAATAAATTTTTGAATTGAAAATTTCTTTAGGGACGTTATGCACTTCTTCGATGGAGGAAAAGTATTGAATTTGCGACCGTCATCACTTCGCTGAAATAAATTTTGTACATATATAAATTATGTGTATGTATACATAAATAGCATATGGCATACGCATCGCGTATATCGTATATGATATAGGTATAGCACTTCTTTTAGGATGGGGTAAAAGTACTGAGCTCATAATTTATATACTATAAGAAGTTTTCACTTCTGTCGGCACTCCCACGAGTGCCTTTAATTTTTTTTTTATTTTATTAGGCTACTGCATGGTCCAATCTTATATGTATCTCTAATAAACCAGATCTAATTTTTTATTAAGTAGACACTTTTGCATTCAATGAACCGACTGCTATAAACACAATCCACGTCCATGCTGCTAGAATTGACCCTCTAGAACACAAAAAGTGCTTTACAATGTGGTCTACACTATTAACCAAGTAATTGAAAGAGCGGTTCCAAATTCGGTCCCTACGGGTGGTACGACTGGGCGTCACATTAGGTTAGCTCTTTACAGTGATCTTAACTGCCTCTCTTACATTTTAAGCTGCGTTGATTTTGTATTATGCATACATATTTTTAATGTGAATGATAAATATAATGTTGAATATTAAAATACAAAAATTAAAGATACTGAGTATGAATAATAATAGATAGTTAATGAAAACTGGTTTTTAGTTAACAAATAGACGCACACTGAGTGAGAATTATGGAAAGTGTATACAATAAATAGAAAAAAATTACTTTTTTTAACAATATAGACAAAACTCATTCAAGAATGCATCGCAGTCGCCGAACGACATCATCATAATAATCATAAAAGCTAAGTGTTCATTCATTGCAGAATGTAAGGCTCTCTCAATAATTTTTTATGCTTAATATTTACTTTAAGACAAATATTTTTCGTGTTTCTTTTACTTTTTTCATTACGGCTATTTCAGTATGGCTTATAATTATAAAGATTGCGTTCATAGTATTATTGTAGTAACTAAAAAATCAACACAATACAAAGCCTGCAAAACAACAGAAAAAATAAAGAGCAGCAAAGGAAGATTTTTAATAATTTTTTTTGTATAAATAAGACTTCTAGAATACGGTATAAATGTAATCTAGGTTCAATTATATTGAACAGGCTAGGAGCTAGAAGAAAAGCTAAAATACAGATTAATATACTGAATACAACAGAAACGAGCAAGAGTTATGAAGAAGCAAAGAAAAAAGCAGGGTGGAAAAGCACAAGAGTGGATGACAGAAGAAATACTGATACTCGTGGATCAAAGAAGAGAAGTCAGAAATAAAGATAAAAACGAATACAAGAGAATCCACGCAATAATCAGGCAGAATAAAAGACACACAATAATTAAGCAGAATATAAGACACGCAATAATCAGGCAGAATATGACACACGCGAAACACAATTTCATAGTAGAGAATGTATTGAAATTGAACAATCTGAAAAGCAACACGATACATTTCATATATGCACAAGAACTTAAAAGAGGTCGCCGGAAACAATTATCATAAAGTTTAGAAGACAGAAACGGACACAGAATATTAAACATTAATAAGCAGTTAAAAGAATGGGAGAACTATTTGAAGATGAGAAAGAAAAACACTATACGCCGATTGCTATAACAGGTCCATCTACAGTGGAACTTGGTTATAGCGTCATTGAAGGGTCCAGTAAAAAAATGACGCTATATCAAAGTAACGTTATAAAAGAGATATAAAAAAAATGAAATTTTAACCAGGCAAAATTTTATTACAGCATTATTTGCACTATTTTATTACAGCAGAAAATTTGACTCTTTATGAGGCACTGACAAATAATAGAAATCATATACTGCCAAGGTCACATAACTATACACAAAAGGATAATGGGCCTTTCTTATATTCTTGGAAGGAGCAATCTCGCAAAGCTGGAAAAGCATTGCACTTTATTCTTCATAAAATGAAAAAACAACAACCTACTGTAAAATTTTATGACGCTATAGACGAGGGTTACTTTATTTTTACCTTAAAACCGGGTTTTTAATGTTATCGAATAGTTTTTGGCCGGACCTATTAAAAATTGACGTTACAACCGAGGTGACGTAACTACCGAAGCCGTAATATCCAAGTTCCACTGTATAACAGAAAGTGAGGTTACACGTGCAATACATACGGCAAAAAATGGAAAAGCACTTGGGCTCGATGAAGTGAGTGCTGAAATATGTACTAAAGTTTTTGGGAGAAAATGGAATTAAAACCCTATGTGATCTTTTTAACAGAATTTATGACACGGATATAACTGATCTGTTAAAGTCAACATTTGTCACAATACCAAAGAAACATCGTCCAAAGACATGCAGTGACTATCGGACAATAAGTATGATGAGTCACGTTTTAAAGATCTTCCTGCGAGTAATACATATCAGAATTTACACGCTGTTAGAGGACAGAATTAGCAATATGTACTCAATTTGGGTTTAGGAGTGGTTTGTGTACAAGAGAAGCCTTGCTTAGTATCCAAGTAATACTAATACAGAGATGCGGAGATATAAATCAAAATGTGCAATCGATTTTGAAAAGGCTTTTGACAAAGTCCGACATAACAAAATGCTAAAAATATTGGACGATAAAGAGACAGCAACAGCTGGATTGGACGATAAAGATTTACAAATAATTACAAATCTATACTGGCATCACGTGGCAAGAATAAAAGTTGAACAAGAACTGTCTGATAAAATAAATATAAAATTTGGAGTGAGACAAGGCTGTATATTGTCGCCTTTACTTTTTAACTTGTGTTCAGAGGAAATATTTAACCTCTTCAGCCCCAAGAAAAAAGTTTTTATTATTTTAACAATATTTTCTATTTTCTCTCCTCATTTGTGAAAACAGTAAACGAAAATCTATAAAAATTATAAAAAAATTATTTGACAGACATAATATGACAGATCCAGCATAATGGACATCAGGACTTAGCTTTCATATAATTTAAGTATGAAACCGAAAAAACAATCTGGTTCATTAGAAATACACATATAAATTTTGCATTTTGTACAAAAGAATCTCGTCTTCTTAGTGCATTCAAGAGGTTTAGGCAACGCGATAAAAATTTCTATTGCTGACAGAGCATATTGGCAAATGGTCATTACTGGTTTTTCTTACATCTACAGGCGGTAACTGGAAAACTGTAGATCTTTTTACAGGAGTTATGGCACTTCATCTTCAGATGTCTCCGGTTTTCTTGAAATAGACGCACTAGCTTGTCTCCCACTTGCAGGCTTACCACCTAGAGCTAGTGACCTTCCAACATACAATTTAAATTCCTGTAAATCCATTTCTTTTGATCATTATCGCTATCTTCACTGACGAAAAATGGTTATCTGTCAAAATAGTATCCAACGCACTTTCCATCAATATCCTTTTACTATCTGTAACTAAATTTAAAAAAATGTTAGTATGGTAACATATTTGGCTAACTAAGTCCCAATGTCCAAAATGCTGGACAAAAAGTTTAGAGGACCGTTAACGTGTCCAGTTGTAATTATTTTCAAATATATATTTACCACCAATATACGTCCAGTCATCAAGTAACATACATTAAAAACAATCAATACTTTAAAGTACAGAAAAACACTACAACTTACTGTATTTTTGTGGAGCCACCATCATAACTTAAAAAATTTCACCACTTGTAACAACAAACTATCGAGGTAGGCGCTGTTGTCGAATTTTTCAAATGAGTAAATTTGACTGATAAATAGGAAGTCCAATATGCTGCAATATAGGACGCAGCGATGCCGAACCCGAATAGTCACCGTGTAATAAATTAATAAACACTGTCCAGCCGGCTGGACCTATGGACTGAGGAGGTTAAGGAAGTCTTAATGGAGACAACCGAAGGTATTATTGTGTTTGGAGTAACCGTGAACAATATTAGATATGCCGACGATGCCTTAGTGCTTGCTAATTGCGGAGAAGACCTTCAAAATCTAATGAACAAAATAAAAGAGACCTGTAATCAGTATGGATTAAAACTAAACGTTAAGAAAACTAAATATATGATAGCAAACAAAATGGTATATAGGATACCGGTATAAAAGTCGGAGATGTCACACTGGACAGAGTAGAGAAACTCGTGTATCTCGGCAGTAATATCAATAAGAGCTGGGAACCAACAGCAGAAATTAAAAGCCGAATAGAAAACCCGAACTGCTTTTGTAAAAATGAGAAACGTACTTTGCAGTCACGATCTTAGCATTGACCTTTGAGTTCGAATGACATATTGCTACTATCTTTCCTGTCCTACTATATGGAGTAGAAGCATGGACTCTAACTGAGGCTATGCTTAAACGCTTGACAGAGTTAGAAATGAGGAGGTCCTTAGACGGATGAACCAAACAACACAACTGGTCAATATAATAAAGAGACGCAAGCTGGAATACTTCGGTCACAATATGACACACCCTGAAAAATATGATCTTTTACATTTGATCATTCAGGGAAAAATTCAAGGTACACGTGGTCCTGGTAGAAGAACATCATGGCTGAAAAATCTGAGGCAATGGTATGGAAAATCGGCTACGTTATTCAGAGCTGCTGTAAATAAAATCACAATAGCGAATATGATATCCAACGATCGATATTGGTCATGGAACTAGAATATGAAAGAAAAAAGCAGACCTGGGCCTAGATTCCGTGCACTGTAGATATCTACATGTCGCTTTCTGTCGATATTTGAATATCAAAATATTTGAATTTTTAGCTTAAATTGAATTATTTTCTAGTTTTGCTAGGTTATACTCTAATTGATAGACTAGAGCAAAACTAGAAAATAATTCAATTAAAGCTAAAAATTCTTATATTTTGATATTCAAATATCGACAGAAAGCGACATGTAGATATCTACAGTGCACGGAATCTAGGCGCTGTACAAAGGAACGAGAATATCGGGAAATAAGTTAAAAGATACGGAAAATCATATTATAAACAAAGAGATTAAGAATTTTTACCAGGAGGTCAATGCCAATACACAGACACGCAAAAAATCTTAAGCAGACGAAATAATGCAAAACGGTATTGAGACAAGGGAAAAAAATTTAATTTTAAAGTAAACCCAATTTTTACATCCAAAAAACTGCTAAGCTACTAAGAATTAGCTTTTAGAAGCCAAGTAAACTTTTTGTTGGAAGATAAATTGAAACCAGATTTTAAAGAATTTAGAGGTAGGTTGGTACATGGCTTTCCCGTATGTATTCGAAGGGGTGTTTGTTAGATTCTTAAGCAGAGGAAATAGTGCAAATCAGATTTTAAGGTCAGTCTGAGTAAACCAAAAAAAAATTTCCAAATCCAAAAAACTTTTAAGCTACTAAAACTGCCTTTGGAAGCCAAGTAAAATGATTGTTTGGAGATAAGATATATTTAGATTTCAAACAATTTAAAGATAGGTAGGTTTTCCGTAGGTATTCTAAGATCAGTAAGCAAGTAGTTCAATATTCTCTTTGCCTTATCCCTATGCAGGGTCGGCTTCCCTAATTGCATTTCTCCACACAACTCTATCTTGGGTCATAGCAACGTTAATCCCCTTTACCAACATGCCCTGCCTTATCGTCTCCCTCCAGGTCTTCTTTGGTCCTCCTCTCCTACTCCTTCCAGGAATCTGCACTTCAGCTATTCTTCGTATTGGGTCATTAACGTCTCGACGTTGAACATGACCAAACCATCTTAACCTATGCTCTCTCATTTTGGCATCAATTGGTGCCACACCTAGACTTCCCCTAATATACTTATTTCTAATTTTATCCTTCTTTGTCACTCCACTCATCCATCTAAGCATTCTCATTTCCGCCACATGCATTCGTTGTTCCTCTTTATTTTTCACTGCCCAACATTCAGTTCTGTGCATCATAGCCGGTCTTATGGCTGTTTTATAGAATTTTCCCTTCAGCTTCATTGGAATTTTTCTGTCATGCAACACACCATTCGCTTCTTTCCACTTCATCCATCCAGCCCTAATTCTACTGCATGCATCTCCATCTATTTCTCCATTACTCTGTAATACCGATCCTAGGTACTTAAAACTATTGCTTTTCACAATTATTTCACCATCCAAAGATACTATTTTATTTGTAGTAACTCCATCTTTAAATGAACATTCCAAATACTCTGTTTTTGTCCTACTAAGTTTTAAACCATTTTCCTCCAGAGCTTGTCTCCACTGTTCCAGTTTTTGTTCTAAGTCTCTTTCACTATTGCCTACTAACACTACATCATCAGCATACATTAGGCACCATGGAATGCTACCCTGTAGTTTCGCTGTTATCCACCGAGCCTTGGTGGAATCCTACTTTCACCTGAAATTTATCAGTCTCTCCCACACCTGTCCTAACACTAGTCGTTACTCCCTCATACATATCCCTCACAATCTTTACATATTCGCCAGAGACTCCTTTCTTATTGAGTGCCCACCACAGAATCTCTGGAGGAACTCTCATATGCTTTCTCAAGATCAATGAATACCATATGAGCGTTTGGTCTCTTTATTCCTGTATTTTTCCATCAGTTGCCTTACACTGAAAATTGCATCTGTTGTTGATCTGCCCTGCATAAAGCCAAATTGATTATAGGATATTTCGGTTTCTTCACGTATGCGTCTATCAATTACTCTCTCCCATATTTTCATGGTGTGGCTAAGTAGTTTTATAGCCCTGTAGGTTGTGCATTGTTGTATGTCTCCCTTGTTTTTGTAGACAGGTACTAATATACTGCTTCTCCATTCGTCTGGCATTTGTCCAACTTCCATAATTCTATTAGCAAGTAGTTAAAAGTACTTAAGTTAGTAAACAAGTAGTTAAAAGTACTTGAGTAATAATATGGTTGCAAACTTTAAAATGTCAACAAATAACAATATGTATATTTTTAAAATTTTTAATAATGATTGAATACTTAAATATGAGAAATTGGTTAGACTATGAGCTTTCTTTTTCTTGTATGTAACAAGAAAAGTAGATACCCACACTATAGTGCGACAAGAAATTGGGGAGAGGGACACACACATTTCACATAATCTAGTTAGTGTCAAATCAAAAACGTCGTTAAAAGAAAATTAAGGTAATTGAAACTATCCACATGTTTCAAATAACAATGTTGCCGATTGGACATTTATCCGATATTCAATAACCAATAAAATAAGGATAGATCATTAAATTCTCAACCATAAATAAAATATAATATGACTACAAGTAATAATTTGATGGTAATGTAATACCTATTCACAGACGTCGGTGAAGCAGATAGTGAGAAAATTACTAAAATAAAAAATAAATAATGATGAAAACAGCAATGAAATTCCTCCAAATACTATAGATTAAGAACAAAACAACATGCAAATTTTGTTGATATAAATATCAAAGAACGAAATATATGACGTGGCAAAAAAGGAAGATCCAACGGTTTATGCAATTCCTGCAGAAAACAATAATCAAATATTTTAAAAAACATTTTAACTACTGTTTTACAAGACCTTAACTGCTGCTTAACTAATCATGCCCAAATGCAGAGCAAAAAAATTACAGATAATTAAAGAAAGCTGAAACTCGATGAAAAACGAACTAAGTTGTCAATAACAGATATTATTTTAAAAAAATGACTGTTTTGCACGCTTATAAAACAATCGTTTGGATATAACAAAAAGAATGGTTCAAAAATAATTAATTCACTATAGCTAAGAGAGTATTTTGCGTTTTTCTAAGAGCTTACAAAATGTTGCTTGTCTCCTTTCATTAAACGATTAAGTCAGTTGATTGCACATTTATTTATTATTATATTAAAGTTAAAGAACATGGCAATTAATCAAAGTTAAGATAAATAAGTCCATAAAAATCCCAATTCCAAGTTCTTCCTCCATTAATATTTGTTGCACAAACATAAATGGAGAGCAACTTATTCATCTCAGGTTCGCGGACGTAGTCCTGATAATAGATCTAGTGTTGCCCAAGTTTTCGCAAGACCAAGACCGCTGTATTTTAGCAAGACCAAGACTGACCATGCAAGACTTGAGCAAGAACAAGACTAAGCCTGCGAGACTCTTGCGTCTTGCAGTTAGGATTGAGTGTCATTTTAGGGAATATAGTAGTTCGGATATATTATGCTTAGAGACTACGAGACGCAAAAAATATGTAACAAAAATTTGGAAAATTGGACTTGCGGATTATGAACAATACAATAAACATACATACATAGCGAATCAAAATATTCATTAAAATAACACTTGACATATTTATTTGACACGTACTCAGAGGTCATAATAAATTATTACAATGTAAAAATAAAATATTTTGTAATACATTCTTTCCTAGCAGACAACGGCGACGCCTTTGCTCTGAAATTAATTGTAATTGTATAGATTTTGAGAATAGCTGTCCTTTCATAAAATAATCTGTGTTGTGACGCCGACAGTACATAATATCCTATTGAAACTTTTTAAAGATAGGTCGCCTAAGCTATTAATAAAAAATATACGACACACACTCAGTTGTTTTTCCTTATGGAGTTAGTAGGATTCTAAATTATGATTACATCGTACTTGCAGAGTGTGCAATTTTATATCAATGGGTCAAACAAAATTCCTTTCTAAAAAAAATAGACAGATAATGTTCTTTAATACAGTCAAATTTATGTCATTTATTTGGTTTTTTGTGTTTTAACCATGCACATGTAATATAAGGTTATTAAATGCAAATGTTTAAAGAAACAAACCGACTCCCGTGGGATATGGTAGATAGCTCAGTTTGTGAGAGTATAGGAAGGGATAGTTGTTTAGTTCGTGGGCTCAAACCCCACCCGATGTGAGTTGTTTAGATATTTATTAATTTGGTTGGTTTTTACTATGTCTACAGGGTGAGGCAGATAAATGTCCTATTAGAAATATCTCGAGAACTAAAAGCAACAGAATCATGAAAATGGGAACGAACGGGTTTTAAAGAGTGATCTATTTAATGAAAATATTTTCATCTATTTCCGGTTATACCGGATGTTGCTCATAACTTCGTTTTTTTAATGGGGCACCCTGTATATTTTAACATTTTTAATTCTCCTCGATGTCTTCGTTGTTAAAATATACGGTTTTGTAATGTTATATAGGGTAGTTTAAAAGAAAATTACATTTTTTTTCTTAATTTCGTAGCAATATTCACACCCTGTAGAATTGTATTAGTTTGACATCAAAAACTCTATTTATATTCATATGATTTTTAATATAGTCTACTATTGCTAAGAATTGTTAGTATAGCTAAATTTTTAATTTTAGAATAAACGGTTGGTCGAAACTCGGAATGAGTATTTTCTGAGTTTTCTTAAATGGAACACCAAGTATTTTTTCGCTGTAATGGAATGATATGTTATGGTACTTTTTTATTTCTTAAGCATTCCCTATACCCTATACCTAACTGCTTTAGTTTGTGTGTTATTGGTGATTCAAGCCAAATATTAATTGCAACAAAAAATACGTGAAATTTTATTAGGTTCGCCGTATTACAAATAATTTTTCGGAAATATGTAGATACATATTAATCTAGACTGATCCTAAAAGTTACCAATAATGGTTGAGCTATCAAAATACCTACGTACCCACACGTACACTACGTACCCAAAATACCCACAAATTAAGGCAGTTAGGTATAGGGAATGCTTAAGAAATAAAAAAGTACCATAAAATACTAAATTCTCATATACTCTCAAATACTCATTACAATACTAAAATACAGGGTGTTCCATTAAAGAAAACTCAGAAAATACTCATCCCGAGTTTCGCCCAACCCTGTATATCAAATGCAACATTTAGATATACATACTAATAATTTTTAACAATAGTAGACTATTTTAAAAATCATTTGAACATAAATAAAGTTTTTGATGTCAAATAACTACAATTCTACAGAGTGTGAAAGTTGCTACGAAATTAATAAGAAAACGTAATTATCTTTTAGACTAGCCTATATAACATTACAAAACCTCATACTTCTAGAAAGAAGACATGGAATAGGATTCAGAAATGTAAAAATATACAGGGTGTCCCATTTTAAAAAACGAAGTTATAAGCAACTTCCAGTATAACTTGAAGTAGGAAATATATAAAAATATTTTCATTAAATAGATCACTCTTCAAAACCCCTTTATTCCAATTTTCATGATTCTGTTGTCTTTAGTTCTCGAGATGTTAATTAAGTCAAGCTGAAAACGTACCTATACTGTTACGTTGTTCTAAGATCTAAAGTAACGTTTAATAAATAGCAATGTGCTGGTGGGTAACTTCGAGACTTGCAAGACTCTTGCTGCAAGACCAAGACCGGGAGTGCAATACCAAGACCAAGAACAAGACCAGGTATATTGGTGCAAGACCAAGACTCTCTAAGTCTCGTCTTGGTCTTGCATTTGGGCAACACTAAATATTATATCGCATTGATCATGCCATCGAAATGAGCGAAAGGTTTTACCATGCCTCTACACAAGTGGGTTTAAAGATCAACAACTCAAAAACACAAGTGATGACAAACCTCGTTTTGAGTGAGAACATCAACATAGCTGGAACAAGTATAGAACAAACATCAGCATACAAATATCTGGGGCACGAAATTCGCTAAGTAGAGATAACCAGACCAATGAACTAATACGTAGAATAGAGTTGACTTATGCGGCTTATGGAAAGAGATGTTTTCAAATCAGCTCTTTGCATTTGATTAAAGATCATGCAAGAGATTTGCATTTGCCTAAAGATTTGTCTTTGATCAATGTGTGTTGCCGGTTCTAACCTATGGTGCGGAAACGCTAACGCTCACTAAGACGACTGCAAACAAAATTCGGACAACTAGTCCAGAGAAATATGATTTTTCTCGTGACACATCTCCCTCCAGGCCGAAACCAAATTTTTTGAGTAGTATGGACATCTATATTAATAATCTTTATGATTCCTGCAGCCGATTTTGATAATGTACATAGTTATAAACAAATGAAGATCAAAAAACGGTAAATTTTCGCTTTTTTCGTCTACATATTACCAAAAAGTTAAACATTTTAAACAAATTTGAGAGTAAGAAAATCATAAATCGTATAAAAAACTTCAATACGGCGTTCGCTAAATATGTCTATCCTTGGTTGCTTAGAAAATTGCAAAATAAATCATAAATTTTGAGTTTTTATAAATATTCATAACTTATGTAAAAATCAACTTACAACCTTCTTATTACACGGACTGCTGAGACTTCTGGTGCTTAAATCATATCCTAAATTTCAAAGCAATTGGTCAAATCGTTTAAAAGATATTTAATTTGTTTATCCCAAATAATTTTTTTTTCAACATTATAAGTCAGAAAATTATAAGGTTACGGGAATACTTCGGACAGTTTATAAAAGAAGAACAATAATTAACTTAATTTAAAAAAAAAATGACAAAAAGTAATTTTAAACAGTGTAATAGTTATTTTCCTAAAAAGTGCAGAAAGTCATTCTTTTCCGCACGCGACTGCAGTTTGCCGAACGACGAGAAGCGGGAGTTCGGCAAGCAGTCGAGTGCGGAAAAAAGACTTTTTGCAAGAGTTAGGAACAATATTTTTTCTAAGAGTCTTTAAAAATTACCAAATCTTAATCAATTAATTTAATTAATATGAAAATACATACACAAATTAATTCTTTGACAAGGTTGTCAAAACCAAACTTTCAATATAATTAATTAGCATGACGACGATCTTGGTTTCCATGATGATGATTCAAAACGAGTGTTATTGTCTACCGATTTGACTTTCGAATATTATGTCAAAATAATTTTATTTCATCGAATTGTCGGGTTAATTTCATTAAAACAGGAACACAATAAGATATATTTGAAATAAATTAGTAAATAATATCTAAATATTAGTTTATTGCATGTATTGTATTATAATTACTTTAAGGCCATATTAACATATCTAAATTAACACGCGTGCGGAAAAGTAACACGCGTGCGGAAAAGTTAAACTTTCTAAACTAAAATGCGTACGCGAAAGTAGACATTTTTGCACGCTCGCAGAAAAAATTATTTTGCAAAAACATGGCGATTTTTTGCTTACGTATAAACAATTAGAATAACTTTTTAACCGTTACCCGTAGAAAAATTATTTTTTCAGATTTAGAAAGACTGAATTTTTATACACATTTAGAAAGAAAAACAATTAATTGTCTTAGAACAATAATTAGGGTCCCCCCTTTTTTAATTCACATGTTTTTGCAAAATAATTTTGCAATCTGTAGAATGATTTTTTGTCATTTTTTTTAAATTAAATTATTAGTGCAAATCCTTCTTTTATAAACTATCCAAAGTATTACTGTAACTTCATTATTTTCTGACTTAATAGTGTTGAAAAAAAAAATTAATTTGGGAAAAACAAATTAAATAACTTTTAAACTAGGTATTTGAAAAATTGCTTTGAAATTTAGGATATGATTTAAGCACGAGAAGTCTCAGCATTTCGTGTAATAAGAAGTTTCTAAGTTGATTTTTACATAAGTTGTTATGAATATTTATAAAAACTCAAAATTTATGATTTATTTTGCAATTTTCTAAGCAACCACTAAGGATAGACATATTCAGAGAACACCATATTGAAGTTTTTTATGCGATTTATGAGATTCGGTTTCACAAAATAGAAGCGAAAGTTTAGCGAAATGAATGTCAGATCGAAAAACTAAAAAAAAACGTGTTCAATATTTTTGAAAAATCTATCGAATTACACCAAACGCGACACCCCACTAAGGTGGGTGGGGGTGGGGGGTTACTTTAAAATCTTAAATAGGATCTCCCATGTTTTAATTGCAGATTTGGAGTCCTTACGTAAAAATAAGTAACTTTTATTCGAGACATTTTTTCGAATCATGGATAAATGGCGCTATAATCGGAAAAAACGATTGTTGGAAATGGAAAATTAAATTAAATAAAAAATGGAAAGTCTCCCACTTTACGAAAAACTTATAGTATGGTATAGTTACCCAAACCCAGACATCCAAAGTGAAAGTTATCCTCCAACACCAAATTGTTCTATATGGTCCACATAATGTTCAGAAAAAAGTCAGACCATTTTGAGCGTCGGGTTTGGGGGGAGAGGGGGGAGAAATCTGCAAATTCGTAGTTTTTTACGTTTTTCGTCAATATTTTTAAAACTAAGCGGTTTAGCATGAACAACTCTCTACACAAAATTGTTCTACATTAAATTTGAAATAAAAAAGACCCTATGCATAACCCTTCTAAAATGAATGGTTCCAAAGTTACGGAGGTAGTATATTATAATTGGTCCAAAAAAAGGCTTAACCCAGACATCCAAAGTAAAAGTTTTCCTTCAACACCAAATTGTTCTATATGGTCCACATATTGTTTAGTAAAAAGTTACACCATTTTGAGCGTCCGGTTTGGGGGGGAGATGGGGGAGAAGTCGGTAAATTAGTATTTTTTTACGTTTTTCGTTAATATTTCTAATACTATGCTTTAGCGTAAGGAATGTTCTATAGAAAAATGTTCTAGATAAAATTCAAAACAAAAAAGGTTCGATAAATAATTGTTATAAAATCAACGGTTCCAGAGTTACGGAGGGTGAAAAGTGGAGGTTTTCGATACTTTTTATTTTTACCGATTTCTTCCCCCTCTACCCCCCAAACCCGACGCTCAAAATGGTGTGACTTTTTTCTGAACATTATGTGGACCATTTAGAACAATTTGGTGTTCGAGGATAACTTTCACTTTGGATGTCTGGGTTTTTAGTATAGTTATATCATAAATATGGCCCAAAAAATATAAAAAGTATCGAAAACTCGACTTTTCACCCTCCATAACTCTGAAACCGTTGATTTTATAACAATTATGTATACAACATTTTTTGTTTTAAATTTCATGTAGAACATTCTTGTATATAACATTGTTTACGCTAAAGCATAGTTTTAGAAATATTGACGAAAAACGTAAAAAAACTACTAATTTACCGACTTCTCTCCCCATCACCCCCCAAACCGGACGCTCAAAATGGTGTAACTTTTTACTGAACAATATGTGGACCATATAGAACAATTTAGTGTTGAAAAAAAACTTTTAATTTGGATGTTTGGGTTAGGCCTTTTTTTGGACCAGTTATACTATACTACCTCCGTAACTTTGGAACCATTCATTTTAGAAAGATTATGCATTTTTTATTTAAAATTTAATGTAGAACAATTTTGTAAAGGTTGTTCATGCTAAACCGCATAGTTTTAGAAATATTGGCGGAAAACTTAAAAAACTTTGAATTTACCGATTTCTCCCCCTCTCCCCCCCAAACCCGACGCTCAAAATGGTGTGACTTTTTTCTGGATATTGTGTGGACCATATAGAACAATTTGGTGTTGAAGTATAAGTTTCACTTTGGATGTCTGGGTTATGCCATCTTTTGAATCAACTATACTATACTATTAACTTTTTTTGGTTTTAGGACCTACTCTTCACAACCCAATAGGTCTCCATAACGCTCGAGTAACTGCAAATTTAACATACTTTCCTTTCTTACTATAAACAAAATATATAGATACATTTTGTTCCTCTACTTCTGTCTCAAGTTTTCCCTAGTTTAATGCAGAGATGCTTAAGTATTTGAATTTTATCGACTGGTTTATGCACGTTATATTTTCTGGTGAAATTTTCTAGAAATTCTGTTAAATTCAATCATCATCTGCATAGCGTAAGGTGGTGAATGGTGAGTGGACAATAATCATATTAAACTGGCAAAGGCCAAAAAATATTTTCAAAGACATACTTGCGCATTTGAACATGGTTTGTTTACACTTCTTATATAATTATCTGAATAATAATTTACGATATTTTCAAAAATTAGTTAATTTATTCCTGAACAAAATTCATAATTTTGACGTAGGTACATGGTATAAAAGTAAAAAATATAAATAATATCCTAAGGTTGTATTTTTTATGAGATCATTTAATTTTTTTCAGATGCCAACTTTTTTCCTAAAGTTGATAATAAAATAGTTTTGCCGTGAGACGTTTAAATAAGAAAAATTTAAACATTGTAAGTTTTTGAAAAATACTGTCGCATTTAGTTTTCTTTTTCTAATTGAGATCATTTAATTTTTTTATGATGCTAACTTTTTTCATAAAGTTTATAATAAAATAGTTTGCCGTGAGACATTTTATATAAGAAAAATTTAAAAAAAAATTATTTTTAGAAAAATACTGTCACATTTATTTTTCTTATTTAAAGCTCCATTTTTCCATTTTAAACATATTTGCCTTTTTAGGGATTCTGTTAAGGAATTCTGGTTAAGGACTTTTAACCATTTTCCAAGGACAGTTAACATATTTGCTGGAGATTTTCCACAAAATGATTCTTTGAAGTTCCATGAAGAAGAATCTAAATCTAACTTTATTATTTCTACGTATTGTTGGGTTTCTTACAACTGATCTTAGAACTACCCAAAAATTCATTATAAGCACCCATATCAGCGAGATAGTTCGGAAAACTACATAGGAAAAAAGACAAGACATCAATATTATTGATACTATCAAGTATTTCCAAATCTAGTACAGATAAAAAAGATGAATATGAAAAGAAGAGAATAATGATATTTTGGGCATGACAGTGAATAGGTCGATGTGCCATCTTTCTGAAAATAATATACTGGGTGATATGGGTGTTTTAATAATTCAAGACTTAAATTAAACTATGTGTAAGATTTCAAAAGGCGAAGTGAATGAAAACCAAAAATATGCACTAAGCTTAAAGTTTTAAAGATCGAGTAATTTTAATATCCAAAAAGTGATAAGTCTTCAACTTAGGAACAGTACAAAAATCAAATGCAAAGAAGGCGATTAAAGGGGATAAGACTATGGGGAATACTCTATTCGAATTAAGGTAACGAAACATGTCAGGTTCATCCTTAAAGCAAATAAAACCCTTGCTTTCGGTGTCAAATCCCTGATAAACTGAGGATTGATTAAACACTGTTCAAATTAAGACAACACTAAAGAAATACGTCTTAAGATTTTGGTACATATTAGGAATATAGCATATAAGATTTATATTAATTTTTATTTAAAAAATAAATTTCTTGTCACGACCCAAGTACTCAAAATAAAATCCAAACTAAGTGACACCTATCACTGAAAGAGGTTAAAAGGTTTGGCTAAGGTGTGACGTAAAAACAAACCATCAACATTATGCAAATTTAAAAGATTATTCTGACCAATTGTTAGATTTTAACTAAGTTTAGACATGCGCATTATGTTTGTTACCGCCTTATCAACTTGCGCATATGGGAATGTATGTTTATGTTAATTTTGTTTAAACAATACACAACTCAAAAATCAATTACTTTTTAACTGCTTATTAAATAAAAAAGTATTGACAAACGAGAAATATTGATTTTTGCAAAGTATTCGAATATTTCTGATTAAAACTAGATACTGACTTTTTCTTAGAAGCCAAATTTTTTAAAATATATTACTTGATATACCTAGGTATGGCTTTTCTCAAAGATCTACGCAATTCTCCAAATTTATGTACCTACTTTTATTTTTTACTGTACAATAGGTGTAAAAATTATACACTTAAAGTATTGTATCTAACTTTTCCGAAAATAGCATATCCATAGATCATTATTTCCATTAATTTAAAAATAGCTCTTGAAAAAATTACTTTCTAGAAGCCATAAATGTTTATTCCATATAAGCGAAACAAAATATTTACGATGCTTTGATGTCATGTGTACACCACCATTGAAAATTAAAATGATCCTTCAAAAAATAGCGATGAGAGAGAAACATCTCATACACATGCGAAACACGTGTTCCAAGTAAAAATAAACCCTCGGCACGTGAATTGGGCTGAGGCCGCGTTGCCACATTTTCACGAGAAAGAATAACAAAGCATGAATCATGTA
Source organism: Diabrotica virgifera virgifera (assembly GCF_917563875.1). Lineage (NCBI taxonomy): Eukaryota > Metazoa > Arthropoda > Insecta > Coleoptera > Chrysomelidae > Diabrotica > Diabrotica virgifera. The sequence continues at coordinate 114,079,640 of NC_065449.1, forward strand.
CTCACCCTTTCCTCCTCGCGTATCATCTCGGCTATACCAGGCTTGATCTCCATGTCATCAACAGCTGAAGATGGAGGTTGCGGTTGAAGCGGCAAAGTTAGTTGCAAAGGTTCGGCGGCTACGGCGGATGACGCTGAAGGCGTCGGTAAGGGCGTCGCGGACGAAGGAGCCGGAGACATCTCCACAGATGGCGGAGGGTCTGGCACCTCCGTGCTCGCACTTTCAGCTGGGCTACTCAGGCTGCTTCTTTCACCAGAGGGTCTGCGTCTCTTCTTTGCTCTTGAAGCCTCGCTTTCCATGTCTTGGGGTCTGTTATCCCAGTCAAGTGATGATCTATTAATATTCTGTGTCGAAATGGGTTTGATCAGAGAAGGCCTAGTGGTCAGCTCACCTGTGGGAGCTACCACATCTTGTTCACCATTAACATCGGCTAAGCCACGAATCTTTAAAGATTCAGCAACTTTCAGTAGTGGACCAATTTGCTCTTGCGAAACGTTAATTTCACCCTTGTACATAAATTCAACAGCTGCTTTCAATTCTGGCCACTTGATGTCCCTCATTATAACTATAGGGTGCTGGCATGGATTTTCGAAGAAAAGTGATTGGAAATATGGGCTGCAGGCCGATAGGACCATCTTGTGAGCTTTTACGGAGTGTCCGTCGCATGCTAATGTAACATCTACAAAAGACTCACTTTGAAGAAGCTGATCGAAGACGTTGGTCAAATTGGATTGGTAGTTGTTCCAACGGAGGCAAAACTGCTGGGGAGAATTAGTTGTGTGCTGCATTGTCACCTGAAAGTTTCAAAAAACACAGTTCACAATAAATACCCGCACATTGCAGTCCTGAGAGCACAAAATGTCTGAGAGGCGAGCAGTAAAAAGAAAACACGTGCGTGTGTATACGGTTTTACCGACGAGAACTCGAGGAACGTTGATCAAAACAACAACAGTTATCGGGAGTACTGTAGCGGCGAAACTGAGAGCAACGCGGCCGAGCGACGGGGCTGACAGGAGGGTCTGGGCCGCCTCTCGCGCACGCCTTACCCCCACTACGGTGCAAGACCGCCCTCACCCCACCCATCCACCCACAATACCTCGTGGCCACCGTGCGGCAATCACCGTCGCGGCACCCTAATTACGGGCGATACATCGACACCTGAACCCCTGCCACAACCTAGGCTCATTACTTTTACTTACACCTTAAAATATTGTTGCGGCCATTACTTACAAACAATTCGGCCAACAATGGTCAGCGGTTTATTGCTATTACGTTAATTAATCGTGTTTGTTTCTTAGTTTTCAATACCGCGGAATTTTACCCGAGATTTATTCAGTTGTAACTTCATTATAGGGGGCTGTATATTTTAAAAATATTTATTTACTTGATAATTATTACTTCATTTAAATAATTAAGTTTGACTTTTTATTTCTTTAAATTAATTTTTATATTTAATTTTCGAAAATGAAACATAAGTACTACTTTAACAACTTAAAAGTTTAAAAGGTCAAAATTTAGTTATATTAGATGAATCAAGAAAAAATGTAATTAAAAATAAGTTGGCATTGTTTTGAAACTGATTATTTTGTAGCATTAACATTAAACCATAAATTGTAATATTCCATTTTCCTTCTTATGTTTCGATTTTCAATCCAGATATCGTTTTCAAAAAAATTCTGGAATAAAATTGTGAAAATGGTTTGTTAACTGTTAATGTTTGTAATCACATATAAAAAATTTAATAATATAAGTACAGTAGAACGTCGATAATCCGGACGTCAAAAATTCGGACCGTCAATAATCCGGATTTGTATCCAGCAAAAATATCTGATTCTTTTAAAATAAATTAAGAACTTAGCTGCGAAAAACGAACCTCTACCGCAGTTCAAAAATATTTTACACATTTTTTTAAAAGCCCAAATAGTGTCTGATGTTTTTACTGTACACTGTACACATGCTGCTATTTAAATTAAATACAATACAGTGTTTAAACCTAAAAAAATGTTTTGATTAATTTCACCTCTAGACACTTTACCGTACAAAAGAAAACATAAAATTTTAAAACGTTTGTTGTACTTTAATGTGTATACTGGCCTTTTTTGAGGTAATTTCGATAATCCGGATAATTTGATAATCCGGATGGGGTCCGGTCCCAATTAATCCGGATTATTGACGTTCTACTGTATATCTGACAAACTGTCTTCTTCTTCCTAAAGTGCCGTCTCGTCAACGGAGGTTGGCTACTACAATTGCAAACTCTTCTCTGTCTTCAGCTGTTCTTATTAGCTGTTCAAAATTTAGCCCTGTCCATTGTCGGATGTTTCTGAGCCACGATAGTCTTTGCCTCCTTAGTCCTCTCCTTCCTTCGATTTTTCCTTTCACTATAAGTTGAGCATATTGGTACTTATTATTTCTCAGTATGTGGCCTAGGTATGATGTTATTCTAACTTCCACTGTGTTGAAAAGTTCTCTTGCGTTGCCTATTCTATGCAGCACTTCTTCGTTTGAGGTATGCGATGTCCATGAAATTTTGAGGATTCTTCGGTAGATCCACATCTCAAAGGCCTCCAACTTATTTATGGTTGATGTTTTAAGGGTCCATGTCTCAACTGCATAGAGAAGAGTCGACCAGACGTAGCATTTGGATAAACGTAGTCGAATTTCGAGTTTTATTCGAGAATCACAAAGCAGTTTTTTGATTTTTTCAAAAGATTTTCTGGCCTGTTCTATTCTCGATCTTATTTCTAGATCAGGATTTAGGCTGCGATCAATCCAACATCCCAAGTACTTAAATCTATTGACTTGTTCTAAAATGTGCCCATTTGTTGTGCAAGGTTGAGGTACGTTTTGGTTTTTTCGGATTGACATCACTTTGGTTTTTTTAATATTTATTTTCATACCAAATTGCTCACAGGTCGAGTTGGTCTTGTCGATGAGTCGTTGTAGGCTCAAGTCGGAATCCGCAATCAACACCGTATCATCGGCGTATCTGATGCTGTTGATATTTACGCCATTCACCTTGACTCCATCCTTGGAGTCCTCCAGTGCCTCTTTAAATAGAAACTCGGAGTAAATATTAAACAGCAGAGGCGACAGAACACATCCCTGTCTAACTTCCCTCCTAATTTCTACTTCTGCGGATGTGGAACCTTCGATCCTAACTCTGGCGTTTTGGTTCTAGTACAAGTTTTTTAGTAAGTTGATGTCTTTTCCATCTAAACCGACTTCTTGCAAACGTTCTAATAGTAGGTCGTGTCTTACTCTATCAAATGCTTTTTGGAAGTCTATAAAGCATATAAATATATCTTTCTGTTGGTCGTAGCATTTTTGGGCGAGAACTAGTAAATTGAAGAGGGCTTCTCTCGTTCTCATGCCGGCTCTGAATCCAAACTGATCGTCTCCGATGATTGTTTCGCACTTTCTATAGATACGATTATGTACGATTTTTAATAGGACTTTTACTGCATGGCTCATAAGGCTTATCAGACGGAACTCATTGCAGTGTTGTGGGTTTGGCTTTTTCGCTAGTGGGATGAATATTGACTCTAGCCAGTCTTGGGGTATTTTACCTGTATTATAAATACGATTGAATAAAAGGACAAATATTTCGATATTTTATTCGCTGATTAATTTTAACGTTTCTGGGTATATTCCATCTGGACCTGGGCTTTTATTTGTTTTGAGTTGATTAATTGCATTTATAATTTCAGATTTCAGAATTGCTGGCCCTTCTTATTTTCCAATCTTGGTTCTTCTTGTATGTCGTGAAAAAGAATTTTAATATAGTTTTCCCATTCTTTCAGTTTATCTTCTGTTGATTCTAGCAGTTTGCCATCCGTGTTCAGCATGGTGTGAAAAGTTGTTCGCTTGGTAGTTGATGTAAACTCTTTTAACTTTTTATGTAAATTAAAAAAATCGTGTCTTGGTTGCAGTTCTTCTATTTCGACGCATTTTGTTTCCAGTCATTTCTCTTTTGCTTCGGTTATTTTTTTTCGGATTATTCTATTTAGTCTTTTGTATTCTCCATCCTGGTCATCTTTTCCTTTAGATTCTCTTCGTTTATCCATTAATTGCAAAATCTCATCTGTCATCCATCATCCATTCCTGTTTGTTATTTCTGGGTGATACATTTAGATGTTTTTCTATTACATTGTTCATTTGTTCTTTAATAGTTTTCCAAAGAACGTTTATGTCATCGGACTCGATAATTCTGTGGTGGTCAATATTTCCTAAACTTTTATTTAATTCTTTATTTACTGTGTGTTGTATGGTGTCGTTTTTCAATAATTTTCAATAGACAAACTGTCTAAAAGAGTCATTAATATTCAGCTGAGCGGGGTGCTATTGTCAGAGTTGAGAAATTCCATGAACAATGGATCTACTTGTTTTACAAAATTAAACCTTTGTTTATATAATTTGACAACTCTGGCAATGGCACCTCGCTCAGCAGAACTATGTATGTATAAAAGAGTCATTAATATTCAGCTCAGCAGGGTGCTATTCTTCAAGGTGTAAAATTCTATCAACAACGAATCTACCTGTTTTATGGAATAATCTCTTGTTTAGTTAAGTACACATTTCCATAAATAAGAGTAGTACACCGCTGAGCTGAATATTAATTAATGACTCTCTTAGTTTGCTAGCACAACTATATTGAAATGTTTTCATTTGTGAGTAGATTTTGTTTGATAATTCTTAGAATGACTTTTCTTCTAGTGACATTTAATGACTTTTATCTACTCTATGTCATATTATGTACATATAAGTTTTTAGTTTGTGAAAACTGTCATTATAGATAGCAGTGCGTGAAGGATTTAAAGTGTGCGTGAAGTAACAATGTAATTTAAATGGGATTTACTTTTTCGCACTGTTTTTTGGCACAGTTTTGCACAAACCTACTCAAACAAATACATCCTTAAGATCCGTATAACAAATAGAGTGTCAGGCGGTACCGCGGTCGAAAAATTGTATAAACCAATTTTTGTTAACCAAATTCACAAAAATAATTCTTATCTACTCTACGTCATATTATGTATAACATTTTATTGTGTGAAAATTGTAAATATAGATAGCAGTACATGAAGGGTTTAAAGTGTGCCTGAAGTAATAATGTATTTTAAAAGGAATTTACTTTCTCGCACTGTTTTTTAGCACACTTTCATACAATCAAATATCCTCAACTATCGCGTTGTCATGTTGATGACATGTGGGCAATAAGTTACAACAAACGTTTTGACAGTTTTGTGGTTTGAAAGAAGTTAGAATTTGTAAATGTCATAGTTCTAAAAATTGTAGAATAGAAATGAATTCCAGTGGCAAAGTGTTACAGTTTTTTTATTTGTTTATCTTAGATAAAATATTGTATGAAACTGTGCGTGAAGTACTTTTTGCGAACTTACGCGATGTATAGCACTCGCACCGCTGTCGCTCGTGCTCTAAACATCGCGTGCGTTCGCAAAAAGCATACTTCACGAACTGTTTCATAAATAAATATTTTATCTACTCTATGTCATATTATGTATAAGTTTTTAGTTTGTGAAAACTGTCATTTTCTCCAATAGACCTCGTACCGGAAAACCTTATTACATGCGAATAAGATCAATTTTAAATGAACTCGATGCAACAATTCCAGACGTGTTTCACTGTAACATCCAATATCCCACTCCATGGTTAATAGACATCCCAAATTGCAACACCTCTTTACTAGAGTTCTCCAAAAAATACACTAACACCTTACTTATAAAAAACAAACTGAACGAGATTCTTGAACGAGACTACCTAAACTGCACAAACATCTTCACCGATGCCTCTAAGTCCAGTGAAGGTACTGGTTGTGCATTTGTAACTCCAACGTCTACTTTTCAATTTAAACTATCGCCTAGTTCAAGCGTTTTCACCGCTGAACTATTTGCTTTGTATCGCGCCCTAAAACATGCAAACCTTTAAAATATTTCAAAGCCTCTGTTTCTCACCGACTCGCTCAGCTCTCTTCTCGCAATCCAGCATCTGTATCCTGAAAGTCCTTTAGAGAAACTAATAAAAATTGAGCTACAAATTGCCCAAGAGAACAACACAACTCCAAAATTTATATGGATCCCATCACATATAGGGATTATGGGCAATGAAGAGGCAGACAGAAGTTCTCGTAATGCAGCAACAAGTGCGATGTCCGAATTAGTGCGCGAGTGTGTATCTAAAGATCTCAAAACGTTTTTTAAACAAAAAGTGATCGGTCAGTGGCAACGCGAATGGTTTCTATCGCAATCTAAACTAAAATCGGTAAAACCAGATACACGACAGTGGAAAACAAGTATTAGTTCGAGGTTTATTCAAACGGTTCTAAAGCGCCTACGTATAGGGCACACCAAGATTACACACTCATATTTACTCTCGGCCAGTGAACGTCCCATGTGTGACCTATGTGCTACGCCTCTTACCGTCACCCATCTGTTAATCGAGTGTCCAAAATATCAACGTGAACGTTCAATGAACAATCTACCAAACACTCTACTAGCTTTATTAGGAGAAAACTGTCCAGTAAAAGACTTACTCAACTATCTAATATCTATCAATATTTTGTATCAAATCTAGTTATTTTTTTTACTTGTTAAAATAATTGTTAACCTTTGTTTATCAAGTAATGCCGCTAATAACCTGTTGGTGGATGCGGTAATTTTCTTTAATAAAAAAAAAACTGTCATTGTAGAAAGCAGTGCGTGAAGGATTTAAAGTGTGCGTGAAGTAACAATGCATTTTTTCTACAACCGTGTTAAAAATGCAATTTTTAGCACTCCATATGAGCATTAAAAATGCTACTTTAACGCACTAGTGCTTTAAAAATTTTTTAAGGCACTGCAGTTCGTATTGACCGTATAGACAATTTTGATGTAATGTCAAAAAAATATAAAAATGAAATGTCAGTCAAGTTCAAGTAAAAGTTTTTGTAGATATTGTCCTGTAATTACGTTTGTAGAAAAAATATTGTATGATATGCGTGTTAAAAAGTACATTTTTAAGGCACTCATGTGAATTGCAACCTTTCACATGCGTACCTTAAACGTGTATGTACTTTTAACACTTATATCATAAATAACTATTAAATGGGATTTACTTTTTCGCACTGTTTTTAACTTTCGCGTTGTCATGGTGACAATCCTTACTTTTGCGTTGTCATGGTGATGTCAATATGAGCAATGAATTACAACAAAAGTTTTGACAATTTTGTGGTTTGAAATTAGTTAGAATTTTTAAATGTCAAAGTTCTAAAAATTGTAGAATAGAAATGAATTCCAGTGACGAAGAGTTACAGCTTTTTTTATTTGTTTATCGTAGATAAAATATTGTATAAAACTGTGCGTGAAGTACTTTTTGCGAATTTATAGCACTCGCTCCGTTGTCGCTCGTGCTCTAAAATCGCGTGCGTTCGCAAAAAGCATACTTCACGAACTGTTTCATAAATAACTATTCTACAACCACTATTCAAAGTGCAATTTTCTGCACAGTTTTATGTTAACAAAGTTGATATTTTTTCATAGTATAAGATTGATGACATTAGAGTGCAGAAAAGTGACGTTTCTGTGCCGGAAACTCACGTTTCTGTGCCGGAAAGTTCTTTTCTTCACAATACCATTACATTCCACAATAAAATCATTATTATAATTATAACATGTTGAGATGAAATGATTTTATTTAAGATATTAGATTTGATAGTGCTTCTCAAAAGAGACCGATTTAACTCATGTCCGAGAAATCTGCAAAATTCGCTGCTTTAACACATTATTGTTGAACTTTACATTTGGTATTTTACAAATGACTACCTCATTCTGAGTAACGTTATATATTCTGTTTACATCTGTGGTTAAAATGTAGACAAATATACGTAAGACAATTATTATAAACTAAAAGGGGTAGTTCCCTGGGTTGGCTGTATACCTTATAGTTAAACAAACTGGAACATGAAGTAAAACCACTTCTATGTAAAAGGTATATTTACTAATTTTTTTTTAAAAATCCCAATGGATTGAATAAAATGTGTTCATCAGAACGTTTTCGAACCTATCGGTCCATCATCAGTGAATTTGAAATACTTGCAAAACAGCCCCAGAACCAAACAATGGTTGTGATTATAAATCAATCTACATTGTGTTATAATAATATTGTAAAGGCTAAACGCCGATGTTCAAAGATATAACCTCTGGGAACATGGTGATGCTCTACCCGAGGACCCAATCAACCATCTTAGGTCAACGATGACTACCAAGTCTAACTTAACTAACCAAGACTAACAAGTCTTAACTTGGTAGTCATCGTTGACCTAAGATGGTTGATTGGGTCCTCGGGTAGAGCATCACCATGTTCCCAGAGGTTATATCTTTGAACATCGGCGTTTAGCCTTTACAATATTATTATAACACAATGTAGATTGATTTATAATCACAACCATTGTTTGGTTCTGGGGCTATTTTGCAAGTATTTCAAATTCACTGATGATGGATCGATAGGTTCGAAAACGTTCTGATGAACACATTTTATTCAATCCATTGGAATTTAAAAAAAAATTTAGTAAATATACCTTTTACATAGAAGTGGTTTTACTTCATGTTCCAGTTTGTGTACAATTATTATACTTAATTATAGAATAGAAATTAAATTATGGATGTTAAAACTGTTTTATTTTACAATTTTATTCCTAATAAACTTCTTATAATTATCAATTAACCAATAAGGATTTAACAACCTCAGCAAGATACGTCGAATGAAGTAGGTCTGGTGGAAATCCCTGACTGCATAAATATAACGTCAAATGTGATATTATTTTGTAAAAATTTATTTAAAATAGTTTAAAAATTCAAACAAATTAAGGCAGTGCGTTAATTTTTTAATTGCTTGCCGTGTAATCAGGGCCGCGTTTAGGTCAATTGACGCCCTAGGCAATTCTCTAGTAGCCGCCCTTCAAGAATGTACCATTTTTGCGAAAAAAAATTGCAAACAGATTTTTTTATTTAAATAAGAATACATAAAAATCGTCATTCTAGTACGATCACATCAGATTTCTTTCTTGATTTTTCTTTGGAAAAATCATCTATACGCTGTGAGCTCGTACGTAGAGGGGATATTTAAAAATTCGCGAGCGCCAGTAGTGACAAGTCTGTAAAAGTTTACTGGAAATTTGACATAAATGTCAAAGTGATTAATTTAAAATTAAAAATAAAAACAATTATTATAAAAAATTATAGTTGGTCAAAGCTGTGGTATATATTTTTACCTTAAATATACTTACGTTTTAATTACTGAATTTAAGTTTTTTTAATGTTCCGTAATATGTAATTATAAATTAATCTATTAATCTAAGCGCCATCTACACGATAATTGTGAAAGTATCCGAAGTAAGAAATTAATATTTCATCAATAGAACGTCAAAATGATTAGCAAAATCGATTACAATTTAATTACCTTTTTGCGTTGTAAATATTAAGCGATAACAATTAAATAATGAATTTAAAAATTACCGGTGAAAGTTGCATTACTAATCCGCTAGGAGCGACACCAGCGAAGCTCAGAGCGTATAATGTCATAATTTATCGCCTTTGTTACGTCACTTTCTATGGACAAAATCGACAAATTGTTAAGACGTTCTTGCGTCATACTTGATCGGAAATTATTTCATGACTATTTTAAATTCTTGACATTTTCGAAAATGACCTTTCAGCGGACACATTGGTTGGCAACTGGGAGGCACAAATAAATGCGCAAAGCAATATCAAAATTAGGGAAAATATTTTTCACTCCACTCTTCTTTAAACATTTAGATATGTCAATTATTGGTTATTGGTGATTTTATTGTGGTATCCAAATGAACCTTTATGAATGATGTAGGTATCTATTAGTGCAGTCAGTGAGGGTATTTGACTCCGAATTCCATCCTACTGCATCAATTTACTTGATATTGTCACTGTAAGTAGGGAATAGCTCAAGAAGCAAAGTCTACGCTATGTCCTATGACGCTTTTAACTTAGGGGTGGTTCCCACCCGTTCTCGGGGGTGAATTTTTTTTTATCAAACTAACACCGGAAGTGGCTAGAGAACATAATTTTAAGCAATAACTGTTTTATAAATTTTTTTGAAAACTCAATACTTTTTGAGTTATTCGTGGTTAAAAATTTGGCATTTTCATTGAACTGTTTTTTTTGGGAATACCATAAAAATTGTGCATCTAACGAAAAAAACTATATAAAACATTTTTGTAGTTTATGAAAAATCAGAGAGATTCATTTTTTCATAAATCTTCTAGTTTTAATAAAAAAAGAGATGGTAGGTGAAAAAAGATTTTTTAGGTGCATGCTCAAATCGGTGTATTCAACTTAAAATAACAGAGAAATTGCCGATTTTAGGGGTGTAATGCTACGAATACCTTTTGTAGTGCTTGAAAAGACCTTTAAAATGAGAACTGTTAAATGTCGGTTACATTCAAACTAAGCGAGATATGGTGCAAAAAACTTATGACTAATGTATTTTAAGGAAAAATGAGAAGTATATTTAACCCCTCATCCACCAGAATTTAAATGCATCGTTTTTCTTCTAGAATACCTTCTACTATAGGGTGTTATTTATATATTCAAAAAGTTGGACGGGTTTAAAGTGAATAGTTTTTGAAAAGAATAAGATCAAATTATAGAGCGAATTTTTAAATTTTCTTAAAAATCTTCCTTTTTCTCCATGTAATTCGAAAGTGGAGATACGTAAAAAAATACCTTACAAAAATGTAGGTTTTCTTTTGTATAAAAATTTTATTTTTCTTTCATTACTGTATCTCATTATCATTTTCGAGTTACATGGAGAAAAAGGAAGATTTAAAAAAAATTAAAAATGCTCTCTATAATTTGATCTTATTTTTTTCAAAACCCATCCAACTTGTTGAACATAGAAATAACACTATAGTGAAAGGTATTGTAGAAGCAAAACGATGCATTTAAATCTGGTGGATGAGGGGTTAAAATATACATACTTCGCAATTTATCTTAAAATAAATTAGTCATTCTTTTTTGTTGCACCATATCTCGATTAGTTTGAATGTAATCGAAATTTAACAGTACAGTCGTTTTAAAGGTCTTTTCAGGCAGTACTTACAAAAGATATTGATAGCATTATACCCTTAAAATCGACCATTTCCCTGTTATTAAGTTGAACACAAACATTTGAGCACGCACAAAAAAAATTTATTTTCACCTACCATATCTCTTTTTATGTTATCACTAGAAGACTTATGAAGGAACGAATCTCTTTTACGACGAAATGTTTTAAGTATTATTTTTTTCGTTAGATGCATAATTTTTAAGGTATTCGCAAAAAACCGTCCGAAAAGACGACATTTTTCAATGAAAATGGCAAATTTTCAACCACGAATAACCCAAAAGAATTCAGTTAAAAAAATTATAGAACAGTGCGCCCGCCGCCTTTGCGGTGCTGCTGACGGCCCAATAATCCCTAAATTTACGACTTCTGTCCTTTTTGTTGAGTTAAAGTTGAATGAATAGTGTTAAGAAAATGCAATTTGTTTTCTAGAAATGAATGCCCACTTATATTCCATTGATGGATGTACGATGTACTTAAATGTTATTCGATTTTAATTTTTATATACAAATATTTTTTGTGCAGTATTTTTGCCGCCCTCTCATAATTTGCCGCCCTAGGCAACTGCCTATATTGCCTAATGGATAAAGCAGCCCTGCGTGTAATTTATTTTGGTATAAGGAATTTAAATTGATTAGTATTAGAGAATTAGATACAGTTTAAAATTTATAATTTATTATTATAATAAATCTTCGTTTGGAAATTGTGATTTTTATTTTTAGCAAAAACTGTGGTTGTAGAAAAAGTATAGTGTGTAACACGTGCAGAAACGTAATTTCTCACTCGTTTGAATTGCGGCACTCGCTTGCGCTCGTACCGCACCTTTTAAAACTCGTGAGAAATGAGTACCTTTCTGCACTTGTTGCACAATATAGGTACTATTACTTCTAGTGTGTCAGTAAATTGTTTAACTGCTAACTGTATTATTTCCTGCATGCTTTCATAATTACCTTATAAATTTTATTTTATTATTATTTATGATTGTTATCGTTACATGTTTATCAAAACTTTTTAACTGGCCTTTTCTTATTAGTTTTTTGATGAGTCAATTTATTTATATTAGGTACTTATCAAACTTTTATAGTTTTTTATAATTTTTGTTATACGGTTCTAAAACTATTTTCTGGAATTTTTATATTATATTATGTTAAATTTTATGGAAAAAAACATAGTTTAACTGTTTTTGATATTTGTAATTTGTAATTAACGTTTCTTGACAGCTTATCGTTTATCGTTATTGACACGGTTTACAACAGTATACCTACGTATTGTATATGTTACAGTTCAAGTTGATTATCCAGTTGGAGTTGACTCCAACTAGTTGGAGTCGACTCTAACGGCTGGTTTCAGTAAAAGTTGATTATAAATATAAAATGAAGATTTATATTCAACATTTACTAGTAAAAGTAGACTCCAACTAGGAAAAGTATACTCTTCCCAATGCCATTTAGTAAAAGTTGATTCTGATTCACACAAACAGCCGATTCTAGAAATTAAATGTTACTGAATATGTTCAAATTAGTCTAGCCTGTATCGTCGCCCCCGTTAGGTAAATTATTCCAGTTCGATTTTTTTTCTCAAACTTACTAAAAAAGAGGTCCTCTTCGACCAAATAACGAATCCACAGGGTGTCAGATGGTACTGTGGTCGAAAAATTGTTTAAACAATTTTTTTAAACAAACTCACAAAAAAAATTTATTTAGGACAATTTTCTTTACATCATTTGCGTCATTCGGAGCAAAAGAGGTCTTTTGTGATTTTTCTGTAAAATTTTGTTGTTCTCGAGCTATACGCGATTTAAAATTTGCAAAATATGAAAATGACCATTTTCAAGGCTTAATAACTCAGTTAAAAATTATTATTATGAAAGTCCGAAAGTCACCAAATAAAATTTTAACGACCCCCCTACAAGATACTGAAGAAATTTTTGTTATTATTTTATTACTAAGCGGTTATTTTTAATTATTAACAATGAGCGCTAGAAGCGTATTGACGCAGCTATCAATGTGAGTGCGAGTGAGATGCACCATTGCACCATTTTGACATTTAAAAATTCAAACTTCTGTCAAACCACAAAACTGTCAAAACTTTTTTTGTAATTTATAGCTCACATGTCATCACCATGACAAGTCGAAAGTTCTTCTTCTTGTGGTGCTTTCTCCTTTAGTGGAGGTTAACGACTACACTGGCAAATATGTCTCTGTCCAATGCGGCTCTAAACAAAGATGTTGAATCAAGGCCGGTCCAGTTTCTGATATTTCTAAACCATGAAATCTGGCGCCTACCGGGACCCCGTTTCCCTTCACTCTTACCCTGGATGATCAGTTGCGTGAGGCGGTACTTTTCGTTTCTCATTATGTGTCCAGGTAGCTAACTTTTCTGACTTTAATGATTTTTAGCAGTTCCCTATCTGTACCTATTCTCCTCCGAACATATTCGTTGGTGGTGTGGGTTGTCCAAGGTATTTTCAAGTATCTTCTATAAAGCCAGAGTTCAAAGGCGCCCAACTTGTTCATCAGTGTTGTGTTGTGTCCAGGCCTCCGTTCCATACAAAAGTATTGACCACACATAGCAATTCAGAAAATGACATCTAAGGCTGATATTAATGCTACTGTTACAAAATAAGCTTTTCATTTTGATAAACCCCTGTCGGGCTACCTCTATTCTCGCTCTTGACTTCTTGTTTTTAATCAAGTTGATTGTTGAACCAGCAACCAAGATATTTGTACTGGCTTACGTATTCAAGCTGCTGGTGTTTCACATATTTATTGGAAGAGGTAAATTTTTGTTCCTTGATATTCTTATAACTTTGGTTTTCGTAGTATTGATCTTCATCCCCATTTTTTCACAACTCTCAGTAACCTTATCCAACAGTATCTGCAGACTATGGTCCGAATCAGTCATTAATACTGTGTCATCTGCATAGCGGATGTTATTTACTCTCTGACCGTTTATCCTGATTCCTTCTGAAGGGTGCGATAAAGAGTTCGCAAATATTACCTCAGAGTAGACGTTGAAAGTATGGGTGATAGCACACAACCCTGTCTAACACCTCGTTGTATTTCAATTGGCCTTGACGTAATACCATTGGTCTTTATGATTGCTGTCTGATTCCAATAAATAGCCTCTATAATTTTAGAATCTCTTTTGTCGACTCCGATGTCATTCAATCTTTCTATCAAGGTCTTGTGCTTCACCCTATCGAACGCTTTCTCAAAATCTATGAAACAGATAAAAAGATATGCTTGCTGATCTTTGTATCTTTGTGCCAGAGTTTGAAGACAGAATCTCAGTTTGCCTTCTGCGTTGATTAGATTATTTGGTCCTTGTGAGTACGTCGTGCCTGTGAATTCCCTGAGTTTCTTATACAGCTGGAAGTCATCATGTTTTTTATATAAGTTTTCGATTTCTTCACATTGTTCTGTTATCCATTTTTCTTTTGCAATTTTTATTTTTTGTTTAATGGTTCTATTTAATGCTTTGTACATTACTTTGTGCTGTTTGCATTTTCTTCTTTCATCCATTAAATCCAACATTTCCTCTGTCATCCATCTTTGCTTCCGTGGTCGCTGTTTTGTGAGCATTTCAGTTGCCGTTGTAAGAGCGTGTCTGATTTCCTCCCGAAGGCGAAAGTTAAGGATGTATAATTATATGAAAGTGGGCTAAAAAACAGTGCGAAAAAGTAAAACCCATTTAAAATACATTGTTACTTCAGCTCAGACACACTTTAAACTCTTCATGTACTGCTATCTATATTTACAATTTTCACACAATAAAACCTTTACATTTTTACATAATATGAGATACAGTAGATAAAAATTATTTTTGTGAATTTGGTTAACAAAAATTGGTTAAACAATTTTTCGACCGCGGTACCGCGTGACACCCTGTGTATTTGTTATAAGGATTGTTATACGGATGTATTTCTTTGAGTAAGTTTGTGCAAAAAAACGAATCAGAATAATTTACCTAACGGGGGCGACGTTACAGACTATACTAATAAGTAGTTGAAACGGTCAAAACAAAGAAACGCACACTCATCAAAAATGCACTTGAGATTCTCGTATAATCAACATTTACTGAATCGATCCAGGAAGAGTCAACTCCAACTAGTAAAAGTTGATTTAAATTTTTAAAATCAACTTTTACTGCTCGTTTCAGTTGGAGTTGACTCCAACTAGTTGGAGTCAACTCTAACTGAGAATCAACTTGAACTGTAACATATACAAACATTTGGCATGAACGATATAATTAGTGGTGATGCTGAACAATCAAACTTGACACTATGCACTGGTTAGATTAGCTGAAAAAAGTAGGTATGTTTTTTTACAAATTTAGAACACTATCAAAACAGTTTGGAACACTAATAAATTTACTTTGGACCGTAAAAAAGACCGTTTTTTACGGTCATATGTTTGCATTTCCGTGATTCTTAACATTTTCTTCGTTGTTGTGTTCTCCGCTCTCGTATTTATTACGTAGGTCATGATCGGTCTTATGCATGTTATACAGATTCTTCCTGGTGTTTATATATTTAGTCCTGTCCAAAACATTTAGACCTGTCTCTAATCTAATGTCAGTAATACATTTTTTCCATCTATTGTCAATTATTATCGCTACCCCTGCTTTAGCTCTAGAAGATTGTGATACTCCACTCCAAATTAGTCAATTATGATCCACAACATTTTGATTTTTTCTTCGTTTCCCTAAGGGAAATTATATTTATATTTTTTGTCTCATTATCATTTTTATGTCGTTCAACTTGTAGGTTATTTCTCCTCTTACGTTTAAAATTCCGATGTTCAGTAGTTCATATATCCCTTTTCGCTTGTAGTCCAGAAAGCCACTGCGCATCCGCTAGGAAAAATATTCTTATTCGGATTTTTTGCACAATCTTACTCAAAAAGGACTCCTTTTAACAAATTTGCATGTTGCCAGGGCAAAAAGGTGGTCAAAAATTTTTTAAACGTTTTTTTTTGTTTTTTTCTTAAAATTATTTTTTTTTGCATGGAACAAAGTTTTTTTTAGATTTTTTGGATCATTCCAAACAGAAAAGGTCTTTAGTGACATTTCTCTAAAAATGATAGTTTTTGACAAATAAGCGATTAAAAATTGAAAAATTGCGAAATTGGCCATTTTTAACCCTCAAAAACTATGTGAAAAAGTTAAAATTTGAATGTTGCCAAAGTAAGTAGATATTCTTTAAACATCGATTCTTGAAATCCCGAAGAGTTTTTTGCAATACAATATTCAAAACTCCTTTGTTTTTTAATTGATAATCAAGCGTGCGCGACACTATTTTCCACCGACAGTATGGTGCAAATAAAAGGAATAAATTCGTTATTTCGTAAACCGGCGACTTTAAGGAAAAATCCCGAAACAGGTCGATTTGTATTTTTAGATTACGATATTATGGCATATATGATATACTAGTGACGTCATTCATCTGGCCGTGATGACGTAATCGATGCTTTTTTTAAATGAGAATAGGGGTCGTGTGCTAGTTCATTTGAAAGGTTCTTCAATTTTCTATTTAGTAATATAAACATTTATATAATTATTTATACAAGGTGTCCTTCTAATTCTTTTTTGTCAAATAATTTAATTTAATAAAAATTTTTTGGACACCCTGTATAAATAATTATGTAAATGTTTACATTACTGAATAGAGAATTGAAGAACCTTTCAAATGAGCTACCACACGACCCCTATTCTGATTAAAAAAAAATAATCGATTACGTCATCACGCCCAGACGGATGACGTCACTAGTATACCATACATGCCACAATATCATAACTTAAAAATAAAAATCGACCTGTTTCGGGTTTTTTTCTTAAAGCAGCCGGTTTACGAAATAACGAATTTATTCCTTTCATTTGCACTATAATGTATACACATGCAATGCAACGGTGGAAAATAGTGTCGCGCACGCGTGATTAGAAATTAAAAATAAAGGAGTTTTGAATATTATATTGCAAAAAACTCTTCGGAATTTCATCACTCGATGTTTAAAGAATATCTACCTACCTTGGCAACATTCAAATTTTCAGTCTTTCACATAGTTTTTGAGCGTTAAAAATGGCCGATTTCGCAATTTTTCAATTTTTAATCGCTTATATGTCAAAAACTATCATTTTTAGAGAAAAATCACTAAAGACCTTTTCTGTTTGGAATAATCCAAAAAACCTAAAAAAAACTTTGTTCCATGCAAAAGAAATAATTTTAGGAAAAAAACAAAAAAAAAAGTTTAAAAAATTTTTTACCACCTTTTGGTCCTGGCAACATGCAAATTTGTTAAAAGGAGTCCTTTTTGAGTAAGATTGTGCAAAAAATCCGAATTAGAATATTTTCCCTAGCGGATGCGCAGTGGCTTTCTGGACTATTGCCATTTTCAGCATTTCAAGCTTTTGCTATTTCCATTCGTATTCTTATTTCTAGATCTGACTTTAATAGATTGTCTGTTATGCAGCAACTGAAGTATTTTGTCACTTGTTTTATTAACTTGTCGTAAATAGTTATGTTAAAGCCTATTCTAGTTTTCATGCTTGCCGTACGTAGGCGAAAAAATTCTTGGAAATAAACAGTGGTAGTGAATTTAGATTTAAACATATTTGTAAAATATTTAAATAATTTAAAAAAATGGATATCAGAATTGGTTCTTATCAATATTGTTGAACAGCGGCCGGCGTTATGGGAAAAAACTTTAGAACAGTGTAAAAACCGAAATGACATTAGAAGGTTGAAAAGAAATTTGCAGAAAGACATTTTAAAAAATGGATTTTTCTTATTTTTCGAAATTTCAGGTGACAACGACATAATGCCAAGCACCATTAAACGCTTTTTTTTTCTTTCATCTATCCTGGAAAAACCAGGAAAATAACTTATGATGTTAACTCGATGTAGTAAGTATTCGGTTTTATATTTTCTTTCGATTGTGAGTCTCGCAATTATGTTTTTCTCAACTAAAATTTAATTGTAGTAAATTTTTCCAAAGCCTATTTCTTCGTTTTTTGGAAATACCTACCTATTCTCTTTCGCTATACTCAAAATGTTATCCTTACGCGTTTGAAATAAAATTAAAATACTTTCATTCTTTGTTTTTCGTATTCTAAGCCTTCACATAGTATTTAGATACATTTTCACCATACAATGGACTCTTTTTGCAATACATCTATATATCTGCAGTTTTGCTTTTTTTTGCTTTGGGTATATATGTACATATACTGTTATATTCCTATTTGATAGGAGAATTAAAATTTATAATTATAAGCAAAATTCAAATTAATATAAAAGATCTTCAATTTTCTCAGCCACGGGCATGTAAATTTAGAACAACCTGTATACAACAAATTATTATATTTAGTTTTTAAGAAAGCGATTCGAAGAAGTGTACGAAACTCGATAACAATGCGCCGAAGATAAACAAGTTTGAGTGACGCGGACCATTATAGAGTTCGCGGAAGATTCGATCATTAGCCTACGCTAAATAAGACTCAGTGAAATAGATAATAGGTCATTAAGTTTTGTAAAAAGTAGAAAGTAAGTTTAAATTGGGAAATGATTATTTTTTCTTGAAATCCATTAAACATATTGTAACAAAATAATTATTGACCTACCCTCGTATACCAGCTCCCGTCTCCGCACAGACAGAACACTATCGATGTTTCGAGATACGCCGATGCAGCGCCGATGACCTGCAAGCGGTCACATGGACATAGCTGGAGATATATAGATATTTCTGGAATATCTGTATCGCATATATAAATAGGACATATTTGTAAATAGAGTTAGTCTTAAGCTAAAGTTTGTAAAGTAAACTTGTATAAATAAAAAAATAAAGTCGTATATAAATTACGAACCGCTAGTTTTATTGTAATTAGAAGTAATTACAGTAAATAACCGCTACAGTGGTGTTAACGGTGTGGAGTGTAAATAAATGAAAAGTGAAAAAAAAGACTTTTGAACTTTATTCGTCGGGAATAATCGGAGTGCGTTAATTGTTCGGTATTCGGAAAGACTTTTGAACTTTATTCGTCGGGAATAATTGAAGTGCGTTGATTGTTCGGTATTCGGAAAGACTTAGACATTTTGAAAAGTACGTGTGTGCCGACCAAAGATGTTGCTACAAGAACTGACCATAAAACAGCTCCGTGAACAATTAGAAGAGTACGAATTAGACAGCAGTGGGTGCAAGATAGTCCTACAAGCACGACTCAAGGATGTCCTCACGAAGAACGGAGATGACCCAGAGACGTTCCACTTCCAGTCAGCAGAACAAGTAATCTTATCGAAATTAAAAACTGTTTCTGAAACGATCAATGAAACTTCTAGAAAAAGCGACGATAAATTCGAAAATGTTGCTAAAAGATTCGACGAGACTTCTCAAAAGATTGATGAAACTTGTAGAAAAAGCGACGATAAATTCGAAAATGTTGCTAAAAGATTCGATGAGACTTCTCAAATAATTAAAGACGTATGTAGTCAAAACAATGAGAAATTCGAAAGTGTTTCGCAAAAGATTGACGAAACTTTTAAAGAGGTCTGTAGACAAAACAACGAAAAACTTGAAGAAGTTTGTAGACAGAACGACGAGAAATTTGAAGAAGTTTCTAGAACATTCGATAAGATGCAGAAAAGTGTAGAGACCGTAGAAGAAAAGATCAAACAACTAGAGAGCATGATAACCGATACAAAAGTACAACCATCAGTTAATGCAGCAGCGTTAGATCCTGTGGTGAAAGATGAACTACCGAGAGACGAAACGTCGCATAATATGAGATTCAAATTACCACCATTTGATGGAAAGTCCTCTTGGTCCATATACCTTAAACAATTTGAAGCTATTGCGACCGCCAATCATTGGACCGAACAAGAAAAGGCTGTTTCCTTGACTGCTGCTTTACGAGGTGATGCTGCAGATATATTAAGGTCAATTCCCAAGGGTCAAGAAAATTGTTACCAGACCTTGTTCACTCGTCTAGAAAAACGCTATGGAGATGCCCATCTACAACAAGTATACAAAGCACAACTGCGAAGTAGAAGTCAACGAGCAAGTGAGAATCTGCAAGAATTTGAAGCAGATGTGGCTCGTGTGGTGCGGTTGGCTTATCCAGAGGTGCCAGACAGCGTTTTAGAAGAAATTGCAGTAGATACCTTCGTCAATGGGCTGAAAGATAATGAACTACAGAAAGCTTTACGACTAGCAAGACCGAAAGTTTTAGATGAAGCACTTGCTATTGCATTGGAACACGAAACGGCTAGTCAAACTTCACGAGGCCATAGAGTAAGAACCATTGAAGAAAGTGACGAACACAACGATGAACGTCTGGAGGAAATTATACGGAGAGTATTAAGTAATCAGATGCCAAAGAGACGCGAGCCTAGATGTTGGAATTGTGGAGACGTAGGCCACATTCGTCGTAATTGTAAGAAGATCGTACAGCCGTCGGAAAACTAGAGCGGGTCGACACCAAGGGGCAACTGCCGACCTCGAGAACTAGAGCCCCCATAGTAACTGTCAACCTTACGTCCTCCGGTGGAATCCACAACTTATACATCGAAGGTCGTATCAGTAATAGATGTAGATCATTTTTGGTGGATACAGGTGCAACGAGAACTATCGCACGTCCAGATGTAGTACGAGACCATAATAAATTATCACCTGCAACAGTAAAGCTTAGAACAGCGACTGGTGAGCTAATTAATACATATGGCGAGGCTAATATGTCAGTATCCATTGGCCAGACCACAGTTGAACATCAAGTATTAATTGCCGAGATCTCCGACGAATTCATATTGGGGATGGACGTACTAAGGAAAGTGGGGGCAATATTGGATGTTCAAAATGGAGTTCTCAAGATCAATGGTGAAGAGTTGCCCTTTCACGACGACAAAGAAGATGTCATCCGCTTACTTACTACATGCGACGTAACCATACCCGGTAATAGTGAGAAAATTCTGATGACCATGCTTGATGGACACTGCCGAGAGGGAAGTTTAAGGATGGTCGAAGATGTGGATAATGTCGAGTTCCTAACGGCGAAAACTTTGGTAAAAGTTCGAGATGCGATCCCTGTAAGAGTTATGAATTTAAGGGAAACTGCTATCAAGTTAAGTAGAGGAGCTTTGATCGGGCAGTGTGTTCCCGTGGCTTCAATTTGCTCTGTGAATACCAATGAGAAATCATCGAAGGCGAAGTATCCAAAGGAGCTTGTTGAGATGATCATTGAAAGATGCCAAGATCTTGATCATGAACGAACGGAAAAAGTGACATCTATGCTGATAGAGTATCAAGATGTTTTTGCTATTGACACGAAGGATAAGGGAAAAACAAGCATAGTAACGCATAAAATAAATACCGGAGACGCTCAGCCAATCAGACAACGGCCTAGACGACTTCCATTTGCGAAAAGAGATGAAGCCGAAGAGATTATCAAGGATATGGACAAACAAGGGGTAATTGAACCATCGAACAGTCCATGGACATCACCAGTAGTTCTGGTAAAGAAGAAAGATGGTTCAACGCGTTTTTGTATCGACTACCGCCAGCTCAATGCGGTAACAAAAAAAGATAGTTATCCTTTGCCCAGAATAGACGATACATTGGATACTCTCTCCGGTTCTCGTTGGTTTTCCACACTCGATTTAAAAAGTGGATATTGGCAAGTAGACATGGAGGCAGCCGATCGGGAGAAAACCGCATTTTCGATAGGATCAGGGCTTTGGCAGTTTACGGCTATGCCGTTTGGTTTATGTAATGCCCCTGCCACATTTGAAAGATTAATGGAGGCAGTTTTAAGAGGTCTAACATGGAAAACATGCCTGGTTTACTTGGATGATGTAATTGTGGTTGGAAGGTCCTTTGATGAACATGCCAAGAATCTAATAGACGTCTTTCAACGATTGAGGGCAGCGAACTTGAAGTTAAGTCCGAAGAAATGTCACATGTTTCGACGAGAAGTTAAGTACTTAGGACATATTGTATCGAGTAATGGTGTAACAGCTGATCCTGAAAAGATTGATGCAATTAAAGATTGGCCAGTACCAAAAGATAAACATGAAATTAGAAGTTTCCTTGGCCTATGTACATATTACCGACGATTTGTCAAAGGATTTGCCAATATCTCCAAGCCCCTAACAAAGTTGACGGAGGAGGGCAAAGAATATACATGGAGTGAGGAGTGTCAAAAAGCTTTCGAACAATTACAAAGGGCTCTGATCAGTGCACCGATATTAAGCTACCCCGGACAGGCAGGAAAATTTGTTTTGGATACCGATGCTAGCAACAGTGCCATAGGAGCTGTTCTCTCACAAATCCAGGATGGACAGGAAAAAGTCATCGCTTATTTCAGCAAAGTCCTGTCGAAACCAGAAAGAAACTATTGCGTTACCAGAAGAGAACTGCTGGGTGTAGTGAAGGCTTGCGAACATTTCCATAAATACTTGTACGGCAGAAAGTTCCTTCTTCGAACAGATCACGCTGCTCTAAAATGGCTCATACAATTCCGTAATCCAGAGGGCCAGATGGCAAGATGGTTAGAACGACTTCAAGAATATGATTATGAGATAGAACACAGGGCCGGAAGAGTTCATTCAAATGCTGATGCCCTTTCGAGACGACCATGTAGTGCAAATTGTAATCACTGTGCCAAATTAGAGGAACGATTTTGCCCCGTGAGACGAACCACCGTCGTTAATGAGCAATGGCAGCCACAACAGTTACAAGAAGCCCAAGAAGACGATCCATGTATAAAAAGAGTATTGGATTGGATGCGTCGAGGTGAGAGACCTAGTTGGCAAAACATTAGTGCATGTAGTCCGGAAGTCAAGGCCTACTGGAGCCAATGGAATTGCCTGATACTAAAAGATGATCTTCTGTACAGAACCTTTGAGAACGATGATGGTACAGAATCTAAGCTTCAGTTGATTGTACCTAAAAGTAAAGTGTCAGAAGTATTGCGTCAGTTGCATGACGGTACATCAGGTGGACACTTTGGTATTACGAAGACTCTGCAAAAGGTTCGAGAACGGTTCTATTGGGTGAACTGTAAAGATGATGTAAGAAGATGGTGCCGGAAATGTGAACTGTGTGCATCCGGTAATGGTCCAGTTGGTAAAAAGAGAGCACCCATGAGACAGTACAATGTTGGAAGTCCTATGGAAAGAGTAGCAATCGACATTGCAGGTCCATTTCCAGAAACCGATGCTGGAAATAAATACATTCTGGTAGCCATGGACTATTTTACGAAATGGACCGAGGCCTATGCATTACCGAATCAAGAAGCTGCTACCGTTGCAGAGGTACTTGTTAAAGAATTCTTCAGCCGATTTGGTGTTCCCTTGGAGATCCACTCCGACCAAGGGCGAAACTTTGAGTCAGCTCTTTTCCAAAACGTTTGTAAATTGATTGGTGCCAATAAGACCAGAACAACACCCCTGCATCCTCAATCAGATGAAATGGTCGAGAGGATGAACCGAACGATGGGTAAACACTTGTCCAAAGTTGTATCTGAACATCAGCGAGATTGGGACCAACACATTCATTTATTCCTGATGGCCTACCGCTCGGCCGTGAATGAAACTACAGGTCAAACACCAACCTGCCTGATGTTGGGTCGTGAAGTTCGTTTGCCCTGCGACCTAGAGTTTGGCTGCAGACCTTCCGAGGAATATGTTGCAGGCGAAGAATACGTAGACCGCCTGAAGTTACGAATGAACAACATTCATGAACTTGCCCGACAACACATCCAGATAGCCAGTGACAGAATGAAAGATCAATATGATTCTCGCTGCAAGAATGAAAGCTTCGAAGTAGGTGATCTTGTCTGGCTTTATAATCCACAACGTCGTCGAGGCCTGTGTCCTAAACTGCAAAGACAATGGGAAGGTCCGTATGAAGTTAAGAAGAAAATAAATGACGTAATATACAGAATTAAGAAGTTACCAAACGGTAAACCAAAAGTTATTCACATAAATCGTCTTGCACCATATGCTGGCTCAAATGAAACAGAGGAAGCCCGAGTCCTCCAACAGGAGATGAAAGATGCACCACAGCCAAGTTTTAAGGAATTTATGTCAAATTACGCAGAAAGAAAGAGTGCTAGATTCGGCGTGACCACAGAAGTTCAGCAAGATCTGTTTGGTGTTCCAGAAAACGTCTCTCTAGCCCACTGTGTTGCACAAGACCTCGAGATGACTAAAGGAATCTCGTCCGTATTCAATAGAAAGTTCGGCCGCCTGGACGAGTTAAGGAATCAACAACCTAAAATTGGAAGAGTATTGCGATTGGAAGATGGTCCTCGATCTTTGCTGTATATAGTGACCAGGAAGTCTTATACGGACACGCCAAGCTACGAGAACATATGGCGTGCTCTAACTAATTTGAAGAAAATGGTCTGTAATTATGACATCAAAGATTTGGCTTTACCAAAAATTGGCCATGCAGTAGAAAATCTGGATTGGAAGATTGTGAGAAGCATGCTGGAAGTGATCTTCAGAGAAACTGGCGTACGGATTACTGTGTGTTGCATGAACCCGAAGATGTCATACCCTTCAAAGACAGTAGACTGTTACTTCTTTTCTAGGGGTGTATGCAGAGCTGGAGGATCCTGTAGATTCCGCCATCCTGGGCCATCTAGAGTTGCTGATCGGGACGCTCAGATCTTAAGAGGGGAGCAGTGTAACAAAATAATTATTGACCTACCCTCGTATACCAGCTCCCGTCTCCGCACATACAGAACACTATCGATGTTTCGAGATACGCCGATGCAGCGCCGATGACGTGCAAGCGGTCACATGGACATAGCTGGAGATATATAGATATTTCTGGAATATCTGTATCGCATATATAAATAGGACATATTTGTAAATAGAGTTAGTCTTAAGCTAAAGTTTGTAAAGTAAACTTGTATAAATAAAAAAATAAAGTCGTATATAAATTACGAACCGCTAGTTTTATTGTAATTAGAAGTAATTACAGTAAATAACCGCTACAATATTTAGAAAGATTAAAAGTTGGTATTGGGGAATACGGCGAATTAAAATTTGTGGTGGAATGTTGATTTTTGAATCTGGAAGGGATATTGAGAAAGTAGGGAAATGAATGAGAATGAGAGATCAGAATGTTTTGAGCGGTGGAGAGGTGAAGTCCAGTGGTGGACGGTAGTGTACGAAGAGTGAAAACGCCGGTATAGTTCCGTGAGTGTTGAGGACCCATCGGAACGAGAGGTAGGCCGAGTCGAGAGAAAAGAATCTCCTTGAGCAAAGAGTGTCCCGGTGGCTGATTGAAGTGGTTCGAAAAAGGTAGAACACATCATCACTAGAAAAGCAGGAACGAGAGCGATACGAGGTAGTTTTCAAAGGAGAACATTACTGGAGGCCAGGACGAGTTTTTCATCGCAACCAAGGGTAGGAGGAAACGGGTTTTGTGTGAGGACATTCGCAGTTCACCAGATAAAGGTCAGTCTCATTTGTCAGGACATGAATGTATGTTTTTTTTTTGTATTAAATACCACATTAAAAATTGAAGAACATAATCGCTAATATCAGAAGATTTTCATCAAACTTAAATCAATTTGTTGCTAATAAATCCTAATAGTTTCATTATTAATAAAAGTTTTAAATTGGAAACCAAAAGGAAATAAGATTCCCATTTTTAAATGTTTGTATTAAATAAATATAAGATCTAACAAATATTAAGCAGTAATTGCCATTTATATAAAATAAACAAAATTTTGATTTATAATTGTAATCCATATGTGTGTATTATTTTATTTTTTCCTATCCCGATTAGGAACCACTGTCACGAAAGTAAGTAAGTAATTTTATAATTCGCCCTGAGATTGAAAACATATTGATATGTGATCTGGTTGATTAATTAGATTATCATTAATGCATTAATTAAATTAAATTACATATAAGAATATCATCACATATAAATAAATAAGATCACAACAAATGTCGTCCAACGTGGAAAGCATTGAAAAGTATTTCTAGTGGCAAATTTGAAGGATAGAAAGAGAAAAGCCGGTAGTTGGAAATTTATATGCCTGTGGTAAAAAGTGAGAGACTTACAGTTGATAACATAAAAATTTAGATCCTTTAGGTACAAATTTTACATAACTGATTTAATACTTTATTTTACGATATTTACATTTGATATATTTATGAACAATTTATAATATTTGGGTGAGAAAAAGTCGTTTTGGTAACATACTAGTAAAATTTCATATTTGGCGGGGATAGTACTTCTTGAAAACAAATGTCTGTGACAAGAAGCCAAAGCAAAGACAACAAAAAACAAAAAGAACATTCAAATCAAGAGGATCATTCAGACCAAGAAGATATTTTAGACACGACAATCATGGAAACAGGAAAAAAAGAATTGTCAGAATTAGAAAAGATATTACAACTTATGCAACTCCAGTCACAAAAAATGGATGAAGCAAAACGAACAATGGATAAAAATCAGGAAGAAACATCAAAGAAAATGGATGAATCACAACAAAAAATGGATGAATCACAACAAAAAATGGATCAAACAATGGATGAAACACAACAAAAATTGGATCAAAAAATGGATGAAACACAACAGAAAATGGATGAAACAAAAAGAATAATGCAAGAAAATCAGAAGGAAACAAAACAAGCCATAGAAGAGAACAACAAGAAAATGGAGGAACGCATAGAAAAGTATGAAATGAAAATTCAAAATAAAATAAAGGAGATAACGAATTGCCAGAAAAAGGAAATAGAAAATTTGGAAAACAAGTTTGAAAACGCTATTCAAGCAGACAGAGAAGAAATGGAAAGAAAGATTGCGGAAATCAATATTCAACAAAATGTAGGAGAAAGAAGAGAAATGGTTATACATAGCACAGATGACGTGAAGATAAGGTTTGGCGGGGATGTAAGAAGATTACACCCAGTGCCGTTCATAAATAGCCTAAAAAAGAAAATACAACACATCGGAAATTTCGAAACAGCAAAAGAAACTATCAGAAACCATCTCAAATATGAAGCAAGCCTATGGTTCGATAGTAAAGAAGAAGAATTCGGCAATTGGCAACAATTTGAACAAAAATTTTTGAATTATTTCTGGGGAAAAGTCCAACAATTGGAAATTAACAAGGAATTGCAAAATGGGAAATACAATGATAGGATGGGGGTATCAGAAAGGACATATGCTTTACAAATTTACAATAATGCAAAACATTTGCAATATAATTACTCATCGGAACAATTAGTCGAACTGATTGCAAGACATTTCGAAGAAACGCTGGAAGACCATATCACATTGCAAAACTACAAAGACATAGATAGTCTATGCCAATTCTTACGAATAAGAGAATCACGTTTAAGAGAAAGAAAATCAAGAAGGTCGCGAGAAGATTACAGGCCCCGAGAGACACAGGATTACAGAGAGAGAAATCAAAATAGGAGAGACTATACAAGACGAGATTTTAATCCCAGAAGGGAAAACGAAAATAGAGACAACGGAAGAAGAAATTATGAACAAAGAAATAGGCAATGGAATGAGGACAGAAATCGAGAATACCAGAGTAGAAACATCACACGCTCAAATCAAGAAAACAGAAATAATGGTAGACAAAATGAACAGGGATATCGAGAAAACCGAAACAGATCCGACAGACCAAGAGAAAATAGAAGAGAGGTAAATAATACCCAGACAGAAGAATATGACGGAGAGAGAAATTATGACGAAAATATAAACAACGATGAGCAACCGGCGGTTTTTTCACGACGGCGCTCACTAAAAACAAAAAAACAAACAGGAATCTTTTGTGACCCCAAGGAGTTTATTAAATTGGCAGGAAACAACGAAAAGAAAAATGGAGTTAATTTAAAATTTGTGGATGGATTTATCAACGAGAAACCAATTAAAATTATGATAGATACTGGATCGGAAATGACATTGGTCAACAGAAAACTAATAGAAGAAGTTAACTTAACAAATTTAATTTACAAAATACCTAGGGTAAATTTAGTGGGCGCAAACAAACGGACATTGGCAACTATAAATGAAGGCATACGAGTAATGGTACGACTGGGTAAGAATATGTATGCACTACAATGTGTAATAATGCCAAATATGTCACATGACATGATAGTAGGAGTTGACGAATTGGCAGAAAAACATGTAGTGATAGATTTTAAAAATAATACGATGAAACTAACAGAAGAAAAAGAAGAAGAACAGGACAAGGAACATGAGAAACAAAATACGGACGAATCAGGGAAAGAACAAACAATGGAAATGAATTTGGCAACGAAGCAAGGACAAAGAAGAAAAAGGAGAAAAAGTCAGAAAAAGATAAAAGAAAATGAAACCTGTGGCTCCTCAAAAGAAGAGTTGAGCCCAGAAGAAGAAAAATTGAGAGTATCAAAAGCAAAAGAAACCTGGGATTCCTCAAAAGAAGAGACGAGCTCAGGAGAAGAAGAAATAAAGCTAACAAATGAAAGTGAAAAGAATATGATTGAAACAGTGGTATTTGAAGAGGAGATATATGCAAACGAGGATGCAGAATGCACGGTAAACATATGTGAAGAATCTGAGGAAAAAGACAGAAAATTGATATGTGGAGAAGGGAAAGAAAAAGAATTGCGGTTGATGTTAAGAAACTACGAAAATTTGAGAAATGAGGAAAACAGAGTGGAGAAAAAGTACGAACATTCATTTGAGGTGAAAAACTTGGGAAATTTTCGATCAAAGACTTACCCGATTCCATACAAGTATCGACAAGAGATTAAAGTAAGGAAATATACAGGGAGTTGGTTTTGCCTCGAGAAAATTTATTTAAAAATGCAGATAAATTTTATCGAATACAAGGCGGGGATTTGTTATATTCCTATTTGATAGGAGAATTAAAATTTATAATTATAAGCAAAATTCAAATTAATATAAAAGATCTTCAATTTTCTCAGCCACGGGCATGTAAATTTAGAACAACCTGTATACAACAAATTATTATATTTAGTTTTTAAGAAAGCGATTCGAAGAAGTGTACGAAACTCGATAACAATGCGCCGAAGATAAACAAGTTTGAGTGACGCGGACCATTATAGAGTTCGCGGAAGATTCGATCATTAGCCTACGCTAAATAAGACTCAGTGAAATAGATAATAGGTCATTAAGTTTTGTAAAAAGTAGAAAGTAAGTTTAAATTGGGAAATGATTATTTTTTCTTGAAATCCATTAAACATATTTAGAAAGATTAAAAGTTGGTATTGGGGAATACGGCGAATTAAAATTTGTGGAGACGGCCCTGACAGTGGCATGATTATACCACGTTTTAAACCGCTCTGTTATTTTTCAACTTTTAAATGTAAAATACGGAACAAAAATTTGATATTCTTAAATACTATCAACAAATAATAGTGCAGTGTTGATGCCAATCGACTCAACCCGACGTGAGTACCAAAAAACCTTTATATAAGATATTAAAATAGTAAATATAACCTATATATCAAGTTCAACCTACTGGTTTTTTGGAACCGTTCGGAACTGATCCACGCCGGTTTTTTGGCCGGTGACAGGACCGGACCTGCGGCAAAGCAGGAAACAAAATAAAAATGACTTCAATTAACAACATGACTACTTCTACTTCAAATACACCAAATACACCAAAAAACACTTATTCCAATGTAGTAAATACGTTCAAACACCCAACAGAGGACCAAGCAGTAGTACTCTCCAGTATAGAAGGCATCAAAATTCACCATTACATCGTAGCAATTGGATCACTGGTTGGTCCACGTAATGTCTTGTTTGCATCTAGAATTCCAAACAACAGAATATGTATCTACCTCTCTACCAAAAACATAGTCGATATGCTTCTTCATTCCCACAAATATATTAGCATAAATGAGTCAGAAATAGAGATAAGAAGACTAATCACACCAGCACAACGACTTGTAATTTCTAACGCATGTCCTTCAATTCCAAACAATATCATTGAAACAGAATTACAAAAATTAGGCATTGCTGCAGTTTCCAAGATGACTTTCCTAAGAGTGGGTATGCCAGAAACCGAATATAGCCACGTCCTAAGCTTCAGAAGGCAAATATTTATTTCTCCCTTGGATAACACCTCCATTCCTGACTCCTTCAATGTATTTCACAATAAAACTTATCGTTTATTCCTCTCTATTGATGGACTAAACTGTTCTAAGTGCAACACTATTGGACATAACGATACAGATTGTCCCATCATAACAACTGCTAACTCCTCAAACGTACCCTCAGAGACCTCTCCAAATACTACACATGAAACAGAGGATAGAGGTCCTGAAACACAACAAAACATGGAAATGAACGCCAGCATAACTGAAACTATAGAAAACATAAGTCTACCCTCCTCACCAAAAGAAACAACATCATCAAATCTAAATAATATTAATAATCCTGCCGAAACTGTAACTCTGCAACCTTCAGTTAATATTAACAAACAACCTACTCAAGTATCTACTCAAGTTAAAAGACAAATCTTATCCTCACCTGACATTGACCAAAATAACCCAGAAACAGACTCACAAATCTTTGCTGCTCCTATCACACATAAACTAAAAAAACCTAAAAAACAAACTAAAACCTCTGACGACGACATTATTTGTTCTCTAGAATTAATAAAAGACAAAATTGAAAACCGGTCACCCCCATTCACATTAAATTTTAATGAAATATGCGACTTCCTAGTTAATACTCTTCATGCTAAATATCCTGAAACAATCTCAAAGAACTACTCAAACGAACCTTCCGAATTAACAGATATCCTTAACTTTATTCATTGTTACTCTCACAACTCTAAATTAAAAAACAACATCACCAGATTAAAGAAAAAACTTAACCCCACTCACACATCTTCAACGGAAGAGACCGAAAAATCCGATGGATAAATCACTAATTCTTCAATGGAACCCAAATGGGTATTTCGCTCACCTCGAATCACTCAAACTATTAATTAAAAAATATTCTCCACTAATACTGTGTATACAAGAAACTCACTTCAAAGAGAATTCTGTAATAAACTTAAAAAATTATACTCCCTTTCTAAAAAATAGAAGTACAGAACATGCCAGTGGGGGCGTGGCTATCTTTGTCAGAAATGATATCGAAGCTAAGCCTATTAATCTAAATACCAATCTCGAAGCTGTTGCAGTTCAGGTCATATACAAAATGAAAATAAACATCTGTAATATATATATTCCACACCCACATGAGAGACAAATACAAGAGGTAACTAATTTACTACATCAGATACAGCCTCCACTAATCTTATTAGGGGATACAAACTGCCATAACACCACTTGGGGAAGTTCAAAAACAGATAAATGCGGGAACTTATTACAAAACACAATCAATAATTCAAATCTAATACTTATGAATACTGGGGAACCCACCAGGTTTAATTCCTACAATGGGAATCTTTCATCTATTGATATTTCACTATGCAGTCCATCACTGGCAACTATATTACAATGGAAGACACTAAAATACTTATATGACAGTGATCACTTTAAAATCATAATTGACATCATAAATGACAAACAAGAAACAACACATCCAATTTACCAGACGTGGAAAATAAAAACCGCTAATTGGGACCTTTTTCAGCAGTATATTGATGAAAAACTACACAACTTCACATTATATAGAAATATTGACAAAAACATATCTACATTAAATAATATAGTTATATCGGCAGCACATAAAGCTATCGGTAAAACAAAAACTTGTAATAGGACACCGGTCCCTTGGTGGAACGATCAGATTGCAAAATCATTATCTGCAAGCAAACACGCACTGAATATTCTTAAAAAACATAAAACAGATGCTAATCTCCTGGAATTTAAAAAACTTAGGGCAAAAACTCGATATTTAATTAAAAAAAGCAAAAGGGAGTCTTGGCATAATTATGTTGCTTCAATAAACCCCTCAACTCCTATCGAAACCATCTGGAAAAAGATCCGAAACCTTAAAGGATCAAACAACTACATCAATATTAATACTCTTTCTTACAATAATAATCTTATTACCGACAAAAAAGACATATCTAACGTATTAGCCGATGTGTATCAATTAAATTCTAGTGATAGCAACCTAAACTCAAATTTCATTAAATACAAATATCATGAAGAATCCTTTAAAATTTCAATCCATGACAGCAAATCGCCCCTAAATGAAATCATAACTCAACAAGAATTTGATTATTCTCTAAATTGCCTTAAAAATACTACTTCCGGTCCAGATAATATTCCACCTATTTTCTTGAAAAATCTTCCAGAATCAGCTAAACTTATCCTCCTAGACCTATTTAACTCAATATTTTTCAATAATATATTTCCCAAGATATGGTGCCATGCAAGTATCATCCCAATTCTTAAACCCAACAAATCTAAAGACGATCCCCTGTCATATCGTCCAATCTCCTTGACATGTTGTATGTGTAAACTAATGGAAAAGATTATAAATAACAGATTAGTATGGCATCTAGAAAACTCAAAGTTATTATCCCCCTATCAAAGTGGTTTTCGTAAAGACAGATCCACTACCGATAACTTAGTGTCGCTTGAGTCTGAAATCCATGAAGCATTTTTACACAATCAAAAATTACTAGCTGTCTTTATTGATATCAATAAAGCATTCGACACTGCATGGAAATATAACATCTTAAAAACACTACAAAAATTTGAAATTGAAGGTCACACACTAGCTTTTATACAAAATTTTTTAACTCATAGACAGATTGAAGTAAGAGCTAACGGTTATAACTCTAGTCCACGATCTCTTGAAAATGGAATTCCTCAAGGCTCCATTTTAAGCCCAACATTGTTTCTCATTGCAATAAATAACATCTTGGACGAAATGAGATTACCGATTAAAGCCAATTTATACGCAGACGACTTGATTATCTACCACAAAAGCAGAAGTGTGGAATGTGCTGCTGAAGTAATACAGAAGTTTTTACACACGCTGGAAAAATGGTCACTTAAAACTGGTTTTAATTTTTCTCCTGAAAAAACACAGTACATAATATTCAGCAAACGGAAAAATATAAAGAACGTTAATCTAACTTTAAATGGACATACTCTAAAAGAAACAAACGAAATAAATTGCCTGGGGTTAACTCTAGATTGCACCCTAAACTGGAAAAGCCATATACATACCTTGCAAAAACAATGTCAATCTAGAATAAATCTCCTGAAAATTCTCTCAAACCGTGCGTGGGGAGCAGATACACGAACCCTATTAAACTTATACCAATCACTTATACGTAGCAAATTAGACTACGGCTCAATATGTTATGATACTGCCAAAAAAACTACATTAAAAAAACTAAACTCAATTCAAACAACGTCACTAAGAATTGCTCTGGGCGCATTTAGAACTAGCCCAACCAATAGCCTTCAAGTATTAGCTAACGAACTACCTTTACACTTACGAAGGCAACAATTGTCATTAAATTATGCAACTCGTGTATCATCAAATCATCAAAATCCCATGCATTCAAATATCTTAAAACCTAAATCTATCAGTAATTACAAAAATAAACCTATGAATACACTCCCTTTTCATGAAAGATTAAAATTCAGTGATTACGACTGTGAGCAGTTTAGTGCCATCATAAATCCAACCCAAAATTTTCCCTCTTGGTCAACTAGTCCACCAATTGTAAATACATTCCTTACTCGCTATCCCAAAACATCCACTAACCCAACAGTAATACATCAATCATACCATGAGATAATATCCCTATATCCAAATTCTGAACATATCTACACTGATGCATCAAAAACTCAATCAGGACTAGCAGCGGCTTACATACATGGAACAGACCATTTTAAAATACGACTCCCTCTGAGTTGTAGCATATTTACTGGAGAAGCACTGGCTATTTTAGAGGCACTGAAAGTTTGCAGAAGAAAATCCGCACCTCATTACATTATAATATCTGACTCATTAAGTACACTAAAAGCTTTACAGCAATTGTATCCATCAAATGAAATTATAATGCTAATAAAAAATGAACTCATATTACTATCAACAAAAAACATAAAAATAACTTTTTTATGGGTGCCATCACACGTGGGAATCAAGGGAAACGAAGCAGTAGACCAACTTGCAAATGAAGCTGCACTAGATGAAAGCATCCCTGTGTCAAACATGCTAACAAGAAACGACCATAAAATCTCCATCAAAAAACATATTACCAGCTTATGGCAGAATTACTGGAATTCCACATCCAACAAATTAAAAGAGGTTATAGAAACGATCGGCACCACCTTACCACTCCCACTCAAACGTTGTGAACAAGTGATAATAACTCGACTGCGATTAGGACATACTATACCAACCCATATTCACTTAATAAATAAAGAAGCCATCCCTTTCTGCCACAACTGCAAGATCCAAATTACTGTGAAACATATTCTGTTAGAATGCAAAACATACACCCAAGAAAGAAGGAAAAACAACCTCTCTACCAACATGAAGGATGTACTAAGCTGCCAGTTCAACCAAGTGCTGAAATATTTGAAAGACATTAAATTTTACAGTGTTTAATAGAGTATGTTAAGTTGTATAGGTATACATTGTAAGAAATTGACTACTTGTAATTTGTGTTTGTACCCCCTGCTAATAACTCTTAGTAGTTGATGCAGGGTCATTTTTGTTTAAATAAAAAAAAAAAAAAATTTGTGGTGGAATGTTGATTTTTGAATCTGGAAGGGATATTGAGAAAGTAGGGAAATGAATGAGAATGAGAGATCAGAATGTTTTGAGCGGTGGAGAGGTGAAGTCCAGTGGTGGACGGTAGTGTACGAAGAGTGAAAACGCCGGTATAGTTCCGTGAGTGTTGAGTACCCATCGGAACGAGAGGTAGGCCGAGTCGAGAGAAAAGAATCTCCTTGAGCAAAGAGTGTCCCGGTGGCTGATTGAAGTGGTTCGAAAAAGGTAGAACACATCATCACGAGAAAAGCAGGAACGAGAGCGATACGAGGTAGTTTTCAAAGGAGAACATTACTGGAGGCCAGGACGAGTTTTTCATCGCAACCAAGGGTAGGAGGAAACGGGTTTTGTGTGAGGACATTCGCAGTTCACCAGATAAAGGTCAGTCTCATTTGTCAGGACATGAATGTATGGTTTTTTTTTGTATTAAATACCACATTAAAAATTGAAGAACATAATCGCTAATATCAGAAGATTTTCATCAAACTTAAATCAATTTGTTGCTAATAAATCCTAATAGTTTCATTATTAATAAAAGTTTTAAATTGGAAACCAAAAGGAAATAAGATTCCCATTTTTAAATGTTTGTATTAAATAAATATAAGATCTAACAAATATTAAGCAGTAATTGCCATTTATATAAAATAAACAAAATTTTGATTTATAATTGTAATCCATATGTGTGTATTATTTTATTTTTTCCTATCCCGATTAGGAACCACTGTCACGAAAGTAAGTAAGTAATTTTATAATTCGCCCTGAGATTGAAAACATATTGATATGTGATCTGGTTGATTAATTAGATTATCATTAATGCATTAATTAAATTAAATTACATATAAGAATATCATCACATATAAATAAATAAGATCACAACAATACATACAAAAATACAGGTCATAAATTAAGTCACATATTCTGGACCACAAATAGTTCAAATGAACCTAACTTACCTTAGTACAAATATGCACATAAAAAAGTTACAGCCCTTTGAAGTTACAAAATGAAAATCGATTTTTTCGAATATATCGAAAACTATTAGAGATCTTTTATTGAAAATGGACATGTGGTATTCTTCTAGCAGGAACATCTTAAAGAAAAATTATTATAATGAAATTTGTGCACCCCATAAAAAATTTATGGGTGTTTTGTTCCCTTAAACCCCCCAAACTTTTGTCTACGTTCCAATTAAATTATTTTTGTGGTACCATTAGTTGCATTAAATGTTTTTAAAACTTTTTTGCCCACTAGTATTTTTTCGATAAGGCAGTTTTTATCGAGTTGTAGCTTCTTTTTTAATATGTTTACATAAAAATTTTATGGGGGTTTTGTTCCTTTAAACCCCCCAAATGTTTGTGTACGTTCCAATTAAACTATTACTGCGATACCATTAGTTAAACACAGTATTTTTAAAACTTTTTTGCCTCTTTGTATTTTTTTATAAGGCATCTTTTATCGAGATGTGGCTTCATTTTTCATATGGTTCAAAATATACCTAAAAATGTTAATCGTAAATAAATGTTCATATTATTAAAGTCTCCGTAATCGTACTTAACCATTCTCAAATATGTGGTGGATTTGACAAATATTCAAAATATCTCGATATAAACTGATTTTTCGAAAAAGTGCTGAGAGGCAAAAAAGTTTTTAAAACATTGTATTGAACTAATGGTACTACAATAATAATTAAATTTGAACGTACACAAAAGTTTAGGGAGGGGGTTTAAAGGAACAAAACCCCCATAAAATTTTTATGGGGTGTCCAAATTTCACTATAATTTTTTCTTAAGATACTACTGCCATAAGAATACCACATGTCCATTTTCAATAAAAAATCTCTAATAGTTTTCGATATATTGGAAAAAATCGATTTTCTTTTTGTAACTTCAAAGGGCTGTAAGTTTTTTTATGTGCACATTTGTACTAAGGTAAGTTAGGTTCAACCGAACTATGTTTGGTCCCAGAATATGTGATTAAATTTATGACCTGTATTTTTGTTACACCCTGTATATGAACTATCTTTTTGCCAATTTTTCGTATTCATTATTTTGTTAAATATATTCATCATATTGCATTGTGTTTTTTTTCAAATTTGGGAAATGTGTTTTTTAGTCTCTTTTTGGCAATCGATATAATATGAAGAGTATCTACAGGGGAAAAACAAAGAATGCCTCTTTTTCAAAAGTACCACTACTACACTTGAATCCAGGGTTCTTTACCAGTGCGTCATTAATACCTGCTTTATCATAATCAATACATACTTTATTACATTATACACAGTCATTAATTAATACATACATACTTTTTATCTAGCATCATTCTCTTCCACGCATGAAACTAAAGACAAATCAGCTACCGCCTGTTAGGGAGCGTTCAAGTATTACGTAACGCAGGTTGGGGGGGGGGTCAAAAATCGCATTACGTAGGTAATACTTGAACGCTCCCTTATTAAGTAAATACGTATGTTATTTTTATGAACGCTCTAGACTCATAATATCGAAAAGAGATAGGTACAAAAAACACGTTTGGGGACATTTTCAGATTTTAAGTACAATTTGTGACGTTTCTGGTTTGTTTACTTTGAGGCTGTCTTGAGTTTTTTACTGTTTTTATGTCAAGTTTTTACATTTTGAAGTTTTTTATCAACAGTTGTTTTTACAACTGATTTTATATTGGAGTTTGAAATGTTATGGTAAATGTATTAACATTAATTTTTACAACATACAGAGCTAACCTCATTCACACAGTTAAATGGTTGTTTAAGTTTCCGCCAAACTGAATAAAATGACAAGAAAATATTTTATTATATTTGTGTTATAAATTGTTAATTAATCACTAATGAAATTAAATAATTTATTAAGCTACTTCAGATGTAGCTGTAATTCTGCATCAAAAATTTAAAGCAAAACTTACATTTGACATTCTATTTACTTGCTAACGTCAAAAATTATAATATAACCCGTGATCGGAACAGTGGCTACTTTCTGTCACTTGCTTTTGCGTGGAGTAAATTTCCGACTTATTTCGTATGCTTTAAATGATGACGCACGGGTAAAGAACCCTGGACTCAACTGTAAAGAGGAATCCCATTGGTGAAAAAATACAAAAAATTCCTCAAAAGTAAAGAAAGCCTCGAAAGTTATCGAAAAACCATCTAATATACAGCAAGCACATTAGGAACTCCACAAAAAACACATAAAATTTTGGTATTTTCATGGGACAGGTGTAAACACCCAACCGTCTACAAAGATCATTATTATAGTATAGATGGAGTTGAGGCAGGTTGAGGCAATTTTGACCATGGTTCTGAAGATGGCTTTGCAAGCCGAAAGCACTCAGTTACCATTACCATGTCAGCTCATATTTTACACACTTTTATTAAAATGCTTTTCTTTTTCCATTTTATTTTTCATGGGTGTATACAAAACATATCAGTCTTTTTCAATTAATAAAAAATATGCAGAGGCAATTGTATATCTCTTAATTTTTTTTATATGCAATTCTAAAGCCAATTTTAAAATTTTCCATAATGAATTTAAAATTATATTGATTAAAAAAGTAGTATACTCCGTCCCAAACCCTTTTTTCAGTGCGTCACAGATTATCGAATTCTCTCTAACGCATTACAGTTGGAAGCGACAGAAAAAAAAAACGTAGGTATACCTCTGTGATTATTATACCTTGACGAGTATTCGCATATTAAAACGGATTTATACTTATAGATGTATAATTGGTTGGCGATTACAATACTCTAAATTCTAAACAGATAACCAATCAATGAGGCGAGTAAGATAATTTGACACAAAAATAATCGATCATATGGTAAAATGACAATTGTAATTTCTAGGTTAGAAATTTGTCAACTACGTTAATATAAATATGTTATGTCATAAGTCATTGGTATATTCGGGCATTGTATATTGTACTATATTTATTTAATTTTACATTAAACTATTATAAATATTAATATTTTGGCAAAATTTGTATAAATATTGATGTTTATATAAATAATCTGACAACTGTCACTGTCAGATTTAACTAAAATGTCATGTAATGATTTCCGACATTCTTAAAATCCTATATGACGTCAAAATTAATGACGCATGAGGCATGAAAAAAGGGTTTGGGATGGAGTATAGTACTTTTTTAATCAATAGTAGTAGTAGTTTAATTCTTCGGGCTGACGGAGGCATTTTAAACCGATATCTTTTTTTTGAGAACGATTTCCGGAGTGGAAGTCGAAACGTCAAATATTAGTTGCTTAAAAATGTAATTTTCATTACCATCAATGACTGTAGCTTAACCCTACGTAAACAAAATATTTAAATTTAACATGCCACAAGAAAGTATGTAGTCTTAGTCTGAGCCGTAACAAATTTTTTATTTCTTATCCAGGCACCTCCACCAAATTATCGAAACGTGTGAGTTATTTTCTTATTATTGAAATCAAGTGTGTGTCAAATGTCAGAAAACATTTTCAGACTTAATAATGAAAACACCTTCTACCACTGGCGTAGCCAGGTGTTGGTGTTTGGTGGTGGAGGGCTCAAAAAAAAATAAAACGACTAGCAGTACATAAAATAACCATTAGGTACACTCATAAGAAAAATAAAAGATGTAAAAAATAGATACAAAAAAAAAACCTCCTGTTTCAAGCTTTAATTCTTATTCTGATAGGTTATAAATTTTTCAAAGGAAAAGGTGCGAATTTGTGCATTGCAAAGTTTAATCGCAAAGTTGAGTGACGAAATTTAAAATTTAGCCTTTTAATCACGTTTATGTTAAAATAGAGTACAAAAAAGTTTTTTGGAAAATTTTAGATCAAAATGTTTTATAGAAAAAAAATAGTGCAACTTTTATTATCGGCATTAGAAATCCCCAATATAACGGTTATTTTTCGAGATACTGACCATGGGTGGCGAATGGCTAATAATGGTCTTAGATTATGTTTTCGACGGTGCTGAAAACGAAAATGAAATTTATTTTGAATTTTAGGTGGGGGAATATTGCTAAAATCGCAATTTTACCATAAAAATAATAAAAACTGAAATCACGTTTTTTTGCGTTTAACTCACTACAACTCTGGTCCATTTTAATATTTTTTTCTAAGGTTTGTACACTATATTATGTTGCTCACTTTTTTGAAGACAACGGTATCTGTTTTTTTAAGATTTTGGTCTTATTCTAGTAAAAGTTATGAATTTTTTAAAGTACAAGGTGTAGATTCGTGAATTGCAAAGTTTAATCGCAAAAGTTGAGTAGCAAAATTTGAAAGGGCCTAGCCGGGTAAGATGGTGAAAAGTGCCCCCAGCTCGATTTAAATTCCATATAGGCCACTTTTTAGCACATATAGAGGAACTCACTTTCTGAAATTTTTAGCCCCCTAGGTGGTCACGTGACCCCCCTAGAGCCTAATTAGGCATTTTATGTTTTTATTTTTTATCTCAGCCGCATCAAGAGCTAGCCAAAAACTTTATTTAAAAAAGTTGTAAGTTTCAAAAAGATCTATATGAAAAAACTTTTTTTTATTTTTTGGCGGAAAATTCGAATTTTTAGAACAATTTTAAACTTTTAAATAACTCTGAAAAAAAAACTAAGACACTCGTTTTTACGAAAATCAATTATAATGTGTATTTTTGCACAATCTTTCACGCTGAATTTTTTCAGATTTTTAAAATTGGTGAAACGTACCTTTAAAAATAAAAAACCGCGTTTTTTCGGTTTTTTTTTTCGTTTTTTGATACAATTTTATACATATTTTTCAAAAAAGGTAACACTGTCACTAGAATAGGTAAAAACTGAAAAATATTTGGGGTTTGCTTAATAAAAATTTTTTGTAACGCCATCGATTTTCAAGATACAGGGCGTTGAAGAAAACAAAATTTTACACATTTTTTACGATTTTGCTGAAACTACTGGCAACATTGTAATAAAACTTGGCGGGATTTAAGAGGTAGTTATTGTGCATGTTTTGACATACAACTAAGGATTTAAAATATATCATTGGCGCGCATAGGGGTAATGGTCTGAACTTTTTAAAGAATAAAGATAGTACGCCACTGACATATTTCAAATTAACAATGGTTTTTGAATTTCTCGTTCAATTTGTGACAAAAAATGTATCTTCTTATTTTTTCATCCGACGCGCCATTTTTATTCCAAAAATAAAAGATCTTAACCCTTACAAAGTATTCGAACTTCTAGTACTTTCTACATCTACATAATAAACTCATACATCCATTATTATCAAAATTAATTCGAATACTTTGGAAGCGTTAAGATATTTTATTTTTTGCAGTAAAACGGCGCGTCGTATGAAAAAATGAGAAGATAGATTTTTTATTGAAAATTGAACGAGGAATTCAAAAATGATTGTTAATTTGAAATATGTCAGTGGCGTACTATCTTTTTTTCTTTGAAAAGTTCAGACCATTACCCCTATGCGCGCCAATGATGAATATCAAATCCTTAGTTGTATGTCAAAACATGCACAATAACTACCTCTTAAAACACGCCAAGTTTTATTACAATGTTGCCAGTAGTTTCGGCAAAATCGTAAAAAATATGTAAAATTTTGTTTTCTTCAACGCCCTGTATCTTGAAAATGGATATCGTTACAAAAAATTTTTATTAAGCAAACCCCAATTATTTTTCAGTTTTTTACCTATTCTAGTGACGGTGTTAAATTTTTTGAAAAATATGTATAAAATTGTATCAAAAAACGAAAAAAAAAACCGAAAAAATGCGGTTTTTTATTTTTAAAGGTACGTTTCACCAATTTTAAAAATCTGAAAAAATTAAGGGTGAAAGATTGTTCAAAAATACACATTATAATTAATTTTCGTAAAAACGAGTGTCTTAGTTTTTTTTTCAGAGGTATTTAAAAGTTTAAAATTGTTCTAAAAATTCGAATTTCCCGCCAAAAAAATAAAAAAAAAATTTTTCATCTAGATCTTTTTGAAACTTACAACTTTTTTAAATAAAGTTTTTGGCTAGCTCTTGATACGGCTGAGAGAAAAAATAAAAACCTAAAAAGCCTAATTAGGCTCTAGGTGGGTCACGTGACCACCTAGGGGGCTAAAAATTTCAGAAAGTGAGTTCCTCTATATGTGCTAAAAAGTGGCCTATATGGAATTTAAATTGGGTTGGGGGCACTTTTCACCATCTTACCCGGCTAGGCCCTTTATCTTATTAATCACGTTTATGTTAAAACATAGAGTACAAAGAGGTTTTCTGGAAAGTTTTAGTTACAAATGTTTAATAGAAAAAAATGGCGCAACTTTTAATATAGACGTTAAACATCCCCAAAATAACGCTTATTTTTCGAGATACTGACCATGGGCGGTGAATGGCTAATTTTGGTTTTATTCTATAAAAAGAGGTTTATTTTGAATTTTATGTGAGGGAACATGTCAAAATCGCAATTTTAACCTAAAAATGAAAAAAAAGTGAAGTCACGAATTTTTACGTTTAACTCGCTACAACTCTGTTCCATTTTCATATTTTTTTCTAAAATTTCTACAGCATACATATTTCTCACCTTTGTGAAGACTATGAAAGCAACTGTAGTCTTTCAGTCTTTTCTTCATAAAAGTTATGAATTTTAAAAAATCAAAGCGATAGATTCGTGAATTGCAAAGTTAAATCGCAAAAATTAAGTGACAAAATTTAAAATTTATCTATTTGATTACGTTTATGTTAAACCATAGAGTACAAAGAAGTTTTATGGGGAGTTTTAGGTC
The DNA here is from genome assembly GCF_917563875.1 of Diabrotica virgifera virgifera. NCBI lineage: Eukaryota > Metazoa > Arthropoda > Insecta > Coleoptera > Chrysomelidae > Diabrotica > Diabrotica virgifera. The sequence goes on from NC_065449.1 coordinate 114,122,259, forward strand.
TAGATGTGTTATAGAAAAAATATGCTGTAACTTTTAATTTTAAGAATTAAGATTTTTTTTTATTTTTAGGGCAAAATTGCGATTTTGACAATGATCTCCCGCCTAAAATTCAAAATATACTTAGTAATATAGACCATATATATAATAAGTAAGATCAAAATTAGCCATTCACCACCAATGATCAGTATCTCGAAAAATTAGCGTTATTTTGGGGATTTATAACGTAGATGTTAAAAGTTACACCGTTTGTTTTCTATAAAACATTTTGATTCAAAACTTTCCATAAAACTTCTTTGTACTCATGTTCTATTTTTAAATTTGATTTAAAATCTATATTTCAAATTTTGTCAGTCAAATTTTGCGATTAAACTTTGCAATTCACGAATCTGCACCTTATACTTTAAAATATTCATAACTTTTACTAGAATAAGACTAAAAGCTTAAAGCAAAAACCATTGTCTTCAAAAAAGTGAGCGATATATAGTGTACAAACTTTAGAAAAATATATTAAAACGGACCAGAGTTGTAGCGAGCTAAACGCAAAAAAACGTGATTTCATTTTTTTTATTGTTAGAGTACAATTGCAATTTTGACAATATTTCCCCACCTACAATTTAAAATAAATTTCATTTTCATTTTCATCACGGTCAAAAACATAATCTAAGACCAAAATTAGCCATTCACCACCCATGGTCAGTATCTCGAAAAATCAGGGTTATATTGGGGATTTCTAATGTCGACATTAAAAGTTGCACTATTTTTTTTTCTATAAAACATTTTGATCTAAAACTTATCAGAAAACTTCTTTGTACTCTCTATTTTAACATAAACGTGATTAAGAAGCTTAATTTTAAACTTCGTCACACAACTTTTGCGATTAAACTTTTCAATGCACAAATCCGCACCTTTCCCTTTGAAAAATTCATAACCTGTTTCAGGATAAGAATAAAAGCTTGAAACAGGTACCGTTGTCTTCAGAAATGTTAGATTTATGATATACTGTAAAAACAGAAAAAAATATTGAAATGGAACAGAGTTGTAGCGAGGTAAACGCAAAAAAACGTGATTTTTTTTTTATTTTTGGGGTAAAATTGTAAAATGTTCCCCCACATGAAATTCAAAATAAACTTCATTTTCGTTTTCAGCACCATCAAAAACATACAGAACGACTAAAATTGGCCATTCACCTCTCCGTGGTTAGTATCTCGAGAAATATGCGTTTTTTGTGGGTGTTCCGCTCGTCTATATCTGCTTTCCACACTTTAAGCCCTGCTTTGAAAAATCGTTATAAAATATGCACAGTATAAAAGAGGCACATAAAATTCTAATATGAAAGTTTATGCATTTTGACAACTTAATTCCTTATTGTGGCTAGATTCAATTGGAGTCGTTTGAGAGCAAGCACAATCACTGAATAAATTTCATGGAATCTTATAACGGTTTCATGCTTATGAACCCACCATGTTTCGCACATCGCAATCAGGTTTTTTTGATGATTAGCCGATATCATTCCCGAATTTTTTGTTTCAAGTGAGACGAATGTCTAAAATTGAAACCGACAGATTGCACGATTTAGCAACTCATTTAGCACATCTTCTTGTGCACTGCAATGTACATACACAGCAAGAGGACATTCTTGAAAAATATACACTTGGGCACCGTGCAAATATCCACTCACAGCTGCAGCCTTATTGTAGTAAGTCATGTAGTAAGTAAGCATGTACTGCAAGCGCCAGTTAACTTGGCGAGACGCATTGCACAGTGGCTTATGGCACATAATCAGTGCTCATGGCATCAGTCTCAGTGTCGTTGTGCGTATTCGCTGTCGCCAAGTTAACTGGCGTTTGCATTAGTTGGCCACGTTGACCAACTACATAAGTACACTGAAGTCATTCACCTTATCGTGAAGTAGCCAAATTGTTCAACGATACTTTTCCGAACTATTCTTGTATCTGTAAGGCGATGATAGAAAAAATTGTAAAGTGCTTTGAGGAAACTGGGCGAGTAAAAGGTCATTCTTCAGTCTTCCGTGTGTTAAACCCTAGAAAATTCAGTTGTTTTAAGAATAAAGATGACTACAATCCATAAGGAAAAATTTTCCTGTAACTGGCTGTATACCATTAATTACAAAAATTGAAGAAAATCTTCTGTGTAAAAGGTATATTTATTTAAAACCCCAATAAAGGGCTACATTAAAAGACAGAACGTTTTCGCTCTAAAGAGAGCATCATCAGTGTTCTAAGCCTAAAATAAGTGTAACCAAAATTAGTGAAGACAAGAGTAAAAATTTAAAGGTTGACCAAGATAAAAAATTAGGTTATACTTACAAGCTCTACATGCTAAGCCACCAAAAATACATGGGTTAGAATCCTTAAAACGCCGACCAAAAGTCTTACATTGGCGTGTTATATATTAAACCCTGGCGATGGGTGAAATTTAAACAAGATATACCTCACAGCATTATATGACTATACCACGTGTATGTGGGTGGTTGAGTTGATTTCTCTGTCTTCACAAAGAGAAAGGTGAAAGCCAACTAATTACAGGTGACAGGTAAGAAAGCGTTTCTGACTGATGACAGCACGAGACAGACCCAACACGAAGTTTTGTGAACTGATATGTAGTTAGGTACACTAGCCAATAATTTTAAAATTTATTTGTAGTAAAATATGATAATAACAACAAACATCATGTGCTGGGATTACAAGTACTCACTATTAAACTACCAAGAATGATATACAGAGTGAAAATAACGTTATTTAAAAACCAATTGTCAGTGGGGTTTAATAAGTGTATTACTAAAGATAGGCAACCAACCATACATGAGGTGTATTTTAAATAAAATAAAGATCTTATCTTGTTTTAATAGTTGAAAAAGAATAATTTGCCCATATGATCTAATGCATTTAGGGCAGAGAAAATAGGTATATTTTTCCTATACTATTAAACATGGTGAAGGCAATGTCTAGGTTGAAGTTGCTATTCTTATAAGTATGCAGTTATTTGACATCCAGCACGAAGATGATTAATGTAGGTACCTAACTGAATGAAATGAGAAAGGCAGCAAAGGTATGGCTAATGGTAAAATTATGAGACAATGAGCTCTATATTTCTAATATTTTAATATTGATATGGAGGATGAATTAATGTAACTGAAATTCGTACTATATTAAAGTTTATAGGGTATGTGAGGGTTACTCAACACTTATTTGGAATGATAGTTCTTATAAAAAGGTTTAAAAATATTATTCTGTCCATATATGTGTATATCTAGGACAATGAAAAAATTAAGTAAGATTTTTCTTACTTTATGGAGTTATTACCTTTATGGAGAAAATAAACAAAGAAGGTGTTGAGTAAAAGTTGTTGTTTCAAAAATTAAAAAAAAATTTTTTTTCACCAACACTACACAACATTCATTCCATTAACATCAACATCTACCCTTTACTGATTTAATTTTCACATTTACACCTATCTATAGCTGGTTGTGGTCGGACTCCTGTGGCTCTCAGTCTCTCTCTCATTTCTTTCACCAATTTCAATCACTCTGCTGTCTGATATTTACAATTCCACAACTTGATTGCATCCAATTACTTTTCACAATCTAATTTTAACTTTTTAATATTAAAAAAAATAAAAGAAAAAAAAATCTTTTTATTTTTGAAACAACAACTTTTACTCAACACCTTCTTTCTTTATTTTCTCCATAAAGGTAATAACTTAGAAAAATCTTACTTAATTTTTTCATTGTCCTAGATATACACATATATGGACAGAATAATATTTTTAAACCCTATGTATGGTTGGTTGCCTATCTTTAGTAATACACTTATTAAACCCCACTGACAATTGGTTTTTAAATAACGTTATTTTCACTCTATATATCATTCTTGGTAGTTTAATAGTGAATACTTGTAATCCCAGCACATGATGTTTGTTGTTATTATCGTATTTTATTACAAATAAATTTTAAAACTATTGGCTAGTGTACCTAACTATATATCAGTTCACAAAACTTCGTGTTGGACCGTCTGTCTCGTGCTGTCATCAGTCAGAAACGCTTTCTTACCTGTCACCTGTAATTTTGGCTTTCACCTTTCGCTTTGTGAAGACAGAGAAATCAACTCAACCACCCACATACACGTGGTATAGTCATATAATGCTGTGAGGTATATCTTGTTTAAATTTCACCCAATGCCAGGGTTTAATATATAACACGCCAATGTAAGACTTTTGGTCGGCGTTTTAAGGGTTCTAACCAGTGTTGCCAATCGCATTTCTCTAGATTATCCGATGATCACTCGAAAAATATCCGATTTGTCACGAAAAGGTACGCTAGGTCAAAAATTATTCTGTTATTAAAATCAATGTTGCCAATGTTATTCTTTTAGTCCCCTTAACAACCATCAAATAACAAAATCCGTTGTTCGTACGCCAATCAGTTGATTGTAATCAATTATCATTATGATAATTAGCATAATTAATTGATTAATTAATTATTAATTATCAATTAACGTAACAATTATTAACATAATTGATTAATTAATCAATTAATCTCATAATGGTAATCAATTCTGTTTTCAGCGACCCAGTCAAAGTTGACATTGACAGTAATTAAATATTTGATAATGATCAGTTGATTCCATTTCTGATTAGCGTTCGAACAACCGGCGCGGCCCTTTAACCTACTGGATTCTCTGTTTCACAGATTAAAAATTTTCGTTTATAGATGAAAATCTCGTACATATCCTATCTGATTACCTAATTCATGTATGTAAATACTATTTACTATTTACTATATACTATTATTATATTATTCGTATTTTGTATTATCATAAGTGTTAAATTCTAAATAAATAAATAAATCTAAATATTTCATTATTTGGATCGTTATATTTATTATAATTATTTAAGCAAAATAAACACTTTTAAATATTACTTTATTAAAACGTAATAACTACCTAAAACTAGGTACTAGAAAAATAAATAATAAATACATCAATACAAAAAAACGACAGCTACATTAATAGCCTAGCCGCAAAATTTCTGGTCAATGCTTTTAAAATGCATTGTTTTTTTCGAGTCCTGAGAAAGCTAATAAGTATTATTTAAAAATTTAAACGCAGAATGAAATATTACATTATTACCGAGGGCCGAAAGTCCCTGAAGACTTCTATAATTTTTATTCTAATAAGTTACAGGGGTGAAAGGAAAAGAGAATATTGAGTGTGATTTTTAATTTCAAATATTTCATTCAAAAGAAACATTTTGTGTATTCTAAGGGACTTTCGGCCCTCGGTAATAATGTAATCTTTCATTCTGCGTTTAAATTTTTCAAAAATATTTGTTAGTTTTCTCAGGATTCGAGAAAAAAGAATACGTTTAAAGATTATTGGTCCGAAATTTTGCGCCCACGCTCTTTTAACAACTAAAGATTTATTACAACTAAAACAATAGAAATGTTTGTGATAGTCTTGTAGTTATTAAGATATCAAAGTTATTATCCATAATACCCGTAGTGCGTTCAACGTTTAATGCCCGACTAAAAAATAATTTTTATAGGCAAAAAATTTGAAAAATTTTTGAGTTGCTTAGTAGATATCTAGATATTACTAGTTTCAAATAAGTAGATTTTTCTACAGCCACTATTCCAAATGCATTTTTCAGCACAATTTTATTTTAACAAACTTAATATTTTCTCACAGAATAACTGACAGTAGTGTGCAGAAAAGTGACGTATCTGTGCCGTAAAGTTCTTTTCTGCATAGTACCATTACATTTCTCAAAAAAATCATAAACATATTTAAGTACATATAACATGTTTTGATGAAATGGTTTTGTTTAAGATACATATTAGATTTGACAGAACTTTACAAAAAAGAACCGATTTAACTATATCTCATGTCCGAGAAATCTGTAAAATTCGCTATTTTAACACATTATTTTTGACCTTTATATTTGGTGTTCTACAAATTACTACTTTATTCTGAGTAACGTTATACAGGGTGTCCCGAAAAGATTGGTCATAAATTATACCACACATTCTGGGGTCAAAAATAGTTCGATTGAACCTAACTTACCTTAGTACAAATCTGCTCATAAAAAAAGTTACAGCCCTTTGAAGTTACAAAATGAAAATCGATTTTTTTCAATATATCGAAAACTATTAGAGATATTTTATTGAAAATGGACATGTACCCTTTTTATGGCAGGAACATCTTAAAACAAAATTATAGTGAAATTTGTACACCCCATAAAAATTTTATGGGGGTTTTGTTCCCTTAAACCCCCCAAACTTTTGTGTACGTTCCAATTAATTCATTTTTGTGGTACCATTAGTTAAACACAACGTTTTTAAAACTTTTTTGCCTCTTAGTATTTTTTCGATAAGCCAGTTTTTATCGAGATGCGCCTTCTTTTTTAATATGTTTACATAAAAATTTTATGGGGGTTTTGCTCCTTTAAACCCCCCAGATGTTTGTGTTCGTTCCAATTAAACTATTATTGCGGTACCATTAGTTAAACACAGTGTTTTTAAAACTTTTTTGTCTCTTAGTCTTTTTTTGAAAAGTCACCTTTTATCGAGATGTGGCTTCTTTTTCAAAACATACCTAAAAATATAAATTATAAATAAATTTTCAGATTATTAACAGGTTTCTATAATCGTACTTAACCATATACAAATATGTAATGGATTCTACAAATATTCAAAATATCTCGATAAACACTGGCTTACCGAAAAAGTACTAAGAGGCAAAAAAGTTTTAAAAACAGTGTGTTTAACTAACGGTGCCACAATAATAATTTAATTGGAACGTACACAAAAGTTTGGAAGGGTTTAAGGGAACAAAACCCCCATAAAATTTTTATGGGGTAAACAAATTTCACTTTAATTTTTTTTTAAGATGTTGCTGCCCTAATAATACCACATGTCTAATTTCAATCAAAAATCTCTAAGAATTTTCGATATATGAAAATAAAACGATTTTCATTTTGTAACTTCAAAGGGCTGTAACTTTTTTTATGTGCACATTTGTACTAAGGTAAGTTAGGTTTAATCAACCTATTTTTGACCCCAGCATATGTGGTATAATTTATGACCAATCTTTTCGGGACACCCTGTATATTCTGTGTACATCTGTGGCTAAAGTGTAGAAAAATATATAACCTGTAAGACAGGTGATATTATTCTTAATTATCGAATAGAAATTAAATTATTTATTATTTATATTAACTGCTTTATTTTACAATTTTATTCTTAATAATCATTTTATAATTATTATCAATTAACCAATTAGGATTTAGCAATCTCAGCAAGATACGTCGAATGAAGCATGGTGGAAATCCGTGACCAACTCTCCTAGAATTTTTATTCAAAATTGTTCCAATGTTACAATGTAAATAACTACAATTAAGGCAGTGCATTATATTATTTTTTTTTTGATTTGGTCTAAAACAAATTCATTATTATATTTCAATATTTACACGTTAGTAAAAATTTTTACCCAACTTAAAATTTTTTATTAACCATTTATCCATTATAAAAAAGAAGTTTCACAAACCAAACATCAACAGACGTTTACTTTAACACTGCACTACATGAAAATGAAAATAAAACTAAATCGTGCGTGAATTAGCTTGCATAAGTTTAAAGACTAAAAACTAAAAACTCATAAATAACATCGGACGGCAGACGGTTTTTGAAATTTGAAGTGGATTAGTATGCCTAAGTAGACGCACTTGTGCATTTAAATTCTAAACAAAAGAATTGGCACATGTCCTTTTTGTCAAAAGATGAAAAGTATCGGATGTCACTAACATTCATCCAGTATAAAAATTTGCGTTGGGAAAAGAAAATTAATGTGTTGTTGGTGTTGGAAATATATGGATGAGAAAGTTTTAGTAGATGGTAGATACACTGAAAAATATACGCAAATATCCGATTTATTTAAAGGTACGAAGAAAATACGACAACTCTCAAAAAGGTACGCAAATCGGATAATTATCCGCCGATTGGCAACACTGGTTCTAACCCATGTATTTTTGGTGGCTTAGCATGTAGAGCTTGTAAGTATAACCTAATTTTTTATCTTGGTCAACCTTTAAATTTTTTACTCTTGTCTTCACTAATTTTGGTTGTACTTATTTTAGCCTTAGAACACTGATGATGATCTCTTTAGAGCGAAAACGTTCTGTCTTTTAATGTAGCCCTTTATTGGGGTTTTAAATAAATATAAAAATACAAAAATAGACGGTTTAGTTTTGATTTAAATCTGTCTCCTGCCATCCCCCGATAGCGCTATTTCTAGGTCTACCTTTTGTCAAGGAGGCTATGCAAGAAGACAAATTTAAATCACAACTTCCGTAGTTCTCGGTATACAATAAAACTATTTATACCGGAGTAAGGTTAGAACGCCCTCTAACGGGGAATAAGTGAAATAAATGGCGACTCGATTCTAGTTTTCTGTTGACCTAGATATCAAAATATCAAAAGGCACCGCTGGGAAAATATTCCAAAAATGCGGTTCAGAGAAACTATATGAAACGAGTCTTTGAGTCTTTGTACTCTCATACAGAGTATGGTATTAGTAAAAATACAAAAATAGACGGTTTAGTTTTGATTTAAATCTGTCTCCTGCCATCCCCCGATAGCGCTATTTCTAGGTCTACCTTTTGTCAAGGAGGCTATGCAAGAAGACAAATTTAAATCAAAACTTCCGTAGTTCTCGGTATACAATAAAACTATTTATACCGGAGTAAGGTTAGAACGCCCTCTAACGGGGAATAAGTGAAATAAATGGCGACTCGATTCTAGTTTTCTGTTGACCTAGATATCAAAATATCAAAAGGCACCGCTGGGAAAATATTCCAAAAATGCGGTTCAGAGAAACTATATGAAACGAGTCTTTGTACTCTCATACAGAGTATGGCATTAGTAAAAATACAAAAATAGACGGTTTAGTTTTGATTTAAATCTGTCTCCTGCCATCCCCCGATAGCGCTATTTCTAGGTCTACCTTTTGTCAAGGAGGCTATGCAAGAAGACAAATTTAAATCAAAACTTCCGTAGTTCTCGGTATACAATAAAACTATTTATACCGGAGTAAGGTTAGAACGCCCTCTAACGGGGAATAAGTGAAATAAATGGCGACTCGATTCTAGTTTTCTGTTGACCTAGATATCAAAATATCAAAAGGCACCGCTGGGAAAATATTCCAAAAATGCGGTTCAGAGAAACTATATGAAACGAGTCTTTGTACTCTCATACAGAGTATGGCATTAGTAAAAATACAAAAATAGACGGTTTAGTTTTGATTTAAATCTGTCTCCTGCCATCCCCCGATAGCGCTATTTCTAGGTCTACCTTTTGTCAAGGAGGCTATGCAAGAAGACAAATTTAAATCAAAACTTCCGTAGTTCTCGGTATACAATAAAACTATTTATACCGGAGTAAGGTTAGAACGCCCTCTAACGGGGAATAAGTGAAATATATGGCGACTCGATTCTAGTTTTCTGTTGACCTAGATATCAAACTATCAAAAGGCACCGCTGGGAAAATATTCCAAAAATGCGGTTCAGAGAAACTATATGAAACGAGTCTTTGTACTCTCATACAGAGTATGGCATTAGTAAAAATACAAAAATAGACGGTTTAGTTTTGATTTAAATCTGTCTCCTGCCATCCCCCGATAGCGCTATTTCTAGGTCTACCTTTTGTCAAGGAGGCTATGCAAGAAGTTAGAGGGCGTTCTAACCTTACTCCGGTATAAATAGTTTTATTGTATACCGAGAACTACGGAAGTTTTGATTTAAATTTGTCTTCTTGCATAGCCTCCTTGACAAAAGGTAGACCTAGAAATAGCGCTATCGGGGGATGGCAGGAGACAGATTTAAATCAAAACTAAACCGTCTATTTTTGTATTTTTACTAATGCCATACTCTGTATGAGAGTACAAAGACTCGTTTCATATAGTTTCTCTGAACCGCATTTTTGGAATATTTTCCCAGCGGTGCCTTTTGATAGTTTGATATCTAGGTCAACAGAAAACTAGAATCGAGTCGCCATTTATTTCACTTATTCCCCGTTAGAGGGCGTTCTAACCTTACTCCGGTATAAATAGTTTTATTGTATACCGAGAACTACGGAAGTTTTGATTTAAATTTGTCTTCTTGCATAGCCTCCTTGACAAAAGGTAGACCTAGAAATAGCGCTATCGGGGGATGGCAGGAGACAGATTTAAATCAAAACTAAACCGTCTATTTTTGTATTTTTACTAATGCCATACTCTGTATGAGAGTACAAAGACTCGTTTCATATAGTTTCTCTGAACCGCATTTTTGGAATATTTTCCCAGCGGTGCCTTTTGATATTTTGATATCTAGGTCAACAGAAAACTAGAATCGAGTCGCCATTTATTTAAATAAATATACCTTTTACACAGAAGATTTTTTTCAATTTTTGAAAGATGACTACGACCGTGGATTACAGTTTAGTGAGATAATAATGAATAAAATTGTAACTGATGAGAACTTCGTTAATCAGATTTGTTTTTCCGGTGAAGCAATATTTACACTGTGTGGGAATGTAAATCGCCAAGGTATTAAGGTAATAAGGTATTGTACTGAGATAAATCAATACAGGATGCATGAAAACCATTCTCAACGACGACAAAAATTTAATGTATGGTCGGGTATTTATAAGAGTGACTCAGATGCCAACGGGCCGATTTTAATAAAAGTATATATTATATACTTAGGAGGTTTTCATGATAAGGAAAGAAGACATACGTGAATGCAAGGACTGCAAGGTAATAGTTAGTGAGACAGTAAGCCAACAACATAAGTTGATTGTTCTGGACATCGAAGTAAAAAGTGAAACTAAACCAAAATATCGGAGAGGACCACAAAAAATCAATGAGGTGGATGCTAAAAGATGAGAAAGATGGTCTATTCAGGGAAAGAATAGTAGAGAAAATATGTTGGAACATGAAAGGAAACCCTACTACAATTTGAAGAAAAATGGCCAGTAGTATTAGAGAGACTGCTATTGAAATACTGGGGAAAACGTCAGGAAAAAAGTTTCAGGATAAAGAGACTTGGTGGTGGTCCACCGAAGTTCAAGGAAAAATAAAAGAGAAGGGAAAATTATATAAAAAGTGGCAAGAAACCAGATCCAACACAGATCTTCAAAACAATATGGTCGCGAAAAAGGAAGCGAAAGTAGCAGTAGCAAAAGCTAAAGCAGAAGCGTATTCAAACCTATACGATCAACTTGATACCAGGGAACGCGAAACGAAGATATATAAAATAGCCAAACAGAGAGCAAAGAAAGCAAAAGATTTTAATCAGATTAGATGTATCCGAGATGAAAATAATAAAATACTAGTTCACGAAAAGGATGTCAAAAAGAGACGGAGAAAGTACTTTGACAGCTTATTAAATGAAGAATTTTACAGACAGCCTGTGGAGTCAACGGAGACAGTAGCAGCAATGGTCACCAAAATAACAAACGGGGAAGTGGCTCAAGCGCTTCAAAAAATAAAGAAAGGAAAAGCGGTAGGACCCGATGATATTCCTGGGGAAGTATGGAAAGCATTGGGAGACACAGGAACAAGGTGGCTAGCAGGTTTATTTAATAGAATTATGGAAGTTGGACAAATGCCAGACGAATGGAGAAGCAGTATACGAGTACCTGTCTACAAAAACAAGGGAGATATACAGCAGTGTACAAACTACAGGGCTATAAAACTGCTTAGCCACACCATGAAAATATGGGAGAGAGTAATTGATAGACGGATACGTGAAGAGACCGACATATCCGAGAATCAATTTGGCTTTATGCAGGGCAGATCAACAACAGACGCAATTTTCATTATAAGGCAGTTGATGGAAAAATACAGCAGTAAAGCAACAAACGCTCATATGGTATTCATTGATCTTGAGAAAGCATATGATAGAGTTCCTCGAAAGATTCTGTGGTGGGCACTCAATAAGAAAGGAGTCCCTGGTGCATATGTCAAGATTGTGAGGGATATGTATGAAGGAGTAACGACTAGTGTTAGGACAGGTGTGGGAGAGACTGATAAATTTCATGTGAAAGTAGGATTGCACCAAGGCTCGGTGCTTAGTCCGTATTTATTCTCATTAGTTTTGGACCAGATAACAGCGAAAATACAGGGTAATATTCCATGGTGCTTAATGTATGCTGATGATGTCGTGTTATTAGGAAATAGTGAAAGAGACTTAGAACAAAAACTGGAACAGTGGACACGAGCTCTGGAGGAAAAAGGTTTAAAACTTAGTAGGACAAAGACAGAGTATTTGGAATGTTCATTTAAAGATGGGGTTACTACAAATAAAATGGTATCTTTGGATGGTGAACTGATTGTAAAAAGCAATAGTTTTAAGTACGTGGGATCGGTATTACAGAGTAATGGGGAAATAGATGGAGATGCATGCAGTAGAATTAGGGCTGGATGGATGAAGTGGAAGGAAGCGAGTGGTGTGTTGTGTGACAGAAAAGTTCCAATGAAGCTGAAAGGAAAATTCTATAAAACAGCCATAAGAACGGCTATGATGTACGGAACTGAATGTTGGGCAGTGAAAAAGAAAGAGGAACAACGAATGCATGTGGCGGAGATGAGAATGCTTAGATGGATGAGTGGGGTGACAAGAAAGGATAAAATTAAAAATGAGTATATTAGGGGAAGTCTAGGTGTGACACCAATTGATGCCAAAATGAGAGAGCATAGGTTGAGATGGTTTGGTCATGTTCAACGTCGAGACGTTAATCATCCAATACGAAGAGTAGCTGAAGTGCAGATTCCTGGAAGGAGTAGGAGAGGAAGACCAAAGAAGACGTGGGGGGATACGATTAGGCATGACATGTTGGTAAAGGGGATTAATATTGATATGACCCAGGATAGAATTGTGTGGAGAAATGCAATTAGGGAAGCCGACCCCGCATAGGGATAAGGCAAAGATAATGATGATGATGATTATATACTTAGAAATGAAATTGTACCTGTCCTTAAAAAATAAGTTTGGAGCCAATTTTAAAGAGATGCGTTTTCAGCAACATGGACCCCAGCTTATTTTGGTGTAAATGTCGGCGTTACTTAGATCAAACATTTTCCGGACAAGGTAATATTGAATGGCCATCTAGTTCACTAGATTTGAATCCGAAATATCATTCTTATTGAGGATACTTGAAAAGTGAAATTTATAAAACTAAACCAGCAAATGTTGCTGAGTTAATATAAAGAATTATCGATGAATCCATATTAATTTCTAGAAAAACATGGAGAGACGTAATAGATGCATTCTACCCTAGTTTAGGATACTCTCAAATTAACGAAGGAGGACAATTGATTATCTATCTATCTATCTAATTAGCCTTCTTCAGTCCATCTTTGGACATAGGCCTCCCCAATCCTTTTCCATTCTTCTCTGTCTGTTGCTACAGTCATCCACCTAGAGCCCACGTGCTTTTTAGTATCATCTGCCCATCTCATTTGGGGCCTTCCTCTGCTTTGTTTATATTTACACGGTCTCTAATTTATAAGAATTTTGTTCCATCGATCTTCTTTTTGTCTTATATTTGAACAATTGATTAGGTAGACATTAATTCAGCAATGTAGCAAACTTTTAATTATTAAACATTAAAAATGTATAAACATTTTCAATTTCTTTGCAAATCGAAAATGCAGGAGTATTATATTCCAGTTCAATCAGACAGTGCAGGAATAGTCTATACCGGTTTCGGCGCTTTTTGCCTTTCACCAGTATACACATATCCTCTTCTCTCTGATTGAATGCCGTCCCGGATTGCAACGAACGAAATGGCTGGGGTGTCATAGCGACATCTGCTAAGAAATAAACTAAGTTCTCAATCTAATAATACATAAACCGATAATAAATATACAAATCACCAGATTGAAAACACAGTGGGTAACAACCTCCGAGGCTATTAAAAATTATAAACCATGCGGTTGCCAAGACGATTAGAAGATGACATTTTAATTATTATGTTCAACTTAGTTAAACATAGTTTCAATGAAAAACTTTATTGACATGATTTTTAGGATTTTGTTTCTAGACTTTTGTTTTATCTTTTTAAGATGATCCTGACTACATAAAATCGAAAGTATTGTATACGGTTTAACTGGTATTAAAGTGAAGACTTCAATAAAGGTGCAATATACAGGGCGCTGTGTTTAAAAATCCAAAGAAACTAATGAAATCAGAAAAATGGTCAATCTTACAACGTTACAAATATCAAATTTCAAATCTTCATAAGTATTGCAAAATATGTGTTATTATGTTTTTATATCATTTGTGAGATAATTACGCATATCCACACTTTTGGTCCACTCTGTATATACATAATCAATTTTCAAATTTTCACTCTGGTGAGGGATACAGCTTATATTTGAATCGGAAATATTTAAGTTTTATCCACAAGGAAGAATTTCCTATTTTAAGTTTTAGAAACCGGCTGACATGTATTGGAACTTACGATTTACGATGCACTACAGAGCGCTGTTCTTCTAATTTCTTCCAGTTCTGTCGATCTTGAGCTTCCTGCGTCCAATTCTCACCGATTTTTTTGCCGTCCATCGTATAGGTGGTCTACCTCTGCTTCATCTGTCTGCTCTTGGTCTGCACACTGTAGTTTGCCATTCAATCTGGCTACATGGTCCACTGGCTACCAATTCCACTTCAGCCATGCTATGTGCTCTATGACATCTATTATACCTGTCCTTGTTATTTCCTAGTTTCTAACCCTGCCTCTGAGAACCAGTCCAAGTAATGACATTTGCACTCTCCTTTGGGACATTCTGAGTTTGGTTGCTGCGGCCTGAGTTACGAAAACTTTTTCGGCGCCGTAAGTCATGACTGCAACACATTGGTCGAAGGTCTTCTGTTTCAAATAATTTGGTATATTGCTCTTGAAGATGTCTGATAGAGCTCCATATGCGACTCGTTCTAAAATGATTCTTCTTTGCAGTTCAGCGGTATGAACTGTTAATAAACCACAAATTACAAAATGACTTCGTAATTAGACGTTAGTACATCCAAAGTACTATACGTTCATAATTGGAGTCCAAGAGATAGTAAAGAATAGACAAATTACATAAATCATAACAGGATAGAACGAGTTCAGAATTATAAATATTTAGGGCCAAACATTAATGAAACATACAATTATACCAAAGAAACCAGAATTAGAATAGAAAAGGCTAGAAGTGCATTCAATAATATGAAACAAATATTATGTAGTAGAAACCTCAGCGTAAATCTTAGAAAACGAGTACTAAAGTGTTATGTTTCTTTTGTATGGCGTGGAGATATGTATTTTCTGTTCTTTTGTATGGCGTGGAGATATGTACTCTTAACAGACAAAGTCTCAATAGATTGAAAGCATTTGAAATGTGGACATATCGAAGAATGCTGAGAATTTCCTGGACAGACAGAATAACCAATGAAGAAGTACTATGAAGGATAGAGAACAGCTGGGAGATATTTGCTTCCATCAAAATAATAAAACTGCAATACTTAAGTCAAATAACACGTGGTGACTGATATTAATTCCTAAAATTAATAGTACAGGGAAAGATTCAAGGAAGGAGCAGCAAAGGTAGAAGAAAAATGCCCTGGCTGAAAAATCTCAGAGAATGGTTTGGATGCAGCTCAACTGAACACTTTCGGGTTGTAGTGTCAAAAGTTAGAATAGCAATGATGATTGCCAACCTTCGTCGCGGAGATGGCACGTAAAGAAGACAAATATTGGGAGACAAAAAACACACTCACTTTCTTCGCCTTATCTCTATGGGGGTCGGCTTCCCTAATTACATTTCTCCATACAATTCTATCTTGGGTCATATCAATATTAATCCCCTTTACCAATATGTCCTGCCTAATCGTCTCCCACAGGTCTTCTTTGGTCTTCCGCTCCTACTCCTTCCAGAAATCGGTACATCAGAAATTCTTCGTATTGGGTGATTAACGTCTCGACGTTGAACATGACCAAACCATCTTAACCTATGCTCTCTCATTTTGGCATCAATTGGTGCCACACCTAGACCCCTAATATACTCATTTCTAGTTTTATCCTTTTTTATTACTCCACTCCTCCATCTAAGCATTCTCATTTCCGACACATGCATTCGTTGTTCCTCTTTCTTTTTCATTGCTCAGTTCCGTACATCATACCCGATCTTATGGCTGTTTCATAGAATTTTCCCTTCAGCTTCATTGGAATTTTTCTGTCACAAAAAACACTACTCGCTTAGATATCATTTTATTTAAAGTAACTCCATCTTAAAATGAACATTCCAAATACTATGTTTTTGTTATAGTAAGTTTTAAACCTTTTTCCTCGAAAGCTTGCCTCCACTATTCCGGCTTTTGTTCTAAGTCTCTTTCACTATTTCCTACTAACACTGAATCATCAGCATACGTTAAGCACTATGAAATGTTACCCTGTAGTTTCGCTGTTATCTGGTCCAAAACTAATGAGAATAAATAAGGAACTTTTAACGTGAAGTAAAAACTCCCTGGTGTAGTTGATATTAAATTTAATAATTAAAATTTTAGAAATCCAAAAGGATTACATTGATTATTCAGAACGAATGTTTTCGGACTTATCAGTCCATCTTCAGTCAACTCCGTGTCCTTGCAAAATAGCCACAATGCCAAACAATGGTTGGAATAAATGTTCAATCTACATTATAAATAAAAGAAACTAATGCAACCTAAAGTCGATGGCAATGGATTGCCTCCAGAAACATGTGAGTAGGTACCTTACTTTCATATAATTTTAACATCTGCTTTGGACCACGCTAGTCTACCAAAATGATTTTGGTTTCTTCACGTATCCTTCTATCAATTTATTACTTCTTCTTCATGTACCATGTCCTTTCAGAACGTTGGTTACCATCATAGCTATCCTAATTTTATTAACTGCCACTCTAAATAGCATGCTTGGATCAACACCATACCAATCTCGCAAGTTCTTCAACCATGAGGTTCTTCTTCGTCCTGGACCGCGTTTGCCTACTATTTTTCCTTGCATAATATTTTGTAGCAACCTATATTTGGGACCTCTCATTACATGTCCGAAGTACTCCAGCTATTGATGCTTTTTATGATCTCAGTAGTCTTGCTGAGACGTTCTAGTATTGCGGAGTTTCGAATCTTCTCCACCCAGGAAACTATTAAAATTCTTCTATAGCACCACATTTCGAAAGCCTCAAGGCGATTTAGATCGATTTTATTCACAGTCCAGGATTCGACACCATAAAGTAAGACCGAGAACACGTAGCAGCGAAGTAGGCGGATCCTCAATGCCTATTTTAGGTCTCTGTTACACAACACCTTGTAAATCCTTCTAAAAGCGGTTCTAGCCTGCTCTATCCTAGATCTAATTTCGCCGTGACTTTCTGCGTTACAATTTAGTTGCTGTCCATGGTAAACGATTTTATCAACTAGCTCAAGTTTTGTATTATTTACATATATAGACGGTTTTATATGCTGCTGTTTACTTATTACGAGTATTTTGGTTTTCCGTATGTTCAGATCCAGACCTGCCTCCCTACAACTCTCAACGTCACTATCAAGTAGTGTTTGCAGATCTTCTTGACTAGAAGCTAGGAGTTCTGTATCGTCCGCATATCGCAAATTATTGATGACTTCACCGTCCACAAGTATTCCTTCTTGTTTTTCAGAAAGAGCTTTTCTGAAAATTCTTTCGGAGTAAACGTTGAAAAGCAGTGGTGACAAGAGGCATCCCTGCCGTACTCCTCTTTTAATATTAAGAGCCTGTGATTCCACACCATCTTCTAAAACTGATTTTGTTTGATTCCAATATAAATTTGCAATTATTCGAACATCTCTGCCGTCCAAGCCTATGTCTTTTAGAGCTTCGATCAATATAGTGTGCTTAACACTATCAAATGCCTTTTGGAAGTCAATAAAACAACAGTATATGTCTACAGATATATCTCGACATCTTTGAGCAAGCACGTTCATTCCAAACAATGCCTCTCTCGTTCCAAACCCGTTACGGAAACCAAACTGTGTGCCATCCAGGTATTCCTCGCATTTATTGTAGATACGACCATGTATTACCTTCAGAAAATTTTCAATAAATGGTTTAACAAACTGATGGTTCTATAATCAGCACAGGTTTTTGCTGTTGTCTTCTTAGGTAGAGCTATAAACAGTGAATTAGACCGCCATTAGGAAGTTCTCTGCTGGTATAAATGGTATTGAAAAACAAAGTTATAGCCTCTAAAATATTGCTATCATTTATAAGCTTGTATATTTTAGTTGGAATTTCATCAGGACCCGTCGCTCTGCCATCTTTTGATGATTGTATGGCTTTTATTACCTCAGAGCGTGTTATTAGGGGTCCGTCGCAGTTAGTAATATCGGGTGGTGAACTACTCCTATCGTCTTCGAATAGGTTCGTAACGTAATTTTCCCATTCTTTAAGTTTGTCCTCTATTCCAAATATTACTTTACCATGTTCATCCTGTAGCAATGCAGTTTGTTTCCTATTGAAGTTACCAGCCGCTTCTTTTACTTTTTTATACATGTTAAACATGTCATATTTGTTTTCAAGTTCTTCAATGTGTTGACTGATTATAAAAAAGCTTAGCTGATCTTTCACATAGAATATATTTCTAAAAGTTTAACTTGTTTTATTGTTTCTCATAACCTTCAAAGCTCAAGGACGAAAAAATTTAGTAATGAAAATAAGCTGCTTATGGTAGGGGAGCAAAGTATGCTAAATGTGCAGTCACTAGAGCGTTGTGTGGACCTATTGGGATGTAAAGAGTAGGTGCTAAAACCAAAAAGAGTTAAGTAAAGTTTTCCATTTTAGTGGGGGCTTTCCATTTTTAATTTAATTTTCCATTTCCAACAATCGTGTTTTTAGATTATAGCGCCATCTATCCATAATTCGAAAACATGCCTCGAATAAAAGTTACTTATTTTTACGTAAGGAATCCAAATCTGCAATAAAACATGGGGGCTCCCATTTAAGATTTTAAAGTAACCCTCCACCCCATTTCCGTGGGGGGTGGTGTTTGGTGCCATTCGATAGATTTTTCAAAAATATTGAATAAGTGTATTTTTCAGTTTGTCGATCTGATGTTCATTTTTATATTGGGCACATATTTTTTAGTGCTTCGATCTGTCATTCATTTCGCGAAATATTCGTTTTTTTCTTGTGAAACTTTGGGACTCACCCATTTCCTTACGCTCAAATCGCCAGATTTTTTGAAATATACACTCTTTTGCATGTCCTTAACTTACCTTATCTTAATCTGACGATTTCGAGTTTTTCTAAGGATATATTTTCTTTTTCGGCCAACCCTTAACGAACTCCCCTGCATTAAGATGCCAATATATGTTAGAGGTACATTTTCAGGGTACAAGGTTTCTCCCCATGTAATAATCTGACGCGCTCGAGTAACTGCAAAAATCCCCGCTGGGCTCCCCTACCATTATTAATTTAAAAAAGGTTAACCCGATATTTCTGATTAGGTCAATATTCTATTCTAAGGGTTTCTGACGATATATTTTTAAACGGAGCTTACATAATAATACAAAAATATTATATCTCTTTGTTAAAGAGCGACGTAGATACCTTTTTCTTTACTTATTAATTTAGGTATCGATGAATATTTGATGATTTAAGTAAAATAATCAAGAAATTGTTACTCACTGTTACACAAACAAAAATTGTAGGTTTTAACGTAGTCAATAAAAATTATAGTCTTTAAAAATATGGTCATCTAGAATACTAGAATAAAGGGAATACAGGGTAAAGTATAAAGTCTAAGCAGATTATCGAAAAAGGCCATTTTTAAGAAAAGTTATTTACCAGCTATTTTATTGTTGGAATCGAATCTTAGGATTAGATTAGCTTAGGCTTAAAGCACCCAAATAAAAATTCACTGTAATTTAATTCTACGCAGTGTAACGTTGCGTCACGTTACTAAAGTATTTTTTCTACAACCCTGTTAAAAATACAATTTTTACGCTCCATAGGAGCGTTAAAAATGCTACTTTAATGCACTAGTGCTTTAAAATTTTTAAGGCACTGCAGTTAAAAGTGAATTGTCAAATTGTGAAACGTCAAAATATTTATATTTCATTTATTAACATTAATATTAATAGTACAACTTGCGCAATTTAAAAAAGGTGGTTTAAAAGGTTTTTTAAAATTTAATTTAAACTGTATTATTGCATTTTTAACACGTTTGTAGAAAAAACAAGTTTATGTAATGCTATATTTTCGCTAAGAATTTTTAGACATTCCCCTCGAGTGTAGATAACCAGTTGCACCTTTTACGGGTCATAGGTTTCATGGTTTCAGCAATTAACAAAAATGTTGTATTTTATAAATTTATAACGTTTGTAGAAAAAATATTGTATGATATACGTGTTAAAAAGTACATTTTAAGGCACTCATGTGAATTGCAGAATTCGCTTCGCTCATTCTGCCAACTTTCACATGCGTGCTTTAAAATGGTACTTTTAACACTTATATCATAAATAACTATAATTACTTTTATAACTATTTTCTCTTAATTTTAATAACGTTCCGTTGTTAAATTATAGTTACATCAAAGTAATAATTAATTTATTTTCCTTAATGACGTCACACTTCAATGTTTGTTGGTACCTACTTGTTGAATTGGTATCTTTGACATTTAATTCGTGTTCTGTGGGCATTTGACGTTTTCTTCGTTAAACTAGAGGAACACTTGGCTGTGTGCTCTGAGTCGGTCTTCGGGTCTGGTTCCAAAAATGGCGGAGTGTCTCATATGATTTAAAGAGGGCCTTCTTATTTGAGATTGAAAGGTCGTTTTCCAGTAAAATCGTATCCATTAGTATTTTCTAGAGAGAAACGAGCATGAATAACTGAGACCTCCGGTAAGGTTTTTTAATTTGTATAGTGTCTTCCATCTTGTATTGTATTTGACGTTTGAAATATTATTTTCATTATTGAATTTCCTAAATCAATTTATCGATTGGATTTTATGTAGATTATTTCAACGCTTCTATAATATGGATTCATCGAAATTTCTGTATTCTTAATATTTTTTTTATTATACTAAAGTTTTAAAGTCTTTTAAATCCTTTCAACACCCAATATCTGATAAATTTTCAAATAAATATCTAATGCTATGATCACATCACACCACTAATATAATTATCCTATAATATATTGCTGTAAAGAAATCATATTCTGTATTTAAATTCCAAATTTATGTCTATTTTGCATCAAGGTCACATCCATATCCTTTCACATCTGATAAGCTTTTGCTAATGGTTTTTTTTTTAAATTGTTCTTCATTCTAAAAACACTTCCTAGTTTCTCTCTTTCTTGCATTTTTCCCAATACACGTGTATGTATGTATATAACCCACTATCCCTCTTGTGGGCATCATCATCATCATAAGTGGCTCGACAATCCGTTCTGGATCTTGACCTGCTCACAAAGAAGTCGCCACTCCTGTCGATTCCTGGCAACTGCCCTCCATCTTCTGGCCCCTAGAATTTTTAGGTCTTCTTCAACATCATCAATCCATCTTCTTCGTGGTCGTCCTCTACTTCTTGTACCCTCTGGTTTTGAAAATTTTAATCTCTTAGTGTATTCGTGGTCTGACATCCTAGCAATGTGTCCAGTCCATCTAAGTCTCTGCACTTTAACGAATGTCACAATATCTGGATCGGTGTATAACTGATACAGTTCAAAGTTGTATCTTCGACGCCTTAGCCCATTTTCATTTACTGCTCCAAAAACATTTCTAAGAATTTTTCTCTCAAAAATACGAAGAAGTCTTTCATCACTTTGAGATAGGGTCCACGTTTCAGCTCCATATATCAAAACCGGTCTTATTAAGGTCTTGTATATGTACATATATTGAGCTTTACTGCACGTTTTATATTTTTATTTTTTAAATGTTTATGGAGACCGGAGACCGTGAACAGTTCTGTTTGCTATTGCTATGCGTCTTTTTATTTCATCGCTTGTCGTGTTTATTGAGTTTACTAGCGATCCAAGATATGTGAATTCCTTGACTTGCTCAAAGGTGTGATTGTTAATTTGAATTCTCTGTTGGATATTTCGGGAGTTTTTAGAAACCAACATACATTTAGTTTTTTCCTCGTTTACCACAAGTCCTAATTCACTTGCCGCGTCTGCAAGCCTTGTAAAACACTGCACCATGTCTCTCAAACTTCTGCCCACTATAACTATATCGTCAACGAATGCGAGAATTTGTGTCGATCTATTAAAAATACATAGTTCCATTCATTCTAATATTTAATTTTCTGACTGCCTTTTCCAAGGCAATATTAAAGAGGAGACACGCCAGCGCGTCTCCCTGTCTTAGACCATTATTAACGTCAAAGGACGTAGAGTTTTCTCCTTGAATTCTAACGCACGAGCTTACGTTTTGCATTGTTAGTTGGGTCAACTTAACTAATTTAGGTGGGATTCCAAAGTCTATCATTGCAATATATAATGCGCTTCTTTTAACACTGTCATAGGCTGCTTTGAAGTCGACGAAGAGATGGTGGGTATCTATGTTATATTCTAGTGACTTTTCTAGAATATGTGCTTGAATTTGATGTATAGTTGACTTTCCAGCAGTAAATCCGCATTGGTATTGACCTACAATATCCTTTGTA
The DNA here is from genome assembly GCF_917563875.1 of Diabrotica virgifera virgifera. Classification (NCBI taxonomy): domain Eukaryota; kingdom Metazoa; phylum Arthropoda; class Insecta; order Coleoptera; family Chrysomelidae; genus Diabrotica; species Diabrotica virgifera. Next base: position 114,144,972 of record NC_065449.1, read on the forward strand.
AAATGTTTAAGTCTTTCAAACAATACATTGCCGAAGATTTTATATGCAGATGCTAAAAAAGTAATGCCTCTATAGTTCTTACAATTCAGTTGATCACCTTTTTTATGCAACGGACATATTACTCCCGTTAGTCACTCTTCTGGTACCAATTCATTTCTTGTGGGCATAAGGTAGTCGAAAAATTGTTCCATTCCTGCCTGTTTTTCGCGATGTAACTCATCTGTCTAAAGGTCATATTGGCTTCTGCTTGGGTACTTCTAATCCAAGTTTCCTTTGGCCGTACTTGTTTTCTTCTTCCTTGTGGGTTCCAATGTAAGACTTTCTTTGGAATTTCGTTTCCGCTTTTTCTTAAAGTATGTCCCAGCCATCCAACTTCCGTTTGCCCATTTGTTTTCCAATTTCCTCTTCTTCTGCTAGGGCCCACAACTCTCGATTGCTTATGACTTCGGGCCACCATATCTTCAATATTCTTCTTAAACATCTATTTATGAAAACCTGGAGTTTATTTTCTATTGTTTTAGTAATGGTCCACGATTCTGCGCCATAGAGTAAGACTGGTTTAACCATTGGTTTAAAAACTTTTATTTTTGTATGGATTGTTAGGGTACTTGTACGCCATATCTTGTTTAATCTTGCGAAAGTGCTCCTGGCCTTATTTATTTGTTTGTCGACGTCTCTGAGTACTCCATTCTTTTTCGACATAGTAATTCCTAGGTAGTTAAACTCGTCTATTTCTTCTATAATCCCTTCTCTTACTCTTAGTTGTATATTTTGTGTCGTATTCAAGCTCATCAATTTTTCTTTCCTTTATTTATTTTTAAACCGACTTTGCTTGCCTCTGTTTCTAAGGCTTCTATCTTTCCCTGCATATGTTGCCGGTTCTGCGAGAGTAAGCATATATCATCTGCAAAATCTAGATCTTCAAGGTTTTCAGCTAATCCCCATTGTATTTCTGTCTTCTTGTTGTTTAATGCTTTCCTCATTACGTCATCTAATATTATGGAGAACAATAGTGGCGATAGTATACATCCTTGTTTAACCCCTGTTTCTGTTTCAAATTCTCTAGATAGTTTGCCTTGGTACTGTATTACACTTTTATAATTGTTATAACCTTCTTTGATTAGGTTTATTAATTTTATCGGGATGCCTCTATTTTAAGCGATATCCATATCCATGGGAATGGAAAAGTAGAATGGAAATAAACTGGGAATATCTTTTTTAGCAATTTGGAAGCAATATAAAACCATCATGTGAAGTCGTAGGACCCTTCGACCACCTGGGAGAGACCTATTCCAGCTACAGTCAAGTCACTTGGAAACAAGCTATGGAGCGTTTCAGCTCCAGATTTTCTTTTTTTTACACCTGTACCTACAGGAAGGACAGTGGCACCCTCTTGGTGCTAATTTTTGGATATAGAGGATTTTCCTGGCAAGCAACACCGAACCTTTTTGGGAGTCGTTCGATAAATTGGGTTTGTTTTGGGAACATTTAGTTTTGTGACAATTAATAACTATCAATATACTGTTGTGATCTTACTTTTGAAATCTAATGATGTTCTCAGATGTAATTTATCTTAATTAATTAACCAATAATTATCTCATTAATCAAACAGATCAAATACCAATATAGTGTCAATCTCAGGGCTAAATTATAATATCAATTACTTACTTTCGTGGCTTCAAAGTATTTCTCAGTGGGTTCCTAAGCGGGATAGATAAAAGAGAGTAAAATAATACACACATACGGATTTCAATTAGAAATTATAAAAATCGTTTATTTTCTCTAAATGGCAATAACTGCTTAATATTTCTAATATCTTATCTTTCTATCTTTATTTAATACAACAATTACAAAAATAGGAATCTTATTTCTTTTGTCTCCAAATTTATTTTATTTATAATGACCTATTATGATTTATCAGTAACAAATTGATTGAGGTTTGATGAAATTTTTCTAGTGATTGTGTAGCTCAATTTTCAATGTGTTATTTAATACACAAACCATACATTCATGTCATAACAAAATAGACTGACCTTTACTGATGATTTGACAATGTCTTCACACAAAACACGTTTCCTATTGGCTTGGGTTGCGATCCAAAGACTCGTCCAAGTCTTCCAGTAATGCCTCTGGTCCTTTGAAAAGCTAAGCCTCGTACAGCCCTCGTTCCTGCCTTCTCCTGATGCTGTGTTCTACCTTTTTCAAACACTTCAACAAAACCGGGATACTCTAGACTCAAGGAGTTATATACTATCTCGACTCGGTCTATCACTCGTTCCACGATATCTTACTTTTTATTTTTTTTAAGACAAAACTAACCAACACGGCGTTTTACTTTTTTGTACACTCTTCTCGAAAACTGGACTTCGCCTCTTGATCGCTCAAAACACCTTGACTCTCACTGCTCATTCATTCTCCTCCTTCCAAATACCCCTTCCAGCATTCAAAAATCAACCAATCCAAAGCAACTTTCAATTATCCGTATTTACCAACACAAACTTTCCTTTTTCTAAATATCTTAATGGATTTCAAGAAAAAATAATATTCCCCATTTCAATTTTACTTTCCACATTAATCCTCTTTACAAATTTAATAACCTATTATCTTATTTACTAGAATATGAGTTATCGGTGGTTATTGACAACCTTTCCACGAACACTTTCTTTTTAAACATCACTCTAATTGTTTACTTGGGTCGTATTGTTCCTGGGGTTCGTAAACACTTCTCCGAAACACTTTCTTAAAAACTACCTATACAAAATTTGTTTTATACAGGGTGTTCCAAATTTACATGCCCGCGGTCTAGAAAAACGAAAACTTTTATTTTTATTTGAATTTTAAATATAACTATAGACTTTTATTTCTTATGTCAAATAGGAATATAACAATACATATTGCGTTTAATCTCACAAACATTTAGGTTATTGACTCACATAATTACTAAATTTTACTAATAATTACTTACATTTTCTTGTGTTTCAAGATTTGACTTGTTATTTCTTTTTTTAACCTACATATTAGCTTATAGTGTTCCCAAACTTATGTATACCTAATCCTGCGGTAAGTTACCTTGAGCTCAGGTTATCGTCCAGAGAATATATTCTTATATTTTATTATTAATTTAATTGGTTTTATTTACTTATATAAATTTACTTCTTGTGCTTCCCATGTACTTGTTTGAGTTTGCTTTATTGTTAATTTGCTGTATTTCATTTGTTCGGTCAATTAAAGTCGTTTATATATATTTAACTTAACTTTTTCTTATTTAACTTTAATTTTACATAATTAATTTATTTTGGTTTATTTCACTTAGTCAGGCTTGTGCCTGCTTAACTCGTTTTAGAGTTCTGGAGATTATTCTGTAGAATAATTCTCTAGTATTATATTTACATATTAGTCATATCTTTCAGTAACTAACTTAGTTGTACGTAGTAATCGTACTAACGTATGTCCCTAAAGTGTTCGGAAAAAATAAAAATGTATTTTCTATATGTATAAATATGTATTACATATTTAAGGTTTATAATGTATTTTTATAGAACAGAAAGAGGTCCGTGATCTTCGATGGCACGTAAATTTGGTCTTGCATGTGCAATAAGACTTTGGACTGTTTCTAAATCGAGCTCACGAAATTTTTGCAAAATTCTTCGCCTTAGCTGATCTTCATTTTGGGCATCCCAGCCATTATTATGCACAATTTAACTAAAAACAGCCCAAAACTCTTCTATAGGCCTCGACTGAGGCACATTTGGAGGGTTGTCGGGCTTGGGAACAAAATTTATATTTTGAGCAGTTAACCAATCTGTCATGGCGTGACGCTAGGTCGGGCCAAAATATGATTTCATTATTGGGTGATGAGTATTTATAAATTGAACAAGTTTTATAAGACGTAATGACATATATGTCAACGTAATTGTCAGCATTGAGAGCTTCACCGCAAACACGCCGAACAAATGGCTGTGAAACACCAGCTTCTGAGATGGCACACCATACAAAAATTTTATCGGCAAATTTCACTTTTCCCTTAAACGTAACTTCGTCTGGTGCATCTTGTACATTGCGTGTATAAAATCCGTCCTTGCCCTTAATTTTTAAATTGGATAAAGTAAAATACTTTTCATCGTGAATAATGAGAATTTTACCAGGAAAATGAATACGTTTCAATGCACGGCAACATCTAGGAATTTTTTCTAACTGGGCTGGTGTGTACTTACGAGCATTTTTTCTTTTATACCGTTTTAAATTATTTCTAGAAATTGCTCTACTTACAGTCATTCGTGAAACATTATATCTTCGGCCAATATGTCGCAAAGACTTTCCTTATTGGTTCTCCATACTCTGAATTAATCTCTGTTCCCCAGCAGGAGTTAAAACTCTTGGTCTTCCACTTTTGGGCAAATTAAGGCATAGTATACCATTTTCGCACTCTTTAGTTGTCTGGTAAATCGTTGACACACAAATATTTTGAGTCCCAAAAATTCTTACAATATCGCGTTTTGGTACATGTCCAACTAAACGATAAATACTTTGACGAATATTAAGTTTGTACGACATCTAAACGAACCTTATTTGTCAAAACTGACATTTTTTATATCGTTTAAGTTGTTTACTAACTTTGGTTTCCAATGGTAACTTGATCCAATGCTTCCTACCAATAATACTTTTAAATCTTAAATTTTCCGAAAACTTTAGGGACATACGTTATAATGATTTGGTGAAAGTTATTACCTTAATCTCATGTGACTTGTACCCTCTATATCAGTCAGAGGTATTTAATTTTCTAACATGTAACATTATTGTTGTTATATTGAATAACATTGTAAACTAAAACTTTTCTCATTTTAGAGTAACTTACTATTCATTTCGTTAACTCCGAGATTGTGTATACTCTAAGCAGTTCTATTTAAATAAATCTGTATTTGTTTTGTGTATATCATTTATTATTATTCCTTCATATTTGCGTTTGCAGATTTAATATATTTTTCAGCAGTGTAGAATACCTGGAAGAGTCATCGATACCCTCTTCTTTTGCCCATGATTTGTTCTTCTTTATCAACTATTCTTCTTTATCCATTTTCAGTACATCTATTCTTAGTTTAACATTTTATTCCCTAGTCATTATCACTATCTACTTTGATCTACTGTCTTTGACAGGCAAGTAGCCATTCTCTTGCATATCCTGCTATATCAGTTTGCATCTGTCTATTCATACTTCTGTTATTAGTTCATCTTACTCTCTTCATCTTATCATTTCCCTATACAAAAACTAATGCAAAAGTAGTATTTTGTTACATCGGCTCCCAATGCGGGGCCATTTTTGTTTCATTAGCTTCACCTTTATAATTCTGTTATTTAACTGATATTTAATATGAGTTAAAAAAATGTTTGTACAAAGCCATCAAAACGTTTTTCTGTACAACTTACCTAAAATACATTTAATAAAAAGCTTAAAAAATAATAAATGTTAAAAAAATTTTTTTTGAGCTCTTATACAGTATGTCGGCCGTCTGCGTAACTTGGAACCTATTGATAACTTTTTTTTCTACGAGCGCGAGCGTGCAAAAATGTCTACTTTCGCGCACGCATTTTAGTTTAGAAAGTTTTACTTTTCCTCACGCGTGTTACTTTTCCGCACGCGTTTTACTTTTCCGCACGCGTTTTACTTTTCCGCACGCGTGTTAATTTAGATATGTTAATATGGCTTTAAAGTAATTATAATACATGCAATAAACTAATATTTAGATATTATTTACTAATTTATTTCAAATATTTATTGTGTTCATGTTTTAATGAAATTAACGCGAGAATTCGATGAAATAAAATAATTTTGACATAATATTCGAAAGTCAAATCAGTAGACAATAACAGTGGTTTTGAATCGTCGTCATGGAAGCCAAGATCGTCGTCATGCTAACCAATTATGCTGAAACTTTGGTTTTGACAACTTTGTCAAAGAATTAATTTGTGTATGTATTTTTATATTAATTAAATTTATTAATTAAGATTTGGTCATTTTTTAAACGCTCGTAGAAAAAATATTGTTCCTAACTCTTGCAGAAAGTCTCTTTTCCGCACTCGACTGCTTGTCGAACTCTCGCTTCGCGTCGTTCGGCAAACTGCAGTCGCGTGCGCAAAAGTATGACTTTCTGCACTTGTTAGGAAAATAACTATATTATCAGTTTTACGAAAAAAAGTTATTCTTTATAAAATGCTTTGCATCGTATAGAATCTAAGATGAAACCATCAAATATCAATTTTTTAAAATTTTATACGAGGTATGTCAAAAAATATGAATTTCGCTCAACAATAAAGTATCTTTCTATTTCACAATATTGAAAATTGTTATTAAGAAAAGTTGTTTGGAATTAAAAACTATGTTTTAATCTTTAATTACAACTTTCTAATTGAAATATTGTTATAGTCGATTCGCTAATCTGAGACACAACTTTCTACACTAAAATCACAATAAAAATGCACTATATAGAAATAAACAAACCAAGACACGTTGAATGTTCAAGGAGCACTCCCAAATCATGATTTGGGAGTGCTCCTCGTGCTTATTTATTTCTAGTGCATATTTATTGTGATTGTAGTGTAGCGACTATAAAGGTGCTTAACTGTTAAGCGAAATTCATATTTTTTTACATACCTCATATAAAATTGAAAAAATTTGATATCTGATGGTTGCATCTTAGATTTTAGACCAGGTAGAGCATTTTATGAAGAATATCTTTTTTTTGTAAAATTGATAATAAAATAGTTATCATAATTTTAATAAAATGATGTTGGGTATCCGTAATTTGAGAAAAATTTACAATTAAATTTTTCCATTAGAAGGATGTAATTGCATAAAAACATAGTGTTTAGTTCCAAATAACTTTTCATAAGAACAATTTTTTGATATTCTGAAATATAAAGGTGCTTCACTCTTTAACGAAATGCATATTTTTGACATACCTCGTATGAAATTCATAAAATTTGATATCTGATGGTTGAGTTTTATATGTTAGACTATGCAGAGCATTTTATGAAGGATAACTTTTTTTCGTAAAATTGATAATAAAAAAGTTTCCCATATGATTCCAAGTTACGCAGACATACTGTATAAGAGCTCAAAATTTTTGAATTTTCAAATTGTAATAGCATATTCGGATTCAGCATAATCAAAAACAAAATAGAAACATATTTTATTAAAGTAAAATGATGAATTCAATAATATTTTAAAAATTATTTATACAAAACAATTGTTATTGTTTAAACAATTAACGGCTAAATCTGCGAGTAGAACTTTTTACCTTAACATGTATATAAACTAAAAAAAAAGAAAAATATTAGCTTTTCCTTTAAATATAACCTTGTTTGAATTTTTCCGAAACAATGCAAGTTTTCGCTCTCGATTGACTCCCCTAAAAATTGTAATTACTTGTACTCTGGTTAAGACATGGCAAGGAAATGTTTCAAACATATGCTGTCGCTAACAGCATGCGTTTTATTTTTCATGCCTAGTTTTAAAATTTTATTCACCTTTTTTGGATAGGGACTTCAATCACATGGTCGACCATAAAATACAAACAGCCTAGCAGCTACTACGTAAAATTCAATAGCTGCCTGGCTGCCTGAAATTACACCGGGTTCGATCACCGGTATCTCTACTAATAGACTAAGAGCCGCTATAGGTGAAATTTCTTAATCATTTTAGGTACGATGGGACCCTATAACTTAAATAGTAGAACCTAAAAGAAAACCTTTGAACACTGTGCCGTCACTTTTCAGTGACACATGCGTTGACAGTGGCGCATCAAACTTTCCACTTATGGACGGGATAAATAAATTAAAAGTTACCCTCCCTTACTAACAGAATTAATTTTTTTTTATTTTTTTTAGTTCTATGTGATTAACACATAGGATTCAACGTAATTTTAACCCACCACCCCCTGCCCCCACCATCAAAAATTTCATTTTTCGTTTTTATTTTTTTTTGGTGGGATGCAATCAATTTTAAAATTTCAAAAAATTCACACGCATAGCTGAGGCTTTTATAAAACATGCCTATTTTTTATAGACCCATAGGTAGAGTGTAAATAACCTCAAAAAATTAAAATAGTTTTTTTTTTCAAAAAAGCGTATAACTTTTTTTGAAGAATAGCTGCAGGTCTAATTTTTTCTTAATCTTGTGTGTTTTATTAAACACTATATTTTTAATTTTTTTCAGATTTTTCCGTAAGGCTCCCCACCTTCAAAAATCCGAAAAACTGTTTTTTGGGGGGTTTTGGGGGATTTTCCCTATTTTATAGACTTCATAATATATCAAGTCAATTTTGTTTTTATAGGTTATATGTAACTTGAAGTAACTGAGTCCTTTAGAATATTTAAAAATCAGAAAAACACGTTCAAACCCCCTAAAACCCCCTTAAAAACAGTTTTTTGGATTTTTGACGGTGACCAGCGTTACAGAAAAATCTGAAAAAAATTAGAAATATAGTGTTTGATAAAATACACAAGACTAAGAAAAAATTAGATCTGCAGCTATCCCCAAAAAAAGTTATATATTTTTTTCACAAAAAAAATTTTAAAATTTTTTTGAGGTTATGTACACTCAAGCTACAGGTCTATAAAAAATAGACGTGTTTTATAAAAGCCTTAACTATGCGTGTAAATTTTTGAAATTTTAAAAAAAATCTCACCAAAAAAAAAATAAAATCGAAAAATAAAGTTTTTGATGGTGGGGGCAGGGAGAAGGGGGTGGTGGGTTAAAATTACGATGAATCATATGTCTTAATCACATAGAACTTGAAAAAATGAAAAAAATTAAATTCTGGTAATGAAGGAGGGTATTTTTTAATTTATGTATCCCGTCCATAAGTGGAAAGTTTGATGCGCCACTGTAGACGCATGTACCACTGAAAAGTGACGGCGCAGTGCTCAAACGTTTTCTTTTAGGTTCTACTATTTAAATTATAGGGTCCCGTCGCGCGTCGTGCCTAAAATGATTAAGAAATTTTACCTATAGCGGCTCTTAGTCTATAACTAGTCGAAGCAATAAATCACTGAACCTAAAAAAAAACAAGACGAATCTTAATAACTGTTTTTGCTTTGGATTGGTGAATGCGCCAGGAAACTTTGTGGCCCCTAGCCATGAGATAACATTGAAAAATGCATACAAAAATGCATTCTTAAAGGGCATCTCAAACAGACAAAAAAAAATTCAGAACTCGTCAATTATCGGCGGAAATGAGTTCATTTTGTTACTCGGGGGTTTTTTTATCGCTGAAAACGAATATGACGTCGTAAGTGATCTCTGGAGTACCTGGTGCTCAGGGTACCTACTGTTTACTTCGCCTTGTGGAGTTTTCGGCAAATTAATTGAATAGTCAAAAATCATTACTCGGGGGTTTTCGGGGTCGCTAACGACGAACATGATATAGGAAGTGATCTCCGGAGTACCTGGTGCCCAGGGTACCTACTGTTTACCTCGTCTTGTGGAGTTTTCTCGTCAAATTCATTAAAAAATTAGTCAAAAATCATTACTCGGGGGGTTTTTGGGGTCGCTGATGACGAATATGACATCGAAAGTGATTTTCGGAGAACCTGGTACCCAGTGTACCTACAGTTTACTTCTTCTTCTGGAGTTTTTGGCAAATTCATTAAAAAAATAGGCAAAATTACTTGTAATCTTATTGGGCTGCAGCCCGTTGAAAATAAATAAAGAAAATTCATTTTTTGGGGGTTTTTGGCGTCTCTCACGATGAATATGACATCGGAAGTGATCTCCAGAGTACCTGGTGTCCAGGGTACCTACTGTTTACCTCGTCTTCTGGAGTTTTCGGAATATCCATTAAAAATTAGTTAAAAATCATTTCTCTGGGGTTTTTGGGGTCGCTGATGGCGAATATGGAATATGACATCGAAAGTGATTTTCGGAGTACTTGGTACCCAGGGTACCTACTGTTTACCTCGTCTTCTGGAGTTTCCGGCAAACTCATTAAAAAATTACTCAAAAATCGTTACTTGGGGGTTTTTGGGGTCGCTGGCGACAAATATGACATCGGAAGTGGTCTCCGGAGTACCTGGTGTCCAGGTTACCTACTGTTTATGTCGTGACTAATGATTTTTGACTAATTTTTTAATGAATTTGCCAAAAACTCCACGACCCGAGGTAAACAAGATAAAATAAGGTTTAATCTTGAATTTACGCACTTCGTAGTTTCAAAACTAGTATCTTTTATTTGTGTTTTTAAACCTTGAAAATAGTAATTTTTTGATTTTTTCCAGTTTTAAATTGTTTATAACTCGGAAACGATTAACTTTAGAGAAAAAAATACAAAAGACCTTTTTTGTTGCTAATGATCCAAAGAACCTAAAATAATGTCTACCCGGGCCGAAAAATTTGATTTTTATAATTTGTTGAAATTTTTTTTCTGTAATAAATGTAGCAATAACTCCGAAATTGTGGCATTTAGGTATAGGGACTATTACATGAAAAATAAACAGTATTTCTTAAGGACTTAAACACGCAAAAAATATACAGGATGTTCCATTTGAAATAAGAAAGTTCATTAGATTTCCAGAAAAACGGAAGATCTGACAACAATGTAATTACCACTATAATATCGGCCGCATTGTAAAACCCTTACACACCAAAATTTATAAAATTCGTGCGAGCTGTTTCCGCGATAATTGAGTGTTTTCATACATAAAACTCACTCTGTATTTATACACGAAAAATATAAATTGGTAGTTAGAAACTTCGTCGTATCTCAAATAGGTATAAATTATTTTAAAATATCCGCACCCAAATTTATTGAACATCCACGTTAAGTAGGAAATCGAAGCCAAATTATTAACGAATTTCAAAGTTTGCACCCTTAGACCCGTTTGCCATTATACTAATTTCAGTACTGATTTCAGTACTAAAAATATTGGTTAGTTGCGCGAGTCGATTTAGTATGAAAAATGTCAGTTTGTGCCAAGTTTGTGTTTGCAACTATCCGAATTGTAATCAGCATATAGGCATGCGATCTACTAAATTTATACGAGCTTTACTCAAGGTTCATAGATAGGAGCTTTACTAATTGATATTGCAAGTTGCAAGCCATTAACTTATTAACAATAATAAAAGATGGGAAGAAGTATTTTTGCAAAACTGGCAAACTTGGCTTTTATTTCTGCTACAGATATATCCACACCTAGATTGGCTAATTCTGCCTTTATTTCTTCCAAAACTTTAATTCGTGCTTTCCTATTCTTATAAAGAGGGTGCTTTGGCACATACAAACATTGAACATTGATTCGATTTGTAAAACTCTATTAATGTTTCAATCTGCCTTTGGCTCCACATGTTGAAAGTTGAAATCACTATTATTATTATGTACCTATAATATAAACAAAAAAAAAGTACCTAATATACAATACAACCTCACTTTTTAATATTGTGTCAATTTCAGTACAAGAAATTAGAACATGTTTTAATTTTTAGTACTAAATCGGCGCGCGCATCTAATTTGTAGATACAATATTTTTAGTACTAATTTCAGTACTAAATTTAGCATAGTGGCAAGTGGACCTTAAGTAGTAATAAACTATTAGGTAATAAATTTAGCAAATGTTCGCTAAAAACGCAACCCCAACCGAGGTGGAAGTAAAATATATAGAGGTAACCCGGAATTAGCCGGAGTCAAGTACTAGGTAAATGTATATTTTATCGAGCAAAGATACAGAGTCCACCGTACACTGTCTTGTCTTCTTCTTCCTTTTTATAAGCAATTCTGCTTGTTCATTGTCGGATTGATACCTCTATGGAAGGTTTACCTCCATCTTTTTCGCGGTCGGCCGACACTTTCTTCTATACCGATTGGTGATTTATCTCTTGCTATTTTGACCACACGTGTCTCACCCATTCTGGTTATGTGGTTATTTCATTCTTTTTTTTCTATTTAGTGTCTATTCGTTTATACACTGTACCTTACATTGTCTTCTAAAATGTGTTCACTCCCCTTTAGATCTCTCAGCGTATTTCCTGTCACTCCATCTTTTGCGCGGTCGGCCGATACTTCTACTGTACTACACTGTACGTTACATTGTCTTCTAATATCTTTGCTCCTCTTTCGATCTCTCAGTGTATTTCCTGTAATTCTTCTCAGTACTCTCATCTCTGCCGTTTCCAGTAGTCTTTGTCTTTGTGTTGTGGCTGTATCGGGTCTTGTTTGTGATGCATGTGCTATTATTGGTCTTATACTGGCTTTATCAATTATTCTTGACTTCATCTCAGTGTTAATATGTCGGTTTCGCCATATAGTGTTATTAAGGCATCTTGCCAGTCTATTTGCTTTTTGTACTTGACTTCTCACTTCTTTGTACAGGTCTCCGTAACTTAACAATGTAATTCCAAGGTATTTTACTTCCATTACTTGTTCAACACTGACCAATTTCTATTTTGCATCTGATTCAGTCTCAACAAGATCCCATTTCCTATCTCCCTAATTCAGAAATTGTCTCGAATTCATTCTTTATAAGACCAATCTATAAATCTGAATTGATTCAAACGATCAATAGTATCAAAAGCAAATCATCTTGTAGTACTGATGGACTATCCATAAAAATCTTCTCAAATCTCACAGATAATGTGTTAGAACTCCTCGTGTCACTAATTAATGATTCCTTTGAAAATGGTAAATTTCCAGAGTGCCTAAAGACAGCCATTATTATCCCTCTTCATAAAGGTGGCGAAAAATCTAATGCCTGCAACTATAGACCTATTGCCCTACTACCGGTACTCTCCAAAATTATTGAGAGGCTCATAAAAACCCGACTTTGTCCTTTCTCTTTGATAACAATATTTTATCACAAAATCAGTTCGGCTTCTTAACTAATAAATGTACAACTGATGCCATGTTTTCTGTACTTCACGAGGTTTACCAAGCACTAAACAATAATCTTTATACTGCCACTGTTTTCTGTGACTATGCCAAAGCTTTTATTGTGTAAATCATGACATTTTGATTAAAAAACTAAATTTCTATGGAATTCCAGGTATTTATTTGAATTGGTTCAAATCTTACTTAGATAATAGGAAACAACTGGTTAGAGCAAATGATACTGACTCTAGTCTCAAAAACATTGTATGTGGAGTACCACAAGGTTCAGTATTGGGTCCTCTACTTTTCCTTATCTTTATAAATGATATCACTAATTTAAAAATCGATGGAAAAATTTTTCTTTTTGATGATGATACCAGTATCACTTGGAGCAACTCAACTATTGCAACTAGAACTTCTGATCTTCTTACGATAAAAACCTGGTCTGACTCTAATTTACTCTCCTTTAACGTGGATAAAACGGTAGCATTATCATATAAAGGTGCTCTTCAACCCCTGCTTGTAAATAGCAGCCAGATCTCTACCGTTGATTCTGTAAAATTTCTTGGTATTCTTTTAGACAGCAACCTTAAATGGTCCCTTCATATCGATTCGTTAAGTAAGAAAGTCGCCTCAGCCTGCTATGCCATAAGATCTGTTTCGAAGGATCTCAATTTAGCATCTTCTAAAATAACATATTTTTCTTTGTTCGAGTCTCATCTTCGATATGGTCTTCCTTTTTGGGGGTCTAGTACAGCTGCCCAATTTGATGTTATTTTCAAATTACAAAAAAGAGCAATAAGATATCTGTTTGGCCTCAGAAGAACAACCCATTGCAGAAGTTACTTTAAAGATCACGAAATTTTAACCCTTCCATCTTTGTATATTTTAGAAACTGTTTGCTTAATTCGTAAACACATGCATGTCTTTCCAGCAAGGTCTCATCATGAATACTCCACCAGAAATTCAACTTTTGATGTCTATTTACCGATCCCGTCTTCTGAGTTAGTAAAGAAATCTATACTATATTCCGCAAAAAAACTATACAACCATCTCCCTTTACAACTTAAATCTGCAACATCCTTTCTCAAGTTCCGTAAAATGACAAAAGCTCATTTATCTAAAAGACCATATTATTCAGTAGAAGAGTTTCTTAATGAATAACTAAGAAATCACAGTAATGTACAAGTAACGAAAGTGTATTTATCTATATTTGGGTGTCACATATAGCAGCTTAAACTTATTAGTTCCTTTGTTTGTGTTTTATTATATTATGTTGTATGTGCAATTTTGCAATTTATAGTAATTTTGCAATATATTGGTTTTGTTTTTACTTCACTTTTTTAACTTGTTTATATTTTTTTTATTGACGATTTATCTAATTTCATAAAATTGTATTTGTTATTGTTATGTATATCTTTTTTGTGACTCTATGTTAAGCTTTGTCCATAAAATTGTATAATTTTCAGTGACAATGAAGCATATTTCTATTTCTATTCTATTCTATTGGTTGTTTACTAATTACTACTGTTTTAGTTTTCTGAGATGAAATTGTCATATTGAATTCTTTTGCTCTTATGTTAAATCTGTGGACTAATCTTTGCAGCCTATCTTCATCTTATTGTCTTGTCAGGTGAGATATTCCATTAGATTATGTGAGGTCGTTAAGACTATACCACCTCTCTGCTCTTCGACCTATAGAGATCTTTTGTGCATGCTTTAATCTAGTTAAACTCTGGGATGCCAATACTTCGGATGAAGTGGACTAGCATCCAAGGTGAATTGTTTCCTATGTCAGAGGTCGTTAGGACCTCTTCTAGGAATTATAGTCGTTTGCATAACAGTGCTACGCAGTTGCGTAGAATATGTTCTGCCATTTCTTTTTCGTTGTAACAAAAACGACAGTTCTCACTATGTGATTTGCCCATTTTTTTGATATGAGATCTAAGAGGTAGTGACCAGTTAGAAGGCCAGTGACCATTTTTATATCTTTTTTACTCATTTCGAGAAGGCGATTTGTTGCAGTAGGCGACACTTTTATGGGCCTTTTTGCTTGCCTTTGTCCTGATGTGTTAGACCAGTATTGTTCTAGTGGACTGAGCTTCCAGGTCCGGAGTTTCTCTCTGACGTGGCTTTTCGATAGTCCACAGAAGGGCTCTGGACCTTGGAATGGGTATTAGCCTTTTCTTTTGGAGATATTAGATAGTTAGCATCGCATTTATTTACAATCTGTAATAATGATTACAATAAGTAAATTGTTTAAAAATTAAAAGAGACTTGCAGGACACTGTCCAGTGACAATAACCTATGAAATCATAATTTTAGTACTTAACAAAATTATTTGTGACTCTAATAAATAAAACCCTCTAAATAAAACTCTAATACATAAAATATTTTTTAGCAGCATTGCGAAGCATTTCATAGCTGTCGATTATTGTTTATTGGCGAACAGTACAGAATCAAAGCACAAAAAAGTTTATTGTATTGGTTGAATTTAAAATACTATTTAGTCATAAACATGGCAACATTATTAAATATATTTATACAAGAATAATATAAATCGGTAGCTAGAAACTTCATCGTATCTCAAATATAAATTACTTTAAAATATCCGCACCCAAACTTATTGAACATCCACGTTAAGTAGGAAATCGAAGCCAAATTATTAACGAATTTCAAAGTTTGCACCCTTAATAAACTATTAGGTAATAAATTTAGCAAATGTTAGCTAAAAACGCAACCCCAACCGAGGTGGAAGTAAAATATAGAGATAACCCGGAATTACCCGGAGTCAAGTACTAGGTAAATGTATATTTTATCGAGCAAAGCAATCTAGCAAATTCAATTTGTTCAAGATTAGTTGTAGATAGAGCAGTAGCATTTCATATTAGTTTCAAGATTTACAGGATTCAGTAATTTTACGTTTGATATACAGAAACGGCTCTCTCGGTGATGCTGAGACGCACTTTTTGGACGTTTCATGGAAAGTGAATTACCCTATTAAATAACCTAAGCAAAATGACTTGATATTCTGTTTTAATACAGTTTTATATTTTTTAATTTTTATATTATGAATATGGCTACATTTAAAATAAACTCCAAAGATACACAATGATAAAACTAACCTAATTATCGTTAAAATGAGATTTTCTTTGTTTTTTTATTTACGTAAAGCCGCATCAATCATGGTAGGTTATTGGCGGATGGTGAACGATTACAATATAGGTCAGTGCACAGTGGAAATTTATAAACTATAGAATTAGAAATTACATTTTATGAAATAAATTTATATTCTGAAGATATTTATAGTCGAGGAAATGAAGCATTTTGGCTCGCAATTTTTTCGTCCAGCATGGATTTACTTGAAATTTTCACAGAAGGTAAGGAATAGTCCAAGGATCATTTTCTATATCATGCCGCTGTACGCTAAACCCTTGGAGGTGGTTGCCACCCCATCGCGGGGGCGGGAATTTTTTATTACATTTTAACCATGCAAATCGATGTAAAAAGTAATTCTAAGAAAAAATTTTTTTTGACTTTTTGTTCGTAAAACTAATATTTTTCGAGTTATCCGCGCTTGAAAGTAACAGTTTTTCGACGAAAAAATCGACTTTTTAGAGGGTTTTTTAAAAATACCTCGAAAAATATGCATTTAATCAAAAAAACTGTGGATATCAAAATTGTATTTTTTAGTAACACAAACCAAATTCTTTTTCTGTAATATCTTTAAGACCAATACAAACCGAGATACGGCATGTTAAAAGTTAGCTTTTTTCGTCAAATGCATAATTTGAAATATTCAAAGTCAAATAACGGAAAAACTTTGCATTTTTCGAGGAAAACTTAAGTAATCTTTTTTCAAGTATACAGTTAGGCCCTTCATAAAATAATAATAAGAAGTTTCTAGCCTGAAAATTAAGCAACTTATGATCAAAAAAAGGTCGGTACCTGCTTGTCACTATGAAAATATCAGTGAAAACAACCCCCTAACTACCCTCCTAATGAAAAATTGGTCTTCACCTTTCGGTAATTCCTTTTATATGTGTATTATCAATACACCAAAGAAGTTTAACCTATTTAAAAGGCGTAATTTTAGAAAAATTGGGGTTTAAAGAAAAATTAATTTTTTGCAATTTCCCATTTTTCACCTTTTGCTTCAAAATATCTCCGAAAATACTGGAGATACGAAAAAAATGATAGGCTACTAAATTGTAGCTTTTTTAATAACTAAAATTCCCTTGTGCATAGATTTTCATTACAGTGAACAGTTAGCGAGATATAGCTGTTTAAAACCTCTATTTACGAGCAAACACCCCCCTAATTAAAAACTAAGGTATCTTACGCAATTTAGTTTACACAGTCTTATACCTCTTCAAAAATCCTACAAAGTCGTTTTTGAAAAAACTTTTTATCGCCAAAAATGAAGGAGATATATGTTTATAAAACGAATTTTTTTCTTTCGAAAAATTCGAATAGTCGGCTTATGGATCATTTTCAATGTATATTTTGTATATAATAACACAGAACCGGTATAACACAGAACCGGTTCGTATACTGGAAGATGACTAAAAAACTATTTGTATTTGTATTTGTACATATTTGTAAATTCGCATTTTTGTGTAAATAAATGTTTTTGTAATTAATTGATGGACTTTTTTTTTGTAATTCTTTAATTCTACTTTTTTTCTGTATAGATCTATTAAAATATCTACTTATAAAAACTGTAATGGTAATAAGGGTGGTTTTTAAGGGATGAAATATTATGATACTATATCCTAAAGTATAAAACAATCATTACTTAACTAATCAAAACCAAATTTATCCATATTAAAGTTTACAATGTTTTTATATAATTTTTGACAATAAGGGGTAGTTTACACCCCTAAAAATAATCAACGCCCTTAAGCATGATATAAAATATGAAGTACAGGGTGAGATGATCCTAATCCCAAATTTTTATGTAAATCGATGCAAGCCGAAATTATTCTTTTAGGATAAGTAATTTTTTTATATATAGCTCCAACATGGGTGGTTTTAAGGGTTGAAATATTATGATAGTATATCTTAAAGCATAAAGCAATCATTATGTAACTAATAATAACCAAATGTTGACAATATTAAAGTTTAAAATATTATTTTATAATTTTTTACAATTAGGGGCAGTTTTCACCCTTAAAAAACCAAAAGCGTACAACGGCTCAATATAGAAAATGAACTAGAGGGTGTAATGAGCCTAATCCCAAATTTTTGTACAAATCGATGCTGGACGAAAAAATTGCCGAGGTTTTGTCATTTTTTCAGCTTCATTTCCTCGACTATTAATTGTAACGGATAAGTTACAATTTAATATGTTTAATAGTCCAAAAGTAGGTTCTTATTCGTCAAATCCCGAATCGAATATTTCAACGTGAAATAACAAAAAAATTAAGCTCTTTTCGGGAAAAAATCATCACAACTTTTATTATGTCTTTAAAAAAGCTTTTTTTAAGTTTCTAGCATCAAAAGTAAGCAAGGTACGTTTAAAATAAAGTTAGTCCCTTTTTTTGGTAAAAAATCGTGAAAATCACTCCCTAATTAGCATCCCAAATGAAATTAATAGTTACTGCATCTGTACGTTTCACCGGTTCAAAGTGTTTATTTTTGAAAGGGCTGCAGTTCAAATGGCTTGAACGAGTCATTAATTACGAGTGTATGAAAATTTTGAACAGTTATATCTTAAAAAAAAATTTGTCTCACCTACAGAAAAACGAAAAATTTAAAATATTCAAAAAACAAAACATACATTGTTTTACCTTTTGAGATTTTTGGTATCTTTAATAATTTTTATTTCGAAGTATTTCGAAAAAAAAGCACTTTCAACCGATCAAACTTACAGATCATATAAACAATATATGTATTATTATAAGTAAAGTAACTTGAGATGTTAATAGGGGCAGCGGATGATTTTCACGATATTTTTACTAAAAAACGGGACCAACTTTATTTTAAGCGTAACTTGCTTACGATTGATGCTAGAAACTATTATAAAAAACAAACATAAAGCCTTTTTTAAACACTTAAGCACCGAAAAGTGCTTCATTTTTTGGTTATTTAACGTTGAAATATTCGATTTGGAACTTGACGAATAAGAACCCACTTTAACTATCTACAAATCTGCTTCTACTGGTTCTAGGGACTTCATACGTTTTGACCATTTTTAACATTTTACAAGCAATATTTTTGCTACGAATATTTTTTTCGAGAAAATACTTTTTGAGGTATTTGAGAAATCTCTAAATTGTCTAAATATCGTACAAACAAGCTAAATTTTGCTGAGAATGTCAATTTTGGAAGTGAAGGGTGTGCAGCTTTCGTATGCAATTTTTGCATTTTGTCGCAAATAAAGTCTGCTTCTATAAAGCTGTTAAATAAATAAACGTTGGGCGATTTTTTGCTTATAGCGAGGAAAATTATGAAGAAGAAATAAGGCAGGAACCTAATACGTTTAAATACAAAATAAAATATTTAGAATATAGATTTTTTTGACTAATCCTAGGTTTGAACGATTTCATGTTTATTGTTTTCCGGTTTAAATTTGCCTTTAAAGAAGTTAACTTCATGCTAGTATGAGAACTCTTCAGGTTTTAAATATCATTTACCGACCATGTCACCATCAAGACAGGTTTCATACGAGGTAGAACTAATGTAACAGGAGACGGGTCGAAGACGTCCTTTGTATTTGTATGACCAACAGACTCAGTTAAGTAGACTAAGATCGCAGAAAACCTTTCTGGCTTTCTGAAAAAATCAAGATCTATCTCCGAACCGGCGTTTCACGTTGTGCTAGTAACCTAAAAAAATTAGGATATCTGGAGGAAGATGCCTGCGACTGTGGCATGGTTCAGGAGAAGTCCTAATTTTAGCAAATAACGGGGCCACAGTGTGGCCCACAGTGTGGCCTACGCACAAATAATATGTATTAAAGCTTCAGAAAACTGAACATACAGTAGTCACAAGTGTTCTCACTGATTATTCAGACATCAAAGATACAGATCAACATGCATATTCTCCGCAAATACAGAAGAAACGACCCAATACGATAAATACCTGAAACAATTTATTTTTAGAAACTGCTCAGGTAATATAATAACCCCAAAATGGTCTTAGAAGTTTAGATCTTTTGAACTAAAAGATATATGTAGGGTGTACACAAAAACTCTGTTAAATCGTGTGTAAAAATCAAAGACACCAAACCGACTCCTTTGAAATTTACAATCTCCAAGACAAGAAAAAATTGAAATATTCAATAATAAATGCTCAGGCACCAACTCAGGAGAAGTCGGATGAAAAGAATAAGAGGCTGTCGTAGAAATGACGTAAAGGTATTAATAGATTTTAATGCAAAGATAGCTAAGGAGAAGGAATGCCATACCCAATAGCCAACCATTGGAAACCACAGTTTACATGTAAGAGTCGAACAATAAGGAACTGGCCTGATACATTTAACTGTCTCAATGAACATGGTAGTTTTCAGCACATGCTTTATGCACAAATATATACATAAGGGAATATGGAGAAGCCATGATGGGAATACAATACATCATATCGACTATGTAGTGATCAACGTAAGACATTTTAGCGTGGCCAACGTGGTCGACTTAATAGATGTATGTGCAAGACACGAGGCAAACATAGACTCGGATCATTGCCTAGTCCAAACTAAAATAAAAGCTAGAATCTCCAATGCAAAGAAAATCAGGGGTATTAAACAGTAAAGTTTTAATGTAAAAGCGTTAAAAAACTCTGCGATAGCTAAGAACTTTGAAGAAAGTCCGGAAGGTAAGCTGGAGAACTGTACAGGCGATATAGTTGAAGATGTTAACAAGTATTGAGGTAGTGTCGAACTATATTGGAAGAGGTAACAACTGAAGTGATGGGAAGACCAAAGCGTGAACTAGTAAGGTCGGGCTGGTACGATGAGAAATGTGCACACGCAACGCTAACAAAAAATCAAGTATACCTCGTCCAATTTACTTACCGTTGCACGTCATCCGCGCCATAGCCTGTGACACGATACCAACACGAAATATTTAGGCGGTGGGTGTGTTCTTTTTTAGAATCAAAATGATTCTGAAGGGGAACACACCTACCGCCTAGATATTTCGTGTTGGTATCGTGTCACAGGCTATGGCGCGGATGACGTGCAACGGTAAGTAAATTGGACGAGGATATGTATATAGTACAAGGCTCCAAGGAAGAAGAACACGCCAAGTAGACGAAGAGTGTAGATAGATGAGACGAGACGAAAAAAAAACGAATACTGAAAATAAAGAAGGAGCATACAGGGTGTTAGTAAATTAGTATGAGAAAACTTTAAGGGATAATTCTACATGAAAAAATAATGGCAGTTTGCTCTATAAAAAATAATGTCCGCAAATGTTTCCGAGATACAGGGTGTTGAAATTTTTATTTCAAACTGCCAATTTTTTATTGCTCTAAGACCGGTTGAGATTTGAAAATTACATTTGGTGGGTTTTAAGAGGTAGTTATTGCGCATTTTTTGACAAACAAATAACAATGTTGTATTCATCATTGGCGCGCCTACGGGTAATGGTCTGATTTTTTTAAAGAAAAAAATGATAGGCCACTGAGATATTTCAAATTAAAACTTATTTTTGCATTCCTCGTTTCATTTATGAAAAATAACCTTTCTTGTATTTTTTTCATATAGTGCACCGTTTTTATGCGAAAAAATAAAACATCTTCGCGCGTATTTTTCATTTCTTAATACATTATCAAGAACTCTCCAATATAATAATACCAAAGTAGAACAATAACAGAAATATTACTAAAAAGATTTTAACTAAGTGCAAAGCTACAACAAATGTTCAAAATTACCTCCTTTAAAGGTGACAGAATAATTTTATATTCACCATTGGCGCCCGTTCAGGTAATGGTCTGAATTATTTAAAGAAAAAAATAGTGTGCCACTGACATATTTTAAATTAAAAATCATTTTTGGATTCCTCGTTTAATTTAAGACAAACATCGTTTTTGTCTTTTTTCATATGAGGCGCCGTTTTTATGCAAAAAATAAAACATCCTAACGTTTACAAAGTATTTGAAATAAGATTCTAAGCATATGAAATCTACCTCGAATAATTTGTAAGCATTAAGATGTTTTATTTTTTTGTATAAAAACGACGCCGCATATGAAGAGACAATAATGATTTTTTATCGTAAATTAAACGAGGACTTCAAAAATGATTTTGAATTTGACGTATCTCAGTGGCGTACTATTTTTTTCTTTAAAAGATTCAGACCATTACCTGTACGGGCGCCAATGGTGAATATAAAATTATTCTGTCACCTTAAAAGGAGGTGATTTTGAACATTTGTTGTAGCTTTGCACCTAGTTAAAATCCTTTTAGTAATATTTTCTGTTATTGTTCTACTTTGGTATTACACATAGTTTCAAAAGTTATGCATCACACCTCGCATTCACGATATTTACGCTTTTATAAATCCGTATCTTTATCACATCTTTAATTGACCTCTTTTATAAAAAATAGACCATTTTTGGTTTTTTATTTTATTTGATTACCCATTTAATTGACCTGGTTTTGCCAAGGTGTAAACATTTGAAAAATTTATTCTGGTGAAATTTTCGAAAACGTGATTAAAAATGAATCGTACTTTAATTTCTGAGTTGGACCGTATAAGAATGATCGATTTAGTTGAAGAAGGTCATTCACAGCGGTTCGTGGCGGAAAGAGTGGGTGTTTCTTAGAGGGATGCCTCACGGATATGGAATAGGTTCCTAGAGACAAACTCGATACGGAATAGAGCTCGGTCTGGTAGACCCCGAGTTACCAATGATCGACAGAATAGATATATCAGAATTTCCATCTGTAGAAATTCTTCTGTGTCTGTACCAGTCCTCCAAAGAGAATTCAGGCATGCTACAAGGAGTCAGAGTATCGTTGGCTACAATAAGAAGAAGCATTTTAGACTCGGGTTTGAGGAGTCATCGACCAATAAGAGTTCCTCAGCTACAACCTAGACATGTTTTGGACCGCCTCCAGTGGGCTCAAGAACACATACAGCTCCCCCAACAATTTTGGAATTTTGCGCTTTTTTTAGACGAGACCAGAATCTGTTTAAATAGTGATAACCGGTGAAGTCGTGTGTGGCTAGTTGTGCAGCTCTTGTTGGCTCTCGCCACACACAAATTCACCGGTTATCACTATTTAAACAGATTCTGGTCTCGTCTGAAAAAAGGACAAAATTCCAAAACAGTTGGGGGAGCTCTATGTGTTCTGGAGCCCACTGGAGGCGGTCCAAAACATGTCTAGGTTGTAGCTGAGGAACCCTTATTGGTCGACGACTCCTCAAACCTGAGTCTAAAATTCTTCTTCTTATTGTAGACAACGATACTCTGACACCTGTAGCATGCCTGAATTCTCGTTGGAGGGCTGGTACAGACATCGAAGAATTTCTACGGATGGAAATTCTAATATATCTATTCTGTCGATCATTGGTAACTCGGGGTCTACCAGACCGAGCTCTATTCCGTATCGAGTTTGTCTCCAGGAACCTATTTCATATCCGTGAGACATCACTCTGAGAAACACCCACTCTTTCCTCCACGAACCTCTGTGAATGGCCTTCTTCAACTAAATTGATAATTCTTATACGGTCCAACTCAAAAATTAAAGTACGATTCATTTTTAATCACGTTTTCAAAAATTTCATTAGAATAAATTTTTCAAATGTTTACACCTTGGCAAAACCAGGTCAATTAAATGGGGTAATCCAATAAAATAAAAACCAAAAATGGTATATTTTTTATAAAAAAGGCCCATTAAATATGTGTTAAAGATACGACTTTATAAAAGCGTAAACATCGTGAATACGAGGGGTGATGCATAACTTTTGAAACTATGTGTATTATATTGGAGAGTTATTGATAATGTATTAAGAAATGAAAAATACGCGCGAAGATGTTTTATTTATTCGCATAAAAATGGTGCACCATATGAAAAAATACAAGAAAGGTTCTTTTTCATAAATTAAACGTGGAATACAAAAATAATTTTTAATTTGAAATATGTCAGTGGCGTACCATTTTTTTCTTTAAAAAAATTCAGACCATTACCCGTAGGCGCGCCAATGATGAATACAAAATTGTTATTTGTTTGTCAAAAAATGCGCAATAACTACCTCTTAAAACCAACCAAATGTAATTTTCATATCTCAACGGGTCTTAGAGTAATAAAAAATTTGGCAGTTTGAAATAAAAATTTCAACACCCTGATCTCGGAAACAAAGCATTTGCGGACATATGTTTATAGAGCAATCTGCTATTATTTTTTCACGTAGAATTACCCCTTAAATTTTTTCATACTTATTTACTAACATCCTGTATAGAAAACCTACTGAAAGAACTAGATAAGTATAACACACAAACAGAAACTCTAAAATTATAAAAGGTTAACCAGAACCGAAAGGAATTCAAACCTAGATTATTAATAGTTAGAAACAGAACAGAAGCGATCATGGGTGCCACAAAAGAATGGGTTGCACTTTAATACTAGTAAAACTAGCAAAACCCGAAGATCTAACAATCTAACGGTTGGAACATATACTTTCGAAGGAGTAAGAGAGTTGATATATCTAGGTTATCAAATCAACCAAAGTAATACAGTAACTATAGAAATTAACAGACGCATTGTGCTAGCAATTAGAGCATACCTACGATGGATTAAAGAAACTTTTGTAACATCAAACATACAAAAAAAAAACGGAAATATTGATATACATAACTTATCAAGCCTGTCCTCAATTACGCGGTTAGAAACGTGGACGATGACAAAAAGCGATGAATAACCTTTAGGCTGTTTTGAACGAAAAACCTCAGACATATTTATAAAGGAGTGCAGGAAAACTAATTATGGCGTAGGCGCTATAATTTTGTGCTTTACCGCCTTTATAGTAGTGGTAGGAACATAAAAATAAACAGGCAGCGATGGCTATGCCACTAAGGGCCAATTTCTCGTATCGAGTTCAACTCCAGTTTAACCTGAACTTTTAGTGAACGTCAGTTTAAAGTCAAAATCGTCTTTCTCAATTCATGTTCAACCGATTGCAATTTAAACTTGAACGATGCTTGAACGCTGGAATTCGGCCGTTCAAAGATTTCAGAACCCAGTTCAGATGATTTCATGGATTATGCATGCGTTGTATTAACACGAAACGCTGTCATGATATAAATATAACCTATTTTATTATATTAAGCCTAACGATAAAAGATAACATTATTTTTGTTTTTATAACATTTATTTATAATTATTAAAATGACTATTTGACTATAAATACTTAAATTTAACTTTATTCAAAAACAGCATAAAAAAGGTAGTTCAAAATGGCGACAGTTTTTTACCTTTTGCCATATATTGGCATTTCTCGAGAGCTGTAGAACGTGCACTGACATGAACGTGCAATGAGAAATGCATTCCAAACAAAACGGAAGTTCACCGGTGAACCTGGTTCAACTGAACCATAGATTACCGCAGGTATGAGAAATCGACCCTTAGGGCCGATTTCTCATATCGAGTTCAACTCCAGTTTAACCTGAACTTCTAGTGAACGTCAGTTTAAAGTCAAAATCGTCTTTCTCAATTCACGTTCAACCGATGGCAGTTTAACTACGTTCAGCTTGAACCTTTCTTGAACGGTGAAATTCCGCCGTTCAAAACAATCAGAACCCAGATCAGATGATTTCACGGATTACGCATGCGTGGTATTATTGCAACTTATCATGAGACGCATATTAAGCATAACGATAAACGATAACATTATTTTTATGTTTATTAGATTTATTAATAATTATTAAAATGACTGTTTGACTATTCATACTTAAATTTAACTTTATTCAGAAATAGCATAAAAAAACTCATACAAAATAGTGATGGTTTTACCGTTCTCCATCTATTGGCATTTCTCAACAGCTGTAGAACTTGAACCGACAATGAGAATTACATTTCCCAACAAACCGACGTTCACGGTTGAACCGTAGTCAACTGAACTATATAGATTAACACAGGTACGAGAAATCGAAAAAAAGAAGAACGAGATTGAACCGTCGAAACACATTTATAACATAACCAAAGATCGGCTGGAGTGAAGAGAAGAGGCAGGCCCAGAGCACGCAGGAGCAGGTGGAAAATGACTTACGAGTGTTAAGAGTAAAAAATTGGAAAACTAAGGCGAAGGATAGGAAGAAAGGAAAGCTAATCATAGAACAGGCCAAGACCCACTATGGGTTGTAGAGTTAATGATGATGATGCAGATCAGAAAAAACTATCGGACAGAAATTAAAACATTGCAAATAACATTCGCATCTTTTTGGACCCCGATCAGCTAATAGTTTTATTCCGATGGGTGTGTTGCTGGAATTTAATTAAAAATGAATGTAATAAAACAAACGGTAATTTTATTGTTGTAACGAAAATGTGTTTTCGTTTGGGTCTCTCGGAGAGGGTCGACTCGGTGTGTGTGTGAATCGTTCGAATGCTGTGTAGTGACTAAAGAAAACAACCACAAACGATGATAATGTTTGTATTCCTTTCCCCTTGACCGGATGAGCAAATAAATCACTAAGTCTGGCGTCTACTTTTACAGTTTTAAGAAAAACAATTTCGAATGCATAGCGCGCTGTTGACACAATAACTGTCTGATAAAGTACTCAATTAATGAGGGTGCAGCCTGTTGCACCGCACAGACGAAAAACAGATGTGACAGGGCAAAGCCATGTCTCTTAACATTTTGTATTTGAATGACTAACGCTGTTTCGTTTTTGAGAAAAAATATTAAAATTAAAATTAGCGAAAATAGTAATTAAAGCGTATCGCTATACTCCCCCTTCCGAGAGACTAAGACGATAGATAATACATAATATATACAAATTATAATGAGAATTGAAAATAGAAAAAAAAATAAAGAACGCAAAGTTTATACGAGGAGGACGAAAAATCACTTAATACACTGTGAACTAACACTTTCTTGGTAGCTTCCGGTAAATCTTGCTCTTCTGTTGTTTGTTTTGCTGGATACTGTCATTTCTTTTGTTTCGTGATGGGTAGAGTCGTGAAGCTCGTACGCTGGTTTCAATCTGTCTATGGAAATTGTTGATTGTTTTCCATTTACCCGGACGACAAAAGTCTTGTCACCTCGCTTAACAACTGGAAAAGGCCCGTGATATGCGTTTTCTAAGCTGCTTTTGATTGTATCACGGCGGATGAAAACATGAGAGGTGGTTTTCATGTCTTTGAAAATGAAGGTACTTTTGGATCCATGATGCGACGGTTGCGTAGGACGGAGGTTTTCGAAATTGTTTCGAAGCGTTTTTAAATAAATGTGAGCATTGTCGTCGGTGTTTCTTTGTGACGAAAACAATAGTTCACCTGGCAAACACAATGGTTCTCCGTACACGAGTTCGGCGGCTGAAGCACCTAAATCTTCTCTCCACGCTGCTCGTATGCCCAGTAACACTGAAGGTAGGCTTTCGGTCCATCGGATGTTTTCATGACATCGATTGCTGCTTTTAACTGTCGATGAAACCTTTCTACCATACCATTTGCTTGCGGATGATAGGCGGTTGTCCTTAAATGGGAAGTTCCAGTTAATTTGCATAATGACTTGAAGAGATGCGATTCGAATTGTCGGCCTTGATCTGTTGTGATGCGCTTGGGAGTGCCGAAACGAGCTATCCAACCAGAAAAAATGTTCTGGCTACTGTGTCTGCTTCTTGATTAGTCATCGGGAAAGCTTCTGACCAACGTGTGAAACGATCGACGCATGTTAAACAGTATCTGTTTCCTTCTGAAACCGGCATCACTATAATGTCTATGTGGACATGTTCGAATCGGCTGGAAGGTGGTAGAAAACTTCCAGTAGGTGAAACAATGTGGCGCGATATTTTCTATTTTTGGCAGTGTAGACACGCTCGAGTCCATTTCCTCACATCTGATTTAATGGATGGCCAAACATATCGCTGTGTGATCATCTTCACAGAACTGTTGATTCCGGGATGTGCTAGGTTATGCATGGTGCGAAAAATTGCCATTCGAAGTGGTTTCGGTACAAATGGTCTGGCTGTAGATGTTGATATGTCACAGTACAAACTCACGTTTTGTTAGGAAAAACGAATTTTCTTCATTTGTAGTGATGTTTTCTCACTTAAAAAAATTTGCAGTTCTGGATCAGTTTCTTGTGCGAGAGCTAAGTCAGTGATGTCGATATTTTTCTTGATGCTATCGACTCGAGATAGTGCGTCTGCCACAATATTTGTTAAACCAGAAATGTGCTGAATGTTAGTGCAAAACTGTCCTATATAGTCTAAATATCTAAACTGTCTAGGACTACATTTATCTAGCTTCTGAGTAAAGGCGAAGGTGATTGGTTTCTGGTCTGTGTATATCGTTATGTCCTTGCCTTCTATCATATGTCTGAAGTGTTTTATGGCCAGATATATAGCTAATAGTTCTCTGTCGTATGCACTATATTTCTTTTCGCTAGGTGAGAATTTCTTAGAAGAGAAAGCTAAAGGTTTCATACCTGTATCCGTTTTTTGTTGTAGTACAGCTCCCGCACAAAAATCAGAAGCATCACAAGTGATGGAGATATCAACATCGTTTACAGGGTGGCTCAGTAAAGCAGCGTTAGCTAAACTGTTTTTGCAGTCGTCAAAGGCTTGGATTCGTTGTGGTGTCCATTCGATTGGTGCTTTTCCTTTGACATTACCTTTTAGGGCATCATGTAGTGGTGCTTGTAGCTCAGCTGCATTGGGTATGAACCTTCGATAGAAGTTTAACATACCTAGAAATCTGCGTAGGTCTTTCACTGTTTTTGGCTGAGTGAAATTTTGTACAGCTGCTACTTTTTCTTGTGGAGGTGTGAGTCCTCCGTCTGATACTGTGTATCCCAAAAAGGTAATCTCGTTTTTGCCGAATTGACCTTCGTTGGATTTATCACAACGCCAAACTGCTTGAGCCTTTTGAAAATCTCTTCCAAATGCGACATATGCTGCTCTTCGGATTCTGATTCAATGAGAATGTCATCGATGTAGGCGTAGGCGAAGTCTAGACCATGTAAAATCTCGTCTATGAAACGCTGGAATGTCTGTCCTGCGTTTCGTAAACCAAAAGGCATATATAAGTATTCGTACAGCCCAAATGGTGTGGTAACGGCGGTTTTTGGTATGTCTTCGGTGGCTACTGGTATCTGGTTGTATGCTCTCACTAAATCTATTGTAGAGAAAATTGTCTTACCAGCTAGAGCCTGACCGAAATCTTCGATGTGCGGAATTGGATATCGATCTGGAACTGTTTTTTGGTTGAGACGTCGATAATCTCCGCAGGGTCTCCATTCCTCACCTTTCTTCGGGACCATGTGCAGTGGAGTAGACCAGTTGCTTTTCGATGGTCTTATGATGCCTAGTCGTAGAAGATTTTCGAACTCTTTTTTAGCCCATTGCAGTTTGTCAGGTGCTAATCGTCGAGGCTTCGAAAAAACGGGTGGACCTGGTGTTGTATCGATGTGGTGCTTCATTTGATGTTGAATGTCTTTCACGATACGGGCGGGTCGCGTGATTTCCGGAAATCGTAGCAGCAGTTCGTGGTAACGCGACCCTTCCGCGATAGTCTTTACGCTGCCGTCGAAACACTCTTTAACGAGTCCCTTTGTTCGAAGGGTTGTCGTACTGTCTACTAAGCACTGGTTAGCAATGTCCACTAGGAGCGCGAAATGGGAAAGAAAATCGGCCCCGATAATGGGCTTTGAAATGTCCGCCACTACGAATCGCCACGTAAAATCACGCCGTAGTCCGATGTTTAATGTCAAGTTCACATAGCCGTACGTCGCGATTTTAGTGTCATTGGCCGCGTATAGGTCGTATGAAGTCTTTTCGCGTGCACCCTGTACATATTTTCGCGGGAAAACGCACAGATCGGCTCCGGTGTCGATTAAAAATTGTTTTTTTGTATCATAGTCTGTTACGAAAAGGCGGCGAGACTTTGGGTTTCGATAGGATGCCGCATTTACCGACTGCCCGCGACGTTTCCCTGCTGCTTGCACGGAAGAGAGCACTTTTGAGCTTGGTCACCAAAACGGTAGTGATACCAACATAATATGTCACTATTATGTTCCCTACTGTAGCTACTGTCTCTAGGATATGGTCTTCGTCTTGAGTTGCTGCGGTTTCGACGGTATGTGTTAGCTTGTGCTCGAGCATGCGACAAGTTAGCTAGCTGGATTTTCATGTCAGCTAATTCGGCTGTCAATTTCCCGATGGCCACTGCAATCCGATCTGAAACACTATTGTTGGCACTGGTCGTCATTGTTGATGTTCACTGTATATTATTAACCGACAAAAATATATTATTAACACTAACTTTTGTTAAATTTTCGCGGCGGTTTAAAATACTCGCGGGGGTCACCA
This sequence comes from Diabrotica virgifera virgifera, assembly GCF_917563875.1. Taxonomy (NCBI): domain Eukaryota; kingdom Metazoa; phylum Arthropoda; class Insecta; order Coleoptera; family Chrysomelidae; genus Diabrotica; species Diabrotica virgifera. The sequence continues at coordinate 114,175,305 of NC_065449.1, forward strand.
ATATTCCGATGGGTGTGTTGCTGGAATTTAATTAAAAATGAATATAATAAAACAAACGGTAATTTTATTGTTGTAACGAAAATGTGTTTTCGTTTAGGTCTCTCGGAGAGGGTCGAGTCGGTGTGTGTGTGAATCGTTCGAATGCTGTGTAGTGACTAAAGAAAACAACCACAAACGATGATAATGTTTGTGTTCCTTTCCCCTTGACCCGATGAGCAAATAAATCACTAAGTCTGGCGTCTACTTTTACAGTTTTAAGAAAAACAATTTCGAATGCATAGCGAGCTGTTGACACAATAACTGTCTGATAAAGTACTCAATTAATGAGGGTGCAGCCTGTTGCACCGCACAGACGAAAAACAGATGTGACAGGGCAAAGCCATGTCTCTTAACATTTTGTATTTGAATGACTAACGCTGTTTCGTTTTTTAGAAAAAATATTAAAATTAAAATTAGCGAAAATAGTAATTAAAGCGTATTGCTATATTGTTTCAAGTTTTTGTGTTGTATTCCTTAATCCGATTCTGTCCCCGACGAGTTAGTACCTGCCTAATGTAAAAGAGAAGATAACATAAATTTAGAGAACTGCACAAAAAGTATTTCTTGCTATCGTTAAGTCATAACAATGGGCCTATTGAAATCTATGAACAAAAAACATTTGGAATATAGAAAACGCATATTCCCTTTTAACCGTTAGAGATAAGAATATCTTAAATACTATATTTAATTTTATTACATGTAAAAAATTAAATATAATTTAGTTATTTAGGAGAACGAAAATAGGGTAAAAGCACCAGTTATTGGCCTCTTAAGGAGAGCACGTCGATATATCTATGAAATGTTTTGTCACTGTGGCCTATTACAACTATTTTTAATATCGTGGAATTCTATTATTATTTCTACATATTGCAAAATGTCATTAAGTTAATCTTTCATGTCTGAAAATATTTTATATGTGTTCTTTTGTAAATGTGCAAATGAACCAGTTATTGGCCACCCTGTTCCAGTTATTGACACGATATGTGTTAGTGATTCGCCATCATTTTTTAAAGTGATATTTTACCAAATAATTCGTAAGTGAAAATAGGTAGATAGGTAGGTGTTTGAGTAAGCAACGATTTTGTGATGAGTGTGGACTGTGGACACAAAAAAAAAGATTTGTCAAAGTAAACTTTTATTTTTTATTCTGACAAGATTCGCAAACATATACTTGATCTGTGTCGACATAGAATCTTGTTATGCATGATATGTTCTAAGGCATATTTGGCATCTAATGCCTTCCTTACACTCTGTAATATTTAGTACACATAGATAACACACACCATTAGAAACTTTTTGATATTTAAAATGTGATGGAATATGGAATGTTTGATACCAAGTTTGTATTTTTAAAACGCGGAAGAACGTTTGACACTAAGTTTCGATTTTCGAAGTGTGAAGGAATATTTGATATTTGATAATAAATTATCAGACAGAATTGTAATTTTTGTTGAGGACTGATTTGTATTATCATCAAATAATTTCCGTTTGGGTACAATTTTTTTCTCAGGGCTTGGAGATTTAAAGTGGGCGAGAAATATTTTTGGAGATAATCTCAAATTCGCTTCTGGTGTAGGTGAATGCTTGAAAATGTCAATATTATCTTGGTTATTTACAGAACTTGACGATTTTGTGTGGTGAGAGTCATTTTGAATAGTCAAGAGCAGAATAATACCAATCAAATATACCGCATGCCCTAAACCCACGTCTGATAACATCTGGATTTAACCTATCTATAGCAGATTTTAAAACAGGGGCAAATTGTACTTTCGTTAACACTTTTTGGGGGTTGTCTCTCCTAAACTGAAGCACAGCTTTGTTCTAAAAAGTTTTTAGAGGCCTAAATTCAGCCACATCCGCTGGTTGCATAAATCTCGTGGCATTAGGATATAAAGCTACTAAAATAATTTTCAAATCTGTACAAAGTTGACTTGTCTGTACAATTAAATGGGTTTTATGCCCATCAACAAAAAGTATCACTGGACGTGTAATATTTCATCTAAATAAGGGTTAAATATATTTCCAATATATTCATAAAAATTTTTGTTGTCCATCCAACCATTTTCTGTTAAACCATTACTCCACGAATTCGGCACAGCACTTAATATATCATTTGGCAATCTTCTATGGGGATAAATTATCATAGGAGGTAAAATATTGCCTATTGCAGAAAATGTGAACATAACTGTTAAGTTAACCTTTGGGTTATGTTCAATTTCATAGACGCTTCTGGAACCCTTCATAGCCAAAACTTTTTAACTTTGGGACATACATAAAACCATGTCTCGTCATCACTCAAGATTCTTGGTGGGTCTTGAAGAACGTTTGAAATTTCTTTTTTAGCTAGATATGATTTTATGTTGTCAAACCATTTGGTAATATCTCTTTGGTTAATGTTTGAACTTGCTTATGTCACTCCCTCTGAAGTCCTTACCGAAATGTTGGGATTGCGCTTTAGAAATGCTGATAGCCATGTTCTGCCTGGTCTATTTTCAACAAATGGATTAACTCTATGGTTACTTTTTAAAAATGATTTAACCGAGTCCTTAATGCCCTTAATGGAAAATCCAGCGTTTCAGTTGTTCCTTTTCATCCTTCGAAAGAAATGGATCTGGTCCATGCGTTATGTTGTTATGAAATTTTTCACTTTTCCAGTAACTTATGGTGGCTCTGGGAATATTAAAAATTCATGAGGCTTCTCGCTCACTCATACCCTTAATTAACTCTAACGCTTTTTTAACATCGTCTTCGGAATACTTTTTTTATAATTGTTTTCAGTTTGTGATCGTTTTTGGCATATTTTCTAAAACAATTTATAATAATTAGTTATTGGCCACACATAAAACACTAGTTATTAACATATGCCAATCACTAGATTCTTACAAAATCTAATGTTTCAGTTATTGGCCATCTAGGCCAATAACTGATACATTGATAATTTCATGTATTAGTAGTTGGCCACCTTAAAATTTACGGTATTTGAATAAATAACGTTATATTCGTTATGCAGTATGGTGCAAGACATACACTATATTCTCACAAAAACAAAATATAAAGTAGAAAGTGAATTGCAGTATATAGTACTTACCGACCAACACAAGTTTCTCTAGGTAAATAACAAAATTTCGGTTGCAAACTAGCGGCACAGAACAGTGTCTCGTTCAACATCGAATACTGACTAAAATGTAATGGTTACCTTGAAACTAGATGTGTCATACTCTAGGAGACATATTGCCAAACTTAAAAAAAGTAGTCAGAATTACCAAAATACCAACATTTTCCTAATTCTAATCAAAACATATTAGTAGGCCAATAACTAGCACATGGCCAACAACTGGTGCATTTACCCTATTTGTTCTTCAAAAGTTCTTTCTTTAAAAATATTAGCCGACATCTGCTTTCCTTTCCTAGAGATGGACAATGGACAAGATGACATAACAATCGAAACAGTTTCCGACAAAGTATACAGTGATGAGCGCACTAATAACCGGCAAAATAACACAAAAGATGGAAAACATACAAAGCTGTGAGGTAAAAAGAGATGAACCTAGTGGAGGTGTTAAATTTAGCGATAGTAACTTGTAGATAGACATTATATTGATTGTTTCCCACCTTTAGACATATCGGACGAGTTTGAGAAATGCCAATGTCACAGTGACAGTTTTAGTTGACATACTCCTCTGATACGTCTAAAGGTGGGGAACAATCAATATAATGTCAATTTATATGGTACTATCGCTACATTTAACAACTCGTACTAGTTTTATTTCTTTTTATCTCACAATCTAATATGGTTTCCATCTTTTGCGCTATTTTGCCGGTTATTAGCGCGCTCATCACTGTATATTATAGTCAAAATTCAAAAGTGCGAATTTATAAAACAATTTCATGAATATTTCCATATTAAGAACAATATTACCGAGCATTGATAAATAATAGTATATTATTCAATGAGCATGTAATAGCCATTACATGCGAGTAGAATACTATACTTTTTCTACGACCTTTTTTTTATTTTATTTAGTAAACAATTTTATTATCAACTACTCGAGATTTAAATTATAATAATAATTTACACGAATACCTAAATGTTATATACCCCTAGTACGTGGCTGAATAATTGGTTGCCTACTATTACCAAATTATTATTTATTGTAAAAATACAACTAGAAATAGTCAATATAAGTTCTATTCGTTTCCGAAAAATTTTAAGATTAAATTTGTACCTACTGTCAATTAATCTAATAAATAGGAAATGGCTGTTGTCGGTGGACGTATTTCAATAGTTATAATTAGTCCAGGAACCGAAGAATAAGTAGTGGATAGTTCAAGGATCAAAATCTATATGATGCCGAAAGGCGCTTTTACCATGGGGTCGGTTGCCACCCCATCTTAGGGGTGGAAATTTTTTATTATATTTTGACTGCAAAAGTTGATAAAAACATTCATTCTAAGCAAAAAATGTTCTATACATTTTTTTGATAAAATTAATACTTTTCGATTTATTCGCTATCGAAAGTGTCAGTTTTATATAGAAAAAATCAATGTTTTTCGATATATACTCATTTACCATTCAGTCAATTTTTGCCGTAGAAGAAATTTTTTCAAACCAAGTTCTTGGGAATTAAATAACCTACAATTTCATATAAAAACATTTTTTCGTATATCTGATGCTAATCTTTCTATTTTGAAGAAAATGGCATTTTTTACCAAACTACAAAAAGTCGTTATTCGCTTTTAACACTAGTTTTTTAAAAACTTATCATTCTAAGCCAGTAAAACTTTTAAAATCTATTAATAATACATAAATAAAGAAGAATTAATAAGGCCAATGACTAAAAGCAAAGCTAACTTACATTATTATGCTTCCAATTGGATTTCTTTTTTTTTTGAAAAAAATATATTGATTTTTTAACCGTAACCTTTTTAATTTTTATCTTAGAAAGTTTGTTAAAAAATAATTTTGTAGGTTTTTACAAGATCTATAAGACTATTAATACCAAATCCTTTTAAAATCCTCAGTCGCAAAAAGTGGTGACTTTGAAAGGGTTGGTAAAGGTGATTTTTGCATGTTAGTACAAGTTTTAATTGTCAATAGCTCACTCAATTTTTACCGTAGAGAAAATTTTTGCAAACCAAGTTCTTGGGAATTAAATAAGCTACAATTTTATTTTGAAATATTTTTTTGTATCTCTGATAATAATCTTTCTATTCTGAAGAAAAGGGAATTTTTTACCAAACTTCAAAAATTCGATATTTGCTTTTGACTCCATTTTTTTTAAACTAATCATTCTAAACCAGTTAAGCTTCTAGAACCTATTAATAATACATAAGTAAAGAAGACGAAATAAGGTCAATGACTAATTTAAATCAGGGTGGTGATTAGGGGCTTGCTTTCGATCACTTTTTCGCTGAAAAATATAGGGTCTGAAATTCTTCTCATTATAAGCCACCTAATTTTTGAGCTAAAGACTTTTTTTTATTTCTGAAGATAGATATTTTTAAATACTTCAAATTAGTTTAAACAAGTGATCCTCGAAAAATGCATAGTTTTCCCGTCTTTTGACTTTGAAACTACAATATTTAGCATTTGCCGAAGAAGACCTAACATATAATAAAGTATAGCTCGATTACTATTGGTCTTAAAGAAAATAAAAAAAAAACGGTTTTGGTGATTTTTTCAAAAGGTACATTTTTGTTAAGCAAAGTTGTTTTGATAAAACAAAAACCTTTTGAGTTATCTGCAGAAAACTAACATAACTAAATATAAAACTAACACTTTCGATAGCAAATAAATAGAAAACTATTAATTTTATCAAAAAAATGTATAGAACATTTTTTGCTTAAAATTAATGTTTTTACCAACTTTTGCTGTCAAAATATAATAAAAAAATTTCACCCGCGACATGGGGTGGCAACTACCCCCATGGTAAAAGCGCCTTTTGGCATCATATAGATTTTGATCCTTGTCCACTACTTATTCTCAAATTTTCAAGCAAATCGATCCATTCTCTAAAAATTGCGAGGTTTTGTCCTATTTTAAGCTTCATTACTTGGACTAAATGTATATTTATATTTAACTATATATAATATAATAATATAACTAACTATACATAATATGTTATAACATATTTTTTCTACGACTGTTTAATAACATGCTCATTATTCGCTATTTTTTCATAGATAATAGCACCCATTACTGTACCCGTGAGTAATAATTCATTACTCACGGGCTGAAGTTAGATTCAAGTGGCGCATGCCACTTTTAATATTAATCGTATATAAACTGCAAATAAAATTACTTAATTGTTTATTTAATAAAATAATTATTATAATTTATATCAATAATTAACTTCGAAAAATTTTTAAAGGAATTTTAACTGTAATAATGTCAGTATATTTTTTACGTCTATATCTTGTTTACTAAAAATTTTGACGTTTATCATTTATTTTGGTGACACTGACATTAGCGCATTTTGTTTATGTTAATTGGAATTTATAACTAATATTGTGTTTATTTTTCATATTATTATATGATATATAGTTAAATGTAAATAGGTATACATTATAACTATTATATGAAATACGTCCACCGACAACAGCCGTTTCCTATTTATTAAATTCACTGACAGTAGGTACAAATTTAAGCTTATAATTTTTCGGAAAGGAATAGAACTTATAGAACTTTATTGACTATTTCTAGTTGTATTTTTACAATAAATAAGAATTTGGTAATAGTAGGCAACCAATTATTCAGTCACGTACTAGGGGTAAATAGCATTTAGGTATTTTGGTAAATTATTATAATTTAAATCTCGAGTAGTTGATAATTAAATTTTTTACTAATTAAAATAAAGAGAGGTCGTAGAAAAAGTATAGTATTCTACTCGCATGTAATGGCTATTACTCACTCTGATGAATTACGACACTCGCCTACGGCTCGTGTCGCAAACTTCATCATCGTGAGTAATAGCCATCATTACATGCTCGTTGGATAATATACTATAACACAATATAACTTGAACAATAAACACAATATTAGTTATAAATTCCAATTAACATAAACAAAATCAGCTAATGTCACTGTCACTAAAATAAATGATAAACGTCAAAATTTTTAGTAAACAAGATATAAACGTAAAAAATATACTGACATTGTTAGAGTTAAAATTCCTTTAAAAAATTTTCGAAGTTAATTATTGATATAAATTACAATAATTATTGTATTAAATAAACAACTTTAAGTAATTTTAATTGCAGTTTATATACAATTAATATTAAAAGTGGCATGCGTCAATTGAATCTAACTTCAGCCCGTGAGTAATGACCCGTGAGTAACTTCAGCCCGTGAGTAATGAATTATTACTCACGGGTACAGTAATGGGTGCTATTATCTACGAAAAAATAGCGAATAATGAACATGTTATTAAACGGTCGTAGAAAAAAAATAATTAATTTGGGGATAATGGGTTAAAACTGTCTTTAATATTTCTGAACTAAAAAATTAAATGTAAGTACCTATTTATGTTTAGCGCGTTGGAAAAAATGAATTAATACGATTACGGAATTATTCCATAACGTAACCGGATATACCGCCTGCTCGCCTCTACATTAAAATGCCGTCGCATAATAAACTTAGTTGAATGAATATGTCAGTTCCAAAATCGCGGTTTCGCCCATCCCGATTCCAACCCACAACACAGTAACATCGAAGCAACCGACATAGCCGGTGTCCGATGTTTGCGCACGCAGCGACGCCAAGAGCCAGGACGCCACCCGAACTCAACAGGCACATGCCGTACCGCCGAGACTTGACAGAAATGGCAAACAACAAACCGAATACAAAATACAATCAAAAAACAGGACGAAATGCATGTGGTACTCACCTAATTTTGATTTTACACATTCAACACTAAGATGCACTTTAAATCACAACTGTTTTTTACTTTGATTATGCTTTGTTTATCAAAATATTTGAGGAAACATGACAGATCGACGACTAGACGTGCTGTTACTGGAGGTTAGAGGGACGGTTGTTGTGCGCCGTTGCCACTTTTACGTTGACATACAATGTGCAAATCACAACAAGTGGTTGATTACATTTTTATTTGGTATATTATTAAATTTTTTTGTTGGGTATATTGGATATATTACAAGTGATATATTTTCAAAATATATGCTTCAATGGACTGTTAATCTAATTATGTCACAAAAATTAAAATATTTTAGAGGTAGCACAATTTGACCTTCCTTAGAAATCAATATTTTTCGCTTGAAACGCATCTCTAATTAATCCTGTTTTTATTTTTTTTATGGAAGTCGTATGTTCTACAAACTACAGCGATCGTACTTCAGCCAAATGACTGTACATCTTTCATTAAGGGGAAAGGAGCACAATGCAAAATTTTGACGCATGTCAAAATTTTAAATGTATTCATTTTTTTCGAATCCTGAGAAAACTAATAAGTATTTTTGAAAAATTTAAACGCAGAATGAAAGATTACTTTATTACCGAGGGCCGAAAGTCCCTTAGAATAAATAAAAAGTTTCTCTTGAATGATATATTTGAAATTAAAAATCACACTACATTTTTTTTAGCTTTTCACCCTTGTAACTTATTAAAATAAACATTACAGAAGTTTTCAGGGACTTTCGGCCCTCGGTTATAACGTAGTCTTTCATTATGCGTTTAAATTTTTCAAAAATACTTATTTGTTTTCTCAGATTTCGAAAAAAAAAAGAATCCCATTTAAATAGCATTGAAGCAGAAAGTTTGTACCGATCCCCTTAACTATGATATCAGTCTACCGGTACTATTATACAGGGTGTCCAGATACTCTCCTGACAAACGAAGACTGGAGATTCCTCAGATAATTTTAATACAATAATTTAACCTAATTCACCTAATCCGAAAATGCTTCCTAATGCTGGGGCCACAGTAACATCTAATGCCGTTAATTAACGCGTTATTTGACTAACGCGTTAGGTGTAGCCATGACTTAGCGCGCTAATTTGCTAATGCCATTATTAATGCCGTTAAAAGTTAGACGATAGATCGGGTGTCGGTTTCTTTCGACACTGCAAAGGAGTTACTCCGTTACTTATCGTGTTGTTATGGCTACACTTGCACTGTTTCAACAAGTTCTAGCTTGCAGCGCAGCAGAGTAATTTGTTTTGTGAAATAGGTTACATAGATACTATTCTACGAAAATGGAGTGGAGTAACAAGAAAATACTTGAATTTTTAACAGTGTTCGAAACAGAAACATGTTTATGGGATCCCCGACAAAATCACGTAAAAATCGTGGGGTTCATGGTGACGCTTGGCGTCGAATTGTGCAATCATTATCTTTTCCAGCTACGGTAGAAGATTTGAAAAAGAAAAAAGACATACTTATGGGATACTATAGGACCCATTTAAATAAATATCAATAATCGTTAAAATCTGGCATGGGAACGAAAGAGGTATATAAAACAAGCTGGTTTGCATTTGATGTCATTACCATTACCGTGTTCGTTTTATGTGCATTTTTAGCATCCACCATCTTCTTTTGAGTCTTGGTTTTTGCTTGATCCATTTATAAAATAATAAATTCATAAAATAATAATTAGCACTCCACTCATCAAATATAACAGCGTAGCAGCTTCGACTTCCATATTGAAATTATTGACTACGCGCTAAAATAAGTGTGGCCAGTCACTTTAACGCGCAGTTTATTCCATCATTTTTGGTGTGTTAAATAATACGATAATGGACGTTAGACGTCCATTATCTATGTCCTTATTAGCATAAGGGAGCTAGAGCTTTTTGAAGATGGCGTCATATAATTAGATTTTTTAATACCTCCAGAACGCTTCTATTTAGAAAAATAAAAACCGGTACGCCTATTTATCTTCCAGAGATAAATCGTTTCCATCAATTGCGAATTTATAGTACTGGTCATAGGCGTCCGTTTTGGGTAGGGCAACGGTTATTTTATCGTATAACTTTTTTGTCTTTAAGTTTTAAGCATTTTTGACACTGGGTTATTAAATTGTGAGCTATTCTAGCACTCAAAGCTGCTCTTACTTTAAGTCTGCAGAATACACAGTATTTTGAATTTGAAAAAAAAATTCAAAAATAGTCTATTTAGAGAAACGAAAACTGGTACGTTTATTTATCTTTCAGAGATGGATCGATTTTATTAATTGCGAATTTCTACTACCGGTCATATGCGTCCGTTTTGGGTAGATCAACGGTTATTTTATCGCATTATCGCAGAACTTTTTGTCTTTAGTTTTTAAGAATTTTTGACACTAGGTTATTAAATTATGAGGTATTCTAGTACTATTACTCTTGCTTTAGTCGAAAATGCACCGTTTGTTTTTTGAATTTTTTTTTCAAATTCAAAACATAATTTTCTGCAAAAAAAATTAAATCGATTTTTCTAGAGAACGGTGCATCCTACCGACTTTAAACAAGAGTACCTTTTAGTACTAGAATAGCTTACAAATCCAATATCAAAACTGCTTAAAAGTTAAAGACAAAAAAGTATTGCGATAAAATAACCGTTGCTCTGTCCAAAACGGGCGCCCATGGAGGGTACTAGAAATTCACAATTGATGGAATCGATTTATCTCTGGAAAATAAATAGGTGTACCAGTTTTATTTCTTCTAAATAGAAGCGTTCTGGAGCTATTTAAATAAAAAAAAATAATTACAAAGCGCCATCTTTAAAGAGCTCTAGCTCTCTTAGGAAGCATTTTCGGGTTAGGAAGGGCTTGCGGCTCAGTGATACTCCTTCATAGATCAATACCGGAATGGCGTTGACGCCTAATAAATACCAGTGTGTGTGTATATAGGGGGATTTCAAGGTGCTACTATAGTATGCGGTATACCGTCACGTTTCTGCTATAGCTTGCAGTCTACCGTGGAATGCGATGTTTAACCAGTATTATAAATATCACAGTGCCAGCAAAAAAAGCACAGTGTAAAAAATATCTTTACAAAGTGAATAAAACTCATAAATCAGAAGAATTATTATTTTAATTTTATAAATTAATACTTTGTCATATAAATTTAGTATTATAGTCGGGAATAAGCCAATTTTGTGGTTCCAGTCTTTGGTATACCAGGATGTGACGTTGCAGCTTTCCAGTCTTAGAAATTCTTTTAAAATAATTATATAGTACGTTTCAGAATATTTTAGAAAACGGTATCTTAATTCTATTGCGAAGTCATTTGTATTTGAGTAGTATGGTTAAATTTTCAGAGATGAACATGCTGAACAGCAGGTGTAGGTATAATAATTAAAAGTACAATAGATTATGATTTATTAATTTCTACTTATGCCGAAAACGTAACCACATCATTCAAATACAAATGACTTTGTAATAAGCTTAAGATTAAGGTTTTCTAAAATTATTTATTACTTACTATACGTTTCCGTTTTCGTGCAATTTTTTCATCTGCAATCGTCGGTTCTCCGAGGTTGTTCCGAGAGTTCTGTGAGTAAAGCTCTACTTTATTACCGTTAGCTACTCAATCTATCCAGTCAGCTATACCACTACCCTAGGCGAAGGGTATTGCTATTAGAGATAACTCATTAACCCTTAATCGGAATAGTATATTAGTCTGTAAGACGACCTTCTATAGTCACCGTCTGTGAGACGACCGAAAAGTTAGCCAGTTCTCCTGATTCTAATCAGACGAGTTTGTTACCTATCCACTGAATTTCGAATCAGAACTTGTGCTTGAAATATAGCATAAAATAAAGTGATCGTAGTTTGTTAGACGACACCTGCATATTCGTTTACTAAGTCGTTATTGTGAGTTACGGCTAGTTCCTTAAAAAAGATATGTTTTAAAAGTGCTATGAGTGTTAGAGATGCTAATAATATTATTGATCTTTCATTTAATGAGCATATTGATTCCATTCATGAGAATAATCCAAAATTTGGGATGAAAATATCGATGTCAACGAAGATAGTTCAAATGTTGACGGGAAATTTGGATTTTTTTGTTAGGTAATAAGCCCTATCATAACAAAAATATACCGGGTGGTGAACCGTAAAACGGATCATAGGAAACTCAATGTAAAATTCTAAAATGTTGAATTCCTGCTTGTCTAATTATTTTACATCAAAAGTCATGAGAACCTATATGTAGAGGATTGAAATCTGTACTAAAAACAAAAGGTAAAATTGTTATAAGATTTAAACACATTCCAAAATTTTGAAAAATATAATACATTTGCCACAGTAGGTATGCGTGTAAAAATTAGGCAACAGGTTACTATTTAACTGACTGAATAAATAGTTATTTATGTATTAAGAGCGAAAAGTGATACATTATTGCTTGAGAGTAATAGTTACAGCGCGACGTGTAGGGGAGCGCGACTCGAAAGCAATAATGTCACTTTTTGCTTGTAATACATTCAACATTTTTCTACAATCACTAGAAATTAGATATTCAATTTGTTTGTATTGTATGGATCTATGGTTGCTACCGACTACGAGCGTTTATGAGTATGAATGTTCAATTTGTTTGTATTGTATGGTGGTATGGTTGCTACGGACGACGTGCGTTTTTCAAACTCTAACGCGCTAGAGCGATAAAGTGACGGTACTCAGTAAACGTCAACTTTTCGTTGCCATTGACAAGCGAAAAAGTCTTCTTTATCAAGTGATTGTAGAAAAACATCTTTATTATTACCACTTTCTCCTCAACTGAGGGCATCTTATCAACTTTATTGTTTTTTTTAAACAATAGGTAAATGATAATATAAAAATATTGACAGATTAAATATTGTTGATATAATAACTTCATTATGACCGAGCGCAACCGTTATACTTACAGTAAATTCCAATAAGACATGCACTGCATGCAAAATGCAAACAACGATTTTACTTGTTAAAGCTGTTCAAAATGTAGCTACTTGTTCCATAGTAACAGTATATTATTAACATCACCTGATTAATTTTTCTCTTTTCTCGATTATTAGTTCTTATTATATAGTATATAAATTATTGTAATCACTGACTATATAGATAGTGAAAAAATAATCCTATTAATTAAATTAATGAATAATTTACGTCATTATACAAGTAACTGTTATCCAAAAATATTCAAAGGCTTAACCAAATAGCCATCTCGTTCATTGCTGGTGACAACATCGCTGTCAACTACTGTTTACATCTAGTGCATAAGCCACGCGAATAAACTGTGAATAAACATTTTTGCCCTGTCTGTGGCCTAACTTTGGCAAATACTCTGAAAAAAGTATTATATTTTCACAAAATTTTGGATTATGTTTAATTCGTAGAACAACTTTAGCAGTCTGTTGTTTTCAATACAGATTTCAATCCTCTCATGTCTTTTGATGTAAAATAATTAGGGAAGCAGGAATTCAACAGTTTAGAATCTTACATTTAGTTTCCTATGGTCGGTTTTCCAATTCACCAGCCGGTATAGGGATTATATATCACAATTTTCTGTGATACGATACCTTTAGATTTGTGTCAAAAATGTGACCTTTCCAGTTAAATATTAAATAATCAGTTTATAAAAATAATAGACTCCTGTTTTTTACCGGTAGCTAAGGCGGCTTTGGGATTATAGCAGCATAGTCTGTTATATCTAGGTAGGGCCTACGGTATACAAGGAAGGTAACGGGGCCAGCGCTACGCTTCAACCGCCTATTACTACCCCTAGTTTTACCCAAGGTACTCATTTTATTCAGGCTCAGTCGACCTGGGGCCTATAGACATTTTAAAAAATATCTAGCTGTTCTCGCCGACTCTGGGATTTGAAACCCGGCCTATCTGCATGGGAGTCAGACATACTACCACCTGATCTACTACGGTCCTAATCAGTTTATCTTAACCAAAAGTTTAAAATGAAATAAATTAGAATTTAGATAAATTCCACAACAAATTGAGATAAACAGTATAGTGCAGGTGAAAGGAATAACTTCGTTATTTCGTAAGCCGGTGACTATAAGGGTAATAATATATTTTGCCATGGAGATCCTTTCGGGATTGTTCAGGCACCAATTACATCTTTAACCCTGTGTCAAGTAACTAGTGTCGATGTACACTAGCCCAGGGTGACCGACTGCTTAACGTACTCTCCGAGGTACAGTGAACAGCTCGTATCATTTTTTGAAATAAAAATGGATTGTATGTGCCGGGGCTCAAACCCGTGCGCTCTGGCTTGTGAGGCCAGTATTTTGCTTTTGCGCTGCGGCATAAGGAAATATCCTGAAACCGTTTCATTTTTATTTGTAAATTATGATTTTTTGGCATCTATATCATACTAGTGACGTCATCCATCTGGGCGTGATGACGTAACGGATGATTTTTTAAATGAAAAACAATGTTTATTTGTCAAATAAATTTTTTTTCCATTTTCTAACAGCAGTTAAATGTATTTTGAATTAAATAAATTACACACATTCTTCTTTTTTTTCAATCGAATTAATTCAAAAACAATATTTTTGACACACTGTGTAAATAATTGTTAATATATAAGCTAGCACACGACCCCTAATCTCATTTAAAAAAATCATCGATTACGTTCTCACGTCGAAATGGATGACGTCACTAGTCATCATCATTTTCCTTGCCTTATCCCTATGCGGGGTCGGCTTCCCTAATTGCATTTCTCCACACAACTCTATCTTGGGTCATAGCAATGTTAATCCCCTTTACCAACATGTCCGGCCTTATCGTCTCCCCCCAGGTCTTCTTTGGTCTTCCTCTCCTACTCCTTCCAGGAATCTGCACTTCAGCTATTCTTCGTATTGGGTGATTAACGTCTCGACGTTGAACATAACCAAACCATCTTAACCTATGCTCTCTCATTTTGGCATCAATTGGTGCCACACCTAGACTTCCCCTAATATACTCATTTCTAATTTTATCCTTCTTTGTCACTCCACTCATCCATCTAAGCATTCTCATTTCCGCCACATGCATTCGTTGTTCCTCTTTCTTTTTCACTGCCCAACATTCAGTTCCGTGCATCATAGCCGGTCTTATGGCTGTTTTATAGAGTTTTCCCTTCAGCTTCATTGGAATTTTTCTGTCACACAACACACCACTCGCTTCTTTCCACTTCATCCATCCAGCCCTAATTCTACTGCATGCATCTCCATCTATTTCTCCATTACTCTGTAATACCGATCCTAGGTACTTAAAACTATTGCTTTTCACAATCATTTCACCATCCAAAGATACGATTTTATTTGTAGTAACTCCATTTTAAATGAACATTCCAAATACTCTGTTTTTGTCCTACTAAGTTTTAAACCTTTTTCCTCCAGAACTTGTCTCCACTGTTCCAGTTTTTGTTTTAAGTCTCTTTCACTATTTCCTATTAACACTACATCATCAGCATACATTAGGCACCATGGAATACTACCCTGTAGTTTCGCTGTTATCTGGTCCAAAACTAATGAGAATAAATAAGAACTAAGCACCGAGCCTTGGTGCAATCCTACTTTCACCTGAAATTTATCAGTCTCTCCCACACCTGTCCTAACACTAGTCGTTACTCCCTCATACATATCTCTCACAATCTTTACATATTCACCAGGGACTCCTTTCTTATTGAGTGCCCACCACAGAATCTCTCGAGGAATTCTATCATATGCTTTCTCAAGATCAATGGATACCATATGAGCGTTGGTCTCTTTATTCCTGTATTTTTCCATCAGTTGCCTTACAATGAAAATTGCATCTGTTGTTGATCTGCCCTGCATAAAGCCAAATTGATTATCGGATATTTCGGTTTCTTCACGTATCCGTTTATCAATTACTCTCTCCCATATTTTCATGGTGTGGCTAAGTAGTTTTATAGCCCTGTAGTTTGTGCATTGTTGTATGTCTCCCTTGTTTTTGAATACAGGTACCAATATACTGCTTCTCCATTCGTCTGGCATTTGTGCAACTTCCATAATTCTATTAAATAGACCTGCTAGCCAACTTATTCCTGTCTCTCCCAATGCTCTCCATACTTCCCCAGGAATATCATCTGGTCCGACTGCTTTTCCTTTCTTTATTTTTTGAAGCGCTTGAGCCACTTCCTCGTTTGATATTCTGGTAACCATTGCTGTTACTGTCTCCGTTAACTCCACAGGCTGTCTGTCAAATTCTTCATTTAATAAACTGTCAAAATACTTTCTCCATCTCTTCTTGACATCCTTTTCGTGAATTAGTATTTTATTATTTTCATCTCGGATACATCTAATCTGATTAAAATCTCTTGCTTTCTTTGCTCTCTGTTTGGCTATTTTATATATCTTTGCTTCGCCTTCCCTGGTATCAAGTTGATCGTATAGGATTGAATGCGCTTCTGCTTTAGCTTTTGCTACTGCTACTTTCGCTTCCTTTTTGGCGACCATATAGTTTTGAAGATCTATGTCCGATCTGGTTTCTTGCCACTTTTTATTTAATTTTCCCTTCTCTTTTATTTTTCCTTGTACTTCATTTGACCACCACCAAGTCTCTTTATCCTCAAACTTTTTTCCTGACGTTTTCCCAAGTATTTCAATAGTCGTCTCTCTAATACTATTGGTCATTTTTCTCCAAATTGTGTTAGGGCTTCCTTTCATGTTCCAACATATTTTTTCTACTATTCTTTCCCTGAATAGACCTTCCTTCTCATCTTTTAGCATCCACCACTTGATTTTTTGTGGTCCTCTCCGATATTTTTGTTTAGTTTCTCTTTTTACTTCGATGTCCAGAACAAGCAGCTTATGTTGTTGGCTTACTGTCTCACTAATTACTACCTTGCAGTCCTTGCATTCACGTATGTCTTCTTTCCTTATCATGAAGTAGTCTATTTGGGATTGATGTTGTCCACTTTTGTAGGTAATAAGTTGAGTTTCTCTCTTTTTAACGTCACTAGTATGATATACATAGTCACTAGGATGACGTCACTAGTATGATATACATATCTATCGGATCCAGAAATTTAGGGGGTCATGGATCTTGATGGTGATTACTTTTCTCTGATGCAAGATCATTTTTAGTCTTATCACCAATAGGATAAGTAAGTTTTCAAATATTTTTGGAGGGGGGGGGGTCATGACCCCGTGACCCCTCTCTGGATCCACCAGTGCATATATGCCAAAAAATCATAATTTACAAATAAAAATTTTCCCTGATAAGGATTTTCCCTGAAATCGCCGGCTTACGAAAGAACGAATTTATTCCTTTCATTTGCGCCATACTGTATATCTTGACGCATAAGAAAAATTAATCCATTTAAACTAAGGAGGACACACACACTAAAAACTAAAAATTCTTTAAAAAAACTGCTAAATAAGCGCCGCTACGTTAATCGTCAAATTGAATTATCGCCTGTTAACGATTAAATTGATATTCTCGGAATTTCGTTAGTACTTGACAACGCCGCACCCGTTGAATTCTTACTCGTCGGTACGCCCGAAGCGTCTCGACAGCGATCGACGGCAACAAGTGGTCGTTCACGTTTCGGCGTCTTCTTTGTTGTCGCTTTACTCAGCATACTTCTTTGATTGATTCGAGGACCGGACTTATCTTAACGTATTAAAAGCTATAATAGGAATTAGTGCATTGAAAGCCTACAGCTACTATCTAAATTTGGCATTGCTATAAAGTTGTAACAAAATGCGTACTTTTTAAATGATATACAGAGAGAGTCTGTAAAGTGGAATAAATTCAATATCTCAAATACTAATTGTTTTTTTGGAAAATGCTCAGACCCTTCGATTAGTATTTCAAATTGTCCTTTTTGACATTCAATAAAAATGTATACAATACAGGGTGTCCCAATTTAGAGATATGACGTCATCGTCGATTTTCTTAAATGGCAACACTGTCATTTTGATAGCTAATTTGATAGGGTTTGTAAAGTTATACATAACTGCAAAATATCAAATTTTTATTCTCTACCATTTACAAGATAATAGAAAATAACAAAGTTATATCTGTAATTTGGAATATATTCAATAATTAAAATACTAACTGTTTTTTTGAAAAATGCTCAGACCCGTCGATTAGTATATCAAATTGTCATTTTTGACATATAATAATAATGTATACAGGGTGTCCCAATTTAGAGATATGACGTCATCGTTGATTTTCTTAAATGGCAACACTATCATTTTGATAGCTATTTTGATAGCGTGTGTAAAGTTATACACATCTGAAAAATTTCAAAATTTTATTCCCTACCATTTACAAGATAATAAAAAATAACAAAGTTATGAAGAACAAGAAGTAATCAAATAATAATTGAATTTATTTATTTCAATTAAGCAAATGCTGAGTTTTTGCTTAATTTATTGAAATAATTAAATTCAATTATTAGTTGATTACTTCTTTTTCATAACTTTGTTATTTTTTATTATCATCTAAATGGTAGAGAATACAAATTTGAAATTTTGCAGTTGTGTATAACTTTACACACCCTATCAAAATAGCTATCAAAATGACAGTGTTGCCATTTAAGAAAATCAACGATGACGTCATATCTCTAAATTGGGACACCCTGTATACATTATTATTATATGTCAAAAAGGACAATTTGATATACTAATCGACGGGTCTGAGCATTTTTCAAAAAAACAGTTAGTATTTTAATTATTGAATATATTCCAAATTACAGATATAACTTTGTTATTTTCTATTATCTTGTAAATGGTAGAGAATAAAAATTTGATATTTTGCAGTTATGTATAACTTTACAAACCCTATCAAATTAGCTATCAAAATGACAGTGTTGCCATTTAAGAAAATCGACGATGACGTCATATCTCTAAATTGGGACACCCTGTATACATTATTATTGAATGTCAAAAAGGACAATTTGAAATACTAATCGACGGGTCTGAGCATTTTCCAAAAAAACAATTAGTATTTGAGATATTGAATTTATTCCACTTTACAGACTCTCTCTGTATAACCAGTGCAGTGGTTAAAATTTGGCATTGGCGTACCGTCAGGATATATAAAAGTAGTAAAACTTTGTATAATAGAGAACAGAACACCCGCAAACTAAAGATAAGCACAATTTTTTTAAAATTATCTTAAACAAACAAACAAATATTTTGATGATAGTTACATTACCTACAGTATATTTTTAGTCAGTGGCGTACTAGCTTGAATAAATGGAAGTATTTTAGTCAAGAGATGCGTATCCCATATTAAATATCGCTTACGCACGAGAAAAGTGTCACATCTCAAAATTTTGTCAAATTGAGTTAAATACACAAAAAAATCGAAAAAAACAGCAAATTTTATGAACGTAGTGTCATACACACTCTCCCATATCACTGGTCATACATAACTAAACTCCGAATAGTTTCCGCGAGATGGGAGGAAATGTCACTTTGCAGGTGTAAAGGTCGGACGGATCGACATAATTCATATAGTACGTTCTTTAACGGTAAAATATTGCAAAACCTCTAAATTTTAAAGAACCGCTTGGATTGACATGAAATTTGGCATACACATAGCCAGTGGCGGCTCGTGATTTTTACAATAGGGGAGGCTATACCTAACTGTAAAATATCTAGACAAATTTGCACTAGCAAAAAAATGCGCAAAAAAATGTAATTTAAGGCCCCATTTTTTGACCATTTGTTATTTACATTTAATAATATCATCCTAATTCATAATTTCATGATATCATATCATTTTAAAAATAGTTAGTCTAATTGTAAAAGTTTAATATACCCTTTTCCACGAACATACGCCTGTGTTGGATTACTTCGACAACGAATATTTTACTGTGCAAAATAAGAAGAACGAAAGTAAATTGCAAATTACATTGTTGTTTATTATAATAATTATTAGCGCCATTTACTTTTGTACTTCTTATGTTGCACAGTAAAATATTCGTTGTCGAAGTAATCCAAAACAGGCGTATGTTCGTGGAATAGCCCATACCAAAGTTTGTGTCGTTTATTTGTTAACAATTCCATCTATTTGTAAATAGATACCTCGCATATCAAAATAAATACAGATTTGAAGTTTTGCAGTCCATACATAATGAAGCTTCAAATTTTTTAAGATACTCAACTGAATTTTTTTAATTCTAAACGCGGCCTACTGCGAATTCAAAAACACCATACATTACCGATATTTTGCTTTGAGTTAGAGATATCGGAAAAAGTTAATTGAGCAAGTTGTTTCAAATATTATTATAACCCCACATACCAAATTTCATAACAAAATTCGCACTTTTAGATTTTTCATTATGTATTTTTAGTCAGGACCCTAAAATTCGTTGTCCCGAGACGCACGCAACGTAGCCGATAAGCTATTCTGCCTCCCTTGGTATATCTCCGGGCAGCGTGTGATGGTACCGTAGATGCCACTGTTAGGAGACCGGGTCTCCTTAAACGCCTGCTGCGCTGCACGGAGCATTAGCAACGGAGACTGTTGGGCTTCTCGGCTCCGTGCTCCGTTCATGCATCTTGGGATAACCCAGGGTCCTGCCTACAATAATATGTAATAAAACTGAGACGCGATCATGCGTTCTAATGCTAATGCTCCGTACGTATGGATAATTAGTGGTAATATGGAATTTACAGGTTGTATAATAGTGAGAGTTGTACTTGTTGTTTTCGCGATTCATGATAAACAAAACAGTGTAGAGTATGTAAAAAATTTATGGGGAGGCTGAGCCTCCCTTGCCTCAAAGAAAAAAAGTGATATTGTGCCGATGCCGATGTGTGCTTTTGCCCTGGGGTGAATTTCACTTCACCCCTTCTCGGGAGTGAAAAAGTATATGTCCAAAATAATTTTAGAATTCGATAAACTGACTGTGTTGGGATACACGGCATCTCTTAGTAATCTTCTTATTAAAACAAATCCTTTTAATTATTAAAAGGATTTGTTTTAATAAGAAGATTACTAAGAGATTACTAAGACTTAGTAATCTTCTTATTAAAACAAATCCTTTTAATTATTAAAAGGATTTGTTTTAATAAGAAGATTACTAAGAGATGCCGTGTATCCCAACACATAATTCTAAGCAACTTTTATTCAATAGAGTTTTTTTCACTAGGTCAATACTTTTCGAGTTATTTGCGAGTGAATTTGTTCATTTTTAAACAAAATAACCACGTTTTTAGACTGTTTTTCGCAAATAACTCAAAAAGTAAGTATTTTGTCGAAAAAATTATTCTTAATAAAAATATAGTCTATAAAAAATGAAAAAAATGGTGCATATATTAAGTCTGTAAATCCAGTACAAGCAAAGTTGTAGCTAATGAAAAGTAGGTTCTTATTCGTTAAATTCCAAATCGAACATCTCATCGAGAAATAACCAAAAAACGGAACACTTTTCGGGGAACACTCATTTCAATTTTTTTAAAGTGTTTAAAAAAAGGTTTACCTATTTTTGTTTTTTAAAAAAACTTCTAACCTTAAAAGTAAGTGAGTTATGCTCAAAATATTGTTGGTACCTTTTATTTTTTGGTAAAAAGAATCGTGAAAAGCACCCCCTAATTAGCATATCAAATAAAATTAATCGTTACCACTTCACAAGTTACTTTACTTGTTTATTATTTATACGATCTGTAAGTCTCGGCGGTTCAAAGTGCTTATTCTTGAAAAGGCTGTAGTTAAAATGGCTTGAACGAGTCACTAATCCCTAGTGTATGCAAACTTTGAACAGCCATAGCATAACCGATTTTTGTCTAACAGGAAAACAAGCGTCCAAAATAATCAGAAAAGCAAGACGTACATTTTATTACTTCTTGAGATTTTTGCTATTACTAATTATTTTTAAGATATTTTGAAAAGTAGCATTTTTTTCAAAATAAAAGTTTTAAAAATTTTATTTTAAAACCTTGTTTTTAAATAAGCACGTTGAATCGATGAAACTTACAGATCATATGGACACAATATAAATAAAGCAACATGTGAAGCGGTAACGATTAATTCTATTTAAGTTGTTAATTAGGGGGTGATTTTCCCGATTTTTTTATGCCAAATTAAAACGGACCAACTGTATTTTGAGCGTAACTTGCTCACATTTGATGCCACAATATTTTTTATAAAAATGGACATAAAGCTCTTTAAAAAAATTGTAATGAGTTTTTTCCAAAAAATGCTTCATTTTTTGGTTATTTCACGTTGAGATATATTTATTTGAAGTTTGGCGAATATGAACGTATTTTTCTTTAGCTATAACTCTGCTTCTACTAGGTCTAGAGACTTCATATATGCACCATTTTTTTTTTCACTTTTTTACTAGCTATACTTTTGATAACAACGGCTTTTTCGATAAAATACTTACTTTTTGAATTATTTGCGAAAAATTGTCTAAAAACGTGTTTGTTTTGTTGAAGAATGAACATATTCACTCGCAAATAACTCGAAAAGTATTAACTTGGTGAAAAAACTGTATAGAATAAAAGTTGCTTAGAATTAGGCATTTTATCGAATTTCGGACTTATTTTGAACGTATGTTTTTCACCTCCGAGAAGGGGTGAAAGTCACCCCCAGGGCAAAACAGGACATGTTGGCTATGCGTATGCCAAATTTTATGTCAATCCAAACGGTTCTTTAAAATTTACAGCAAAAACCGTCAAATAATGTACTATCAGTCAAGTGCGAGTGCGAGACGTTGTTGGGGTAAGTAAAAATTTTTTTTAATATACCGTCACATTTAAAATTTCTAATAATTTGCTCTGTGGCTTGTTTCTAGTATTTACTTGAAAAGTGACATATTAAAATTGTAATAGTTTGCTTTAAAATTATGCTTATAAAATATAACAGTTTTACATAATGTATCAATTGAAATATGTCACTTTTCTTAATAATACTCACGTGCCCATTTTTATTACTTTATGTCTCAAAGTGACACCTGTTTAAATGGAAGGATCTGGTAGAAATGATTTATTAGGAACAATTGCCTTAACGTTACAATCCTAACGAGTTTTGTTTATTTAATGGCAAAATAATGTAAAACCGTTTATTATTTGCAGACGTATATCTTTATAATGGAGAGACAAAGAAGTAATCGAGTAATGATGTTAATGAGGTTGACAAAGTCCGCTGTGGACACAGGAGGGTCACATACAGAGCACTGGCAAGTTGTAAAAGATAATAAGTCTAGTCACCTAAAGAAAGTCCCTCTTCCTAGTGAAATGGATGCTGTAGGTACACAGAAGACCCATCAGATGGATAGATAGTCAAGACTTTCAAGCATCACATTCAATATCATTCAATGAACCTAGTCAGCCCACTAACAACAAGTATATGGAAATGGAGACTGATAATGCTAAGATCGATGCTATCATAGCTCTAGAAGTTGAAACTAAAATTGTGAAGGACACTGTTGTTCATATGGAAGTTGAAGGTTAGTTTCAATTATTATTTTTAGTTGCTCGAGACAGAGTGAAGGTCTGATTGCTCTTGCTTATCAATAGAAAAAACCTGATTATCTGATATTTATTTCAGAAGGCGAGCTTGTTAAGTCTGGTTCTCTTATGACAACAGAAATTCGGAGTGAATCGATAAAGCCCATTACAAGTAGTAAGTCTGTAGTAAATGAGACTGAATATGTCGAAGTTGATGCTATGAAGTCTATTGAAGTTGAGACTGATCCTGAGCAGATCTGTACTGCTGTCACTGTTAAAGGTAAAGATTAGATTAAGTGATTTCCAACTTAAAATATTTAGAATAGCTCGAGGCAGAGACAGTTTCACCATGTTAATCGCCAACGTCAAGAAGACTTGATAGGGCACGTTAAGAAGAAGGAAGATTTCCAATTGTTTAAAATATAATGAAGGTTCTACTGCTCTTGATTAACCATTCTTCTTCTTTAAGTTCCATCTTCTATCGAAGGTTGGAATGGAAATCATCATGGCAATGCGGAACCCTGTTGACTGCCGCTCTAAATAGCTCTGCTCTTGCAGTTGATTTACCATTGAATGAAACTAATTTTAATATATTTATTTCAGAAGATGAGTTTGTTGAGGCTTATACTAAAGGGGAAGCAGAAAATGTGGCTTAAAGTGACAAGGATCCTGACCATGGTACCCTGGAGTCTATCTTGGAAGAGCATGCAAGCACGGTCGAAGGAGGCCATGAAAGTTCGGAAGAAAATCCGTTTGCAACCGATGTTGACGATGATCCTGATTTTTCACCTGCTGAAAACAAAACAATGAACATGCGAACAAGACCTGTCAAGAAGATGAAATATGATCCAGCAAAATGGCAAAAAAAATCGCGAAAGAAAGAAGGAACCCCTAGGATTGGCGTACACATCAACTTCCTCTAAGAAAAAGAAGATTGTTCCAAGGAAAATAAGCCACGTCTGCGGTGAATGCAAGTTTCAGTGTATCACTAAGTTCAGTGAAGAGGAAAGAGCAGCTATCTTTGCAGATTAGTGGAAGCAAGGAGACCTACAAAGGCAAAGTGATTTTCTTGGGCAATGTATGGACGCTATAGAGCGTGGAAAATACAATTACGTGCGTGTCAACGATGATGGTTCTCTAAACTAACTGAGGGGTGGAAACCACGCTTTTTATTTCAAGAAAAATGGAGAAAAGCTACGGGTATGTAAACCTTTCTTTCGAAACACTCTTGGCATTAATGATAGGCCAATAAGGACTGTTATCAACAAAATGTCAAAAACGTCTGCTGGTATAGATATAGAGGGTGAGAAATGTGGGAAGCACGGAAATTATGCTCGCAGTGTCGAAGTAGTCCTGTCGCCAGGGGGGGTACAACGGCCTTCTTAATTCAGATGGACTTACCCAAGTGTTTTTTATGTATTTTGACCCGTAGAACACGAATTTTTTGGGTAACAGTTGGTCCGGATGTCGATAAGATTGTTATAAACAAAGAAGTTGAGGAATTACATAACAGCGATTTCTCGCAAAACAAAACATTTTTTTGTATTTTTTGGGTCATTCTAACCAAAAAATGTTCCTACAAGTTTTTTCGTAGGATGCATAGTTTTCGAGATAAACGCGGTTGAACTTTCAAAAAATCGAAAAATTGCAAATTAAGTCAAATTATATCTGTTTTGAATATTTGCATTGCTAAAAATTTATTTTTTGATTGTTAAAAAAAGCTATAAACACATAGTGTTTCCCGTGCCTAATACATGCGTTTTAATGCATGCTACTTAGAAATAGCCCCGCTTGCACTTTTACCTCCTCTACGTACTCGTTCGATTTTAAATGAGAAATCATTGAAACATCACTCAAGCACTAGGTGTTTATAGCTTTGTTTTAACAATAAAATAATACATTTTTAGCAATACAAATAATTAAAACCGATATAATTTGACTTGAACTTTCAAATGCGGTAAGCAGAATTGCTATTTTATTTTTTAATCAAAAGTTTTTCGGGTTCAAAAATTCCAATTTTTCGATTTTTTGAAAGTTCAAACGCGCTTCTCTCGAAAACTATGCATCTTACGAACAAATTTGTAGGAACATTTTTTGGTTAGAATGGCCCAAAAAATACAAAAAAATGTTTTGTTTTGCGAGAAATCGCTGTTATGTGATTCCTCAACTTCTTGGTTTATAACAATCTTATCGACATCCGGATCAACTGTTACCCAAAAAATTCGTGTTCTACAGGTCAAAATACATAAAAAAAACTTGGGTAAGTCCATCTGAATACAGGAGGCCGTTGTACCCCCCCTGGCGACAGGACTAAAGAGGGGGTAAAGGAAGGAGTCAGGGAACACGTAAAATCTATCCTTCGGATTAAAAGCCACTACTGCTGAAAATATACAACAAAGGAATTCATCTGTGGTGGAAAAACTGTAGCGGACTTACACAGGGATTATGTGGCTGAATGAAAGAAGAGGGGAAGACATTTGCAAATTATCTAATGCAGCGGTTCTCAACCTTTTTGAGTGATGTACCACCTACAGTTATTTTTATTATTTTTGGTACCACCTATATTTTTAAATTCTATTATCAAGACTTACTAAGTACTACTATTTTAATTTTTGCTGTGTTTTGTGTACCACTGCCAATAATGAAATGTACCACCAGTGGTACATGTACCACATATTGAGAACCTCTGATCTAATGTATAATAATATTTTTAAAACGGAATTAAATATTTCCTTTTTTGTTCCCAAGAAAGACCAATGTGAGCAGTGCGTAGGCTACGAAAATTGCATTGGAGAAGAAAAGGAAGCATTAAAGGGCTCATACGAGCAATATATACTGGAAAAGGATTTAGTACGCAAGTACGCACAGAAATGGAAATGGATAGAAAAAGTGGCGAAAATGTGCATGTAGCTGATTATGACTTACAAGCAATCCTTCCATGCCCACAGGGCGATGCGTCAGTATTTTATTAAGGGTCAAAGCTCTCTGTGTACAACTTCACAGTATATGACTTAAAAAATGATGAAGTAAGCTGCTTCGTGTGGCATGAGGGGGAAGGCCAACGTGGAGTAAATGAAATTGGGACGTACATTTATAATTATCTACAAAGTTTAAATGCAAAATGTTAACAACTTGTTATATTTTACACAGAAAACTGTTGTGGGCAACACAAAAACTATCCAATGTTTAACTTATATAAACATGCGGTGGATACCTTACCGTATTTAAAGTCTATTATAAACCATAAGTTTCTCATAAAGGGCCATACCCAAAATAAAGGAGATTTAGCCCATTCACTCATTGAAAAGAAAGTAAAGCTGTTTCGAAAAGCATCACCAATTTTCCAACCTGATCAGTACTTTTCACTCATGAGAGGAATAAAAATAGGAAAGAAAAATTTCCAAGTTTTCGAAATGAGTTATAAGGACTTTTGAACTTAAAGTCAATGCCCGATGTGATTCCACAAAGGAGACTTCCGCATTATTAATTTAACAACTGAAAAAGTAGAATGTACAGATTCATTTGGATCCGAGTATTCCTCCATACCAATAAAACGAAAAACCAAAAGCAAAGTCAAAGTGATATTACTAGCATTTCCCGAAAAACCAAAAATAAATTAAAAAAAGAAGATTGGGATTATGTCTCTATTCCAAAAAAATATCATTCGATCTTACTATAGGCCCTTTTATGAGGGATTGTAGCTAATGTTTCAATAAAATAACATTTTCAAATTTGTCATAGTGTCTTATTTCTACAAAACCTTCCCATTTTTTTTAGATTAAACGTGACACGTTTTACAGAACTAGAAAAATATTGGGTAATTTACCGTCAATATAAGTACAGGTTATAAAGACTATTCCGAGGCACCACACTGCCAAGGTTCTACAGTAAATTGTTATTGGAGCTACCTACAAGTTGAAATTAAAAAACCGACGTGACATTAAAATATGACATTATCCCGAAAAACCAAAAATAAATGAAAAAAGGAAGATTGGGATTATGTCTTTATTCGAAAAAAATATCATTCGATCTTACTATAGGCCCTTTTATGAGGGATTGTAGTTAATGTTTCAATAAAATAACATTTTCAAATTTGTCATATTTGTCATTTCTACAATTGTCAATTTGTCATTTCTACAAAACCTTCTCATTTTTTTTAGATGAAAAGTGACACTTTTGACCAGAACTAGAAAAATATTGGGTTCAATATAAGTACAGGTTGTAAAGACTTTCTACAGTAAATTGTTATTGTATGGAGCTACCTACAAGTTGAAATTAAAAAACCGACGTGACATTAAAATGGGAATATCTCAGACGTAGTTTTTTGAAATGTGACACTTTTCTCGTGCATAAACGATATGTGGCTGCTAAATGTGGACGTTTAGGTTGGAATAAATTCATTTTAGTTTTAGTTGGAATAAATTCATCTCGTTGGAAGTTTACCGCGCTGACCAGATGGGACGTGAATTGTAAATTGTAGAATTCCCTCATCTTCCTTAGTCTCAGCATCCATATGGCTTGCAAATTGTAGAAGCCTCGGAGGTGTAACCAGAGAAGGTTCCCATTGTTTTCATTCTGGTGTGATGTAGAATAGTGTAGAATAGTTATGTTGTTTTATATGCCATTAGAGTGAAATCTTAGTCTTTTTGCTAGCAGTTGCCGCTAGGGCATCTATGCCATTTCGTTCGTTGCAATCCGGGACTGCACGCTGGGGTTTGTTTTGATTGGATCAGAGAGAGCAGAATATGTGCCTCCTGATGAGAAACTAATAAGTTTCGAAACCGGTAGAGGTGCTTGCTGCACTCTCTGATTGGACTAGAATATGGTTCGGCTGTATTTACGTTTTGCAACGAAATTGAAAATGGTTATCAATTTTTGATTTACATTTACTCTGATTGGAGTACGAAGGGAACCATTCTCGTTGGAACTCTACCGCGCTGAGCAGATGGGACGTGAATTGTAAATTGTAGAATTCCCTCATCTTCCTTAGTCTCAGCATCCGTATGGCTTGCAAATTGTAGAAGCCTCGGAGGTGTAACCAGAGAAGTTTCCCATTGTTTTCATTCTGGTGGGATGTAGAATAGCATTATGTTGTTTTATATGCCATTAGAGTGAAAACTTAGTCTTTTTGCAGTCCGGGACTTAGTTGCAATCCGGTACTGCACGCTGGGGTTTGTTTTGGTTGGATCAGAGAGAGCAGCATATGTGCCTCCTGATGAGAGACTAATAAGTTTAGAAACCGGTAGAGGTGCTTGCTGCACTCTCTGATTGGACTAGAATATGGTTCGGCTGTATTTTAGTTTTGCAACGAAATTGAAAATGGTTATTAATTTTTAAATTCATTTTCTCGAGAGTGGGCGATTTTAGAGAGAAATCCCGAAACAGCTCTGTTTATATTTTTAAATTCTGATTTATTGGCATGTAGATCATAGGTACTAGTAACGTCATTCATCTGAGCGTGATGACGTAATCGATGAGTTTTTTAAATGAGACTAGGGGTCGTGTGCTCACTTGAAAGGTAATTTCTTTGCTTATGTCCCAGTTCTCATTAAGATTACAACCAAGGTATAGGTGATACTATAAGTTCTCTCCAGTTGTTCACTATAAGCTGTTACCACTTCCGGTTCTATTGGCGTTTTACTGACAAACGTCACCTTTGTCTTTGCGGTGCTCAGCTTTAAGTCCGTATTCATCACACATTGTGGTAATACTATTAATCAGATGTTGAAGTTCTGAAGCGGCTAGCTCACCCTTCTTCAAGTTGAAACCCCTCAGGGGTGTTTTGTTCGGCATAAACTAATTAATAAGAAGAAATTAGGAATTATTGACGGAACAAAAAGTTTTCAACACATATTCTTTATTCAACTATTAGATACTGAATTACATCTTATTGCTTATATTTATCATGTAACCAAATTAATAATTGACAACTTAAAAATTAATATCAGCGAGTCAGGGATCGATGCTCAAGCCAAGAAAGAAACTATGGACTTAACTGAACTTTCCCAGGAGTTCCCGTTGTTGTGGACTCTAGTCGACGGATGTTCGGCCGACTTCTTCTGCTTCTTGGGTGTTAGTTAGCTCAAATTAGATTTCTCTTGTGATGTTCTTGATGCTCGGCCGGCTTTTCCTTTGCTGATTGACTGCTGCAGCACCCTAGGCTGGTCTTCGGCTGGTTTTAAGCTTTATCTTTGGAGGTTGCCATAAAGTTGATTGGAAACGGTTCTAAGTGGTCCCAAATAGCTAGAACAAAAACAGGCCGCTGTAGACTTAATATGGTACACGTTTTGTCCGACAACAGAGGAATCCCGGCAAGTGGAAAGTCCCTTTTTCCCCAAGGACTTGCATACCGACCCAAAATCCTCTGATGTCGTTAAAACTCAAAATGTTGCTTTTGCAACTAATATGTAGGGTGTCCCAAAAGTAGCGGAACGGTCGAATATTTCGCGAACTAAACATCGGATCGAATAACTGAAAAATACGTCTTCAATCATTTTCAAAAATCTATTCAATGACACCAAACACCAATCCCCACTACAACCCCTGGAGGTAGTGTGGGGGGTAACTTTAAAACCTAAAATGGAAACCCCCAGTTCTTTTTGCATATTTGGATTCGTTACGTAAAAGTAGGCAACTTTTATTCACGACATTTTTTCGAACTGTGGATAGATGTCGCTATAATTGGGAAAAACGATTTATCCTGATACCATAGGTAAATTATAGAAACGGTCTTATATCTCACGAAATACACTTCTAAATGAGAAACCAAAAAACAGATTTTTAATCTTTTTCGAAAACCTTTCGAATAACACCAAACATGACCCTCCAACCCACCCCTTGGAGGTATGGTGGGGGGTAACGTTAAAATCTTAAATATCAACCCCCACTTTTTATTGCCGATTCGGATTCGTCATAAAAAATTAAGAAACATTTATTCGAAACATTTTTAAAAATTTCTGATAGAAGGCGCTAATAAATCGTGTTTTTCCAATTAGAGCGCCATCTATTTACAATTCTAAAAAATATTTCGAATAAATGTTGCTTAGTTTTTTATGACAAATCGGAATCTGCAATAAAAAGTGGGGGTTGCTATTTAAGATTTTAAAGTTACCCCCACCCCACCTGCAGGGGGTGGGTTGGACGGTCACGTTTGGTGTTATTCGAAAGGTTTTCGAAAAAGATTAAAAATCTGTTTTTTAGTTTCTCATTTGGAAGTATATTTCGTGAGATATTAGACCGTTTCTATAATTTACCTATGGTATCAGGATAAATCGTTTTTCCCAATTATAACGCCATCTATCCACAGTTCGAAAAAATGGCTTGAATAAAAGTTGCTTACTTTTACGTAACGAATTAAAATCTGCAAGAAAAACTGGGGGTTTCCATTTGAGATTGTAAAGTTACCCTCACCCCAACTCCAACCCTCAACAGTTTTTCGATCCGATGTTTAGTTCGCGAAATATTCGACCGTTCCACTACTTTTGGGACACCTTGTATAAAGCACAAAATGTAACCAAAAACGAACCGACAATAACCTCCGGTGTTATCAGTTCATAAAAAGTAATCATCTACTTTAAGACTGGAATCGCTCAATATTTGATATGTGAAAATATATTTACAAAATTAGTCGACATCTGAACAATTCATGTTAACAAAATTCATTAAAAATTATTACAGCAGGAATTATTATAAAATTATTAAAGAAGAAAAAGTTAACAAAAAACTCAATGTGGTTTTTACCAACTAACTGAAATAAAGTTTATTAAATAAATAATATTGTCACGGTCCTCATGTTAACAATTATTGGTACAAAGAAAAAGTAGAAAAATGTTCTCTATTATTTACCCAGGTTGGCAAGAGGACCTGGCCACGAAATAATTCTAACTTAGTATATTATGTATTTTCTCTATTATGGAGAAAGAATTGGAAAAGGATTTGTATCGAGTACTCATCCTAGAAGAAGCCTCTCTTTTTAATGGGGCTTTCAACGCCATGTGACAGCGCCGAAGCAGATATAGTGACTGAGTAGGATACGAGGGGACTTTAGAAACTAGTCAGAGCATTTATAGGAGAGAGAAATAGGAAATTATAGAAACGGAGGAATAATAGTGAAAATTAAGAAAGAAAATTATTGTAAACGAAAATTAAATAACATGGGCCGAAAATAACTGAAAGTGTTTAAAAGTATTTAAAAAACAACCATGTGACGTTTGACACGTTACAGCTCTTCGTAATTCCTTGCTATTAACACCCTGTCATAACACCCGCCGCGTACCTCAAATTATTATTATTGACGCCATTCATTTTGATACCACATTGAATATTATCCACTGCCCCCACTAATAGATATTAACTATTAGTGGGGACAAAATCCAGTCCTGCCTTACTCCTCTTCAAATGTGTCCCAGCCAAGATTTTTAATAATGCGTGAATGCGTAGGTTTTTATCATTAATACCCACCTTGTGAAGAATGGCAATCAGTTCAGTATGTTTAACTCGATCAAAGGCCTTCTCAAAATCAATAAAACACATATAAACCGGATGTCCGACATCTCTGCAAACTGAGCTTCCATTCGATTTTTCGGGTGTGGACTATTTTAGGAGAACACCATTATATTATAGGTTAGAAAAATCATATAAGTTCTGTAACCTGTGAAGTTTTACTACAAAATTACACTACAGCAAACGGGTACGCCGTTTCTTTTTCTATAAACCAAGCCTGTATGCATCAAAACGGAGAATCAATAATTATTATGAAACAGCATATTAGTAAGTAATAGTAAGTATGTCACTAACTTCATGCCAAAGCCAAAGTCAAACAGTAATTTTAATATAGTTGTTTTAATACCGGGTGTCCACTTATATTTTCCCCCATTTTAACTGCCTATAACTTCTAAACGGCTAAAGATAGAAATATGCGGTTTTCGCTGAAATGTTTTATTTTAGTAAAAGTTTTGTCTGAATGTATTAAATTTTTTATATCGCTTTCAAATACAAAAATAAAAATGGCGGATTTTTGAAAAAAACGTTGTTGACTTTTTTTAATGGAACACCCAGTATATTTTTTCGTAAATTGAAAGAAAGGTCATTTACCTATCGAGCGATATAAAGTTTTTCAAAATCGGTTGTCAAATCACTGAGTAATTAATTTTTAAAGTAAGAGGTGCAACATGGATATCACATACCTAAATAACATAACTAAGCAAATTGATATTATGTTATGTGATTTCCACATTGCATCTCTCATTTTAAAAATTAATTGCTCAATCATGTGACAACCAATTTTAAAAATTTTTATATCGCTGGATAGGTAAATGACCGTTTTTTTCAAGTTTTTAGGTAAATTACCATTTTTTATATCGCTTCTAAATAAAAAATGGCGAATTTTTGAAAAAAAAAAACGTTGTTGACTTTTTTTATTAAAACACCCAGTATATTTTTTTGTAACTTGAAAAAATGGTCATTTACCTATTCAGCGATATAAATTTTTTTAAAATCGGTTGTCAAATGAGTGCGCAATTAATTTTTAAAATGAGAGATGCAATGTGGAAATCACATAACAATATTAATTTGCTTAGGTTATGTTATTTAGGTATGTGATATCCACGTTGTACCTCTCATTTTAAAAATTAATTACTCAGTGATTTAACAACCGATTTTGAAAAACTTTATATCGCTGGATAGGTAAATGACCTTTCTTTCAATTTACGAAAAAATATACTGGGTGTTCCATTAACAAAAAGTCAACAACGTTTTTTTAAAAAATCCGCCATTTTTGTTTTCGTATTTGAAAGCGATATAAAAAATTCAATCCATTTAGACAAAACTTTTACTAAAATAAAATATTTCAGGGAAAACCGCATAGTTCTATCTTGAACCGTTTAGAAGTTATAGGCAGTTAAAATGGGGGAAAATATAAGTGGACACCCGGTATAGTAAAAAACCACGTTTTTATACGGTTTTTCGCAAATAACTCAAAAAGTAAGTATCTCATTGAAAATATATTCAAAATTTCAAATTATTATTTTTTTAAAAAGACTAAGTTTTCACTCTAATGGCATATAAAACAACATAATGCTATTCTACACTCCACCAGAATGAAAACAATGGGAACCTTCTCTGGTTACACCTCCGAGGCTTCTACAATTTGCAAGCCATACTCTGATTGGACTAGAATATGGTTCGGCTGTATTTTCGTTTTGCAACGAAATTGAAAATGGTTATTCATTTCTGATTTACATTTACTGTGATTGGAGTATGAAGGGAACCATTCTCGTTGGAACTTTACCGCGCTGAGCAGATGGAACGTGAATTGTAAATTGTAGAATTCCCTATCTTCCTTAGTCTCAGCATCCGTATGGCTTGCAAATTCTAGAAGCCTCGGAGGTGTAACCAGAGAAGGTTCCCATTGTTTTCATTCTGGTGGAGTGTAGAATAGCATTATGTTGTTTTATATGCCATTAGAGTGAAAACTTAGTCTTTTTGCTAGCAGTTGCCGCTAGGGCATCTATGCCATTTCGTTCGTTGCAATCCGGGACTGCACGCTGGGGTTTGTTTTGGTTGGATCAGGGAGAGCAGCATATGTGCCTCCTGATGAGAGACTAATAAGTTTCGAAACCGGTAGAGGTACTTGCTGCACTTTCTGATTGGACTAGAATATGGTTCGGCTGTATTTTCGTTTTGCAACGAAATTGAAAATGGTTATTCATTTTTTATTATTTTTTTATTTAAAACCAATTTTTTTTCAAAAATAAGCACTTTGAAATCGTGGAACTTCCAGATCATATAGTGAAGTGAAGTAGTATAATATAAGTGAAGTAAATTTATTGTAAAGCTGTAACGATTAATTTGGGAAGCTTATTAAGCGGAGATTTTTACGATGTTTTTTACCAAAAAAAAACGGGACCAACTTTATTTTCAGCAATACTGGCTTAATTTTTTTTAGAGACTTTTTTAAAAACAAAAATAAAGCTTTTTCTAAAAAGCTTAAAAATGTTATGACGAGTTTTGCCTGAAAAGTGCTTCATTTTTTGGTTATTTCACTTTGAAATGTTCGATTTGGAATTTGACGAATAAGAACCCACTTTTCGCGAGCTACAACTTTTCCTCTACTAGATCTACCGACTTCATCTTCTACATAAAAACCGTGGTTTTTATGTTGAAAAATGAACATATTCACTCGCAAATAACTCGCAAATAAAAAATATTGACTTAGTAAAAAAAACTGTATATATGGAACAAAAGTTGCTTAGAATTAGTTTATCCACTTCACGACTTAATTTTAACGTATATTTTTTCATCTCTGACGACGCAATATCAATTTTTTTCTTTGTTGTAAATTAGCTATGCGTATGCCAAATTTCAAACCAGGGAGCAAAAACCGTGAGCAAATTAATGGACTATAATAATAATTATACAGGGTGTTTGGTAAAGGGGCCATAGCTTAACCTTAGATTCCTGAACTTAAAATAGGTTGATTTAAGCTAACTTACACAGGACAGGACACACGTACAGGCACAGGATAACAACACGAAATTTGGTAAGCGAAGGTTTTTTGGGATGAGAAATCTAAATTCGCCACCAAAAATAATGTATTACCCAGAGGGCGCCACATACGTCTTTCAGCGCTCATTTAAGAGCATACAGTAGCGCGTCATCAATATAACTTCGGGAGATAGTATCATATGTACTAGTGATGTAACGAATATTCGTATTCGCATTCGCATTCGCGAATATCCGCATGTAGTTGCATATTCGCATTGGCGTTCGCATTCGTAAAATTTGTGCGAATGTTTTGCGAATATGAATATCAGAAAAAAAATAATTTGAAAATAACGTTAGAATAATAAAATCAAAATCTATTTTTTTCTCATTTTTTTTATTAAAAAAAGGTAACTTAACCTCGTATAATCAGATTATCAGCCTTCACGTTGTTTTATTATTTGGTATAATGTAATAAAGCTTAAGATTCAGATTGATTTATACTAAATATCAATTAACTTCTCATTATAAATTTAGAAAACATTTCAAAAATAGAAACAAATTAAAAAACACTGAACATTCGCAATTGCAATCCGCATTCGCGAATGTCGTTATTAGATATTCGCATTCGCATTCGTATTCGCGAATGTTCAAAAAACAACATTCGTTACATCACTAATATGTACATGTACCCTTTTTCGAAAGTTTTGCGAAACTTTGTTAACAGTGGCAATATTTGCCTTTATCTAAGATCAATATTTTGACATAATAGGTACTCATAGGCGCGCTAAATGGAAGTAATAGAAAACAATTTTGTTATTAGTAAATAAATATTTATAAAAATTAAAGTAAACCCGCTTACCAATTTTCGTGTTGTTATCCCATGCCTGTCAGGAAATATTCAAGAATAAATAAAATAAAAGTTTAACTTTGACACCCTGTATTTCGGTTATTATCAACTTTCGTACTAAGGTAAGTTAGCTTAAATCGACCTATTTTAAGCTCAGGAATCTAAGGTTAAGCTATGACCCATTCACTACCAAACACCCTGTATATTTATATGTTCTCTGATAATGTAATCGTTGTTTTTTGTAAATATTTACAGTATTCATAATAACTTATTAGTATATTACTTTCCTGCTGCAGAAAATCAAAGAGCAGAACATAAGGGTTGCCCAGAGGGTCATGCTAAGAATCACAAGGAGACAGAATACCAAATAATATCAGGCAAGGAACAAAAATCAAAGTCGTAGTAGAACATATAACAAAAAATAAATGGAGATGTGCTGCAGGTAATGTGGCAGACAAGAACATCGAACAACAGCTAGACTATAAGAATATTGGATATAGCGACCGCTGGCGGACAATCGGATAAATGAAGCAGAGATCGACCACCAACGCGCTGGAGTGACGATGTAAAGAGAGCTGCCGGGAACTGGTTAGGTGGTAGCTCAAGATAGGAAGATACAGAGAAACTTAGAGGAGGCCTATGTCCAGCAGTGGACGATAATGTTTAGATTATGATGATACTTTCCTAACACATCAAAAATAGTTTGTAGGTATACCGTATAACGATTCACTAAGCTACAAAAAACTACTTACAAAGGAAGAGGGAAAGGGGCGCCTAAAATTACTTGCTCCAGGGAGCTTGAAAGCCTTGGCGCGGCCCTGGCTACAGGTTCCTTGTGGACTTTAACAAGAAAAACTTCCAGTCTTTTAAATTTTTGAACAATCTCTCTACTTTTTTCCCTTTGTTTTACATGTCTGTACTGCATAATATTCATTTATATAATTGTTTTCCATTAAAAAACATCTGACTCTAAATGAATTTTCAAAATAAAAATATACGACTATAAAACAACTCATATTCTTGAAGTTATTGTTATTTTTATTAAAACCTGTCTGAAACAAAAGTTCTCCAACAACAATTTCATTAAAAAATGAAATAACTTGTTTTTCAAATATTTCATCTGAAAGGCGCAATGACGCCTTCGTATACTTTTTAACAAGTTTCGGTGTATAATAGTTAATTATTGTAATATTTATAAAAGCAAACCAGAGCTGCCAGGAGGCTCTAAATACCAAGTAAAAAAGACGGCGCAATAGGAGAGATCTGGGATATAATAATTTATAACGTGTTAGGAAGCATTAAATAAATGGTGCTACTATAGTATGCGGTCTACCGTCGCGTTTATAAACGCATAAATAAGAAGAATTATTATCCACAGAGAACGGCAGTTCTCACCAGTGGCGCACAACACCCCTACAAGCGACACTATATATACACGAAATTTTCGATTTTCTAAACCTGACTGAATTGAAAATTGGGCCAAATCCCATCTTAAAGTTTAGGAAAAGACTCGTCCATCCATATGTTACTTCTCCATTTTGGTCCAAGGGTGTGGATTTTACGGCCCTTCCCATTTAAAGCCTGTTTTTCGTTCTCGTCCCCAAAACTCCCAAAAATTTCAAAAATTTAAGCCAGACCTTTGCGGCTTCTGATAGCATAGATCATTACCTTTCCAACGCATGTCTAATTTTGAAAATCGGTTATACCATTCAAAAGTTATCGAGCTCAGAAATATGACTCAATTTTTATTTAAAAAATGGAAAATGTTTGTGGATATGTATGTTTGTATGTATGTGTGTGGAAAAGTTAAACCGATCTGAATTTTTTTTTCTGTGTTTTAAGAGGGTGTGAGGGCCGATTCAGAACCGGTCTAATTTTTGACTTCTGACTACCCGTAAGTTATCTAGAGGACTAGCTAAATACAAAATAGCATATTTTTGGGCGTATATATCTTAGGTTCAAGGAAAGACGGGAAAACCGCAAATACACCAAGTCAATAGGGTTGAGTTAAGCTTTCAAATGGCGCTTAAGCGATCAAGCTGAGACATACGCAGTGCTCACCATAGCCAAAAAACTGAAAAATTAAACTTTGAAAATTTTGGTTTTTCGACAATTACTCAAAATTTCAACCTACGAATTTCGCCAATAACTGAGCGTTTGTAGAAGGACTCAGAACGCGTCTAACGGTGTATACCTTATATCTGGGAAAATTCGAATTTTTAAGTTACAGGCTTCATAAGTATGATCAAATCTATTTCTTATGGGAAAAAACGGTTTTTCAAGCTCAATAATTCCTGTAATACGTTCAGTTATCATACTCGATCTTGGATGCATCAGATACTACTTGTCAATACGTTTTAGTGTAGGAAACAAAGGTTGAACCTTGCAAAATGGACACAAGTCCAGTTTTATTTTTTTTTCCGGTATATCAAGGGGTGCTTATTATAAGACTAACTTTTTCTGAAAAAATTTCGCCCCGGAACCTCCCTTTTCACCCCTTTAAAGGGGGTAATTTGTGGTTTTTGCGGAACGTAGCCCTTCCTGTAACTTTTACAAAAAATTTCTTTTATAGAAATATGAAGAGGACTATATTTTCTACGATTTATTTCCAACACCATCTCTCTATTATCCACCGTTTAGCGGGGGTGGCGCCCTAAAGTTGACGAG
Organism: Diabrotica virgifera virgifera; assembly: GCF_917563875.1. Classification (NCBI taxonomy): domain Eukaryota; kingdom Metazoa; phylum Arthropoda; class Insecta; order Coleoptera; family Chrysomelidae; genus Diabrotica; species Diabrotica virgifera. Next base: position 114,213,683 of record NC_065449.1, read on the forward strand.
TTTTTAAAAAAGATGTTTTTAAAAAATATATATTTTCCCTAACTGTAACGGAAATTAAGAAGAAATCCTGCGGCAATTATTCACAAATAATTGACTGATTTTTTGGTATAGGTTTTACTTAAGGATAATTGCCTTTTTTTTAATTGCAGGGTGTTACATTTTAAAAAACCTCTTTTTATACCATCTGAACCGTTTATGCTAGAGTAAAAAGACTTTCAGCGATTACCCATGTATTGGTATTATTTACAAATTTGTATAATGCACTCCCATTTTTTCCCCGGAACCACCCCAAAAAAAGAAGAATTAATAAATAAATTGATTTTCTTGGAATCCTTCACACACAATGCCCTTTATTAATATGCTTCATACATCATTTTGTGGACGTTATTATTACCCATGCATGGACACCAAAAGCAATTTCCTAATGCAACCCCTGAAGCAAAAAATAAATAAATAAAATGGGGGGTTGAAATTTTTTTTTTGTTTTTTGCTTTTTGATCCATATGGGCATATGCTTCATCAATAGTGCTTTTCAAAAATATATATGGTTATTGCAACATCTCTGCGAAAACCACCCCTATCCTTGAAAATATACTGCAGAAACTACCCCTATCCCTTGGCGAGCATGTTTTTACGATTTTCTCATTACCTATGTATTCTTTTTAAACAAAACTTATACAAGGTTAAAGACCACTATTTACTCTAAAAATTATGTCCTATTCATTTTTTCGTATAAGCAACCGTTACGGCACAGTGGCGCCGTAAACCTCATATATGCTTTGGCGGGCTCCAGTTTTTGTTTTTTTTTTTGGTCATCTGTTCGTTTTATTGATAAAGTACTTATGCAAAATAAAACAACACAGTGTAACCTACAAATTATGACTTATGCACATTTTACATTCTTTGCTCCCCAAAGCCACAGTGGTGGCCCAAAATAAATTTTTGCATATTTTCGCCACCTACATGCATTTTATTGCATTAATGCTACCTTAAAAGCACAATATTTACCCTTAGGTGGTCGCTACGCAGTGGCGGATCCAGGGAGGGGTGATGGGGGTGATCACCTCCCCCCCTCTCAAACCAAGTGATATTATATTCAAAGATTATAAAAATATTCATTTATTTTTATAGAAATCTAACCAATTGGCACCCCCCTCTTAACGATGCTGGATCCGCCACTGTTGCTAAAGCATAAAGAGTCATTCTTATAAAAATAATATTAATATAATATAAGTATTTCTATAAAAATAAACGAATATTTTTATAATCTTCAAATATAATATCACTTGGTTTGAGAGGGGTGGGGGTGATCGCCCCCATCACTCCTCCCTGGATCCGCCACTGCTTAGCGACCACTTAGGGGTGAATATTGTGCTATTAAGGTAGCATTAACGCAATAAAATGCATGTAGGTGGCGAAAATATGAAAAAATTTATTTTGGGCCACCACTGTAGCTTTGGGGAGCAAAGAATGTAAAATGTGTATAGGTCATGATTTGTAGGTTACACTGTGTTGTTTTATTTTACATAAGTACTTTATCAATAAAACAAACAGATGACGAAAAAGTAAACAAAAACTGGAGCCCGTCAAAGCATATATGAGGTTTACGGCGCCACTGTGCCGTAACGGTTGCTTAAACGAAAAAAATGAATAGGACCTAATTTTTAGAGTAAATAGTAGTCTTTAACCTTGTATAAGTTTTGTTTAAAAAAAATGAATTGGTAATGAGAAAAGCGTAAAAACATGCTGGATAAGGTATAGGGGTAGTTTCTGCAGTATATTTTCAAGGATAGGGGTGGTTTGCGCAGGGATGTTGCAATAACCATATATATTTTTGAAAAGCACTATTGATAAAGCATATGCTCATAAGAATCAAAAAGCAAAAAACAAAAAAAATTTTCAACCCCCCATTTTATTTATTGTTTTTGGCTACAGGGGTTGCACTAGGAAATCGCTTTTAGTGTCCATGCATGGGTAATAATAACTTGCACAAAATTATATATGAAGCATATTAATGAAGGGCATTGTGTGTGAAGGATTCCAAGAAAATCACTTTATTTATTAATTCTTCTTTTTTTTGGGTGGTTCCGGGGAAAAAATGGGGGTGCATTATACAAATTTGTAAATAACACCAGTACATGGGTAATCGCTGAAAGTCTTTTTACTCTAGCATAAACGGTTCAGATGGTATAAAAAGGGGTTTTTTAAAATGTAACCCCCTGTAATTAAAAAAAGGGCAATTACCCTTAAGTGAAACCTATACCAAAAAATCAATCATCTATTTGTGAATAATCTCCGCAGCACTTCTTTTTAATTTCCGTTACAGTTAGGGAAAAATATATTTTTTTTAAAAACATCTTTTTTAAAAACTTGTCAAATTTAGGGCGCCACCCTTGCTAAACGGTGGATGATAGAGAGATGCTGTCGAAAAATAAATCGTAGAAAATATAGTCCTCTTCATATTTCTATAAAAGAAATTTTTTCTAAAAGGTACAGAAAGGGCTACGTTCTGCAAAAACCATAAATTACCCCCTTTAATGGGGCGAAAAGGGGGGTTCCGGGGCGAAATTTTTTCAGAAAAAGTTAGTCTTATAATAAGCACCCCTTGATATGCCAGAAAAAAAATAAAACCGGACTTGTGTCCATTTTCCAAGGTTCAACCTCTGTTTCCTACACTATTTCAAATTCATGTTAAGTGATCAACGTCAGGTAAGTCGTTCAGAAGTTATAGAGCTCAGTCCAGGAACTGAAATTTTTCACTTCGCAATTTTTACAGAATGGGTCGATTTGCTTAAAAATTTGACAATAAGTAGTTGATAGTCCAAGGATCAAAATCTATATGATGCCGAAAGACGCTTTTACCATGGGGTGGTTGCCACCTCATCTCGAGGGTGGAAATTTTTTTTATATTTTGACCGCAAATGCTGGTAAAAATATTAATTATAAGCAAAAAATGTTCATTATACATTTTTTTTATAAAATTAATAGTTTTCGATTTATTAGTTTTCGAAGCTGTTAGTTTTATATCGGAAAGATTACCAGATAACGGCAGTTCTCGCCAGTGACGCACACCCACACCACCCTACACGCGACACTATATATACACAAAATTTTCGATTTTCTAAATCTGACTGAATTGAAAATTGGGCCAACTCCCATCTTAAAGTTCAGAAAAGACTCACCCATTTATATGTCAACCATCGATTTTGGTCCAAGGGTGTAGATTTTACGGCCCTTCCTATTTAGGGCCTCTTTTTCGTTCTCGTCACCAAAACTCCCAAAAAGTTTAAAAATTTGTCCAAACTTCTATGGCTTCTAATAGAACTGATCATTACCTTTCCAACGCATGTCTAATTTTGAAAATCGGTTATATCATTCAAAAGTTATAGAGCTTAGAAATGTGACTCAATTTTTATTTAAAAAAGGTAAAATGTTTGTGGATATGTATGTATGTGTGTTTGAAAGTTAAACCGATTTGATATTTTTCTCTGTGTTTAAAGAGGGGGTCAGGGCCGATTTAGAACCGGTGTAGTTTGTTACTTTTGACCACCCATAAGCCAGCTATAGGACTTGGTAGGTACAAAACGGCATATTTTGGGGGTATATATATTCGGATCACGAAGAGGCAGGAGAACCGCAAATATATCAAATCAATAGTGTTGACTTAAGCTTTCAAATGGTGTCCAAGCCGTCAGGATCAGACATATACACGGCTCAGTATAGCCGAAAAACTGAAAAACTAAACTTTGAAAATTTTGGTTTTTCGACAATTACTCAACATTTCAGCGTACGAATTGCGCCAATAACTTAGCGTTTGTAGAAGGCCTCAAGACGAATCTAACGATGTATACCTCATATCCGGGAAAATTCGAATTTTTAGGTTATAGGCTACATAAATATGATAAAATCTATTTCATGTGGGAAAAATGGTTTCGAAAGCTCAATAATTCCTGTAATAGCTTCAGTTATCATACTTGACCTTAGATCCATCAGATACTACTGGTTAATACGTTTCAAACTTATGTTTACTGATCAAAATCGGTTAAGTCGTTTAGAAGTTATTAAGATACAAAAGTATGATCCAATTAACGATTATTCCCCAAATGGTTTATGTAGTTGTAGTGGTTACGACGCTAAATTTGATCTGGCAACGGGCAATCCGACTTCATTTACCGGCCATCTCAATATATTTTTTCAATCTATTTCGAATAGAAAAAAATCTAGTGTACATTCGATGGACACTAGATCATTTGGGAGATAATGCAACAAAGGTGACAATTTATAAAGCTTGACGTGTAATAGAGGAACATTGCATTCAACTTCATACATTTAATTTATAAATACCTTTGAAAAACTCCTGATACAAGAATAAAAAACCACTAAACGCCGTAAAAATGAGTGGCGCATAAAATATTCCAGCTACAAAAGATCTGATATGAATGTTACGTGGCGCGAAAATGGATTTTCATTTGATGCAAAACGAAATTTTAGTTTTATTTTAAAATATTTTTCCATAATATTTGCTAAATTTGAAGTAAACGCGCCACAAAAGACTTTCAAAATTCAAACTGTATCAAAGTTACTCTTTTGTGGCGCGTTTACTTCAAATTTAGCAAATATTATGGAAAAATATTTTAAAATAAAACTAAAATTTTGTTTTGCATCAAATGAAAATCCATTTTCGGGCCACGTAACATTCATATCAGATCTTTTGTAGCTGGAATATTTTATGCGCCACTCATTTTTACAAACTTTTTTATTCTTGTTTTAATTTTACAAATAATCCTTTGTTTTATCTCTATTTACTATTTTAGTTAGAATTTTAATTCTCAATTAAACTAATAAATTGATATGATAGAGTATTCATCATCATCCAGCATAATAAGTCCACGTCTCTTCCTCCTGTTTCCGTCTACCTTTCGCCGCTCTCATCCAGTTTATTTAGATTTAGCCTTCTTAAATCATCAGTCCATCTTGTCGGTGGTAGTGATGTTTAACTTTCAAGTATTCGTTACAAATCGTTACTTTTGTATAAAGTAATTATTTACAGTATTCGTTACTTTGATTACTATGATTACTTTTGTATTTGAGTACCGGTAATCATATCCAGAATCGTATTTCTCAGTAGGTAGGTATTTTGTATAGGTATTCCGATATAACAACGATCTTCACCGATCTATTTAAAAGGGATAAAAATGATTTGATTACTATGACTACTTTTGTTACTTTTGTATTTGAGTACCAGTAATCATATCGAGAATCGTATTTCTCAGTAGGTAGGTATTTTGTATAGGTATTCCGATATAATAACGACCTTCACCGATCTGTTTAAGGGATAAAAATGATTTGATTACTATGATTACTTTTGTATTTGAGTACCGGTAATCAAATCGAGAATCGTATTGTTCAGTAGGTACAACGCTTCTCTTGTCTTCCCTTGGTCTCCACTCCAATTAGGGAATCCAACGATCTGTCAAACTATTCCAATATGTCTGGCGGCTGGCATGAATACGTTGAAGCACTGGCGAAGCCTCCATGTAACCACTGTTACCATTGGTAACAGTTAAAAATCTTGCAAGAAATATTTTATGACTGTTATGAAATAATTCCATTTATATTTTTACAAACAGAAATATTTGTTAATAGTACCTAATTCAGTAAATAGCCAACTAGACGCACGAAAATATTGGCGAGATATGTGAATCCATTGCATTATATGCTGTTACCAATACTGGCAGTGGTAACGAAGGAGAAACCTCGCTATCGCTCGGGACTAGCTCGTTTCTGAAAATTTTGATGGAGCGACGGCTCTGTTATTGAAGGAGAGATGGCGCGCGGGCACGCTGTGTATATCAGTATTGTCACCATTTTGAGGATTGGTAACATTGGGTGCGTTCGGACGACCACAGCGGCTGGACAGCTGAGCCAGCAGTAGCTGTCAGACGTCACCGCTGGAAGCCAGCCGCTGAGAGATTTACTAAGCTTTCCCTATCACGGCTGGATGCAATCACTCAGCCGATTTCTGCTGGCAGCCAGCCGCTATGGTCGTCCGAACGCACCCATTAGTTTAGTACCTATTACAGATTACAGTGTGCGTGCATTTAAACATGGAAGAGTGTTGCTACGTATTGCGTAATTGATCAACTACTTGAAAAGTTATTCTCCTTGTATATTTACTTTTTTTTATATATAATTTTGAAGAAAAAATGATATTATTGAAAATGGAAGAATTAAAATATAAACAATAGTTTTCAAAATCTATTCTTTTTCCTACTTGTTCATTTTTTCATGTTCATTTTATGGTAGAATAATATGTTTAATTTGTTTATTATTTATTGTTATACCTGTTACATATACATAATTACATACATATAATTTGGGAATAGTGATTTGTTTAATTTTATCCCACAGGATTGAAAACAAAAACTTACATTTGGGAGGATCAAAATAATTTTTTTTTTAAATAAGATTGTTTTACATCTGGTTTGGTAACACTTTAGAAAAAGTCACGCGTCGCCACTGCATTGAAGGCATATGATAGTATAGTGTTATTTTAGTATTTTAAAGTAATTTTCGTATTTTATGTCCGTGTAAATATTGATAAATACTTCTGTGACATAGTAAAAAATATTGCTTACGTCAATAAACTTTAATAAGTAGTTAAAAAGTTTTAATTAAGTAATTTGGAAGATTGAAGAAAGCTAGGTTAACAAATTTTATGTTTTATAAGTTTAATAAAAAATAATATTGAGCATCCCTAAAATTAAATTTTAGGTAAAATCATCGGGGTAATATATATTTTATTATTTTAGGTACCTAGTAATACCACATTGTATCTTAAATTTCAAATTTTAATTTAAATAAAGAATCCAATAAAATCGCTTGTGTGCAGTGTTGCCAGAGAAATTTTTGTAAATGCACCGGAATGACTGGAATAGTGACACAAAGTACTAAACCAACACATTTTGTACAAAAACTTAAAAAAAGTCGTTTAATATTATTTGAAGCAAATTTCTTATGTCACAAAATATTAGGTTTTTACTTTAGGAGACTTAGTATCGAAAGTTTGGTTGTTAATTGTATCAAATTGGTACAATTGTAACAACTCTGGCAACGCTGAATTGCCTGCCAGTCGTCCTGTCATTAAAAATCACGTGGTTTGGATTGCCTAATAACCTCCATCGCCCATCTGTCATTCCGGCTATGTGTCATGCCAATCTCGATTTTAGTCTGGTTATTTTTTCAATGACGTCAGTCACCTTGGTTCTTCCCCTGATCTCTTCGTTTTTTATTCTGTCTCCCAGAGTTATTCCTAACATGGACCTCTCCATTCTTCTCTGTGTGACCGTTCAGTTTGGTAGCTGATGCCTTTGTTAAGGTAAGTGTTTTTAATACTTTTTTCTTTAGGCATCTGGGTAGCTCAATTTTAAAAGTTTCTCTCAACTTTCCATATGCTGTCCACCCAAGACCGATTCTTCTCTTCAGTTCACGAGTCTGATTATCCCTGCCAATTATAATTTCATGTCCCAGGTATTTATATCTATCTATGAGTTCTATTTATTTCCCATCAATACTGATGTTCTGATGTTCTCATAGGAGCGCTTATTTATGCTAGTACTCTCTAGTGGTTTTCAATAACTTCATTACAAATGGATGTATGGATGCATCTTGAGGAGATCGTTGGGAAGCAAACTATTATATTTAAATTTAAGAAAATTAATTGACGTCAATTGTTTGCCTAATTAATTATGTTGTTTTATAAAGTTATTTTTATTCATTGTAGGGGTATATTTTTTAGATATGTGTTATTTATTCATTTATCGAAAATTTTTGTAAATGACCGTGGTGTAATATGGGTCACTAAGTGGAAAAAAATTCACAGATATGGATAGTGCCTACGGTGACTTTCTATATTCCTTATACAGTACATAAATCGTTCAGCTGGACATAGGGAACATACATTGTATATATTTAGATACATAAATACATACATTGTATTATATTGAGATAATTGTGGCAACTGAGCTCTCTCGATGACAATATGCTTCTTCTTCTTCTTCCTTTATTGGGTTATATCCCTCGGGATAATTCGCCCAGCTAACACCAGGGAAATACTCTTGTCTTGCTCTGGGCAATCGAATATTTCCAAATATATATGCTAAAGCCTCAATTTTTTTTTTAATATATATTAGGAACATCTTCTTATAGGGCCAGACAGTCCCTACAGGAAAGGCAATATTATAACATAAGGGTTACAACTTTTATCGTTTGGAGGTCTAATATCTTTTTATATCTTTATCTTCTTAATTTTTTTAATTCAAATTTGGGAATTGATTAATTTATAAATTAAGTTTGGCTAAGTTAAGGAATTTAAGGATCAGGTTAATCCTACGTGGATTAAGGTTGGACATAAGTAGGCAAATTTCAATGGGAGTAGGGATATTTATTTTGGCTAATTATTTATATAGGTCAAAATTGGGTGACATATTTATAGGGCACTCAAAAATCAGATGGTTTAAGGACCCAACTTGGCCACAGTCACAATATGGGTCGTCTTTTACTCCTATCCTGAATAGGTGAACTGGAGTAGCAAAATGACCTGTCCTCATTCTAATAATGGTGGTTATATGTCTTCTGTCTTGGTATGCAAAATTGTGGTACCAGGGGAGTTTATCTATCTGACCTACAATTTTAGAGTAAAATGAATTATTTCGATTTTTCCCCTGCCATTCTTGCTTCCACCGATTCCAGATGGAATGCTTGATGTCTGGTAGAAAGTTGGAATAGTGAAGAGTGATACCAGCAGCTACATTTAAGGTTCTACCTATATTAGCTAGTTTATCAGCCACCATGTTCCCTTTAATATTCGAGTGTCCTGGAATCCATGCCAGACTAATATTAACGTTATTTTCTTTCGCTTCAATGATGCCTCTCTTGGTCATGAACGATGAATGTTCTGTTTTCATAGAATAGGTTGATCTGCCTATTTTCTGTAAGGCACTTTTAGAGTCCGAGCAGATGGTTGCTTGTTTAATCCCATTTTTTAAAATAATTTGGAGGGCATGATTAATTGCGACAATCTCAGCCGTACATATTTGGGTATACTTAGGTAGTTTATTGGTATAAGAATAGTTGATCTCTCGGCTAAAGACACCAAAGCCTGCTGATCCTTCACCATCAACCGAACCGTCCGTGAAGAATTTGGTGTGACTAGGTTTATTTAGAATTATTTTTTGGAGTTGAACTGAGGCAAGTTCATCTGAACGATTAGATTGGATATTTATGATTGGAATTGTTGATAATTGATGGTTTAGTTCAAAGTTATGGCATGGGTATAAGTCACTTAAATATAAGTTGGGATAAGTACTTTTAAATTTGTTTTTTAAAAGCACTAGAAATGGAATATTTCTGTTTTTCCAATGATTTTGGTTCCTTTGAATTGCCAAGTCTAATAGGTCGAGAGCGGAAATAATTGGGTTGCCAATTAACATTAAATTTTTTAATATAAATTTAGAGCTAAGCCATTCCCATCTAGATTTAGGCGAGATCTGACCACTTTCACTTAAGAGAGCACGAGTTGGGGTAGATTTCATGCATCCAGTTATAATTCGGATACTTTTGTATTTTAGTTTCTCCAATCTTTTAATTAAGGAAGTTGGGCAATCAAAAATTACCTGGCAGCCATAGTCCAGATGGCTCTGAATCAGACCATTGTGTACAATTTGTAAGGTTTTTGGATCACTTCCCCAATAAGTCCCACAAAGAGCTCTCATCACATTCAGGCCACGGTTTACTTTTAGTTCTATTGAGTTTACATATGAATTCCACTTTAAGTTTTTTTGAATATTTCCCCCAGGTATTTGACTGAATCCACCCAACCAATATTCTGGTTACAAAATATTACGTTGGGGGGGGGGGGAGAGATTTTCGTGTTTCCTTTTGTAAATAATATTGCAGAAGATTTGTTCTGAGATAGATTTAAATTGTGGTCTAGCAACCATGATTCCATCTGAATCAAGAATTTATTTACATTAATTACCAATTCATTAATATCACTCCCTCTAATCAGAAGAACTAAATCGTCTGCATACTGAATTAGTTTGCATGAAGAGGGGATTATATTATACAGGGAAAGACAATATAGGTTGAAGAGGATAGGGCTTAATGGGGAACCTTGGGGTAGTCCCAGACTTGATTTTCTTGGGCCATGGGTTTGTCCCAGTTTGTCTTTGACAAATAGCTCTCGATCATTTAGAAGGCAGAAAATCAAATTAGCCAGTTGGGTTGGAATGTTATACTTTAATAATTTGGAATACAGGAGTGATATATTGACATTATCATAAGCAGAAGAGATATCTAGAAAGATGCCAATAGTGTATTGGTTTTGAGCGAAGCCTATTTGAATTGTTGAGGTGAGGTATGTAAGGCATTCCGTACAACCTCTACCCCTTCTAAATCCTAGTTGTAGTGGATTAAAAATCTTATTATGTTCCACAGTCCACTCTATTTTATTCTTTATAAGAGTTTCGAGCATTTTGCCTACACATGAAGAAAGAGCTATTGGTCTAAAGTTTAACGGATTATTACAATCTTTATCTTTTTTGATTATAGGTAAAATTACTGATTGTTTCCACTGAACAGGAACTATACCCGTTCTAAGACTTTCATTGAAAAGTTGAATTAATAACAAAGATCCAACAACGGGAAGATTTTTTAACGTTGAGTAGGAAATCTGATCCAAACCAGGAGCCGAGTCAGATTTAATTGAGAGGGAGTTCTGATACTCGTCGAGAGCAAATGGCGGTTCTAGGGCTTGAGGAGATCTAACCAATACTTTATTGACAGCGGAAAGGGGGGTTAAGCAACATAGAATTTCGTGGGATATAGGACTAGAGGGCAATTGAGTATATATTGAAGGTTTCGAAGCCGATACCTTATTAATTTTCTCCCACACAACTTTTAGAGGAGTGTTTCTATTTAATTTACTGCAAAATAGCCTGAAACTATTTTTACGTTTTGATTTTTGGAATTTTCTTGATTTGGCTATATTCTTTTTAGCCTCGATATAGTTTTCCATTGAGGGGATATTTTTAAATTTTTTTAAGGCTGACACTCTCGCAGAGACGACTTCAGCACATGAGTCATCCCACCATGGAATGTGGTATTTGGAATTATTAGGAGGGTGAAGCCAAGGTATTGTTTCATCAGCTACCGATGATATGGAGTTAGTAAAAAATTCGTAATCTTCCCTGGGAGAAGCTGAGAAAATGCTGTTTAAATTGTTATGATAAGTAGACTAATCAGCTTTCTTTAGATTTCTTCTTTTACATGAATGCCGGGGAGATTGAGGACATACACCTATCTGACATATTATGGGGAAGTGGTCACTAGTTCCAGTATCTGAAATAGTGGACCACTTGCCCACCCTGGCTGCCACATCGACTGATGACATTGTTAGATCTACTACCGACTTACTGCCTCCTGGGGCCACCATTCTAGTTGGGGACCCATCATTGAGAAATACTAGCTCAAGTTCCTCCAAAGAATCAAAAATAATCCTACCATTGTGACTGTCTCTAGAACTACCCCATGCCGTATGATTACAATTTAGATCACCGATGATTAAAAATGGCTTATTAAGTGATTTCACAAGGGAAAACCAGATGGATTTGGAGACAGAGTTGTCTTGTGGACAGTATGTATTAAGAATATTCAAATTAAAGTTAGGGAGAAATGTGAGTTGGAATTGGACGTCATGATTGAAGGCTGGATTGGCAATTTGAATTTCCCTATAATCAATATTGTTTTTGATAACAGTAATTAATCCGCCATAGCCATCCTCTCGATCTTTTCTGATTATTTGATACCCTCTACATCTTATAACATGTTGGTTTGAGAGCCAAGATTCGCTAATAAGGATTATATCTGGGTTAATGTTTTTTATAAGGATTTTTAGATTGTCAGAATTAGTGTTATATGAACGTATATTCCACTGAATAATAGTTATCGGAGTGTTAGTATTCATTATAGAGAGTATGTTTACTAGACCAAGGAGTCAGAAGATCTCGAATCCTCGGTCTCGAGATCCTCTATTCCCCTCCGACCCTGGTTTACATTTGTATTGAAAGGTGATACATTTTTATTTATGCTGGTCTTTAGATCTACCATATTGTAAGGAATGGAGTATGATTTTGAGTTTATTAAGTCCCCAATGAAGGTCACGACGAGCTCCCTGTGAGATTGGTTCAGCATAGACATGGCCTGATTGAAATCCAAATGAAGTTGGGATAAAGATTGTGAGTTAGTGATTGGAGAATCAGAGTGAGCAGGATTGAATTTTGAAGTTGAGGGCTCATTTATTCTTCTACCTGATGGATTAATAGGTAGTCTTTGGTGGGAGATTTTATCATAATCTGTATTTTCTTGTATTGAAGGTATTCTTCTTTTTTGTGGAGATTGAGTGACTTGACTAAAAGGTTTTGAATATTGAGCTGAGGCTGCAGACCTCCTCTCCTGTGGTAAGATGCCATTAGAATTATTCTGATCGTTATGTAAGGGGGGAAATCGTTTATGTTTAAAGATGAAATATTAGGGATCCTAGGAACCTGCTGACTTGCCTCATAGAAAGATAGATTAGAAAGGGACATTAGATCTTTAATATCTTTTTGTCTGACTCTCGCTACAATTACGACTACTTGATTCATGGTCAGAAGATTTGCAGAAAATGCAATATTTTGTACACGTATTAGATGAAGGATCCTCATGAGAAGTTCCGCATCTAGCACATTTCTTTTTTCCTCTACATTGGTTTGTAGAATGGCCATAAAGTAAGTAATTCCCACATTGAAGAACAGGGCTGATGAATGGTGTGACCCTCATTGGTAGTTGATATATGGAAATTTCTTTAGGAATAGTTTTTCCTGAAAAAGTTATGCTAATAGTTCCCGTGGAGACAAATTCAACCTTTGAATCTACTTGTACTCTTCGGTTCATTCGCTTAACACTTAATATCTTACATAAAGCCAAGTTGGTTTCTGATGCTTCCTTTATTTCGTCCTCTGTGAATCTTTTATTAACTCCCCTTACTATACCCCTACAAGAAATCTGATGAAATGGAATGAACACCTCATACCCTAGGGCTTCCCAATCTTTCCTCACAACGAAATCGTTGGCTGCTTTTCTAGTAGCAAATAATACCCCTATCCTGTTTTTACCTTTTCTACTGATTTTCGTGATGTCTTTAATTTTTAAAACGGAAATAGATTTAGCTATGCTTAACACGTGGTAATCTCCAATATTTTTATCCTTACCTTGGACAAATACTTCATAAGGACCTATGTCGGTCTCCGAATATAGTATTTGTTTTGTTCCTTTAAGACTTTTCTGAATAATTGGAGGTTGAGATTGACATTCATGTTGGTTGATTTTATTGGAGGGTCAGGTGATGGAGGAGGATTGGGAGGAACTTCTTCCTCCATCTTATGCGGCAGATTGACGAATTTAAAATCTATACCAGGCGAGGCAAATTAGAAATTAACAGGAAAATATAGATAGTTTTGGCCCTTACCCTTTGGATGAGTTTCAAAAGTCGTCCGTTCACCTCGAACGATAGTCATAGTCACAGATTTGTCTATTTCAAGTTTTCTTTAAAAAAATCAAATGTCAAACACAACAAAAATCACAAGAGATATTCACTGCGAAAAGAAGCCGAGGCTGTTCATCCCAGCGGACCTCGACTTCTTATCAGCGATAAATAAAAAATTAACAAAAATTAACAACTCTTTTCAAATTAAATTAGGTTTGATGAGGTTTTTTTAGCAAAAAGTAAAAACTGTCAACTATTCGCTATTGGACAACCGACAATATGGTTGTTACAATAATTAAGGGGCATTAACCTCAAAATTGACAACTCAATTAGACTGAAACAAATAAACGACAAAATATGACAATGTAGTAGTTAAATATTTTTGGCCTGGCCTAAGGGAATGGGAAAACTGTTAAGAGAGTTTTGAAATTAGTTTTAAAATAAAAAATATTTTAAAAATTAAAGTAAAATTATTAACTCATTAATCATAAACTTTGTTTTTGATTTATTTATGGACAGCCTTGCTTCAAAACTGACTCATTCTATTCATTCTAACAGCTCTATTGCACCAAAAACTCGTACCCGAACAGAAGCTTCAACTAACACAGTTTAGCGCATTTGCCACAATTCTCTCAATGTATAGTCCCTATATCCAGCCGAATGATTTACGTACTGTATAATAAATAAATGCCTTCGAAATATGTTTCAAAGCACACAGAACCACCTGTCAATTCTAGAAGAGTTTCATATAAAAGACAGATTATTGAAAAAACTAAACCGAGCATACCTAAATTACTTCGTCCACACAGCCATAAGAACGAGGAATATGGAGTTATTCGTAGTGGAAGGATAGGTAGAAGCCCGAAGACCAAGAGGAACATCTTCAACATGACGGGCAGACCAAATAAATATTCTGATTGCAAAAACTTCTACATGAAGCCTTCCGTCTGGCACAGGATCACAGCCAATGGAGACAGCAAGCTAACAATATTTAGAGTGTCACCAAGCCCTGACAAGATCTCAAGGAATAATCTCAAGGGGGAGGATAATAAAGAGATCCCCCTGGATATGATATTATACAAATATTGAGAACGTCTATCAAACGTCTATCAATTATAGTCAAACGGTTATTTTATTTATTTATTTTATTTATTTATAAATAAATAAATAAAAGTCAAACGGTATTAGAATGAGACAGGGGAATTCACTAAACTCTATCTTTACTATTTAGTCTAATCACAGATGAAGTCACAGATTTAAACCGTTAATAAAGAAGAAGTACCTTGTAACAAAAAAGAACTTCTGTTGGAGTGAAAGTAACGAGGATGGTAAACTCCAACAGAAGTAAGAAAAATATATAAGTGTTGTATAGCTAAAATTGACAAAATGTGTCAAAAAGAAAGAAACTAATGTGTAACTAAATGGGAAAAAATGAAAAATAAAAAGAAAATAGCTTCTCATTAGAGAGGCTGAAGTAATAAAATACTACTTTTACAGTAGTACTAGTAGAGGGGAAAATGATAAGGTACAGAAATAGATGGACTGATAATAGAATTATGAATAGACAGAGGCAAACTGAATAAAGTTGGCTAGCAAGAGATGCAAGAGAACGACAACTTGACACTCAAGGGTGGATACGGCCTATTTGCATGCCTGTCGAAGAAGGTAGCTCAAAGTAGATAGTGATGATAACTGAGAAGGGAAATGATAAGATAAGAATAATGTTCTGAAAATGAATAAAGGAGAATAATTGCTAAAGAAGAACAAAAACTAAAAAATCATGGGCGCCAGGAAATGATCTTCGATCACTCTCCTGTCACAGGACATTACACTGCTGTCAAATATTAAATATATTAAATCAGTAAATGTGAACATAAAGGAATAATAAGGATAAATGATATACAAAATAGACAAATATTTATTAAATATAACTACTAGATGTCTGACAAACTCTGAGTTAAACCAAATTGAATAGTATGTATGTGACTCTAACATGACAAAAGTTAACGCTTTAACAGGAAATACAATATAACAACAGTCCTGTTATATATTACAAAAATATATACCTCTTACTTATACATAGGGTATAACTAGTGTGACCAACTCCAATTCAATCGAATCCGGGACAAGGCTGAAAAAAATATCTGAAATCCGGGACTTTTCAATGAAAATCGGGCCATTGTTTTTTTTTCAGGAGACCATAATTAAAATACTTCTTCTCGTTGTCCTTATGCCGAATAAGAGCGTCGGACTTTGCTATCACGTATCTATCTTTTACCATTTCTTCCACGCCTTCCGGTCTCCTGCCATTTCCTTCATCTTTTGCACTTTTTTCCCTCTCTTGGTCACGATTTCCTGGATTTGTTCCATCCACCCCTTTCTAGGTCTGCCTCTTCTTCTTCTCCCATGTCATTTAGCATCTTTCACCTTCTTTACTAGTATGTTCTTGTTCATTCTAGTTATATGTCCAAATCAATTCAGTTTTCTTTATTCAATTTTTTTTTCTAGTGGCTCCTGTCACGTTTTAGCACATTTCTGATGTGCTCGTTCCTTTCCCTGTCCAGCTATTTTTCTCAGCTGCTTAATTTCTGCTGCATTTCATGTTTTTATTTGTAACCCATCTCTCGATTGCATATAGAAGAGTTGTTACTTTGATTGTATTATATATTTTATCACATTGTATCGTATTATTAATCGAATAATATATTTTCGTAGCTTTCTTTCTCCCATTTGCAATTTCTACGTCTAGCTCTCCGTCGTTCGATAAAAATTAAAATTAAATTAAAATACAGAAACGAAAAAAAGTCCACGGTTCAATTTTTGTAGAACTATAATACCACGATATAAATTGCATGCGTTTTGGATGTGGTATTAGTATTACACTATAGAAATTGTCGACATTTTTTCGTCCCACCAATTCATTTAGATGTGAATTTTTGGAAGAATAACATATTCAAAATTTCAAAATAGGATTTTACCAAAACGATGAAAATTCGGATGGCCCGGAAGACTTGTCCAGCACACCGGGACACGACTTTGTATTTCGGGCCTTGTCCCGGATTTTTCGGACTAGTTGGTCACACTAGGTATAACTCACATGAGACTACCTCTACCAAATGGTTATAGTACGCTTGCTACGTACAACTAAATTAAATACCGACAAATATAAATGATAATATAAATAAACAGATACAAGCCTGACTAAGGAAAATATAAGAAATGAGTTAAGCAAAATTACTAAATGAAAGTTAAAGAAATGAATTTAAGATAAATACCTATACGAACGACTTGAATTGACCGAACAAATGAAGAAAAGCTAATGAGCAACAAAATATCTGGGAAAAAAATTACAAACTAAATTTACACAAATAACCGAAACCAATTAAAGCAATAATAAAGTACAAAAACCTAATTTTCTGGGTTTATTCCTTGTGCACAAGTAATTTACCGTAGATCGTAAATAAGTTTGGAAACCTAATACATTAATATACAAATATGTTATATAAAAAAACAAAGGTAAGCTAAATCTGAAAAAAAAATTAATAACATAGTACATCAACCAAAATGTCTGTGATATGACACGCCATAGTTACTCAATGTCCCAACTAACTGTTCCCAAAACGACACATTTCTTGACCTACTCCCAAAAGGTTCGCTGCTGCGTCCCAAAAAATTAAACCAGAGGGGGGTGCCTAACCATGTTTCCTTTAGGTACAGGTGTAGAAGAAATCAGGAGCCGAAAAGCTCAATAGCTTGTTCCCAAATGAGTTGACTGTGTCCGTGGCTGGAATCGGCTCCTTCCAGCTGGTTTGTAACGGTCCACCCGTGATAATATCTTTTTTAGCTCTTTAATTATTTTTATAATTATTTTCTCTTGACCTCCCAATTAATTTCTGTAACTTTCTCGTAAAGGACCACTTACGTGACATCACACGTCGGCGTCTACTAAACATACTTGTCGAATCGTTCCGTGACATTTAATTCATGTTCTGTGGTCGTTTGAGGTTCTCCTCTTTGAAGCAGAGAGGAATGACCGACACTTGGCTAGTGGCTGTGAGGTTGATAGTTGGTACCATAAAATGGCGGATGATTCACATCTAAATTATTTTATTTAACATCCAGTTTTTAAAGTAAAGTGAAAGGTTACAAAGTTACCACAAATGGTTTTCTGCAGTAGGGAGACATGTGGGTAACACAACTCCACTTGGAATCGGAATAAAAATCACCGCCATTTTGGAGAAACCACAATGTTAAGTCGTAGCCCCTTTGACCACCTAGGGAAACCATTACAGCCACAGTCAAGTCACTCTGGGAGTAATCACTTGGAGAAACAAGCTTTTTTGGGGCATTCCGGCTCCTTTTCGTCTTAGCACCTGGGCCTCCAGGAGTCATGGGGTCGCACCATCCTGGTGCTCATTTTCGAGGATGCAACCGCAACCTCTTTAGGAAATCGTTCGATGAATGGGTTTGTTTGGGAACATTTAGTGTTGTGTTTTGAATAACTATTGGTTTTACATTTCAGACATTTGGTTTAATGCACTATGTTATTAATTTTTTTCAGATTTAGTTTACCTTTTTTTATACGACGTATTTGTATATTAATATATGGTTCCCAAACTATTGTATCTATGGTAAGTTACTTGTGCGCACCAGGTAATCAGGCCTAGAAAATTAGGGTTTTATACTTTATTATTGGTTTGATATTTATTTTGTAATATTACTTGCTTGTTTCCCAAATATTTTATTGTTTATTCGCTTCATTCCATTTGTTCAGTTAATTTAGATCATCGTTTCGGTATTTATCTTAACTTCATTTCTATAACTTTTAGTCATTAATTTTGCTTAATTCATCATTGCATTTTCTCTTAGTCAGACTTATGCCTATTTATTTATATTATTTTCATCTTTGTCGGTTTCAATTTAGTGGTATGTAGCAAGCGTACTATAACCATTTGGTAGAAGTCTCATGTGAGTTGTACCCTATGTATAAGTAAGAGATATATCTTTTTGTACATACATATAACAGGACTGTTGTTATTTGATATATCATGTTTAACTATAACTTTTGTATAACTTTAGTCATTTTAGAGTCACATTATATTCAATTTGATTTAACTCAGAGATTGTCAAAAATCTAGTAGTTAATTTTTAATAAATGTTTATTTATTTTGCATATCATTTATTCTTATTTCCTTTATATTTACATTTACTTATATTTATATTTAAAATATTTAATATTTTACAGCAGTGTAAGATACCTGGGAAAGTGATCGAAGATCATTTCCTGGCGCCCATGATTTGTTAGTTTTATTTAATTGGTTCTTCTTTAGCACTTATTCATCTTTATACATTTCCAGTACATTATTCTTACTTATTTACCATTTTTAGTCATCACCATTATCCACTTTGAGCTACTGTTCTTCGACAGGCATGCAAACGAGCCGTATCCATCCTTGAGTGTCAAGTTGATCTCTTGCATCTCTTGCTAGCCAACTCTATTTAGTTTGCCTCTGTCAATTCATACTTCTACTTCTATCCTTTTTAAGGCCCCCTTTCTTCAACTACACTATCTTCTCATTATTGTTCAATTAGCTTACATCTAGGTAGTTCCTTTTTCCTTACTTCTGTTGGAGTTTATCACTCTCTTTACTTACACTCCAACAGAAGTTATTCTTATTTGTTTCACTCCAACAGAAGTTCTTCTTTTTTGTTATACTGGCGTTCCCAACGTGGCGCCAACCTTTTATGGTTCTAAGACAGTAGTTCTTTTAGTTCATTTCTTTTTCTTTTATGTGACTATTCTGTATTATTACTTTTTGAGATCTTTGTATATATGTTATTTCTGATTTATTTTTGTGTTTAATTTTTATTAATACTAAACAGGTAGACTTATACGGCTTCTTTGTTTGATTAGTTTATCTTCGATACCTCATTTTTAGTTTTAGTTGTACAGCTCACATTTTGGTTGAATTTTGTATTTTTATTGGAAACTTATTTATATATTTAGACTGAGTATACATAACTGACATTATGTTCTATTATGATAAATTTTTATTCCTTCTACCAATGGTAGTATGTTTGCACGTACAATTAATCGTGAATATATATATTTTTTTCTAGTATGGTTATATTTTATACATAACTAGAAATCATTTTCAGTATTTAGGTATTTTATTTACTTTATTGATTTAATTATTTATATATTTTGCTGGCATTTTTGATTTATTGGTGTGTCGCTAACATTTTCTCCATATATATTTGTCGTACAAACATTAGATTATATTTTATATTTGTTATTTTTGATATTTGGGTTGTTTGTTAAGACAGGCACACACCACAAAGCAATATCAGTCCAGACAATAACTTCTACACATGAAACGTTGAATTCGCATGGTTCGGATGATTACAGATGTTCATCCAAAATTTTTTTCTTCAATTGGTAGTGTTAAACATAACAATTATAATAATTGGGATAGTAAAGTAGTTCCATTATCCATCTCATCTTCTAGTTTTGTTAATGTTGATAATAATATTATATCAATGTGGGTACCATAATATAATGCTTATATAAGTCCGATACTTTTGGTTGAAATTTAAATATGAATTCTTTGTTAGCTAAGAAACATTGATAATAGTCCTTATTTTTCTATTAAGTTTTAGAACATGTAACGTTACAAACGTCACATCTTTGATATTTTATTTTTAAATAATTATTTTACCATATTTCCTTTAATATTTTATTAATAATTATCTTCTTCTAATTGGTTTACCCATTTTCCCCTTTACAAATCGGTTGGCGCTCTTTTATTATCCTCTGTTATTTCTATTTAATATATTTCTTTTCATCTAAAATCTAAATCATCATTCTGAACGCACCTCGTACATACTTACTCTGTAAGTATCTGTCTCAATTCGGAACATGCCCGCCACCTATGTCGCACTGTCATGAAAGTGTCACTTCATCCGTCATCCCTACTCCCTGACAGACTGGAAGGGAAAAATTAATTCTTAAAAAGGCATGTAATTCCAAAAATAAATCATTTTCATTTCAATAAATCTTCTTCCTCTTGGGGTGAGTTACAAACAGTTTTTTTTAATAATTTCTTACAGTCATTATATTCTATCTAACCTAACTTCCAATGTCAGACCATGTGTTCTAATATTTTAGTTTCAAATCTTTTTAATTTACATGTGTTTGGTTTCTATATTTCTTTTCATCTATTAATATGCACGTTTAGTAATCAGAATTTTAACTATTCTCATCTAAATTTCATTTGATTTATTCTTGTCATCTGCTACTCTTTCTGACGATTAGAACGGCAGATGGCACACGTTGGTTTTTCTTCTTGATGATTGATATGTGTCTCTATTTTATAGTTTTTTGGAAAGAGATCAACCTTTCCCTCTTCGGGAACCTAAGCCTCACATCACCGGTGATGCACACTTGAAGGCAAAGACAATGACATCCAGACTGCACAACCACCACCTCTAGCTGCAGGGGCCTTGCGCCGAAGATCCGCCCAGGCCTACGAGAAGTCTACAACAGCAGTACCATACGACATCAAGAAGATACCATCAGCTACCAAAAGCCATAAGTATAATCCAGAATTGTTAGTTTTTGGCAAGAATTTGAATACATTTGTTAATGCAATTTACTAAGTCATTTTATTTATTATATCTTTATGAACAATAAACATGATTAGTTAAAAACTATGTTTTGTTTGCTTCCATTCCAATTTTCATAGTTCATATCTAAGGTTAGGACAAGACGAACACACACCTGAGTGACTGAGCTAAGCTAAGGGTGTAACGATGGCTATCTTAGTTGATTGGGGTAATATTTTCGAATATTATTTCAATTAGCGGGGTAGTCCATCGCTCACTCGTTACACTCTTAGCTTAGCTCAGTCACTCAGGTGTGTGTTCGTCTTGTCCTAACCTTAGATATGAACTATGAAAATTGGAATGGAAGTAAACAAAACGGCCCCACGTTGGGCGCCAGTGTATTGAGTCAGCGGGCTTAGTTGATTGGGGTAATATTTTCGAATATTATTTCAATTAGCGGGGTAGTCCATCGCTCACTCGTTACACTGGCGCCCCACGTTGGGCGCCAATTGAAACCTCTATACTCTGGGTATAGAGATTTTTGAAGAGAAGAAGACTGACGAAATATGGGGAAAAATAGGAGCGAAGAGATTTAAGACAAAAAGAAGAGGGGCTTAGCTCAGAAGGGAAAAATCAAAAGGACAGAGAGACACTAAATCTCAAGTGAGTATTCGGGCTAGCTTCAATACACCGAATATTGGCTTTGGAGATATGAGAAAAAAAAATTGATAATGAAATGATAGTAACTAGAAAGAAAATGAGACCTGCAAACACAAAAATGGAAGAAAATAGATAAGAATGCTAGAGATAAAATAATATCGAGATACAACAAAGAAAGAAGAAGAACAAAGGGCGCCAACTCGAACGAACAACTCGGCTCTCAGAACCAAGAAGTTGGACAGGTTCGAGATTTTTGAAGTAATGAACAACAGGAACTCTATGACACTGGTTACAACCACCTGAAATACAAAATACTAAATACTAATCTTGTCCTGCTATATTATATACTGGTAATACAGACTGAAATAAAACATCAACCTTAATACATACAAATATATTAATAATAATAACTATATTATACATATATTGACAATGTAATATATAAATCAAAACACAATAACAGTGGTAGTGGGTGGTGGAATGGTCAAACAGGACCAAAAAGCCACTAACTTACAATTAACCACTACACGCTGCGCTAAGTAACTGTATTAGTAGAAAATCCAAAGCAAAAAGTCTGTGTGAATAGCACAAAGTTCTTACAACTAAAAGTTAGTAATATTTCCTAAATTGAACTCGTCTAGTGAGATACGTACACGACAAGAACGCTACGGTTACCAAAAATTAAGTATCTCATCTAGCAAAAATACTAATTATTATATAATTGTTTTATATAAATCAGCTGGTCAGACTCTTAATATACAATGTAAAAACCCACTAGACATATTCCCTATTTTAAAAGCTCGACAAAATTTTACCCCCGATTTCCTATCAAATTTTAAGCTACAATTATTTATGATTATTATTAAACAAGACTTACTTAATTAGAAAAAACTACTATTTATAATATGGAACAAAACAAAGACCTAAAAACCCTATCTGTCACGAAAATATGTACCTAGTTCCACTCGATTGTATGCATACAAACAGTTTACAGTGCAAGCAACTAGAGAGTACCCAAAATATATAAATAATAAAAGTAAACAAACTTATCTTTCACCACAGTTCCTATTTAAGAATGCAAGATGAAGTCCATAGGAGAGTCCTTTTGGCACGATAAACTGGTTGGATGCTGTGGTGGGCAAGTCCTACTGAAAAATCCTAAATGTTGTGAAGTCAGGTACTGGTTTTCTCCAACAAAACAGCGAGCTCTATGGGTAAACCATGGCAAAGTTGCTAACAGTTACTGGTACATACTTCAAATGACATAAATTATGCAAAGGAATGCAAAGTGACTAAGTTACGACGTAACTAAGTGACTAAGTGGCGGAATCTACAATAAAGTTTATTAAATTTAGTTATTATGTATTTCAATAACAGTAGCAGTACATATTGAACAGGCCCAAACAAAAACATCAAATATTAGGTAGGTTAGGTATCCATATGTCATGTCAAAATTTCTGAAGTTTACTTCAATTCAGACCATAGAGTTAAATATTAGCATAGAGAGAGTGTCATTCAGAGCGAAGTGACGACACCATCTTTTTTATTTGGATTAGTGCTGTTTCACTCTTACGCATAGTAAAGCTGCTACAGTTGTCCTCCTCTTTCGTGCCTATATTCACACTGAATGTCATTATAGATTATCGATACAATGTGTTAGAAGGAGATGCAGCAAACCAGTCCCTGAGATCTTGTCGTCAGGAAGCGCGGAAGGTAGGCTCCCTCTATGTTAATATATACCTCTATGATTCAGACATGACAGGGACGTGCGCATTAGATGGGCGTGACAGAAGGCTGTATAGATACTCGTTAAAACTTTTTATAATTCACAGATAAAAACACTTAAGTAAAAAGCGTAACGGTAAGGTATAAAAGATATTAGAATTTAGGTTTGGACACTATGAAAAACTTGACCTTCAATGTTCTTTTCAAATATTTAAAGGATAATATGAGCTACAATTTGGAATTTAAATTTAACACTAAAACCCTGTGGCCTTGATTGATTGTTCCTTTGTAAATGGAAATGAATATCATTATTATACTATGGATTATATATGAACTTAACTACAATGATGCATTACCACGAAAAATAATGAGAAATATATCAACAGTTTACTTACTTGGACAGACGAAACACGCTGGCCTTAAACTTCTTTTATGTAAAAAAACCAAAGATAAATTGAGTTTTGATATTATCGCTATTCCAAAAAAGATGGTCTTAATGTTCCTTGATTTTGGTGATATATCTGCTCCATTTTATCCAAAATCTCGTCCAAATCCGCCACTTAGAACAAAAAAACAGCGCGTTCGCTCAGACCCTGAGTTTGACCAAAACTGAAGTTCCGATTCGGATCCGGATCGACAAAATCGACCGCCTAGGTTTTCGCGCGTGAGCAGAGAGATATCGTTTTAAGTCGATCGACGGCGTCGCACACGGGATTTATTTAGGGGTATTTGATGAAATTTTATTGGGATTTATTTAGTTAATAGCGTAACTGCTACATTCTCCCTCATCTCCAGCAAAAAAAAAGGAAAACTCTACAAGTTTCCTTTTTTTTTATTTTCCAGAACTAACTGACGCTAGGCGAACCTGAGGATGGACACGGTAAAGGAGAAACGTTGTGGTATAAAACCATAATTTTGGTAGGCTCAACAGCCATACTATTTGCTGAGGAGACAGAACAAAAATCAGGACGAAGTCATACAGACAGTATAGAGGCCACGCGAGATATCTTTAATGGTACTTGCAGAAAGTATAGAACATAGAAGGGATGTGTAACTAACCGACATACGTAACTGACTGACATAAGTTATTCAACAAGATAATTTACTTTAATTTAGTAAAACCAAAGATAGAGAAAAACAAATAATTACGCGTTAATCACTAACATTCTAAATATAATTATACAACCTTATAGAGTAAGTTAACTCTTAACACTACTTACTATCTACATTCTCAAGTGTTAATAAACCATCATTAAAACTAAATTACAGGCGTTTATTAACAACCCCTAACACAATATTACCAGAACCATTCACAACAATCAAACTAAGACAAATCCTATTAACTTGGGACTACCCCGCTAATTGAAATAATATTCGAAAATATTACCCCAATCAACTAAGATAGCACTCGTTACACTGGCGCACCAACGCACTTGTCTTATCCGAAGAATCGAGCTGTGAGTGTGTGGTTTGGTAGCAGACAACAAGCATTAATAAATACTATTTTCTTATATTTCATTTTTATATTCAATTTTTGCAGTAAATCTATATATATTATCTATTTTGGTACTTTTTGACTACCTTTTTGACTAATTTTTATATATTTTCACATGTTATGGGTCAAAAAGTATTACCAGTTTCAATAATTTAATTATATATTTCAGCATAATTGATTTAAAATACATTTAAGTTGCAAATATTGGTATTTTTAACATTTTAATACTTTTTACCTACTTTTTTTGGCCAATTTTTATGTTTAGGACCTTGATAGTAATGTCCACATGGCATTTTTTCTGTTTTTTTTAATTTAACCAGTTTTTTTTGGTAGTTCTTCTTTAATTACTTTCATATTTTGCTGTAACTTTCCAAAACCCAAGAGAATTTTTCCATTTATTGTCATATTTTCTGTACTTTTTATACGTACTATTTCTTCTACGTTCTTTTTATAGGTACTTCTGTGTACTCTAAAGTGCATTTAAATCTTGTTTTATTACTTATTTTCAATTACTTTTTACTTATTCTTATATTTCCTAGTTGTTTTCATATATTTATTACCAATTTTGTACAACTACCAAAAATTTTGTTGTTTCTGTCGAACTTTCTGTTCGGATGATATATACTACTTTACTTGTATAGTAAAGACTGGGACAATTTTCAAGTTCTTTTCTTTCATTAAGTTGTTTTATTATTCTTATTCTTTTTCTTTTCTTATTCAGCAAATTAATCTAAATCATTCTTCTTCTTCTTGTCTTGAATCTCAAAAATTTTTGTTCGTAAAGCATGATATTTTACATTTTTCAATTTTTTGCACTTATATTAATTATGATAAACATTATATTTAACATCTTTTTTATTTAACAATGCCCTATTTATCTATATATTATTGTTTTATTATTTTATTTTGGGTGTTGTACTGATTTTTGATACAGATTAGCACGAAAGCCTCATCCGGCACTTATAAGTTGTGTATGGCTTATATATAGCTGCATAGACACCTAGTGTTTTTTTTTCCTAGGGTACATATAAGTTATCCATAGGGTTGGGCCAGATCTATTGAGTCTGAGTTCCGTTTTTTTGGTCTTAATGACTGTTGATATACAGTTTAATGCTGTATATTATTTTTAGGATGATGTCTTTTATAAATTTTTTCTTTTGGAGTTCAAACAATTCTATGCATATCTACTTTTAGAAATCTGGTGTAGAATTGTGGCGCTTTGAAGTATGATTGTAGTTTAGCTACTAGCATTTGTTATTTTCCATCTTTGCAAATCATATTTATGCATTTTTATACATATATTTTGTTCTCTAGTGTAGATCCCTGGTATGCATTTGATGGAAGTAACATTTGCATTATGTATCATTATCTCTCTCTATTTATTAACTTATTGGTTAAGTCTTTTATGACTGGTTTTATGCAGTTTTTTCAAACCCTTTGGTGTAGAACTCTGTCTTATTTGGCTTTCCATGTAGTTGGTACTTATTTTTTTTTAATGGTTTATCTATAGTTGCACTTGCATTTCTTTTTATTATATTATACTTATATTATCTTTATCTACTTATATGCTTTTACTTACCTTATCATATTGATTATTATATTATTACCTTACTTTAGATACTCGTTATCCGAGTACTTGTTATTTTGTTCGAGATTCAGTTGTTGTTAGTAGCTCCAATAGCTATTTATTTATTTTATATAGGATGTAATATCCATTATATAATTACTTAGATTTGGTTATACATTATATGTCTTTTATTTTATATAAATACCAGAATATTTGCAATGCAATTCATTTTTAATATGTCTACATTATTTGACTATGGTTACTTACTTACTTTTGGATTATTAGTTAAATTTGATTATTACTTACACTTTATACTACATGTCTTTATAATTTTGAATTAATTTCATACTTTTTTAAAGTACATTTATTTTTTTTATCCAGAGATAGATATTCTCTGATGTCATTTATTTATAATAAATATTTTATAGTGTGATGAATGCTACAATTCATTGGGTAATATTTTTATTTTCCCCAGAGTAACATCTGAAAATTATTTTGGTACTTTAAAATTTTTTATGATTAATAATTTAAATTAACTATATACATCGACTTAATAATTACTTTATTATGAGTATTTATTTTTGATTTGTTTTGAACGATTACTACTGCATATATTTATTTCTAGTTAGAACTATGTCTTCTTATTTTCTTTGAGAAAAATTTCTCACCTGTCTTCGAAATTTTTCTGATGAGTGGAGGGAGTGTGTAACATTCCTGTTTTCTGTGAGAAAAATTTCTCACGTGTGTTCAAAATTTTTCTGATCGGTGAGAGGAGTGTGTAACGTTACAAACGTCACATCTTTGATATTTTATTTTTAAATAATTATTTTACCATATTTCCTTTAATATTTCATTAATAATTATCTTCTTCTAATTGGTTTACCCATTTTCCCCTTTAAAAATCGGTTGGCGCTCTTTTATTATCCTCTGTTATTTCTATTTAATATATTTCTTTTCATCTAAAATCTAAATCATCATTCTGAACGCACCTCGTACATACTTACTCTGTAAGTATCTGTCTCAATTCGGAACATGCCCGCCACCTATGTCGCACTGTCATGAAAGTGTCACTTCATCCGTCATCCCTACTCCCTGACAGACTGGAAGGGAAAAATTAATCCTTAAAAAGGCATGTAATTCCAAAAATAAATCATTTTCATTTCAATAAATCTTCTTCCTCTTGGGGTGAGTTACAAACAGTTTTTTTTAATAATTTCTTACAGTCATTATATTCTATCTAACCTAACTTCCAATGTCAGACCATGTGTTCTAATATTTTAGTTTCAAATCTTTTTAATTTACATGTGTTTGGTTTCTATATTTCTTTTCATCTATTAATATGCACGTTTAGTAATCAGAATTTTAACTATTCTCATCTAAATTTCATTTGATTTATTCTTGTCATCTGCTACTCTTTCTGACGATTAGAACGGCAGATGGCACACGTTGGTTTTTCTTCTTGATGATTGATATGTGTCTCTATTTTATAGTTTTTTGGAAAGAGATCAACCTTTCCCTCTTCGGGAACCTAAGCCTCACATCACCGGTGATGCACACTTGAAGGCAAAGACAATGACATCCAGACTGCACAACCACCACCTCTAGCTGCAGGGGCCTTGCGCCGAAGATCCGCCCAGGCCTACGAGAAGTCTACAACAGCAGTACCATACGACATCAAGAAGATACCATCAGCTACCAAAAGCCATAAGTATAATCCAGAATTGTTAGTTTTTGGCAAGAATTTGAATACATTTGTTAATGCAATTTGCTAAGTCATTTTATTTATTATATCTTTATGAACAATAAACATGATTAGTTAAAAACTATGTTTTGTTTGCTTCCATTCCAATTTTCATAGTTCATATCTAAGGTTAGGACAAGACGAACACACACCTGAGTGACTGAGCTAAGCTAAGGGTGTAACGATGGCTATCTTAGTTGATTGGGGTAATATTTTCGAATATTATTTCAATTAGCGGGGTAGTCCATCGCTCACTCGTTACAAACAGTCTCCAGAAGAAGATTGATTTAACAGTGTTGTGTAAGCTAATCTCTTCTTCTGTTTGTCTATAGCTCAATTTTTATTATGGTTAGAAATTTTAGTCTAATGTTGTTTTTAATCATCAGATCATGCAGGTACCTAGATTACTTGATTTCATCTTTTGGCTTTGTTGTTAATGACTTTTAATTTATTACTTATTAATTTAATTATGAAATAGTACTTTATGTATGAGATTATTTTTTTGTTGGTATTACACATGATGCATTTTAGTTATTATTATGAGTCAATATTATTAATTGCTAATCCTGTCAGTAGGATTATCCAATTAATAACAATTTCACTTGTATTTTTGTTTAGTTTTGCACACCTAACCCCTTAAGTTAGAAGGGTTGTTGATTATTATATAGGTAGTTATATATTTGGAGAGGTAAGCTCATACAAGTACTCTTGTTTAGTATGGATATTATTATGGAACTATATGTTATGCACTACTTATCTCAGTTTATGTGTTATATTTTGGATACTTGATTACTATTTTTTATTTCACTCTTATATCTTGTTATTGAATTTACCATATTGGAAAGATGTTGTGGTTTTTAATTTGTTATTGGGTTACTCGGTTGACATTTGTCTCCAATATCTTAAATACTTTATATTTTAACCAGATCCTCATTTCCTACACCGTGGATATGATTCTGGAATTAGTTGGGAATTTTGATGTATGTATGGTTTCTTAAGTCTTTTATTGATTTCTTCTTGTGGACTAGTCTGTCGTTACTCTGTTAATGCTAGTGAGTGAGTACGTGGGTTCGAAATTCAGCAATTGGCCGTTGCTATCCGATTTCGTAATCTATGTCCTCATGGCAGAGTAGGCAGATGTCTATTCATAATCACATATCCTAACCATTCTTGTGTAATCTGTCCAATTATTCCAGTCATTTTTACAGTTTTAGGGAAATTTATTTAGTTCATATTAGGTCTTTTACTTCATAGTATGTTTGTACTTGGATTGTTGATGGATAAACATGGATAAAAATCTTGCGCACTTGTTTATAAATCAATGCTTAGACCATCCCTATACATGGTAGGTTCGTTAATTCAGTGTTTGAGGTGTTTGTACAAATGGGTTGTTCTTTTGAGTATAGTCCCACTTCTTTCCTTAGGCATTAGTTTTGTAATTCAGATTCTGGAATATTACCTGAATAATTTTATGTATGCGAGAACGAATGAATTTGCAGTTTTAATTAAAATTGGTGGCTTGTTCTCGACATTTTTTCTTCCTATCACTTATCATGGTGTCATAGAACTTATAAGTTCACCATCTATTCTTTTTCTTTCTTACTTATTATTATATAATTAGTTGGTACTTTATCTGTGTCTGGTTATTCTCATACATCTGTTGTAGGAACATGCTATAGTTCGCGAAAACCAGCATGAATTCAGTTTATGTATTTTCTAGATTACTTTAGTCAGTAGACTTTAAGTATTTATCTTACTTTTGATTTAGTTTGGTTACATCTCTGTTACTTAGTCTGTATAAGTGTGACGAACACTTCCTCACACTGTTATCAATTTTGTTTTGACTTATTTTGATTACTTAGTTTGGATAGGTTCATATTACCGGATGAGGTTGTATGTAGACCTAATTTACTTCTTTTATTCAGTATTATTTACCATTGGATCCAATAATTTAGTTTATTTAGTATTAGTAAGAATTGGTCCATAAATTTGCCTGA
The DNA here is from genome assembly GCF_917563875.1 of Diabrotica virgifera virgifera. Taxonomy (NCBI): domain Eukaryota; kingdom Metazoa; phylum Arthropoda; class Insecta; order Coleoptera; family Chrysomelidae; genus Diabrotica; species Diabrotica virgifera. The sequence continues at coordinate 114,244,058 of NC_065449.1, forward strand.
TCGTTCTTCTTTGGATATGCTCTTATATAAATCTGGTCTCCATTGAGAGTCCGATTCTGGATAAGTGTCCGATTCTTCATTTATTTGTGTATTTGGTTGGATAGGTTCGTATTACCGGATGTGGGTGTAAGTAGACCTGATTTGTTTATGTGGTTTAGTATTGGTGTGAATTGGTCCATAAATTTGCCTGGTCGTTCTTCTTTGTATATGCTTTTTATGCATCTGGTGTCCACTGATAGTCCGACTTTGGATTAAGTGTGCCATTCCACATTTATTTTGGTTATTGACTTTTGGACTCCTTTGGTATGTTTGTTATTGGTATTATTTGGCATTGGTGAGAATTGTTCCATAAATCTTCCTGATTGTTCTTCTCTGGATATACTATTATGAATCTGGTGTCCATTGTTAGTTCAATTTTGGATTAAGTGTTCAATTCTTTACTTATTTTAGTTACTGATTTTTTTTTATTCAATTTACTTGTGATTTTGTGCGAATTGGCTCACACCTTTTCCTGGTTGTTCCGTCCTTGGATATACCCTTTATAAATCTGATGTCCATGGATAGTTCAATTTTGGTTTTAGTGCCCAATTCGACACTTAGTTATTATTATGAACTTTAGTACAATATTTAGTTTGTTTGGTTTTTAAGCAATATGTTAATAATTGGTAGCAGTGATTAACATAGTAACATTTTGATATGAGTTTGAGTCATGTATTTATTTATTTTTCCTTGAACCTTAGTTTATATTTTTTTCCAAAAATTTAATATTTCTAAACTAGACATTACGCTTGCGAGGTGTGAACAGTTTCTGTTTTGCAACAGTTAAAGTTTGCCACTAGTTTAGGGTCTTAACCTAGCTAACAACCGCCGGTGTTGTTGCTTAAGTGTTTGCATATAGGTAAGTTGAGCATTTTTGCTTATATTTTTTTTTTCAAGCGGCTTTCTTTTATGCTATTTTGCTTGCTCTTTTTATTTCTTTTTGCTTTCTAGTTATTAATACTTCATTGACTGGTTTTTTCTTACAATGAGTGAGGAAAAGGGGGGCTCAGTCCCCCCTTATCCTGATACTTCTTCTCCGGCTAAAATTGCAATGACTAATAATTCCGAAAAAAATCAAAATCAGACTTCCGACAATAATTCTCAGGAAGAAAAAAAGGTTAATACATACTCCGAAAAAGATCATGGACCTTTTGTAGTATATCTTGAATCTACAAATATACCGAATATAAAAATTGGCACATTCAATACAATTAAAATAGCTCGAGATATATTCAACCTCAAACTTAATGACGTTAAAAAAATAGATAGTAAAGGGCTCAATAGAGTTTCAGTTGAATTTGCCAATTTTCACTCGGCTAACATGCTACTTAAGAACACTCAACTTCTAAATCAGGGATACAAGATATATATACCTTTTAACTTCGTAACCTGCAAAGGTATCGTCAGACAGATTGATACAGATATTGATGAAAAAGAACTTCTTCGGTGTTGCGATACAGGAAATGACATTGAAATTTTACATATAAAAAGATTAAATAGAAGAGTAATTAAAGATGGAGTAACTTCTTATGAACCCACAGGTACGACACTATTTACATTTCGAGGCGTTCTTATGCCCAAAACTGTGTTTTTTTATGGCATACCAAGACTAGTGGACACATATATTGCCCCAGTGACACAGTGCTATAACTGTCTTAGATTTGGCCACACAAAAACAAACTGTAAAGGGAAAGAAAGATGTTTTAATTGCGGGGAAAACAAACATGAAGACGTATGCATGACAAAATGTTTTTACTGCAAGGACTCTCACAAATCTATTGACAAGAGCTGCCCAGAATATACAAGACAAAAGAATATTAAAGAACTGATGGCGTATGAAAATTTGACATTTTTTGAGGCAAGTGAAGCTATTCCAAAATCATACATCTCAAATAATAAATTTATTTATAACCCGAGAGATTTTCCAAATTTTAAAAATAACAGCAGGCCATTAGAAAATACTCCAAGTACCAGTACAAATAATTCTAACACCATAGAACCATCGCAACGAAGAACAAACAATTTTAGATCATCTACAGTAAAACGTTCCTTTCAACAGGTGGTTCTGAATTCCGACAACAAACGGAGAGTCGTGCAAAAACGTCAAGATAAGCAACCAAATGAAAAGAGTATATATACACAGCAATTAAGACCAGAAAAGCCAACCTCTTCCCCCACTAGCTCATTTTCTCCTTCAGAACCTTTCAAATCAAGAACCTCAGCTAATTTATCACAAAACTCCAATCAAGCCTGGCAATCCAGTGCATCGCAAAACTTTCAAAATATTGATACCTTTTCTTCAAATGACTTTTTAAACTCATGCCTAAATTTTATTAGTAATACATCATCAGAAAACTTAAATTTACTTAAAAACCATTTATTTTCCCGATTAAACGTAGAGTCCTATATGGACCAAGAGGATAAATCTGATTCTGATTTTAATTAATTAAACATATATCAAATCACATAATCATGAATTCAAAAAAGAAATTAAAAATTATTCAGTGGAATATTAGAAGTATTAAATCAAACAGGGAAAACATAATGAACTTAATTTTCAAAGAAGACCCTGACATAATTGCTATTAATGAAACTTGGCTTAAACAAGATTTTAATTTTTCTTTGAAGTATTATAATGTTGTCAGACAGGACAGAGATGACGGATATGGTGGAGTAGCTACTTGTATCAAGAAATCTATTATTTTTTCTACAATTCAGAAATACAACTCAGACCAAATCCAATACATAACAACAAAAATTGGTAACTTATACATAATAAACATTTACTCCAATACAAATAATGCCATAACTCTTCCTTTCTTGAGCTCAACAATAGAAAACATACCTACAGAAAACTTAATTATACTAGGTGATCTAAACTCTCACCATCCCCTATGGGATAAATGTCCTACCAATAAGGGAGGAAAAAATATTTATGATTTTATTTTTGATAAAGAATTAATTATCCTAAATGATGGGTCAGCAACATTGTTTCAACCTCCTAATAATAATCGTAGCGCTGTAGATCTAGCCATAGCAAGTAATAATATGGCTCTATGTTCTACTTGGGGTGTCATACAAGATTGTGGAAATAGCAACCATTTCCCCACCTTTGTCATAATAAACAACTGTGAGTTTAACAAAAATGATAGCATCTATACACAAACATACAAAATGAGAAATATTAAAAGAGCAGACTGGTATACATTCCACACTGGGATGATAACAGGAATGCTTGATTTACCGGTAAACTCTAATTACAATGAGTTTTTGGAGGTAGTTAATCAAGTAGCAGATAACTCAATTCCCTATAAAAACTGTAGAACACAGGGTAAACCTTCAAATCCGTGGTGGGATGAAGAATGTTCACTTTGGATTAAAAGCCGCAAACAGGCAATTCAAAACTTTAAACAATCTGTTTCCTTAGAGAACTATATAAACGCTAAACGTATAATCGCCAAAACTAAACGAAACCTCAGAATTAAAAAAAGAAATAAATTCATAAACTTCTGTGAATCATTAAATAAGGAATCTAACACTACCTATGTCTGGAATAAAGTTAAAAAATTCTCAAATAACAAAAATTACGGCCAGACATTTCATAACCCAGCAGATAACATTAAAACAGAAATTCTACAGAACATGTCTGCAGTTTTTATTGATCCAAATTTTGAGCTTGACGATATAAACGAGCAAGTTTCCCCTTTTACAATCTGGGAACTTAACAATGCTGTAAATAATAAAAAAAATTCGGCACCAGGTATGGACGACATTCCTTACCTTATGATAAAACATCTACCACTACAAGCTAAACATTTTCTGTTGAATATCTACAATAATTGTCTAAATGGTGACAACCTTCCTGAAGATTGGAAAAACCATAATGTTATAAATATCTTAAAGCCACACAAAAATCCACTCTTGGCCAGTAGTTTCAGACCAATAGTTTTATCCTTTTGTGTGCTTAAAACATTAGAAATATTAATCAAGAATCGCCTAGATTGGTCCTTAGAACATAACTGTTCATTCACCAACCATCAGACAGGTTTTAGAAAAGGAAGAGGCACTGCTGACAACTTGACCCTCCTTCATTCCACAATTGTGGAAGCCTTTGAATCCTCCCAATCGGTTTTGGCCATCTTTCTTGATATCAAAGCAGCATATGATAATGTCAATATATACAAACTTTATAGTAAACTAAAACTTCGAAATATTCCATCTGCAATAAATAATATTGTGTTCAAAATTTTACAGAACAGACTTTTATATTCAAGATCTAATGATGGTGACTTTTTGGGACCTTTCATGGCAACTAAGGGGCTACCTCAAGGTTCTCCCTTAAGTACCATTTTGTTTAATATTTATATAGCAGAATTGTTTTGTATTAGCAATAATGAAGTTAAAATATGTGGATATGCAGACGACTTGGTTTTGTATATTAAGGGATATGATATCCAAAGCATGGTAAGTAAAATAAACAAAGAATTGGAAAACACATTACACTGGCTTGCAGAACATGACTTGTCCTTATCCAAAGACAAATGTGAAGCTGTATGGTTCACAAAGGGTAGGCGAAGAGATAATCTAACAGAAATCAAAATCAACAACACAGCCATTCCTCTAAAAAATGAAGTGAAATTTCTAGGCATAATTTTTCATAAGCATCTATCATGGGACTTACATGTTGACAATATTATACTCAAGGCAAAGAAAAATATTAACATCCTACGTGCAATATGTAGAGTCTGGTGGGGAGCTGACCCACGAACACTCCTAATGGTTTTTAATGCCTTGATCAGATCTCATCTCGATTATGGTTCCTTCCTATTCAACCCAATATCACAAAAATGCAACAACAAACTCAATGCAGTATTTTTTGAGGGACTTAAGATATGTTTGGGGTGCATGAAGTCTACACCAAATTTGGCAATCTTGGCAGAGTCTGCCCAAATGGACCTAGAACATAGAAGATTATTGTTAGCCTCTAAATTTTTAAGTAAAATCATCATTATTGAGAATCATCCCATAATATTACTCCTAATTGAAATACGTAAAAGACTTATAAACAAACCTAATTTTTATACAAGGCATAATGTACCATACTTGGTTTCGGCATTAGAATATTTTTTTCCATATTTTAAAAAAATATACAAAAGCCCAAATTTTCCATGCTATGAATTAGACTATGATACACTAATGAATCCACTTCCAATTCTAAATTGTAATATCAAAAAATATGACCCGATGATTAAAGAAAAATTCCTTATGACTACTGAACAATATGGAAAAGACCATACCTTTATATATACTGATGCCTCAAAAAACAAAGAAAGGGTAGGTTTTGGGATATGCATCCCGAGTATTGAATATAATTTCTCCTCAAGACTTCCTGGAGCTCTAAGCATAAGCAAAGCAGAGAGTATAGCAATACATCAAGCGGTGGAAGTCGCAACTACAAAACATCTAAAGAAAGCTATAATATTTTCTGATTCGCTCAATGCAATAACCAATATTAAAACATGTAACATATCTGCTTCAGCAGATATAAGGGCCCTAAAAACAAAGAAACTTATATCTTCAGCCAATGAGAATGGTACCAAAATTCTCCTTTCCTGGATACCTGGACACTCTAATATATTTGGTAACACCCAGGCTGATATACTGGCAAAAATAGGAAGAGACCTGAATGTACCCATGGAAGTACAACTGAATTCCCAGGATGCCCTATCAGTCATCAGAGGAAAAATTACAAAAGAGTACCAAGAAAAATGGAAATCTTTAGTCCAGAAGAAGACTTCGCAATACAAAACAATTCAAGACTTCTTTCCTACAAAACCTTGGTATTCAAATTTTCCATATAGAAATAGAAGACACACTACCACCATCATTAGAATGCGCACAGGCCATTGTTTAACAAAATAACATCTGTATAAAATGAATATAAAAGATAATCCTTTTTGTGAATGTGGTCGTCTCGAGGATCTAAACCACATCTTTTTTGAATGCCCGAATAATGTGATTCCTAATTTTGATATATACACAAAATTTATTTCCATGAACTTCAAAACACCGCTCTCTATATACAATATTCTAAGTTCCTTAACGGAAGAATCAGTCAATGTAATTATGCGTTTTCTTGCAATTAACCAAATAAGCTTATAAACTGCAATGCGTTTTCTAGCAATTAACAAAATAAGCTTACAAATTGCAAGGCTCAACTGTTTATATGTATCCGTGTTATATTATGTTGCTATTTGTCATTTAATTTATGTTTTAATTTTTAATCATACTTAACATGACCCAATTAATCTCATTTAATTATAATCATCACACCTCATCAAAAGCTTCCTTACAAGAACATAGTCAGCGATTTTGGTATGGCTTAGAACCAGACTACGTCAAGATCGCTAATAAATCGTGCTGGTAATCGCCTTGCAGCGAAACCAAAAACAAAAAAGAAGAAGAAGAACCTTAGTTTATGGTTAGTGGTAATCTTGCGAATCAACGTGGATTGTTAGACTATTGTAAATTTAGTTGTTAATATTTTGAAGTTTAGAAAAAACTTTTTGTTATAGGGTGAAGGATCTACATGGTAGGTTTTAATATTTCTCCCAAATAGCAAAAACAAAACATTCCCAGTTTTATTTCCAATTTCTAATCGAACATGTGTGAGTAAAAAAAAACAAAAGAAGAAATAATGACGAAGAGGTTTTTGAATGAACAGCAATAAAAAATATTAATTAGCACAGCTTATCAGACGTGAAAAGGTATAAGTGTATTGGAACAAAATATTATAGGATAATTATATTGCCAGTGTGATATGAGCATAACATTAGACTTTTTTATTCACAATTTATCAAATATTGGGTGTGGACAGACTTCAAACTTTATTAGCCAAGAACTAAGACTATTAGAACTTTCTCTGAACAAATATCAAATATTAAACACTGTGGAATGATTAAAGGTACTAAATTCAATAATTAAGCAATAGTTTAAATGAAAAAATAATGTGAGATCCAAGGTCATTAACATTTTTATGTGAAAAAAATATTTACCGGAATCTCCCTTATTAGTTATTCAGAGGTGTAACCAGGATGATCCTAAGGGGGGGGGTTACAACTACTTGATGGTCTCTGGGGGATATGGAATAGTAATGGCGTTAAGCGTATAGAGCTCAAAGTACATCCAAATGGGGGGGGGGGTTATAACCCCCAAAACCACCCCCAACCTCAAGAACACGCTGGATGGATTTAGCAAATCCACGGGATACCATTTCCTCTTCCAATGGAACTGTATTTCCCAATAAATGACTTTTTAAAAAATGCGTCCTTCCGCCATTATGGAACCAGAGGTCCGTCGACCTACTTCTAGCGCACTTCACAGTCAAGTAAAGTCCGATCGCTTTGTCAAATTTTCAGAACATGAACCAAACGCCAGGGACACCAATCCAACAAAACTAACAGGTAGTTTTAAGTGTGTTTAGGTATTACGTCATAAAATAAATATTTTTAAAATATAAAAGAAAATAGTAGTTATAATTGGGAATTACGAGCAAATTAGAGAAATTGAATGAAGAGATCAAAGGAGAATAATTATAAAAATAATTAAAAAGTTCAAAAATAATTTCGTAACGTGTCGAACCGTTACAACCTATATAGAATTTGGAAAAATAAAATTCAATTTCTCTGTTACGCCGACGATGCAATATTGATAGCCCAAAATGAAGGTAGCCTTCAAAGACTAGTTCACAGATTTAATACAACAGCAAAAGAATTTAACATGACGATTTTTACTCATAAAACTAGAACAATAGTAGGTAATCAGTAAAGAACCATTAACATATAAATTAGAAGTCCATAGAGTTAGCATTCAACAAGTAATGGGAACAAAGTACCTAGGGATTACACTGTTCTACTATGGAGACGTTGAAAAAGAATTAAGAGATCAAGTACAAAAGAGCAACTAGATTAGCATGATGCCTTAATGCCTATATGGCGTAACCGATACATTAACTATGAAAAGACATCAAGAATCTATAAGCCAGCATAAGAGTATAAGACCGACAATGATGTACACATAAAAATATGATCCAACAGAGCCAAAAAACAGGATCTATCAGAAACTCTCCAGTATTTTTTTCAGTTTCCTAATATTTCCGGGAGATCTATGTATTTTTTTACTTCTGCTACATTCTCCGTCCTTCGAATAACTTCATTTTTTCCTTGTTTTAAAGAATCTACTTTAGGTCTTACCTTTTGTACTTAGTTTGTATTTAATTTTTAATATACCGCGCCATAATCGGGGAAAATGTAGGAGAAAATTAATCACTTTGGTTACTACCTAATGACAGGTTAGTCCGTTTACTCACGCTTTTTGCTGTGAATTTTAAAGAACCGCTTGAATTGACATACAATTTGGCATACAGATAGCTAACATGTCAAAGAAAAAAAGTAATATTGTGCCGATGTGTGCCTTTGCACCAGGGGTAAGTTTCACCCCTTTTGAGGGGTGAAATATATTCGTCCAAAATAAGTCCGGAATTGGATAAACTGACATTCTAAGCAACTTTTGTTCTATAGAGGTTTTCCACTAAGTTAATAAGTTTTTGAGTTAATTGCGAATGCACTAAGTTCATTTTTAAACAAAAAAGAAAAAAAATTTTAGACGGCTTTTCGCAAATAATTAAAAAAATAAGTATCTATTTTATCGAAAAATATTCCTAGCAATAATATATCTTATAAAAAAGTGAAGAAAATGGTGTAAGTACCTATTATAATATGTATTTGAAGTCTGTAGACCTAGTGCAAGCAGAATTGTAGCTAACGAAAAGTAAGTTCTTATACGTCAAATTCCAAATCGAATATTTCAACTTGAAATAACCAAAAAATAAAACAATTTTTGGGAAAAATTTATCATAACTCTTTTAAAGTAGGTACTTAAAAAAGGTTTGTTTTTGGGTTTTAAAAGAGTTTTTAGCATTAAAAGTAAGCGGAATGGGACGTTTCATCGCCGCCGGTTCATCGCCGTCCGTTTCATCGCCGTCCGTTTCATCGCCAGTTAGTCAGTTGATTTTTTATTATAGGAGATGACACGACACGACATTAAATTCAGTTCAAAACTTATGACAATTAAAAAGGTAAAAAATATTATTATATTTACTGTTCTACTTCCCCTAAATTTTTGTACAGAAATTTTGGGTTCTTTTCGAATTTAAGAAACAGTTTCTCTTGGTTGGAAGTGTTGACCGTGAAATTTAAAAGATTATCATTATAATATATTTTATATTATAAAAGTTTAAAAGTTTGTTAAAAGATTAAGTATGGCAACGTGAATGGTCATATCTCGTATTTCCTAGAATTCCTAATTAATACTAAAAATAAATAATAAAAAATGTATCTGTCGAAAATTCGGAAATATATCAGATAGCGATTAACTGACTGGCGAGGAATCGGCCGGTGATGAATCTGCCGGCGATGAACTGGCGGCATCGAAACGGCGGCGATGAACTGGCGGCGATGAAACCTCCTAGACCCAAAAGTAAGGTAGTTGCGCTCAAAATACAGTTAGTCCATTTTTTTTGGTAAAAAAATCCTAAATATTCCTCCGTAATAATTAGCATCTCAAATTAAATAAATCGTTACCGCTTCATTAGTTAGGTACTTTACTTATGTATTGTTTATACGATATGTAAGTTTCATCGGTTTAAAGGGGTCATTCGTGAAAAAATTTGGTACTAAAATATATTTTTTTAATTTTGAAAAAAATGCTTCTTTTTCAAAATAACTTAAAAATTGTTAGTGATACCAAAAATATCAAAGAGTAAAAAAATGTAGGTTTTTCTTTTCTGAATATGTTGGAATTTTTTTTAGGTTAAGATATGGATGTTCAAAATTTTTATACACTCATGATTAATGACTCGATAAAGCCCTTTTAACTACAGCGTTTTCAACAATAAGCACTTTGAACTGATGAAACTTGCAGATCATATAAACAATACATATACCTATACCCAGTGCTGTTTTTGTGACGGTACTCGCCGGTACGCCATACCGGTGCCTCTTGGGACAAGAAAACAAAACAAAACAACAAAATTATAGACAATTCCTGAATTTTTTCCTTGCTCCCAAATAGCTTTAGAACGCCCTTTTTGAGGCTTTTTACGAATTTTTAAAACGAATATTTTACTGTGCAAAATATGAAGAACGAAAGTAAATTGCAAATTATATTGTTGTTTATTGGAGTAATTATTAGAGCAAAATACTTTCGTACTTCTTATGTTGCACACTAAAATATTCGTTGTCGCGATAATCCAAAACTGTCGTATATTCGTGGAATACACAATACACGAGTAAATTAACTTGTGAAGCGGTAACGATTATTTCATTTAGGATGCTAGTTGGTGATTTTCACGATTTTTTTTACAAAAAAAAAAGTTTAATTTGAGTTTAATTTAAACTTTAAAAGCTTAAAAGCTTTATTTTTAGCGTATCTTGCTTATTTTTGATGTTAGAAACTTTTTTAAAAAACAAAAATAAAGATTTTTTTAAACGATTTAAAAAAGTTGTAATGAGATTTCCGCAAAAAGTGTTTCATGTTTTGGCTATTTCACATAGAAATATTCGAAATGGAATTTGACGATTATGAACCTATTTTTCATTAACTACAACTCCGCTTCTTCTGGGTCTACTCATTACACCATATTTTCATTTTTTGGAAGCTATATTTCTGCTAAAATGCTTTTTTCGATAAAATACTAACTTTTTGAGTTATTTGCGAAAAACCGTCTAAAACGTGTTTTTTTGTTAAAAAATCTTAAAAAACGCTATAGAAACAATCTTAGAATTAGTCAGTTTACCCCTTTCTGGACTTATTTTGAATGTATATTTTTTACCATCGAGAAGGGGTGAAACTCAACCCCATGACAAGAGCACACATCGGCACAATATCACTTTTTTTCTCTGACATGTTAGCTATGTGTATGCCAAATTTAATAGCAATACAATCGGTTCTTTAAAATTTGGAGGTTTTGCAATATTTTACCCTGAGTGAATGGACTATTACTCTTGTAGTAAACTCATTTCTTCTTTAATATAAAATTTACAAACTATTTTGTCAAAAATGTATTAAAAATATATTTATGATAATTATGCCCAAGTTTTAAAAGTCTGTTTTTATATACATATTTTTCATTCTAAAACGAGGTCTACGTCTTTGGCAAAACTGTCTAAATTACTAACGACACTCCGCGATCTAATTTACTTGGCAAACTTTTATTATAATATAAAAACTTCCAACTTTTTTGATTTCAATTTTATGAAAGAGTACTCCTCTCCGCTTTGGACTATATTGATATTGTGCTTAATCATAAAGTTTAAAGAGTTTAGAGAAGGGTGTCTGGGTTTACAAAGGTTTGTTCTGTACTTTAATTATTAAGGTTGTTTTTATTATTAATATAATTAATTGACGTTGTTTAATTTTCAAATTTAAACAAAACTCTTTAAAATTCATCATAATTAAAACGGTATTTTCGATTAACACTTTTTTGAGTAAAAGGTTAAATTTTGGGAAAGAACGACATCCCAGATGGAATGAAAAGAGTATCTTGGGTAAAACCAGATATTCCAATAGGCACACAATAGGCAAATGAAGAGTATTACTGATCCTGTTACCGAATTTCTATACCTTAGAGGCAAGAAATAATAGATTACTTTCTTCTTCTTATTTCAGACGAGATATGTTAACCTCTGCTATTAATCGTAAGACTTTTGTACCATATCCTGTATTTCCATTAAACTCTAATAGCCTTGTGGCCTAAGCAGTTTCCTCGTTCGCACTTTTAGGATCGCTATTGGTTCAATCCTCAGTTGACCAATAAATTCCCGCGTCGTATCACTTTGCAGTCTCTTCTTCTATTCGAATTGTCTGCAGCATGCTTCATACAATTTTGTATAGGTGATTTCAAAAACAACAATAGCCAGTTAAAACGGCGACCCTTTTAATAATCTGTTGGCTGACGGTAAAATATTGCAAAACCTATAAATTTTAAACCCCTGTTGAGCTGCCTCCCCGCTTGCAAAATTTAAAAAAAATAGCGCTGATTTATGAGCTATTTATGAGCTTTCATATTCCGCAAATTAAAAATTTTGAGCTCGTTACACTGAGCAGGAATTTAATGTTTTATTGGGGGAAATATATATAATATTTTACTTAAAAATAGGGATATTGAATCGATATTTGCGGCAGAATTACGAGCTATTTATGAGCTCTTGAAATGCTATAGCTTCGATTGTTGAGCTCATGTCATTCACCCCCAAACAACCCTTTAATTGATTTAACTTGCGAGAGAAACATGCCGAAAAAAAATTAAAATGGATCGTATTGCGGATATAATTCCTAAAGCTTATATATTCTAAGAATAAACTATTAAATCACGAGCATTTCGATTATTGAGCTATAACCCCTTCGCAAGAAAACCACCCCATCTTCCCGGCTTACGAGAGAGTTGTACTTAAAATGAATTAAATTAATTATTTGACGACTACAGATCGTTTAATAATTTATGAGCTCCCAAAATACGCGCATTTAGATCATTAAATTGCAATTTCTTTTGCATAGTGCAGTCACTGAGAGTAAAAATCAACTATTACCTTTCGACTATATAACAAATTTTTCTTATAATTTGTCCTTCTATCGATTTGTGGAGTTATTTGTGGATATAGGTTATACGTGGTATAAGAATTTAGTCCAAGGTTATAGTCGAGGAAATGAAGCATTTTGGCTCGCAATTTTTTCGTCCAGCATGGATTTACTTGAAATTTTCACAGAAGGTAGGCAATAGTCCAAGGATTATTTTCTATATCATGCCGCTGTACGCTAAATCTTGGGGACGGGAATTTTTTATTACATTTTAATTATGTAAATCGATGTAAAAAGTGATTATAAGAAAAAAATGTTTTTAACATTTTCTTCGTAAAACTAATATTTTTCGAGTTATTCGCGCTTGAAAGTAACAGTTTTTCGATTAAAAAATCGACTTTTTTAGAGGGTTTTTTGAGAATACCTCGAAAAATATGCATTTAATAAAAAAAACTGTAGATATCAAAATTGTGTCTTTTAGTAACACAAACCAAATTATTTTTCAGTAATATCGCTAAGACCAATACAAACCGAGATACGGCATGTTAAAAGTTAGCTTTTTTCGTCAAATGCATAATTTGAAATATTCAAAGTAAAATAACGGAAAAACTTTGCATTTTCGAGGAAAGCTTAAATAATCTTTTTTAAGTATACAGTTAGGTCTTTCAAAAAAAAATAATAAAAAGTTTCTAGTCTGAAAAGTAAGCGACTTATGATTAAAAAAAAGTCGGTACCTGCTTTTCTCTATGAAAGAATCAGTGAAAACAACCCCCTAACTACCCTCCTAATTAAAAATTGGTCTTCACCTTTCTGTAATTCCTTTTATATTTGTATTATGAATACATCCAAGAAGTTTGACCTATTTAAAAGGCCTAGTTTTAGAAAAATTGGAGATTAAATAAAAATTAATTTTTTGGAATTTCCCATTTTTCACCTTTTACTTCAAAATATCTCCGAAAATACTGGAGATACGAAAAAAATGATACATTACCAAATTGTAGCTTTTTTAATAACTAAAATTCCCTTGTGCATAGATTTTGCTTACAGTGAACAGTTCGCGAGATATAGCTGTTTAAAACCTCTATTTACGAGCAAACACCCCTTTATTCGAGCCCTTTAAACCCACCCTTATTAAAAACTGAGGGATCTTACGGAATTTAGTTGACACAGTCTTATAACTCTTCAAGAATCCTACAAAGTCATTTTTGAAAAATCTTTTCACCGCCAAAAATGAAGGAGCTATGTTTATAAAACGAATTTTTTTTTTCGAAAAATTCGGATAGTCCGCTTATGGATAATTTTCAATGTATGTATAATACCACAGAACCGGTTCGTATACTGGAAGATGACTAAAAAACTATTTGTATTTGTATTTGTACATATTTGTAAATTCGTATTTTTGTGTAAATAAATGTTTTTGTAATTCTTTAATTCTACTTTTTTTTCTGTATAGACCTATTAAAATATCTACTTATAAAAACTGTAATGTTATTAAGGGTGGTTTTTAAGGGTTGAAGTATTATGATATTATATCCTAAAGTATAAAACAATCATTACTTAACCAATCAAAACCAAATTTTACCCATATGCATGTATACAATGTTTTTATATAATTTTTGACAATAAGGGGTTGTTTACACCCCTAAAAATAATCAACGCCCTTAAGCATGATATAAAATATGAAGTACAGAGTGAGATGATCCTAATCGCAAATTTTTATGTAAATCGACGCAAGCCGAAATTATTCTTTTAGGATAAGTAAATTTTTTATATATAGATTCCAACAAGGGTGGTTTTAAGAGTTGAAATATTATGATAGTATATCTTAAAGCATAAAACATTCATTATGTAACTAATAAGAACCAAATGTTGACAATATTAAAGTTTAAAATGCTATTTTATATTTTTTACAACTAGGGGTAGTTTTCACCCTTACAAAACCAAAAGCGTACAACGGCTCAATATAGAAAAGGAACTAGAGGGTGTAATGAGCCTAATCCCAAATTTTTGTACAAATCGATGCTGGACGAAAAAATTGCAAGGTTTTACCATTTTTTCAGCTTCATTTCCTCGACTATTATACCGACCCACACCCTTGTTTAAGTTTGGTATAACCTATTTTACGACTGTCAATGTCATCAGAGGCAAAAATAATATATTATCTTAAAATATAATATATAATAATATATAATAATATATAATATATAATATATAATATATAATATATAATATATAATATATAATATATAATATATAATATATAATATATAATATATAATATATAATATATAATATATAATATATAATATATAATATATAATATATAATATATAATATATAATATATAATAACCAATATTAAAACATGTAACATATCTGCTTCAGCAGATATAAGGGCCCTAAAAACAAAGAAACTTATATCTTCAGCCAATGAGAATGGCACCAAAATTCTCCTTTCCTGGATACCTGGACACTCTAATATATTTGGTAACACTCAGGCTGACATACTGGCAAAAATAGGAAGAGACCTGAATGTACCAATGGAAGTACAAATGGATTCCCAGGATGCCCTATCAGTCATCAGAGGAAAAATTACAAAAGAGTACCAAGAAAAAAGGAAATCTTTAGTCCAGAAGAAGACTTCGCAATACAAAACAATTCAAGACTTCTTTCCCACAAAACCTTGGTATTCAAATTTTCCATATAGAAATAGAAGACACACTACCACCATCATTAGAATGCGCACAGGCCATTGTTTAACAAAACAACATCTGTATAAAATGAATATAAAAGATAATCCTTTTTGTGAATGTGGTCGTCTCGAGGATCTAAACCACATCTTTTTTGAATGCCCGATTAATGTGATTCCTAATTTTGATATACAAATCTTTTCAAATCGTGGTTTTTTGACAAGTTTGTGCCATGTGTTGAGAAGGATTTGAAAAAGAAAAATCTTCCCGTTCGAGCTCTACTGCTATTGGACAATGCACCATCGCATCCCTCTGAGGAGGATTTAGTAAAAGGAGATATAAAAGCTATCTTCCTCCCACCAAATGTCACATCACTTATCCAGCCAATGGACCAGGTGTGGAGTGATAGAATGTTTTAAGAGGCGTTATCGCCGAAAATACATAAGTTCTATCTTAGAAAAATCCGAAGAAGGATATGACATTTTTCAAGCCATGAAATCCTTCAACATTAAAGATGCTATCTATACAATGGCTGAGTCATGGGCAGAACTGAATCCTGACACGCTAAGAAAATCTTGGCGTAAGCTTTGGCCAGAAGTTATGACCGAAATTGACCAGATCGAAGATGAGCAAAACGACATGCAGGAAATCGTTAAAAATCTTCAAACCCTGAATAATTCAATCCCTGCTGGTGAAGTTGAAGAGTGGATTGAACAATGCGACAAAAACTGCGAAACCAGTGAAGTGCTGAATGATGACGACATTGTTGCCGCGGTTTTGGAACATAATGGTAATAAAAACGTGAACTCAGAATCCGACAGTGATTTTGACGAGCCTCCTGTCCAGATTTCACACACCGATGCCAAGAATGCATTTGAAATCGGCCTTCAGTACATAGAGCAGAATCCAGCATCAACACCGATGGACATCTTGTGGATCAAAAATTGGAGAAACATTGCAGCTAAGTCCAGAATTTCGTCTTGTAAACAGAAATCTATCACTGACTTTTTTTCCAAGTAGACTACTAATTTTTTCAGTATATATGTACCTTTCTTTTGCAATTAATTTAATAAATACATAACAAAGAATTCTGGCATTTTAATGCAATATAATTATGTACATATGTATGGTTATTATATCACTGAAGAGAATAATACAGGCTTTTTTTCTTGTACATACGTATTTAATGACTTTTTCTGATAATCCGACCTTTTTTACGTTCCGACCATACTCCTAGTCCCGAGGGTGACGGATTAGAGGGGTTCTACTGTATACACAAAATTCATTTCCATGAACTTCAAAACACCGGCTGTCTATATACAATATTCTAAGTTTCTTAACGGAAGAATCAGTCAATGTAATTATGCGTTTTCTTGCAATTAACCAAATAAGCTTATAAACTGCAATGCGTTTTCTAGCAATTAACAAAATAAGCTTACAAATTGCAAGGCTCAACTGTTTATATGTATCCGTGTTATATTATGTTGCTATTTGTCATTTAATTTATGTTTTAATTTTCAATCATACTTAACTTGACCCAATTAATCTCATTTAATTATAATCATCACACCTCATCAAAAGCTTCCTTACAAGAACATAGTCAGCGATTTTGGTATGGCTTAGAGCCAGACTACGTCAAGATCGCTTATAAATCGTGCTGGTAATCGCCTTGCAGCGAAACCAAAAACAAAAAGAAGAAGAAGATATATTATCTTTTGATTTGTTTTGTGAGTAATTATATATAAAATTATATATAAAAAAATGTGGTTAAGGGGTGTTGCTGATGTCGAAGAAGTTGATAATTTAATTAACATAATAGAAAATACACGAATAAGGAAACTTTTCAAAGATAGAATAAATCCCTTTTCACAATACACCGATAAGGAATTCAAAATTAAATATCGGTAGAAGGTTTTTAGAAAACTTAATAGGTGATTCACTTATTTGAATTTGATATTGCATGAAAAGTTGAGTCAAACAGTCCATATAATGCACAAAAAATTTCAAGATGATTCGTCGATTAGTTTAAATTTTATTCAATTTGTTTACCCCTAGGAAGTTTTTATGCAATGTTATTGTTCAGAAAATAATAACGATACAGCAATTCTGTGGAAACCATATGAAATAAGAATACATACTGGCATTTTAAACGTATTTAATAAAAAAATCAATAAAAACTCATTTTTATCATTCCGAAAACTTTTCGATTAATATCATTTCAAGAGCTCATAAATAGCTCGTAATTCTGCCGCAAAAATCGATTCAATTTCCCTATTTTTAAGTAGTGGGGGAGGGGGCTGAATCAGCTTAACACGGGTAAATTTTAAAGAACCGCTTATATAGATTGACATGAAATTTGGCACACACATAGGTAACATGTCAAATAAGAAAAGTGATATCGTACCGATGTTTGCTTTCGCCATGGGAGTGAGTTCCACCCCTTCTCGGGGGTGAAAAAATATACGTTCAAAATAAGTCCGGAAATGGATAATGTGACTAATTCTAAGCAACTTTTGTTCTATAGCATTTTGCGCTGTTAATACTTTTCGAGTTATTTGCGAGTAAATATGTTCATTTTTCAACAAAACAAATTCGCAAATAACGCAAAAAGTAAGTATTTTATCAAAAAAAAAATAACAAAAATGTAGCCCATAAAAAGGTGACAAAAAATGGTGTACCTGTGTATGAGATCCCTAGACCTAGAAAAAAAGAGTTGTACCTGATAAAAATAGGTTCATACTCGCCAAAATCCAAATCGAATATTTCAACGTGAAATAACCAAAAAATGGAGAACTTTTTGAAGAAAACTCATTTTGACTTTTTTAAAGTATTTAGGGAAATATTTATTCTTGTTTTATTTTTAAGTTTCTAGCATTAAAATCGGGAAGGTAGGCTCAAAATAAAGTTAGTCCCTTTCTTTGTAAACAAATCGTGAAAATCACCCCCTAATTAGCATCTTAAATAAAATTAATCGTTACCGCTTCACATGCTGCTTTACTCGTGTATGTGTTTTTTTGCATACACTCATGATAAGTTACTCGATAATATAAAGTGCTTAATCATAAAGTTTAAAGAGTTTAGAGAAGGGTGTCTGGGTTTACAAAGGTTTGTTCTGTACTTTAATTATTAAGATTGTTTTTATTATTAATATAATTAATGGACGTTGTTTAATTTCCAAATTTAAACAAAACTCTTTAAAATTCATCATAATTAAAACGGTATTTTCGATTAACACTTTTTGAGTAAAAGGTCAAATTTTGGGAAAGAACGACATCCCAGATGGAATGAAAAGAGTATCTTGGGTAAAACCAGATATTCCAATAGGCGAATGAAGGGTATTACTGATCCTGTTACCGACTTTCTATACCAGGGGTGGCCAAGCTCCCTGATAGTCCGAGCCATTTTTCAAAATTTAAAATTTTTCGCGAGCCGCAATTAAGCAATTATTTTTTAAAAAGTGTAAAAAAGGTATTCAATTTTTCTCTCCCGTTTGGATTTCACAAATATTAAAGTGAAATAAAATGGTTCACATCGTTGTTTCAAATATGCAAATAATTCTATAAGCAGCCTTCACTAATTCAGGATACTTCGATTCTTCATCATCCTTCCATCTTCTTTCAGGACGGCCTACTGATCTTCTACCGTTTCTCAAAAAACACTGCCTTTAACACTCTGTCTTCCTCTGATCTTACCATATAACCTACCCATCTTATCTTAGCCTTTATATGTCTAACGATGTTTTCAGTACCATACAGTCACCAATTTAGCTTTGCGGCGTCTTATCCACTCTCCTGTCAATTCATCTCTTTGACGGCCAAATATTATTTTGAGGACTTTTATTTCATATACCAGCAGCTTATTTTATTTCCAGCTGATATAAAGTTTAACCGCCCCTAGATATTTAAACTCATTTAGGTACTACTTCGAAGTTGTGGTCATTAATAGTAATGTTCTGCCTAACTCTTGGTCTTGGATTTTTGGTTGCTAACATGCATTTCGTCTTCTCTTCAGTATTCGAAGGTCCAGACTACCTGTTTCTTTCTCGAGTTGTGAAAACATTTACTCTTTTAGAATGAGCGACTGCACCTATCATGAGCAAAGGCCAACAATAGTTTTGATCCTCTATTCGTAAATCCCCTTGACAGCTTAGATGATATTTTACTTATTACATATTCTAAGGCCAAATTGAATAGCAACAGTGATAAGGGGTATCCTTGTCTAAGGCTTGATTTTACACTTAGTTTTTTATTTGTTGTCAGTAATTTAAGATATCTTGAAATATAAAAATTAAAAGTAATTCAGGTACATTTCTTGAGAGCCACAAATAATCGTTCAAAGAGCCACATGTGGCTTGCGAGCCACAATTTGGTCACCCCTGTTCTATACCTTAGAGGCAAGAAATAATAGACTACTTTCTTTTTCTTAGTGCAGACGAGATCTGTTAACCTCTGCCATTGATCGTAATACTTTTGAACCATATCCTGTATTTCCATTAAACTCTAATAGCCTTGTGGCCTAAGCAGTTTCCTAGCTGGCAGGTTTAGGATCGCTTTTGGTTCAATCCTCAGTTGACCAATAAATTCTCGCGTCGTATCACTTAGCAGTCTCTTGTTCAATTCGAATTGTCTGCAGCATGGTTCGTTCATACAATTTTGTATAGGTGATTTCAAAAACAACAATATCCAGTTAAAACGGCGACCCTTTTGATAATCTGTTGGCTGACGGTAAAATATTGCAAAACCTATAAATTTTAAAGAACCGCTTATACTAAATTTACAATCAAGATGCAGTAGAAATAAACCGTGACCCATAAAATTGGCCCGGTCAAAACAGCCCCGTCAAAAAAGATGCGTCAAAATAGCTCGGTTACAAAATAGCCTCGACAAAATAGCCCGTAAACGAAATAGCCCCGACAAAATAGATCGCACACAAAATAGCCCCGGTCAAGTCAGCCCCTGCTAAAACAGCCCCGGCGACAACACCCCCAATAAAAAGTTTTACCTTTTAACGAAGTACCGTTTATTTTAAATCACTATTCTAATTGGGAAATAAGCCACAATTTAACTTAAAAAAAATATTCTATTAATGTTTCAACTTCCACTTCGGACGTCGTTGTCAAAATACAAAATATTAGTAAATTAAACAAAAATGTTGTTGCTTACTAAAAGAATTCTTCTAATAATTTAATATAACCCGACTCATTCATATCCGCAATTCAGAAATAGAGTGTGGTGCAAATGAAAGGAATAAATTCGTTATTTCGTAAACCCACAATGTTAAGGAAAAATCCTGAAACAGGTCGATTTTTATTTTTAAAATTACGATATTTTGGTATATATGCCATACTAGTGACGTCATCCATCTGGGCGTGGTGACGTAATCGATGATTTTTTTAAACGAGAATAGGGGTCGTGTGTTAGCTCATTTGAAAGGTTATTTAATTCTATATTCAGTAATATTTACATAATTATTTAGACAAAGTGTCCAAAAACTTTTTTTAAATTTAAATTATTTGACAAAAAAAAAAGAAGAATGTATGTAATTTATTTAATTCAAAATACATTTTACTGCTGTCATAAATCATAAAAAAATTTATTTCATAAAGAAACAATGCTTTACACTTAAATTAAATGTTCAAACTTCCAAGAGGCAGATGGCTTTCGGGATCTGGTTTGAACATTGAATTTAATCAAAAAGCAGAACACATTTAATCGAAACAGAAGACAGGGTTCAAGTTCTCTGAAAAGACCATTTTTATTTAATATGGTTAAGATAAACATCTGAATAGAGGATAATTACCATTTCCGAAAAAATTTATTTTTAAGGGATTATTTCATGATGAATTCTCAAGGGAGCTTTTTTGTCAGGACTATTTTGTCGGGGCTATTTTGTGGGTGGGCTATTATTCCGCGGCTACTTTCTCTGCAGGCTATTTTGTCGGAGCTATTTTGTGTGCGGGATATTATGTCGGGGCTATTTTGTCAGAGCTTTTCGACGGGGCTATTTTGAGGGGGTACCGAAATAAACACACATAATTTACAATGTATATACATTGTAAATCCCAAATGATGATTTCCAAAGTTTATACATTGTAAATTATGATTCGGGAGTGCTCCTAGTAGCATGTAACGTATCTTGGTTTGTTTATTTCTACTGCATCTTGATCTTGATTGTAAATTTACTATAGATTGACATGAAATTTCGCATACATAGGTAACATGTCAAAGAAGAAAAGTGATATTGTGCCGATGTGTGCTTTAGTCATGGGAGTGAGTTCCACCCCTTCTTGAGGATGAAAAAATATATGTTCAAAATAAGCCCAGAAATAGATAAACTGACTAATTCTAAGCAACTTTTGTTTCATAGCATTTTGCGCTAAGGTAATATTTTTCGAGTTCTTTGCGAGTAAATATGTTCATTTTTAACGAAAAAAATTTGAAAATAACATTTTTAACAAGAATATAGCCCATAATGTTAAAAACTATAGATTTAAGTTAGTTGTTTTATTTGTTAGACTCTGTAACTAGGCACACGCCACCCTTAGATATACTCAATTTTTTTATTTTTTCAACCTGACAGAAAACTCTTACGTCATCCACGAATAAAAACAGTCTCAAAATTTGTCATGCTGATTTTTATTTGCAAATTATATAAAAAAACAACGTTGAACTAGCAATAAAAAAGATACAGTCCACTTCAAGAACAATTTAAGCAACAATTACAAACACATAAAAAGGTTACAAAAAATGGTGTACCTATGCATGAGATCCCTAGACCCAGAAAAAAAGGAGTGGTACCCAATAAAAAATAGGTTCATACTCGTCAAAATCCAAGTCGAATATTTCAACGTGAAATAACCAAAAAATGGAGAACTTTTTGAAGAAAACTCATTTTGACTTTTTTAAAGTATTTAAAGAAATGTTTATTCTTGTTTTTTTTAAAGTTTCTAGCATTAAAAGTAAGGACAGTAGGCTCAAAATAAAGTTAGTCCCTTTTTTTTTGTAAACAAATCGTGAAAATCACCCCTTAATTAGCATCTTAAATGAAATTAATCGTTACCGCTTCACATGTTGCTTTACTCGTGTATGTGTTTCTACATAAAAAAATAATGACAGTTTCTACTATAAACGTATCTCCGCAAATGCTTCGTTTCCCAGATACGGGGGTTTGAAATTTTTATTTCGAACTGCCAAGTCTTAGAGCAATACATAGCTCTAAGACTAGTTGAACTATGAAAATGAAATTTGGTGAGTTTTAAGAGGTAGTTAGTGCGCATTTTTTGACACACAATTAAGAATTTTATATTCATCATTGGCGCACCTACGGGTAATGGTCTGATTTTTTTTAAAGAAAAAAATAAAGTACGCCACTGAGATATTTAAAATTTAAAATCTTTTTTATATTCCACGTTTAATTTTCGATAAAAATCTCTCTTCTCTTATTTTGACATGGTGCACCGTTCTTATACAAAAAAATAAAACACCTTAGCCCGTTTTTACTTTATCGTACTATATACGTAGTATAGTATATTACTTTATCGTACTATATACGTAGTATAGTATAATAGATAAAGTTATAGGATCGTGCAAAAAATTTTTTTTCAGATTTCACTTTTTTTCGACGTTTTGAGTCCCCCTGAGTCTAAAAAGCAAATAAAAAAACATGTCGGAAGTATGTACGTACCTACGTACGTACGTACGTATGTACGTACGTACGTATGTCGCCACCGCCCAGCAAAAACTACTGGACCGATTTTGATGAAATTCGGTATGAGTAAGTTTAAGAGAATTTTGTCGAGAAACTAAGCTTTTAAAAAAACCTCTCAAAGGGGGGCCGAAATAGGGGGGTTATTTTGGGCCCATTTTTGCAAATTTTGAACGAAATGAATGAAATTCAACTCAAAGTAAGCTCATCGATAGGTAAATAAAAATACGGAATTTGACATTTCCAAATTCAAAATGGCGGCCAAAATGGCCGACCGCCCACCCGACACATTTCCCTATCTATCTAAAAACTTGTTGAAGATAAGTTTAATTTGAAAAAGTCGTTATATAGTCTAAAGATGGGGCTATAAGAAGGATGCTATCGTTTTTCAGAAAAAGTTACGGGTTGCCTATATTTAAGGGGTCACATTTTGACATAAATTTGAACTAGATTTTCTCAAAAATGGCTCCAAGGAATTTTTTTATTTTTTGATATATCTTTGATATCCTATCAGTAAATTGAATGACATTAGTCATATATCTTAACTCCCCATAGGAGCGGAGTTATGAATTTTTTATAAAAAAATATTCGAGTGCCCGTAACTTCCTTCTTAATAGAAACTAAAATTTGAAATTTTGCAAACATATATGGTACTTTATTATCTATTATCACAATAAATTTTACCAAAAATATGGCTTCCGGTTGAACCGGAAATGAATAAAAAATCTTAATTTTTTTAGATACGCCCTGTATATTTTAACATATTTTGAAAGAATGCAAAATTACCTTTCCAATGGCATAAAATTCATTGCTGTAGCTCAAAAACTCGAAAAGTTACGGTAAATAGAAATTTTGCTATAATCTTATGTGTGTCCTCTCTCACGCGTTCATAGCAGAGCATTATTGTAGGGCAGTCAATGAGGGTATTTGGCTCCGAATTCCATCCTACTACATTGATGTACTTGATATTTTCACAGTAAGTAGGGAATAGCTCAAGAAACAAAATCTACCCTATATACTATGGCGCTTTTATCTTGGGGCGGTTCCCACTTCTTCAAGGGGGTGGAAAATTTGTTGGTCAAAATAAGCACGAAAGTGGCTAAAGAACCTATTTCTAAGCAAAAACTGGTCTATACTTTTTTTTTGGAACTCAATACTTTTTGAGTTATGCGTAGTTGAAAATTGGCCATTTTCATTGAAAAATGACACCTTTTCGGACGGATTTTTTCTGAATACCTTAAAAACTATGCATCTAACTAAAAACACTATATAAAACATTTTTTAGATTATAAATAATAAAGAGATTCGTTCCTTCGTAAATGTTCTA
The DNA here is from genome assembly GCF_917563875.1 of Diabrotica virgifera virgifera. NCBI lineage: Eukaryota > Metazoa > Arthropoda > Insecta > Coleoptera > Chrysomelidae > Diabrotica > Diabrotica virgifera. The sequence goes on from NC_065449.1 coordinate 114,268,453, forward strand.
TTTATAATACAAAAAGAGATATGGTAGGTGAAAATAGTTTGTTTTTTGGTGCATGCTCAGATTGGTGTATTCAACTTGAAATAACAGAGGAACGGTGGGTTTTAGGTGTATAATGCTACCAACACCTTTTGTAGTGTTTGAAAAGGCCTTTAAAACGAGCACCGTTAAATGTCGGTTACTTACAAACTAAGCGAGATATGGTGCAAAAAAATATATGACTAATGTACTTTAAGGAAAAATGAAAAGTATATACATTTAACTCCCCATCTACCATAATTTAAATGCATTGTTTTCCTTCTACAATACCTTTTAATATATATATAGTGTTATTTCTACTTTCAAAATGTTGAACGGGTTTAAAATGAATGGTTTTTGTAAAAAATGTGATCAAATTATGGAATGAATTTTTAAATTTTCTTAAAAATCTTCCTTTTTCTCCATGTAAATCGAAAATAAAAATATTTCACCCCTGAGAAGTGGTGGGAACTTCCCCCATGATAAAAGCGCCATAGTATATAGGATAGACTTTGAATTAGGAGATTGGGCTACTCCCAAAATTTCATTAAAATCCATGCAGTAGGATAGAATTTGGAGATAATATCTTGTTCTTAATCTCGCGCATTGACTGGCGTAATCGAAATAGAATGAAATGCAAATATTGTAAACTATTAATTTCTCAGAAAAATGAACTAATTTGAAATGAAAGTATGACTATAATATTCTATTGATTTATGCAATAATCTACACATCTATAGTGTGTCTACGAAATATGGCATCGAACATTTTCTCAAATGCAGGAATTAATGATGCGTAGAACTATAAAATACTTTTAAGTACAGTAGGTGTTTCTAAAATATCAAAATAACGAGTAACTTTGTTATTTTTATAGAATTCCAGTATCTAGTACCATAACGATAATAGATCGGTACGATAAAGTTCTCGGGCGGCCCTTCCGTCCAGCGTTTTTTAATTTCTTAATACATTATCAAGACCTATCCAAAATAATAATACTAAACTACACTTGAGAGCAAAATAATCGACTCACTTGCTGAATTGTACACGTTAGAAGTCTCGAATTTCCTAAACCTGTTGTCCGATTCGAGTGATTTTTTTAGTATGTTACAGCCTTATTATTTAAGAAAATCGATGTAATATTATTATTGCTAGACAGGTAGTCATTTTATACCGGGAGTAACAATCATAGGGTGTTTTTTCTTAAACGTACCTAACTTTTTTATTATTAAACATAAGCAAATGAGTCAAAGAAAATGTTAATAAAGCCTAAGCCTACAATTGAATTTTAATTTAAATATTTTTTATATGCTAGAATACTCCACAGGGTGTTCCGAATTTTAAGAAAAAACACAGTATGATTGTTACACCCGGTATAAAATATCCTTTACTTGTATAGCAACAATAATATTACATCGATTTTCTTAAATAGTAAGGCAATAACATACTAAAAAAATAACTCAAATCGGACAACAGGTTTAGGAAATTCCACGTGTACAATTATTCAGCAAGTCAGTCGATTATTTTGCTCTCAAGTGTAGAACAATAACCGCAAATATTACTAATAAGATTTTAAATAGGTGGAAAGCTACAACAAATGTTCAAAATGACCTCCTTCACTGGTGACAGAAGAATTTTATATTAATCAATTGTTCGCGTACGGGTAATGTTCTGAATTTTCTGAAGACAAAAAAATAGTACCCCACTGAGATTTTAAGAAAAAACACAGTATGATTGTTACACCCGGTATAAAATATCCTTTACTTGTATAGCAACAATAATATTACATCGATTTTCTTAAATAGTAAGGCAATAACATACTAAAAAAATCACTCAAATCGGACAACAGGTTTAGGAAATTCCACGTGTACAATTATTCAGCAAGTCAGTCGATTATTTTGCTCTCAAGTGTAGAACAATAACCGCAAATATTACTAATAAGATTTTAAATAGGTGGAAAGCTACAACAAATGTTCAAAATGACCTCCTTCACTGGTGACAGAAGAATTTTATATTAATCAATTGTTCGCGTACGGGTAATGTTCTGAATTTTCTGAAGACAAAAAAATAGTACCCCACTGAGATTTTAAGAAAAAACACAGTATGATTGTTACACCCGGTATAAAATATCCTTTACTTGTATAGCAACAATAATATTACATCGATTTTCTTAAATAGTAAGGCAATAACATACTAAAAAAATCACTCAAATCGGACAACAGGTTTAGGAAATTCCACGTGTACAATTATTCAGCAAGTCAGTCGATTATTTTGCTCTCAAGTGTAGAGCAATAACCGCAAATATTACTAATAAGATTTTAAATAGGTGGAAAGCTACAACAAATGTTCAAAATGACCTCCTTCACTGGTGGCAGAAGAATTTTATATTAATCAATTGTTCGCGTACGGGTAATGTTCTGAATTTTCTGAAGACAAAAAAATAGTACCCCACTGAGATATGTTAAATTAAAAATCATTTTTGATTTCCTCGTATAAATTGTGACAAAAATATAGCTTACTTTTTTTCATATGAAGCGCCGTTTTTATACAAAAAATTAAACATTTTAACGCTTACAAAGTATTTGAGGTAATTTCCATACGCAGAGAAAATTACTTCAAATACTTTGTAAACGTAAAAATGTTTTATTTTTGGCATAAAAACATATGGTGAGGCACAATATTTCATATTGTGCCTCATATGAAACGAAGGGAAGAAAGATTTTTTGTCTTAACTTGCACGAGGAATTCAAAAATGATTTTTAATTTGAAATATATTAGTGGGGTACTATTTTTTCTTTAAAAAAGTTCAGACCATTACCCGTACGCGCGCCAATGATGAATATAAAATTCTTCTGTCACACCTAAAGGAGGTAATTTTTAACATTTCTTGTAAATTTACACCTAGTTAAAATCTTATTAGTGATATTTTCTGTTATTGTTCTAGTTTCGTATTATATTATTGTATTGGATAATTCTTGATAATGTATTAAGAAATGACAAATACGAGCCAAGATGTTTTATTCTTTTTTGCATAAAAACGGTGCACCATATGAAAAAAAAAACAAGAAAAGTTTTTTATCATAAATTAAACGTGGAATTAAAAAATTATTTTTAATTTGATATACCTCAGTGGCGTACTATTTTTTTCTTTAAAAAAATTCAGACGATTTCCCGTATGCGCGCCAATGGTGAATACGAAATTCGTAGTTGTATGTCAAAAAATGCGCAATAACTACCTCTTAAAACCCACCAAATTTAATTTTCATAACTCAACCAGTCTTAGAGCAATAAATAAATTGGCAGTTTAAAATAAAAATTTGAACACCCCGTATCTCGGAAACTAAGCATTTGCTGATGTAAGTTTATAGAGCAGACTGTTAATTTTTTTTCATGTAGAATTACCCCTTAAAGTTTGCCATACTTATTTACTCACACCCTGTATATTTTACAAATAAAACTATTAATGTTCATAAATACAATAATTGCGTTTTTTTGTTTTTTTTTTGTTTTTTTTTACTACGATAAGATGTAAACCCGGTTCAACACCTCGAAGGTTAAAATCCTCTTGTGATTTTTTTTCTTTACATTTTTTTATTTTTTCAATATTTTTTTCTATAGTTTTTTAGATACCTATTAGATTATTTTTAGATAGTACATTTTTTTAAATTTAATAATGCTTAAAATTTTTTTTGTTTTATTTTTTTATCATTTTTTTAATTTTTTTTTAATATTATTATTTTTTTAAACATATTGTAAAAATGTAACTAATTAAAACAATATTTTACCATCTGAACAAAAAGATTCGAAAGATTCAAAAATTTTCTTTTTCCGCAAATCGCCAGGAAATTTTGACATTCCTGTCAAAATTTCTTGAAGAAAAAGTCAGGACTTCCTTACTGTAAGGAAATGTCATTTCCTTACTGTAAGGAAATGATATTTCCGTACAGTTGTTAGTGTTCTACATAAATCCATAAAACGTCTGTATGCATTTTCGTACTTTTCTCTTGATTTCTTTGGCAATAATTCTAATGAAGCAGTATTCATTGCCTCAACCAGCTCTGGAGGAGTCCCAGGAATGGAAATTTCATCATCACTTATCATTTTACTTTCGAGAACACCAGCAATTAAATTTATAAGCGTCAAGTTTGACAATTCAACCTCAATACGTTTCCATAGTAACCCAAGTAATTTTATTAGGAATTTCAAAGCACCATTTATTTGGGAATAAAATTATCGCGTTTTTTTTAAATCAATCAATATCTGTCGAATTTTATACGATTTGCGGAAAAATAGTATGTTTACCTCGTAGGAAAAGCCACATTCCTGGACTCTGTGTTGCTAAGTCTCGGCTTGCGCCTCGACTTAGCAATCTTCACAGTCGTCCAGGAATGTTAAGCTTTTCCTACCCGGTAAACAATGTACTATTTATTCGATGACAGAATAAAGAGAAAATATTATTTATAGGGAGAGGGATGTTATGGTCAATAATTATTTTAATTAGGTTGTTGGTTAGGTGTTTATGCTTCTTGCATTCAAAAAATATGTGGTTCAAGTCACTTTTAAACTCACATTCTTGACAAATCTTCGAATCTAATATATTTATTTTTTTATTTTAAATAAATGTGCTGGATAACATGCATGTCCAAATCTGATTCTACTGATAGTGGATATGTATTTGCGAGGGAGGGTGAAATTATTATACCAAGGTTTTTCCGGAATAATCGGTTATATCAAACAGTATTGTGTTGTTGATATGCTACAGTACTCTTCCCAGTGTGTTTTCTAGTTCTTCATTAGTTAAGTTCTTAAACAAGCAAATGCATGTAGAATGCAGGCTGATATTTGGTTACTGTTCCATGGATGAGGAAATTTTTAGCTAATTGGTCCATATGTTCATTATGTGTAAGTCCTGAATGTGCTTTGATTCATATCAATTATTGTATTTTTTGGGTGTGTTTATTAATGTCAAATATGTAATTTTTTTTTAAAATGTATGGATTAGAAGTACTATAGGGTAGTTGAGGTTTTTGAATAGCAGTAAGCACAGATAATGAATTAGATAAAATTATTGCAGAACTATATGATGCTAACTTAAAATAAATTAAAGCCTCATATACCGCCGCAGCCTCGGCACTAAAATAGAGAAATTTGAAGGCAGTTTATATTTTTTCTATAAATTTATCTGGAATATACAGGGTGTCCAGAAACTCTACCGACAAACGAAGACAGGAGATTTTTTAGATAATTTTAAGACAATTTAACCCAATTCACCTAGTCCGAAAATGCTTCCTAAGGGAGCTAGAGCTCATTGAAGATGGCGTTATGTAATTAGTTTTTCTTAAATAACTCCAGAACGCTTCTATTTAGAAAAACAAAAATTGGTATGCATATTTACTTTCCAGAAATGAATCCATTCCATCTATTGTGAATTTCTAGTACCGGTCATAGGCGTCCGTTTTGGGTAGGGCAACGGTTATTTTATCGCATAACTTTTTTGTCTTTAACTTTTAAGTATTTTTGATACTGGATTATTAAATTGTGAGGTATTCTAGTACTAAAAGGTACTCTTGCTTTAAGTCAGTAGGACACACCGTTTTCTAGAAAAATGGATTTGAAAGTTTTTCGTTTTGGGAATTTGAAAAAAATGGAAAAAATTTTTCAAAAAAAAAACGATGTATTTTACTAACTTAAAGCAAGAGTAACTTTTAGCACTCGAATACCTCATAATTTAATAATCTAGTGTCAAAAATGCTTAAAAATTAAGGACAAAAAAGTTACGCTATAAAATAACTGTTGACCTACCCAAAACCGACGCCTATGACCGGTACTAGAAATTCGCAATTAATGAAATCGATTTATCTCTGGAATATAAATAAATGTACCAGTTTTCGTCTTTCTAAAAAGGTTTTTTTGGAAATTTTTTTTTTGAAATTTAAAGAACGAAAAATTTTCAAATCGATTTTTCTAGAAAACGGTGTGTCCTACCGGTTTAAAACAAGAGTACCTTTTAGCACTAGAATACCTCACAATTTAATAATGCAGTGTCAAAAATGCTTAAAAATTAAAGACAAAAAAGTTATGCGATAAAATAACCGTTGCCCTGCCCAAAACGGACGCCTATGATCGGTACTAAAAATTCGCAAAGGATGGAATAGATTTATCTTTGGAAGATAAATATGCGTACCAATTTTTGTTTTTCTAAATAGAAGCGTTCTGGAGGTATTTAAGAAAAACTCATTACAAGACGCCATCTTCAAAGAGCTCTAGCTCCCTTAGGAAGCATTTTCGGATTAAGTGAATAGGGTTAAATTGTCTTAGAATTATTTAAAGAATCTTCTGTCTTCGTTTGTCGGTAGAGTTTCTGGACACCCTGTATAAGACACAACCAGTACCATTTGAACTTTTGAGATACATCTGTATAAATACAAACAGATTTTAACCAATTTGTAAGGTAGTTGCTTTAAAATAATACGGTTTACTAAATAGTGCTCATGATAACTACTTGATTTAGTAACGCAAAGAAATCTTCTAAATTTACCACCTTATTTGCAATTGTACGTTCAGTATTAATATTCGCAGTGTTTCGAAATGCTTCAAATAACGATGTCTAGTTTTTGTGAGTCCAATATTTATTTCTTAAGTCAAAATAATTTAAAGTACTAATTTCTTTATACATGGTGTTTCATTGGGAAGCGGAAATAATTTAATGGTGAATAGAGGTCACCGAGGCCATTCTAGATATACTAAATTTTTTGTCCTACCGACTTTTATATCCCAGTTACAGGGTGTTTTATCGATTTTGCTCATTTCTTTTCTAAGCCATAACTTTAGAACTACCCTGTATATATTTTTAATATTTGGTACACATATGTATCATTCAAAACCCAAACGACCGACATAATAACCATAAGAAAAATCCAGGTCCGGATTAACAAAAAATTATAAAGTAATTGTGACCTTAAAACAACACCCTGTATATTGAAATTCTGAAAATCTGTTTGCATATTGAAAAGAGCACAAAAAACTAATTCTAATGGTTCGCTTCGATTTTTCTGAAAGACAATTTTTTGACTTTAATTTTAAAATTATATTGAATTTTTTAAGAACTCAACATTAAAAAACAGGTATTATTAACTTGTAATTATAAATTATTAAAGTTATTGAATATTTATTTACTTATTTATTTTTATTTACTCATTTTAAAATGAATCAGTACTTATTTACCACATTGGAGAGACCCAATTATTAATGACAAGAAAAATCCAGGTCCGGAGTAACAAAAAAACATAAAGTAATTGTGATCTTGAAACAACACCCTGTATATTGACGTTTTTAAAATTTGTTTGCACATTTGAAAAGACCACAAAAATCCGAGTTTGTTGGTTCATTTTTATTTTTTGTGCAAAAATTTATTAACTTTAATTTTGAAATTAAATATACTCAAATTTTTAAGAACCCTGAAATTAATAAGCAGCTTTTTAAAGCACATTTAATAATAAATCATTTAAGTGAATGAATAAATACTACTTTTAAAAATAATCAGTTATTATTTACTGCGTTAGAAGGATTCAATTACTAATCACAAGAAAAATCCAGGTCCGTATTAACAACAAAATACAAAGTAATTGTGACCTTGAAAAAACACCCTGTATATTGAAATTTTTAAAATACGTTTGCACACCTGAAGAGAGCACGAAAAACTAAGTTTAATGTCCCTCTTTAATTTTTTGTGCAGACAATTTAATGGCATTACTTTTGAAATTAAATCGAAATTTTTATTACGAGTTCCCAGAGTCCTTAAAAATTTCGACATATGTAATTTCAAAATTAAATTCATTAAATTGTCTGGCGAAAAAATTGAAGCGAACGATTAAACTTAGTTTTTTGTGCTCTTTTCATACCTATGTGCAAACGGATTTTGAAAATTTCAATATAGAGGGTGTTGTTTCAAGGCTACAAGTACTTTATATTGTTTTGTTAATCCGGACCTGGATTTTTGTTGTGATTTGTAAGTCGGTCGTTCGAATGTCGTAAATAACTTTAATAATTTATTGTTAAAAGTGCTTTAAAAATCTACTTTTTAATTGCAGTGTTCTTAAAAGTATCAATATATGTAATTTCAAAATTAAAGTCATTAAATAAAAGTACTTCACAAAAAATTAAAGCCAACCGATAATCTCAGATTTTTGTGGTCTTTTCAAATGTGCAAACAAATTTAGAAAATTTCAATATACAGGGTGTTGTTTCAAGATCACAATTACTTTGTGTTTTTTTGTTATTCCGGACCTGGATTTTTCTTATGATTAATAATTGGGTCGTTCCAATGTGGTAAATTGATTAATTTTAAAATGAGTATTTATTTAGTAGCTTTAATAATTTATAATTAAAAGTTAATAATACCTGCTTTTTAATGTCGGAGTTCTTAAAAGATTCAATATACAGTCGACTCTCGTTAATTCGAAACTCGAGGGACTCTTAAAATATTACGAATTATTGAGTGTTTGAAATATCAAATGGTTCGAAATTTGTGAGAGAAAATAATAAAACTTCGAATTATTAAGTGTTGATCAATTATTCAATATAAGTGTGATACGTATTTTCGGCTGCAATGTTATTCAAATGGGGATTCATTTTTTTCGAATTCTGAGAAAACTAATAAATATTTTTGAAAAATTTTAAACGCAGAATGAAAGATTACGTTATTAGCGATGGCCGAAAGTGCCTGAGAACATCTATAATGTTTATTTTCATAAGTTACAGGGGTGAAAAACTAAGAGAAAATTTAGTGTGATTTTTAATTTCAAATATCTCATTCAAAATAAACCTTTTATTTATTCTAAGGGACTTTCGGCCCTCGGTAATAATTTAGTCTCTCATTCTGCGTTTAAATTTTTTAAAAGTATTTATTAGTTTTTTCAGGATTCGAAAAAAATGGACACCATGTCCGTGGTAATATTTTCCAAATTTATCTTTGTCTTACAACGCACTCAGTCGAATAGAATATTGTTAGCAATTGTCAGTCAGACAGTGACAATCAGTGACAATTTTAAATATTTGACATGGCATCGGAAATATTTTGAGTTGTTGATTAAATAATATTGATATATGTATAGTGTATTTGATAAACAATTAATTGATTTAAGACGTGAACGTGAAAGTTATTTATTGTGTATTATTTGTGGAAGATCCAAGCAGAGGATACATCAGGATAATATTTCTGTGATCCAAGTATTTTGTTGTTAAAGATGTTCAAAATTTTAAGCGTTCCATAGTAAAAATTTATTATTAAAAAATCACTTTAACACTTTTCCTCTTTTCTCGATTGAGTATTAGTTCTTGTTGTACATATAAATTATTACAATCACTGAATACATAGTTAGTGAAAAAATTATCACATTTATTAACTGAATTAATAATTTGCAATTATACAAATAACAGTTATCCAAGAACATTCATAAGCCATCTCTTTAAGTTAATTATGACATTTTCAAGTAGAATGACATTCTAGTAATATTTACATATCCATACCAGTGTGATTTTTACTACACGTAATTTGCCTTGTAAAAACAGAAAAAGTAGGGATAGCCGTAAAATACTTGCGAATTATGTACCGATGGCCTTAAGGCGTGGCGTTACCATTGCTTCCAAGCTAGATATGTGACGTTTGGTGCATAGACGTACATATAAATCGACTGAGCAGCATGTAGAGCAAAGTGACGACAACATCTCATTTTTCTCATGGGTTCTGCTCCACTCTTACATATAGAAACGCTGCAACAGTATCATTTAGATTATTTTTAAGTGGGGAGAGAAGTATGAAGTTGGGGAGAGGAGTATGAAGTATGAAGTGCCAATACGCTATGCGCTCGTAGGTAGAGGGGATAATTAAAAGTCGCGAGCGCTAGTAGTGACAAGTCTGTAAGCTTTACTGGAAATTTGACATAAATGTCAAAGTGATTAATTTAAAACATTGAAATTAAAAACATTAATAGGAAATAATATTAGTTGGTCAAAGCTGTGGTGTATATTTTTACCTTTTACGTTTTACGTTTTAAATACTGAATTTAAGTTTTTTAATATTTCGTAATATGTTATTATAAATTAACAGTGGCGGCTCGTGATTTTTACAATAGGGGAGGTTATACCTAACTGTAAAATATCTAGACAAATTTGCACTAGCAAAAAAATGCGCCAAAAAATGTAATTTAAGGCCCCATCGTTTGACCATTTTTATTTACATTTCATAATATCATCCTAATTCATAATTTCATGATATCATCATTTTAAAAATACTTAGTCTAATAGTAAAAGTTTAATACCAAAGTTTGTGTTGTTTATTTGTTAACAATTCCATCTATTTGTAAATAGATACCTATGCATATCAAAATAAATACAGATTTGAAGTTTTACAGTCCATACATAAATGAAGCTTCAAATTTTTTAAGATACTCAACTGAATTTTTTTAATTCTAAACGCGGCCTACTGCGAATTCAAAAACACGTTAAATTACCGATATTTTGCTTTGAGTTAGAGATATCGGAAAAAGTTATTTGAGCAAGTTGTTCCAAATATTATTATAACCCCACATACCAAATTTCATAACAAAATTCGCACTTTTAGATTTTTCATTATATATTTTTAGTCAGGACCCTAAAATTCGTTGTCCCGAGACGCACCCAACCACCCAACGGAGCTGAGAAGCTACACTGCCTCCCTTGGTATATCTCCGGGCAGCGTGTGATGGCGCCGTAGATGCCACTGTTAGGAGACCGGCTCTCCTTAAACGCCTGCTGCGCTGCACGGAGCATTAGCAACTGAGAAAGCTGGGCTTCTCGGCTCCGTTCGTGCATCTCGGGATAACCCAGGGTCCTGCCTACAATAATATGTAATAAAACTGAGACGCGATCATGCGTTCTAATGCTAATGCTCCGTACGTATAGATAATTAGTGATAATATGGAATTTACACGTTGTATAATAGTGAGAGTAATTGTTGTTTTCGCGATTCGTGATAAACAAAACAGTATAGAGTGTGTAAAAAATGTATGGGGAGGCTGAGCCTCCCTTGCCTCCTTTGACGAGCCGCCACTGTAAATTAATCTAAGCGCCATCTACACGATAATTGTGAAAGTATCCGAAGTAAGAAATTAATATTTCATTAATAGAACGTTAAAATGATTAGCAAAATCTTTTAAAAATCGACTACAATTTAATTACTTTTTGCGTTGTAAATATTAAGCGATAAAAATTAAACAATAAATTTAAAAATTACCGGTGAAAGTTGCATTAGCAATCCGCTAGAAGCGACACCAGCTAAGCTCAGAACGTATATCCCCACTTAGTTTCTTGATACAATGTGCTAGAAAGAGATAGTACCAATAAATCCAAGAGATCTTCTCATCACGAAGCGCGGCCGCGTACGGTTAGTCTACATGTATGTATATGTATATTTATGTCTATGGTTTGGTAACGCGCTGACACCTCTGGGCCCTGAGCACGCCATATAGAGCACGTTGCTTAGCAACCGTCGATTCTCCCATTGTGAAATTCGATTTTGTGACGTCAGCAAAATAGAATTCTATTTGGCGTGCTCTCACCCCAGGCCTAATTCGCTTCACGTGTTTGTTCTTGCTTTTGGCATTGTTCGCCCTATATAGGATAGCCGCTATACATTACACTTCTTTAGATTATTTTAGATTTTAGGTAAGTAGAAATTATAATAAGATACCCTAAGAAGGCATAGGCAAACATAGCGCCCTGCGAAATTTTAGTGGTCAAGTATCACTTAACTCGCGTCAGGGGACCAGCCGCGACTGCTAGGGATAGTGATATAACTGCTGCATGTAAGCACAGTTTTATAAAAAATCGAGCTATTGTATAGTATGCTTTACATGGATGCAACAATCCTTACCCACATTTAATTTTGGCTTACCTTTGTAAGATTCATGATATCAATCCGTGGATTTTTAACTGCACACATAATGATGGCATAATTGTATTTCATGCAAACTCTGCCGAAATAACAAGAAGTACAAAAACATTTGAGAATTTGTAGGAAGATCTAAGCAGAAATGAATATGAAATATCTGATTTAGAATAATTTTTTTAAATATATTTCCCCTTATGAGTTGCATATTCTGTTTTAACTGCATCTTAGTGTGAAAAGTATTCCTGTCTAAATCCTTGTCTGTTATGGCACTGTAGGAAGAGTATGCCGAATAATTTAGAAGAAGAGTACCCTATATAAATGATTGCTTTATTATGGATAAAGCCATACAAAGCTAAAAGATTCACAGGTTTTTATTTTTGCAAAATACAAGCACTAACTGGACAACCTCTGCTAACGAGTGTTGTAGGATTCCGTAGATAAGCCTGGATAGGTTATATAGTAAGAAGTAATGAGGCCAAGGATACGAAAAGCTCAGCAAAAGCAGATTTTTATGGCAAAACCTATACGAATACGCCCCCAGGAACAGCAACTCATACTCAGGACAGAAACAAATGACGAGGTTTTGTGAAGGAGATCAAAATCCTCCAATGGCTTCTCGTCTATCGAAAGTAAGTATATATTTTCATTATCTTGTTCAATCACAAATTAATCCCTTAATTTGTAATCTTATATTAATCTTATCTTCCTAAATTCTTATGATTTCACTGTTAGGTTTGGATCCCGCGTATAAAAAAAAGTTGAATAACAGCAAGCTGAAAATTTGTTAATAGCATAAGGGTGTCTAGTCGAACAAACTTTGATATACGGGAACACTGGAACAGGGGAAGTTTTAATTGTGGAACAGCTTAAAAATTTGGAACGGTCAGACCACGAAAACGTCACATGTATTTTTTCCGACAAAACTTCCATTAAACTCTCATGCAAAAATCAGACTGCTATTTATCACCGGTCATAATTCCTGTCATTTGACATATTCTACATATACATTTTTTTATACGATGTACTTATATTTGACTGTTGAACTAGATATATTAGGTCTGGATCCCGCGTATGAAAAAAAAGTTGATTAATAACAAGCTGAAAATTTGTTAAAAGCTGAACGTGTCTAGTCGGACAAACTTTGATATATGGGAACACTGGAACAGGGAAGTTTTAATTGTGGAACAGGTTAAAAATTTGGAACGGTCGAACCACGAAAACGTCACATGTATTTTGTCCGACAGAACTTCCAATTGATTTGTTACCATTTCATTAAACTCTCATGCAAAAATCAGACTGCTATTTATCACCTGTCATAATTCCTGTAATTTGACATATTCTACGTGTTTCACTCATTATAATTCCCATTTGGTGATAAATAGCAGCCTGACTTTTGCATGAGAGTTTAATGAATGGGTAACAAATCAATTGGAAGTTCTGTCGGACAAAATACACGTGACGTCTTCGTGGTCTGACCGTTCCAAATTTTTAACCTGTTCCACAATTAAAACTTCTCCTGTTCCAGTGTTCCTATATATCAAAGTTTGTCCGACTAGACACCCTTAAGCTACTAACAAATTTTCAGCTTGCTAATAATCAACTTTTTTCATACGCGGGATCCAGACCTATGTGTATAATATATCCATACTATAGTTTAATCACGAGTTTATTCAACTTGCTGTAGAAGTAAATCAGTTGCTTAATTGTGTTGCAATAACTTCCTAGTTCAAATTAAATTTGAAGCATCAAAGAACAAAGGTTGAGTTACTATGAAAGAAACAAAAACCTTTTTAATGAATTGTGGTTTATTGGGAGCATTATAAATTAGAGGTCGGACCATATCTATCTCACCAACTAAGTAGTACGTAAGTTAGTGTTTGAAGAACGTATTTTACGTCGAGTGTACGTATTTTATTAGCTGTTAATAAATCATTTTTTCCTCCACGAATTAGTAAGAATTATTAAGAATTACTAAGAACTATTCCACATCATCGACCGAGGAGTTCGGATATAGGGCATTCGAATCATATTCGAAATTATATTATATTCGAATTGTACAAAGTGTTATACAAGTGTATTGTATTTTATCATATGTAAATATTATCTTTTAACCGACCATTGGTCCTGGCTTTCATAGACTTTCGCAAACCATTTGATACGATAGAAATTAACAGCATAATGAGAGCGTTGGAGAAAAGTAGTATAGATTATCGGTACTCCAACCATGACCGTCCGACTACACAAAAATACCAAATCTATAAAAATCAAAAGGGGAATTAGACAGGGAGACACGTTATCTCCCAAACTCTTTACGGCAGTACTGGAACATGCTTTCAAACAATTGGAGTGGGACGCCAAAGGAATAAATGTCGATGGCGAAAGGCTCTCTCACCTATGATTCGCAGACGACATAGTTCTTATAACAGACAACTAAAAAGCGATTATAACTATGCTTACTGAGTTAGATGTCGCCTGTAGGAAAGTTGCCTTAAACATAAATTTTGAAAAGACACAATACATGACAAACCTGGTACTAAGCGAAAATCCAAAAGTCGACTTCCACGAAATAGCATTGGTCCATAAATATAAATACTTAGGGCATGAATTCCAAATTGACAGGGACAATCAAACTATGTATACACCGGTATTTTAGGCGTCAACGCCCTTCCGGTAGGGATCTATGGGAGAGTATCACCGAGCCGCAAGCCCTTATCCCTTGCCGTACTGCTCCCTCATAGGCCGATCAGATGCCCACATATTCCAGTCTAAGCGCCAGATTCATATTAAGAATTTTATATTGACGCGTTAGCCTTTTTGTTTTTCCGATGGCCTGGCTTGGGCTTGAACTCACATACCTCACGGCGAAGTGAAGTGCGATTCAGCCGCTAGTCGCACTGAGCTATCCCATCGACAATCAAACTGCCGAACTAAAAAGAGGAATCACCTTAGCATGGGTCGCACCTGGAGCTCTATCAGACATCTTCAAATTATCTGAAAAAGAAGACGTTCGACCAATGTGTGCTAGTCATCACTCATGGCGCCGAAACATCATCGTTATCCTAGGCGACAGCAACTAAAATTAGAGTGGCCCAAAGAAAAATGGAACGGTCACTGCTTGGACTGACTCTCAGAGACAGGGTTAGAAAGGAGGAAATCAGAAGAAGGACAGGCGTCACAGATGTCATAGAGCGAGTAGCATGTCTGAAGTGGAATTGGGCTGGCCATGTAGCCAGAATAAAGGACAGGAGGTAAACCCAAAAAATTGCAGTATGGAGACCACGAGCAGACAGAAGCAGTAGGGATAGACCACCTACACGATGGACAGATGACGTCAAAAGGGTTACTGGGAATTGGTTGCAGGAGGCCCAAGACCGACCGAACTGGAAGAAATTAGGGAAGGCCTATGTTCAACTTTGGATGCAGAAGGCTGGATGATAATGATGATCATATTATTATATACAGAGAGAGTCTGTAATTTGGAATAAATTCAATATCTCAAATACTGATCGTTTTTTTGAAAAATGCTCATACCCGTCGATTAGTATTTCAAATTCTCCTATTTGACATACAATAATAATGTATACAGGGTGTCCCAATTTAGAGATATGACGTCATCGTTGATTTTCTTAAATGGCAACACTGTCATTTTGATAGCTATTTTGATAGGGTGTGTAAAGTTATGCATAACTGCAAAATATCAAATTTTTATTCTCTACCATTTACAAGATAATAAAAAATAACAAAGTTATGTCTGTAATTTGGAATAAATTTAATAATTCAAATACTAATTGTTTTTTTGAAAAATGCTCAGACCCGTCGTTAGTATTTCAAATTTTCATTTTTGACATACAATAATAATGTATACAGGTTGTTCCAATTTAGAGATATGACGTCGTCGTTGATTTTCTTAAATGACAACACTATCATTTTAATAGCTTTTTCGATAGGGTATGTAAAGTTATACATAACTGCAAAATTTAAAATTTTTATTCCCTACCATTTACAAGATAAAAAAAATCAATCAATAAAAGTAATCAAATAATAATTGAATTTAATTATTTCAATTAAGCAAATGCTCATAATGTTGCCCTTAATTATTGTCAATAATATTATCAATAAATGGGCAACATTATGAGCATTTGCTTAATTGAAATAATTAAATTCAATTATTATTTGATTACTTGTTTTTCATGACTTTGTTATTTTTATTATCTTGTAAATGGTAGGGAATAAAAACTTAAAATTTTTGCAGCTATGTATAACTTTACAAACCCTATCAAAATAGCTATCAAAATGACAGTGTTGCCATCTAAGAAAATCAACCATGACGTCATATCTCTAAATTGAGACACCCTGTATACATTATTATTGTATGTCAAAAATGACAATTTAAAATACTATTCGACGGGTCTGAGCATTTTTCAAAAAAACAACTAGTATTTGAATTATTGAATTTATTACAAATTATAGACATAACTTGGTTATTTTTTATTATCTTGTAAATGGTAGAGAATCAAAATTTGATATTTCGCAGTTATGTATAACTTTACACACCCTATCAAAATAGCTATCAAAATGACAGTGTTGCCATTAAGGAAAATCAACGATGACGTCACATCTCTAAATTGGGACACCCTGTACACATTATTATTGTATGTTAAAAAGGACAATTTGATATACTAATCGACGGGTCTGAGCAATTTTCAAAAAAACAATTAGTATTTGAGATATTGAATTTATTCCAAATTACAGACTCTGTATAATCACATGTAACTTAATCATATTTATTGACTTTTTGATTAGAAAAAATTTAGCTAACTAAAACAGGAATTTTCAAAAATAGTTATATTAATTTCAGGAAATACATATCGACATGCATGTGATAAGTTAAATGTTAAATTCTGGCGGTCACACATTTTTATTTGCATTTTCATGTCTATCAATAAGTCCTATTGTGTTTTTGTTTAACTTTTTGTTTAATACAAATAGCCCAATAAATGACCGTTTTGGAGTGTAATTTCCAGGGGCAACTCCGAATTGCATGAAAATTTGGATTTAGGTTCTACTTACCCTCCACTTCAAAGTTGAATTTGTGCCGTTGGTTGCTTTTACTTGGGGGGGGTGACATTTACATCTTCTCGGGGGTGAAAAACGCGTGTTTAAAATAAGGCTGGAAATGGATAAATTGACTTATTTTAAGCACCTTTTGTTCTATAAAGTTTTTTACGTAAGTCAATACTTTTCGAGTTATTCGCGATTTAAAATGTTGATTTTTCAACAAAAAAACTACGATTTCAGACCGTTTTTCCCAAATAACTCAAAAAGTAGATATTTTATCGAAAGAAATATTTTCAGCAAAAGTGTAGCCTATAAAAAAACGAAAAAAAGGGTGTACCAGTAAAGTCTACAAATTGAACAGAAGCAAAGTTGTAGCTCATGAAAAATATGTTCTTATTCGTCTAATTCCAAATCGAATAATTCAACGCGAAATCACCAAAGAAAGAAGCGTTTTTCGGGAAAACCTTATTAACATTTTTAAAGTATCGAAAAAGCTTATTATTTGTTTTTTTTTTTACAAAAGTTTACAGCGTCAAAAATAAGCGAGTTGCACTGAAAAAAATGTTAACCCCTTTTTTTTGGTGAAAAAAATCGTGAAAAACTCCCTCTATTTAGCACCCTAAATGAAATTAAACGTTTGGCTTTACCATCTATTTTAACTGTATGTGTATTGTTTATATGATCTGTAAGTTTGATTGGTTTGAAGTGCTTATTTTTGAAAACATTTGTTTCTATATTAAAAAAAATTTTCTAAAATTTTTTGAAAAATTTCATTTTTTCAAAATAACTTAAAAAGTATTAGTGATAAGAAAAATCTTAAAGAGTAAAAAAATGTAGGTTTTGCTATTATAAATATGCTAGTTTCATTTTGTTTCTCTGTAAGACAAAAATTGGTTAAGATATGGCTGTTCAAAATTTGCATACACTCGTGATTAGTGACCCATTCCAGCTTTCTCAATTATAACCCTTTCAAAAATAAACACTTTAAACCGGTGAGACTAACAGATCATATAAAAATAGATAGGTAAGTAAATTGTTTGTAAAGCGCTAGCGATTAATTTCATTTGGGGGGCTAAACACGGCGAGATTTTCATGATTTTTTACAAAAAAAAAGAGGGCCAACTTTATTTTGAGCGTAACTCGCTTATTTTTAATGCTAAAACGTTTGTTAACAATTAAAACAAAGCTTTTTTATAAACACTTTAAAAAAGTTTAAATGGGTTTTTCCCGAAAAGTGCTTAATTTTTCGGTGATTTCACCTTGAAATATTCGATTTGGAATTAGATGAATAAGAACGTATTTTTCATGAGCTACAACTTTGTTTTTATTTGATTGATAGACTTTACTGATAAACCATTTTTTTGGGTTTTTTATAAGCTACACTTTTGCTAAGGATATTTTTTTCGATAAAATATTTACTTTTTGAGTTATTTGCGAAAAACCGTCTGAAAACCTAGTTTTTTTTGTCGAAAAATCAACATTTTCAATGGCAAATAACTCGAAAAGTATTGACTTACGTAAAAAACTCTACAGAACAAAAGGTGCTTAAAATCAGTCAATTTACCCATTTACGGTCTTATCTTGAACGTATGTTTTTCACCCCCGAGAAGGGGTGACTGTCACCCCCCAATTAAAAGCAACCAACGGCACAATTTCAACTTTGAAGTGGAGGGTAAGTAGAAACTAAATCCAAATTTTCATGCAATTCGGAGTTGCCCCTGAAAATTACACGGTATCGCCGGATTTCCCGTTCATTTACTGGACAGCTAAAAGCTGAAGTGATATTCTTGAATATTAATGTGCATATTATTGCCTTTTTACGTGTTTAAGTATATTGAACCCTCTTTTAATATTCATGTGTTATAAATTATTAACAAATAAAAATATTTTTAAACGTAGTTATCTATAGTGAGCATTTAGATAGACATTTTTTTATACGATGTACTTATATTTGACTGTTGAACTAGATCTATTAGGTCTGGATCCCGCGTATGAAAAAAAAGTTGATTAATAACAAGCTGAACATTTGTTAATAGCTGAAGGGTGTCTAGTCGGACAAACTTTAATATATGGGAACACTGGAACACGGAAGTTTTAATTGTGGAACAGGTTAAAAATTTGGAACGGTCAAACCACGAAAACGTCACATGTATTTTGTCCGACAGAACTTCCAATTGATTTGTTACGCTTTCATTAAACTCTCATGCAAAAATCAGATTGCTATTTATCACCTGTCATAATTCCTGTATTTTGAGATATTCTACGTGTTCCACTCATTATAATTCCCATTTGGTGACAAATAGCAGCCTAATTTTTGCATGAGAGTTTAATGAAAGGGTAACAAATCAATTGGAAGTTCTGTCGGACAAAATACATGTGACGTTTTCGTGGTCTGACCGTTCCAAATTTTTAACCTGTTCCACAATTAAAACTTCCCCTGTTCCAGTGTTTCTATATATCAAAGTTTGTCCGACTAGACACCCTTAAGCTATTAACAAATTTTCAGCTTGCTATTAATCAACTTTTTTTTTTCATACGCGGGATTCAGACCTATATTATGTATTTATTACCAAGGCGCGTCTCCGGAGTCTATAAGATAACAACTGAGACTTATAGACTAACAGATGGAAAACTCCAAAAAAACTAGGCAGATTGAAAGGAAACGAGGTCGCTTTCCGCACCATCTGATGGTTACTGTGGTGAGGAATTCGCAAGTATTCACCAATCTAAAAGATCGGACGGATCAAAATCATGAAGAAAAAGAAGTTAAGGATCGGATAGATTAAAGATAAGATCTACACATGGAACTGTAGAGAAGATATATCAAGCTGTTATATTTTATGTTAACATAATATGTAGGTTTCCGCTTTTATTTTGAGTAAGTTATTGTAAAGCGTCTGTTTTACACCATTCATTGTCTTGCTGGGGCATACCGGCATTGTAGAGGTAGTATATTTTGTTTCTTAAATGATAAATGGTCGCACCAAGAGTAATAGACTGGTGATGATTTCAAACAACTGGCCCTCAAAATTCAGTCAACTCTCATTGTGGCTCCACGTGTCACACCCTGTTAACTGCAGGTAAAACTAATTGATGGTCTCAGATCTCAGATATGGCGAAAATGTTGCCGATTGATTGCCGATATTAGCAATGTCTCCACTTACTGGCCAACAGTTCGGATGATCTAGTAAGTGCAAAGAAACTCTTTTGTCTTGAGACTGAGAAATCGGTCTGTAACGGGATGAACATATTATGAACATATAATCGTCAACAGCAAAATGATGCAAAAGGTAACGGGGATCCATTACATTAAACACTCATAGGGTATAGGACAAACGTAATTCGGTCAGAATGTGAAAATAATAATGTTTAGTCTGCTAATCACTTTACCCGAATTGGAAACATTGTGTTCTTCAGACAATGTTGCCAAACTGAATTTTGTTATTTTCAGTTTAAATTATCTAGCCGAATTCCGAGTCGACTATACCTATAGCCTAAGGAAGTAACGATTTTTCCAAGACACTTTTTGATACAGGTATCTAACAATTGATTTGACAAATTTGGTAATAATATGTAACAAACAAAATATGCAAAAGATTAAACGTCATTTTTTACAACATATAAACAATGTAAGATCGCAATTTGATTTTAAATACCAAATGCGTAGATAAGTAAATTATAGGAAATATGGAAAAGTGACACAATTTTACTGAAAAAGCATAGAAACCCTTTAATAGAAGAATTGGTAAAGTTATTTACAAATTACATTTACTTTGTAAATTCATTTTGTTAAAAATATTAATAACTTATTTATAACTTATTTTAATTATTCTAAAAATCCACAAAAAAACTTTAATCTCGCGTGAGAATGGGGACAATATCACATAATATAGTCAACTATAAAAATTTCAAGATGTTTCACTTATATTATATTAATGGTTATTGCAAAATCGAAATTGTTTATCTCAGAGAGCTTTTATCCACAACGTTATTATGCGTAAACTATTGGGTCTGCATGAATCTCTCATTTCATTAGGTACTTTATTTACGTTGGCATGAAGTGAATCTTGTGTAACAAACTCTTAGAAGAATCGTTTGGAGTAAGCAATAGGAATCAAGGAGAAGCGCTGCCACCTCTCCTTTTTAATATAAAATCCTGGAGAAAGTAGTAAGAATAGCACAAATTAGAACAGAACTGCTAAAAGTAAATGGACCAAAATTACTACTGGCATACGCGGATGACATTAAAGTTGTGGGAAACATAGTCACCAATGCGAAGGAGACTTCCAATAAATTAGAGGTGGAGGCAAAAAAACTGGTATAAGAGTCAATAAAGAGAAAACCGAATATGTATCTACATTAACAGACAAAAGAGACGAGATAGAATATACAACTCCACAACATTATTAAATCTAAAGATGCGTACAGATATGAGCGCCGCGCAATCCGCGCGGTGTGTGCGCCGCGCGTTCGTGGCGCGGTTAATGTTTGTTGAAATTTTTCATTTTGACGAACCTTCCGCGATCCAGAGGAAACTTTCGAACATTTAGTAATTGTAGATAATCATGTCTATGTCTTGTATCTCCTCTACATCTTATTTTGGTATTATTCTGAAGGTATTTTCTTGTGGCATCTTATGGAATTTACTATTTTATGTGTGAATAAGCCACACTTTGTGTGTGAGTTAATTTGACATTTCAAATAAATATAAAAATACCTTTACCACCCCCTCTGTGGCTCAGTGGTAAGAGCTCTTACCTTTGGATCGAAAGGTCCGAATGTTCGTGAGTTCGAATCTCACCAGGATCAGGGATTTTTCGTTTACTATAAATTAATAAATGAAAATAGTTTCTATCCTTGTGGGATCGGTACTTACCGGAGAGACCGCAGACGTTCGGATACAATTAGCGTCTCTTTGCAAAGACAATGACGTCGACTTTGCAAAGTAACAAGACTCTTACTCAACACACACACTACACACGACACTAGTACCTAACTGCAAAAATTCACCGCACCTACCATGTCAATGGCCATTAGTTGTCGAGGCATTAGCTAAATAAAAAAATACCTCTAAAATATTTCAAACATGCGTATGGTGTTGATTTTGAGAGTAAACTAAATAAGACCAAATGTTTACCATGTCGGGATGTTATTATAAGGTTTTTGAAGTGAATAGTTCTCATCGCTTGGTATGGAATTTTTACAGAACTATAATCGTCGTCTTCTTCTTCTTCTTCGTCTTCTTCAATCTTTATGCTACAAAATAGAACACTTAGATATTTATGCAAGGTCAAGTTTGGTACATCATGCAGGCCTCTGTTCCGGAAACATGGTATCTTGACACTTCCTTGCATATATATCGTTCAATTAAAGTGCTTAATTTTTAAAAAACATAAAGAGGATATTCGAACAGATTCCCTTTATAACACTCGTCTAACTTACGTTATTCCACTTTCAATTATCTCTTCTACATTAATTAAAAAATCATTTATTTACACTGGAAAGAAAGTGTTTAATCACTTATCACTCAATATAAGATCCTCAAGCAATATTTTTGTATTCCGAAGAGTAATCAAGAAGTTTTTATTATCTAAGTGTTACTATAGTATCGAGGAATTTTTTGAGGACAGTTGCGCTAATTGATAGCTTTTTTTATTATGGAAGTTTTATAGTTAGTATTTTAACGTATCTTTTACTGTGTTTGTACTATACCACGTTATGTTTTTTTAAATGTAAACTCATTTTTAGAAACAATAAATTTTCTCTCTCTCTCTCTTCTTTTTCTTCTTTTTGTATAGATATGACTCTGTCTGTTTTTTCAATGTGCCTCTAGTAAGTTGTCGTTCCATCGTTTTCGTGGTCTTCCCACTGATCGTCTTCCTATTGGGGAACCGTCTCTCGTTGTATTGACTACTCTATTTGTTGTCATTCGACTTATGTGGTCATCCCATTCTATTCTTCTGCTTCTTACCCAGTTATTAATGTTATCCACCTTGCATCTCCGTCGTATATCTGCACTTCTAGCTCTGTCCCATAGAGTCTTGCCATCGATTTTTCAAAGGGTTTTCATCTCAGCTGTTTCAAGCAATCTCTTTGTCCTCTCTGTGTCGGGTGTGTTTCTGCCGCATATGTCATTATGGGTCTGATGAATGTTTTGTAAATTTTGCCTTTCATTTCTTTTCCGATGTTTTTATTTCTCCATACTGTGTCATTCAGGCAACCTGCGGCTCTGTTTGCTCTATTCACTTGATCTTCCACTTCTGTTTCGAGCCTTCCGTAGCTGGATAGTGTGATGCCTAGGTATTTAAACTCCATCACTTTTGTTCTATTATCTGACCTTTCAGCTCCAGTTTACATCTTATTGGATCTGCTGTTATAACTAAAGCTCGGATTTATAGGCAACAAAAATTGAAGAAAAAGGCTCCTATATAGGCAAAAATTTTTATTAAAAAAGGCAGGAATATTAACATTTAGGCAAAATATAGGCAATAAAGGAATATAACTTATTATTTATTGTACAAAGTGAATTAACGTAATATTAACTTAAGGCAGGTATATTTACACATTAGTATAAATAAACTAGTAACTAAATAACTGTTAATTAATAATTAAACATTGTAACCACTTAAAATTTTATCAATTATAGAAACAACTAAATGTTTTTCAATATTTTCGGTCTTAAAACTATGTCTTCGATCACTTAAAATTAATTTGTACATGTACATTGAAAACGAACGTTCGACATCGACAGATGTAATTGGAGCATATTTCAGAGCGGATAATAAATCTGGCATAATTTGTAATTCCTCGGAAAATGTCCCATTCAAAACATTAGATAAAAACGAAAAACCTTCATTCTTGTCGAAAACATATTTCATTTTTTTAAAAATTAATTGACCGTTACTTCCAGGTGCCGATTTAATTTTCGTCTTTAAATTATCTATTAATTTTACTGACCCACATAAATTTATCTCTTGTTTTTCTAATAAGGTAATTGTGGTAACTATTAATTTATAATTGTCATTGATGTAAGCGAGTTCCTGTTTCAATTTGGGATTTTTTAATATTTTTTTTGCTCCTCAAATGGCTTCGGAAATATCATCATCAAATTCTGACATAACTAATTCTATTTCATTGCAGTGTTCAAAGTAAAAAAAACTGCTTCGATCCAGGTTCCCCACCTTGTAATTACTGGTTTAGGTGGCAAAGGGACACCGGGAAGTCTTTCTTTATATATTTGCACTCTCAACGGAGCCTTTACAAAAACTTTTTTCATAAAATTTATAAAATTATTTACCAACGGAAACAGATTTCTTATTTCTTCAGCAATTCTATTTACCCCGAGGGCTACACAAGTGCAATGAATTAAATTAGGATAAAAAATCTTTAAATTAACAGCAGCTTTTAACATATATGCCGCAGCATCTGAAAGCATTAAAACTATTTTATTCACTGGTATAGGGTTGGGTAAAAAGAGTTTTGTTAAACTATCTTGTATAAATCGACATATTGTTAAATTGTTTGTTTTTTCCAATTCTTTAACGGCAACTAAATAAGGTTTTCTCGCAAAGTTTTCGTTCAAAATTCCAATCATTAAATTAGCTATATACCTGCCGCATACATCTGTCGTTTCATCCACGATAATATACAAAAAATTGCCCTATAACTCCCGCTTAATTTTTGAAATACATTCCACATAACATTTTTCCACAGTATGTTTTCTCAATGTACTCTCGTCCGGTAAGGATTTATTAAGATATTTTTCGAAAAAGCATTTAAAACTAGGGTTATTAACTTTATATAGAGGAATGTTGGATGCAATCATCATCTGGCATAAATCAAATTTAAATGCGTCTTCTTCCTTTTTTTTTGAACTGCTTAAACTATCCCGCAGAGATATTTGGGCTAACTTAGAGGAATTTAATTTTTCCAAATTACGTTTATGAAGTGGGGTTCCACAATGCTGGTCAATAAAGTACTTTTTTCTAAAGACTAAGTTTTCACTCTAATGGCATACAACATATCCCACCAGAATGAAAACAATGGGAACCTTCTCTGGTTACACCTCCGAGGCTTCTACAATTTGCAAGCCATACGGATGCTGAGACTAAGGAAGATGAGGGAATTCTACAATTTACAATTCACGTCACATCTGCTCAGCGCGGTAAAGTTCCAACGAGACTGGTTCCCTTCATACTCCACACAGAGTAAATGTAAATCAAAAATGAATAACCATTTTCAATTTCGCTGCAAAACGAAAATACAGCCGAACCATATTCCAGTCCAATCAGAGAGTGCTGCAAGCACCTCTACCGGTTTCGAAACTTATTAGTCTCTCATCAGGAGGCACATATGCTGCTCTCCCTGATCCAACCAAAATAAACCCCAGCGTGCAGTCCCGAATTGCAACGAACGAAATGGCATAGATGCCCTAGCGGCAACTGCTAGCAAAAGACTAAGTTTTCACTCTAATGGCATACAACATATCCCACCAGAATGAAAACAATGGGAACCTTCTCTGGTTACACCTCCGAGGCTTCTACAATTTGCAAGCCATACGGATGCTGAGACTAAGGAAGATGAGGGAATTCTACAATTTACAATTCACGTCACATCTGCTCAGCGCGGTAAAGTTCCAACGAGACTGGTTCCCTTCATACTCCATACAGAGTAAATGTAAATCAAAAATGAATAACCATTTTCATTCTCCCAATCAGGGAGAGCAGCATATGTGCCTCCTGATGAGAGACTAATAAGTTTCGAAACCGGTAGAGGTGCTTGCAGCACTCTCTGATTGGACTGGAATATGGTTCGGCTGTATTTTCGTTTTGCAGCGAAATTGAAAATGGTTATTCATTTTTGATTTACATTTACTCTGTGTGGAGTATGAAGGGAACCAGTCTCGTTGGAACTTTACCGCGCTGAGCAGATGTGACGTGAATTGTAAATTGTAGAATTCCCTCATCTTCCTTAGTCTCAGCATCCGTATGGCTTGCAAATTGTAGAAGCCTCGGAGGTGTAACCAGAGAAGGTTCCCATTGTTTTCATTCTGGTGGGATATGTTGTATGCCATTAGAGTGAAAACTTAGTCTTTTGCTAGCAGTTGCCGCTAGGGCATCTATGCCATTTCGTTCGTTGCAATTCGGGACTGCACGCTGGGGTTTGTTTTGGTTGGATCAGGGAGAGCAGCATATGTGCCTCCTGATGAGAGACTAATAAGTTTCGAAACCGGTAGAGGTGCTTGCAGCACTCTCTGATTGGACTGGAATATGGTTCGGCTGTATTTTCGTTTTGCAGCGAAATTGAAAATGGTTATTCATTTTTGATTTACTTTTTTCTACTTGAAATCTGAGAATTTAAAAAAAATAATTTGAATTCTAAAACCGCTTTAGAATTTAGTTATGTTTTGGAACGAGAAAAAAAGAGAAAAAATAAAACTTACCGATTTGCCGCATGGTTTACAAAATGCTCCATCTCCTTCTAGAGAAAGTTCCGAATAAGGTGCGATCCATAGCCTTAATTTAGATGTCATCTTTTCACACAAATGTCTAAAACGTTTTAAAACGTGTTCTTTGCTTTTCGGTATACGCAACAAAACTAAACTAGGATATAGCAATTTGTGACTAAACTCTGATACCTTAACCGACTGTACAACTGATAATAAACTAATAAAGCTTAGGGATTTCCAAATAGTTATTCCTCAAGTCTCGATCAGGTACATTTTCCTAGAAATCTGTTATATAAACAAACCATTGATATTTTCTTATTGACCCAAAATTTTATTATAGAATGGTTTAGTAATAGAATAATATCATGGGTAGTACCATGAAATTTTAAAAAAGGCACAAATAGGCGGAATTCACGAAAAAAGGCAAAAAGTGCAAAAAACAATTATAATAGGCAAAATAGGCAAAAAAGGCATTTTGCCTATAATACGAGCTTTAGTTATAACCATGTATTTTGTCTTTTTAGGGGAAATTAACATGTTAAATTTTCTGGTGGTTATGTTAAATTGGTGCAGCATACGTTGTAAATCATCTTCACTTTGAGAGATTAGTATAGCGTCGTTTGCATAGCAGATTATTTTAAGTTGTTTGTCTCCCATTTGGTATCCTTTTTTAGTTCTTACTTTTTTATTATTTCGTCTATGATCAGGTTGAACAATAAAGGACTCAAGGAATCCCCCTGTCTTATCCCATTACCGGCTTCAATTGGGTCAGTTAGTTCATCTTCAACTTTTACTTTTATTGTGTTGTTCTGGTAGATGTTTTCGATCGTTTTAATTATTCCTAGAGATAACCTCTAGTATAACAAATGGATAACGTCCTTTAATTTGACCCTGTTAAATGCTTTGTTAAGGTCCACGAAACATAAATATGCCGGTTTGTTGTATTCCAACGATTTCTCTTGAACTTGCTTCATTAGAAATATATTGTCAGTGCATGACCTTCCCGACCTAAAACCTTGTTGTTCTTCTGCTAATTGTATAATTTCATTCAATTTGTTTATCACTTTGGTTGTTAATTTCAATGTTGTGTTTAATAAGTTAATTGCTCTGAAATTCTCCGGGTCCGATTTGTCTCCTTTCTTGAAGAGAGGTATTAAGATGCTTGATCTCCATTCTTGTGGTATTCTGTTTTGTTCTATTATTTTTTGTGTTAGTTTTAATAGCTGTTTTGTTAGATCTTGTCCTCCGTAGTTTAGGAGTTCGTTCGATATTCTGTCCTCTCCTGGAGATTTTCTGTTTTTTAGTTTTCTTAATGCTTTCTTTACCTCTCCCTCCTCGTTGTTTATTTCTTCGTTTGTCGTAACTTCAGGTATTGGTGGTTCATTATCGTCACCTTTAGCAAATAGAGATCGGAAGTAGTCTGCCCATAGTAGAACTATAATCGTGTTTGATGTTATTCAAACATCGTAACGCGAGTTTTAAGCTTACTGTAGACCGTATTAATACATATCATATAGTTATATTTTTAATATTCCGGAATGTCTCAGAATTATCAACATCACGTCATTCATTTTAAAGAATGCAACCGAGGTGCGGCAGTGAAAATAAAAGTATCGCCGGCGAGAAATCTTACTATACGCTACGGTCACGTAGACTAGATCTTGTCCTCCGTAGTTTAGGAGTTCGTTCGATATTCTGTCCTCTCCTGGAGATTTTCTGTTTTTTAGTTTTCTTAATGCTTTCTTTACCTCTCCCTCCTCGTTGTTTATTTCTTCGTTTGTCGTAACTTCAGGTATTGGTGGTTCATTATCGTCACCTTTAGCAAATAGAGATCGGAAGTAGTCTGCCCATAGTAGAACTATAATCGTGTTTGATGTTATTCAAACATCGTAACGCGAGTTTTAAGCTTACTGTAGACCGTATTAATACATATCATATAGTTATATTTTTAATATTCCGGAATGTCTCAGAATTATCAACATCACGTCATTCATTTTAAAGAATGCAACCGAGGTGCGGCAGTGAAAATAAAAGTATCGCCGGCGAGAAATCTTACTATATGCTACGGTCACGTAGACAACACTGATAGCACTGTCTGACGACTGTGCCGGGCATGTGCGAATTGGGCCGTTTATTTTTCCAATAAAATATCTTTACGTCGCCGATGAAATCATG
The DNA here is from genome assembly GCF_917563875.1 of Diabrotica virgifera virgifera. Taxonomy (NCBI): domain Eukaryota; kingdom Metazoa; phylum Arthropoda; class Insecta; order Coleoptera; family Chrysomelidae; genus Diabrotica; species Diabrotica virgifera. Next base: position 114,297,075 of record NC_065449.1, read on the forward strand.
TCCCATTTATGTCACGATTCACGTCCCAATCACATCACGGCCACGTCACGGACACGTCACGGTCACTTCACGAACACGTCACTGTCACATCAGGGACACGTAATGGACACGTCACGGACACGTAACGGTCACGTCAAGGCTAAGTAACGGTCACGTCACGTGTGTCTGTGAATCGACCTTAAGAGATCTAGCCATTATTTTGGTTTACCTGAAACGTGTGGTTGACTTTGTCTTTTTTTACTTTTCACGTGGATGACTGAAGTTTGATATCCCGACGAAAAGATTTTTTTAAATCCAATTTAAGAAAAAAACTAAGGTTTGTTAAATTTAAAAGAACTTAAATTAATGGCTTTATCATAAAAGAATATTAACAATAAGCAGACTGGAAATGGAACTCGGTGGGACACGTGGCACGGCAAAACAAGGACAGGTGGACGAGAAACATTGTATATTATTGGAGACCACGCGACAGTGGCGACGCGTGACTTTTTCTAAAGTGTTACCAAACCAGATGTAAAAAAATCTTATTTAAAAAAAATTATTTTGAACCTCCCAAATATAAGTTTTTGTTTTCAATCCTGTGGGATAAAATTAAACAAATCACTATTCCCAAATTATATGTATGTAATTATGTAGGTATAAAGGGTGTCCAGAAACTCTACCGACAAACAAAAACAGGAGATTCCTCAGATAAATTTAAGACAATTTAACGCAATTCACCTAGTCCGAAAATGCTTCCCAAGGGAGCTAGAGCTCTTTGAAGACGGCGTCTTGGAATTAGTTTTTCTTAAATATTTCCAGAACGCTTCTATTTAGAAAAACGAAAACTGGTACGCTTATTTAGCTAGTAAAGATACATCGATTCCATCAATTACGAATTTCTAGTACCGGTCATAGGCGCCCGTTTTGGGTAGGGCGGCGGTTATTTTATCGCATAACTGTTTTGTCTTTACCTTTTAAGCATTTTTGACACTGGATTATTAAATTGTGAGGTATTCTAGTACTAAAAGGTACTCTTGCTTTAGGTCAGTAGGATGCACCATTTTCTAGAAAAATCGATTTGAAAAAAAAAATTAGTTTTTTGAAAAAAAAAAAAAAAAATAAAAAAAGATTTAAATAAAAACGGTGTATTTTACCGACTTAAAGCAAGAGTAGCATTTAGTACTAGAATACCTCATAACTTAATCATCAAGTGTCAAAAATGCTTAAAAAATAACGACAAAAAAGTTATGAGATAAAATAACAGTTGATCTACCCAAAACGGACGCATATGACCGGTGATAGAATTTCGCAATTGAGGAAATCGATTTATCTCTGGAAGATAATTAAACCTACCAGTTTTCGATTTTCTAAATAGTTTTTTTGTGATTTTTTTTTTTAAATTCAACAAACGAAAAATGGTCAAATTGATTTTTCTAGAAAACGGTGCATCGTACCGACTTAAAGCAAGAGTAACTTTTAGTACTATAATACCTCACAATTTAATAATCCAGTGTCAGAAATGCTTTAGTGTTAAGGACAAAAAAGCTAGGTGATAAAATAACCGTTGTCCTACCCAAAACGGACGCCTATGACTGGTACTAGAAATTCGCAATTAACGGGATCGATGTATCTTTGGAAGATAAATAGGCGTACGAGTTTTCATTTTTCTAAATAGAAGCGTTCTGGAGCTATTTTAAAAAAACTATTTACAAAACGAAATCTTTAAAGAGCTTCAGCTATCTTAGGAAGTGTTTTCGGACTAGGTGAGTTGGGCTAAATTATCTTCAAATTATCTGAGGAATCTCCGGTCTTCGTTTGTCGAAAGAGTTTCTGGACACCCTGTATGTAACAGGTATAACAATAAATAATAAACAAACTAAACTTATTATTCTACCATAAAATTAACATAAAAAAATGAACAAGTAGGAAAAAGAATAGATTTTGAAAACTATTGTTTATATTTTAATTCTTCCATTTTCAATAATATCATTTTTTTTTCTTCAAAATTATATATAAAAAAAATATACAAGGAGAATAACTTTTCAAGTAGTTGATAAATTACGCAATACGTAGCAACACTTTTCCATGTTTAAATGCACGCACACTGTAATCTGTAATAGGTACTAAACTAATGTTACCAATCCTCAAAATTGTTACAATACTGATATACGCTCTGAGCTTCGCTGGTGTCGCTCCTAGCGTATTACTATTCAACTTTCACCGGTAATTTTTAAATTTATTATTTAATTGTTATCGCTTAATATTTACAACGCTAAAAAGTAATTAAATTGTAATAGATTTTTTTAAGATTTTGCTAATCATTTTGAGGTTCTATTGGTGAAATATTAATTTCTTACTTCGGATACTTTCACAATTATCGTGTAGATGGCGCTAAGATTAATAGATTAATTTATAATTATACTTTACGGAACATTAAAAAAACGTAAATTCAGTATTTAAAACGTAAGTATATTTAAGGTGAAAATATATACCACAGCTTTGACCAACTAATATTTTTTATAATTAATGTTTTTAATTTTAATTTTAAATTAATCACTTTGACATTTATGTCAAATTTCCGGTAAACGTTTACAGACTTGTCGCTACTGGCGCTCGCGAATTTCTAAATATCCCCTCTACGTACGAGCTCACAGCGTATACACAGCGTGCCCGCGCGCCGTTAGAACAGAGCCGTCGCTCCTTCAAAATTTTCAGAAACGAGCTAGTCCCGAGCGACAGCGAGGTTTCTCTGCGTTACCACTGCCAGTATTGGTAACAGCATATAATAACGTGCAATGTATTCACATATCTCGCCAATATTTTCGTGCGTCTAGTTGGCTATTTACTGAATTAGGTACTATTAACAAATATTTCTGTTGGTAAAAAATATAAATGGAATTATTTCATAACAGTAATAAAATATTTATTGCAAGATTTTTAACTGTTACCAATGGTAACAGTGGTTACATGGACTCTTCGCCAGTGCCACGCGAACATAGTTCTAGTAGAGGACAACCACAAAAACGATCATCAAAGCCAAAGTGTGGAGAAACTGGCACCAAATAGCACAAAACAGAGAAGAATGGAGAGCTCATGGGGAGGCTTTTGTCCAGGAGTGGATGCTGACAGGCTGAAGAAGCAAAAGAACTATTCACTTCTATCCGCACTCCCAAGTGCCACTTTTATCTCTTATTTTTGTTTTTTCCTGGTTATTTATTATGGGATCACTTTGGCAACTTCACTGTAATCATTGCATGTGGTCTTTAACTATAACCATTTAGACATCGGCTTTAAGTGGTTATTTAAAATAGTCCTTATTTGAAGAAGTTTGATAACTTCTGACCACTCCATTACTAACAAATATTCAACTCAGGCGCGCCAAAACCAACAAACCTTTCGCAAACCCGTCCAAATGAGTATTGCGAACTATCAAAGGATTCGTTGAAAACCCGACAAAAGTTGGATCGTGGTGCGCTGTGTGTGCGTCGTTTGTGCGCCGCTTGAAAAACCGAAATAATCTAACAAGCATGCTGCCCGCGAGCGGAGCGCCCACCGAGCGGCGCGCATATATGTATACATACCTTAACAGCCTAACACGAACATCGAAAAGTAGAATATATAAAACGAAGATTAGACCGGTGTTCACATATTGGTGTGAGACATGGATGCTGACAAAAACAATTGAAAGAAAACTTAGATGTTTTGAGAGAAAAATCCTCAGAAGAATCTTTGGACCTTTTCACGACCCGAATACTAACCAATACCGAATGACAACAAATGTCGAGGTCAAACAGATTTATAGCGCTAGCGACGTAGTCCAAAAGATTAAATCCCAACGTCTAAGATGGACTGCCCATGTCCATAGACTCCCAAATAACCGTCTTGTCAAGTTAATCCAGGAAGAAGCCCCGACTTCTTCCTGGATTAACTGTCAAACGAGTCAAAATTGAACTTATCACGTTTTTCTTAATTAAAGTGGTAATACTTATTTTAGGTAGCAGCACTGAAGATGGAATATTTATCCCGAAAACGTTCTGTGATTTTGCCCGAAAGGGTTAAACCCTTTCGGTCTAAATATACCTGTTAATAAAGGATTTTTTACTAAAATTTTTGAAGTTATATCTCTTTACGATCGAGAGTGAAATTTTATAATACCGGGCTCATGCGCACACAGACAGTATGTAGTTCGTTGCTAATCTTTCAAGATATGTATGTATCAGCGCTGTCAGCGCAAATAAGTCATTAAAAGGATATATTAGTGTTTTTAGTAAATGTATTATTTATTATAATTTTTGTTTCTTTGGATTTGTCTTCCTCGGGAACAAGATATTTTATAATAATAGTAAGTAAGTACCTATATTTAAAGTTAAAGTATTTTTGTATACTTCACTTGGTCTATTAAATTTGTCAGTATGTATGAGAAATCTTGTAACCTGTCAAAGCGAAGGGAATAAAGCTGAGTGATAGAGCGTGTGACCGGAGATCGAGAGGTCCTAAGTTCAAATCCCGGACGATTCATATTCTTTTTTTTTTAATTTTTGGTATCGTTTTAATAAAATTTTTTAAAAAGTGGTAGGTAAGAAAGTTGGTTTAATATTTAAATAAAATACAAATAACCTGTTAAGTATATTTATTTCTTTGAAATTATATACGATAGACGGTATACAGCTGACTAGAGAAAATCAACTTTCTCTTGTGGATTTTTGTAAATGTAATTATTGCTGCAGTCGCATATTTTTATTTGTTGGCCACTGCAGATACCAGGCTTTGTGAATATTCTATTATCGATTATTTATTACGTTGAAAAGAATCCTCTAACAAAATTCTGTTCACGAGAAGTTAGAGCTATTTTTCAAAATTTTCTAAACTAACAAACTACTACGACTGCAGTATATTTCTTGATTTTCGATAAGCAGTTACTAATGGAAACTGCAACTTCTTTCCAACAACCCCTCATTTGGCAAAGCCCCTATAAAACTACAGAAAGAGACAGAGAATTTCTGAGTTATTACATTTGCAATTTAGCACATTAGTGAAACCAAGCCATTTTCAGTTTTTATTTATATTGGAGCTACTGGCCATTAGGAGCGAAATTATGTACGGGGGAATGGAAAAATACACTATTAAAGGGAACTTTATGTTTTATTCAAAAACATTTGATTTATTAAATGAAATTAAAATTATAAGAGAAGCGCTTAAATTTTTAGTTACTACTAGACAATAAAATTTCTGATATTTATTATTTATATAAAAATCGTGTATGGATAGCATTAAAGGAAATGGGAACACCAGAAAAAATAATAAATTTCATCAAAGAAGTCTACCGTAAAGTGAGACTACTTTGTGACACATGTGGTTACTTTGTGAAAGTGGCCTCTAATTAACATATTAACTTGGCCGATAAGATATTTTATTTCAATAGTAGACTATGTGCGCTATCCAGGGAACAATAACCAAAGTTCTTAGTGCAACTTCGCTCGTTATGCCGCAGCTGATTTGATCATCGTCAAAAGAGGTAATTTTAGGGGGAAAGGCAGTTTTGTTTTAATTCGATTCAGAGTTGGACCACCATCTACAGATAGCTATTTCTGCATCTTATGCTTCATCAGTGTAGCTATGCAGTCCCAACTCTGAATCAAAAATTAAACAAGCCTGCCTTTTAAGGGAAACCACCGCGATGCAGTAATTCCTCCTTTGAGACGCAAAACAGCTACATCTCAAGTAAAACTAGGAAGACGACGAAAAGACCCATATGCAAAGTTTACTGTAATAAAACAATTAAAATAATTGAAATAAAACAATAAACAATATTTTAAATGCAAGACTTTTCGTCGAAAGAAACTGCTTTCGGGTTACATCCTGAATCTCCAACTCTTAATGGTGGTCCAACTCTGAATCAAATTAAAACAAAACTGCCTTTCTCCCTTGTTCTTCTTTACTCAGATTTTTGAGTATTCGAAACTGTCTTTCGGCCCTTTTTCCTAGACGAAAAGGAAGTAGATACGTGACCATTGTCCTTTCTACTTTCTTCTATATTCGTCGTCTCCGTGCTTATAAAGCCGGAAATTCAGGATGTAACCAGAAAGCAGTTTCTTTCGACGAAAAGTATTGGATTTAAAATATTGTTTATTGTTTTATTTCAATTATTTTAATTGTTTTATTACAGTAAACTTTGCATCTGGGTCTTTTCGTCGTCTTCGACTTCGTCGAATTTGTAGCGCCATCCCATAAGCATAATGGAAATACGAATGCAAAGATTGCATTTATCTCAAAACTTTGTTTTTGGGATTAGGCCACTGTTAGTCTGAGCACCTCAACTGTAAACTTATATAGTCTTATATAAATCCAAATCGTAAATTTAATTTTAACTGTAAATTCGCCACAGTTGATGTTACGTGTGCGGAAATATAAATTAAAAATGTGACTTAAGACTTTTGAACTTTGTTCGTCGGGAGTAATCGCAGTGTGTTAATTGTTCGGTATTCAGAAATACTTTTAAAAGAATATTAATTGAAAAGTACGTGTGTGCCGACCTAAGGATGCTCCTACTAGAACTGTCTGTATAACAGTTGCGTGGGCAACTAGAAGAACGAGATGAAGACAGCAGTAAGTCCAAGAAGATTCTTCAAGCACGACTGAGGGATGTTCTCATAAAGAATGGAGATGAGAGATGATCCACAGACATTCCACATCAAGTCAGCGGAAGAAGCAGTCTTATCGAAAATAATTGGTAAGAAATTCGAAAATGTGTCTACTAGGTTCGACGAAACTTTTCAAATAATTAAAGACGTATGTAGAATAAACTTCTAGAAAAAATAATGAGAAATTCGACGAGAAATTTGAAACTGCTTCTTAAAAAATCGATGAAACAAATTCTCAAATTATTAAAGAAGCAGCTAGACAAAACGACGAGAAATTCGAAAATGTTGCTAAGAGATTCCACGAGATTTCTCAAGTAATTAAAGAAATACAGAAAAGTGTAGACGACAATGTAGAAATGTTAAAACTAAATATACAACAATTAGAGAGTATGATAACCAATACGAAATGCAACCACCGGTTAATACAGTAGCTTTAGATCCTGTAGTGAAAGAAGAATTACTAAGACTCAGTAAACGTCGCATCATATAAGTCTTCTTGGTCCATACACCTTAAACAATTTGAAGCTATTGCGACGGCCAATCATTGAACCGAACAAGAAAAGGTTGTTTCCTTGACTGCCGCTCTACGAGGTGATGCTGTAGATATAATAAGGTCAATTTCTAAGGATCACGAAAAATTTTACCAGATCTTGTTCACTCGTCTGGAAAAACGCTATGGAGACGCTCATCTACAACAATACATACAAAGCGCAAGTGCGAAGTAGAATTCAACGAGCAAGTGAGAATCTGCAAGAATTTGAAGCAAATGTTGCTCGTCTGATGCGGTTGGCTTATCCGGAGGCGTAAGACAGCATTTTGGAAGAATTTTGTGTAGATCCATTTTGTTTACCAGATCTTGTTCACTCGTCTGAAAAAACGCTTTAGAGACACCCTTCTGCAACAACAGATACAAAGCGCAATTGCGAAGTAGAATTCAACAAGCAAGTGAGAATCTGCAAGAATTTGAAGCAGATGTTGCTCGTGTAGTGCGGTTGGCTTATTCGGAGGCGCCAGACAGCAGTTTGGAAGAATTTAACCAGTTTAAAGAAAATAACAAGTAAAATAACCATTGGTCTAGATACCTTCGTCAATGGCTAGAGAGAGAGAGAGAGAGTGAACTGCGGAAAGCTTTACGACTAGCGAGTCCGAAAGTTTTAGATGAAGCGCTCGGTATTGCCTTGGAACATGAAGCAGCTAGCCCAGCTTCACGAAACAATCGAGTACTAAACACGGAAAAAGGCGATTAACAAAACGATGAACGTTTGGAGAAAATGGTACGGACAGTGGTTCGTAGTGTGATGTCACATTATATGTTTTGACTGGATGCGGTGGAAACGCTCCGGTTCGACGAGATGACGACAACTTACGGCTTTATAATATGAAATTTGTCACACTATGCATTCCTGCCGCATCTACCTGACATCGCCGCAACTAGCTGCGGCGAGACGGCTAGACCGAAAGACCGGAACGTATCGACGACTCAAGCATTCTTATGAAAGCAGTCAGACTATGCGGTTTAAACACAGCGGTAGTGATACTCAAGGTAGCCTGATTTGCATAATTTGGTTTATAATCCTTTTGTTTCGAAAAATCCTTTGAGTACTTCTTAAGCAAATTTTGAATTAAAATACATGAAATCTTTACAAAGATCTTTTCTACCTGAATTGTCATTGCTAAGCAAAGGAATTGTGGCTATCAGAAAAATATGCAGAGATAAAAACATTAGATAAACATTATGACAGCTTTAACATACAGAACAATTAATAGGTCTGGATCCCGCGTATGAAAAAAAAGTTGATTAATAGCAAGCTGAAAATTTGTTAATAGCTTAAGGGTGTCTAGTCGGATAAACTTTGATATATGGGAACACTGTAACAGGGGCAGTTTTAATTGTGGAACAGGTTAAAAATTTGGAACGGTCAGACCACGAAAACGGCACATTTATTTTGTCCGACAGAACAGAATTAAACTCTCCGAACAGAGATTAAACTCTCATGCAAAAATCAGACTGCTATTTATCACCTGTCATAATTCCTGTCATTTGACATATTCTACATGTTCCACTCATTAAAACGCCCATTTGGTGATAAATAGCAGTCTGATTTTTGCATGAGAGTTTAATCTCTGTTAGGAGAGTTTAAGTCTGTTCTGTCGGACAAAATACATGTGCCGTTTTCGTGGTCTGACCGTTCCAAATTTCTAACCTGTTCCACAATTAAAACTTCCCCTGTTCCAGTGTTCCCATATATCAAAGTTTGTCCGACTAGACACCCTTAAGCTATTAACAAATTTTCTGCTTGCTACTAATCAACTTTTTTTTCATACGCGGGATCCAGACCTATAAAGAAACAGCTTGCATATACAAAAAGAGAGGTATGGGAAACATAATGGACAAAAACAAAATAATAATTGAGACTGCAGAGAAAATAAATAAATGGGAAGAATATCTAAAAGAGCTATTTAAAGGCGACGAAAGAATGGAGACAATAGAACCAAGAGGTACAAATGGACCAACAATTACCAAAAAGGAAATTGAAAAAGCACGAAAACGTATAAAAATGATAAAGCCGTCGGACCAGATGGAATACATACAGAAATTTTAAGATTACTAACAGAGAACTACATCGATATACTAGTAGAAATATTCACCGAAATTGACTATACCGGAAAAGTTCCAAAAGAATGGCTAACATCAGAGATATAGAATGACTCTGAATACAAAAAACTAAAAATCATGATTGTCAGTAAGAACAGGATTGAAGACGAAACAATCTACGTTAATTAAAAAACCTTTAGATAGAGTACCCAGATACAATAGGATGTGTGAGCTAAATGAACAACAGGACCGCAGCCTTGAAATAAAACGACGCATTAAGATGGTCATAAGCTAGAAGCGCTTTCATTAAAATGAAATTATTATGCAATGGAAAATTAAGAGTAGAAATTAGAACTAGAATATTGAGACTACGTATTCTCTGTCCTTTTATATGGAGTTGATGCCTGAACAATCACGCACGCGTCGCACGCAACTGAAAAAGACTTGCCAGCTTTGAAATGTGGTGTTATCAAAGAATGTGGAAAATATCATGGACACAACTTTATTTATTTATTAAGCGCAACAGGCCTTATAGGCCTAGGGCTAAAATGTTTACATTTCTGATTACATAAATAATATAATAAATAACTTAGTATAACTTACATAACTTATAAAACTTGTAAATTTTATTTAAATACACTTCAGTCTTTTTATACACTCCTTCACCACCTCTCTCCATCTTCTTCTGTCCAATGCTAGTTCTTTCCATCTCTCAATGTTACTTTTCTTCAAGTCTTCATATACACTGTCCTTCCATCTTTTCCTTGGCCTGCCTTTCCTCCTCTTTTGTATTGGTCTTCGTGAGAGTACCATTTTTGGCATTCGTTTACTTCCCATTCTCTCTATGTGCCCCAAGTATCGTATTCTCTGTGCTTTGATCGTCGTCGTAATCGTTGGCTCTTGATATAGTTCTTCCAATTCTTTATTGGTTCTTCTTCTCCACTGACCTTCTATTTTCACACCTCCATGTATTGCTCTTTGCATTTTTCTCTCCCATCTTTCTAATAGTTCTGTTTCTGACTTTTTGAGCACCCATGTTTCACTTGCGTATGTTACTGTAGGTTTGATAACAGTCTTATAAATTCTTATTTTTGTTTTTCTTGATACGTATTTGGATTTCAATAATGTGCTTAATGCTCCATATTTTTTATTTCCTTTAGCTATTCTTGCCTTTATCTCCCCTTCTTCATGACCATTTTCATCTATTTTGGCTCCCAGGTAAACAATTTCTTTGGCTCTTTTGAACGAGTATGTTTTTTCTCCATCTATTTGTACTATGATGTTATTCTCTTTTTCTTTTTGGATCTCTACCATTATCATATACTTTGTCTTTTCTTCATTTATTTTAAGTCCGAATTTTTTGGCTTCCGTTATTACGTTTTTCATTAACTTTTGTAGTTCTTTTTTGCTTGTTGCTAATAGCGTCAGATCATCTGCAAATGCTATGCATTGGTGGCCGTTTTTAAATATCGTTTCTTGCATGTTTATTCTGCTTTTCCTGATTATTCCTTCCAATGTTAGATTGAATGTCATTGTTGATAGTGGGTCTCCTTGTCGTAATCCTTCCTTGGTTTCAAACTTTTTGGATGTATACCCTTTCCAAGCTATTTCGTTTGTTGTGTTTTCCATCGTCATCTTTATCATCCTAACAATTTTACTTGGTATCCCCAGTTCTTTCATCAGTTCGTACATCTGCTGTCTATTTACTGTATCGTAAGCCTGCTTAAAGTCTATGAACAAAGCATATAGTACTGTTTTATGTTCGTAACAGGTAGTCTGTATTTCTTTTAAAGCAAATATTTGGTCAGTCGTTGATCTGTTGTTTCTAAAACCTGCCTATTATTCCCCCAGTATTTTTTCCGAATAATGACTTAGCCTTTTTCTTATACTTTGTGCCAAGATTTTGAAAACTATTTCTAATAGTGCGATGCCTCTGTAGTTTTCGCATAGCATTCTATCACCTTTTTTATGTATAGGGCATATTCTTGCTACGGTCCACTCTTCTGGCATTTTTTTTACTTCTCATATTCTTTTTATCAGGTCATATATCTCTTTCTGTAGTCTTTTCCCTCCTGATTTTATCATTTCGGCCGATATTTCTGTTATTCCTGGGCTTTTGTTATTTTTCAAGCTCTTTATTTCGTTCTTTATTTCTTGTTCTGTGGGTATTTCTATTGCTATCTGATCATCTTCAATTTCATGGCTTGTTTCCTTTTGTACTTCGCTCTAATTTAGCAGTTCTGTGAAATAGTTACATCTCTCATATATGGGTTGTTTTTTTGATATCCTCTTTCCATTTTTTTTTGCTTCCTGGTAGCATGATCTTATTTCTTTTTTTTGAAATGTTTCTTCTATTTCTTTCAGTTTGTTCTCATTGTATCTTCTCTTTTTGCTTCTACATTTTATTTTCATGATTTTTCTCAATTCTCTGTATTTCTTCTCTTCTCTCAAGGACACAACACGTATGGAAATATTAAGAAAGATGAAAAAAAAAAAAGAAATATTCAACACTATGAAGGAAAGAAAAATGAGCTACTTTGTCACATAATAAAAAATGACATTCCAAATAACTTAAGGTAAGTGACTCTTGAGCGAAATTCATATTTTTTGACATACCTTGTATGATATTGATATAATTTTATATCTGATGGTTTTCCACCAACTCGTCAAAAGATTTGATTAACACCCGGTAAGATTGAATAAATTTATCGAAAGAGTAGAATAAACTAGAATGATCGAGAAAACAGCAGACGTGACGTAAGAGAGTGGATCAAGCGTAATAGAGATGAACACAGATCTGTCCTGAATATTCGAGAAAATAAAGTTTTTTATAATATAAATAATAAATATAACTCGCGATTTTGTAAATTAAGTTAGTTATAATTCCGAACTGTAAACTTGTAAATAAATATAGTCTTATATAAATTCGAACCGTGAGTTTTATTTTAACTGTAAACCGTACATTTTGTATGTTCTGTAATCTGTATTGTAGTTGTGGTTATGTAACGTAAGTTGTGAAACTCAGATTTGTAATTGTGTAATATGTGTTGCATATGTATTGTGTATAATATTGTAGGGGATAGCTTCCCGACTCTCTATTACTCCGCTATTGTTGGTATATTCTTGTTGATGTTTTCTTCTTTTAGTATTGTCAACCAAAGCCTGCAGCATGCTGCTGATGGGTTTACTACAGATTTTTTTCTTTAAGTAGGATAAGGGTGAGATTGACAACTAAAATATCATCATTTATAGTGCGTATATCGAATTGAAAACTAAATAGCCTGTATAATTTAAAAATATATGCAGATACAAAATAATCAGAAGGTCACTCCAGAACGTATTGTACTTTATATTGTACATGTATTTATTACAAGTTAGTTAACAATAATTAAAAAACGGAAATAGCCCGATCAGGGAACGCAAAATTTTACGAAAACCTCCAAACAAATAAAGGAAGGATGAAAATTTGCAAATAGGTAGTTGAAATTGTCTATTATTATATAAGAAAAAGTTTACAATTCTACATCCCCTCCATTTTACAAAAATTGGAAAATACGGGGTGAAAACTTTTTTCTCGGGGGTGAAAAAATATACATTCAAAAGAAGTCCGGAATTGGATAAAATGACTAATTCTAAGTAACTTTCGTTCTATAGAGTTTTTTAGTAAGTCAATACTTTTTGAGTTATTTGCAAGTGAATGTATTCATTTTTAACAAAAAAAAAAAGGTTTTTGCACGGTTTACGGAGATAACTCAAAATGTAAGTATTTTAGCGAAAAAAATATTCTTAGTAAAAATATAGCTTATAAAAAATTGAAAAAATGGTCTATGCATGAGGTCTGCAGACCCAGCAGAAGAAGAGTTGCAGCTAATGAAATGTAGGTTGTTCTTCTTCTTCAAATTCCAAACGGAATATTTCAATGTGAAATAACCAAGAAACGGAGCATTTTTCGGGGAAAATTCATTATAACTTTTTGTAGTCTTTAAAAAGTTTTTTGAAGTGTTTAAAAAAAAAGGTTTATTTCTGTTTTTTAAAAAAACTTCTAACATTAAAAGTAAGTGAGTTACGCTCAAAATATTGTTGGTTCCTTTTATTTTTGGGTAAAACAATTGCGAAAATCACCCCTTAATTAGCTTCTCAAATAAAATTAATTGTTACCGCTTTACAAGTTACTTTACTACTTATTGTATTGTTTATATTATCTATAAGTTTGTGTGTGTGTGTGTTTGACATCAGACAAAGTCTATTTGCCACAGACTATAAGTAATGTAAGAAAGATCAAATGTCTACTTTCGTCCTAATCACAAAATGAACTAATATGTCATAGACTCTTTTATCAAATGAAGCAAGGAGTGCTGAAATATTTACCGGAAGAGGAAATTTTATATTATTTAATTCCGTCATTAGTTCCAATGTTTCAAGTGTATATTTAGTGCAGTCGAAAAATATATGGTTTAAGTCACCTATCGGCATATTATTGCAAGAACATAAAGGCGAATCTATTATATTTATTTTGTGTAAGTGTGCCGGGAAACGACCATGATGTAATTTCAACCTAGTAATGATTGAAGAATATCGTCTGGATACAGGGAAGGTGAGATGAGGAATGTTCTTTGGCAAATCTCTATGTATCCTATAATAGTGACTTTGCGATTTTTCACTAATACTTGTATATAATGATTCCCAATCGCTTCTGATTTTATTTCTGAAAATCGCTAAAAGATCGTTTGCGTCTCTTTCATAGATAATATTTTCTAAATGGCACGCGTCCTTAGCTGCTATATCTACATGCTCATTGCCAATAATACCAGCGTGTCCTTTCACCCAAATGAAACGAACTTTTCTGTCAAGCTTTCCCAGATATTGAATAATTTTCCTTATGTCATATATTATAATGTTCTTATAATGTTTTGTTGGGTGAGAAAGTAATGCCAATAGTACTGACTGAGAATCTGTCAAAATAGCAATTTTCTGAACCTGATTTTCTAAGCACCATTGCAGCGCTCTTTTAATTGCTAATGCCTCGGCTGTAAAAATAGAAGTAAAGTCCGCCACACGATGCAGCTGTGTATGACCAGTGGATGGTACATAAAAGGCAAAACCCGAGCTGTCCCTAGTCTTTGATCCGTCTGTGTATACTGCAACTTCATTATCCTGTGCTCCCAAAATGGATTTCAAGATCACATTATTTAAGGATGATAGATTTGAATACTCAGGGAATATGACCCTCGGTTTAACAATTAAGGTGTCATATTTGCATTCGTAAAGTGGGTATTTACTGTGGTTATGAATCCACTTTTCATAGGGGTAGGTATCAATACAAGCATCAGCCAAAGGAGGAGAACGTTTTTTTGACCAGTAACGATTGGTGAGATTTTCAATATTAACCAAGTTAAGTTTATTAGACAAATACATATTACATGACCTATATTTAACCATATGTTTTGCAGCTAAATACTGTCTACGAAGATATAAAGGAGGTTCTTGTGCTTCAGCAAGAATTGCATGATTTGGTGATGACAACATCGCGCCCAAGCATAACTTAAGTGCTTTAGCTTGGATGCGATCCAAAATGTTTAAGTTACTGGTAGAAGCTGATCCGTATAGTGTACACCCATAATCCACAATCGATCTTATGTAAGCTCTATAGAACATGAGAGACGTATTAGGGTGAGCTCCCCAACTTTTTCTGCATATAACTTTGAGTAAATTTAGACCTTTCTCACATCTTTGCTTAATATAGCTAATATGATTGGTCCATAGCAATTTACTATCCAGGACAATGCCTAAATACTTATAACTAGTAACTGAAGGTATAGTATAATCATCGATAGTAATAAAATCTTGTGTCCGTAATCTGTGCCTAGTAAAGCACAGTTGGACCGATTTATCAGACGATATACTAAAACCAGAATAGGAAAGCCACCTCTTTAAACAACTCACAGCATGGTTCATTTTTTGCAAACAGAGATCATACGTCTTATGGGTGACATATAGACAAATATCGTCCGCGTACTGTATTATTTTAATATTGTCATCCAACAGATCATGCAAATCAGCTGTATATATATTAAAAAGTAAAGGACTTAGAATAGATCCTTGAGGCAGATCATTGTATATAACGCGTGGTCCATGTAATATGTTATTGTGTTCTCGAACATATATTTTTCTATCCTTGAACATATACAAGATATTGGTTGATACTTTGGCATTAATACCCATTTGAATCATTTTCTTCAACAAAATATTCAAGTCTACCACATCATATGCTCCTTTTAAATCAATAAATAAGCAGAGCAAGTATTAATTTTTTGAAAAACAAATTTAAATATCCGTCACTAAATTTGTTACAGCGTCTATAGTTCCATGACCCCTCCGAAATCCATATTGCGCACTCGGTAATAAAGCGTTACTTTCAACAAAATGTTCTAACCTAAGTTTGATCAATCGTTCAAACGTTTTTGTAAAGCATGACATTAAAGAAATTGGACGGTAAGATGAGGGTAAACTTAAGTCTTTTTGTGGTTTAGGAATGAGACATATGATAATATCTTTAATTTGATCTGAATAGTCTTGCTTCATCCACCAATCATTAAATATATTTAGTAAGTATAGCTTTGCTACCTGTGGAAGACTACATAAAATTTTGTAAGTGAAACCATCTAATCCAGGAGCCGTACTGCGAGAAGTTTTAAGTGCTAAATCAAGCTCAGAAATATTAAAAGATTTTGACATGTAATCAGCCTTTTCATAATATAAAGGTTTTTTATCTTTATTTTCCGAAAGAAAATTAGAAACAGATGCCGGAGCTAAATTATCTAATATTTTACTTATTAAGTCTTCAGACAGAGGAAGCGTTTTTTTGGAAAAGGATTTATTGCTAATAGATCTAACCACATCCCATATTTTTTTAATTGGTGTACTTTTATTCAGTTTATTTACGTATGAAATGAAACTATTCTTGCGTTTTTGTGTAAAGAGTTTTTTAGTTTTAGCAGCTATATTTTGATAAGCTATGTAATTTTCAAAATTTGACAGTTTTTTGTATTTTTGTAAATATTCCTTGCGCTTCGATATCATATTTTTACATTCCTCATCCCACCAATAAGGCAGATTGGTACGTGGTGTAAATGGTTTTTTTTCTGGCATGGAACCGGAAGCTGCCGATGCAATTGAATTAAAAAGGAATGCTATTTTTTCCGTATTGTTTTTAAAACTATTTAGTGAGGTTTTGGCAAAATTTGTTTCTATATTATTCTGAAAGAGTTGCCAATTTGCCCGTAAATCATTCCACTTAGTCGTGGGATTAATTAGAGTTGACGAATAATTTGTCTGAATTTCAATAGTAATTGGGAAATGATCTGAACCCAGAGTATCCAATGTTACTTCCCATGATATTTTATCAGCTAGATGAGGATATATGATTGTTAAGTCTACTTCAGATTTACGACCATTAGGAGACATTCGGGTAGGCGTACCATCATTTAGAGTTACTAAAATCAAAATTGTCCATGGCTTCTACTAAAATTTTCCCATTCTTATCATCTAGAATTGGATCCCATGAGCTGCGGTGAGCATTAAAATCACCACAGAAAATGGTAGAGACAGCAAATTGTTCAAACAGATTAGACCCTTTGCTTACTTTTATGTCTGGCGGTTTATAAATTGATACAATATTTACTTCTAATTTAGGAATATGAACTGCGCATACTTCTATACGAGAATTAAAGTTGTAATTAATAGGTATTTTTGTAAAGTTAAATTGTTTAGTGATGTAAATGCCAACACCTCCATAACCATCATTCCTCAATTTTTAGCCATATTTCTGATAAGACTAAGATATCACAGTACGTCGTATTTAAAAAATGTAATAAACTCGCTTGATTCGACAAAAGAGATCTACAATTCCATTGTAGGATTCGAACTATGTTTTTATTGATTTGTTCTGTCATTTTGGGTTATATTATAATTACTATTTTCTAATATTACATCTTCACTATTGCTCACTTTATCAAATATTGAATTAATAAAACTAATAATATTATTATCATTTACCGATTTTGAATTTTTTATCGTGTCTATGACGAAAGTAGATATTTGGCTAATTATTTTCTCTTTGAATGTCATAAATTCGTCACGGTAAGGGTTTGGTAGAATTGAAGTGTGAGGACGATCTATTCTTTGCTTTGGCACCGGCAAAATGGTATGAGTCAAAGTTGGAGAAACTGGAGGAGAACTGTATTTTCGTCGTTTCTTACTCTGTGTGGAATCTTGTGCATATGAACTGGTTCGATTAGTTTTAGGATTAGATAATAAATAACTGGTTTCATTGTTTGTAGAAGTGGGAAGTTCAGGGAAATTTTCTAAGTTATTAAATATGGCGAATCTATTGTTGGTAGCTATTTTAGCGTACGAAGGATTAAGATAAATAAATTCAGCTTCTTTGAAAGGTATATTTTCGAAGGCCATTATTTTTTTAATCTCAAACTGCTTTTTATACACAGGACACTCTCTAGAAATAGAAGGATGCCCACTGTTTTGACAGTGAACACAGAATACCTCATCTGTATCACAACTTAAATCTTTTGAATGATCTTTAGAACATTGTTTACAACGCGGTTTACCCCTGCACTGCGACTGAACGTGGCCAAAGCGCAAGCACTGAAGACACTGAACTACTGGGTGTATATACGGCTCGACAGGAAAATTTACCATGTTAATTTTGACACAATCAGGGATTTTATTACCTGCAAAAGTTAAAACAACAAGCTGTCTCTTTACATATTCGATTTTATTTGTATTATTATCAACTACTTTCCGTGTTAAACGTTTAACCTCTGTGACTGGACTATTAGATTCTATCGCCTTTAAAATAAAATCTTCCGTAAAAAAGCTATCAACCTCTCTAATTATGCCTTTTTTATGGTTGAAAAATTTAGGAATATATGCAATTAGTTCATTAGAAATAATAATTTTATGATTAATTAGCGAATTTGCAATATTAAAGGTTTTAAAAATAACTTTGACAACGTTTTAAACCGACCGGTTTTATATCAAGAATGTCCCTTTTAAATTCATCTACCTGCTGAAGACAAAAACCTATTCTAACCGGAAAAAGTTTGCCTATGTTTTTATTTGTACTCTCCAAAAAAACACAATAAGGCCCTACATCTCTAGCAGAAAATTTATTACTCAAATCATACGTCCTTTCAACTGTTGTTTCCATATCCGTTGTTTGTTTAGATTCCAAAGCGGGCGGTCCTTCTGGACCGCCCGAATCGTTGCTCATATTAAATAATAATAAGTTACCTTACCTGATTTGTGAATTTCTACAAAATAAACAAAGAAACTACTAAAAATGATATCAATTATAAAATAATTAGCCTAATCGCTTGATCGCACCAAAACACTACCTTCTCGAAACAATGTTGATACGAGACTGATCTATAAGTTTCATTGGTACAAAGTGCTCACTTTTGAAAAAAAAAATTGGGTTTAAAATAAAACATTTTTTTTAATTTTGAAAAAAATCGTAATTGTTTATGGAATTAACTTAAAAACAATTAGGAATACAAAAAATCTCAAAGAGTAATAAAATGTACGTTTCACTTTTCTGAATATTTTTGATTTTTTGTTTTCTTGTTAGACAAAAATTGGTTATGCTATGGCTGTTCAAAATTTGCCTAAACTCGTGATTAATTACTCGTTCAAGCCATTTTAACTACAGCTTTTTCAAAACGAAGCACTTTGAACGGATGAAACTTACAGATCACATAAATAATACATAGACAAAGTAACTTGTGAAGTGGTAATGTTAAACCGTATATGTGATGCTAATTAGGGGGTGATTTTCGCGATTCTTTTACCAAAAAAATAAAAGGGACCAACAATATTTGGAGCGTAATTCACTTACTTTTAACATTACAAGTTTTCTTTCAAAACAAAAATAAACCTTTTTTAAACACTTTAAAAAAGTTAAAATGAATTTTCCCCTAAAAGTGCTTAGTTTTTGGGTTATTTCACATTGAAATATTCGATTTGGAATTTGACGAAGAAGAACCTACTTTTCATTAGCTACAACCCTGCTTCTACTGGGTCTACAGACCTCATGTAACAGCATTTTTTTTTTCAATTTTTGATGGGCTATATTTTTGCTAAGAAAATTTTTTTTTTCGCTAAAATACATACTTTTTGAGTTATCTAAGAAAACCGTCCAAAACCATGTTTTATTTTGTTAAACATGAACATATTCACTCGCAAATAACTCGAAAAGTATTGACTTAGTGAAAAAACTCTATAGAAGAAAAGTTGTTTAGAATCAGTCATTTTATCCAATTCCGGTCTTATTTTGAATGTAGGTTTTTCATCTTCGAGAGGGTGGTATTCCCCTCCATTTTACAAAAATGGAGGGGATGTAGAATTGTAAACTTTTTCTTATATAATAATAGACAATTTCAACTACCTATTCCCAAATTTTCATCCTTCCTTTATTTTTTTTTGGGGTCAGATTGTTCTTTGATCGTGCTAAAAGTGATAAATGCCAAGCTAAAAACACGAACAAATATTTCTCTTGAACATGAGGATAGAATAACCATCACCAACCGAAGAGGCAAAAGGAATATTTATATCCTTTCCACTAAACATGGAAATAACATGCAAAGAGTTGTCATGTAATTGGAAAACTAAAATGAAACCAAAAGTGGCATTAGACTATAATAAAGGCAAAGCAGCAGTTGATTTATCCAACCAACTAGGGCTATACTCGAAGGCAAGAAAAAAACGTGAAGTGGTTTAGGAGAATGGTTTTCGAACTTTGATTAGTGACATCTATGGTAAATTCTTATATTTTATACACGCTTGTAACTATAGAAAATATGTCAGTGACAAATATTAAAAAGCAGATAATAGTGTAGCATCTTTTAAAAACAAATATAGCAGCAGCTAGTGACAAATAATGAAGACATAAATTCCGATAAACAAATACCTTAACCAATTGTTTATCACGTTATTGATGTGAAAACAGGCGGAAGTAAATACCAACGAAGAAATCTGTGCAAAAATTGTATTAAGATGAAGAGCATGAAAGCCAATATGTCATGAACGAAACTAAAAAGGTAGATAACTTTTGCAAAAGTTATCTTCGGACAACATCCGTGACATCCGTGACCTTCGGACAACATTAATTAAAAGTTTAGTAGTGCCTTTGTATGAACAAGTGTTTAGAAGTTCGCATCGTTTTGCTGGTAGCTCAAACCCAAAATTGCCAAATCTCCACCCCTCTATATCCAGGATCTGCGTGAATGTGATTTTTGATAGAAAATAATGCACATAGATATTTGAAAGACTTTGACTAGTAAGTATGTAATGTACTTATAATATTTTGTTTTCCTTATGATCACATCTATTGGATCTATTTGTTTATATCAGGCCTTCTTAAAATATGTGTCGCGACCCCAAATGGGGTTGCGAGAGATCTTTCATTTATATTTATAGTATATTTATGTGGGGTCGTCAGGAAACGCACAAACATAAATGAAAAAAGTTTAAGAATTCCTGGGTTATATGTATTGTTTTGTTTTTCTCTTTAATTCCAAGTTTGTTTTGCTCTATTTGTATTTTTTTTCTATAATAAATTTTTAGTACCTTTGCATAGCTATTTAACCGGTACTGTTTAAGACATTCTTAATTTACAGGCAAGAGTCTCATATTTTGCAACCAGCAGCCTATGTTTTACATATCTCTCTCTCTCTCTCTCTCTCTCTTAGGACGTTTTTTATGTTCGTTATATTGTTGTAGGTATTAATTTCATCTACACCAGGTGGTCCTTTGAGCCGGATCTTGAAGTTCGATAAAGATAAAGAAGCTCGTTAAATAAAATTTATTTTAAAGCCAGACCCCTCTTTGTAATAGGTTTTTGTAGAGATCATGTTTTAATAGGGACCATGTTTCTCATTATGGAAAAATCTAAGAAACTATATGTGCGGCATTTATGTAGCTTCTAGGCTATGTTGGTCCATTTCTATAATCGTAGAAGTACATATACTTTTTTATTTGTAAGTTTGTAGAGAGGTTTTTATAGATATACTGAAATTAACTTGCGACCGGTAATTAATTACACCTACGAACATCTTGAATATGTTGAAAATTTGAACTTTTTAACACAATCAATATAAAATCTGGCAAACAGTTTAGTCTTCACCCCGTATCGGTGCGACCGGCCATTAGTTGCGAAATTAAAATATACATCACTTGCGAATACCGAAACAAAAACAAATGGCGTTGCGTTTCTTACAATATTAAACTATAAAATTTATGATGGGCCGTAAAGAATGGGGCTACGTTCGCCATTAGCGCGGAAACTTTCTTTTTTATTGCTGCCCACAATGTTGAATGTTAGACATTTTGATTTTTCTGGGTGTAAATTACAACTAATTTCAGGCTTTCGGACGAAATTTTAAATCAGCTTTCGGTCGCACTGGAAAGCGTAGTTTGACAAAACAATTCATGTAAATTTTCTCGATACAGTAAACAAGATCCATACCAGCTTAATAAGTTTTGAAATTCACGATTTATTGAACAGTACTTAAAGAAAGTGTTTCATCTATTGATACAAATTAGTGTTATCTCGATGATTAGTCTATTGACAACTAACTCTTTTTCCATAGTACGTTGAAGAGAAACAAATTGTACGATCAACTCCTTTTAGATCTGAATTTTGCATTTTGTATTATGTATATGTACAATATGTCCCAGTAAGTTGGAAGCAGATGGAAAATCTTATTAACATTAATTTTATTAATTTTACAAAAAAGAGTGCTTTTTCGCAAAAAGGTATGTAAAGACCTAAAATGTAACCTTAACACTTTTAACTCCGGGCCAATATCAGATATTTGTCTCATGTGCCACTTTTATACAGTCATTGGAAAATGATTGAAATGTAAACAGCCGTGTCGGTGGCACCTGGTTGATAACAGTGTGAACACAGGAGCCGTGTCGGTGGAAGTGGCGGCTGGTGGGGTAAAATTTTGGGTAGGCCAAGCCAGCAAATTACATATAGCTATGTGTAATACAAAGTAGGTTTATTCCAACACAAAGAAAACCGTCATAAAACGATCACGAAACTGCGAGCAGATAGCAAAATTATACGTTCCATGGGTTATTTTGTTTACTGCGCAGTTTCGTGATCGTTTCGTGATCGTTTCGTGACGGTTTTTCGTTGTGTTAGAACAAACCTATAATATGCAAATATAAATTTATTTTTATGTATAAAAATACTCAGCAAATGTAGGTAGTGACCACAGCCTAGTATCATGTAAAATTAGAATCACCATGAAATGTTTCAAACCTAAGAGAGTGGCACCAACACAAACAAAAATCAAAGCCGAAGGACTAAGTACGGAATCCACGGAGTACTTATATAGAAAAAGAATATCAGAGAAGATTGCTGATAATGAAATACTAGAAAACGATAACATCGAGGAAAGCTGGGAAAACTCAAAAGTAACATAATTAACGCAGCAACAGAATCGTTTGGAGAGAGGAAAGTAACGAATACCAATATATCAAAAGAAAACCCCATGGTTTCGAGAGGAAGTGAAGATAAAATGTGAAGAAAAGAAGAAAGCCATTTTACAATACAGAACACAACAAACACAACAGGCATACAACCACTATAAAAGAATTAGAAACGAAACAAACACTCTAGTCAGACAAATAAAAAGAGAACACTGGGAGAGTTTCTCAAAACAGATGGAATACGACTTCTACGGAACACAAAGGGAAATATAGAGAATGATCAGAGGACAAAGAAAAGAGATGAACGAACTAATAAAAACGAAACACATTCAGAAGGAAACTTGGGCAGACTATTTTCGATCTCTGTTTGCTAAAGATAACGATAACGAACCACCAACACCTGAAGTGACAACAAACGAAGAAACAAATATTGAAGAAGCAGAGGTAACGGAAGCATTAAGGCAATTAAAAAATAGAAAATCACCAGGAGAGGACAGAATATCGAATGAACTCCTAAAGTATGGAGGACAAGACCTGACCAAACAATTATTAAAACTAATCCAAAAAATAATAGAACAAAACAGAATATCACAAGAATGGAGATAAAGCATCCTAATACCTCTCTTCAAAAATTTAAAGGAATTAATTTATTAAACACAACACTAAAATTAACGACCAAAGTGATAACAAACAAACTGAATAAAATTATAACATTAGCAGAAGAACAACAAGGTTTTAGGTCGGGAAGATCATGCACCGACGCGACGCGACGCTATATTTATATTGAGACAGATTCAAGAAAAATCGTTAGAATACAACAAACCGGCATACTTATGTTTCGTGGACCTTAAGAAAAGCATTTGACAGGGTC
This sequence comes from Diabrotica virgifera virgifera, assembly GCF_917563875.1. Lineage (NCBI taxonomy): Eukaryota > Metazoa > Arthropoda > Insecta > Coleoptera > Chrysomelidae > Diabrotica > Diabrotica virgifera. Next base: position 114,320,680 of record NC_065449.1, read on the forward strand.
AAATTAAAGGACGTTATCCATTTATTGTACGCAAGAGAGGTAGCTCTAGGAATAACTAAAACGATCGAAAATATCTACCAGAACAACACAATAAAAGTAAAAGTAGATGAAGAACTAACTGACCCAATTGAAGCTGGCAATGGGATAAGACAGGGAGATTCCCTGAGTCCTCTGTTATTCAACCTGATCATAGACGAAATAATAAAAAAAGTAAGAACAAAAAAAGGATACCAAATGGGAGAAAAACAACTTAAAATAATCTGCTATGCAGACGACGCAATACTAATCTCTCAAAGTGAAGATAAGTTACAACGTATGCTGCACGAATTTAATATAACTGGTAGAAAATTTAACATGTTAATTTCCCCAAAAAAGACTAAATGCATGGTTATAACAGCAGATCTAATAAGGTGTAAATTAGAGCTGGAGGGTCAAATAATAGAACAAGTCATGGTTTAAATATCTAGGTATCACACTATGCAGCTACGGAAAGCTCGAAACAGAAGTGTAAAATCAGGTGAATAAAGCAAATAGAGCCGCAGGTTGCCTGAATGAAACAATATGGAGAAATAAAAACATCGGAAAAGAAGTGAAAGGCAGAATTTACAAAACAGTCATCAGACCAATAATGACATACGCGGCAGAAACACGACCTGATACAGAAAGGACAAAAATAATGCTAGAAACAGCAGAGATGAAAACGTTGGGAAAGATCGATGGTAAGACGATGTGGGATAGAGCTAGAAGTGCAGATATACGAAGGAGATGCAAGGTGGACAACATTAATAACTGGGTGAAAAGCAGAAGAGTAGAATGGAACGACCACATAAGCCGAATGACAACAAATAGAGTAGTAAGGACGGCGAGAGACGGTTCCCCAATAGGAAGACGATCAGTGGGAAGACCACGAAAAAGATGGAATGACAACTTACTTGAGGCACATTGAAAAACAGACAGAGTAATGTCTATATAAAAAGAAGAAGAAGAAGAAGGTAACTGTAACACACTTACATTTAATTATATTTTTATAACTAAATAAAATTGTGAACTAAAATATACAAATTACATATTTTTTTTTTTTTTTTTATTTAAAACACAAAACCACATCAACCGCGCAGGGTTATTAGTGGATATGACAATACAAAGTATTACATTAAATATATAATACAATTTAATTTAATATTATACAATTTGATGTCTTTTAAATATGTTAACACTGATGAAACTTTTTTGGTGAGGATTGTCTTGAGGTCATCGTCTGTGATTCTATGGGATCTTCTTTCTTTTTGAAATTGAGGACACTCTTAATGTGATTGGCTTAGCTTCTAGGTCTGTTCTTACAAGGATGGCTACTCCGCCACTTGCCTGTTGTGCTATTCTATTTTTTGGAAAACATTGGTAGTTTTGAAGATTAATATTGTATTGCTTAAAATGGGTTTCTTGAAGACATAAGATCTTAGGGCATGTTTCGTTTATTAGAAGTTTTAATTGTTCTAAATCCCATTGATATTCCACTGTAATATATAGGGGTTAGATTAGACATTTTCGAGTTCTGACTGAGAATGTGTTTCATCGGTCTCTTCTGTGGAAGAGAAATTATTGGGGCTTAGTTTCTTTCTTAATCGAGTTATATTATTTTTTAATTTTGAATTGTGGGTATAAGCGTGAACAAAATTAAGGATCTGAATTAATTCGGCTGTTTCGTTCGAATAGTTTTTTGAGGTTATTTCGGGATGTTTTGCGTTTAATGTGTTTTCGAGAAAGTCACATATTTCGTCGAAGTTAAGGACAAATGGTGGTGATCTGTTTGCGATTTTGTCTTTAATTGTCTCTAGGGAAAGTAAAAGTTCATCTCGAGAATTTCTTTTAGACGTTTTTGTTTTTTTCTTTGATTTCCTTGTTACTGGAGAAGTGAAGATATGAGAATCGGTCTGTGTGGTATTTTCGTTGATTTCTGGAGACGATGAGATGAGCCTTTTTGGATGTTTTGTGACGTTTGGAATAATTTTAGGTTGTGTTATTTCTAATGGAGTAAGATTGCTGATCTTGTTGGAAGTTGATGATGTTGTTATTTTTAAAGTGTTTGTTTCATTTGTATTATTTGTAGGTCTTGACATGTCGTCAGTTTCTATGGTAGATTCTAATTGGTTATTAGAGACCTGTACGTCTGGGATCTGATCTAATATGTTTTGGGAAGATGCTGGGTGATCGTTAGAGGTGGATATTAAGGCTTTGTCAGAAGGTTTTTGTTCTGTTTGGTTATAAGGTAGATTTGTTATATATTGTGTGTTTTGGGAGGTTTCTGGAAGAGCTTTAGAAGTGGTTGGATTAGAATTGGTTGGGTCAGGATTTGTTGTATTAGAAGTGGGTGGATTAGAATTGGTTGAGTCAAGATTGGTTGTATTAGAAGTGGTTGCATTAGAAGTGATTGTATTAGCATTGTCAGGACATTCTGTTTCCTGGTGACCAATAGTCTTGCATTTTGAACAGTTGAATCCTTCTATAGAAAGGTATAGTCTGTAAGTGGTATTATCATGAGAGATCATGAAAGAATCGGGAATGGACATATTTTCTAAAGGTGTGATAAATGTTTGCCTTCTAAAACTCAAGACATGGCTGTATTCGCTTTCAGGCATTCCTACCCTAAGAAAAGTCATTTTAGAGACGGCGCTTATACCCATTCTACGTAGTTCTTGTTCAATTAACGTGGTTGGAACAGAAGGACCAGCGTTTGATATTATCAGTCTTTGAGCTGGAGTGATAAGTCTTCTTATTTCTACTTGAGTTTCTTTTATATTGACGTATTTGTGGGAATGCAGCAATGAATCAACCATATTTTTAGAAGAGAGATATATAGGCCTTGGGCCCGCATATACAATTATTATTTATGACCACACCGTTGAAACTTTTTGTACTTGTTATTTGGGTGGAGTCGGACAAATTTTGAGCTTGGCGCATTATGGTAGTGGGGCGTTTGTCTGTCAAGCGGTGACGAAGTTGTCAATTTTATGCAAGAAAAAAATTTATTACCACATTGGTCATTCTATTTTAATCAATGGATTTTGTCATATAAACAACGAAAACAATTTTGTCGGACAAAAATATTGGGGCATATGACGCGTCGGACACGCTAAATATGTCAAATTTATGAAAATAATAAATTTATTACCACATCGATAATTTTAACGGTATCTATCATAAAACCTTTTTACAATAATGTGGTAACCTTGTCGGACAATTTTCACGGGGCATATGCGCAGTCGGACGCGCCGAAGATGTCAATTTCCTGAAAATTTTTTATTTATTACCACAGATGTCATTTTTATTTTGTACTGTTCTTTTACATGTGTAATGCATATTGGATCACTTGTCGGACAAAAATAATGGGGCGTTTTGGTACAATTAAAATAAGTAATTTTTATGCATACAGGGTGTTTGGTAAAGAATGGGCCATAGCTTAACCTCAGGTCCCTGAGGTTAAAATAGACCGATTTAAGCTAACTTACCTTAGTACAAAGTTTATAATAGCCGAGATACAGGGTGACAAAGTTAAACTTTTTTTTTTATTTATTATTGAATATTTCCTGATAGGTATGAGATAACAACATGAAATTTTATATCTGGGGGTTTCTTGGGTCGAGAAATCTATATTCCTTACCAAAAATTATGCATTGCCCAGAGGGCGCCACATATGCCTTTCAGCACTCATTTATTACGTTCAATTTTTTTTATCCCTCACTCTGTATAATTTTGACATTAAAATTTTTATTTTCCTATTAGTTTTACTTAAAAAAGGTATACTTCTGTCATCTTCCTAAACTCAACCGTTTTCGAGATAAACGCATTTTAAATATGCGATACACCATCATTTTAACGAAATCTACCATAAAACCTTTTTACAATAATGTGGTAACCTTGTCGGACAATTTTCACGGGGCATATGCGCAGTCGGACGCGCTGAAATGAAAATTTTTTATTTATTACCACAGATGTTATTTTTATTTTGTACTGTTTTTTTACATGTGAAATGCATATTGGATCACTTGTCGGACAAAAATAATGGGGCGTTTTGGTACAATTTAAAAAAAAATTAATTTTTATACATTTTTGACTTCATATTAAATTACGTATTTTTCGGCTCATATTACCCGTATGCGCGCAAATGGTGAATATTAAATTCTTAACTGTAGTTAAAAAATGTAGTTAATAATGTAACTGTAGTTAATACCCAAAATTAATTTTGGGTACAACTCTAAGTCATCATCATCATCATCATCATTTGGCTCTACAACTCTATGTGAGTCTTGGCCGCGTTTACTATTTCCCTCCATTGTTGTCGGTCCTGAGCAGCTATTTCCTATTGCTGTACTCCCATTTTGCGTAGATCGCTGGCTACTGCGTCCTTCCATCTCTTTCTTGGGCGACCAACTGACCTTTTTCCATCGGGCCTTTCCCAGAATGTGGCGTTTAGAAGTCTTTCGTCACTTGATCTTAGTACGTGACCCGCCCATCGTATTCTGTTTAATTAAATGTAGCGTACTATGTTTTCATCTCCGTATATTGTCTGTAGTTCATCATTGTGTCTTCTTCTCCATTCTCCAAGTCATACCCTTTTAAATTTTTTACTTAATGTGTGTAACAATTTTCAGCTAAATCGATTTAAAAATAACCGAGAAAAACTGTTTTAAAATTTTTTTTGATAATACCTCCTCGTCGATAGCCTAAAATAATGAAGTTTTCTGTTCGTTTGCCCCAACATTTTTGTCAGACAGTTACATGTTTTGGTTAAGAATATAATTAGTTGTAACTTACTACTTTGTCGGAAAAATGGTTGTAAATATAAGGGATGCACGAACCCAGCATAATTTAAAAGTATAGTTTATTAATAAACATTAAATTTTTTGTCCGACTTTGGAGTTGCCCCAATATTTTTGTCCGACACTTAGATTTTTTGATTTGGAATATAACTACTTATAACCCGATTTGTGTCGGAAATTTTTTTATTTCGAGAAAAAAAACTACAGAACTATGTTTGTCGTTGTTCAAGGAGTATGTACGCAAATATCAGATAAAAATTTTTCTAAAATTTTCCCTCTTGTCGGAAATTTTTTTGGAAAAATTTTGAGTACAGCTCTGCGTCTACCATTTTAAATGTTTTACTTAGTGTGTGTACCAATTTTGAGCTAAATCGATTCAAAAATAACCAAGAAAACTGTTTTAAAAATTTTTTTGATAATACCTTCTCGTCGATAGCCTAAAAGAATTAAGTTTTCTGTTCGTTTGCCCCAAGATTTTTGTCAGACAATTACATTTTTTGTTTAAGAATATAATTACTTGTAACTTACTACTTTTGTCGGAAAAATGGAGGTAAAGATAAGGGATACACGAACCCAGCATAGTTTAAAAGTATAGTTTATCAATAATAATTAAATTTTTTGTACGAATTTGGATTTGCCCCAATATTTTTGTCGGACACTTAGATTTTTTTAATTGTAATATAACTACTTATAACCTGATACTTGTGTCGGAAATTTTTTTTATTTCGAGAATAAAAACTACAGAACCATGTTTGTCGTTGTTCAAAGAGTATGTACGCAAATATCATATCACAATTTTTCTAAAATTTTCCCTCTTGTCGGAAATTTTTTTGGGAAAATTTTGGGTACAGCTCTACGTCATACCCTTTTAAATGTTTTACTTAGTGTTTGTACCAATTTTCAGCTAAATTGATTCAAAAATAACCGAGAAAAACTGTTTTAAAATATTTTTGGATAATACCTCCTCGTCCATAGCCTAAAAGAGTTAAGTTTCCTGTTCGTTTGCCCCAACATTTTTGTCAGACAATTACATTTTTTGTTTAAGAGTATAATTACTTGTATCCTACTACTTTTGTCAGAAAAATGGTTGTAAAGATAAGGGATGCACGAACCCAGAATAGTTTAAAAGTATAGTTTATTAATAAAAATTAAATTTTTTGTCCGACTTTGGATGTGCCCCACTATTTATGTCGGGCACTTAGATTTTTTTATTTGGAATATAACTACTTATAACCTGATATATGTGCTGAAATTTTTTTTTTAATTCGAGAAAAAAATACAGAACGATGTTTGTCGTTGTTCAAGGAGTATGTACACAAATTATCAGATCACAATTTTTCTAAAATTTTCCCTCTTGTCGGAAAATTTTTTAAGAAAATTTTGGGTTCCGACTTACGTCATACCCTTTTAAATGCTTTACTTAGTGTGTGTACCAATTTTCAGCTAAATCGATTCAAAAGTAACCGAGAAACATTGTTTTAAATTTTTTTTTTGATAATACCTCCTCGTCGATTGCCTAAAAGAATTAAGTTTTCTGTTCGTTTGCCCCAACATTTTTGTCAGACAATTACATTTTTTGTTTTAGAATATAATTACTTGTAACCTACAACTTTTGTCGGAAAAATGGTTGTAAAGATAAGGGATGCACGAACCCAGCATAATTTGAAAGTATAGTTTACCAATAAAAATAAAATTTTTTGTCCGACTGTCGAGTTGCCCCAATATTTTTGTCCGAGACTTTGATTTTTTGATTAAGAATATAATTACTTATAACCTACTAATGTTGTCGGAAAAATGGTTTTAAAGGTAAGGGTTGCACGGTATTTTTTAAAAGACAGTTTATTAATAAAAATTAAATTTTTTGTCCGACTTTGGATTTGCCCCAATATTTTTGTCGGACACTTAGATTTTTTGATTTGGAATATAACTACTCATAACCTGATACTTGTGTCGGAAACTTTTTTTTATTTCGAGAAAAAAAAAACTACAGAACGATGTTTGTCGTTGTTCAAGGAGTATGTACGCAAATATCAGATCACAATTTTTCTAAAATTTTCCCTCTTGTCCGAAATTGTTTTGGGAAAATTTTGGGTACAGCTCTACGTCATACCCTTTTAAATGTTTTACTTAGTGTGTGTACCAATTTTCAGCTAAATGGAATCAAAAATAACCGAGAAAAACTGTTTTAAAATATTTTTGGATAATACCTCCTCGTCCATAGCCCAAAAGAATTAAGTTTCCTGTTCGTTTGCCCCAACATTTTTGTCAGACAACTACATTTTTTGTTTAAGAGTATAATTACTTGTATCCTACTACTTTTATCGGAAAAATGGTTGTAAAGATAAGGGATGCACGAACCCAGAATAATTTAAAAGTATAGTTTATTAATAAAAATTAAATTTTTTGTCCGACTTTGGATGTGCCCCACTATTTATGTCGGGCACTTAGATTTTTTGATTTGGAATATAACTACTTATAACCTGATACATGTGCTGAAATTTTTTTTTAATACGAGAAAAAAATACAGAACGATGTTTGTCGTTGTTCAAGGAGTATGTACACAAATTATCAGATCACAATTTTTCTAAAATTTTCCCTCTTGTCGGAAATTTTTTTTAGAAAATTTTGGGTTCCGACCCACGTCATACCCTTTTAAATGCTTTACTTAGTGTGTGTACCAATTTTCAGCTAAGTCGATTCAAAAATAACCGAGAAAAACTGTTTTAAAATATTTTTGGATAATACCTCCTCGTCCATAGCCTAAAAGAATTAAGTTTCCTGTTCGTTTGCCCCAACATTTTTGTCAGACAATTACATTTTTTGTTTAAGAATATAATTACTTGTAGCCTACTACTTTTGTCGGAAAAATGGTTTTAAAGATAAGGGATGCACGAACCCAGCATAATTTGAAAGTATAGTTTACTAATAAAAATTAAATTTTTTGTCCGACTGTCGAGTTGCCCCAATATTTTTGTCCGACACTTTGATTTTTTGATTAAGAATATAATTACTTATAACCTACTAATGTTGTCGGAAAAATGGTTTTAAAGGTAAGGGTTGCACGAACCCAGTATTTTTTAAAAGACAATTTATTAATAAAAATTAAATTTTTTGTCCGACTTTGGATTTGACCCAATATTTTTGTCGGACTCTTAGATTTTTTGATTTACAATATAACTACTTATAACCTTATACTTGTGTCGGAAATTTTTTTAATTGGAAAAAAAAAATACAGAACGATGTTTGTCGTTGTTCAAGGAGTATGTAAGCAAATATCAGATCACAATTTCTCTAAAATTTTCCCTCTTGTCGGAAAGTTTTTTAAGAAAATTTTGGGTACATCTCTACGTCATACCCTTTTAAATGTTTTACTTAGTGTGTGTACCAATTTTGAGCTAAATCGATTCAAAAATAACCGAGAAAACTCTTTTAAAATTTTTTGATATTACTTTCTCGTCGATAGCCTAAAAAATTAAGTTTTCTGTTCGTTTGCCCCAAGATTTTTGTCAAACAATTACATTTTTTGTTTAAGAATCTAATTACTTGTAACTTACTACCTTTGTCGGAAAAATGGTTGTAAAGATAAGGGGTACACGAACCCAGCATAATTTAAAAGTATAGTTTATCAATAAAAATTAAATTTTTTGTCCGACTTTGGATTTGCCCCAATATTTTTGTCGGACACTTAGATTTTTTGATTTGGAATATAACTACTTATAACCTGATACTTGTGTCGGAAATTTTTTTTTATTTCGAGAAAAAAAAAACTACAGAGCGATGTTTGTCGTTGTTCAAGGAGTATGTACGCAAATATCAGATCACAATTTTTCTAAAATTTTCCCTCTTGTCCGAAATTTTTTTGGGAAAACTTTGGGTACAGCTCTATGTCATACCCTTTTAAATGTTTTACTTAGTGTGTGTACCAATTTTCAGCTAAATCGATTCAAAAATAACCGAGAAAAACTGTTTTAAAATATTTTTGGATAATACCTCCTCGTCCATAGCCTAAAACAATTAAGTTTCCTGTTCGTTTGCCCCAACATTTTTGTCAGACAATTACATTTTTTGTTTAAGAGTATAATTACTTGTATCCTACTACTTTTGTCGGAAAAATGGTTGTAAATATAAGGGATGCACGAACCCAGCATAATTTAAAAGTATAGTTTATTAATAAAAACTAAATTTTTTGTCCGACTTTGGATGTGCCCCACTATTTATGTCGGGCACTTAGATTTTTTGATTTGGAATATAACTACTTATAACCTGATACATGTGCTGACATTTTTTTTTAATTCGAGAAAAAAATACAGAACGATGTTTGTCGTTGTTCAAGGAGTATATACACACATTATCAGATCACAATTTTTCTAAAATTTTCCCTCTTGTCGGAAAATTTTTTAAGAAAATTTTGGGTTCCGACCTACGTCATACCCTTTTAAATGCTTTACTTAGTGTGTGTACCAATTTTCAGCTAAATCGATTCAAAAGTAACCGAGAAACTCTGTTTTAAAATTTTTTTTTGATAATACCTCCTCCTCGATAGCCTAAAAGAATTAAGTTTTCTGTGCGTTTGCCCCAACATTTTTGTCAGACAATTACATTTTTTGTTTAAGAATATAATTATTTGTAACCTACTACATTTATCGGAAAAATGGTTGTAAAATAAGGGATGCACGAACCCAGCATAATTGGAAAGTATAGTTTACTAATAAAAATTAAATTTTTTGTCCGACTGTCGAGTTGCCCCAATATTTTTGTCCGACACTTTGATTTTTTGATTAAGAATATAATTACTTATAACCTACTAATGTTGTCGGAAAAATGGTTGTAAATAAAAAAATTTCAGGAAATTGACATCTTCGGCGCGTCCGACTGCGCATATGCCCCGTGAAAATTGTCCGACAAGGTTACCACATTATTGTAAAAATGCTTTATGGTAGATACCGTTAAAATTATCCATGTGGTAATAAATTTATTATTTTCATAAATTTGACATATTTAGCGTGTCCGACGCGTCGTATGCCCCAATATTTTTGTCCGACAAAATTGTTTTCGTTGTTTATATGATAAAATCCATTGATTAAAATAGAATGACCAATGTGGTAATAAATTTTTTTCTTGCATAAAGTTGACAACTTCGTCACCGCTTGACAGACAAACGCCCCACTACCATAATGCGCCAAGCTCAAAATTTGTCCGACTCCACCCAAATAACAAGTACAAAAAGTTTCAACGGTGTGGTCATAAATAATAATTGTATATGCGGGCCCAAGGCCTAATATACATATTCTATTATTGGCTATTCTGGAAGCGAAAGATACGTTACGTGGACCAACTATTGAACCGACGGCTATGATGTACTCTTGAACTTTGGTTCCTTCAATACTAGAAAGAACTATGGCTTCGTCTTTTGTTGGTTGTTTAAACGTGTTAACAACACTGGAATATGAGATGTGAGATGTAGTTTGTGTAGTGTTCATGGTGTTATTCGAAGTCATGTTTGATTAATTTTGGAGACGTTGCAAGGCCGGCCCTGTCGCCGGTTCAAAAACCGGTGTGGATCTTGGCCCAAAACTGGTCCTATTTATATTTCTTGGATATTTTATAGGTTATATTATTATTAATATAAATATAATAGATGTGGTTTTTGGTACTCACGTCAGGTTTGCGGGGTTTACATGGTGTTTCCACTATAACAATGTGGAGGAACTAACCAAATAATTTTAAACTGTGTTTTTATCATTTAAAAACTGATAAATATCGCAGCGGTTTACAACGTGATGTATATTATCATTGTCAGGACCAAATTACATATTTTATTAAAAAAATTAATGGGAAAATCCCAACAGTTGGCTGTATACCATAGTTTAAAAAAAAAAACTCATACGGAAGTAAAAACTTCGAGATGTATTCTGGTATAAAATTGTTTATTTAAAAACTATTTAAAATGTCATGGATTGCAAAACGTTTTCGTTCTATACAGAACATCTTCAGTGCATCCTGCCGAGTAGTTTGAAACTAGCACACTGTATATAATGTTAACCCCATCATATATGGTTTACATAATATAATATATTAAAATTTTATGACTACAAGTCGATGTTAATAGATATACTGGAACACATGCTAAAAGGGTGCCATGGTTCCCTGCTCGAAGATGCTAGGTACTTGCCAATTCAATGGGCACAGACCAACTCTTTGAAAACTACAGTTGGTCTGTGTCCATTGAATTGGCAAGTACCTAGCATCTTCGAGCAGGGAACCATGGCACCCTTTTAGCATGTGTTCCACTATATCTATTAACATCGACTTGTAGTCATAAAATTTTAATATATTATATTATGTAAACCATATATGATGGGGTTAACACTATATACAGTGTGCTAGTTTCAAACTACTCGGCAGGATGCACTGAAGATATTCTGTATAGAACGAAAACGTTTTGGTAATCCATGACATTTTAAATAGTTTTTAAATAAACAATTTTACACCAGAATACATCTCGAAGTTTTTATTTCTGTATGAGTTTTTTACATATTTTATTATTTATAGAGCAGGTTTATTCTTCCCTCTTTGCTTTTTGCAAATTTGTGATTTTTTTCGAATTTTACGAATTTTTTTAACTCATTTGCGCAACCGTGCACTTGTTTGCAATTGTGTTGTTTGTTTAAAAATTTGTTACAATTATAAATTATGTTACATATTTTTTTATCAAAATTTAAAAGAAAATTTACATTACAATTCATATCTTTTTACATTGGTACCTCGTACAAAATAAAAAACAGTTGATATCTGATAATTGCATCTTAGATTCTATACGATGCAGAGCATGTTATGAAGAATAACTTTTTTCGTAAAATTGATATTAAAGAAGTTTTAAAAAGATTCCAAGTTACGCAGACATACTGTATAAGAGCTTAAAAAAATTTTTTTGTAACGTTTATTATTGCCTGTTATTAAATGTCTTTTAGCTAAGTTGTACTGAAAAAAGTTTTGATGACTTTGTATAAACATTTTTTTAACTGATAATTTATCTTTCTTAACTTTCTCAAAAATAAGTTCTTTATTTAATTTTTAAAGTAAGATAATTGAGTGCATTTTAAAGACTACATCTTAAGCTTTACAAAAATACCAATAATATTGTAATATATCCGTTTAAACTTGAGTAATATCCTCTTAAAGTGGTAGCAATTCTGTAAAACTATGTAGTTTTCAAAAATTACATTTTTTGAGACGTCGTATCATTTGAATTAAATTTTTGAGATTTGAAGCAGAAAATTTGTTAATAGCTTAATAGTGTCTAGTCGGACAAACTTTGATATATGGAAACACTGGAACCGTGGAAGTTTTAATTAATTATTGTGGAACAGGTTAAAAAATTTGAAACGTCAAACTACGAAAATGTTCCATGTATTTTGTCGGACAGAACTTCCAGTTGATTTGTTACCATTTCATTAAACTCTCATGCAAAAATCAGACTGGTGTTTATCACCAACTGGGCATTTAAGTGAGTGGAACACGAAGAACATGTCAAATGACAGGAATCATGATGGTTAGTAATGGCAGTCTGATTTTTGCATGAGAGTTTAATGAAAGGGTAACAAATCAATTGGATGCTCTGTGCGACAAAATACATGGGAAGTTTTCGTAATCTGACGTTCCAAATTTTTTAAACTGTTCCACAATTAAAATTTCCCTGTTCCAGTGTTCTCGTACATCAAAGTTTGTCCGACTAGACCCCGTTAAGCTATTAACAAATTTTCGGCTTGTATTAATCAACCTTTTTTTGGTAGGCGGGATCCAGGTCTATTAGTAAGATGTTTGTGTTTGAAAACTAAAATTGCGCAAATTTTTAGAATTTAATAGGTAAAATTATATTAGTTACACATTTTTAAATCATTTTTAAACAAAATTCATGTAAGTCTCATTTTCCGCCCACACCGTACTTGTGCCCTTATTTTTTTTTCTTTTTATTACAACTATAAGATAGGTTTAATGTTCTTCTTTCATTTCCAATTTGTAAAATTTAATTTGATCAATTAGTTAAAAAGTTATAACAAATAACACAAATGCGCGCTACGTCGAACGCTACTGAAAAGTGCGCCAATGTTTGTAAGAGGGGTGACTTGAGTGTTATAAATACAAAATTATAGAAGCTGTATATTTAATTTTAGAAAAATCTTTATGTAAGGTTTTTTTTTTTGTAAAATTTTCCGAATTTTTCAATAGTAAACTCAGCTTTTTTTCTAAAATTTATATTTTCGTAGTAGTGCAGAGTGGATGCCACCCCTTCTGAGGGGTTAAAATTATTTTCTTAAAAATATCCCCATAATTCGATAGAGGGACAACTTCTAAGAAAAATTTGTTATATAATGTTAATATTGTTAATCAAAACTTTTTGAGTTATTGAAGATCAAAAGTTTTAATTTTTCGTGAAAAAAATGCATGTTTTTAACCGATTTTTCATATAAATAATTCAAAAACTGTTAGTTTTTAGAAAAAAGTTATTATTACCAGAATTGAAGCTAATACAAAATGAAATAAACTACTTACTAGAAAAACCCTTTAGTGTTAACTAAAAGTGAGTTATAGGTAATTGAATGTATACTTTTTTCGGTGAGTACCCAAATCTAAGTATTCAAGCTTAAATAACGGGAAAATGATGCATTTTATAACATAAACTTATTAAACATCAAAAGTACTTAAAAATATCTATCAAATGAGTCCAGGAACAGTTGATATCATTAAAATTTATGTGCAAACATTTTTCAAAATTTATCTTTTAAATTTTTTTTCAAAAAATGATATTGTTTTTTTTAAATACCTCCGTTAATTTTTACGATATCAGGTTCACCTCAAAACTATTTGAAAGCTTATGCCTCGGAGTATTAAATCACCTTAACGAGTAACTGAATCTTTTAAACCCCTAACTTTTTTAAAAATAAAAGGTTAAATGGTAAAAATGGATTACTATAAATTTTAATTTTTGTGGAAATGGCGTATGTGTTATTTTTAACTTTTTCCTAAAAAATTCTAATATAAAGGGTCCTCTTATTTTCATCATAACTTGCTTAATTTTAATGCTATTAACTTCTTCTGGAGCTCATGTTGTAGGTATTCCGAAGTATTTGACAAGTGCCTAGCAGGTATATTTTATAAAATGCATCGTTTCCCGTTATTAAAGATTGAATACTTAGATTTGAGTCCTCGTCGAAAAAAATATACATTTAATTACCAACAATTCACTTTGAATTAACATTAGTTTAGTTCTTAAGTGAGCAGTGTATTTAATTTTTTGTTATCTTTAATAGTGGTAATTATAACTTTTTTGTAAATGCTTATCGTTTTTGAGTTATAAGTGAAAAACACCTTTAAAACATGCATTTTTTACGAAAAAATAAATTTTTTGATCTTTAATAACTCAAAAAGTATTGATTTATATTATTAACTTTATATAACAAATGTTGTTTAGAATTTGTCCCTGTATCGATTTATGGTATTACTTTTAATAAAATAATTTTCACCCACTGGAAGAAATGGCTTCCACCCACGGAGTAAAATCGCAAGTTAACATCATGTCACCTTTATTCCTTGACTACTCACCAGTTTTCATAAAAATCGATGAAGGTTCAACGAAATCGGAGGTGAAAACCTTCAGTAACTTCACTATAGGTATTTAAAAAAAAAACAACTAAATTTAGCAGCTAATCATTTGTTTAATAAAAAGTGAAGCACCCACTTTTGGAGTAGAACTTTTTGATATGCTGCTTATTAAACATTTCGAAATTCCAAAAAATCTATCCTGTTTGATTTTTTCCGTAAGTAAAAACTCCATTGACTCCCCTAAATGGAGAGCTGAGATTCAATAAAATCAAACCAAGAAAGGGGTACAAAAACTTCAACGCAAATAACCCCTAGCAATTACGTATTAATCGAATTAGGCCCAATCCTCGATCTTAAGACCATAAATAATTTTAGGAGGCACCGGACCTGATGTGTCGAATTCCGAATACACTCATTAAAATACGAATAATAAAAATATAATAAGGCCGTTGTAAAGTTCCTTAGGACGATATAAAATTACCGTCTTTAGAGTGTACTTTAAACAGGCAGTGTTAATATTAAACAATACATCCAAGGCACCATTTCTCAGGCCATTCTCAAACAATTGAATTATTTACCGAACGGATTGGCATAGAAGAGCGAAGTCTATTCAAATTGCACCTTTAATATTGCATAAATGAAGAGAAATAATTCATAAGTTTGTAGTCTGCGCGTTTAGGGTTATTTACAATGCACAAGGAAATATTTATGATTCTCTCTTCTTGAGGAAGGATTGCCCAGTTGTCTTATTCTAGAAATTTGATTCGCTTGCTTAAAATTTAATAAGGAGATCCGGACAATTACTTGTTAATGCAGCAGCTTGCAGTTGTCCCTGAATTAATGAAAAACTACTACGTATTACGGATCGAGACTTGTGCTAACTCTGTACTAAACAATTCTTACTAATGTATATTCCTTCGAAATTTAAAGTAATCGATTAATTAGTTTGCCTGCCACCTACTTTTCGATATGATACAATAAAAATTTAGGTAGTAGTTGTCTTATTACGACGGTAGAATAGCCCGTTAAGCGCCATTGATGCGAAAACGCAACATTTTGAAAGGAATTTTTTTATAACTAAATATTGTTTTTTTTTCGAAAATTATTTAGGTGTTTTTTTATTGTCTCGGCTGCAATGGCCATTGACACAAACAATAATGGTTAAACAATAGTTAATTACAATGAGGACTTAAAACTAATTATTATAACAGTTAATTTCTAAATCTTAAATAACATTAAAAAATCCACGAGGAAAAAATTTCTTGTAGTTGGCTGTATACCATTTATTACAAAAAACCATGAAATCCTTTATAAAAGGTATATTTGTTAAAATCCCTTTACAGGGCTACATCATAAAACAAACAGAACTAGTTTTCAATCGGTTGACCGATCATCATCAGTGTTTCCTAAAATGTGTATAACCTGATAAAATGATGAAAATTATTTAAAATTTTGACTACGAGTTTAAAAAGTTATAGGTTATCCTCACTTGAAGCAAACATGCTAACCACCAAAGCAAATAATATTAGGGTAAAAACCCTTTAAAATTAATCCGTCATAGGAACATATAAAATTGATGTGACTTTATATATGGATGTACAAAATATCCAATGTTTCACGCTCGAGGTACCATTGAGCTAAATTTGACTTGTTCACATCATGGCTGTGTAGAAGCAAGTGACTTTGATAGCGGAAATCCTGAATGGTGACATGACAGAAGACATTAGAGGGGCATATTGTCATTTTCTGGACATGAGTTTCTGCAGCCATGATAATGCAATTATTAAAAAGAGTTATTGTCTCGTCAATATCTTCAGACTTTTGTACTAATGATAGTAGGTTTTCGGCACTACTTTTGAAATGATTCCAGTTTGCTTTAGCAATATTCCACTTAGTGACGGTGCAATGTTTTTTATGACCATTTGTTATGATTATCGGGAAATGATTACTATCGTAGGTATATGCTATCTATCGTATACCATGAGAGTGAATCAGCTAACTTGGGATCACATATACTTAAGTCAATAGAGGAGTAACTTCCTGATGCGATATTAAAATATGTGTTAGCTCCACTGTTCATCAAACAAGCATTATTGCAACTCAATACGGTTTCTATAATTTTTCCTCTTCCGAATGATTTTGGAGCCCCACATAGTATTTTGGGCGTTAAAGTCTCCGACTAGTATAAATGGGCTAGGTAGTTGTCGGACTAAATCATCTAACTCGGTTTCAGTGAGGTTATAATTAGGTGGAATATAAATACTGCATATAGTTATTTTATCAGAACACCAGATAGTTACTGCTATAGCCTCCAGATTAGTGGTTAGGATATGATGTAAAGAAAATAAATCGTTAGACACGAAAATAGAGGTTCCTCCACTTGCTCTAGTAAATGTTGTTCGAAGGAAATGGTAACCTTCAAAGTTTTTAAGCTCTCGTTTATGAGAGTCTTTATAATTAGTTTCTTGAAAGCAAATGATATCGGCTTCTGTGTTATTGATTAGCTGTTGTATGCGTTCTAAGCGAGGGTAAAACCCAACGCAATTCCACTGAACTAGCGTGAAAGTAATGGCTTTCGGTAGTCAAGGAAGAGTCTGAGAGACAATCGTTATCATCATTGATTGATTGAGATGTTGTACTTTCTATTTCTGTGTTGTCTATATTTAACTGTTTTTTAATTTTCTTAGTGACTCTTGTGAATCTATTTTTCGCTGTTCTGTCTTCAAGTTAGGGGTATATTTTTGACGTATCGTCAAGGAGTGCCTGGACATTTTGAGTGAACTCCTGTGCTTCGTGCAATGGGTTATCACTGCCGAATGTATTTTCAAGGAAGGCTAGGAAATTTTTAACAGGGAGGGTAAATAAGTCTGAATTTTCTTGAAAAAGATTTTGGATAATGTGAACTGTGGAATTAGTTAATTTAGACTTATCGGGGGAGTCTTTCTTAGATCTTTTGGCTTTATGCTTAGTGGCAACAATTACATCTGGTGTGGGCATTTCATTGATTTTAGTGGGTGTATTTTTAGAAGTTTGTGTTCCTAAAGAACTTGCATCACTGATGTCAGAACGACTTCGTTTCTGACTGGTGGATGGGGGAAGAAAATCATTATTTGGGGTTATGGAAGTAATGGGAACATCGACTGTATTTATTTGTTGACGACTAAGATCTAGATTATTTGTTGGGTTTGATAGTGTGTCATTATTTGATATTGAGGAAGTGGGGATGGGTTCAGTAGGAAACGATTGTTTATTTAGAGAAGGATTTCTAGAAGGATTTTGAAAATTATTTGCTTTGTGACCGTGTTGTTTGCATAGAAAACATACCATTTTATCCGTAGAGAGCAATATTCTGTGAGAGTTGTTGTCAAAAGGGATTATTATTGAAGTTTGGAGCTCAAAGTTTTCTGTGGCTGGAGTGACATATACTTGTCTTCTGAAACTCATAATATGGGTAAATACATCACCGGGGATGCCAGCTTTTAGATATGCCACTGGTGACGCGAGTTGTACACCTAGATCCTTAAGATGTTTTTCTATGATGTCGTGTGGAAGTGATGGACAAACTTTGGAGATTATAAGCCTTTTAGCCGGGGTTACTAGTTTCCGTACTGGTAGTTCAACTGTATTTATTTTAATTGTAGGATGTTCAGTAATAATTTTATCAACAAGTTCAGAATTTGTTAGGTAGATACAGATTCTGTTATTGAAAATTCTTGAGGCGAAGCAGATGTTTTTCGGATTAACAACATTACCTATTGCCTTGAAATAGTTGAGTAGTACTAAATTTGGTTCTGCACGAATTAAAATAGCTTCGGTCTTCTTAGGATACTTCGGACGTGGTTTAGTCATCGTAGCAGTTGCATATGAACTAGTAAGATTACTGGAATAATTGGGTCCAGACATGGTGTTGCTAACAGTAGGGGAACGTTGATTTAAATTGTTACTCATGTAGTTAAAAGTAACTTGAATTTGTTTATGTTAACTCTTTGGATGTCTGGAAATAGGTAATAACTTGCAATACATCACTGCAATACTGGTTGCCTAACCGTTGGGGCGGGATAGCAACCGTGAAAAACTATTGACAGTTTCATACTGAATGTGTTTAAGTTGGAAGATTATTACGTAAAAAATCTCTTACTGACCGAAGCTACAGCTTGTTCTTGATGATCAACACTTAACACAATTGTTATTAGTCACTATTTGAGCGAAAAATAATTTTAATAACTAGTATTTACAGTAATATTTACAAATTTCGTCACTAATTTACAGATCGACACATACACGTTCTGACGTTATTTTGACAGTTTTTAGGTCTTTTAATTCTTAAAGGTTTAGTGATATTGAAATATGTTTTATGGAACAAATATGTATAATTGTTTATAAGTTATAAAAGATTTACTTTAGCAATTTTTTACATGATTCGTCATGATTATATGTATAATCTTGTAAAATTTTCACATCGTTATAATGTATGTCTCCAAAGTTTTGGAAAAAAATAAAATATTTATTTTCTAGCTGTAAATTAAAGTTTATTTTATTAACTAAATGCAGGCAATTGAGTCTACATATTTAAGGTATATAATGTATTTTTATAGGACAGAAAGAGGTTCGTGATCTTCGATGGCACGTAAATTTTGTCTTGAATGTGCAATAAGGCTTTGGACTGTTTCTAAATCGATCTCACGAAATTTTTGCAAAATTCTTCGCCTAGCTGATCTTCATTTTTGGCTTCCCAGCCATTATTATACACCATTGGACTCAAAAGAGGAACATTTGGGAACAAAATTTATATTTTGAGCAGTTAACCAATCTGTCGTTCTCCTGGCGTAAGGGAGCGTTCAAGTATTACGTAACGCAGTTTGGGGCGGAGGGGGGGTCTTGTAAAACGTTACGGCGCGTTACATGGGGGGAGGGGGGTTCGAACAGCGCGTTACATAACATTTCTTTTTTAACTTAAATAAAAAAAGTACATACTTTCTTTTATGTTTTACATAGACCCCTGAATTGTATTATGTTGCATCCTCACGCAGGGTTACCTAGGTTTACTGATTTTTCAGTAGACTTACTGATTTTTCAGTAGACCAACTGATTTGAACTTCGATCTACTGAAAACTGTAGAAATTGTACCGAAAAATCTAAAAAAAATCCATTGCTCAAATATAAACCATTTTCAATACAACCCAAAGCCCAACATCCAACAGCGCATTCTTCTTTCGTTTCACTTCACCTAAATAATTATATTTGATGGTAAAGTTAGCGACATAGGATTTATGTCAAGTGCAAGGGACTCTTTCTTTGATAATTGTTTTGTTTTGAATAGACCATGTGTCATATTATGTTTCCAATATCCGGAACGGTTTCCTCGGAGTTATTTATGAGTTTAGGGTTTATCTGATGAATAGATTGGTAGGTACTTTATATTTTGGTAGAAATGAAATGGGTAGTTTTTGTCTTTTCTTTAGTTTAGTACTATTCTATTTCCAATTTCCAATAACTGCACAGCGTGTTTTGTTAAGTTGTGGTATTTAGACTTTGCGGTGCTGATTTTAATAATTAAATATCAGATAAGCAGTACTTTGTTTTTAATTTATTAATTAGAAATGAATAATAATTAATTTCTATAATTTATATTTTTGTTGGAAATAAGCACTGAAGCACATAAGATGAGTTTATTTTGAAGTAAAATAAATAAATAAATAATAAAACATCAAAATAAACTTATTTTACAGTAAAGTTGTAGCTTTTTTTGTAGTATTTTAGTATTTTATAACTAAAGTATTATGAAGGTTTTAAAAATATGAGATTATTTGGCCGCGTGCGTAATATAAAGGTGGTCGTTGATACCAGTTCATAAGTAAGGGAATCTACATGAATATAATTGGTTTGGACAATTTTTATGCCGTTAGTTAGAAACTGGGCGTTAGTAAAGGTGGCCGTTAACACAGGTTAACACAGGGTATTATACATGGTTTAAAAAATCTACAGGTTGCTACTGATATTTTGAAAGCAAAACTACTGAAGAAATCAAAACTGACCTGGCAACCCTGCCCTCACGCTCCGCTCATGTTCCGACAACAGGACAATGGTATTCAAGTGAAAAAATCTTAAAATTTGTGAAGCATTGTAACATGTGTTTGCAATAATTAGCTGGACCTTTCTCCACAACAAAAAATGAAAAGACACATATGGGATTAAGAGGTTGCAGAGGGAACTACATGCTCATAAATCATGTATGTTTTCTGAAGTCCATAACATGCAGTATCGTTTTCAGCAGTAGGTATTCATTAATGTTTTAAATACGTAAATTTTCAAATTATTTAAAAATGTTTTTAAATAAAAAGCATTAAATACAAAACCCACTATATTGATACTTAGCTTAGAAAATTGGGAACACAGGGTGTTTAATTAAAATTAAAGATAATGAACTATGCTACGCTGGCATGAATCACCCTGTACATTTAAATTTATGTTTAAAAAGCACACATTTTTATATATGAAAATCTACGGGTCTCAGCGTTTTTTAAAATTATTTAAAACAAGGACAGAAATAATTTTATTCCATAAGTGCCTTCTTATATATTATGTCGTATTATATATATACAGGGTGTTTCAGAAAAACGTAACACGATTTCTAGGATAGGTGAAAAATTAAAAAATAATTGGGGTTTGCTTACTAAATAATTTTTGTAACGGCATGCGTTTTCACGATACAGGGCGTCGAAGAACAAAAAATTTTACACATTTTTTTTACTATTTTTTCGAAACTACTGGTAACATCGTATATTATTCGTTATACAAAAATTGTTATTAAGCAAAATAAAATGTTGAAATAATAAATACATATGTTATTTTATTTTAAGCTTTTATTAAAAAAGATAAAATAGAAGAATGCATGAGAAGAACAATAAAGAATGGAGCCAAAAATGTATTTAAGGATGGGAAGTAGGGAAAATGTAAATTTAAATGTAAAATTAATAATAAAAGATTATTATTGTAAGTTTTGGACATATTTTATGTCATGGGATATGAAATTACGACTGGTAGGGATAACCAGACACATGAACTGAATAGAAGAATCGTTCTTGGGTGGGCAGCATTTGGAAAACTAAGAGAAACTTTTAAAAGTGAGTTGCCCACATGCCTAAAGAGAAAGGCATTTGATCAGTGCGTCCTCCCAATCTTGACGTACGGATCAGAAACACTTACCTTAACTAAAGCCTCGGCTACCAAACTAAGAGTAACGCAGAGAAGAATGGAGCGGTCAATGTTAGGAATAACTCTGTAAGACAAAATCAAAAACGAAGAAATCAGGAGAAGAACAAAGGTTTATTTATTTTTATTTAGCGTATGGCTTAAGTATATCACAGAATATATTTAGATTTATGCATTATACAATGCATCACAAACAGATGTCCAATTTTTTTATATATTCGATTGACCCTTCGGTTGCCATTACAAAGTCTATAGGGTCGCCTGTGTATGCTCTGCGTGGGCAGTCCTGAACAATGTGACTGATCGTCTGTCTTGCAGCGCCGCAGTCACAAGAAGGCGAGGGGAGTTTACCCCATCTGTGGAGGGAGTCGGCGCATCTTCCACAGTTTGTTCGAATTCGATTAAGGGCTGCCCAAATCTTACGGGGACGTTCAAATTCGCCAGGTTTCCCTATGATGTCCGGTAGACTATGGTAATGCGGATCTGTCCTACTTTCCCAATCTTCTCTCCATCGGGTATTTAAGTCAAAGTTGGATTGCTTCAGCGCTTGAGCAGATTGTAGAGGGGGTAACCTGGATCGGAGACGGTTTCCAAGAATATCGGGGATGTCGTTGTGGACTAGAAGCTGGTGACTGTCCATTATTTTGTTATATTATTTAACCAATGCATGTTCGCGGCGTAGGTTGGGTGGTGCTATATTACTAAGGGTAGGTAGCCACATTGTAGGGGTGGGCTTAATTGTGCCTGTTATCATACGCATAGTACGGTTTAGTTGGGTGTCGACCAGGTGGGTATGCCTGCTATTTAGCCACACTGGAGCACAGTATTCTGCCACCGGATATATCAGGCCAAGAGCAGAGGATCTTAATGTTGATGCTGTGGACCCCCATGTAGTGCCGCAGAGTTTCTGTATTATATTGTTGCGTGTTTTCAATTTTGCTGCTGTTTTCGTCAGGTGTTCTCTGAATGTGAGCGTTCTGTCTAGAGTAACCCCAAGGTATTTCGGGTATTTATTGTGTTTTAACAGCTTGTTATTAAAATACACTCGCAATTCTCTGTTTGCCAACTTGTTGTTTAGATGAAAAGCTGATACTTCAGTTTTTGTAGTACTTGGCTGTAGTCTCCATTTCTTAAGGTATTCGCTGAGGATGGATAAGTCATTCGTGAGAGTGATTTCTGTAGTTTCTAAAGATTGGTGGCTTATTGCAAGGGTCCAGTCGTCAGCATATAAAAACTTCCGAGATTCGGTTTCAGGCATGTCAGCAATATAGAGGCTGAAAAGTAAAGGGGCAAGGACAGAACCCTGTGGAAGACCATTGTTAAGTTTCATCTGTCTACTCGTCTCCTTTCCCATTATAACCTGGAAGGCTCTGTTGGTCAGCATGTTGTCAATGAGGTTAATTATCTTTCTGCAGGGGATAATGCGGGCCAGTTTATATATTAATCCCTGTCTCCAAACAGTATCATATGCTGCTGTTAGATCTATAAATACTGTTGCTGTCTTTTGTTTCTTTTGAAAACTAGCTTCTATAAAAGTTGTTAATGACAGCACTTGGTCCGTACAGCTTCGATGAGGGCGGAAGC
Organism: Diabrotica virgifera virgifera; assembly: GCF_917563875.1. Lineage (NCBI taxonomy): Eukaryota > Metazoa > Arthropoda > Insecta > Coleoptera > Chrysomelidae > Diabrotica > Diabrotica virgifera. The sequence continues at coordinate 114,343,896 of NC_065449.1, forward strand.
CAGCTTGTTCAATGGGGACATTTTCTAGTATCCTGTGACTAATTCTGTTGAGGAGAAGCTTTTCTAATAGTTTATATACCATGCTGAGTAGAGCTATGGGGCGGTAGTTTTCTGGCTTATCGTTTGATTTGCCCGGTTTCGGAATTGCAATTATCTTTGTTCGCTTAAGTGAGAAAGGAATGTTACCTGACTGAAGTATATCATTAAAGAACATTGCAAGCCACTGTTTCGTGTATGCACCACTGTGTATCAAGAACTCTGGATGGATACCATCAAAGCCAGGTGCTTTACCTGATTTCATTTCTTTCAGCGCATGTGTGATTTCAGAAATAAGTATTCTTGCTGAATATTCGGAGTTCGTTCTGTTCATTTGTTTTAATGCCCTTAAGTCTCTTTTCACGTTGGTAGTATGTGTTCGATCTCGTGGAGCTCTGGATAGAGATAATATATGGGAGGCAACCTTGTTAGGAGACATTTTAGACTCTCTGGATTCTAGCTGGTTAGCTCCTCCAATTTTCCGCAACAAGGACCATGCCTGCCGGCTTGATTTTTTGAAGTCAAGGTTTTCGACAGTCTTTATCCATTTTTGGCGTCTAGCTGTATCGATGTTGTGTAAAAGCTCATCGGCTATTTCTCGGTCACCACTTTCGAGAAACTTCGTGTATAAGTCTTCACATGTTTCAGTCCATCCAGGCACATATTCTTTGCGATACCCCCTAGGGATGGTTTTCTTGGCAGTGCTTATTACTGCGCCCACAAACCTCTCATAATGTTTGCTGGTTGGAGGGACCCCGCTCAAGGTCCGGTCTAGTTGTTCAGAGAACTTCTTCCAGTTTGCTTTTCTAAGATTCCACCTGGGTCGAGGATATGATCTAATTATTGGAATTGATATTCCGATGGTGATAAGCACCGGACGATGTTGAGTATGTGGGAAGTCTGCAAGGACACTTCTCGCAGTTGTTAGTGATCTGTCATTGGTATTTTTGAGACAAAACATAGGTCTGGGTTATATTATTTTCTCCATGCAGCTGATTTAAATGTTCCTCTGTCTTTGGCATCAAAAACTAGATATGTGTTTTGCTCTTCGGACCATTCTACTAGTGCCTCCCCATTTTCATCATTCGTGGTGTACTTCCACATTTCGTGGTGGCTGTTGAAGTCGCCGATGTATATAGTAGGATGTGGATGAGTCTTTAGCACTTCTGGGTTCCATGTAGTGGCTGGAGGTTTGTATATGTTAACTACGGTAATATCTCCAATCTTGGTGACTACTTCGTACCTGACTCAGTAAATCGTAGCCAGGTATCTTTCCCCTTAAATCAAGCTGGACTTTGTCTTCAGTATGGGTCTCTTGTATGGCAACCAGGTCAATGTCGTTATCGTGTAGGATTTTTTGCAACACTTGGCATTTTGCCTGGCTTATGCCCTCGATGTTAAGGTGACAGACTCGGATACACGGTCCGAGATCTCTAGTCAGTTGGTTCTGAGAAGAACCTTTATTTGTTCCCATCGTATGTTTACGTATAGATAAGATTTCTGTTTGTGATCTGTGATGTTGGCAGGATATTGTTTTTTGTTTTTCGTTCGTCTGCCGCCAAATTTTTGCTAGTTCATTTAGCGTTACCCAGGGTGCACCACATGGAGGCGAACTAGCATTACACCCCACAAAGTCAGTCACAAAGGTGACTGACGTCATCGAAAAGCTAGCCAGGTTGAAGTGGAGATGGCCAGAACACATTGCCAGAATGACAGATGGGCGATGGACAAAAAGGTTATTGGAATGGAGGTCAAGAGAAGACAAGAGAAACTTCGGTCGACCGCCTACAAGATGGACTGACGACTTAAGAAAGCTAAATAAAAACTGGATGAGAGCGGCGCAGGATAGACGTGATTGGAAACGCGGGAGGAGGCCTATGTTCAGCAGTGGACATTTAAGGCTGAATGATGATTGTAAGTTTTTATTATTACCTCAAATGCGATTAAAATAATAACAAAGTTCTTTTACCGAGTTTCCGGTACTTTTCGCAATCTCGTTTTCCATTTAGGTTCAAATGGCCACTTGGGTGTTACGTAACGTTTAGGTAGGGGGAGGGGGGTACAGAAAAACGTTACGGTGCGCTACGTGGGGGGGGGGAGGGGGTCAAAAATCTTCAAAAATTGCGTTACGTAATACTTGAACGCTCCCTAATGGCATGACGCTAGGTCGGGCCAAAATATGAATTCATCATTGGAGTGATGAGTATTTATAAATTGAACAAGCTTTGTGAGACACCTGTCAACGTAAATGTCAGCATTGAGAGCTTCACCGCGAACACGCCCAACAAACGGTTGTGAAACACCAGCTTCTGAGATGTCCACCATACCAAAATTTTATCGGCAAATTTCACTTTTCCCTTAAACCTAACATCGTCCGGTGCGTCTTGTACATTGCGTGTATAAATCCGTCGTTGCCCTTCATCTCTCGATTGGATAAAATAAAATAATTTTATTAAAATCATCATTCATAATGAGAATTTTACCAGGAAATAAATACGTCTCAATGCACGGCAACATCTAGGAATTTTTTTAACTGGGCTAAACTATTTCTATAAATTGTTCTACTTACAGTCATTCGTGAAACATTATATTTTCGGTCAACATTTCGCAAAGATTTTCCTAATTAGTTCTCCATACTCTGAATTAATCTCTGTTCCCGAGCAGGAGATAAAACTCTTGGTCTTCCACTTTTGGGCAAATTAGGGCATGATATACCATTTTCGCATTCTTTAATTGTCTGGTAAATCGTTGACACAGAAATATTTTGAGCACTAAAAATTCTTACAATATCGCGTTTTGGTACATGTTCAAATAAACGATAAATACGTTGATGAATATTAAGTTTGTACAGCTGTAACAGCTGTATTGTTTTATCTATTTTATTGTTAACTTCAGCATCCTGAGTGCCTGACTGGTCAATTATTACACCTAGATAAGAGAAAGTTTTCACTTGTTCAATTTGTGTTCCTTCAATTTCTATTATTAGCTCCTGTCTCTCTTCACCGATGTGTAGTACTTTGGTCTTGTTTTTGTTTATTACCATTCCATTTTCGAGGAATACTCTGTTCAATATTTCAATGTTGTGTTGTAAATCTTTTTCACTTCTTGCAATTAACACCAAGTCGTCTGCAAACACTCCTTCTGATATTTCTACTCTACGTAGATATATGTGTCCAACATTTAATTTTTTGCTTTCTACTTTGCATCTTTTAATTAATTGGTCCATAAACAATATAAACAGCGTTGGGCTAAGTGCCCCGCTTTATCTTAGTCCTCCTATTACTGTAAAAGTGTTTGATCTATTGTTGTTACTAATCACCAAGTCCATATTCTGTCTATATATTTTCTGGATGATTCGTATCATTTTAGGTCCTACACCTTTCTCTCTTAGCACTTTGCACACTCTCTCTCTGGGTACTTTGTCGAAGGCCTTTTCTAGGTCTAAGAAGGCTAAGTATATGTTCTTTTTCTCTTGAAGCGCTTTTTCGCTTATTTGTTTTAGCCTGAATATATATGATCTTGTATGCTCCTTCCGCTTCTGGAACCGCTTTGTGACTCGTCTAGTGTATCTTCCGCGATTATTCTTATTCGTTTATCTATAATTTTCTCTAATAGTTTCATTGATACACATAGCAGCGTAAATCCTCTGTAGTTATTACATTCTCTTTTGTCACCTTTCTTATCTATGGGAACTATCAATGCGGCTTTCCAGTCTTCTGTTAATATTTAATCTTTCCAAACTTTGTTCATTATTTCTAGTAGTGTTTTAGTACCTTGTTGTCCCATGTTTTTTATTATTTCCACCGTTACTTTGTCAATTCCCGGAGCTTTTCCATATTTTAGTTGTTTTACGGCTTCTTGTATTTCTTCTAATGTTATTGGCTCTTCTACATTTTCTTCAGGTGTTCAGTAATGGTTTCTGTATGGTTGTTCTGGTTCAATAGCTCTTCAAAATGTTCTTTCCATCTATTCATTATTTTATTTGGTTCTGCTAATAAATTTCCATTTTTACTCTTAATATTGTGTATTTTTTGTTTGTTCTCTGTTCTTAATCTTTTTAGTGTTTTATAGAAAAGCTTTTGATTACTTTTACTGTCTTGTTCCATTTTATCACCAAATTTTGTTCATGTTTCCTTCTTAGCTGAAGGCTGAAGTTACTAGTAGCTTTGTAAATGTTGTAGTATTCGTTTGTTTTATTTTGTAGACATAGTTTCCATGCTTTTTTCTTAGCTTTTACTTGTGTTTTTATTTGTTCTGTCTACCAGGCTGTCTGTTTTTTCGTGAGATTTGTTTTACTTATTCCGCATACTTCTTTAGCTGTATCTAGTAATATGTGTTTAAACCAATTCCACGCTTGGTTTATATTCTTTTTGCCCGTTTCTATTGTATTATTGAGTTTTTCGTTTACTTTCTTCTCATATCCTCTTGCTGTTTCTTTATTTCTGAGTTTATAAGTATTAATTGTCTCCACCTTTATCATTTTTTCATTATCTGATCGATTATTTTTTATGTCTATTGTTTTCTCTCTTATCTTTGAAACAACCATGTAGTGATCACTACCTATTTCTGGGCCTCTATGTACTTTAGTATTAATTTTTTTTCTGTCGTTGCTTTCAACTAGTACATTAGTGCAGTCACTGAAGGTGGATATGAGCTATTACCTCCGATTTCGTTGAACCTCCATCGATTTGCATGAAAATTGGTGGGTGGTTAGAGGATATCTCAGGGAACAAAGGTGACATGGTGCCAACTTGCGCTTTCACCCTGGGGGTGGATGCCACCCCTCCTCGGGGGTGAAAATTATATTATTAAAAATAACCCCACAATTCGATAGAGGGACAAATTATAAGCCAGATTTGTTCTATAAAGTTATTAAAATAAATCAAAACTTTTTGAGTTATTAAAGATCAAAGATTTTAATTTTTCGTGTGAAAAATGCATGTTTTTAACCGATTTTTCATAAATAACTCAAAAACTATAAGTTTTTTCAAAAAAGTTATTATTATAAAAATTGAGGCTAATAAAAAATTAAATAAATTACCTATTAGAAAAACCTTCCAAAGTTAACCAAAAGTGAGTTATAGGAAATTGAATGTATATTTCTTTCGTCCATTACCCAAATCTAAGTATTCAAGCTTAAATACCGGGAAAATGATGCATTTTATAACATAAATTTATTAGACATTTGTCAAACTTCTTACAAATATCTATCAAATAACCCCTCGAACAGGTTGATAGCATTAAAATTTATGTACCAAAAATGTTTCAAAACTTATCTTTTAAAATTTTTTCCAAAAAATGTTATTATTTTTTGTAAATAACTCCGTTAATTTTGAAGATATCAGGTTAACCTAAAAACTAATTAAAAGTTTATTCCAGAGCTATTAGCAAACGTTAAATTTAGTCTTTTAAACCTCTTACTTTTTTAAAAATAGAATGTTAAATGGCCCTGGTGACATGGTTCTCGCAGCAAAATTGAAATTTTAACGTTTCTATCTCGGTTATTTTTTACTCTACCGAAATAGTAAAATGGGTAAAGTATTTGCAATAGAAAAAACTAAAATTTAGTTATATATGATTTTTTACGCATATAGATTATATTTGGAGTTATTATCAAAAGAAAATGAAAGGTACGATAATTTTAAAAATTCTTATTTTTTTAAATTATATCTTTTTTTTCAAAAATATGTATTCTAAACATGTCAAAATTGTTGAAATCATTAACTATGTTAACCTTAGGAAATTCTTGTGAGGATTACAACAAATTTAAATTTTTGTGGAAATGGCGTATGTTTTATTTTTCATTTTTCCTAAAAAAATCGAAAGGATTCTCTTATTTTCATCATAACTTGCTTAATTTTGATGCTATTAACTTCTGCTTGAGCTCATTTGATAGGTATTCCGAAGTAATTTGACAAGTGCATCACAAGTATATTCTATAAAATGCATCGTTTTCCCGTTATGTAAGCTTGAATACTTAGATTTGAGTACTTGTCGAAAAAAATATAGATTCAATTACCCATAACTCACTTTAAAATAACATTAGTTTAGTTCTTTAGGTGAGGAGTGTATTAAATTTTTTATTATCTTTAATTTTGGTAATAATAACTTTTTTACAAAAGCTTATAGTTTGTGAGTAATACGTGAAAAACAGCTTTAAAACATGCATTTTTTTAAGAAAAAATAAAATTTTTGATATTTAATAAATCAAAAAGTATTGATTTATAATAATAACTTTATATAACAAATTTTGATCAGAAATTGCCCCTCTATCGATTTCTGGTATTATTTTTAATAAAAAAAATTTCACCCTCGAGAAGGGGTAGCATCCACCCCCAGGGTAAAAGCGCAAGTGTGTCCCATCGTGTCACCTTTGTTCCTTGAAGTATCTTCTAATTACTCACCAATTTTCATGAAAATCGATGAAGGTTCAACGAAATCGGAGGTGAAAACCTTCAGTGACTCCACTACATAGTCAATTATGGATTTTTCGTTACGGCTTTTTACTTCTCTTGTGTACATATGGATATATTTGTGCTTAAAGAATGTGTTAGTTATGATCAAGTTGTGGATATTGCAAAATTCAAGCATTCTTCTCCCATTATTATTTCTAGTCTGCTCCCCATACTGCCCTATGCATCTTGTGTATAACTCATCTCGTGTTCCAACTCTACTAGTGAAGTCGCCTATTATGTATATCTCTCCTTTAGCGCTTTCTGTTATCAGTGTCAACTCATGCCAAGATTCATCTTTGTTGTATGCTGTGTCGTCTTCATTTGGGTCATAAACTACTATTACGGTTTTTATGCGATTGTTTTCTCTAATATCAATTTCTTTACTCAATATTCTTACGGACCATGCTTTCCAATCACCTATTTGTTTCTCCATACTTTTATGTACATATTATACATCCTACTCCTGCAGCTACTCTTTGATCTTCTCGGACTCCACTATATATCATTGTGTGTTCATTATCTTATTTTATTTCACCTTTACCTTTTTTCCTAGTCTCAATTATTGCTAGTATGTCTAATTCCGTTGTTTCAAATTTTTCTTTTAGTTCTATTTCTTTTCCAGTTATACTTTTAATATTTCATGTTCCAATTTTAAAATATTTACCTTCATTTGTTCTATAATAATTTACCTTCATAGTTAAGTTGCAATTAATTTAAAAATTTTATGAGGCTTCTTTGCTTTTGCAAAATTGCTTTTTTATTTTTTCAAAGCGTATTTTTGACTTCCAATCGATATTTTTTCAAAACGTCCAATGAATGGTACATCTCTCTCGCGGACGGCCGCCGGCCGCCTCAATACGTGCTTAGCGGTCATTGTTAATTATTAAAAATAATATCTTAGTAAGAAAATAATGACAAAAATTTCTTCAGGCTCTTGTAGGGGGGGCTTTAAACTTTGATTTGGTCGCTTTCTGACTTTCATAAAAATACCTTTTAATCGAGTTATTAGGCCTTAAAAATGGCCATTTTCGCGTTTTTCAAATTTTAAATCCCGTATAACTCGACAACAGTCAATTTTAGAGAAAAATCACAAGAGACATTCTTTGCTCAGAATGATCCATAGAATCTAAAACAAATGTCCGAAGTGAAAAATTGATTTCTTGAATTCGTTTAAACAATTTTCCGATCGCGGTACTGCCTGGCACCTTGTGAATTTGTTATAAGGACCTGTTTTTGAGTAAGTTTGTGCAAAAAAACGAATCGGAATAATAATTTACCTAACGGGGGGGGGGGGGGGCAAGCATACAGCCTGGACTATTTGCATTATGAGCGAAACATAGATGGTTTGGAAAACATTAAACGATAGATTTGCGCAAACGGCAACATAACCATAGGCTGTTGTTCTAATATGTGGTTGCCTTAATATAATATTTATCGCATGGAAGATATTTTACAAAAATCATCAAGCCAGCAGAATATCTTACAAAACTCTTTGACAATACAGATGTTATACCTGTAATAGTCGCGATGAAGACTTTAGAACTGTAAAGTGTGAAACTTTCCTTATTCTTTTTATGGTGTTCGATGTGGCAGTAAACGTGAAGCAAAATGACATTATAGACAGAGATATAGGTTATGTAGATGGTGCAAGCACATGTTTGAATAATTAGAATGTGTATAATGTAAGGTAATATTATTAGGGTACCTACTAAACACAAACCAGGAAACAAAGAACAAAATGTTTTGATTCACAAAACGACAAGAAGTATGATATTATTAAAATGTATTTCTCTTAAATTGATTATTCTGTTTTATTTTTGTTTTTTGTATCCTAATCAAAAAATATCAAAATGACATAGGTATCTTAACTTTATATAGAAATATTGCAAAACTCCGAAATTACTTTCTTAAATGTATAGGTCTGGATCCCGCGTATGAAAAAAAGTTGATTAATAGCAAGCTGAAAATTTGTAAATAGCTTAAGGGTGTCTAGTCAGACAAACTTTGATATATGGGAACACTGGAACAGGGAAAGTTTTAATTATGGAACAGGTTAAAAATTTGGAACGACCAGACCACGAAAACGGTACATGTATTTTGTCCGACAGAACTGACTTAAACTCTCCGAACAGAGATTAAACTCTTATGCAAAAATCAGACTGCTATTTATCACCAAATGGACGTTTTAATGCGTGAAACATGTAGAATATGTCAAATGACAGGAATTATGATAGGTGACAAATACCAGTCTGATTTTTGCATGAGACTTTAATCTCTGTTTGGAGTGTTTAAGTCTGTTCTGTCGGATAAAATAAATGTGCCATTTTCGTGGTCTGACTGTTTCAAACTTTTAACCTGTTTCACAATCAAAACTGTTCCTGTTACAGTGTTCCCATATATCAAAGTTTATCCGACTAGACACCCTTAAGCTATTAACAAGTTTTCAGCTTGCTATTAATCAACTTTTTTTTCATACTCGGGATCGAGACCTAGTAGTTTACTTGAGGACAAACTGAGAAACAGATATACCGAGAAAAAAAAATAAAACGAAAAAATGATGTTTAAGTGGGTAGGTGGAGGGCTAAAATTGGGTTAAGGCTTATTTTTTAAAACGGACAAACTTTGATGTAGGTATGGGAACACTGGAACAGGGGAAGTTTTAGTTGTGAAACGTAATTTTAATTGTGGAACGTGTCATCCTGACAAGTTTATGATTGTGAAAGTTAGCAGGTTTTTTCTAAGTTTATTCAATAGCAAACTTTATATAATATATGAAAAAATATTTGCCCGACAAATATGTTGGTTATTTTAATATATCCGACACGTAGAACATGTCATATGACAGGAATTATATTGGTGGTAAATATCAGTCTGATTTTGGTATGAGAGTTTAATTAAAGGCTAACAAATCAATTGGAAGTTCTGTCCGACAAAATACATGGGACGTTTTCTTAGTCTGACGTTCGAAACTTGTAACCTGTTCAACAATTAAAACTTCCCCTGTCCCGGTGTTCCAGTACATCAAAGTCTGTCCGACTAGACACCCTTAAGCTATAACAAATTTTCAGTTTGCTATTAACAAACTTGTTTTGATACACGGGATCCCGGCCTGTATTAGCAACTGCTTAAAAACCTTGAAAAAATTTGAAAAACATAGTTTTTTGGGGGGTTTAGAAGTGTTTTGCACAATTTTTGAATATTCCTTAAAATTTAGTTATTTCAAATTATACATAACCTGTGAAAAACCTTAAGTTAATTTATTTTGAAGTCTATCAAATGCAGAAAATCCCTAAAAACCACCGAAAAAACCAGTTATGCGGATTTTTTAAGATGGCGCACCTTACGGAAAAATCTGAAAAAAGTCAGGAATATAGTTTTTGATTAAATACACAAAAAACAAAAAAAAAATAGACATGTACCAAAAAAGTTATACGTACCTATTAAAAAAACAAAAAAAATTGAGATAATGTACACCCGACCTTCGGATCCATAAAAATAGATGTTTTGTAAAAGCCACAGCTGTGCGTGTGAATTTTTTGTAATATAATTTAATTGCAAATCAACTTAAAAAAAAAAATAAAATTCGAAAAGATTTGGCTGTGGGGGAGGGGGAAGGGGGTGGTGGGCTAAAATTGCGGTTAGTCTTCATTTTTTAATCACATAGAACATAAAAAAATAAAATAAGATATTCAGGATGTATCGACCTCAAAAAATATCATTAGACCCGCACAAACCCTTACAAAACTTAAAAAGCATGGTTTCTCGGGGGTTTAAAAGTGTTTCGCCCAATGTTTTAATATCCCAAAATACTCAGTTATTTCAAATTATACATAATCTATTAAGAAAACCTTGAGTTGACCTATTTTGAAGTCTATAAAATAGAGAAAGTCTGTTTTCAGTCTGTTTTTCGCAAATAACTCAAAAAGTAAGTATTTTATCGAAAAAATATTCATAGCGAATATTTTGACGTGAAATATCCAAAAAATGAAGCAATTTTCACCAAAAACTTGAATTAAAAATTTTGAAAGTGTTTAAAAAAGCTTTATTTTTTATTTTCACAAAAGTTTCTCGCGTCAAAACCAAGCGAATTACGCTCAAAATTAAGTAAGCCCATTTCTGTTGGTAAAAAAAATCGAGAAAATCTCCCCCTATTTAGCAACCTAAATAAAATTAATTGTCACTGCTTTACCATTTACTTACGTTATATTTATATGTACTATTTATACGATCTGTAAATTTGACCTGTTCCAAGTGCTTATTTTTGAAAAAAATTGGTTTTTTAGTAAAAGGAGCCAACTTTATTTTAATCGTAACTCGCTTAGTTCTGATGCCAAAATCTGTTATAAATAATAAAAATAAAGCTTTTTTTAAACACCTTGAAAAAGTTTTAATGGGTTTTTTCCAGAAAAGTGCTTCATTTTTAGTTTATTTCACGTTGAAATATTCGATTTGGAATTTGACGAATAAGAACGTATATTTCATGAGTTACAATTTTGCTTTTGCCGGGTTTATAGACTTCACGAATACACAGTTTTTTCGTTTTCTTGCTACATTTTTGCTAAAAATATTTTTTCTTCGATAAAATACTTACTTTTTGAGTTATTTGCGAAAAACCGCCTGAAAACGTGTTATTCTTTTGTCGAAAAATAAACATTTTCAATCGCAAATAACTCGAAAAGTATTGACTTTTTTTAAAAAACTCTTTAAAATGAAAGTTGCGTACAATTAGCCAATTTATCCATTTCCGGACTTTACCCCCAAGTAAAAGCAACCAATGGCACATGTTGAACCTTGACGTGGAGGGTACCTAAATCCAAATTTTCATGCAATTCGGGGTTCTTAGACCAGGGCGCATCTGTAAAAATATTAGTACATTTGGACGTTGAGAGGTGACTCAAATTTTTTTGCAGAAATTGCTTGAAAATGACTCAAATAATAATATTTGAGTTATCCTCCCTCTCAAAAAGGTCCGGAACATTGTTTAAATAATCAAAATGTCAAAAAATGAAGGAAAAATTTCGATTTTTTTCTTGGTTTTTTGATTATAACTTTAAAAATATTCATTTTAGAGAAAAGTTGTACTGACATGAAAGTTTCGTAATTAAATTTCCTACAATATAGAATTAGCTAAGAATTTAAAAAGTAGTCACCCTTGTTGCAAAATAGCAATAATTGCTAAAAAACCATACAAAAACAAGTATTCGCATTTTACGTTTTTTAACCATTTATGCTACACTTAGGACCTTCATATTTCACCCAGAAAAACTTTATGATAGAGCAAAACAATTCTGTAAATTTCATTAAGATCGATTCGACAGATTTTGCAAAATAAATTTTGCAATCCAGCTTTCGCAAAAAAATTCATTTTTTCAAAATGGTACAGGACTGAAAATAAAACAGATAGCAAGTTGACATTTTTTTTGCATATAGAAGTGTACTGTACCTTTTATTTGCAATTTGCAAAATTAAAATGGATTAACTACCACGGCGTCAGGATTTTTTTTTAAATAAACATTAATTATTGGTGCTACGCGCAGGACAGCGGATAGTTTGCTCTGATTAGGCATTCCAATGACCTTTGATAATGATTGATACATTTTAGTTTTTATTACATTTCGATATAAATAAATAAATTTGTTTATTGCAAAATAAAAACAAATACTCTACCCTTTGAAATAAGACATTTTTTAGCAAAAACTTTCTTTTTTCATATATTTTAACTTTAAGAGAATAAAAGTTTATTATTTTTAAACATATGCAATTGTTTAAACAATATTTCACAAACAATAATAAAATTAGTTTGATTTTTGTGGAATTAAAATATTAAAATACAACAAAATATAGAGTAAAAAAATAATATATTAGATAAAGATTGGAAGAAATTTTGGTGGAAATCAACTTGTGTGAATCGAACACCGCTGTCCTGCGCGTAGCACCAAAAATTAATGTTTATTTAAAAAATTTCCTGACGCCGTGGTAATTAATAGATTTTAATTTTGCAAATTGAAAATGAAATGTACAGTACACTTCTATAAGCAAAAAAAAAATTCAACTTGCTATCTGCTTTACTTTCAGTTCTGCAACATTAAAAATTATTGAAATTTTTTTTGCGAAAGCTGGATTACAAAATTTATTTTACAAAATCTATAACACCGATCTAAATGAAATTTACCGCGTGTTATTTTACTATATCATAAAGTTTTTTTGGGTAAAATATGAAGGTCCTATGTGTAACATGTATGGTTGAAAAACGTAAAATTCGAATACATGTTTTTGTATGTTTTTTTTCGCAATTGTTGGTATTTTGCAACAAGGGTGACTATTTTTTTAATTTTTAAGTAATTCTATATTGTAGGAAGTTTAATTACGCGACTTTTATGTCAGTACAACTTTTTTCAGAAATGAATAATTTTATAGTTATAATCAAAAAACCAATAAAAAAATGAATTTTTCCTTCATATTATGACATTTTGATTATGTAAACAATGTTCCGGAACATTTTGAGTGGGAGGATAACTCAAATATTATTATTTGAGTTATTTTCAAGCAATTTCTGCAAAAAGGTTTGAGTCACCTCTCAACGTCCATCTCAAAACAGATGCGCCCTGGACTATCTAATATTTTATGTAATAGTAATCCAATTAGATGCTATTAACACAAGCTTCTGACGATACGGTATGTGGCGTGGAAAATACTGCAAGACTAGAGACAAACATTGGAAGTTAAAATGTCTAAAGCATAATATATATAGGAGATATTTATATTTATAATAGTATTTACTATAATTGTACTTCCAAGACACAATTTTCCAACTCGCAGAAAGCAATCGGAATCATGCAAAAATTGTTATAAGTACCTATACCAGCACAAAATACTTTCCAAGTAGTCGATAAAAAATCTGAGCTAACTTCTTACTAAAGTTTATGTTGTCTTCTATAATATATCGATTAATTGCTATAAATAATAAATTTCTAGCGGTAGGAAAAATCGAATTATGATAGCCCCTGAAATTTTAATAGAACCATAAACATAGAAACTGACAAAGAAAAATTTTCTTAATCTGACCGTTATATAAGGTTTTACAAGCAATTTTAAAAATCAGCTGAATTTTTTATTAACTAAATTGAGAATTACTGGTATAAAACTGACAGACATGCACACTCGATATCTTAGGTAAATAAAGTCTATAAGTTTTTCCAGAAGAATTATTTTATTATTTAGAGGGTAACAAATACTGACATATTGTATTTATTCCGTTTGAAAAAAAGAAAAATATTTATTATATAGGAAATATCTACCGTAATTCCGAAAATTCGGAGCACAGTCATAAACTTCATACCATACACAGACCGATTAATATGTACATTTTTCAACAAAAAAAACCCACCTTTTTAGACGGTTATTCGTAAATAACTATAAAAAGAAAAAGTAAGTATTTTATCGAAAAAAACATGATCAGCAAAAATAAAGCTTATAAAAAACTAAAAAAAAAAGTGTATATATCAGGTCTCTAGACTCAGTAGAAGAAGAGTTGTAGCTAATAAAAATACGTTCATATTCGTCAAATTCCAAATCGAATATTTCAACGTAAAATAACCAAAAAAGAAGCACTTTTTGGGAATTTAAAAATGCGTTATTTCTGTTTTTTATTAAAGAAATCCTAATGAAATTAATCGTTACCGCTTCACAGGCTGTTTTACTCGTACATGTATTGTTTATATGATCTATAAGGTTCATTGGTTCAAAATGCTTATTTTTGAAAGGGCTGTAGTGGAAAGGGCTTTAACGAGTCACTAATTACGATTGTATGCCAATTTTGAAAAGCCATATCTTAACCAATTTTTGTCTTACAGAAAACAAAAAACTCAAAATATCAAGAAAAGCAAAAACTACATTTTTTACTCTTTGGGATTTTTGGTATCACTAATAATTTTTAAGTCATTTTGAAAAAAAAAAATTTCACTTTAAAACCAAATTTTTTCAAAAATAAGCATTTTGCACCGATGAAACTTACAGATCATATTTATAAATAATCCATTAGGGGTTAGGTGGAAGAGCAAGGAGTTAGGTGGAAGAGCAAGGGGTTAGGTGGAAGAGCAGACGTATGTTGACTACTATAGCTCATTATTTGTAAAAATATATTGTTAAAAGTAACGTACGTACTGAATCTCGCCCCAAATTAATTAATTTTTTGTTACTTTTGTATCTTTTTTTGGAACATTAATAAAGACCTTTATCCTGTGGGAGTTTTTTGTCAGTTCTATTATTTATCAGGCGCGGCCCCCTGCGAATGGGGGATGCTTTCTGTTTATTCGTAGCGCCAATACCCAGAGAGTAGCAGGGATACTTGCCGTGGAACAAAAAATGACACCTGGCAGTAGGTATAAAATGCACACCCATGAGAATGGAGATAAATAATTTATGTTTAGGATCGCTGCCTGGGGATCGACAGGGCACGTATCGCGCACGATACTGAATCTCGCCCCAAATTAATTAATTTTTTGTTACTTTTGTATCTTTTTTTTGGAACATTAATAAAGACCTTTATTTACCAGATTTAGCCATACGGCTCACACTCCCTCTAAGGGGAAAATTGACTCATTCCAGATACCTACGGTATCAAAAGGATTGAGCTCTGGTGGGACTCTTTCCGTGTTATCGAGCTTTCTGCATGGTCTTATAAAGATGTTCATTAAGACCCAGCTTTTTTATGCTTTCGAGGAGGGTATTCGGAATGACTCCAGTAGTAGACATAATAATCGGTATCGTCTGGGTACTTTGCATTCTCCATTGTCTCCGTATTTGAATTTCCAGATCTCTGTACTTGGCGATCTTTTCAGTAAATTTAGTACGTAGATTATTGTTGTTAGGAATCGCCACATCAATGAGGGTTGTTTGTCTCGTTAATTTATTGACTAATACGAGATCTGGTCTATTATGCGCCACTGCTTGGTCTGTAAGCACAGTGCGGTCCCAGTATAGCTTGTAGTTGCCATCCTCAAGCATACTGTCAGGGACTTATTGATCATGCGTATTGATAATACGGGAGATGGTCGGTTTGGAGAAGTCCCAGCTTGATAGCTATCTCCTGATGAACGATTTTTCCCACTGCGTCATGCCGTTCCTTGTACTCAGTTGCAGCAAATGCCTGGCAGCCCCCTGTAAGATGTTAGATGGTTTCTTGGGCTTGACATCCATATCGGCATCTGTCGTTTTGAACATGAGGGTCTTTGATGATATATTTCAGGTAATTTCTGGTTGGTATAACCTAATCCTGAATGGCCAGTAATGAGCCCTTCGTTTCAGGGAACATCTTTCCTGATGTCAACCAGTAGTTCGACGCTCTATTGTCGACATAATCTTTGGCTGACCTCATTGGGATGTCGCCCGTGCAGAGGTTTACCCATCCAGGCGCGCACTTTTTCGTCCTTAGTAAGGTGGTTTATGCGCAGTTCTGCTTCCCTCAGTTTTATCGGTGTTGTGTCATCTACTGCGCAGATAGCGCGATGTAGAGTAGATGTTTCAGCCTGCATCTGAAAATAAGATCTTAAATTAGCAATTTGTTTGTCTAATTGCTCACCTATATCCATAAGTCCTCTTCCTCCTAAATTCCGTGGTAATGTCGTTCTTTCTACTGCACTTTTTGGATGGTGTTTTTGTGCCTTTGTGAGGTACATTGCCATTATGATTTGGACATCTTAGCTTTTAATATCAGTTGTGAAACTTTCTAGAAGTGCTGTTTTCTTTAGTATGATTAAATATAAATATTTAGAACTTCTTCTTCTTCTTCTTCGTCTAGCCATTCACGTCCACATCTGAACATAAGCCTCTTCAAGTCTTCCTTTCCATTGTTTTTTGTTGTACGCTACTTGTAGCCAATTTTTCCCGGCAGTTCGTTTCAAACCATCTGTCCATCTCATA
The DNA here is from genome assembly GCF_917563875.1 of Diabrotica virgifera virgifera. Taxonomy (NCBI): domain Eukaryota; kingdom Metazoa; phylum Arthropoda; class Insecta; order Coleoptera; family Chrysomelidae; genus Diabrotica; species Diabrotica virgifera. Next base: position 114,360,308 of record NC_065449.1, read on the forward strand.
GGAGGTCTGCCTCTGGGTCTTTTGTGTTCGTATGGTCTCCAGGTTAGAATTGTTCTGTGCCATTTGTTAAGATCGCTCCTAGCTACATGTCCAGCGTATTCCCATTTCAATTTTAGTGATTTTTGTACCACATCGGTGACTTTGGTTTTCTGTCTTATCCATGTGTTTGTTTTTCTGTCCTTAAGTGATATGCCAAGCATTGCTCTTTCCATCGCGTGTTGAGTGACTCTGAGTACGTTCATATTCTTTTTTGTGATTGTCCATGTTTGTGCCCCATATGTTAATATCGGAATAATGCATGCATCAAAGACTTTAGATCTAAGATGTAGTTGAATTTGCTGATTTCTGAGTATATAGTTCAGTTTGCCGAATGCTGCCCATGCTAACTTTCTTCTTCTTTTTATTTCTTCCGTTTGAATTTCCCTATTTAGTATTATTTAGAACATATTCTAATAATAAAAATCAATTAGAAACATGATTTTTTTATTATTAGGCAACATATGTCTAATTATACAGTGTGGGAGGCACTTGTAGAATAAAATGATTTCTGTCCTTGTTTCGAAAAATTATAAAAAACGCTGATATTCGTCGATTTTTAAATAAATATCTGCACTTTTTAAACACAAATTTAAATTTACAGGGTGATTCATAAAAGTCAAAGAGAGTCCATAAGCTTTATTTTTATTAGAACACCCTGTACATTTTTATATTTTTAAAAGCTGCTTAACAACCTGATTTCAACTAACTATATCATGTAGGGTGAATTATTATGAACAATACAGGATGAAATTTTGAAAGTATTAATTATGGAATCCACTTATGGAATAAAATTGTTTGTGTCCTTATTTTAAAAATTATAAAAAATGCCGAAACAGGTCAAGTTTTAAATTTAAATGGGCGATTTACAAACATATATTTAATTTTACAGGGTGATTTACGCAAGTACAGCATAGTCGATGATCTTTAGTTTTAATGGATCACCCTGTATATTTTTATGTGCTTAGAAGCTACTTTATAACTTCACCTAAAAAAAAAATGTATTATTCGGGTCCAATTTCGTCAAGACATTAAAGATACAAAACCAAAAAAAAAAAAATATTATTTATATTTAGTTTAGAAAATATGTCTTTATTTAGCTAAAATACCATTATTATATACATACTTTATTATTCTTTAAAGTATCATAAATTATTAGATAATTTCAAAATTTTATGTAGGTACCTATTTAATTTCTTGACGAAAATTTTTAACCTATATAATTTTAAAATTTCATCTTGTATTATTCATAATAGGCCCTATATATTTACTTTTTTGTGATGAAGTTATTTAGCATATTCGAAAAACATAAAAATATACAGGGTGTTTCATTATAATTAAAGATTATGGACTATGATAGACTCGTGTGGATCACCCCGTATATTTTAATTAATGTGTATAAAGAGAGCATATTTAAATTTAAAAGTTGACGTATCCTAGCGTTTTTTATAATTTTCTAAAATAAGGACAAAAAACAATTTTATTCCATAAGTGGTTTCCATACACTGTAATTTCAAAATTTCACCCTGTATTATTCATAATACAGCATACATGATGTGGGTCGTTGAAATCAGGCCGTTAAGTCGCTTTTAATAATATAAAAATATATAGGGTGTTCCATTAAAAATAAAGCTTATGAACTATACCAGGCTTGCGTGAATCACCCTGTTTAAATTTAAATTTAGGTTTAAAAAGCCTACATTTATATATAAAAATGAACGGGATTCAGCGTTTTTAAAACAAGGACAGAAATAATTTTATTCCATAAGTGCCTTCCACCCTATACATATATAATACATGTATTATACACCCTGTATAATACATGTACTGACGATGAAGTAAAGGTAACAATAAAATTGTAATGTGTTAAATGATAAAAAAAGTTAAAGTTGTGATAGTCATGAAGCCCATCAGTTATATCTTTTTATTACTTAAGTTCTTTTATTCATTAATTATATTTATGATCACACCTCCTAAGGACTATTCAAATCTAACTATGAATATAATATTTTTGATAAAAGTGTAACAAATTATAAGTAAAATTCACCTTAAACACAAAAATAAACAGTGTTTACTATACGACAACACTGAATATAATGCTGATCTACTCACAGAGTGACGTAGCTACGTTGGCCCCGCCTACCTGCTCCATGTCATATCTTCTGTTATTGTATCATGCGTATTGATAATATGGGAGATGGTCGGTTTGGAGAAGTCTCAGCTTGATAGCTATCTCCTGATGAACGATTTTTCCCACTGCGTCATGCCGTTCCTTGTACTCAGTTGCCGCAAATGCCTGGCAGCCCCCTGTAAGATGTTGGATGGTTTCTTGGGCTTGACATCCATATCGGCATCTGTCGTTTTGAACATGAGGGTCTTTGATGATATATTTCAGGTAATTTCTGGTTGGTATAACCTGATCCTGAATGGCCAGTAATGAGCCCTCCGTTTCAGGGAACATCTTTCCTGATGTCAACCAGTAGTTCGACGCTATATTGTCGACATAATCTTGGCTGACCTCATTGGGATGTCGCCCGTGCAGAGGTTTACCCATCCAGGCGCGCACTTTTTCGTCCTTAGTAAGGTGGTTTATGCGCAGTTCTGCTTCCCTCAGTTTTATCGGTGTTGTGTCATCTACTGCGCAGATAGCGCGATGTAGAGTAGATGTTTCAGCCTGCATCTGAAAATAAGATCTTAAATTAGCAATTTGTTTGTCTAATTGCTCACCTATATCCATAAGTCCTCTTCTTCCTAAATTCCGTGGTAATGTCGTTCTTTCTACTGCACTTTTTGGATGGTGTTTTTGTGCCTTTGTGAGGTGCGTTCTTACTTTTCGCTGAAGATTTTCTATGTCCGTCTTTGTCCATTTAACTATGCCAAATGAATAGCTAAGCGCGGAACATGCGTAGGTGTTTAGTGCCTTAAACAAATTTCTACTATTAAGGTGTGAGCGAAGCAGCTGTTTTACCCTTCGTATAAACTCAGTAGTTATCTCTGTTTTCATTTGTTTCTGGTCAATTCTCCGCGCTTGCTTTACTCCAAGATATTTATACATATCGTTTTCACCCATGGCCTCGATGTTCTGGCCATTTTGTATATCGAATCCTCCGGGCTGTACTTCTCCTTTGACTATATTTAAAATACGGCACTTGTCTAGTCCAAAGTGCATGCTAATATCATTAGAAAAAGTTTCTACAGTTTTTAGTATCTCATCGAGTTGGTTTCGAGTGGAAGCCATTAATTTCAAATCATCCATATACAATAAATGATTAAGCTTCGCCACCACATTGTTGTTATTTTTGATGCTGAAACCTGCGTCTGTGGAGTTCAATAGCTTAGATAGTGGGTTCGTAGCTAGACAGAACCACAGTGGACTCAACGAATCTCCTTGAAACAGGCCCCGGCTGATTGCGATAGTTTCAGTTTCGATGTTATTTTCACCAGGTATTTGAAGGTGAATTCTAGTCTTCCACTCCGTCATTATATGCTCTAAAAAGGTCAGTATATTATCATCGACTTTATATATTCTCAATATATCTATAAGCCATTCATGCGGCACTGAATCAAAGGCCTTCTTGTAATCAATGAAGGCAGTAAAAAGATTCCTCTTTTTGGAATATGCCTGGTTAAAAATGACTGAGTCGATGATGAGTTGTTCTTTGCAACCCATGGAACCCTTAGCGCATCCTTTCTGTTGAGGTTCTATGATATTGTTCAGAGCACAGTGTTGGTAGATACGCCGGGCTACACAGGATGTGACCAATTTATACAAAGTTGGAAGACAAGTAATTGGGCGGTATTTGGCTAGATCTTGGGTGTTATTTTGATCCTTCGGAATTAAATAATTGGTTCCCTGAGTTAGGAATGATGGTATATCCTGCGGATTAGAAATAACATGATTAATTAGTGTTGATAAGCATTCATGAACACTTCAAAACTTCTTGAGCCAAAAGTTTTGAACTCCGTCTGGTCCAGGAGATTTCCAGTTATGAAGCTCTTTGATGGTATTTGAGACTTCTTCAGTAGTGAAGGGTTTGTAAAGGGTGGTAATGTAATGTTGGCAGTTCTGTGTCGTATCTTCTATCCATCCAGCATTGTTGTTAAGAGCAGCTGGCGTGGAAAATTGATTTCCCCAAAACTCATGAATTTCTTCTTGGCTTGGGTAAGTCTTATCGACACATTCTACAGTGGAATTGAGTTTTCGATAGAACGCCTTTTCAGAACTTTCAAAAAGAGCATTGTCGCTTTTGTGGTTGTTACTAACTTTGTACCTCCTTAGTCGTCCTGAATAAACGGAGAGCTTTTGTTTTAATGTATCCAGACACTGATGGGCTGTGTTGTTTTCTGGATCATATCTTGAGTATCTTGCGGTAGTCAGCATTATTTCTACTTGTTTAGCTTATTTAGCTCTTCTGATGACTTTTCTACTTGTTACACCTCGTATGTATTCTGTGACTATACCAATATCCCTACGTAATAATTCGTTCTTTCCGAGCAGTCTTTTTTCCCAGGGTGCAATTCTGTTACCAGTTCTTTCGTTATTAGTAACCTGTCGTGTTCTGATCTTAACGCCCATTACATTAGCAATTGCTGTTGCTGCACAGTAGATTAGCATATGCAAATATTCCAACGTGTGAGCTTCTACGACATAGTTGGGTAGAACTTCAGTGTTCACAATTTGTAGCAGCGTACTTAGTCTCTTACAGGAGTTTATTCGTGGTAGCGGTGGTCTGCTAAGTGGGTTTGTTCCATTAAACTCTTGTACGGCACGAGCCATTTCGTTTGCTAGACTATCGCGCAACTCGTTGTTTTCCTGCTGTGTATTATCAGGTTGAATTTCTGGCATGGGAATCTCAGGAGTCTGCTCATCGAGGATTTCATTAGGGACTTGATCTAAAACTTGTTCTTGGTTATTAATCTCCCGTTCGACTTCGCTTTTGATCGAATTGCGTCTAGTCTATGGAATAAGGTTGTTCCTTATGATTACGCGGTATTGATCTGATACTCTTTGCTCCGATACTTGAATATCTGGGTACGTCCTGCAAAATTCGGCGTCTGTAGTCGATTGTTTCTTGACCGAGGTTTGTCACCTTGTAGTAGAAGCGCAAAATGTTTTCATTAATGGACACAGTCCATTTCATGCGCTGCCTCGGTCGTCCCGCTTGAGTGAGCGCCGGCTGATGATCCAGCGCAGCACCTTCGGCGGGTGGAGCTCTTGTTGTTGTTTGGCTCGCTTGTGGTTGTGGTTCTGGTTGGGCTGTAGCTGATTGTATGACAGGGGCCCGCCTCCTCAACACCCTGCCACCGACGTCCCGCATGCTGTCACGTCCAGCGCCGGCTCCAGACGTGCCCTGGCGATCCCCAGGCAGCGATCCTAAACATAAATTATTTATCTCCATTCTCATGGGTGTGCATTTTATACCTACTGCCAGGTGTCAGTTTTTGTTCCACGCAAGTATCCCTGCTATTCTCTGGGTATTGGCGCTACGAATACCCAGAAAGCATCCCCATTCGCAGGGGGCCGCGCCTGATAGAAGAACTGCCAAAAAACTCCCACAGGAATTTACTCCCACCTTTATTATTATTATTATAAAACATAAGTAAAGAAACTTGTGAAGCGTTAACGATTGATTCCATTTGGGATGCTAATTAGGAGGCGGCTTTATTATTAAAAAAAATCGACCAAATTTATTTTGAGCCTAAATTGCTCACTTTTGATGCTAGAAACTTAAAAAAATAAAGCTTTTTTTAAAGACTTTAAAAAAGTTGTAATGAGTTTTCCCCAAGAAGTGCTTCATTTTTTGGTTATCTCACGTTGAAATATTCGATTTGGAATATGACGAATATGAAACTATTTTTCATTAGGTACAACTCTGCTTCTACTGGGTCTAGAGACCTCATACATATACCATTTTTTCACTTTTTTAGAACTATATTTTTGTTTTTTTTTCATATAATACTTACTTTTTGAGTTATTTGCGAAACACCGTCTGTAAACGTGTTTTTTTTTGTTGAAAAATATACATATTCACTCGCAAATAACTCGAAAAGTACCTATTGCGTAAGTGAAGAAACTCTATAGAACAAAAGTTGCTTAAAATTAGAGCACGTTCACATGACAGGTGCTTAACGCGCGTTTTGATAACGCGCGATTACAACTACCTACATTTTATTTGAGACCGTTCACATGCTAACGCGCGTTTTAATGACCTGAAACGCGCGTTAGCATGTGAACGGTCTCAAATAAAATGTATGTAGTTATAATCGCGCGTTAACAAAACGCGCGTTAAGCGCCTGTCATGTGAACGGGCTCTTAGTCAGTTTATTCATTTCCAGATTATTTCGAACGAATATTTTTTAACCCCAAGAAGGGGCGAAACTCACCCCGAGGGTAAAAGCACGCATCGGCACGATATCACTTTTTTTCTTTGACATATTAGCTGTGTGCCAAATTGAATGTCAATCCAAGCGGTTTTTTAAAATTGTGAGCAAAAATCGTGAGTAAATGGACTACAATGGTTATCATAGTGCGTGTATTCCTCAAATGTGTTCAATAGGATTAAATTCACAATAGTAAAGGGGCAGTCTAAACACATTATGTTCAAAACAACGTACAATGTCGTCTACATACTGTAAATATTTTTGGTTTTTCATTCCTTTTGGCTAACTGTAGTAATAAGTCTTTGAAGGAATTACGAATAAATGAAAGTATTATGTTTATATGGGATTGAGCCACAATTGTTGATATAATAAAAATTATATTTTTTCTTAATGTCTTAATCTTAATAGAAGGTCCTTTTTTGAGAACGATTTATGAGAATTTTTGAAACGATTTTTGAATGGAAATCTAAAAGTCAAACAGTAGTTAATTAAGAAATGTAATTACCAGAGAACGGTAGTTCTCGCCAGTAACGCACAATCCCCCTACACGCGACACTATATATACACGAAATTTTCGATTTTCTAAATCTGACTGAATTGAAAATTGGGCCAACTCTCATCTTAAAGTTCAGGAAAAGACTCACCCATTCATATGTCAACCACCTATTTTAGGCCAAGTGAGTGGATTTTACGGCCCTTCCTAATTAATGTATGCTTTTCGTTCTCGTCCGAAAATTCAAGTCCGACCTTTGCGGTTTCTAATAGTACTGATCATTAGATTTCCAACACATGTCTAATTTCGAAAATCGGTTATACCATTTAAAAGTTACCGAGCTCAGAAATATGACTCAATTTCTATTTAAAAAATGGAAAATGTTTGTGGATATGTATGTATGTATTTATGTATGTATGTATGTATGCGTGTAGAAAAGTTAAACCAATCTGAATTTTTTTTTCTGTTTGAAGAGGGGGTCAGGGCCGATTCGGAACCGGTTTAGTTTATGACTTTTGACCAACCATAAGCAAGCTAAGACTTTGTAGGTACAAAACGACATATTTTTTGGGGGTATATATCTTCGGTTCAAGTAAGCTTTCAAATGGTGTCTAAGCCGTCAAGGTCAGACATACACACGGCTCAGTATAGCCGAAAGACTGAAAAACTAAACTGAAAATTTTGGTTTTTCGACAATTACTCAAGATTTCAACCTAAGAATTGCGTCAATAACTAAGCGTTTGTAGAAGGACTCGAGACAAATCTAACGGTGTATACCTCATATCCAGGAAAATTCGAATTTTTAAGTTATAGGCTTCATAAGTATGATCAAATCTATTGCCTATGGAGAAAGACGGTTTTTCCGGATCAATAATTCCTGTCTGTAATAGCTTCAGTTATCATACTTGACCTTAGATGCATCAGATACTACTTGTCAATACATTTCAAACTCATGTTTAGTCGCTTAGTGATCAAAATCGGTTAAGCCGTTTTTAGAAGTTATTAAGCTACAAAAGTATAATCCAATTCACGATTATTCCCGAAATTGTTTATGTAGTTGTAGTGGTTACGGCGCTAAATTTGATCTGGCAACGGGTAATCCGAGTTCATTTACCGGTCATCCCAATATTTTTTTTGAATCTATTTCGAAAAGAAAAAAAATCTAGTGTACATTCGATGGACAGTAGATCATTTGGGAGATAATGCGACAAATGCGACCATTTGTAAAGCTCAACGTGTAATCGAGAAACATTGCATTCAACTTCATACATTTAATTTATAAATAACTTTGAAAAACTCCTGATACAAGAATAAAAAAGAATGTGTGTGTACTTTGTACGCACGTAAGAAGTTATTCTTCTATTATATAATTTCAACGAAGTAAATATACTTAACAGGTTATTTGTATTTTATTTAAACATTAAACTAACTTTCTTATCTACCACTTTCAAAATTTTTTTATTAAAACAACCAAAAATTAAAAAAAATATGAATCGTCCAGGATTGGAACCCGCGACCTTCCAATCTCTGGCCCAACGCTCTACCAACTACGCCACCGAGCTTCTTTAAGTGACACGTAAATTTCGGATATAATTACACAACACGGTGACAAATAGACATACATATAAAAATGTTATACCTACATTTTATTATTTTACTACAAACAGAGAAAGACAAATTCAAAAATTATAATAAATAATACATTTACTAAAAACACTAATATATTGTTTTAATGACTTATTTGCGCTGATACAGATACATACATATACCTATCTTGAAATATTAGCAACGAACTGTTACTATCTGTGTGCGCATGCGCGCAGGTGGCGCATACAATATTTTAGCTACAAAAGATCTGATATGTATTTTCATTTTGATGCAAAACAAAATTATAGTTTTATTTTAAAATATTTTTTCACATTATTTGCTCAATTTGAAGTAAAACGCGCCACGAAAATTAACTTTGATACAGTTTGTATATTGAAGCTCTTTTGTGGCACGTTTTACTTCAAATTGAGCAAATATTATGGAAAAATATTTTAAAATAAAACTATAATTTGGTTTTGCATCAAAATGAAAATACATTTTCGCGCCACGTAATATTCATATCAGATCTTTTGTAGCTGGAATATTGTATGCGCCACTCATTTTTACGGCGTTTAGCGGTTTTTTATTCTTGTTTTTATTACACCAACAAGTGTGGCTCAATCCCATATAAACATAATATTAAATAATTAAACATACCACAAGAAAACAGTTTCAGAACCTTGCTAGGAAATGAAATATTTTCGTTCGTTAAATAGTATATTACTTTATGAGGCGGAGAAGCATGACTTTTCTTGACGCGCCCGATATTACGCGCCGAACGAAGTGAGGCGCGTAATAGAGGGCAAGTCAAGAAAATCGCTTCTTTGCCGAATAAAGTATACTATTTTTTCTTCAAACGTAGCAAAATCTAGAATGCCTCAAACAACATGGGGGCTGGAAATCAAGCACGGTTGCCGAAGGATATATAAAGGATTCAATAAGAAATAAGAATGATAATGCTAAAAAAATTTTAAACCCTCATGATTCGCCAACATCGGGAATGATTGCTGAAAGTTGTGCTCGACCATCAGTATCATCAACAATTCCCAATGCGTATCAAGACAGAGTCGGGAACATTTTTGCACGGTTTCAATTTTAAAAATGCCTCATTAACTAATTGTACTTTTAATATTACTAAAAATAAAAATGATGTTTAATTGTTGTTAATGACATTTGTATTGTTGCTTTGTGACATGTTTCATATTGTTGCCATGACAACATTTTTCCCTCCGCCGTAAAGAAATGGGAAAAAAACTGCTGCCGGCGGAGACATCAAACTTTGACAGGATCAAGTTAGATAAGTAATGTCATCATTATTTGACGTTTGAAGAAAAAATTCTTTTATTTTATGTACTGTCCAGTCCAGAAATTTGTTGGTTGTTTATTTAAAATTTCCGGATAGTATGGGTTACTATTCAAAAATGTAATACATAGTTCATTTATAAACTTGGAAGCAGTTTTTCTTTCAACAATTTCACAAACATCTCCGTATTCATGTTATCGTGATAATCGGCGGATTTTTATTTTGACGGAAACACAAGATACGCTCCATCAATAAAACCATGTTTTCCACACGCATCCAATATAGTATGTCTCTTTCCCTCAGTATCGGTGTGTTTTATGGATTTTATACTCTCGTCCTGCCAAACCTCTTTTATTTAACTTTTAGAAAATATACACGTTTTGTCTAAATAAACAACTGTAGTGTGTATAGAACTCTTCAGAGCAGCGGTAATTATTGTAAAGATAGTGATGATGATATCCAATTTCTGATGGGGAAACGCCACTTAAAGAAGAATAAGCATTTGCCGTTGTAAATTTTTCTGGAAAGATAATGGGGTGCAAGTTGCTTGCCTTCTTAGATTATATAACCACTGTTTAAACTTTATTTCATTCTTTAAGACAATTTTCCTTCCGTAAAAATGATTTGTTCATCATTAGCATCCAGAAATTCTGTCATCGATCCGGTCCTGAAATTTTAGGTAGAAATGTCGAAATACTTTGAGCTCCACAACTTTTATAGTTTTAAGAAGAAACATTGTAAATTTAAATAATAAACCGAAATATATAGAAGCAGTGTACAGTGATCTGTTAATATCTGTAAGTACAGTTTCCAAATTTGCAGTAGTTTGATTACAAGCATTGTTTTTATATACATACGAAGAACATTATTTATATTTCGTATTTACTAATTATTTAAAAACTAGTTTCAACTATTGGCATTATCTTGCTAATTGCTAGATCGACTATTTACTTTTAAATAAACAGAGTCGGACCTACCCAAATTAAAATTATTGAAATGAAAGTTCCATTTAAATTTAAAAAAAAGATAGAAGATTAAATTTGACAAAATGGCAGGTGATACTTCTGACTTAAGGGGTCCATCCATTAATCCCGATCAGCAAAACATTACTTATTCTACCATCACTAAGCAACAGCCATTAACAAAATTCCCAACAAAAAACCAGGCCATAATTTTACCGGCAGTAGACGGAATAAGAACAGAAGAGTACACCATTGCAGTAGGAACTATAGTCCATCCAAAAAATGTACTGTTCTCATCCAAAATGTCAAACGAAAGAATATGCATCTACCTTTCAAGCATACAAGTCGTAGATGATTTTCTTAGTCAACATGGTGAAATTAAAATTGGAGAACATACAATCAAAGCACGTAAACTAATTACACCCGCTAATAGATTAGTTCTATCCCAAGTATGTCCATCTAGACACCATAACATAATCGAAAAGTCTTTAATCAATCTTGGTTTTAAATTAATGTCTCCGATTTCGTTCCTTAGAGCTGTAATAAAAGACCCGCAATACAGCCATGTACTTAGTTTTCGAAGACAAGTTTACTTTGTACCTACAGACAATTTTACTGTACCCGACTCCGTCCTTATTAATTTTGAAAATCATAAAATCCTTTATAAAAGGTATATTTGTTAAAATCCCTATACAGGGCTACATCTGTATAGGGATTTTAACAAATATACCTTTTATAAAGGATTTTATGTTTTTGTAATGGTATACAGCCAACTACAGGAAATTTTCCTCGTGGATTTGATTTTGAAAATATGTCGTACCGAATTTTTCTTTCCGATAAACTAACTTGTTACAAATGCCACCAAACTGGTCACGTTTTCTCGGACTATACCTTAAATCCCTCTTATCCACAAAATACTCAAAAGCCCCAAACGGAGGAAAATTTTCTTCCACAAATACCATCTACTAGCCCCGAACAAAAGCAAATTACACATGTAAATGACGAATCTCGAGAAGAAATGGATGCTCAAGTCAGCACTGATACCGATAATAAAAATAAACGATCTCACTCGGAAGTATCATCCCCAACTTGCTCCACTCCTACAGAAACTATACCAACAGAATTCACGAAACCAAAACCAGTGCAAATTAAAAAGAAGAAAAAAATTATCAAATTAGACAAATCCACTTCAAAAACTACTAATATTGAGTCATTATTACAACCAGTCAAACAATTTATCCAGGATGCATCACCACCATATGTACTAAATTACACCCAATTACTAGCATTCATAGAAGACGTTCACGGTTCTTCCACCCCAGTAGAACTGGCCCTAGAATACATACAGGATATACACGGGTTGGGACATATGCTAACTGAAATATACCCCATGTTGAACGAAAGAGCAATTAAGTCTAGAATTACAAGAATCAAGGAAAAACTACTTAGTAAAATAAACCAAGATTTTAGTGTTCAGGATGACACCTCTGAAGATACTGACGCATCACTGGAAAATACTCCTTCCAACGATAAATAAAAAAAAACAAAAGTTAACAAAATGGCTATTATTCAGTGGAACATTCAATTCCTTCACATTTTCTGACAATTTTTATTTAATTTTTGAACAAAAACCCTTTCTTTTTGCATCATTTAGTAAAAGAATCACATGTTTCAATTTTCCGAAAGGTATTTCCAATGAAATAAACTACTTCTTGGACCATAAAACTCCCTAAATGTAATACAAATCTTCCGCTGTATCCTAAATCAGATAATTCATCACATATAATTCTACAACGGTTTCAAGAGATTAAAGACAAGTACAAAAGTTATTACCAAATATATACAGATGCGTCAAAAACTTCTGAAATGGAAACGGTAGGCGCAGTTTTCGTTGACGAAACAATTAAACATCAGTTCCAGCTACCTAAGGAGTACTCCATATATTCCGCCGAATTATGCCATATCTAAAGCCCTCCAACATATATCAAACCAGCCCAAATTGGAAGCAGTCATTTTCACAGATTCTTTAAGCGCAGTACAAGGAATATTAAGGGTTTACCCAAACCACCCAATACTATGCCAAATTAAAATTGATCTAGAAGAACTTTACAGTAAGAATAAACGGGTAGAATTTGTTTGGATTGCATCTCATGTAGACATAATAGGTAATAAAAAAGCTGATCGGGAAGCTAAAGAAGCCTGCTATAGGAATAGACCAGATAAAGATCTCCTAGAAATTCCCCATTCAAATTCAATGACATTCAAAACAGCACCAAAGAATTTTCAATGAGAATATGGCTCGAAAGATGGAAAAAACTTGACGACACCAAACTACAACGCATCAACCCAAATTTGTCACCAAAAGGGATAATGCCACAAAAACGACGAGATAAAGTCATACAACACCGCTTGAGAATAGGACATACCAGGTTAACCCACCCGTACCTAATGAAGAACGAACAACAAAAACTGTGCTATGTTTGTGATATTCCTCTGACAATCGAACACATTATTGTTTGTTGCCCACTCTATCACCTGGAACGACTTCAAAATGATTTACCAAGTGATCTGAAAAGTGCTCTGAACTATAGTAAATGTGAAAAAGTGACTAAGTTTCTAAAACTAACTAAATTGTACAATCTAATATAAAAATAAGCTTAAGTTCTAATTGTAATTAGTTGTTGTAAGCAAACATCTGATTTTATGTACAACTCTTCCCCACCAATAACCTTTCATGGTTGACGCGGTTTACTTAATAAAAAAAATTCTGTCATCCACAAACAGAAAGTAACACGTGTGTTTAACTTTCGGCATTACCCTATGCACTATAAATTTGTTTAAACCCTACATGTTATAAAAATATGAGTGCAATGTACTTCCAATATACATTCTTATTTTTAGTTTGTCTGCTGACTTTTATTTATAATTAATTTACGACTTACCATCATCATTATGAGGTCTCGCTTAGTATGTGTCTGAATTTACTTTTATTTTTATATGGAAAGCAATTTATTGGCCCTCTTATATTTTATTTTTATACACTTTATGGTTTAATAAAATTTTATTCGTCGTACGTTACTATGAAATGAAGTGTACGATATATAGAACTAAATTTATTTATAACGGATTTATTATTTGAAGAAATTTATTTTAAATAAATTTCAAGTACATACTGTGTATTCAAATCGTTCAATAGATGATTTTTTACTAATATTTATATACTCTGGGCTAATTAGTAAAATACAAGGAAAAGTTACATATTTACCAGCAAATTTATTGCTGGAATCAAATCTTATGATGGTATATATTAATAATATAGGTATGCAAAGTCCGCAGATAGTGTTCTACTTTTTGCTAAAACTCCAAAGATTTTAACTTTACACCAAAAACACTCAAATAAAAATTCACCGTAATCAAATTCTGCATAGAGACATATTTATTTTACTTCGACGAAAATTTTCCCCGGACAATGCGGATTTTTCCAACAAAATCTTTAATTTTCAACTAAAATTTTAGATAAGTAATTGTTTATTAATATTTAAATAACTTGGTAGTATAAAAGCTCTTTTTGTATAGATTATAATTCTAGAAACCGGTGGTAATTGAATAAACAGTTTAGCAACAATTGAATTGCAAATTAAAAATTTTTGCGGTCGCTATAATAACCATAATTATTATGATAATTTAGAACTATGATAGAATAACTATGATTTTTGTATAAAAGGACACTGTACCTATCTAATGTACTTTACAGAATTGAAACTGGACTGTTTAAGCGGCCTCAAGAATATTTTAAAATTATAAACAATATTTTGGCTTATAAACAATTAGAATATCTCGGTAAATATTAACTTAAATTAAATCATGAAAACGGTATTGGAAAAAAAGCGTCAGGACACTTATTTTAAAAGAAAAAAACGTTTAATTGTGATAAGTGGTTCCTGAGATACTATCGGTTAAGTTTGACCGGCATTTACAGCAAAGATATAAAAAATAGGATCATCATTTTCGAAACATCACCTTTTTATTTTTATTCTCTTTCTTTACACCAATTTTCATATCTTTACAATAATCTTAACATATATTATTATAATAAAATCTATCGATATTACGAGTGAAAATTGCCAAAAATAGAAAAATTCCAATCAATAGTCAGGTTGGAGATAATGTAATCTCAAAGTTTAAAATCGGTATACGTTAAAAAAATGCATTTTCTCGGCTTCCCATGGAGCAATTTTCTTCATTCTTTTTTTGTTCACAAGTCACTCGAGTAAAGCCATCTAACTAACGCATTATTAAATGTCACAATATCTTTTGTTTTGTTAGAATAGATTAATTTATTTATAAGAAAAGAAAACTACATATTTTTCCAGTTGTAGACTTTTTTAAATAAACTTACTACAAGTGTACCTTTTAATGTTAAAAACACAAATATTCTCTTTGAAAACTGTATAATTATTTCAACAATCTTTATTTAAACAAATTAAAAATTATGCTATAATAAAAAAATTAATTTATTATAACAAAACAAAAGCAACTTTGACATTTAATAATGCATTAGTTAGATGGCTCTACTCGAGTTGCTTGGAAACAAAAAAAGAATGAAGAAAATTGCTCCATGGGAAGCCGAGAAAATGCATTTTCTTAACGTACACGGATTTTGAACTTTGAGATTACATTTTCTCCAACCTAATTTTTTATTGGAATTTTGCTATTTTTGGCAATTTTCACTCGTAATATCGATAGTTTTTATTAAAATAATATGTGTTATGATTATTTTGAAGATATGAAAATTGGTGTAAAGAAAGAGGATTAACATGAAAAGGTGATGGTTTGAAAATTACGATCCTGTTGTTTATATCTTTGCCATAAATGCCGGTCAACTTTGACTGGTTGTATCTCAGGAACCACTCATCACAATTAAACGTTTTTTTCATTTAAAAGAAGTTCCATGCCGCTATTTTTCCAATACCGTTTTAGTGATTTTATTTAATTTAATATTTCCCGAAATATTATATTTGTTTATAAGCCAAAAATTGTTTATAATTTTAAAATATTCCTGAGGCCGCTTAAATAGTCCAATTTCAATTATGTAAAGCACATTAGATAGGTACAGTGTCTTTTTATACAAAAAGCATAGTTATTCTTATTTATCATAATTATTGTGGTTATTATAGCGACCGTAAATTTTTAATTAACAGTTCAATTGTTGCTAAACTGTTCATTTAATTTCCATCGGCTTCTGGAAATATAATCTATACGAAAAGAGCTATAACCAAGTTATTTAATTATTGATAAACAATTACTTATCTTAAATTCTAGTTGAAAATTAAAGATTTTGTTAGAAAAACCGGCATTTTCCGGGGAAAATTTTCGTCGAAGTAAATCGGGAAAAACACATCTCTATGCAGAATTTAATTACGGTGAATTTTTGTTTGGGTGTTTTTGGTGTACAGTTAAAATCTTTGGAGTTATAGAGCAAAATTGAAAAAACACGATTTCCAGGCGCCATTTTGTTTATAAAAAAAGTAGCACATTATCTGATGACTTTGCATACCTAGACTAATAGTATATTAGAAAATGTCTCCAAGTATATATTTGGAAAAGCAAATATTTGTTCAAGTATATAATATACTTTTGTTTTAATATTAGGAATCCATACATTGTTAGTACCCTTTCAGACTAAGACACTAATGTCCGACACCGGTGTCCGCCACCGGTGTTCAATTGCAGCAAAACATTGTTGAGCCACTAAAATCAGCCAGACACTTAAAGTGGCTCGTCTGTAGTCGTTCATTTAAAACAATGCTTTCCTGTCGGTGGCGTATACCGGTGTCAGACTCCAGTGTCTCAGTTTGAAAGTGTACTTACTTAGTCTCAAAAATCAACTTTCGAGAAAAACTTACTTTAAAAAACTGCCACGTACTGTAAATACTCAAAGCAGTTTCATCTTATAAAGCAAAACCAAATCTTACATCTGCCCTAACTATCAATAACGTCTATAATGTATTTATGATATGTGTTATATGTCTGCCTAAGAGTGGTTATCATCTCTTATCTCGTTGTTATCTAGTCGGGGCGGAATTACGCTAGATACTAAACAAATGGCAATATCTTTACCAGTCAACGAAAGTTGAATTATTGCTCTGAACAGTCGAATAGGTATTATACCTACTTACCTACTTTAATTAAACAAGAATTAATATTAGGCAGTAGATTATAAATCTACTAACACATCTCCTAACCAGTCCCGGATTAAGAATCTTGAGGCCCCCAGGCAACCCAAGCTATAAGGCCCCTACGCAACCCAAGCTATGAGGCCCCTTAAGAAACCTAGGCTTTCTCCATTTTTAATAATTTTCATTTTTGAAAATGTCCATTCGCCTATTGCGAAATAACCCAAAATGACTGAAGCAGGAATGAATTGTTTTCCCTGCAAGTCTTGAAGCTGGGCAATAAAATATTTGAACTCCTCCAGTTCATCTTCAAGTTCAGATTTATTATCATCAGGATTTTTCATGTTGTTTTGAAGCACACTCCTTTATTTGTGTATCACTCAATTTTGTAAAACACACAAAAGACCAAATACTGAGTTCACTGGCCCGTACACTGTCAACCGACGACTCAGCTCAGTAATTAGCTTATCGAACATTGGTAGATACGTTTTAACCTTTAACTTTTGTCCACCCTGTAGAAAAACTTCATTGAAATTAGCATCATCGAAACGTAGTTTTCTTGCTCGCTTTCGTTTATTCGCGTCGAAATATTCAGAGTATTGTAGATCGCAGGTCTTCTGCCCGTAGTAAGCAAAATTATCTCTTTGGAATTTTAAGAACTCTAAAAATGAATTTAGAAGTTGCAGTTTGAAGTTCAATATCTTCTCTCTGTAATTATTCACACAACTCATTCATTATTAATGTTTCTTATTTTGATATTTCTTTCAACAAACACTTAGCCTAATGAACGGTTTCAGCTTTCTGATTAGTGTCTTCAGCAAGAGTATGAAGAGCAGATTTGAAAGCATTGTAATCTTTAGACAAAGGTCTTGTTCCATAATCATTATTATCATTATTCATATCATAATAATATTATTTTAATCATTATTATCATATTCATATATCATGAAATATTATATTATATTTCATATATATATATATATATATATATATATATATATATATATATATATATATATATATATATATGAAATATTATATATCATGAAATATTATAATCATTATTATCATAATCATATTATGCACTTGCCCACTTGCTGCCCTTGCAGTCCATCTTGTGCCGCTTGTTATTTTAAGGACTAGATCGTGGCGAATGAGATCGCTTAGTGGAGTTTCATTTAAGCATTTGATCATAACTTGCCAACGGTGAGTAGAGGCTGAAAAAAAGTTGTACACGAACTCAACAAACCCAAAACACAATATTCTATTTGGGGAGAATACGTCAGCCACTGAAACACTTCCATCAAGATTTTTACATTCTGAAGACCTTTCCCAATCCAAAATTTCCTTACTTCTTCAGTTATTGTATTCCGTAATCCTATGTGGTTTTCCGAATTTAGGACCCAATTTATCTTTAACTTTAATTTCTAACTTAGTTTCGATTTCTGGTTCTTTAACTTCTTGAAATGGAATAGAACTATCGTTACATGTTGTTTCATCTTCTTCAGTTACGGAAGCTATGTTTCCTTCAGTTATTATTTCATTAAGTTTTGCTTCTGTTTTAGATCTTGCTTAGGGATATTTGCTTTCTCCTGCTTTTTCTTGTGTTTTTCTACTCGACTCTTGGATATTTTTTTTTATTTTCATCTGTAGTACTGTTTCTTCTACCAAAGGGCATTCATTAGCGATTTATTCTCACAACATTGACTTTCTCTGTGAACAAAAGTATACATTGTAATGTAATTTTATACGTCCACCACCACTTTTATGGTATTGCGCGATATTTGAATTTTTCAACATAATATGATTTATAGTTTTTATTTAATTCTAATTATTATTTTTTCTAAAAAGGGGTAGTTCCCTGGGTTGGCTGTATACCTTATAGTTAAACAAACTGGAACATGAAGTAAAAACCACTTCTATGTAAAAGGTATATTTACTAAAAATTTTTAGAATCCCAATGGATTCAATAAAATGAGTTCATCAGAACGTTTTCAAACCTATCGGTCCATCATCAGTGAATCTAAAATCAAATAAGTAATCCCACTATTAAAATTGAAAAGATGGTTGAAATTGTGAAAGTTAAAAATGTGGTTATGATAACTTACTTGAATACTTGCAAAATAGCCCCAGAACCAAACAATGGTTGTGATTATAAATAAATCTACATTATGTTAAAATAAATTTAAAATGGCTAAACGCCGATGTTCAGGGATTAAACCTCTGGGAACATGGTGAAACTCTACCCGAGGACCCAATCAACCATCTTCGGTCAACGATGACTACTAAGTGTCAAAGCTATGTAAGGAAATGCTTGATGTGACATTGACAGTTGAGGAAGAAGGTAGTCGATTTTCAAGGATATTTAAAAAACAAAGTCATGATCCAAGACAAAGATATGTTAAAGATTTTAATATCTGAAAATGTCTGTTAATTAAATCTATTGTTTTTTAAAAATTAAAAGAAAATGTGTTTTACAAAATAAAAATTATTTTAACTGTAGGTAACTACAAATTGACTGTATCAAATAAAATTAACCTGATCAAAAAATTTCAATATGATAAAGTGAGCTGAATAGTAGTAATGACAGAAATAAAAATAAATAAGTGGTGATATAGAATAAGTTTTAAATTTTGAAAAAGGATATTATTATATCAAGAAATTTATATGTCCACAGTATGTGTATTGATGGTTGTATAGGTAGAAGGCAAATTTTTTTATTTGGATGTAGGTGAAAATTAAAAACTTAAATAAATTAGAGTTAAGATATAGTCAATCTGATAGTAGAAAGTATGATTCAGGAATGCAATTATTATGGAACAATTTTTATAAAATTGAGAAAATTCTTGTGACAAACTGGTGAATATGTAAAATTGAAAATAAATAATTGTAGGATAATAGGTTGCCCAATTGATACAAACTAAAATTAAAATTTAATTAGTATAGAAAACAATAGGTGTAATGAATAAAATAGAATTAATAAAACAAAATTAAGAGAATGAATATTGTTATAATTAGATTAAAGAATGACTGAGTATAACTGTGATAACTGAAATAAAGTGATGGAATGTTAGGTGTGGAGATAAAATATATTTGGAAAAGGTCAAAGACAAAAAGCAAAGGAGTGTGATGTAGGGTCAAAGCATAGGTGAAATGAGTGAAAGAGAAAGATTGGAGAATTTGGGTATGAGGGTTGAACTGAATGAAGAAAAGAAATGAAAGAAGTGAGAAATAGGTACGGCAAATTAATTAGGTTTTGATTAAGAAGGGTTCATGTGGTTAGTAATGATTAGTGTGTGTAAAGGAGTTTGGAGCCAGTAAGGGAACGAAGAAGATAGTTGGCAGTGGGTAAATAGGATAAAGAAGATAGCAGATAGGATAGGAAAAGGGAAGGTATAACAAAATAGGAATTATGAGAATAATTGACGGTGAATGGGGACAAAATTGCGGTTAAGGGATGTTTGTCTATACTAATTAAATTTTAATTTTAGTTTGTATCAATTGGGCAACCTATTATCCTACAATTATTTATTTTCAATTTTACATATTCACCAGTTTGTCACAAGAATTTTCTCAATTTTATAAAAATTGTTCCATAATAATTGCATTCCTGAATCATACTTTCTACTATCAGATTGACTATATCTTAACTCTAATTTATTTAAGTTTTTAATTTTCACCTACATCCAAATAAAAAAATTTGCCTTCTACCTATACAACCATCAATACACATACTGTGGACATATAAATTTCTTGATATAATAATATCCTTTTTCAAAATTTAAAAACTAGATACATAAAAAATAACTACAAAACGTTTATGGGTTTCAAAACACTAAACTAAATAATGTTCTTTTTTATAAAACATACAAAAACGAAATAATTAATCCTCTACATAAATAAAGAATCTTTTAGAAAAATATCAGTTTATAAAGCATTCGTCGGTCTCACAAAAACGCGCTAAACAATAATATTTTTCGCATGGGACACATTTAAATTTACTTGAGATTTTGCACCTTTTGTACCCGTCTCTTGTGATATTTTCTTATTACAGTTTACACACCGGCCTCTTTTTCTACCAGCACCTTGACTTTCTTCTAAATAATGTTGGATTGTGTTGGACACCTCTGGTTCTGTAGGCTCATGTATGTCGATCTGAGAATGTAATAATTCCATTATAAGATTTTCTTTGAATTTTGTGATAGACATTTTCTCATTTGCTACCTCTTGATGTAATATGTATGCGTTTACCAGTGCCGTGTCCATAAGGAGCTCAATTGCCAAATTACGGTACCATTTTAGGCCTTTCCTGAGGGATGATGAGTAGGCTTTCATTTGATCAGAAAAATCAATAAAAGCTTTAGATTTGTTATAATCCACAATTATTTTGGGCTTTTGTACCCTGTTTGTTTCACTGTAACAAGTTGATCGTTGTGTTTAGTACTAAGAACTAGAACGTCCCTTTTATCTTTCCATTTCAGAACAACAACACCTGTATTACTCTCGGCTGTAACAACTTCGTGCTTCTATAATTTTTTCGATAGAATATCTTTGGGGTTGAGCTTTCTATTTGTACGCAGTGTTCCTACTAAGTGCTTCTTCCGGTCTATGAGTGTATGAGCTAGTTCAATACTCGTATAGTAATTGTCAGTATAGAGTGTTCTCCCCTGGTCAAGCAGATTGTTTAGGAGTGTCATTTCTTGCATCAGTTTTTGTAATCTTTCTTGTTCTTTCTCGTACGCCATTTTTTATCACAAAAGCAGTAATTTATCAAGCAAACTATACTTTTTACGAAAACAACAAACCGCAAGTAACGACAACGTACAACCTACTGCCAAAATTTTCAAGTTGTGACTGTGACTTTCAAGTTCTAGCCTGAAACAAATGCCGGACACGTGATAACAGCATAGAAAACGCAACAGCAGTGACACACTAGTAGGCGGGAAAAGTTCGCGCACTATTACTGCGCAGATCGTCGGCCATTTTGTGCGTAGTACCAGACAATGTAGAAAATCGACAGTGTTGCCGATTTGTACATAATTATCAGATTTACTTAACTTTTATGACATTCATATTTTTTAACATAATTTTATACGTATGCCTGTGGGAATTATGTCAATAATGGGGACATAACACAAAATATTGACGATGAATGGCGATTGTATTGTTAATCTTTTGCATAAATTCCAGAAATTATTCAAAAAGAATCTCTTACGGGTAATATAGTTGGTGACATCGGCAACACTGATGAACCAACACATCACATCACCACTGAGATGTACTACGCGAAAAATGGCGACCCTGTACTTTTCAACTTCAAAGGCGGCATCAGGGAGTGTCCTTGCTGGTTTCGTTTATTATGCTGTGACCTGATTTACAGTTAGCTTACGGTGTTGCCATTGATGGACCCGCGTTGAATATACGCGGTCACAATAATAAAATAGGCTTATTGTGGCCACGTGTGTCCATGCGGATACATACTAAAAATGACGTCATATAACAACCAAATCAGGGCCTAGATTCCGTGCACTGTAGATATCTACATGTCGCTTTCTATCGATATTTGAATATCAAAATATATGAATTTTTAGCTTTAATTGAATTATTTTCTAGTTTTGCTCTAGTTTATCAATTAGAGTATAACCTAGCAAAACTAGAAAATAATTAAATTTAAGCTAAAATTTCAAATATTTTGATATTCAAATATCGATAGAAAGCGACATGTAGATATCTACAGTGCACGGAATCTAGGCCCAGGTTTTTACAGGTTTTTCTTAAACTGGCATACTAAGACCATGTTTAATATTTGTTTTCTTCATTTTGACAACTTCGGCCTGTGGAACCCCATTTTTGTGTTACCATGGTGGTACTCAATGTGTTAAAAACCTAAGACAATGGACGAATATAACTTCCATAGAACTATTTTGCAAATACGATCAAATGGGCAAATGTAATAGCCAACGTCCTTAAGAATACGGCACCGTAACAAATAGATGGATAAGAGGTCATAAAGGCTGAACAAAAATGATCAGGACGATATTATCCTTAGATGGAACAAGGAATGACCTAGGATGGAAAGGTCCAATCGTCTACGTTTGCGATACTACGGCCGCGTTGCTCAAGTGGGAGTGATTGTGATGTGGGAGTGATTCGTTGGGTTGGACTCATGTTGCAATAAAAAGTGGAAAATGAATAGGACTACTAGAACAATAACAGATAAGTGGACGCCAATAAATTTTGACCAAATTAAATTTACAAAGGAATAATTAACGACAGATACATAACAAAACAACGAAAAAATTAGCAACACTGCTACAACAAACATAATGAAACACAAATAATCTTGAGCTGTACAGAGAGAATTATATAATGTCAAATAAAACAAGAGACTAAGTTTTCACTCTGATGGCATATAAAACAACATAATGTTCTCTACATCCCACCAGGCTGAAAACAATGGGAACCTTCTCTGGTGACACCTCCGAGGCTTCTACAATTTGCAAGCAATACGGATGCTGAGACTAAGGAAGATGAGGGAATTTTACAATTTATATTTCACGTCCCATCTCTCAGCTCGGTAAAGTTCTAACGAGAATGGTTCCCTTCACTCTCCAATCAGAGTAAACATGTAAATTAAAAATGAATAACTTTTCAAATTTCGTTGCAAAACACAAATACAGCCGCACCATATTCTAGTCCAATCAGAGAGTGCAGGAGGCACCTCTACCGGTTTCGAAACTTATTAGTCTCTTATCAGGAGGCACATATGCTGCTCTCTCTGATCCAACCAAAACAAACCCCGGCGTGCAGTCACGAATTGCAACGAACGAAATGGCATATATGCCCTAGCGGCAACTGCTAGAAAAATACCCAGTTTTCACTCTGATGGCATATAAAACAACATAATGTTCTCTACATCCCACCAGACTGAAAACAATGGGAACCTTCTCTAGTTACACCTCCGAGGTTTCTACAATTTGCAAGCCATACGGATGCTGAGACTAAGGAAGATGGGAGAATTTTGCAATTTATAATTCATGTCCCATCTGCTCAGCGCGGTAAAGTTCCAACGAGAATTGTTCCCTTCGTACTCCAATCAGAGTAAACATGTAAATCAAAAATGAATAACCATTTTCAAATTTCGTTGCAAAACAAAAATACAGCCGCACCATATTCTAGTCCAATCAGAGAGTGCGAAGTTTGAAAATGGTTATTAATTTTTTATTTACATGTTTACCCTGATTGGAGTATGAAGGGAACCATTCTCTTGGAACTTTACCGCGCTGAGCAGATGGGACGTGAATTATAAATTGTAAAATTCCCTCATCTTCCTTAGTCTCAGCATCGGTATGGCTTGCAAATTGTAGAAGCCTCAGAGGTGTAACCAGGGAAGTTTCCTATTGTTTTCCGTCTGGTGGGATGTAGAGTAACATTATGTGGTTTTATATGCCATCAGAGTGAAAACTTAGTCTTTTGCTAGCAGTTGCCGCTAGGGCATCTATGCCATTTCGTTCGTTGCAATCCGTGACTGCATGCCGGGGTTTGTTTTGGTTGTATCAAAGAGATCAGCATATGTGCCTCCTGATGAGAGACTAATAAGTTTCGAAACCGGTAGAGGTGCTTGCTGCACTCTCTGATTGGACTAGAATATGGTGCGGCTGTATTTTCGTTTTGCAACGAAATTTGAAAATGGTTATTCATTTTTGATTCAAATAAAACAATTGCATCTAAACTACCCAAGCTACGAGGCCCCTTAAGAAATTTCCGCCTTCTCACTCTAAAACGTCGGATAATTCATCCATATCCGAGCGGTATTCCTTATATTAGTGGACATTTCGGAGACCTAAACTTAAATTTTTGTTTGACTTTGTGTTGCTTGAAGAAATAAAACAAAGAAATAAGTAGTCAAGAAACTGTTTATTTATATGCTGTTTAAATTAAAACAAAAATATTCCAAGATATTTTAAATCAACTACAACTGTAACTGTTAAATACTTAAACATTTTATTTTCATTACAAAATATAAAAGCTACTAAGTGACATACAATGTTCAGCTA
This sequence comes from Diabrotica virgifera virgifera, assembly GCF_917563875.1. NCBI lineage: Eukaryota > Metazoa > Arthropoda > Insecta > Coleoptera > Chrysomelidae > Diabrotica > Diabrotica virgifera. The sequence continues at coordinate 114,385,303 of NC_065449.1, forward strand.
TGGCTAAATAAAACAGTTATTATATTTTACTCATAACATTACATAATTATGTAAAGTCTAAATTGTAGTAAATTTAGTTTGATCTTTCGAAGACTTATAATTATAAAAGAACTTTTATAAGTTTCATGCAAACAAAAGTACTTAAAATATCTTCAAATTCCAAATTTTCAAGCACACCATTCTCAATGGCCAAAATTGAGAGAAATGCTAGTCTATTTTGTGCCATTATCGAACGGTGAGAGTTTTTAATAATTTTCATTTTTGAAAATGGTCGTCCGCCTATTGCATTTGTACCTAATCATTAGCGTAAGATAAATCTTAAAAGTTACTGAAACAATGTATCAAATGTTATTTGGAAACGGCATCATAAATAACTCAATATGACTGTGAAGCAGGAATAAATTGTTTTACCTGCAAGTCTTTTTAAATATTTTTTCTTCAAACGTCAAATAATGATGACATTACTTATCTAACTTGATCCTGTCAAAGTTTGATGTCTCCGCCGGCAGCAGTTTTTTTTCCCATTTCTTTACGGCGGAGGGAAAAATGTTGTCATGGCAACAATATGAAACATGTCACAAAGCAACAATACAAATATCATTAACAACAATTAAACATCATTTTTATTTATAGTAATATTAAAAGTACAATTAGTTAATGAGGCATTTTCAAAATTGAAACCGTGCAAAAATGTTCTCGACTGTTGATACGCATTGGTAATTGTTGATGATACTGATGGTCGAGCACAACTTTCAGCAATCATTCCGACGACTTAATTATTTTAATTTCTAACATCTAGACGACTTTGATAGTTGTCACAGTTAATTTCGAGTAAAAATAGTGTATGAATTGTACTATTTATGGTTGAAAATTGCTACGTTTGAAGAAAAAATAGTATACTTTATTCGGCAAAGAAGCGACGTTTCTTGACTTGCCCTCTATTACGCGTCTCACTTCGTTCGGCGCGTAATATCGGGCGCGTCAAGAAAAGTCATGCTTCTCCGCCTCATAAAGTAATATACTATTTTCTTCAAACGTCAAATAATGATGACATTACTTATCTAACTTGATCCTGTCAAAGTTTGATGTCTCCGCCGGCAGCAGTTTTTTTCCCATTTCTTTACGGCGGAGGGAAAAATGTTGTCATGGCAACAATATGAAACATGTCACAAAGCAACAATACAAATGTCATTAACAACAATTAAACATCATTTTTATTTATAGTAATATTAAAAGTACAATTAGTTAATGAGGCATTTTCAATGTTGTTCTGAAGCTATTTCCTTGTGGCATTTTTATGATTAATTATTTATATGGGAAATAAGCCACAATTAAAATGAAAAAAATAATTTTATTAACGTTTCGACGCCCAAATCGGGTGCCGTTGTCAAAATACAAAATATTACTGATATAATTAATATTAGTAATATTTTGTATAAATACAAAATATATATATATATAAATACAAAACAGTAATATTTTGTATTTTGACAACGGCACCCGATTTGGGCGTCGAAACGTTAATAAAATTATTTTTTTCATTTTAATTGTGGCTTATTTCCCATATAAATAATTAAGGCATTTTCAAAATTGAAACCGTGCAAAAATGTTCCCGACTCTTTATACGCATTGGTAATTGTTGATGATACTGATGGTCGAGCACAACTTTCAGCAATCATTCCGACGACTTAATTATTTTAATTTCTAACATCTAGACGACTTTGATAGTTGTCACAGTTAATTTCGAGTAAAAATAGCGTATGAATTGTACTATTTATGGTTGAAAATTGCTACGTTTGAAGAAAAAATAGTATACTTTATTCGTCAAAGAAGCGACTTTTCTTGACTTGCCCTCTATTATGGGCAAGTAATCATAGTAAATAAACATTGCCCTCTAGTAATATCGGGCGCGTCAAGAAAAGTCATGCTTCTCCGCCTCATAAAGTAATATACTATAAACTGCCCACTTCAATTTTAGGTTCAATATCATCAGGATAGTTTTCATGTAGCTTTGAAGTACACTCCTTTATTTGAGTAACACTCAGTTTTGGAAAAACACACAAAACACCAAATACTGAGTTCACTGACTCGTATGCTGTCAACCGACGACTCAGCTCAGTAATGAGCTTATCCAAAATTCGTAGATACCTTTCAACCTTTAACTTTTCTCTACCATGTAGAAAAACCTCATTGGACTTCAGCATTTGTTGCAACAGCCCTTGCAATCCATCTAGTGCTGCTTGTTCTTTTAAGGACTAGATCGTGGCGAATGGGATCTCTTAGTGGAGTTTCATTTAAGCATTTCATCATAACTTCCCAACGGTGGACAGAGGCTGAAAAAAAGTTGTGCACGGCCTGACAAACCCAAAATACGTTATTTCTCCAACGCAACTGTCAGCAGCACGTACTCCAACTAAATTAAGCGAGGGCGCTGTACATTTGTACAAGGAATGTAAATTGCAAGTTTCTTAGATAAATGAGCCTGGAGACCGTTTTATTTGCCTGACATGTAACGGCGTATTTAGTGGAGTAGAGGGTAGGGAGGGGCACTGACTCATTTGTTCCTCTTACTCTGACTACTTTTTTAAGAAACCGTGCAGAGTGCAGACTGACAGGCAGTACTGTCTCTTCTACCAAACGGCATTCATTTGCGAATTATTCTCACAAGATAGGCTTTCTAAGCAAAGCAAAATTATGCATTGTAATGTAGTTTTATACATACACCATCACTTTTAATATGATTTATGGTTTTTATTTAATTCTAGTTATTATTTTTTCGTTTTGAGTCCTGCTACGCCCCCTTTGGGGTCGAGGCCCCCTAGGCAACTGCCTACTTTGCCTAATGGTTAATCCGACACTGCATCTAAAAGTGTCTTGTATTTTCAGCTAAGATATCTGCCTCACCATAATACAGTCAGTATCTGATTTTAACTGTCTTGTGTCCCGATGCTAGTGTATTTATGTAGATATATTTTTGTGGGGATAGAATTCATTCATAATTTTCAGGCCAAATTGGGTACATCAGTGTATAAGTGTATTTCCGTTATGCTGGGGCCACAGTAAGGTCTAAAGCCGTTAATTAACGCGTCATTTGACTAACGCGTTAGGTGTAGCCATGACTTAGCACGCTAATTTGTTAATGCCATTATTAATGCCATTAAACGTTAGGCGATAGATCGGGTGTCGGTTTCTTTCGACACTACAAAAGAGTTACTCCGTTACTTATCGCGTTGTTGTGGCTACACTTGCACTGTTTCAACAAGTTCTAGCTTGCAGCGCAGCAGAGTAATTTGTTTTGTGAAATAGGTTACACAGATACTATTCTACGAAAATGGAGTGGAGTAACGAGAAAATACTTGAATTTTAACAGTGTTCGAAACAGAAACTTGCTTATGGCATCCCCGACAAAATAAAAATAGCAGCTTAGACTTCCATCTTGAAATTATTGGATTAAAGAACGCGTTTTCTGCTGACTACGCGCTAAAATAAGTGTGGCCAGTCAATTTAACGCGCAGTTTATTCCATCATTTTTGGTGTGTTAATTAATGCGATAATTGACGTTAGACGTTAACGTTACTGTGGCCCCAGCATTACTATTTGCCATTTCTTCGCCAAACTTACCTATTACTGGATTACTCTTTCATCTTCGAATTCTTGCATTCAGGTCGCCCATCATTATTATTTCTCGCTGATTGCCTATTTTTGAGAGTACATACTTCTTCCAGTTGTAGGTAAAATGTATCTATTTCTTTTGAATGTATCTTCTTTGGGAATATACGTCTAATATATTAATTTTGTGTACGTAGTTATTTATATTCCCAATTACAATCCTTTCATTAAATGAAAAATTAAATCGTTGATATTGATATTCAATCAACGATTAAATGCATTAAATATATTATTCTGTTTATTAGTTTTTGTTCAATAAGTACTTATTTGGCTTAGCTGCTTTCTTATCTAATATGGTTATAATAGTGTTATTTCATACACCATCACATCAACGCCCTTTAATTATTTTGGATTGAACAAATATTTAGTATTTTCAATCAACTGAACTTAGCTGCTAACCAACTCTGAGGAGAGCCTATTCTTTTTAAATATAAATTTAAAACTAAAAAATTTATTATCTCTAAAGCTTCTTACCAATCGAACACACTCATACCAGTTATTTACTTTTTAATAAATTCAAAGCCTATCGGTATATCGCATCGACATCAAATTGTGAAGTAAATTATTCATAATTCTGAGGTTTAAAGTTTACACAAGAAACGGTACAGGCAGCTATCGATCAAAAAGTAATAACACTAATCTGTTTCAAGCTCTTCTACTATTTATTATTTATTAATATCACGACAAAATAACAATTTCTTATTTCGCTTTCCCTGCTCCCACAGTTCGAGATCAGGGACGTTTTTAGAACTATGTAGCATTATCACAAATTAATAAGAAATACGTCCGTTCTAAGAAATTCAATAAATATTTGAGACGGATTGAAAGAGTATAATTTTTCCTTGTTGTAGAAATATTCAAAAGATTTGTTTGTATTTTCTGGTTCTATTATTTTAAATGATTTAATACGTTTACACCGAAATAATAGTTTGGACAATTTTCCAATGATATCCGGTGAAGTAAAATAATATAAAAAGACTAAGCTTTCACTCTAATGGCATATAAAACAACATAATGCTATTCTACATCCCACCAGAATGAAAACAATGGGAACCTTCTCTGGTTACACCTCCGATGCTTCTACAATTTGCAAACCATACGGATGCTGAGACTAAGGAAGATGAAGGAATTTTGCAATTTATAATTCACGTCCCATCTGCTCAGCGCGGTAAAGTTCCAACGAGAATGGTTCCCTTCATACTCCAATGAGAGTAAACATGTAAATAAAAATGAATAACCAATTTCAATTTCGTTGCAAAACGAAAATACAGCCGAACCATATTCTAGTCCAATCAGAGAGTGCAGCAAGTACCTCTACCGGTTTCGAAACTTATTAGTCTCTCATCAGGAGGCACATATGCTGCTCTCTCTGATCCAACCAAAACAAACCCCCAGCGTGCAGTCCCGGATTGCAACGAACGAAATGGCATAGATGCTCTAGCGGTAACTGCTAGCAAAAAGACTAAGTTTTCACTCTAATGGCATATAAAACAACATAATGCTATTCTACATCCCACCAGAATGAAAACAATGGAAACCTTCTCTGTTTACACCTCCGAGGCTTCTACAATTTGCAAGCCATACGGATGCTGAGACTAAGGAAGATAAGGGAATTTTACAATTTATAATTCACGTCCCATCTGCTCAGCGCGGTAAAGTTCCAACGAGAATGGTTCCCTTCATACTCCAATGAGAGTAAACATGTAAATAAAAATGAATAACCAATTTCAATTTCGTTGCAAAACGAAAATACAGCCGAACCATATTCTAGTCCAATCAGAGAGTGCAGCAAGTACCTCTACCGGTTTCGAAACTTATTAGTCTCTCATCAGGAGGCACATATGCTGCTCTCTCTGATCCAACCAAAACAAACCCCCAGCGTGCAGTCCCGGATTGCAACGAACGAAATGGCATAGATGCTCTAGCGGTAACTGCTAGCAAAAAGACTAAGTTTTCACTCTAATGGCATATAAAACAACATAATGCTATTCTACATCCCACCAGAATGAAAACAATGGAAACCTTCTCTGTTTACACCTCCGAGGCTTCTACAATTTGCAAGCCATATGGATGCTGAGACTAAGGAAGATAAGGGAATTTTACAATTTATAATTCACGTCCCATCTGCTCAGCGCGGTAAAGTTCCAACGAGAATGTTTCCCTTCATACCCCAATGAGAGTAAACATGTAAATCAAAAATGAATAACCAATTTCAATTTCGTTGCAAAACGAAAATACAGCCGAACTATATTCTGGTCCAATCAGAGAGTGCAGCAAGCACCTTTACCGGTTTCGAAACTTATTAGTCTCTCATCAGGAGGCACATATGCTGCTCTCTCTGATCCAACCAAAACAAACCCCCAGCGTGCAGTCCCGGATTGCAACGAACGAAATGTCATATATGCCCTAGCGGCAACTGCTAGCAAAAAGACTAAGTTTTCACTCTAATGGCATATAAAACAACATACTGCTATTCTACATCCCATTAGAATGAAAACAATGGGAACCTTCTCTGGTTACACCTCCGAGGCTTCTACAATTTGCAAGCCATACGGATGCTGAGACTAAGGAAGATAAGGGAATTTTACAATTTATAATTCACGTCCCATCTGCTCAGCGCGGTAAAGTTTCAACGAGAATTGTTCCCTTCATACTCCAATGAGAGTAAACATGTAAATCAAAAATGAATAACCAATTTCAATTTCGTTGCAAAACGAAAATACAGCCGAACCATATTCTAGTCCAATCAGAGAGTGCAGCAAGCACCTCTACCGGTTTCGAAACTTATTAGTCTCTCATCAGGAGGCACATATGCTGCTCTCTCTGATCCAACCAAAACAAACCCCCAGCGTGCAGTTCCGGATTGCAACGGACGAAATGGCATAGATGCCCTAGCGGCAACTGCTAGCAAAAAGACTAAGTTTTCACTCTAATGGCATATAAAACAACATAATGCTATTCTACATCCCACCAGAATGAAAACAATGGGAACCTTCTCTGGTTACACCTCCGAGGCTTCTACAATTTGCAAGCCATACGGATGCTGAGACTAAGGAAGATGAGGGAATTTTACAATTTATAATTCACGTCCCATCTGCTCAGCGCGGTAAAGTTCCAACGAGAATGGTTCCCTTCATACTCCAATGAGAGTAAACATGTAAATCAAAAATGAATAACCAATTTCAATTTCGTTGCAAAACGAAAATACAGCCAAACCATATTCTAGTCCAATCAGAGAGTGCAGCAAGCACCTCTACCGGTTTCGAAACTTATTATTCTCTCATCAGGAGGCACCAGAGAAGGTTCCCATTGTTTTCATTCTGGTGGGATGTAGAATAGAATTATGTTGTTTTATATGCCATTAGAGTGAAAACTTAGTCTTTTTGCTAGCAGTTGCCGCTAGGGCATCTATGCCATTTCGTTCGTTGCAATCCGGGACTGCACGCTGGGGATTTGTTTTGGTTGGATCAGAGAGAGCAGCATATGTGCCTCCTGATGAGAGACTAATAAGTTTCGAAACCGGTAGAGGTGCTTGCTGCACTCTCTGATTGGACTAGAATATGGTTCGGCTGTATTTTCGGTTTGCAACGAAATTGAAATTGCTCATTCATTTTTGATTTACATGTTTACTCTCATTGGAGTATGAAGGGAACCATTCTCGTTGGAACTTTACCGCGCTGAGCAGATTGGACGTGAATTATAAATTGTAAAATTCCCTCATCTTCCTTAGTCTCAGCCTCCGTATGGCTTGCAAATTGTAGAAGCCTCGGAAGTGTAACCAGAGAAGGTTACCATTGTTTTCATTCTGGTGGGCTGTAGAATAGAATTATGTTGTTTTATATGCCATTAGAGTGAAAACTTAGTCTTTTTGCTAGCAGTTGCCGCTAGGGCATCTATGCCATTTCGTTTGTTGCAATCCGGGACTGCACGCTGGGGTTTTGTTTTGGTTGGATCAGAGAGAGCAGCATATGTGCCTCCTGATGAGAGACTAATAAGTTTCGAAACCGGTAGAGGTGCTTGCTGCACTCTCTGATTGGACTAGAATATGGTTCGGCTGTATTTTCGTTTTGCAACGAAATTGAAATTGGTTATTCATTTTTTATTTAAAATAATTTAAACCAAACACATGGACCTTTTGGTAAAGTTTTTTAACACATTCCCTGCCAGAGATATTTTCATATGTGTGCTCAATGGGCCACCATATAAGTAGTTTTTTGTACATAGAGCCTTGCAACTTGGTTATTTGGTCAAAATTAATGTATATTTAAAAAAACATACTTCATATTTATATCTACTAGGTCACGTTGTTCTCTTAAACCTTGATTACACGTAACGAGTGTTGTAGCGAGACAGTGTTCTCGGCCGAGTGCTCGTTTGGTATAAACATACTAACGAGTACTTGGCCGAGCACTCGACCCAGTCATTTGGCGAGACAGTAACTCGGATCTTGTTCTATTTACTACTAGGCCTCCCACCGTTCAATCGTATACTCGCCAATCCACTCGGTATGTGTAAACAACACTCGCTGTGTAACTGTGCATATTACCCGTGTGTGCCCACTCTGTGCATCGAGGTGTAACGCCGATATTAAGGACGCCATTGGTCAATAGTTATTTTGAGTGGTCTAGCCATCTTTGTCCGTCATATGAGCGGTATTGCTTAGTAAAAGGAGATATATAGACCACCGATCGAACGCCCGCGCGTTACGCTTTTTTGCTCAGTATGCCTTGTCCACGGTTAACATGTCTCTGATATGACCACTTCATCAGAGGAGACGACTTGTGTTAATCAATGTGATTCGTGATTCTCAAAAATAGCTTACAAATGGAACTCAGATAGGACAATAAAGTTTAGTTCAATTGAATAGATAAGTCACACCCGTGCGTATGAAATTTCAAATCTTTGGAGTATAAAAATAAACAAAAACGTGATGCAGCATATTTATCGATTGTGGAAGAAATAAATATTGTTAGTTTTAAAACACAAGAAGTCAAATAAAATAAAAAAGTTAAATTCGACATATAGGCAAGAAATAAAACAATCAATGAATCGAAGAAATCGGGAGCAGCGAGATTTGGTCTTAAAGTATCTGACCTCTGGTGGAATAAATTTAAACTACTATAAGTGGTATAAACAAACCAAAAAATTGTTGATTTGAATGGAATTTGATCACTATTAAAAAATTTTTAGTAAATTTCAGCATTATGAGTACATTAAAATATTTTAAATCAAATCGGTATTGTTCTGTTGTTCAATTGAAAGTTTGTTTATACCATTTATATCGGCCATTTTCCTGCATTCGACCTGCCCTCTATATTCAGGTTTAATCGAGAATATTTTAATGCTAGCTTTACGATCCATAAGTACACTACTCCTTGTTTTTGTGAATCGAAACTGAACTGACTAGCCTCCAAATTCAAAAATTGCCAAATACCTATAAACTATCTCTCGCCCTCACCACTGTCTCGGTCTAGTGACAGTTTGCTGTCTCGCCACTGTACTCGTTACGTGTAATCAAGCCATTGGTGTGCATTTAAAAATGTTGTTAATAAATAAATAAATAAAAAAGTGATGGTTCCATGGGACTAACGCGGCCCAATAAGACAACACTAGTGTTAGTCCCATGGGGCCAACGTAACAAGGAACGTGTTAATGTGATTATATCAATTAAGAGATATATCCAAGCAATAGTTGACTTCGACCCTTTGTCTCCTAAGAAGACAAACACCAGAGAAATAAGCGATCACGATTCCTTTGTTTCCTCTTTTACTCCTTCCTCAGCTTTTCACTTTTCAAGGATTGCTGTTACTTACTCGTCTTCGACACTAATTTCTGTCCATCGTGTCTTCTTCACCCAAACATTTCTCTCTCAACTCCTCTCCCACACAGCCCTTCCACCTTTTCGTAGGTCGTCCTCTACCTCTCTTTTCATCAATTGCTAACAGCTCTATCCTTCATTCCACATAGTTTTCATTTCCACGTCTGACGTGACTGATTATGTTCCTTCTAGTCTTAGCCAACATCCACCGAAATATTTTCATTTCAGCTTCTTTTTCTTGTAGTGTCTATCCGTTTTAGATATTGACGACCATCATGGCAGTTAGTACTTTGCACACTGCTGTCCTGAAAATATTTGTGGTTGTTGTGCTGAACCACGTACGTAAATTTTGCAGCCAGGAATTTCTTCGTCTTTCTGGTTCACGTTTTCCATCTACTCTGAGGCGCTCGATCGACAAATCTAGTGGACGTGCGTTCGAGGTTCGAGACCTGCCCAGGTGAAGAGAAAAATAAAATAAAGTCTAACGCAGTAGTCTAAATTCTAAGAATCTACGGCTTAGTCTGTAATAAGCTGGTGTGTCATCGGCCTATCGAGGAGTAGTACGGCAAGGGGTAAGGGCTTATGGCTCAGTAATACTCCTCCATAGATCCCTACCAATGTCACGTAACGCGTTTTTCGAACACCCTCCCTCTTCCTCCCCCTTGGAACGCACCGTAACTTTTTAAACGACCCCCTCTCCAAATTGTGTTATGTAATACTTGGACGACCTTTAATACTTATGGGCAAAAATGTCTTCGAAATTATAACATCCTTAAAATATTACATTACCGTGTTTGTATCATTTTAACAATAATTTTCTATAAATATACAAAAAAATACTGGGGTGATAATTCGCCCAAACTCGTACTAGTTATTTTAAAATTGACTTGGTATAGGAAGGTTAATAAAATTTTTACTGTTATGTAATCGAAGCAACTGTTTCACACAAAATGAGAAAATCTAATATTTCTATTGTTGGAACAAACAATTTGGTGACAACTTAAATCCGTGCTTTCTACAATTTGCAGAGCAAACGAACGTTAAATGAAGCAGACTAGACGGAATCTATAATATGCATTCACCTCCCGTCATTTTATCTAGTTAAAATGCCATCGAATGTTGATTCCGTTTATTCCTAATAGGAGTAAACTAAGAGAAAATGAAAGTTAATATTTCATTCTGTTTCAGAGGCAACCGTCATTGTCTTAAGTACGTTTCACTCTATTTGGATCTTCAGATCTTAATTTATCGTTCGTTTGCTTTGCAAATTATAGAAAGCACGGATTTATTTTGTCACCAGAATGTTGGTTCCAACGATAGAAGTTTTAGATTTTCGGATCTAGGGTTTCTCATTGCTTCGAATAGATGCGTAATTCAGCAACTTATGTTACATATATAATTTTGCTTACTAAGACAGTTGGTTTTCGTTTTGATTAGAACAGACCACAGGTTTCTCTGACGATCCCAATAAGTAGGGTGACCATAATTTATTAAGGCCAAATCCGGACAGGGGCAATCCAAGCGGTTGTAGAAAATGTAAAATGTGAATTTGACTGTGTTGCTATTTCTACATTGTACATACCTATATGCGAAATGCATATGTCACAATTAAACGTTGCTTTTAGAAAATGCTTCAAATATTTCTTTCCATTTGTCATGAGTGTTTGGGGTTTCTTATTTAGGTAGTAAAGTCCATTTACTACCATAAAGAATGAAATTTCTCACCGTTGGGCTAAGTGTTTTCCATTTTTTTTAGTATAGAAAAAAATCCGAACATTTCTCATATCTGGACGCCAATCCGGACATGTCTTTAAAATCCGGACTGTCCGGACGTATGGTAACCCTACCAATAAGGTGAAACGAACGTAAGAGAATAGTGGTTGCCCCTGAAACAGGATGAAATATTACGGTCATTCATTTTTATTTTCAGCAACTGTTTTACTCTGCGTATAAACTCATAAGTTATCTCGGTTTCTATTTGCTTATGGTTCCAAAGCAAGACGAAAATGGTTCCAAAGTAGAGCTCCTCAAGATAAAACAATTGTAAATAATCTCACCCAACAGCGAAAAAGAGAGATACAAGAATTTAAAGAAGAATCCATTAGGTCATACTTAAAAAACCTAAAAAATGATAGATCCACAGAATACTCACTATGGAAGGCAACCAAATGATTAAAAATACCAATGATGCAAATACCGCCCATAAAAAAGAAGACAGTACTTGGGCTAGAACCAGCGAACAAAAAGCAGAATGCTATGCTAGACATATAGAGAAAATATTTCAACCGCATCAACAACAAGAAGAAGAAGAAGCATTACAGATTAACCATTTGCAAGAAGAAGAGGACATAATGCTAGTAGCTGTAGAAGAAGTAATAAAAGAAATCAAGTTTAATTTAAACCCGAGAAAATCTCCTTCCTTTAATTTAATAAGAGGACAAATATTAAAACAGCTCCCAAGAAAAGCAATTGTCAAGTTGGCCTATCTAATTATTAACATGTTCCTGCGATCAAAACCAGGCAAAAAACCACATAGTATAACCTTCTCCTATAGACCAATATCACTTCTACCCACAATATCTAAATTATTTGAAAAACTTCTCCTCAGAAGATTGCAACCAATTATAGTGAACAAAAAATTAATTCCAAATCACCAGTTTGGCTTTAGACAGAAACACTCTACTATAGACCAACTCCACAGAGTTACCGATATTATAGAAAATGCACTAGAGGAAATAAAAGTTTGTTCAGCTTTATTCTTAGATGTTGCCCAAGCATTTGACAGTCCCTTATGCCAAATGCTCAAGAATTAGGCACGAGGGACTATATTATTAATTAGATACTATTCTTCCAAAATCATACACAGACATAATTAAATCGTACTTAACTGATAGATATTTCAGAATCAACAAGATGATGCTTATACTGAACTTAAAGAAATTAAAGCTGGAGTCCCACAGGTTAGCCGGGTTAGCGTATTGGGCCCGGTCCTATATCTCCTTTATACATGTGACCTACCAGAATTCGATAACTACTGTTTAGCTACCTTTGCCGACGACACCGCCGTATTAGTAGTAGTAAAGATAACGTAGAAACAGCCAATAAACTACAAAATGCGATGAGAAAATTCCAAAAATGGACTAAGACGTGGAAGATTACATAGAATGAAAGCAAATCAGTACATGTTGATTTCACTAATAAAAAAATGCTCTACGCACCAATAAAAATTAATGGACGAGACATTCCTTATGCCAACACTGCTAAATACCTTGGCTTAACGATGGACACGAAGATTCGCTGGAAAGCACATGTAAAGAAAAAGAAAGAAGAATTAAATATCAAATATAAAAAATTGTACTGGCTGTTGGAAGATACTCAGGGTTATCAACGTATAACAAGATGCTAATTTACAAACAAGCTATAAAACCAGTATGGTATCCAACTATGTGGATGTAACAAACTTGAAAATAATACAAACTTTTCAAAACAAAGTATTAAGGGGCATAGTTAACGCACCCTGGTACATCCGTAATGACGACCTTCACAAGGATCTACAAGGATCAAGGATCAAAGAAATCCGAAAACGCACAGAAAGTCATGAAAAAAGTTTTCTCCTCCACGAAAATATTGAGGCCATCCAGCTCCTAGACAACTCAAACCAGAATAAAAGACTGAAGGGGACCAAACTTCATGAGTTGGTGTAGTGTGCGACAAAGCTAATATAGTGGAGCATTGCGCGACTAGTGTCAAGCGACGTGTTGGTGTGATGAGTAGTGCATAAGATGAAAAGCAGCACTTTGTGTGATAGTGCGCACGCAAAAAGTGCCCCAGTGATAATAAAGACAACTAAGAAGACATCAAAGGGTGACTCTTATACACTGTGTCCGTAAAGTATGGAACAAATTCTTTTTTAGCTAAACAGAGCATTTTAAGAAATAATCCTGAAACACGTCGATTTTTGATTTTAATTTACCGTATTTTAAAATAATATTCTACTATACAGGGTGAATTACTTTCGAGTAATGACGTCACTGTCATTTTTTTGAAATGGAACACCCCCATTTTGTCTCAATTTTCGGATGACACTAGCTAAGCTGATTCCAAAAATGTATCACATGTTGATTCAAATTGGTACAGGGTGGACAAAAATACAATAGCTTTGTGTGTGTTCATAAAGTAACGCGATAGTTAATTAACAATATTATCAAAAATACTTATTGTATTTTTGATATTTTAATTATTTTTGATTTTAATTAATTTTTGATATTGTTTAATTTAATATTTTAATTTAATATCAAAAATTAATTAAAATTTAATATTATGAGCACACACAAAACTATTGTATTTTTGTTCACCCTGTACCAATTTGAATCAACATGTGATACATTTTTGGAATCAGCTCAGCTAGAGTAATCCGAAAATTGAGACAAAATGGGGGTGTTCCATTAAAAAAAAAATGATGGTGACGTCATTACTCGAAAGTAATTCACCCTGTATATTAGAATATTATTTTAAAATACGGTAAACTAAAATCAAAAATCGACGTGTTTCAGGATTATTTCTTAAAATGCTCTGTTTAGCTAAAAAAGAATTTGTTCCATACTTTACGGACACAGTGTATACTAAGTAGTTAGTAAGATAGGATAGATAAGAAGTTACTCATTGGTCAATGACCAGACTATAATAAAAATAAAAAAAAATATTTGCTTTTGGTCAATTTTTCGCGCTTCGAGATATTTATACATATAATTTTCACCCATGGCTTTTATGTTTGGTCATTTTGCATATCGAATCCTCCGGGATAAACTTTGTTAATATTATTATTAATATTACAAAATACGATGTAATAGTCAAGGGGCTAAAACGGTCCTGAGAGAAACGACGGAATCGAGAAAGACGTCTGGCGACTAAATATATTATTAAATTATAATTAAAAGCATCGCTGTAGTTAGTTTAAAATCGGATGTTTTATGAATTTACTAGAATGATATAATACATTAATTGCAGGTTATTCGAACTCCATGGTTTTTAAAATTAATTTGTACTATGGCGGGAAATCGTTAAATATGGATATTAGCAATTGATTTTTTTGATAACGAAAAGTTTTAGATAGTCTTCGACGCAGAAACTTTCATTTTTTTTCATTCCTGCTTATTCATCAATTCAGTGGTCGATACAGATAAAAATGTTGATACTTCCCAATCTATCACTAGTTACCAGTGTTTCAGAAAATTAACGGAACAATTTTAGCGAATTCTACCTTACACTTTTGACACATAGTCAAACATTTTTTCTAGCTTTTTTCTATATGCATCTACAAGCATATTTATTGTTATTAAAAGTAGGCAAAATCATATAATGCACTCAACAAAACTTATATGGAATCATCTGATATTTTTTATTATTTTAGGGGAATTAATGCTAAATTAAAATTTCTTCCATTGTACCTATCAGGAGCCTAAGTACAGGTTATCGAATCAAATCAACATACCTGCAAGCTATTAAATTTGGTTGGTTGGAAACTAAATGATTTTTTTACCGATCATAATTTTTCCCCAGAACATGACCCTTCCTCTTTTATATTTATGAACAAATCTGGCAGTTTCCGTTCTTGCTTGTCTTCCTCGCCCTCTAAGTACACGAATTCATTAACCCTAGAAGGACCAAGGAGGGTTAAAAAGTATCCACAACATTGCATTACATCCGATTTTCTAAATACCTTTGTTCCTAAAAGTCTCAAATAATTAGTAGTTGTCGGCGTACGACTGCCCTATTAGATGGCATAATTAGCACTTCTATAATTTAGTTCATTTTCTAATACTTTTATAAACACTTGACAGTGGACTATAAATAATCCCCTTGAATACCTTCAACACCATCTCAAAATGGAACGGGACGATATCGTTCATGTGTCAAATTAGCAAAATCTAAAAGAAAAAAGGCCAATAAGTGGGCAAAAACAACCACAGTTTGTTCAAAATGCAAGTATGTATGCGGTAAGCACAGCAAGAACTCAAAAATGTTTCTGTATGCTACGATGATGCCAATTCCACTGAAGCCGAAGACTCCGGGTAAATTATAAATTCGTAACTTTTAACTGTCCATTAACGTCTAGGAATAATATAAAAGTGTTATTTTTAAATTAGTTTAAATTAAGAAGCACGTTATTGATTAATTTATGTGTGGACATTTATTGACCCTCCTTGGTCCTCGCTGTTTCTACTAAAAGAATGGTCATTGCGAGGGTTAATGATCTGATTTTACACATCCCATTTTCGTTTGAAAATAGCACACTTTTCCAATTTCCTACGTTCCAGGTTTGGTGTTGAAGACACTAATTTACGTTATCAACCTTGTGCTGCCTGGTTAACTCGGAATCCCGTAACTTTCTTCTGCTATATAGGCCTTGGGTACGGCAACTCTTCTTCTTATCGTTTCAACTAAAATATTTACACCTATAGCTTCCAAAAGCTGCAGGTTTCAAATATATAGTGATTCCGTATAAGTTTGGTTGAGTGTATATTCATCATACATAGTCTCCGTGGAAGGATTTGATTCCCGACGGATTTTACATTCATTTTCTTTGAAGGACGTTCTCTTTTTGGTGGTCCAATTTTCCAGAAATCGAGAATGTGCAGTTTAGGTTTGGTATTCCGAGACATTCAGCATGGGCTTTATACTCTAACCAGAAATTAGCCAGTGCCATGTCAATTGCATGTGAATTCATACATATAGTCCATATTCTAGAGCGATATACGTTAACGTATTTATAAAAAACTGAATTATGGCAAATTTCAATTAAAAAAAAGGAATTTTGATTCATTCCAATATGACGAAGAATTCGTGAAAGAATTAGACCAATATACAGGGTGCCCCGAAGAGATTGGTCATAAATTATACCACAGATTCTGGGGTCAAAAATGAAAATCGACTTTTTGAAGTTATACTTCTTTACGATCGAGAGTGAAATTTTATAATATCGGACGCATGCGCACACAGACAGTATGTAGTTCGTTGCTAATATTTCAAGATATGTATGTATCAGCGCTGTCAGCGCAAATAAGGCATTAAAAGGATATATTAGTGTTTTTAGTAAATGTATTATTTATTATAATTTTTGTGTCTTTGGATTTGTCTTCCTCGGGAATAAGATATTTTATAATAATAGTAAGTATATTTAAAGTGTTTTGGTATACTTCACTTGGTCTATTAAATTTGTCAGTATGTATGAGAAATCTTGTAACCTGTCAAAGCGAAGGGGTTATAGCTCAGTGCGAAAGAGTGTGACCGGAGATCGAGAGGTCCCGGGTTTAAATCCCGGTCGATTTATATTCTTTTTTTTTTAATTTTTGGTATCGCTTTAATAAAATTTAATTAAAAGTGGTAGGTAAGAAAGTTAGTTTAATATTTAAATAAAATACAAATAACCTGTTAAGTATATTTATTTCTTTGAAATTATATAAAAGAAGTATAAATTCTTACGTGAATACAAAGTACACACACATTCTTTTTTTTCAAATATCAAAAACTCTTAGAGATTTCTTATTGAAAATGGACACGTGACATTCTTATGACAGGAACATCTTAGAAAAAAAAAACAACAGTGAAATTTGCACACCCCATAAAAATTTTATGGCGTTTTGTTCCCTTAAACCTGTCCAAACTTTTGTGTACGTTCCAATTAAATTATTATTGTGCTACCATTAGTTAAACACAATATTTTTAACAGTTTTTTGCCTCTCAGTATTTTTTCGATAAGCCAGTTTTCATCGAGATGCGGCTTCTTTTTTAATATGTTTACATAAAAATTCTATGGGGTTTTTCTTCTTTTAAACCCCCCAAATGTTTGTGTACGTTCCAATTAAACTATTATTGCGATACCATTAGTTAAACATAGTGTTTTTAAAACTTTTTAGCCTCTTATATGGGTTCTTGTTTAATACGGTTTAAAATATACCTACAAATGTAAATTTTCACATTATTACCAGGTCTCTATGCCTCATCGTACTTCATATACAAAAATATGTGGTGGATTTGACAAATATTCAAAATATCTCGATAAGAACTGGCTTTTCAAGAAAGTAGTGAGGGGCAAAAAAGTTTCAAAAACGCTGTGTTTAACCAATGGTACCAGAATAGTAATGTAATTGGAACGTACACAACAGTTTGGGGGGTTTAAGGGAACAAAACCCTCATAAATTTTTTATGGGGTGCCCAAATTTCACTATAATTTTTTTTTAACATGTTTCTGCCATAAGAATGCCACATGTCCATTTTCGATAAAAAATCTAATACCTATTGTTTTTGATATATTGGAAAAAATTGATTATCATTTAATAATTTCAAATAGCTGTAACTCTTTTGTGTGCACATTTCTACTAAGGTAAGTTAGGTTCAATCAACCTATTTTTGACCACAAGGATCTGTGGTATAATTTATGACCAATCTTTTCGGGACACCCTGTATAATGGGATACATTTTGAGCAAGTTTTTACAGACATGCAAGCCAATTTGCAAGACAATATAAAACAACAGATCTGTGAATTGAATTTCCTCAAAGAAATTTAAACCAACCATGACAAGTACAGATGGATATTGCATCCTTTTTTGGGCAATTTGTTTCAACAAGCTGACATTTCGTCAAAAATGAGAGAAAAATTTATTGAAATATCAAGTGATGGAATGTTAAATCTACAATTTTTTCCAAAACTCCCAATCGGTTTTGGACAGGAGGGATGTACGAATACTCTGAATTGGTGAGCAAATGTACCGTTCTATGGACGACATTCTTTCAGCAGTTAATTAGTCCAGGGCGCATCTGTTTTGAGATGGACGTTGAGAGGTGACTCATATTTTTTGCAAAAATTACTTGGAGTTAACTCCTATAATAATACTTGAGTCATCCTTCAACTCAAAAAGGTCCGGAACATTGTTTAAATATTCAAAATGTCAAAAAATTAAGCAAAAATTCGATTTTTTTCTCCATTCTTTGATTATAACTTTAAAATTATTCATTTTCTAGAGAAGTTGTACAAATATAAAAGTTGCGTAATTAAATTTACAATATTATAGGATTAGGTAAAACTTTTAAAAATTGTCACCCTTGTTGCAAAATAGCGATAATTGCTAAAATAACCATAAAAAACAATTATTTGCATTTTACGTTTTTCAACCATGTGTACTAAACTTAGGACCTTAATATTTCACCCAGAAAAACTGTATGATACAGTAAAATAAAACTGTAAATTTCATTAAGATCGGTTTAATAGATTTTGCAAAATAAATTTTGCAATCCAGCTTTCGCAAAAAAATTCATTTTTTCAAAATGTTACAGGACTGAAAATAAAGCAGAGAACAAGTTGAAATTTTTTGTAGGAATAGAAGCATACTGAACCTTTCATTAGCAATTTGCACAATTAAAATAGGATAAATACCACGACGTCAGGAATTTTTTTAAATAAACATTAATTTTTGGTGCTACGCGCAGGACAGCGGTGTTAGATTCACACCAGTTGATTTCCACAAAAGTTTCTTCCAATCTTTATCTAATATATTGTTTTTACTCTATATTTTGTTGTATTTTAATATTTTAATTCCACAAAAATCAAAGAAATTTGATTATTGTTTGTGATGTATTGTTTAAACAATTGCATATGTTTTAAAATAATAAAGTTTTATTCTCTAAATTAAAATATATGAACAAAAAAGTTTTTGCTAAAAAAGTGTTATTTCAAAGGACAGAGAATGTGTTTTTATTTTGCAATAAACAAATTTATTTATTTATATCGAAACGTATTAAAAATTAAAATTTATCAATCATTATCAAAGGTCATTAGAATGCCCAATCAGAGCAAACGTATCCGCTGTTCTGGGCGTAGCACCAAAAATTATTGTTTAGTTAAAAAAATGCCTGACGCCTTGATAGTTAACCGATTTAAATTTTGCAAATTGCAGATGAAAGGTACAGTATTCTTCTATGTATATGTAAAAATAATATCAACTTGCTATCTGCTTTATTTTTATTCCTGCAACATTTTGAAAAAATTAATTTTTTTTGCGAAAGCTGGATTGCAAAATTTATTAAACCGATCTTAATGAAATTCACAATACTGTTTTACTATATCATATAGTTTGTCTGGGTGAAATATGAAAGTCCTAAATTTAGCATAAATGGTTGAAAAAAGTAAAATGCGAATACAGTAAGGCCTCTTTTTATGCGGATTTTTTTAATGCGGTTTTGAAGTTATGCGGTTTGTATTTCATCCAAAAATTTCTATTATTAATAACTAGTATAATCATTAATATTAACTATTCCCATCCAGATGTCATTAATCTGAGGGTTTGCAATTCGGGTATTCCCCTTGTTACATGATGTAGCATGTAGCTATTACATCAATCTGAGTTTCGCATTAAAAGGTATAACCTGTAATTCTTTTGAAATTAAATTTAAATGTTTAAGTATTTAAGTGTTTAAATGTTGCTGATTTCAAGTTGCAGTATAATAAACAGCACATTTTGATTTCTCGACTGAAACATTTAATTAGGTGTCGTAAAGTTTTTTGTTTCATTAGAAGAGGTTTTTGCAATTTCAATATCGTTAGTCTGCGTTTTTAATTCTTTCTTTAAGATTTTATTTGGCCTAATGGAGAAAAAAAACATCAAACGCATACAATTTTTGGTGGAAAAAAGTCCACCATTTTAGAAAACTACGGAACGTATCCCTATTTTTTCAATGCAAGTAACGTCTTTTTATGCGATTTTTTTATATGCGCTTTTCTGTAGAACGTATCCACCGCATAAAACGAGACTTTACTGTACTTGTTTTTTAAGGTTTTTTTTCGCCATTATCGCTATTTTGCAACAAGGGTGACAATTTTTAAAAGTTTTAGCTAATTCTATATTGTAGGAAATTTAATTACGCAACTTTTATGTTAGTGCAACTTTTCTCGAAAATGAATACTTTTAAAGTTATAATCAAAAAACGAAGAAAAGAATTGACTTTTTCCTTCATTTTTTGACATTTTGACTATTTAAACAATGTTTTTGAGTGGGAGGATAACTCAAGTATTATTATATGAGGTATTTTTAAGCAATTTCTGCAAAAAAATATGAGTCACCTCTCAACGTCCAAATGTACTAATATGACAATGATTTGACCACTGACAAAGCTTTGAAGAGAAATATTCAAAGCAATAAAAAAAGTTAGGAGTAGCAACTCAGTTGGTAAATTTAACGAAACAAACTTTTGACAAAGTTGAATCCAGGGGAAACTGTCTGAACCTTTCAAAACAAATAATGGGCTGCACCATAGAGACACTCTTTCATACAAAACTACAAAAAATCTACGACCACTTGTTATATAAAACGAGAATTGAACGAGCCATAGAATCAGTTAACGAATTTGTATACATGCAGTACATACATACAATAACAATACTGCAGAGACAGATCGTAGAATTAGCGATTTGTTGATCACAACCAACAGTTGTTATTTTGGGCCCAATCTCCTTCTTAGATAATCGAGAAATACAGGGATAAAACTACAAAAGAATAATACGCCAAGTCCTAACATATGGTTCAGAGACCTAGAGTCTAACAAAAACTAATGAAAACATGTTACTATGTTTTACACGAAAACTACTAATGCGAATTTATGAATCGGTGAATGACAATGGAGTGTAAATAATACGATACAACTTCTAACTTTATAGAATATATCAGGAACCACTTGTCGTAAAATACATCAAACATGTACGTCTGTGGTGGGTAAGGCATTTAATGCGGATGAAACAAACTGACTCGACTAGAAAAATATTCCTTGGTGGAACCATTGACCATAGAAGAAGAAGAAGACCCAAAACAAGGCATCAAAATTATGGGAATGCGTGGTTGGCGAAGCAAGGCGATGGAAAGGGACGAGTGGAGAGAATTTTTTTAGGCGGCTAAGACCCACACAGGATTGTAAAACCAGAATGATGATAATGACTATTTCTATTGGGAATTAACCATAATTTTAGCTTAAAATATGTTTAGTTCTGCTTTTTGACTTCCACTTCCGAAATAGTTCTAAAAACAATTTTGATAACGATTATACAGGAAATAACCTAGTATTAAAGGTTCTCTGGATTACCTAGTAAATCCACAATGATACAAGTATTCTTAATCGTCAAATCCCTCTAGTAGTAAAACCACAATGATAACAGTATTCTTAATCGTTAAATCCCTCTACCTCATTTCTTGAGTCCTTGTCAGGGCGTGATGACAGTCTAAATATTGTTAACTTGCTGTCTCCATTTACTGTAATCCTGCACAAGATGATCGGCTTCATGTAGAGATTATTCCAGAGTCTTCATCTGGTCAGCCCAGATCATCTTCCTCTTAGTTTCCTGTTTTCTACCTCGCCTTCTTCTATCAATAGTTCAATAATAGTGAACACAGTCTTAGTACTAAATTTGCAACGCGTAAACAAAGATTCGGCAGAGGAAGCCACAAATAGACCAACTTGTCGTCAATATACAAAACAAAAATCTCCTTTAACATAAAATAAATGATCAGTCCATGTAATATGAGAACTTTTCCATAACAGAAAGAATCATGCTGATATAAATTGTCCAAAGACTTTCTTTTCCATATTTTAAACCCTTTCATGACTTACCTATAACGTATAACGGTAGTGTATTTTACAAAGCATAAAATATATTATTAGCAATCATCACACAGCCAAATTTGTCCACTGTCGGACATAGGTCTCCTCAAGATGTCTCCACGCTTCTCTGTCCTGGGCAGCTAGTATCCAGTTTGTCGCTTTTCTTTTAATGTGGTCGGTCCATCTGGTGGGTGGTCTTCCACGACTTCGCTTGGTCTGCCCTTGCCCGCCACTCCATAATCTTCTTTGTCCATCTATTGTCTCTCTGTCTTGCGACGTGTCCTGACCATTTCCACTTCAACTATTATTAGCAATAATAAATATGAATTCAGTAAATTTAATACACATTATAATATGTTCATTTATAAGACAATGAACATTCAGTATTTAGGATCGAATTTTATGTCAAACATTTCAAGAAATATATCAAAGCTATTGAAATTTGCAAAGAAAAGTGTAAGGACGACAAGAGAGTGTAGAGATGACAACACAACTTCGATATGTAGAGAATATAATAATCAGGAACCAGATATTTTAAAATACATTAGGATAGGACGTCTGAAGCGGGTAGGGCACGTATGCGGATGGAACATACTGACTCAGTTGTAAAAAGGCTCCTTTATATACGCGTTGGTCAGAAAAGAAGAAGAGAACCCAGAACATGGTTCCTTAATAATATCGATGAATCCATGAGAAATATTGGAATACGTGCTTGGCGGAGGAAGTCCATGGATAGGGCCGACTTGAGATAATTTCTTGAAGAGGCTACGACCCACACAGGGTTGTAAGACTATTTTTCTTGGGAATTAACCACAATTTTATTTTAGAATATATTTAATTTGACATTTCAATTTTCACTTCGGAAATCGTAATCAAAAAAACAATTTTGAGAACGACCATAGAGGAAATAAGCATGTCATCATCATTCTCTTTGACATTATCCCTACGTCATATCGGCTTCCCTAATTGCATTTTTCATAAGTTTCTATCTTTAGTCATATCAACATCCTATATTTAAGATATTCCTTAGTAAAAAGGCAGTGGTAATGTTATTAATCGTCAACTCTTTCCTCCCCATTTCTTGAGCTCTTATCAGGGCTTGGTGACACTATGAATATTGTTGGCTTGCAGTCTCCATTACCTGCGATCCTGTGCTAGAGGTCGGCTTCATGTAAGGATTTTCCCACCAGAGTCTTCATCTGATCTGCCCTTCGAGTTGGACTTCTTCGTCTTGGTCTTGGGCCTTCTACCTTTTCGTTTACTACCAATAGTTCAATAATCGTCAACACTTCTTCTTACGGTGCCTATACATTCCGGATATTGGCGATCAGCATGGCAATCCTATTTGCTGCTGCTATTCGGAATAGTCCGGTTGTCGATGAATTTAACTACTTTCTCAGGTTCGAAGCCAAGATATTGGGATACTGAAGGATGAGTTGCAACAAGCCATATCTCGGTTCATTACTCATAACATGACCAATATACTCTAGTTCGTGCTCTTTGATGGTGTTAATAATCTCGAATTCATCCACCCACGAAATTCTTAAAATTCATCTGTAACACCACATCTCGAATACCTCGAGTTTTCTTAAAGAGGCTCCGGAAAGTGTCCAGGCCACTACTCTGTATAATAAAGTAAAAAATACATAGTACCTGATGATAGAAATTTTGGTAACAAGTGCAAAATCGTGACTTCTGAAAAGATACTTCATCGTTATCCTATGCGTTGTTTTATTTCACTTGAGTGGTCCTATTGGCTGTTTATGTTGGTACCAAGGTATGTGTAGCTGTCCACCCTGTCAATTGGTTGTTGGTCAATCAAAAGTTGTGTATTTAATATTTCGCGCTTACTGACTACTATATAGTTTGTTTTTTTCGTAGTGAGATTAAGCCCGTGTTCTCTACTTATATATGATATGCGCGACATAATTTCTTTGCAAACCATCTAGACCATCTGCAAAAGCACTGCGCCATCGGCATATCTAATGTTGTTTAGATGCACTCCGTTGACTCCAGCGGAGTGCATCTTTGTTCTTCCAGCGCTTGCTCGAAGATATTCAGAGTATATGTATATTTAACAACACCGGGCACAGAAACTATCCTTGCCTCACTCCTCTATCTGTGGAAATCTCTGTATCCTCTGTAAATTGGTTATCCAATCGTCAACACAGCCATACTAATCATGAAACCAGAAGAGCAAGATTTGGAAGAGGAGCGAACTCACAAATAGACCAACATGTCGTCAATATACAAAACCAAAACGTCATTTAGCCCAATGTTAATGATCATAAAATATGAGCACGTTTTCATAATACCTAGAAAGAATCATGCTGATATAAATTGGCAAAAGACTTTCTTTCCCATGTTTTAAACCCTTTCATGACCTATTCAAAAGTGTCTGTCCACCTTTGAACGTATAACGGCAGTATATTTTACAAAGCATATATTAGCAATAATAAATATTAATTCAGTAAATTTAATACACATTAGAATTTATAACCAATGGACAATCAGTATTTGGATCGGATTTTATATCCAACATTTCAAGAAATATATCAAAGCTATTGAAATTTGCATAGAAAAGGTATTTAAATTGAAAATTAGAATAGTAATAAAGTAATAAAATAGCTTTTAAAGTTATTGTACACATTCACGGTCGGTGAAGTAACCAACCCCATTTACATATTTATTTATATACGATTCGTTTTCGTACTTTGTATTGTCTTCAACGCATGACTGGTAAAGTGTGAAAATATTAAAACTAGGATTCCTGTTACTATTTGTAAATTGTCTAGTTTTACAAAAAAACTGTTTTGTTTTAATTACACTAAACGATAATATACACATGTAACTGTCAATTTTATAAAAGTGGGCGATAGCTGCTGAACAAAATTAAACTATCGTTTTTTTATTAAATAATTACACTAATAGAAGTATAATTAAATAGAATGATAATAAAAACCTTTAGAACTTGTAAATTTGCTTTTTACAGTAATTTGAAAAGATGTCCACCACGAAACGGAGTAGGCAATGAGAAATTAATTAAATTTAAAAGAGTTTATAAAGTTTCTTTTTACTCTTATGGTGCCTATCCCTTATTGATGTTGGACGCTAACATGGCCATTTTGACATTGTTGACTACTACCCTAAAAAGTCCGGTAGTGATCAAATTACACTATTTTCGTAGATTATAAAGTCAGGAACTTCTTCCTCTTTCTGGAACTCCTTTCCTATGCACACCTTGTCTGGAGGTATAGTCTGAATTGTTAGGTCGTATCGTAAGTGAATTTAATTCCATTAGTTCGACATGTTTTATTCTATCATACGCTTTCTCGTAATCAACAAACTACATCGTTGAAAAACGATTAGCACCTCATGCTGAACTTGAATATCTAAGACGTGGTTGTGCAATGGTTGTATACTGTCTTTCGTTAAGCTAAATGAATGTGAATCTTCTTCTTTACGTGCAATCTCCGCGGCGAAAGTTGGCAATCATCATTGCTATTCTCACTTTGGACACTAAAGCCCGAAAGAGTTCAGTTGAGCTGCATCCAAACCATTCTCTGAGATTTCTCAGCCAGGACATTTTTCTCCTACCTATGCTGCGCCTTCCTTGAATCTTTCCCTGCATAATTCATTTTAGGAGTTCATATCTGTCACCACGTGTTATATGACCAAGTATTGAAGTTTTCTTATTTTGATGGAATCCAGTATCTCCCTGCTGTTCTGTATTCTCCTTAGTACTTCCTCATTGGTTATTCTGTCTGTCCAGGAGATTCTCGGCATTCTTCGATGCCACATCATACAAAAGATCAGAAAATAAATAACATTTTAGGGGTCTAGGACGTTTCATTGCCGCCGTTTCGATGCCGCCAGTTCGATGCCGATGCCGGCCGATTCATCGCCTGTCAATTAATCGCTATCTGATATATTTCCGAATTTTCGACAGTTACAATTATTAGTTATTTTTAGTATTAATTAGGAATTCTAGGAAATGCGAGATATGACGGCGATGAAATGGACTGGTGATGAACCGGCGGCATCGAAACGGCCGGCGATGAACCGGCGGCATCGAAACGTCCCATTCCGACATTTTAGTACTCGCTTTCTAAGATTTAGGCTGATTTAAGATTTAGGTCTCTACTACATAATATTTGTTTCATATTAGTGAATGCACTTCTAGCCATGTTCTATTCTAATTCGGATTTATTTGGTATAATCGTTTGTTTCACTAATGTTTGTCCCTAAATAGTTATAATTCTGAACTCCTTCTATCGTCTTATTATTTACGTGTAGATTGATGTTTCTAATATTTTTCTTTGATATAACCATGAATTTCGTTTTCTTTATGTTTAGTGACAGACCAAATTTTTCACTCGTTGCAACAACCTTATCTAAAATTCTTTGTAGATCTGTAATAGTTTCTGCTATTAGTATTGTGTCATCGGCGTATCTAATTTCACATATGGGTTGGCCATTTATTTTTATGCCTGCTACTTCATCTTCTAATGCTTTTTTGAATATATCTTCTGAGTATGCATTAAACAGTGATGGCGACAAGATACAGCCCTGTCTAACGCCTCTTTTGATTTTTATTTTATTGGTATTTAAATTATTTATTCTTATGATAGCTTCTTGTTCATAATACTGATTATTTATTATTCTTATATCCCGTTTGTCGATGTTCTTTGTTCTTAGTAGTTTTATTAACGGATTATGTTTCACCGTATCGAATGTCTTGTTATAATCTAGTAAGCAGACATAGATGTCCTGGTTTACGTCTAAACATCTCTGTATTAGCACATTTACTGCAAATAATGCTTCTCTGGTTCCTTAAGCATTTCTGAATGTGAATAATGATACCTCTTCTTCAGTGCCTTATCCGGTCCGGATGTTGGCGATCATCAAGGCTATCATTGTTTTGTTGACTGCTCTGCGAAACAGCTCCGCGGAGGTTATCCCAAACCATTGTCGGAGGTTTTTCAACCACGAGATACGACGGCGTCCCGGTCCTCTCCTGCCAAATATTTTGCCCTGCATGACGAGTTGAAGAACTCGATATTTTTCTTCGTTCCGCATCACGTGGCCAAGGTACTCAAGCTTACGTTGTTTTACTAAATTCAGCACTTCTTTTTCTTTTGTCATGCGCTGTAGGACCTCAATGTTGGTGACATGGTCCACATAAGATATTTTTAGTATCCTCCTGTAGATCCACATCTCAAAGGCTTCAATCCGCTTTCCAGTGGCTCACGCGCTTCAATCCGCTTTCAGTTCGGTCAGTGTCCAGGCTTCAACTCCATACAGTAGCACTGGAAGAACGTAGCACCTCACTATCCGCATCTTGGTTCCCACACTGAGATCACCGCAGCACAGCAAGGATCTCAGCTTGATAAATGTAGACCGTGCCATTTCAATTTTGGATCTAATCTCTTGAGCGTGGTCCCATTGTGAGTTGAGGGTAGTTCCGAGGTAAGTGAATCTGTCGACTCTCTGAATCTCTTCGCTATCTGCCATTAGTGCACCGGGATCTAAATTTATACGGCTGACAACCATGAATTTAGTTTTCTTAATATTAAGGTTCAGTCCGTATGTTACGCTCACAGTTCTCACACGGTCTAGTAAGGCCTGTAGATCATTTAGGCTGGTTGCTAGTAATACAGTGTCATCGGCGTAGCGGATATTATTGATGTATTCACCGTTCACTCGGATTCCCATCTCTAGGTTTGTGAGGGCTTCAGTAAAAATTTCCTCAGAGTATATATTGAAAAGAGTCGGCGAGAGCACACAGCCCTGCCTTACTCCTCGCATGATCTTCACTTGGTCGGTCCACTGGTCTTCGACCTTGACTTGAGCACGCTGGTTCCAGTATAAATTCATGATGATCCGAATGTCCTTCTCATCTAATCCTACTCTTTGTAGGGCGGTGACCATCTTCTGGTGCTGGCAATGATACCTAAAGGATGAATTAAGAATATTAATGGGATATTAAAATCTATGTAGCAATATAATTAAAGTTTTACATCTTACACCAATGGCGCTACATTTCAAATTGAACCTTAGTCTGCTGTAATTTATGCTTCCAGAATAGGCTGCCCAGCGACGCTCGCCTTCAACTTGTAACAGTCAGCGAATTATGCGCATCCGCTGCTACTGCGATCTCCCTTATTCCTTTTTATTTTCTGTCCATTTTACCATCTACAGCTGTTCCCGGCAGTATGTCATCATCCATATCTACTACATGATCAGCCTATCTAAGTCTCTGGAGTCTTCATAGATATGTGGTGCATTAAGAAATTAGTAAAGTTCATGATTGTATCTTAGTGAAGGGTTCAAAGTTCTTTCTTCAAATTTTTCTTTAAAAGACTTCCGACTTGCTCTTTGTGTTTTCTGTTATTAAGAGCACACAGTAGCGATCAACAGGTAGCAACAAACGCGGTCCAAAATTGCGAAAGTTCTGCAAACTTTCAAAAGTGAGGCAACAGTGCGTCGGTAATTCGACACTGACGGTGACGTTTATACTATCAAAAACTAGTTATTTATGAAACAGTTCGTGAAGTATTAGGTCTGGATCAAGTGTACGAAAAAAAAGTTGCTTAATAGCAAGCTGAAAATTTGTTAATAGCTTAATGGTGTCTAGTTGGATAAACTTTGATATATGGGAACACTGGAACAGGGGCAGTTTTAATTGTGGAACAGGTTAAAAATTTGGAACGGTCAGACTACGAAAACGGCACATTTATTTTGTCCGACAGAACAGACTTAAACTCTCCGAACAGAGATTAAACTCTCATGCAAAAATCAGACTGCTATTTATCACCTGTCATAATTCCTGTCGTTTGACATATTCTACTTGTTCCACTCATTAAAACACCCATTTGGTGATAAATAGCAGTCTCATTTTTGCATGAGAATTTAATCTCTGTTCGGAGAGTTTCAGTCTGTTCTGTCGGACAAAATACATGTGCCGTTTTCGTTATCTGACCGATCCAAGTTTTTAACCTGTTCCACAATTAAAACTTCCCCTGTTCCAGTGTTCCCATATATCAAAGTGTGTCCGACTAGACACCCTTAAGCTATTAACAAATTTTCAGCTTGCTATTAATCAACTTTTTTTCATACGCGGGATCCAGACCTATATGATTTTTGCGAACGCACGCGATTTTCAGAGCACGAGCAACAACGGAGCGACTGCTATACATCGCGTAAGTTCGCAAAAAGTACTTCACGCACAGATTCATACAATATTTTATCTACGATAAACAAATAAAAAAACTGTAACTCTTCGTCACTGGAATTCATTTCTATTCTACATTTTTTAGAACTTTGACATTTAAAAATCCTAACTACTTTCAAACCACAAAACTATCAAAAATTTTGTTGTAAGTCATTGCGCATATTGTCATCACCATGACAACGCGAAAGTTAAGGATATTTGATTATATGAAAGTGTGCCAAAAAACCCATTGAAAGTGTGCGAAAAAGTAAATCCCATTTAAAATACATTGTTACTTCACGCACACTTTAAACCCTTCACGCACTGCTATCTATAATGACAGTTTTCACAAATTAAAAACTTATACATAATATGACATAGAGTAGATAAAATAATTTTTATACACATAGGCGCGAAATGTTGCCAAGTCAGTGACGTTCGATTTCTTGTTATAAAAAAATCGATTTTTAGTAGTTCCAATGTGACACAAAATCTAGGCACGGGATAAAAAAGTTTATTTGAAGAAAGTGTATTTTTGTCTTTCTTAATGGCGGTACAGGCTCCTTTTTTAAATATTTTATTTAGTTATAGAGTAATTTCCACATACTAATATTTTTCTGAAATTGGGCTCTGTACCACCATTCTTTATTATACTACGAATATGTGTGCCAATATCTCGACAAAATATTCAAAATTAGAGCCTCAATCTTGGAACTCGTTTGTTGCTACCTGTTGATCGCTACTGTTTGCTCTTAATAGACTATTTGTCTAACGAAGGTTTTACAGACCTTAATTTTAATTGATGAGGAATATAAAATAGAACTAGATGAACGAAATAAATCAAGATTTAAAATGACACAAAAAACACCAGAGATAATGCAAAAATAAAACGAACGAAGGACACGAGCCAAAAGAATTATAATAAAATCAAAGAAAAGAAAAAACAATGAATTTAAATTGAAATGCATAGAAATAGAGAAATCAGAAACTGTATCAAAGGGCGAAAATAAGAAAAAGGGTTACCAAAGAAAACCTGTACACTACAAAATTAAAAATAGAAGGAATTAATAAATGACCAGAAAATACTGAACAGATGGAAAAAATCCCTCAAATACGTCATCACTAATGTGAATGCCAATAAAAATAAAATACTTGGATGAGCTTTTAAATGAAATACCAACAACAGAATTTGAAGAAGAATGACTGACGGAAACAACCGATTAAGAACGAACATAAGAAAGACCGTCTAATGAAAAGAAATAATAGGAAAACTAAGAGCCCATGAAAGGATGAAGTATATTATCAGATGAATTGTTCAACTATAGATGACCAGCACTAATTAAGCATTTCAAAATGTTACTGAGAGAAATGGAAACAAGAAAACATATACCGAAATCATGGACTGAAGTCACACTGTAACCAAGTGATAAATAGGCTACACAAGTTTATGCCATAATTCCAGGGAAATGCGCTACTGAATGTTGCATATAAAATACTTGCAGTATACACACACACCCAAACTTATAATGGAATCACCATGTATGTATTTTAAAGCAATATTTATTTCTTTTGAAAAAACTTGTTATTGTTGCGAAGAATAAAGGTTTTTATTGAAAATAAACAAATCCATAAGACAATCAGATAGAACAGCTCGGTACGATATAGGTTATTTGCTAGAGTTGAAAATTGAACGAAAATAAATAAACTAACTTTTGCGTCCAAAAACGAAAATATGCCCCATGTGGGGTTATAGAACTTCCAACGGGGAAAGATATTGGTTTTTTCGGAGAAAGTAATGTTCTCAGAGGAACATAGCTGTAGAGCAGGTGGCGCCCAAAATCCCGACAGCCAAAATCCCGACAGCCAAAATCCCGACGGCCAAAACACCGAAACGCCAGAATCCCGACACGCCAGAATCCCGACATGCAACAATCCTCGCATAAGCAAAAATCCCGGCCACTACATTTTGCATATTTATTGTTTCCTTTTCAAATGCAATACCAAATCATATACAGTATTGAAATTGAAAAATTAATTACTTACTAATAAGTACGGGTACTAATTATTATGTGTTCTAAAAGAAAAAATCATTAAACACTACATTTTATAATATACAGGGTGTCCCGAGAAGATTGGTCATAAATTATACCACACATTCTGGGGTCAAAAATAGTTTACCTTAGTACAAATGTGCTCATAAAAAAGTTACAGCCCTTTGAAGTTACAAAATGAAAATCGATTGTTTTCAATATATCGAAAACTATTAGAGATTTTTTTTTGAAAATGGACATGTATCATTCTTATGGCAGGAACATCTCAAAAAAAAAATTATAGTGAAATTTGTCCACCCCATAAAAAATTTATGGGGATTTTGTTCCTTTAAACCCCCCCCCCCCCCAAACTTTTGTGTACGTTCCAATTAATTCATTATTGTGGTACCATTAGTTAAACACAACGTTTTTAAAACCTTTTGCCTCCTAGTATTGTTTCGATAAGCCAGTTTTTATCGAGATGCGGCTTCTTTTTAAAACGTTTTTATATACTTGGCTTGGTTGGTGTCACGGACTCCGCAAATTTTGTAATCCATTTTAAAAACAGTTCTGGGCTAACTAGGTACTTGAAATTGTCAGGATAGCTAAGAGCTGACTAACAATGCAATATTTAACTGCTGTTGTATGGATAAATGGATTTTTTTAAATTTCAGACTATTTTAAAAATGTGAATTTTTATGACATTTTATATTAACTATGACATTTGAATTCCATTTTAACGGAAGTCAAGACATTTAGAGCCGATAGCTTAGTGGAAGTGCGTTAGGCCGGAGATCTACATGACCTGAGTTCAAATCCTACGTGGCGCTTACCTTTTTTTTTATTTTTTTTAATACATAAATAAAAGTTAATATACTTAAAGTTCATATTTTATAAGTTAATTATTGTAATATATACCATTGTAAACAACCCTGGTACCTCGGAGGTAAACTACACTATGTTATTTCGAGTAAATGTGTTTAGCGTGTGTTTGCAACAAAGTTAAGAGCACTTAGGATGTTAATAAAAATCTGATATATCCCATAATTGGTAGAAAAACCATTATTACCTGCTACTGTATGGATAAATGAATTTTATTTAAATTTCAAACTGTTTTAAAAATGTGACTAATGCTATGACATTTAAATACCTCTTTAACGAGGGATAGATAATACATTGAGACCTGATAGCTCAGTGGTAGAACGTTAGGCCGGAGATAAGGAGGTCCTGGGTTCGAGACCTACCGTCGCTACCTTTTTTTAATTTTTTTAATACATAATTAAAGGTTAATATACTTAAAATTCATACTTTATGAGTTAATTATTATATTATGCCATTTTAAACAACCGTTGTATTATAAAAAGTACTTTTGTATACTAGTGTAATTTTTGGAATTATAATCTGGACTTCGGAGTTTAAACTACACTATGTTATTTACAGTAACTGTATTTAGCGTGTGTTTGCAACAAAGTTACGAGCACTTAGGATGTTGATAAAAATCTGATATATCCCATAATTGGTTAAAAGACCATATTACAACGACAGAAACAGCAGCCGGCTGAGTTAATGCAGCATATTAACTATCACTGCGAGATATCGTCGCACCACGAGTCACCACACCAATGCAATGTGTTGGTTCTTGTTATTTCGCCGTGGCTTTATACAAAAGATGGCGCTACTAGTTTACTCGGTTGATGTTTACTTTTAATAGATGGCGTTACTTTATATGTCATATTAATTTCATATTTTATTTGTGAAAACTATTGAATATTTAAATGTCTATCAGGTCTAGTTTGCTTACATAAAAAATCTGAAAAATAAATAGGTAGTTTTTTTGAAATATTAAAAATTATAAAAAAACTTGTGTCAAGAGATGCAGTTCTTGTGCAGTTTGTTAAATATCATAAAAGTGATAAATGAAGACGTAGTGTTTAAGAGTAGAACAAGAATTCTGAAAAATAAAATTTAAGATTAAAAATTACAGAATTCGTGTGTTAGAAGGTGTAGTTTAAATATTATAAAACTGTTAAGTGAAATTGTATTGTTTAGGAGCAGAAAAAAGAAGGTAAGTACTTTTTTATTAGAGTGTAATTTTTGGAATTTTAAGCATCTTATCGTTAAATCGTTTATCGTTAAATTATTTTATATTCTTTCCTATAAATTAATAATAAAAAGGTTTTATTATAAAAAAGTTCTTTTTTATAAAAGTGTAATTATTCAATATATTTAAGTAAACATTTTATGGGGGTTTTGTTACTTTAAAACCCCCAAATGTTTGTGTACGTTCCAATTAAACTATTATTGTGGTACCATTAGTTAAACACAGTGTTTTTAAGACTTTTGCCTCTTAGTCTTTTTTTTATAAGTCACCTTTTATCGAGATGTAGTTTCATTTTCAAAATATACCTAATAGGTCTGGATCCCGCGTATGAAAAAAAAGTTGATTAATAGCAAGCTGAAAATTTGTTAATAGCTTAAGGGTGTCTAGTTGGATAAACTTTGATATATGGGAACACTGGAACAGGGCAGCTTTAATTGTGGAACAGGTTAAAAATTTGGAACGTTCACACCACGAAAACGGCACATTTATTTTGTCCGACAGAACAGACTTAAACTCTCCGAACAGAGATTAAACTCTCATGCAAAAATCAGACTGCTATTTATCACCTGTCATAATTCCTGTCATTTGACATATTCTACATGTTCCACTCATTAAAACGCCCGTTTGGTGATAAATAGCAGTCTGATTTTTGCATGAGAGTTTAATCTCTGTTCGGAGAGTTTAAGTCTGTTCTGTCGGACAAAATAAACGTGCCGTTTTCGTGGTGTGACCGTTCCAAATTTTTAACCTGTTCCACAATTAAAACTGCCCCTGTTCCAGTGTTCCCATATATCAAAGTTTGTTCGACTAGACACCCTTAAGCTATTAGCAAATTTTCAGCTTGTTATTAATCAACTTTTTTTTCATACGCGGGATCCAGACCTATAAAAATGTAAATTATAAATAAATTTTCAGATTATTAACAGGTCCTTTATAACTGTACTTAACCATATTATACAAATATGTGGTGGATTCGACAAATATTTAAAATATCTCGATAAACACTGCCTTATCAACAAAGTACTAAGAGGCAAAAAAGTTTTAGAAACATTGTGTTTAACTAATGGTGCCACAATAATAATTCAATTGGAACGTACACAAAAGTTTGGGGGGTTTAAGGGAACAAAACCCAATAAAATTTTTATGGGGTGCACAAATTTCACTTTTACTTTTTTTTTTAAGATGCTGCTGCCATAAAAATGCCACATGTCCATTTTCAATAAAAAATCTCTGAGAATTTTCGATATATAAAAAAAAATCGATTATCATTTTGTAACTTCAAAGGGCTGTAACTTTTTTTGTGTGCACTATTGTATATATGTAAGTGGGGTTCAATCAATCTATTTTTGACCCCAGAATCTGTGGTATAATTTATGACCAATCTTTTCGGGACACCCTGTATAAAAGCTATACTTACTGAAAAGGAAGGTTGTAAGTAACATGATAATATCTATTATATGAAAGTAAACTTGAATTCAGGATTTGAATATATGTATATGTATTATTGGACTATATATTGAAAAAAACTTAATTCATATACCCACGTTAGAAATTTTATTTAGAAAATTAGTTCATATTATTATTAAATAGTAAATACTTTTGTTTAGTAACAAAAAATAAAAAATAGATAGCCATAAACAAAAAACCAAAAATAAATGTAGTTATATGTTACAAAGGAACTTATCAAACCTGTCGGAATTCTGGCGTGTCGGTATTTTGGCCGTCGGGATTTTGGCTGTCGAGATTTTGGGGTAGACCCCTGTAGACGTAACACAGGGCGTTCTGTCCAAAACCTATGCTAGGTAACAGGAACTAGGAGAGTTTAAAACTAAAGCAAGGGAAAGTCACCAAAAAGTAATAACGGCTCGCCACGATTGTTTAATTGTTTAATCAGCTGGAAAATGAACAACCATTTCTCACCTGCAGCTCAAAAGGCAGTTTTTGGAAGCTACAGGTGTAACTTTTTCAGTTCAAACGATAAGAAGAAGAGTTCGTGCCAAGAAGTATACAGCAGGAGACAGTTACGAGTTCCCGAGTTATCCAGGCAGCACAAGATTGGTTGCCTAAATTGGTGTCTTCACCACCAAAACTGGAACATTGGGAATTGATAAAATGTGCTATTTTCAGAAAAAGTTAGGATTGGTGTAAAATCAGCTGACCCACGAAATCATGTACTTAGAGGTCGAAGAAGACAAGCAAGAACGAAAACTGTTAGACCTGTTCACAAATATACAAGGGGACGTATAATGTCCTGGAAAGGAATTGCAATCAGTAAAAAAAACTCCTTTAATTTTCATCCAATCAACTTTAACTGCTCACAGGTATGTTTATAACCAGTAGTTTGGCTCTGAAGAGATGCAACAGGACAAAATTTAATTTTCATGCATGATAATGGACCTCCACATATCATTAGAGTGAATAGAGACATCATTGAAGCAGAAGGCATCCCTTGTTTGGGGTGGACTGCTTGCTCACTCGAGCTTAACCCTATAGAGTATTTGTGGGATATGCTTAAAAGAAAAATTAGAGCTCGCCGGGATAATTCACAAAACACCGCACGGCTAGTATAAGATGCTTTTGAAGAATGGAGCAACCTACCATAACAAAATGTTGAAATTTGATTAGGAGCGTGGTGCCCACGCAAACTGAAGCTTGCATAGGACTAGAGGTGATAACACTGACCAAAAAAATAAAAAACAATTTAAACATTATTAGATTTACATTGAAATTATTTATTCTATTGACTTTAATTTGTTTGTTAAATACTTTATTAATTGATGGATTCTTTTTTAGAATCTATGGAAATTAATAAACTGAAAAATACAGATATAATTCTGAATGACCAACTCGAGACAAACAGCTCCCCACTCCTCAACCTCTTTAGTTGAAGACTTAAAAAGGCAAACACATTGTAAACTATATCACTTGAGAAAGGCACTCTGCCGAAACAGCTGTAGTCACTTAGTTATAATAAATTCTGTGGAAGTATAGAAAACAAACGTTTTCAGTGTTTTATTATTAAATACTTTATTGTTTCATTTCATTGTTACGTATTTGTTATTACATTGCTTTAATAGTTATTTATGATATAAGTGTTAAAAGTACACGTTTAAGGCACGCATGTGAAAGTTTGCAGAATGAGCGATAGCGAGTTCTGCAATTCACATGAGTGCCTTAAAAATGGACTTTTTAACACGCATATCATACAATATTTTTTCTACAAACGTAATTACAGGACAATATCTACAAAAACTTTTACTTGAACTTGACTGACATTCCATTTTAATATTTTTTTGACATTACATCAAAATTGTTTATACGGTCAATACGAACTGCAGTGCCTTAAAAATATTTTAAAGCACTAGTGCCTTAAAGTAGCATTTTTAACGCTCGTATGGAGTGCTAAAAATTTCATTTTTAACACGGTTTTAGAAAAAATAAATTATGTTTGACTTCGTGTGTTCGTTTTTTAAATTCGCACGAAATAATAAGAAATATCAGATGATTCCATATAAGTTTGGATGTGTGT
This sequence comes from Diabrotica virgifera virgifera, assembly GCF_917563875.1. Lineage (NCBI taxonomy): Eukaryota > Metazoa > Arthropoda > Insecta > Coleoptera > Chrysomelidae > Diabrotica > Diabrotica virgifera. The sequence goes on from NC_065449.1 coordinate 114,422,309, forward strand.
ATATGTTACGAGTAAAGTTAGGTAAAAGGGTAATAGTTAGGTACTTTACCCGGGTAATCCTAAAATTACCCGGGTAAAGTACGAAGTACCCGCGAGGTATCGGTAATATCCAATAGTAAGTCGAAAATATAGTTTAAATAGTTCAAATTACGGGTTTACTTGGGTAAAACATATTCTACTTACTGCCTCGTGGTCAAATATTTAATTGGGTATACTATACTAATAATGATAAGGCCGTACCTGTTTGAAAGATATCTTAATTTAAGAAAAAAACGGATTTTACAAAAGTAGGAAAAGTAAAACTATAAATATTGCAAAAATAAAAATGATAATCTATTTGTTAAAACAAGACAAACTGCTGTGGCATTTGGAGTTACAAATATTTCCAGTAGCATTTACTTACTTACTTACTTAGTCCTAAGCCTTTCTACCTTTAGGTGTAAGGCTGGTGGAGTGAGTTGAGTTTAGCATTGTAGTCTCCATGCTTTCCGATCTTGCGTTAGATTTCTTGCACTTTCCAATATCAATCCCTTCTTCTCAACTTCTTTCCTGATTTCATCTACCCACATAACTCTTGGTCTTCCTCTTTTGTTTCTCCCCTGCACTCTCGTTTCGAACACTCGTTTTGTAAGCCTCTCGTTCGACATTCTACACACTTGCCCGAACCATCTAAGTTGTCCCTCCACTATTTTTTCATTAATTGGTTCCAGTTTTAGGTTTTGTCTAATTGTTTCGTTTCGTACTTTGTCTGTCCTCTTTCTGTTTGCTATTTTCCCCAGGAACCTCATTTCCATAGCATTGACTCTGGATTTTTGTCTCCCCGTCAATGTCCATGTCTCGCTGCTATACATGATTGTTGGTCTAACTACTGATTTAACGACTGCCGTTTTTACTTTCTCCGGTATCTCTTTTTTCCTCAAAAATGTTGTTTTCATAGCGTTAAATAAGCTTCCTGTTCGTCACATTCTCTCGTTTATTTCCATGTCTTGTTTACCATTTGCTTCGATTATTACTCCTAGGTATTTAAAATATTCCACTTGCTCTAGTTGTTTCCCGTCTAATTCTATTGCGTGTGTCTTCCTCGTATTTGAAATTATCATTGTTTTTGTTTTCTCTGTATTAATTTTCATATTTATGTTTGATAGTTCTTCTTCTAGGATTTCAAGATTGTTCTGTAGGTCTTCTCTGTTTTCTGCTATCAATACCATGTCGTCTGCGAATAGTAGCTCCGATAGTTGAGTCCGTTTCATTTCCCAGTATCCTAATGTTAGTTTTCTCATTCTTCTCTTGGCTTTCTCTATCGCTTCATCCAGTACCACTGAAAATAGCAGTGGACTCAGCACGCATCCCTGTTTGACGCCTTGACTTGTAGTAAATTCTCTGGATTCCTCGTTATTGGTTCTTATTGTATTTGTATTATTTTTGTACATACCCTTTATTACTTCTATTATGTGTCTGTCGACTCCCCTTTCTTTTAGTGTTTTGCATACGTCCTTTCTTCGGATTCTGTCAAACGCCTTTTCCAGGTCAATGCAACACATATGTATCTCTCTATTCTTCTTGATTACCTTCTCACTTACTTGTCTTAATGTGAATATTAGGCCTTGCGTGCTTCTGTCCTTCCTGAATCCACACTGTGTGTCTTCCATAGTTGTTTCTATTTGGGTTTTTATTCTTGTCTCTATTATTCTTGCGAATACCTTCCCAGGGATACTTGATATGGTGATACCGCGGTAATTATTACAGTTTCTCTTGTCTCCTTTCTTGTGTATTGGTAGTATAATGTCTCTCTTCCAGTCCTTTGGTAATTCTGCTCTATTTATGATATCATTCATTAGTTCTTTCATGCTATCCATTCCCTCTGTCCCGATGAATTTTATCATTTCCGGGGTGATATGATCCTTGCCTGGTGCTTTGCCCAATTTTACTAGTAGCATTTAACATTTGCATTTATTTTACCAAAATCTGGCGGGTACTTTGGACTTTACCCGGGTATTCCTAGGATTACCTGTTTATCTAACTTTACCCGTAACATATTATATAAAAGATAAGATAATAACAATAAATAAATAATAACATAGGATAATATCAATGTGTAAAACGCTCTCATAAAAGAAAGCTTCTCAGAGATCAGGGTTTTGAAAGGAATAAAACTTAGTTGGAATAGTACTTTTTGCATATAGAGCATGGCGTTTAGAAAAAAATAAATCAATTTTTAAATACAGCACCTAGAGCCTTACAACTTTTTGCATTGTATTGTAGGATGAGGTAAGGAAAAAAGTCTACAATAGAAAAATGGGTGAAAATGCATACTTTTATTTTAAAGTACATAAACTGCATTCAAAAGTGCTAAAACATGGCGAATTTTTGTGGTCCCTCAAGATGAATACGCCATCAAAACCGACCATCGGAGCACCTGGTGCCCAGGTTCACTGCTAAGGTACGTCATCTGGAGTTTCGGAGGTTTGCGGTATTAAATTGATGCAAACAGATTACTCAAGGGGAGAGGGTTTGGGTCGGTAAACAAGAATACGCCATCAGAACCGACCCCCGGTGCATCTGGTGCCCAAAAACTTCCAAATTCCCGAATATAACATGCCTTAGCAGTGACCTTGGGCACCAGGTGATCCGGCGGTCGGTTATGATGGCGTATTCGTATTCAGCTGTCCAAAAAACTGTTTATTCTAGTGTTGCCCAAATGCAAAACCAAGACGAGACAGAGAGTCTTGGTCGTGGTCTTGCACCAATATACCTGGTCTTGTTCTTGGTCTTGGTCTTACAGCAAGAGTCTTGCAAGTCTTGCAGTTACTCACCAGCATATTGCTATTTATTAAACGTTACTTTAGATCTTAGAACAACGTAACAGTATAGGTACGTTTTCAGCTTGACTTAACATACAGGGTGAGGCAGATAACCTTCCTATTAGAAATATCCCGAGAACTAAAGACAACAGAATCATGAAAATTGGATAAAGGGGTTTTGAAGAGTGATCTATTTAATGAAAATATTTTTATATAATATTTCTTACTTCAAGTTATACCGGAAGTTGCTTATAACTTCGTTTTTTAAAATGGGACACCCTGTACATTTTTACATTTCTGAATCCTATTTCATGTCTTCTTTCTAAAAGTATGAGGTTTCTTAATGTTATATAGGGTAGTATAAAAGATAATTACGTTTTCGTATTAATTTCGTAGCAACTTTCACACTCTGTAGAATTGTAGTTATTTGACATCAAAAACTTTATTCATGTTCAAATGACTTTTAATATAGTCTACTATTGTTAAAAATTATTAGTATGTACCGGGTGTCCCAATAAGAATGGCTCTCGGCCATATCTCAGGAACCGTTTATAGTAGAGCTTTGAAATAAAAAATTTTATAACAAAAGTTGCCTCAGGAAAAGCCTGGAAATTATTTTCATAATTGTGGGACCACCGCTAGAGGGCGTAATTGAATATCAAAAATTAAAAAATCTAAATTTTACAAAATTTCCCTAATGAAGGGGCACTGGAAATCCGATCGTCGTATTCTTCATAAAATTCTACGCATATTTGATTTGACAAGTTTAGGTCTACCTTTGGAAATAAGAGGTGGGGGTGAGTGGGAACCTTGTTATGAAAAACTGGCTGTGAGTCCGGTTCTGCTTAATCAAATTTTGCAAACTTGGTCTTGTTGAAGACAGATCTTTTTCGACAATGTAAAAGTTATGATTTCGAACCAACTTACTGAGTAATATGCCAGCTAGAAGGCGTTATTTAATTGTTTTTAGAAATCTAGTTTTCCTTGGAAAATATTAAATACAAACATGCATTTTTAATACCATATTACAAAATTAGACAAAATTAGCAACAGAATAGCGAAAACCGCATGTTAATACCTTTTTTCTATCTCGAGATATCTTACAAAACGTGTAAATTTAAAAACATAACTGTTACTGTTCACCGGTAAACGAAATTCATTAAAAGTAGTGTGCTATGGAAACAACAAAGAAACATTTTCCAGCTGTCAACGTATATTAGGTCTTTTCAACGCTTCTCATTTGTTTCGAGCCTCGTTCATATCTCGTATATTAATATTATACACGGATTATACGGCATATGACAGAGGCTCGAAACAAATGAGAAGCGTTGAAAAGCCCTATTACAAAGAAATATAAACAACTATTTAGTGATGACATAAACATTCAAATTTTTGCCCATCATTTTCGTTGCAAACATTTACTCTTTCAAGAGTAGATTGAACAGCAGTCTCAATTTCTGCTCTCGATATGCTTTGAATGGCGTTTAGTATTCTCTGGATAATGTATTCTAGAGTAGTGTATGATGAGCAACAATTTGAATATTTAGGTCGTCATTTAAGTAGTTCTTTTTGTTCTGTGTTATATTTAATTTTAATAGTATTGTTTCTCTTTATATTGTTGTTTTAATTAATTATATTTTTATACGTTGACATCTGGAAAATGTTATTTTGTTTTTTTCCACAGCACACTAATTTTCATTAACTTAGTTTACCGGTGATAGTAACAGTTATGTATAAAATTTACACGTTTCTCGAGATATTTTGAGATAGAAAAAAGGTATCGACATGCGGTTTTCGCTATCCTATTGCTAATTTAATCTAATTTTATAAAGTATGATTAAAAATGCATACTTGTATTTAATATTTTCCAAAGAAAACTAAATTTCTGAAAAAAATTAAATAACGCCTCCCACCTGGCTTATTACTTATTAGGATAGTGAAAAATTATCACGCTTACATTGAAGAAAAAGATCTGTCTTCAACAAGACCCAGTTTTCAAAATTTGATTTAGCAGAACCGGACTTACAGCCATTTTTTCATAACAAGGTTCCCACTCACCCCCACCTCTTATTTGCAAAGGTAGAGTTAAACTTGTTAAATCAAATATGCGCAGAATTTTATGAAGAATACAATAATCGGATTTCCAGTGCCCCTTCATTAGGAAAATTTTGTAAAATTTAGATTTTTTTATTTTTTATATTCAATTACGCCCTTTAGCGGTGGACCCACAATTATGAAGATAATTTCCAGGCTTTTCCTGAGGCAATTTTTGTTATAAAATTTTTTATTTCAAAGCTCTACTATAAACGGTTCCTGAGATACGGCCGAGAGCCATTCTTATTGGGACACCCGGTACATCTAAATGTTGCATTTGATATACAGGGTTGGGCGAAACTCGAAATGAGTATTTTCTGAGTTTTCTTTAATGGAACACCCTGTATTTTATGATTGTAATGAAATGATATTTTATGGTACTTTTTTATTTCTTAAGAATTCTCTATATAGTCCTGTCGCCAGGGGGGTTACAACGGCCTCCTTAATTCAGATGGACTTACCCAAGTTTTTTTTATGTATTTTGACCCGTAGAACACCAATTTTTTGGGTAACAGTTGATCCGGATGTCGATAAGTTTGTCATAAACAAAGGACTTGAGGAATTACATAACAGCGATTTTTCGCAAAACAAAACGTTTTTTTTGTATTTTTTGGGTGATTCTCAGCAAAAAATGGTCTTACAAGTTTTTTCGTAGGATGCATAGTTTTAGAGATAAACGCGGTTGAACTTTAAAAAAATCGAAAAAGTGTAATTTTTGAACCCGAATAACTTTTGATTAAAAATAAAATAGCAATTCTGCTTACTGCATTTGAAAGTTCAAGTCAAATTCTATCGGTTTTGATTAGTTGCATTGCTAAAAATTAAGTTTTTATTTGTTAAACAAAGTCATAAAAGTGTTTCCCGTGCCCAATGCATGCCTTTTGATGTACACGTAATCTACGTAAAATTGTCTGTATGCGCGCCTACTCGTTCGATCTCAAATGGGAAATGCATTGAAAACATCATTCAATCACTATGTGTTTATAGCTTTGTGAACAATAAAAAAATTAATTTTTAGCAATGAGTGTAATCAAAACCGTTAGAATTTGACCTGAACTTTCAAATGCGGTAAGCAGAATTTTTATTTTATTTTTCAATCAAAAGTTATTCGGGTTCAAATATTGCAATTTTTCGATTTTTTGAAAGTTCAACCGCGTTTATGTCGAAAACTATGCATCCTACAAAAAAACTTGTAAATACATTTTTTGCTCAGAATGACCCAAAAAATACAAAACAATGTTTCGTTTTGCGAAAAATCGCTGTTATGTGATTCCTCAAGTTCCTTGTTTATAACAATCTTATCGACATCCGGAGAGACTGTTACCCAAAAAATTCGTGTTCTACGGCAGTGGTTCCCAACCCGTGGTCCGCGGACCACTTGTGGTCCGCGCCGAGTTTACGTGTGGTCCGCGGGCTGTTTCAGAGTACGTCTTATAATTCACGGTTTTCTTCATCAATACGAGTATAACAATGTTTTTACTGGCTATATAATGAGACATTCATCCTCGGAGATACGTTTGTTATGAAAGTATGCCACATGAGTAATGCTGTTTTTATTTCTGATGTTAGGCGTGGAGTGACAGTGGCACAGCGCGAGCGCGGAGAGGGTAGCCTATTAATAGTCACTGCGGGGCGGGCGGACACATGCTTCCACCACTCTCAAGCTCGGTCATTCCCCTCCGCCGCTGTGTAGCCGCACCCCCGCCCAGCATTGTCTACCTTCTCCTGAGTTCCATGGCCATTTGTCTGTCGTAGTGTCTAGTGTCACGTACCGTATGTACAGAGTGAGAGACTGCAATGAGTAAGCAAGTGAATTTGTTTAAGTTTTTAAAAAGAGCACATGATGAAAGTGAACCCGGACCTAGTGCTAGTACGAGTGTTAGTGACAGGTTTGTTTCAAGTGAACCTAAAAGTAGAAAACCAGCCAATCGTAAGTACAGCCCAGAATACTTAAAATATGGATTTACTTTTAAAGAAGATGGAGATGTTTATTTGCCTCAGTGTGTTGTATGTTCAGAGGTTTTATGCAATGAAGCTATGAAACCGGCCAAACTCATGCGTCATTTTGAGACAAAACACAAAGAACTTGTTCAAAAACCATTGGATTTTTTCAAGCGCAAGGAAACTCAGCTTAAAAATGCAAAACAAGTAATGAAACAGTATTCTTCTCAGGATAAGGCTGCTTTAAAAGCATCTTTTTTAATTTCATTGAAAATAGCAAAAGCAAAAAAACCATTTACAATAGGAGAAGATTTAATTTTACCCTGTATTTTTGAAGCCACTAAAGAAGTACTTGGTGAAAAGTCAGCTAAAAAAATGAAAAACATAGCTCTATCAAATAATACAGTTATTAGAAGAGTTAAATCGATGGCAGCAGATGTTGAAAACCAACTCATAATAAAGCTTCACCAATCTAAGTGGTTTTCTTTGCAATTAGATGAGTCTACCGATGTTACAAATAAAGCAATTTTACTGGTGTATGTAAAATACATTGATCATGAAGAAAAGAAATTAAATGAAGAATAGATGACATCTATTGAACTGCCAGGTCATACAAAAGGTCGGGACATTTTTAATGCTGTTGATGGGTATTTAAAGTTGCATAAACTATCTTGGAAAGACTGTGTTGGATTGTGTACTGACGGCGCGGCTGCTATGACAGGCTCCAAACAAGGCCTTAAAAGTTTTGTACTGAAAGAAGCGGGAACCGAAGTACAAATAACACACTGCATTATTCACAGAGAAATGCTAGCAACCAAACAGTTGAGTCCTGAACTCAATGAAGTCCTCCTTACAGTTGTAAAGGCTGTGAATTTAATCCGGAGCAAAGCTCTTAATTCAAGATTGTTTGCTACGCTTTGTGATGATATGGGCTCGCTTCATTCCAAACTTCTCCTCCACACTGAAGTACGATGGTTATCCCGAGGGCGTGTATTGGCAAGATTTTATGAACTTAGAGAGGAGGTTTGTATGTTCCTTGACAAAAACAATCCAGAACTAGCGGCTGTGTTTCGGGATGGACAATGGGTGGCTAAACTTGCTTTTTTGACTGATATATTTTAAATTATAAATGTGCTGAATCTTGGTCTTCAAGGGCCCTCATACACAGTATTCGATCTGTGAAAAAAAATTGCTGCATTCAAACAAAAGTTAAAGTTATGGCAAACTGAAGTAGAGAAAGGATCTTTTGCTATGTTTAATCTGTTTTCTGAATTTATAATAGAAACGGAAGGTATGAATATAAATAAAGAACAGCTGTCATCTTTGGTAAAGGCTTACATAGCATCGCTTCAAGGGTATTTTGACAACTATTTCCCTGCCAGTTCTGACGTCAGTTCTAAAAACTTGTGGGTGGCAAATCCTTTTTTACCACTCAAGGATATTGATCTTACACTTAATGAACAGGAAGAACTTATTGAGATATCTTCTGATCCTCAGCTTGAAGTTGTCAAAATACAATGTGACAATATTGCAAGCTTTTGGATCAAGTTACTTGATGAGTACCAAACCCTCAGCCAAAAAGCCTTGAAAATTCTACTTCCTTTCAATTCTACATATCTTTGTGAAACAGCATTTTCAACACTAAATGTTATTAAGAATAAGCATCGTAACAGTTTGTTGAAATTGGATGCTCCATTCAGGTTGAGTTTGACCTCTTTGAAGCCAAATATCGAAGATCTTGCCAGTAAAATGCAAAACCAAGGAAGTCACTGAGAGACTTAGTGTCATATTTTGTAAGCGTTTTACAATAGATTTATAATGTTTCTATAACTATATTAAGACTATAACTATGTTTTTTTTTCTAATTACTTACTCTTAATACAATGTATATTAAAGGATTTAAAATATATTTCTCTAGTTCTCAATTTAATTTACCTAGTTATAAAATCATGTGGTCCGCAGACGTTTTCTTATAGATCTTGTGGTCCTCGAGGGAAAAAGGTTGGGAACCACTGTTCTACGGGTCAAAATACATAAAAACACTTGGGTAAGTCCATCTGAATTAAGGAGGCCGTTGTACCCCCACTGGCGACAGGACTAATACCTAAGTGCCTTAATTTGTGCTTAATTGTTAATCGCACCAATAATCTTAACTACGTAGGTATTTTGATAGCTCAACCATTATTGGTAACTTTTAGGATCAGTCTAGATTAATATGTATCTATTTATTACCATAATTCAATTTTATTACCATAATTTCATTACAATACCAAAAAACACGGGGTGTTCCATTTAAGAAAACTCAGAAAATACTCATTCCGAGTTTCGACCAACCCTTTATCCTAAAATTAAAAATTTAGCTATACTAACAATTCTTAACAATAGTAGACTATATTAGTAAAAATCATATGAACAGAAATAGAGTTTTTGATGTCAAACTACTACAATTCTACAGGGTGTGAATATTGCTACGAAATTAAGAAAAAAAATGTAATTTTCTTTTAAACTACCCTATATAACATTACAAAACCTTATATTTTAACAACGAAGACATGTAGGAGAATTTAAAAATCTAAAAATATACTGGGTACCCCTGTATATTTTTCCGGTATAAACATCCGGTATAACCGGAAGTAGGAAATAAATGAAAATATTTTCATTAAATAGATCACTCTTTAAAACCCCTTCCTTCCCATTTTCATGATTCTGTTGCCTTTAGCTCTCGAGATATTTCTAATAGGACATTTATCTGCCTCACCCTGTATACATAGTAAAAACCAACTAAATTAATAAATATCTAAACAACTCACATCGGGTGGGGTTTGAACCCACGAACTAAACTATCCCTTTCTATACTCTCACAAACTAAGCTATCTACCATATCCCACGGGAGTCGGTTTGTTTCTTTAAACATTTGAATTTAATAACCTTATATTATTACATGTGCTAAAACATGGTTAAAACACAAAAAACCAAATAAATGACATAAATTTGACTGTATTAAAGAACATTATCTGTCTATTTTTTTTAGAAAGGAATTTTGTTTGACCCGTTGATATAAAATTGCACACTCTGCAGAAAGTTTACAAGAACGATGTTTAATCATAATTTAGAATCCTACTAACTGATACAGAAAAACAACTGAGTGTGTGTCGTATATTTTTTATTAATAGCTTAGGCGACCTATCTTTAAAAAGTTTCAATAGGATATTATGTACTGTCGGCGTCACAACACAGATTAATTTATGAAAGGACAGCTATTCTCAAAATCTATACAATTACAATTAATTTCAGAGCGAAGGCGTCGCCCCGTCGTCTGCTAGCAAAGTTTGTATTAAAAAATATTTTATTTTTACATTGTAATAATTTATTATGACCTCTGAGTACGTGTCAAATAAATATGTCAAGTGTTATTTTAATGAATATTTTGATTCACTATGTATATTTATTGTATTGTTCATAATCCGCAAGTCAAATCCGCAAGTCCAATTTTCCCAATTTTTGTTACATATTTTTTTGCGTCTCGTAGTCTCTAAGCATAATATATCCGAACTACTATATTCCCTAAAATGACACTCAATCCTAACTGCAAGACGCAAGAGTCTCGCAGGCTTAGTCTTGTTCTTGCTCAAGTCTTGCATGGTCAGTCTTGGCCTTGGTCTTGCTAAAATAAAGCGGTCTTGGTCTTGCGAAAATGCAAGAACAAGACCAAAACTGCAAGACAAAGATCGATTTTGGGCAACACTAGTCTATTCTAAATTTACAATCAAGATACAGTAGAAATTAACAAACCAAGACACGTTAAATGCTACGAGGAGCACTCCCGAATTATAATTTACAATGTATAAACTTTGGAAATCATGATTTGGGATTTACAATGTATAAAAATTTTAAATTATGATTTGGGAGTGCTCCTAGTAGCATTTAACGTGTCCTGGTTTGTTTATTTCTACTGCATCTTGATTGTAAATTTAGGTAATCTATTTGCATGCATTCAGTGCCTAAGCTGCAGTAGATGACGTGCCTTAGCAGTTACTCTGGGCACCATATGCCCCGGGGGTCGATTTTGATGGCGTATTCGTGTTCAGCGACTCCAAAGACCTCCAAGTAATTTGTATGTAATCTGTATAATATAACTCTCCAACCTCCTCATGACGTGATTTAGCAGCATCCTTGGACACAGGTGCGTCGGGGATCAATTCTGATGGCGTATGTTCAGCAACTCCTAAAACCACCAAGTAACAAAATCTGGCCATTAATCTAGTTAATTTGATATTTTTATGCACATTTTATGAACTTTAAAATGCAATTATGCGTTTCCACCCATTTTCTATTGTAGACTTTTTCCGGACATCATCGTGAACACCATGCAAAAAGTTGCAAGTCTCTATTCCGGTGTTTTTAATGCTAAATGCCCTGGTTTGATATATATATATATATATATATATATATATATATATATATATATATTTGGTTTACACCATAATTTTACCAAAACTAAGATATTCGGTACGTACAGTAAACTTTATGTTTGAAACAAATAAAATTTTTGTTATGTACAGGGGGATTTATATTTAAAACGTAGGAGGATAGGTAGTACAAGCTGTAACTTTTCAAAGAAGAAATAAAACAACTTCAAGATAAACTTACCCTGTATGTAACAATGCTGCTTCACAAACAAAGCAACAATAGGCCTGCACGTACGTACATAAAGTAGCGAGGATGTAGTTTACGTATAAGGGTCAGTGTAGGGATGCTGTTTAAACATTATAATTAAACAAAACATGGTATCCAGATGACGATGTACAACGATGCACATTCTAACGTAAATACTAGTGCACCACTCACTCGAACACATGCAAATAGATTGTTTGTGTTAGGACCGATATTCAGAGCCGATTTAAGGGGCGAAATAGGAAAGCATAGAAAATTTAAGTTAGAAACGCAATCTAGTCCTTTATTTACCTAATTTACTTGCACTTACGAATGTACATACTCTACTTAAATACGTCATAGGACACTTTTTGTAGGAAAATTCTTTTTCTACTTCTTTGTAATTATATTAGTATTATAATAATATGGACGGTCAGATATATAGTCGGAATATACAGTGATGAGCGCGCTAATAACCGGAAAAATAGCGCAAAAGATGAAAAACATAATACATTGCGAAACAAAAAGAGATGAAACTAGTGGAGATGGAAATGATCGTTATAAACGGATAAATTAACATTATATTACATAGTTTCCCACCTTTAGACGTATCAAAGGAGTATGACAACTGCCACTGTGACAGTAGTATTTTATAAAATACTCCTGTCACAGACGTCTAAAGGTGGGGAACTAAGTAATGTTACGTTAATTTATACGTTTATAACGAAAATTTCCACCTCCATTAGTTTCATCTCTTTTTGTTTCGCAATGTATTATGTTTTCCATCTTTTGCGCTATTTTGCCGGTTATTAGCGCGCTCATCACTGTATATTGACGGAATAAATTTATAGTCGGTCAGAAGGCTCAAATCTAGCGGATTTACGATCAGGTCCGAGCCCCAGCCCGGTCATTTGAAAAATAAAAAGGCCAACGTCGTAGTATAAAATTCTATATGGAATTTACGACTTGGTCTGGAATAAACTGGTGTCTGATCGGCCTATGGAGGAGCGGTACGGCAAGGGATAAGGGCTTGCGTCTTGGTAATACTCCTTCATAGATCCCTACCGAAGGGCGTTGATGCCTAATAATAACGGTGTATCTAATATAAGTGTATATAATAATATGGATAAAGCTAGTTAAATTTATTTGAAGTAAAACATTTATTACCTTAGTACCTTATAGGTAATATTGATTCGTATGCATATGCAATACCGGTAAATGACATGGTCGTTGTGCCAAATCTCCGCCATAAGAATATGTGTAGGTACAGTACATTCCACGAATTTGTGACTATTTTGGATTAGGGATGAAAGCTTTGACTTAACGGTCTGCTGTGCTGAGAAACTGAATAGCAAAATCTACTAATATTTGAAACACTGTCGAAGACAAGTAAAAATACTCTTTTAAATAATAATCGCTGTAAATCATAATTTTTTATTCATTTAGAAAAATATTCAATTTTTAGTGAAACGAATGGAAAAAATTACAAATTCTATTGTTTTTAAATTGTAGTATTTACTGATAAAATAATAATGGTAGGGGAGTCCAAGCAGGGATTTTTGCAGTTACTCGAGCGCGTCAGATTATCACATGGGGAGAAACCTTGTACCCTGTAAATGGACCTCTACCATATATTGGCTCTTAATACAGGGGAGTTCGTTAAGGGGGGTCCGAAAAAAATCTATCTTTAGAAAAGCTCGAAATCGTCAGATTAAGATAAGGTAAGTTAAGTACATGAAACCGATGGGGCTGAAAGTGGGAAACCACTCCCTATTTACATTATACTTTGCGGACGACCAAGTTGTTATAGCCCAAGATCAAGATGACCTAAGCTATATGATACGGAAGCTAAATAAACATTACCAACAAGCAGGATTAGTAATAAATAAATATAGATAAGTCAGAATACTTCATAATGGGAAACGAAGATATTGAAAACCTACCATTGGAACAAGGACATATTGTTGGTGTGAAACAATGCAAATATCTGGGAGCTATATTTAACAAACGAGGAAATAGTGAAGATGAAATACAACACAGGATCAATAAAGGTAGAATAGATCCCTCAATTAAATTTTTTGGGATAAAGATATCAGGAAGGAAACAAAGAGAAGAATATATGAAAGTATGATGAAGAGCGAAAAGTTTGAGACATACATAAGTGCAAAAAATAAAAAGAAGCTACTTAGTACAGAAATGGACTTTTTGAGGAGAAGTTGTCAGGTTTCGAGATTGGAACATGAAAGAAATGAAACAATTAGAGAACGTATGAAGGTGGAAAAAACTATAATAGACGATACTGAAAAGAGACAGCTAACATGGTTCGGTCATGTTAAAAGAATGAATGAGACTCGCTGGCCGAGAACATATTAGAATTGGTCCAACCGGAGAGAAGAAGAAGAGGACGACCACGGAGAAACTGGAGGGACAATATTCAGGAGGCAATGGATTTCAGCCAGTTAGATGGAGATATGTGTTACGATAGAAAAAATTGGAAGCTGGGTATTGAGAGGCGGCGACAGCAGTAGAAATCCATTATATTTATAATGTAAGTTAAGTACATACAAAACAGTGTATATTTCAAAAACCTGACGATTTGAGCGGGGCGTTAGGAAATGGGCGAGAAAATCGCGAAATGAACGTCAGATCGAAAAACTAAAAAATATGTGCTCAATATTTTTCAAAAATCTTTCGAATGATACCAAACACGACCTCCACGGAGAAGGGTGGGGGTAAATTTAAAATTTTAAATACGAACCCCGCGATATTTCGCGAAATGAACATCAGATCGAAAAACTACAAAATACACGTATTCAATATTTTTGGAAAATCTATCGAATGGTACCAAACACGACCCCCCACGGAGGTGAGGAGGGGGGTTATTTTAAAATCTTAAATAGGAGCTCCCATTTTTTATTGCAGAATTGGATTACCCACGTGAAAATAGGTATCTTTTATTCGAGACATTTTTTGAACTATGGGTAGATGGCGCTATAATGGGAAAAACTATTGTTGAAAATGGAAAATTAAATTAATAAATGGAGTCCCCCACTTTATGGAAAACTTAATTTAACTTTTTTTGGTTGTACGTCCTAATCTTCACAACCCAATAGGTCCCCATAACGCTCGAGTAACTGCAAATTTAGCATACTTTCCTCCCCTACTATAAACATAACACTCAAAATTTTTCCTAATGAGAAAATGAATAGTATATTATTCAACGAGCATGTAATAGCCATTACATGCGAGTAGAATACTATACTTTTTCTACGACTTTTTTTTTTTTTTTTTTTTTTTTTTTTTTATTTTAATTAGTAAAAAATTTAATTATCAACTACACGACATTTAAATTATAATAATTTACAAGAATACCTAAATGCTATTCACCGCTAGTACCTACGTGGCTGAATAATTGGTTGCCTACTATTACCAAATTATTATTTATTGTAAAAATACAACTAGAAATAGTCAATATAAGTTCTATTCGTTTCCGAAAAATTATAATCTTAAATTTGTACCTACTGTAAATTAATCTAATAAATAGGAAATGGCTGTTGTCGGTGGACGTATTTCAATAGTTATAGTTATAATGTATATTTACATTTAACTATATATATCTAATATAATAATAATATAATAATATAACTATACATAATATGTTATAACATATTTAACACAATATAACTTGAAAAATAAACACGATATTAGTTATAAATTGCAATTAACATAAACAAAATGAGCTAATGTCACTGTCACTAAAATAAATGATAAACGTCAAAATTTTTAGTAAACAAGATATAAACGTAAAAAATATACTGACATTGTTACAGTTAAAGTTCCTTTAAAGATTTTTCAAAGTTAATTATTGATATAAATTACAATAATTATTGTATTAAATAAACAACTTTAAGTACTTTTTTGAACGATTGATCATTTTTGACTGTTTACCGTGACAGATTTTACGTCAGAAGGTGACATTTACTAGCAACTCGACGGAAAGTAATCCAACTCGACGGTAACTACTCCAACTCGACGGTAAGTAATTCACTTACCGTCGAGTTAAAAAATCTCTTAATTTTAATTTATTATTTGAAAGATTAAAGAAAACTAACGAATTATTTATTAATATTGAAACTTATGGTACAATTTGTTAATTTTTCTCTCCAAATACGCGATCAAAGTTGAAAACTTGGAAATATCAATGCCATCATAAAGAAAAAAGGGGGATTTAATCATTGAATATTCTGCCCAGAGGCTTCCAGGAGCTTTCAACTGCATATGTCTTTGAACGAAATATACCAATAGAGTCTTTTCTTCGATTCTTAAATTCTTGCCTTCGCACCATTTTTTAAAACTTTGGTAGGTATTTTGATAACGGATTTTGGATTTTTCGGGAATAATTGCGGAACACCCTTCTTCCCAAGCCCGTTCAATTTCTTCAAATTCACTTTCGCTCATATTTTAATTTATAATAATCAAAATTGTACTTAAAATTATTGACAACTAAATAAAAACTCAATTCTAAATTGTTGTTATGCACCCTAGTTACTACCTAACAACCAAAGTATCTATCTTGATAAAATGAATGAAACTAGTCAATATGATGAAAATGTTTAATTTTATAATTTATAATGGTATCAATCGTGCAAAAAACGTTGTAAGCATGTCGAACGTTAAGGGTAACCGATCTCAGACAATAAGTGGAGTCGTCGCTCCGCTCCTCCTCCAAACAATTGTCTTCGATCGGTATAAAACCCTTACCGTTCTCCATACGTAATATACTATTATTTGCAGTTTATATATGATTAATATTAAAAGCTGCATGCGTCATTTGAATCTAACTTCAGCCCGTGAGTAATGACCCGTGAGTAACTTCAGCCCGTGAGTAATGAATTATTACTCACGGGTACAGTAATTGGTGCTATTATCTATGAAAAAATAGCGAATAATGAGGATGTTATTAAACGGTCGTAGAAAAAATATATTACCTTACTGTGTAATCAAGAATTAGATCCTTACGCATAATTATTATCGTCAGTACCTTTATTTAGATTGTGAATTTCAAATTGCAGGAGTAGCAGTAATTGATGCTTTTTGACATGTTTCCAAAATAGCTGCATCACTAACCATTACGTCCAATATAGTTATGGTACAAAGTTTTGCATACTCCATAAAATGTTTATTGGAATTGAATTAGCATAGGTAAGGGGTTAGTTTTAACAGAATATGCCAAAAACTATGTATAATCTCGTCTACTATAAATATTTTTGGTTTTTCAATCCTTTGGGTAATTTCGGCTTGAAAGAATCTCGAGGAAAAGAAATATTTTCATTCTTTAACAATTTTTTTATATACTGTCCAGGAATTTGTTGGTTGTCATATTTAAAATTTCCGAATGGTATGGGGCATTGTCAAAAACTATAACAGTTGGTTTATGTAAACTTGGTAGCAGTTTTTTTAAACCATTTCACAAACATCTCCCTATTTATGTTATCGTGATATTGTATAGCCGAAAAACCGACAAACCGAAAAACCGACTACAGTATTTCGTCGAGAACGACCAAACTTATTATTGGCATTCACAGACGATATCGATTTAATAGGAAATACCCGATTAAGGATGAAGGAGACTTTAGTAAGGTTCGAGAAGGAAGCAGAGAAGATGGGGCCCATAATCAACGAAAATAAGATGAAATATATGTAGGTACATGAGCCGAAATAACCAAAGCAGAGACAGAATCGATCTGAACATCACCATCAATCAGGGCCGCGTCGTCCACGTGTGCAATGTGTGCGGCGCACACAGGCGCCAGCAATTAAGGGGCGCCACTAGAGTTGTTTTTAAGGCAAAAATTTTAAGCAGGTCAAAATAACACTTACCCATTTACCGACCAATTACCCATTTACCGACCCTGTATATCTCAATTTCAAACATTAGGTACGTATTGATTTATACAATCTGCATAAGCAAGAAAAATTATGTAAAGACATGCAGCCACCGGTCCAGCAGAATTTATGCTTTAAAGCTGTTGTACAAAAATTTGAGACAAAATGATGCTTTATGTGAAGTAACACATTCGGATATATTTGATCTTGATTCAAAATATCAAGCTAGATGTTTAGGAGATAAAATATCAAAATTTACATTAATATACTCGTTTATTTACGTAATTTACATTAATATACTATGAAAGTTAACTTCGTTAGCAAAAGTTTACAATCAAAAACAATGAATGTTGCAGGAAATTTTTCGCGCAAAATTTCGTATGCGAAAAATTTCGCGCCAATGTGTTTTAAATTCATTAATTTCTTTCAAATTCTGAGAAAACTAATAGGTATTTTTGAAAAATTTAAACCCAGAATGAAAGATTACATTATTACCGAGGGCAGAAAGTCCCTGAAAACTTCTATAATGTTTATTTTAATAAGTTACATTGGTGAAAAAAAAAAGAGAAAATTTATTGTGATTTTTAATTTCAAAATATCTCATTCAAATAAAACTTTTTGGTTATTCTAAGGGACTTTCGGCTCTCGGTAATAATGTAATCTTTCATTCTGCGATTAAATTTTTCAAAAATACTTCTTAGTTTTCTCAGGATTCGAAAAAAACGAATGCATTTAAAACACATTGGAGCAAAATTTTACGCCTACGCCCTCAAAACAATTCTTGCTCTAGTTTCGGATAGATAGCAAATTTAATGACGTTTTTACTACAGCAAATGAAATTGCAGAGAAACTGGATAAGTTCAGAGAAATAAGGAAAAAAATATCCTGTTGGTGACACAACCCCCTCCAGGCCGAAACTAAATTTTTTGAGTAGTATGGATATCTATATTAATAACCTTTATATTTCCTGCAGCCGATTTAGATTATATACATAGTTACAAACAAATGAAGCTCAAAAAACGGTAAATTTTCGCTTTTTTCGTCTATAACCAAAAAGTTAAGTATTTTAAACAAATTTGAGAGTGAGAATCTCATTAATCGTATAAAAATCTTCAATATGGCGTTCGCTAAATATGTCTATCCTTATTGGTTGCTTAGAAAATTGTAAAATAAATCATAAATATTGAGTTTTTATAAATATTCATAACTTATGTAAAAATTAACTTAGAACGTTCTTATTACACGGAATACTGAGACTTCTGGTGCTTAAATCATACCCTAAATTTCAAAGCAATTGGTCAAATAGTTTAAAAGATATTTAATCTGTTTATCCCAAATTAATTTTTTTTTGCAACGCTATAAGTCAGAAAATGATGAAGTTACACTCATACTTTGGATAGTTTATGAAAGAACAAAATTTATACTATTGATTCAGTTAAAAAAAAATGACAAAAAATAATTCTAAATACTGCAAAATTATTTTGCAAAAATATGTGAATTAAAAAAAGGGGGGCTAACATCGTCCCTAATTGTCCTAGGACAATTGTTTTTCTTTCTAAATGTGTATAAAAATTCAGTCTTTCCAAACATGAAAAAATAATTTTTCTACGGGTAACGGTCAAAAAGTTATTCTAATTGTTTATAAGTAAGCAAAAAATCGACGTGTTTTTGCAAAATAATTTTACACTGTTTAAAATGACTTTTTGTCATTTTTTTAATTAAGTAAATAGTATGAATGTTCTTCTTCCATAAACTGTCAGAAGTCTTACTGTAATCTCATAATTTTCTGACTTATAGTGTTGCAAAAAAATGAATTTGGGATAAACAAATTAAATAACTTTTAAACTATTTGACCAATTGCTTTGAAATTTAAAATATAATTTAAGCACCAGAAATCTCAGCAATTCATGTAATAAGAAGGTTCTAAGTTAATTTTTACATAAGTTTACATAAGTTAACCAATAAGGAAAGACATATTTAGCGAAAGCCATAAGTTTTTATACGATTTATGAGTTCCTCACTCTCAAATTTGTTTAAAATACTTAATTTTTTGGTTATAGACGAAAAAAGTGAAAATTTACCGTTTTTTTTTTATTTTCATTTGTTTATAACTATGTTTATCATCAAAATTGGCCGCAGGAAACATAAGGGTTATTAATATAGATGTCCACACTACTCAAAAAATTTGGTTTCGGTCTGGAGGGGGATATGTCACGAGAAAAATCTTATTTCTCTGGACTAGATGTGCCCAGTTTTCAACCAGCCACACAGTTACGGCGTCGGCATAAGAGCAGACTGTTGTTCGAATACGAACATAAAAACGAACTGATTTTGCATCCAAAAATGTCATACAAATTTCATTTTTATTTTATTGTGTTCTCGACCAAGCATTAATTTCAGTAATTGGAAGATTTTCCATATTGGAAAATCATATTGATTCTTTAAAAATTTTTATATAATTTAAACGACAGTACAGAAAACTCACAATTAAAACTGATGTGTAGAAATTTGTAAACAAAACATGAGATTTAATGATCATCTAGATATAGAGGGAGACGATTTGTTTGAAGAAATTATGCAGAGACTGCCTTTGTTAAAAGAATTACATAATGATGTGTGTAAAATTTCAAAATTTTTATTTTTAAACGAATTTACTGCAGTTTACCCAAATTTAACAATAGCTCTTCGCATTCTGCTCACTCTGCCCATATCTGATGCCACTGCTGAACCATCTTTTTCTTAACTGAAACTTATAAAAAATTATTTAAGATCGACTTTCAGTCAAGAGCGGTTGACAATAATTATCTACCATCTTTATAGAGTCGTCAGTATTAAATCAAATTGATATTCACCATACCTCTTATAAAAAGATTTTTCGAACTGAAGGCTCGAAAAGTTAATTTTTTATAAAATTAGTATTTCATGTTTATCTACATTTTTAGTTTTTTATTTTATGTTTTTTGATGGTGTTACGCCAAAGATTTATTTTTATTTAATTATTTTGACTTAATTTATTTCCATGTTGCATGTGGAACAAATTTTAGTTATTATTTTTGGTTACAATAAATAATTGTTCATTTTGGGCGCCATTAAATGTTTTGCACACAAGTGCTACCACATGCTGGCGCGGCACTGCCATCAATGACTTTATCGTTGAGCGCGTTAGAGAATTTAAGTATCTTGGAACAATAATATCTGAAGACAATAACGGATCACAAGAAATAAAAATAGGATACAGGCCGGCAACAGATGTCTTTATGCCCTTCAAAACCTTATAAAATCGAAACAACTAACAAGACGTACGAAGATACAAGTGTATAAAACAATCATACGACCCGGTGATGTATGGAAGCAAAACTTGGACGGTAACAAGGGCAAACGAAGAGAGGAGTCTACGTGTTTGGGAAAGAAAAATCCTAAGGAAGATCTTTGGGCCTGTGCTGGATGAAGTATCAGGACAATATAGGATATGAACTAACAAAGAGCTCGAAGAACTTTACCCAGATGCCAACATCATAAAAGAAATAAAGTCCAGAAGACTCCAATGGACAGGACACCTCAGAAGACATTCTGACCAAAGAACAGTAAGGCTGGTATGGCAGGAAGTATCAACTGGAGGAAGACTCCGGTGGCAGGAGATAATATAGCACGAGACCTGAAAGCTATGGGCGTGGAGATTTGGATAGAGGTTGCTTCAGACGGAGAACAGTGGAGGCATGTTGTTAAGTCGGCTAAAACCCGCGAAGGGTTGTAACGCCACTGAGTAAGTAGTAAGTAAGTAAGATATATAGTCGACTTTGATTTCTACGAAAACACAGGATCATCTCCATCAATAAAACCATGTTTTCCACCTGCGTGCGCTATAATGTGTCTCGTTCCCACAGTATCGGTGTGTAATTTTATACTTCCATGCTGATAAATCCGTTTAATTCCACCTTTAGTGACAATCCACGTTTCCTCTAAATAACAAAATGAAACGTATTTTTTTAAAAATTATTATAGTTTCTTAAAATCTCGATTCTTTTGTGAACAACATCAGCTCTTTCAGACGAGGCTTTTCAATTTTCTATTTTGAATCTAAATCCAATCTGTTTGGAAACTCTCCAGATACTTACCCTGGATTAGAATGTGTTTTTTTTCTGATTGAATGGATTTTTTTCTGATTTGCTTATTCTGAGCAAAAAAGGTACATATCTTGTGATTTTTCTCTAATCAATTTTTTCACTTCGAACAAATTTTTTTAGATTCTTTTGGCATTCTGAACAAGAAAGGTCTCGTGTGATTTTTCTCTAGAATTTATTGTTGTCGAGTTATATGCGATTTAAAATTTGAAAAACACGAGTATGGATATTTTCAATGCTCGCATAAGCTTAACTCGGTTAAAAATCATTATTATGAAAGTTAGAAAGTGACCAAATCAAAGTTTAAAGCCCTCCTACAAGTTTCTGTCACTATTTATGTCATTATTTTGTAGAAAGAAACGTATTGAGGCGGCTGTCAATGGTACTGCGAGAGTCATGCACCATTGCGGCTGTCCAATGGTACATCTCTCTCGCACTCACCATTGACGGCCGCCTCAAAACGCTTTTAGCGATCATTGTTAATAATAAAAATAACATCTTTGCAATAAAATAATGACAATCATTTCTTCAGGATCTTCTAGGGGGGCTTTAAACTTTAATTTGGTCACTTTCTGACTTTAATAATAATAATTTTTAACTGAGTTATTAAGCCTTAGAAATGGCCATTTTCGCGTTTTTCAAATTTTAAACCGCGTATAACTCGACAACAATCAATTTTAGAGAAAAATTCACAAGATACCTTTTCCGCAAATCGCCAGGAAATTTTGACATTCCTGTCAAAATTTCTTGAAGAAAAAGTCAGGACTTCCTTACTGTAAGGAAATGTCATTTCCTTACTGTAAGGAAATGATATTTCCGTACAGTAAATATATATATAATCTAAATAGAAATTAAAACCTTGTAAATTACCTTAATCATTAAATTTTCTTTATCTGGAGCTTCCTGGATAAATTTTTCAATTTCTTCCTTCGTTAAAATCTTAGATTTCTTTGCCCTATAACCTTGAGCTTGCCGTTTCAATAAAGAACGAAGTTTTGAGTATGTAGATATATCTACATTGTGTTTAAGTGCAAGGGTTGACTTCAGCATTGAATAATTGGCCCATAATGTTGAAGATTTCATCTTTAAACAAAGGTCTAGGAAGTATGCCATTACAACATTTTCTGAGAAAGAACTCGTATTTTTACTCATGCGATAATCCATAAAACGTCTGTATGCATTTTCGTACTTTTCTCTTGATTTCTTTGGCAATAATTCTAATGAAGCAGTATTCACTGCCTCAACCAGCTCTGGAGGAGTCCCAGGAATGGAAATTTCATCATCACTTATCATTTTACTTTCGAGAACACCAGCAATTAAATTTATAAGCGTCAAGTTTGACAATTCAACCTCAATACGTTTCCATAGTAACCCAGGTAATTTTATTAGGAATTTCAAAGCACCATTTATTTGGGAATAAAATTATCGCGTTTTTTTTAAATCAATCAATATCTGTCGAATTTTAAACGATTTGCGGAAAAATAGTATGTTTACCTCGTAGGAAAAGCCACATTCCTGGACTCTGTGTTGCTAAGTCTCGGCTTGCGCCTCGACTTAGCAATCTTCACAGTCGTCCAGGAATGTTAAGCTTTTCCTACCCGGTAAACAATGTACTATTTTTGCTCAG
This sequence comes from Diabrotica virgifera virgifera, assembly GCF_917563875.1. Taxonomy (NCBI): domain Eukaryota; kingdom Metazoa; phylum Arthropoda; class Insecta; order Coleoptera; family Chrysomelidae; genus Diabrotica; species Diabrotica virgifera. The sequence continues at coordinate 114,445,432 of NC_065449.1, forward strand.
AGTGAGCAAATCAGAATGTAGGAAGTGAAAAAATTGATTTTGTGAATTTGTTTAAAAGAAGTTGTTATAACAATTTTTCGACCGCGGTACCGCCTGGCACCCTGTGGATTTGTTATAAGGACCTCTTTTTGAGTAAGTTTGTGCAAAAAAAACGAATTGGAATAATTTCCCTAACGGGGGCGAGCACACAGCCTTGACTAGTTTATGTGCTGATTGAACTTGCCGCGAAGGGTCTTAATTGGCTTTTAACCCTCGTAAGGCGGTGCGGGGTGCAGCTGCACCCCAGACCTTGTTTTTCTCACCTATCTTTTTGAAGTTATACTTCTGTAGGCGCGATAGGGAGTGAATTTTTATTATTCTGCGCGCATGCGCACAGAGACAGTATGTTGTTTGTTACTAAATCTTTTAAGTTACATGTATCAGTCCAAAAAAGGCGTGGAAAAAATATATTAGTGTTTTTAGTAAATATATTTTTTATAATTTTTGTGTCTTTGGATTTGTCTTCCTTTGGAGTAAGGTAATACATATTATTAAAACATTTTTATTTAATAATTGACTTCGTTTATTTGTTACCGTGGTTTGCCATAATGTCCGAGAAACCGTCAAAAGAATGCCTTCGTAGCCTCATTGTTACAGCATTCGACTACAGATCGAGAGGTCCCGGGTTCAAATGCGGACATTTGCTGTCTTTTTTTTTAATTTGTGGATTTTTGGAAAGTGGTAAGTAACTATTAAAATCAGTTTAATATTTAATAAAATAAATGAAAACTGTTAAAAGTATTTTATTTCGCTGAAATCATATAATAGAAGTATAACTTCTTACGTGGGTACAAAGTACACACACACACATTCTTTTTTAATAAATTTTTTGATTTTTGTTTATTTTTTTATTCGCATTAAATTCAGTTCTAAACACATTCCACCCATTACAGCATTTAAAACTCTTTGCGTTTACGTGCTTTTTGGAAAAAGGACTGTAGGGTACAAATGATGAAAATTTCATATCCTGAATTGGACGTTTCTGCTGTTTTACCTGGAGCTAACAGAGCTACGGGACAAGGTTGGTGTTACTTATGTCAGAGAAAAAAGACCAAAAGTCCCGGCATAAATGTATAGTTTGTAAATACTTTGTGTTGCTCACTCTTTCAAAAAGTTCATGTGTTTGTCTTTGAACGATAATAATTCTTTTTAAAGAAGAAATGAGTACTTTGTTTGCAAAATTATGTTTCATATTATAATAAACAAGTCCTAATTATCTATCAAATCAATTTTCCCGACGTTCACATATATAAAAAAATGGATATACAGATGGGGTGCAAATGCACCCCGCACCGTTGTTTACGTAAGAATATAAGCACCGCCTTACGAGGGTTAAGCAACAAAATAAGCGTGCAAATTGGACACTTGATTTTTATCCAAAACACAAACAAAACTTTTCCAGTCACAAGTACTATTATGACGAAATTTAGGTACCCATTCATTTTCAACCGGTTTGGGAGTATCGCCAAAGTATACAGGGTGTTAGTAAATAAGTATGAAAAATTTTAAGGGCTAATTCTACATGAAAAATTAATGCCAGTTTGCTCTATAAGCATATGTCCGAACATGCTTACTTTCGGAGATACGGGGTGTTGAAATTTTTATTTCAAACTGCCAATTTATTTATTGCTCTAAGACCAGTTGAGCTATGAAAATGAAATTTGGTGAGTTTTAGGAGGTAGTTATTATAAATTTTATGACATACAATTAAGAATTTTGTATTCATCATTGGCGCGCCTACGGGCAATGGTCTGAATTATTTTAAAGAAAAAAATAGTACGCCACTGAGATATTTCAAATTAGAAATTATTTTTAAATTCCACGTCTAATTTATGATAAAAAACCTTTCTTGCCTTTTTTTCATATGATGCACCGTTTTTATGCAGAAAAATAAAACATCTTGGCGCGTATTTTATACATCATCAAGAAATATCCAATATTATTTGTTGGGTGAAAGGACATTCTGGAATATTAGGAAATGAAGAAGTCGACAAATTAGCTAAATCTGCAGCTTTAACCAAACAAAACATAAGCAGCATACTTCTACCAGTAACCGATATAGATAATATCAGTAAAAACCATTGCAAACAAAATTGGCAACGTGTATATAACCAAAATACAACGGGAATAAATTTTAGAAATTGCCAGCCACTAATTCCCAATGAGAGATGGTTTAAACAAGAATCAAATAGGCTATTTATAAAAACAATAAACATAATGAGGTCAAATCACGCACTAACCCCAGCATACAAACACAGCATAGGTATCAGTGATAACCCATATTGCGCCTGTGGTGGAATGGGAGATCTACAGCACCTCATATTGGAGTGTGGACTGTGGAGTGTGGACTAATTGATCTAAATTGTCCTTTACCTGTCAATTTAAACGAAATTCTTTTTCCAAAAAATAAGCAGACGTTACAATGTCTTTACGAATATGTAACGTCCTGTAAATTTAAATTTTAAATAGGCTTAGATAATAAAATTATAAAATTGTAAAAATATCACACAAAATTGAAAAATGTATCCATTAAGATAGTATAACACTCTGTAAATTTAGATAATAAGTAGGCTTAGATATTAACTTAAAATTGTTATTGTAATACCATACAAAAAACACAAATAGTCTGGCTAATTGGCTCTGTCAAAGCCATTAATAAAAAAAAAGAACTATCCAATATAATAATAGTAAACTAGAACAATAACAGAAAATATTACTAATACCATTTCAACTAGGTGCAAAGCTGCAACAAATGTTTAAAATGATCTCCTTTACAGGTAACAGAAGAATTTTATATTTATCATTGGCGCGCGAACGGGTCATGGTCTGAATTTTTTGAAGAAAAAAAATAGTACGCCACTGAGATATGTCAAACTAAAAATCATTTTTGAATTCCTCGTTCAATTGACGACAAAAAATATTTCTTTCAGTTTTTTCATATGCGGCGTCGTTTTTATACAAAAAAATTAAACATTTTAACGTTTACAAAGTATTTGAACCAAGTTTCTATGCATATGGAAACTACCTCAAATACTTGGTAAGCGTTAATATATTTTATTTTTTGTATAAAAACGGCGCCTCGTATGAAAAAAGGAAAAAAAAGTTTTTTTGTCGCAAATTGAACGAGGAATTCAAAACTGATTTTTGGTTTGACATCTCAGTGGCGTACTATTCTTTTCTTCAAAAAATTCAGACCATTACCCGTACGCGCGCCAATGATGAATATAAAATTCTTCTGTTATCTGTAAAGGAGATCATTTTAAACATTTCTTGCAGCTTTGCACCTAGTTGGAATCTTATTAGTAATATTTTCTGTTATTGTTCTAGTTTAGTATTATTATATTGGATTGTTCTTGACGATGTATTAAGAAATGAAAAATACGCGCCAAGATGTTTTATTTTTCTGCATAAATACTGTGCATCATATGAAAAAAAGGCAAGAAAGGTTTTTTATCATAAATTAGACGTGGAATTTAAAAATAATTTTTAGTTCGAAATATCTCAGTGGCGTACTATCTTTTTCTTTAAAAAAATTCAGACCATTGCCCGTAGACGCCGCCAATGATGAATATAAAATTCTAAATTGTATGTCAAAAAATTCGTAATAACTACCTCCTAAAACTCACCAAATTTCATTTTCATAAGTCAACTGGTCTTAGAGCAATAAATAAATTGGCAGTTTGAAATAAAAATTTCAACACCCGGTATCTCCGAAACTAAGCTTTTGCGGACATATGCTTATAGAGCAAACTGGTATTAACTTTTCATGTAGAATAAGCCCTTAAAATTTTTCATACTTATTTACTAACACCCTGTATAAGGTATCAGTTTCTCCAAATGGCCAAAAACCCAAGAACAGACTATGAGCTTTATCTTTCAGAACTACTAAAAACATGCGAAAATTATACCACTCCTGAATCCAAGAAAAGATGGAAGAAGACCAGAAAGCTAGAGATCCATATCTCTACTGGAATCACTGGGAAAAGATGAAGATACTAATATTTACTAGACTGTAGACGATCCGCAGAAGTACGAATATGTAGTAGATATGCATAAAGAAGAAGAATTATCCAACAAGACTCATTTAGGTTCAGAAAAAGAAGACATCTTGAGCTACCACCGGAAAAAAGTTATCAGTGAAACGAAAGAGAATTTCAACAGGAGAAGAAGAATAAGAGTAGCCATATTTAAAAAGGCCTAAAGACACCTTTCGTAGAAAACCTTAATTTTATGGGTTATGGCATCTAAACTAAAAACTCTACATTTAAATACATTTTCGGATTTTCTTTTTCTTTAAAAAATTAGTAAAAATGTCTAAAGACAAATGTCTAAAAGGCCTAAAGAATCCGTTCGTAGAAAACCTTAATTTTATGGCTTGTGGCATCTAAATTAAAAACTCTACATTTAAACACATAAATCACATTTCCGTTTTTCTTTTTAAAAAAAAATTGTAAAAATGAGCATTATAAGGCAAAATTAATTTACAAGCCTTTTTAATTCAAATAAAATAATGTAAAAACCTAATTTTGCTATTACGTTATTCACCTAAAGGCGAATTAGGTTTTTCTCTATGGTCAATTTAATCATTATAAGCACATCATCTAATTAAAAACATGCGAATTTTACTCTTGTTAACTCTTTTGAGTTGAGTTATTCACATAAATGAATAATAAATTGTGAACATCAAATGCTCTGGTTCTTTATATACTTACGCTCACGTATGGGATCCAGATAAATTAGTCCATGGGTCACGATCCCAGAATCCCTCAATTTATTTGTACTGTAATAAATATTTTTTTTCTGCAGCCGTTCCGAAAATAAAACTTTCGGTATGATTTATTAAATCGAAAGTACCATTTTACACAACTCGTACCGAAAGTAGTTACTTTCGGGACTAATTTCCGGGACTCACTTTCGGGACGATTTTGGGTAGCTAGTAGGGCTTCCAATCCCGCAGCCTGACTTCAATCTCGGTATTTCCGGGACTACGAATTTTCAATCCCGCGGGATCTTGGTATTTGATCTTGAAAATAGTCATATTTATATAAGCGAAATAATTCTATCCATACTGCGATATAAATTATTTTAATTTATATCGACAATCTACGGTCGGAATGGTAAAAATCTGTCTTCCTTAGAGCCTCCTTGACAACAGGTAGACCTAGAAATAGTGGGGGGATGGAGGAAGACAGATTTTAATCAAAACGAAACCGTAGATTTTCTTATTTTATTTTTATATTTATATAAGGCAAATAATTAAATTAATCAACTAACTCCACATTTATTTAAGTATTACTATTAGTATGAGATCAAAACTGTTTTTTTCACAAACAACAGTAACAAATACTGAAAAAACAAAAAATCTATCTTCTTCAAAAAAAAAGCCAACAAAATTTTAAAAATAAACCAAAAAAACCCATTTTCAACTGAAAATTATTATAGTTACTAATTTAGTTGCTATAATACTTAGCTATAAGTTACTATTATTTAGCTAAAGCTTTCAATTAAAAATGTTTGCAAAGAAAACACAACATATTGGATGGTATGAATAAAAACGGAGGATAAACTCCGAGTACGTTGTCATGAGTATGAGCATAAGGTATAAGTTTATACTAAATTTCATATGAATAAAAATATGTTGATGTGATGAGTTTCTACTCACCGTACATAAGAGTAGATACTACCGCATGGAGTATGTACTCCAACATTTGGAGTATAAACTACATCCTCATTTTTATTCATACGAGCCAATATCTAAATCTAAACTGCCATCTGCCAAACTTATGCGTATTTTAGACACAATATAGCCAGCAGCAGAAAATGCCCTTTCGGCTTCCATACGTCGACGGTATTCCTTTTTAGGCTTTATATGTAAATGTAAGATATTTTCCCATTGACTCCCCAGATTCACAGAGAGTCATTTCTATTTTAATAATGAACTCAAGTGTATTAGCTCGAGATAGCGACGGGAAAAGTAAATATATTACATGCTGACGATATAGTTAACTCTAACTCCTGTTGCAATGTTAGATTAAGATCGGAACCCGATGATGGAACCTCTACATTGTTTCTCACGTGCTTCTTACTTGATCAGCCTCTTCGTCATCATTGCTCTCAGAAGAAATTTAAAAGGCTGTAGTTCATTCCCGTTACAAAATCATTAATTTCTTTTCGAAGTGAACTTTTCGGTGGGAGATGAAACGTTTCATCGTCACACGACGCTTTTGGAGATCAATCAGTAGTGCAGTCACATTTCTACGTCGTTGTAAAATACGGCGCAAAGAGAGTTTATTGATAATTTTCAGCGTAACTACAGCAGTAATGTACGTTTTTTTCAGTCCCGCAAATCCCGCGAATCCCGCGCCTGTAATCCCGCATCACGCGGGATTGGAAAATGACGCGAGATCCCGCAATACCGATATCTCGGTATTGCGGGATTGGAAGCCCTAGTAGCTAGGTAACGGCTTTGACGATAACATCAACTTTATATTTTATTATGACAACGCTTGTCATAATTAAAGTGTTTAATAAAAGTTCATAAGTAAAGTTTATACATACAGTGAGGACGTTTGAGTTGGAATAAATTACTTTATCTCGAGAATGGGCGAATTTGGAGAGAAATCCTGGGACAGGTCGATTTTTATTTTTAAATTATGATTTTTGGCATAATATAATATATCATACTAGTGTCATCGATGTGGGCTTAGTGACGTAATAGATGATTTTTTAAATGAGAGTAGGGGTAGTGTGATAGCTCACTTGAAAGTTTATTTAATGCTCTATTCACTAATATAAACGTTACCATAATTATTATTTATACAGGGTGTCCAAGAAACATTTTTTTGAATTAAATCAACTGAGAGAAAAAGAAGAATGTATGTAATTCATTTATTTCAAAATACATTTAAGTGCTGTCAGAAAATAGAAAGAAATGTTTATTTGACAAATAAACATTGTTTTTCGCTTAAATTCAATGTTAAAACTGCCACCCACCTGTCGCTTAGCAGTTTGAACATTGAATTTAAGTGAAAAGCAATGTTTATTAGTAAAATAAACATTATTACCTACCTGTTTTTCTGACAGCAGTAATATGTACTTTGAATTAAATAAATCGCTTACATTCTTCTTTTTGTGTAAATTAATTTAATAAAAAAATCTTTTTTTGTACACCCTTTATAAATAATTATGTTAATGTTTATATTACTGAACACAGAATTAAATAACCTTTCAAATGAGCTATCAAGTAAATAGAGCAACAATTTGGAAATGTTTAAAAAGGAAAAATGTAGATCAGAAACTAATAAGGGTAATACAAAGTTTATATAAAAAAGCAAATAACTGTGTAATAAGATATAATATGATATTAGAAAAAATTGCTAAAAATGGAGGAGTTAGAGAGGAAGGGGGATGAGTCCGCTTCTATTCATAATATTTATGGATGAAATAATAAGAGAAACGAAACAAAGAACTAAACCAATATACATAGGATATAGGAAATTAGAAGAAATAGGGATGACAGAATGTGCATTTGCGGAAGATGTGGTTATTACAGCAGGAAACAAGAAATACCTAAGAGAAAGCTTGATAGTATGGAATGAGGTATTAACAAAATACGGTATAAAATTGAATAAGAGTAAGACAAAGACAATGGTAATAGATAGAAATAGGAAAAGGATAAATTAATGTGCAAATAGATGGAGTAGAAATAGAGCAAGTCAGTAAATATCAATACATAGGTGTAATATTTGCAGAAAACGGAAAACAAGAAATAGATATAATTTATAGGATACAAAAAACAAATAGACTATATTTATGCAATGAACAGTGGATTTGTAAATAGACGAGAAATATTAAGAAAAACGAAAATGAGTGTATACAAAACTGTGCATAGACCTGTACTCACATATGGATGTGAATCGTAGAAATTGTCAAAAAAGGATAAAAGTAAAGTGCAGGCAATAGAAATGAAATATTTAGGAAGAGTAATGGGAGTGACAAGAAGAGATAGAGTTAAGAATATAAAAATAAGAGAAGAATTAGAACCATTAAAAACTTATATAGAAGAAAGACAGCTAGGTTGGTGGGGACACCTTTAAAGAATAAGTGATAATATACCTGTTAAAAGAATCTGGGAAAGCAGAAATATAAATAGGAAAAAACGTGGTAGACCAAGAAAACCATGGAATGCAGTAATAATAGATATTTTGGAAAAGTGGGGAACAACATGGAACGAGGCCAAAAAACTAACAGAAAACAGAAAGATATGGAAGAAATTTGCGAAGAACAAAAAAGAATAAAAGAATCATAAACAGATCCTCACCCCTCAGGGTAGAAGGGATAAAGATTATATGTTATATATATATATATATGAGCTATCACATAACCCCTACTCTCATTTAAAAAAAACCATCGATTACGTTATCACGCCCAGATGGATGACGCCACTGGTATGAAATATATGCCAAAAAGTCATAATTTAAAAATAAAAATCGACCTGTCTCAGGATTTCTCTCCAAATTCGCTCATTCTTAAGATAATGAATTTATTCCAACTCAAACGTCCTCACTGTATATTCTTTTTAACATACAAAACGGTTGCAGAAAAAATGTTGTAGGTAACACGATCCAAAAGTGATTTTACGAGACCCGCAGGATTCCAGGACTCGCCTACGGCTCGCCCTGGAAACTTCCTACTCGTTCCGTAAAATATCACTTTCGGAACTTGTTACGTAAATTACTGTACCTAACGATACAGTTATAATACTAATAAACAATAGAATATCGAAATACATTAGGCAACATGAAACAAAAAACGATAAACTCATAAAAATAATTACAAGCAAAACCAGAAAATTTTCATGTCACTCAGCCCAAGTAGCAATTTGTCGACGCGACAACGTTGTCTACCGCGTGGCAACGTTTTCTTACAACGTTGTTATTGCCTAAAAGACGACCCTATTCTGCACTGATTTGGTGGACGATTTTTGAGTTGTCTTGACCTTGCCTAGGCAAACTCCTGTTTAAGCAACATCGTTTCGTAACCGTTGCATAAGACAACTGAAGCGACTATAAAAAGCACCTGCGCGTGCAATGGTTGCTCAAGGAGTTAGACTAGTTATGTTTTTTACCTATATTTTTAACACCTGTATGGTGAATGCGAAAACCAAAAAGTAAACTGTTTTGACATCGTATTGGGTATTTAAATTTATATGATATAAATACATAAAGGACTTATTACCTGATGTGAAATTTATAAACGCATCTCAGATTACCGTCAAATATGGATATTTCACCTTTAAAAAACACACGCGCTGCTTTTTTATGACATTTTTGTTTTGAAAGATGTTCTGTATAAATTTAATGTATTGATGGTGCTTTTAAAGTTATCAGAAAATGCCTGCATTTTTTATATTCTGTGTTTTCATTTTCTTTACATCCCAAAAATCTCAAGTAAAACCAAAATGGCGCATTAAACAATAGTACCAATGTTACTAAAAAAATACCTAATTACCAACCGTAGACGGATAAGACAACTTAGAAGTCCAATTGCCAACCAAACCCGGCCGCGCCGACTATCAAAACCATTTTAGAACGCACCCTCTTATTGGGTGACAGAGGTCATGTGACCAGTGTCAAAAGTGTATCATTCTCATTAACAGCGTTGCCACATTTAGTAGATTTCTACTTTTTTGGTAGATTTTTGATATTTTTTAAAAAATTCTAGTAGGCAATATTTTTTAGTAGATTTTTGATATATTTCAACAGAATTTGATCCATTTTTTCGAATCATGAGGAAACTATAATAAGTCTTTTTGAAAAATTTAAACGCAGAATGAAAGACTGCATTATTTAGAAAAACCAAAACGTTTCTTTTGAACGAGATATTTGGAATTAAAAGTCACTAAATTTTTTTCTTTTTTCCACCCCTGTAACGTATTAAAATAAACATTATAGAAGTTTTCAGGGACTTTCGGTCCTCGGTAATAACGTAATCTTCTTTGTGCGTTTAAATTTTTCAAAAATACTTATTAGTTTTCTAAGGATTCGCAAAAAACGAAAACATTTAAAATACATTGAACATTTTAACAGACGACATTTTGCGCCTATCCCCTTAAGTTAGCTGTTGTTTTTATTATAAGAAATCCCAAATATATCCCAAAAATACTTAAGTATATTTTAGTTTTTGATTTAGTAGATTTTAGCTAAAAAATGATAATTACCAGTTGGTGGTTTGGAATAATTAGGTTTCCAATTTTGTGGAATTGCTCTTGGGACATTTAGGACGGATGTGCATATCACTGTATTACTGTATATTTACATGGCCTAAAAAGAATCTACTGATTTTGTGAAAACAAAACTACTGAAAGAGTTAAAACTGACCTGGCAACCCTGTCTACCAAAGCAGATACAAAGATAGCTATCAAATCTCAAATCTACTGATAAAACAATGGAATGGAAACCAGCTATTAAATAAACAAATAAACAGGTTGTTAAATAAATCGAAAATTTCTATCAAAATAAAATATATAATAATTAGTTTAGCATTATAACATTTTTAAGTCGTTGCGATTGTTGAAAAAACTGAAGTGTGATATGTAGTTGTCAAAATGGTAATAAATTAGTTGCCCGTATAACTACAAGTTGTAACATCGTAATGTCAGTCGGGGTAGGGGACGTTGGCCGAAACAACTGAAAATGCTCTCGGGCAACGTTGTAGACAGTGCATTTGTTTGTACTGACAACCAATGCGTCGAAAAATTGCTACTTGGGAGGTAATCTCTGAGGTGAGGTTGGTAATCATCACTGCTATTTTCACTTTTGAGATTGCAGCTCTGAACAAGTCGACGGAACTGCAATTATACCACTTTCTCAGCAGTGGCGGCTCGTGGCTTTAGGAACAGGGTCGGCAAGGTTTTGTCTCCTCAGATAGGTATGCCATCTAATTAAAAGGCTTCATTTTCATAGAAGATTTTTGGTTTTTGTTTTTTTTTGTTTTTTTTTATTTTTGTTTTGTTTTTTTCCTATAAATTTAGAACCTAAACCTGTTTATAAATTAAGTCTATTTAGTCTATATTGTTTCGAAGTAGAAAAATGGGTTATAACGTCATTGTAAAATTTATTATTGCTTTGGAGAGATTTTAAAAGTTTTCTTTCTATGGACATTTGAAATTTGAGACAAGTTTGACATTGTCTCTTGTCTCATGGTGTTTCGACAATACGTTTTGACTCTTTTGAGACAAGAGAAATCCCGTTCATTTGAGGCAGAATTTGCCCACATTTGAGTACAATAATTTATTAATTTCGGGAACAGTTTGTTGTATAGTCTGTTCGCTAAACTCAGACGCAACTGGCTAGTGATTTTAGTAAGTAATTTTGCTAATTTGGTAAAATTGGCAAAAAAAATAATTACTAAATAGTTAATAATTACTAAATAGTTGGTAATTTTGCCAATGTTGGCAAAATTGGCCAAAAACAAAAAAAATACCGACTAAAATAACTAGCCAGTTGTGTCTGAGTTTGGCGAACCGACTATACCTAATGAATTGCAGTATATAAAATTATACATATTTTGTAACTTATCCCACCTTCCGAAAATATTTGGATCAGCATATAAACCTGTTAATCCATTTTCTTATTTTATTTGATTAAAGAATGATGGATAATTTTTGTCTAATACTAATGTCTAACTTGTCTAATAAATATTTTGAAAATTTTTTGCGTAACTTTTAAATTTTGAATCGTCAAAGAGGTCAATTATTTATAACAGTGCGCTACCACGCAAACAGCGCTACCAACGAAACCCACAGCCAATAAAAACAGACGTAACCTCTAAATTTCACATAAACTTCTTCTTTTTCTCAATGGCCTCTTGCGTAAGCAGTCATCCAGTCGGACGAATTTATATATTAAATATTACAATTATAATGAATAAAATAAAAGAACATAATTACTGTTACTATTAATTCTGTGTATTCGTTCAGTAATCAGGTTACAATAATATTTCAGTTCATAATTTGTGTTTTTCTAGATAAATAACTATTTTTCTTGTTTTGCATATTTCACATACACCAATTTTATCAGAAAAGTACAAGTTTCAAACCGCGAGAGCGCGCTACTGTCTAAGCTCACAGCCAATAGGATTATTTTTGAAAAGTCTCTTACGCACAGCGCACAGGAATCACTTAACGTATGGATCGATCGAATTCTTTTAAAAACAATGAATAAAATTTAGTCTGTATTATCTCACAGATATTTTTTTTATTTCACAGAAACGAATGTGTCTATAAATGTGTGGGTCGGCACTTCCGACCCTGCCGACCCTGACGAGCCGCCACTGTTTCTCAGATTGTTGAGTCAGGCCAGGAGATGCGTCTTCTTCCAATACTTCGTTTTCCTTGTCTTTTTCCCTGTATTATGGTTTCTAGCAACACATATTTATTTTATCCCTTCTCATAACGTGGCCGAGATATTGTAACTTTCTTATAGGTCTGGATCCCGCGTATGAAAAAAAAAGTTGATTAATAGCAATTTGAAAATTTGTTAATAGCTTAAGGGTGTCTAGTCGGATAAACTTTGATATATGGGAATACTGTAACAGGGGCAGTTTTAATTGTGAAACAGGTTAAAAATTTGGAACGGTCAGACCACGAAAACGGCAAATTTATTTTGTCCGACAGAACAGACTTAAGCTCTCCGAACAGAGATTCAACTCTCATGCAAAAATTAGACTGCTATTTATCACCTGTCATAATTCCTGTCATTTGACATATTCTACATGTTCCACTCATTAAAACGCCCATTTGGTGATAAATAGCAGTCTGATTTTTGCATGAGAGTTTAATCTCTGTTCGGAGAGTTTAAGTCTGTTCTGTCGGACAAAATACATGTGCCGTTTTCGTGGTCTGACCGTTCTAAATTTTTAACCTGTTCCACAATTAAAACTTCCCCTGTTCCAGTGTTCCCATATATCAAAGTTTATCCGACTAGACACCATTAGGCTATTAACAAATTTTCAGCTTGCTATTAATCAACTTTTTTCATACGCAGGGCCCACAAAAGATGCATTACTGAAGACGTTGACGATATTTACAACAAGACAGTAAATATCTTGAAGAAAGTCCTGCAAAATGAAGCCAATATATATTATTGGAAATTTTTAACGCCACGGTAGGAAAATTTTAACGCTATTTTGCTTGGACATTAGAAACAACAGATGGGAACGTCTTCTACAGATTGCCAGCAGAAACAATCTAGTAGTAACAAATGCACTTTATAAACACCACCTATGAAGGTTATCAAAGTGGACTATTCCAAATAAAGAACACAAAAAAATATAAAATCGACAAAATACTAGTGCGGAAAAGATGGAAAACGTCAGTACTAAACGTAAAAGTTATGCCTGGAGGATACTGTGAATCAGTTCATAAGTTGACACCAGAGAAAATAGCTAAGGGTAAATAATACAGCACGAAGTGCTTGAAAGAAAACGCCTAATATATCTTTATAGTATTTCACTCTCTTGTGTTACTATGCCTCCTTCTTTATTTTGCTTATCTGCTATTCAAAAGAAGGAAGGTTTATTTCTTGGCTTATCTCAATTACAATTGCTTTCGATGGCCTCGTTATATTGAGGTAGTTTTACTTGCCTTCTTCTTCTACGTCTTTATGTAGACATTCTCCGATTAAGGATCAGCTTTCTCACTATATTTGGTTACTTACCCTTCCTTCAACTACTCCACAGCATTAAATATCCTTACTGGATGGTGCAACCGAAAAGAACTCTGTCAATCCTAGTAAAACAGTAGTAGTCAGTTATACAAGGAGACGAAACCTAGAAAACATCTGTATGGAGACACTCTCAAAGAGGCGAATGAGTCAAATTGCTAGGAATAATTTTAGATAAACAGCTTACATGACACACCGATTTGGGAAGAATAACTAACAACACAAAGCTTTCCATTTAAGCATGTCGAAGGATATGTGGGAAAACATAGGGTTTGAAGCCCAAACAGATGTACTGGCTATTTATGACTGTAGCCAGACCTATAATTTTACGTATGACGCACTAATATGGTAGTCTAATTTCGAACAAAAACCACCAAAGAAAACCTGAATAAGATTTAATGACAAACATGCTTAATAATAACAGGATTGATGTCAACTACCCCACCTCTATAGAGGTCATGCTTGACCTTTCTCTATTAGATATAGGGATGGATAAGGACGCGAAAGTAGGAGCATACACAAGGCGGATAAGATGCCAGGAAGTAGGGCAAAAGGATACCGGAATGAAATTTGAAGAGGTAATTAAAATTCACCTCCTCCTCGGTCCTTAATCCCTTAGAAGGATGTGGTGATACCACCAGATTTTTATAATTTCTTTTCATCCTTCTCTGTTCTGGGCTAGTTGTTCGGCCTTTAACTTCCTCGGTTAATCAGTGTTTTTTTTAATCCACCCAACGGCGTGGATGTCTTCCTCTCGTCTTTTCCTTCAACTTTGCCCTCGATGATAAGTTATTCCATCGTTCCTTCCTTTCTGGCAATGTGTCTAAAACCACTCAGAGTTGGAAATAGTACAGGATTTAATGTAACCTATCATTTCAAAAAGCTGTTTATCAATACTGGTATATACAGATGGCTCTAAAACCGATGAAGAAGTTTGAGCTGGAATATACGAAGGGAAAACAAGGTTAAGCCTTAATGAAAGCCTAGGTAATCACTTTCAAGCAAATTTATGCTATAGAGATGTGCCTGCAGGAACTAATCGCCAGGAGCTGCAGGGAAAAATCTATAAAAACAATATCTGATAGCTATTTTGTATATAGCACGGCATTTTTGTTATGAACTATTCTAAATGGGAAATAAGCCACAATTTAACTAAAAAATGTCTTCAGAATGTGATTCGGATCGGAAAAAGTAACAAAGTAAATTTATTCTGAGTGCCTAAACATACTGGTATTGAAGAGAACATACTGGTATTGACCAGTATTTTCCAGTGAGTAAGGGACCTACTTGCCATGGGAAGGGCAAAAAAACATTCGTAGGCCCAGAACCTATTATTGGTGTAGAAGTACAGCTAAAACAACAACATTGGACTGAGTGGAACGGATGAAATCTAGCCACAGGTACGAACAAATAAGTCTCAAATATTCGAAGGATTTTTATATATGAAACTTCGAAGAAGAGATCCAAATATCTACTAAATATGAATAGGAATGGTCTGTGTAATGTTATAATGTAACACGTGGTAGGGTTCCTAGGTTAACTTTGGAGGATAGGTTATAATGAAACAACTTGTATCTATCGTGTCTAGATTCAGAATGGTTTTATTTCCGTTTCACTGTCCTTGTCACTGTCACGTCACTCTTACAATATTACCAACTTGAGTGCGTTCCGAATACTACCTATTTACATACATCACATCCCCCTCTTTTTATAATGACAAAATAAACATAACTTTCTTTAACAAATCTTTAAATAAACATTTATAAATTTCCACAATTGTTTCATTCACCCTTTACCCCCTTTTATTTTATAATAAAATTACTTATAAATCTAGTCTATCAGGTTTTTTAACAATTCGACCTGAAGAGGTTTGTGGAGGTAAGTTTATTGGAGAGTGATGATCAGAATGGTTATCAGAGACACTTTCAAAATTTTGTGACTCACTAGTTTCAGATTCGTTATCTGAATGTTCATCGTCAGAAGTTGCAGGAATGCGAACTAAAAATTGTCTATTTCTTGCAATTTCTGACCCAGAATCTCTTAATTTAATCGAGTAGGTTTTATCTCTTAATTTATGTGTGATAAGACCTTCTCTCAATTTGTTTTTATCTTTAATATAAACTTTTTCATTATTTTTAAGCGGTTTTAAATTTATTGTCCCTCTATCATAATAAGCTTTTTGACTGTTTTGTCTTTTCTGAAAATCGCTGATTACTATTTTAGAATTACATAATTTTGGTTTTAGAATTTTGTCAGTGGTGGGAATCTGAGTTCTAAGTACTCGTGACATTAAAAGTTGAGATGGTGATGGTAAATTTGAATCAATTGGTGTATTTCTAAGTTGTAGCAATGTTAAATATGTACCTTTACCATCTCTAAGAGATTTTCTTAGCGCTTTTTTGTAGGTTTGAATATATCTTTCACTTAGACCATTAGATCTATGATTTTCTGGGCTTGACTTTATGCTTTTAAATTCCCATTCTTGACAAAATTTAACAAATTCATTGGCTGTGTATTGTGGTCCACCATCAGAGTAAAATATTTTTGGTATTCCATGACGAGCAAATATCGATTTTAAATGTGTAATTATAGTTGAACTGGTTGTATCGTTCAACAGACAAATTTCTGGATATTTACTGTAATAATCTACCACCATTAAATAACTTTTTTGACCTATGTAAAATATATCAGAGCCAACTTCCTCCCAGGGGAGTTCTGGGATATTGTGTGGAGTCAAAGGTTCTCTCTTTGCATTTTCAAATTGTGGGCAAATTGGACAACCTTTAACTTCATTCTCAATGTCAACTGTCATGGAAGGCCAATATAATGATTGTCTAGCTAACATTTTACATTTATTTATTCCTTGATGGCCATAGTGAATTCTTTTTAACATTTCTTTTCTCATTACATGAGGAATTATAATTTGACTATTCCTCATCAACAAACTATCAAAGAAGGTTATTTCATCTTTAATCTTAAAAAATGCTTTTAAATCTTTATGTACATTATTTAATTCTTTTGGCCAACCTTTTTTATGAAAGTCTTTAGATCAATTAAAGTTTTGTCTTTGCTAGTCTCTTCTTTGATTTTTTGCAGTTGATTGTTTGAAACATTAATGTTTAATCTTACTAAACAAATTTGTGATTCTAGTTCAATATCTAAATCATTCTTTATTACAGGCAATTCCGAACAACATCTCGATAGCGTATCAGCTATATATAGTTCTTTACCTTTTTTATACATCAGATTATAGTCATACCTCTGCAATTTAAATAACATTCTTTGAAGTCGTGGTGGCGCATTCATTAAGGGTTTCTTTACTATGGATATCAATGGTTTGTGATCAGTTTCTATATCAAACTTGGAAGCATATATATAATTATGAAATTTCTCACATGCCACCAGAACTCCAAGAAGTTCTTTTTCAATTTGTGAATAATTTTGTTGTGTTAAAGTTAAAGCCTTTGATATGTAAGCTACTGGTTGACCTCCCTGGTTTCGGCACCATGTAATGTTATAATGTAACACGTGGTAGGGTTCCTAGGTTAACTTTGGAGGATAGGTTATAATGAAACAACTTGTATCTATCGTGTCTAGATTCAGAATGGTTTTATTTCCGTTTCACTGTCCTTGTCACTGTCACGTCACTCTTACAATATTACCAACTTGAGTGCGTTCCGAATACTACCTATTTACATACATCACAGTCTGCATGTTATCGTAGGCCTCCTAATAATAGGACACTGTCGCTTCAAGAAACACATGAACAAAATCGGACTGACAGAAATTGCGAATTGCAGATTCTGTCATGGTGATGACGAGCCCGCCGAGCACGTTATGTGCAAATGCTCAGGATTAAATAGGATAAGGCTCAATACATTTGAGCATTATCAACTAGATCCTTACGACTTAGTAGAAATGTCACCCAAGACCAGCCTAGACTTCGTTAAAAAGGTTGGGTTGTAGGGACAACTTTAACCTAGGGATACTTAGCCTCAATAGACATCTTAAGTCGAGTGGAGGGGTGGTTAAGCGCTCACTCAAATTGAACCTAACCTAACCTAAGCAACTAAGCATTGCTTCGTTTACTATGGACTAAACGCAAGTTGCGGCACGTGTGAAGCCATGAGCAAGAGGAGCTAACTACCTTGGAAATACTAGTTACTTCATCATCATTAATCAGCCAATCGCATATACTGCTGGACATAGGCCTCTCTCAGTTCTTTCCAGTGTTCTCTACACTGGGCCGCTCGTAGCCAGTTTACCGCTACTCATTTTATATCGTCAGTCCATCTAGTCGGTAGTCGTTCTCGACTCTTTTATAGTTTCTAGGCCTCCATTCCATGATTCGTCTTTTCCACCGTCCATCTTGTGTTCTAGCTAAGTGCTATGCCCAGTTCCACTTAAGCGTCATAGCTCTTTCGATGACGACTTGAACTCCTCATCTTTGCCTGATTTGTAGATTTGTTATGTGGTCTCGAAGGTTCACGTTCAGTATTGCACGTTTCATGGCTAGTTGTGCAACTCTGAGTTTATTCGCGGATTTTTGCGTCAGTGTTAAAGTATCTGCTTCATAAGTTTGTACAGGCAACACGCATTGGTTATAGACCTTTCGCTTGAGACACATGGGAATTTCACTTTTTAGAATATGGCATAGTTTGTAAAATGCTGCCCACGTCAGACCTATTCGTCTCTGTATTTCATGTGTTTGATTGTCTCCAAGTTATGTTTCCACTCATTACGAGATTTGTCATAAGTTTAGTTTTCTCAACGTTTATTTTTAATCCTTCTCTCTCAGACAGGGTCGTCGTAATAGCGAATGTATCATAGAAACTGTATCCTGTAAGTTATCTGCGATTAATACATCATCCGCAAACCTAAGATGATTTAATCTTTCTCCATCTATAATGATGCACATATATCTTGCCATTGAGTGTTCTTAAATATTGGGTCTACAGCTGCCGTGAACAATTTTGGTGAAATATTATCTCCTTGTCTTACTACTCGACCTAAGCTGAATTTGTCTGTGTTCTCGTGTAGTCTTTTTTTTTGAAAAATGGCTTTGGCAGAGCCAATAAACCAGACTTGTTATTGCAGATTCATAGTCATAAATTACTTATTTCATAGCATAAGTACATACTACAATATTATTTTTAGATACATAGGTACATTGTGTTGCTTTTTTTTATTTTGTTTTTTAAATTATTTTACTGTTTTTTTAATCTATATTTTAATTTGTGCTAAACACTTTTTTTACTTTCTTTTTTTTAATTTTTCTTTTTTTTTTATTTTTGTTTCATTTTATTTATTTATTTTTTTCCCGTGTAGTCGTATACTTGATGTAGCGTTCTCTTAAATGTTTTTGATTAATTAGTGACATGTATCTGTAGTATATTCGCCTTTGATTTAGGGCTTCCAGTACTGATTCAAACTCAACGGAATCAAAAGCCCTCTGGTAATCGACAAATGCAAGAACCAGTGGTATATTTGTACTTGATGTATTTTTCAAATAATATCTTTCTCTACAACCGTGTTAAAAATGCAATTTTGTAGCAGATGGATTTCTACTACAATGTTTTATAAAAAATATCCATTAATTTTAATCCTATCCCAAGAAAAATATTTATTTTTCTAATATATTTTGTGAGTTAATATATCATTAAAAATTCTAAGCCGTCCCTGCTTATGAGTAATACTGTTTGTTTCGCAACATAGTAAAATCATGAAAATTTCCTGTTTACTTGTATAAACATTTATTGTTCTGGAAGGATCCGTTGAAAAATCCCAGTATATTTCCCTTAAGTTTTGAGCGCTAAAAACCCTATGATATTATTGGTCAGCATTTTGAAAGATCGTTGAGTTCTCTCCGCCGATTGGTCAAATGTCAAACCGAAAGAATGATCTGCTTGAAGCGTAGGAGAATTTTGGGAAGAGAAGGTACGCGGTACGTACGCCGCTGAAAATAAAGTTGAGTTCCAAAAACATGTTCGAAGATTAAACATCTTTTTGTGTGGAACTCAACTAACAGACTCACAAAGAAACGCACTTTGCCGGCTTTAAAATGGTTTTCTTTTTATGGTAAAAGAAGTGAAGGACTGGCAGTTTGTCCAGTAAATGTCAAGGAATATTATTACAATAGTTTCACAACATTTTACATGGATATATTCTTGTGAAACACTATTATTGTTATGCAGTTTGGTTTGCCGGCGGTAAAAAGAGAAAGTGCGTGGTGTCCTGTTTTTGATGATGTTATGGTAACATTCCTGTATTGAAGATGATATTTGATTTGGTATCAATTTTATCCTGTTTCCAGTTTTGTAATGATTTGAATGTCTTCCCTCCCCCCAATCTCGAATGGAAAATTTTGAAGTTCCAAGTGTGACATGTGACATGGATTTTTGTTTTAAGGTATGGATAATGTTTATTTTAAATAATTCACAAGTGGATATTAATTTGGTAAAGGTTTTACATATTTAAATAATTTGTTTTCAACATGGATCCTTGGAAAGTTTTATGTAAAGTAAATTTAATGGCAGTGACTTTTGACAGCCATAAGTCAAATTTTTGTTTTGGTACACTGCTGAAAATAAATAAGGTTAAGAATTGTAAAACCATGTATTTGTTTTTATTATTCATTTCTTGTTTGAGAATATGTTTATTCTCATAATAAAAGGTATAAAGGTTTAAATAAACATTATAAAATGTACACATTTTTATTTATGTAACCTCTTTCTTTAAAAAAAATTATTAACAGATAGCTAATACAAGCGAATTAAGTTTTAGAATGGAAGAAAATGATATGGCATAGAAGCCATATGATGATAATAGATAGCCCAGTTTAACCCCAACGAGGAATCTACGATGAATGTCCCCCAGTTGGTTTCCAGTAAGTACTCGATATGAGAATTTGAGGATTTTTCAAACGGCGTCCCAATTTGTTTAAATAGTAGGAAAGTCCTCAAGTCTGTGTAAGTATCCTTTGCTTATTTGGTTATGTAGTTAGTCTTCTTTAAACCCTCCTACCCCTCCCAACGAATCTACGACCTGCCACCGCACAAAAAATGAGCTGTCGTTCGCATGAAGGTTTGCGTGTCTGTTCCTTCTACTAGCCCCATTTCGACTCCTCAGTATCTTAGTAGATAGTCTTTCCTTGATCCCATTAGAGCAGACAGGTAAAACGCTTCAATTTTTAGCACTCCATACGAGCGTTAAAAATGCTACTTTAAGGCACTAGTGCTTTAAAAATTTTTTAAGGCACTGCAGTTCGTATTGACCGTATAGGCAATTTTGATGTTATGTTAAAAAATATAAAAATGGAATGTCAGTCAAGTTCAAGTAAAAGTTTTTGTAGATATTGTCCTGTAATTCCGTTTGTAGAAAAAATATTGTATGATGTGCGTGTTAAAAAGTGCATTTTTAAGGCACTCATGTGAATTGCAGAACTCGCTATAGCTCATTCTGCAAACTTTCACATGCGTGCCTTAAACGTGTACTTTTAACACTTATATCATAAATAACTATTATAGTATGCAAATGGGCATTTGTGACATATCCTGCCCTGAAGCCTAGTTATTTACTATCCCTAAAACGCAGCTGATACATCTAGACCTAAAAATAGTTAGGTAAACATATAACCATAGGCGTCATTTCACGAATTTCATTAAAGTGACAAAACCTACCGGGGGGTTTGGGGGAAAATTTTGTAAATTTTGATGCAAAATAGAAGCGTTTAACGCAATTTATACACTATTTTTTTATAACTATACACACTGGCTGTACACTGTACACATCCTGATCTTAGATTTTTTACAATATCTGCCCAAACCTTGTGTATCAACCTAGGATTTTACTGGTTATAAATTTAATACAGTAATTCAAATCTTTAATAGGCTTTTATTTACAATAGTATTTTAGTAAGATAAGAGAAACAACGTGTGTTTTAGAGGTGATGGATTCAAATTTAACTTAAATGAAGTCTTCTTTTCCGGATATTAAATACATCAATTACACTTTCAATATCGACTGCGATTTTCCTTTTTATGGCTAAAAGCCCCAATGCAGACATTCTTTCTTAGCCACTAGCGTTTCTGGTGTAGGTTTTAATCTTCTCAGGCATGAAAATGTCCTTTCACACCCAGCTGAGTTTAGTGGTATCGTGAAAAATAGCCTAAATATTTCAAACGTCATGGTCAAGACATTTTTTAGAGCCTTTTCCACAAAACTGACGATTTTTATTCAACTGTTTTGTTTCTTATTCTTTCATATTATGAAAAATTTTCATTTCGCAGAAAAGTAACTCCTCATCCAAAGAGTAGTATTTTGAAACAAACTTGATGCTTTCCTCCACTACTTCATGTCTTCCCAACAATTGGCTTAGGTGGTTGAGTACATCCAAATTGTTGTCCTGTAGCCTATTTTCAATCTCCTGTTCCAAAGTGTCAAGGAGTGGGGAAAAAACGGTAGCTTTAAGGTGTTCTTTAACCGCTTCAAATGGAGCTTTAGAGCCTCCGACAAGTTTAGCTGGGATTTTTCCTCTCCTTGGGAGCTTCGCTGGACGAAACCCACATTTTTCAGTAATTTTAGAGCAGTAATCAAACAGCTTGTCGAAGTATTGGTCTGTCCTATAACTTTGTATTATCTCAATTGTGCTGTTCTTGACTGATTTCAGAAGGTCAAAAGTCAGGCTGACTGATTGTAGTGTTTTTGACAGTAAGTCACATTGCAATAAGACCTGTTTCAAGAGAAGAAGATTAAAGACGAAGTTGAAGTCTTCCATGCTTTTTAGCAAAGGGCTGGCTTGACCACCAGTATCTGGGTCAGTGTTTTCGATTTCTTGTATAGTCGAAATTGTAGCTTCGAAGTTGTCCAGCAAGGAACGTACAGCTTCGACTCGGCAGGCCCATCTCGTGTCACTTAACGACTTTAAAGTCATTGTCCCTCCAGCAAAACCTTTTAAGCTGGCTTGAATTTTTTCGAAAATAGAGTGACGCTTTCTTGGCCTTCCAATAAAGTGGTAAATACTTTGAAGTGCCAAAAATGTGTTCCTTATGGAGGTTATGATCGAACAACAGCTGACTATGTATAAATTCAAAATAAGAACGTTACAATGAATGTACATTGCTGTTGAACTCTCTTCGACAATTCTCGCGTCAACTCCCTTGTAAGGACCTCTCATATTTGGGGCTCCATCGTAACACTGAGCACGTAAGTTCTTAATGTTCAAGTCAAGAGAGGTTAACACCGTCTAATGAGATTTGTATAAGTAGTTTTTCCATCACAGATCGCAGCACCGATACAGGAGAGACTGACGACGCAAACCAATGGTTGCCACTGTTTCGGTATAATCGGGTATATCACACCAATATTGTCTAATGTTTATTTTTTTAATAACACATTTTTTACGTTAATTTTTTGAATAAAAAATAACTCTACCACCACAACAAGAAGCCAGCAACTTTGATTTTTATACATAAATTATTTATAAAATTTAGTTTTATGTATCAATCTTTGGGGTGGCAGCTGCCACCCCTCGCCACCCCCGAACTACGCCTACGCATATAATGTAATAAAAGAAAAAAATGCTTATCTATTAAAAACAAGAAAATATTGCTAGTTTTTAGAAGTTACTTTTTTCCAAAGAAATTATGTATAGCTTACGGACTAATACAAACGAAGCTTTATTTGCTTTTATGACAATTTATTTTGTGTTCTTTGAGTTCAGACGAATTATATGGTCGCGTATGTCCGGCATTTCTATGTTATAGAATTACAAGTAAATACAATTTTGAAAATTGAGAATTTTAAACGAGATAAACGATTGTGGACCGTTTCTGGCTTTGAATAGACTTGCTCTTGATGGAATTCCCTTTTAAAACGGGGATAAGGAATAAAATATCTTTCTAAAGATTTCCAAGAAAGTTTATTTTTGTATTTAGAGCAGAAAATAGAGAAAATGTTATGACCAACTATGCTTAAAAGTGCACAAAATATATCAAATTTTTATAAAGAATAGCGTTTATTTCTTAAACTTTCAGTACAAGTTAACAACACAGGAAAAATATGTTTGCTGTGACCGTTATAAATATTAAATATTCTTTTAATGCAAATAATTTTTGTTCATTTCTTTTGTATACATACATATCATTTGGCCTATTCTTTCTACAGCTTATTATATTTTTCTTCAAAAGGATTGTATTAGTCTAGTCGCCAGAGGGGTCACCGTGTCCTTTTCAATTCTGATGGACAAACTCAACGGTTCTTATGGATTTTTGGCTGCTGATTACGAATTTCGAGGGTGGATTTGGATCCGAGTGGTCAAAAAATTGTTATAAACAATTTAATTGTTTATAAATTGTTTATAAGGCTCTGGCTCATAAACTAAAAGAGATAAAAAAGAATGTTTCCAATAAAATTTGTTCGTTAATAAAAAAAGAACAAAAAAACGTTTATTAAACTTAAAAAATCCAACAATTATAACTCAAGATATTGTAAAATTAGTGCACAATGCAAATTGCAAATTGCAAAATAAGTATTTTTCGAAGCTTTATTGATCCTAACTCGGTTTCTACGCATGCAAATAAGCCTTAAAAAGTCTCATATTAAAGCTTATTAATAGGCTTCCAAACAAAGTTTGTTACTTTATTACTTTATTTATTTTATCTTATTACTTTATCTTCATTTGTTTTAAAGTTACACCCGTATGAAGTTATAATTTTCTTGAAACAATTTTACATTAATTTGTTTATAAGGGTTTCAAGTAAATTTGAGCTGTAAACATTTATACTTTAATTAATAATAATGACGAAGAACTCAAAAGAAATAACTTGAGGTTAAGAAAATGTTCGTAAGTTTATTTTTGTTCACGATATCGATATTTTAATGGCGCGCTATGAGACGCAACATCAAGTATTTTTCGACTCTTTATCGATCGTAACTCGGCTTCTACGCATGCAACTGAGCCAATATGTGATATCCATATAAAAATGGATCGAGTTATTTTGCAGCATCATCATTGCATATAAAACGAGCATTTATGTTGTGGCGGCATACACAGAATTGACGTGCCTTGATGATGCTGCAAAAGAACTAGATCCACTTTATATGGATACTATCCACTATCCACTGGATATCTTTATGATGTAGATTATATCTATATCATATAGACAATTAGACTCTGAAGCCCCAGAAAGTTTTAATTTTACTGCCTACAAGAACAGACTTAGTACCACCATGTAACTGTAAAAATTGCTCTAAGAACTTATGCAGATGTAAAAAGAGATGTATATCTCGATTCAGATGCATGAAACAAAAAGTTTGTAAAAATACTACATAATAATAAATAATATCAACTTACCTTTTAGTTCTATATCTGAAATATTAGTTTTTAATGTTTTTTTCCCATTTAGTACAAAAAATAGAAGACAAAGTAAATAGAATGAAAGGTGATACGAGGTACAGTATGATGGTTTAATTAAAAGAATTATATCATAAAATTTTATTAGGACCTTCAAAAATTAAAAATGAAGATAACGTATATATACATAGAAATTATAATTTGAATCGAGAAGTTAGCGCGTGACCCTTTACGCGGTGAGCCGATCTTGCGCCTTAGAGTGCATTATAAAAATACCGATATCTTGGCGAAAAATAAACTTACAAACATTTTCGTAAGCTCAAAATATTCCTTTTAAGTTTTTCTATTATTGTTAATTAAAGTAAAAATGTTTATAGCTTAAATTTGCTTGAAACCCTTATAAACAAATTAATGTACAATTTTTTTAAGAAACATATTACTTCAAATGGGTATAACTTAAAAAAAATGAAGATCAAGTAATTTAACAAACTCTGTTTGGAAGCCTGTTAATGAAGCCTTAAGGCTCATTCTAAGGCTCATTTGCATGCGCAGAAGCCGTGTTACGATCGATAAAGTTTCAAAAAATACTTATTTTGCAATTTACATTGTGCACTAATTTTACAATATCGTGAGTTCTAATTGTTGGATCTAAGTTTAGTAAACGTTTTTCCTTCGTTTTTTATTAACAAACAAATTTTATTTGAAACATTCTTTTTTATCACTTTTAGTTTATGAGCCAGAGCCTTATAAACAATTAAATTGTTTATAACAATTTTTTGACCACTCGGATCGAAATCCACCCTCGAAATTCGTAATCAGCAGCCAAAAATCCATAAGAAACCGTTGAGTTTGTCCATCAGAATTGAAAAGGACATGGTGACCTCTATTTGGCGCCTAGACTATATCTTTTGTCCTATTTTTTGAGAACATTATTTTTCTGTTGTTTAGTTCTTCCAATTTTTTTCTCGAGATGTTTTCTATTTTACACTTTAAATATAAATCGCTACTTAAAATCTAATTTAGAAAAGCACGTGGATTAACAGTCCCTATAATAATCTCATTGATTTAAATATTATATTTAATGGGACTAAGGCAGAATTGGTTGTAATGAAAATTACATTTTTAACTCACTAATGTTTGACGTTTCGATATGCATTCCGGAAATCGTTCTCAAAAACGACTATTTTAAAATTTCTGCGAGAATGACTAACCAACATAATATTGTACATTATAATATATAGGGATTACCAACAAGTTATTGTTAGTAGGTTATGTTTTTTTCAAAACTGATAGTTGACATTCTTGGCCTCGATCTTGTAGGCAACAGCATGCTGGTTAAAAAAAATCTGAGGTTGGTGTTTTTAACCCCGAAATATCCAATTCTGACTGTTTTGTGTGTGTTTTTTATATTATAATTATTTTGTGTAACGTGTATCATAGCTGTGGTTGCGTAATGTAAGTTGTGTAACGTAGATTATGTGTTTATGTATTGTGCGTAAATTGTAGATGATGTGTCTCCACCTTCCTATTACTCCGCTATTGTTGGTTTATTGTTGTTATCGACTTCTTCTGGGGTCTAAAGCTGCCTCGCCACCTCGTGGTGCACCCTGGGAAACTAAATTGGCAACAACATCGAACCGCTAGACCGTCTTCCAGATGTCCTGGCAACACTGCAAATAACTATGTAACAAATTCTGAGAACCATCTCAAATAAACGTTGAAGGTATTAGCCGAAGCAAGAGTAAACACATCAGCAGGCTTCATTAAGAAAATTGCAATATTGACATAGCCACAGTTCAGAAAACACATACTGCTGATGAATTCCAACTAAAGAACCTTGCTCGAATTCTAGGATATTGATTAGTAACCTCACGTAATCACCCACAATATGAGATTGTTACCTATGTAGAACAGACACTCTTACTCAT
This sequence comes from Diabrotica virgifera virgifera, assembly GCF_917563875.1. Taxonomy (NCBI): domain Eukaryota; kingdom Metazoa; phylum Arthropoda; class Insecta; order Coleoptera; family Chrysomelidae; genus Diabrotica; species Diabrotica virgifera. The sequence continues at coordinate 114,472,476 of NC_065449.1, forward strand.
CTCAAGGTCAAACAAGTTTTCCGACCTCCCTTATTAATATAACAATAAATAATATGTTTTACAGAGCTGGAAAAAATGACAGTGGGAGCTACACCCAGTGGTGAGTACCCTCTACCTATATTTAGATTAAATGACCAAATTTCTGGCTTTTATACAAATAAGTAAATTCTATCTAGTTCCTAGCGATGAAAAGATCTAGGGATCCAACTTTTTTGGTCTTCTAAGTAGTGATATGGTCAGGAGATCGTTTACGACTGGATTTGGATGAGATGATGAGACTCTTGAAGTAGTTTGTACATTAAGTGATTGTTGCTTCCTTAAGAATTTCAACATTATGGCCATTATGAATAACATACTTTGGCACATACCATGAGGTATTGCAGATATTACGAAGGACTTTGAATTAGAATCTTTGTAGTTTTTGCATAGGGCGAGTGAGAGAGAACTCCTAGATATTGTAGAAAACCGAAAAACGAGTTATCTAGGACAAATTTGCAGAGGAGAACGATATAACTTTTTACGACTCATAATGGAAGGGAAAGTGGGAGGAAGAAGAGGTCCAGGCAGAAGAAAATGCTCCTGGCTGAAGAAAGTAAGAGACTGGACAGGCATCGACACACATTTGATACTAAGAACCGCTCAAAGACTCAAGATAGAGAGCAATTTGCTGTAGTTATAGCCAACCTTCAGTAATGGAGAAGGCACGTTAAGAAGAAGAAGTAGTCTTTGCACATTTATATTACCTACTGACAGTTCCCCAGATTTCAATCCCTTACATCCAATTAGACGTGGTATTGTCTTATACTTATCGAAGAAGTTTGTTCTGGATACTTAAACCTGACTTCCAGTTCATAAACCAGTAGATGTTTTGGCAGAGGATGCCCAGTTTTAGTCGTTAGGACCGTATATTGTGTGTCCCCCAATTTAGGTGATTATCTATGCGGTTACCCAGATATTTGACACCTTTTCTAGTAGGCAAGAATTTTCGGTTTATAGATTCCAGAGTACAGAGATTCCGACTACAATCCTACAACATCATGTAATACCATGTGCAGTTTTTACTGGCAATTTCTGCTAATGCAAGATAATGCGAGACCACATACGGCAAGGATTATAATCACAGTGTCTTGAAAATGCTGGTATTCCAAGAATGGAATGGACTGCTCAAAGTCCAGACCTTAATCCTATTGAGCATATCTGGAGCCTTCTTGAAAGGTCTATAAGACGTCGTATAGCTGCTCCAACAACAAGCGGAGAGCTTCGAATGGCTCTCATTGAGGAATGGACAATTTTCTCCAAAGGAACATCTAAAACATGATCAGTTCTATGCCAAACCGAATAATGAATGTCATCCAGAACCGTGGTGGCAACACACATTATTGAAAGGAGTGATACATGCCTTTTCTTGAGTCGCTAATTTGATATAAATAAGAAAACAATAGAAAGATAAGCAATTTAAAATTTTGTGGTGGCCCCTTTTCCTTGGACGCACAATGTAGAAAGTTAATCTATGCAGCAGCACTATCTACCATATCCTTATATGTATCTCCTTTTTCTGTTAAATTTAGATACATTTTTCCTAAAAGTAACCATGTGGCTTTCCAAATATAAGCAAAAGTTAGCATATTTTCGATTTACCCGTGAAAGTTATTCCTCTTATATACTAAATTGGAAAGTTAAAGAGATACGAGACATCGTATCAGGTGTAAGTTGTGATGAGGCACGTTGTAAAGGTGTTTACGCATAGCATGGCGGCAAATTGCTTGCCAACTAAATGATTATTGCATGCGAAGTGTTATTACTTATGAAGGGCTCGTGAAATTCTTAGTCTCCGCATTGGCAGAGTCTGAGCCTTGGCTGCTAAAATATTCACAGCCCACTTAAAAATTTATAACCCCCGCGCACTGTATTAAAATTAATTATTTAATATTAAACTCGGTAATTTTTTGTTAGGCTCGGTCTTCATTCTGAAATATTTTATAGATTTTTATGTCTCTGTATAATAACATCGAGAGAATTATGCATAAGCGCGTAATTGAATTTGTGTGAGCTTTCGAATTCTTTTGTTGAGAAATATACGAGTGAAACGGATAATTACATTTCCTACCCCTGTCAGATTCGATTAATTTTTAATGTGCCAAATTTATTGAACATATTACGAATATATTCCTTTTTCTTTTGCTTCGAGATTTGGTGTTGTGATATAAAAAAATAAAAATTGTTTAAAAATGATATTGTTTAATAAAATAAAAAAAATTATTATTTCATTCATAGAAATTGTTACCAATAGAAACCTACAATAATAAAAATTACACTCCTCTCCCTCCTTCTTCGGAGTCGGCCTCTTTTGCCAAAATATGAAAATAAACTCTAGTAGTTTTTAGGCAATACGCTTTTAAGCAAAATTATGGATAATTTTGATGCACTTGTCTAATTACCCCCGATAATTTTTGATAATTTCCCGTCGTCAAGTATTACGTCATATGTGTAATATACGTTATGCATTTATTAAATGGTAATTAATATAACTAAAGAGTCCAAAATATTTCCTAAAAAATATTTTTACGCTCTTTTTAACGCCGGTATTACCGTTTTGAAAAATTAATATATACAGGTTGAAAGAATTGAAAAAATAAACAACATAGTTTTACAAAAAAAATCAGGAAAAACACAACTTCCGGTAAACCGATTCGTCCGATTCAAGAGCTCGATCTTACACATCAAAAAAAGAACCTATATATCGCACACATCTTATGGAAAATATAATGTCACTCAAATTCAATAAAATTTATACGAATAGATTCGTTTTAAATTAACGATCAAATCTTATCATTGCGCCAACTCTTAATTATGATTAATTACGGCGCAAATTGCAATTAAAGTTTATCAAAATCATATTTTGGGAGTTCATAGAAATGTCAGATACAATCACTATTACTCAGGGTGCTATTCAAAGCAGCTTAAACCCAGCGGGTCCTAAAAGCGGATTAGTGAAACTATTTATACTTTCCTACTTCTCACCAAATATTTAATTATTACATAGGCGTTCGTTAAAAATTATCAATGGTGAGTGGTTCGCCTGTTTAAATTTTGTGGAATACTAATAAATTTTTTATTATTTATGTATGGTAAGTATACATAAAATCTGTAACTAATTTTGATTAAATAATGCATTTTTTATTATTTATGTATGGTAAGTATACATAAAATCTGTAACTAATTTCGATTAAATAATGCATTTCATTTCCCCACCACCATTGAGGTAAAATGCAAGGCGCGTTTTTTTTGCATAGTTTCCCCATTAGGCCTAATCCATGTTGTCATTAATTATTAAAAATATATATATAAAAATTGAAAACCAAGTTGTGGTATTCAAAAAGTCAACAATTACTGATTCAAATGCACGTCTCTATTAGGAGCGTCTAAGACAGAATGTAATAACTGAGTTGATGGATACCTTACATTTGCGTCATGCCTTGCATACCCTAGATACCATAATACACTTGCAACATGAGCACAGCATCCAACAGTTTGTGCACCAGTTTTGCAAGTGCAGTAGTAGCCGTCGATTGGTATATTGTCACCGTCATTTTCTAGATGGAGTGGTTGAAAAGCTATCCATAATTGATGTTTAGTCGCCTGACGAAATCTAGAGTAAACACGAGCTCTAAGAAGACCCTGTTCTTCTAAAAGTGCTTGAAATGTAAAATGTTCAATGTTTTCTCTCTGTAATTTATCTTGAATGTAACTGGGTGCAAGTTTTACTTGGTAGATTCCAATAGTCAAATCTCTAATCTGTTGTAACGACAAAATGGGAAATTCTGGTAAAATAAGTTCATCTAAATTCACCCATGCATCGTCTTGAATACGTTGTAAGTCCAAACGGTCAACTTCAACACGAGCTTTTACGACATTTTCATATGCAGCCAATTCCTGCATTGTTTCTGCCAATTCTGCAGTTGCACCTTGCATTTGAATAGGTGGAAAATATTTATTAATTAAAATGCACCCAATTTTTAAAAACATTCTAATATTAGGCACATGATGGACCGGTATTAATCCACAAAACAATTTAAAAATACTTTTTAAATGTCCATTCCGAGCTTCAACTATCCATCTTGTTTTAGTAATTAATCGCGCTTTATTAGCATCTTCAGTAGACAACTGTCTTTGTGCTCTTGGTAGAAGTGGTGGCATATGACATTCTAGGACTAAATAATTTAATAAATGAATAGAATCACGATAACCTCTATCTACAATTACAATATCACTTGGTTGCAGCCAGTTACGCAAGTTATTTACTTCGACTTGTTCCTCATCTTCAAGGTGATGTAAAATTGCAGCATCGTTATTTCTTGAATCAGAAAAATAGGGGCCTTGTACGTCCAAAATATATCCGTCAGGTCCGACTATAAAAACAGATTTGATTAAATGATAACCCTTATGTAGACAGTAAGTTTGGCGAAGACTTCGAAAATTAGACGATTTGGGAATTTTGAGATAGGTTCCATCTATGTAAATAATGGCTTGAGGATTGTCAGGATTCGGATTGTACAAAGAATTAGCAAAATCTGTAACATGGGTTCTAATAAATTCTTGGCGACCAATTGCTTCTAAACCCAGATTTTCTCTAACAAATCGTTGACAAAGACTTGTACGTACTGCAGTTATTGTCAGACTAACGTTGGATCTGCTAGAATATGAGCACAAAATTTTTAATAAATCGTCACTTAAATTGTATTTTAATTTTATAAGAAATGTAATTAAATCCTTTTTAGTAATTACTCTAGTTCTATCATAAACTACGACCTCATCGCAATAAGTATAAAGATCTTGAAAATTATTTTTGCTTAAGTTTGTCAATGCTTTGAAGTCGTCCTCTTGAATACCCGTGTCTGTCTCGAATTTCGGACTTAAGTTAACATTACGCATATTACCACGCAAATTCTCTATTATATTATGATCTAGCATACTGTCATCATTTATGTGATCACTGCAACAGAAAGCACCCTTTCCTACAAAAATCTCTCGTTTCATGTAGATATCTACTCTAGCTTCTAACGACAAACGTTCAAGATTTCTAGCTCTATCACAGACAAAACATAAATTATTTCTTTGTAATACACACTTGAATCTACAAGCATTCACATTATCATCATTACCTTGTTCAATTTCTTCAATGATGTATCTGTATCAGTTTATGTGAATCACAATCCCAATATCAAAATTGGCTTCCGGTAGATTGTTGTTCATGCGGCGACCCAATGCAATCTCCTGAAATCTTGGTGGAAGATTATCTAAGTTCTCAACTTGACTAAAACCTCTAGCACGAACTCGAACATCACAAATATAACACTGCATTTTCACTAATTAAAATAGTTAATAGTAGAACAACAGTTCGACAAAAACTAACCATTTGGCGGAACGTAACGACCCTTTATAATAATTACTAGTTTAAAATAATTACCAGATAAAGTTGACTAGTGACAAAAACTTTTGATTCTTTCTAAAGCAAACGATTTGCCTAATTTTCTTTTACTTGATCGATAATGTTAAAACACAGTAGAATGCAATTTAAGTCGTAATTCAATAGTGTTAATTAAATAGAATTCTGTTAAATTCTCATTAGTGCGTTAAATACCCTTGTTTCACGGTGCGTCACTGGAAGTGCGTTGTCATTTATGATTTACAAGGTAAGAGGCTTAATAATCTTAGAAGATTTATGAACTCCCGATAATTTGGATATCTTAAAATATTTTTTCTCTCTCTAACTTATGTACCTACCCATTTTATTTCAGATTAATTTATATCAATTCCTGCTCTTATTACTGAAAATTCAGAGTTGGCGCAATGATAATAAGTGACCGTTACATTGAAACGAATCTATTCATGTAAGTTTTATTGAATTTGAGTGACATTATATTTTCCATAATATGTGTGCGATGTCCGGTTGAAATCGGACTTTTCGTTTACAAGTTATCGTACTATTAGTCACATATGTATAATCTCCATTTTGAAAGCCCGCCTTTTTTGTAAAAGGCAAAATCTGAGATGGCACCATATCTAAATTTGAACCTTTGTATGTGTAGTATATGTGGTCCAAATTATATTTACCATTAATGCACAATAATTCTTACATTATTTGCACGAATCTGCCGCACATAATCGAATCCGCACGAATGCGCACGAATCATAAAATGCCGCTAAAAAAAAATAAGTTATGCATTTATTTAACCATATACCAAGTTATATGGTTGCGTAACTTGAGGGAATGGTACGGATGCACATCAACCGATCTGTTTAGAGCAGCAGCATCTAAGATCAGAATAGCCATGATGATTGCCAACCTCCGTCGCGGAGATGGCACGTGAAGAAAAAGAAGAATTAACATAAATAAAAAGTTCAAAATATTCCCTAGGTAATATTTTTACGTTCTTTTCAATGCCGGTATTACATTTTTGAAAAATAAATATATACACAATGTACAGGGTGAGAAAATTGAACAAAACCCAACATATTTTTACATAAAAAATCAGGAAAAATACAACTTCTGGTAAACCGATTCTTTCGGTTTAGTAGCTCGATCTTATACATCAAAAAAAGAACCCATATACCAGATTTGGTTGAAGTCAGACTTTTCGTTTAAAAGTTATCGTGCTATTAGTCACATATGTATCGTCGCCATTTTGAATGCCCACCTTTTTTGTAAAACGCAAAATCTGAGATGGCCTCATATCTAAATTTGAACCTTTGTATGTGTAGTATCTTTAGCAGTATCCTTCAAACTAAGTAATTAAGAGATGAAAGTGGTGCACTTATGACAGATATAAACCAGAAAATGCAGAGATAGACACAATATATAGCACGGCTTTTTAAGGACAAAATGAGAACAGAAGCACCAAAAGAATTAAAGATGATACTAGACCTGACATTATACGAGAAGAAGTCGAATATGCAATGAAACAAGCTAAAAGTGGTAAATCTCCCGGGCCTGATGAAGTTCCTATCGAATTACTCAAAATTGTGGATACTGAATCTATTGGCCTTCTTTTGGATTTATTTAACCCCATATATATACCTGTTATATATTATATAACAGGTATAATACCTAAAGAATGGCTCCAATCGACATTTATACTGCTACCCAAAAAAGCCAATGCAAAGGAGTGCAATGAACATCGCACCATAGCCTTAGTGAGTCATATCTTGGAATTGTTTTTAAAAGTGATTCACAATAGAATACATAAGAAATTAGACGAAGGCATAAGTGATACACAAAGGTCTGGGAACAAGGGACGCACTGTTTGCAGTAAGTGTTCTTTCGCAGAGATGGCTAGATATGAATCAGGAAGTATATGCCTGTTTCATTGATTTTGAGAAGGAATTTGACAAAGTACATCATAATTGTCTTAAAGAAATTTTGTTAAATAAAAACATAGACAGTAGAGACATTAGAATTATATGTAACCTCTATTGGAATCAAACAGCAAAAGTGAAAGTTTAAAATGAACTGACTGAGGATATCCAGATTCGTCGTGGGGTGCGCCAAGGGTGTATTTTATCACCATTGTTATTTAATTTGTATAGTGTAGCTATCTCAGAATTAGCGTTGGGCGAAGTCAATGAGGGACTAATAATAAACGGTGAGCCACTTAATAATATAAGATATGCTGACGATACCGTACTTCTAGCGGGAACACTGGAAGAATTGCAACACCTTGCTCAACAACTAAATATACATTGCAACGATTATGGACTAAAAATAAATTTGAAGAAAACCAAGTTCATGGTATTTACAAAAGCACAAAATAGCAGAGTTAGACTAGTACTGGATAATACAGAAATTAAGCAAATACCTTCGTACAAATACCTTGGAGCATGGATCACAGAAGATACTGATAAGACAAAAGAAATAAGATGCCGCATTAAAATTGCACGATCCACAAAAACAATCCAACATTAAAAACCTGGAAGCATTTGAAATGTGGTGTTATAGACGTATTCTGAAAATATCATGGACAGATCGTAAAACAAACGCCCAAGTGCTCGAACAACTAGGAAAACAATGCGAAGTTTTAAATTCCATAAAAATCAGGAAGTTGGAATACTTGGGGCACATCATGAGATGTGAAAAATACGAACTATTAAGGAATATAATGCAGGGCAAAATCAAAGGCAGAAGAAGCGTAGGAAGACGTAAAATCTCGTGGCTACGCAATCTCCGTGAATGGTTTGGATGCAGCTCAATTGAACTATTCCGGCGCGTAACCAGAGAACAACAACCACAAAACTTCTTGTTTTGTTCTGTTGTTCTCTGGCGTAACCAACAAAATTATAATTGCCAGAATGATTTCCAATCTCCGATAGGAGCGGAACTTTAAGAAGAAGAAGAATGTGTAGTATATGGCTTTTCATCGACTGTCATTGGTTTCGAGCTACTGTCATGTGTCACATAATATTAATATATCTACGTCATACGTCTTTGGCTTGTATCATTGGTATTACCAATAACGTATGACGTAGATATATTAATATTATGTGACACATGACAGAAGCTCGAAACAAATTACTGTAAGTGAAAAGCCCTATAAATATGTGGTCCAAATTATATGCTTCTATCATTAAATGCACAATTCCTATAATATTTGCACGAATCTGCGGCACTAAATGACAATTAATGTTTTACAATTTATCAAAGAGAACAGCAGGAACAGGTTTGGCAAATATTCAGGCGAAGATGTCATTAAAATATTAGTCAAAATAATATAAAAAAACAGTTATATTCATGAAATAATCTTATCGAATTACACTAGAACTCTTAAAATTATTGATTTGTTTTGCCATCGTGACACTTTGTCATAATTTCACTCCCCTTCAGGTCCTGAAATTAGAATAGTAAAAGTGACTCTCGGGATACGAATCGATAATTTTAGAGCTCTCGTGTAATTAATACTGAAAATTCATTTAATTGGTATTCATTTACAGAAAGGAATTACGTTGCGTTTGAAGGACTCGCTTCATTACAATTGGTGAGGTGGAAGCTTGATTCAAAGCACAGGACAGAATTTTTTTTAACTTAACTCCTTAACTTAATTCCTAATCATCAGTTTGGGTTTAGAGAAAGTCACTCAACGGTAGATCAGGTGCATAAAATAGCAGATATATTAGAAAAAGCCCTAGAAGAAGAAAAAGGCGTTCATGGCCCGCTTTGCCTTTTGACAAAATGTGCAATGACGGATTATATCATACAATGATATACCACTTACCAAAACAATATTCTTAACTACTAGAATCATATACACATGATAGATACTTTCTAGTTAAAAATGAGGAAGCATAATCAGAATTAAGTTAAAGCTGGAATTCTACAAGGAAGTGCCATGGGGCCAGTGCTATACCTGCTCTATACCAGAGATATCCCATCATTATAACCTAACACAGTTACAACATTTGCAGATGACACATGCATTTTAGCAGGAGAAACAACTCACGAGCAGCAACCATGCTACAAAATTCTGTTGAACAAATTAACGTCTGGACCAAACGATGGCGTATCAAATTAAATGAAACAAAATCTGTTCATATCAATTTTACTAACAAAAGAGAACAACATATTCCAGTCAGTATAAATAGATACCAACTACCTTATGCAAATACGGCAAAATATTGGGGTATAACACTTCATCCAAAGCAATGCTGGAAAGCGCATATTAAGAGAAAAAGGAAGAACTAGAAATTAAGTATAGAAAGTTACTACTGCTTGACGGAAATAAATCCACTCTCTCTACTTACAACAAACTGTTATTGTATAAGCAAGTCCTTAAACCGATATGGACATATGGGATATAATAATGGGTGTGTAAAAAGAAAGTAACATCCAAATTATACAAATATATCAAAACAGAGTGTTAAGAAGCATAGTCAATGCTCCCTGGTACTACAGAAACTGTGATCTTCATCGAGACCTCCAGATGGATACAGTTATAGCCAGACAATAAGTAAGTTTGCCGAGAGTCATGAACAAAGGCTCCCCAACCATGTGAATGTCGAGGCCATCAACACTCAACGAAAAAGGTACGTAATATCAATAAAAATGTTAATTCAGACAACAAACGCAATACTTAAAATTTGTCCAATTCTTGGTTTTATTGGAACAACAAAGCGATGTTCATCAATTCATTATTTTCGTTAGTTGAGCCAATGTATTACGTTTATTGGATGGATGAACATTCATTATGTATACTATAATACCATAATATCACTTTATTGGTATTACGAACTCTGTTCATTGAGTCAACGAACACTATTGATTGAAACAATGACGTCGTTAATTGACCGACGAAGACTATTCGTTGTGTCAATAACAGTGTTATTGCTCCTAACGTATTTCGTTTATTTCTACAATTATTTCCGTTTATTCTTACAATTAATTCCGTTCATTCCCACAATAAATACGGTTATTCTTACAAGCAATTCTATTCATTCTTACAATCAGTTTCGTTCATTCCTACTATGAACGTATTTTATATCAATTATTATTACTGAATGCATTAGCCCAATGTATGATATTGATTGATAATAATTTTTAAATGCAGCTTTTTTGCCCTAAACCTAATGGACTTTACACTGTATGATTTCTCATAATATGAGAAATCATATCATGATTTCACTTATACAGTGCGCTGGAATAAGTGTTACACTCCCCCCTTATTAACTTAATTATTTTTAGCACATAAGCAAAACGCTCAGACAGGTCGATTTTTAAAATATCAAAGTATATTATAACATCAATGTTTAGAACTTTACACGATCCCTCTTCAGGTGACAGGCATAACTTTGATTTTTTTAAATGGGAAAGTACGTCAAGTTTTAAATAGTGATTCCAAAAATGTATAACAGTTTAATCCTTTTTGAGAGCGCAGGTGCAAAATTTCGATCGAATTCTTTTTAAATGCATTCATTTTTTTTGGAATCCTGAGAAAACTTATAAGTATTTTTGAAAAATTTAAACGCAGAATAAAAGATTACATTATTACCGAGGGCTAAAAGTGCCTTAGAATAAACAAAAAGTTTCTTTTGAATGGTATATTTGAAATTAAAAAGCATACTAAATTTTCTGATTTTCACCCCTGTGACTTATTAAAATAATCATTATAGAAGTTTTCAGGGACTTCAGACCCTCGATAATACTGTAATATTTTATTCTGCGTTTAAATTTTCAAAAATACTAGTTAGTTTTCCCAGGATTCGAAAAAAATTTAAAAAGAATTCGACCGAAATTTTACGATAATAGACACACGAAAACTTCCTTCTACTACGGAGTACACTTGGAAACGAAATGAAATTATTATTCGGCACTTCGGCAGAGGTAACAGCATTTTTTAACAAATAATTCTTTTTTAAACAATGGTAACACAGAGAAGCTAGGGGTATCACGATAAGGAATAGCCGTTACATTTCAAATGGTCAAGCAAAACATTTATTGTCTCAACAACTACGTTTATTGTCACCATGAACGCATTGATTGTGGTTATTAAACGCAGTAGTAGATTGATTAATGCATTTGTGGTCACAACAATCAGTTTACATCTATACAATAAGCATATATTACTCTATATTAACAACATTTGTACAGTCGGAAAAATGAAAGAATACCCATGAACGATCACATCAATCACTTATTTTGTATTTGCTGTCTTTTTCTATAACAAACGTTTGTTAATTGTAGAAAAAGACAGCAAATACAAAACAAGTGATTGATGTTATCTCTCATGGGTATTCTTTCATTTTTCGGACTGTACATTGTTTTAATGGAATCTGTACGTTATCACGATAAACCAAGGTAATTGCTTGTCATCTACGAAATCAAGAAAGTGACTTGCTGCCGGAATTACCATTATTTATTAAGTATACGAAACTAAGTTATTGGCTGAATAAATTGTGTGTTATTGATTAATGTACTCTAGTTATTTTCACAATTATTATTCAATCATTGTGACAATAACCAAATACATTCGTCAATGTCTAAAAGTTCGTTGAAACAAAAAATTAAGTTGTTGTTACAACGAAATACTATTCAATAATCACTGTTAATCAATATTACGAACTAAATTTTTTTGAGTGAAACTTCTAGACAATGGCAATCAGATGAGAAGACTTAAGAGAATAAAGCCGTTCGAGTTGGTGCGACAAGTTAAATAAGTGAGATAAAAAAGATAATAATAAAGATAAGTGAGAGAAAAAGCAGAGTATAGTGCGGCTAAAGTGTACACGTTAGTCAGTAGTGTAATTATGTATTGTAGCATAAGGATTATTGGTAAATGTGACCTTAGATAATTTTTTTGTAGTAAATTAAGATAGAACTAACTTTCTTATTGATCGTAGGCAATGACTAGATAGCGAAACTCATAAGATTACTGCTAGAGTTTTATTAAATAAAAAAAGTTCCGCTCCTCTCGCAAATCATTCTAGCAATTATACTTTTATTTCTTGATGCTCATCGAAACTATGCGACCTTTGGAAACACGCATTAAAGAACATTTGTCTAAGATTGACAAATATAGTTTTGGTAATCACTTACATGCTTCCAAACATAACTTCAGTCCCCATAGAGATAGTAGGATTCTACATAGTATACCTATTAACAACTGTACAAAAATGAATTTATTAGAAGTCTTAGAAATTAGCAGGGAACTAAAAAGAAACCCTCAAAATTGTGTTAACACCCAGATTCAATTAAATTGTAAATTTGATCCAATATTTAAGAAGCTTCTTTAATAATTTTATATTCAGCATGCCCAACAATTGCTCAAGTTTTTTGAACATCACTTTATAATATATTTGAATTTTCTTTCATTGATTACAATTAAGTAAATATTTTCGATTTGGCTTAATTTAATAATAATATTGTTCTTAAAGAAACAGCTTTGGAACTCTGAGCTTGTCCAACGGTACATCTCCTTGGTTTTTTCATCTATCTCACTTCTATATTTGGTCAGAACTGACTGTTTTATTTTGTTTTTTAATAATTTAATAATACTTTGATAATTGTGATAATTTTTCACATTTAACTTTTTACTTTAAACTTAACGATTGTTATTTAAATTTAACTTTAGAATTCCATATTAACTCCTAACTTCAAACCAATTTAACCTACATATGACAACTTAGTCATTTTCAAATTTTTAATTATTTTTTAATAACATAGATGCCGCTAGGAACTTTTGTTTCCGTCCGCATACTGTCGGCTTTGACTATTGTCAGTAACAGCTGTTGATTGTAAAAATGGTAGCCATTTTTTAAAATACATTAAATGTGAATATTTTATACATTTAAGGGTTGTTGCTCTGACCAGTGGTTAGATCCCTGGGTTAATTTTTAATATGAGAATGTGTTTGTTCAAAGTTTTTTCTTCATGTGAGGTAGTTACAATTATAAGACGTAAGTTTCACTTTATAATTTTTTATGAATAAGATTCTTCAACTTAGTCTTTTTATAGGATAGCTCTGATGATGCCATTAAAAATGCTGAAAGTACTTAGCTGATTTTAATAAATTTATTTACACACTATAAGTCTTTGAAAACATACACCAGTTCCCGTTTTGATTTATAGTCAAAACATTCACGGATTTTGCGTAGCCACGAAATTTTCCATTTTCCTTTTCTTCTTTTGTCTTTTGATTTTGCCGCTCAATATATTTATTAAGAATTCGTATTTTTTACCGTTCACAATCTGCCACAAATACTTATTCCAAGCACATTTTTTTATTGAGTTGAAATCTTCACGTTGTTCACATTCACCTAGTTGTTGCAGGATGTTTGAGTTTGTTTTGCAATCAGTCCAACCAAGCCAGCCCCCCCCCCCCCAGAGCAAAACACAGATGGTGAGACGCCTGCCTTGCGGCGACCTGGCGATTCAGAGACAGAGGACATGGAAACAAACGAAGAAACCACCGTGTTGCCCGAACAACAGGCAACACCACACAGAAAACCGCCTGTAATTAAATTACAGAGCGTGAACGAGACAGGGGCTATCCTCACCATAGCCCAAAAACTAAAAGTTTACACGACGAACAAAATCTCCAAGGGTGGTAGAGAAACACTCATCCAGGCGAAAAGCCTGGACGACTACAGAAAAATGGTGAGGATAATAGAAGAATATGCAGAGACGCATAAAGACAAGAGGCTACAATGAATAGCCTTCCCAATAGAAGAGGATATAAAACACAAAGTGGTTTTACGTGGATTGCCCTCAAACACTACCAAAGAGAAAATCCAAGAAGAGATGGAAAGACAACACCAAATAGTCTGCCACGCAGCTAAGAATATGTCCACAAGAGCCGGCATCAAAAGGAAACTCCCGATGTTCGTACTAATTCTAAATCGCGAGGACGTAGACAGGGCTAAGCTGATCACCAATCTGTGCCACATGAAGGTAGTGGTAGAAGACCTACGAAAAGCGACAGGGCCAACGCAGTGCTTCAACTGCCAGGGCTTCCACCATGCACAGAATGCGTGCCACAAAGATCCCAGATGTGTGAAATGCGGAGAAGATCACCCTTCGAAGCAATGTAAAAGGCCCAGAGAAACAAAGGCAACCTGCGCCAACTGCCACGGAAGCCATCCCGCAAATTACTGAGGATGCCCTACATGTCCAACCTGGGGAAGACCACCACAACAGAGGCCACAACAACAGGCCAGCAGACGACAACAGGCAGCCGGGGTCTCATACGCCAAAGCCACGCAAGCCAAAAAGCAAGAATCGATCCTCCCAGACGAAGACGACCTGGCAAGACTAGTCACCAACATAGTGACCAAGGTAGTCCAAGAAGTCATCCAAGGAACCAGACAGACGATCAGGTAAAAACAGCATATAAAAAACATAAGAAAGGCGTAAGCCACCAAAAAAATCACAAAAAACAAAAAAATCATAAAATTCTAGAGCGGCAAGCCATTGGACGGAGCCCAGTGGGGCTTGGTACCGTGGTTTGGTGCCCAGGCAAGCAATTTTAGTTTCCGCGGATAAGTAATTAGAGGATAAAAGGCTTAGAGCGCTTAACGCTGGCCTAGTTTTGCATTCGGTTAGGGTACCACATTGGAATCTTATTACCCAGGGATAGTTGTGCCCCTATCACGCATCAGCGCACTATAGGGGGGAAAGGGATGGCCTGGGGCATTGGAGCGAGGTGGGGTGATCCCTGTTTTTTACTCGGGCCAAAACACCTCGCCCCAATGAATTGTTACACCCGAATGTACCTTTTTCGAAAGGGTGAACATCTCCCACAGGTCGGGTTGAATCAAATTGCTTGCTTGCTTGCCCCTGTCAGATTCGATTAATTTTTAATATGCCAAATTTATTTAACACGTTATGAGCTGTTATTTTTTTCTTTTGCTTCGAGATTTGGTGTTAGCAAAAAATCAAAATTGTTCAAAAATTATGTTAGTTAATAAAATCAATAGTGCAGTCACTGGAGGTGGATATGAACTATTACCTCCGATTTCGTTGAACCTCCATAGATTTTCATGAAATTTTGTGAGTGCTTAGAGGATACCTCAAGGAACAAAGTTGACATGGTGCTAACTTGCGCTTTTATCCTGGGAGTGGATGCCACACCTTCTCGGGGGTGAAAATTATTTTATTAAAAATAATCCTATAAACCGATAGAGGGACACATTTTAAGCCACATTTCTTTATCAAGTTTTTAAAGTAAATTAATAATTTTTGAGTTATTAAAAATCAAAGATTTTAATTTATCTTGGAAAAAATGCATGTTTTAAAGAGGTCTTTCGTAAATAACTCAAAAATTTTACTTTTTACAAAAAAGTTATAATTACCAAAATTGAAGCTAATAAAATGCAAAATAAATTGATTGACGAAAAATCTTTTATTATTAAATTAAAGTAAGTTATAGATGATTGAATGTATATTTTTTTCGAATACTACTCAAATCTAAGTATTAAAGCTTAAGTAACGGGAAAACGAGGCGTTTATAAGATATACTTACTAAATATTTGTAATTTACCGAAGAAGGTAATACCATTGAAATTTATGCTCCAAAAATGTTTAGAAATTTATGCTCCAAAAATTTTTCAAAAAAATTTAATGTGTTTTTTTTTTAGAATAACTCTGTTAGCCTTTATGACATCAGAATAGTCTAAAACTATTTGAAAGAAAATTTCAAGGGGTTTACAATTATATTAATTTTAATCTTTTATATCCCTCAGTTTTTTAATGATAAAGGTTAAAGTGCCCCTGTTACATGGTTCTCGCAGTAAAATTAAGGCTTAAAACGTTTCTATCTCGGTTCTTCTCTATGTTACAGAAATATTAAACACAGTAAAACATTTACCAAAGAAAAAAATAAAGTTTGGTCTCATTTCGTTTTTGACGTATATTGAGTATTTTTGGAGTTATTATCAAAAGAAAATGAAAATTAGGAAAATTTTAAATATCCTCATTTTATTAAATCATGCCTTTTTGTTTCAAAAATCTGCATTCTAAACCAATTAAAGTTTTTGAGATAATTACTTACGCTAAAATAAAGAAAGCCTTATAGGGATTACTGTAAATTTTAACTTTTGTGGAAATGACACATGTTTTATTTTTCACTTTTTCCTGAAAAAATTGAAAGGGTTCTATTATTTTCATCATAACTTGTTAAATTGTGGTGCTATCAACTTCTTTTAAAGCTGATTTGTTAGGTATTTCTAAGTTTTTAATAAGTCAGTATATGTTATAAAATGCACCGTTTTCCCGTTATTTAATATTCGACACTTAGATTTGAGTACTCACCGACAAAAATATACATTTAATTGTCTATAACCCACTTTGATTTAATATTAAATGTTTTTCAAGTAAGCAGTGTATTAAATTTTTTATTATCTCCAATTTTGGTAATAACAACTTTTTGTAAAAACTTATAGTTTTTGAGGTAGATATTCACGAAAAACCAGCTTAAAACATGCATTTTTTTCACGAAAAATTAGACTTTTTGATCTTTAATAACTCAAAAAGTATTGATTTATTTTACTAACTAGATATAAAAAAATTCACTTATAGTTTGCCCCTCTATCGATTTCTGGGGTTATTTTTAACAAAATAATTTTCTCCTCCGATAAGGGGTGGTATCCACCCCAGGATAAAAGCGTAAGTTGGCACCATGTCACCTTTGTTCCTTGAGGTCCCTTCTAAGCACTTACCAATTTCCATAAAAATCCATGGAGGTTCAACGAAATCGGAGGTGAAAACCTTCAGTTACTGCACTACAAATAAAAGTGAAATTCATTGAATTCGTCTTCAGTAACAGAAATTATACAGACAATTAAAAGGCGGAAGCTTGAATATTTTGGTCGTTATATAAGAGGCTCTTGTTATTTATAGTCTGCTGCGTTTGATAAAAGCGGGCAAAATAAAAGATAAAAAGATTACGAAAAAAGACGAACCTCCTGGTTATGAAATCTAAAGTAATGGTTTAGTTTGAGCTCTAACCAACTATTTAGACCTGCTGTAATTAAGATAAGAATTACCATGTTGATATCCAACCTTCGATAGACGATGGAATTTTAAGAAGAAGAACAGAAAGGAATTACGTTGCGTTTGAAAGACTCGCTTCATTTAGAGTTGGTGTAGTGGACGCTTGATTCAAAGCATATACCAGAAATTTTTTTAACTTAGTTGTATAACATGCAAAGTCGAGGCTATGATGCTATGCATACGTTATACAGTGTAATATAATATGCCACATCTCCGTTCATCATTCCATTTTCAATTTCCGCTCCTATCGTAGATTGGAAATCATTCTGGCCATTACACTTTTAATTGTTGCTCAGTGAAATAGTTCAATTGTAGCCACCAGATTTTACGTCTTTATTCGCTTCTTTTGCCTTTGATTTTGCCCTTCAATATATTTTCTGAAGAATTCGTATTTCTTACCTTTCAAAACGTGTCACAAATAGTCCAAGCTCTTGTTTTTTATTGAGTTTATAACTTCACATTATTTTCTTAGTTGTTCCAGAAATTTTCAGTTATAAGATCGTCTCCACGCCCAAGATGAAACTTCAGGAAAGCTAACTGGCCTGATTTCACTGGCTATCTTAATAAATTCTTGGAATGGATCTTACTAAAAAGAGTGAAAATCGTCGCCATTTTAAAACCAGGGAATCATACCGATTTATTAAAAAATTACCGTTCAATTGCTTTTCTAGAGTATAGTCTACAAACTTTTTAAAATAATGCTATATAATAGAATTCTTCTCTTCTTCATGTGCCTTATCCATCGCGAACTTTGGCTATCATCATAGCAATTTTAATTTTGTTTGCAGCGTTTTTGCATAACTCGATCGGTGTTAGTCCAAACCAATGGCGTAAGTTTTGAAGCCATTAGTGTCTTCTTTTTCAGGGTCCGCGTTTGCTCTCTTTTTCATCCTGAATTATCAGTTTCAGTATACGATATTAATTTATCATGTCTCATAATATGAATGAGGTATTCGTAATACCGATCTACAACGCTTAAGTCGAACTGGGCAGGGCACTTAGCCAGAACACAAGATGGACGGTGGACAAGACGAATCATGGTATGGAGGCCCAGAAAATACAAAAGAAGCCGAGGACGACCAGCGACTACATGGACCGACGGCATACATACTACAAGCGGCCTAGTATAGAGAACACTCGAAAGAACTGAGGGAGGCCCATGTCCAGCACTGGACGCGATTGGCTGATTGATGATGATGATTCGTAATAGAATTAGCCAAAGAATACTCCCAACATATACCTGTGGAACAAGTAGCAAATATCAAGTCCTCTCACTAACTGACTATCTAGCAACAGGCTTTCAAAAACAACTAAAAATATCTACTGTTTTTATTGATTTATCAGCATCCTATGATACCGTGTGGAGACAAGGGGTAATATATAAATAAATGCAATCGACGAAAAATTGTCATGAAGTATACATAAATTATTAACGCTGATCCAGTGCTCGGCTTCCATGTTGGTATCACCGGTAGATACATAAGTAGGCTTCGTTCAAGAAACAACCCTCTAACTCTAGATTCTGCAGGAATTCTAATTGAAAGGAACTTCGAGAGTGGCCATGTATTACAAGCAATCCAGAGGTTTTCGACCAACCAAGGCGAATCTAGGTCACACTAAACAGATTAAGAACAAAACGTGGCAGGTGCTCCGACTCACTTTTCAGGTGGAGAAAAATACCTTCTCTTAATTGCGATTGCGGCGTAGCAAGACAAACGGTTAACCACCTGGAAGAGGAATACCCGATCAGATCCTACAATGACAATCGGTCCGACTTCTTAGTTTCGATCAAAGAGTCAGTTGAATATATTTGTCAACTAAATTTATGTTTGTAAAAATTGATTACTGTAAGTTACTCTTTGTAATGTATTTTCCTCTTACATACAAAACTCCACTGTGATGTAGCCATATGATAATGGTAGGGGAACCCAAGCGGGGATTTTTGCAGTTACCCGAACGCGTCAGATTATCATATAGTGAGAAACCTGGTGCACTGCAGATGTACCTCGACCATATATTGGCTCTTAACACAGGGGAGTTCGTTAAGGGGGGCTCGAAAAAAATCTATCCTTAAAAATACTAGAAATTGTCAGATTAAGATAAGGTAAGTTAAGGACATGCAGAACAGTGTATATGTAAAAAATCTGACGATTTGAGCGGGGCGTAATGAAATGGATGAGTTAAAAAATTTCACAAAAAAAGCGAATAATTCGCGAAATGAACATTAGACCGAAAAACTAAAAAATACGTTTTCAATATTTTTCAAAAATCTATCGAATGATACCTAACATGACCCCCACGGAGAGGGGTGGGGGTAAATTTAAAATTTTAAATACAAATCCCGCGATATTTCGCAAAATAAACATTAGGTCGAAAAACTGCAAAATACACTTAATCAATATTTTTAAAAAATCTATCGAATGGTACCAAACACGACTCCCCACGGAGATGGGGTGGGGGGTTACTTTAAAATCTTAAATAGGAGCCCCAAATTTTTATTATAGATTTGAATTCTTTACGTAAAAATAAGCAACTTTTATTCGAAACATTTTTTCAAATTATGGATAGGTGGCGCTATAATCGGCAAAAACGATTGTTGGAAATGGAAAATTAAATTAAAAATAGAAAGTCCCCACTAAAATGGAAAACTTTACTTAACTTTTTTTGGCTTTAGAACCTACTCTTGACAACCCAATAGGTCCCCAAAGCGCTCGAGTGACTGCACATTTAGCATACTTCGCTCCCCTGCTATAAATTATGTAAATAAAATATATTTTTATATCATTTTTCTGAAGCTATTTTATTGTGGCATCTTAATGCAATTTACAATTTTAATTTTGAATACGCCACAATTTAACTTTGAAAGAAAGTCTAATTTAACGTTTCCATTTTCACTTCGGAAACCAGTATCAAAATAAATAATTAAATAATCGATATAGTCGATAAGGGGATCAACAATTTCATCCACGACTCGTCGTTCACCGTGACTACAATCTTTAGCGAACTAGTTCCTTTTATACCCATAAAAGTGAATACATATAAAATGATTCTGAATGAAGATTTGATTACAGAACCGGGTCTCCCAGGGCCGGTTCCAGGGATTTGAGCGCCCCGGGCAAAACAAGATTTGGCGCCCTTTCATACGAAATATTATATATTGCAAATATAAAAAAATAGTAAAAAAAGGCAAAAAATCAAAATTTAATTATAAAGAACTATGTAACAATATATTTAATCAAAAAATAGTACAATAGTCAGTTATTGTTTATGTTTATAGCTGATGCAACATATGGCGTAGCATAACAAGCGCATTTAAAATTCAAGCAACGAAGGAGCAAGACAAAAGATAAATAAATGCACATTGCCAACAAACAGAAAAAATGTATAACGTTGTACTTTTACAATACCAAAAAAAGATGTTGATTGTGCGCACTGCAAGCGCACAATGTGCATCCCCAATGACTAAATTGAGGGAGTGGGATCCACATAGCATAAAAAATAAGGAGGATATTCTTTGCAGACACGAGCTTGTACACCTTTATTTCTTCCCTTCATGTTAGAGCCGTTGTCATATCCTTTCTTCTTCTTGCAGTACCGTCTCCTATCGGAGGTTGGCTACCATCACAGCAATCTTAACTTTGTTGGCTGCAGCTCTGAACAACTGTATTGAACTGCACCCATACCACTCTCTTAAATTTCGCAACCAGGAAATCCTCCTACATCCCACATTTCTCTTTCCCGAGATTTTTCCTTGGATGATGAGTCTTAGCAGAGAGTACTTTTCTCCTCTCATTATGTGGCCTAGATATTCCAGTTTTTTCGTTTGTATGGTTTTTATGACTTCGCATTCCTTCCCCATCTTCAGCAGAACATCTTGATTTGTTACTCTTTCTGTCCATGGTATTTTACACATTCTCCTGTAACACCACACCTCGAATGCCTCAATGTCTTATCCTTGGCCTCTACAATCATCTAAATTCAATTGAAAATCATTCATTGTTCTACTGTATAATGAGTTGGCCTATGCCTCGATACCTAGAACTAAGGCTATGTGAAACAATGGAAGACCTCGAAGTTCCAAGAATATTAATAAAAGCACTATAAGCACTATACAAGAAGAACAACTAGCTATCAAAACGGGCAATAGAATATGCAGTTCATTTAAGACGAAAAATGGACTGCTACAGGGCTGTCTGTTCCATATCTCTTTCCTATTTTAAATATTCCTGGAAAAACCCTGAAACCATGGAGAAGAAAGTGCAAAGGAATGGGTATACCAATAACAAAAGAATAGGTTGGAAATAGACGAAGGTAAACAAAGCAAGGGAGCAGACAAGTACAAGTATTTAGGTTTCATAATATCAAACAAAGGAACAACTGAAGAAGATAATATAAAACATAGACTAGGACAAACAAGAGACTGCATATGAAAATTTTGAAAATTAACCCGGTATTGTTGGACACGAACATCAGTATAAAAACAAGAAGAAGAATATATCACACCATGACAAAAAGTATTCGGACCTATGGGTGTGAAAATTTTATAATAAATAAGAAAACCAAAAACAAAATAAGAGCAACAGAGATGGAATTTCTAAGGAAAAGCTGTGAGTACCAGCTAAACCTAAGAGCAGCGAAAAGAGATCGAATAAATAACAAAGAGATTAAGAGGATCGGTACGTATTTTCGGCTGCAATGCTATTCAAATAGGGATTCATTTTTTTCGAATCCTGAGAAAACTAATAAGTATTTTTGAAAAATTTAAACGCAGAATGAAAGATCACGTTATTAGCGAGGGCCGAAAGTCCCTGAGAACTTCTATAATGTTTATTTTAATAAGTTACAGGGGTGAAAAACTAAGAGAAAATTTAGTGTGATTTTTAATTTCAAATATATCATTCAAAATAAACTTTTTATTTATTCTAAGGGACTTTCGGCTCTCGGTAATAATTTAGTCTTTCATTCTGCGTTTAAATTTTTCAAAAATATTTATTGTTTTTTTCAGGATTTGAAAAAAATAAACACAATGCCGTGCTAATATTTTCCAAATCTATCTTTGTCTTACAACGCACTCAGCCGAATATAATATTGTCAGCATATATTGTCAGTCAGACACTGACAATCAGTGACAATTTTAAATATTTGACATTGCATCGGGAATATGTTGAGTTATTGATTAAATATTATTGAAATATAGTGTATTTGATAAATAATTGATTTAAGACGTGAACTTAATAAAAAGTTATTTATTGTGTATTATTTGTGGAAGATCCAAGCAGAGAATACATCAGGATAATATATTCTGTGATCCAAGTATTTTGTTGTTAAAGATGTAAGCGTTCCATAACAATATATTATTAAAAAATCACTTTAACACATTTCCTCCTTTCTCGATTGAGTATTAGTCTTTGTTGTACAAATAAATTATTACAATCACTGAATATATAGTTAGTGAAAAATTATCACATTTATTAACTGAATTAATAATTTCCAATTATAAAAATAACAGTTATCCAAGAACATTCAAAGGCCATCTCTTTAAATTAATGATGACATTTTCAAGTAGAATGACATTCTAGTAATGTTTACATATCCATACCAGTGTGAATTTTACTACGCGTAATTTGCCGTGTAAAGACAGAAAAAGTAGGGATACACGTAAAATATTTGCGAATTATGTACCCATAGCCTTAAGAAAAGAATGGAAATAAACTCAGATATAATATATAATAGACTACATAGAACAGAAGGAATTAACCTGGTACGGACAAGAAGAAAAGCAGACAAGAAACGTTGGATCAACAGAATAATAGAGTGGAGCCCGATACGAAGAAAAAAGAAAGGCAGTCCCGAAGATCTTTCAGAGGTGAAATGGACGAAGCAATGGAAAGAAGAAATCTGCAAGAAGGGGACTGGCAAAACAGAAAGAACTGGAGAGAACGGTCGAGTGAAGGAATACACTGAAAACTATGGAAATTAGAAAGGATACAGGGTGTTTCAAAATAAGTGCGATAAGCTTTGAGGGATAATTCTATATAAAAAAATGATGACAGTTTGCTCTATAAACGTATGTCCGCAAATGTTTTGTTTCCGAGAAACGAGGTGTTGTAATTTTTCTAACAAACTGGCGATTTAATGATATTTTTCTACAACCGTGTTAAAAATGCAATTTTTAGCACTCCATATGAATATGGAGTGCTAAAATTTCATATTTCATTTATTAACATTAATATTAATAGTACAACTTGCGCAATTTGAAAAAGGTGGTTTAAAAAGGCTTTTTAAAATTTAATTTAAACTGTATTATTGCATTTTTAACACGTTTGTAGAAAAAACAAATTTATGTAACGGTATAATATTTTCGCTAAGAATTTTTAGATATTCCCCTCGAGTGTAGACAACCAGTTCTACCTTTTACGTGTCATAGGTTTCATGGTTTCAGCAATTAACAAAAACATTGTATTTTATAAATTTATAACGTTTGTAGAAAAAATATTGTATCATATACGTGTTAAAAAGTAAATTTTTAAGGCACTCATGTGAATTGCAGAATTCGCTTCGCTCATTCTTCAAACTTTCACATACGTGCCTTAAAATTGTACTTTTAACACTTATATCATAAATAACTATTCAAATAAAAAATCATTTTGGAATTCATCGCTCAATTTGTGACAAAAAATTTACCCTTTTTTTCATACGACGCGCCGTTTTTTATGCAAAAAATAAAACATCTTAACGCTTACAAAGTTTTCGAAATAGGTTTCTATACATTCATATGAAGAAGAACTTGTCATTCCTAATTCATGCATCCCCAGATTGGGAGAAAAAATTTTTAAAAGAAGAAATAAATCACTTTACAATGAAAGAATAGGTAAATTTAATTACTAAGACCGATGAGAATAATAATTTTAAAAACATAACTTCAAATGTTCAAAATTTTCGTCATGTACCTCATGACCTCATGTGCTTCGTCAGTTATTATTATGATTTTCTACCATAAATTTAATTATTCATTTATTTTTTTATTACGTGGATAGCTACTTACCAAAATATATGTAATGTAAAAATAATAAAAATTTATTAATTTCACAACCAATATTTTACAAAACTTTTTTTATTCCACTTTAAAGAACACGCGCCAGTGTTAAGAGAAAACAGTAGCGATCAACAGGTAGCGAAAACGCGTTCCAAGATTGCGGCTGTAATTTTGAATATTTTTTCGAGATATTTGGCACACGTATTCGTAATATAATAAAGAATGGCGGTACAGAGCCCAATTTGAAAAATATATTAATATGTGGAAATTACTCTGTAATTAAATACAATATTAAAAAAACGAGCCTGTACCGCCATTAAGAAGAACAAAAAAATACACTTTCTTCAAATAAACTTTTTTATCCGATGCCTAGATTTTGTGTCATTTTGGAACTACAGTGGAACCTCCATAACTCGGATTAATCGGGACCGCGGCCGATCCGGGTTATCGAAAATCCGTGTTAGCCGGAGAGCATTGTAAAAATTTAGAAAATACGGTATACTTATAGATAAAGTCCGTTATAATTAAAATAACATGAAATATATATGCACAGTACACATCTAACTTACCTATTTTAGTTGTATATTTTATAGAGTATAGTATAGACAGTATAGATAGAGTATTGTTCATTTGTAGGTAAAAAAACTCAGTCAGTTTCGGTTGTGTCAATTTCGTCTGCCATCGGAACGATGTTATGTTATTTAAGAACAGTGGCTCTTGCATTGTTTAAAGTTTAAAAGACAATTGTTCTAAAAATAATTTTTTAAAAGACAGTTGAAAATAAATAAAGGAATAAAAGGTGCCTGTTGTTTGCGATAGCCGATAATGGATAATGATCGTCGGTGTGCCGCCGCTGCCGCCGTGTGCCATGCGTAATTTTTACCGTATAGTTCAAATTACACAAATACCCATTATCTCTCAAATATTATATTATGGTCCAAGCCAAGTTTTATCAATGAAATTCGATATTTTTAAGACATTCCAGAAGCGGCTACAGATAAATTGTTTTAACATAATACATACATTTTTATTGTTGAAATGTGTGTCTGATGAAAATCGGTCCGGGTTAGCCGGACTTCCGGGTTATCGGGGGCCGACTTATCGAGGTTCCACTGTACTAATGAAATAAAAAATTTTAGTAGTTCCAAAATGACACAAAATCTAGGCATCGGATAAAAAAGTTTATTTGAAGAAAGTGTATTTTTTTGTTCTTCTTAATGGCGGTACAGGCTCGTTTTTTTAATATTGTATTTAATTACAGAGTAATTTCCACATATTAATATATTTTTCAAATTGGGCTCTGTACCGCCAACTCTTTATTATATTACGAATATGTGTGCCAAATATCTCGAAAAAATATTCAAAATTACAGCCGCAATCTTGGAACGCGTTTTTGCTACCTGTTGATCGCTACTGTATCACTTTAATGCAAATTTACAGAAAGACAAAATTATTTAACCAAAGAGTTTTACGACATAGTAATACAGTAGGTATAGTATCACTGACTATTTATAATTTTTTTGATAATTTAAAATTTGATCTTCGTCCATTTTTAAAGTAGATTGTTGACATATGTGATACATACGTGACAAATAACCCAAAAAAATGAACAAACTTTGTAGATCGTAAAAAGAATTTGTCTGCATTAATTTTGTATGAGTGATAAAAACCATAAGAATTCTTGGTGGTATTTATTGAGGTTTGGTTTTAGTCTATTAATCTTTGTTTTGAGTTATGAATTCTCACTATAGATAGAAATATTTTTCTTATAAATAATATTAGAATTATTTAAACAATGTCATAGGAAAAATGTTCAAAGTTAATATATAAAATAAAAAAAAATAATGAATGAAAAAAATATATTTTTATATCGGATCCTTCAAAATTTGGCGAGCCGGGCGGTCGCCCGGCTCGCCCGCCCCTTTATCCGGCGCTGGGGTCTCCACTATGTGCTTATACGTATTTCGGCTTTATCTTAGCCTTATCGGAGCACCTGTGTAGAAGCACTGAACTGGAATCAAATATTTTCATCTCTTCGGTGTAATTATTAAAACCATTACCAAGGTTGCAACTAGCACTATCTATGAATAGTTAGTCAAAAGAGGCAGGAATTCCATCTTTATCATCATTTTTTACTTTCATTTTATTTGTATTCACCGTTGTGGGTATAAAAGGACCTAGTTCGCTAAAGATTGTTATTACAGTGAAATACAAGTCATGGATGCAATTATAGATCCCCTTGTCGACTAAACTACAACGTTCACCACACTGTTCTGCGTTTTGTATTTTCCGTATTTAAAAGCGCAAAGGATAACAATTCGAATTTTAGTTACTGCCTGTGTTGACTAACTATCCATAGATGATGCTAGTTGCAACCTTGATAATTATTCAACCGAAGAGATGAAAATATTTGATTCCAGTGCCCCTACACATGTGACATGTGCTCCGATGAGGCTAAGTTAAAGCCGAAATACGTAGATATAAGCACATAGTGGAGGCCCTGTTCTGTAATCAAATCTGAGTCATCTTTACTTTCAATTAAATAGTAAATCAAAATAAATTATATAAGATTAATCTTTTGTATTTTGATAACGATTTCCGATAAACGATAAAGATAGCCAAACCGAAGATGTGGGCCCAGAATAACCAAATCAGAGGTTAGTCAGGCACTAGACTCTATGAAAACCAATAAATCTGCTGTTCCAGATGAATTACCTAGCGATCTGATAAAGTTGGTCAACGAGAAAAACCTGGACATTATAGTAGAACTGTTCAACGCTATCTATACTACGGGAATCATCCATAGAGAAATGTTGACATCAGCATTTGTGTGTTTGCCAAATAAAGTGAATGCCAAGGAATGCAGTGACTACCGAACCATAAGCTTAATGTCACATACCTTGAAAATTCTGCTGAAAATTATCCACGCCAGAATACACTCTAAACTGGAGCTGGATATTAGTGACACTTAATATGGTTTGCGCAATGGTATGGGTACCAGAGATGCATTATTCTCCTTCAACGTGCTGACACAGAGAGGTTTGGATGTTAACCGTCCTCTTTACGTTTGTTTTATAGACTACAATAAAGCGTTTGATAAAGTAAAACATGATGGACTCATGGAAATTCTGAGAACTAAAAACCTAGATGAAAGGGATTTAAGACTAATAACACACTTCTATTACAATCAGCGAGCAATAGTAAGAATTGAAACAGAAACATCTGAAGAAATGGAAATAAAGAAAGGAGTCCGGCAAGGCATCTATCACCTTTATCATTTAACGCTTATTCTGAAGAGGTAATGCGAGAAACTATGGAAGATCAAACAGTCGGCATAAGAGTAAATGGAGTCTTAGTTAACAACATCAGATATGCAGACAATACAGTAATAATAGCCGATAGTTTACAAGACCTGCAAAGACTCATGAGTAGAATAGTAAGGCGTAGTAGGGAGTACGGACTCTCTCTCAATATCAACAAGACGAAGTTTACGAAAAGTAGTAAAAACAACCATAATGCTAACGAAATCTTGATAGTAGAGGGCCAGAAGATCGAAAGAGTAAAAAAGTACACTTACCTAGGAACACCTGTAACAGAATATAATGACTACACTGCAGAAATCAAAGTCAGAATCAAAAAAGCGAGTTCTAATTTTATGAAAATGAAAAAGTCCTATATAGCAAAGATTTAACATTAGCTCTTAAAGTACGCCTAACAAAATGTTACGTATACAGTGTACTATACTATGGAGTGGAATCATGGACGTTAAATGTAGAGACAATGCGACGACATAACGCCTTTGAAATGTGGACCTATAAAAGAATTATGAGGGTTTCCTGTTCCTGGGTAGATAGAGTTACGAACAACGAAGCACTAAGAAGAATAGGTGAAGAGAAGGAAGTTGAGCTTACAATTAAAGAGAGACAACTACAGTATCTCTTACATCTGATGCGGAGCGAGAAGTATGGCATCCTGTGACTCATAATGCAAGGAAAGATAGATGGAAGAAGATGCATCGGAAGAAGACGAAATTCATGGCTGAAGAACCTGCGAGAATGGTTTGGATGCAGCTTAAAACAACTATTTAGAGCTACTGCCTCAAAAATTAAAATAGCTATGATGATTGCCAACCTCCGTAGCGGAGATGGCACCTGAAGAAGAAGAAGAACGATTTCCGAAGTGGACACATAAACTTAATTGTAAAGTAAAATTGTGGCTTATTCCCAATTAAAATAGTAAATTCTATTTTTACAATACCTGTAATACTAATTTTAAATAAATAAAAATATGTATTATATTTAATAATTAGTTTACCATGCAGTTATAAGAAGAAAAGGAAAGCTATATAGGTCTGTCAAAAGGTCACTCATCGATTTCTAAAATTCACTTCTACATTTAAAATCATGATAATAATAATAAAGGGACAGTATAAAAAACAACGTGTGCGAATTACTGTTAAATAAAATATGGATAATCCTTAAATTAATTGTCTTCGTACTGGATAGTAAACTTTTGAAGGTCAAATTTATTTATGTAAATTGCTAAACTTTGGTATATTAACAATTTAACTATATACTTCCCCATTTTCCTATTAATTATAAACGAGTATATCATTGAAATTGTCGGACATAATAAGGGGTCGTTATAAATAAAAGAAAATTGAGTGTTAAAAAATTCACCATGTTCAAACATCAAAGAAGTGGAAGAGTAAAATTAATGCTATTATCTAGAAAGTTTGCTTTAGTGAAATCGTTATTTATTAATAGTGACGACACACGAACTACCTAACTTAACGAATAGAAATTGACGTCAACATTGGACTAGTCCTTGTTTTAAAATGTCGTCATTTAAAAGTAATGAAGATCTGAATTATTCGCAATCCAATCGAAAACTTAAAATGGACGAGAACTACCTCGAAGTTTTTACATTTATTTGGAAATTATTTATGGCTCGAATTAGTCGCCCTGATGTTCAACAAAATAAACGTTTAAAATCTGGTTCAAATAATAATTATAACAAAATTAATACTTAATAAAATATAATATTATTAACATACAGGGTGTTTTTTAAAGGTATAGAAAGGTAACTTAAGGCCATCGGTACATAATTCGCAAATACTTTTGCGGGTATCCCTACTTTTCTGTCTTTACACGGCAAATTACCTGTAGTAAAATTCACACTGGTATGGATATGTTAACATTACTAGAATGTAATTCTACTTGAAAATATCATCATTAATTTAAAGAGATGGCTTTTGAATGTTCTTGGATAACTGTTATTTTTATAATTGCAAATTATTAATTCAGTTAATAAATGTGATAATTTTTTCACTATGTATTCAGTGATTGTAATAATTTATATGTACAACAAAAACTAATACTCAATCGAGAAAAGAGGAAAAGTGTTAAAGTGATTTTTTAATAATATATTGTTACAATGGAACGCTTACAATTTTGAACATCTTAACCAACAAAATACTTGGATCACAGAATATATTTTCCTGATGTATTCTCTGCTTGGATCTTCCACAAATAATACACAATAAATAACTTTTTATTAAGTTCACGTCTTAAATCAATTATTTATCAAATACACTATATATCAATATTATTTAATCAACAACTCAAATTATTCCCGATGCCATGACAAATATTTAAAATTGTCACTGATTGTCACTGTCTAACTGACAGTATTCTGACAATATTCTATTCGGTTGAGTGCGTTGTAAGACAAAGATAGATTTGGAAAATATTACCACGGACATTTTGTTCATTTTTTTCGAATCCAGAAAAAACCAATAAATATTTTTGAAAAATTTAATCGCAGAATGAAAGACTATATTATTACCGAGGGCCGAAAGTCCCTTAGAATAAATAAAAAGTTTATTTTGAATGAGATATCTGAAATTAAAAATCACACTAAATTTTCTCTTAGTTTTTCACCCCTGTAACCTATTAAAATAAACATTATAGAAGTTCTTAGGGACTTTCGGCTCTCGCCAATAACGTAATCTTTCATTCTGCGTTTAAATTTTTCAAAAATACTTAGTTTTCTCAGGATTCGAAAAAAATTAATCCCCATTTGAAAAGCATTGCAGCCGAAAATACGTACCCATCCTCTTAAACACTTTTTTAACTTGACGCTTGAACAACGCTGCAAAATTTTGCAAATTCATTTCGAAAATCATGGTTATGTTCGAAACAAGAATAAAAAACCGCTTAACACCGTAAAAATGAATGGCACATACAATATTCCAGCTACAAAAGATCTGATATTAATATTACGTGGCGCGAAAATGTATTTTCATTTTGATGCAAAACAAAATTCTAGTTTTATTTTAAAATATTTTTCCATATTACTTGCTAAATTTGAAGTAAAACGCGCCACAAAAGAGTAACTTTGATACAGTTTGCATTTTGAAGCTCTTTTGTGGCGTGTTTTACTTCAAATTTAGCAAATATTATGGAAAAATCTTTCAAAATAAAAATATGTAAAGGTTAATTAAGGTAATTATCGCAGGTTTTAAGGTTTATTACAATGAAAATCACGATAATCGAAAAAATGGTGTATTTTCGCCTTTACGGTACAAAATCTCAAAGCTAACTAAAGCAAAAACCGACGCCAAATAATATTGTCTCTCTCCTTTTAGCATCTGCTAAATATCAAAGATAAAACCACGGTCAGAGTAGACCACACAGACCCTATTCAGGTCACTTCCCAAAACACAGAACTTTTGCAAAAGCATGTGTCGTTTAACGATCATAACTACAGTCACCCTCCAGGGGCGTACCGTAAGAAATTAGTTTGTTACAGTCTCCCCCCCCCCCTGGCTACGAACTCGCTAGAGGAGGGGCCAGCAGAAGTTGCAATTTTCTTCCTGGGGCGTCCTCGTCTTTTTGGGGCTTCCTCGTTGGAGCTTCCTTCACGATTATCGGAGTTAAATAGAAATTGAATCATATTTCTGAACTCGGTAACTTTTGAATGGTATAACCGATTTTCCAAATTAAACATGCGTTGGAAAGGTTATGATCAGTAAAATCAGAAGCCGTAAAGGTCAGATTTAAATTTTCAACTTTTTGGGAGTTTTGAGGACGAGAACGAAAAACAGACCCTAAATGGGAAGGGCCGTAAAATCCACATCCCTGGACCAAAATGGATGGTTGACATATGGATAGGCGAGTCTTTTCCTAAACTTTAAGGTGGGTTTTGGCCCAATTTTCAATTCAGTTAGATTTAGAAAATCGAAAATTTCGTGTACATATAGTGTCACATGTACGGGGTTGTATGCCACTGGCGAGAACTGCCGTTCTCTGAGATAGGTATCGCGCACACGTCCCTTTTATGGTCAACATAATCGTCCATCCGTAGAATTAAATATATTAACTACATAACGTTTTTACACCACGTTTACTCTAAATAATAATACAGTGTATCCACCGAGACCTCATACAGTGCGTACAGAAGAAGTTGTTACTGCTGTTAGTGATGTAACGAATGTCATTTTTTGAACATTCGCGAATACGAATGCGAATGCGAATATCTGCTACCGACATTCGCGAATGCGGATGCGAATGCGAATATTCAGATTTTTTAAAATTTGTTTCCATTTTTGTAATGTTTCCTAAATTTATAATGAAAAGTTAATTGATATTTAGTGTAAATCAATCTGAATCTTAAGCTTTATTACATAATACCAAATAATAAAAAAAGTGAAGGCTGATAATGTGATTATACAAGGTCCTATCTATCTATTGCCCTTCATTTCTCCATAGGCCTCCCCCTTATTTTCCCACTTTTCTTGGTTCAGTGCTAATGCTGTCGATCTGGTCCCTGCGTATCTTTTTAGGTCATCCGACCATCTCGTCTGTGGTCTGCCCTTCCTCTTTTGTAGTCCCAAGGTCTCCAGTGAGTTATCGCTTCATTCCTTCTTCCGTCTCTTTGTCTGCTGTTGTGTCCCTCATATTTCCATTTGAGAGTAGCTGCATGTTTAAGGTCAAGTTATCTTTTCTTAATAAAAAAACATGAGAAGTGAATAGATTTTGATTTTATCAACCTAATATTATCTTAAAATTATTTTTTTTCTGGTTTTTATATTCGCAAAACATCCGCACAAATTTCGCGAATGCG
Source organism: Diabrotica virgifera virgifera (assembly GCF_917563875.1). Taxonomy (NCBI): domain Eukaryota; kingdom Metazoa; phylum Arthropoda; class Insecta; order Coleoptera; family Chrysomelidae; genus Diabrotica; species Diabrotica virgifera. The sequence goes on from NC_065449.1 coordinate 114,505,172, forward strand.
GATGCGAATGCGAATATGCAAAAGCATGCGAATATTCGCGAATGCGAATACGAATATTCGTTACATCACTAACTGCTGTAGAGCATAGCATAGAGGAACACCCGAATCAGTTGGTCCATCCACTTAGTGGAAGATTTTGTGGAACTATCTTGGTTTGCTTACTTACAAAATCCAACTCGTGCAAGCATTGATGCTACACGATCACCTAGCAAGGCGTAGATTCGGTGAATGGGCCCAAAACGAGATTGTCGTTGATTCCGATTTTCATAAGCCAATTTTAGGAATAAACCTCGCTTTTGGTTTAATGGCTACTTCAATAAACGAAACTGCCGTATTTGGAGAGAAGATAATCTTTAAGTGTATATTTAGACACCATTACATCACCATTACATTAAACTGACTCTTTTCCCCTCAATTAAAAAACCTTAATGATGTGGAGGAGCTGTGGTTTCCACAAGATGGCGCAACATGTCACACAACTCGTGTCACATTTCGTTTGTTGAAAGAAACGTTTGGTAACCGCATAGTTTCATGTTTTCGATCCGTTAATTGGCCTACAAAATCGTGAGATTTAATGCCGCTTGACGATTTTCTGTGGGGATCCAACCCAAGAAAACCTTACCTTTTTCTGGTAAGTTCCTAAACTGAGGTGGGCGTTGTCACCATTTACTTTATTCTCATGTGTAACGTTGGATATTTTTACATTGTAGGTCAGTCCGTTGTTTTTTGTCCTGTATTTAAGCTGATGATGGCTTGTGTAAAGCCGAAACGCGTCCTTTTATATGTTTTTTACAATAATAAATAACCTTGTGGTACATCTTCGAGTTTTTTGTAATTGGTTTAAAAACATCGTGGTTGAGGAACCTAAGAACTTGGTTCAACACAACATCTGTGCAGATTTTTCGCGCTGCTGCGGATAAAATAAAGATTGCCATGATGATCGCCAACATTCGTCACGGATAGGCACATCGAGAAGAGAAGATGTGCCAGAAATTGTATTTAAATTATAATGCCAAGAGATTTTCTTTACAATAAAGTCACCGGTACAGGGTGTTTCATTAATAATTGTCCATATAGTAACTGGAGAAACCTTAGCACAAAATACGAAGATTTACCCTAAATCACTTAAATAAAATGTAGTTCCTTACTGAGTTACAGGGTGTTTTATCTAAAAATTTAAAAATATTTTTGCTCAGAATTTTAAAAATTATTCAACATACTTGGCAGAAAGTATAGCTTTTGTACAAACTACTAAATTATGTTAAACAAACGTTTCTGTCTATTCCCAGAGGCGTACGATGGGGGAAAGTGACTGGTTGACCCTTTCCAAATTCTACGCCACTTGCGAAATTGCTGTTGTAGTTCAATTTTTGGATTCTCCAATACTTTGTATGAAAATAATATACTCTTCATTCGTAACGATAAAGTCATTAGTTTTCGAGATCGTTGAAGTTTAAAATGAAACGACACGGTTATTTTGATTAATGTATTGTGTCGCTTCATTTTTAATTTCAAATATCTCGAAAACTAATCATTTTATCGTTACGAATGAAGAGTATTTTATTTACATAAAAAGTATTGAAAAATCAAAAAAATACACTAAAATAGCAATTTCGTCAGTGGCGTAGAATTTGGGAAGGGTCAATCAGCCACTATCCCCTGTCGTACTCCTCTGGTAGTAGCTGGAAACGTTTATTTATCCTAATTTAGTAGGGTGTACAATACCTACACTTTCTGCCAAGTATGATAAGGATCCGCCAAATAGTTTTAAAGTACTGGGTACAAATAATTTTTAAATTTTAATCATATGAATCATATCATAAATTAATCAAAATAACTGTGCCGTTTCATATTTAACTTCAAATATCTCGAAAACTAATGACTTTATCGTTACCAATGAGGAGTATGTTATTTACGTAGAAAGTATTGGAGAATCTAAAAATGGCACCAAAATAGTAATTCCTCCAGTGGCGTAGAATTTGAGAAGGGCCAACCATTCACTATCCCCTGTCGTACGCCTCTGGTAGTAGCCAGAAACGTTTGTTTATCATAATTTAGTAGGGTGTATAGTAGTTGCACTTTCTGCCGAGTATGAAAAGGATACGTTGAATAATTTTAAAATGCTGAGCAAAAATAGATTTTAAATTTTTAGATAAAACCAACGAACTGTCAACACTGATGGAATCGCCATAAAACGAAGTTAATGGCGCCAGGATGAGATAGAAGATAATCAGTTAAAGGAGGGAAGATAATCGGACAGTGCTAGTCAGGTACGTTGTAGTTGTAGCAAATTTTACCTGAAAATTCTCTGTCTCTCTCATGTCTTTCTAGAAGTGCTAGAACCTCTCTCTTGTATGTTGGCGCCTATCTCGCTTCACTGTTGGAATGGGACGGGGCCATTCCATCAGTGTTGACAGTTCATTGGATAAAACACCCTTTAACTCAGTAAGGAACCACATTTTATTTAAATGTTTTAGGTTAAATCTTTTAAATCTTCTATTTTGTGCTAAGGTTTCTCCAGTTACTATACAGGGTGTTTCATTGGGAAAGTAACATACGTTAACTGTAGAAAGAGTAGGCGGTTTCAAAAATACCATACTTAATGGGTCTTACTTCATTAATAACAAAGATACTGGGTGTTTTATCTATTTTGCCATTTTTTTATTTGGTTCATAACTTTTTAACCACACTGTATATTTATTTTATATTTGGCACGCAAATACTATTTAAGGTGTACAATCAATTAATTTATTTAAAATTGTAAAAAATCCAGGTCCGGATTAAAAAATATTGGAAAAATATTCCGACTCAAAAAAAAACACCCTGTACATTGAATTATTTAAAAATAGATTTTGCATTTGAAAAGAGGATGAAAAACTAAATTTAGTGGTATACTTTGAATTTTTGGCAAAATGATTTTTCTGGTCAAATTTTGAATTTGAATTCTGAAATTATGTGAATTGCGAAAGCTCGAAGTAGAAAAAAATTGAAATACAACTTACAACTTGCTAACCATACTTTATTTTTATTTTATATTTATCACTGTATATTCTTTAAGGTGTCCAATCATTTAGTTTATTTACAATTATAAAAACTCCAGGACCGGATTAAAAAATATTGGAATAATGTTCCGATCCAAAAACAACACCCTGTACATTGAATTTTTTTAAAATAGATTTTTCATTGAAAAGAGGATGAAAAACTAAATTTAGTGGTATACTTAGAATTTTCGACAAAATGATTTTTCCGGCAAAATTTTGAATTTGAATTCTGAAATTATGTGACTTGCGAGAGCTCGAAGTAAAAAAAATTAAAATGTGACTTAATTTTAATTTATAGCATTATTTAATGTAAATTGTTAAAATGTTAACATTTTAATGTTGTTCTGAAGCTATTTCTTTGTGGCATTTTTATAATTACGTATTTTTTATGGGAAATAAGCCAAAATTTTACTAAAAAATGAATTTATCTATTTATCTCAGATATGTCAACACGTATGGGATAATGAACATAGAGTTCAGTGGAGAGATTCAAGTATAGTCCTGAAAGAATCAGATAGTAAAAAGAGAAAAATCAAAGAAGCGGCTCTAATTATGCTAAATGAAACCAATTGTGTCGCAAATTCCTCGGTAGAATACAGTAGGATGTGGTTACCCATACTGAAAGAGGAAGTCAATAGAAAGAAAATACCACGATTAGTAAGTCAATAACATATCGAGTTAGTACAAATTTTATATTTTAGTATTACTTATTGTATATCTATGTAATATTAATATTATTTATAATTTAAACATATTAAAGTCAGAATTTGGTATTAGTTTTTTGAAGGTAGATTAAATGTAAGACCAAATACTTACGATGTCGGGATAGTATCACGAGGTTTTTTCCTGGTTTTCCCTCGTGATTTACTGTGGAATCTCTAACGCGAGAATTTTACTGTCATCGTTGCATTTGGTTGTCTTTTTAAAGACAGATCACATGCTATGATTTTTTTGCGACGGATATTCTTGAGTTGGGATTGATTTCATGTAATCGAATGAACTATCTTTTAGTAAAGTCGTCCCAGGAACGCAACTCATAAATATTGGCGATATCATTTTAAAGTCTTCTACTTTAAAATGTATAATATACGTCTGAATTACCAATATAAATGAGTAAGATTAAATAAATTATTAGAAGAATTTTTTTACTTAGCAACATGTTTGTTTTATTTTAATAGTATTTTGTATTTTGACAAAGAAACCCGATTTGGGCTTCGAAACGTTAATAAATTAATTTTTTAGTAAAATTGTGGCTTATTTCCCATAAAAAATACGTAGTTAACATTTTAGTATTTTTTTTAATATGGCGACAAATAATTCATAACAAATATTCACCTTTAATTAATAAATAAATAATACAGAAAATACATAAAATTCCACAAAAAATACATAACTTTAATCAACGAACTATCTTAATTATTAAAAAAACAGAAAAAGATTGCTGAAAAATAACTTTTAGATATCTAATATCCTAAGTTTCTAACGAGGAAATAAATAGCAGAGAAGAACTTCTTGAGCGGATTCAGGACGCTTTCCAATAAATGAAGAATTAATAACCCTGACGATATTAGGAAGTCAGTCAGACAAATAACAAAAAGAGCAAGACTTTGTATTCGACAAGGTGGTGGCCATTTTGAACAATTACTATAATTTTGACAAGTTATTTTTTGGAAAATTTTGGTTTTTTTTTAATTTGTAAGATAGTTCGTTGAGATAAGTTATGTATTTTTTGTGGACACTTTAATTAATTAAAGGTGAATTTGTTATGAATTATCTGTCGCCATAATAAAAAAAAAACACTAAAATGTTAACATTTAACCAATTTAGATTAAATAATGGTATTAATAAAAATTAAGTCAGAGTTTAATTTTTTTTTTCTACAACCGTGTTAAAAATGCAATTTTTAGCACTCCATACGAGAGTTAAAAATGCTACTTTAAGGCACTAGTGCTTTAAAAAATTTTTTTAAGGCACTGCAGTTCGTATTGACCGTATAGGCAATTTTGATGTAATGTCAAAAAAATATAAAAATGGAATGTCAGTCAAGTTAAAGTAAAAGTTTTTGTAGATATTGTCCTGTAATTACGTTTGTAGAAAAAATATTGTATGATATGCGTGTTAAAAAGTACATTTTTAAGGCACTTATGTAAATTGCAGAACTCACTATCGCTCATTCTGCAAACTTTCACATACGTGCCTTAAACGTGTACTTTTAACACTTATATCATAAATAACTATAATTTGAGCTCTCGCAATTCACATAATTTCAGAATTCAAATTCAAAATTTTACCAGAAAAATCATTTTGCCGAACATTTAAAGTATACCACTAAATTTAGTTTTTCGTCCTCTTTTTAAGTGCAAAATCCATTTAAGAAAAATTAATTTACAGGGTGTTTTTTGGGTCGGAATATTTTTCCAATATTTTTTAATCCGGACCTGGATTTTTTACAATTCTAAATAAATTAATTGATTGTACACCTTAAATAATATTTTCGTGCCAAATATAAAATAAATATACAGTGTGGTTAAAGAGTTATGAACCAAATAAGAAAATGGCAAAATAGATAAAACACCCAGTATCTTTGTTATTAATGAAGTAAGACCCATTAAGTATGGTATTTTTGAGACCGCCTAAGTGTCTTCTTTCTACAGTTAACGTATGTTACTTTCCCAATGAAACACCCTGTATGGACAATTATTAATGAAACACCCTGTATAATAAAAGTCCATTATAACAAGTAAGCAATACGCAGTACATAATTAATATCTTATAATTTATTTGTATTTACATTTTTTCTACCTGCAAAACGTATGCTACCATAGAAGGTGCTGTTTTACGTGAAAAGGCACTTATTCAATCAATCTATTACAAGTATTTCTAAACTTCATTACGTAGTGGATAAAAGTGCGCTAGAGGGTTATAGGTTGTCAACCAGTTGTAAACCAGGAATGTGCAGTGTAGAATTCACAAAAGGAATTTATTTACTCCGAAATAATATTCCAAAGAATTGTTGGCTGCTCTCTTCCAGTTATACACCCTCAATATCTCTTTAACATCGGCTCTCACTTCGTCTATCCACCTCTTCCTTGGTCTTCCTACTGGCAGATGCCCCACTATAGTTCCACTAAGCGTTCTACTAGGTACTCTGTTATTATTTATTCTTATAAGGTGACCAACACAGCGCAATCTTTATATTCTGCATAATTTGCTCTTTGTAATATTGGTATAACTCGTGGTTGAAACTTATTGTCTACATAACATTGTCGCAAATGGGTCCTATCCTAATATGTTTCTTTCAAAACTACTAATAAGGTTTATTGTATTTTCTGCTATGATCCATGTTTCTATGGATGTCTTAGGAGCCAAACACCTGCGACTGAGAGAAGCATGCTTTCTTAGCAAGCATTATCCGTTTCCGTATTTTCACCTCCTCGCTGCCGTCCTCAGTTATATGTGCGCCTAAATATCTGAGCTGATTTTCAACTTCATTGTTTGCGCCGTCTATCGTTAAATTTTACAAGTTTCGTTCTTTCTTTTGTTTTGTTTCTCGTTGTTGTATTAGGGATTCAGTTTTATCTACGTTGACGGCCAGTTATATTTCTTTCACATTTTTTCAAGCTCCACATAAAGTTCTGTTATGTATCTTGCGGTTCGCCCTCTCAAGTTTACATCGTCTGCTCACATCAGAGTCTGGTTAGACATAATAAATAATATTTTTTGGGTTTCCAGACAATTGTCTCATATAAAACATTTCATACATAAACACAGTTAATGCCAGCCCAGCTCCTTGTTTTAGTCCCTTAGTAACCTGGAAAGAGTCTGTCAATTGATTTTGAACTCGTACTTGTGTAAGCCACGGTGACTTACACCATGGTGAATCATGGTGAATTACAATTAAGTATATTTCACCTGTGTTTATGTTTTAATAGACTTATCGAAAATCTACAAAGATTTGGCAGATATCTATATCGTGCTCCTAGACTTAAGCTAATATTTGTTTTGCGTTGCATATCTGGTTAGTAGTAGGCCATCCTGGTCTGAATCAGGCCTTGTATTTTTCTACGATTTTCTCTGTAAAGTGAAAATTTTCTCCGTTGGTTTCACCAACGACAAATAGTAGTTTATTCTATAAATAAAGTTATTCAACCAATAAACTGACATTACTTCATTTTACTAACGTCAAATAAGACTTATTTGAATTTATTTATCAATAAATACAAATATGCTTCTTTTCATGAGCGTTTTTCAGTGCGTCACAAATGAGAGAAAAAAAGGTAAGTCCGTGATAATATACATTTTAGTGACATGACATTTTAGTTAAATCTGACAGTGGTCACATTTTATTTGCAATTTGGCATAAAAACAAATCAAATGTGTTTATTGCACTTATAAAATGGTATTTTCTTTGATTTGTATAGTCTTATAAATTGTACAGATTATGTTCGTAGATATATTATATAATTCGTATTTTTTTTTCAATTATAGCGCCATCTATTGACAACTAGAATAAATGTTATAAATGTCACCGATGAAATGTAATCACCGACGTGCGTTTTTTTCTGTCACATACAATTTAATGCGTTATAATGAAATCGAAAAACTGTGACGCACTGAAAGATGCTCAAGAGAAAAAGATTATATATTTACTCTTCGAATAAATTGGCAAGTTAATCTCGCTGTACATATCTATAAGAAAGTAAATTCGTTAGTTTAACTTTAAATTATCAAAATTATATTGAAACAAAATATAAATATAAACTTCTAATAAATTTTATTCAACGAATAACTATTCATTGATTTATTTGTTGTTGTTAAAACCGGACCTTAATTTCTTGTGTTAGATCCACATAAACACCTTATAGCTCACACAAAGCAAGGATAATGTGGATTGGGCACATAATTGCTTTTTCCAAGCTTTTGAAATTTCTTCTGTATTACACACGTCTTTTATTAGTTTATGAAATCTATCAATCCGTATGTGTCCTCCAGTTTTAAGAATTTCAATTGGTATGTTGTCCATACCTGGTGCTTTGTTATTCTTCAGTGCATTAATGGTATCCATTATTTCCTGTCTTGTGGGTGGGTATCGTAATTCATTACTCTGATTCTGATCTTCTGTTGTCTAAAAAACCGATACTACATGGGTGATGTTTGTTTGTATTTGTCCTGTTATCAGACCCTCGGAATAGTTTTTCCAGTCTGCTTTCTTTGCTGCATTTTAATAAGATTAGTTCGTGGTTTATATCCCCCTCTGAGCTGTTTCAGGAATTTATATGCTTCTCTAGTGTTACGATGATTGAAATCTTCCTCCATTTTTAGTATTTGGTCGTTTTCAGATTTCCTGTTCTGTGCGATCTTTGATGTTACGATCTCAAATAGGGGCTGATTCTTTGTTTTCTAAAGGAGTTTTGACACCGGTTCAATAAAAAAACTTAAACATGAGCAAAAAAGGAATAAAATGATGAATTAAATGAGGCGCAAAGAGGTCCACTTACCAATTCAATCCCTGCATTTGGTCTTCAAGAGGGCCCTCAGCTGCATTTAACACTGCACCAAGTCCATACACAAAAAAAGCCTTACAAGCTAGGCTGTTACACTAGAGTTGGGACTATTTGCCTTCCTCGTGTAAATAAGTTAATTCAAATTTAAATGAAAATACAACATTCTCCCCCACCAAAATGCAGCTTTAAATGGTGCATTTTTAACTATTACAAGCTAATAAACAAAAAAAAAAAAAATAACCCAAGTCATGGCACTTTGGAATAAATCCCAAAAAAATTAAACAATATAATACTAATAATAAGATCAACAAAAAAACTAAGGAATTATTTAGATAGGCAGAGGACACAGCTTGACCAGGGGGCGTCGAAGGATTCCCTTTGTGGTCTTAACATCCGCAACTCTTATAATTCCATCCTGTCCCGGAAATACTTGGGATATTCGTCCCAAACGCCATTGCGACGGAGGGATATTATCATCCTTTATAAGGACCATCGTTCCTAGTTCGATAGGTTTTAAATTATCGGATGAAGTCCATTTACTGCGCTGATGCAAAGTATGCAAATATTCTTTGCTCCAGCGTTCCCAAAAAGTTTTATGCATTTGATTTATTAACTTCCATCTCATCAAATGAGGTGCAGGAATATACGCTCCATCAAGAGGTTCAAACACAGCCGAAAGAGGATCTAGATTTAAAAAATGACCCGGCGTTAGAACTGACAAATCATTAGGATCAGAACTTATAGGGGTCAAGGGCCTAGAATTAAGATACGATTCAATCTGAATTACGACCGTGTTTAGTTCCACATATGACAAGATCTGATCGCCTATAACGCGAGCTAGGTGCGTCTTTACTGACTTTATTCCCGCCTCCCATAAACCGCCAAAGTGGGCAGCAGATGCAGCATTAAAATGGAAGGAAATATTTTCATTTGAAGCAGCATTTTTCATGAGGTTAAGGTATTTAGTAGCGCCAACAAAATTACTGCCACGATCAGAATGTAAATTATCAACCCTACCACGACGAGCTATGAAACGCTGCAAAGCAGAGAGAAAAGTCTCACTCGATAAATCACTAGCTAACTCTAAATGAAGAGCTTTGGTGGCCATGCAAACAAAGAGGCAAAGATACACCTTACAAGATTTAGCTCCTCGATAGCGATTCATCACAACATAAAACGGTCCACCAAAATCCATACCTGAATTCAGGAAGGATTTAACCTGGGAAATTCTAACTAGGGGTAAGTTACCCATTGGAGGTTAGTAATTTCTAGGATTGGGCCTCCAACACTGTATACATTTTGACAAAACCGAGCGTATAGCACGCTTAGGAGACAAAATCCAAAATGACTGGGCAAGCAAAAAACTAACTGTACGCAGCCCAGCATGACAGTATCGTTTATGGTAATAATCAATCAGCAAATAAGTTAATGGACTTTCGCGAGGTAGGATGCAAAGAAATTTCTTATCAATCGAAACAGACAAATATCTAAGATGACTGCCAACCCGTAATACTCCTTGATCATCGATAAAGCAGGACAACTTTTGCAAAGGTTTGGAAAAAACGTTTCCCTCGAACTCCCTTTCAAAATATCGATGTTGAGTATATTTAACTAGCATAATCAACGACTCATAAAGTTCCTTTGAACTTAAGGGACCTTCTCTCTTATCATTGGGGAATTTTGAATTCCAAGCAAACCTCAAGATCCAAGCTATAAGTCGTCGTATAAACGAGAAATCGGAAATGTCATTCAATAGATTCTCAAGAAAATTATCATCATTAACACAAGCCAAAGTTACCGTACGCTCCTCATCAAGCATTTCAGCACACTCAGAAAAGCAACAGGAAGCGTCTGGAATGGGATCGGTGTTATACAAAAACTCAGGACCTGCAAACCAATGAGATTGCTCCAACATTAGAGCAGGTAAAACACCTCTGGAAGCCAAATCAGCGGGATTCTGAGCAGAAGGAACATAAAACCAACTATTAGGAGAAAGGCGTTCCTGTATATATGAAACCCGGTTAGAAACAAAAGTTTTAAAACGATGAGGAGAGGATTTTATCCAACTTAGAGCTACCTGAGAATCGGACCATGCTACAAATTTTGCGATTTTAAGTTTAGGATCTAATACTCTGACTACAAACTGCATGAGTTTAGATAGTAGAACTGCAGCGGACAGCTCCAAACGTGGAACGCTTACAGTTCTTATGGGAGCCACTTTTGACTTCGCGCAAACAAAAAAGACACAAACCTGACCATCTGGTAGAACAAAACGCAAATAAATAACAGCGGCATAACCCTTTTCACTACTGTCACAAAACCCATGTACCTCACAACAAATATACCTGGACACGAACATGCACCTAGGTATTTCAAGCTGTGCAAGGGATAACAGTTGTTCCTTATACTGGTTCCAAACTTTACAAATTGAGTCTGGAGGAGAGTCATCCCAGTCGATTCCGGACAACCATAAACGTTGGATAAGGTGCTTCGTGAACAAAGTCATGGGAGCTAGAAACCCTACAGGATCAAACACTCGGGCCAATTCAGACAACATACTTCTCTTAGTACAAGATTTGTCCAGAGCTGTCACTTCAAAAGAAAAACAATCCAACTGTGCATTCCATACAAGTCCAAGGATTTTTAGAGGTGACAAACAACTATTATCATCAAAGGAAATAGGTTTCTTACCAATATGCGACTCCGGTAGACCTTCTAATAATCGCATATCATTGCTCGACCACTTACGCAATTCAAACTGACCTCGAGATAACAAGGATATCAACTCATTCCGAAGATCTAGCGCAATTTCTAAGGTATCACCACCACACACTATATCGTCAACATAAGTACTCGTACGCAAAACTTCAGCTGCAAGGGGAAACTCTCTACCTTCATCTTCACTCAGCTGCAACAAAGTCCTTAAAGCAAGAAAAGGAGCTGATGATACACCATAAGTAACTGTTAATAACCGAAATTCCTGTAACTCTTCATCAGGAGAGAATCTAAAAACAATCCTCTGATAATCACAATAACTTTTCTCAACTCGTATCTGCCTATACATCTGCTTAATATTCGTGGATAAGACATATTTATGAAGTCGAAAATCCAATAAAATAGTTAAAATATCTTGTTGTAGTTTCTTTCCAGTAAACAAGCACTGATTAAGAGAATTCTGATTTCCAATTCGAGCAGAAGCATTAAATACAACTCGCAACTTGGTAGTCAAACTATCAGGTTTTAATACAGCATGGTGAGGAATATAGTAACAAGATAATGGACGAGAAGTTTCTGACACAAGCTCCATATGATGCAAATCCAAATAATCTTTCATAAAGGTACAATATTCCTGATAAACACTAGGATTTTTCAAAAGCCTTTTTTCTAAGGAAAGAAAACGATTTACAGCTAACTCAAACATTCCTGGAAAAACAGGAGATAATTCTCTGAAAGGTAGAGCAACGGTATAACGACCAGAGCCGTCTCGACAAACATTCTCAACAAAATTTTTCTCACAAAGAATATCTTCAGGAGCTGAACATTCTACTTCAGGAACAGTTTCTAAACTCCAAAACTGCTTTACAGACTCCTCCAACGAAACCATTTGATCCACGTGACAAAACAACGAGGTGGCAGATGTCATAGCAACCGAACTACAGGGACCCATAAGGACATAGCCAAAAACGGTATTAAGAGCATCAGGCATACCTCTAGGAGTTTGAACTTTACCTTCTAATAATAACTGAGAAAAGATATCAGCTCCAAGCAATAAGTCCACCTTACCAGATAGATGAAACCGAGGATCTGCCAACTTTAAATTAGCAATATAAGACCAATGCTCACCATCCAAACTGACAACGGGTAGGTCCTCACAAATTTTTGGCAACACAAACGCCTCACAATTAAAATAGGATCCACTCTATCCACAGGTTTTATCTGAAGATCAACTCGACCAACCACTGTACTTTTTATAGCACCAATACCTTGTACCAATAAGGTAGTAGAAGAATGTCTAATACCTAACTGACGAATACAAGACTGAGATACAAAAGAGGTCATGCTGCCCCCATCAATTAAAGCTCGAACAGGTTGATACAATCCACAACCATCCATAATTTCTACCACAGCAGTAGCTAACAAAACGCTCGAGTTTTTTGAGGCAACACTACCTAATGATGCAGCGTGTGAGCTCAATGTTCCAGTATTAACCTGAGCATCAGAAGAAGCAGTAGTCGGAGCGGCAGCAACAAAAGTAGCGTCGTGAGTGGCACTTTCAGAACTTTTAAAATGTAAAAGACTATGGTGGGATGAATTACAATGACCACAACGAGAGGTGACACTACAACTACGAGAATCGTGTTTTTCTAAACATTTAAACAAAGACGCATTCTCTTACAAGCGTTGTACCGTTCATAAGAAGATTTATTTAAAAATAAAGAACAATCTTTTAAATGGTGATCGGCAGAACATAACAAACAAGTCGTCGCATTAGGCTTCGAAAAAAAACTATAGCGATTATTGACTTTAGAACCATTTTTATTTGCATTGTGTTTAGAAGGCGATTTATTTTTTCTATTAGAATCCTTGGGAGAACAAGGCGGCAACAAGGATGAGTCAAACGAAATGCATTGACTTTCTAGGAAATCAGATAATTGAATAAACGTAGGCATTTCACTAGACCCATGTAATAATTCAAAACGTTGGTGAGTCTCCTCGTCAAGCTTGGTGAGAATTTTGTAAGCTAACACAAAATCCGAAATTTTATAACCCAAATTTTCTAAAGCTGATAAATTTTCCGAAAAGGTATCAATTAAATTACTATAACTATCAGAATTCTTAAACATAGTTGCGGGAGCTTCTTCAATTTTGCACCAATGTGCCATTGCACGCAAACGTTTATTTAAATACCTATTTTTTAATTTATCATAAATCCTAACATAATTTTCTCTAGCTAAAGGCAAGGATTTAGCTAACCTTAAAGGAGGCCCTTCTAAACTTTGAATCAAATACGTTAATTTTTCCGTATCATCAACGTTAGGTCTACGGTGCACAAGCGCATCGAACAAGTCAAAAAAAGTAATTGTTGACGCAAAATCACCGGAAAATTTAACTAATTCTAATTGCGGCAAGCGAACATTACTAGGAGGTTGTACTGCATTCAAAGCGGCGATCTTTTCCTCATTCTTTTGACTATTATCATCATCTTCAAAGAGATCCGCGAAATTAGCCTTGATCTGATAATAATCATTCAAAAATTGGGAACGAATAATGTCCTCAGAATCTAATTGAGCATCCGTAGGTTCAGAGTTCAAAAGATTTGTAACGATGTTTTGATGATTTTTATTAAAACTCTCCAAAACATCGTCCAATTCTGAGTACCGAACACGAAAAAGCGACTGCTTATGAACCTCTGTAAGAGCAGAATTGGATAAAGACAATAACGTTTCTAAATCGTTCATTGCCATTCTCCTTTGAAAGGTATATTTTTTCAATTTGTCAGCCATTGTGGAGAAAAAAGAATAAAATTTATTTAACGTAATCAACGATAAAATTAAAAATACAAATAATCAACGATCCCCTGGTCAAGCTGCCACTGGCATAAAGAGATCGCAATTTTAACTATATTTAAATTCAAATAGCTAATATTTTACAAGTTTAATGACCTAAACAATTGAATTTAATAATTTATCAAAAAACAAAAATTTTTATCAAGCGGCCGCAAACTGACTTTAAAATTCGAAACTTACAAAATTCTATGTACCTGTAAATTCATTCAAGGTCAACATTACCTGCTAAACAAGAAAAGAAGCAAAAACTGTACGCAATGTTTTTTGGGCGTTATTTCAAAATGCAAATTTTATTATATTATTCAAAATTAATTGTTAACAAGCAATATTGTATACAAGCGAGGAAAAACAAGCCACCCCAACAATAATTGAACAATTAATTATAAAAGCAATAAAGTTTAAATTCTTTAAAAAACCGACTATCAAAACACCTCAAAAAACAATATCCACGTTCGAAGTGACCAAAATGTGCGATCTTTGATGTTACGATCTCAAATAGGGGCTGATTCTTTGTTTTCTAAAGGAGTTTTGACACCGGTTCAATAAAAAAACTTAAACATGAGCAAAAAAGGAATAAAATGATGAATTAAATGAGGCGCAAAGAGGTCCACTTACCAATTCAATCCCTGCATTTGGTCTTCAAGAGGGCCCTCAGCTGCATTTAACACTGCACCAAGTCCATACACAAAAAAAGCCTTACAAGCTAGGCTGTTACACCGCAAACTAGCGAGCCGTTGGTTGTCGAGCAACTTGCGAGCCTTTGATTGTAGAGCCACTAGCTTCTCTTACTTTTGACGAACACTACAAGGCTCCAGTTTTTGCACTCATTAAAGCAAACCTCTTTTCTATCGCGATAAAAGGCAAAATAACTAGAGTTGGGACTATTTGCCTTCCTCGTGTAAATAAGTTAATTTAAATTTAAATGAAATTACAACATATTCTTTTTTCTGCATATTTTGTCTGCCTTTCTTTGTTCTTCTTCATATTTTTGGCGCCTTTTATCTCGTTCTGGATTTTTTGGTTGTCCAGGTTAAATTTTTCGGTCTTTGTAAGTTTGTTCTTCCCCTGTCTGTTTATACGGCATCTAAATTTTATTTGTAGTAAAAAGTGGTCCGAACCACCTACTGTGCCCCTCCTAGCTCTCGTATTTATTACTCTTGTTGCTGCTCTTCTGTCTACTAACATATATGATCTATCTGGTTGGTTGCTTGACCTTTCAGTGAGAGCCATGGGGTCTCATGGGTACCTTGTTTAGGGAAAATTGTTGACCTTTTGATCATTCTCTTGATAGCAGCTAAGTCTATTAGTAGGCTTACACTCATTTATTCGGTTTCCTTTCCAATCTTAGTATTCACGTACCCGATTATTATTTTCAAGTCATTTTTTTGGGACTGATTTTATACGGTGTCTGGATGTTGGATAAAACATTTCTTTTTCTTCAAGGTGCTTTTCTTCAGTAGGACAGTTTCTGTTATTCGAGTCTTTCTTCCTGCCAAATTAGTTGAATTAGCGGGTAAAGTAATCTCACCGTGATCTGCTTGAAGCAGTTAGGTAGGAATAGTATCTGCGTCATGGGCCTTTTCAGTCTTCATATTTTTACGAGAGTTTCTAAGATTTATTCCACATTGAAAATGTCCCTTGACGAAAAAAAAAAGTTTTAATATTCTAGAATGTTCGAGATGTCATAGGAAACTCCCGAAATATCTAGTAAATGTATAAATGTATATAAACACATGAGGTTGACAGTTCAAGTAACACTATTGAGTTTTTTAAGTTGATAGTTTTTATTAAGTTAAAATTGTAAACCCTTGCCCTTGCAATATGGAAAAGAAAATGCAGTGGAATGGGCATCCAAATCGACGACAACACCTGCCTGTACACCCTTCAGTTTGCAGACGATCAGATAATATGTGCAAACGATAAAGAAGATTTGGAATATATGACTCGCAAATTGAAGGAAGAATACGAAAAATGGGGATTGCAGATGAATGTAGAAAAAAACACAATATTTATGCCTAGGTGAGGATTCAACTGATATGATCTTCTTCTTCTTCTTGACTGGCTTTACAAGTCGGGGTGAGTCTTCGCCGCATCCACTATGGCCCTCCATCGTCTGCGATCTTGCGCTTCGATTTGCCATTGTTGTACCCCAATCCTAGATAGATCGGTTTCAACATCATCCTTCCATCTTTTTCTGGGACGGCCCACTGATCTTCTACCGTCTGTTCTCTCGAAGAACACTGTATTTAGCACTCTGTCTTCCTCTGATCTTACTACATGACCTGCCCATCTTATCCGATTAGCTTTTATATGTCTGACGATGATTTCAGTACCATATAGAGTCACTAATTCAGCATTGCGGCGCCTTCTCCACTCTCCTGTCAATTCATCTTTTTGAGGACCAAATATCATTCTGAGGACTTTCCTTTCAAATATCAGCAATTTATTTATTTCTCGCTGATGTAGAGTCCATATTTCACTCCCATATGTAACAACTGGGCGAATAATTGACATGTACAGTCTTAATTTAGATTGTCTTTTCAGCAGCTTAGATCTTAATAATGATGATAGGGAGTATAATGCTCTATTTCCCGCAGCTATTCTTGCTGAGACCTCTTTTTCTATGTGATTGTCCTCTGTGATTACTGCTCCCAGATATTTAAACTCTTTTACTACTTCAAAGTTGTGGTCATTAATAGTTACGTTCTGTCTAACTCTTGGTGTTGGAATTTTGGTCACCAGCATATATTTCGTCTTCTCTTCATTTATTCGAAGGCCCAGGTTACCTGTTTCCTCCTCGAGCTGTGAAAACACCTCTCTTACGTCTCTTGTAGAATGAGCGACTGCATCTAGATCATCGGCAAAGGCCAACAATAGTTTTGATCCTCGATTTGCGAATCCCCCTGTTAGTTCAGACGATATTTTACTTATTGCGTATTCTAAAGCCAAATTGAATAGCAATGGTGATAAAGGGTCTCCTTGTCTAAGCCCTGATGTTATACTAAATGACATCGATGTTCTGTTTCCTATCTTTACCTGTGCATATGAGTCTGCCACGCACATTTGAGTGAGCTGCACTAATTTTCTTGGTATTCCCATTTCTAGCATTGCTAGCCATAGTCTGCTTCTTTTTATCGAGTCATATGCTTGCTGGAAATCTACGAAGATTTGGTGTACATCTCGGTTGAATTCCCAGTTTTTTTCTAATATTTGTCGGATGGTAAATATTTGATCTATTGTTGACCTTCCACTTCGAAAGCCGCATTGGTAGTCGCCTAGAATATCTTCAGAATACGGAGTGAGTCTCTTTAGTAAGATAATTGATACAATCTTATACGCTGTACTAATAAGCGATATGCCTCTGTAGTTTCGGAATTGCTCTTTATTTCCCTTCTTATGTATGGGTATTATAACGCTTCCATTCCATTCTCTAGGCATTTTCTGCTGTTGCCATACTCTGAGAATAACGTCATACAATTTTTGATGTAAAACGTTTCCTCCTTTTTTTATCAATTCTCCATTTATACCATCATTTCCTGGTGCTTTGTGATCTTTAAGAGATGCTATTGCATTCTTTACTTCTTGGAGTGTTGGTGGTGGTATTTCCACATCTGCAGAATGAAATGTAGTCTCTGATTCCTCCATCTCACTTTCAATATTTAGTAAATTCCGAAAGTATTCCTTCCATCGCTCTACGATTTCTGTTTCCATCATTATCAGTTCACCTGCTTCATTTCTCATAGCTTGTGTTACCCCAACATTTCCACCTTGTCTGACTGTCTTCACTTCCCTAAAGAATTTTCTTATTTGATTCCTCTCGCCACTTATTTCCATTACTCGTATTTGCTGTTCTATGTAGCTTCTCTTTTTAGTTCTGAGTAGTTGCCTTGTCTGTGCCCTCGTTCTGCGAAAATCTGCTTTGTTCTCATCTGTAGGGTTTTGTAACATTTTCATTCTTTTGTGAGTTTTTGTTTCCAGCATTTCTTCGCATTGTTTGTCAAACCATTTCTGTTTTGGGCGAGTCCTCTTTTTCCTAATGGTTTCTTTCGCTGCTTGTTCTATCACTGATGCCACTCGCTGCCATGCATCTCCTAGGTCTACATTTTGGTCTTCCTCTCCCAGCAATTGAAATCTGTTGCTTATGGCTACTTGGTACTCCAGTTCTTTATTTGGTGTTTGAAGAGCTTCTATGTCCCATCTTACTCTTTGTTCTTTTTGCTCCATCTTCTGTACTGATATTCGTGTTCTCAACTTTGATTTTACAAGAAAATGATCACTATCGCTGTCAGCTCCTCTCATACTTCGTGTATTAATAATGCTACTAGAGTGTCTTACATCAATGAGGACATGATCTATTTGGTTACGTGTTCTTCCATCATTTTACACCCATGTGACCTTGTAAATGTCCTTTCTTTCAAATTGGGTGGATTTAATAATCATGTTATTAGATATGATAATATATGAACTAATATGATATTGGACAATAATCAGAAAATAACTAGCTGTGATAAATATAAGTATTTGGGAATTAATTTCAACAAGGAAGGTACTGACGATGCAGAAATTAAGAGCAGAACAAATAAAGCAAGAACGACAATTAAATCATTGAACGGAGTTTTGTGGAGTACCGAGATAGGGAAACAAAGAAAAATGCGAATATACAACACCATGATTAAGAGCACATTGGTATACGGATACGAAACATGGAGAATAAAGGAACACCTAAAACGAAAAATAGAAGCTACTGAGATGGACGCCCTAAGAAGAGCAAGTAGAACATCGAGATTGGACCGGGTTAGAAATGAGGAAGTAAAGCGAAGAATGAATTTACAGGAAACGGTTGTAGAATGCATTGAGAAGAAACAATTAACGTGGTACGGACATGTTCAGAGAATGGGGGATGAAAGACTGCCAAAGAAAATTATGAAATGGATACCCACAGAAAACAGAAAAAGAGGAAGGCCAAGAACGACATGGATACAAGGAGTAAGACGATCAATGAGTGTACGAGGATTAGAAGATGAAAACTGCAATGATAGAAGATATTGGCAACAAGGCATCGGACAACGTCGGAGGACGTTTTGAACCCGAATTTATATATATAAAATTGTAAACAAGTATTGTTTACTTTATTATTTAAATTATTTGGTATCTCAATTCTTTTGTCAGATATAAATTTATTATATTTTAGAGTACGCCACATTTCTCTAGGAGTGTTATTATTAAATTGTTGAACAAAATATGCTTTCTTTTCCCTCTTAATAGACTGAAACGTAAAGTTACGTAAATTTTTATAAGTTTGGAAATGAACCTCAGATCTAGTTCGCTTATACTTACTTAGTGCTTTATCTCTTTCTGCCATCATCATCTTTATAGGAAAAGTTAACCAAGGTGCTTTCCTTCTAATCTGTCTCCTAATCTGTCGGAATAGCTTCTGTATTTCCTGATTTCCCTTCTTTGATAGAGGAAAACAGTTCTTTGCAATTATTGATGACTTAAAGAAAAAATTTGAATTCTTCTCTATATTAAAAAAATAATCGATTAAATTATTTAATTTATACCATCCTGTATATGTATGTCGAAATTTGTAAATAATCATACATACAACTATAAAACATTAAAGCTTGACAAACTAATGTAGAAACTGTGTTAGTCATGGTCCAAAGTGGAATTTATTTAGTTTTGAATGACCAAATTTTAGAGTCTCAAAATCTTATTAATAGAGCTGTCGACGTCCTCCAACAAGAATCCATTCAATAAATCTAATTCTGACAAGCACACAACGCATATATTATTTATCAACGGTGGCGCTGGACAATTGGAGTTGACAAACACCGATATGGCCATTATTTGAATATAACATCATGATCCACCTATCGGCTGTATTATTAATTAATACAAAATACACAACATAGATGTCCATGCCGCATAATTGCAACTAAATTTGTGGCACTTTCATAAATTAGCTGATATTGATATTCGCTTATATTTTGTTTAAATTAGCCAACACAAATTCACTTTGTAGATCTGTTGTGTATTCTTTGAATTGACCAATTGATAACGCAGTGACATGCTGTTTATTCAGCGATGCCTTGTTTTAGGGGTGAATGCTCCTAAAAATAATTTTCAAACATTATATTACCCGACAACTTTAAAGACCCCTTCCAGTTAAAATCCCTGCCAGTTAAATGATTTATAAATATTTGGTCTACACTTTTGTATATTTGCAAATGTAGATATTCTTTAAACTTATAATGTTTTTCACTTAAACTTATACTTAAACTCTCTCTCTTTCTCACTCTCTCTCTTTCTCTCTCTCTCTCTCTTTCTCTCTCTCTCTCTCTCTTTCTCCTCCCTCTCTCTATTTGGGCGAAACACTTCGAAGATTTCTTAAATACAAACCAACAAGAACAACTAAAGGTAAATGAGAATTGTCGAGAAGATCAAAGAGGGAAGTGTGAGGAACCAACTTTGAATAAAGTCAAAGAAATAATAAAAGATCTAAAAAATATAAAAGAGGGCAGGCTAAAGTGGTATCGCAGATGATATTTTTAAGGAAGGCGGCGAAAGACTTAAAGAAAGAATATTTAGCTTGATATTAGCAGTTTGGCAAAAGGAAGAAATGCCGAAACACTGAATGGAATAGCTTTCTTATTTGCCCTATTATATTATAAACAAGAGGATAAAACGGAGTGAGAAAATTGTAGACGTATACTGTTAGTAGTTTATAAAATGGTCAGAGTGACTTTCGTACTAGTCTTTGTAATATAGACACCGTGTCCATTCTAAAACAAACAATTAAAAAGCGCTTGAAGCGCAATATGGAGACACACATATGGATTTATTGATCTTTAAAAGGCGTGTGATACCTATGTTTCATTACCCAAGATATGTCAGGTCCTAGAAGGCAAGAAAATTTCACATATTTACATTAATGCTGCGAGGAAGAAAATTTGTGGCTATTTCTATCTTCAGATAGAAGTGAAATTCATCACTAAAGACCACCTGTTTTCATTCCCGGTTCCATAGAATTATTTCTCTACACCAGAGCCAACGGTTAGCCTGATGTTCAGCTGTCAGAGCTAGCACTCTATACTGTACAGGGTTATTCACTATATTTTAACCCCATGTAAACTGCTTTATTTACAGAATTAGAGAAAAATGTACAATACACAAGTTACACGATTTTTTATGTAGTTTTCGAAAATGACAGTAGAAAAACAAAGAAGGTGCAATCAAAATGGCCGCAGATGTTAACTTTGTTAATTTAAATGAAACACCCAGTGCCGGATTTAGGGTATTTGCGGCCCTAGGCCAAATTACCCCGAGCGGCCCCCGATAACTTCACGATTATGTAATTAGAGCATAAAGACTTAATAATAATAATAATATTTAAAACGTTTATTTTAATTTTACTTTTTAAAATTCGTAATACAATGCATAACATAAATGAATAGAAATGCCTCTAATGTTATATTTGAATACGGACATAAATATGTTGAAATGTATTTACTAATTAAATAATCTTAATTTGCAAATTTGGCTAAAACCCCAAAACAGCTCTAACAATTTCTATATTTATAGAAATTTCGAAAAAGAAAATTTATTGAAAGAATTCTATATTTATAGAAGTCTTTGAGATATTGGTTTTTCAAAGAATACCGAAGATCTCTTGGACAGATCACGTGACCAACGAGAAGAATGGGGACTAAGAGAGAATTCCTAAATATTGTAAAAAACAGAAAAACGAGTTATCTATGAAATATTTTACATAGGAGAAAGATACAACTTTTTACGACTCATAATGGAAGGGAAAGTGGAAGCAAGAAGAGGTTCAGGAAGAAGAAAATGCTCCTGGCTGAAGAATGTGAGAGACTGGACACGCATGGACACACATTCGATACTAAGAACCGCTCAAGATACAGAACAATTTGCCGTAGTTATAACCAACCTTCAGTAATGGAGAAGGCACCTTAAGAAGAAGATAACAAATATATAATTCAAAATTTTAGCAAACAGTAGTTATTTGTAAAATTATTAATATTGCTAAAATGATTATATTATAAATAATTAGTATTGTAGTTAATTGTTAAAATTAAATACAATTTGTTTCATCTGGAGGGAAAAGTACAGATGACAACAAAAAACTAAAAAAAGCCGAATTGAAAAGACATTATTAGAAGTAAAAGAACAAGCAAAATAATATGAACTGTACTAGTAATAGGCTACGGTACTGAATAATAAAAATATTAATACCTGGTTGCACCAACAAATCTTAAGCTCCTGCTTAACCCAGCTCAGCTCATAGATAGGGCCGATTTAAGTGTCACATACGGTGCATCATAATTTTCAATATCTTATCAATGCAATCCACATGACAATCCATTGTGGCAAGCTGAAAGTTGATCTAAGACTCAACGGTGCAACGCATATGTTTCGTTAATGCACGCCTTAAACTTAAGATCTGTTGGTGCAACCAGGCATAAGAATACAACAACACTCAACGAAAAAGGTACGTAATATCAATAAAAATGTTAATTCAGACAACAAACGCAATTTTTAAAATTTGTCCAATTCTTGGTTTTATTGGAACAACAAAGCGATGTTAATCAATTCATTATTTTCGTTAGTTGAGCCAATGTATTACGTTTATTGAATGGACGAACCTTCATTATGTATACCATAATATCACTTTATTGATATTACGAACTCAGTTCATTGAGTCAACGAACACTATTTATTGAAACAATGAACTTTCATTATGTATACCATAATCTCACTTTATTGATATTACGAACTCTGTTCATTGAGTCAACGAACACTATTTATTGAAACAACAACGTCGTTAATTGACCGACGAAGACCATTCGTTGTACCAATAACAGTGTTATTTCTCCTAACGTATTTCGTTTATTTCTACAATTATTTCCGTTTATTGTTACAATTAATTCCGTTCATTGGCACAATAAATACGGTTATTCTTACAAGCAATTCTATTCATTCTTACAATCAGTTTCGTTCATTAGTACTATGAACGTATTTTATATTAATAATCACTGAATGCATTAGCCCAATGTATCATATTAATTGATTAATAATAATTTTTTAAATCCCCTTTTTTGTCCTTAACCTTTAGGACTTTACACTGTGTGATTTCTCATAATTATTATATCGCTTATACAGTGCACTGGAATAAGTGTTACACTCCCCCCACCCTTTACACTGTGTGATTTCTCATAATTATTATATCGCTTATACAGTACACTGGAATAAGTGTTACACTCCCCCCCACCCTTATTAACTTATTTATTTTTAGCACATAAGCAAAACGCTCAGACAGTTCGATTTTTAAAATTATCAAAGTATATTATAACATCAATGTTTCGAACTTTACACGATTCCTCTTCAGGTGACAGACGTAACTTTGATTTTTTTTTAATGGGAAAGTACATCACGTGATAGCTCATTTAAAAGTGTTTGAAATGGTGATTTCAAAAATGTATAACACTTTAATCATTTTTGAGAGCGCAGGGGCAAAATTTCGATCGAATTATTTTTAAACGCATTCATTTTTTTGGAATCCTGAGAAAACTAATAAGTATTTTTGAAAAATTTAACCGCAGAATAAAAGACTACATTATTACTGAGGGCTGAAAGTCCCTTAGAATAAACAAAAAGTTTCTTTTGAATAGTATATTTGAAATAAAAAAATCATACTAAATTTTCTCTTTTTCACCCCTGTGTTTTATTAAAATAATCATTATAGAAGTTCTCAGGGACGTCAGACCCTCTATAATACTGTAATATTTTATTCTGCGTTTAAATTTTCAAAAATACTAATTATTTTTTTCATGCAGGTTTCGAAAATTCATTTTCAGTTCATCTTATAAATAACATCACAAGACAATATTAAAAGTAAACACTTACAAACATAAGACACTGACAAGTTTATTTTTAATTAGAAGTAATATCTTATCCTAATCTTCCTTCTACTACGGACTACACTTGGAAACAAAATGCAATTATTATTCGGCACTTCGGTAGAGGTAACAGCATTGTTTAACAAAGAACTCTTTTTTAAACAATGGTAACACAGAGAAGCTAGGGGTATCACGATTAGGAAAAGCCGTTACATTTCAAATGGTCAAGCAAAACATTTATTGTCTCAACAACCACGATTATTGTCACAATTAACGCATTGATTGTGGGAATTAAACGCAGTAGTAGATTGATTAATGCATTCGTTGGCACAACAATCAGTGTACATCTATTCAATAATCATATATTACTCTATATTAACAACATTTGTACACTGTTTTAATGAAATCTGTACGTTGTCACGATAAACCAAGATAATTGCTTGTCATCTACGAAATCAAGAACGTGAGTTGCTGCCACAATTAACAGTATTTATTAAATATACGAAACTAAGTTATTGGCTGAATAAATTGAGTGTTATTGATTAATGTACTCTAGTTATTCTCACAATTATTATTCAATCATTGTGACAATAACCAAGTACATTCGTCAACGTCTAAAAGTTCGTTGAAACAACAAATTAAATTGTTGTGACAACGAAATACCATTCAATAATCACTGTTAATCAATATTACGAACTAAATTTTTTTGAGTGAAATAAACTTCTATATCGTTCAATTCATTATTTATGATTCTGTTAAAATAAGTATCATATCTAAAGTCTAAAAACTCACTTTTCTAGCTTTTTTAGCTGCAAAATCTTTAATCAAATTTTTAAAGTCTAAGGCTTGAAAAAGCTCAGCATTTGAAACAAAACTGGCCGAACTAGACAATCTTGAATCTACGTCAGAAGTCGAGACTCAAGTAGTTTTTGATTCTTTTCAACACTCTGAATGATCTTTCTCCAGATGCATTAGATGTCATCATGCATAGTAGAATGCACAAAGCCGTGTCCATATTCGGAAATAATGTTGTTAACTGTTTTTCATGAATTATTTTCAGATACTCCAAAAGTGTATTTCTCGGAGGCACGGTAATCGTGTTGTCATGAGGTTCTCTTTCTTCATCAAATATACCTTCAACAAAGCCTTTGAACTGTACACACTCTTCTCCAAAGTCGCCATCTATGTCGATTCGATACTTTTTAGTCAAAATAAAAACGTTTACCCCGATTTCTTCATTGTAAATTGATGATAAGTTGTTTTAAAGCCAAGTTCTTTATTAAGACTGAAATAAACTTCGGACCTTTCATTCAATTCTGAATAAAGCGTGTCAATTACAACATTGAATCTTTAAGTTTTCTTTGCCATTAAGGTGGGGTTCAGTGGATTTATCTTCTTTGTCTTAGCCAGGGAGAGCTTTTCTTTTCGGGCGTCTTTTTATTTCAAGAATATAGGTTTCATTTTTAAACAACTCTTTTCCTCTTTTTTTTATAGGAATCAAAGTTGTCTCTCAGAGTCAATGCATACTCCTTTAGGGATTTGTATGTTGCAAGTCACATTCAAGTCTGTAGCAGTTAATGTTTTGCTACTCTTGTCAAAACGTTGTAAACTATTGTACCACGTGTTTAGTAGAATAGCCGTTCCCTTATTTGAAAAATTGTTTACTGATTTCATTTCAATTAATAAATTTTTTTACCAAAATTTTTTTTTTACATAACGCTGCGGCCCTCTTTTGCTTGCGGCCCTAGCCGGCACTGGAAACACCCTGTATATGGTTATACATTTGAATAGAACGAACATTTCCATATTGAATTTGATGGGCCTATCTGAAAAAATAAGCGAGATACTAGATATTTTGAATAAATCTCAGTCATGATGTCTATGACAGTAATAGAAATATCATGACAACAATGTTATTTTTTGACAATTTATAATATTTAATTACAATGGGTTACACGGAAGCTCCAAAGTTCTTAAATAAATTAATATAATTAATTAATTTAATATAAATAAAATACATTAATATAATACCAGGTATTTATTTACATTTAAAACCATCATGACTGATATTTATCCAAAATATATAGTATCTCGCTTATTCTTCCAGACAGGTCCATCAAACTCAATATGGAAATGTTCGTTACAGAACGTTCTATTCAAATGTGTAACGATATACAGGGGGTTCCATTTAAATTAACAAAGTTAATCTGCGGCCATTTTGTTTGCATTATTTTTTGTTTTCTACTATCATTTTCGAAAACTACAGAGTGAGTCTGTAATTTGGAATAAATTAAATATCTCAAATAGTAATCGTGTTTTTGAAACATGCTCAGACCCGTCGATTTGTATTTCAAATTGTCCTTTTTGGCATACAATAGTAATGTATACAAGGTGTCCCAATTTAGAGATATGACGTCATCGTTGATTTTCTTAAATGGCAACACTGTCATTTTGATAGATATTTTGATAGGATGTGTAAAGCTATACATAACTGCAAAATTTCAAATTTTTATTCCTTACCATTTACAAGATAATAAAAAATAACAAAGTTATGAAAAACAGGTAATCAAATAATAATTGAATTTAGTTACATATTTCAATTAAGCAAATGCTCATAATGTTGCCATTTGACTATTTGACAATAATTGAGGGCAACATTATGAGCATTTCCTTAATTGAAATAATTAAATTAAATTATTATTTGATTACTTGTTTATCATAACTTTGTTATCTTTTATTATCTTGTAAATGGCAGGAAATAAAAATTTGAAATTTTGTAGTTGTGTATAAATTTACACACACTATCAAAATAGCTATCAAAATGACAGTGTTGCCATTTAAGAAAATCAACGATGACGTCATATCTCTAAATTGGGACACCCTGTATACATTATTATTATATTTCAAAAATAACAATTTGAAATACTAATCGACGGGTCTAAGCATTTTTCAAAAAAACAATTAGTATTTGAATTATTGAATTTATTCCAAATTACAGACATAACTTTGTTATTTTCTATTTCTTTGTGATTGGTAGAGAATAAAAATTCGATATTTTGCAGTTATGTATAACTTACACACCCTATCAAAATAGCTATCAAAATAGCTATCAAAATAACAGTGTTGCTATTTAAGAAAATAAACGATGACGTCATATCTCTAAATTGGGACACCCTGTATACGTTATTATTATATGTCAAAAAGGACCATTTGAAATACTAATCGACGGGTCTAAGCATTTTTCAAAAACACAATTAGTATTTGAGATATTTAATTTATTCCAAATTACAGACTCACTCTGTATATAAAAAAAGCGGAACTGCTGTATTTTACATTTTTTTCTAATTCTGTAAATAAAGCAGTTTACAGGGGGTCAAAATATAGTGAGTAACCCTGTATACATACCAACCATCCTGCTATGCTTCTTCAAACTACTGATTTTAGTTGACTCAAGTACCTACTACTGAATCTGCATGTTGGAGCCAGAAATCTTAATCGGCTATATTGTCGTTCTATGGTCCCCTTGTGACACTCAGAATCTTTCTTCTAGTAGTTACTTCTCTCATCGATAGACCGGCTAGAATTCTACGCACTCTAGTCATTTTGAGTAATAAAAAAGGCTTCTCAATGGGTTACACGAAATTTAAAAGTTAGCTTACTCTGTAAATTCACAAAAATTGAATGTTTCTTTATCACAAGACAACTCACGCAGCCACCACAAAAACTAACTGAATATTTTATCACTTGTTGCTCATATGCTAAATAAAACTGAATGAATTCTAATAAACATAAGAAGGTGCTTACCATTTTGTCACTCAGTATATTATGGAGATGACGTCGGAATCATAACAGAGAACAAGGACGACTTACAGAGAATTCTACATGCTCTCAACATGACGCTTAAGGAGTTTAATGTGAAAATATTGCCACGAGAAAGAAAAATCTAGTAATATAAAAACAACAGACTATTAAGGTGCAAATCAGGGATTAAAAACAAAATTTGGTTAGCTCGCTATAAACTGATCAGTGACAATAAAGTCGAGAAAGAAGTAATTGAAGAAGAGTAGTAGAACGGAGACAAAAGAGAGCAGAGAGTAAAGAAGACAAAATCAAGTAGTAGAACAGTAAGATACCTTACATCCAAACTTAGAAATGATACGGCGCATATAAAAATCAAAATAATAAGATAGCAATTGCATGAAAAAGCATAAGTTGGCCTAGAAAGATACGGAATGACAATATGCCAATAAAATAAGATGCTATTAATAAAGAAACGCAGGTTATAAATATGCCTAGATAAAAGTAGTGGAAGAAGAAGAATTATAAAATGGTGGGTTTGATCTAGAAAGTAGACATTTTATCAATATTTGTCAATTAAAGAAATGCACTTCTAGAATTTTTTAAGTATAATAATTTTCCTCTTTCATGTGAAAAATATAACTTACAATTAATAAGCAAAACGTGTTGCATACTTATATGTATATGTATTTAAATAATGAGATCTGCATATTATAGGCAATGTATTTCTGACTAGTATAATACAAGAACTTATTTTAATAATAAAAAGGATATATTTTACAAATTCATAAAGAAAGTAACATACCTACCTTTGAAAATAGGCGTGGATCTATAAACGATCTGATCTGAGCAGGAATTAAAATCGTTCTTCTCACCTGTAATGTAAAAATATCGTAAATACTAACTGCACTACTATTTCTCTGGTCAATAATAATAGTTTAATGAATAAACAAATGAAAAATAATGACAATATTTAATAACAAATTACGAGGTTACGAGGGAACTCTCAAAAGTATCTGTTTTATTTTACTCATATGTATCGCTTGTATTTTTTTCTACTATGCTTCTTTTCATGAGCATTTTTCAGTGCGTCACAAATGATAGAAAAAAAGGTAAGTTCGTGATAATATACATTTTAGTGAAATGACATTTTAGTTAAATCTGACAGTTGTCACATTTTATTTGCAAATTGGCATAAAATCAAATCAATTGTGTTTATTGCATTTATAAAATGGTATTTCCTTTGATTTGTATAGTCTTATAAATAATTGTACAGATTATATTCGTAGATATATTATATAATTCGTAAATTTTTTTTTCGATTATAGCGCCATCTATTCACAACTAGAATAAATGTTCTAAATGTCACTGACGAAATGTAATCACCGACGTGCGTTTTTTTCTGTCACATGCAATTTAATGCGTTAGAAAGAAATCGAAAAACTGTGACGCACTGAAAGATCCTCATGAGAAACAGCATATAATACTTTAACAGCAAACAGTAGCGATCAACAGGTAGCAACAAACGCGTTCCAAGATTGCGGCTCTAATTTTGAATATTTTGTCGAGATATTTGGCACACATATTCGTAATATGATAAAGAATATCGGTACAGAGCCCAATTTCAGAAATATGTTAGTATGTGGAAATTACTCTATAACTAAATAAAATATTGAAAAAAGGAGCCTGTACCGCCATTAAGAAAGACAAAAAAATACACTTTCTTCAAATAAACTTTGTATCAAAATTGTATGTATGTGTATCAAAATTATTGTTTTTGATAATACAAACGTCACTGTCAGTGTCGAATTACCGACGCACGTTTGCCTCACTTTTGAAATTTCGCAGAACTTTCGCAATCTTGGAACGCGTTTGTTGCTACCTGTTGATCGCTACTGTGTGCTCTTAAGAGCAAACAGTAGAGATCAACAGGTAACAACAAACGCGTTCCAAGATTGCGGCTCTAATTTTGAATATTTTTTAGAGATATTTGGCAAACATTTTCGTAATATAATAAAGAATGGCGGTACAGAGCCCAATTTCAGAAATATGTTAGTATGTAAAAATTATTCTATAACTAAATAAAATATTGAAAAAAGGAGCCTGTACCGCCATTAAAACCCATTTATGCCCACAACTATTTTTGTCAAATATATCAATGATTTTCTCAAGAATGTAATAAAATACTCTAAAATGCGTTGAAAAATTTTCAAAAACTGATTTTTGAAAAACATGCTGGGTCGTTAACGACCCGTTGGGCACATAGGGGTAAAACATAAAAATAATTACTTTTATGCAATAACATTTTATTTTACTTTATTTTTAAAACAATGAAGCAGGCATAGATTAATTATATTACTTAAGGCTTGAAATAGTTTGTGTGATATAATCTTTGAAGAATTTATCGTGGAGTGGAATTTCACATTATCTCATGCTTTTGTAGTTTTATTTGAACATACACGAAATATCCTTCTTTGAGCACCAGTAATAATTAGATGCTTGGTTGATGGGGATGGAGCAGGAATTATTGCTATATTTTGAGGTCCGTTTGAACGGATATAACGACTTTCCATAGTTAGATAATAATGTACGAACTATATATCTTCTAAATTCTAAGTTGTCATTTTTATATCCAAACTGTCGTGCTAGTGTCCAAGCATTAGTTACACAAACATCCAGCACCCATATCCATATGGGAAAGTACCATTTTTTTCCACGCATTTTTATACTGTAGTTCGAAATGTTGTTGTCCATCAAGTCGACTCCGCCCATAAATTTGTTGTATTGCGAAATTAAAAATGGTTGATCTATTTGAATTTTTAGTTTTTAGTTTGGTGAATATCCGCTTGCTTTTTGGATCGGCTTCGTTCCACGTTCATTAGATAACATGAACATGTCTATACAAAAATTGCAGACTTAAACCGTATGTACCAATAAAAATAGTCGATTTTTTTGGTCCAGATGGCATCAAAACATGATTGTTGTGAAATTCTGACTTAAGCCATTTATCCCAAATATCAGAGATGTATCATCCGATCTAGTCTCCCTATTTTCAATCTCGTTCCTCCAGACTTTCTGCAGTAGATAATGGTTTCTTACTATAAAAACATTTTCTCATTATGATATGTCATGTACCCAACGGGTCGTTAGCGACCCATCAAAATATAATATTATATTTTTATGACATATATCAAATTATTTTCATACTAGTAATATTATACTGTGTTAATACAACTTATGTTTATTTATATAAAATAAATTTAAATAATAGAATGATTTATTTAAACGTACTTACACACGTTTGAATGAAGCCATGCTGCGAACCTTATTTAAGTTCTATTTTGATGTACACTCTACGAACACTACGAGCGAAATAAATGGTTTTGCACTAAATAAATTGCTTACTTGCATAGTCAGGAATAAATTTGTAAACCAACA
Organism: Diabrotica virgifera virgifera; assembly: GCF_917563875.1. Classification (NCBI taxonomy): domain Eukaryota; kingdom Metazoa; phylum Arthropoda; class Insecta; order Coleoptera; family Chrysomelidae; genus Diabrotica; species Diabrotica virgifera. The sequence continues at coordinate 114,536,440 of NC_065449.1, forward strand.
GCGACTGATAAATTCGACATATTTGCTTGGAACATATTTTTGTCAGTTGGGTCGTTAACGACCCGTTGGGCATAAATGGGTTAAGAAAGACAAAAAATACACTTTCTTCAAATAAACTTTTTTATCCCGTGCCTAGATTTTGTGTCACATTGGAACTATTAAAAATAGATTTTTATATAACAAGAAATCGAACGTCACTGACTGCGCGCCTATGTGTATAAAAATTATTTATTTTTGATAGTATAAACGTCACTATCACTGTCGAATTACCGACTCACTGTTGCCTCACTTTTGAAAGTTCGCAGAACTTTCGCAATCTTGGACCGCGTTTGTTGCTACCTGTTGATAGCTACTGTGTGCTCTTAATATATCAATTATTATGATTTCAATACCTGTATCATAATGACCTTCATTATGATACAGATTTTAACCAATAGAATCCCGAGATGACGTTTTGTGTCGAAGGTGGCAGGTGTGCAATGAGCAATGTCAAGTCGAATGCATACTACGCTTTGATATAGGGATAATAGATATTTATGGTTTGTTATACAAGAGAAGTGATTCAAATTTACCGCGCTGTAATGCTTGTTTGTAATTGGTCCAACCGCAGGCAAGTCTACTACATTGATATAAAATTTTGACACTAATGACATTTATCACATTTTGACACGATTGGCATTTCATAGGTTAATTAAGTTATATCGGCGATTTTTTGTATTTTCTGTGTTATTCCTTTAATTTTTAGATTTTTAGCCTGTTTTTATATAAAAAGCAGTTATTTTTAGAACTCTTTAATGACGTATTAATATAATATAATATTTATGAATTATCCTTGAGGGCCGACATGATCAACCAAAAAAGATGTGTTTGGTGACTTTTCTAGTGACTTTCTTGGGTGTGAATATGTCTCTTTAGTTTACTCCTCCTGGTTAAAAAATAAACTATAATACCTCTATTATATATCTATGATAGGGATTATTATTATACAGGGTGTAACAAAAATACAGGTCATAAATTTAATCACATATTCCGGGACCAAAAATAGTTCGATTGAACCTAACTTACCTTAGTACAAATGTGCACATAAAAAAAGTTACAGCCCTTTGAAGTTACAAAATGAAAATTGATTTTTTCCAATATATCGAAATCTATTAGAGATATTTTATTGAAAATAGACATGTGGCATTATTATGATGGTAGTATCTTAAGAAAAAATTATAGTGAAATTTGGACACCCCATAGAAATTTTATGGGGGTTTTGTTCCTTTAAACCCCCCCAAACTTTTGTGTACGTTCCAGTTTAATTATTTTTGTAGTACCATTAATTAAACACGATATTTTTAAAAAAAATTTGCCTCTTAGTACTTTTTCGAAAAGTCAGTTCTTATCGAGATATTTTGAATATTTGTCAAATCCACCACATATTTGTATATGACTAAGTACAATTATGGAGACTTATTAATAATATGAAAATTTATTTATGATTTACATTTTTAGGTATATTTTGAACCATATTAAAAAAGAAGTGATATCTCGATAAAAAGTGCCTTCTCAAAAAAATACAAAGAGGCAAAAAAGTTTTAAAAACACTGTGTTTAACTAATGGTACCGCAGTAAAAGTTTAATTGGGACATACACAAACATTTGAGGGGTTTAAAGGAACAAAACCCCCATAAAATTTTTATGTAGACATATTAAAAAAGAAGCTGCAACTCGATAAAAACTACCTTATGGAAAAAATACTAAGAGGCAAAAAAGTTTTAGGAATATTGAGTTTAACTAATGGTACCACAATAATAATTTAATTGGAACGTACATAAAAGTTTGGGGGGTTTAAGGGAACAAAACCCCCATAAAATTTTTATGGGGTGCACAAATTTCACTATAATTCATTTTTAAGATATTCCTGCCATAAGAATGCCACATGTCCATTTTCAATAAAAAATCTCTAACAGTTTTCGATATATTCGAAAAAATCGATTTTCATTTTGTAACTTCAAAGGGCTGTAACTTTTTTTATGTGCATATTTGTACTAAGGTAAATTAGGTTCATTCGATCTATTTTTGGTCTCAGAATATGTGATTTAATTTATGACCTGTATTTTCGTTACACCCTGTATATCTATGATAGGGATAGCTATTATATATCTATGATAGGGATATTGAAAATTTAACCTCAAATTCATTTTAATAATTGTAATATTCAAATTATGTTTTTTATTTAGCTTAATGCCTCGACAACTAATGGCGATTGGCATGGTACAGTGGATTTTTCTAATCAGGTCAGGTACCTAGTGTATTGTGTATTATGTACATTGAGTAAATGTCTGGTTACTTAGTAAAGACATACTTAGTGATATTCAAAATATAAATGTATTATTATAGTATAATTATAAAAATATCCTATTTATTTCATCTAAAGATATAGTATCAACAATTAATAATTAATTTAATTATCATCATCAGCCTCTCTCAATCCACTGCTGGACATAGGCCACCCCTGTTTGTCTCCAAAGTGTTCTATCTTGTGCTTTGTGTATCCAGATTTTTGTTGTCTTTCGTAAGTCGTCTTTCCATCGTGTTGGTGGTCTTCCTCTGCTACGATTATCGGCTCTTGGTCTCCATTTAACTAGTTTGCAAGTCTATCTTCCGTCCTTCATTCTGGCAACGTGTTGTCGATACTAAACTTCCAGAATTTAATCATATAACTACTTAATTTGTGTGTGTTACAAAATAAATAAATTAGAATATATATATATATATATATATATATATATATATATATATATATATATATATATATATAAAATGATGTTGGATAATCGAGTACAAATATAAAAATAAATAAGCAAAATCATTGGCTAATACTCGTAAAGTGAATGCGAATTTAGTTGGAAATATATAAAATGATGAAGGGTCATCATTCCATACATTTCTGTGCAACTATATACACCGGTGTTTCGGCCTATTTGGGCTTCGTCAGTATAGTGTAGCAAGTTAAAAAAGTTGTTTGTTAACTTGTAAAAGGATTACTACAGGAGCAAGGTTACCAATTTTGGTCAGGTTGTTAGAAGACCCGCAGTCGCAAGGCTACAACTAACATTGCCAAGGAGGTAAAGCTACCTGAGGAAATGAAAAGCCATAACATTATTAAATAAAATGATGTTGGATAATCGAGTACAAATATAAAAATAAATAAGCAAAATCATTGGCTAATACTCGTAAAGTGAATGCGAATTTAGTTGGAAATATATAAAATGATGAAGGGTCATCATTCCATACATTTCTGTGCAACTATATACACCGGTGTTTCGGCCTATTTGGGCTTCGTCAGTATAGTGTAGCAAGTTAAAAAAGTTGTTTGTTAACTTGTAAAAGGATTACTACAGGAGCAAGGTTACCAATTTTGGTCAGGTTGTTAGAAGACCCGCAGTCGCAAGGCTACAACTAACATTGCCAAGGAGGTAAAGCTACCTGAGGAAATGAAAAGCCATAACATTATTAAATAAAATGATGTTGGATAATTGTAATCTTAATCAATAACTTGCTCCTGTAGTAATCCTTTTACAAGTTAACAAACAACTTTTTTAACTTGCTACACTATACTGACGAAGCCCAAATAGGCCGAAACACCGGTGTATATAGTTGCACAGAAATGTATGGAATGATGACCCTTCATCATTTTATATATTTCCAACTAAATTCGCATTCACTTTACGAGTATTAGCCAATGATTTTGTTTATTTATTTTTATATTTGTACTCGATTATCCAACATCATTTTATTTAATAATGTTATGGCTTTTCATTTCCTCAGGTAGCTTTACCTCCTTGGCAATGTTAGTTGTAGCCTTGCGACTGCGGGTCTTCTAACAACCTGACCAAAATTGGTAACCTTGCTCCTGTAGTAATCCTTTTACAAGTTAACAAACAACTTTTTTAACTTGCTACACTATACTGACGAAGCCCAAATAGGCCGAAACACCGGTGTATATAGTTGCACAGAAATGTATGGAATGATGACCCTTCATCATTTTATATATTTCCAACTAAATTCGCATTCACTTTACGAGTATTAGCCAATGATTTTGCTTATTTATTTTTATATTTGTACTCGATTATCCAACATCATTTTATTTAATAATGTTATGGCTCTTCATTTCCTCAGGTAGCTTTACCTCCTTGGCAATGTTAGTTGTAGCCTTGCGACTGCGGGTCTTCTAACAACCTGACCAAAATTGGTAACCTTGCTCCTGTAGTAATCCTTTTACAAGTTAACAAACAACTTTTTTAACTTGCTACACTATACTGACGAAGCGCAAATAGGCCGAAACACCGGTGTATATAGTTGCACAGAAATGTATGGAATGATGACCCTTCATCATTTTATATATTTCCAACTAAATTCGCATTCACTTTACGAGTATTAGCCAATGATTTTGCTTATTTATATATATATATATATATATATATATATATATATATATATATATATATATATATATATATACAGTATGTCCCTGTAAGTTGTATCCATATGGAAAACTTTTTTATTATTAATTTTACGAAAAAAAGTTATTCTTTATAAAAAGCTCTGCATGGTCCAAAACCTAGGATTTAACCATCAAATATCAAATTTTTTGAATATTATACGAGGTATGTCAAAAAGTTTGAATTTCACTCAAGAGTAAAGTAGCTTTATTTTTCACAATATTGAAAATTGCTATTATGAAAAGTTGTTTGGAATTAAAAACTGTATTCTAGTGTGCAATTACATCCTTTTAATTGAATTTTTTTTTTTGAAAAATTATGGATAACTAACATTATTTTCAGTTATTTTAATTCAGATAACTCTTTTACTATTAATTTTACGAAAAAAAGTGATTCTTAGTAAAAAGTTCTGTATGGTCTGAAATCTAAAATACAACCATCTTTTGTCAAATTTTATCAATTTTATACGAGGTTTGTCAAAAAAGATGAATTTCGCTCAAGAGTAAAATAGTGTATTTTTCACAATATCGAAAATTGTTATTATGAAAAGTTATTTAGAATTTAAAACTATGTTTCAATATGTAATTACATCCTTCTAATTGAAATATTCTGAACTATAAAGGTACTTTACTTTTGATCGAAATTTATCTTTTTTGACATACCTCGTATAAAATTGATAAAATTTGATATAAGATGGTTGTATTTTAAGTTTTATCCAGAACTTTTTATTAAGAATCACTTTTTTTCGTAAAATTAATAATAAAAGAGTTATCAGAATTGAGATAACTGAAAAAATAATGATAGTTATCCATAATTTCTCAAAAAAAAATTTTTTTTCAATTAGAAGGATGTAATTGCATATTAGAATATAATTTTTAATTCCAAACAACTTTTCCTAATAGCAATTTCCAATATTACGAAAAATAAAGCTACTTTACTCTTGAGTGGAATTCAAACTTTTTGACATACCTCGTATAATATTCAAAAATTTTTATATTTGATGGTTAAATCTTAGGTTTTGGACCATGCAGAGCTTTTAATAAAGAATAACTTTTTTTCGTAAAATTAATAATAAAAAAGTTTTCCATATGGATACAACTTACAGGGACATACGTATATATTTTTTGTTATGAATAATCATAGAAAAAATCTTGTATATAACTTGCAATTGTCATTATGATGCTCGTATTCTATAAAAATTCGCTGCTTCGCAGCTAATGTCTTATCCCTCACACTTGCATCAGATTGACCATCATTAAATGCTTGTTGCCTAATACTATACATTAGTATCCAGTAATAGATACTTATAGTCTAAGATACGATATAAGGTCGATTGTCACCGAGCTCTTTAATGGATATGTAATCTAGTATGTTAACTAGATTAATCTAGTATGTAAATTATTGGATATGTAATCTAGTATGTTAACAATTACACAAAACAAGGGGTGCCCAATCTAATTTTGTTCTGACTATAATTAATTAATAATTAAAAAAATACTTTTTTTATAAACAAAAAAAAATTCGACCAGGGCAGATGTTATTTTAGATTTTTTGGATCATTCTAAACAAAAATGGTCGTTTGTAACTTTTCTCTAAGTTGATCGTTTTCGAGTTATAAACAATTTAAAACTAAAAAGAGAACGAAACATGACGATTTTCAAGGCTCACAAACATAAGTAAAAAATATCATTTTTGAAATTACGAACTCCCTAAATTTAAGTTCAAACCTTATTCTATGAGTAGTTCTTGATAAGTATTTTAGACTTCAAGCGAAAGCAAAACCGGTTAGGCAAAAATTGTACTCTACTATACTAATATAAACATAATATATGCTTCAAAAATATTTTGTGAATACTCATAATTTTAGGAATATTTATAATTTTGAATCATTTTTTTCTGAAATAATGTAAACATAGCGTGATGAAGAAATCATCCTAACCATTTTTCAGTATCTCAATTATACAATGTGTTAGCAAATAAGTGCCACAAACTTCGGATAGTGATTCTGCATGAAAAAATAATGACAATGCGCTAAATAGAAATATACCTGCAAATGCTTCGTTTCTGAGATACGGGATGTTGAAATGTTTCTTACAAACTGGCGATTTATTGATTTCTCTGAAACGAGTTGAGATATGCAAATGAATTTTGGTGAATTTTAAGAGATAGTTATTGCACATTTTTTGAGATACAACTAAGAATTTTATATAATATTAGTTATTTGCGTGATTACGGGTAATGGTCTGAATTACAAAAAAAACAATACACCACTCATATGTTTTAAATAAAAGATCACTCCCTCCTACTTTTTCTTCGTATGAGGCTCCATTTTATGTGAAAAAATAAAACATTTTAACACGTATTTTTCTTTCTTTAATACATTACCAAGAAATATTTAATACAACGACATTAAACTACAACAATAACAGAAATCTATTGATTGTCTATCTTCCCTCATTGATTGTCGTATTTGTGCAAATATTCCTCATGTATTTCTGATTGTCTTACAGCTTGGAATCAAGGGATTGGAATCAAGGGACTGGAATCAATTAAGCTCTGACAAAAACACCAAAGGCACCATCTTGCCTAAACCATACGAGGTATAACTGTTTCTGCCGGAAACTAAGATAAGATTCGCCTGTTAGTCATTGTGGGAGCAAATATGGACCGATTCAATGATCCAATCATTCCAAGCCATATATTTAGTAAAAACTAATGCTAAAAATTAACCTTAAAATATCCATGTGGATTTTCCTCATCCCATAAGTCATTTCGTATACAATGTCGTTCAAAAGTAGCCTCTTAAGTATCTAAAATAAACGCCAAAACGATAAAAAAAGTTTTTTTAAAATTACGAAATTGATGATGATCGATTTGATGAAAAATCAAGTGGGCGCGGAAGAAAGTCTCTATGTAGTAGGTCTTGCACATATTGGTATGAAACGGATACAATTGGTACTTTTTAAATACAGTGCAGTTGCCTATATTCAATATGTTGGAAATTTTTCTAGTACTTGTTTCAAGCAATTAACTTGAGAATTGCTTCTTCTAGTTGCAAAGTTCGTATTTATTGTCGCCCGCAGTCAGTTTGTTTCTTAAATGTTGGTGAAGACGAGCTAATATTTTGTGATTGGATGCCCTACGTACCGAAAACAACTCAGCATACAATCATCGAGCTTGTAGACAGTTTCCATTACTTCGACCATGGACAAAATGTATATCTGACAATTATTCTACATTTGTAGTTAAAATTTTCGATTCGTTTCAATAAAAGAAAAATTATTACTAAAAATATTGTTAGATGTTATTGTTATATTGTTATTCTTATTGTTAGTTGTTATAATGGCAAAAGAAAATTTTGCCAGTAAATAATTTTTTCTCGAATTATAATCGACAAGACTATTTCACGAGACAATTAATGCACCATATCAACGAAACATAATCTTTATTTATTTGTTAACAATATTAAATGTACAATTATTATAAGCTATAGTAGTTTGCCCGAAAAAAACTAAAGGCCGAAACGAAACCCAGAACTATGATGACGATTAGGCAAAGAAATTGGAAAAACGAGGAAGAAAATGAATTATCAGATATAATGCAAAAAACATACAAAAATAAAACAGATTATTGGCAAAATGAAGAGGACAATCAGGAAACAGAAGAAGAAACGGACTCTCGGGTGCAGAGAGCTGATTACTCACTCACCTTAAACTCTAAAATCAATGAAACTGAAGCGAAGCAAAATAAACCCAATAATACCTTTTATCTCAAAAAACGTTAGAGAATCGGAGCTTGGAACGTCAGGACCATGTATGAAGCGTCAAGACTAGCGCAAGTAGTAAAAGAAATGGAAGAATTAAGGATACACATTATGGGGCTATCTGAAATAAGATGGCCTGGGCAAGGAGAGACAACAATATCAAACGGAGGAGTGCTGTTACACTCAGGAAACGACAGGAAACGATATAAAAGAAGACAGGAGGAATGGAGTTGGGATCCTTCTAAGTAAAGAGGCAAAAAGAGGGCTAATAAAATGGCATCCTATATCAGACAGACTAATAGTAGCACAATTCAATTCTCAAATAAGAAAGATAACCATTATTCAATGTTACATTATTCAAAGCGCAGAAGATGAGAAAGAACATTTCTACCAACAATTAACAGATACTATCGGAAAGGTGAACAAAGGAGATATACTAGTAGTCATGGGAGATCTGAACGCGAAAGTTGGCAAAGACAACAAGGGAGTGGAAACATGCATGGGAACACATGGACTAGGGAATAGAAACAACAATGGAGAGAAACTCATAGAACTTAGCCTAGAAAACAATCTTGTCATTGGAGGAACGATTTTTCCACACATAGACTGCCACAAAATAACCTGGATATCACCAGATAATAAAACGCAAAATCAAATAGATCACATTTTGATTAATAAAAAATGGAGAAGTAGCCTTCTAGATGTACGAAATAAAAGATCAGCAGATGTAGGAAGTGATCACTACAGTAAATAAAAGTAAAAATTAAAGCAAAACGCGGGAGTAAACAATATAACAAACGAAGAAGATACAATATACAACGACTGAAAGACAGTGAAACCCAAAAAATGTGGAGTAACAAAATAAAGTTGAACACAGAAACTGTAAACAACACACAGACAAATATAGCAAACAAATGGGAGATGATGAAAGAGGCTGTACACCAAACCGCACAAGAAGTGTTGGGCTACAACGAAGAAAAGAAATCAGAAAACAAGATTATGCAGATACAAATAAACAAGTAAAAAAGAGCGCTAGAAATTACAAAAGAAAATGGACAGAGAAGATGGCGCGCTTAGCAGAAGAGGCAGCCGAAACAAATAATCAGAGAGAGCTATATAGAACCACTAAACGTCTTGCAAACAAGAACTTCAACAGTGACAAACCACTAAAAGACAAACAAGGACAACTGCTTACAACAACTGAAGAGCAAACACGAAGATGGCATGAGTACTATAGCGAGCTTATGACAGAAGAAGAAAATGAGCCGCCGTTCCAAGAGGGTAACGACGTAGAGCCAAATGAAAATTATCTAAGGATAAACGAGGAAATTCCAACGAAAAAAGAAATAGCTGAAGCAATCCGGCACCTGAGGAAAAACAAAGCAGCGGGAATGGACGATATCCCAGCAGAAGTGACGAAAGCGGACACTGAGAGAACCGTGGACCTAATAGCACCATTATTAGCAGATGTATGGACTGAAGAAATCCTACCTAAGGAATCGAATAATGGAATTATAGTCAAGCTTCCAAAAAAAGGGGACGTACAGCTTTTCGAAAACTGGAGAGGAATAACGCTGTTATGTTCCATAAATAAAATATTAGCATTTATTGTTCATCAAAGAATCAACAATATAATAGACAAAACTCTCAGAAAAGAACAAGCGGGTTTGAGAAGGGGAAGATCCTGTATAGACCAAATCTCGACGGCAAGAATCATCATAGACGAAACTATAGAGAAGAACGCAGCCTTGATAATGGCCTTTATAGACTTTGCTAAAGCCTTCGACAGCATAAAACATACAGCCCTGTGGAAAATCTTAAGACTAAATAGATTACCTCCAAAGATCATTGGAATAATCAAAATGATGTATCAGCAAACAACATGTCAGGTATTGCATAAAGGGCAAATGACAGATAAAATACCAATTGAAGTAGGTTTAAAACAAGGTTGCATACTGTCACCTTTGCTCTTCAATATATGTCTTAATCATATACTGGAAAAAACAATTGAAAGAAAAAATGGGATCCCTTGGAACTACCTTCAGAACAAGAAACTAGCAGATATGGAATACGCAGATGATATCTGTTTCGTAGCGAACACAATAGATGATATGAAGAACATGTTAAGGAACATAGAGGTGAAATCGGCAGAAGTGGGTCTTAAAATCAACACGAACAAGACAGTAGAGATGAGAATAGGAGTAACTAACTGTGACAAACTATACATCAACCAACAAGAAATAAAACAGGTTCAAGAATTTTGCTACCTAGGCAGTATAATCAGTGCAAAAGGTGGAGCTCAAGCAGATATTAAACAGAGAATACGAAAAGCACAACAAGCCTTTGGAACCCTCGCAAATATATGGAGATCAACACAGATCAGCCAAAATACAAAAATAAGGCTATTTAATAGTAACGTGAAAACTGTGCTACTTTATGGGAGTGAAACATGGGCAATAACTGACGGAAATGTAAATAAAATTCAAGTTTTTGTAAATAGATGTCTACGTAAAATTCTAAAGGTATACTGGCCCAATATCATAACAAATGTAGCACTATGGAAAAAAACCAAACAAGAACCCATCAGAACAACAATAAAGAGGAAAAGATGGAACTGGCTGGGACACACACTGAGGAAAGAAAATGCAGACATAACAAAACAGGCACTCAAATGGAATGCAGTAGGACGAAGAAGCAGAGGACGCCCGACCAAAACATGGAGGAGTACCGTTGAAGAAGACCACAAAAGTATGAAGAAAACCTGGGGAGAAATAGCAACCATGGCCAGAAATAGAGGAGAATGGAGAAGCTTCGTGGATGCCCTATGCTCCTTCACGCAGTAACAGGATTGGATATATATATAGTAGTTTGCCCATTGTTTTCTAACAAAGCACCGTAAGATGGGATTACTTTGATCAAAATTAATCTTTCATCGCACCTAGCAATCATAAAGTTATGATTTGCTTTTTGAAAAAAATATATTTAAATCGGTTTTTACTTAGCTATTACACTATATAAAAATATTCTCAAAAAATAAAATATTTTAATAGAAAAAAAAAGATAAATGCCTGATCAAAGTTACACTTCAAGTGGGGTTACTTTGATCACACATACATTTTACCTGATATTTATATTGTAACCCCTAAAATTCAAAAACAAAATATTAGAAAAAGTGTTGTTATGTTTGCTGATAATTATAAACAAAAATAGGTGAAAATTCAAGGCTAGGTATTAAATATATACAAAAATTTAACATTTCTTCAAGGCTTTAATTAAACACGAAAGTTTTTACACAGAAAACTAATCAAAGACAGAATTTGCAAAAGTATGTCGACCTCTGTGTATTATAGGCTGACTCAATTTTAAAATGATATTATGTAAGGGTACTTCACAAATATCATTAACATGTAGAAAAATAAAAGTAGTATTTTTTTCACCATATGGCCTCATACAATTTATAAGATATGACTGTTTTGCTTTATCTGCTTCCAATATTTGAGCTACAAATTTTTTAATTTTCTCAGTTTTTAACTGTTTGTCATAAATAAACTGCACCACAACGAAACAATCTTTTTCGAGATTATCAACACTAGGTTTTATAAAAGGAGAGTTTTTTATTGGTCCCATACCAGAACATTCACCAATATCATTTGATATATTTGAACTTTCGTTCTTTCCATGATGTTTTGTACTACCAGTCTCTTTCTCATCAGAAATTAATTCATCAGTTTCAGATTCTAGTTTGTCATGATCGGACTCTTGTGCGTCGTGAATGCTAGAATTTTCACTATCACTGCTCTCAATTGTGGCTATACTCTTACCCGGATCAACATTTAATCGTTTCTTTCTTAGCGGTTTGGACGTATTGTTGTCGTTATTGCCAAACATTTTTTCTTTTAGAAAATTTGTTATAGTCTGTTCGCTAAACTCAGACGCAACTTTCTACATATTTTAGTCGGTAATTTTGCCAATTTTAGTAAAATTGGAAAAAAATAATTACTAAATAGTTAATAATCACTAAATAGTTAGTAATTTTGCCAATATTTGCAAAATTGGCAAAAAACAAAAAAAATATCGACTAAAATATCTAGCCAGTTGCGTCTGAGTTTAGCGAACCGACTATAGAACACTTTCTACATTTTGCACAATTTCACCGTCGTTTTCATTTGAAGGTAATTTATTTAATACTTCACATTTATTAAGGGGATATATACCTGTAGCAGCAAAACTGTTTATTAAATTTCGCCGTACCGCAGATTCTTCTTTATCACCTGGACGTGGCTCACTTGACCTGTGTTTGAATGGTTGAAACTTTGATTTATCCATCTGATCTAAACACTGTCTTAAAAGGATAGGAAAACGATCTTTAGGCACAGTAGTTAGACGTAAATTTTGTAGTTTCCAAGTTGTTAGTGTAGCACGCCATGCGCTCTTCATGGGTCTAAAAAATCCGACATCTAGGGGTTGGCACAGATGAGTCGAATTTGGCACTAAGCAAACGAAACTGATGTTGTTCTCATTGCATGTTTTTATTACATCCCCATCTAGGTGTGAAGAAAGGTTATCTCCTAAGAGTACTTTTCTGCCTTGTAATCTTTTGGCATGCGGTAAAAAGGAAGTCATAAACCAGTCGCGAAAAGTGACTGTATCTATCCAACCGCTAAATGTTCTATTGTATCTACTGCCTCTCGAACAACATGGTTGATCGCAACAAGGTGCTCCAACAGGACCATTTTCTTTCCACGTGTCGTAAAGATGGGTAATTTTATAGATAATGTAAGGAGGTAACAGTATTCCACTAGCAGAACCACAAATCATTATACTAGTTGCCGTCTTGGAATGATTACATATTTTTTCGGGGTATTTTACCCCTGGTCTGTATATTCCCCATTTCTTTCCTGGGTCGTCAGATACATTGGACTCATCATAATTAAATATGTTTTCAGGTGGTACATCTTTTAAAGTATCTGATAAGTTTGCAAAATAAGCCTCAATCGTTTCTCTGGAAATTTTACTTCGTACTTGTTTAATGTTTGTGGATAAACGTTGGCCAAATGAATTTTTGTGTCGTATTAATAGACTAAGGGCCCAATCTTTTCCCGGCATGTTATTGACAAACTTATTGACCACCCTTCCTTGACGTTCCAAATAACATTTGGCCATCATTCTTATATCGAGTAAAGTTTGCGGAAAACCCCAATCTGCACACTTAGCCGCTGCTGCTAAAATAGCTTTTTCTTCAACATGACTGAAAACCGGCTGATCTCCTGGATTTTTAATATGTGCCCCTTTGAATTTGTTACGAAGTGTTCCAAACGGAATTTTATACGTTGCTGAAGCTCCTCTTAAGGTAAGACTTCCAGTAACGATGTCATTAAGTGCTCGTTCTACCGTTTCTTCATCGTAATTTTTGTAAGGCCTACTGCCAAGACGTTTTGTGTACGTACGCACCATATTTCTGAAAAAGAAAATGTACACTAGTAGACTATTTTATACGCTGGGGTTACTTTGATCACTGATTAAAGAAGCCCCACCTCTCCGATCAAAGTTACCCCGCGACACAATATTAAAAATAAGAACATGGTAAAATACAGTACGTTAAAATTTGAGGTTAAACCTACATCATGAAAGTACCTATATTAACATAACGAAATGATTTTGTTACCTAAATAAGATGCCTATAGCTTACCATAGAAGTAATTTTGGTGCTAAAATATGCACAAATTATTGTTTCTTACAATAATACTTACATGTATGTATATTTGCCAGAGAACACGTGAAACACGACTCACAATGGTTAACAATAACATTCCACTGTTGCCACGTATAAAAATTACAGAGAAATATTCGATCAGTTTCGATTGAAATGAAATACATTTTAGGCGGGAAGTTATGATTAAAGTAGCCCCCGGGGATTAAAGTAGCCCCATCTTACGGCATGTTTTTGTGTATTATTGACCTGTAGCATTTGGGAACTCGAAGGTCCAGCTTCATTTGTTGTTCTGAGATTTTCGATCAACTTTTGGTGGTGACTAGAATCCAGCTGCAGATATGGATTTAGAGAGCTTGCATTTGAGTGACCCGTTAATTTAATTAACTCCTGTTCAGAAACACCTTGCTTGAACAAGGCTGACACAGCTGAATATCGATGAGAATGCTTTGGTATTTTATGTTTTTGAAGTTATGCTTCTTTAGGCGCGATTGAGATTGAGGGTGAATTTATATTGATCTGCGCGCATGCGCACACCGACAGTATGGTATTAGTCGTTATACGGGCTCTGATTGGGTGTGGAAATGATCTGTCAATAATAAATAATTGTTCAATATGAAGGTAAACAAATGTATAACATATTAGTTTTATTGTTGTGAGGACAGAAACAAAAAAGTTTATAATTGTATTGACATTTAAATAGTTTTTAAAAGCAACAGGTACGTAATAATTGTAAATGTATCATAGGTGCCTACCTATTTGAACCTACCAAAATACATAGTATGTAATACTTTTATTTACATAATTTAATTACCATCAAAATTTCTATCAATATTCACCTAATATATTGTTTTCTTACTCTATGTTTTTTTGTATTTTTTCAATTCTAAATCATTTCAATTCAAAATCAAAATAATTTAATTTAATTCAAAAATGTCAAAAGCTTACTCCGTTTAGTTAGTCGATCTTCGCACATAATGACACATTGCCTCCGTGGCGAAGCGTTTAAGGCGAATGAACCCCAATATACCAACCGCGCTGATAGCTGGTTCGAATCCCAATAAGAACTTTTATTTTTTTATTTTTTTATACCTTTTATGATTGTAAGTATATTTATTCTATAATTTTAATTTCAGAAAATACGTATTTAGTTAAAAATTTTTCCGAAAATTAATGCTCAGAAATCATTTGTGGCATTTTTAATGTGTTTGTGTGTGTTTTATTCTTTTATTATTGTAATTTTTGGCACTGTTTTAATAAAAATGTTTGAGAAGTAGTAAGTATAAATTAGTTTAATATTTAAATAAAATATAAATAAAAAGTATATTAATTTCATTTAAATCATATAATAGAAGTATAACTTTTTATGTGCGTACAAAGTACACACACATTCTTTTTTTCTTTTGTATATTCCAATTTTTTCAGCTGACATTTTTGTCCACTTAGATACAGTGTTAATTCCAAGCGGACAGTTTTTGAACCAAGATTCATCCTTCCAGTTGGGGTGTACGGTAAGAAAGAATCTTTCGTCCCCTTTTTTCCATTAATTTTAAAAATAGTCTAACTGGTCATACATTTTCGTTTGATGAATTTCTTACCAGCCATTTGCTGCTTGCCAAACTTTTCGAACCGCCTTGATTTGTTTTGGAAAAAATGCTGTTGTATTCAATTCGGGCCGTAAATTCTCCCATAACATCAAATTCCTTCTGGAAAAAGTGAATCTTGCAGTTTACGGCCTCATTGTCTCTCCAAGCAAGTTCAAATGAGCAAAGGTGAAAAAACTTTTTTGTGCTCCATCGAGGGTTTCCTCGTCGTAGCTTTGGGTTATTTTTAATATTTCTTCAGTGGATAATGCTTTTGAACTCAGTTTTATTTTTTCTTGAACACTTTGAAGCTGCCTCCGTTATGTCAATCTTGCACATTAATTTGAAAGATATATCTGTGAAAGGGTCAATTTTTATGCCGTATTCCGTAAAATATTTTTCTTATACCATTTTTGCTGTAGTATTCCACATTTACTTTAGAGATGACTCTTTATAGTCTTCGCCATTGCCTTTTTTCATGTTAAAGGCATAATCCTCGAGAATTTTTGCTAGTTTCGTTATGGTAGTACATCTTTCAAGCGTAAAATTTCTCACCGTAGGAACTCCGAAAATTGGGTCCAAATAGAGCTTCTGGACCTCTGTGTGTTCAATGGGACATTTTCTACCGAAATTTCTTTTTATTTCTTCACCTGACTGGCATCCAAATCTTGATTTTTCGTCTGGATTCATCATATCTGTCCAAAATTGATTACGCCTCAAAGACGTTTGCCAACAATAGAATTACCAGACACTTTCGTGAAGGATCTTTCATAATTTTGTGGCTGAGAAATCACAAGCAGAAAAGAATTTTGTCAGTAGAAAACGTGGCGTTGCTTTAACGTTTTATCAATTAAAAATAGTCTAGTGAAATGGTCATTGAACAATGTCACCTGTTCGGACGGTTTTTTGCGAATGCATTAAAAATTATGTATCTAAAGAAAAAACTTATATAAAACAATTTTGTAGCTTATAAAAAATCAAAGAGATTAGTTTTTTTATAAAACTTCTAGTTATAACACAAAAAGAGATATAATAGGTGAAAAGAGATTTGCATGCTCAAATCGGTGTGTTCAAGTTAAAATAACAGAGGAATTATTGATTTTAGTGGTATAATGCTACAAATATCCCTTGAAGAGATTGAAAAGACCTTTAAAATGAGCACTATTAAATGTCAATTACACTAAAACTAAGCGAGATATGGTGCCAAAAAATTGATGACTAATGTATTTTATGGAAAAATGAGAAGTATATTTAACACCGCATCCACCAGAATTTAAATGCCTGGTTTTCCTTCTACAATAAATTTTACTATAGTGTTATTTCTATTTCAAAAAGTTGGACGAGCTTAAAATAAATGGTTTTTGGAAAAAAGCATCAAATTATAGAGCGCATTTTTAACTTTTCTTAAAAATCTACCTTTTTCTGCATGTAACTCGAAAATTATAAGAGATACGAGAAAAAGATACAGTATAAAAATGTAGGATTTTTTCAGATAACAATTTTGTTTTGTCTGTCATTACTGTATCTCTTTAAGATTTTCGAGTTACATAGAGAAAAAGGAAGATTTTTAAGGAAATTTAAAAAGGCGATCTAAAATTTGATCTTATTTTTTTCAAAACCATGCATTTTACACCCGTCCAACTTTTTGAATAAGGGAATGACACTATAATAAAAGGTACTATAGAAGTAAAACGATGCATTTAAATCTGGTAAATGAGCGTTAAATAATAGATTTTTGCATTTTATCTTTAACTAAATTAGTCATCAATTTTTTGTACCATATCTCGCTTAGTTTAAATGTAATCGACATTTAACAGTGCTTGCTTTGAAGGTCTTTTCAAGCACTACAAAAGATATTTGTAACATTATACCCTTAAAATCGACAATTTCTCTGTTATTTTAAGTTGAACACACCGATTTGAGCATGCACCAAAAAAATTCTCTTTTCACCTACCATATCTCTTTTTGTGATATAACTAGAAGATTTATGAAGAAACGAATCTCTTTAATTGTTCATAAGCTAAAAAATATTTTTTATAGTTTTTTTCGTTAGATGCATAATTTTTAAGTTATTCGCAAAAACAGTCGGAAAAGGTGATATTTTTCAATGAAAATGTCAAATTTTCAACCACGCATAACTTAATAAGTATTGAGTTTTCAAAAAAGATTAAGTTTTGCTTAGAATTAGGTTTTCTAGCCACTTCCGTGATTATTTTTACAAAAAATTTTCCACCTCCGAGAAGGGATTCGAACCACCCCCAAGATAAAAGCACACATCGGCATAGGGTAGACTTTGAATTAGAAGATATGTAGAAGCTATTCCCAAAATTTCATTAAAATCCATGCAGAAGGATAGAATTCGGAGGTAATATCCTGTTTTTCCTCTCATTGACTGGCGTAATAAAATAACTGATAATTGTTGACAGTAATCTAATTGAAACAAATAATGTATTAAAGAAATGAAAAATACGCGGTAATAGCGTAGGCGCAAAATTTTGGGCCAAGCTTTTTAAATTCATTCATTTTTTTACATTTTGCATTATTACCGAGAGGGACAAAAGTCCCTAAAACCGTCTATAAGGTTTATTTTAATTAGCTAATAAGTTACAGGGACGAAAAAAGAGAAAATTGAGTGTGATTTTTAATTTCAAATATCTCATTCAAAAGAAAAACTTTTTGTTTATTTTAAGAGATTTCCGGCTTCCGCCCCTTGGTAATAATGTAATATTTCATCATGCGTTTAAATTTTTCGAAAATACTTATGAATTTTCTGAGAATTTGAAAAAATGAATGCGTTTAAAAATCATTGGTCCGAAATTTTGCGCCTACGCTCTTTAGATGTTTTTTGCCTTAAAAACAGCGCTCATACAGACAGTTTCGTTTTAAATTAAATATACACCCTACACATGGCAACACCGTTGAGTACGAATCGATCATCGTACAACCGTCACGTCGAGTACGAACTAGATTGTCCCCGCTTCCCACCAATATGATAACAGTGTTTCAATATTAGCGTTCGCACAATTGAAACACGCATGCGTCGTGCAGTTGCTGATAGTCAGTGATAGTTTCTGATTCCTGTACGAACAGACCTAGTGTATAGTACGTTTTTAATTTGCGCCGATTCATTCAGTCATTCGTCATTCTACAATGATGGAAATGTTGCCGATTTTAGTACTTCTTTCAGTTGGCTATATATCAGGGGTGGGCAAATAGTTTTAAGCGCGGGCCAAAATGAAATTTTCAAAATGTCTCCCGGGCCGGAAACCTATACCCAGTATCAGAGCCCCCGTAGCCGGGCGTGCAACGCGTGCGACGCACGCGGGCGTAACCCCAAAGGGGCGCCAAACCGAAGGTTTTGTAAATAAGAAATACTATTTATTTTAAATGAGACACCTAATCACTTTTTATATACAATTTTAATTATTTCATGAACAGCTAGAGAAATCTCAAAAATCAAATATTGTGTTACTACTGAAAAAATAATTATTCCCGTCCTGAAATGTTGAACTTACTCCGTCAAAAATATAAATATTATAATTTGTTGTTCCTTCATAATTTTTTTCTTTGAATTAGATTGAATTACGCTTGGCATACCATCCAATCGATTTTATGTTGTTAACTATAAGCCGATTTTATGTTGTAAACTAAGCGACACTCAAAATAGTCAAATAAACATCAAACCACACTCCTTGACGAGTAGAAACATAAATTAAAACCCATAAACGCAACTTAGCAGTTTTACTCCAACAAAAACACAACTTGCTGGATCAAAAAGTTTTACTGGTATAAAGTGAATCTTTTACTCGAATTTATGAAAATTACCCTTAAGTAAACAAATACTCTATGAATTATGATTATGTATTTGACTTGAGAATCTTTTCCCTTCTCGTCTATACGTTTATTAGGCACAAACATTATTTACTGTTACTGGTGAACGGGTGCTTTCCTGCAGTGAAAGGTTTAAAATTTTATTTTATATTGGCGTTAATAAAATTATTACCTACGACTAGGTATTATTGCAATATCCGTTGGATTTGTTCTGCCCTGATTTTAAACTGTTGTTTTCGTGTAAAAAATATTGGACAATCTTTTTTATTTGTTGTTATTTTAAGTGGTGTGGAAATTAAATTAATTTTGAAAATGGTAAGTATCATAATCATTGCATAGAATAATAATAATTCATTTTAAATAGTTATAATCGGGTTTCCTCTAATAAAATCCACAATTTACAATTTATTTTGAAAAAAAAAATAATTAAGTCATTGTGTCTGCGTAATTTGGAACCATATGGGAAACTTTCTTTATTATTAATTTTACGGAAAAAACTTATTCTTCATAAAATGCTTGGTATATACCTAGTCTAAAAACTAAAATGGAACCAAATATAAAATTGTGTCAATCTGATGAGTATCAAAAATATGAATTTCGATCAAGAGTACTTTATAATTCACAATATCAAAAATTATTATTATAAAAAGTTGTTTGGAATTAATTAAAAACTATGTTTTAATATGCAATTACATCCTTTTAATTGAATTTTTTTCCCCAAATTACAGATACCCAACGCCCTTTTCATTTAGTACGAATAATGCGATAACTCTTTTACTGTTATTGATTAATTAATTAATAATAATAAGAGAGTTGTCACATTATTTTTAATAACAGAAAAGGGCTAATTATTAATAATAAAAAAAATCACATTATTTCTAATAAATGAAAAGGGCGTTGTTGAAAAGTACAGTTAATGTAGGATAAAAAGTTCTTTCTAAAAAACTTTGCCTGGTCTAAAATTTTTTCAATTTTTATGAGATATATGTAAAAAAAATATGAGTTTCGATCAAAAGTAAAGTACCTTTCTAGATCACAATATTTTAGGCCTTTAGAACACAAGAGGTATAAGTAACAAGTTTTGAGAAAACAATGTTCAAAGTTTTAGACAAATTTAAAAAATCTAGGTATAGTCAGTTCGCTAAACTCAGTCACAACTGGCTAGTGATTCTAGTAGGTAATTTTTTTGTTTATTGCCATGGCAAAATTACTAACTATTTAGTAATTATTAACTATTTAGTAATTATTTTTTTGCAAATTTTACTAAATAGGCACAATTACTTACTAAAATCACTAGTCAGTTGTGTCTGAGTTTAGTGAACAGACTATAGAAACTACTTAGCATGTTTTCAATGACATGTCATTTTTGATTGTTAGTTTTTGTAGAAAGTTTGAAGCCACCATGTTTTGTAAGTGTTTGGGAGTCCATTTTTGTATTTACAATCTGATTTTATAAAATTGTCACTTATACCCCTTGTGTTCTAAGGGCCTCATTTCAATTAGAAGGATATAATTGCATATAGAAACATACTTTTTAATGCTGAACAACTTTTCATAATAACTTTTCAATATTGTGAAAACTAAACGTACTTTGCTCTTGACTGAAATTCATATTTTTTTACATACCTCGTATAAGATTCATAAAATGTGATATTTGATGGTTGCATTCTGAGTTCTAGACAATGCAGAACTTTTTATGAAGAATAACTTTTTCTCGTAAAAGTAATAATAAAACAGTTTCCCATATGGTTCGTACATAGTTATGTAGACACCCTGTATAAAATTTGTTTGAAAACTTTGAAATGACAAAATATTATTATTTATTTACTTAAATGTATATTTTTAATTTAATATGCAGGTGCTTCATTAATGTTGCAAAAAAATGTAAGGGGAAAGGCGCAAAATGTCGCCTGTCAAAATTTTCAATGTGTTTTAAATGTATTAATTTTTTTCGAATCCTGAGAAAATTAATAAGTATTTTTAAAAAATTTAAACGCAGAATCAAAGATAACACGTTATTGCCGAGGGCCGATAGTCCCTTAAAATAAATAAAAAGTTTCTTTTGAATTAAATATTTGCAATTATTAAAAATCACACTAAATTTTCTTTTTTATTTTCACCCCTGTAACTTATTAAAATAAACATTATAGAAGTTTTCAGGGACTTTCGGCCTCAGTAAAAATGTAGTCTTTCATTCTGCGTTTTAATTTTTCAAAAATATTTATTAGTTTTATATAGTAGATTTAAAGGGCGCTAAAATATGTCCCGCACGCGGGCGCCAATCGGCCTTGCGGGGGCCCTGCCCAGTATGTACACGCTAATGTTTTTGGTTTGGTTTTTGGTTTTTCTCTGCCCCAGAAAGTTTTTTGACATAAATACTAAAGTATAATTTTAAAGCATTTGGACAAATACATTTGACTGTTAATAATAAATAATAATAATTATAAATTTTCTTACTTGTGTGTATATGCGAACAATTTGTTCTCAGTAAAATTACGAAATTTTTGATACGGTCCATTGTATTAAGCCATAACAGGAAGCCAAATAAAAAATGAAATTCAGAAATTCAAGAGAAGCCTTTTTGAAGATGAGGAAATTTCTGAGCAACCAAAGCTTCAATCTGAAAATCTGATATTGGATGGTAAAATGTTATGTGAAGTCAACCATTATAGTCAAAATTCAAAGGTGTAACTTATGTGGTATGGTCATGTAGAAAAAATGGACGACGACAGGCTGCCAAAACAAATTTTAAAATGAACGCCAAGGAAAGAATGAAGAAAGGAAAGCCGAAACAATCTTGGCTGGGTGGCATTCAGAAGACAATGTCGGAAAGGAACCTCCATCCTGGCGAATGCAACGACGGACGAAGCTGGAAACTGGTAACCGGAAGGAGGAGAACCCTATAAAAAACCGGGATGATAATAAAAATGTTATGTAAACTCTATATTCTTCGTTATTGGCTTGTTAACGCTAACTTAGTGAGAAAGCTGGAAGCTTTTGATATGTGGCTTTTTAGGAGAATTTTGAAAATACCATGGACCGATCATATTACGAACGAAATGATGTTGCACAGAATGGTAAAAGAACAGAGAACTTTGACCATCATTAAAGGGAGAAAAACAGCAAGGAGAAAGGGCACATACTAATAAATGATCAGTACGTTGTTGTAAGTTGGTGCGGCAGTTGATTATGAAGGGTAAAATCGAAGGAAACGGGTTCTGGTAGCCGACAAATACCCTGGCCGAAAAATATTCGAGCCTGGACCGGGTTAAACACACAGACGCTTTTAAGAAAAGCAGAAGATAGAGATTCATTATTTATATGAACACTACAAACAGTAACACTGTTGATTTCAACAAAATCGCATAAAAGAGATTAAGAGCGTAGGCGCAAAAATTCCGACCAATGCTTTTTAAATGCATTCCTTTTTTTCGAATCCTGAGAAAACTAATAATAATCTGGGCTGATTCGGAGAATAGGCCATTTTTGGGAAAAGTTATTTACCAGCAATTTTATTGCTGAAATCGAAGCTTATGATTATATATATATTAATAATATATGTATGCAAAGTCCACAGATAGTGTGCTACTTTTTTTATAAACAAAATGGCACCCGAAAATGTTTGTTTTTTTTCAATTATTGCTCTATAACTCCGAAGATTTTAATTTTACAACCAAAAGATTCAAATAAAAATTCACCGCATTTAAATTCTGCATAGAGATATGGTTTTGTCGATGTGCTCCGACGAAAATTTTCCTCGGAAAATGCGGGTTTTCCCAACAAAATCTTTAATTTTCAAATAAAGTTTTAGATAAGTAATTATCTACCAATAATTAAATAATTTGTTGACTTAAAAGCCTTCTTGGTTTAGATTATAGTTCCAGAAGCTGGTGAAAATTAAACGAATATTTTAGCAACAATTCAATTGTTAATTAATAATTTACTTTCGCAATAATAACCAAAATAATTATGATACACTGATCAAACTTTGAAATCTTATAAAGATGTAGAGAAGAAGAGTTATAAAGAAGATTTTTTTATTTTTTTGCATAATCTTTAAATGTTTAAAAAAAATAGTTATAAACAAATTAGCGTTTCTCAGAAAGTTTTTATTATATTCTAATTTTAAAAAATAGTTAAAAGGCGTATTTAAAATATCTTGAAAATGAATGCTTTAAAACTTTTTTGCAACCAGTTGTAAAAAAGCTATGAAACAGCAAAATGAACATACGATAACTACGTTGTTTATATATTTTTTTTTAATTCTTTCAAAGCGTAAAAGTGAGTTCAAAGTACAAGCTAATTATTTGCAAAAAATATCGATTATTAGTTTAATGTTTACATTTTAATTAAAGATTACTAGTAAACACTTAATAAATAAAATTATATTATTATGTATGCTGCGTGTCAGTCGCTTCGAGTGAACATTTTAGCTCCGGCTCTGTATCAAGCCTACTTTCGCGCTAAAAATTACACAAAAAGTATTCTTATTCTTAGATTAAAATATAACCATTGAACTAATATTTGATATTCTTTGTGAGTAATTATATTGTATCACAGACTCACTTTTAAGCTTTGAAACAATTATAACAAATTATAAACAACGGAGCAATCGTATATTTATTTTGCTATTTCTTTGCAAATTTTTTTGCAAATGCTTGGAAATTTTTTTTAAAGCATTCATTGTCAAGACCTTTGAAATACGCATTTTAAGTATTTTTTAAAATTAGAATATAATAAACAATTTCTGAGAAATATGAATTTGTTTATAACTATTTTTTAAACATTTAAAGATTATGCAAAAAAATGAAGAATTTATATATATATATATATATATATATATATATATATATATATATATATATATATATATATATATATATATATATATATATATTAAATAGGCATCAGATCTTTATAATCTTTCTAAGCTTGATCAAGGTCTTATGATTATTTTGGTTTTTATTGCGACTGTAAATTGTGAATTAACAATTGAATTGTTGCTAAAATATTCGTTTAATTTTTACCGGCTTCTGCAGTTATAATATATACCAAGAAAGCTTTTATTTCACCAAGTTATTTAATTATTGATAAATAATTACTTACCCAAAAAATTTATTTGAAAATTCGAGATTTTGCTGGAAAAACCCACATTTTCCGAGGAAAATTTTTGTCGGAGCAAATCGGGAAAACATGCCTCTATGTAGAATTAAATTGGGGTGAATTTTTATTTGAGTGTTTTTGGTGTAAAGTTAAAATCTTCGGAGTTATAGACCAATAATTGAAAAAAACACGATTTGGGGGCGCCATTTTTGTTAATAAAAAAAGTAGTACACTATCTGCGGACTTTGCATACCTATATTATTAATATATAGGATCATAATACTCGATTCCAGTAATAAAATTGCTGGTAAATAACCTTTCTTTGTACTTTACTAATAGGTCTGGATCCCGAGTATGAAAAAAAAGTTGATTAATAGCAAGCTGAAAATTTGTTAATAGCTTAAGGGTGTCTAGTCGGATAAACTTTGATATATGGGAACACTGGAACAGGGGCAGTTTTAATTGTGGAACAGGTTAAAAATTTGGAACGGTCACACCACGAAAACGGCACATTTATTTTGTCCGACAGAACAGACTTAAACTCTCCGAACAGAGATTAAACTCTCATATAAAAATCAGACTGCTATTTATCACCTGTCATAATTCCTCTCATTTGACATATTCTACATGTTCCACTCATTAAAACGCCCATTTGGTGATAAATAGCAGTCTGATTTTTGCATGAAAGTTTAATCTCTGTTCGAAGAGTTTAAGTCTGTTCTGTCGGACAAAATACATGTGCCGTTTTCGTGGTCTGACCGTTCCAAATTTTTAACCTGTTCCACAATTAAAACTTCCCCTGTTCCAGTGTTCCCATATATCAAAGTTTGTCCGACTAGACACCCTTAAGCTATTAACAAATTTTCAGCTTGCTATTAATCAACTTTTTTTCATACGCGGGATCCAGACCTATAATTAGACCAGCGTATTATAACTATTTTTTTCAAAATTTAAAGATTATGCAAAAAAACGAAAAATTTATATTTTGTCGATAAAATATTAAATAAGCATCTCAGCTTTATAATCTTTATAAGTTTGATCAATGTATCATGATTATTTTGGTTATTATTGCGATCGTAAATTGTTAATTAACAATTGACTTGTTGCTAAAATATTCGTTTAATTTTCACTGGCTTCTGGAATTACAATATATACCAAGAAGGCTTTGATGTCACTAAGTTATTTAATTATTGACTAATAGTTACTTACCTAAAACTTTATTTGAAAATTAGAGTTTTTGTTGGGAAAACCCGCATTTTCCGAGGAAAATTTTTGTCGGAGCAAATCGGGAAAAACATATCTCTATGAAGAATTTAATTGTGGTGAATCTTTATTTGCGTGTTTTTGTTGTAAAGTTAAAATCTTCGGAGTTATAGAGCAATAATTGAAAAAAATACGATTTGTCGGCGCCATTTTGTTTATAAAAAAAGTAGCACACTATCTGTGGACTTTGCATACCTATATGATTAATATATAGGATCTCATAATTCGATTCCAGCAATAAAATTGCTGGTAAATAACTTTTCCATGAATTTTGCTAATTAGCCCAGAGTATAAATATTTTTGAAAAATTTAAATGAAAAATGAAAGATTACGTTATATTATTATTACCGAGTGCCAAAAGTCCCTCAGAATAAACAAAAAGTTTCTTTTAAATGAGATATCTAAAATTAAAGATCACACTAATTTTTTTCTTTTTTTTTTCACCACTGCGACTTACACTGAAAAAAATATTGTACATAGTACCAATGAACGCCAATCATTGACTTTTTTTACATTGATTCAATGAAAATTTCGTTAATACTATAAACACGTAGTCATTAAGTAATGACTATATTCATTATTACAATGTAATTCTATTCATTAAAAAATAATGAATAGAATCATTAATCCAATGAATCTTTTTATCTATCCAATGATTTTTTCATAATACTAATAATTTGTTCATTACATATATATATATATATATATATATATATATATATATATATATGTATATATATATATACTAAAAAAAAAGTGGAAGCGAGATTAAAATGGATAAGAACGAACACGGCAGAAGACAGAGAAAACTACGAATCACTGAGAAATGAGGGCAAAAAAATTAACAGAAAACAAAAACGACAATGGATAGATCTAAAGATTCAGGAAATAGAGAACGAAAAATACAACAGAAATTCAAAAAAATTCTATAATAAAATAAAAGAAAACAATAGAACATTCAAAGGTAAATTAAAAGGAATAAAAAACAAACAAGGTAAAATTGTAGAGGAAGAGAAAGAGTATAAAGAAATATGGACAAGTCACTTTAAAGAATTACTAATTGAACCAGTTATAAATGATGAAATACAAGACGAGGACGAAGAAGAAACGAACACACAGGAACCAACATTAGAAGAAGTAAAAAACATTATAACGAAAGGGAATAATGGAAAGGCACCTGGGAAGGACGGAATAAATCTAGAACTAATAAAATACGGAGGGGACATATTGCATGAAAAAATACATGAATTGATTAAGAAAATATGGAAAGAGGAGACAATGCCGAACGAGTGGGAAATTGGACAGATTATTACGATCCATAAAAAAGGCGACCAGCATGAGTGTAAGAACTACAGAGGTATTACACTATTAAACGTTGCCTATAAAATATTATCGTCAATAATACAAAAAAGGTTAACAGATGAAACAAAAAATATCATAGGACAATACCAATGCGGTTTCGTAAAAGGCAGATCAACAACAGATGCAATACATACCATTAAACAAATCATGGAAAAGGCACACGAACATCAACATGAAATAGAAATATTATTTATAGACTTTGAACAAGCCTTTGACTCAATAAAGAGAAAGGAAATAATGAAAGCCCTAAAATATCAAGGAGTAAGTAAAAAACTAAGAAACCTAATAAAAATGTCTATGAATAAATCAAAAATAAGTATCCTAACACAAAAAGGGGAAACAGAAGAATTCGAAATAAATAAAGGAGTGAGACAAGGTGACTCACTGTCAGCAACACTATTTAACCTGACAGTAGATTTTGTGTTAAGAAAGATCCATAAGGGAAACCTAAGAGCATCAGGTTACCAACTAATCGCGTATGCAGATGATATAGCGATAGTAACAAAAACACGAAAAATCATGAAAAAATTATTAATGGAGATAGAAGAAGAGGGAAAGAAGATGGGACTAAGAATTAATGAAAAGAAAACAAAATTGATGAGACTCGGAAAAGCAGAACAAAACAGAGAGATAAGGATAGGAAATAAAAAATTCGAGGAAGTACAGAAATTTAAATACCTGGGCGTTATGATAAATAACAAAGAGGAAAGAAAAACGGAGATCGAAGAAAGAATAACTGCGACAAACCGGGTATTCCAAGCAAATAGAAAACTACTAAAGAGTAAAATATTGACCAAACAAACAAAAATGAATATATATAAAACAATAATAAGACCAATAACGATGTATGCAGCAGAAACCATGACTATGACAAAAAAAGAAGAAGAGAAATTAAGAATAAATGAACGAAAGATAATAAGGACAATACTGGGTCCAGTGAAAATCGAAGAACAAGACTATAGAAGGAGAATGAATAAAGAAATTTTAGAAGAATTAAATGGTGAAGATATAGTAAAGAAAATAAAAGTACAAAGAACCAAATGGCTAGGTCACATATGGAGACAAGGACCAGAATCAGTAACAAAAGCTATGATATTGTGGCAACCAGGAGGAAAAAGGAGACGTGGTCGACCCAGATCTAAATGGTTAACTGAAGTAGAGGAGGACCTAAGAGGAGCAGGAATTACAAAATGGAAAGGGAGGGCAATAGACCGGAAGAAATGGAGACATATTAGTGAACAAATACAATGATCATGGGGACTGATCCACCCCGTAAAATGGATCTAGAAAGCGAAAGCGGCGAAACCCCACATGGGGTGTTAAGCCATATACTATACTATACTATATATATATATATAAAATGAATAAAAAATGAATAATTTTGGGGAATGCAGTCAATGTGTTTTGGGCTGATTAGAAGAGAAACACTTTGAACTTTTGTCGAGCTTTCGGACAATTTATTTCCTTTATCAAGACAATCTAAAAATACAAATGTTTAATTTTAGATGAAAACTAGAAAAATAACAACTTACTGCTCGTGGTTTACAAAATAACTAACATACTTATAAAAAACATAAAAATTCTATCTAAAAAATATAAATTGTAAACGTAAATTAATTTTGAAATATGTCAAAAGGACATTAATCAAATGTAGTTAGACTACTTTAATAACTCGATAGATTGGGAAAGAAGTTAGTTATCAGTGTATAAAATAATGCATTCCCCAAAATTATTCATTTTGTATTATTAACAGTCACTACATATTAATAATTATATATATATATATATATATATATATATATATATATATATATATATATATAAAATAGATGAAATAGAGAATGTGGAAAAATCCCCTTACGAACAATTCACACATCCACCATTTCGGGATGTGTGATATATATATATTTCAATTTAACAATTGAACAATTCATATATATATATATATATATATATATATATATATATATATATATATATATATATATCAAGCAGTGATTCTTGAGGATGCAGTCTATTTTGGCCCACAAGACAAAGAAAACTCTTTGACTTACTGTCAAGCTTTCGAATTTATTTTAATTCTTTTTCAAGACATCTGTTGACAAAAATATACAATTATAAAAATTATGTAGGTACTTACAATTTTCTTAATTACTTACTAGTCATGAGATTACATTGAAAAAATTTGAAACTTTACTAAAAGGACAATTATGCACATAGGTATGAAAAATTATTTTTAAAAACTTCAGTTATGTTGTCATGTTTGAAATATGTCATGAAATATGTAAAGTGTATACATTTTATATAGGAGGAAAGTAAAACTAGTAACAACATATTTTTTATTTTTTTATTAGATTTTATTAGATTTATGAAAAAAAATTAATAACATTAAAAATAAAAAATTAATAAAAAAATGAATAACAAAAAAGTTGTTTATCAAATTCCTTGCTCAGACTGTGATAAAGTTTATATAGGAGAAACTTCTCGTACATTGCACAGTAGAATAATATCTCACAGAAGTGATATTAACACAAATAAATCACAAGCTTGTGCGTTAGCCGACCACTTGATTAATTTAAATCATACATTTAATTTTTCACAAGCGTCAATCCTACAGAGGGTAAAAAATGAACAGAAAAGGTTATTTATAGAAATGACACATATACAGAAAAATAAAAAATGTATAAATAGAAAATCAGATATAGACAAATTAAGTAACATTTATTGTTACATATTAGCATATCAACAAAAAAATTAGTACATCATAATCTGATTTTCTATCATATAATCCAACATTAAAATCCAACATGCTTTAAAAAATGACTGGACTAATTGGGTTTGATGTTATTAATTTTTTTTCATAGATCAATCTAATAAAATCTAATAAAAAAATAAAAAATATGTTGTTACTAGTTTTACTTTCCTCCTATATAAAGTGTATACACTTTACATATTTCATGACATATTTCAAACATGACAACATAACTGAAGTTTTTAAAAATAATTTTTCATACCTATGTGCATAATTGTCCTTTTAGTAAAGTTTCAAATTTTTTCAATGTAATCTCATGACTAGTAAGTAATTAAGAAAATTGTAAGTACCTACATAATTTTTATAATTGTATATTTTTGTCAACAGATGTCTTGAAAAAGAATTAAAATAAATTCGAAAGTTTGACAGTAAGTCAAAGAGTTTTCTTTGTCTTGTGGGCCAAAATAGACTGCATCCTCAAGAATCACTGCTTGATATTTGAATATACAGTCAAGAATACCATAATCTTATATATATATATATATATATATATATATATATATATATATATATATATATATATATATATATATATATATATATATATATATATGAAATTATACATCAGGATTATGCTGTTAAATTAATGAATATAAAACGTTGCACTAATGTACAGTGTTCTTTAAATTGCGAACTCGTTTATTGAATCAATGTTTTCGTAACATTAAATCAATGTTTTCGACTTTGATTAATAACTCGATACATTGTTTTGATGTAACGCAATCATTGTATTAATGTAATATACCTGAATCAATGATCAATTCATTGTAGCAATGATCTTGTACATAAACCGATACATTTCTTAAAACTCTATAAGTGTTTTTATTGGTGTAAAATAATCACGTGACAACAGTTGCAGCCACCTAGCAAACAGTCACCCTGCAGACTCTGAGGAGCGGTGTTTGGCACTAGTGATTTGGTTGATTTTTCTAAGGTATGTATTTACATATATTTTTAACTGTATTTATAAATTATTTTGTTGGATTTCTATAAAAAAAAGTTGTACTTCTATTTCCACTTTTGCAGATTGATATGTACTTTGGAGTGGCATTTGGAAATGGAAATGCACTTATTGATGCATGGGACAGCAATTTCGAAAGAATTATCTCCTTTCTTCAGTGTGAAACTCATATCAAGGATAAAACAAATAAATTTTTATTTGAAAAGATTACCCTTGAAGACATTACGGAATGTAAGTACCTATTTCATTATTAAATCCTGCATATCCAGTATTAATTAATTTTTGTTCTCTGTAAATTTTTTCAAAAGCTAATTCGACACATAGGTAAAAGAAAATAGGAACCATTTGAAAATATTTATAAATGGTGTAATCTTATAAAAGATTAGTAAATTAAATCTTTAGGTGACTAAACCGTAAATAATTGAAAAATATCATTAACTCTTGCAGTCGGTAGTATCTATCAAAGTAAAAATAAACATCTCAACAACTAGCAATTTTTTTCAGGATAAATTAAAATATTTCTATAAAAAAAGTGATACCCAAAAATACAACTATGTTCACTATTTAGATTTATTTTTTTTTTAAATAATTATGATAATAAATTGTAGATGACTAACATGCAGTTATTCTTTGGGTTCTACATCGATAATTTGTACGAACTAATAAAATATACCATCAGAGATTTCCAGTAATCATTCTTACATCGGGAAGACCCAGCAAGAAGTCGAAGATCATATTAGGTTTTTTTAAATCAAATAAAAATGCCATTCAACCATTTGCTTTTTGTATGGGTGGTGATAATTAATCCCAGAGAGATATT
The DNA here is from genome assembly GCF_917563875.1 of Diabrotica virgifera virgifera. Lineage (NCBI taxonomy): Eukaryota > Metazoa > Arthropoda > Insecta > Coleoptera > Chrysomelidae > Diabrotica > Diabrotica virgifera. The sequence continues at coordinate 114,568,138 of NC_065449.1, forward strand.
GTATTTATGGAGATGTTATTGTAGATGTATTTATTTTCACGATATCAGGTATACATTTTTTATATAATATAAATATACATATATTTTTATACATATATTTTATAAGAAGAATCAATTTCTGTTATATTTAGTTATTCAGTTTTTTCCAAATTACATTATAAACAGTTGTTTGTGTTAATTAAAAATATATGTTTTTCTTTCTTTAAACTTATAGATAATACTTAACGTTAGTTTTACAATCGGCAAAAAATCGTTGCTTCAACCTATATTTGAAATATTTATGTAGATATTAAGTCGTCATTTTGTTTACTTATTAACTATTTGTATGTTATATACAAATATACATGAAGATGCCATTCACTGAACCAAAAAAGTACGTAAATATAATAAAAAAAACATTGATTCAAAAACGGGGAGCATTAATTTTCGTCCAATGATCAGTATCGTTGGTCCAATGTAAGTAGATACATTAATTAATGCTCAAAAACGTTAATTTTTATGAATTAGTACGTTGGTCCAATGTACTTTCTAGTTAAGAATGAATGTACCGATCCATTGATTGAATGTACCGATCCATTGATTCAATGTACCGATACATTGATTCAATGTACCGATACATTGATTCTTAACTAGAAAGTACATTGAATGAACGTACTAATTCATAAAAATTAATGTTTTTGGGCATTAGTTAATGTATCTACTTACATTGGACCAATGATACCGATCTTTGGACGAAAATTAATGCTCCCCGTTTTTGAATCAATGTTTTTTTCATTATATTTACGTACTTTTTTGGTTCAGTGTACTAAAATAAGCATTGTAGAAGTTTTCAGGGACTTTCGGCCCAGTATAATTTTCTCAGAATTCGAAAAAAATAAATGTATTTAAAAAGCATTGCGCCTATTCTCTTAAAAAAAGCTTGCGGGATTTGTCAGCGGGCCGGATAAAGTAAGCAAAAGGGCCAGATCCGGCCCACGGGCCGCCTTTTGCCCACCTCTGCTATAGATAGTCCAAAATTAAAGAGTCTGTATGAGAAATAGTCCAGAGACATTTTTTGTCGCAAATTAAACGAGGGATTTAAAAAGGATTTTTAATTTCACATACATTAGTGACGTATCATATTTTTTTTTTAAATTCAGACCATTACTCGTATGTTTGCCAATGATAAATACAAAATTCTAAATTACAAGAAAAACATACGAAATAATTACCTCTTAAAAACCACCAAATTTAAGTTGCATATCTCAGCCAGTATCAGAACAATAAATACATCGTCATTGTGCAAAAAACATTTCAATACGCCCTATCTCGGACACGAAGCATTTGCGGACATACGTTTATATTCTGTAAGCTAGAGGTAAATGCCCATATCTCCCCTTTTTTGATAAAATGGGTTAATATCATTTCACTCGTTCATATAATCCATTCTATGTTGTGGCAAAAGATAGTAACTGTTGCGTGCATGGTTGTCTATGGTCTATTAAAGCGTTTAGAATAAGTCTTAACTCCTATGAATTGCTTTGGAGCATAGCAAAACTTAAATGTTGAGGGTAATTGTATGCTTTTTACTGATGCTGATAAACTTCAAATGTACCCTATTTAGCATGTTTATTTGGATAAAAACAAAGTTTGGTTAGGGTTGTCGTACAACTTTTTCTACCATATTTCTAACTGAAACATTTGTTTTTCTATGTATTATTTTTAAATTAGTTTACAATGTTGCAAAAATGTTTATTTTCCTCTCATCTTTTATTTTCATCATCATTTTTACTTATCATTTAACGCTGTTGAAAACGTGTGTTGTTGGAGTTACGACTTTTTACCATTAAAGCTTTATTTTTTGAGAATGTAGCAAACCCTCTACAGTAAAACAATATGTAGACACAAACAATGCAGGTGTAGTAAGACCATCGCCAGCAAATTTGAACATCATGAGTGAGCCTCTGATTTCTCAGATGATATTAATCCATTCGCAAATTCGAGCTACGAAGACTCTGACTTCATGCCATCACCAGGTTCGCACCCAGCTTCAAGAAATTATTCAGAGATTAACAATGACGAAAATTACGACAAAGAAAGTACGGAATCTGAAAGTTTGACCCAAGAAACCAAAAATCTTCCTAGAAAAAAAAACTTAAAAATGAAGCTGCATGAAAATCAACTAAACGTAAGGAGGCTACCTTGAAAGGGAAACTCACTTAACAAAATAAGTTGTGAGACACAAATGAGGCCAGGTTATGCTCCCTGTAGAAAACAATGTACTATTAAAATTACTGAGGATCAGAATATGGAAATATTTAAAAATTATTGGAACACGATGAAAACCTGGGATGTGAAACGACAATTTGTTTTGGTTAGTATTAAAACTATGATGCCAATTAAAAGAAAAAGACCCTCGAACGGCACTCATGAAAATATAAGAAAACAGTCAATTCGCTATTTAATTTAGGCTTCAAGCCTCTCGCACAGTATACCTGTGATATATGCTATAGCCTAAAATTACAGTTGGGCGGCCAAAGTTCATCCGAGATAGCAGACTCGGCTATTCAACAAAAATTGATGACCATCTAGATGCTATGCTTTTTCTCATGAAGAACTTTCAGTGCGTCACAGTTTTTCGATTTCTTTCTAACGCATTAAATTGTATGTGATAGAAAAAAACGCACGTCGGTGATTACATTTCGTCGGTGACATTTATAACATTTATTCTAATTGTCAATAGATGGCGTTATAATCAAAAAAATATTTACGAATTATATAATATATCTACCAATATAATCTGTACAATTTATAAGACTACACAAATCAAAGAAAATACCAGTTTATAAATGCAATAAACACAATTGATTTGATTTTATGCCAAATTGCAAATAAAATGTGACAACTGTCAGATTTAACTAAAATGCCATGTCACTAAAATGTATATTATCACGGACTTACCTTTTTTTCTATCATTTGTGACGCACTGAAAAATTCTCATGAAAAGAAGCATAGATGATGCTAGTTCTCGTTACAACATTAAGAAAGAAGATACGTTGCTTTCTTCTTCTAAAACAAAGGTGATTATGATAGATCTGCAGAAGTGTTTGCCAACGCCCCTTTTGACTAATGCTACAAGTTTATATTCCTTGTACTTATCGAGGTCACCCGCAGTCAGCAGTTTGTTTTTTAAATGTAAAATTTTTGACCAATGCTAAAAGTTTCTATTCCTTAATGTTATGGACCTTAAACCTCACTATTTACGACAGTACAGATAAAAAGGCTTACTGCGTGCTATGGGATGAAAGTATTGCAGGTAGGGGTGGACATTAGGGTGGGTCGAAAAACAATAATGTTTCATTTTTTAATCGCTATACCGCGGAAAACTTGCCTTTATGGTATATAAGTAAAATGCAAAGTAAAATAAAGTTAAATATTAAACCCCCAGCTAACGCATCATACTTAAAATTTAGTTTTTTTCAGAAATCAAGACATTTTTCAATTATTTTTACAATATTTAGCCAATAATATTTAAACGTGCTATAGCGAAAACTGTTTAGTTAATATAGATGGTTTCATAAGATCTGCCATTTCATAAGATCTGCACATTTCATCCAGAGCTTCGATGCCAAAGTTTGACAGCAATCGCAGCTTCAACGTACCCACTCAGAAATAGTGAGTAAAAGACTCCTTCTAAAGTCAAAATTTTATTTAATTTGTTGACATTGTTTGACTATAATTTGGTTTCTTTTTTGTTTCAATTAAACATGTTATTAAAATTATAAGTTGTTTTATTTATATCCTTTATAACTTTAAACACACTATAATAATTCTATTCCAATTAAATGGAGTGTAAAGTAAAAAAACAAAAAAGGGATTGTGCTAATAACACCCAACACAACATACTAGATCACACCTTCTTTTAAGGTGCTAATATGTGAATTTTAACAATTTTTGAGTATTGTCTGTTTGAAATTAAAAGATATTGTCTGTTTCAAATGTATTTTCTATTTTTTAAACTATTAACTAAACAGTTTTCACTATAGCACGCTAAAATATTATTGGCTAAAGATTTAGTCTTGATTTCTGAAAAAAACTAAATTTTAAGTGTGACGCGTAGCTGGGGGTTTAATATATAATTTTATTTTACTTTGAATTTTACTTATATACCCCAAAGGCAAGTTTTCCGTGGTATAGCGATTAAAAAATGAAAAATTATTGTTTTTCGTCCCACCCTAGTGGACATGAAGTCTCTTAGGCCTTGGTAAAGTGGGCTCAGGAAGTTTTGCTTGCGTCTGGCATTAAGACGCTAATAATTTGGTGGGACAATTGTCCCGGACAAAATATAAACATAATGATGTCGGTGAATTATTTTTATCTGCTTACAATTTGTCCTAATTTAAAAAGGTGGTACGTAAGTTTCTGTTAAAAGGTCACACGCACATGGAAGCAGATCACATTCATGCATTAATAGAAAGGAGCATTATAAAGAAATCAACGACCATAGCTACACCGTGGGACTGGCAGCAGTTAATTCGAGTCACGGGGTTGTGCGTTTTTAACATGGAATTACGGGATTTTAAGAAATAAAACGTTTTATTTTCGTCATTTAATTCTCCATTATTAAATAGAAAGATCGATACCGAGAAAAATGTATTCCATATTTCATCTGCAGTTTGGCTAGAATCCCGCTGAGACAATTTAGACATTCTCTATTATAAAAAAGCATTCAGTAATATTGATGCAAAAATGGTCGACTTGCGTCGATTTCCTCGAAAAGACCTTGTTATATCTGCAGAATAACCTTCCGTTAGTAATGCTCCAAAAGGTCTTAACCAGAAAAAGTGTGAGCATTTACAAAAATTACTGGAATGGGTGCCAATTCAGTTCCATGTCTTCTACAAAAATATTGCTGAAACTAGTGGGGATGAACAATCTGATACAGATTAGCTACTTCTATTATAACAAACTGTTTTGTAAAATTTTCAAAAAATAATTGTAAAATGTTATTCAGATTAAAATAAAATTAGTTTTAGAAGTTACGATGTTACTTTGTTATATTCACCTGTTCAAATATTTAGGGTCGAAAGATCGTACATCCAGTAACTGCCATATCATATGTCATAAAATTAAACCAAAAATAACACAAGGAAAATACGTATTAGGTGGTAAAAAAACCTACTAAATCAATTAGTAGTCTTTGCCTTCAAATGGAAATTTTCTCAATTTATCTTCAAACATTTAAAACTTCATTTATTCAATATGTTAAAAAGAGATAGAGTCATTTGCCTCTAGCTTTTAGCATAGCAAACTGTCATTATTTTTCATTCACAATGACCCTATAAACACACTGTATTTAATGCATTTATACGCTACAAATATTTATTATTATTTTCTTCGTAAATGTCGAAATATTCTACACAACACAATTAAAAATTGATTTAGACTTTTTATAAAGTAGCGAATTAACGATACAATTTTTTAATCGCTTTTATATGTAATAGATATTAATTTATGCATTGAAAAATACAACTTTCCTTTCAACTTCAATTTCTATTCGATATCCGTTATTGACAGCAGATGGATATCACTTGATCTAGACAGACTGTAATGGCTAAAAAATTGGAAAACAATAACTCCGTTTCATTTCATAATTTAGAAACGTTATATAAGTGTCAATAAATGATAATGGCATTCATTCCGCGGTCACTTCAAAAAGCCATCAATATTTAAGAGCCGCATTGATAAAAATCTGATTAAATTTACGGAACCGGAATAAAAGCTCAATAAAATGTGATTTACATAAAAGTAAAAACTAGTTAAAACTGCAGTAGGTAAAATGCAGTAGGTAAAACACGGTGGATCTAGGTACATCGTTTTCTAAAACTTACAATTCAATAAACACTTAGGTATTAAACGATATTTTGAATTAAGGGAGTAGGCGTAACATCTTGGTCCAATGCTATTTAAATGCATTCATTTTTCGAATCCTGAGAAAACTAATAAACACAGTAAGGTCTCGTTTTATACGGTGGAAGTGTTCTACAGAAAAGCGATTAAGAAAATCGCATAAAAAAAGACTATTTGCATTAAAAAAGTAGGGATACGTTCCGTAGTTTTATAATGATTTTTTCTCCATTAGGCCAAATAAAATCTTAAAGAAGGAATTAAAAACGCAAACTAACGATATTGAAATTGCAAAAACCTCTTCTAATGAAACATAAAACTTTATGACACTTAATTAAATGTTTCAATCCAGAAATCAAAATGTGCTGTTTATCATTCTGCAACTTGAAATCAGTAACATTTACGCCCGGTTTCATAATCAACTTAAAGTGAACATTAACTAAAGTTCACTTTAACGTTGACATTTACCCATATGAATTGCATTGATAAAGGTACTAACTTAAAATTTAAAATCCACTTTAACTGATTATGAAACCGAGCGTTTTTTTTTTCTATTTTGGCTTGGACCATGGTCATTCAGTCAGTCTCAATCAAAAGTAAATGTATTAAAGGTATTGCCAATTAGTGAAACTTGGTTATTATAATATTATTACAATTTTTTACTTCTTATTTACCTACTTATTACAGCTAATGTACATCCTATGTTAAAACATATAAATTTAATATACTACTTAATGTTTATCACGAACACATAGTGTATACCAGGGCTTCCCAAACTTATTTGGACTGTGACGCCCTTGGGACTGTTATTTTTTTTGCGACGCCAATTTTTTGCGACGCAAATATTTACCAATTTTAGTACTAGCCTAGTAACAGGTTATTTATAATTTTTATAGAAATTAGGAAAGAAATCAAAACATAGGTACAAAAATAAAAAAGGACATTATTTATTTATGTATCTGGCTGGTTAATGTGAGGGATGTGCTTGCTTTTTTGAGCATAGAATGAAACCGGGGTTCCAATTTGGAAATTGTCACTCTAATTTGTTTTTCTAATTTTATGTTTGACCTGTACTTGTTTTTAATTACTGCAACTGCAGAAAAGCCCGTTTCGCACAAGTACGAAGTCGCAAATGGTAATAAAATCTTTACTGCAGCAGTGCTGATGGCATGATAATTATGAGAAACTGAGCTCCAAAATTCAAACAGGTCCTTGTCGTGTTGAAGCTTTAGGCTGAAATCACAGGACAATTCTGTCGGTTGTTCTTCTTCCTCTGTTGAAAGTGTCGATGGTGTGAATTACTAGGGAGAGAATCTGTCTGACCCAGTCATATTGCTCCAGATTTTTGGGAAAACATTTCTCAGTGTTCGTTCAATGATCACATGTGTTGTGTAAACATATTTTGTAAAGGGGAGCCAAGTATTTCTATCGATTTTTCTTGTAGAATAACTTGTAAAACAGGAAAACAGTCAATTTCTTGATCTTCTAGTTTTCTATTCCACAAGAGCAACTTCTGAAACCCAGTAATTTTATCTGCCATTGCAGGATATGAGTATTATTTCCCTGCAAATACTTATTAAGATAATTTAATTTGTTAAATATGTCACAGGGGTATGCTAATTTTATTATAAACTCTGAATTAATAAAGTTTTGCGCATCATTATGGGATTCTGTATGACATGTAAATACATGCAAAATTTCATTTTTTTATTTCATATATGTACACGTGCGAGTACGTTGCCTTTGGACAGCCAACGAGATTTGCAATAATAAATTAGAGAGGTGTGCTCGGCCCCCATTTCTTCACACTGTTTATGGAAAAGACTTAATTTCACGGATCATGTTTTAATGTAGTTCACCACTTTAACCTTTCAGTGCTAACGTGAAATATTTTGACATAAGTGCTAACGTCCGTCTCTGGGACCGTATGTTTATACATGCCCTAGTACTGTAAATTTTACAAATTTTCAAAATTTAATTACTTCAAGGGTCTAATTAAATACTTTTTTATTTAAAATAAATGCAGTTTTATTTAAAAATTATATTTATAAACAATTATTTTGACAAAAATAATTCCTTAACAAAAACAAGCAACTATTCTAAAAAGGGAGAAAAAAACTCTAAAATCTTAATAGAAACAAAAAATTTGCTGAGTTATTTTTAAACTAAAGATGAAATTATCCACTTATAATAACCACACTTAAGCAATTCTAATAATACGAAGTAATTTTAAACTTAAAAAAAGTCAATCTTTTTCTGAACATTCCACACATATACCCTTTATGTGTTCTAAGGACATAAATTTATTACACTAGTAACAACTGTACTTTGTTTTTCGACCTTTCGTAGTTCATTTCTATTTCTAAAAAGTAAAAAAATAATATTTTATTCACTAAAAATACAACGCTAAAAGTTACAATTCTTACCTTTAGTACAGCCGCAAAAGCTAACATCCGTCTCTGAGACCGAAATCTTGTGTAACGAACGAACTATGTATCTACGTTCAACAATATTTAAATACTAACAACGGTTAGGTAAAATATGAAGCTATTGAATGACCTAGCCCGAATATCGGAATAGATCGTTAATTATAGGTATGAATAGGTTAGCTCCGTCTATGAGACCATGCGTTAGCACTGAAATTAATAATGCTATCCATCACAACACTTAATTCAGGTGTAATGTTCTTTGCTGCTAAGGCCTCTCTATGAATGACATATGTCCATTTTACACTTGGAGCCTTGGTTTTGATGAGAGCTTGTAGTCCTGCATACTATACAGACAAATATATTTTCTGTATTAAAAGTCCACGCTGACACGCGACGCCCCTGGGACAACGCCGCGACGCCCCAGGGCGTCGCGACGCACAGTTTGGGAAGCCCTGGTGTATACATTTTACAAATAAAAATATTAATATTAATATTAAAATAAATTCATTCTTTTTTGTATTTTATTTTAGTTTTTTTTGTTTTGTTTTTTGAAACCGAGCGTTAAACTCTTAAATACTTAAATATTTAAATTTAATTTCAAAAGAATTACCAGAGAACGGCAGTTCTCGCCAGTGGCGCACACCTAGACCCCTTACACGCGACACTATATATACCCGAAATTTTCGATTTTTTAAATCTGACTGAATTGAAAATTGGGATAGCTCCCATCTTAAAGTTCAGGAAAAGACTCACCCATTCATATATCAACCATCCATTTTGATCCAAGGGTGTGGATTTTACGCCCCTTCCTAATTAGGGTCTGTTTTTCGTTCTCGTCCCCAAAACTTCCAAAAACTTTGAAAATTTAACTCCGACCTTTGCGGCTTCTGATAGAAGCGATCATTACCTTTCCAACGCATGTCTAATTTTGAAAATCGGTTATACCGTTCAAAAGTTACCGAGCTCAGAAATATGAGTCAATTTTTATTTAAAAAAGGGAAAATGTTTGTGGATATGTATGTATGTATGTGTGTGGAAAAGTTAAACCGATCTGAATTTTTTGTCTGTGTTTGAACAGGGGGTGAGGGCCGATTCAGAATCGGTGTAGTTTGTGAGTTTTGACTACCCATAAGCCAGCTATAGGACTTGGTAAGTACAATACGGCATATTTTTTGGCGGTATATATCTTCGGATCAAGAAGAGACAGGAGAACAGTCAATAAACCAAATCAATAGCGTTGAGTTAAGCTTTCAAATGGTGTCTAATATGTCAGGATCAGACATACACACGGCTTAGTATAGCCTAAAAACTGAAAAATTAAACTTTGAAAATTTTGGTTTTTCGACAATTACTCAAAATTTCAACTTACGAATTACGCCAATAACTGAGCGTTTGTAGAAGGACTCTGGACGAATCTAACGGTGTATACCTTATATCCGGGAAAATTCGAATTTTTAAGTTATAGGCTTCATAATTATGATCAAATCTATTTCTTATGGGAAAAACGGTTTTCCAAACTCAATAATTCCTGTAATAGCTTCAGTTATCATACTTGACCTTAGATGCATCAGATACTACTTGTCAATATGTTTCAAACTCATGTTTAGTGAATAAAATCGGTAAAGCCGTTTAGAAGTTATTAAGCTACAAAAGTATAATCCAATGAACGATTCTTCCCTGATTGGTTTATGTAGTTGTAGTGGTTACGACGCTAATTTGATCTGGCAACGGGCAATCCGCGTTCATTTACCGTCCATCCCAATATTTTTTTCAATCTATTTGGAATAGAAAAAAAATCTAGGGGACATTCGATGGACACTAGATCATTTGGGAGATAATGAGACAAAGGCGACCATTTATAAAGCTTAACGTGTAACCGAGAAACATTGCATTCAACTTTATACATTTAATTTATAAACAACTTTGAAAAACTGCTGATACAAGAATAAAAAAACCGTCAATCATCAAAATGAAAATACATTTTCGCGCCACGTAATATTCATATTAGATATTTTGTAGCTGGAATATTGTATGCGCCACTCATTTTTACAGCGTTTAGCGGTTTTTTATTCTTGTTACAGGTTATACCTTTCAATGCGCAACTCAGTTTGATGTAATAGCTACATGCTACATCATGGAACAAGGGGAATACCCGAATTGCAAACCCTCAGATTAATGACATCTGGATAGGAATAGTTAAAATTAATTATACTAGTTATTAATAATAGAAATTCTTAGATGAAATACAAACCGCATAACTTCAAAATCGCATAAAAAAATCCGCATAAAAAGAGACCTTACTGTAAAAACTCATACAGCAGTAAAAAACTGCAACTTGTATTCTGGTATAAAATCGTTTATTTAAAAACTATCTAAAAAGTAATCCAAATGGATTGCAAAACGTTTTCGTTCTAATTCAGAACATCTTCAGTGCCTAGAATGAAGTATTTCCACATTAGACTAAAGAAAAAGGTTAAAATTTTGACTATTAGAATGAAAAAACTTGTCGGAATACTTACATTTTGCAGAGTAGTTTGAAACTAGCACATCATTTAAAGTGGTAACCCCATAATATATGGTTTAAATATGCTATTTTTACAAAACATATTGACTACAAGTCAATGTTATTAGATATAATAGAACACATGCTCAAAGGGCAACATGGCTCCCTGCTCGAAAATGCTAGGTACTTGCCAGTACAATGGGCACAGACCAACTGAGAAATTAGGAAATGGAAATGACAAGAGTGACATGACATGACAAGATAAAGCCAATTTTTGGTTAAAACTTACAAAGTGTAGTTTGGTTTTGGATTTGTAGTAAAATGTAAAAGTTGTTATTAAATATCTGAAAATGCGATTTAAATTATTTAAATATTATAATCTATTGTAAAGTCTCAATTAGCAACTCTCTGTTCCAGAAAAACTTGGATTTATAGATTTAATGTGGGAATAATTTCATGTTACAAAATGTGACGTCCTCGAATATGAAATGACAAGATGAAAGTTAAATTTAGTTAAATGAAATGAAATAGACTACAAACTAAACAATTAATGTACTGACGTGAAAGAATAGAAAGCTAAATGAACCAAAAATCGTAGTTTTAAGAGATTCTAATTAAAGTACTGTTGGTTGCCTAACAAGATGGTAGTGATTGGAGTATTTAAAGGTAGCAGTAGGTATACAGGGTGTTTCATTAATAATTGTCCATATAGTAACTGGAGAAACCTTAGCACAAAATACGAAGATTTAACCTAAAACACTTAAATAGAATGTGGTTCCTTACCGAGTTACAGGGTGCTTTATCTAAAAATTTAAAAACTATTTTTGCTCAGCATTTTAGAACTATTCGACGTATCCTTTTCATACTTGGCAGAAAGTGCGACTACTATACAACATACTAAATTATGATAAACACACGTTTCTAACTGCTACCAGAGGCGTACGACAAGGGATAGTGAATTGTTGACCCTTCTCAAATTCTACGTCACTGGTGGAATTACTATTTTAGTGCCATTTCTAGATTCTCCAATACTTTCTACGTAAATAACATACTCCTCATTGGTAACGATAAAGTCATTAGTTTTCGAGATATTTGCAGTTAAATATGAAACGGCACAGTTATTTTGATTAATTTATGATATGATTCATTATGATTAAAATTTAAAAATTATTTGTACCCAGTACTTTAAAACTATTTGGTGTATCCTTATCATACTTGGCAGAAAGTGTAGGTACTGTACACCCTACTAAATTAAGATAAATAAACGTTTCTAGCTACTACCAGAGGCGTACGACAGGGGATAGTGGCTGGTTGACCCTTCCCAAATTCTACGCCACTGACGAAATTGCTATTTTGGTGTAATTTTTTGATTTTTCAATACTTTTTATGTAAATAATATACTCTTCATTCGATACGATAAAATGATAAGTTTTCGAGATATTTGAAATTAAAAATGAAGCGACACAATACATTAATCAAAATAACCGTGTCGTTTCTTTTTTAACTTCAAAGATCTCGAAAACTAATGACTTTATCGTTACGACAGAAGAGTATGTTATTTTCATAGAAAGTATTGGAGAATCCAAAAATTCAACTAAAATAGCAATTCCGCCAGTGGCGTAGAATTTGGAAAGGGTCAACTATCCATTTTCCCCCGTCGTACGCCTCTGGTAATAGACAGAAACGTTTGTTTAACATAATTTAGTAGTTTGTACAGTATCTATACTTCCTGCCAAGTATAAAATGCTGAGCAAAAATAATTTTTAAATTTTTAGATAAAACACCCTGTAACTCAGTAAGGAACCACATTTTATTTAAGTGTTTTAGGTTAAATCTTCGTATTTTGTGCTAAGGTTTCTCCAGTTACTATATGGACAATTATTAATGAAACACCCTCTATACATAAAACAACTATTTTAGATTTTAGTGAGTTAAATTTATTAGCATACTATTGTACTGATTAATTATGTCTGTTAAAAGTGGGAGAGGAATTGTGGAAAGTTAAAGTAACTAAGAATACAGATAGTGAATTAAATGTTGGTGTCAAAGATATGATTTTAATAAAATGTAATCGAATAAATAAAAGTATGTAATAAATTCCATAAAGGAAATGGGAAATAAACTACGTGACAGCAAAATCTAATTGACTTTATGTTGTATTGGATGGAATGAAGGAATTCGAGGAAATATACCTTAATAGGCTACCAGTCGATGTGATTAGTGAATGAACAAAGGAATGAGAGCTACTAATATAGGTCAAATTAAGGGTTAATGTCAGTATGGAAAGAAGAATCTAAATTGAATGAGTATCAGAAATAGAGAACTAAGATACTGATTTCTATAGGTGGTAGTGGAGTGCACAGATTTACCAAATGAAATGTATATAAGTACAGAAGTTTGTGAAAGTATATGGTAAATGAGTCCAACTGAATTAATAAACAAATGTAAAAAGCAAGATACTAATGTGAAATTTAAATTAGGATAACTGGATAATGGTGGTTGCCTGGTATGAAATGGAAATAAAAGAAAGATAGGAAAGAGATGAGAAGGATGGTATACATGGATTAAACTGAGTTATTATAATCTGAAAGAACTTAAAATGAATGTGTAATAATGGATTTTGGTGTGCAGTACCCTATTGTTAAGTAAAGTCTAAAGAAACTAAAAAAGAAGGTGACAAGAATGTTAAGGAGAAAGGAGAGAGAGATATGTGGCAGAAGCATTTGAGCATGTGTTCTATTATATCTAATATCATCGACTTGTAGTCAACATGTTTTGTAAAAATAACATATTTAAACCATATATTATGGGGTTACCACTTTAAATGGTGTGCTAGTTTCAAACTACTCTGCAGAATGTAAGTATTCCCACAAGTTTTTTCATTCTAACAGTCAAAATTTTAACCTTTTTCTTTAGTCTAATGTGGAAATACTTCATTCTAGGCACTGAAGATGTTCTGAATCAGAAGGAAAACGTTTTGCAATCCATTTGGATGACTTTTTAGATAGTTTTTAAATAAACGATTTTATACCAGAATACAAGTTGAAGTTTTTTACTTCTATATGAGTTTTTTAAACTATGGTATACAGCCAACTATTGAGTTTTTCCCATTGATTTTATTTTAGACCTTACTGTATTTTTGAAGAGTTTGAACGCAGAATGAAAGATTACAGTATTAACGAGGGCCCAAAGTCCCTTAGAATAAACAAAAAGTTTCTTTTGAATGAAATATTTGAAATTAAAAGTCACGCTAAATTTTCTCTTTTTTTTCACCCGTGTAACTTATTAAAATAAACATTATATAAATTTTCAGGGACTTTCGGCCATCGGTAAGAATGTCTTTCATTCTGCGTTCCAATTTTGCAAAAATACTTAAGTATTATAAATCCACGAGGAAAAAGTTTTCCTGTAGTTGGCTGTATACCCTATATTATAAAAACGATGAAAGCCTTTATAAACGGTATATTTGTTAAAATCCCTAAAAAGGGCTACATCACAGAACTAGTTTTCGATCGGATGACCGATCATCATCAGTGCTTACGTGAATCAAAATACCAAAATATGTGGGTAAAAACCCTTAAAAATTCTAAACCTGGATCTAAACATGGATGTCTAAAATATCCAATGTCTTATGTTCTAGGTACCATTGACCTCGAATTTGACTCAAATTGACTCAAATTCGACAAATACATTATTTATTTTTCCATGGAGGGTTTTGGTGACACTTAGAATTGCGGATTATCATTACTTTCTTGCTCTTGCATCTGTTTGTGGAACAGATTTTGTTGCAGTTACATTTGACAAAACCTTATCCTGAAACAACTAAACCTCTCGTAGCTGCAATCCTTAACGATATTTCAGTGCCTTACTTTATATCTACCACCTCTAAAAAATTTTGATGGCAAATATCGAATTCTGATCTGAAAACAATAATTATAAACCTTTTAAAGACATTAATACCCCAAAAAGATAGATAAATTACCTCTAAAATATCGCTAAAGGTTGCATCTACAAGAGATTAGGTTGGCTCGGACAAGGTTTTGTCAAATGCAACTGGAACAAAAACTGTTTCACAGACAGATGCAAGAGCAAGGAGGCAATGATAATCCGCAATTCTAAGTGTCACCAAAACACTCCATGGAAAAATAAATAATAATTTTTTAATTGAGTTATAATTATTGCTTTTATAAAAAAACACTTATAATTTTTTATGATACGATTTTTGTATTACGAATTGTCCATTATTCTATTTAACAACAGACTTTCAGTTATGTTTTTCAAATAACTAATATTTAGGTGCTGTATTTCTCGATATAAAAGGTGCCTACGATGCAATTAATATCATTATGTTAAGAAAAAAACTGCTTCAGGCAGATGTTCCTCCAAGAGTGTGTAATGTCTTGTGTAATCTTCTCACACAAAGAAAAGTTTATGTAAGGTCGAATAACAATTCTATAATAGGTCCCAGACGATCATCCACAGGTTTACCATAGGGCTCTGTTATCTCTCCCCTTTTTTTAATATTTTTACAAAAGACATACACGATGGAATAGTAATTATAATATTATACAGTACGCTGATTATTTTGTCATCTATAACACTACTAAAAAATTAGAAGCAGGCATAACTGAGCTCATGTCATATATAGGTAACTACTAGGTAACTAGCCTACAGCTAACTACTTTGAAATTTGAATCGTTAGGTTTTTCCTTAATCCCTCAAAAATCTAATGTTACCATCTTTACAAGACATAATCTGCCCGATATTGATAATATTAATGTAAATGTTACACTATACCCAGTATCAAATAAGGTAACTTATCTTGGAATTATTCTTGACAAGAAGCTTAGCTGGAAGCCATTTAAACACAATATAGAATCAAAATGTTTAAAAGGTATAAATTTTTTAAAATTCATACGAAGCACTTGGTGGGGAGCAGATCCACAATGGTGTTTAACTTTCTACAAGGCATTTATTAGTTCCATCCTGGATTGCGGATGTACGTTGTATGGATCAGCCAGTCCTTACATCCTAAAACTATTGGAAATAATTCAAAATACTTCCCTAAGACTCTGTTTGGGTGCAATGTATTCAACGCCTGTGGAACCTCTTCGGATTGAAGCACTAGAACCACAATCATTTTTGCGGAGGGAGTGGTTGTCAGAAAAATTTATTATTAAGAAATCTTCTTTTAAAAATCCTACTCTGTTACATAAAATATCTTTATTAAATAACCACGATTTAACAAACAAATATTGGTCAAAAAACCTTCTGCTCCATTATGTATGTCTTTTAGAAATACAAGTCCTCACAATAGTGCTTTAAAAAGACCTTTTTCAGTCGATAAACCTGAATTATTTAATACGTTGGAACCAATAGCAATTAATGTTCCTGTATACCATGAAAATTTGTTGATTAAGTAAAAATACTCTAAGCGCCTGCATAACAGATCTGCCAGAATTTCTGGAAATATATACCGACGCATCAAAACAAAATGTCGGTACGGGGTGTGCATTCTATATACCATCAACAAATGTTCAAGAAAAATTCAAACTAAATAACAGTACTTCCATTTTTTCTGCAGAAGCGATTGGTGTTATTAAAACCTGCGAGTATATCGAAAAAAACAAGTTAAAAAAATACATCTTTTGAGTGACTCCTTATCGGTTCTTAAATGCATCGCTAACCCAATTAATGTGGTGGCTACTGATATAATTCCATTTATTAAAGTATTAAAACTAAAAATTCATAAATTAAGAAAAAGTCAATACGAATTAAAATTCACATGGGTAAAAGCTCATATAGGACTTCGTGGAAATGAAGTTGTAGATTCTTTAGCCAAAGAAAGCGTCACAACTGGACAGTATATGGAGAACAATTTAGGAGCTCAAGAATATTTTTAACGATATCTAAAAGTAATTTTAAGGGAAAATGGGAATTGCATTGGAAAAAATATTGCTGTAATTTCTCCACACGATACACACTGTTACATCCAAGTATTCCGACAATGTTGTGGCACCAAGAGTATGATTTTACAAGGAATGATATTGTGACCATTTGTAGGCTTAAATTCGGATATGCAAGTTTTTCTCAACATTTATATAGAATCGGTGTAGTCAATACCGAACTTTGTGAAACCTGCAATGTGGTGAGCGACTTACATCACATTTTTTATGCTTGCAGTAAATTTGAAATACAAAGAGTCGAATTTATTAATAGTTTATTATTGCAAAACTTATACCCCCCTTTCAATCTACTCCATTTACTATCATTAAATATGTATCAGGTATACAAAATTATGTATTCTTAGGTTTATTAAAATGTGTAACGTAAAACTTTAGTGTAGGTGTTAAGCTCGTTACCTCTGTTATATCGCCAAATATTTTACCTATTTACCTATACTTTCCGTGGTCTACCTTTTCTGTCTGTGAGTCACCTTGAATGACCCCTAATATTTTGGCTTTGTAGGTATACTATAATGCTTATATTAGGCCGCACTATTAGTGGGTGCTGCAGTATTCGTATTAATATCAGGATAAACCAGTTTGGCCTAGGCCAAACTAGTTTATCTTAGCGCGTTTAGGACAAACTAGTTTGTCCTGAAATCGGGTTTGGCCGGTAACATATACAAGACCTTAATTAGACCGGTTTTGATATATGGGGCTGAAACGTGGACCTTATCTCAAAATGATGAAAGACTTCTTGGAATTTTTGAGAGAAAAATTCTTAAAAAGATTTTTTGAGCCGTAAATGAAAATGGGATATGGCGTCGAAGTTTGAACTTATACATTGATCGGTTATACACCGATCCAGATATTAGGAAATTCGTGTTAAAATGCAGAGACTTAGATGGACTGGACACATTGCTAGGATGCTAGATCACGAATACATTAAGAAATTAACTTTTTCAAAACCAGAGGGCACAAGAAGTAGAGCACGACCACGAAGAAGATGGATTGATGATGTGGAAGAAGACTTAAAGTTTCTAGGAGTCAGAAGATGGAGGGAAGTTGCCAGGAATCGACAGGAATGGCGACTTCTTTGCGAGCAAGCCAAGATCCACAACGGATTGTCGAGCCACTTATGATGATGATGATGACCTATTCCTATCTATTCTGCTGAAGTTACCGTATCAATTTAATTTTACTTTTCATATATTCCAGCACATTTTAAGTTACCCCATTCTCCTTTTAATTTTCTTGCTTGTGATTTTATCCATTTTTATAACGATGCAACTGCTCCAATATTTAGTTTCTGTAGCCATAAATTTATTTAGGATTTTTTTTGCTGGTATGCAGATTTCTGCCCAATAAGTGATAATGCTACGGATCATTGAGTGGAATATTTTTGTTTTCGCGTTCTTTGCGATTTGGTTGACTCCTTGCACCGGATTTAACTGTTTTAAACACGTTCTTGTTTGGCCAAGTCAACTTTTTTTCTTTTTCTGTTTTTGCGTTCTTTGAAAACTAGGAATCGTATTTGTCTGTACCTTTGATTTGCCAATCTTTGTCTGCTTCAAGATTTCTTACTACTTCTTATGTTGTTGCTAGGTATTTTATTTTTTGAAAATTTATTGCTGTACCATTCGTCAAGTACTCTTCTTCCATTTTATAACCATAAAATTAAGTCTTCCTCATTTTGTGCCATGGCCGCCTAATCGTCTTTAACGTTTAATGTATGTATATAAATGGCCATCTCTTAGCACCATCTCTCACATTTTCTCTTTCAATGTGTAAGGATCTGTTTGTCCTTTTTTATGTTTTTAAAATCTCTTCTGACTTTTTGTATATGAAATCTATTTGACTTTAATATTCTAGTTGTTGTACTTAGATATTTTTGATATAGTATTTTTCTTTTTTTACCCAGTCTCTTCTGTTATGTCAATTTTATATTGATTCGTTTTTTGTTACTCTATGCATAATGCTTCGACAGCTGCAGCTTTAATGCAGATTTTTACATATTCATATATCTCTGTAATGGTGTCGAATCTGAATTGTTCTAGTTTTTGATTTCTCCCGTCTTAATATAGGTGTTTTATGGAATCCTCTTGCAACAGGTGCATTTTAAATTTGTTATCTGTTTCTAGTGTTTCTTTATTTGTCTTCTGTATCTTTGGTCTTTTTAAGTTTCAGTGCAGTTCTGCTTCGGCGAATAATAGCTTGAGATCTGGTCCACATTCTGCACCTCTATTAACTTTAATATCTTTTACAAAAAGTGTAGTGTTAATTATTTTTGTAAGGATATAATGGATAATTTGTTTTATGTAGTTTCGTTTTCTCCTGGTTTCAGTTGAATTACCGTGGAAGAGAATCTTATATATCTTGAAGAGGATACATAACGGGAAAGAAGGAAATATAAATACTTTGTTATGCAGGGGACACAATATTAATAGCCCAAAATGAAGATGGTCAGCAAAGGCTAGTCTACAGATTTAACATAAGAGCAAAAGATGAAGTAGTTTTCAATCCTAATAGCAATATTAATAATATTTAAAAATATTCAAATATTACTAAAATATTTTTAAATTGAAAACTTATTGGTCCATTTTCTTGGTAACACCTCCAAGGCTTCTAAAATTTGCAAGCCAGATGGATGCTGAAGCAAAGAAGACAAGAGGGAATTCAAAAACTTACAATTCACGACCCTGTCTGTTCAGCTGGTAAATTCCAACATAAAATGGACCTAGTTACTCAAAGAAGTAACGACCAATATAAAAATAAAATAAAAATTCCATTTTCATTCAGTTGCAATGCGAAGGCAAAACAATCTTATTTTTCAATTAGAATACGGAGCGCAGTCCAGCCCTCTGAATCGACGATTTTCGACTCTTGTTGGAGTCTCATCGGAGAGAACGTAGGCCTGCTACTCCATACTCCAATTGACCAACACCGAGAGTTGATCCCCCACACCGCAACTGACGTGAATGGACTAGGTGAATTGAAAGATGAAGTAGTTTTCAATCCCAATAGCAATATTAATAATATTTAAAAATATTCAAATATTACTAAAAGATTTTTAAATTGAAAACTTATTGGTCTATTTTCTTGGTAACACCTCCAAGGCTTCTTAAATTCGCAAGCCAGATGGATGCTGAAGCAAAGAAGACAAGAGGAAATTCAAAAACTTACAATTCACGACCCCGTCTGTTCAGCTGGTAAATTTCAACAGAAAATGGACTCTTGTCGAAGTCTCATCGGAGAGAACGTAGGCCTGCTACTTCATACTCCAATTGACCAACACCAAGAGTTTATCCCCCACACTGCAACTGACGTGATTGGACTAGATGACTAGCGTCATCTTGCAATTGAAAGTTGAAGTAGTTTTCAATCCTAATAGCAATATTAATAATAATTAAAAATATTAAAATATTACTAGAAGAATTTTAAATTGAAAACTTATTGGTCCATTTTCTTGGTAACACCTCCAAGGCTTCTAAAATTTGCAAGCCAGATGGATGCTGAACCCCGTCTGTTCAGCTGGTAAATTCCAACAGCTGAGATAAACAGCTGGGATAAACTCTCGGTGTTGGTCAATTGAAGTATGGAGTAGCAGGCCTACATTCTCTCCGATGAGACTCCAACAAGAGTCGAAAATCGTCGATTCAGAGGGCTGGACTGAGCTCCGTATTCTAATTGAAAAATAAGATTGTTTTGCCTTCGCATTGCAACTGAAGAAAATATAATTTTTATTTTATTTTTATATTGGTCGTTACTTCTTTGAGTAACTAGGCCCATTTTCTGTTGGAATTAATCAGCTGAACAGACGGGGTCGTGAATTGTAAGTTTTTGAATTCCCTCTTGTCTTCTTTGCTTCAGCATCCATCTGGCTTGCAAATTTTACAAACCTTGGAGGTGTTACCAAGAAAATGGACCAATAAGTTTTCAATTTAAAAATCTTTTAGTAATATTTTAATATTTTTAAATATTATTAATATTGCTATTAGGATTGAAAACTACTTCATCTTTTAATTGTCAGATGACGCTAGTCACCTAGTCCATTCACGTTAGTTGCTGTGTGGGGGATAAACTCTCGGTGTTGGTCAATTGGAGTATGGAGTAGCAGGCCTACGTTCTCTCCGATGAGACTCCAACAAGAGTCGAAAATCGTCGATTCAGAGGGCTGGACTGCGCTCCGTATTCTAATTCAAAAATATGATTGCTTTGCCTTCGCATTGCAACTGAATAAAAATGGAATTTGTATTTTATTTTTATAAGAGCAAAAGAATTTAATATGATAATTTGAACTCAGAAAACTAAAACAATACAAATCAACAAAGGACCAATACAATACGATACAATACTCCTTGCGGACAGCAGAGAAAGGTTGCAAATTTTGGTTGGTCACACAACGCAGTATTGCAGAGGTATGGAATGGCTCTGAACACCAAGAAATAAAACAAAAATCATAATATTGTCAGTAAGAACAAGATTGCACACGAAACAATCTACGTTAAAAAAAAGTTTTGAAAAAGTAACCAGACACAATTATTTTAGATGTAAGCTAAATGAACAATGGAACCGTAACCTTGAATTATATTAACCCATTGAGATGACCAGAAGCGCTTTCAATAAAATAAAATCAGTATCATGCAATGGAAAACTGGGAATAAAAATTAGAACTAGAGTATTGAGATTTTAAGTATCCTCTGTCCTTTTATATGGACTTAAAGCCTGGACAATTACGTAAGCAACTGAAACAATACATGCCAGTTTTGAGGTTTGGTGTTATCGAAGAATGTGGAAAATATCATGGACACAACACGTAACGAAAACGGAATCATTAAGAAAGATGAAAAAATAAAAAGAAATACTCAACCCTATGAAGGAAATAAAAATGAGCTACTTTGCTTACATACTCATCATTAATCAGCCGATCGCGTCAACTGCTGGACATAGGCCTCCCCCAGTTATTTCCAGTGTTCTCTACACTGGGCCGCCTGTTGCCAGTTTCCCGCTACTTTTTATGTCGTCGGTCCATGTAGTCGGTGATCATTCTCGGCTTCTTTTATAGTTTCTGGGCCTCCATCCCATGATTCGTCGTGTTGTTTTGTTGATTCGTTGGTCAAATACTAAGAAATGAAATATATGAGTTGATGCGATTGGTTATACAAGGAAAAGTTGAAGGAAAAAAGAACCGGGGAGATGACGCACGTTCTGATTGAAAATTTACAGCAGTGGAGTGGGAAAACAACAATAGAACTCTACAGAACCGCTGCAGACAGAGTAAAATGGGCCATAATACTTGCCAATGTCCTCTAAAGGCAGAGGTGTAGCTGCCGCCGTATCAGCCATATCAATTGTACGGGGCCCCCGACATTCAGGGGCCCGAGCGTGGCATGTCGATATTAAATTAAATTTAAAAAATTGAATAATTATTTCACTATTAACACAGTGTACATATATTTTTTGGTTATCGACATTTTCTTGTAATGGATTCTTTATCTATCTATAAATAATATTTATACATTTCATGTTCTCTGCCGCTCGCCGTTATTCCATAACAACAGAGCTTTTTTTGTTTTCGAGCTACCTTTCATTGTATATTCACCGTTGCCTGCGTGTGAGACATTGTATAATGTATAATGCCAAATTGCAAATTTTTGTATTCGCTTTACCTTTGAATATTTGTAATAGTGTGTATTGTTTGGGGATATTTTCGTGTAATCTGTTCTTCATCTATAAATTGTATTTATGTATATATCTACTTGCCGTCCGCTCGCCGTTATACCATAAGAACAGAGCTTCTGTGCTTAAACTCATTTTCAATGTCCATTCATCCTTGGTTTGAAAAAACTGAATCTGTTTTCAAACAATGAGTCTCAACAATTCAAATCTATTTTTCGTATTTACTCGAGTTTATTAGGTTTATTGTTATTATTATTATCTATATTTGGATGTTATATGCAGAACTTATTACATAGTTCCTAAGGTTGTATTATGTAATTTGCAATTTATTTAAACTTTGCAATATATTGTTTTGTTTCTCAGTGGCGTAGCTAGCCCCACAGGGGCCCCTATCCAAGTTTGTTGCGGGGCCCTTTTCCACGACTCATATGGGATAGTGTTAAAAAAATTTTAAACAAAAGCAGCAAAAACGCGTGTATAGAATAGAATAGAAACATACTTTATTGCCACTGAAAATTTTACAATTTTATAGACAAAGTGTAGGTGCAAAAAGTAGGAAAAAAAAACAACAACAAATACAGTTTACTGAAATTACACAAATCGTCATTATTATTACAAAATAAAAGATAATGAAATAAAACAAAACAATACAGGGTGTTTTATTAATAATTGGAAATATTCTAACTGTAGATTACTGGGCTCAAAATATTACGGTTTAATACAAATCACCTCCGAAAAGGCTTCTTAAGGGAGCTGGAGCTCTTTGAAGATGGTGCCTTTTAATTAGTTTTTTTTAAATACCTCTGGAACACATTTATTTAGAAAAATTAAAACTGGTACGGCTATTTATCTTCCAGAGATGAATCTATTTCATAAATTGCGAATTTCTAGTACCGGTCATATGCGTCCTCTATGGGTAGGGCAACGGTTATTTTATGGCATAACTTTTTTGTCTTTAACTTTTAACCATTTTTTACACTAGATTATTAAATTGTGTGGTATTCTAGTACTAAAAGTTACTCTTAGTTTAAGTCAGTAGGATACACCGTTTTCTAGAAAAATCGATTTTATTTTTTTTTAATTTGATCAAAATTTAAAAAAATTTAAAAAAAAAACGGTGTATTTTACCGACCCAAAGAAGAGTAACTTTTAGTACTGGAATACCTCATAATTTAATAATCTAGTGTCAAAAATGTTTCAAAATTAACGACACAAAAAATAATGCGATAAAATAACTGTTGACCTACTGAAAACGGACGCAATGACCGGTACTAGAAATTCGCAATTTATTGAAATCGATTCATCACTGGAATAAACATACCAGTTTTCGTTTTTTGTTTTCATAGCTTTTTTTTTTAATTTTTCTCAAGTTAAAAAACACAAAATTTTCAAATCAGCAATTCTAGAAAACGGTGTATCCTACCGACTTAAAGCAAGAGTCTCTTTTATTATTGGAATGCCTGACAATTTAATAATCCAGTGTCAAAAAGCCTTAAAAGTTAAAGAAAAAAAAAAAAGGAAGATATATAGGCGTACCAGTTTTGGTTTCTCTAAAAAGAAGCGTTCTGGAGGTATTTAAAAAAAAAACTAATTACAAGACGCCTTTTTCAAAAAACTCTAACTTCTGTAAGAAGCATTTTCGGACTAGTAGTCCTGTCGTCAGGGGGGGTACAACGGCCTCCTTAATTCAGGTGGACTTACCCAAGTTTTTATGATGTATTTTGACCCGTATAACACGAGTTTTTTGGGTAACAGTTGATCCGGATGTCGATAAGATTGTTATAAACAAAGAACTTGAGGAGTTACATAACAGCGATTTTTCGCAAAACCAAACTTTTTTTGTATTTGTTGGGTGATTCTCGGCAAAAAATAATCTTACAAGTTTCTTCGTAGAATGCATAGTTTTCGAGATAAACGTGGTTGAACTTTCAAAAAATCAATCGAAAAAGTGCAATTTTTGAACCCGAATAACTTTTGATTAAAAAATAAAATAGCAATTCTGCTTACTGCATTTGAAAGTTCAAGTCAAATTCTATCGGTTTAGATTATTTGCATTGCTAAAAATTAAGTTTTTATTTGTTAAACAAAGCCATAAACACATAGTGTTTCCCATGCCCAATGCATGCGTTTTAATGTACGTAATCTACGTAGAAATTGTCTGTATGCGCTTAGTCGTTCGATTTCAAATGGGAAATGCATTGAAAATATCATTCATTCACTATGTGTTTATAGCTTTGTTTAACAATAAAAAAATTAATTTTTAACAATGAAGGAATCAAAACCCATAGAATTTGACTTGATCTTTAAAATGCGGTAAGCAGAATTGCTATTTTATTTTTCAATCAAAAGTTATTCGGGTTCAAAAATTGCAATTTTTAGATTTTTTGAAAGTTCAACCGCGTTTATGTCGAAAACTATGCATCCTACGAAAAACTTGTAAAAACATTTTTTGCTTAGAATGACCCACAAAATACAAAAAAAGTTTTGTTTTGCAAAAAATCGCTGTTATGTGATTCCTCAAGTTCTTTGTTTATAACAATCTTATCGATATCCGGATCGACTGTTACCCAAAAAATTCGTGTTCTACTGGTCAAAATACATAAAAAAACTTGGGTAAGTCCATCTGAATTAAGGAGGCCGTTGTACCCCCACTGGCGACAGGACTATAGGTGATTTGGGTTAAATCTTAATATTTACATATTTTGAGGCCAGAAATCTACAGTTAAATTATTTCCAATTATTAATGAAATACCCTGTATATTGCAAAATTTAAATAAATTGCAAATTGCATAATACAACTTCAGGAACTAATGAGTTCAGCGTATAACACTCAAATATAGATAATAATAATAAATAGGGATTGCAATCCAGCAGCATTTTCAATCCAGCTGGATTTTTGCAAGATTGGCCTGAATCCAGCTGGATCCAGCGCAGATCCATCTAAATGTGGAATCAAAATAAAAACACGATTTCAATATTTTTTTGTTTGTATTCTAAATTTCTAAATAAACCTAAGGAGAGGAATAAAACAGGGGGATAGTCTCAGCACAGTTTTGTTTATATTAGTAATGGATAGAGTAATGAAGAGCGCTAAAAGAAGGTCAAGGCAATTACAGTCAATAATAGGGTACAGGAATTTAGTACCAGTCAGAATGGAGGGATTACTATATGTAGATGAATTAGCAATAATAGCAGACAATGCAAAATCTAATCAATATATGAGTGGAGGAAATAGAAAATTTGAAAATGGAGGTAAATGTAAAGAAAACGAAGACCATGACAGTAACCCAAAAGAAAAGGGAAGAAATAAACTAAACGATATTTAGGTGCAAAAACGAAATAATAGAAACAGTCTCGACGTTTGAATACCTTGGAGTAATAATATCAGAGGATGGAAAGATAGATCAAGAAATCTCATACAGAGCGAAAAAAGCAAATAAGATCTACTATGCACTAAATAAAACAATATTTGGAAAGGAAGAAATAGATAAAGAAATAAAACTGAAGGTATACAACGCAATCTCTGTGCCAACTTTAATATATGCAAGTGAGACATGGGTAAACAATGCAAACATAGACAGTACAATAAACGCAGCGGAAATGAATCAGCTAAGAAAAATAGCAGGAAAAACGAAATTGGACAGAATAAGAAATGAAGATATTAAACAAAAACTGAAACAGGAATCGATAATAACCAAGATACAAAAAAGAAAATTAAAATGGTATGGACACATTAAAAGAATGGACCAGGGAAGACTACGAAAGCAGGTGATGGAATCAAAAAGATATGGTAAAAGAAGGAAAGGGAGGCCAAGGAAAAGATGGATCGATCAGATTATAGAAATTGGACAGGAAAAAGGAAAAACACATCAACAAATAAAAGAGTTAGCAAAGGACCGCAAGAAATGGAAGAGATGGATAGAAGATGAATAAGACCTCCGACGCCCCTAAGGAGCATAAGGAGTTTCGAGAAAGAAGAAGAAGAAGAAGTATTCTAAATTTCTTAACAACAAAAACATGAATTATTTAGTTTTTTTAGAAGTGAGACCTTAAAAAACAGGTCTAACCTACTGCGCACAGAACTGCACATATAGCTGGTTGCGGAGAAAGCCCTTTCGGCCTCTATATTGGTAGGTTTTAAGATCATTAAATAGCCATAGACCATGGACCAATGATCGCCTTTCACTCCTTCGGTCTCATAAATGGCCATTTCCTTTTCCAAAATATTTTCGTAATCTTTTTGAGAATCAGTTTTTTTGGTTATGAAAGTTTTCTCTTTCTTGTTTCAATTCAATAAGTTCTTGTTCCAGTAAAATTCACGAGCTCCGGATTAGTTGGCCCATATTCTTCCATTATGTCCTCTTGCACTGGTTCCACAATCACTTGTTCATTTATACGACTCAACAAATTTTTCATCTCTTGTCGCATTGCATTCTTTTTCGGCATGAGGAAATAACCAGGATTGTTTAGTCCTTCGCCATACTTTCTTGGATTTTGTAAGTCCACTAATGTACCTGTAATTTCAGAGAGGCACCGTTCCGCGATTCTGTTGCGTAGTGCTTCAGATATATCGGCACTAAGGCTAGAGTCCTGGCTATTTAGTTTTTCTAAGGCAAATTTCATGGTTGTGTCGGCCGTTATCAAAGTTAACTTTCATCTGTAAAGAGCTTTTATAGCCAGTTTCACCGGTTAAAAAGTGGCGATCAACTCATTGATTATTGACCATTCGCCAGCAGAGAATTTATCTCAGAATCAATGTCTATCAACGCTTTATCGATTCAAACTTTTAGGCTGTAGAAGCTTTTCAGCATACTGAGCTACTGCTAGCGTCATATAATGGCAAGTTGCCGACTCACGACTTTGAATAAAGAGGCTAATGAAGACATAAGTAAATTATTTCCAATTTGACATGTTTGCGGATCCGCGCTGCTGGATTCAGCAGAGTTTGTTGGATACAGCATGTAAAAAAAGCGCTGGATCCAGCTGGATTGCTGGATGCTGGATTGCTGGATGCTGGATCCAGGAATTGCAATCTCTAATAATAAATTTAATAAACTCTAATAATCCAAACTTGAAAAACAGATTTTAATTGAGACTCATTGTTTTAAAACAGATTCAGTTTTTTTAAGCCAAGGGTGAATAGACATTGAAAAGGAACGAAAACAAAGAAGCTCTGTTCTTTAACGGCGAGGGACCGGCAAATAGATATAACTAAATACAATTAGATAAAGAACAGATTACACGAAAATATACGCAAACAATACACAGTGTTTCAATGTTTCAACTTATCAAAGGTTAAGCAATTAAAAATATTGCAGTTTCGCATTATACATTATACAATGTCTCACACAGCCAACGGTGAATAACAAATTGGACATTTGGAAACAAAAACTCTCTGTTGTTATAGAACGGCAAGAGGCAGAAAATAGATAGGTACCTGTACAGTATCTACATAAATATAGTTTATAATAAAGAATGCATTACATGAAAATGTCGATATCCCAATGTACACTGTTTCAAAGCGTTTTAATAGTGAAATAATTGCAGAATATTTTGTTCAATTGTTTGAATTTCATTTTGTTTCGACATGCCGCGTTGGGGCCGCTGAATGTCGGGGGCCCCGTATAATTGATACGGCTGATACGGCGGTAGCTACGCCTCTGTGTTTCATTATCATTTATTTTGTAATAATATTGACGATTTATGCAATTGCAGTAAACTGTATTTGTTATTGTTTTTTTTTCGACTCTTTGTAAGCTTTGTCTATAAAATTTTAAAATTTTCTGTGACAATAATGCATATTCCCATTCTATTCTATACAAACGTTTTTGCTTCTTTTGTTGAACATTTTTTAGCACCATTCCATATCAGTCGTGGAAAAGGGTCCCGCGACAAACTTTGATATGGGCCCCTGTGGGGCTAGCTACGCCACTGTCTAAAGGATGAGATACATGAAGAAAAAAATAAATTATATGTTAAATAGAAATCGATCGTATCAGTATTGAACAAGGAATGGAAATAAAGTACCTTGGAATCACACTGTTCATCTATGGAGACAGACAAAGAAGTGAGCGATTAAACACAAAAACCAAATAGGGTAACAGGATATGTACCTTAATAACACTATGGTGAAACTGACATATTGACACTGAGATCAAGTCAAGAATTTATAGAGTCAATATAAGGCCAATCATGACAGATACATCAGAAAAAGAAACCAACACATCCACAACACAAAGACTACTGGAAACAGCAGATATAAGAGTAACGAGAAAAATTGCAGGAAATACGCGGAGATATCAACAGAGTAGTGAAGTCATTAGAAGAAAATGTGACGTACAGTGTACAGACGAATGGACACTAAACCGAAAAAAGAATGGAGTAACCACATATTCAGAATAGTGTTGACCCGTGTGGTCAAAATAACAGGGGATAAATCACCAGCCGGTAGGCATATTTACAGATGCTTCTATCTATACTACGGCACCAGCGTGATGAAATCGGTTAGCCTTTGATATACACTATTACGCTACAAACCCTCCTTGTTTTCGACACCTATTAAAATAAGACATCTATTAAATTTTGGTGTCTGTTTTTATTGCAATTGCTATTATTGTAAGTATTGTATATTATTTATATTTTAATTTATTGCTTGAAAAACAGGAATAGAAATGTCTTTTCTTTTCTGAAAAATATCTTTGACAGAGCCAATTAGCCAGATTTCTTTGTGATTGATTGCAGATACATAGTCATAAATTTCTTATTTCATAACATAAGTACTACAATATTATTTTTATAGATACATAGGTATATTATGTTGCTTTACTTTTATATTTTTTATAGAAATGTCGAAATTTTTAATAGAAATATCTAAACTGCAATAAATCTAGCATATTTAAGAATGTGTTTTTTGACCCTAACCCGAGAAACAAATAAAAGAAAAATTATAAAAAACGCCATTGAATAAAAAAGAAATAAATATTTTTTATTTTTATTTATTTATAGGTACAGATATAATTACTCGTATACAGGGCGTCCATAAAGTATCGCATAAATTCATTATTAGCTAAATAAACAACATTATTAGAAATTACCGAAAGAGGTCGACTTTTGATTTTAATTTATGATATTTGGCATATACATATATCATACTAGTGACGTCATCCGTCTGGACGTAATGACGTAATCGATGATTTTTTAAAGAAGAATAGGGGTCGTGTGCTAGCTCATTTGAAAGGCAATTCTATTCTCTATTCAAATGAGCTATCACACCATCCCTATTATTATTATTATTGAAAAAATCATAGATTACGTCATCACGTCCAGACGGATGACGTCACTAGTCTGATATATGCCAAAAAATCATAAATTAAAATCAAAAATCCACCTGTTTCGGTAATTTCTAATAATGTTGTTTATTTAGTTAATAATGAATTTATGTGTTATTTTATGGACGCACTGTATACGAGTAATTATATCTGTACTTATAAATAAATAAAAATTAAAAATAATTATTTGTTTTTTATTCATTGGCGTTTTTGTTTTAATTTTTGTTTTATTATTTGTTTCTCGCGCTAGGGCCAAAAAACACATTCTTAAGTATGCTAGGAGTATGGCAGTTTCGACATTTCTATTTGAATACAATAAATTGAAATATACAATACTTACAATAATATTAATTGCAATAAAAACTTAGGCATGATAATTTAATAGATGTCTTATAATTTAATTGCTGTCTAAATCAATGAGGTTTTGAAGCGTACTAGTGTATTTCAAAGGCTAAAGGATTTCAGCACTCTAGTGCCGTAGTATAGGAGCATTTGTAAATATGCAGCCGGTAGCAGTACCGACTTTCGTCGAAAAATAACAACCTTCCATAGAGTTATCAATCCCCCAAAGATAAGCAGAATTGCATATGAGGAAGAAAAAGATGAAGTAGGAGAAAAATGAAGTTAAGTAGGTGAAAAATGAGAAAATGAGGTTTTTGTTATATTGACATTAATTACTTATCATTAGTAAACTGTTTCAAACACATAACAATATAATATATGTATTGTTCAAACTTTTTCCAAATATCTAGTTTATTGCCATCTCTTTCTTAATTTCTTTTTAATTTATTTAAGTCTACAATCTCTTTAGAATTAATACATTCTTTTGTTTTTTATTTTATAATTAATGGACTTTTCACGAGCCACTTGCCGAACATTGTAAATATTTGACTTCTTCCTATACCGAGCTTCATTGTGCAGTAGAACGGAGGCATTGATTTTTCCTTTTATTTTTAAACTGTTCAAAACAGTAATATCATAAATATACATAAAATATTTAACATTAAGTAGTTTTTCATACAATTCGTTTAATTAATAAGATTTTAAAATAAAACTCGTTATTTAAGAACAAACCATTCTTCTTAGTGTATATCTTTTTGCCGACTTACCCTGTAATGGATCGAGATTACTAAGTACTCATTTAATATTTATGTGAATTTATATAATGGCATATCGATTT
Source organism: Diabrotica virgifera virgifera (assembly GCF_917563875.1). NCBI lineage: Eukaryota > Metazoa > Arthropoda > Insecta > Coleoptera > Chrysomelidae > Diabrotica > Diabrotica virgifera. The sequence continues at coordinate 114,599,088 of NC_065449.1, forward strand.
AAATCAGTCCAAAATGGCGACTGCTATTTCGAAATCGGCAATATGTACCTTCATGAATACACAGCAACAAGATATGGATGTGTGATTAATAGACGTTCGAATGTATGCACATTGAACATTTACGAATGCTGAAATCACAACTTATAACTCCCTATATGGGGAATCAGGAGATTAATTTTAATGGACGTATTTAAATATATTTTTCCTAGGCGTATGATATTACGAGGATGGTTATGGAAATTTGTATTACTAGATTTTTAGTTTGAAATAGAAACATATACCCAAATATACGAATAAACCCAAATAAATAAAAATTTTAACAATTAAGACACTCTGTATTTTAAATTTTGTATCGTGTTATATGTAAATCATATACAGGGTGTCCCAGACTAATTTAGCCACGCTATATCTCTTAAACGAATAGAGATTTTCGAATGGGACAAAAAGTGGTCCATTCTACTTGTAATAGACTGTAATATGGCGTACAAAAAAATCATCCCCTAAATATCCATCCCTTAGTTACAACCCCTAACTTTAATTTTTTTAATAGCACCCTGTATATTTTTTTATAGTTTTGGATGTGGTCTTTTATCGTCTATTCAACACATTTTTTGAAAATAGAATTGGTTCGTAAATAACCAAGAAACTATCAGTTTATTTTTGTTAATTGTGTGTCCCAGACTAATTTATCCAGGCTATATTTCTTAAACGAATAGAGATTTTCGAATGGGACAAAAACTGATCTATTCCATTTGTAATGCACTTTCATATGGCGTAGAAAAAATTCATCCCCTAAATATTCATCCCTAACTTACAGGGTGCAATTTAAAAAATAAAGTTAGGGGTTGTAACTAAGGGATGAATATTTAGGGGATAATTTTTTTTCTACGCCATATTAAGGTGTATTACAAAATTCGAAACTCTCTATTCGTTTAAGAAATATAGCCTGGATAAATTAGTCTGGGACACATAATTAACAAAACTAAACTGATATTTTCTTGGTTATTTACGAACCGATTTTATTTTTAAAAAATGTGTTGAATAGACGATAGAAGACCACATCCAAAACTATAAAAAAATATACAGGGTGCTATTAAAAAAATTAAAGTTAGGGGTTGTAACTAAGGGATAAATATTTGGGGGATAATTTTTTTCTACGCCATGTTAAAGTCTATTATAAGTACAATAGATCACTTTTTGTCCCATTCGAAAATCTCTATTCGTTTAAGAGATATAGCGTGGCTAAATTAGTCTGGGACACCCTGTATGTATCCATAATTCCCGCATTATCGAATTATTTACTAATTTGTATAGTCCGTTCGCTGACGGTAAAATATTGTAAAACCTCTAAATTTTAAAGAACCGCTTGGATTGACATTAAATTTTGCATACACATACACTGAAAAAAATATTGTACATAGTACCAATGAACGCCAATCATTGACTTTTTTTACATTGATTCAATGAAAATTTCGTTAATACTATAAATACGTAGTCATTAAGTAATGACCATATTCATTATTACAATGTAATTCTATTCATTAAAAAATAATGAATATAATCATTAATTCAACGAATCGTTTTATCTCTCCAATGACTTTTTTCATAATAATAATAATTTGTTCATTGTATATATGAAACTATACATCAGGATTATGCGGTAAAATTAATGAATATTAAACGTTGCACTAATGTACAGTGTTCATTAAATTACGAACTCGTTTATTGAATCAATGTTTTCGTATATTAAATCAATGTTTTCGACTTGATTAATAACTCGATACATTGTTTTGATGTAACGCAATCATTGTTTTAATGTAATATACCTGAATCAATGATCAATACATTGTAACAACAATCTTGCAACATAAACCGATACATTTCTTAAAACTCTATAAGTGCTTTTATTGGTGTAAAAAAATCACGTGACAACAGTTGTAGCCTCCAAGCAGACAGTGACCCTGCAGCTGCAGACTCTGAAGAGCGGTGTTTGGCACTAGTGATTTCGTTGATTTTTCTAAATTCTAAGGTATGTATTTAGATATATTTTTAACTATTTATAAATTATTTTGTTGAATTTCTATAAAAAAAGTTGTATTACTTCTATTTCCACTTTTGCAGATTGATATGGACTTTGGAGTGGCATTTGGAAATGGAAATGGACTTATTGATGGATGGGACAGCAATTTCGAAAGAATTATCTCCTTTCTTCAGTGTGAAAGTCATATCAAGGATAAAACAAATAAATTTTTATTTGAAAAGATTACCTACCCATGAAGACATTACGGAATGTAAGTATCTATTTCATTATTCAATCCTACATAATATCTAGTATTAATTAATTTTTTTTATTTACCTAATGCCTCGACAACTAATGGCCATTGGCATGGTAGGTACGGTGCATTTTTTCAGTCAGGTACCCAGTGTTATGTGTAGTGTGTGTGTTGAGTAAGTGTCTTGTTACTTTACAAAGTCGACGTCATTGTCTTTGCAAAGAGACGCTGGTTGTATCCGAACGTCTGCGGTCCCTCCGGTGAGTAATTAATATTTGTTCTCTGTAAATTTTTTGATAAAGCTAATTCGACAAATGAATCGCTTATTTATGAAAGGCCTCTTGTCACAAAATGTAAATTTTGGGAAACAAGAAAAAACTGTTTATTTTTATAAAAAACGATTTTATATTTATCTGATTTTTCGAAACATTTTAAGGACCTTAAAACTCAAAATAAATCATGTTAGTTATACTTTTTAAAATCAATACTGTATTTTTTTATTATTGAAAATAGCTGACAAAAGGCCTTTCATAAACAAAAGAGTTGTTTTACGGGAAAATTTTGATTGGTGGATCAATTTACACCGTGTTTATTTATAATTAATATTACTTTATTAAAACAGTTCTAAGACAATACAATTAGCCAAAATTAATTGCCATTTTATACATTTTTGCTCATTTTTTGGTTGCAACTGTAGGCCATAGGGCAAGCTCATTGTAAAACCACTTGTGTTCTTGAGGGACGTACTGCAAAAGTTTCTTCAGGTCATTAATTTTTCTTGATGAGTTGGTACCTTTGATTCATGAATTTTCCTTGCTAATGACGAAGGGGAAGATGGCTCAGCAATAGACAGTAGATTAGATAATAATTTAAAGGTTTTGCTAAGAAATCCACCTATAAAATCAGGCACAACAACCACTCATTTTTTAAATCTTTCGCAAGTAAATTCATGGTAGGAAGAAATAGTAAACATTTCCTTTTTTTTATTTTATTTTCTTCCGAAACAGTATGTTGTCAACAGTGCTTTTATTTATGAAAAGTCCCTTGTCATCGACATGAGGCTTTTCATAAGTAAACGATGTGCGAATATATGGGTTATCATTTTCTAAGTTAAACTAATTTGAAAAAAAGTGACATGAGGCCTTTCATAAATAAGCGATTCAAATAGGTAAAATAAAATAGAAATTTGAAAAATTTGAAAATATTTCTAAATTGTATATCCTTGCAAAAGATTAGTAAATTAAATCTTTAGATGATTAAACCGTAAATAAATGAAAAATATTATTAACTCTTACAGTCGGTAGTATCTATCAAATTAAAAATTAACATCTCAACATCTAGCAATTTTTTTCAGGATAAATTAAAATATTTCTATAAAAAAGTGATACCCAAAAATACAACTATGTTCACTATTTAGATTTATTTTTTTATAATATTTATTAATATAAATTGTACATGGCATATATGCAGTTCTTCTTTGGGGTCTACATCGATATTTTGTACGAACTAATTAAATGGTTAAAAACAGACCTTAATGGACAACCAAATATATAATAAAATATACCTTCTGTTATATGTAATTAGTTATTCAGTTTTTCCAAATTACATTATAAAAAGTTGTTTGTATTAATTAAAAATGTATGTTTTCTTTTCTTTAAACTTATAGATACTTAATATTAGTTTGAAAATCGGCAAAAAATCGTTACTTCAACCTCTATTTGTAATATTTATTTAGATATTAAGTCGTCATTTTGTTTACTTATTAACTATTTGTATGTTATATACAAGTATACATGAAGGTGACATTCACTGAACCAAAAAAGTACGTAAATATAATGAAAAAAACATTGATTCAAAAACGGGGTACATTAATTTTTGTCCAAAGATCAGCATCACTGGTCCTATGTAAGTAGATACATAGGTAAGCTCAAAAACATTAACTTCTATGAATCAGTACGTTCATTCAATGTACTTTCTAGTTAAGAATTGATGTACCGATACATTTATTCAATGTTCCGATCCATTGATTCAATGTAACGATGCATTGATTCAATGTACCGATGCATTAATTCAATGTACCGATACATGGATTCTTAACTAGCAAGTACATTGAATCAACGTACTAATTCATAGAAATTAATGTTTTTGGGCATTAGTTAATGTATCTACTTACATTGAACCAATGATACTGATCATTGGACGAAAAGTAATGCTCCCCGTTTTTGAATCAATGTTTTTTTCATTATATTTACGTACTTCTTTGGTTCAGTGTAGCTAACAAGTCAAAGAAGTGATATTGTGCCGACGTGTGCTTTGGCCCTGGGAGTGGGTTTCACCCCTTCTCGGGTTAGGTTAGGTGAAAAAATATCGGGGGTAAAAAAATATACGTCCAAAATATATCCGGAAGTGGATAAACTGACTAATTTTAAGCAACTTTTGTTTTATAGAGTTTTTCACTTAAGTGAGTGAAAGAAGTTACTTAGAAGTTCACTTAGAGAGTTAAGTCAATACTTTTCGAGATATTTGCGAGTGAATTTGTTTATTTTTCGACAAAAGAACCACGCTTTTAGACGGTTTTTCGCAAATAACTCAAAAAGTAAGTATTTTGTCGAAAAAAATCATTCTTACTAAAAATATCACCTGCAAAAAACTTAAAAAAATGGTGTCTGTATTAGGTCTCTGCACCTAGTAAAAGCAGAGATATGGCTAATGAATAATAGGTTCATATTCGTCAAATTCCAAATATAATATTTTAACGTGAAATAACCAAAAAATGAAGCACTTTTGGGGAAAACTGATTACAACTTTTTTAAAGTGTTTAAAAAAAGTTTATTTTTGTTTTGCAAAAAAAATTCTAGCTTCAAAAGTAAGCATGTTACGCTCAAAATAAAGTTGGTCCCTTTTTTGTTAAAAAAATCTGGAAAATCACCCCTAATTAGCATCTTGAATGAACTTAATCGTTACTACTCGGCCAATATGCCTCCTGGACTGCCTTGGTAAGTTCTACGAAGGACTTATCAAGAAGAGGCTGGAAGGCGTGTTGGAAAATGAGAGAGTATTATCACAACAACAATACGGATTTCGAAAAGGTCGATCGACCGTCGATGCCGCGACCTGGATAAGAGACGCGGCTAGAGCAAGCAAAAAAAGATGGGTGGTCCTTGTTCTGTTGGACATAAAAAAACGCTTTTAATTCAGCAAACTGGGGCCTCATAGTAGACAGAATCGTCGAATTTGGGGCTCCAGATTATGTGTCCAACATAATAAAGGACTATCTGTCCGAGAGAACCGTATGCATATAAAAAAAAAAGAAGATGGAAATGACCGGGGGAGTACCCCAAGGGTCGGTCCTGGGACCCACACTATGGAACATACTATACAACGGAGTACTGGAAGTAAATAAGATGAGAGGAGTAAGAGAAATTGCATGCGCGGACGACCTGGCTCTACTAGTAGAAGACGACATGAATTGGGGTATAAAAGAGAGAGTAAACAAATCAATCAAGACAACCGCGGAATGGATAGAAAGAAATGACCTAAAGCTAGCAGTAGAGAAAACAGAAGCGATAATCTTGAGGGGACCGAGAGATAGAAAAGATATAGTATTTGAGTATAAAGGCTCCGAAATAAGACCCCAGAAGGCAGTTAAATATCTAGGAATTACTTTTGATGACAAACGGATATTCGGACCACACGTGCAAGAGGCATGTCGGAAAGAGGAAGAAAGGACCTCCACGTTAACCAAGTTAATGCCAAATATAGGGGGTCCTGGATCTCATAAAAGAGCGGTGATGTTGCAGTCAATTTTATCCATCGCACTGTACGGGGCCCCAGTATGGCAAGAGGCCCTGGAGAAGAAGAAATATAAAGACATGCTTCTTAGAGTACAGAGAAAACCTCTGATCAGGGTGTGCAGCGCGTACAGAACCGTATCAACTATTGCCTTACAGGTTGTGGCTGGTTCTGTGCCGGTGCACATTCTGGCCAGAGAAAGAGTCCGAATGTATCAGAGGGGTAACGGGGCAATTGGTTTAGGACCTCAAGAGCGAAACACAAGTTTAGAGATGTGGCAGAGGGAATGGGCAGCAGAGGTCGAAAAGGCAGCCTGGACGAGATCTCTGATTCCGAATGTAGTAAGGTGGTGCGAGTGCAGGCACAGGCGCGTCAATTACTACTTTACACAGTTCTTGACGGGACATGGATCGTTCAGATCATATACCTATCGTATAAAGAAGACCGCGGACGATCTATGCCCCGAGTGTGGAGTAGTGGATGACGCGCAACATGTCGTATTCGTATGCCCGGCATATCGTACGGGGCGTACCGAGCTGCAGCTGGGTCTGGGGTCTCCTATAGGCGAGCCTCACGAGCTTATGGATAAAGCTATCAGTAGCAAGAGTGACTTCGACCTGGTCATTGCCTTTGTTACAAAAACAATGAAGCACAAAGAGGAAAAAGAGAGGCGACTGCAAGCAGGATGACCCTTATTATTTATTTTATTTATTTTAACGTGTTTGTGTTGTAGAGGGCAGCCAGGGTGGGAGGACCTTTTACATCCAACCTACACTGACTGCTTTACCATGTTATTTTACTTTATTTTATTTATTTGTTTATTTAATTTTATGTATACAAATATTTTATCGATTTTACCTTTTAATTTCATTTATTTTATTTAATATCGTACCATAATTTTATCCATACAAAATTTTTTTATAATCGTTTTTCATTATTTCTCATAGGGAAGTCTATTTACGTAATAATTTATAAGGTATGAGTGTGAGAGTGAGTGTGAGTGAATGAAAATATGAATGCTTGGAGTTACTCGTAATTGCCGACTGGTATCTTCTTGCTAGTTTCATGCTGGATGGGGGGCACCCCGGTTTGCCTCACCCACACATGGGTTGCACGGGACGGTCGTCTTCACTGACCGGTCTTTTGCGAGGTGTGTGTGGGGTGGGGCAACTAGGGGGTCACTTAGTCTGCGGAACGCACGCGAAAAGTGCCAGGGGGGAGTTAAGAGTAAGGTCGACGGGTCAGTGTATATACTCGCTAAGAGTGGTCCCGGACTCGTCGGCTGGAGAAAGAGGAGGTGAGTTTAGTTGGTAGGCGATCCGGCACGGTGAAGCGTGGCGGATTGAATCCAACACACCTGGGACACCTTCCCAGACGGTCTTTAGAAGATTCTCACCTCCCAAAAAAAAAAAAAAGCTTCAAAAGTAAGCATGTTACGCTCAAAATAAAGTTGGTCCCTTTTTTGTTAAAAAAATCGGGAAAATCACCCCTAATTAGCATCTTGAATGAACTTAATCGTTACCACTTCACAAGTTGCTTTACTCGTGTATGTATGTATTGTTGATATGATCTGTAAGTTTCATCGGTTCAAAGTCTTTATTTTTGAAACGGCTGTAGTTGAAAGGTCTTGAACGAGTCACTAAGCACGAGTGTATGCAAATTTAGAAACACTAAATTTTAACCAATTTTTGTTTTACAGAAAAACAAAAAAAAAAATCCAAAATATTCAGAAAAGCAAAGCCGACTTTTTTTTACTCTCTGAGATTTTTGGTATCACTAATGATATTTAAGTTATTTAAAAAAAAACAATTTTTTTCAAAATTAAAAATTTTAAAAATTTTACTTTAAAACCAATTTTTTTTCAAAAGTAAGCACTTTGAGCCGTTGAAACTTCTTCTTTTGGTGCCTATTCGTTTCGAATATTGGCAATCATTCTGGCTATAATATTTTTATTAACTGATGTTTTAAATAGTTATGTTGTTGTTGTGGAGAACCATTTTCTTAGGTTGTTTAACCATGATATTCTTCTTCTTCCTATACCTCACTTTCTGAATACTTTGCATTGAAGGATTATTTTCAGTAATCTGTATTTAGTGTCGTTTCTCATTATGTGTCCGAGATATTCTAACTTCCTCTTTTTAATTGTAAACCTCACTTATTTTTCGTTCTCCATTCTTCGTAGTACGGTCTCGTTGGTTATCTTGTCCGTGCATGATATCCTTAGCATTCTCCTTTATAGCCACATCTCGAAGGCTTCAAGTTTTTTCTCCATCGTTTCAGTGAGTGTCCAGGATTCAACTCCGTAGTACACTATTGAGAAGATATAACATCGTAGGAGCCTTACTTTTATTTCCAGATTAAGATAGTGGCTTTTAAAGAGTTTGGCCATGTTGAAGGCACTCCTAGCCTGCTCTATTCTACATTTTACTTCTTGTGAGTGATCTGATTGTTCGTTTACTATTGTTCCAAGATAGGTATACTGTTTTACTCGGTCCACTGGTGTATTATTGATAGGCAGTTGGACGTCTTAAATAAGGAGTTAGAAAATTATGAAGAGTATAAAAACTAGAAAACTGGAATATTTGGGTCACATTACCAGAGGAGAAAAATACGAGTTGCTGAGAATTATTATGCAAGGAAGGATCCAAGGAAGTAGAAGCATAGGAAGAAGATGCATCTCCTGGCTGAGGAACCTTAGAAAATGGTTTAACTGTAGTTCATTACAACTGTTCAGAGCAGCAGCCAACAAAGTGACCATAGCCATTATCATATCCAACCTCCGATAGGAGAGGGAACTTTAAGAAGAAGAAGTTGGACGTCTCTAATTTTATTTTTACTGATGATCATAAATTTAGTTTTTGATATGTTTACTTGTGGTCCAAATCTTTCACTTACTTCATTTACTTTGTTTACGCGTCGCTGTAAACTGTTCAAATTGTCTGCAAATTAACGGTGTCGTCTGCATGGCGGATATTGTTTAGGCATTCTCCATTTAGGAGTATTCCATGTTCGCAATTTTCCAAGGCTTCACTAAATATTTCCTCTGAATATAGGTTAAATAATATAGGTGAAAGTATACATCCTTGTCTAACAATTTGCAGAATCTGGATCGCTTCCGTTGATTCATCTCCAAGATTTGTTCTTATTGTGGCTGATTGGTTCAAGTATAAATTTTGTATTACACGCCGGTATTTATCATCCATTTCGGCTTTTGTTAGAACATCCATAATTTTTCATTGAAACTTAAAGATCATATCAACATTTGGGCTTTTATTAGAACATCCATCATATTTCGTTGAAACTTACAGATCATATAAACACAACATAAGTAAAGCAACTTATGAAGCGGTAACGATTAATTTCATTTAAGATGCTAACTAGGAAGTGATTTTCCGATTTTTTGCCAAAACAAAAGGGACCAACTTTACATATTTTGAGCATAACTTAATTATATTTGATGCTAGAAACTAAAACAAAAAAAAACAGAAATAAAGCTTTTTTTTAAACACTTAAAGAGAACGAAATGAGTTTTTCCCAGAAAGTGCTTCATTTTTTGGTTATTTCACATTGAAATATTCTATTTGGAATTTGACGAATAAGAACCTATTTTCAATTAACTATAACTCTGTTTCTACTAGGTCTAGAGATCTCATACATACACAATTTTTTTCACTTTTTCACAGGCTATATTTTTTCTAAGAATGTTTTTCGATAAAATACTTACTTTTTGAGCTATTTGCGAAAAACCGTCTAAAAATGTGTTTTTTTTTGTTTAAAAATTAACATATTGACTTAGGTAGTAAAAAAACTCCAGAGAATAAAAGTTGCTTAGCATTAGTCAGTTTATCGAATTCCAGATTTATTTTGGACGTATGTTTTTCCCCCTTCGTATGTTCACCCCTTCTGGGGGTGAAAGTCACCCCCTCGGTAAAAGCACACATCGTCACAATATTACTTTTTTTTGACATGTTACTATGTGTGTGCCAAATTTAATATCAATCATAGCGGTTCTTTAAAATTTGGAGCAATAACGTAATTCAATGTACTAGTAATAGTCCAGTCGGGTTAGACGAATAACAGGCCTAACCTTGCATTAGGAGCTGCCCCAAAATTTTATTTTTTTAATCTTTAGGGAGGTCAGTATTAGTGTAAATTTAAAATCTCGACTGAATTGCGCCGTCGCGTTAGCCGCCATCTGAATTTTAAACTAGAACCGTTTTTGCCCAATATCTCCGCCATTGTCAACTTTTCGACAAATAGTATATGAACCAAAATTGATGAAAATGTGATTTTATATAATTTATATTTTTACAATTTGTTCGTGCGGTCGATATTTTCCCAGTTATGGCGGAAAATATTGAAAGAGCATATTTATTGAATTATTTCGTTTATTATTAGTTTTACGACAAAAATGTCCCTATACAAAAATAGAGAGAATTAAATTCTACATAATTTTCATTTCGTTTCATTTTTTTGCTAAAATTAATATTTAAGGTAGTACATATGCGGAAATAGCGCGAACGTAAGACCTGATCGATTTTATAGCAATTGTTTTTGTTCAATATCTACGCCATTTTCAACTAGAATTGTTCAAAATATGATTTCCTACAGTATATTTTTAACAATTTTTTCATGCGGTTGATATTTTCCTAGTTACATGGGAAAATAGTAAAAAGTGGTGGGGGAGCATAATTATTGAATTGAATCTTGTTTACGAGCTGCCCCAAATTTTATAATTCTATCCTTTAGGGCAGATCATTAGTAGTCTGGCTGACTGAATCTTGACTGAATTCCGCGGTTGTATTAGCCGCCATATTGATTTTAAATGAGAACTGTTGTTGCTTAATATCTCCGCCATTTTCAACTTTTCGACAAAAATGGTAGCAACTAAAATTGTTGGAAATGCAATTTCCTACAATTTGTTTTGCACAATTTTTTTTATGCGATCAATATTCTCCGAGTTTAGGGGGGAAATAGTGGAAGCGGAGGGGAAGCATAATTATTAAATTGTCTCAATTATTATAACCTTTACGACATAATTGTACATAAACAAAAATAAAGAGAATTACATTTTATACAATTTTGAAACTTCCAATGAAACATCAACCAAACTAAGTACATAAAAGACATAAATAATAACTTAATGTGTGCAGTAAGTTCACTTAATTTTAATAACTAGCGGGTTTTATTGGTTGAATTTGTCGATATTTCAAGTTTCATTTCAGCTAATATATTTTAATATTTCAACAATTTTTTTTTTAATTTTGGGCCCTGTTGGGGGCAATTTCCCATTCCCCCCTTGTAGACCCGCCACTGGTTCTTTAGAAAAATTGTAGTAAATCGCAATTGCAACAACTTAAGTTCTTACACTTTTTGTCGAAAAGTTGAAAATGGCGGAGATATTGAACAAAAACAATTGCTATAAAATCAATCAGATCTTACGCTCGCACTTTACCGCATACCTACTACCTTAAATATTGATTTTATCAAAAAAAAAATGAATGATATAAAAATTGTTCAAAATTTAATTATATTCATTTTTGTATAGGTTCACATTTGTTGTAAAACTAATAATAAACGAGATAATTTAATAATTCAATAATTATGCTCTAACTGTCACAATTTTCCTCTCATAACTCGGAAAATATCGACCGCACGAAAAAAATAATAATAAATGAAATTATAGAAAATCACATTTTAAATAATTTCAGTTTCCACACTTTTTGTTGAAAAGTTGAAAATGGCGGAGATATTGAGCAAAAACGGTTCTCGTTTAAAATCAAGATGGCGGCTAACTAAACGGTGGAATTCAGTCGAGATTTTAAATTTATACTAATATTCGCCCTTCCCATAGACTAGAAAAATAAAATTTGGGGCAGCTCGTAATGCAAGGTCAAATGCTATCCAGACTGGGCTAAAATACGATTCTTTAAGGGCCGGTTTCACCAACGTCAAATAGTAGTTTATTCTACGATTAAAGCTATTCGACCATTAAACTGACATTTCTCCATTTTACTAACGTCAAATAAGACTTATTTTATTTATTTATCAAAAAAATACTTACTCTTCGAGTAAATTGGCAAGTTAATCTGGCTGTAAATATTTAGAAGAAAGTAAATTCGCGAGTTTAACTTTAAATTATCAAAATTATATTGAAACAAAATATAAATTTAAACGTCTAATAAATTTTATTCGACGAATAGATTCATTGATTTATTTCATTGATTTATTTGTTGGTGGTGAAACCGGACCTTAGTCGAATAAAATTTTCTGACTATAAACAACAATATTTTTAAATTTACTAATAACTAACAACAACAATAATGCAGAACGAAAGAACTAGAAGGAGAAAGTTTATTATCGTTTTTGGAACAAGCCACACTTTAAAAAAAAACTTACTATTAAATAAAAAGTTCTTGTGTATAAAATGGTATAAATTTCGTACGGTAAAAAATTTATACCACTTTACACAAGAACTTTTTACTTCATATTTTTTTAAAACCGTGATATATAACCAACCACTGGAGTTTTCCTTTTTAAACCACAATTTTATGTAATAATTATAATATAGAAATTTTTTTATATAAGTTTATTTGACGTTCCGATATCCTCTTCGGAAATCATTCTCAAAATAGAAAACATTATAAATAAAAAAAAATGCTTTTGTTCTTCTTCTTCATGTACCTCATCCTTTAAGGATATTGGCGATCATCATGGCCCATTTTACTCTGTCTGCAGGGGTTCTAAAGAGTTATATTATTGTTTCTTCACTCCACTGCTTTTGAATTTTTCACCCAGGACCTGCGTCGTCGTTTCTTTTTACTTTCACTTTTCCTTTTATAACCAAGCGCATTAACTCATATTTTTCATGTCTTAGTATGTGACCAAAGTAGCTCATTTTTCTTTCCTTCATAGTGTTGAGCATTTCATTTTATTTTTCACATTTCTTAATAACACTGCCTGGGGTAGTTGCGGGGTGGATCGAGTAGCTCTGTAGTTACCACAGCCGGTCCCAAGCCCGGAAAAAATGTGGAGGGTGATTGGCAAGGTTAGCAACCTACCAACAGTAAAAACGAATATTGCTCAAAGAAACAATGTGAAGCTTCGGAACCAAATTTATAATGAGTAGTAAGGACGGCGAGAGACGGTTTCCCAATAGGAAGACGGTCAGTGGGAAGACCACAAAAAAGATGGAATGACAACTTACTGGACGCACATTGAAAAACAGAGAGAGTCATGTCTACACAAAAAGAAGAAGAAGAAAAAGAAGAAGAAGAAGAAGAAGAAGAAGAAGCCCTTTCTTAACGTTTCCGTATTTGTTACGTGTTGTGTCCATGAGATTTTCCACATTCTTCGATAACACCACATCTCAAAGCTGACAAGTATTTTTTGAGTTGTGTCCGTAATTGTCCAGGCTTCAACTCCATATAAAAGGACAGATAATACGTAACATCTCACTACTCTAGTTCTAATTTATATTCCTAGTTTTCCATTGAATAATACTGATTTCGTTTCATTGAAAGCCCTTCTGGTTATATGTCATTTAATTTCAAGGCTGCGGTCCCATTGTTCATTTAGCTAACATCCCAAATAATTGTATCTGGGTACTTTCTCGAAAGCTGTTCCTTTAACGTAGATTACGTCTTCAATCTTGTTCTTACTGACAATCATGATTTTTCTTTCTTTGTGTTCAGAGCCATTCCATAACTCTCGCAATACTATGTAGTTTCTTCTTCTTCTTAGAGTTCCCTCTCCTATCGGAGGTTGGATATCATAATGTCTATGGTCACTTTGTTGGCTGCTGCTCTGAATAGTTGTAATGAACTACAGTTAAACCATTCTCTAAGGTTCCTCGGCCAGGAGATGCGTCTTCTTCCTATGCTTCTTCTTCCTTGGATCCTTCCTTGCATAATAATTCTCAGCAATTCATATTTTTCTCATCTGGTAATGTGACCCAAATATTCATTCCAGTTTTTTAGTCTTTACACTTTTCATAATTTCTAACTCCTTATTTAAACGTCGTAGCACTTTAACATTGGTAATCCTTTGAACCCACTGAATTTTCAATATTCTTCTGTAACACCACATTTCGAACGCTTCAATTCTTCTTATGCGTTGTCTCTTCAATGTCCAAGCTTCCATTCCGTAGCATCCGTACATTCCAATATGTAGCATCTTAGAGCCCTCAATCTGAGAGGCAACTGAAGGTCTTTGTTTAATTTCTTTGAATTTAATTTCTTTGCTTTGGTCAATTTTGTCATCAACCCAGGTTCCCAGATATTTGTATGTCTTAACTTTTTCTATTTGAGTTTGCTCTATCATTAACCTTTCATTTCCGTGTTCTGTTTTTGAGACAATCATAAATTTAGTTTTTTTCTTGTTTATTTTTAGTCCGTATCGAATGCAATAACCGTTAATTCTATTTAGCAATTCTTGTAGCGATTCTAGGGTGTCTGCCATTATAACGGTGTCATCAGCGAATCTTATGCTGTTTACTATTCTTCCGTTTATAGAAATTCCATCACTTAGCTCCGCTATCGCTTCCTGAAATATGGCTTCACTGTACAGGTTAAACAGTAGCGGCGACAGAACACAAACCTGTCTTACTCCTCTCTTTATATCAATATTCTCCGATTGTTGTTCTTCTATCTTTATATTGGCCTTTTGATTCCAATACAGATTGATGATAATTCGTAAATCTCGTCTGTCTATATCTCTGTTTTTCAATAATTCTATTAGTTTTTCATGTCAGACCCTGTCGAATGCTTTTTCGAAGTCGATGAAACAGGAATAAATATTCAGGTTCATATCTAAGCATCTTTGAGAGAGGACATTAAACGCAAACAATGCCTCTCTTGTTCCAAGTCCTTTGCGGAACCCAAATTGGGTATCATCCATATCATTTTCTAGCTTTCTGTATAATCTTCCATGAATCACCTTTAGAATAATTTTGAGGTTATGGCTTATTAGTGATATTGTCCTATAGTCCGAACAATTTTTGGCGTATATTGTTTTTGGTATTGTTACAAAGGTGGACACAAACCATTTCTGAGGGATTTTTCCGGTTTTATATACTTCATTAAACAGATCCAGTAGTACCGGTAGAGTTTCATCGTCTAGACATTTCAGTAATTCGGCAAGTATTTCGTCTGGACCTACAGTTTTTCCGTTTTTTGCGTTTCGTATTGCTTGTTCGATTTCCTCCATTATGATCTCTGGTCCCGTTTGGCTGTCGATTTCTTCCGGTTCTTGTCTATTATCCTCAAACAGATCTGTTATGTATGTCTTCCACTTTTTTAATTTCTCTTTGACTTCTATAATAATTTTTCCATTTATGTCTTTAAGAAGTGCTACGTAGTGCGATCAACCAAAATTTTCAGCCCTTCTCTGCTGCCCGCAAGGAGCATAGATTATGTCCTCTACATATCTGAGATTATTCACTAGTGTTCCGTTAATTGATATCTATGCCTTCATTGATATCTTCTAATGCCTCTTTAAACATCTCTTTTGAGCACACATTAAAAAGTAGAGGGGATAGTACATATCCTTTTCGTACTCCACTTCACATTGGAATTTGTTTAGATTTTTGTTGGTTTACTCGAATTATGGTATATTATGCTTTCTGATATCGGTATAAATTTGTAAATATTTTCGCATCCCGAACATCTATTTCTGTGTTCCGTAATATGTTTTCAAGCCTTGTGTGTTGTATTTTGTCTAAGGCTTTCTCAAAGTCAACCAGACATAAGAATACGTCACAGTTGACATCTCAACACCATTCTATGAGTGTTTGTATACATTCCGTACAATATAGATACCGTTGCACGTCATCCGCGTCATAGCACGTGACGTCACATAATACCAACACGAAATATTTAAGTCGTAGGTATGTTCCTTTTTATAATTGTTTAGCTGAGTACACTGGAATTAGAGCCACTAGACATATTTTATTATATACGCGTAGAAACAATATTGGAAGATTTCTATTAATGTAAATTTAAAGAAACATATCCTAACTTGTTTCATTTAATTTGTATAAGTGGTATATAAAGCGTTTTTATAAAGCACACTTGTTCGGATTACACTCTAACTGCGATCGAACAAAAGTGACATTTTGGCATAAATTGGTAACATTTATTTGACAGCTGCGGTATTGACACTTCAGATTTGTTTTTATTCCTTACTGTAAGTATTTGTTTTATTATATTTATTGTTGTTATTATTTACTTTAACGTAAGATTATAACTTAATTCTTGTTGTCCATTTCTTATGTTTTTTTATTTACATTTTTTTATGTAATTATGTTTATTTACAATCTACATCATTAAAAGAGTATTAAGTAAATTTGTTCCATGTTTTTGGGCATGAAGAAGAGATTTACAATGATGTCTCATCTTATTCTATTTATGTTTAAGTTTTAAAATAGGTCCTGAGGCCAGGTTCTATCGAGTCTTCTTGTGGCAGGGCCATTATGGAATAATTCCCTTACTAACTCATTGTCATGGTGAATGTTACGCTCGTTTTGTGATTCCGAGGCTCGATGGATTTCTTCTGCGATGAAAGGTATATTTAAGTCTTCGTGAAGTGTTTGATTAGTTACATACCATGGTGCATCCACTATTGATCTTAGAACTTTAGACTGGAATATTTGGAGGATATTCAGTGATGTTGACTTTGCACAGCCTCAGAGGTGTAGTCCGTAGTACCAAATATGTTTGAGTATTGCTTTGTACAGAAGAATTTTGTTTTGGATGTTGAGTTTTGATCTGCGTCCAAGGAGCCAATACATTTGCCGAAATTTTAAGTCTAGTTGTCTTCTTTTAGTCTGTATATGTTTTTTCCAAGTAAGACGTTGGTCAAGATGGAGGCCAAGGTATTTAGCGTCTGTTACTGTTGGTATTCGTACATTTTCCATTCTTACAGGTGGGCATGTGTTGTGGCGGTTTGTAAACGTTATTTGAGATGATTTTGTTTTATTTACTTTTGTTCGCCATTTTGTGTACCGTTCACTGAGTATGTCCAGATGGTGTTGCAGGTCTTGTGAGGCTTGTATGTGATCTACATTTACAGCTAGTATTGCTACGTCATCAGCAAAGGAAGCGATCGCAGTATTATGAGATTCTGGTATATCGTCTGTGTAGAGTGAGAAAAGCAGCGGCCCGAGAACACTACCTTGCGGAACTCCGGAGTTAATAGGACAGAGGCTGGATTGTTGGTCTTTGAATTTTACTGAGAAATATCTATTTGATAAATAGGATTTGATTAGGATGAAATTGTTACTAGATAGTGCTAATTTTACTTTGTAAAGCAGACCTCTGTGCCAAACTTTGTTAAACGCTTGTGAGATATCTAGGAATACAGCGTTGCAGGATTTCTTTTCTTCGAGAGTTTTTGATATTTCATTTACTATTCGATGGACTTGTTGTGTAGTAGAGTGATTTTCCCGAAAACCAAACTGATGTTCTGGTAGTAATGTTAGGAATTCATGATCTGCGTATATTCTTCGTAGCAGCAATCTTTCAAAAACTTTGCTAACGATTGGGAGTAGGCTGATGGGTCGATAAGATGTTACTTCATTGGGCGCTTTGCCTGGCTTAAGGATCATTATAATTTCTGCAAATTTCCATATTTTTGGAAAGTATGATAAACTTAGCATGCGATTATATATTACTGTTAGCATAATAATTGCCTTACGAGGAAGTTGTTTTAGTACTTGTGCCGAGATTAAGTCATAACCTGGAGCTTTTCGTGAGATGAGCTTGGGTATTTCTTTCTTGATTTCCATAGGAGTAAAACTTTTGATTGGAAGGGACATTTGACATGCTGCGCTAATTAGTTCTTCCACTTCTTCATCAGGGTCTGGTGGCTCGGTTTGAAATACACTCGTAAGATGTTCAGCAAAGACGTCCGCTTTTTCTTTGTTGGAACGAGCCCATTCACCATTTGGTTTATGGAGGGGAGGAATAGTTGCGTATGGTTTTGTGAGTTTCTTAGTCGCCTTCCATAGCGTCTGATCATTTGCTGTAATGTTTGTAATGTAATATTCGAAGGTTTCGTTGTTTGCAGCTTTGATGGCTACTCCAAGTTGTCTACGTAGTCTATTGTATATATGTTGGTCTATGTTGTTTCTAGATCTTTGCCAGTTTCTTCTCGCACGACGTTTTTCAGAAATAAGTTGCCGAATGTCTAGGTGAACATTTCTTGTATGTATCGGTCTGCGTTCAGTTCGTGGTGTAGATTGCCATGCCGCTTCTTGCACAAGGGTGGTGAAATATTGAGTTGCTGTATCTATCTCGTGTGGAGATTTGATTTATTTACATTGAATATTAATTTGTTTTGTTGTACTTCACAATAATTATGTGATATTATATTTGATTTAAAATGAATTCAAGAATTTTTTGTAATTGGGTAACAATGTCAACTTAGTTCTCTGACGTAGATAATGACGTGCAACGGTATCTATGTTGTACGGATTGTAGTAAATATTACCTCTCTGGTGTCAAAGCCTTTTCTAAATCCCAGTTGGTTTTCTGTTATGCCATCGTCTAGTTTTTTGTAGAAACGTTCATTTATATAATGTTTATTTTTACTTGCTACAAAAATTTGAAGAATTTAATTTTATCTAACTCATTCCTATTTACAATTCAGACAAACAATACACATTTTAAAGTAGATGATTTTAGAATAATATTGTCGAAATTTTTGAGTTGCATTCGTGGGAAGATTTTATTGAAAGATATTTTATTCGAATACATGAAATCGACTTTAACTTAAGAATACCCGTCAGACAAATCATAGCATGTGATTTGTCTTGCAAAAAGACAACCAGATGTAATGAGCGAGTGGAAGGGTGAGAGGTTTTCACCCTAAGGAAAAAGCCACCATGTCACTTTTGTTTCTTAAGGTATCCTCTAACTACTCACCAATTTTCATGCAAATCGATGGAGGTTCAACGAAATTGGAGGTAATAGTTCATAATATCCAACTTAAGTGACAGCACTAATAATCCTTATACACCAGGGAAATAAGGCAAAAATATACGATGTTCGGGACACTTGAGCAGTCAGGTTGCAAATGGGTTTTTTGGGTACTATACATATAACTAATACATTATAAATACAAAAATGCCCGTCACAGTTCGGACGAGAATTTTAGTTATTAACAAATAAGTGTCAAAAATGGCAATTTTTTCGTTTAAATCGCCACAGGTAAAAATAGGGTAATTAAATATCTTATTTAAAGTATCCTCCTTTTATTAGATGAGCAAAGGTTTAAAATGGCAGTTTTTGAATTTTAGTCCGATCATTTGTTGCTTCGGAAATTTCAAAACAAAACTAAAATTTCGAAAATAAAAAATTTACTACAACTTTTGCAAAAATGACCTTAAGACTTTCATGTTACACGAAAAGTTGAGTCAAACAGTCCGTATAATTCACAAAAAATTTTAAGACGATTCGTCGATTAGTTTAAATTTTATTTAATTTGTTTATCCCAAAGAGCTTTTTTTCTGCCATGTTATTGTTCAGAAAATAATGGTGATATAGCAATTCTGTGGAAACTACGTGAAAGAAGAATGGTTAGATTTTGCAAGTATTTAAAAAAATCATTAAAAAGTCATTCTTATCATTCCGAAAACATTTTACTAATGTAGAGTCATTTTTGGATTAAAAACAATTTAAATAACTTTGTTAATATTGACTCTAGACTAAAACTACTTTGGGATTTGAAAAGCTGGTATTTTTACATGAATTTAAAAAAAAAATCTTTTCGCCTAGGTTAATTACGGTCAAAGTTAGCCACTTTTTTCTTACTCGACAGCTATTTTGTTTATAACAATTAAGCAGCCTAACTAGCGCCATTTCGAAATTCAAGGTATATAGTTTATCTGTAGAAGTTTTAGTAAACTTTAAACTTCAATAAAGTGGTTAATAAAGGTTTAAAAAGTACGTCCTAAAGAAATCGATTCGTGGGCGGTGGAGGGGAATTATTAAAATCCATGCACTCAAAAAATGAAATTGATTCTTCAAACATATGCTGCAATTAATATCTCCGGAGCTTGTTGATGGATTTTGATCATCATTTTTTTAGTTTGTATGTACTCGTAGTCTTGTAGAGTACGTTATGTACACATATCCCCACCTAACATTACAAAATGTTAGGGGGAACCCCCTTATCACTCAGGGATATGAAAAATAGATTACGACCGATTCTAAAACCTACAGAATATACATATATAATTTCATAAAAATCGGTCAAGCGGTCTCGGAGGAGTATGGCAACTAACACTGTTACAGGAGAATTTTATAGATGTAAATATATAGATGGCTATTAAAAAATAGGGGTTGGTGATAGAAGAGTGAAAATTAAGGGTTGTATGTATTTTTTAATTCTACACCATATGAAATTAAGGTAGACAATTTTGTCAAAAAAAATTAAAAAAAAATTAAAAAAAATGTCAGGAGGCAACCCCCCTTATAAATTATGGGTATGAAAAATGGATTAAAACCTATTCTCAGTTCTACAGGATATACGTGTAAAATTTCATAAAAAATGGTCAAGCCGTTTCGGAGGAGTATGGTAACTAACACTGTTACAGGAGAATTTTATGTATATCGAAGTAACTGAATTAAATAATAAAAGTTGCTAACTTTGACCACAATTAAACTAAGAGAAAAGGTTTTTTTTGAAAATTCGTGTAAAATTACCAGCTTTTGATATCCCAAAGTAGATTTACTCTACAGTCAAGATTAACAAAGCTACCTATTCAAATTGTTTTTAAGCCAAAAATTACTCTACTTTAGTAAAATATTTTCGGAATGATAAAAATGACTTTTTATGGATTTTATTAAATTCTGTGAAAATATAAATATTCTTCTTTCATGTGGCTTCCTAGAATTGCTGTATCATTATTATTTGCTGAACAATAACATTGCAAAAAAAGCTCTTTGGGATAAACAAATTGAATAAAATATAAACTAATTGACGAATCGTCTTGAAATTTTTTGTACATGATATGTACTGGTTGCCTCAACTTTTTGTGCAATATCAAAATCTTAAGTTCATTTTCGCAAAAGTTATAGCAAATTTTTTATTTTCGAAATTTTAGTCTTATCTTGCAATTAGCGAAGCAACAAATGATCAGACCAAAATCCAAAAATGCCATTTTGAACTTTTGCCCGTCTACTATAAGTTGAATACTCTAAATAAGGTATTTAACTACCCTATTTTTACCTGTAGCGGTTTAAACGAAAAAACTACCATTTTTGACGCTTATTTGTTAATAACTAAAATTCTCGTCCGAACTGTGACGGGCATTTTTGTATTTATAATGTATTAAGTCTATAGTACCCGAAAAATCCATTTGCAACCTGGCTGCTCAAGTGTCCCGACAAAAACCTTATTTCTCTGCGCTATTATGTGTGGTAGTGCTATTTTCCTCGTATTATTTCTTGTTAGTCTAGGCATTGAAGCACAAAAAAAGGCCTTACTGTCGATTTTTGGCGCAGTAAGACGGATTTTAATGCAGTTTGATGCGTTGGATTCGTGAGAATGTCAAGAAATTTTGTGAACTAATGTAATGAATAAGAAATCTGAAATTGCATTGGTGCATAAGAAAAATGCATTTCAAAACTGCATTTTGAACTAGGCAATTATTATAAATTTGCAACTCGGTAAATTTTCTTACTCGGGGGGTTTTTGGGGTCGCTGAAACGAATATGAGGTCGGCGAGTGTAAGCAAACTACCTGGTACCTGCAGCGGGTGTAATAAACGTCTTACTCTGGAGTATTGTGGTAATTTATCATATAATTGGCTTAAACTCATTACTCGGTGGGTTTTTGGGGTCGCTGAAAATGAATATGAGGTCGGCGAGAGTGTGCAAAGTACCTGGTGCCTGCAGCGGGTGTAATAAACGTCTTCCTCTGGAGTATTGTGGTAATTTATCATATAATTGGCTTAAACTCATTACTCGGGGGGTTTTTGGGGTCGCTGAAAATGAATATGAGGTCGGCGAGAGTGTACAAAGTACCTGGTGCCTGCAGCGGGTGTAATAAACGTCTTCATCTGGACTCTTATGGTAATTTGTTAAATAATTGGCCCAAACTTGTTACTCGGGGAGTCTTTGGGGTCACTAAAAATAAATATCGCAACGACTAAATTCTAATTTCATAGGATATTATAAAAAACATGATTATTTTGTTCAGGATCTCATTTTTTTTAATTTGTCGCTTAAAATTATGTTGGCAGTATTGATACATTCTTGACTAATTTCATGTAGGATTTTATTGCCGCTTTATCTCTCACAAGTTTGTATTTATACACTAATATAACGGTTACACTGTAAGCAAAACAGAACACGTTTTTTTTTTATTATTTTGTTTTCCTGTTATTTAAATAATTTAATTAATATTATAAAGAAGTGTAAAAAATATTTTTTTTATTTAAATTAACGTGTCTCAGCAACGCTGGCCATTGACACGGTTACAAAAGTAAGGTTTACAATATGTTTAAATTACAAGAATTAAGAAAATTAAGAATTTAAATTAAGAAATTACAATATCAGCAAAATGATAAAAACAACATTTATATGGCGTAGTATAACCGAGGGTCTTTGAGAAACATTATCACATTATTAAAGTTACTATTATCACTAAGAGTGGTGGTTTGGACTTCATCCAGTTTATGTTGTCTTCGGGTGTTCGTGTATAGCTGGCACTCAACTAACATGTGTTTGACGGTGACACGAGTGTTGCAGGTATGACACCAAGGAGGATTTCCCTGGCTCATCAGGTAACCATGTGTAAGACGGCAATGTCCAATTCTTAGTCTTCTCATGACAACTTTGTCCCTTCTACAAAGTGCTGGTATTTTTAAGGCAGGTATTCTGGGTTGAATATTATGGAGTTTTGAGTTTGTTCTATTCCAGAGGTTTTGACAGACTCTCAAGCACATTTGGTTTACTGTATGTTGTACCCCTTAATGAAATTATTGACCACGGCTGCCAACTTCTTATGGCTATGTACAATGCCCCGATAAGTTTCAGGAAACCGAATAATCCTGAGCAGTTTAAACTGAGTAATATCCAATTAGCTGAAACTTTCTTTCATCTGTATATGCATCTACCCAGCATTTAAAAAGGGTATATTTACAAACACAAATTTGGCTGCATGGAGAGGACAGTAACATGAACCCAACCGATTGGGGATGGGAATTAAAAAATAATGTATTAATTCCAGTTAGAATGACTCAGCCACCTGGTCCTCCAAACATTTTAAATTTAATATTCTGTAGTCAGACTGCGGCAACTCATGCGGGTGCAGGAAGCATGGGTTAGTTTGTAGTTTAGCCTGCAAAAATTGTGCAGGCTCTGATTGCACAAGTATTGCATTGGACTCGAGAGAGGAAGGCAATAATGAAGAAGAAGATGATAATGATGAAGCAAATGAATTTTATAGATAAATTACGATAAATTTTGTATAATGAACTTTTTTAACCATAAATATATTATAATAATTAAAATTAATGTATATTTATAATAAAAATACCACCCTTTTCGATCACTATAGTTACATCGAAGAAAATAGATTACCCCAAAAACCCCCGAGTTACAAGTTTGGGCCAATTATTTAACAAATTACCATAATACTCCAGAGGAAGACGTTTATTACACCCGCTGCAGGCACCAGGTAGTTTGAACACTCTCGCTGACCTCATATTCGTTTTCATCGACCCCAAAAACAAACCCCCGAGTAAGAAAATTTACCGAGTTGCAAATTTATAATAATTGCCTATTTCAAAATGCACTTTTGAAATGCATTTTTCTTGTGCACAAATGCAATTTGAGATTTCTTATTCATTACATGAGTTCACAAAATTTCCTGACCCTCCCACGAATCCAACGCACCAATCCGCATTAAAATCCGTCTTACTGCAAAAAAATCGACCTTCCCGTTCTGTTGTTTTTGTCCCATTCGGTGTATGCTTGAAAATTCTTTATTTCTAAAAGATAAAGGATAATCATGCTTTTAAAAAACAGATGTTAACAATTGTTTTTTTTTTTTAAGAATGAGTATTTGTTAGAACAAGTAATGATTCAGTCAATTTGTACTCTACGAGCTCCCTAGTGGGAAAGTTTTGGGGTAGTTCTGATTTCTTTCATTATATATGGGTTTTGGGCTGCTGAATCCGAATATGAGGTTTGCGGACAAAATTTCTTGCCGGAACATTGAAAAAATCGCGAGAAAATCGAGAAATTTCAGCTTTTTTCCGCTTTTTTGCTAAAATTTTGAAAACTATTAACTTTTAGTGAATGGTCTGTCAACAGAAATTAAATTACTTAAAATTATCTACAAATACTACTATTTACTTTTTTTTTCAGACGAACCGTTCGGTTTAAAGTGCAAGTTGAAAATGGCCAATTTTTAACGCTCTCGGCAAAACCCACTTTTTGCATTCCAAAACTTTAGATTTTATTAGAAGGCTGTCATTTGATAAATTTCTCCTAGTTTTCTGTAAAAATAATAAATGTTAGTTCATAATATGAATATGGTATGTCTCTTCTCACAGCTTCCATGAATCCATTCCATCCTAAAATATCGAGAATGTCTCTGCTTTTCCCTTAAAGCCACAGAAGATCAGGCACAGATAGAGTCACAGTTTCAGTTGGTGTGTACATTCCCTTCGGAACTTGATTTCTGATAAATCTTGAGGTTTTGTCCTTTCAAAATGTATTAGTTGAACAGCTCTCTGACTTCCATAAACCTCAGATGCGGTTCGGGTTTAGTTTTTAGCCGAGGAATGGATTGGTTAGGAGCTATTGCATGTTTTGGTGCAATACAAGAAATGCCACCCATGACGTAGTGTGGTATCCGTCGATTGTATGTACGTTAACCCTTTTTGTCCCTACGCTGCATATACAGGGTGGTTCATCTTATCCGCCTCGCTCTCTGTACGGAAAACCACTTGATATTTTAAAAAAAATTCTTCACATAAATATACAGGGCCTTTAATACTACAACCTAAAAATAATGTGAATTATACAGGGTGTTCCAAAAAAGAGATGTATATCAAAGTTATATTTTTTCTTATGGAATGCCCTATATCTGATGACATTATTGAATTGACCTTAAAAAATAAGCTATAATTTCATAATAGTTCCCTATACCTAAATACAGGGTGTTTTGATTTATTTCGGTTTTTATAAAAATGTAAGGTTTTAGAAAAAAATAAATATCTACGAATCTAAGAAGCAGTAACAAATTATTTCTTGGATCTTAATAACAGACTATTTAGCATACTTAAACAGATGCTTATTGCAACAAAATTTCTTACAGGGTGGTCAAAATATGAGATTGTTATATTAACAAATTCAAGCTGTAATAACTTACTTATTTTAAATGGAACACCCTATATCTTACTAGTCTATCGCGTAGAAAATTTACTTATCTTTTAATTTGTATTAGGGTTTCCTATACCTATCTTTTTACAGGGTAGTCAAAATATTAGATTTTTCTATTAACAAATTCAAGCTGTAATAACTTACTTATTTTAAATGGAACACCCTGTATCTTACCAGTCTGTTGCGTAGAAAATTTACTTAGCTTTCAATTCTTATTAGGGTTCCCTATACCTTTCTTTTTACAGCGTGGTCAAAATATTAGATTGTTCTATTAACAAATTCCAGCTGTAATAAATTACTTATTTTAAACGGAACACCCTGTATCTTACTAGTCTGTCGCGTAGAAAATTTACTTAGCTTTCAATTCTTATTAGGGTTCCCTATACCTATCTTTTTACAGGGTGGTCAAAATATTAGATTATTCTATTAACAAATTCCAGCTGTAATAACTTACTTATTTTAAATAGAACACCCTGTATCTTACTAGTCTATCGCGTAGAAAATTTACTTAGCTTTCAATTCTAATTAGGGTTTCCTATACCTATCTCCCTTCATTTTTTAAATATTTAAAGATTTCCTAATTAAGTAAGCTTTAAAAATTAGAATTAAGTACCTATGTCGTGTTTATGTACAACACATCACCAACACCGGCAATATACTTAGACAAGATACTGTCATTAATAAAATTTTCATTGTTATCATGTAATCACACAGAGTGTTGTATTATTTTAGTTGATTTTTGCCTACATGTGACATTGAATAATATGTTTATATTAAACTGCATACTCTATATTAGATGCCGTATTCTGGAAGGTATTTAAATTATATTTCATTCCGTATAAGTATTTTCCATATCTTATCCCAACGGTTATTGAGTAAATTTAAGAACACCACTTTTTGTTTGAATCTTTGAAGTGCAATTAGAAACAATTAAATGCAATGGCTACTTTGACGAAAACGAGCCTATTGTACAAAAATATGTAAAAATGGGTATTTACAGAATAACATGTGTAATGAGAATATTTACATGGAATTGAAGAGATTTTAAATATCTTCCAATATAAAGAATAGAATATCGAGTATGTCATTTAAAATAAGAACACTCTGTGTGATTAAATGATAAAAATGTAAATTTTATTAATGAAACTATCCTGACTAAGATATTTAAGTATATTGCCGGTGTTGGTGATGTGTTGTACATAACCACGACATAGGTACTTAATTCTAATTTTTAAAGCTTACAAATTAGGAAATCTTTAAATATTTAAAAAATGAAGGGAGATAGGTATAGGAAACCCTAATAAGAATTAAAAGCTAAGTAAATTTTCTACTCGACAGACTAGTAAGATACAGGGTGTTCCATTTAAAATAAGTAAGTTATTACAGCTTGAATTTGTTAATAAAACAATCTAATATTTTGACCACCCTGTAAAAAGGTAGGTATAGGAAACCCTAATACAAATTGAAAGCTAAGTAAATTTTCTACGCGATAGACTAGTAAGATACAGGGTGATCCATTTAAAATAAGTAAGTTATTACAGCTTGAATTTGTTAATACAACAATCTCATATTTTGACCACCCTGTAAGAAATTTCTTTGCAATAAGCATCTGTTTAAGTATGCTAAATAGTCTGTTATTAAGATCCAAGAAATAATTTGTTACTGCTTTTTAGATTCGTAGATATTTATTTTTTTCTAAAACCTTACATTTTTATAAAAATCGAAATAAATCAAAACACCCTGTATTTAGGTATAGGGAGCCCTTATGAAAGTATAGCTTATTTTTTAAGCACCATTCAATAATGTCATCAGATATAGGGAATTCCATAAGAAAAAATATAACTTTGATATACCACTCTTTTTTGGAGCACCCTGTATAATTCGCATAATTTTTAGATTGTAGTTTTAAAGGCCGCGTATATTTCTGTGAAGAAATTTTTTTAAAATATCAAGTGGTTTTCCGTACAGAGACCGAGGCGAATAAGATGAACCACCCTGTATATGTTTTTGAAAAAGTGGGTCTGTATTCCCAGCCGCCGTATATATCCGTTCAAGGTGTTCTGGTCTCAATTTACCAAAGCCGAAAATATGCGTTGCTTATAAAATTTTAGACTCATTGGCACCTAAGACAGGTCATGCGGACCCATTGCCGTATATATTTGTTCACATATTTTAGATGTAGCACTGGTGGCAACGCTCATAGGTAGCTGCTAGAATGTGAAGCGTTTGTAGCCACAGAAAAGACCAGAAAAAAAAAAGAAGCGGATCGAGATACATGTGTACAAGATGCGGAGTCGGCCTTTGCGTAGTGTAATGTTTTGAGGAGTACCACACAAAAGAAAGCTTTTAATGTTAATTTACATTATATTATTTTTTTCAAGTTAGCTACATTTTTTCAAGTTTGTTTTGCTCTCTGATGAGTACTTTTGAAAAGAAAACGTATAAGTTGGTTAAAAAAAACTCATATTAAAAAACATGTTTTGGTCATTCATTTGTTTATTTATATGCGACGTATATATAAGGCAATGGGACTCTAAGCATGAAAAACCTTTTGGATTGAGGGACCAACATGCAAATTAAGGCCTGCCATACAAAGGGTTAAAATCAGCGTTTTCGTACACCTGTTGTGTAAAGCACGGCTGGTCAATGTTGTTCACGGTTTTGTTCATTCTATACAGAAGCTGTTCGCCTTGAAGTGTCAGCATTCGCAGGCGATCCGCAGAAAATTGACCTGCCGTGCTTTACACAGCAGGTATACGATAACGCTATACCACACTTTTCACGTCATATGTGGCATTTCTTGTATTGCTCCAAAACATGCAGTAGCTCCTAAGCAATCCATTCCTCAGATAAAAAAGAAACCCGCGCCTGAGATTTATGAAAGTCAGGGAGCTGTTCAACTAATTCATTTTAAAAGGACAAAACCTCAAGGTTTATCAGACACAAAGATAACAGATCGGAAGGAAATGTTCACACCAACTGAAACTGTGACTCCATCTGTGCCTAATCTTCTGTGGCCCTAAGGGAAAAGCAGAGACATTCCCGGCCTCTTAGGACGGAATGGACTCATGGAAGCTGTCGCAAGAGACATACCATACCTATGAACTAACATTTATTATTTGTACAGAAAACTAGGAGAAATTTATCAAATGACAGCATTCTAATAAAAAATAAAATTTTGGAATATAAAAAGTGGGTTTTGCCGAGACCGTTAAAAATTGGCAATTTTCAACTTGTACTTTAAAACGAACGGTTCGTCTGAAAAAAAAATGTAAATAGTGATATTGGTAGATAATTTTAAGTACTTTAATTTCTGTTAACAGACTATTTACTAAATGTTAATAGTTTTCGAGATTTGAGCAAAAAAGCGGAAAAAAGCTGAAATTTTTCGCTTTTTTCGCGATTTTTTTAATGTTCCGGCAAGAAATTTTGTCCGCAAACCTCATATTCGGATTCAGCAGCCCAAGATACACATATAATGGAAGAAATCAGAACTACCCCAAAACTTTCCTAGTCAAAACACAATTTTATTGAATCATAATCTTATCTATATCCTATGAGAATGTAATGATTCCCTTTTATTGATGTGATTTAATTTGTAATTTAGATATATTTTAGTGTTTGCTGGTTTTCTATACTCCTAGTCTCATGTCCACTCTCCTTCTTTGATATTAAAATATCCAGGAAATGTAGTGTATTATTATATTCCTTTCCCATGGTAACTGTAGTTGAAGTTGTAACAGAGAAAGTATAAGCTTCTCGGATTGAGCATGGGATTATCTAGGTAGACGTTTAAGAAGTTTCGAAATATTCTTCATGGTCTGCCAACCTCGAGCGATCACCACTAATTATAGGCTTCCTCCTCTTGTTTCCAGCCATGTCAATCATGTGCCGCTTTCTTCCTATTTCTATTTGTTTCCTGTCATCGGTATGTTTGTTGTGTTTGTATTCGTTCAACTCTACTCTTCGCATAATATTCTTAATATTCCCCTCTGTAACAACCTACAAGTAAAACATTTAAAACTGCTTCTTTTCGATTTCACAAGTACCTACGTACGTGTTTCAAAATTACTATACTAACTTCCTTGCTACATGTTATGCTGTGATTGTTTAAACTAAACTTTAAATAACTCGAAAAGACGAACAAAACCCAAACTAACAGGCAGTGGCGTGCTGAAACTTTTCAAGCGGCCCGGTGATTTTATAGAAAAGCGGCCTCCAATCCTCATTTTACCTTCTATTTATCAGGATGTTTTATTCGTGATTTATAAATTCAAAAAAAAAGAAAATAAAAATTATTTTTAGATCAAACATAAAACTTTGAATTTAATGATTTCTTTTAATTTGCTATATTTTTTATTTAAAAATAAGCAAACTTACAAATAATAAATGACATGTATGACAATATTGTATGCAGTAAGGCAGGAACCATAATTTCCTGAATAAATTTAATACGAATTTGATGTAGAAATT
The DNA here is from genome assembly GCF_917563875.1 of Diabrotica virgifera virgifera. Lineage (NCBI taxonomy): Eukaryota > Metazoa > Arthropoda > Insecta > Coleoptera > Chrysomelidae > Diabrotica > Diabrotica virgifera. Next base: position 114,629,023 of record NC_065449.1, read on the forward strand.
AAGATAAAAGTAAAATAAAATTTTGAGAATTTTTCAATTATGTATTAAGTTGAATTTTAGTAAATCGATTATACAAGAGATTACAAATACAAGTAGGTACAGTGCAAATACTTTAATTTAACAATATTTAAATGTTAATACGGCGCTACAATCTAAACATTCTTTTGCAATTATTTTATAAAATAATTACTTAACTCTCGATCAATAATTTCCGTATCAAAGTAGATTTTTGAGCAAATTCGTCGATTATTGCATCATATTTAAGCTCATATAAAGCCAACACTTTTTTTTTATAGCCATTAACATAAATGTTTTCAAGTGATCTTGTGTTAATGTACTTCTTAACCGATTTTTTATGTATTTCAACGTTGAAAAGCTTCTTTCTCAAGATACTTGTGTCACTGAAAGAGTTAATAAATGTTTAGGTATACTATATTTAAATTTGGATAAGCACACTGATATATAAGTTATACTTATTGAAAGGAGCGTAACAGCAAGCTATACAATCTTTACACTTTTTAGTACCACAGGGAGGTGAAGTTTTCACGGTGTCAACAACATTGTCATTTGTTACTTCATGTTCGTTATCACTTAGATTAATAATATCATCCTTCATATTTTCTGTAGATATTCATCATTAACTCGATCTTCTATAATTTCAGTATTTTGCCAAATCCTATTTTTTAATATAATCCATTTATCAGAAAATCTACGAGTTCTTCTCGAATTGCAGTCGCAGATAATATGGTAGAATGATTTTTTTTAAATTTTTAAGCAAATGATTTAAATGCTGTTAAATATATATAATTTTTATTTTATCAAAATCTCTAGGATGTAGGAATCATAAAATCATCATAAAGCGATTTGTCTTGATCAAATCGTTTGGCGATACTTCCAATAATTCGGTCAAAAATGCACGTTTTTCCATTTTTTATTCTGCAGAGTACATATTAGATGTTTGAAGGAAGTTGGAATACCATAAATATAGGAATACCATAAATATACATACTTGTAAGTATGAAAATAAATATTATCTGTAGCAATAATTTATGTATATAGAGTCTTATTCATTTACTTAAACTGTATTTTACAATTAAAAGGAAATTAAATTTTTTTGAAACGTTTTTGAAATTAAAAAAATATTTTTTTTATTACATCTAAAATTTTTTGTGAAAAAACCTATTTGACCGGCCTCAAGAGACCGCGGCCTCTCGGTGATTGCACCGATTCATTTATATGGCTAGCACGTCACTGCTAACAGGAGAGCTAACAATATATACATTTACGTCACTTCTTGAATAATTGACTTCCTTCCTCTTCGATGTTTCTAGCTTATTCTAATTTTTTTGATTCTGTCAGCATCGTAACACAATATTTCGTTAATTCGAGAATTTTATTAAAACAAAGCAAAAAAGTTTTGAATCAATACGCACGACAATTACTTTTTTATGATCTTACTTAGTATTCAAATATAGGATGATGAAGGAATTACCCTTTGCATTTTTTAGAACATTAGCTATTTATGATGAATCAGATTTTAGCATAGGATTTTTATTTTGAGTTTTACTAATGGATTGCCAGCAGTTCAACAGTGAAAGGAACTTTTTTACACAAATATATACGCATCAACCCTAAAGGGTTATTTGCGAGGGGACATGCACAGACAGTAACAAACATATTATTACACAACAAAACTTTACAATTTGGTATAGAGTTTGGTTATTTTGAGATAATTTACTAGAAACGTTAAATTTGAAGTTGGCACATTTTTTAAATTGTCACTAAGGGCACACGCGATATGGTGGAACAGTGGGTAGCCCTTACTACTGGGGTAGACATTCTGACTTCGTATTAGCCGGTGCGGAAAGTCAGGATACACATAGACTCTATTGTTACACCTTTATTTGGTGACACACTTTTTTACAAGTTCCAATTATGATTTAATTAGTTTTAATTGACGATGTACCTACCACGATTTACTTGACAGCTGATTTACTATTATCAAGTAGTTTATTAATAAGTGTTTCAAATCTCGTGTGCTCCCCTTTTTATATCATCAAGTTAGTACCACGTTACTGGGTCAAGTGTGTTTTATACAAAACTGCTAATTGTGCAAGGTTGACATAAAGCGTAATTAAATGTTATGAACTAAGACATGCATTGTATATGATTTGTGCGCTCTAGTTTTTCTAATAAAAACAAATATTTTTTTTATTGAATTAACGAATCTTGATTACACTGATAATTGACACAGGTATAAAAAATATTAAATATGCATACAATATTAAACAATAAGATAACCGAATATAACAATTGGTGATTTACAGTAGGTACATATGTATTTATACCCCAGGCTGTGGGTGAAAAAACGTGATATAATTCAGGAATTTTTGAAACCTATCAGGTGTTGTAAAGGACGATGCCAGGAATAACTTCTACTAAAATGTAACCAAAAATATTGTGCGCTTTTTTTTAATTGCGATTTTTTTTTTTTTTTTTTTATTTACAATTTGCTTCAACCACAAGGGTTATTAGCAATGAACTGTATTTACATCAAATTACAAAATTTAGGTATATTAAATTTGGTTAATGAGTCCTATAGTACGTAAAAAATTAAGAGTCTTACATGAATTACTTTCACTTAAACAATCTTTAATTGTAGTTGGTAACTGTTGATGTTGCCGTTCTATAACGTAGAGGGGACAGTCTATTATTATATGTTGCACTGTTAGTTCACTATCACACACATAACACATCGGAGGGGCTTCCTTCTTTAATAAAAAGTCGTGGGTGATCTTCGTATGACCAAGTCGCAATCTGGACATGAGCACTTGGTCTCTTCTCTTTGTAGGATGTTTCGACGGTGATATACTTTGTTTGATTGTTCTTAATGTAGAGTTTGATTCGTTCCAGTTTGTTTGCCATTTTGTCATGATCTTGTTTTTAAAATATTGCTTTAGATCAGTATGAACGCAAGTAGTTATGATGTCTGTTAAGGGATTCTCACTCGCATTTTTTGCTAATGTGTCAGCTTTATCATTTCCACTTATCTCGCAATGTGATGGTACCCAGAGGAACTGAACTAATCTTTGATTTTGTTGGCATATCAAGAGTTCCGCCTTAATTAAGAGGAGGATAGGATGTTTGGGGTATACCCGCCTCAAGGCCGTTAATGCACTTAGGGAATCGCTAATGATTATTGAGAATTTGATGTCATGTGTGTTAACAAACTTTAATGACTGGAGGATAGCAAAGAGTTCAGCTGAGAATATGGAGGTTTGGGGAGGGAGCTGGTAGGAACTGTTATAGTTATCTGTTGTGAAAGCCGCTCCTACTCCATTTGCAGATCTGGATGCATCGGTATAAATATGGATGTGATCATTAAAACCATTTAATATCTCTAATAATCTCTGATTGAAGATTTTTGCTGGTGTGTCACCTTTCTTGAATGCAGATAGGTTTGTATTACAAGCAGGAAGAGCAATTGTCCATGGTAATATGTGTTGGCTGACTTTAAAAGTATTGTACGTGTGTGGAATTATTGTGTCTAAGCTCTGTAACGTTGCTCTCACTCGATGATAAAACGGAGGATCCAATCTTTTCCCACAATTAAATGTCGATGGAAATCTATCTGTAAATGTGTTTTTATAAACAGGTACATGTGGGTTAGTTGATACTCTTAAGGCATACATGAGGCTAAGGTATTCTCTCCTGAGTTGAAGGGATGGTTCGCCTGATTCAACATACATACACTCAACTGAGCTTGTGTAGTGTGCTCCCAGTGCAATTCTAATTGCTGAATTATGAACTGTGTCTAGCACTTTCAATAGTGAACCTTTGGCTGAGTTGTAGGCAACAGCAGCATAATCTAGTTTTGAACGAATTAGGGTTTTGTATACAGTCATAAGAGTTTGGAAATCGGCACCCCATTGTTTATGAGAGATACTTTTCATTAAGTTAAGGCCGTTTTGAACTGACAGACGGAGAGAGTGGATGTGGTCTTGCCAAGATAGTCGGCTATCCAGTTTTACTCCCAAGAAGTTGATCGATTCTGAATACTTTATTGGTAAATTTTTTAGGAAGAGTTTCGGTGGATTTACTTGTTTCTTTGGAGTTTTACTGAAGATCATTGCTTTCGTTTTAGTGGGTGAAAATTCTAGGCCAGTAGTATTCGACCAATTCTCTAGTTTGTAAATGGCTTGCTGTATATGGGTCGTCATTGTTGATAAATTTTTACCACGACAGAATATAACAAGATCATCAGCAAATAGACGGGCTTTGACTAATGGGCTAAGTGACTTAGCGATGTCATTGATGGCAATAAGGAAAAGTGCAACACTAAGAGTAGACCCTTGAGGAATACCGTTTAATTGGATTTTAGAGTCTGAAAGAAAGTTGTCTATTCGAACTTTGAAGTTTCGCCTATATAAAAAATTATTAATAAACTTGATAATATTTCCTTTAATCGACCAACTTGACAGGATTCTTATGATATCTGATCTCCAGATTGTATCATATGCACGCGTTATATCAAAAAATACAGCCAGACATTCTTGACCACATCCAAATGACTCATGAATTACAGATTCAATATCCACTATGTTGTCTAATGTAGATCTGGACTTTCTAAATCCACTTTGTATAGGGCTAAGTAGCTGTCGATCTTCTAGGTACCACATTAGTCGGTTGCTTGCCATTTTTTCAAGTACTTTGCACATATTAGATGTTAGGGAGATTGGTCGGTAAGACTCTGGGTCCGATTTATTCTTGCCCTGTTTAAGAACTGGTACAATAATGGAATCGTACCAATCAATGGGGAAAACATTATTTGTCCAAATGAAATTATAAAGATCCAAAAGATATTGTTTTCCTTCCGTTGGCATAGCTTTTAAAAATGTCGTAGGGATGTTGTCAGGCCCTGGGCTAGTGTCTTTAACTTTGTTTAAAGTTTCTAACAGTTCATCCATCGTAAATATGGCATTTAGAGGTAAATTATTGTGGTCATCAAGATTTATACATGCATTATTAAATTTATTTTTATGGGCTAGGAAACTTGTAGATAGATTTTCGTCACTGCTATGTTGTTGGTATACGTTTGCTAGTACGGAGGCTATTTCTTGCTTAGTTGAATAAATATGGTTATGATGTTCTAGGTAATGAATGGTGTTAAATGATTTTTTCCCGTACATTCTGCTTATCATTTGCCAAACCTCAGAAGTCGGGGTAGATGAATTTAAAGATGATACATAATTTTTCCAGGCTTCTCTCTTACTCTTCTTTAAGGTGTATCTACAATACGCCCTTAATCTTTTGAATTCTAGCTGGTTATTTAAAGTTGGGTGCCTTCTTAATTTATAAAACGCCTTTTTTGACTCTTTAATTGCTGCTTCGCAGTGGGAATTCCACCACGGGACTGGAGCACGTTTTTTTGGAAATTTTGAATAACCTATGGACTCGTGAGCTATTGACGTTAAAAACTGTACGAGATGGAGTACTTTGGAGTTAATATCAATGTCTGTATCAAAGGGCTGAACCAACTGAGAAATTTTTTGTGAAATTAAAGAGGAATATAGAGACCAATCTGCATTTTTCAGACACCATTTATTGGATGGAATTGATGAGGAGATATGGTTATTGTTCGTAATTAGGATAGGAAAATGATCGCTTCCATGCAAATGGGATGTCACATCCCACGACAGAGTTGGTTGTAAGACAGGGTCACAGAGGGATAAATCTATTGGGGATCCATTGCCGGTGGAAATATTGAACCTTGTGATTCTTCCATCGTTAAGGATATTCATATTAGAATCTGTAACAATTTGTTCGATTTTACGTCCCAAGGAATCTGTTTTTTTACCTCCCCAAAGTATATTGTGGGCATTAAAATCGCCTAATATAATACGCGGTTCTGGAATTTGATTGAAGAGTTCAGTTATTTCTTTTATGGACGGGTCTAAGTTCGGAGGAAAATAAATATTACATATATTGACTTTGTGGGGGCCTTTTATAGATACTGCTGTTGCCTCCAACTCAGTTCTTAAACGTATTACTTCGGTATTAAATGAGTTATGGACATATATTACTACTCCCCCACTAGCATGGCTAGCAGTTATTCTGTTCTTATAATACGGAGTATAGTTTCTTAAATTATGACAGTTATCTTCTTTGAAGTGGGTTTCTTGTAGGCATATTACAGATGGTTTAAACTTAGCTATAATTAATTTAAGTTCTTCTAAATGGGTGTAATACCCATTTAGGTTCCATTGCAGTATACAGTTGAATGTTGTATTAAATTTCAGCAGAGGCGTCGCTGCTGTATTCACTGTGATCAGTAGAGAAAGCGGATAATAATAGCTGTTTATTAATCTTAGTTGTTAATCTTGTACAGCGACTTTTCAGATACTTGGGAGTTAATGCTGGATGGATTTTAGTTAAAAAATTGAGTAGTCCTTCGATATCTTCTGTATACGTTTTTGCAATGCTGAGAGGATCTGCAGAGCCGTATGCATTTTCAAAGAAATCAATTAGTTCTTCCTGGGTTAAATATCCGTTGTCAGAATTATCTTGGAAAAAAGAACTAGTGCATTTAATAAGATCTTCTGCTAAAGTCTTATTATCTTCAGGAATAGTTTTTGCTTTCTTAGATTTACGCAGAGGTTCTTTAAATGGGTTCTGGTCTACTGATGTTGAAGGAGACGTTATTTCTGACACCGCTCGTTTAGACGATTGAGTGTCAGAGGGTGTAGGAGGTTGATTTTGGCTGTGATTATTCATTTCAACATTATCTGGCTGGATAGGTGTTTGAATGGGATTTGAATCAAATAGAGAAGTATTGGTTGTTTCTTTTGATTGTGGACTGGTGGATTGTTGCGAAGATTGTGAAGGATGGATAGTTGGCTGAGCATCTGTTATGATAGGGTGGCAATTTTGGATATAATTTGGTTGAGCAGTAGGTGATGAACTTTCGATAGATGTTTGAGTGTTTGTATTTTTTTTGCACTGAGAGGCTAGATGACCTTGTTCTTTACAAATGTAACAAGACTGTTTTTCAAGTGAGAAATAAATTCGATAATTGATTTGTTCATAGTTAATTAATATAGACTCAGGAATATTTTCCAGATTTTTAGGAGAAATGTAACTATAGCGTCGGAAACTCAAGATATGCTTAAATAAAGAGTTAGTTGTACCTATTCTTAGAAAATCCAATGGAGTTATTTGATGAATTGCAAAATTTTGTAGTTGAGTCTCTATAATACTGTGAGGTATTGATGGGGGGACATTAGAAATTATCAGTTTTTCGCTTGGTGTGACTAACTTCCTGGCTTGGATACGTTCCTGATTGATTACTATTGTTCCATTATCTGTTCTTAAAAATTCGGTGACTGTTTCTTCAGTAGTAAAATATACGCAAATACGATCATTTACAATCCTAGAAATGGCGAGAATTTTGTTGGGATCGACTTTAGTTGCTATGGCATTTAAATAATCTTCAATTTTTGTATTTGGAAGTGAATTGAATAAAATGGCTTGGTTTTTGCTTGCGAATTTTTTGTTAGGTTGAGTCAGAGCGGTTGAATATAATTTTGATTGATTGGATGGATTAATGACATCTTGAGAATTTTGAAGTTCAGAAGATCTCTCCTCTGAAATTTCCTGCATATTGGGCCTATGTTGCCTGATTACGGCCCTTGTGCTTGGACAGGTTCATTAGTAATTAAGCTACTTAATTACCTCGTTACTGGTATTTATAACCGTTGTTTACTGTTTGTTGATTAAAAAATAGTAATAAAGATGATCTAACTTACAGTTTGATCCCAAAATCGGATTAAGCACTATATAATACACTATTATACCAACTTTGATAATTTTCTAACAAGTAAAACCACCTTAATTTTGATAAAAACTAAGAGCTAATCGGAAACACTGTTTACTAGTTAAGAAACCAGTTTCGAAAAAAAAAAAAAAAAAAACTTAATTGCGATTTTCATTTGTTAAATTTGCAATTTTTAAAGATTTTTAATTTTGCAGCTTAGGATATTGATTTTAGAGAAAAACTTTTTAATAGAAAGTTGTAGAAAATTAAAAAACCTACAATTTGAGCTATGGTACGTTGAATTTTGTCGATTGGTGATTGCAAAACAGCCTGCGAAAATCCAAAATGGCCGTTTTTTACAATTGCTTTATTTATTGTACAAATAATTTTTTTTTATTTTTTAAAGCTTTAAAATGAAGATCTTTCAATTCCAAATATAAAAAAAATTGTAAAGCCAGATTAACGAATTTGTTGCTTAGATATTATAAATTGTTTATCCCAAGAGGTCAAATGTCGAAGGCTATAACTTTTTGAAAAAAAATCGTAGAGAATCGGTGAAACATCCAATCTCCTTCTAAAGAGTTATACTTTCATATTCTGATGTAAAAGATGCGTAAAACATTTTTAAACCTCTAATTTTTGGGTTTGAAAATAAGGGGGCAAATTTCATTATAAACATTTAGAGCTGAAGCGGCCCTGTACATCCTATGAGTTTTTAACTTACAGATTATTGTTGCTGAAGACAAAACGAAGATTTATATAAAAAAAAATTTCTAAGACCAACTGAAGCCGAGATAATTTTTGGGTTTGAATATAAGGGGGCAAATTTCGTTAAAAACATTTAGAGCTGAAGCGGCCCTGTACATCCTATGAGTTTGTAACTTACATATTATTGTTGCTGAAGACGAAACGAAGATTTATAAAAAAATAAAAATTTTCTAAAACCAACTGAAGCCGAGATAATTGTTTTTTTTTCTTAAATTGTAGTGCCTTTATTTATAAAAATTAAGAAATTATTTTACAGTCATTGACTAAAGAAAGACTTATATTAACCTTAATTAAAAATTATTATAAAATATAATTACATTTAATTATTAAAAATTATTTTTAAAATCGGTGCTTTTGCGAGCGGCCGAATTTTGCAAATCGCCCCTCTCTCCTGTCGTTTCCCCATTACTGAGGATCGTGATTTCTTCCAATATTCCTAACAATGTTTCTCCATTGGTCTCTATCTTCAGCTGCTCTAAGAGCTTCGCAGAATGAGTTTCCAGCTGAATGCTTTATTTGGTCAGACCATCTAGTTGGTGATCGTCCTCTCGATCTTCTCCCCGGAACGTTTCCAGAAACAATTAATCTCTCCAAACTGTCGTCACCTCTGCGAACCACGTGACCAAAGATGTGCAGAATTCGTTGCAGACATATTGTGGACAGCCTTTTTTTAATATTGAGTTGGTTTAGAATAGAAACGTTTGTCCTATGAGCTGTCCAAGGTATGCGCAGCATTCTTCTCTAGCACCACATCTCAAAGGCATCAATTTTTTGGCGCTCGCATGCGCGAAGAGTCCAAGTCTCTACTCCGTATAGAAATATTGAGAATACAAGGGCATTCACCAGTCTCATCTTGATATTTTGAGAGAGAGATCTGTCTTTCCAAAGTTTAGTTAGGCGACTCATCGCATTTTTTGCCATACCAATACGTCTCCGAACTTCTGCTTCACAGTTACCATCGTTAGTTATACTAGACCCGAGATAGACAAAGGTGTTTACTATCTGGTATTCCTGTAATATGTTAGTCAGTTGAATAGTGTCAAATCTGTCGACCACCATTATTTTTGTCTTAGCTTTATTGATTTTCAGACCAACTTTATTGCTTTCGTACTCAACTTTTCGCAGAAGATCAAACATTTCTTGCTCATTTGCTGCTATAAGTGTAGTGTCATCAGCAAATCTTAAATTGGAGATTTTTCTACCAGCTACTGTTACTCCACCGGCCCATCCTTCTAAAACCATCCTCATGACATATTCACCATAAATGTTAAATAAGTCAGGTGACAACACGCATCCTTGTCTAACACCTCTCTCGGTCTTGAATTGGTTTGAGAACTTCTGATCTACAAATCGCCCGGCTCGCTTCAAATCCGCGCGCTCGGAAAATTTTTACGTAACTTGTATTAAATTTTGACAGAAATCAATTTAATAATATTACCATAATAATGTACAGTCTTTTTACCACTGTATTTGTTTTTCTTGATAAAATTTTATATGTGAAATCTCATTTCTGAAGAAATAATATTACAAAAATGATACATTAAATATATGAAATATGTAGCTATATTTTTAATTTTTTCATTTTTATATAAATATAATAATAATAATGTTACTTCTTATTATACAATATAAAACTTTTTCTTCTTGTAGTGACTATCCGTTTTGGATGTTGGCGACCATCATGACAATCTGTACTTGCACATTAAATCGGTACTGCTGCTCTAAAAAGATTTGTAGTTGTTGTGTTAAACGACGTACGTAAATTTTCTAGCAAGGTAATCCTTCGCCTTCCTGGTTCTCAGTTTCCTTCTACTTTTCCCTGCAAGATTAGTTGCAGCAGTTCATATATTTCGCTGTTCCTCATGATGTGACCGAGGTATTCGATTCTGGCTGTTTTTATTAGGGTTAACAGCTCGTATTCTTTTTAAATTCTCAACAAAACACCCTGATTAGTAACGTGGTCGCTATAAGAGATCTTCAGGATTCGACGATAAAGTCACATTTCAAAAGCCTCAATTTTCTTGTAGGAGGCATCTGTGAGAGTCAACAACTCAACTCCATACAACAGTATATGAAATATATTATAACATCGTATTAACCTGATTTTTGTGGGTATTGATAAATCATAACATAATGAATAACTTAGCCATTTTTTTTAAATGCAAATGTTGCTTTCTCTATCCTACCTTTCATTTTTCTATGGAATAGTCCCAATTTTCATTGAAGTTAGTACCAAGGTGGTGTATGTTTTTGTTCTTTCTATTTAGTGACCGTTCACACTGGTTCGTCAAATTGCTGTTTCTTCTTAGAGATCATCATACATTTTGTTTTCTTAGTGTTTAGTGACAGTCCGTATCCCTGACTGACTTTTGTGATTCTGTTCATTTACTCGTAGAGGGTTTCAGAACTGTCAGCGAATACCACCGTGTCGTCTGCGTATTTTATATGTTCTTGATACATTCTCCGTTAATTGAATTCCGCCGGCTTCAACGTCATCCACTGCTTTTTGAAAGATTTACTTAGCGTGTATGTCAAACATCAGTGGTGATAGTATAGGTATATCCCTGACGGGCCCCTGTATTTTAAGAATTATCAGTAATCTGTATTGCAATCAAACAGCGTATATCCAAGCAGAGGCAGGAAAATCCGACGTCATCAAAATCAAACCTGGGGTTTGCCAAATTGCGATGATGGTCGCCAACATCCAAAACGGATAGTCACTACACGAAGAAAAAGTTTTATATTGTATAATAAGAAGTAACATTATTATTATTATATTTATATAACAATTCTTCAGAAATGAGATTTCACATATAAAAGTTTATCAAGAAAAACAAATACAGTGGTAAATAGACTGTATATTATAATGGTAATAATATTAAATTGTTTTCTGTCAAAATTTAATACAAGTTACGGAAAAATTTTCCGAGTGCGCGGATTTGAAGCGAGCCGGGCGATTTGCAAAATTCGCCGCTCGCAAAAGCACAGATTTTAAAAATAATTTTTAATATATAGTGTGTCCCAAAAGTAGCGGAACGGTCGAATATTTCGCGAACTAAACATCGGATCAAAAAACTGAAAAATATGGTTCCAATCATTTTCAAAAATCTATCCAATGACACTAAACACCAATCCCCACTACACCCCCTGGAGGCGGGGTGGGGGGTAACTTTAAAATCTCAAATGGAAACCCCCAGTTTTTCTTACAAATTTGGATTCGTTACGTAAAAGTAGGCAACTTTTATCCAAGACATTTTTTCGAACTGTGGATAGATGGCGCTATAATTGGGAAAAACGATTTATCCTGATACCATAGGTAAATTATAGAAACGGTTTAATATCTCACGAAATACACTTCCAAATTAAAAACCAAAAAACAGATTTTTAATATTTTTTGAAAACCTATCGAATAACACCAAATATGACTCTCCAACCCACCCCCTGGAGGTGGGGTGGGGGGTAACTATAAAATCTTAAATAGCAACCCCCCACTTTTTATTGCAGATTCGGATTCGCCATAAAAAATTAAGCAACATTTATTCGAAACATTTTTTAAAATTTCTGATAGATGGCGCTAATAAATTGTATTTTTCCAATTAAAGCGCCATCTATTAACAATTATAAAAAATATTTCGAATAAATGTGGCTTAATTTTTCGTGACGGATCCGAATCTGTAATAAAAAGTGGGGGTTGCTATGTAAGATTTTAAAGTTACCTCCCACCCCACCCCCAGAGGTGGGTTGGAGGGTCACGTTTGGTGTTATTCGAAAGGTTTTCGAAAAAGATTAAAAATGTGTTTTTTAGTTTCTTATTTGGAAGTGTATTTCTCGAGATATTAGACCGTTTCTATAATTTACCTATGGTATCAGGATAAATCGTTTTTTCCAGATGTAGCGCCATCTATCCACAGTTCGAAAAAACGTCTTAAATAAAAGTTGCTTACTTTCACGTAACGAATTAAAATCTGCAAGAAAAACTGTGGGTTTTAATTTAAGATTTAAAAGTTACCCCCCACCCCACCTCCAGGGGGTGTAGTGGGGGTTGGTGTTTAGTGTCATTGGATAGATTTTTGAAAATGATTGAATACGTATTTTTCAGTTTTTCGAGCCGATGTTTAGTTCGCGAAATATTCGACCGTTCCACTACTTTTGGGACACCTTGTATAAATAAGATAACATAAGTTTTCTTTAGTCAATGACTGTAAAATAATTTCTTACGAATCTTCTAAAGGAACTACGATTTAAGAAAAAAAAAACAATTATCTCGGCTTCAGTTGGTTGTAGAAAATTTTTATTTTTTTATAAATCTTTGTTTCGTCTTCAGCAACAATAATCTGTAAGTTAGAAACTCATAGGATGTACAGGGCAGCTTCAGCTCTAAATGTTTATAACGCAATTTGCCCCCTTATTTTTAAACCCAAAAATTATCTCGGCTTCAGTTGGTCGTAGAAATTTTTTATTTTTTTTATAAATCTTTATCTCGTCTTGAGCAACAATAATCTGTAAGTTAAAAACTCATAGGGTGTACAGGGCCGCTTCAGCTCTAAATGTTATTAACGAAATTTACCTCCTTATTTTCAAACCCAAAAATTAGAGGTTTAAAAATATTTTACGCATTTATTTACATCATAATATGAAAATATAACTCTTTTGAAGGATATTGGATGTTTCACCAACTCTCTACGATTTTTGTTTTAAAATTTATAGCCTTCGACATTTGAACTTTTGGGATAAACATTTTATAATATGTAAGCAACAAATTCGTTAATCTGGCTTTACAATTTTTTTTATGTTTGGAATTGAAAGATCTTTATTTTAAAGCTTTAAAAAATAAAAAAAATATTTGTACAATAAATATTGCAATTGTAAAAAACGGCCATTTTGGACCTTTCGCGGGCTGTTTTGCAATAACCAGTCAACGAAATTCAACGTACCATAGCCCAAATTGTAGGTTTTTTAATTTTCTACAACTTTCTATTAAAAAGTTTTTCTCTAAACTCAATATCCTAAGCTGCAAAATTAAAAATCTTTAAAAATTGCAAATTTAACAAATGAAAATCGCAATTAAAAAAAAGCGCACAATATTTTTAGTTACATTTTAGTAGAAGTTATTCCTGGTATCGTCCTTTACAACACCTGATAGGTTTCAAAAATTCCTGAATTATATCCTGAAGTCGACCTATTTTTCACCCACAGCCTGGGGTATTATATTTTATTGAAAACTAGTAATTTTTGCCACCTACAGTCACTTCACCCAATTTTTTCAAAATTTTAGAATCAACAAACATTCATAAGAATTAATAATTACATTTTTAAAATAATAAAAGTCTTGCATGTAAACCAAGTAAATATAAAGTAACATAATGTTTTAAATTATTTTTCTTAATAAGGTAACCCATATTTTTGTCAATTTTGCGAAAGATTTAATTAAGTACAAATTTTATTTTGGAACATCTTATTTATTTTATATAATAATTAAACTTAATATCAAATCATATTTTTTATGTTTCATTAATAATTTAAAATAATTCAATAAACTCCTAACGCCATATACTAATGTATGAATAAAGCAGACAGTTGACAGAACCATCATAAAATAATATAATTTTTGTAAAATCTAACTAATAAATAAATAATATGTACAGTCGGAAAAATGAAGGAATACCCATGAACGAACATATAAAACACGCTGTATTTTCCTGTCACCGTGTCATAAAGAAAATTGTCCAGTGCAAGTACATGTAACAATATTAGATGTACTTGCGCTGGCCAATTTTTGGTGTGACACGGTGACAGGAAAATACAGCGTGTTTTATATGTTCGTTCATGGGTATTCTTTCATTTTTCCTACTGTAATAACATTCCTTTATTCAATTTTAAAAATAATATTTTAATATAATGTATGTACATATATTATTAGTTTAAAATGTCTAATAATTAAATTATTATCCGGGATATAAAAAATAAAATGACGTTTATTAAACGTCATTCAATGTTTAAATATATCGAAAGCGATTAGTAAAATTAGGCATAAGTTAGGGATATAGAAAATTATGCTCATTTTCTTAGTTAATTTTTTCGTCAATGGTTTAACGGATTCCGCTAATTTTTTTTTTATTATTTTACATTTTTCTGTAGTATCTACACAGTTGTGCAAATGTTTACTCAAACTTCTTTTTTGTACTTATATGGGGTGGAAGAAAACAAATGTTTTTCCTATGTTAAGTTTGAGATACCCTGTAGGGAGGACGAGGTACAAATGTGAATCTAAATCGGAATACTATTGTAGTCTAATGTTTTCTGAACATTTTGCTTGATCAATATCTCTGAGATCATTAGAAATAAAGAAAATATACGGTTTTGTAGTGTAACACGTGTTTTAACCGAAAAAAATTTAGACACTCTGTAGGGAGGAAAAGGAGGGTATACATCGATATTGTGTTATAGTCTCATATTTTGTGAACATTTTAGAGTGTTCAAAAAAATATGTGTAATGTACAGCTGGTTCCTAAAAAAACTGATACGACTCTCAAAGCAGTGTATTTTGAAGGATAAATACTTATTATTTACATACTGTCACTGCCACTGCTAAATCTTAAAATTTGTCAGATAACTTATTCTGTTCAACCTCAAAAAATGGCTCCATATGCTAGCAAAGAACTAAAAGCAAGAATTGTAACGAAATTAGAAGATGGTTGGTCACTATCTGCCGTAGCGAACCATTTTAACGTAAGCAAAACAATAGTTTTTAATATTAATAAAATATGGAAAGACCAAGAAACTCTCTAAAGAAAGCAAGGATCTGGAAGAACAAAAATATCTACCGCTCATAAAGATCGTACGCTTTTGTAGAGATTAGAAGAGATTCCTTTAGAAGATGCGAAAACTGCAAGAATCATGTCACAGTTTCCGGGAAGAAAGACAACAACTTGGGGCAGAATTAAAGCATAGCATCTTAGGTGCAGCGAAAATTACTTGTTTATGAATAATTATTACAATTTTTTCCTTTTTTTTTTACTTAATAATTATTACAATTTATGAATTAACATATTATGTAATCAGTTGGTTGTTGTTTGTTTGTTTATTTTATTACTTGTCTGTCATAATAAATATAATGTCAGAAAAATCAAATACACTGCTCAAAATGATCAAATCTTACTAAGAGTCGTATCAGTTTTTTTAGGAACCAGCTGTACCTCTCGATATTTAAAAAGCCTCCACGTAGACACCAAATCCGTACTTACTCTCAAGGAAATTCCACCAAAAAACATCACAGAGCCTATATTAAACAATCTTGTCTCTCTTATGTTGCGCTGTGTATACCGTTTACCTGGTCGACAAATAACTCTTATAAGTGTCGGTAAGAACTGTTAACGTTATGTGCCATTCTGTTTTTAAAGTTTTGTTAACTGTTATTTTTTAGTTTTTTTTCAGTTATAATGTTAAAGAATTAAATCACCTATTTTCTTTGTTTCTAAAGATATCACAGACATCCTAATAACAAAATATTCATAAAACATAGGACTACAATATGATTCCGTATACTCACATTTATACCTTGTCCTCCCTACATGAAATGTGTAATATTACATGTGTAAAAATCTAAGATAATAAAGAAAAATTAGCTGAATCCGTTAATCTGCTCACGAAAGAATCAACTATGAAAATGAGAATAATCTTCTTAATTTTCTATATCCTAACTTAGGTAACCCTTTGAAAAATGAAAAACATTCAGTGAAAGAACAATGTGACTCTAGATACAAAAATGAAAGCTTTGAAATAGGTGATCTTGTCTGTTTTTTTAGCCACAGCGTTGTCGAGGCTTGTCTTCTAAACTACAAAGACAATGGTAAGGTCGTTATGAAATTAAAAACAGCATAAATAACGTAATATATCGAACCTAAGAAGTTGGCAAAAGGTAAACCAAAAGTTGTTAATAATAAATCGTTCTACCAATATGAGTATCTGTCTCGGCGTATAGAGTTTCAGTCGAGTAATTTACGGTGACGCTATTTTGCCAAAACCTCAAAAATGCAATTTAAGTAATAGAAAATCATAGCACGGATAATCCGCACCCCAGATAATCCGCACAAGGGTAATCGGGGTTCTACTGTAATATATAAAATTCTCCGGTCGCAGTGTTTGTTACCATACTCCTCCGAAACGACTGGACCGATTTTTATGAAATTTGGCAGGTATATTCGACCGGACTGGGAGTAGGTTGTTATCTATTTTTCATACCCGTACGTCATAAGGGGGTTGCCCATGACGCCGTAAATCTCACAATAATGACGTGAAAAATACAAAATTACGCAGGTAGACTCCCAGCTACAGAACCGTAATTTTTTCTCTAGCGCAATCGGTTTATGAAATCACGACCCGTAAGCCGTAGAAAAATTTTGAATACGCAAGAAGAACGAGCGGCAAATTTCATAGCAGAAAAGTGTAAGAGTTTAACTTTGTTTTAAACAGTTTAACAGGGCTCAAATTTGATAAAATATGAATTTTTAAATTTTATGAAATTTTCAAAAAATCGGTATCTACAAACGAAATATTTTCTTATGAATCATAAGCCTTACAAAAATTATGAGCACACGTGTAAAACGAGCGGCAAATTTTATGGAAAAAAAAATATGGACAAAATATGAATTTTTTAATTTTGCGAAATTTTCAAAAATAATCCCTCAGCGGAACTTTTAATCCATTGGTCGTGCTATAAATCCACCAAAAATTGCACTCACCAAATGTTTCAAAGTGGTTAATATGTGGATGCTTTTAGTGCCTTTGCAAGAACATTACTCTATTCAAAAGTACCTACCTCACTATTTCACATGGATTCAATCAAAGTAGATGCCCCGCAAGCAAGGCACGCCCATTGATGCATGCTCCAATCTATTCAATTCAAACACCTTGGTGCGAATATTTACAGTCGATCCAAGGAAGACTGATTACTTTTATCTTCGATTGTTGTTGACGGATCCATTGTCCTTTTAAGATATACGTAATGTGAATGGACAACAGTACTCAACATATAACAGATATGCCAATTCAATTTTAAGGTGTTCGATTTCCTATTAGATTGGCATCAACAGTGACTATCAATAAGTCCCGAGGCCAAACGATGTCGGTTTATGCCTTAGATTTGCGCATACCATAATTTCTACGTGATCAGCTGTGCATCCAGTTTATTTCTGTTTACTAAATGGACTAACGAAAAATATCGTGCACACTATAGTATTAAATATGATCGATATTATTTGTTGTTATTGTCATAATTAATTAATATATAAAATTTTAAGATATACATTAAGAACACAAATGTTTGATGGTGGCGGGTTAAAAGTGCGCTGAGTCTTATTTTTAATGAATTGTAGGATTGAGGACATTTGGAAAGTTTTATTTTCCACTATGTCACAGTGGTGCTAACTGCTGAAACATGATCATGAGGTAAAAAAAGAACCTATCTAGAGATTTTTATATTTACAGTTGTTTTGTAATACTATCGTAGAATCGTAATACGCAGGTATAAAAATCATACCGGATGTATTCTTATTCAAAGATAAGGGACAAATGAACCATGTACGACGCAAGTATGTCTTAATTTTAACTATTTAGAATGGGAAATAAGCCACAATATTATTAAAAAATGATTTTTTATTAACGTTTCGACGCCCAAATCGGGTGCCGTTGTCAAAATACAAAATACTATTAATATAAACAAAAATGTTGTTGCTTAGTAAAAAAAATCTTCTAATAATTTATTTAATTTGACTCATTTATATCGGCAATTCAGATACATATGATACATTTTAAAGTAGAAGACTTTAAAATGATATTGCCAATATTTATGAGTTGCGTTCCTGGGACGACTTTACTGAAAGATAGTTCATTCGATTACATGAAATCAACCCCAACTCAAGAATATCCGTCACAAAAAAATCATAGCATGTGATCTGTCTTTAAAAAGACAACCACATGCAACGGTGACATTAAAATTCTCGCGCTAGAGATCTCATAGTAAATCACGAGGGAAAACCAGGAAAAACCTCGTGATACTATCCCGACATCGTAAGTATTTGGTCTTACATTTAATTTACTCTCAAAATTAATACCAAATTCTGACTTTACTATAATTTTGTTTAAATTATAAATAATATCAATAATACATGGGTATATAAGTAATACTAAAATATAAAATATGTACTAACTCGACTATTGACTTACTAATTGTGGTATTTTCTTTCTATTGACTTCCTCTTTCAGTATGGGTATCCACATCCTACTGCATTCCACCGAGGAATTTGCGACACAATTGGTTTCGTTTAGCATAATTAGAGCCGCTTCTTTGATTTTTCTCTTTTTACTATCTGTTTCTTTCAGGACTATACTTGAATCTCTCCACTGAACTCTATGTTCATTATCCCATGCGTGTTGACATATTTGAGATCTATCAAATTCTCTATTTTTAATATAAGATTGATGTTCACTTATTCTAACGTTTAATGGTCTTGATGTTTCACCTATATAAAACTGTTCGCATTCACAAGGTATTTTATAAATACAATTCTTTGTCCTTTCTTGTTCATTGTTAGGTTTAGTTTTAGATAGAATAGATCTCAATGTGTTGGTTGTTTTGAATGTTGTTGAAATGTTGAATTTATTTCCTATTGTTTTAAGTTTCTCGGATAGTCCTTTTATGTATGGTATTGATATTTTCCTCGTATTATTTCTTGTGAATGTTGTAGGATCCCGTTCTATGTTGTTCTGTTCCATTCGATCCAATCTTGACAATTCCTTATTTATAAACGATAAAGGATAATCATTTTTTAATAAAACAGATGTTAAGAATTGTTTTTCTTCTAAAAAGGAATTTTCGTTAGAACAAGTAATTTTGGCTCTTTTAATTAAAGTTTTTAATTTTTTTAATTTTAAACAAGTAATTTTAATTTTTAGGAAATAAATTCAACATTTCAACAACATTCAAAACAACCAACACATTGAGATCTATTCTATCTAAAACTAAACCTAACAATGAACAAGAAAGGACAAAGAATTGTATTTATAAAATACCTTGTGAATGCGAACAGTTTTATATAGGTGAAACATCAAGACCATTAAACGTTAGAATAAGTGAACATCAATCTTATATTAAAAATAGAGAATTTGATAGATCTCAAATATGTCAACACGCATGGGATAATGAACATAGAGTTCAGTGGAGAGATTCAAGTATAGTCCTGAAAGAAACAGATAGTAAAAAGAGAAAAATCAAAGAAGCGGCTCTAATTATGCTAAACGAAACCAATTGTGTCGCAAATTCCTCGGTGGAATGCAGTAGGATGTGGATACCCATACTGAAAGAGGAAGTCAATAGAAAGAAAATACCACAATTAGTAAGTCAATAGTCGAGTTAGTACATATTTTATATTTTAGTATTACTTATATACCCATGTATTATTGATATTATTTATAATTTAAACAAAATTATAGTAAAGTCAGAATTTGGTATTAATTTTGAGAGTAAATTAAATGTAAGACCAAATACTTACGATGTCGGGATAGTATCACGAGGTTTTTCCTGGTTTTCCCTCGTGATTTACTATGAGATCTCTAGCGCGAGAATTTTAATGTCACCGTTGCATGTGGTTGTCTTTTTAAAGACAGATCACATGCTATGATTTTTTTGTGACGGATATTCTTGAGTTGGGGTTGATTTCATGTAATCGAATGAACTATCTTTCAGTAAAGTCGTCCCAGGAACGCAACTCATAAATATTGGCAATATCATTTTAAAGTCTTCTACTTTAAAATGTATCATATGTATCTGAATTGCCGATATAAATGAGTCAAATTAAATAAATTATTAGAAGAATTTTTTTACTAAGCAACAACATTTTTGTTTATATTAATAGTATTTTGTATTTTGACAACGGCACCCGATTTGGGCGTCGAAACGTTAATAAAAAATCATTTTTTAATAATATTGTGGCTTATTTCCCATTCTAAATAGTTAAAATTGTAAAAATGCCACAAGAAAATAGCTTCAGAACAACATTAAGTATGTCTTAATGTAAGATATAAGTTGACTTAAGATTGGATAACAATAAATTACCTTAATTAAAGCGACCTTAAATTACCAAATTTGGAATAAATATTGCGTTTTCATTGATATTTTACAATTTTCTTATTTTGGATCCGCCATTTTGTTTTTCAAAAATCGTAATCAGCGATGCCAAAAATCCTTAAGTACGAAAGTAATTCCGCAGTGTATAAACAATATACGCTTTTAAAAGTTCAAGACCACGTTTTCGGCATTTGGAACCACAGTGCGTCGAGCCATGTGCCACTGAAAATTGACTCCACAGTGCTCATTATGTTTTATTTTAGGTTCTACTATTCAAGTTATAGACTCTTACGATGCCTAAAATGATTAGCAAATTTTACCTAGCCCTACTCTTAGTCTACAGGTTTTGCACAGGGATGATTATTTTCACGTCGGAAAAACGTCATCGTTTATCAAAATAACATATTGATTCAACTTTTTTCATAAATAATATGTTTGAGTATTTCTTTGGTTATGTTTATTTTTTCTTCTGAATTATGACAATACATATAAGGCGCTACGAAGTTCGCCGGGTCAGCTAGTCCCATATAAAATACAACTTTAATTTAACTTAAATATTCCACAAGAAAACAGCTTCAGAAGTAAGTACTTTAACCTTCGGTGATTTTTATACAATTTATGCCAGATAACAGATACAACAAAGAAAATACAATTTGAAATATATTTATCATAATTATCATGAACAACCCTAAATAGATAAAGAAATCTAATATAGAAATACCAGAATCCCAATTGTGTTTATCACAGTCGCTCCTACTTCCTTTTTATATGATATAAAAGCAAAAACATATAGTGAATTTGCAGATCTTTTATTTAAAATTTAGAAGTATTATATTTAATTTAAAATGTTTGCAAAAAATATAATTCTAATGGCACTGCCCTTGTATCTGAGTTTACAATCAAAAAACAAAAAAATTATCGACTAAAATATCTAGCCAGTTGCGTCTGAGTTTAGCGAACCGACTATACCAATAAAAGTTAAGATGCATATTTTGTATCTTGTTATTTTTTTCTTATTTATATCAAATTAAAGGCTATAGCTGGATAAGATGGTCAAAAATTCCCCCGCACCGATCAGCCCGCTACTTATGTTTTCGATAAAGGATATAAAATTAAGACACCTCTATATTTCGGCTATCAAAATACATATATACAGATTTGAAATTTTGCACAGTCATACAGGTTGATGGTTCACATTTTTTAAAATAGTCAATTGAAATTTAAATGTTAAAAGCGGCCTACTGCGAATCCACAAACTGGGTGAATTTTCGATATGCGATTCGATGTGCTTCGCGTTAGAGATATCGAAAAAAGTTATTTGGAAAAGTTGTTCCAAATATTATAATAACCCCACATACCAAATTTTATGACAAAATTCACACTTTTTTCCAGTTGTTGTTGTCAGGATCCCAAATCCCAAAATAGGCTGTCCCAAGATGCATCTCGAGACAGCCAAAAAACGGTTTTTTTCGATTTTTTCTTTCTTTCCACTCAGATATTAACAATTCTGTCTCTGCCATTCAAAAGAACGACAAAAATATTTAAATACTACTTAAAAGTTGGCCAAATCATAAACTGCTCGTCAAAAGTTAGGGATATAGAAAATTATGTTGATTTTTATGGTTGATTTTTCGCGAACAGACGGATTCCGCTATTTTTTTTTATTTTAGTTTTTCTTTAGTATTTACACAATTGTGAAAAGGTTTACTCAAACTTATTTTTTGTACTTATACCGGGTGGAAGAAAAGAAATGTTTTTCTTATGTTAAGTTTGAGACACCCTGTAGGGAGAACGAGGTACAAATGTGAGTATACATCAGAATCGTATTACAGTCTTATGTTTTGTGAATATGTTGTTGTTTGAATGTCCCTCTTTAGAAACAAAAAAAAATAGACGGTTTTGTAATTTAACATGTGTTTCAACCGAAACAAAAGTTTGAGACACCTTGTAGGGAGAAAAAGGCACAAACGTGAGTTTACCTCGATACTATGTTGTAGTCTCGTATTTTGTGAATATTTTATTTTTTTAATTTCTCTGATATCTTTAATAAAAAAGAAACTAGACGGTATTACTATTTAATATGTGTCTCTATGTTTCACATGTGTGATGTGATGCATGTCGTCAGTTAAAATACATATTAACGGGTAATACCGTCTAGTTTCTTTGTCATTAAAGATATTAGAAAAATTAAAAAAATAAAACATTCACAAAATACGAGACTACAACATAATATTGAGGTAAACTCACCTTTTTGCTTTTTTCTCCCTACAAGGTGTCTCAAACTTTTGTTTCGGTTAAAACACATGTTAAATTACAAAACCGTCTATTTATTTTGTTTTTAAAGATATAAGGGACATTAAAAAAACAAAATGTTCACAAAACATAAGACTACAATGCGATTTCGATGTATACTCACATTTGTACCTCGTCCACCCTACAGGGCGTCTCAAACTTAACATAAGAAAACATTTCTTTTCCTCCACCCGGTATAAGTACAAAAAAAAGTTTGAGTAAACCTTTTCATAACTGTGTAAATACTAAAGAAAAATCTAAAATAATAAAAACATTTAGCGGAATCCGTTAATCTGTTCACGAAAAAATCTACTATGAAAATTCAGTAGAATTTTCTATATCCCTAACTTTTGACGAGTAGTTTATTACCATAACTTAAAATTTTTTGAAAATTTCAAAAATTTTTCCTAGGCTCATTTTTTATTACAAACATCTAAAAAAATCAGGCTGTTTTGTATTCAAAAGATACATCCTCTTGAATTTTTTCAGATTTTTTAAAATAAAATTTCGCTCACAAAAAAATAAAACCTAAAAAATTATTCTTTTTTCGATTTAAGAGGTTCTAGGACCTCTGGGAAGCTAAAAATTTGCATTAGGGCATAATTTTATACCCTTTATCAAAAACATAAGTAACAGAGTGGATCGGTGCGGGGGCATTTTTGACCATCTTATCTCGCATAGCCTTTATTGTGTATTAAGTCAGATATAGTATGATATAGTTGTTGATCCAAAAGATGGCATAACCCAGACATCCAAAGTGTAAGTTATCCTCCAACACAAAACTGTCCACATAATGTTCAGAAAAAGTCACATCATTTTGAGCGTCGGGTTTGGGGGGGAGAGGGGAGAGAACTCGGTAAATTCGTAGTTTTTTACGTTTTTCGACACTAAAACGCTACAGTTTAGCATGAACAACATTTTATACAAAAATGTTCTACATTAAATTTGAAATAAAAAAGGCCCTATGGATAACTCTTCTAAAATGAACGGTTCCAAAGTTACGGAGGTAGTAGTTATAGTATAATTGGTCCAAAAAAAGACCTAACCCAGACATTCAAAGTAAAAGTTTTTCCAACACTAAATTGTTCTATATGGTCCACATATTGTTCAGTAAAAAGTTATACCATTTTGAGCGTCCTGTTTGGGGGAGAGATGGGGAAGGAGTCGGTAAATTACTAGCTTTTTTTTACGTTTTTCGTTAAACTAAATAATTTCTACAAATATGCTTTAGCGTAAACAAAGTTCTATGCAAAAATGTTCTACATAAAATTTAAAACAAAAAAGGTCCTATACATAATTGTTCTAAAATCAACGGTTCCAGAGTTACGGAGGGTGAAAAGTGCAGGATGATTTTGGGTGGTGAGGTTGACGTTTCTTCAAGAGCTTATCACTAACATACCATCGGCCGCTGAAATAGTAAATTTTATTTACAAAACACAATCCTGTTAAAGAAAATTTCTTTCATCAGTAAATAATATTTTTTAAATTGCCCAAGAAATATAAAAAGTATCGAAAACCTCCAATTTTACCCTCTGTAACTCTGGAACCGTTGATTTTATAACAATTATGCATAAAACCTTTTTTGTTTTAAATTCTATGTAGGACACTTTTGTATAGATATAGAACATTGTTTACGCTAAATAGTCCAGGGCGCATCTGTTTTGAGATGTACTTTAAGAGGTGACTCAAATTTTTTTGCCAAAATTGCTTGAAAATAACTGAAATAATAATATTTGAGTTGTCCTCCCACTCAAAATGGTCCGGAACATTGTTTAAATAATCAAAATGTCAAGATATGAAGGAAAAATTCGATTTTTTTATTGGTTTTTTAATTATAACTTTAAAACTATTCATTTCTGAGAAAAGTTGTACTAACATAAAAGTTGTGTAATTAAATTTCCTACAATATAGAATTGGCTAAAAATTTAAAAAATAGTCACCCATGTTGCAAAATAGCAATAATTGTGAAAAAACCATACAAAAAAAAGTATTCGCATATTACGTTTTTCAACCATTTATGCTACACTTAGGACCCTCATATATTACCCAGAAAAACTTTATGATATAGTAAAACTACACTGTAAATTTCATTAAGATCGGTTTAATAGAATTTGCAAAATAAATTTTGCAATCCAGCTTTCGCAAAAAAAATTCATTTTTTTAAAATGTTGCAGGACTGAAAATAAAGCATTGAATTTTTTTGCTTATAGAAGTGTACAGTACCTTTCATTTGCAATTTGCAAAATTAAAATCGATTAATTACCACGGCATCAGAAAATTTTTTAAATAAACATTAATTTTTGGTGCTACGCGCAGGACAGCGGTGTTCGATTCACACAAGTTGATTTCCACCAAAATGTCTTCCAATCTTTATCTAATATATTATTTTCTTACTCTATATTTTGTTGTATTTTAATATTTTAATTCCACAAAAATCAAACTAATTTCATTATTGTTTGTGATATATTGTTTAAACAATTGAATATGTTTAAAAATAATTAACTTTTATTTTCTAAGTTAAAATATATGATCAAAGAAAGTTTTTGCCAAAAAAGTGTTATTTCAAAGGATTGAGTATGTGTTTTTATTTTGAAATAAACAAATTTATTTATTTATATCGAAATGTAATAAAAATTAAAATGTATCAATCATTATCAAAGGTCATTGGAATGCCCAATCAGAGCAAACTATCCGCTGTCCTGCGCGTAGCACCAATAATTAATGTTAATTTAAAAAAATTCCTGACGCCGTCGTAGTTAATCGATTTTAGTTTTGCAAATTGCAAATGAAAGGAACAGTACACTTATATAAGCAAAAAAAATCAACTTGATATCTGCTTTATTTTCAGTCCTGTAACATTTTGAAAAAATGAAATTTTTTTGCGAAAGCTGGATTTCAAAATTTATTTTGCAAAATCTATTGAACCGATCTTAATGAAATTTACAGTATTGTTTTACTGTGTCATAAAGTTTTTCTGCGTGAATATGAAGGTCCTAAATGTAGCATAAATGGTTAAAAAACGTAAAATGCCAATACTTGTTTTTGTATCGTTTTTTCGCAATTATTGCTATTTTGCAACAAGGGTGACTATTTTTTAAATTTTTAACCAATTCTATATCGTTGGAAATTTAATTACGCAACTTTTATGTCAGTACAACTTCTCTCAGAAATAAATACTTATAAAGTTATAATCAAAAAACGAAGAAAAAAATCGAATTTTTCCTTAATTTTTTGACATTTTGATTATTTAAGCAATGTTCCGGACCTTTTTGAGAGGGGGACAACTCAAATATTATTATTTGAGTTATTTTCAAGCAATTTTTGCAAAAAAATTTGAGTCACCTCTCAACGTCCAAATGTACTAATATTTTTACAGATGCGCCCTGGTCTAAAAGCATAGTTTTAGAAATATTGACGAAAAACGCAAAAAAACTACTAATTTACCAACTTCTCCCCCATCTCCATCCCAAACCGGACGCTCAAAATGGTGTATCTTTTTACTGAACAATATGTGGACCATGTCTTGGTGTTGGAGGAAATCTTTTACTTTGGATGTTTGGGTTAGGCCTTTCTTTGAACCAATTATACTATACTACCTCCGTAACTTTGGAACCGTTCACTTTAGAAGGTTTGTGCATATTTTTATTTCAAATTTAATGTAGAACATTTTTTTTATAGAAGGTTGGTCATGCTAAACCGCATAGTTTTAGAAATATTGACGAAAAACGTAAAAAACTACGAATTTACTGAGTCCCCCCCCCCCCCAAGTGGTGTGACTTTTTTCTGAACATTATGTGGACCATATAGAACAATTTGGTGTTGGAGGATAGCTTTCACTTTGGATGTCTAGGTTTGGGTCTAGTTATACCATATTGATACTCTTGTACCACATATTTATTATCATTATCATATAGGCGCCAACTAGGTAACCGTGGTCTTTTTAATTCTGATGGGCGAACTCAACGACTTCTTATGGATTTTTGGCTGCTGATTATGAATTTCGAGGTAGGATTTCGATCCGAGTGCTCAAAAAATTGTTGTAAACAATTTAGTTGTTTATAAATTACAGTGGAACCTCGATAACTCAGATTAATCGGTACCGCGGCCAATCCAGGTTATCGAAAATCCGGGTTAGCCGGAGAGCATGGTAAAAATTAATAAAATACGGTATATTTATAGATAAAGTCCGTTATAATTAAAATATCATGAAATATATATGCACAGTACACATCTAACTTACCTATTATAGTTGTATAGAGTATAGTATAGACAGTATAGAGTATTGTTCATTTCTAGGTAAAAAAACCTCAGTTTCGGTTGTGTCGGGTTGTGTCAATTTCGTCTGCCATCGGAACAATGTTATGTTCTTTAAGAACAGTGGCTCTTTCATTGTTTAAAAGACCATTGTTTAAAAAATAATTTTTTAAAAGACAGTTGGAAATAAATAAAGGAGTAACAGGTGCCTGTTGTTTGCGATAGCCCCAGATAATTAACATCGCTCTGCCGCCGCCGCCGTGTGCCATGAGTCATTTTTACTATCGTATAGTTCAAATTACACAAATACCCATTATCTCTCAAATATTATATTATGGTCGAAGCGAAGGTTTATTAATGAAACTCGATATTTTTAAGACATTCCAGAAGAGGCTACAGATAAAATGTTTTAACATAATTCATACATTTTTATTGTTGAAATGTTTGTCTGATGAAAATCGGTCCGGGTTAGCCGGAATTCCGGGTTATCGGGGGCCGACTGGTTCCACTGTATTGTTTATAAGACTCTGGCTCATAAACTAAGAGAGATAAAAAAATTTTTAAATAAAATTTGTTTCTTAATAAAAAACAAAGGAAATGGCGTTTATTGTTCTTCTTGATGTGCCTATCCGTGACGAATGCTGGCGATCATCATGGAAATCTTCACTTTATCTGCAGCAACGCGTAAAAGCTGCACAGATGTTGTGTTGAAGCAGGTTCTGAGGTTTTTTAACCAGGATGTTCTTCTTCTTCCTGGACCTCGCTTTCCAAGTATTTTTCCTTGCAGTATGGCTTGTAGGAGGGCACATCTGGATTTATTTCGCATGATATGTCCAAAGTATTCCAACTTTCGAGATTTGATGGTGGTTAGTTCCTCTCGGTGCTTCCCCATTCTTCTAAGGACCTCCTCATTTGTGACCCGCCGTAAACACTAAATGGCGTTTATTAAACTTAAATCCAATAATTAGAACATAAGATAGTGTAAAATTAGTGCATATGCATAGAATGCGAATGGCTTTCATAAGGAAAGTTTGTTAAATTATATATTTCTACAGGGTTCCTACAGCCCCTGACGCATCCCGCATTTTGATCTCCACATTTTTCGGTCTGTCCATTCTTCCTCATTTATGGCTCTATCTCTCATTATTCCTCTCTCCATTTCAGTGCTGGTCTTCTCCTCGTACGTATATTCCATGAAACATAGTTTAAGGCCTGTTTTGGCCGTCGTTCAACATTCATTCGCATTACATGCCCGTACCATAAAAGCTGTTTGGATTCTATTGTATCTACGGCATTGTAGATCCTTCCTGTACTTCTTCCTATTTCTTCATTTGGGACGCGATCAAGTCTAGATATCCGACACGCTCTTCTTAGATAGTCCATTTCTACTACTACCAGATTTTTTTTCTCGCTCATTGTCATTTGCCAACACTTTTGTAGCTTATAAAAAATCAAAGAGATTCGTTTCTTCATAAATCTTTTAGAATAAAATACAAAAAGAGATATGGTAGGTGAAAAGAGATTTTTTTTGGTGCATGTTTAAATTGTTGTGTTCAACTTAAAATAACAGAGAAATGGTCGATTTTAAGGGTATAATGCTACCAATATCTTTTGAAGTGGTTGAAAAGACTTGAAAATAAGCACTGTTAAATGTCGATGACATTCAAACTGAGCGAGGTACGGTGCAAAAAATTTAAAACTTATTTATTTTAAGATAAAATGCGAAGTCTATTATTTAATATTTCATCTATCAGATTGAAATTCATTATTTTACTGCTACAATAGCTTTTATTGTAGTGTTATTTCTATGCTCAAAAAGTTGGACGCAGGTTTTTGGAAAAATAAGATCAAATTATAGAGCGCATTTTTAAATTTGCTTAAAAATCTTCCTTTTTCTTCATGTAACTCGAAGATTTTTTTTTTATTTAATAAAACTCCAACAGAAATCTTATGATTATTGCTATCTGATCATTACTATGATCAATAAGGAAGTTAGTTCTATATACAAAATATTGTATATTTGTATTGTATGTATTGTAACTCGAAGATGATAAAGAGATAGAGTAATGAAAGAAAAAACAAAATTGTTATCTTCAAAAACCCTCCATTTTTGTACTGTATCTGTTTTTCGTGTTACATGGAGAGAAAGGAAGATTTTTAAGAAAATTTCAAAATGCGCTCTATAATTTGATCTTATATTTTTAAAAAACCATTCATTTTAAACCCGTCCAACTATTTGAACATAGAAATAATACTATATAATAAAAGGTATTATAGGAGAAAAACGATGAATTGAAATTCTGGTGGATGAGGGGTTACATACACTTCTCATTTTTCCTTAAAATACATTAGTCATAAATTTTTTTGCACCATATCTCGCTTAGATTGAATGCGTTCCACATTTAACAGTGCTGGTTTTAAAGGTTTTTTCAAGCACTACAAAGGGTATCAGTAGAATTATACCCATAAAATCGACCATTTTTCTGTTATTTTAAGTTGAATATACCGATTTGAGCATGCACCAAAAAATATTTCTTTTCGCCTGCCTTATCTCTTTTTGTATTATAAGGCCGATGCCACATTATGCGTTTTAACCGGATGCTGTGAAAACGCATCCGTTTCCAACGCAACCGGACCGACCTGTCACACTATGCGTTTAGTCTGGTGCAGTTTGTAAGCGCGTACCGATGACTCAAAACGCATCCGTTTCCAACGCAACCGGACCGATCTGTCACACTATGCGTTTTCACCGGATGCGGCGGAAACGCATGCGGTCAAAACGCATAATGTGGCATCGGCCTAACTAGTGGATGTATGAAGAAATTAATCTCTTTGATTTTAATAAGCTACAAAAATGTTTTATATAATTTTTTTCGTTAGATGCATAATTTTTAAGGTATTCGCAAAAAACCGTCCGAAAAGGTGACATTTTTCAATGAAAATGGCAAATTTTCAACCACGAATAATTCAAAAAGAATTGAGTTCTCAAAAAAAAATATAGAACAGTTTTTGCTTAGAATGAAGTTCTCTAGCCACTTCCGTAGTTATTTTGACCAAACAATTTTTCACCCCCGAGAAGGGGTGGGAACCACCCCCAAAATAAAAGCGGCATAAGATATAGAGAAAACTTTGTTGCTTGAGCTATTACCTACTTACTGTGAAAATATCAAGTAAATTGATGCAGTAGAATGGAATTCGGAGTCAAATACCCTCACTGACTGTACTACTATTGTCCTTTAACAGTTTCAAGTCCGCCGACACGGCTCCCGTGTTCATTCTGTTATCAATCAGATGCCACCGACACGGCTACTAGCCTACCTAAAAACCTACCGGTTTTAACCTAAAACCGGTTTTTTCCCTCTGCAATAATCAGTTTTTCCGGTTGTTTTTTTATCCCGGTTATAACCGGTTTTTTCTTTATAAAATAATAACCGGTGAAAAACCGGATAAGCGGAAAAAATACTAAATTCAGAGAAAAAATGGGAAAATTTTTCGCCACCGCGTCTCAATGAAAAATTTTAAGCTGACTGAAACCAATTTCACAACACTGATAACTGATTTCTATAATAGTATGGATTCGAATGAAGTGTAGTAAACTAAAGCGCGATGTAAATGTAACCAATTGGGTATTGGCTATGACCGGATCCGGTATTCCATAAACAGAACACCGGTTTTTGGAATAACCGGTTTTTTTGACCGGTTATAACCGCCAGGTTTAACCGTATGTAAAAAAAACCGGTATAACCGAAAACCGGTGTTTTGTCAACAACCGCCATGCCTAACGGCTACAGTGTTTACATTTCAGCAATTTGGCAAGTGGCACATGAGGCAAATAGCAGATATTGGCCCGGAACTTAAAGTATCACATTATATGATATGTGACAGATTGTAAATATACTGGAAGTTATTAAAAAAATTCTAACCGTTTAAGTTACCATCATAAAAGTGGAGAGCTAAAGCCTGATTGTCTCTGAACGCACAAAAGGCATTCAAATCCCATCGCTTTTGAAAACCACGTACTTTTGTTAAATGCTGATTTACTTCGCTCCAATAATGAAAATCGTGCCTGCTAAACATTCTGTTTTCTG
This sequence comes from Diabrotica virgifera virgifera, assembly GCF_917563875.1. Lineage (NCBI taxonomy): Eukaryota > Metazoa > Arthropoda > Insecta > Coleoptera > Chrysomelidae > Diabrotica > Diabrotica virgifera. The sequence goes on from NC_065449.1 coordinate 114,660,362, forward strand.
TAAATTTTGATTCGTCACACAATTTATAATATTCTTCAAAAATTTATTAAGTTCTTAACATATTATCGTTACAAATTCTGCAAATTCAATTATTTTATTATAGTATGTTTTCTTTAAACTTTTATCTGAGGTGTAAGGATATGGATGAATGTTGTTTAGAAATGAATGGCATTGATATAGGTATCTAAAATCTCTGTCCCAACAACGTAAAGACGCTTCGTGGTAACGAGAATAGTAACCAGGAACATTAATTGCATGATCATTATTGTCAACAATGGGCTTCCCTTTGTTAATTTAAATACCATTCCTTCCACTCCTTCTCTTTTTCTTGTTATATCACCAAAATATCTCAGAAATTTTTTTATTGATAGTTGTGGTAAATCTAGTTTTTACGTTTAGTTCTTTTAGTATTGAATTATTTGTCCGATGTGCGGTCCATGGTATGCGCCACATTCTACGATACACCCACATTTCAAATGCCATGATACTCTTTGAATCGGCTATTTTAATGGTACATGTTTCTAAAGCGTATGTGGCGATAGGAAATGGCTAGAACAAGTCGTAATTTTGTGTTTTTTTGTAATGTTATTATTTTTCCATATTTTTGTGAGTTTGACTGTTGCCGAACTGGCCATTGTGATGCGTTGACGGATCTCGTCTTCGCATTCTTCACTGTTAGTGATGACGGAGCCTAAATAATCGGACCACTTCGTAACCTGCCACGTTTCTTATCTCCGTTTTGTTGTTTCTGATTCTGTCGATGATCATTACTTTGGTTTTCTGTATATTTATTTTCAATCCATATTCCGTACTCACAGTACCCAGCCTATTTATAATTTATTCGAGTCCTTCTGGTGAAGACGCCAGTATAACCGTATCATCAGCATAACGTAGGTTTTTGATTTATCTTCCTCCTGTAGTTACCCCACCTTGTCATTACTCACAAACTTGACGCATTATGTCTTCACTATATATTGAATAGAATGGGGGATATTATGCATCCCTGCCGAACTCCAAATTTCAGTTTGAAGTTTTCCGAAACCACATTATTAGCTCTTAACTAAAATGTGTTAAATGTTTAAGTAATGTATTTACTTAGTAATCTCTTCACTTAGTAATCTCTTTTTTTTATAGTTTTCGTATTCTAACAGTACCGTATAAGTACGTTTATATTTGACGGATTCGACCGTTACTTGATGGAAGTTCATTTTATCTAATAATAAAACACTGAAAACGTTTGTTTTCTATACTTCCACAGAATTTATTATAACTAAGTGACTACAGCGGTTTCGGCAGAGTGCCTTTCTCAAATGATATAGTTTACAATGTGTTTGCCTTTTTAAGTCTTCAACTGAAGAGGTTGAGGAGTGGGGAGCTGTTTGTCTCGAGTTGGTCATTCAGAATTATATCTGTATTTTTCAGTTTATTAATTTCCATAGATTCTGAAAAACGTTTATATTTTATGTTCTTAGTTTTATTTGATTACCATACATGATAATCTAACTTTTGTTTCAGAATTATTTGGATTAAGAAATACAATACCATCATTAAATTTATATCATCGAGGAAACAAAAGTTATTACATTGGTAATGTTTTTAAAGTAAGTTTAATATGTTTATTTACTAATCTCCAAATAGGCAGTTGTTTAAACTACCACCAGAATCATATTTATGTATAGTTAGATAAAATATTCTTCTTCTTCTTTCTCTTTATAAACAATTCTGCTTGTTCTTTGGCGGATTGATATCTCTATGAAAGGTTGTCACTCCATTTTTTGTGCGGTCGGCCAATACTTCTTCTACCGATTGGTGATTTACCTCTTGCTATTTTGACCACACGTATTGTAACAGAAAGAAGAAATGTTTTTCTGTTGGAGTGAATGAAAAGAGAGTGGTAAACTCCAACAGAAGTAGGAAAAAGGAGATCTACTTAATGGAGCCAAAGGAACAACAATGTGGCTTCTTCGTTGAAGAAGCTGAAGTCTCAAATACTACTTTGCAGTAGTACTTGTATGAAAAGATGCTAAGACGAAGAGTATAGAATTGATATAGGACTGAAGATGAAAATTATGAATAGATAGATGTAACTTGAATAGCTAGCTCAATATGCTAGAGAATGGCCACTTGACACTCAAGGAAGGATTCGGCCAATTTGCACGGCTATTTCTGGCTGGACAATAAATTAAAGGAAATGACAATGATGGCTAGAAAAGAAGATATTAAGACAATGTTCACAAAGTAGATAGGGTAAATATAATAATATAATGAAAATAGAATAAATTTTTGGGCGCCAGAAGAAGGATAACTGGGTTAACCCTCTTCCAGGTATTCTACGCTGCTATAGAGTATATTAAATTTGTAAATAAAGTATATTAAATCTACAAATATAAAGGAGTAATATGAGAAAAAAAAATATGCACAATAAATATATTTTTATTAAATTTAACTACTAGATGTTCACAATCTCCGAGTTAAGACAAGTAACTAGTCTGTGACTCTAACATGACAAAAAAAATGATACTAGTGAAAGTCAATTACAAAATTATCACACAAATGTGATCTAAGAATAATCTTAATAAGGTTAGAAAATCTGAATAAGGGTACCTCTAATACAGAAAGTACAACTTACACCTAGGTTAGTAGAACCTTCACCAAATAATAATTGTACGTTTATAATACGTACACCTTAATTAAATATTACCTGATACGATAAATAATATATAAGTAACTCAAGGTGAGTTAGAAAGGCACAAGCCTTTACCTAATAAATAAATCTACGGTTGGATATAACAGATCCTTTTTATAACTCGTAGTTTACAATAATGACTCAACAAGTGAAACCAAACTCTATTCTGAGGGAATAGAGCCCAGAAGTGTATATGAATTTAATAAGTTAAAGTTAAATAAAGTTAATAATTGAAATTTTGAATAATATTTGAAGTTAATTTGAAGAATTTAATTTAAAGTAGACTAAAATAATGAAATAAGTTTAAATAGTTATATAGAAATAGAAACCAGCATAAATATAATCAAACTAAAAGTACCAACAATTTTTGTAGGGGAAAATATACACTACTATAAATACTACCTGATATTATAAATAATATATAAACAACTCAATGTGAGTTGGACAGGCACAAGCCTTTATCTACTAAATAATCCTACGGTTGGATACAACAGATCCTTTTTCTAACTCGTAGATTATAATAATGACACAACAAGTGAAACCAAACTCTATTCTGAGGGAATAGAGCCCAGAAGTTTATATGAATTTAATTTAAAGTTAAATAATGTGAATGATTGAAATTTTTACTAATAGTTGAAGTTAACTTGAAGAATTTACTTTAAAGTAGACTAAAATAATGTTAAATTGTTATATAGAAAGGAAAACCAGCATAAAAATAATCAAAATAAGAGTACCAACAACTTTTGCAGGGGAAAATATCTGAGCTCAGAGATCTTTACCTTAGGGATTATGCAGTATGGGGAACGCTATCAATTAAATATTATGTTAAAAAAAAATACTATAAAAATATGAAGCAGGAAAAATTTGTGTGCAATTAAACTATAAAAAAAATATGTCCTGAATATCACAAAAAACAGTCTGTCTTTACTAAAAACGCACCAAATGTCCCCAAACAAACCCCTTTTACACAATCGTCTGGCTGATGTAATGAGCACCCAGTGGTGCTAACTTTCGCTTGCAGCGGTCCTGCTGGAGGTACAGGAAGGCTGGTGGGAACAGCTGGAGGTACTTAAAGGAAGAACAACTGGAAATGATCCAGGCTGGTTGTCCAGTGATTGTTGCTCGAGGAGTGGTCTGTCCCTGGTGGTGTTAGGTGGTTTTTGTTTTTTAAGATTTCATAGTAGATGCTAAAAAACACAGTATGGTGTTACTACCAATCTACCAATGTCAAAAAAAAGAAGCAAGAAATACGAGGAGGTGTTTTTATTCCTATGGGAATAAGAAGAAATAGGTCATTAAGTCCAAAAACTTGAATGACTAGACAGTTCGACTCTTTATCAAGTTGTTATCGGATGACCTTGGTCAAATAACACATGTAATTTTCGATTTGAATACAAGATATAATTACTGTGAAATAATATTTCATTAATATACAGGTATACAGACATATTATATTAGGCTGAAATAGTATGACTATGCAATGGATACTTATTTAATCATCTTTCAAAAGATAGGAGATCTGAACTTGAAAGGAGTATAAAAAAATTAATTTAAATGAGCTCTATTTTCCAAGTAAAAGCAAAATCCACAAAGAATACATCATTTTCTCAAGATGAGTTTGATCGAACCATGAAAATAGCCTACATAAAATTTAATTAGCAAATTAGTCAAGGACATTCAACATGGCTGAATAAAAGTAATAATTGTTTTTTTATTTACCGGGGTGGAACTCCATTATGCGGTACAATTCTTCAAATTCACTGTTCACTGATCCTGGATGACTACAATATAACTATTTAATAACTTTGGAACTTAGAATTATAGGTAAATCTTAGTTCAATAACCCCGCATCTACGTAGACTCACTCCTCAAAGCACAATGGCGTGTTCAGTTCAACGGCCCAAGAACCTCGTGGCAATTCTCAAAATCCCTAGCTGTCAAAGTGGGGAAACCAATGTTGCCACGTTTAAATGTGACGTCAGCAAGCATTTTAAAATTCTGTGATGGGTTTTAGTTGTATTTTAATAAACATTGAAAGAAAATAATTCTGAGAATAATCAAATAATATTTTCGATAATTAATAATATCTTCCCATCAATAATCGATTCTATAAGGGGCGGAACGTCACAGTATCTCCCCCATTCTGGTTATGTGGTTATAACGTTCTTTCTTTATATTTAGTGTCCATTTAAATGCATAATCAGTATAATAAGGGCCAGATTTTGATATTCGGGGGGTTGTTGGGGTCACTGAACACGAATAAGCAATCAGAACCGACGAACCCGATGTACCTTTTGCCCCGGGTTACTTCTGAGATACGTCATCCTCTGGATTTTCGAGGGCTAAATTGATACAATCAGATTACTCGGAGATTTTTTAGGGGTGCTGAACACGAATATGACATCAGAACCGACAATCGGGGCACCTAGTGCCCAAGGTGACTGATATGCACGTTATTTTCACTGAATTGACGCTGACACTGGATCTCTGAATACGACTACATCAACAAAACCGACATCCCGAAGCACCTGGTACCCAGGGTCACTACTAAGACACGCATCCTCTGGATTTTCGAGGGTTTTCGTCACTAAATTAATAAAAACAGATACTATGACTTTGAAGGTTTTTGGGGTTGCTGAACGCGAATACGCCATCAGAACCCACCTCCGAAAACCCCCCGAGCATTATATTATTACTTATTCTTACTATCGTGTGGTATTCGACAGATTATTTTTTAATAGGTACTTACATACATACAAAATACAAGTCTTTGTAAATAAACATTCAGTGACATTAATCACAATTAAACCGGCACCTGCCACGTGGGGTGCTACCAGCACCCCATAACCCATTTTTATCAAATATTTGGTATTTCAAGTTTGGTAACCAAGCTGTGCGTCATAGTAGCTTTCTATAATATTATATAGCATAGATGTGTTAGTGTTTGAAGTGGTTATTTAGTGTCATTCTGAACTTGTAGCTCTAAAGTCGAATTGGGGTGTCATCATCTGGTACTTTAAGTTTTAATTTTTTTTTGTATTTTTGATAAACAGGTCAAATTTACATTTTTTTATTGCAATAACTGATTTAAATTATTAATATAGACTCTTTACTCACTAAATCTTAATTTTTTTAGATATTTTACTTGACTTCATTTATTATGGCTTGGTACTTGCTAATTTGCCTATAACACCTTTTTCATTTTATTTTTTAACTTTTATAACATATTAGTGGCTAATAAGTTAATAAAACATGTTTTTTTTATATTCTTGTGTTACTCAACAAATTATTTTGTTTTTTAAACAAGTAGATCACAGAAAATTTTTAAGGGGTGCTGTGAGCATCCCACGTGGTAGTTTGCGCCTTGCAAAGCCACGTGGCAGGTGCCGGGTTAAGGCTATGGGCACATAATTCGCAAATATTTTACGTGTATCCCTACTTTTTCTGTCTTTACACGGCAAATTACGTGTAGTAAAATTCACACTGGTATGGATATGTAAACATTACTAGAATGTCATTCTACTTGAAAATGTCATCATTAATTTAAAGAGATGGGTTTTGAATGTTCTTGGATAACTGTTATTTTTATAATTGTAAATTATTAATTCAGTTAATAAATGTGATAATTTTTTCACTAACTATGTATTCAGTGATTGTAATAATTTATTTGTACAACAAAAACTAATACTCAATCGAGAAAAGAGGAAAAGTGTTAAAGTGATTTTTTAATAATACATATATTGTTATGGAACGCTTACAACTTTGAACATCTTTAACAACAAAATACTTGGATCACAGAATATATTATCCTGATGTATTCTCTGCTTGGCTCTTCCACAAATAATACACAATAAATAACTTTTTATTAAGTTCACGTCTTAAATCAATAATATATCAATAATATTTAATCAATAACTCAAAATATTCCCGATGCAATGTCAAATATTTAAAATTGTCACTGATTGTCAGTGTCTGACTGACAATATATGCTGACAATATTATATTCGGCTGAGTGCGTTGTAAGACAAAGATAGATTTGGAAAATATTACCACGGCATTGTGTTCATTTTTTTCGAATCCTGAAAAAACCAATAAATATTTTTGAAAAATGTAAATTCAGAATGAAAGACTAAATTATTACCGAGGGCCGAAAGTCCCATAGAATAAATAAAAAGTTTATTTTGAATGAGATATTTGAAATTAAAAATCACACTAAATTTTCTCTTAGTTTTTCACCCCTGTAACTTATTAAAATAAACATTATAGAAGTTCTAAGGGACTTTCGGCCCTCGCTAATAACGTAATCTTTCATTCTGCCTTCAAATTTTTCAAAAATACTTATTAGTTTTCTCAGGATTCGAAAAAAATGAATCCCTATTTGAATAGCATTGCAGCCGAAAATACTTACCGATCCTCTTAATGTTTTACAACTTGTCAAAGCGAACAGCATGAACTGGTTTATCAAATATTCAGACGAAGTTGTCAATAAAGTATTAGTTAAAATGATTTAAAACGTCAGTTTTATTTATGATATAATCTTACCGAAATACACTCGACCGCTTAAAATTGCCGATTTTTATTACCCTCGTGACAATTTGACATTATATGCAGAACTAAAAGTTTATTTTGGTTAATTTTCTTACATGTGTCAGTTGTCAAAACTACAGGGTGTCCAGAAACTCTACCGACAAACGAAGACAGGAGATTCTTCAGATAATTTTAAGATAATTTAACCCAATTCACTTAGTCCGAAAATGCTTCCTAAGGGAGCTAGAGCTCTTTGAAGATGGCGTCATGAAATTAGTTTTTCTTAAATACCTCCAGAACGCTTCTATTTAGAAAAACAAAAATTGGTACACATATTTACTTTTCAGAGATGAATCGATTCCATACATTGCAAATTTCTAGTACCGGTCATAGGCGTCCGTTTTGGGTAGGGCAACGGTTATTTTATCGCATAACTTTTTTATCTTTAACTTTTATGCATTTCTGACACTGGATTATTAAATTCTGAAGTATTCTAGTACTAAAAGGTACTCTTATTTTAAATCTGTAGGACACACAGTTTTCTAGAAAAATCGATTTGAAAATTTTTCGCTTTCTGAATTAAAAAAAAATTCACAAAAAAAACTGTTTGGAAAGACGAAAACTGGTACATTTATTTATATTCCAGAGATTAATCGATTTCATTAATTGCGAATTTCTAGTACTGGTCATAGGCGTCCGTTTTGGGTAGGTCAACAATTATTTTATAGCATAACTTTTTGTCTTGAATTTTTGAGCATTTTTGACACTAGATTATTAAATTATGAGGTATTCGAGTACTAAAAGTTACTCTCACTTTATGTTGGTAAAATACTTCGTTTTTTATTGAAAAGCTCTTTCAATTTTTTTTCAAATTCCAAAAACGAAAAACTTTCAAATCGATTTTTCTAGAAAACGGTGTGTCCTACCGACCTAAAGTAAGAGTACCTTTTAGTACTAAAATACCTCACAATTTAATAATCCGGTGTCAAAAATGCATTACAGTTAAGAACAAAAAAGTTATGCGATAAAATACCCGTTGCTCTACCCAAAACGGACGCCTATGACCGGTACTAGAAATTTGCAATGTATGGAATCGATCCATTTCTGAAAAGTAAATACGTATACCAATTTTCGTTTTTCTAAATAGAAGCGTTCTGGAGGTATTTAAGAAAAACTAATTTCATGACGCCATCTTTAAAGAGCTCTAGCTCCCTTAAGAAGCATTTTCGGACTAGGTGAATTGGGTTAAATTGTCTTAAAATTATCTGAGGAATATTCTGTCTCCGTTTGTCGGTAGAGTTTCTGGACACCCTGTATAAAGGTCGTTGTAACTAAACAGAAACAAAATACTTAAAAATTATTCTCAGTATAATAATGTATAAGTAGATCATTCCCAGTATAAGATTGGGCAGAATTAAACACGTGATGAAAAATCTTATTAAATGATTGAAAATTAAAATTATTAAAAAATAATCAAATAAACTTATTACTAATTTGATGGGCCATAATTATTTATTCCCTATTTTATCAATAACTAAGAAAATTATTTATATTCTGTTAAATATATCATCAAGAAACAATGTCTATACAGCGATTAACATTAAGAACGGAACGTTGCTTAGATAGGCCAATATATTTCTTATGGACGATAGAAGCGCGCCGATGCCACGCCGTACTGATTAGAATGAATCGTATATCGGCAGTCGAGTATTTAGCCACCAGTGCCCGAGAGGTTTGGCAACACATCTCCATAAGCGCAATGTTCCTTAACAAAGTATAGGAGAGGGTGTTTGTATCCCGCGTGTTGGAAAATTATTCGCGTGTTGGAAATCCGCTATCATTTTATATTTACGCACCGCAAAAAATATTGCTTATCAGAAATAATTAAATTGATTCTTTTATAATACATAATATTTTTTTTTGGCCTTACAAAAAAAGATGAAGAAAAACTGAGAATAATAGAAAGAAAAATTATGAGGAGAATACATGGTCCAATCAAAACAGATCAAGGAGAAATACGAATTCTGATGAATCACGAAATAATAAATCTAATGGAAGGAGAAGATGTAGTGAGATTCATTAAAGCACAAAGTCTAAAATGGTTTGGCCACATCCAAAGAAGAGGAGCGGATGAACTAATTAGGCAGATAACAAATTGGACGCCAGTAATAAACAGACCTAGAGGAAGACCGAAAATAAGATGGGAAGATCAACTGCGAGACGATATATCCAATATGAAAATTACAGTCTTGAGAGAAAAAATACAGAATACGAAAGAATGGAAACAGATCACAGAGAAAGTAAAAAAACACGAAAATCTATAAAGGATAATGAAGAGGACTTATGCGGACCAATCCACCGCAGAAAATGAATTAAAAGAGCTCATGTACCGGAGCGACCTATACTCTACTAGAGTGACCGGTCTATATATATAATATTTTTTGAAGTATTTTTGTTGTTGTTCTGTTAATTTATATTTATTGAACTTTGACATATTATTTATTTCTAAGGAGGTGCGAAGTTCGCCTGGTCAGCTAGTTTTTAAATAAAACACCCTGTAAGGAGCGACATTTTTCATTTAAGTGATTTTAGTTAAATCTAATTATTTTGATGTCTGGGATCTAAAACTTAGAGATTGGACATTCTTAATGAGCCACACTGTATACAAATAATCGGGATATACTAGGTTGGTCAGGTGGACGGATATTATAAGGATTATTATTTTTGTTCTATAAGATACAAAACTGATAAATTTTGTTTGTTCCTAGAGGAATTAGGATTTCTCCCGGTAGTTGCGGTTACAGAGCACATGCTTGAAGTCAACGTGCCTTTTTTTGTAGAAAAATACACCACAATCGCTAGGTATGATCGACCAAACTCAGCTCATGGGGGCACCCTAATTCTTTCTACAAGTAATGATTTTTCTTTGGTAAGAAAATATGACTTTATGTTAAGTGAAACCTTGTTTGAGTTTTCCTTAGTTTACAATAAGAATCTTAATCTTTATATTATTTGCATTTATAGATCACCTGACTCTTCCGTGGAACAATTTTTTCAGATCCTGCTAAATTTGTTAGATGACCTGCCCCATAAAAGTAGAAAAATTTTATGCTGGGACTTCAACATTGATTATGCTGCTGCTTGTGCTACACAAATATCCTTGGTCAACATATTTGAATCGTATGGTCTAACAATGCACGTTGATTATCCTACAAGGATTACAAAAACTTCATCTATAATAATTGATTATACTGTCTCAGATTTCTCACTCCTTAATGTCCACTCGATAATTATTAATGCTGGACTATCTGATTATACAGCAGTTTATACAAAGTTTAATATCTTCAGCAAACCCTCCTCGAAAACCCGACGTTTACGCAGGATTTTTTCCACCCGGAACTTTCGTAATTTCCAAAATTTATGCTTAAGCTCTGCTCTGCTCTTTCCTGCTATGGACGTGGATAATAATTTCAGTGATTTTTTAGATAAGCTTGTCTGTATATTCAATAAAGCATTTCCTTTAATTACAATTAAGCCAAAACATCTCAAATCCTGGACTACTAAAGGTATCCGAATATCTTCCAAGGATATGACTTCTCTACTCTACATCAAGAAATTTACTACCAACGTCTCTATCACTGAATATATCACCAAGTACAGGGCAACCTATCTTAAACTTATAAAATCAGTTTAAAAAGTCTACTACCAAAACCGTCTGGGAAGCTCTAAAAGTGTTTCAAAAGAATTTTTTTCCATAATAAACGATTTTCGACATAAAACCAACACTGCTCAAACATTTTTTCCTTCCAGGCCCTGAAAATCTAAATGAATATTTTGTTAATGTGAGTAAAAATATTACATCAACTATTTTGCCACAACAAGATCCCATTTCCTATCTCCCTAATTCAAGAAAGGTCTCGAATTCATTCTTTATAAAACCAGTCGATAAATCTGAACTGATCCAAATGATCAATAATATCAAAAGTAAATCTTCCTGTAGTACTGATGGTCTATCGATAAACATTTTTTCTAATCTCCAGAAAATGTGTTGGAAGTCCTCATCTCACTAATTTGATTCTTTTGAGAAAGGTAAATTTCTAGAGTGGCTAAAGACAGCCATCATTATTCCTCTTCATAAGGGTGGTGAAATATCTAATGCCTGCAATTATTATAGACCTATACTGCCGTGCTAAGCCCAAAGGCGGGAACTGATTGGTTATCGAAAATGAGATTTTTGTATTTTTAGGTAGAATAGGGTACTTAGTATATATTTATAAAGTCTTTGGAGTTGTAGAAGCATTATATTTTAAATAAAATTGCAATTTTTTTAGCGGTATCTACACTTTTCAGTTAAAATACTAAGCCATTTGGCGGTAAATGTTAAATACTATGGCGTTTTGACGGTATCTGCTACAGTTGCCGTCCATATACCTTAGCATATGGCACTTACTGCTAATCTACTTTCAAGAATGCTACGCCTACATTTAGAAACCGCCAAATCACCTTAGTATTACAAAGTAAATTCGACCTAACTTTACAAGGTTAAATTATTGTGTTAGTTAAAAGAGTTGTGTTAGTAAAAGAAATAATTAGCGAGGATGGTAAGAACTTTTCGAGATTATTATATCTATTGAAATGTATTTTCATTTTTGTTTATAGTATTTCAAGAATTAACCAATTATGTTGTCCTAAACAATATGAATCTGCGCCAAGTGGATAATTCATATCTTGAATTAGGCGGTAAGATATTTTCATATTTAAAAAATATGTCTTTTTTTAATTAGGTTTTAAAAACTTAATAATATATCCACACGCTGTCCACAAACATTTTTAGAAAAAGAGACTTAAAATATTTTGTTTTTTTAGAAAATCAAGTAAAGTCGAGTAAGAGTTGTGAAACTCGAGGTGAAACCACTGAAGACAATATTGTAGAAAGAGAAAAATTTATTGTAAAGCAATTACAAGAGGTGGAAAAAAATTATGTTCAGCCTGTACAGGCGCAAGGTTTGTTTTATACTTAAAGTTTTCTGTATGTTTAAACCCTTTGTTGGTCGTACATGGGGTTAGCAGTCCCACTGATTGCATTTTTTTTTTGTTTAAATACAAGCTATTATCATTGTTTAACTAGACAATGTCTAGTAGTCCAGTTATGCAATGCTATTATAGGGGAGTGCATTTAGATTTTCACTTCGGAAAAAATCAAACAAGATAAAACTTTTTGTAATTTCATTAAGAAATGTTTAATAAACAACATATCAAAAAGTTCTACTCGAGAAGTGGGTGCTTCATTTTTTATTAAACAAATGAACAGCGAAGTAAGATGTTTTTTTAAATAACTCCGAAAATATAATTTTTAGAAAAAAACTGACTCAACCATTGAAAAATTTAGAAAACTTTTCAAAAAAAACCTTATATAAAGATTTTTCTAAAATTAAATCTCTAGCTTCTGTAATTTTTTATTTATAACGCTAAAGTCACCCTTCTCACAAACATGCGCAATGTAAACTAGCGTTGGAAGAAGTGCACGGTTGAGTTTTTTTAATGTAATTCTTTAACTAATGGATCAAAAGAAATTTTACAAATTGGACATGAAAGAAGATGAAATAAGCTATCTTATGGTTGTAATAAAAAGAAATAAAATATACATAAGTACGGTGTGGGCGGAAAATGAGCCTTACATGAATTGTGTTTAAAAATGATTTAAAAATGTGTAACTAATACAATTTTACTTATAGAACTCTCAAAGTTGCACAACTTACCTCTCAATTATCTTACTAAACGATTTTTCATTAAAAAAAAATCTCAAAAATTTAATTCAAATAATACGCCGTCTCAAATAATGTAATTTTTGAAAACTTCGTAGTTTTACAGAATTTCCACCACTTTAAGACGGTATTACTCAAGTTTGAAACATCTAATACAATTTTTTTGATATTTTTTTAAAGCTTAGGATGTAATCTTTAAAAAACACAGAATAATTTTAGTTAAAAAATGAAATAAACAATTTCTGTTTGAGAAAACTAAGAAAGATAACAAAAATGTAATACAAAAACCGAAAATTACCTGCTGAAAAAATGTATATACAGAGTGATCACAACTTTTTTCTGTAAAACTTACCTAATATATATTTAATAATAAGCTTCAACAATAATAAATGTTTAACAAAAAAAATTTTTTTTAGCTCTTATACAGTATGTCTGCGTAACTTGGAACCTATTGATAACTTTTTTAATATCAGTTTAACGAAAAAAAGTTATTCTTTATAAAATACTCTGCATCGTATATAACATAGGATGCAACCATCAAATATCAAATTTTGTTAATTTTATACGAGGTATGTAAAAAAATATGAATTTCACTCAAGAGTAAAGTACCTTTATATTTCACAATATCGTAAATTTTTATAAAGAAAAGTTGTTTGGAATTAAAAACTATGTTCCAATATGTAATTATATCCTTCTAATCGAAAATTTGTTTCTTTTTAAATATTGTTTCAAATTAATTATACCCAACATCATTAAATTTTCACTTATTATTTATGATAACTGATTTATTATTAATTTTATGAAGAAAGTTATTCATCATAAATAGCTGTGCATGGTCTAACACTTAATATGCAAATATAAAATATTACATTTTATCAATATTATACGAGGTATTTATGTCAAAAAATTATATTTCGCTCAATAAATATGTACCTTTATAGTTCACAATATTTCGATTAGAAGAGTGTAATTGCATATTGACACATCGTTTTTAATTCTGAACAACTTTCCATAATAACAATTTTCAGTATTATTAAAAATATAGGTATTTTACTCCTAACTGAAATTTTTATTTATTAACATATCTTGTACAAAATTGATAAACATTGATATTTTATGATTGCATTTAAAGTCTTAGAATATGCAGAGCTTTTTACTAAGAATAACTTTTTTATTTATGATCCCATTGCAACAATTTTTTGAATATTGAAGAGATAGATTTTGAATAATTTGTTCTTTCTTTCTAATACATTTTAATTTTTAATATTATGGTGAAAATTATTTGTTCATCTTTTTTTAAGAATGAAATTCCATATTTGTTTGATTGGATTCTACTTGTTTTTCATTTAAATATCCGCCATTTTGAAATTTAAATTTTTAATCTTTAATTAAGGTTCAACAACCTGTTAAAAATAAAGACAATAAATGTTTTAGAAAAATGTTCTTTTTTATGTTCTTTTTAGAAAATCCGTATTTTAGATCCGCCATTTTATAGTTTATAATGTTAACATTTAAGTTAGGTTTATCAAAGCTCTCAAAAATAAATATATTATGTAGAAATAAATACATTTTGTAAAGAAATTATGAATTTATAACTATTTTTTAAGTTATCCGCCATTTTGGATCTGCCATTTTATAATTTAAATTATCAAAATTTTATTCAGGTTCAGCAACCTCTCAAAAATATCCACATATATGTAAACAAACACGTTTTATAAAAAAATTCGGATTTTACAACTGCTTTTTAAGGATTTTTAGGAAAAAATTCACCATTTTGAATCCGCCATTTTGAATTTGCAAATTGTAATGTCAGATTCAGGTTCAGCATAATCAAAACTAAAATAAAAACATTTTTTATCAAAATAAAATGTTGAATTCACCCATATTCTTAACATTATTTATACAAAACAATTGTTATTCTTTAAACAATTAATAAACAATTAGCGGCGAAGTTTGTGAGTAGAACTTTTTACTTTAACATATTTATAAACTAACAAAAAAAGTTTTAGAAAAATATAACCTTGTTTGATTTTTTCCGAAACATTGTTTCTTTTCGTTCTAATTGCACTCCCCTATTATAGATACGGGATTGTAGATTTGGGATATCTTTACTTAATCTTTTGAGAATCCTTTACCTAAGTTTTATACAAAAATGCTGGTTTTATTCCCTTATAAATTTTCTAAGAATGCGTCAGGTACCTGGATAATGATCCAAAAATTTGTTTGTATATTTTAAAAATCTTATATATCCCATAATTAGGTATTTTTCGGTCTAAAAGACAATGTCATCATATTTTAATCAAAACATATAACTAGTTTGTACAATACACTAATAAAATGTTAAAATTTGCCCTAATTACTGTAAGTAATGGTATTTACCCGAATATAATATTGTGAAATACCCAATAATATAACAATGCATAATAATATTAGGGTAGGTCTCGGCGATCATAAAA
Source organism: Diabrotica virgifera virgifera (assembly GCF_917563875.1). Taxonomy (NCBI): domain Eukaryota; kingdom Metazoa; phylum Arthropoda; class Insecta; order Coleoptera; family Chrysomelidae; genus Diabrotica; species Diabrotica virgifera. Next base: position 114,675,796 of record NC_065449.1, read on the forward strand.
GCTCTATAACAACCTGTCGTAAAATAGCAAACCTTTGTCGCTAAGAAACAAAATAAAAATAGCTGAGAAAGTCAAAAGTATGGTTTATAATCACTTTCACAGTTTTGAAGAATTCTTTAAAACGCTTAACATCAGCAGGTGTTTAAACATCTATAACAATCTGAACGGATTCTGTTTTTTCCTACTATAAGTACACTTCTGCCCAAATTATTAGACGCACTATAAAAGATTTTATAAAAAAATGTTAATTATGAGGTAATACCATTGTAATACTAAATAGGTGTTGTGTATGTACCGGACACAAGGTATGTTGTTCGGTTGTCTATAAAATTGTCTATATTGAATCACAAATAGAACATTAATGTTAATGAACCAATATAATATATTATATATTATAACATATTATGTATTTATTGACTCTTGAAAGAAAACAGATGTAACGACAACTAAATATGTATTGTCAATTTGTTGTTGTCATATTGTGGCTCAACAAAATAATAACATTTAATAGTTCTTTAGTTATTTCAATTTAATAAACTGTAATACACAGAAAAGCTTTTTATTTCATATCAATCACAACTGTAAACCACATACCGCTAATAGGCTTAGTTTTATAGTAAGTTTTGATAAAACGTTTTAGCGGTATCTACCTCTTTTTATATAAAACTTTGGTTTAAAATATAATTAATGGTTCCCTTAATAAACTGGGGCATATATGCATGCATTAAAAACTTTAGCATTCAATTTTGAAATCGATTTTGCCACCATTTTATCAAATGTTAGTTACCGCCTTTGGGCCTAGCACGGCAGTATAGCACTACTACCGGTACTCTCCAAAATTATTGAGAGACTCATAAAAGCCCGACTTAGGTCCTTTCTCGTTGAAAACATTTTATCACAAAATCAGTTCGGCTTTTTAAATAATAAATGCACCACTGATGCCATGTTTTCTGTACTACATGAGGTTTATCAAGTACTGAACAATAATTTTCACACTGCCACCATTTTTTGTGACTACGCCAAAGCTTTTGATTGTGTAAATCACAACACATTGTGATAAAAAAACTAAATTTCTACGGAATTCGAGGTATTTCTTTAAATTGGTTCCAATCTTACTTGGATGATAGGAAATAACTGGTTAGAGCAAATGATACAGACTCAAGTCTCAAAAACGTTGTATGTGGGGTACCTCAACGTTCAGTATTGGGTCCTTTACTTTTCCTTATCTATATTAACATTGATTATAGACACGGACAATGATATTAATGACATCACTAGTTTAAAATTCGATGGAAAAATCTTTCTTTTTGCTGATGATACCAGTATCACTTGGAGTAACTCAAATATTGCAACTCTTCATGCTACTATAACTTCTGATCTACTTACAATAAAACCTGGTCTGACTCTAATTTACTCTCGTTTAACGTAGATAAAACAGTAGCATTATCTTATAGAGGAGCTCTTCAACCCTTACCTCTTAATAACAGCCAGATCACTGCCGTTGATTCTGTAAAATTTCTTGGTAATATTTTAGACAGCAACTCTAAATGGTTCCTCCAAATCGATTTGAAGAAGAAACTATCTTGAACTTAATTTAACATCTTCCAAAATAATATATTTTTCTTTATTGGAGTCACATCTTCGTTAGGGTCTTCCTTTTTGGGGTTCTGGTACAGCTGCCCAATTCGATGTTATTTTCAAATTACAAAAAAAGCAATAAGATATCTGTTTGGCTTGAGAAGAACAACACATTGCAGAAGCTACTTCAAAAATCACGGAATTTTAACCCTTCCATCTTTGTGTATTTTAGAAACTGTTTACATGTCTTTCCACCAACCATCTTAACTACTTCACGAGAAATTCTACCTTTGACGTTTATTTACCGACCCCGTCCTCTGAGTTAGTAAAGAGATCTATATTATATTCCGCAAAAAAACTTTACAATCATCTCCCTCTACAACTTAAATCTGCAGCATCTTTCCCCAAATTCAGTAAACTGACAAAAGCCTACCTATCTGAAAGACCATACATTATTCAATAGAAAACTTTCTTAATCAATAACTAAGAAATTACAGTACCCTTTGCACAAGTAGTATTTTTATTATTATTTTATCTATATATAGGTGCCATATGCAGCAGCTTAACTTTTAAACTTATTAATTACTACGTAGACTATGCGACTTGCAATTTATTTAAATTTTTAAATTTTGCAATTGATTCTTTCTGTTTAACTTCATTATTATTATTATTTTTTCAATTGTATTGACGATTCATGTAATTTTAGTAAATTGAATTGTTATTGTTTTGTTTTCTTGACTTTTTGTAAGCTTTTTCAATAAAATTGTACAATTTTTCATGACAATAAAGCATATTTCTGTTCTATTCTATAACTATTAATTCAGCTTACTAGAATTGTCTCAGTCCACCCTGAAGGTGAATCGTACATGACAAAAGGACGGAAAGTCTAGTTAAATATTTTAATCGTCAGGTTCAAAAACTTTATAACAGTGTGAGCTGAACTCACTGAACGGTTTCGTTTCCGGACTCTGCTGGTGGTCTCAGTATCTGATAGTTGCCGGCAAATGGTTAGTTCAACCCGCTATAAGCTTCAGCCATGAAGACTGCTGATAAATAGTCCGTCTTACTGAATTTACGTTCTTGTTCTTATCTATTCTCTTAGCTGGTCTAGCGGTAAGAGTAGGAGAGGAAGTTGGAAGGAGATCTGGAAGAAAAGGGGTGCTCACTAGACACTTATAACGTAGTAGCTATTAAAATATTAATTTGTTACATTTTTATAAAACTCTTTTAAAATTCGACCAACCTTTTACACGAATGATCTCATTTGATTCAAATTTTTTCCCTGGAGTGCCTATTAGTTTGGCCCAGAAATAGTGGACTGGATTTATTATTAGTGGTTCATTTATATGTATGTCAATTCAGAGGTTATTTTTTATAATTGATCGACTTTTTGAGTACTAGGTTTAAATATGCCGTAATGCCCAAATTTTTAATAAAATTTTCTTGGTATGACTTAAAGTATCTCTTAATTCAGGGTAACATAATTCATGTAGAACAGTTCTGCAGATACCACGACATGAATTTAGTGAACATAGAATCACAGGAAGAGAATAACTTTTTGGAACAAAAGCTACTTGAAGCAGGTATTTCTGTTTATATTTTTTCAGATAATGTTCATTTTATTCAGTTAATAGTATTATTTTTAGGGTTACTACAAAATATAAGATTATTTATATAATCAGTTTTTAATACTTTTACTTTACAAACATATTTTACAGATAAAGTCGCACCAACATCTGAAGTTATTAGCGACATATAGACATATACACATGAGAAAATACTTATAAATAATAAATTTTTTTAGTCTTTAAGGAATTTTATCAAATCTTCTTCAAATATGTATTCTCTTTTACAATATTCTCCATCCACAAGATTTCTCTTGTTTGGTCCATCTTCCTAACTGATATCTTGAATACTATACACTGAGCACTGACAAGCCTAACACCGAGCGAAAATTTTGACTGCGTTATACAATAGCGGATTAAGTGTCAAAATGTAGTTGTTTTGAGATGAGTTTAAAAGTTTTCAATTATTTGTTTTTGGTGCTATTTGGATTAATGCTTATATAACAAAATCTTACATGTTTTTAAATTTTTTATATATTTATGTGCAAAGTTTGGGCTTGGTTTATCACATAAAGAGGGTTATTGTGACTAATTATATGACAGGGCCGTAACTACCATTGGAGCCACCGGGGCAGTGCCCCGGGGCCCCGACCAAGGGGGGCCCCGTGTATAGATTTTAACGAGGAAAATAAAAATATATATTTTAAAAGCCGATCCCAACGAAATATTTTAAAATGACACAATTTTAAAAAGACCGCAACATAGTTTTAATTTTTCACTGGAGAAATTAGTCTTTTAGACTAAAATGCAATTGGAACAGAACAGGGCCCCTGAGGCCTGAGCTAAGCTGGGGCCCCCGAGACCTTAACATACAAATTTAAATTATTATTTAAAAAATTAGTTATTTCGGCGTAATAAAACCTGAAATGCCATTGGAAGAGGGGGACCCGGGCTAACCTGGGGCCCCCGAGACCTTTCGTAAACATGTAAATTGTGAATGAGGAAATTAGTTATTTTGGCGAAATAAAAACTAAAATGCAACCGGAATAGGGACCCAGGTCCCAGCTACTTTGTCTTAATCAATTTACCCCAGACCACATCTTGGTACGTGAAAGGAACCACATATGGAAAAGAAAGGAATACATAAGGTAAAATGAGCACATTTGGATCAATCCCACCAGTACACTGACCAGCTTCACTGAGTGTGCTTGGCTCACACTGCATTAGCTTAAGGCACCTTAAAGTGCCTTTAAATCAAAGTGAACACGAACGAAGAAACGAATTCGTAGGTGTTCGCTTGGTTATTCGTTTGGTACAAAGTAAGACCATTTACATTGTAGCGAACGAACGCATTCGTTGATAATCCGTCCGCAATGTCAGATACAGATGAAGCTGTAATCATTAGACCTGCTAATTTTATAGTTATTGCAGGACATGGTGAAAAAAAAAAGAACGAAGAGAGTGTGGTGTTCACATAGGAGGGAAAATGCGCTTTCAAGGGGTTTCAAATATCAAACATTTTTCCGGATCCCCCCTTGCGCTGGGGGTAAACTCCCTACACCTCCCGGTAGGGGCCCCCGGTCACATTTGCCCAGGGGCCCCTAACATCGTAGTTACGGCCCTGTTATATGACCGTATTTAAATCGAGTAACAATGATTTAATGAACTCTGTTGAAATTTTTTTTATTTAGCTAATGCCTCGACAACTAATGGCCATTGGCATACTGTTGAAAATTTGATAAATTCAAAAATGCAAAATAATTTATGTTGATACATTTATCTCTTAACTCGCAGTTTCACTGGTTCTTGCTTGTTAGGCTATGCAATCCCCTGCTTCATTTCGTTGAAGGCTAATATGTGAAAGAACACATTATTGTATGGTAGTTAGTTCTTTTTTATTAGGTGAGCAATTGAATGTGTTGGAATCGGTAATTATAAGAACCTTAGATATATTACTGGAGTTCATATAAGTAAGAGTTTGGTAGAAGGCATATAACTCGCCAGTTAAAGTACTGCTTACAGACTGTAATCCCTAGTATGAAGTAGCGACAGCTGTGCCAAGTCCAGTACTTGTCTTAAATGTGTCTGTGTGTACATTGTAGTAGTTAGAACAGTTGTTGGTAATAATATATTTTGTAAAGGAGCAGGTACAGTCGTTCGTTCTACAAATATTTAAAGAAGGTCATGCATTGTCTACTTGAGTTTACACAAACTCCCATGGTCCATATAGAAAAACACAAAGTTTATTTTTCATTATATTGTATTGAGTAATTAATGCCGTCTTTCTCTTCCTTTAGATATGAAATTTTTGTTTGTTAATTGGCGGGTTGTTGCCCTCATAGAAGATTGGCACATCATCTCTTCCCAAGTTGCACCGAACGGGTTTATTAAGTTTTTTAAAGATGCTTTAAAACTGTAGAATAAAACTAAAATTAAAACCATTTGGTTTTTAAGTAAACCTTAAGGTTGCAATAAAACCGATTTCAGCATAAAAGGGTCCACTCTGAAAGAGGTCAATAAAACCAAAAATAAAAGCGTTCTTAAAACTTTGTTTTCTTAGGCAGGCCGCACATCAAAGAAACATGAAACGTAAATTACGTTTCATGGAAATAAACCACTGCTAAACAAATATACGTCCGGTTATTTATGAGACTCTCCGAAAATAAAAATGTGTCATGAGCATGAATCACACTCGTTTCATTGATAGGCGGACTTTGAGATTTGTTTAGCAGTGTTTTCTTTTCATGAAACATGTTTTTCGTTTCATGTTTCATGTTTTTCGTTTCATGTTTCTTTGGTGTGCGGCTTGGCTTAAAGCAACTGGTTTTAAAGCTGCTGTGAAGGTGCTTTTAAAACCATGTTAAAAGACACTTTAAGTGCAGACAATTTTATAGCAAACTTAAAAAGGTTTCTTAAATGGAGACTTTTAAACACCATTTACCATATTAAATGATTCTTTAAACCCATATACTCCATATAGGCCAACAAATTTTTACATGTGTTATGATAGGTAAATACGCATTTGTAATCATAAAATAATAAAAAGTACTTGGTTATTTCGGACTGTCAAGGTAGAAAAACACTTGCGGGCCCAACTTTATTGATAATGTTAACAAAAAACTAAATAACTCACGCGCCCTAAAATTTCTGACTTTTGGCGATTAAAGAATAAAAATAATTAAAAAATTTAAATCCGAAAAATATTAGTTTGAAATAAAATTAATTTTATCTACAATTTTAATGTTTAAAAATGTTAAAATAAATCGAATTTACGTCTTTAAGTCGCTTATTTATAATCTTTATGTAAGCCTTCTATTGTAATCTATCATGGCTTTCAGCATCTCCAGAAAGCAATATGGCCGAAATCCAAATAAAACTGTTTGGTCTATCGACAGAGAATTGTTAAGATCAAATGGTTTTATTTTATACCTTGCCAAGAGCATATATCCTATATAAAAGCAAGGTTGCCTTGGAATTAAAACCGTTTAGTTTTAATGCTAATATCAATAATGCCACTCGGTTTTAATGTGAATCTAACCTAAAATCGAGACGTCGTAGTACTGTGTGTGTTGTATTGTTTATTTAAAATGACCAGTTCGTTTATATTTTAAGTACTTGCGACATATTTCTTCCATACTAACTGTAATTCCACTTTTTACAACACACTACACCACTGTTTCGCTAAAAAACAAATGGCCGACCATTTTAGACATGAAAGAAGAGGGGATGGGTTTAGTTTTACTGTTTCTAATAAGAAGCATAGTTTAGTCTATACGATAGCCAAATAAATTCAGTTAAGATCGTTTGGTTTTAATATAGCCTACTAATTGCTTTTAAGAAAGCAACTTTAAAGACCACTAAAAAAATAGTTTTAAGGCATATGTTTTACTGACATAATAGTCTTGAGATCAAGTAGTTTTAATAATAGGTTTTATTAGTCGTATTAGGAGAATCTTTAAAACTGCTTTAAAACTAAAAGGTAACAAACAAGAATCTACTAAAACCAAACAGTCCGGAAGTTCTTTATAAAACTGATTAGTTTTAAAGTGAACTGAGAATAAACCATTTTCAAACTACAATAAGACAAATTATTTATTAAGATTAATTAGCCTTATTTGATACTCTTATTAGATACTTTAAAACTAGTGACAAATGCTTAACAGTTTTAAAGTTCTGGCAGAATATCTACAAGGTAACTTTAAAACCATTATCTTCTTATTTACCACAATAAAACCTTTATAAACCTTAAATAAAATTAAAATGTTTTTATTGTGCTACTTGGGTACCGAGGTTGGCCGATACTTTTTTTACCTCTTAGTGATTTGTCTCTTGTTATTTTAACGACTATTACGTCCGCCATTGTATTAATATGATTGTTATATTCTTTTTATTTGAACACTATTCGGTCTCTCAGTCTGTTTTCCGTAATTCTTCTGAGTATACTCACACCTGCTGTTTCCGACACTCTCTGTGTTTTGGCTGTGTCGGATCTTGTTACTGATGCGTATGTGATTATTGGTGTTACACTGCTATAGGGCTTTTCATCGATTGTCATTTGTTTCGAGCTTCTGTCATGTGTCACATAATATTAATATATCTACGTCATACGTCTTTGTTTTGTATCATTGGCATATACCAATAACGTATGACGTAGATATATTAATATTATGTGACACATGACAGAAGCTCGAAACAAATGACTGTGAATGAAAAGCCCTATTATAGATTATTTAGTCTCACAGTAGTTAATGTGTCATTTACGCAATAATATATTGTTTTAAGTTCGTCCGCTATAACTTTTCCCGTGCGCCACGATTCATTTTCAAACAAATTAAGTCAAAACATAAAGTGAAACGTACGCCGATGTGTGTAGTATATACACTGGGGTGCAAAATTAACCGGACACCTTAAAAATGGGTCTTTTTTGATGACTCGAATTTCCTAAACCAGTTGTCCGATTTAAGTGATTTTTTTAATATGTTATATCCTCATCGTTTAACAATGTCGCTGTAATAGTATTGTTTCTAAACAGTTAAATTTTCATTGTATACCGGGTGTACCAATCAAACTGTGTTTTTTTCTCAAAGTTCGCATCACCCTGTGGAATATTCTAATACATTTAGGGCCGGTTGTTCGAACACTAATCAGCAATGATCATTATCAAATATTTAATTACTATCACCAACTGTCAATGTCAACTTTGTTTGGGTTGCTGAAAACATAATTGATTACAATTATGAGACTAGTTAATAACTTAACATAACAATTATTAACATAATTGATTAATAAATCTCATAATTGTAATCAATTACGTTTTCAGCAACCCAAACAAAGTTGACATTGACAGTTTCGTGACAGTAATTAAATATTTGATAATGATAATTTTTGATTAGCGTTCGAACAACCGGCCCTTAAAATACTGAAATTAAAATCCAACTATAGCCTCATGTTTTCTCAACATTTTGTTTTTTGATTCATTCGCTTACGTTAGACCATAAAAAAGTTAGGTACTTTAACAACCAGCCATGTTTTTCATCAATACAGGGTGTTTTTAAAAAAGTATGGCAAACTCTAAGTGGTAATTCTGCATGAAAAATTAATGACAGTTTGCTTTATAAACGGTGTGTCCGCAAATGCTTCGTTTTCGAGATAGGGGGTTTTGAATTTTTCTTACAAACTGGCGATTTATTTATTGCTTTAGAACCGGTTGAGATATGCAAATGAAATTTGGTGGGTGTTAAGAAGTAGTTATTGCACATTTTTTGACATACGATTAAGAATTTAATATTCACCATTGGCGCGCCATTGGGTAATATGACGGCTCATATTACCCGTATCCTGCCAATGGTGTATATTAAAGTCTTACTTGTATGTAAAAAAATGTACAATAACTACGTCTTAAAATCCACCAAATTTTATTTGTATATCTCAACCATTTTTAAAGTAATAAATAAATCTTAAGTTTGTAAGAAAAACTTCAACACCCTCTATCTCAGAAACGAAGCATTTGCGGACATAGGTTTATAAAGCAAACTGTCATTATTTTTTCATGTAAAATTGCCCCTTAAAGTTTGTCATACTTATTTAAAAAGACCCTGTATTGATGAAAAACTTGGCTAATTGTTAAAGTACCTAACTTTTTTATGGTCCAACATAAGAGAATGAAGCAAAAAACAGAATGTTGAGAAAACATGAGGCTATAGTTGGGTTTTAATTTGAGTATTTTAGAAATGCTAGAATATTCCACAGGGTGATGCGAAGTTTGAGAAAAAAAAGAGAGTTTCATTGGTACACCCGGTATACAATGAAAATTTACCTGTTTAGCAACAATATTATTACAGCGATATTGCTAAAGAATAAGGCTATAACATATTAAAAAATCACTTAAATCTGACAGCAGGTTTAGGAAATTCGAGACATCAAAAATGACCAAGTTTTATAATGTCCGGTTAATTTTGCACCCCAGTGTAGTATACAGTATACAAAATGTATATACACATTGACGTTAGTTTCACTTTATGTTTTGACTTAATTTGTTTGAAAATGAATCGTGACGCATGGGAAAACTTATAGCGGACGAACAATATTAAGGCATCCTGTCAATATATTTTCTCTTTTTACTTGACCTCTTACCTGGACATTGTACTCCCTAGGTATTTTATTTCCATTACTTTTTCAATGCTTACTTACATCGACTTACTTTGTCGATCACAATCATACATACAAGAGGCACATCTTTTACTTAATTTTTCATTACACTTATAGATCTATAAAATTGTATAAATTAATTATTGGAGTTCCTAACACGGCTATCATTGACTGCATCGGGTGGAACAATTGCGATTCACCTAACTTACGTAATATTTGATAATTTTTAAATTAATTGTTTGTACTATGTAAATTATTTTTTAATATTGACTGCTTTACGGCGGCCGATATTGCACTCTAAGCCTAACAATCAGTTGGGGTATAGAGACTCATATGGGTTAAGTGCCAATATCAGCCTAAGTACTGTTACTTGTGCTTGTCTTAGTTTTAATATCTATGTAATTTGAGCGATCGATCAATAACTTTTACGAACAACAACAGCAAATTTTGTTAATTTTTTTTAATTCTACTGATAGATTTATAATATATATAGGGTGAGGCAGATAACTGGCCTCTCGAGAACTAAAGGTAACAGAATCATAAAAATTGGAATTAAGGGGTTTTGAAGGATGATCTATTAAATGAAAATATTTTCATCTCTTTGCAACTTCCGGTTATACCGGAAGTTGCTTATAACTTCATTTTTTTAAATAGGACACCCTGTATATTTTTACATTTTTGGATTCTTCTCAATATCCTCTTTCTTAAAATATGAGATTTTGTAATATTTTACAGTGCTAGTCAAAAGTCCGTACCCCCCCTCGTATCTTTTGAACGGTTATACCTATAATAGTGAAGTTTGGAGCAAAAAAATAAACAGACGTAAGCTTCTTAACTAGTCATGACAGGTGACGTAATTATGACAGATGACTTTACAGCGCCACTGTGACAGATAATTTTAAATGGGATCGTATGACAAGTGATACCTCGTTTGAAAGGTATTGAAAATACCTATTCAGTAATACTAATTTTGTTTGAGTTAAAGCTAATTTTGATGAATAAATGAAATAAATATAAAATTGTAGTTTCGCATTTAATTAATAAAAATTCAAAATTCCTCAAATGATTACTTGTCAAAAAGGTTGAGGTTGACGTAAAAACTACTAGAGAATTGAAAAACGTCAACATTTTTGACAAAAAAACCATAGGCGGACATTTGAATTTTTATTTATTAAATGCGAAACTACACACACCGGCAAAATTAGCCGAATACCATAAAAATGGGACATGTTTGATGTCCCGAAATTCCTAAAGCTGTTGGCCGATTTGAGTGATTCTTTTAGTATGTTATAGCCTTATTAGTTAAGAATACCGGTGTAATAATATTGTTGCTAGACAGTTACATGTCATTTTATACCGGGTGTTAAAATCATACTGTGTTTTTTTCTTAAAGTTCGGAACACCCTGTGGACTATATTAGCATATATAAAATATTAAAATTAAATCCCGATTGTAGACTTAGCCTTTCTTAACATTTTCTTTTTTGATTCATTTGCTTATGTTGGAAAATTAAAAAGTTATGTGCTTTAACAACTAGCCATGTTTTTTATCAATAAATCCTCATAGTAGGGGAGGAAAGTTTGCTAAATTTACAGTTACTCGAGCGTTATGGGGACCTATTGGATTGTGAAGAGTGGGTGTTAAAACCAAAAAAAGTTATATTTTCCATAAAGTGCGGGACTCTCCATTTTTTAATTTAATTGTCCATTTCCACCAATCGTTTTTTCCGATTATAGCGCCACCTATCCATAATTGGAAAAAATGTTGCGAACAAAAATTGCTTATTTTTACGTCAAGGATCCAAATCTGCAATAAAAATTGGGGGCTCCTATTTAAAATTTTAAAGCAACCCCCCACCTCTGTGGGGGTCGTATTTGGTGCCATTCGGTAGATTTTTGAAAAATATTGAATAGGTGTATTTTGCAGTTTTACGATCTGATGTTCATTCCGCGAAATATCGCAGGGTTCGTATTTAAAATTTTTAATTAACCCCCCACCCCTCTCCGTGGGGTGTCACGAGCCCCCACGGAAGTGGGGTGGGGGATTTATTTTAAAATCTTAAATACGAGCCCCCAATTTTTATTGCCGATTTGGATTCTTTAGGTAAAATTAAGCAACTTTTATTCGACACATTTTTTAGAATTATGGATAGATAGCACTATAATCAAAGAAAAATGATTGTTTCAAGTGGAAAATTAAATTAAAAAAGGAAAAGTCCCCCACTTTATGAAAAACTTAACTTAATCTTTTTCTGATTTTAGCACATACTCTTCACAATCCAATAGGTCCCCATAACGTTCGACTAACTGCAAAAGTATACTTTCCTCCCCTACTATGAGGATTTATTGATGCAAAACATGGATAGTTGTTAACGCACATAACTTTTTCATTATCTCACATAAGTAAATGAATCAAAAAGTAAAATGTTAAGAAAGCCTAAGTCTACAATCGAGTATTAATTTTAATATTTTATATATGCTAGAATATTCCACAGGGTGTTCCAAACTTTAAGAAAAAAACACAGTATGATTGGTACACCCGGTATATAATTATATTTACCTGTCTAGCAACAATGTTATTACAACGATATTCTTAAATAATAGGGCTATAACATACTAAAAGAATCACTCAAATCGGACCAGTGGTTTAGGAAATTCGAGACATCAAACATGTCCCATTTTTATGGTGTTCGGCTAATTTTGCCGGTGTGTGTACAATATTATATTTATTTAATTTATTCGCCAAAATAAAAATAAACTAAAACTCAAAAAATTAGTATGACTGAATAGGTATTTTGAATACCTTTCATACGAGGTATCACTTGCCATAAGGTCCCATTTAAAATTATTGGTCACAGTGGCTCTGTAACGTCATCTGTTACTATTACGTCACCTGTCATGATTAGATAAGAAGCTTATGTCCGTTTATTTCCTTCCTCCAAATTTCACTATTATGCATATAACCGTTTAAAAGATACGAGGGGGAGTACAGACTTTTGACTAGCACTGTATAAGTTATTTTAAGAGATATTTACGTTTTTTTTTTAATATTTTGGTAGCAACATTCACACCCTGTAGAATTGTAATAGTTTGACATTAAAAACTCTGCTTACATTCAAGTGATTTTTAATAATATAGTCTATTATTGTTAAGAATCATTAGTATAGCTAATTTTGAAATTTTAGTATAGAGGGATGGTCGAAACTCGGAATGAATATTTTCTGAGTTTTCTTAAATGGAACACCTTGTATTTTAGTATTGCAATGAAATGACATTTCATGGTACTTTTTTATTCTATAAGCATTCCCTATACCTAACTGCTTTAATTTGTGAGTTATTGGTGATTCAAACTAAACATTAATTGCAACAAAAAATACGTAAAATTTTATTAGGTTGGCCGTGAAAATATTCATCACAAATATTTTTTCAGAAATAAATATATATTAATCCAGACTGATCCTTAAAATTACCAAGAATGGTGTAGCAATCAAAATACCTACGTAGTTAAGATTGTTGGTGCGATTAACAATTAAGCTCAAATTAAAGCAGTTAGGTATAGGGAATGCTTAAGAAATAAAGAAGTACCATAAAATACCATTTCATTACAATACTAAAATACAGGGTGTTCCATTTAAGAAAACTCATAAAATACTCATTCCGAGTTTCGACCAACCCTATATACTAAAATTAAAAATTTAGCTATACTAATGATTCTTAACAATAGTAGACTATATTAAAAATCATTTGAACGTAAGTAGAGTTTTTGATGTCCAACTACTACAATTTTACAGGGTGTGAATTTTGCTACGAAATTAATAAAAAAACGTAGTTATCTTTTAAAATACCCTGTATAACATTACAAAACCTCATATTTCAAGAAAGAAGACATCGAAGAGAATCCAAAAATGTAAAAATATACAGGGTGTCCTATTTAAAAAACGAAGTTATAAGCAACTTCCGGTATAACCGGAAGTAGCAAATACATGAAAATATTTGCATGAAACAGATGACTCTTCAAAACCCCTTAATTCAAATTTGCATGATTCTGCTGCCTTTAGTTCTCGAGATATTTCTAATAGGACCTTTAATTGCATCACCCTGTATACATATGTGGAAACTAATTGAAACCTAACATTGTGTACATGTATTTATAAATAAATATTTTGAATCAGACGTCTGTCTTTTGCGGCATGCAAAAGTCCGACAGTGTTATTTATGCTTGTCCAGTTCTTTATATTTCGCAGCCACGACATTTGTTTGCGACCTACTCCTCTGCTGCCCTAAATCTTTCCTTGGATGATTAGTTGAGGGATTGCGTAGTTTTCCTTCCCCTCTCAGGATATGACCCAGGTATCCAATTTTTCGTGCCTTGATCAAGTTGAACAATTCTCTCTAAGTATTTGCTTTTCTTAAGACTTCCTCGTTTCTCACCCTATCTGTCCATAGTATGCGGAACATTCTTCGCAAGGTCCACATTTCGTAGACCTCCTACTTATTAATGGAAGATATTTTCAACGTCCTTGTCTCCACGCTGTATAACAATATGGACCATAATATGGTACACGACAATTAGACCGAAAGCAGTAGACCGAACTCATTAGACCAAAAAACACTTTACCGAAACCTCACTATACCGAACAGCATTAGACCGAAATGGTACAAAAATAAAAAAAATGTAGTAAATTATGCTCAGACGTTGTATTTCTGTCTTTTTGTTTATTGTATTTTTTTTGTATTATTTTATATATAGAGTGTCCCAAAAGTTCTGGAACGGTCGAATATTTCGCGAAATAAACATCGGATCGAAAAACTGAAAAATACGTTTTCAATCATTTTCAAAAATCTATCCAATGACACCAAAGAACAATCCGCACTACACCCCCTGGAGGTGGGGTGGGGGGTAACTTTAAAATCTTAAATGGAAACCCCTAGTTTTTCTTACAAATTTGGATTTGTTACGTAAAAGTAGGTAACTTTTATTCAAGATGTTTTTTCGAACTGTGGATAGATGGCGCTATAATTGGGAAAAACGATTTATCCTGATACCATAGGTAAATTATAGAAACGGTCTAATATCTCACGAAATACACTTCCAAATGAGAAACCAAAAAACAGATTTTTAATCTTTTTTGAAAACCTATCGAATAATACCAAACATGACCCTCTAACCCACCCCCTGGATGTGGGATGTGGGGTGGGGGTAACTTTAAAATCTTAAATAGCAACCCCCAATTTTTATTGCAGATTCAGATTCGTCATAAAAAATTAAGCAAGATTTATTCGAAACATTTTTTAAAATTTCTGATAGATGGCGCTAATAAATCGAATTTTTCAAATTAAGGCGCCATCTATTTTAACAATTCTAAAAAATGTTTTGAATAAATGTTACTTAATTTTTCATGACGGATCCGAATCTGTAATAAAAAGTGGGGTTGCTATTTAAGATTTTAAAGTTACCCCCACCCCACATTCAGAGGGTGGGTTGGAGGGTCATGTTTGGTGTTATTCGATAAGTTTTCGAAAAAGATTAAAAATCTGTTTTTTAGTTTCTCATTTGGAAGTGTATTTCGTGAGATATTAGACCGTTTCTATAATTTACCTATGGTATCAGGATAAATCGTTTTTCCCAATTATAGCGCCATCTATCCACATTTCGAAAAAATGTCTTGAATAAAAGTTGCTTACTTTTATGTAACAAATTAAAATCTGTAAGAATAACTGGGGGTTTCCATTTGAGATTTTAAAGTTACCCCCCACCCCACCTCCAAGGGGTGTAGTGGGGGTTGGTGTTTAGTCTCATTGGATAGATTTTTGAAAATGATTGAAAATGTATTTTTCAGTTTTTCGATCCGATGTTTAGTTCGCGAAATATTGGACCGTTCCATTACTTTTGGGACACCCGTATAAACTGTGTAAATTGTTACTCTATATACTCTGATATGCCGATTTACAGAAGAAATACAGAGACTCTGCTGACAATTAAAACGCCTCGTTGATAACTTTGATGTTCATTGTAACATTATTATTATTATTATTATACATAAACAAGGAGACAAGTCCCTATTATGCCCAAAAACAAAGAAATTACATAAATAACCTACTAGTAAATACAATATAAAAAAAAAACAACAACAACAAAAAAAAAGATACAATTTGGGTTTACATAAAAAAATATTTCAACTATAATAAAAAACTGTCAAGTCTGTTTTTAAATGTGTTGGTAGAGGGGGCTGAGACAATGTTATCATCCAGGTTATTCCAAATATCGAAAACTCTATTTGTTAAAAAATTCTGTCTTGGTCTCGTACAAAAGTTCTCTTTTTTCAGTTTAAATTGGTGACCTCTAAGGCGTTCATCTTGATTGATTGTAAAAATTTCGTCGAGATTTCCGAAATTAAATTTTAATATTTTAAATGTGGTTATTAAGTCGCCACGTTGTCGGCGAAGTCCAAAAGAAGTTAGGTGGGCCATACTGAGCCTTTCTTCATAGGAAGATCTTCTCAGTCCCAATGGAATTCGAGTGGCTTTTCTTTGGACGTTTTCCAACAAAATTTTGTCTCGAACCAAATCAGGATACCACGTTGGGCCAGCATATTCAAGAATCGGTCTTATGTAAATAGTGTAAAGTTTACAGAATGACTGCATTGAAGCTCTCGAAAAACACCTCCGAATAAGATATATTCTGGAGTTCGCACGTTTACAAATAGACTGAATATGGTCGGACCACGTTAGGCTGCTGTTTACGATAACACCGAGGTCGTTATACGAGAACACTGAATCTAATGGTTGTCCGTTAACGAAGTACGGCACAAGTGGATTGTTTTTACCAATTCTAAGCACTACACATTTTTCCGTGTTTAAGGGTAGTAACCACTGGGAACACCAAGTAAAAATAGAGTCCAAGTCTCTTTGGAGGGCTAACTGGTTTGTGATAGGATTGGCATATATTTTTGTGTCATCAGCATATAACGATATTTTACTTGAAACATAGGAAGGAACATCGCTGGTATAAACCGTAAAAAGCAGAGGTCCAAGGACAGAACCCTGCGGCACTCCACTTTCCACTAACCTGTCCTGTGAGAAAGAATACTTAATTACTTAAGGGGGATTGCACATAACTTTAATTTTTAGTATTTAGTTTTTAGTATTGTACACAGTAAATAAAAAATAAACCAAAAACAAATAAAAACAAAAAACAAAGCAAAACAATAACCTTTAAACTCGCCAGTACTTTGTGCTGCCAGTCCTAAGCCTGGATAAAGGGTTAAGGGAGGTTGATGTTACCCTTGTTCAGATTACAATCCTGTTTGAGTAGCCTATATTATGTACCTAATGCTTTTCGGTCTCCTGCTTTTCGGTCTCCTACTGTTCGGTCTAGTGAGGTTTCGGTAAAGTGCTTTTCGGTCTAATGAGTTCGGTCTACTGCTTTCGGTCTAATGATTTCGGCCTCTTTACAGTAAACCGGACAATATAGCACTTAACCATTCTGTAATGTAGATTGAAGGAAAGATTGCGGTTACCAAGTAGCGGTTTAAATTTTTTAATAAAAGCTTGTCATGCTTGTTCGGTACGGCATTTTACAGACGGCGTTCCAGTACATCACAATTTTTTAGTGATGAGCATTTAAATGATAATTTTTCTGGAAAATTGATTGAAAGGAACGAGAAGGTGGACTCCATGATCTCCAGAGTTGTACAAGCTGTATAAAACCTAAGATGTATAAAACACCAGCTACAACTGAAGGGGTAATGGAAGAGAGAATTAGAAATTATAGCATGAGATTAAATAAAAAACAAGTAAATTTATTGAAAAATTTTTCTTGGTAAAAGGTATATTTATTTAAAAATCCCATAAAAGGGCCAAAAATATTAAAACAAAACGTTTTCGCTCTGTAAAAATAGCATCATCAGTGTTACAAGAACATGCTAACCCACCCAAAAATACTAAGGTTAAAACCTTTTAAAAATAGACTAAATGTCTTCCATAAATGAATACTTGAGTTTTAAAAGGTTTTAACCTTAGTATTTTTGGGTGGCTTAGCATGATCTTGTAACACTGATGATGCTCTTTTTATAGAGCGAAAACGTTTTGTTTTAATATTTGTTTTGTGGCCCTTTTATGGGCTTTTTAAATAAATATATCTTTTACCAAGAAAAATTTTTCATTTTTACTTATAATTAATGGTATACAGCCAACTACAGGAAATTCTTCCTTGTGGATAAATAAAAAAAATGTATTATTAAAAAATATCAAAACTTGCAGCACTTTTTTAAATTTTAGGTCCCCAAAATGAGTTCTTTTATACTTCTTTCACAAGAATACCGGATAACAAAATTTGGATTTCTCTGGCAAGTGGCAAGTCACTTAAATATTTTAACTGGCACGAAGGTGAGCCAAATAATATTGTCAAAGAAGAACAATGTATAGTAGTGCGTTTGGAAAATAAACAATTAAAATGGTACGATTCGTCATGCTGGGTTGCTAACTATTTTATATGCGAAATTATTTGGACTAAAAGAGATCAGAAATTGTTGCAAATTTTACATGATAAACTACAAAAACAAATCGAAGCTCAGGATAGCAATCTTAGGTAAGGAAAGGTAGGTAATTTACGATATTATTCCTATTTTGTTCATTTGTAGTTTAATTTTGTAGTTTAGTTGATTATATAAAAATTTCTAAGTAATTTAATATTACTAGTTCTTTTTGTACTTATAAAAATTTCTAGATGTGTAGTAAATTATATACAGAGTGGGCCAAATAAAAGGAGCCACCCCGATATTTGGCAGTATTTATTAGATTTTAAGAAAATAAAAAAACAGGTCAATTTTTGATCTAAGGGGGACACATTTTTACGGTACAAACATCTGTCATTTGTCAACTCCCTCCCTTTCACTAACCCCACCCCTTATTTTTAAATAGGGAATAGGGGTCGTGTGCTGGCTCATTTGAAAGGTTATTTCAGTAATATCAACATTGACATATAAATTTATACAGGGTGTCCAATAAAAATTATTTTAAATTAAATTATTTGACACAAAAAGAAGAATGTATGTAATTTATTTAACTTAGAATGCATTCGACTGCTGATAAAAAACAGAAAAAAATGTTTATTTAATAAATAAACACTGTTTGTTGCTTAAATTCAATATTCAACCTACCAAGAGGCAGATGGGTGGAAGCTTGAACATTAAAATTAAGCAAAAAGCAGTGTCTATTTATCAAAAAACATTTTTTTCTGTTTTCTGTCAGCAGTAGAATGTGTTCTGAGTAAAATAAATTACATACATTCTTCTTTTTGTGTCAATTAATTTAATTAAAAATAATTTTTCTTGGACACCCTGTATACATTTTTAAGTCGATGTTGATATTACTGAATAGAGAATTGAATAACCTTTCAAATGAGCTAGCACACGACCCCTATTCCCTATTTAAAAATAAGGGGTGGGGGAAGTAGAAGGGAGGGAGTTGACAAATGACAGATGTTTGTATCGTAAAAATGTGTCCCCCGTAGATCAAAAATTGACCTGTTTTTTTATTTTCTTAAAATCTAATAAATACTGCCAAATATCGGGGTGGCTCCTTTTATTTGGCCCACTCTGTATATTAAAATAATAGTAACTCATACACAAAAAGAAAACTGGAATGCGACACTTAAAAATGCAAGAATTTAAACAGCTAGACTCTAGAGAAAGTCTTAGCTTAGAAGTGTGCTTTAAAAGAGGTTGAGCGATTTATACACTCTGGGCCAACATTATCCGGCCACCTTAAAAATGGGTACTCTTTGATGTCTTATATCTCCTAAACCTGTTGTCCGATTGAGGTGATTTTTTTTTTATATATTATAGCCTTATTCCTTGACAATACGATATAATAAAATTGTTGCTAAACAGGTAAATTTTCATTGTATACCGGGTGTACGAATCAAACTGTGTTTTTTTCTTAAAGTGTTCATCACCTTGTGGAATATTCTGGCAACTGTAGAATACTGAAATTAAAACCTAACTATAGCCTCATGCTTTCTCAACATTTTGTTGTTAGACCGGTTCGCTTGTGTTGGATAGTAAAAAAGTTAGGTGCTTTAACAACTACACATGTTTTTTATCAATACAAGTGTTACTAAAAAATTTTGGCAAACTTTAAGGGATAATTTTGCATGAAAAAATAATGACAGTTTGCTTTAGAAACTTATGTCCGCTAATGCTTCGTTTCCGAGATAGGGGGTGTTGAAATTTTTCTGACAAACTGACGATTTATTTGTTACTTTAAAACCGTTTAAGAGATTCGCATGAAATTTGGTGGGTTTTAAAACGTAGTTATTGCACATTTTTTGGCATACAATTAAGCATTTAATATTCACCATTAGCGCGCATACGAGTAATATGATTACCCGTATGGCTCATATTACCCGTATGCGCGCCAATGGTGAATATTAAATTCTTAATTGTATCTAAAAAATATGCAATGATTACGTCATAAAACCCACCAAATTGTATTTGCATATCTCAACCAGTTTTAAAGCAATGAATAAATCGTCAGTTTGTCAGAAAAATTTCAACATCCCCTATCTCGGAAAACGAAGTATTTGCGGAAATACCGTTTATAAAGCAAACTGTAATAATTTTTTCATGCAGAATTACCCCTTAAAGTTTGCCAAAATTTTTTAAAAACACCCTATTGATAAAAAACATGTCTAGTTGTTAAGGCACCTAACTTTTTTATTGTACAATACAAGCGAATCAATCAAACAACAAAATGTTGAGAAAGCATGATGCTATAGTTTGGTTTTAAGTTCAGTATTCTACAAATGCTAGAATGTTGCACAGGGTGATGCAAACTTTAAGAAAAAAACACAGTTTGGTTCGTAAACCCGGTATACAATGAAACTTTACCTGTTTACCAACAATATTATTATAACGATATGGTCAAGGCCTAAGGCTATAACATATTAAAAAAATCACTTAAATCGGACAACAGGTTTAGGAGATATAAGACATCAAAAATTACCCATTTTTAAGGTGGCCGGTTAATTTTGGCCCAGAGTGTATATCCACAAAGAGTCAATCACAATGTCGACAATAATAACGAGAACCAAGAAGTAAAGCTTTCTTACCATGTAAAAATGTAAGTTATTCCTTGTAGCTGCGGTTTAGTGTATATTTTTTTTCTTTTATTGTGAAGTCTTTTACGAAGATTGGCGATCACTTCTTGAAACGCTTCCCTCTATTTTGCAACGTGAAATATCTGTACAACATTGAAGTTAGTTCAATCTTTGATATTCCTCAGCCAAGATTTCTTCTTTCTTCCCAAGCTTCCCCTCTACTGCACGATGACGAGTAGCAGAGAGTATTATTATTTATTATTTCGAACGTATTTATTATTTATTATTTTATTAACGTTTCGACGTCCACATCGGACGTCCTTATTTCGCATTTTAGGAACTTACATCAAATGTTTCAGAAACCCATCAAACGTTAAAGAAATATCTGAAGAGTGGACAAAATGATTAACATCTTACATTATATGATTATAAATTAAATTACAGTACATATTCAGATATAATTTTTTTTTGTTCTAGCATGACCATAGCAACTCCGACTGTTCATTAAACATTACCTACTCTACAAAAATTAATTAATGGAACTAATGTTATTTTATAAAATAAAAATGAAAAAATCATTGTTTGTGCTTTACTAACATTTATATACAGGGTGTCCCGAAAAGATTGGTCATAAATTATACCACAGATTCTGGGGTCAAAAATAGGTTGATTGAACCTCACTTACCTATACCTCGTCCAATTTACTTACCGTTGCACGTCATCCGCGCCATAGCCTGTGACACGATACCAACACGAAATATTTAGGCGGTGGGTGTGTTCTTTTTTAGAATCAAAATGATTCTAAAGTGGAACACACCTACCGCCTAGATATTTAGTGTTGGTATCGTGTCACAGGCTATGGCGCGGATGACGTGCAACGGTAAGTAAATTGGACGAGGTATATATACAATAGTGCACACAAAAAGAGTTACAGCCCTTTGAATTTACAAAATGAAAATCGATTTTTTTTCATATATCGAAAACTCCTAGAGGTTTTTTATTGATAATGGACATGAAAAATTTTTAACGCAGCAACATCTTAAAAAAAATTATAGTGAAATTTGTGCACCCCATAAAAATTTTATGGGGGTTTTGTTCCCTTAAACTCCCCAAACTTTTATGTACGTTCCAATTAAATTATTATTGTGGCACCATTAGTTAAACACAATATTTTTAAAACTTTTTTGCCTCTTAGTACTTTTTTGATAAGCCAGTGTTTATCGAGATATTTTGAATATTTGTCGAATCCACCACATATTTGTATATGGTTAAGTATGATTATAGACACCTGTTAATAATCTGAAAATTTATTTATAACTTAAATTTTTTGGTATATTTTGAAAAAGAAGCCACATCTCGATAAAAGTTGACTTATCAAAAAAAGACTAAGAGGCAAAAAAGTTTTAAAAACACTGTGTGTAACTAATGGTACCACAATAATAGTTTAATTGGAACGTACACAAACATTTGGGGGGTTTAAAGGAACAAAACCCCCATAAATTTTTTATGTAAATATAGTAAAAAAGAAGCCGCATCTCGATAAAAACTGGCTTATCGAAAAAATACTAAGAGGCAAAAAAGTTTTAAAAACGTTGTATTCAACTAATGGTACCACAATAATTAATTAATTGGAACGTACACAAAAGTTTGGGTGGGTTTAAGGGAACAAAATCCCCATAATTTTTTTATGGGGTGGAGAAATTTCACTATAATTTTGTTTTAAGGTGGTCCTGCCATAAGAATGATACATGTCCGTTTTCAATAAAAAATCTCTGAGAGTTTTCGATATATTGAAAAAAATCGATTTTCGTTTTGTAATTTCAAAGAGCTGTAACTTTTTTTATGAGCACATTTGTACTAAGGTAAGTTAGGTTCAACCGAACTATTTTTGACCCCAGAATGTGTGGTATAATTTATGACCATTCTTTTCGGGACACCCTGTATATTTATTATTGATATTAGTTATGGTAGGGAATATGGTATTATTGATATTAGCAATGGAAGGCAAGGTCAGGGCCGACGAGGAAGGAATGGTCCTCCAAAAAGGGGGTTGGTGAGCAAGGTTAGCGGTCTACTTACTGTAAAAACAATCAACGCTCATAGAACCGAACAGAAGCCTCGGAATTTGACGGATACACAGATGACGACCCACGCAAAGAAAAGGACAAAGAGACTAAATAAACTACGAATTGGCACTTGCAACATCGCATCGCGCATCGTGGAACAAAAGGAAACAGAAAGTCGTGCAGGAATTGGAGCTCCATAACATTGATATTTGTGCCCTGAATGAAACAAAAAAGAAAGGGAAAGGAAATGTCAATAAGAACAAATTTATATTCCTGTACAGCGGAGTAGATAAAAACAAACGAGCACAGGCAGGAGTAGGCCTCTTAATACACAATAAATATAGCAGCAGCATTCAAGAAATAAGATACATCAACGAACACATGATGCTGGTTTGCCTTAAACTTCACCAGACGACACTTAATATTATCCCTGTATATGCCCCAGATAACAACAAAAACAAGGAAGAAAAAGATGCTTTTTATGAACAGCTCCAAGATCTACTGGACACCACAATAGCCGGTAGTAAAACAATAATTCTCGGCGACTTAAACGCCAGAGTCGGCAACATACCTGTGGCTGGAGTTACATAAAGATTTAACGAAGAAACGCTCAACAACAACGGAGAAAGACTCCTAGAACTTTGTTTATTGAATAACCTCCGCATTAACAACACATACTTTGACCATCCAATACAGCATAAGATCACCTGGTCAAATACAAGAGGACGTAACTCTATAGCGGGCTTTCCATTTGTGCAACTGCGAGGCAGCGTGCACAATAGAGGCATGAAGACGCAAGAAGAGAGGCATGCAGAAAATCAGTGCGTACGAGGTGGTTGCAATTGTGCGCGTGTCTTCCGATCTGATAGCGGGAGACATATGCATCTATCTGCCTCTTAGTTAGTTTTTAATCGCGGTTTGAAGCACATGTACAGCAATGGAGTGGTCAAACGAAAAATGCATTGAGTTTGTCGAAGACTACCGCCAATTTACATGTCTTTGAAAAGCATCTGACAAAGATTATAAAGACAGAATTAAAAGGGGTGACGCTCAACAATATTTGGTTGATAAATATAAATTAGGAACTAGAAAAGCAGTGAATAACAAAATAAAAAGCTTCCGGTCATACTTTCATCGGCTTCACGCTGAATACAAAAGAAAACGAAGTGGAGATGGAAAAGATGATGCACTACCAGAGCCGAACTGGTTTCTTTATAAATATTTACTATTTATTTTGGATGGCGAGGAGAATCGGTCCGGCAAAGTAACGTTTACGACTCAACGAGAGACATCATCAGAAAAAGAACACTGTGAGGAGGATGAGGTAAGTTTGTAGTAGAGCATTTCATTGTATTATTTAAGCAAACAAACCTTTTAATGAAAGTTTTTTAATATGAATTATTGATAAAAATCTCTGTTAAGAAATCTGTATAGATGCTTTATAAAA
Organism: Diabrotica virgifera virgifera; assembly: GCF_917563875.1. Classification (NCBI taxonomy): domain Eukaryota; kingdom Metazoa; phylum Arthropoda; class Insecta; order Coleoptera; family Chrysomelidae; genus Diabrotica; species Diabrotica virgifera. The sequence continues at coordinate 114,700,200 of NC_065449.1, forward strand.
AAACAGTAAATGTTATGGAATCGTATTTAATAGTTTAGGTAATATTTAGTGCAAATTATACAAGGAAAATAGTTTATTACAAATATACGTCTTGCCAAGGTACAGAACCTTCATGAGACATAAAGTATTTCATAAAACCGTCTCTTATTTCCTTTGCTTCTCTTGTGGCATTTCCTCCCGTCTTTGCAAGGTTTGTAATTTCAGTGTCGCCTGCAATGTCTTTTCTCCATTTTCCGTGTACCAAATTTCCATCTACGTCAGAGTCGAGAGTACATGGAGGGCAATAAAGGTGACGTGATTGACGACTTTGTCGCAAAAAATTGTGGATGCAAACACATGCAAGCACCACTTCTTCAATGGTATCCGTCTTCAGTTCAATCGGTGTTCGAAAAATTCTAAAAACTGATCTGAGTGATCCAAAAGCATTTTCTACTATGCGCCGAGCTCGTGATAATCGATAATTAAACACTCTTTTAGGGGATCCTTTCAGCAAATCAGTTGCATAAGGTTTTTGAATATGTTTTGTTAATGGAAACGCATCGTCTGCGACAAAGACGTATGGTAGAAGAATATCAGTTCCTGGTAAATTTTTTTGCTCTGGTAAATTGAGTACACCATCTCTTATTGCTGTATACAAAGAGCTATCAAGAAAAACCCCTCTATCAGACATTCGTCCTGGTCGTCCCACATTTACGTATCGAAAACAATAATTAGCATCAACAAGTGCAAAGAGAACTATACTAAATGTTCCTTTGTAGTTGTAATAAGAACTTCCAGAATTTGTGAATTTGAACAACGTGTTTCCCGTCAAGGGTACCCAGACAATGTGAGAAATGCCACCTTTCTTGAAACTGTTGAGCAATTTCCAACCATTTTTCTTCTGAGGTAGGAAGCTGAAATAAAAAGTGCCATTAAAAGATCACTTGAATATTTGATACAATAAGAAAAGTTTAACTTTAGCAAAACGTAAATCTCCTAAAATAAATTATTCTATTTACAGAGTCAACAGGACAGAGATAGTCATCGCGAAAGTGATTTTTAATCAGGACTGATCTTTGATTCGCCTCCAGGAACACCAGTAATCCGTAAAGCTGAAAATAATGATATTATTCGTAAACAAGGTCCGTCTAAAAGACTCAAAAGTACCAAACCATTCGAAGACGCACAGAATAAACCTGCAGAGGAAGCTGTCGCATTATTAAGAAACGTTACCCAAAATATACAAAAGAAAGACCAAATTTCCTCTTTTGCCGCATACGTTGAAACTAGAATCCGGAACTTTAAAAACCCTCGCACACAGGCAATTGCACAAATGCGAATAAACTCTCTTTTATTTAAAGTAGAAATAGAAGAACTTCAGGAACAACCATCTATTCACATTTCTTCTAATCAGGTTCTTACAGCCAAGGCTTATCCTAGTATCAATTCCAATTTATATATGCCTACCCATACGAGTGGTTATGATGTCCCCACAGAAGTTGTACACGTTACTGACACTGCCAAGCGGTATCAAACACTTTTACCTGCAGTGGTAACTCCTGGACCAAGCAGCAGCTCTACCATTAGTTCTGTTTTCTCACCGCGTACTGAACAATTCGAAAATAGCTCCCTCGATGGGCAAAATCCTCGTGGATGCTAGTGCGGCAAGTTGTCATATAAAAGATTTTTTGAACTTTTAAGCAGAATAGCAAGCTTAATGTAGTTTTATGTTTTAAGAATGGAAATTACATATGAAAAAAAATATTTTACAATAATTACAATTACATAATTGCCTTACCTGTACATATTCCTGTAGAACTTTCACAACAGCTAGAGCTACATCTTTTATTATGCGAGAGATACTTGGGGTTGAAACTTTAAAAGTGTACATTAAACTCGCGAAGCTATCTCCACTCGCTGCATACCTCAAAAATATTGCGAGCCTTGTCGCCTCTGGAATTTGCTTCACGAAAATAGGTGTTTCTTTTACATATTATTGGGCCAACCAGCGTCAAAAGTAATTCAAAATCAGTAGGTGACATCCGAGTGAAATTTTTAAAAAGAGAACTTTGCGCCAGCCTTACTTCATCCATGATACTCAAAGTTTCTTTCCTTCTTTGGAGAAACGGGTTTATCCAGTATGAATGCTTCTTTCATTTTTTTCGCTGATTATTATCATTATTAACAATAATTAGTACTGCCGCTGCAATTGTAACAGCTTGTTCGTCACTCGCCATATCTAGGTACACTTAAAAGTTAGACGCATAAATGGAAATTCGGTACACGCAACACGCAAGTTGCAAGCAGGTAGCATGCATCTGTGCAAGCGCATAAGGTATGCAAGGCAGATGCGTAGTTGCATGCGCAGTTGCACAAATGGAAAGCCGGCTTAAGATTGACTACATTATAACAAACAGACAAATACACCCCAGGGATATTTAATAAATGTGCGCACTCTATCGTCCGCCAATGTAGGATCCGACCATGACCTGGTACTAGGGAAAATAAATATAGAAATCAACACACAACGCAAGCGAAATACAAAAGTCGAAGAAAAGTTAAACATAGAAAGCTTAAAGTCTAAGAGCTAGAGCCGAAAAATCATCGTCATAAGTAATATGGAGTTTTTCCTGTGAAATGTGTCCATTGTATATTGACAATTATGACCCCTTTCAGACACCTCAGTGGATACAGGAAGTAGCAATAAGGGATGAAAGGGGAAAGTTAGTGTAGTCTTTAAAGGATTTCACCTCCTATTTTGTTAAACCTCCATCGATTTGCATGAAAATTAGTAACTAGTTAGAACATACCTCAGGAAATAAAAATGATTTGGTGCCAACTTGCACTTTTACCCTGGTGGTGGATACCACCCCTTCTCGGGGGTGAAAACGATTTTATTAAAAATAACCCCACAAATCGATAGAGGGACAAATTATAAGTGAAATTTGTTATATCATGTTATTAAAATAAATCAATACTTTTTATTTTGAGTTATTAAAGATCAAAAATTTGTCTGTTTGAAGTTACGGATGATAAAAAGAACATATTAATTAATTGTATGTTACTAAAATATTATATTTATATTATTTCGATATTATAAATTTAGCAAAAGTGTATTCGAATATGTCAAATGTACCCATTATTGGACACCCCCACTTTCTGGACATATTAAATTTATAATGAAAAAAAAAATTCAATTAACTATCGAAATAATATAAAAATAATATTTTACTAACATACAATTAATTAACATGTTCTTTTTATCATCCGTAACTTCACGCATATGCTCTTAAATAGACAAATCTTTGATCTTAACTTGTAATTGTAAAATATAGTTTAAGTATTTCTTGTAAATTGTTATATATTAAAAGAAAAAAGAAAAGAAAAAAAATATAAATAAAAAAAGAAAAAAAAAATAAAAATAAAAGAAAAAAAAATAAAAAAAAGAAAAATAAATACAAAAAATATATAAAAAAATATAAAAAAAATAATAAAAAAAAATATATAATAAAAAAAATATATAAAAAAAAATGAATGATGAACTTGGACAGTCCATAGTAAAAAGCTTTCGAATGAAGTAGAGGGCTAAAGAAGAAAAGAAGAATGTTGCAATTTTTACTGTGGAACTCTGAGAACATCATTTAGAAAAAAATAAATAAAAAAAAATATAATATAAAAAATTATTAAAAAAAATACAAAAATAATTATTTATTAGTAGAATTGTTTATTAGAGATTAATATTAGTATTAGTTTTAGGATAAGATACGAAAAAATGACTAATAAAATAAAAAATAGAAAAATTGGCGTATGGATTTAGTGTCCGCAGTCATATAAACCCAAATAAACAACAATAAATAGACAAATCTTTGATCTTTAGTAACTCAAAAAGTATTGATTTATTTTAATAACATGATATAACAAATTTTTCTTAGAATTTGTCCCTCTATCGATTTGTGCGGTAATTTTTAATAAAATAGTTTTCACCCGCGGGAAGGGGTGGTATTCACCACCAGGGTAAAAGTGCAAGTGGCACCAAATCAGTTTTGTTTCTTGAGGTATGCTCTAACTAGTCACCAATTTTCATACAAATCGATGGAGGTTTAACAAAATAAGAGGTGAAAACCTTTAATGACTGCACTAACTTTCCCCTTTCATCCCTTATTGCTACTTCCTGTATCCACTGAGGTGTCAGCCTGAAAGGGGTCATAATTGTCAATATACAATGGACACATTTCACAGGAAACACTCCATATTATTTATGACGATTATTTTTCGGCTCTAGCTCTCCGTCTATTAGAAGACGAAGGGACACAAAACTTGTATAGAAACAGACTAACAGAAAAGCTAAACAGCCACAACCTAGAGACTAAAAAGAATATAGAAGAAACCTGGAAAATTATTAGAAAAATTATTCTACAAGCAGCAGAAGAAGCTTTAGGTAAAAGAAAAGTCAACAGAAATAAACGGGAATACAAAGCTCAAAATCAAAAGAAACACGCTTTCCTAAAATACAAAAGAGTGAAGACACCGGAGGCACGAGACGACTACGTGACAATCAGGAATAGAGTAAACCAAGAAATAAATAACATCAAAAAAGAACACTGGGAGAAATTTACCAAAGATATGGAATACGACCTCTATGGATCCCAGACAAAGGAGTGGAAGATGATAAGGAGACAAAAAACAGAAATGAATGAATTTGTACGGATAGATAACATTACGGAGACACAATGGACTTAGCATTTCACGAAATTATATGGAGAAGGAAAAAAAGAGAACAAAGAAATAAACATTAATGAAAACCACGATGGAGTACTAATATCAGAAGAAGAGCTACAAGAACGAATAAAAAAAATTAAAAAATAGAAAAGCACCTAGTCCTGATAAGATAAATAATGAACTGCTAAAATATGGAGGAGAAACACTACTCAAATGGCTCCTAAAATTATTTGTCGATATAATAAATATCGGAGTAGTACCAGCGGAATGGAAGGAAAGTCTCCTGCTACCGATACTGAAAAAGGGAGACTCGAAAAATCCTGAAAATTATAGAGGCATTAGTCTGATGAATAGCACATTAAAATTGTTGACGGCAGTCAGAAAAGATAAAATCGAGGAAAAAGCGAACATGGCAGATGAACAACAAGGCTTCCGGAAGAACCGCAGCTCAATAGATGCAATTTTTATTATCAGGCAAATAGTAGAAAAGTCTATTGAATATGGAAAACCAGCATACATGTGCTTTGTAGATTTAAAAAGATCTTTTGACAGGGTGGGGCGAAATGATATCTTAAATTTATTACAAGCTGGACAAATAGAAAACCAGATAATTAGGCTAAATAATGAAATTAACAAGAACAACAAGACCAGAGTTATATTGTCAACAGGAGAAACAGAACGCATAGAACTAAAAGGAGGAATCCAACAAGGAAACCCACTCAGCCCATTGTTATTCAATATGGTGATGAATCAAATAATTCACGAAGTAAGAAAACGACATGGATACCACATGGGAGCGCATAAAATCACGATACTATGCTATGCCAATGATGCAGTACTAATTTCTGATAACGAGGATGACCTACATATCACAGCAAATAAACTTAACCCTGGAAGCTCACACTTGGGTGTGAGATACCCATCGCGACACTTAACTGCATGTAGCTTGCGCAGCTGAATTTCAATGGTAATGCTGCTTTATGTTAATTCAGTCTCTAGTCTGCCAAGGACGGGTGTGTAGTTGCGGTCTCATTTGAGCAATATTTCCAATCACGAGAATTTATTGAATACAGGCTAGGGTATGTAGCACCCATGTGTGAGGTTTGCGATCAAGTGTGCGTTCAAGTTAATGGCCTAACAACACAACATCCCACAAATTTAGTAAAGAAAACTAGGTGTTATTTCTGCAAAGGCAAATATGGAAAAGCAAAGCGTGCATGCTCGGCTTGCTATAAAGCATAATGCATGGATCATAGAGCCACACTGTCTTATGAATGTAGTTACTAAAATGAGTGAAACTGAAATACTTGGCTAAGAATGAATATGAGTTCTATAATCAAAAGGTGTTATATTTTAGTTAGAAAGACCATTTTGTTGTTAAATTAAATTAAAATATTTTGAATTATGTTTCCGGTTTTTTAGAAAATGTTTTTTAATTATTTTTAGGTATTTTTAATATTTTGTTCTTTGTGTTACTACAATTAAGAGAGAGAAAATAAAATTATTGATTTAATTATTCGTATGTATTCAATAGTGATTAGAGAGTCTCTGGAAATCATAAAATATTTACTTTTTTTTATTTCTTCACAAAAAATAATTGGGTATCTGACACCCATGTGTGCGGTTTATGTAAAAAAAATAGGTGTGATCTTCCAGGGTTAATATGAGAATATCAGTAGAAAAAACTAAATGTATAGTGATAAGTAAACAGCCGCGTAGATGCAAGTTAGAAATCGACGGCAAAATTGTAGAACAAGTAATGAAATTCAATTACCTAGGAGTAGAGATCACTAGTGACAGGAATATTATAACAGAGACCACAACACAAGCAAAAAAAGCGGCAAGAGTAAGTGGTTGCCTCCGAGAAACCATATGGAGAAACAAAGATCTGACCACGGAAAGCAAAATAAAAGTATACAAGACAACAGTAAGACCTATCCTAACATATGCAGCCGAGACAAGGACCGATACAAGAAAGACGAAACAACAAATCAATAATATCGAAATGAAAGTATTAAGATCAATAGCGGGCATATCATTAAGAGACAGACAAAGCAACAGAAGTATACGAGAACGATGCAAAATTCAAAATATTAACAGGTGGATAAAAACAAGAAAGAAAAACTGAAACGAACATGTAAACCGAATGGAACCAGATAGATTAGCAAACATCTGTAAAAACAACAAGCAGTATAGCAGAAGACCCGTTGGAAGGCCGCCGAAATGTGGAAAGACAATGTACAGTCAACAACAACTGAGACAGAATAAGAGGCAGACAAACAGGAGTAATCCTAGTCGCGCGAAAAAGAAGAAGTTATGGTAGGGGAACCCAAGCGGGGATTTTTGTAGTTACTTGAGCGCATCAGATTATCACATGGGGACAAACCTTGTACCCTGTAAATGTACGACTACCCTATATTTGCTCTTAATATAAGGGAGTTCGTTAAGGAGGATCCGAAAAAAAATCTATACTTAAAAAAACTCGAAATCATCAGATTAAGATAAGGTAAGTTAAGTATATGCAAAACAGACAGTGCATATTTAAAAAATCTGACGATTTGAGAGGGGCGTAAAGAAATGGGCGAGTCACAAAGTTTCACAAAAAAGCGAATATTTCGCGAAATGAACGTCAGATCAAAAAACTAAAAAATACGTGTTCAATATTTTTCAAAAAACGCGATCCCCCCCCACGGAGAGGAGTGGTGGGAAAATTTAAAATTTTAAATACGAACCTCGCGATATTTCGCGAAATGAACATCAAATCGAAAAACTGGAAAATACATGTATTAAATATTTTTGAAAAATCTATCGAATGACACCAAACATGAACCCACACGGAGGTGGGGTGGGGGTTACTTTAAAATCTTAAACACGAGCCCCCATTTTTTTATTGCAGATTTGGATTCCTTATGTAAAAATAAGTAACTTTTAATCGAGACACTTTTTCGAATTAGGGATAGATGGTGCTATAATCGGAAAAAAGGATTGTTAGAAATGGAAAATTAAATTAAAAAATGGAAAGTCCCCCACTTTATGGAAAACTTAACTTAACTTTTTTTGGTTTTAGGACTTACTCTTCACAACCCAATAGGTCCCCATAACGTTCGAGTAACGCAAATTTAGCATACTTTCCTTCCTTTATCCTTTTTACCGACCTGTGTAACAGTTGCAACTCTACCATCTGATTCACGCCAGTCTAGATTTTTTTTCGGCACTGTTACTAGAATGATAGATGCAAGGTCATAAGATACCTAGAGTTATAGACAAGGACGGATCAGTTTTGAAGTGGATGTGAGAGGTGGCATTCAGATTTTTGCAGATCAAGTTAGGTGACAACTTCAATAATTATAATTGACTTATGCTCCTTCTCAAATATGCCCGGAACATTAATTAAAAAAAAATATTTAAAAATTTCGATAAACATCGAGTTTTTTCTACTTTCTTTGCCTATAACTTTAAAACGATTCATTTTGGAACAAAGTCGTAGGGAAATAAATGATATTTGTTAAGCAAGCAAGCATCTCAGTGATTTTCTACGCTCCGCAGCATTTTCAGGCACTGTAGAACCTCTAATGGTGAGTTCATAAGAAAATTCCTCCGTTTTTAGGTGGTTGGGATTGAAAAGGAGAGACATGATTACCAACGAGAAGATAGTTGAAAAATCTGAAAGGATAGTTATAAAAGAAAAAAGACAAAGAGAAGTTCACAGGGGCGAAGAATAAAGGATGTAACGATAGTAACTAGAATATAAAATTAAGTGCAGATGGTAAAATTATCAATTCAGCATAAGATAATTCAGCTTAATAAGATAAGCATAAATCCTAAAAATTTACTATTTTTGGGACAAACGGTAGGTATATAATATACATAGATTGCTAATACCAGCAAGAGGCAATTAAGCAAAACTAAAATTTATCAAAGAAAAATAAAATGTATTTAAAAACTAGTATTTTAAGCTAAGCCACTAATGTTGAAAACAAACAAAAACAACAGAGTGGATATATTAATATCTACTAATGAGTTAAATTGAAATTGTAAAATTAAGGTATTTTAAAACGTTTAGCGATAAAAATCTGGACTATAGTATAATAGTAAATTTCTATTTCCTGCATCCTGACTAGGATAAGCGCGAGAAAGAATAAACCGGATTTATTGGGCGCCATTTTGTAACGTCCTGATCGTAGCAAGACCAGGGCATTAAGCAACACCACACTGCTGGGAAGAACGAGGGGAGGAACACCTGGAACATCCCTTAGGATCTCTAAAAGAAAAACATCCACCGTTCCATCCATTAGAATGGTGCTCGCCCGACTGCTCAGCCCTGGGTTCGTTCCCTGTTCATTCTTCCCTCACACCCACCCCAGAAAGGTACAGGAAATAAAAAGTTTACCAAATAATTTTATATACATACACTATTTATTCAGATAAAAAAATTAACAAAAATCATTCTATAATGTACAGGCAACCAAATTAATTTTCTGAAACTGTGACCGAGACCCTGCTAGTCACCGGTATAAAAGTTATAAAGGTAAAAAAGGTACTCAGCTTTAAGTCCTCTTGTCGGAGTCACACAGTTCTTATGGGAGGTCTCCAATCTCTGAAGAACTTTCTGTTGCTGTCGGTAGTCGTGCGAATTCTAGGGCTATCTTGTTGAAGCCATTCTTGTGATGCATCAGTAGATCAGTAGTTGGATCCAGGATACTGTTGGCTGTTGCGAGATGTCGCTGTCGCGTTCTGCTCTCCAAGATAGTTTTCTTCAGCTACAGTTTGTTTCCCCATGTAGTGTTCGCCTGCAGCTTTATTCCCAAGATAGGGGCCGTATGTTTAACGGCCTAAGCACAAACACAATAATTTATGCGATATTGTCACTCCTTTACGTGGCAATGGAAAAAGCTCGGATACAAATTTGTATCGGTTTAAATACCTTAGAAGAATTCGACAAATTAATTTGACGATAGTAGGGTCGCTTATAGAAATATATAGTACGAGGGACAAATACCAAGCGGAGCTTGGTGTAGCGTTCAATCGGCTGATTGAAAGGTTACAGTCTGCCAAAAAAATAAGTTTTAATTTAGTTTAATAATAACTGAATGATTTAATTAATTTTATTTAATTTTTAACTATTTTTTTAACAGATTTAGCGTGGTCCAAAGCAGACGTAAAAATATGTAAAAGTAGAGTATTCACATGTTCCTGGAGGCAATCCATTGCCATCGACTATAAGTCGCTTTATTGTCTTTTTTTTATAATGTAGTATGAACATTTATTCCAACCAGTGTTTGGCATTTTGGCTAATTTCCAAGGACACGGAGTTCACTGATGATGGACTGATAAGTCAGAAAACATTCTAAACAATGAATGTGATCATTTTGGATTTTTAGAATTTTAATTATTATTCTTAACTAAATTTTATACCAACTGTACCAGGGAGTTTTTACTTCACGTTGTTAATTAATCTAAAAAAAATCAATGGGAAAGTCCCAGTAGCTGGCTATATACCATAATCAAAAATCATACAGAACAAGTAAAAAACTTCGTTTGTATAATGGTATCAAAAATTTATTGAAAAACTATTAAAAAGTCATCCAAAAGGATTCGCAAAAAGTTTTCAATCTAGATCAGATCATCTTCAATGCCTAGAACGAAGTATTTCCACGTTAGAATGAATACAAAATGTTAAAATTATGACTAGTTAAAGAAAAAATGTGGAATATACTTACGTTCTGCTTAGTACATGAAACTAGCAACCTTGTAGAATAGGTGACATCGAGAAATATGATTTACATTTTTAAAAAGTGATGTTAGTGGCGACTCTAAGTCGATGTTAGGTGATAAAATTTTAAGAGTGCTCAAAGGTCAACATGACTCACTGCTCGATGGTAACGTGTGGTACTTGCCAGTTAGATGGACAAAGACCAACAAGAATATAGGAGATGACAATCTATTTATCAGACTGAAGTGACATGACAAGACAGGAAGTCAATTTTTGGTTATGAATTTAAATTCAAATTATCAGTTAAGCTGAATGGATGTTAATAACTGTATTAACCTTCGGAGTACGGAGATTATTTGACTTACTTAGATTACGAAGATGGGTCAAGCGTGACCCATTCTCATTTTATTTATAAGGATGTTTTAAATAGTCAGTATTAATAAACAGTATCTTTAATTCAACAAAAAACAAACAAACATAACAATTATAATCCTAAATTATTGTATTTAAATTTTTTAAGATGGTTTCCCATGGGTATATACTAGTTCGCTCCGGCGGCCCGATTTTAATACCTTCCAGAAAACAGGCATAGGTAAATTCGCTCCGGCCACATATTTGAATACGTATACCCGTAAACAGAGACGGCTGCGATTTACGTGTACCTACAAACATATTAAAAATATTTTTCGAAATCCGAAGACCGGGTCAGGAGTGACCCGGCATCATAGATGTTACGTAGAGGAAAAACTGTAATTTGCATGTTCACGAATTATATACGAAAAAATAGATTGAAACAAATAAGGAGAACTTACGATCAATCGGATTTGTAAGAAAATTATTTCATAAAATATTAAGAAATAAGTTAATTTCGGGTCACGCTTGACCCAGTCTTCGTACTCCGAAGGTTAAAGTGGAATTTAAATTATAATAAGATTAGGTTCTATTGTAAAAGTCTAAAAGGTAACTCTCTGTTACAGAAAAAACTGTTGTTATTATTATGGTAATAAAAATGTTATTTATAGTAAAATAAATGACATCATTGATGACAGTTTAAAAAAGAAGAAGAAAGTTTAATTTAGTTTTGAAATAGAAAGAGAACTGAAAAAACTTGAATGTAGACAACTAATGGAAGGAAAATATCAGAAAACTAGTAATATTGTAAAAAGATTGAAAAAAGAGTAATGTTGGTTGCCTATGATTATCGTTGTAATGGATAACAGAGAAAGAGAAAATTGGGTGCATTCAGCAGACACAATCGCTAACTAATCGATTAGTGATTTTCTGCTGAATGCCACATAAATTGTGACATTCAGCATGTAAATCACAAATCGATTACTAATCGATTACTTAGCGATTGCGTCTGCTGAATGCACCCATTGATAAATTCAGCTGATTATTATTTGAATTAGTTAACTAACAATTTGAAATCTACAGATGGTACTGGAGAAAACAGGCTGAAATGGGTGAAAGAAAATTTTTTTTGATATTACTGTAGAAGTTTTTTAAAAAGAGAGGTTTAGCAGAAAGCAGGTTAAATACAAAATAGAAAATAAAAAATTTAAAACAAGTAGTAGTGATTGCCTGATATGGTAATGTTGAAAAAATATAATTTGATTAAATTACTGAAAGGATAATAGATATGTATTTACTGAAATGATAAGGGATGTAAAATGCCAGATTAAATGAAATTCTGATTTGAAAGAATGTAGAAAAAAGGGGAATGACATAAGCGTTATTATCAGAAATTCAAATTGAAATGTGTGACAAACAATTGTAAATGAGCTGTAATTAGTCATAGAACGGAATAGATGAAAAAATTAATGAATTATAAGTTATAACATAACAGGCAAACTTTGTAGGAATTTTTCAGCTACAAAATTCAAAATTCTCAGTTTGCCATTTCAGACAATAACCTTCAACCCTCAACATTGATTAGTTAGCTATCACCTTAATATTCATTCACACAATAAATAGTTTGCCTGTTATGTTATAACTTATTAATTTTTTCATCTATTACGTTCTATGACTAATTACAGCTCATTTAAAATTGTTTGACACACATTTCAATTTGCATTTCTGATAATAACACTTATGTCATTCCCCTTTTTTCTACATTCTTTCAAATCATAATTTCATTTAATCTGGCATTTTACATCCCTTATCATTTCAGTAAATACATATCTATTATCCTTTCAATAATTTAATCAAATTATATTTTTTCAACATTACCATATCAGGCAATCACTACTACTTGTTTTTAATTTTTTATTTTCTATTTTTATTTAACCTGCTTTTTGCCAAACCTCTTTTTTTAAAAAACTTCTACAGTAATATCAAAAAAAATTTCTTTCGCCCATTTCAGCCTGTTTTCTCCAGTACCATCTGTAGATTTCAAATTGTTAGTTAACTAATTCAAATAATAATCAGCTGCATTTATCAACTTTCTCTTTCTCTGTTACCCATTACAACCATAATCATAGGCAACCAACATTACCCTTTTTTCAATCTTTTTACAATATTACTAGTTTTCTGGTATTTTCCTTCCATTAATTGTCTACATTCAAGTTTTTTCAGTTCTCTTTCTATTTCAAAACTAAATTAAACTTTCTTCTTCTTTTTTAAACTGTCATCAATGATGTCATTGATTTTACTATGAATAACATTTTTATTAACATAACAATAACAACAGTTCTTTCTGTAACAGAGAGTTACCTTTTAGACTTTTACAATAGAATCTAATTTTATTATAATTTGAATTCCACTTTAATACAGTTATTAACATCCATTCAGCTTAACTGATAATTTGAATTTAAACTCATAACCAAAAATTGACTACCTGTCTTGTCATGTCACTTCAGTCTGATAAATAGATTGTCATTTCCTATATTCTTGTTGGTCTGTGTCCATCTAACTAGAAATACCACACGTTACCATCGAGCAGTGAATCATGTTGCCCTTTGAGCACTCTTAAAATTTTATCACCTAACATCCACTTCGAGTCGCCACTAACATCATTTTTTAAAAATGTAAATCATATTTCTCGATGTCACCTATTCTACAAGGTTGCTAGTTTCATGTACTAAGCAGAACGTAAGTATATTCCACATTTTTTCTTTAACTAGTCATAAGTTTAACCTTTTGTATTCATTCTAACGTGGAAATACTTCGTTCTAGGCACTGAAGATGATCTGATCTAGATTAAAAACGTTTTGCGAATCCTTTTGGATGACTTTTTAATAGTTTTTCAATAAACTTTTTATACCATTATACAAACGAAGTTTTTTACTTGTTCTGTATGATTAATTAATCTAATACTACAGCGATCCTTTCGTTCTGGTTTAGGTACTGGGCACTCAATATTGTTTAACTGATAATTGAATGTTGCACTTGGTACACATCAGAGCAGCCCCCTTGTTGAAGATATGCTTGTGATTTTGCCGCTTGAGTGATTGGCAACTCAGTTTCTTAGAAAAGGAACACACATGTTGGTAACATTTTGGTGCTTAAAATGGGTCTCTTGGTATGGGCCATTTTAAGTATTTATATAAGAACTTTACCCATAGTGAGTTTCATCCGCAGAAGACGGCCTGATTAAAAGTAATTTTCTGATTTTAAAGACCTTCCGAAGAACATGTTACAAGCGAGGAATATGTCGACCGCCTGAAGTTAGGAATGAAAAACATTCAGTGACATGATGAAAGATCAATATGATTCTAGATACTAAAATGAAAGCTTTTAAGTATCTAATCTTATGTTTTTTTAGCCATAACGCTATCTAGGCTTGTCTCCTAAACTACACAGACAGTGGGAAGGTCCTTATTAAATTAAAAACAGAATAAACGACGTAATATATCGAATTTAAGAAGTTGCCAAAAGGTAAACCATAAGTTGTTTATATAAATTGTTATCACCGGCTCAAATGAAACGGAAAAGAGCTAATCCTTCAGCATGAGATCAAAGATGATCGACGGCCAACTTTAATAAAATGTCAAAATACAAAAACAAGTGTTAAATTCGGTGTGACCACATAAGTTCTATGAGTACTATTACTATCTAAGACATTTTATTTACAATAATTCTTTTTTAAGAACGATGTGTCATTCAAACGGTTTCTGACGAATACACGGCAAATACAAATGGAAAATGTAATTAGACCGGGCTGTATCGTCGCCCCCGCTAGCGAAGTTATTCCGATTCGATTTTTTTTGCACAAACTTCACAAATTCACAAAAATATTTTTTTCATTTCGAACAATTTTTTTAGACAATTTGCATCATCTGAGCAAAAATGGCCTCTTGTGATTTTTCTCTAAAATTAATTGTTGTCGAGTTATACGCGATTTAAAATTTGAAAAATGCGAAAATGGTCATATAACTTGACAACAATAAATTTTAGAGAAAAATCACAAAAGTCCTTTTTTTCTCAGAATAACCCAAATAATCTAAAAAACAATCGTTCGCTATGAAAAACTTATTTTTGTGAATTTGGTTAAAAAAAATTAAACAATTTTTCGACCACGGCACCGCCCGGCACCCTGTGGATATGTTATAAGGACCTCTTTTTAAGTAAGTTTGTGCAAAAAAATCGAATAGGAATAATTTTGCTAGCGGGGCGACGATACAGCCTGGACTAAATAGGTATTTATTAAAATCAATTTTGGCTTAATCACAAATACAATACAACTTTAACTTAAATATTCCACAAGAAAACAGCTTCAGAGGTACTTTAACCTTCGGTAATTTTTATACAATTTGTACCAGATAAGAAAAAAACAATTTTATATATTTGTCATAATTATCATGAACAACACCAACCCTAAATAGATAATAAAATCTAATATAGGAATACCAGAAACCCAATTGTGTTAATCACAGTCGCTCCTACTTCCTTTTTATATGATATAAAAGCAAAAATATATCACTGAATTTGCAGATCTCTTATTTACAATTTAGAAGTGTTAAATTTAATTCAAAATGTTTGCAAAAAATATAATTCTAATGGCGCTGTCCTTGTATCTGAGTTTACAACCAACATACGGTGAAGATTATGCCAAAGAAGTGCAAGGTATGTTTTTTAATATTAAAAATAATTTATATTTAATTAAATATGTGAAATAATTTTTTTGTACCTTGTTATTTTTTTCTTATTTATATCAAATTAAATTTATTGTGTATTAAGTCAGATACTCT
The DNA here is from genome assembly GCF_917563875.1 of Diabrotica virgifera virgifera. Classification (NCBI taxonomy): domain Eukaryota; kingdom Metazoa; phylum Arthropoda; class Insecta; order Coleoptera; family Chrysomelidae; genus Diabrotica; species Diabrotica virgifera. The sequence continues at coordinate 114,715,800 of NC_065449.1, forward strand.
TGTAGCACATAACCTGTGGCCTCTTTAGTTCTGATGTACGAACTCAACGATTTTTTATGGATTTTTGGCTGCTAATTACGAATTTCGAGGGCGGATTTCGATCCGAGTGCTCAAAAAATTGTTATAAACAATTTAGTTGTTTATACATTGTTTATAAAGCTCTGGATCATAAACTAAAAGGGATAAAAAAATTTCAAATAAAATTTGTTTCTTAATAAAAAACAAAGAAAATAGCGTTTACTCAACTTATCCAACAATTAGAACTCAAGATATTGTAAAATTAGTGCATATGCATAGTATGCAAATCAGCTTCACAAGGAAAGTTTGTTAAATTACCTATCTTGGAAGGACTCCAAATGAACATTTTGAGCTTAGAAAGTGTTTACAGGTTTATTTTTGGCCAAGCAGATATCGAAATTTTAATAGCGCGCTCTGAGGCTAAAGATCGGTTCACAGCGAAAAGGTTCGCGCGCGAACCTTTTAAATTATAATAATGTATATAAGTATAATATATAATACGTTATCTTCATTTTTCATTTTTAAAGATCCTAATAGAATTTTATCTTATAAATCTTATAATTAAATCATCATAAAGTACCTCGTATCACCTTTTATTCTATTTTTTGTACTAAATGAGAGAAAAAACATGAAAAACTAAGATTTCAGAGCTATAACTTAAAAGGAAGTAGTTCTTATTTTAATACTATTTTAATAAATATTTTATTTTATGTATTTGCATCGAGATAAACAGGAAATCTCAGCTTTTTACATATAGGTACATAAGTTTTTAGAGCAATTTTAACATTGCATGGTGGTAATAAATCTGTTCTTGGAGGCAATAAAACTAAAATTTTTTGAGGCTTCAGAGTCTCATTATCTATATAGTATCCATAGGATCCAGAGGATCAATAACACTCAAAGACAATACATATACATATATATATATATATATATATATATATATATATATATATATATATATATATATATATATATATAATGTTCTTGAACTCTTAAGTGGAGCATAGAGCTTCAGTGAAAACGCGCCATCGGGTTCTATTTTGCGCTAGGGCCTTCACCTCATTCCAAGACTTTCCTTGACTTCTTATCTTGTCCATGATGGATCTTCTCCAAAATTGTGCTGGGCGACCTTTTTTTCTTTTTCCTTGGGGATTCCACTCTAGGGCAGTTTTTGCAATACTGGAACTTTCTTTTCGGAGTGTGTGACCTATCCACCCCCACTTTCTGGATTTTATTTCATTTTCTACCCTATTTTGTTGGGTCAGGTGTAGCAGATCTTCGTTACTGATGGTGTTTGGCCAGAAAATACGCACAATTATTCGTAGACATTTGTTAACAAAGACCTGCAATTTGTCTGTAAGGGATTTTGTCACTTTCCAGGTTTCACATCCATAGAGTAGAACAGATATAACATTTGACTGGAATATTCGGATCTTTGTCCTTGTAGTATATTCCCCAGACCTCCAAACACGGTTTGGACAGACCTCAAAGACAATAGTCAATAGCAATATCAATTGACTCGAAGAAGTCAATATCGATATCTCGGACACGACATCAAAATAGAGACAATCAGACACAAGAGATAGATAGAAGAATTGGTCTCGGCTGGGCAGCATATGGCAGATTGAAAGACATATTCATCAGTGAAATTCCTTGAATTATCATTTTATCATTTTTGAGTTACATGGAGAAAAAGGAAGATTTTTAAGAAAATTTCAAAATGCGATCTATAATTTGATCTTATCTTTTCAAAAACTATGCACTTTAAACCCGTCCAACTTTTTGAACATAGAAATAATACTATAATAAACGGTATTGTAGAAGGAAAACGATGAATTGAAATTCTGGTGGATGAGGGGATAAATATACTTCTCATTTTTCCTTAAAATACATTAGCAGTAAATTTTTTTGCAACATATCTCGCTTAGTTTGAATGTAATCGACATTCAACACTGCTCGTCTTAAAGGTCTTTTCAAGCACTACAAAGGGTATCAGTAGTATTATACCCCTAAAATCGACCATTGTTCTGTTATGTTAAGTTGAATATACTGATTTGAGCATGCAGCAAAAAAAATTCTTTTCACCTGCCATATCTCTTTTTTTATTATAACTAGAGGATCTATGAAGAAATTAATCTCTTTGATTTTTATAAGCTACAAAAATGTTTTATACTTATAATTTTTTTCGTTAGATGCATAATTTTTAAGGTATTCGCAAAAAACCGTCCGAAAAGGTGACATTTGTCAATGAAAATGGCAAATTTTCAGCCACGAATAACTCAAAAAGTATTGAGTTCTCAAAAAAAATATAGATAAGTTTTTGCTTAGACTGAGGTTCTGTAGCCACTTCCGTAATTTTTCACCCCCGAGAAGGAGTGGGAACCACCCATAAAATAAAAGCGCCATAGGATATATGGTAGACTTTGTTTATTGAGGTGTTCCCTACTTACACTGAAAATATCAAGTAAATTGATCCAGTATGATGGAATTCGGAGCCAAATATCCTCACTGACTGCATTATTATTTTCCTGTTATCAATCAGACGCCATGCACCGACACGGCTACCGTGTTTACATTTCAGCAATTTGCCAATGACTGTATAAAAGTGGCACATGAGGCAAATATCAGATATTGGCCCTGAACTGAAAGTATCACATTATATGATATGTTCTTCTTCTTCTTGTTTTTGTATAGACATGACTGTCTGTTTTTTTAATGTGGCTCCAGTAAGTTGTCGTTCCATCGTTTTCGTGGTCTTCCCACTGATCGTCTTCCTATTGGAGAACCGTCTCTCGCTGTCCTGACCACCTTATTTGTTGTCATTCGGCTTATGTCGTCATTCCAATCTATTCTTCTGTTTCTTACCCAGTTATTAATGTTATCCATCTTGCATCTCCATCGTATATCTGTACTTCTAGCTCTGTCCCATAGAGTCTTACAATCGATGTTTCGAAGGGTTTTCATCTCCGCTGTTTCGAGAAATCTTTTTGTCCTCTCTGTGTCGGGTCGTGTTTTTGCCGCGTATGTCATTATTGGTCTGATGACTGTTTTGTAAATTCTGCCTTTCATTTCTTTTCCGATATTTTTATTTCTCCATATTGTTCATATACAGGGTGAGTTTTTAGTGCGGGATCGGTCGATAATTCCATTACGGTATAGAATATCGAAAAAAGTTATTTAGAAAAAATGTAGGCAATGATATTCTCCACGCTTGGAAAATATGTCCATTTCTACAGGGTGATCAATAACAGCGTGGTATATCAAACATATAATTTTTTAAATGGGACACCCTATATATTTTTTTATATTTATATTCCCCTCATAATTCTTGTTCATATAATTTGGGTTTTGCATTACTATACAGAGTATTTAACAAGTTATGACCATTTTTATCTCGAAATCCCTATGAGATTAACACCCTGTATATAAAGAAGTAATTCATAGACAATAATTTGTTTTATGTAGTAAGATAAACAATATACTGTAGTTTTTAAATTAAGTCCAATTGAAATCATTGACGAATGTTTGTATACAGGGTGAACTACAAAACCAAATTACGATTTTCTCTATTTTTTTAAATGGATTACCCTATATTTTATTTTTCAAAAATATTGAACTTATTATACTCTTTCATTTTTATATAGCAATCCCTATATCTAAACTTATTACTTTCGGAGATATTTTTAGTTTTCTTCAACTTTCGGGAATACATTCAATTTTTCTAGTTGAAATAAGTTAATGTTGAATGATAATTAAACAAAATTATTTTTATTCAATAAATAACTAACACAAAATATAAACCATAGCAATATGCAATGAATGTATCAATAAATGTGATATTAAGGAATTATCATATTTCCCTAATATACAAGGATCATACAATTCCTACAAAAAAATATAGGTATCTTGTGTATAATAAAATTACAAGATTATTTTTATTTAATAAACAACTCACACAAAACATAAATCAAAACAATATACAACTAATTTAATAGTTTTTAGATTATTATATCAACAGCATTCTAAGCCAAGAAGTTTTTAGTAACACATTCCTAATTGCAGATTGTTACCCGCAGTTATTATCTAATAATATAATTTTCATATTCATTAATATGCATCAAGAAATCCCTACTTTGTTAACATTCAAACTAGGTGATCTATAAATGTTTAAGGTGATATTGTTAGAGATTATGTGATTGGTCCACATTTTTTGACGGTTGAGGTTTTTATACGACGGTGCTCCAGTTCTTCCAAAATTGATTTTTTTCAAGTGGGGCTATATAAAAAACCTTGTATATCAGAAGCATCCAACAACGCTTGATGATATGAAAAATAGAATAAAAGAAGCTTTTAATAATATTGACTTACAAAAATGTTAAAAATGTGGCTCGGTGATTTGAATATCGGTTACAAAATTGCATAGACGTTGAAAGTGGTCATTTTCAACATTTATACAATTTTCAACTTATATCCTTAACATCACATTAATTGGTACATTCATTAAATTTTGTTATGGTTTATTATTTTTTTGTTAGTTATTTATTGAATGAAAATATTTGTTATATTATTACATAATACTTATTTGTTAAGAAGTTATTTATATTTTATAAGAATTGAATGTATTCCCGGCAAATGAAGAAAACTAAAAATATCTCAGAAACTAATAAGTTTAGGTATATGAGATGCTATATAAAAATGAAAGAGTATCATAAATACAATATTTCAAAAAAAATGAAATATAGGGTGATCCATTAAAAAAAATTGAGAAAATCGTAATTTTGTTTTGTAGTTTAAAAGTGCTTATAAAAATGAATGTTCTACTAAAAAATTCTTGGCTTAGAATGATGTTGATATACCAATCTAAAAATTGTTACATCAGTTGTATACTGTTTTGATTTATGTTTCATGTAAGTTATTTATTGAATAAAAATAATCTTGTTATATTATTATATACAATACAAAGTTTTTTTTTGTAGGAATTTTACGATTCTTGTATATTAGGGAAATATGATAATTTCTTAATATCACATTTATTGGTATATTCACTGCATATTGCTGTGGTTTATATTTTGTGTTAGTTATTTATGTAATAAAAATAATTTTGTTTAATTATCACTCAATACTAACTGATTTCTACTACAAAAATTGAATGTATTCCCGAAATTTGAAGAAAACTAAAAATATCTCGGAAAGTAATCAGTTTAGATATAGGGAATGCTATATAAAAATGAAAGAATATATTAAATATAATAATGTCGAAAAATAAAATATAGGGTGATCCATTTAAAAAAATAGAAAATTTTCCAGAATAGAAAAATCCATTTAAAAAAAATCGTAATTTGGTTTTGTAGTTCACCCTGTATACAAATATTCGTCAATGATGTGAGTTGGACTTAATTTAAAAACTACAGTACATTGTTTATCTTATTACATAAAACAAATTATTGTCTACGAATTACTTCTTTATATACAGGGTGTTAATCTCATAGTGATTTCGAGATAAAAATGGTCATAACTTGTTAAATACTCTGTATAGTAATGCAAAACCACATATTATATGAACAAGAATTATGAGGGGAATATAAATATCACAAAATATATAGGGTGTCCCATTTAAAGAATTATATGTTTGATATACCACGCAGTTACTGATCACCCTGTAGAAATGGACATATTTTCCAAGCGTGGAGAATATTATTGCCTACATTTTTTTTAAATAACTTTTCTCGATATTTTATACCATAATGGAGTTATCGACCGATCCCGCACTAAAAACTCACCCTGTATATATTTAGGCAACCTGCGGCTCTGTTTGCTCTATTCACTTGATCTTCCACTTCTGTTTCGAGCCTCCAGTAGCTAGATAGTGTAATCCTTAGGTATTTAAACTTCATCACTTGTTCTATTATCTGCCCTTCCAGCTCCAATTTACATAATATTATTGAATCTGCTGTTATAACCATGCATTTTTTTAGAGGAAAATAACTTGTTAAATTTTCTGGCGGTTATGTTAAATTGGTGCAGCATACGTTGTAAATCATCTTCACTTTGAGAGATTAGTATTGCATCGTCTGCATAGCAGATTTTTTTAAGTTGTTTTTCTCCCATTTGGTATCCTTTTTTAGTTCTTACTTTCTTTATTATTTCGTCCATGATCAGGTTGAACAATAAAGGACTCAAAGAACCTTCCTGTCTTATTTCATTGCCGGCTTCAATTGGGTCAGTTAGTTCATCTTCCACCTTTACTTTTATTGCGTACACGACAACTAGACCGAAATCATTAGACCGAAAGCAGTAGACCGAACTCACTATACCGAAAAGCACTTTACCGAAAGCTCACTAGACCGAAGAGCATTAGACCGAAATGGTACATAAATTAAGAAAGATTGCAGTAATTATGCTAAGATCTTGTATGTCTTTTTGTATAGTGTACTATTTTTTGTATTATTTTGTATATAGACTGTGTGAATTGTTACTCTGTACAGTCTGATATGAAATAACTTTTATCCGTTAAACAAATTAGTGAAGGTAAAAATAAATTAAGGGTAGAGTGACGTTAACACCATTTTAACCGTTTCTAATAATAGACCTGGATCCCGCGTACCAAAAAAAGTTGATTAATAGCAAGCTGAACATTTGTTAATAGTTTAACGGTGTCTATAAGCTTATAGTCGGACAAACTCTGATGTATGGGAACACTGAAACAGGAAAAGTTTTAATTGTGGAATAGGTTAAAAATTTGGAACATCAGACTACGAAAACGTTGCATGTATTTTGTCGGGCAGAACTTCCAATTATTGATTTGTTATAATTTCATTAAACTCTCATACAAAAATAAGAATGCGTGTATCATCAATTGGGCATTTTAATAGTAGGGGAAGAAAGTATATTATGCTAAGATCTTTAATGTCTTTTTGTATATTGTACTTTTTTTGTATTATTTTGTATATAGACTGTGTAAATTGTTACTCTGTACAGTCTGATATGAAATAATTTTTATCCGTTAAACAAATTAGTGAAGGTAAAAATAAATTAAGGGTAGAGTGACGTTAACACCATTTTAACTGTTTCTAATTATAGACCTGGATCCCGCGTACCAAAAAAGTTGATTAATAGCAAGCTGAACAGTTGTTAATAGTTTAACGGTGTCTATAAGCTTATAGTCGGACAAACTCTGATGTATGGGAACACTGGAACAGGAAAAGTTTTAATTGTGGAATAGGTTAAAAATTTGGAACATCAGACTACGAAAACGTTGCATGCATTTTGTCGGGCAGAACTTCCAATTATTGATTTGTTATAATTTCATTAAACTCTCATACAAAAATAAGAATGCGTTTATCATCAATTGGGCATTTTAATATATAATTGTTTTAATATATAGGGTGTAACAAAAATACAGGTCATAAATTAAACCACATATTTTGGGATCAAAAATAGTTCGATTGAACCTAACTTACACATAATGTGCACATAGTGTACAAATGTGCACATAAAAAAAGTTATAGCCCTTTGAAGTTACAAAATGAAAATGGATTTTTTCCAATATATCGAAAACTATTAGAGATTTTTTATTGAAAATGGACATGTGGCATTCTTATGGCAGGATCACCTTAAATATAAATTATAGTAAAATTTGTGCTCCCCATAAAAAATTATGCGGGTTCGGTTCCCCTAAACTATTGTGCACGTCCCAATTAAATTATTATTATGGTACCATTAGTAAAACACAATGTTGTTAAAACTGTTTTGCCTCCTAGTACTTTTTCGAAAAGCCAATTTTTATCGAGATATTTTCAATATTTGTCAAATCCACCACATATTTTGTATATGGTTAAGTACGATTATCGAGACTGTAATAATACGAAAAGTTACATTTTAGGTATATTTTGAACCATATTAAAAAAGAAGCCACATCTCAATAAAATGTGCCTTATCTAAAACATACTAGGATACTTAAAAAAGTTTTAAAAACACTGTTTTTAACTAATGGTACCGCAATAACAGTTTAATTGAAACGCATGCAAACATTTGGGGGTTTAAAGGAACAAAACCCCCATAAAAATTTTATGTAAACATATTCAAAAGGAAGCCGTATCTCGATAAAAAAAATGGCTTATCGAAAAAATACTAGGAGGCAAAAAAGTTTTAAAAATATTGTGGTTAACCAACGGTACCACAATGATAATTTAATTGGAACGTACACAAAAGTTTGGGGGGGTTTAAGGGAACAAAACTCCCATAAAATTTTTATGGGGTGCACAAATTTCACTTTATTTTTTTTTTTAAGAAAATCCTGCCATAAGAATGCCAGATGTCTATTTTCAATAAAAAATCTCCAATAGTTTTAGATATGTGCACATTTGTACTAAGGTATGTTAGGTTCAATCAAACTATTTTTGGTCCTAAAATATGCGGTTTAATTTATGACCTGTATTTTTGTTACACCCTGTATAATATATAATTATTTTAATATATAATACCAATTGGACATAATGGGTGAACGAAATGAAAATATACTATTTAAAAGTGTGTAAATAATTATTTGAAATAAATATTATGAAAATATAGTATGTCAAAGTGTGTAAATAATTATTTATTATATGTTCATTTCCTTCATTCATTCAAGTGTGTACAAACTTATCAGTCTCTCAACTATTTTAATGAGTGAACACGAAGAACATGTTAAATGACAGGAATCATGTTGGTTAGTAATAGCAGTCTGATTTTTACATGAGAGTTTAATGAAAGGGTAACAAATCAATTGGATGTTTTTAAACTGTTCCACAAATAAAACTTCCCCTGTTCCAGTGTTCCCGTACATCAAAGTTTGTACAAGTAGACTGTTAAGCTATTAACAAATTTTCAGCTTGCCATTAATCATCTTTTTTTTTTGATACGCGGGATCCAGGCCTAAAACCATCCAAACAACATTTAGTTGTAATTACATTGGTCTTATCTCTTTTACTGCGACAAGTAAAAAAATATGGGTAAATTTTTGGTTCTAATTCGAATTTAAGGAATATGACAATAGCCATTATGTTATCACAATAAAAACACCATTGCGACAAGTTTTAGGAAAATAATAATTACTAACCGATATGGATTTCTGGGATAACCCAACTACAGTACGTTTAATCACTTTACACCCCTAAACGATTAACGGATTACATTCACAATGAATGTAATCAGTGAATCGTTTAGAGGTGTGAGTTGGCTGAATGTACTGCAATTACCTACCTACCTGTTTTACGGTGCAGTATCAAAAATTCCTGTAAAATTTGACCCTTCGATTACCCCAGGTACAAAGCACACCAAAAATTTGAATAAACAACAAAAGCTAATGATCTTGTCGGTTGTATACAAGAATTTTCTCATCCTTAAGACATTTTAAATCTACATCTTATAGTAGCAGTACGTATATATAAAGTCAACGTTAAAAATGGTTTTGCAGTACATAGAAAGTCTAAAGGGTCATCGTAAGTTGCTGTTAGATGGCCATTTGTACATCAAAGACAAAGAAATTGGCATGAACGTATACTGGAGATGTCAACATTATAAAAAATTCAAGTGTAGTGTTCGTGTTATAACAGTGGACAATGATGTTACACAAGAAAGAGGACAACACTGTCATGTGGGTGATGCTGCAGAAATAGAAACCGCTCGAGTAATGGAAAATATCAGAGAAAATGCAAGACGTACCCAGGATGTTCCTCATTTTATAGTATCCCAAGCATCTATAGGATTATCGCAGGCAGCATCAGCAAAACTGCCAAAAGTGAACAACTTGAAAAGGACCGTACGGAACATTCGAACAAAGCATGACGCTGCTCCGGCTATTCCTGGTAATCGGATAGAACTTGCAATCCCAAATAATTATAAAATTACCAAAAATGCAGCAGATTTTCTATTGTTTGATTCTGGACCAAGTGAAGATCGGATATTAATATTTTCCACTCAAACAAATTTGCGGCTTTTGGCTCAGTCCATGCATTGGTACGTCGATGGCACGTTTAAAACTGTACCACATATATTCTGTCAACTATATACAATTCATGGTTTGCACTATAACAATGCTATACCATTAGTATATGCACTACTACCAAATAAAACCCAAGGAACGTATACTCGATTGCTTACAGCATTGAAAAACATTGCGCCAACAGTTTCACCACTCAGTATACTTATGGACTTTGAATTAGCCATGATGAATGCTGTGACCGAAACATTTCCGCAAACCAGGCAACGAGGATGCTTTTTCCACTTTTCACAGTCTTTTTTCCGCCAAATCCAGTCACAAGGACTTCAACGTCGATATGAAGCAGAACCTGATTTTGCCTTAACAATGCGACTGTTACCTGCTCTAGCATTCGTACCTGAGGTAAACGTAGTGGATATATTTGAACAGTTGTGCGAAGAACATGTTATTCCAGAAGAAGCTCAAGGTGTGCTAGATTACTTTGAGGATACGTGGATTGGACGCCCTCAACGCCGTCAACGACGCCCGCCTATTTTCCCCCATGGTATGTGGAATTGTTTTGAAGCTGTGAATGACGATTTACCGAAAACAAATAACTCGGTGGAAGGATGGCATAGAGGTTTTCAGAACCAAATTTGTGCAAATCATCCAAGTATTTGGAAATTTTTAGAAACACTGCAGAGAGAACAAAGTTTAAACGAACTAAGGATAGAGCAATATTTAGCTGGCGAACAACCACCCACAAGCCAGAGAAAATATAGAGATTCAGCTGACAGATTAAAACGCCTTGTCAGTAACTTTGATGTTCATGGTAGCATACTTAATTACTTAAGGGCGATTGCACATAACTTTAAATTTAGTATTTAATTTTTAGTGTTGTACATAATAAATAAAAAAAAAACAAAAAAATAAACAAAAAACAACTATAAAAAACCTATAAACTATTTTTAGTATTTAATTTTTAATATTGTACATAATAAACAAAAAAAATAAACAAAAACAAATAAAAACAAAAAAATAAACAAAAACAAAGCAAAAAACAACCTCTAAACTATTTTTAGTATGCTTTATTTTTAGTATTGTACATAATAAATAAAAAATAAACCAAAAACAAATAAAAACAAAAAAATAAACAAAAAACAAAGCCAAAAAAAAACAACTTTTAAACTCGCCAGTACTTTGTGCTGCCTCAGATTACAAGCCTGTTTGAGCACCCTGTAATATGTAACTAATAGCAATAATAGTAGGGGAAGAAAGTATGCTAAATTTGCAGTCACTATTGGGTTGTGATTAGTAGGTCCTAAAACCAAAAAAAGTTAAGTAAAACTTTCCATTTTAGTGGGGACTTTCCATTTTTAATTCACTTTTTTTCCAACAATCGTTTTTTATTTAATTATAGCGCCATTTGTCCATAATTCGAAAAAATGTTTCGAATAAAAGTTGCTTACTTTTACGTAACGAATTCAAATCTGCAATAGAAATTTGGGGCTCCTATTTAAGATTTTAAACTAACCCCCACCCCACCTCTGGCGGGGGTGGTGTTTGGTACAATTCGATAGATTTTTCAAAAATATTAAATAAGTGTATTTTGCAGTTTTCCGATCTGATGCTTATTTTGCGAAATATCGCGGGATTTGTATTTAAAATTTTAAATTTACCCCCCACCCCACTCCGTAGGATATCATGTTTGGTGTCTTTCGATAGATTTTTTAAAAATATTGAACACGTAGTTTTTAGTTTTTCGATCTGACGTTCATTTCGCGAAATATTCGCTTCTTTTGTGAAACTTTTTGACTCACCCATTTCCTTACGCCCCGCTCAAATCGTCAGAGTTTTTAAATATACACTCTTTTGCATGTACTTAACTTACCTTATCGTACGGCCCTGAATGACCTACCGAAAGGTGTGTTTATTTCTGGTCTCAACAAAATTGCAAATTTTTGCAGAAAGAGTAATAGTTTATTTATAAATAGTTCAGTGACAAGTTTATTAGATACCAGTAAGTGCATCCATCGTATTATTTTTGTTTAGTATAACGTGGTAAACCAGTTTTGGCTAATTCTTATTTAATAACATCAATAAAGTACGATATAAGCTACAATTTATTCCAGTTTTGTTACTGGTTTAATTACCTGCTTAATTACTGGTCAGGTCCGTATTAGTTTTGAACACATGTCTCGTGTTAAATTTAAAAATGGAACCTAACATTCAGAGTCTCTCTGAATCGCAACATGTACAACAACCGCAGACAAATACCAATAAAACCTGTTCATTAGCAGCTTCTTCTTCTTTTCCGTCGAAGCTGCAAGCGATTGTCTTCAGCGCCTTAGAAAATACGAAGCTGCAAGATTACTTAATTCCGTTGGGCAATCTAATTCAACCAAAAAATATTATATTTTCGTCTCGATTGTCGAACAATCGGATATGTATGTACCTTTCAAGCAAACAACTGGTGGACGAATTTATGCAAAAGCACGGGCAAATAAAAATCGAAAATAATATTGTACAAGCTAGAAGACTGATTTCTCCAGCCGAACGTATTGTTTTGTCAAACGTATGTCCCAGTATACCACACAGTTTGTTAACTGATTATTTGCAAAAAATAGGACTTAATCTTCTCTCCCCAGTCACCTTCCTAAAAATCAGTTCTAATCTTCCTGAATACAATCATATTTTGAGCTTCAGAAGACAAATATACGTTAGTCCTCACAATATCTCCTTACCCGACTCATTCCTTTTAGACTTTGATAATACAACATATCGAATTTTCTTAGAAACTACGGCCTGTTATACCTGCAAAAAGTCTGGGCACATCGCCGCAAACTGTCCCGATAAAATGGAATCACTAGCAAATTCAAATAACAGTCAACCGATCTCTTCTTCCTCGCCCGAAACTATGCCTCAACCTACAGCTACAATTCTATCTCACGAACAAATTCCTATCGAAGAAAGCTCAGCAAATAATCTAAACAATCCTAATATAGAAAAAAGTCAAGAAGTTAGCACCATGGACACCTCCATACCCATTAATGTCGACCTTCAGTCGAAACGTAGTATCAATGAAGTTCTCACTTCCCCAGAAACAAGTCATACAGAAAAACCCTTTATTGTACCTACATCTAAACCTAAAGCCAAGAAGATTAAAAGCGACGAGGAGCATGTAGCAACGAAATCAGTCAAAAAACATGATCTTGGACCTGCCAAAACTTTTATCGAAAATCATTCGCCCGCATTTGTCCTCAACTTTGACCAACTGAACCTTCTTATTAGCAATATTACTGGCGCGCAAAACCCTATTGATATAATTATTCAAGATTTCACTACCAACCTAATGGACTTACACTACATGTTAACTAAAGTTTATCCACAATTGCAAAATAGATCATCCAAACGTTTTATCACCACTCTCAGAAAGAAAATCCTACGACACTTAGGAAACGAGGTATCTGAATCCGAGGGCGAGTCATCTCAGAGTAATCAGTAAATTTATATTTCCATATAATAAAATTCACTAAGCTATTGCAATGGAATATAGATGGATTTTTCCATCGACTACCTACCTTACAAAAACTTATTTCTGAATTTTCTATCGAAATAATATGTCTCCAAGAAACAAACTTAAACTCACAAAAAACTATAATTCTAAATATTTTAACGTTTTTAGAAAAGACAGAGTACGTGACAATAATTATTCTTCAGGTGGAGTTATGACACTTGTTAAAAATTCTTTGGTTGCAAATGATTTTCCCGTTAATAGTAATATCGAAGCTATAGTTATAGAGATTACTGCTCCTGTTTCAATGTACATATGCAATGTTTATATTCCATCTAGTTCCTCAGTTACGTATGAAGATTTAAAAAATCTTATCGAACAGATACCGTCTCCCCGAATCATTGTAGGCGACTTTAATGGTCATAATTTTATTTGGGGTTCGAAGAGTACTGACCGCAGAGGAAAACTTCTAGAAAAGGTATTGCAAGATCTTCAATTAAATTTCCTAAATGACGGGTCACCTACAAGATTTAACATCTGCACTGGGGAATCCTCCGTGATAGATTTAAGTTTGTGCGATCCAGGTATCGCCCCACGTCTCTCTTGGAATGTTCTCCAGTATACCTATGGTAGTGACCACCATCCCATTTTAATTGAAAATCTCTCAAGTCAGCCTTGTCCAATATCTTTCTTGCCCAAATGGAATATAAATTCTGCTAAGTGGAACGAATTTGAAAACTATATAGATAAAGCTTTGGGAAATCTTGTAATGAGCGATAATATAAATGAATCTTTGAGTGCTTTTAATGGTGTCATCTTGCAGAGTGCGAAGCTCTTTATCGGCAAAACTAAGCCCGTCAAAAATCACGTCCCTGTGCCTTGGTGGAATTCGGAGTGTAGCGAAGCCGTACGTGCCAGCAAAACAGCTTTTAATAGATTAAAAAAGCATAAAACGCTTGAAAATAAAATAACCTACAAAAAAATGAAGGCTAGAGCTCAACGTTTAATAAATCAAACAAAAAAATCCAGTTGGGCACAATATGTCTCTAGTATTAACAGTTCCACTCCAGTAAGAGAAGTATGGAAGAAAATTCGTAAAATTTCCGGCATAAAGGGGTCACCCCCAATATCTAGTCTTAAAATTGGAAGTCAAATTATCACATCCCCGCTGGAAATTGTTAACGAATTAGCTAAAAGCTACAGACAGATGTGTTCCAATGAAAATCTCGACCCCGTATTTCTGGAAAACAAACTAGAAGCCGAAAAGTCTACCCTTTCTCTAGAAAATTCTAACATCCCATTAAACGCTCCTATTACGTTACAAGAACTTAATAACTCACTTAATGAACTAAAAAACACAAGTCCTGGGCCAGATGATATTCCAACAGTTTTCTTAAAACACCTACCCACTTCTGCTAAAAATTACTTGCTCCGATTCATCATCATTCTCTTTGCCTTATCCCTATGCGGGGTCGGCTTCCCTAATTGCATTTCTCCACACAATTCTGTCTTGGGTCATATCAATGTTAATCCCCTTTACCAACATGTCCTGCCTTATCGCCTCCCCCCAGGTCTTCTTTGGTCTTCCTCTCCTACTCCTTCCAGGAATCTGCACTTCAGCTATTCTTCGTATTGGGTGATTAACGTCTCGACGTTGAACATGACCGAACCATCTTAACCTATGCTCTCTCATTTTGGCATCAATTGGTGCCACACCTAGACTTCCCCTAATATACTCATTTCTAATTTTATCCTTCTTTGTCACTCCACTCATCCATCTAAGCATTCTCATTTCCGCCACATGCATTCGTTGTTCCTCTTTCTTTTTCACTGCCCAACATTCAGTTCCGTACATCATAGCCGGTCTTATGGCTGTTTTATAGAATTTTCCCTTCAGCTTCATTGGAATTTTTCTGTCACACAACACACCACTCGCTTCTTTCCACTTCATCCATCCAGCCCTAATTCTACTGCATGCATCTCCATCTATTTCTCCATTACTCTGTAATACCGATCCTAGGTACTTAAAACTATTGCTTTTCACAATCATTTCACCATCCAAAGATACCATTTTATTTGTAGTAGCTCCATCTTTAAATGAACATTCCAAATACTCTGTTTTTGTCCTACTAAGTTTTAAACCTTTTTCCTCCAGAGCTTGTCTCCACTGTTCCAGTTTTTGTTCTAAGTCTCTTTCACTATTTCCTACTAACACGACATCATCAGCATACATTAAGCACCATGGAATGTTACCCTGTAGTTTCGCTGTTATCTGGTCCAAAACTAATGAGAATAAATACGGACTAAGCACAGAGCCTTGGTGCAATCCTACTTTCACATGAAATTTATCAGTCTCTCCCACACCTGTCCTAACACTAGTCGTTACTCCCTCATACATATCCCTCACAATCTTTACATATTCACCAGGGACTCCTTTCTTATTCAGTGCCCACCACAGAATCTCTCGAGGAACTCTATCATATGCTTTCTCAAGATCAATGAATACCATATGAGCGTTTGTTTCTTTACTCCTGTATTTTTCCATCAACTGCCTTATAATGAAAATTGCATCTGTTGTTGATCTACCCTGCATAAAGCCAAATTGATTCTCGGATATTTCGGTCTCTTCACGTATCCGTCTGTCAATTACTCTTTCCCATATTTTCATGGTGTGGCTAAGCAGTTTTATAGCCCTGTAGTTTGTACATTGTTGTATATCTCCCTTGTTTTTGTAAACAGGTACCAGTATACTGCTTCTCCATTCGTCTGGCATTTGTCCGACTTCCATAATTCTATTAAATAGACCTGCTAGCCACCTTGTTCCTGTCTCTCCCAATGCTCTCCATACTTCCCCAGGAATATCATCTGGTCCTACCGCTTTTCCTTTCTTTATTTTTTGAAGCGCTTGAGCCACTTCCTCGTTGGTTATTTTGGTGACCATGGCTGCTACTGTCTCCGTTGACTCTACAGGCTGTCTGTCAAATTCTTCATTTAATAAGCTGTCAAAGTACTTTCTCCATCTCTTTTTGACTTCCCTTTCGTGAACTAGTATTTTATTATTTTCATCTCGGATACATCTAATCTGATTAAAATCTTTTGCTTTCCTTGCTCTCTGTTTGGCTATTTTATATATCTTCGTTTCGCCTTCCCTGGTATCAAGTTGATCATATAGGTTTGAACACGCTTCTGCTTTGGCTTTTGCTACTGCTACTTTCGCTTCCTTTTTCGCCACCATATAGTTTTGAAGATCTGTGTCGGATCTGGTTTCTTGCCACTTTTTATATAATTTTCTCTTCTCTTTTATTTTTCCTTGTACTTCGTTTGACCACCACCAAGTCTCTTTATCCTCAAACTTTTTTCCTGACGTTTTCCCAAGTATTTCAATAGCAGTCTCTCTAATACTACTGGCCATTTTTCTCCAAATTGTATTAGGGCTTCCTTTCATGTTCCAACATATTTTTTCTACTATTCTTCTCCTGAATAGACCTTCTTTCTCATCTTTCAGCAGCCACCATTTGATTTTTTGTGGTCCTCTCCGATATTTTTGTTTAGTTTCGCTTTTTACTTCGATGTCCAGAACAAGCAGCTTATGTTGTTGGCTTACTGTCTCACTCACTATTACCTTGCAGTCCTTGCATTCACGTATGTCTTCTTTCCTTATCATGAAGTAGTCTATTTGGGATTGATGTTGTCCACTTTTGTAGGTAATAAGTTGAGTTTCTCTCTTTTTAAAGAATGTGTTAACAATCGCCATATCCAATGCTGTTGCTAATTCAAGCATGTCATCTCCAGCTTCATTTCTAGTTCCAAAGCCTAATCCCCCATGTATTGTTTCATATCCTGTCTTGGTTTGGCCCACATGTGCATTGAAATCACCTCCTATTATAACTTTCTCCTCTGCTGGAATATCACTCAGTACGTCTCCTAATTGATCATAGAAAGCTCTTCTTTCATTCTCACCCAGACCTGTTTGGGGAGCATACACACAAACAACATTCAATACCTCTTTATCAATTACAAATTTCACTGACATCATTCTATCACTCGTTCTTACAACTTCTACTACGTTACCTTTCATTTCACTATCAGCAATTACTTGCTCCGATTATTTAACTTTATCTGGCAACGGCACCAATACCCATCTGTTTGGTCAAAATCTATTATTCTTCCATTTCTCAAAAGCCAAAAATCTCGTTTGGATCCTGATTCTTATAGACCAATAAGCCTAACATGTGCAATGGGCAAGCTATTAGAAAAAATTATCAATTCAAGGCTGATATGGCAGCTAGAAAGTTCAAACTTACTTATAAATGAACAAAATGGCTTTCGACAAAACCGATCTGGGATAGACAACATATTAGATCTGGAAAGTGATATTCACGAATCCCTGGCAACGAAACAACATTGTATTGCCGTATTTTTTGACTTAAGAAGAGCGTTTAATACATGCTGGAGATACAACATCTTAAGAAAGTTACAGTCGTGGAATATTCGTGGAAATTGTCTTCACTATATTAAGAACTTTCTAGAGAATAGGTCGTTTCGTGTAAGAATTAACAGCCACTATTCCGAAAAACAAGAGGAAGAAAATGGGACTCCCCAAGGTTCAATTATCAGCCCTACACTCTTCTTAATCGCCATTAACGATATAATCGGAAACCTCATGAAACCTTTAAAAGCACGCTTATATGCAGATGACTTGGTCGTTTACGTAAAAGGCAAGGATATCAATTTAATTTCAACAGTTTTCCAAAGTTTTTTACACAATCTCGAAGAATGGTCTCGCGATACAGGCTTTCAATTCTCAGTTACAAAAACCGTAGGTATGGTGTTCTCTAAAAAGAACCTTACAAATAATCCTAATCTCAAATTTTTCAATACACCGCTTTCATTCAAACCATGTGTGAAATTCTTAGGTATGTGGTTTGATAAAAAACTTACTTGGAAAGAACACATTAGGCAGTTAGTATTGACTTGTAATAAGAAACTAAATCTAATGAGAACATTGTCAAATAAATATTGGGGCTCTGATCGCTCCACTTTGCTAACTATCTACAGAATGTTAATAAGATCAAAACTAGATTATGGATCAATCGCCTACGCCTCTGCATCCCCCACATTATTGAAACAGCTAGACTCTGTACACAATACAGCACTTAGACTATCTCTTGGTGCATTCCGAACATCACCTGTAGAAAGTTTATATAGTGAAAGTGGAGAGCCTTCCTTATATCATCGACGAACTTCCTTAACTTTGTCACATGCAACGTCAATAGCTTCAAACGTAAACAAACCTCTTTTCAATAACACATTCACTAATAAATATATAAATCTCTTTACCAATAGTACTAAACACAAACCTTACTACGAACGAGTACGGTGTTACCTGAGATGTCTCGACGTCGAATTCCCAGATATTCTTCCAATCAATATTAAAAACCCCTCACCTTGGTTAATTAATATTCCCAATATAAATACTGCGCTAACCCAATTCGACAAACATATTAATAGTCATGCAGAGATCCAGCACCATCTAGATTTAGTTCTCAAAGAGAATTATGAGTATTGTTACAAAATCTTTACAGACGCATCAAAGTGTGAGAGAGGAGTAGGTGCTTCCTTCGTTATCCCAAGCAATACTTATCAATTTCGTCTCCCATCTTACTTCTCGATTTTCTCTGCTGAGCTCTATGCAGTGCTCAAAGCTATCATGCATATCAATTCTAATGACATTTCTAATTCAGTTATCTTAAGTGACTCACTAAGCGCTCTTCAAACCCTTAAACAGATCTATCCCAAAGGTCCTATTGAGAAACACATTAAATTCGAACTGATGCAGGCTCAAGAAAACGCTAGACGAATCAGATTTATATGGATACCATCCCACATTGGCATTGCAGGCAACGAAAAAGCTGACCAGTGCGCGAGTGAAATTGCCGTATGTGCCGATATAGAAAAAGATGAGTGTCGAAATACCGCGAGTGATATAAAAGCTTACTTTAAGAACCGTGTTTTGTGCAAGTGGAAAAACGAATGGCAATCGTCTCAAACTTCACTGAGACTAATTAAAAATGACATTATAGCCTGGGAGCCGTCAACTCGTAACAGAAGAGAACAGCTGGTGATAACTCGATTGAGAATTGGACACACGAGACTTACTCATTCATATTTACTGTCTAAAAGCGATCCACCTGTATGTGAAATATGTAATGTCCAAATTACTGTTAATCACTTGTTAATTGTATGCCCCCGTTTTGCCAATTATCGCGTCATGTTTAACATACCTAAATGTATAAGTAATTTATTGGGCACTAATTGTTCAACGGACAATATTACAAAATTTCTAAAATCCACAGGAATATTTTATAAAATTTAGCATTGTATTCTGTAGCCGCCGCTAATCACCATCAAGGTGGATGCGGCTGTACTTTCTAAATAAAAAAAAAAAAAAACTTACCTTATCTTAATCTGATAATTTCGAGTATTTTTAAAGATAGATATTTTTTGGGGCACCCTTAACGAACGCCCCTGTGTTAAGAGCCAATATATGGTAGAGATACATCTGCAGGGTAGCAAATTTCTTCCCATATGATAATCTGACGCGCTCGAGTAACTACAAAAATCCCCGCTTGGGCTCCCCTACCAATATAATGCTTTTCGGTCTAATGCTGTTCGGTCTAGTGAGCTTTCGGTAAAGTGCTTTTCGGTCTAATGAGTTCGGTCTACTGCTTTCGGTCTAATGATTTCGGTCTTGTTGCTGTAAACCCTTTTATTGTGTTGTTTAGGTAGATGTTTTTGATTGTTTTAATTATTCCTAGAGGCACCTCTCTCAAGTATAATAAATGGATAACTTCCTTTAATGTGACCCTGTCAAATGGTTTTTTGAGGTCCACGTAACATAAATATGCCGGTTTGTTGTATTCCAACCATTTCTCTTAAACTTGCCCCATTATAAATATAGCGTCAGTGTATGACCTTTTCGACCTAAAACCTTGTTGTTCTTGTTGTTCTTGTTTGCTTGATTTCCATTCTTGCGATATTCTGTTTTGTTCTATTATTTTTTGTATTAGTTTGAATAGCTGTTTAGTGTGATCTTGTCCTCCGTAGTTTAGGAGTTCTTTCGTTATTCTGTCCTGTCCTGGAGATTTCCTATTTTTTAATTTTCTTAATGCTTCCTTTACCTCTACCTCCTCTATGTTTATTTCTCCGTTTGTCGTAACTTCAGCTGTTGGTGGTTCAGTATCGTCGCCTTTAGCAAATAGAGATCGGAAGTAGTCTGTCCATGTTTCCTTCTGAATGTGTTTCACTGTTATTAATTCGTTCATCTCCTTTTTTTGCCCTCTGATCATTCTCCGTACTTCTCTTTGTGTTCCGTAGAAGTCGTGTTTTGAGAAACTCTGCCAGTGCTCCCTTTTTATTTGTCTCACTAAAGTGTTCACTTCGTTTCTGATTCGTTTGTAGTGGCTGTATGCCTGTTGTGTTTGTTCTGTTCTGTATTATAAAAAGGCTTTCTTCTTTTCTTCACAATTTATCTTCACTTCCTCTCTCAACCACGGGGTTTTCTTCTTTAATATGTGAATATTTGTTACTTTTCTCTCTCCAAGTGCTTCTGTTGCAGCGTTGATTATGTTATCTTTGAGTTTTTGCCAGCTTTCATCGATGTTATCGTTTTCTAATATTCCATTCTCAGCAATCTTCTCTGATATTCTTTTCCTGTGGATTCCGTAAGGATAAGTGTGGATAAGTATTCCGTGGATTCCGTATTTAGTCCTTCGATTATATATTATTAGATTATATCACATATCATAACATGATATATGATATGTGACAGATTGTAAATATACTGGGAGTTATTAAAAAAATTCTAACCGTTTACTGGTTGTCTCTGAACGCACAAAAGACATTCAACTCCAATCGCTTTTGAAAACCACGTACTCTTGTAAAATTCTGATTTACTTCGCTCCAATAATGCAAATTGTGCCTTTTAAAACATTCTGTTTTCTGTACATTTTGATTCGTCACACAATATAGGTATAATATTCTTCAAAATTTTATTAAGTTGATACCGGCAATCTTTCAGTAAAGAGTATATAGTAGAAAGAAATATAGCGACCCGTCTGCCTTTGGAAACCTAATCGCCATTCGGGGTCGGAAGAAACAAGAGTTAACCAAGAGAAGCTGATAGGAAAGATTAAAGACATTTCACTCAAGACAAGTTGAAATGGAGCAAAATGTGAAGGCCCTTATGATCCGCGAGGTGCGTTCCATTTAAAGCGCCTAGAACATCAGAATTGTGTACATAAATGTACAATTCCAAGATATTGATTTAGTGTGTGTTTTGATGACTGATAATTTGATCTAATTTGTTAAATACATGTAAACCTAACAAAAACGGAGAAAGATGACAAAGTTTATTTTGATGTTGGACAATATACTTTGTCACCCACCTTCTCTCGTTAAATATTTCACTCCTCCTCTCAATCAATAACTTGATACACTCCTCCTTCAATACAAAAGATACACATATCTATTGTTGCAAGTGATATCTTGCAACCTTAAAAAATCTGTTATATCTTCTACGTTATAAATTATCTCCATATCCTACCACCTTGATCCTCCACCCTTCTTCCTTATTCATCCATTTATTTTCAGGCAGTTTGAAGTTGAGTCTTTTGGGTTATCAGTCTCATCCATTGGTTTTAGTCTCATTCTCATTCGCACATAACAACAAAATTTCTTTCTCCATTTTTGTTGAGTTCACCTGTATTTAACAAATTGGATCAAATTATATCAGTCATAAAAACACACACACTCTAATCAATATCTTAGAATTGTACATTTATGTACACATTAAACAAATTCCGATGTCCCAGACGCTTTAACGTAAAAGGCCTTAATAATAATTCTAATTCAATTGTTTCCACTTTATTTTCCTAATAAATACAAAGTTTTGTTGTCTTCATAACTACCTGGAACCTAAGTACCATGTCTTGATATTCATCTATTTAAGCATTGCATATTTCACAGCTTTTTACATTTAAGTTTGAATATTGTTAACCCCAATATATAGATATTTGATAATGTTCTATTTTCAATATCAACATAAACTTTAAATTCTTTGGCTGAAGTAACAATACAACAGTTAATAACGTTACATTGACAGTTTTTCTTTGACACACTTTTAAAGTTCCTATACCTTTATAGACAAGACGAAAACGGCGGGTTCGTTGGAAAAAATATTCCCATGAGATTTTTTTGCATAATCATATTCGTGAGACATCCCAGAATAAGGTTCAAGAAGTCGCCCTCGTAAAAAATGGTCCAAATTTTCTTTTTTCATTTTTTTTTATTCAAACTGCAAAAATCAATATTTTCGGCCCGAACACTTTTTTAGTTCTTTTGGACCATTCTAGACAAAAAAGGTCTATTAGAATTTTTCTCTAAAGTTGCTCGTTTTCGAGTTATAAGCAATTTAAAATTAAAAAAAAAACGAAAAATGGCGATTTTTAAGGCTTAATAACTCGGTTAAAAATTATTATTTAGTCCAGATAGTCACTGCGCATCCGCTAGGAAAAATATTCCGATTCGGATTTTTTGCACAATCTTACTCAAAAAGGACCACTTTTAACAAATTTGCATGTTGCCAGGACCAAAAGGGGGTCAAAAATTTTTTAAACGTTTTTTTTTTCTTTTTTTTCCTAAAATTATTTTTTTTGCATAGAACAAAATTTTTTTTAGGTTTTTTGGATCATTCCAAACAGGAAAGGTATTTAGTGACTTTTCTCTAAAGTTTATAGTTTTTGACATATAAGCGATTAAAAATTGAAAAATTGCGAAACCGGCCATTCTTAACCTTCAAAAACTATGTGAAAAACTTAAAATTTCAATGTTGCCAAGGTAGGTAGATATTCTTTAAACATCGATTGATGAAATCCCGAAGAGTTTTTTGCAATACAGTATTCAAAACTCCTTTGTTTTTTAATTTCTTATCACGCGTTCGCGACATTTTTTTCCACCGTTTGCATGTGTATACAGTATGGTGCAAATGAAAGGAATAAATTCGTTATTTCGTAAACCGGCGACTTAAGGGAAAAAACCCGAAACAGGTCGATTTTTATTTTTAAGTTATGATATTGTTGCATATATGGTATACTAGTGACGTCATCCGTCTGGGCGTGATGACGTAATCGATGATTTCTTTAAATAAGAATAGGGTTCGTGTGGTAGCTCATTTGAAAGGTTCTTCAATTCTCTATTCAGAAATGTAAACATTGACATAATTATTTATACGGGGTGTCCAAAAATGTTTTATGAAATTAAATTATTTGACAAAAAAGTAGAAGGACACCCTGTATAAATAATTATATAAATGTTTATATTACTGTTGTTCTGAAGCTATTTCCTTGTGGCATTTTTATGATTAATTATTTATATGGGAAATAAGCCACAATTAAAATGAAAAAAATAATTTTATTAACGTTTCGACGCCCATAATATTGGGAATATATAATAACAATATATAGAATAACGTCCCAGGAACGCAACTCATAAATATTGGCAATATCATTTTAAAGTCTTCTACTTTAAAATGGATAATATATGTCTAAATTGCCAATATAAATGAGTCAGATTAAATAAATTATTAGAAGAATTTTTTTGCTTAGCAACAACATTTTTGTTTATTTAGTAATATTTTGTATTTTGACAACGGCACCCGATTTGGGCGTCGAAACGTTAATAAAATTATTTTTTTCATTTTAATTGTGGCTTATTTCCCATATAAATGTTTATATTACTGAATAGAGAATTGAAGAACCTCTCAAATGAGCTAGCACACGAGCCCTATTCTCATTTAAAATAATCAGCGATTACGTCGTCACGCCCAGATGGATGACGTCACTAGTATACCATATATGCCACAATATCATAACTTAAAAATAAAAATTGACATGTTTCGGGATTTTTTCAATTTTAAATTGCTTATACCTCGAAAACGAGCAATTTTAGAGAAAAACTATAAGAAACCTTTTTTGTCGAGAATGGTCCAAAAAACCTAAAAAAAAATATGTCCGGGCCGAAAATACTGATTTTTGCAATTTGATTAAAAAAAATTGAAAAAAAAATTGGACCAATTCTCCAACGAACCCGTCGGTTTTCGGCTTGTCTATTAGTTGACATTCAACTCTCAATATGTGAGGTTCATTCCTTTCACATTACATCCACGTGGGTTAGAGTCCTGTGTTACTCTGGGTAATATCCAGGAATATTTGCAACATCCATTATTATTATGAACAATATGTAGTATCATTTAAGATTTTGTAATATTTAATGGATTTTTACTCCTAAAATTTTGGCGGCTCACGCATGCATGCTATTGTAAGTATGACCTCTGGCAATTCTTAACCGTAGTAAACTTTTTGCAACATGATTACTTTATTAATTATTAGGCAGGCTATACTTATTATTTTAGGGCTTTTAACACTAATGATGGATTATTTGTTAATCCGAAAACGTTTTGTGAATGTGATGTAGCCCTTATTAGGGTCTTTTAAATACGAGTATACCTTTTGCAAAGGATCCAGTGGTTGTTTTTTAGAATTCTATGAACCGAACTTGAAATACCACATTCATCGGCGAAGGTTCTAATAGACACCTCGGGATTAAAATTTACGTATACTAAACTTACGTGCATAGAAATCGGCCCACTAAAAAATTTGGTCATTTTTGATGTCTCATATTTCCTAAACCTGCTGGCCGTTTTAAGTGATTTTTTGAACATGTTATAGCCTGATTCTTTAACAATACCACTGAAATAATATTGTTGCTAAACAGTTAAATTTTCATTGTATATCGGGTGTACCAATCAAACTGTGTTTTTTTCTCAAAGTTCGCATCACCCTCTGGAATATGGCTCTGGTTTTCTTAACATTCTCTTTTTTGATTCATTCGTTTATGTTGGATAATAAAAAGTTAGATACTTTAACAACTAGTCATGTTCTTAATCAATACAATATTTATTGCTTTATAACCAGTCAAGATATGCAAATGAAATTTGGTAGGTCTTAAGTGATAGTTATTGCAGATTTTTTCACATAAAATTAAGAATTTTATATTCACCATTAGCGTGCATACGGGTAATATGATCGGTCATATTACACGTATGCGCGCTAATGGTGAATATTAAATTCTTAATTGTATGTCAAAAAATGTGCAATAACTACGTCTTAAAACGTCAGTTTGTAAGAAAAAATTCAACATCCCCTATCTCGGAAACAAAACATTTGCACACATACGTTTATTAAACAAACTGTTATTATTTTTTCATGCAGAGTTACCCCTAAAGTGTGTCGCACTTATTTAGAAATACCGTGTATTGATGAAGAACATGTCTAGATGTTAAGGTAGGTACCTAACTTTCTTACTATCCAACATAAACGAATGAATAAAAAAAACAGAATGTTGTAAACCTGAGGCTATAGTTGGATTTTGTTTTCAGTATTTTATAAATGCTAGAATATTCCACAGGGTGATGCGAACTTTGAGAAAAAAACACAGTTTGATTGGTACACCCGGTATACAATGAAAATTTACCTGTTTAGCAACAATATTATTACAGTGGTATTGATATAAAATCAGGCTATAACATGTTCAAAAAATCACTTAAATCGGCCAACAGGTTTAGGAAATGAGACATAAAAAATGACCAAATTTTTAAGTGGGCCGATTTCTATGCACCTAAGTTTAGTACATTATTAAGGTTCTGATCACATCTTACTGAGCATTCAATTGTACCTCATTTATTATTTGCAAAACGTCCTTGTCTAGGTGAGCATTCTAAATTGTCAAAAGCTGCTTGACTTTGAATATTTCGATTTGGAAACCTTTCTTGATCTATAAATCAAGAAACTCGCTTATTTTTCAGGCAATCTCCATAAATCAGTATAATATCAATGTGTGCTTCAGGCGAAAATAAATAAGGCATATTAAAAATCGTCGATCGGATAGCTCAGCGCGACGAGCGGCTGACAGCACTCCACTTCGTCGTGAGGTATGAGAGTTCAAGCGCAGCCAGGTCATCGGAAAAACAAAAAAGTCTAACGCGTCAGTATAAAATTCTAAATATGAATCTGGCGCTTAGACTGGAATACGCGGGCGTCTGATCGGCTTATGAGTGAGCAGTACGGCAAGGGATACGGGCTTGCGACTCGGTGATACTCCCCCATAGATCTCTACCGGAAGGACGTTAACGCCTAAAGTACCGGTATATATACAGGGTGAGTCACCACTAACGGGACGGAAGATTACAGCGAAATATAAGCTATAGTTTCATAATGCTTGCCTATACCTATATACAGTGTTCTGAGTTATGTTGACTTTTCTTAAAATGTAAAGTTTTAAGGCTTATTCTCTAGTAATTTAAGAAATTACAAAAAAATTACTGTTACATCTAAATATTTGGATATTGGTTGAATGTGTTCCATGATTAATTATTACACATTTATTTATAGGGTGTTCAACATTTACAGTTTCATTTACAATTTACAATTAACATAATTTACAATTATTTAAATTCTTAATCTGTAAATCAATGTTAAAACAAAAGATGTATCTCATTGTATGACATTGTCATTTTATGACAGTACGGTCTGGTAATTATCAAAAATATAAACATCCGTGTATGATATTCAAATTTAATTGTTCCCAAAAATGAATAATCACGTTATCTACGAAAGAGTAGACATGGTACTTTGCATTGAGGAGTGTTTCCAAAATTGTAACTTACCTTTTAAAGTTTACGCTCAAAAGTATCCTGATAGAAGACACCCAAAAAAGGGCGTTTTTAAAAGATTTCTCAATAGATTCCGTGTTACTGGTAATTTTGCGTACGGAAAGTTAAATAAAAGTAAACCAGTTATTTGTGATGACGTCCTGCTTTCTGTTACGGAAAACTCAAATACTAGTAAAGAAAAAATTTCGGGTGAATTGGAAATCAGTCAAACGAGTGTTAGAGTAGTTAAGAGAAACCAATATTATCCGTATAAAAATCAACTACACCAGTATTAGTTTGAACAGGATTATGATAAATATTTAACTTATCGTTTATGGACTTTAGAATTTGGAGAAGATCCTGATTTTTTTTAAATGTATTGTATACAGACCAATCTACCTACATATTTTTCATAATAATGGTCTAGTAAATAGACATAATTTTCATTTCATTATGATACAGTAAACAAACATTTATTTCGTACTATAGATCGCCAACACCGATAGAGTGTTAATATTTGGGGCGGTATTCTGGGCGAGTACGTTATCGATCCGTATTTTTTTGACGAAAATCTGAATGGAACAACTTTTTAAATCTCTTAAAACAAGAGTTTTGGATCCTTCTTGAAAACCTTCCACTTAGCGTCCGAAAAAATATGTGGCTCCAATTGGACGGTGATGCTTTTGTGACAATGGATGCTCATTTTTGACGTGGTTATTAAGAACTACCTTACAGAAAATTTAAAAATAAATGGATAGGTAGAGGCGGTCCATATATTTGGCCACCTAGGTAACCAGGATTGACAAAGATGGATTTTTTATGGGGTTTTAAATGGGGTTATATTAAAAATATTGTATCTATGCTACATTTCCTACTACTCCAGATGATATGAAATTAAGAATTTCGAACGCTTTTTGCGTCTATAACAACAGCCATTTTAAATAATGTAAGCAAATCATTTGAAAATATTATCGTTTTTTGTATTGCACAAGAAGGCAAACATTTTGAACATCTATTACATAACTGATAATTTTTTTACTTATACGCTCTGAGCTTCGCTGGTGTCGCTCCTAGCGGATTATTAATGCAACTTTCACCGGTAATTTTTAAATTTATTATTTAATTGTTATCGCTTAATATTTACAACGCAAAAAAGTAATGAAGTTGTAATCGATTTTTTTAAGATTTTGCTAATCATTTTGACGTTCTATTGATAAAATATTAATTTCTTACTTTGGATACTTTCACAATTATCGTGTAGATGTGGCTAAGATTAATAGATTAATTTATAATTACATATTACGAAACATTAAAAAAACTTAAATTCAGTATTTAAAACGTAAGTATATTTAAGGTAAAAATATATACCACAGCTTTGACCAACTAATATTTTTTATAATTAATGTTTTTATTTTTAATTATAAATTAATCACTTTGACATTTATGTCAAATTTCCAGTAAACGTTTACAGACTTGTCACTACTGGCGCTCGCGAATTTTTAAATATCCCCTCTACGTACGAGCTCACAGCGTATAATAAGTTGTGGTTTATTTTGTATTATTTATGTATTTGTTTTAATAAAATTCTTTGTGTCTCGTTATGTACCTATTTAATTATTTTCGATGAAAAAAAATTATTTCACAAATCAACAACTAAAAGTAAAGTAATTTATTTACAACTACACTCGTTGTACAGTTTTCCTTTTAGCCCACCTTGAAGAATTTGAAAGAAGAATAGAAGAAGAATTGTAATTTGTTACCATAGTTATTTCAGTGTTTAATGTAAGATACATTTTTGTTTCATATACTGGTTTGTAACTTTTTCCATAATACATGTTCAATTGATAGATGTAAATCAGTATAACATTATTTAAAACCATTAGTATGGGATGATTATGGGAGAATAGGCCATTTTTGGGAAAAGTTATTTACCAGCAATTTTATTGCTGAAATCGAATCTTATGAGTGTATATATTAATAATATAGGTATGCAAAGTCCACAGATAGTGTGCTACTTTTTTTATAAACAAAATGGCGCCCGAAAATCGTGTTTTTTTCAATTTTTGCTCTGTAACTCCAAAGATTTTAACTTTACACCAAAAATACTCTAATAAAGATTCACCGCAATTAAATTCTGCATAGAGACGTGTTTTTTCCGATTTACTTCGATGAAAACTTTCCCCGGAAAAATCGGGTTTTTCCAACAAAATTTTTAATTTTCAACTAAACTTTTAGATAAGTAATTGTTAATCAATAATTAAATAACTTGGTAATGTAAAAGCCATTTTCGAATAGATTATAATTCCAGAAGCCGATGGAAATTGCACGAACAGTTTAGCAACAATTGAATTGTTAATTAAAAATTTACGGTCGCTATAATAACGACAGTAATTAAGATGCATAAGAATAACTACGATTTTTTCATAAAAAGACACTATACCTATCTAATGTACTTTACGGAATTGAAATTGGACTATTTAAGGGGCCTCAGGAATATTTTAAAGTTATAAAGAATTTTTTGGCTTATAAACAAATAGAATATCTCGGGAAGTAATAAACTAAATTAAATTATAAAAACGGTATTCGAAAAGCAGCGGCAGGATACTTCTTTTAAAGGAAAAAACGTTTAATTATGATGAGTAGTTCCTGAGATACAACCGGTCAAATTTGAACGGAATTTACGGCAAAGATATAAACAATAGGATCATAGATTTCAAACCGTCACCTTTTTATTTTTGTCGTCTTTCTCCACACCAATTTTTTTTGTAGAATAAATTTTTTCTACATTGTCTATGTGGATCTACATTCTATGTGGATGATCTGCTAACTGGCTCCGATTCCATTTCTGAACTTATTTTGCATTGTAACCAAATCGTAGCCATTTTAGCTAAAGGTTGTTTTCCTCTTCGTAAATGGGTATCCAATGAAGTCTTGGTTCTAGAAGGTATCAAACAAATTATTGAATCTCAGGACACTTCATATACCTTTGGTTCCAATAATGGGATGAAAGCTTTGGGTCTTCATTGGCTTCAAAGCTCCGATTCGCTTAAATATACTATTTCTTCCGAAGTTTTTCTAGTGTGATAACGAAGCGCACGATACTTTCAAGTATTGCCAGTATATTTGATCCGTTAGGACTCTTAAGTCCAGTCATTATCAAGGCCAAAGTGTTAATGCAACAATTGTGGTTAGAGAACTTAAGTTGGGATGAATCAGTACCTTCACAAATTCATACTTAGTGGATGGCCTTTCGGGCGCAACTGCTTAAATTAAATGATCTTGAGGTACCTCGTAACGTCAAGTTACATGATTCTCTCCTAAATGAACTTCACGGTTTCTGTGATGCACCTGAACTTGCTTATGGCTCATGCATTTAAGCTCGCTTCATTAATGCATTTGGAAAGGTTCAAATCGAATTGCTCTGCGCCAAATCTAGGGTGGCACCTTTGAAAAGGGTAACAATACCTCGTCTTGAACTATGTTCTGCCTTGACTTTGAGCAGATAATTAAAGAAAGTTCTTGAATCTTTATCGATTAATATTCATAATATTTTTTTTTGGTCTGACTTAACTGTAGCCCTTTCATAGATTTAAACGTCACCTCATTTATTACAAACATTCGTAGCTAACAGGGTGTCAGAGATTCAATCTCTCACCAGCAATTTTTCCTGGCGACATGTAAGCACGAACAAGAATCCCGCAGATTTTATTTCTAGGGAAATAAATCCCTCTAATCTCATATCCTGTAATTTATGGTGGCATGGCCCCAAATTTTTGTTGAAATCTATTGAAGAATGGCCATTTACACCCTTAGAATTGAAAACTAAACTTGAAACTAAACAGCCAAAAATAATTTCAATGGTTTCTATAGAAAGTTTTAAATTTCTCTTTGATAGATATTCTAGAATTGGTCTTTTAAAGCGTTCGTTTGCCTACTGTGTGAGATTCATTCATAACTCATCTGCTGTACTTAAGGCCCAGCAGATGAAATCTGGAGTTCAGGCTGTGGGTGAAAAATAAGTCGATTTCAGGATATAATTCAGGAATTTTTGAAACCTATCAGGTGTTGTAAAGGACGATGCCAGGAATAACTTCTTTTAATTTTGCAGCTTAGGATATTGATTCTAGAGAAAAACTTTTTACTAAAAAGTTGTAGTAAATTAAAAAACCTACAATTTGAACTGTGGTAAAATTAATTTCGTTTATTGGTTATTGCAAAACAGCCTGCGAAAGTCCAAAATGGCCGTTTTTACAATTGCGTTATTTATTGTACAAATAATTTTTTTTTATTTTTTAAAGCTTTAAAATGAAGATCTTTCAATTCCAAACATAAAAAAAATTGTAAGGCCGGATTAACGAATTTGTTGCTTAGATATTATAAATTGTTTATCCCAAGAGGTCAAATGTCGAAGGCTATACTTTTTTGAAAAAAAATCGTAGAGAGTTGGTGAAACATTCAATCTCCTTCTACAGAGTTATGTTTTCATATTCTGATGTAAATAAATGCGTAAAACATTTTTAAACCTCTAATTTTTGGGTTTGAAAATAAGGGGGCAAATTTCGTTAAAAACACTTAGAGCTGAAACGGCCCTGTACATCTTATGAGTTTTTAACTTACAGATTATTGTTGCTGAAGACAAAACGAAGATTTATAAAAAAATAAAAAATTTCTACGACCAACTGAAGCCGAGCTAAATGTTGGGTTTGGAAATAAGGGGGCAAATTTCGCTATAAACGTTTAGAGCTGAAGCGGCCCTGTACATCCTGAGTTTTTAACTTACAGATTATTGTTGCTGAAAACGAAACGAAGATTTATAAAAAAATAAAAATCTTCTACAACCAACTGAAGCCGAGATAATTGTTTCTTTTTTCTTAAATCGTAGTGCCTTTATTTATAACAATTAAGAAATTATTTTACAGTCATTGACTAAAGAAAGACTTATATTATCTTAAAATAAAAATTATTATAAAATTTAGATACATTTAATTATTAAAAATTATTTTTAAAATCGGTGCTTTTGCGAGGGGCCGAATTTTGCAAATCGCCCGGCTCGCTTCAAATCCGCGGGCTCGGAAAATTTTTATGTAACTTGTATTAAATTTTGACCGAAAATAATTTAATAATATTATAGGTCTGGATCCCGCGTATGAAAAAAAAGTTGATTAATAGCATGCTGAAAATTTGTTAATAGCTTAAGGGTGTCTAGTCGGACAAACTTTGATATATGGGAACACTGGAACAGGGGAAGTTTTAATAGGGACCTTGCACATTTTTTTTATTAGATAATAATGTTCAGTTTTGTTTAAACATGAGATTTCCAAAATTTCACTCTTCAAAAACTCGTAATAACTTAGAAATACATATTTAAAGTCTTCTGCGGTATAAAATAGTTCAAACGGCCCGTGACGTCACATAGTTTTGCATTAGTTTTGATTATGGTTATATTTCGCTGTGTCTAGGTACACGCTAACGCGTATGAAAATAAAAAAGTTAGGTAGACGCGAATAAAACTTCATCAAGCCAGTGACGTCATTATTTAGCTTGCGCAGTGACTATACATTTTAGTACATGCTATTTTGATATGATTAGTGTTTGTTTGATAGAAAAATATTTGTTAAGGGAAGGGAAGCAGAACTATTCAGATGTTTCAAACTTAATTGTAATAAATCAATGTATATATATAAAAGTATATATTATTATTTAGGTTAGCAAAATAATTATATGCATTTAGTTGACATGACATGTAGGTACAAAATATTGTTAAAATAATTTTTATATGTAAGTGAATTATTATAATCAACTATTCTAAATTCAAAATAAGCCACAATTTAACTAAAAAAATTATTTTATTTACGTTTCGACGTCCAAATCGAATGTCATTTTCAAAATACAAAAATTAGTCAGATTAAATAAATTATTAGAAAAAATTTTTTTCTAAGCAACAACATTTTTGTTTAATTTAATAATATTATGTATTTTGACAACGACTCCGGTTTAGACGTCGAAACGTTAATAAGATCAATTTTTTAGTTAAATTGTGGCTTAGTTCTCATTTAGAATAGTTGATTACAAAAATTCCACAAGGATAATAGCTTCAGAACACGTTAATTATTATTGTGAAAGCTTTAGGTTAAAATGTTCTTAAACTCGTTAAAAGAACTAAATAATTGTCCACACTCCATAGTTAATTTAAAAACAAACACTAAACAAATAAAAAATAAGAAATCACTGACACTCTAACTTTTTTATTTGCGTACACGCTAATGTATACCTAGACACAACCTTATATTTAGGTATATTCTTCTTCTCCTTCTTTAGTTTGTTGGCCTCCACCTACTTGGGTATTTGACCAGCTCATCGTCGTAGAATAAGTCAAAAATATTTATATTCTAATGACATTTATCGTATGTCATTGTAATAATATATACCAGTTTGTTAAAATTGTGAGCTTTATACTGTTTTTGAAGAAAAGGAACGAAGGTTTACTATTGAAAATAAAACCATATTGTAAAAGTACAATTTTTCTATGAATAGTTCAAACGATCAAAAACACTTGTAACGTCACATAAATGTATTTTCTACTGATGTTTATAACGTCTAATTTAAAATTCTGTTTACTTTATTGGAAAAATGTAAATGTACAACCCAGTGACGTCACGACGCGTTTTGGACCACCTGTTTTAATTTGAATTTTTAATCGTCTTTAGGGGCCAAACGAAAGACAAACAAAACGTTTTTATCTTTGATACATGTTTTAAATTATGTTCTGTTGCGATTTATAACATTTTTTTCGAATTTAAAAATTTATGCAAGTTCCCTATTGTGGAACTGGTTAAAAACTTGGAACGGTCAGAACACGAAAACGGCACATGTATTTTGTCCGACAGAACAGACTTAAACTTTCCGAACAGAGATTAAACTCTCATGCAAAAATCAGACTGCTATTTATCACCAAATGGGCGTTTTAATGAGTGGAACATGTAGAATATGTCAAATGACACTAATTATGACAGGTGATAAATAGCAGTCTGATTTTTGCATGAGAGTTTAATCTCTGTTCAGAGAGTTTAAGTCTGTTCTGTCGGACAAAATAAATGTGCCGTTTTCGTGGTCTGACCGTTCCAAATTTTTAACCCGTTCCACAATTAAAACTGCCCCTGTTCCAGTGTTCCCATATATCAAAGTTTATCCGACTAGACACCCTTAAGCTATTAACAAATTTTCAGCTAGCTATTAATTAACTTTTTTTTCATCCGCGGGATCCAGACCTATTACCATTATAATACACTGTGTCCGTAAAGTATGGAACAAATTCTTTTTTAGCTAAACAGACCATTTTAAGAAATAATCCTAAAACACGTCGATTTTTGATTTTAATTTACCGTATTTTAAAATAATATTCTAATATACAGCGTGAATTACTTTCGAGTAATGCCGTCACTGTCATTTTTTTTAATGGAACACCCCCATTTTGTCTCAATTTTCGGATTACTCTAGCTGAGCTGATTCCAAAAATGTATCACATGGTGATTCAAATTGGTACAAGGTGGACAAAAATACAATAGTTTTGTGTGTGCTTATAAAGTAACGCGTGTTTAATTAAATTACATAACATTATCAAAAATACTTATTGTCTAGCGGACAGAACATGAAAGAAATTATTTCTTATCAATTTAAAAGAACCATAGTAGGCTATTTTTTGTTAAAAAAATTATTTGTTTAGTAATTTATTTATGTTCAGTGACAGTTTAGTACTACAATATCTTTGGTATTGGTGAATGTTTTAATTATTGTTTAGATTTAATTTGAAGTAGAAATGGAGTTAAGTGTAAAGCAAAGAATGGAAATACTTATGATTTATGATGATTGGGTATGGAGACAGATCGCGAACTCAGATGGAAGTGTGCAATTTGTTTAATGATAAATATCCAGAAAGACCTATAACGCGTTCAACAGTCAGTAAGATTGAAAAGAAACTGGTACGGTTGAAAATGCACGGAAATCAGGTCGTCCCTCTGCAAATTCTCATAGAGTATTAGATGTTTTACTTGGTTTTGAAGAAGATGCGCACACTTCTGTGCGTAAAGTTAGCCGCGATATCGGTGTTAGCAAAACAACGGTATTATTATAAAACAACAAACTATTAAAGCTTGAAAAATGGCATCCTTATAAAATCAAACTTGTGCAGGAATTAAACGAAGATGATCCCGATAGAGGAATTCAATTTTGCGAAGCAATGATGGATAACTGCCACCGAGACTCTCTCTGGGTACAAAACACTATTTTTTCTGATGAGGCCTCTTTTACGTTAAATGGCGAGGTTAACCGTCAGAATTGTAGATACTGGGCAAAAGAAAACCCCCACTGGATGCGTGAGCATCATACACAATACTCGCAAAAGGTAAATGTATGGGCTGGAATTGTAAGAATTCGAATCATCGGACCCTACTTAATCGAAAGTAATTTAAATGGGGCAACGTACCTTGAGTTTTTAAGGGGGTATCTCATACCTACTTTACGTAATTTGTTTCCCAGCAGACGTACTCCTGGAGGTTTTGATGAAAGTTTATGGTTTCAACAGGATGCTGCACCTCCACATTATGCCGCAGATGTTAGAAGGTACCTAGATGAAATTTTACCGAACATGTGGATTGGTAGACGAGGACCTATTAAATGGCCAGTGAGGTCACCAAATTTCAATCCTTTGACCACCAAATTTCAATTTAACTAACGAGTTACTTTATGAACACATACAAAACTATTGTATTTTTGCCCACCCTGTACCAATTTGAATCAACATGTGATACATTTTTGGAATCAGCTCAGCTAGAGTAATCCGAAAATTGAGACAAAATGGGGGTGTTCCATTAACAAAAAAAATGACGGTGACGTCATTACTCGAAAGTAATTCACCCTGTATATTAAAATATTATTTTAAAATTCGGTAAATTAAAATCAAAAATCGACGTGTTTCAGAATTATTTCTTAAAATGCTATGTTTAGCTAAAAAAGAATTTGTTCCATACTTTACGGACACAATGTATACAGTCTATTTACCACTGTACTTGTTTTTCTTGATAAACTTTTATATGTGAAATCTCATTTCTGAAGAAATAATATTACAAAAATGATACACATAATATGAAATATATAACTATATTTTTAATTTTTTCATTGATATATAAATATAATAATAATAATGTTACTTCTTATTATACAATATAAAACTTTTTCTTCATGTAGTGACTATCAGTTTTGAATGTTGGCGACCATCATGGCAATGTGTACTTGCACACTAAATCGGTACTGCTGCTCTAAAAAGATTTGTAGTTGTTGTGTTGAACGACGCTACGTAAATTTTCTAGCAAGGTAATCCTTCGCCTTCCTGGTTCTCAGTTTCCAAATGGGGTTTGCCAAATTGCCATGATGGTCGCCAACATCCAAAACGGATAGTCACTACAAGAAGAAACAGTTTGATATTGTATAATAAGAAGTAACATTATTATTATTATATTTATATAACAATGAAAAAATTAAAAATATAGTTATATATTTCACATATATATGTATCATTTTTGTAATATTATTTCTTTAGAAATGAGATTTCACATATAACAGTTTATCAAGAAAAACAAATACAGTGGTAAATAGACTGTATATTATAATGGTAATATTATTAAATTGTTTTCGGTCAAAATTTAATACAAGTTACGTAAAAAATTGCCGAGCGCGCGGATTTGAAGCGAGCCGGGCGATTTGCAAAATTCGGCCGCTCGCAAAAGCACCGATTTTAAAAATAATTTTTAGTAATTAAATGTAACTATATTTTATAATAATTTTTATTTTAAGATAACATAAGTCTTTCTTTAGTCAATGACTGTAAAATAATTTCTTAATTGTTATAAATAAACGCACCACGATTTAAGAAAAAAGATACAATTATCTCGGCTTCAGTTGGTTGTAATTTTTTTTTATTTTTTTATAAATCTTCGTTTGGTCTTCAGCAACAATAACCTGTAAGTTAGAAACTCATAGGATGTACAGGGCCGCTTCAGCTCTAAATGTTTATAACGAAATTTGCCCCCTTATTTTCAAACCCAACATTTAGCTCGGCTTCAGCTGGTCGCAGAAATTTTCAATTTTTTTATAAATCTTCGTGTCGTATTCAGCAACAATAATCTGTAAGTTAAAAACTCATAGGATGTACAGGGCCGCTTTAGCTCTAAATGTTTATAACGAAATTTGCCCCCTTATTTTCAAACCCAAGAATTAGAAGTTTAAAAATGTTTTACGCATTTATTTACATCAGAATATGAAAATATAACTCTTTAGAAGGAGATTGGATGTTTCACCAATTCTCTACGTTTTTTGTTCAAAAAGTTATAGCCTTCGACATTTGACCTTTTGGGGTAAATAATTTATAATATCTAAGCAACAAATTTATTAATCCGGCCTTACATTTTTTTTATGTTTGAAATTGAAAGATATTAATTTTAAAGCTTTAAAAAATAAAAAAAAATTATTTGTACAATAAATAACGCAATTGTAAAAAACGGCCATTTTGGAAGTTTCGCAGGCTGTTTTGCAATAACCAATTAACGAAATTAAGCTTACCATAGCTCAAATTGTAGGTTTTTTAATTTTCTACAACTTTCTGTTAAAAAGTTTTTCTCTAAAATCAATATCCTAAGCTGCAAAATTAAAAATCTTTAAAAATTGCAAATACCTCAAATACCATAGCTCAAATTGTAGGTTTTTTAATTTACTACAACTTTCTGTTAAAAAGTTTTTCTCTAAAATCAATATCCTAAGCTGCAAAATTAAAAATCTTTAAAAATTGCAAATTTAACAAATTAAAATCGCAATAAAAAAAAAGCTCACAATATTTTTGGTCACATTTTAGTAGAAGTTATTCCTGGAATCGTCCTTTACAACACCTGATAGGTTTCAAAAATTCCTGAATTATATCACGTTTTTTTTTTCACCCACAGCCTGGGGTATAAGTATTTTAGTCAAATTATCTCAACGTGAATCATTTTATACTGAATATTTTAGCTTGTTGAATGGAAAAAACTATTCCATCTAACAATAAACTGTTATCTTTGAATCCTTTTCTTGATGCAAGTGGATTACTCAGGGTGGGGGGTAGATTACATCAATCTTCTTACTCATATGATAAGGAACATCCTGTCATAATTTCTCCAAAGCATCGTCTTTCCAAATTATTATTTGAACATGAGCACCTGAGGCTAATGTATGCCGGTCCTCAACAATTGCTTTATTCAATTCGCGAAACCTATTGGCCAATACACGGCAAGGCTTTGGCCCGTCAGGTAGTTCATCACTGTTTTATTTGTTTTAAGGCTCGACCCGTTTCCAACTTTCACCTTATGGGAAATCTCCCAGAAGTAAGAGTGACTCCATATTTTCCCTTCATTAATACTGGAGTTGACTATGCGGGACCTTTTGTTTTAAAAGACAGACGCGGTCGCGGATTTAAAACTTATAAAGCTTATACATAGCCTATTTATTTGCCTCTCGTCGAAGGCGGTTCACCTAGAAATCGTTACTGACCTGACAACTATTGCCTTCATAGCAGCTTTGAAACGATTTATTTCCAGACGGGGAAAACCCCAAGCCCTTTATTCAGAAAATGATACTACCCTTGTAGTAGTCAACAATCATCTTTTGGAACTTGAAAAATTTTTAAATATTAATAATGAAAATATATCTTCCTCTTGTGCCTCCCAAGGAAGTGCTTGGCATTTTATTCCTGTTTACTCCCCTCATTTCGGTGGTATTTGGGAGGCTGGTGTAAAGTCCATGAAAGGACATTTAAAGCGTGTTCTCTCCGAGGCTCTTCTCGTATATGAAGATTTTCAAACTATTTTACTTCAAGTTGAGTCAATTTTAAATTCACGACCTCTTACTCCTCTTTCTTCCGATCCTGACGACTTTTCCTGTCTCACACCTTCACATTTCTTAATTGGAAGATCTCTTGCCTCTATACCTGAGAAGAACTTCACAGAAATTAACGTTAATCGGCTGGACCATTTCGAAAGATTTCAACAGCTTCGACAGCACCTGTGGCAGAGATGATCATTGGAGTATTTATCTGAATTGCAGTCCAGGCAAAAATGGAAGGAAAATAAATTTAAATTAAAGATCAATGATCTTGTTCTTCTTAAAGAGCCTTCTCAAGGTCCTATGCAATGGACGTTAGGACGAGTTACCCACCTCCATACTGGTTCTGATGGTGTAGCACGAGTGGCGTCCCTACGCACTTCCAGAGGAAATATAAGAAGAGCCGTAGCCAATTTGTGCCTTCTTCCTTTGGTTGAGACTTAGTTTTGAAAGGTGGGGGTATGTACAGTTTTCCTTTTAGCCCACCTTGAAGAATTTGAAAGAAGAATAGAAGAAGAATTTTAATTTGTTGCCATAGTTATTTTAATGTTTAATGTAAGATACATTTTTGTTTCATATACTGGTTTGTAACTTTTTCCATAATACATGTTCAATTAATAGATGTAAATCAGTATAACATTATTTAAAACCATTGGAAACACAAAAAAGAAAACCACACCTATATACAGTCCAGATCCAGCCCAAGTTTATTCACTCGTTTCTAACAACTATGCCAAGATGATGGGTTTAAAAATCGAGAGTGACTATAAATATTATTTTTATCCCGGCACCCGACAGGTGGGGTGCGGTACACCCCAACAATGCTGAAGCGCCTAAAACATAAGGAAATTTTGCATTTTTGCCGGCTACAGCGGCTAGATAGTTGTATATTCATCTATGCGATGACACATAGTTTTTAGGCGTCTGTTTAGTTTCAGCAAGTATATTTTAATCGAAAGTAGTCACACCCCACGAGTCGGATTTTGTATCTTCTGCAGAATTGTCTTTATTTTGTTTTACTCCTATTAATAAGTAATATATTTTTTTGAGATTCTTTAACTCTTTTAATTGCTGGGGTTTGTCACGCCCCACCTGTCCGTTTGTGGCAAAATAGTTCACCTGTCGGAGGCCGGGTTAAAATCAATTTACCGTTTAAGAAAATTGTAAATTACGCAAAAAACTATGACTCCTAGTTATAGAACATCCCTATACCATTCGAAAAAGTAACCTGTGTTTAGTATAATAATTTATTAATATACATGATGTACTATTTAAAAGAAGCATAATATGACACATTGAATAATCCAATAATGAAACTGTAAATTTTGAACACCCTGTAAATAAATGTGTAATAATCAATCATTGAAGACATTAATTATAAAATAATTACCAGACCGTACTGTCATAAAATGACCATGTCATACAATGCCATTAATTAACTACTAGACCAGGGCGCATCTGTAAAAATATTAGTACATTTGGACGTTGAGAGGTGACTCAAATTTTTTTGCAGAAATTGCTTGAAAATAAGTTAAATAATAATATTTGAGTTATCCTCCCTCTCAAAAAGGTCCGGAACATTGTTTAAATAATTAAAATGTCAAAAAATTAAGGAAAATTTCGATTTTTTTCTTGGTTTTTTGATTATAACTTTAAAAGTGTTCATTTTCGAGAAAAGTTGTACTGACATAAAAGTTGTGTAATTAAATTTTCTACAACATAGGATTAGTTAAAAAATTAAAAAATAGTCACTATTGTTGCAAAATAGCAAAAATTGTGAAAAAAACATACAAAAACAAGTATTCGCATTTTACGTTTTTCAACCATTTATGCTATACTTACGACCTTCATATTTCACCCTGAAAAACTTTATGATACAGTAAAACAATACTGTAAATTTCGTTAACATCGGTTCAATAGATTTTGCAAAATAAATTTTGCAATCCAGCTTTCGTAAAAAAAATTCATTTTTTCCAAATGTTACAGGACTGAAAATAAAGCAGATAGCAAGTTGAAAATTTTTTTGCATATAGAAATGTACTGTACCATTTTGCCATTTTGCAAAATTAAAATCGATTAAAACCACGGTGTCAGGAATTTTTTTAAATAAACATTAATTATTGGTGCTACGCGCAGGATAGCGAATAGTTTGCTCTGATTGGGCATTCCAATGACCTTTAATAATGATTGATACATTTTAATTTTTATTACATTTCGATATAAATAAATAAATTTGTTTATTGCAAAATAAAAACACATCCTCTATCCTTTGAAATAACACTTTTATTAGCAAAAATTTTCTTTGTATATATATTTTAACTTAAGTAATAAAAGTTTATTATTTTTAAACATATGCAATTGTTTAAACAATATTTCACATACAATAATAAAATTAGTTTGATTTTTGTGGAATTAAAATATTAAAATACAACAAAATATAGAGTAAGAAAATAATATATTAGATAAAGATTGGAATAAATTTTGGTGGAAATCAACTTGTGTGAATCGAACACCGCTGTCCTGCGCGTAGCACCAAAAATTATTGTTTATTTCAAAAATTTTCTGACGCCGTGGTAATTAATCGATTTTAATTTTGTAAATTGCAAATGAAAGGTACAGTACACTTCTATAAGCAAAAAAAATTTCAACTTGCTATCCGCTTTATTTTCAGTCCTGTAACATTTTGAAAAAAATGAATTTTTTTGGCGAAAGCTGGATTGCAAAATTTATTTTGCAAAATCTATTGAACCGATCTTAATGAAATTTACAGTATTGTTTTACTGTATTATAGAGTTTGTACGAGTGAAACATGAAGGTCCTAAGTGTAGCATAAATGGTTGAAATACGTAAAATGCGAATACTTGTTTTTGTATGGTTTTTTCGCAATTATTGCTATTTTGCAACTAGGGTGACTATTTTTTAAATTTTTAACCAATTCTATATTGTAGGAAATTTAATTACGCAACTTGTATGTCAGTACAACTTTTCTTGAAAATGAATACTTTTCAAGTTATAATCAGAAAACGAAGAAAAAAATCGAATTTTTCCTTCAATTTTTGACATTTTGATTATTTAAACAATGTTCCGGACCTTTTTGAGAGGGAGGATAACTCAAATATTATTATTTGATTTATTTTCAAGAAATTTCT
Organism: Diabrotica virgifera virgifera; assembly: GCF_917563875.1. NCBI lineage: Eukaryota > Metazoa > Arthropoda > Insecta > Coleoptera > Chrysomelidae > Diabrotica > Diabrotica virgifera. The sequence goes on from NC_065449.1 coordinate 114,758,114, forward strand.
GCAAAAAAATTTGAGTCACCTCTCAACGTCCATCTCAAAACAGATGCGCCCTGGACTAGTAGCCAACTTGTTCAATGATACTTTTCCAAACCGTTCTCCTATTCATAAGGTGACGGTACAAAAAAGTGTAAAGCGATTTGAGGAATCTGGAGAAGTAAAAGATAGATACCGATCAGGTAGACCGAAAAGAGTTAGTAAAGAAAGTAACCATTATGTTAAAAAATGTTGTAATCTATCAATTGTTACGTTTTAATGTAGCTGAAAATAGTTACTATTAAAAAATTTATTGTAAAAATTAGGCGTTGCCAGATTTCTGTTTTATGTATTTAAGACCTTAAAAAATGTTGTACCTAAAATTGTTATGGGCCATTCCACGAACATACGCCTGTTTTGGATTACTTCGACAACGAATATTTTACTGTGCAACATAAGAAGTACGAAAGTAAATGGCGCTAATAATTATTCCAATAAGCAACAATGTAATTTGCAATTTACTTTTGATTTAGAAGTTGGTTAAACATATTCTTAAACTCATTTAGAAAGGAAGTTAACATATTGTTAATATCGTTATCGCTGTTACTGGTGTGTCCTTTAACTGTTTGTGCATAAGTCTGCTGATTGTAGTTTGCATTGTAATTTTGTTGCTGTGGATTTAAAGTAATTCCTGTGTTGGAATTAGGATACACGTTATTACTAGGTGAGTAATTAGGACTTGATTTATTTCTTGCGTTAATTAAATCTCTATAAACGGTGCAACCCTTGTAGTTCACTGGATGAACTCCATTGCAATGCACACAAGTAGCTGGTGTATCATTACATTTTTTACAACTTTTTGTGTCATGTGGACCTGCACATTTTACGCATTTAAATAGTTTTGTACAATAAGTTTTTGAATGCCCGTAGGCTTGAACATCTCGTACATTGGATAATAGCGTTTTTTTGTCTTAGCGGTTTTGTCTTGGTGGTAAAATATTAGTTGAAAATTAAAGATTTTGTTGGAAAAACCAGGATTTTCGGAGGAAAATTTTCGTCGAAGCAAATTGGGAAAAATATCGCTATGCAGAATTAAATACCGATGCATTTTATATTTGAGTGTTTTTGGTGTAAAGTTAAAATCAGTTTTTGGTGGTCTGTAGAGTTACAGAGCAATAATTGAAAACAAAATACGATATTGGAGCGTTAATGTGTTTATAAAAAAATAGCACACTTGGCACACTATCTGCGGACTTTGCATGCCTATATTATTAATATATAGACTCTATTTTCTCTGGTTTTTTCTAATTTGTCCAGAGTATGAATATTTTTATTATTTACCTTATTAATCATCAACAAATGAGAAAACTGCTAACTTTCGGGTTTAATTTGCAATATTTTTTTATGAGTGAAAAAGAAATTCGACAACGAATCAAGTAATCTGTTAACCGAGGTACACAGTACCAAACGGTACCGCTAGGAAAATATTCCAATAATGCGTCGCAGATTACCCATATGAAACGTGTCATTTTGTACTCTAATACAGAGTATGGTATAACAAAAAAGAAAATAATCCTTTCGTTTTAATTCAATTCAAGTCTCTTGCAATCCTCTGATACCTGATGTTTCGGAATCTATTCCTTTTCAAGGAGGCTTCGCAAAAAGATATGGGTAATCTGCGACGCATTATTGGAATATTTTCCTAGTGGCGCCGTTTGGTAATGTGTACATCGGTTAACAGATTACTTGATTCGTTGTCGAAATTCTTTTTCACTCATTTCATCGTTCCCGTTAGAGGACAGTCTAACCATACTCCGGTGCAAATATTTTAATCTTTGCATTATCTTCTCGTTTCGTTTTGGTCCAATTCAGTCTTTTTGCAAAGCCTCTTTGAAAAGGAATAGATTCCGAAACATCAGGTGTCAGAGGATGGCATACTCGAATTGAATCAAAACGAGACGATTATTTTCTTCTTTTTTTAATATTTTTTTTGTTTCGAAACATTTTTTAAATTACATTATCTCTTAATCATTTTAATTTCCAATTTTTTATCACGTGTTTAATTATGTTCAATCAGATTATTATTATAATGGGCAAAATATACTTATTATACTGACAATAAATTATAGTATTTTGTTTTTTAGTTTTAGTTTTTTTATTTTTGAATTTTTGTAATAAAATTCAATCACACGATAGAAAGAGTAAATAAAAAATAATGCTCCAGTTTTTTTCAAAACTTGTTGCTTTTCGGCAATAGTCACTCGACGGCAACAATTTTTAGAAAAATGGTGGCATTATTTTCGATTTATTCTCACTATCTTGTGATGTTACTACTGAAAATCTAACTTTAAAGAGCAAGTATTTTGAAGAAAGTCGTGTGTTGGTCGTTTTCAGCTGTAATGCATGATTTCTAATATATTGAAATGAGTGATAAAGCCGCTTTTTTGCTTTAATATTTAACCATGACGCAGTAAAAATTGCGATACCCACGAGATGGTACGACTTTTTTATTGACATAGGCCATCTCTATTCCAGTTAAAATATCTCTCTCCTGTCGTTTCCCCATTACTGAGGATCGTGATTTCTTCCAATATTCCTAACAATGTTTCTCCATTGGTCTCTATCTTCAGCTGCTCTAAGAGCTTCGCAGAATGAGTTTCCAGCTGAATGCTTTATTTGGTCAGACCATCTAGTTGGTGATCGTCCTCTTGATCTTCTCCCCGGAACGTTTCCAGAAACAATTAATCTCTCCAAACTGTCGTCACCTCTGCTCCGTATAGAAATATTGAGAATACAAGGGCATTCACCAGTCTCATCTTGATATTTTGAGAGAGAGATCTGCCTTTCCAAAGTTTAGTTAGGCGACTCATCGCATTTTTTGCCATACCAATACGTCTCCGAACTTCTGCTTCACAGTTACCATCGTTAGTTATACTAGACCCGAGATAGACAAAGGTGTTTACAATCTGGTATTCCTATAATATGTTAGTCAGTTGAATAGTGTCAAATCTGTCTAACACCATTATTTTTGTCTTAGCTTTATTGATTTTCAGACCAACTTTATTGCTTTCGTACTCAACTTTTCGCAGAAGATCAAACATTTCTTGCTCATTTGCTGCTATAAGTGTAGTGTCATCAGCAAATCTTAAATTGGAGATTTTTCTACCAGATACTGTTACTCCACCGGCCCATCCTTCTAAAACCATCCTCATGACATGTTCACCATAAATGTTAAATAAGTCAGGTGACAACACGCATCCTTGTCTAACACCTCTCTCGGTCTTGAATTGGTTTGAGAACTTCTGATCTAGTCGTACTGTCGCTATATTAGACTGGTACAGATTTTTAATAAGTGTCACCAGGTGCATTGGTTCGCCCATTTCTATTAAAATTGACCACATCTTTATCCAGCTTACACAGTCAAATGCCTTTTGGTAGTCAACGAAGCATATAATCATAGGTACTTGAAATTCTCTAGACTTTTCAATGAGTTGTCTCAGGTTCAGGATTTGTTCCCTTGTACCTTTACCCTTTACAAACCCCGCTTGTTCCCGAGGTGTTTGGTAATGTAGATAGGTTTTTAATCTGTTTTTGATGATATGCAACAAGATTTTACTAGCATGTGTTATTAGTGACAGTGTGCGGTAGTTTTCACATCTGGTAGTAGTTCCTTTTTTGTGTAGTGGGATATAAATTGAGGTGAACCAATCAGATGGCCATTTACCTGAATTCCAAACAGCGACACAGATAGAATGGATGATATGTAATCCTTTGTCACCTAGTACCTGTAGTATTTCACATGGTATTGAATCAATGCCTGGGGATTTATTTCTCTTTGGTGATTTAATTGCATCTTTGACTTCAGCGAGTAAGACAGTAGGTTCTCTAGGGTAGTCAGAAGGCAACTGATTTTCTGCTGATACCTCGTTATTTTTATATATCTCGCCACAGTAGTTTCGCCATGTTTCCAATATTTCATCAGTATCGGTCTTTAAATTACCTTCCTTATCTATTACAGACCACGTTTGAGGTTTAAATTCTCTGGTAAGGGTTAAAATATAGCGGTCAGTAATTTTTCCATTTAAGTCCAGAGAAATACGATTTTTCTCGTGACACATCCCCCTCCAGGCCAAAACCAAATTTTTCGAGTAGTATGGACATCTATATTAATAACCTATATGTTTCCTGCAGCCGATTTTGATGATATACATAGTTATAAAGAAATGAAGGTCAAAAAACGGTAAATTTTCGCTTTTTTCGTCTATCACTAAAAAGTCAAGCATTCTAAACAAATTTGAGAATAATGAACTCATAAATCACATAAAAACTTCAATATGGCGTTCGCTGAATATGTCTATCCTTATTTGTTGCTTAGAAAATTGCAAAATAATTAATAAATTTTGAGATTTAATAAATGTTCATAACTTATCTAAAAATTAAGTTAGAAACTTCTTATTAAACGGAATGCTGAGACTTCTTGTGCTTAAATTATATTTTAAATTTTAAATCAATTGGTCAAACAGTTTAAAAGTTATTTAATTTGTTTACCCAAATTCATTTTTTTGCAACACTATATAGAAGTCAGAAAATTATGAGGTTACAGTAATACTTCGGACAGTTTATAAAAGAAGAATATTCATACTATTAACTTAATTAGAAAAAAGACAAAAATTAATTTTAAACAATATAAAATGACTTTGCAAAAACATGTCGATTTTTTGCTTACTTATAAACAATTAGAATAACTTGTTAACCGTTGCCGTAGCAAAATTATTTTTTTATATCTAGAAAGACTGCATTTTTGTACAAATTGAGAAAGAAAAACAATTATCCTGGGACAATTATAGACGAAGTTAGCCCCCCCGTTTTTTTTAATTCACATGTTCTTTCATAATAATTTTGCAATATTTAGAATTAGTTTTTGTAATTTTTTTTAATTAAATTAATAGTGCAAATCTTCTTCTTCTTCTTCTGCTAATCTTCAAAAATTTATTTGGGAAAAACAAATTAAATAACTTTAAAACTATCTGACCAATTGCTTTGAAATTTAGGGTATAATTTTACCACCAGAAGTCTTTGCATTCCGTTTAATAAGAAGGTTCTAAGTTAATTTTTACATAAGTTATGAATATTTATAAAAACTCAAAATTTATGAATTATTTTGCAATTTTTGCTGCAATGTTTGCAGCGAACGCCATATTGAAGTTTTTTATACGTTTTATGAGTTTCTTACTCTCTTTGTTTAAAATGCTGCTTATCTTTTTAGTAATAGACGAAAAAAGCGATAATACACGAAAATTTACCGTTTTCTGATCTTCATTTGTTTATAACTATGTACCTATATCATCAAAATCGGCTGCAGGAAACATATAGGTTATTATTATAGGTGTCCATACTATTCAAAAATTTGGATTCGGCCTGGAGGGGGTTGTGTCACTAACAGGATATTTTTTTTTCTTTATTTCTCTGAACTATTTGTCAAGTGCTTTCTCGTATTCGCTTCCCGGAGTCTCCGTCAATATACAGCTTTCATTAATTTATTTTTTATTTACTAGCAATACATGGTAATTTTTCGTTTTTAGAATCCTTTGGATTAGAGACAATACCAACATTAAAATTGTACCATCGAGGAAAGAAAAGCTATTACATGGGTAATATTTTTAAAGTAAGTAATACGTATTTTGAGTTAGTAGAAAGTGCGGGCCGTAACTACGATGTTAGGGGCCCCGGGGCAAAGGTAATCTGGGGGCCCCCTGTTGGTGGGTCTGAAGATTTACCCCCCCAGCGGAAGGCGGGTCCGGAAAAATGTTTGATTTAACCCCTTGAAAACGCATTTTAATGGATTCTATGACTGAAGTTTCTTGAACCTACATATTGCTATTTTAGTTGACCAACACAAAATTTTGAAATCACCTTATTTTTTATTCACTTTAAAAAATTTAAAAGAAAAACAACAAAATGAACAGATAGTAAAACAAAATGAAATAATATAATGAAACAATAAAAAGGAAATTTTTTGAAACTTCAAAACCGAATGGAAAAATATGAAGATATGAAGGTTTGTTTAGAAAAAATTTAGAAGTAATTGTATACAGCTCTAATGAGAGCAAAATCCTATTTGACGTGGATATTAGAAAACGATATCCGGTACCTTCAGCAGTGACACTCTCGAAGGCGAATACCGTCACTGCTGTAAGATTTATTATGCTGTGGTACTGGTAGGGTTGATTCCAATGTGCTCATTCCATCTTACCCTTACCTTTCTTTTTAATATGTGGTACCATGTGGTACCGTTCACGTACCAAGATGTGGTTTGAGGTAAATTGGTTAAGACAAAGTAGCTGGGACCGGGGGCCGCTATTGCGGTTGTATTTTATTTTTATTTTACCAAAATAACGAATTTCCTTAGTTACAATTTATATCTTTACGAAAGGTCTCGGGGGCACTAGCTGAGCCCGGGCGCCTCTTTCAATGGTATTTTGGGATTTATTACGCCGAAATAACTAATTTCCTACGTATTAATTTAAATTTTTATGTTAAGGTCTCGGGAGCCCCACCTCAGCTCAGGCTTCAGGGGCCCCTTCTAAGGGTTCTGTTACAATTGCATTTTAGTCGAAAATACTAATTTCTCCAGTGAAAAATTAAAACTTTATATTCATTTCTAGGGTGCCTCTGTAAGGTCTTTTTAAAATTGTGTCATTTGAAAATATTTCGTTGGGATCGGCTTTAAAAATACATATTTTTATTTTCCTCGTTAAACTCTATGCACGGTCAAAAATGGGGCACCTACGGGGCCCCCCTTAGTCGGGGACCCCGACTAAGGGTTAAAAATTGGTTACACGACAGAAGTAGTACGTACTTTTTAACTAGACCAAACGCTTTAGAAACAGTCAAAAGAGGCAAGAACTAAAGTTGAACAAAATGAATTGTTATGCTCTGCGCTTTTTAAGATGAAAAATACAAAGCAAAGCAAATACAAAATACAATACAGAGTGGTGAATTAGTAGGCAAGGAAATCTATAATTGCATCCACGATCTGTCGTTCACTGTGATCACAATCTGTAGCAAACTGGTTCCTGTTACACCCTCAAAAGTGAATAAAAATAAAATCAAAGTAAAGATGAATCAGATTCGATTACAGAACATGGCCTCTACTATGTGCTTATACGTATTTCGGATTTAACTTAGCCTCATCAGAGAACCTGCGTAGAGGCACTGAACTGTAATTAAATCTTTTCATCTCTTTAGTGTAATTGAACGATGAGGCTAAGTTAAAGCCGACATACGTATAGTCACTTAGTAGAGGCCGAATAATACTGAACATCTTATGGGTATATAGAATAATCAACGTAGGGGTAATGAGACGTATGCATAAGGAAATAAAAGTACTTCTAACAATTATTAAGAAAAGAAAACTAAGATATATGGGACATATAATGGAATATTTTAGATATGGTAAAAACGAATCATTTAGAGCCGCGGGTCTCAAAAGTAAAAAATCGCTCTGATGATTGCCAACTTTCGAAGTGGAGACGATACTCAGAGAAGAAAAGGCCCTTTCTGTAATCAAATCTGAATCATCTTCACTTTCATTTTATTTGTATTCACTTTCGTGAATATAAAAGAAACTAGTTTGCCAAAGACTTCTATCACGAAGAATGACAGGTCCTGGACGCAATTATACATCCTCTTGTTGACTAATTCACTACTCTGTTCTGCTTTGTATTTTCCATCTTAAAAATCTCTGATCATAACAGTTCGAATTTTAGTTCCTGCCTCTTTTAACCATGATAGATATGCATGGTTCTAGTTTCATCTTTGATAAATATTTTAATAACTACACTGAAGAGATGAAAATAGTCTATTTACTTTCACTTTAAGAACAATTGTATAAAATTTGTTGTTGCTGCGTTTGCGCATTGGGGTATCAGCTTCAACAGCTCACGTAAAATCACAACATAACATCACAAAAATAAAGATTTTTTAGTTTGACTTCATTTATACATTCTTCAAGTCATTTTCGCTACATTATTTTCAACATTTTTTAATCTTCGTTCATACAAATTAATTTATTTGTTTGTTCTTCCACCTATTCAAAAATTCTTGCATGTCCTTTACATTCATTATCATTATTGGTGCTACAGCGGCTATATTAGAGCTTCGACTTTCCCCTATTTGTCTTCGACCAGCCCTTGCGAAAGGCAGGAGACGATTGCGCCGATGGTACCTGCTATAATCCTTTCTCGATCAGTTGTCTCCTTTGAATTTCATATAATATGATAGTTGACTTGACTACCATGGTATGCCTGATTTGATCATTTTGTATTCTTTCAAGACTTGGATTTTCTAGAGATCTTCAGATTTTTTTGAATAAAATGAATTGACTCAAAAAAAAGAATGTGTATAATTTATTTAATCCAAAATGGATTTTATTGCTATCAGAAGACACCACCTGCCTCTTGGCAGTTTGAACATTTAATTTAAGCGAAAAGAAAAATTTATTGCGAAATTTATTTTATTAATTTATTTATTTATTTATTTATTTATTTATTTATTAAATAAACATTTGTCTGTTTTCTGACAGCAGTAAAATGTATTTTAAATTAAATAAATTTTTCTAAAGAATGTACATTCTTCTTTTTGTGTTAATTAAGGTAATTAAATATTTTTTGGACACTCTATATAAAATAATTATGTTAACATTTATGTTACTGAATATAGAGCTATTCCAGTATTCCCGCATACCCGTATTCCACTTAAAAAATCATCGATTGAGCTATCACGCTCAGGATGACGTCATTAGTGTAATATCAATATGCCCTTTTTGTCATAATTTAAAATTAAAAATCGACCTGTCTTGGGATTTATTTCCGAAATCCCTCATTCACGATGAATTTATCCCATTTGGCTTTTACACACTGTATACCCTGATTTCATTTTTGGATTTTGCCTTGGCCTGTCCACGTACATCTTGTCTTGTTCAGTATGACACCATAGCCTTCTCAAACTACTACAAGTTTCAAAAATTATTTTATAAAAATATTTAATTTTGTAGGGCAACCTACTGCAAGCCGAACAATTTTGCCGATACCACGGTATGAATTTGGTGAATATAGAATCAAAGGAAGAGCACAACACTTTGCAAAAAATAATCGTTGAAACGCGTAGTGTGGGAGGTAAGTAATATAGACCATTCATCAGCGATAAAAAACTGGAAAACCGTGGAATTTTGAGAATCATCACCGATTTTAATGAAAATTTGGATTTAAGCTGGGTTGACTCAAATCTACCCTATGCCGAATAAGGCTTTTGCCCTGAGGGTGAAAACAAGCCCATCTAGGGGATGAAAATTTTTCAATCAAAATGACTATGGAAGTAAAGTAAATTTTGTTCTATACATTTTTTTGCAAAGTTGATATTTTTTAAGTGACTAGCGATTGAAACTATACAGTTTTCTTCGAAAAAAACCATATTTTAGAACCGCTTTTCATGAGTAATTAAAAAAAAATTGACGAACAAACAAAACAATAATATAAAAACTTAAATAAAGAAGTCAAACGAGAAGTGGTTAAAAAGAAAAATAGTGCATGGGAACAAAAATGCCAATACCTAGACAACCATATCGGAGGGACAAAGAGCTCTGAAGCCTGGAGAACTATAAAAACGATAAGAAAAACGACAAAAAACCAAGTCATGATAAATAGAATACCAGAGAACACATGGGTAGAGCATTTTGAGAACTTATTAACAGAAAGAAGAGAAAGGTTTAAACAGACAAATGAACAAGTGGAAGTAGAAGGAAGAATAGAAATATCAATAGAACAAGTGAAAGAAGTAGACAAGGGAATGAAATTAAGGAAATCTCCAGGCCCAGGCGGAATACATCCAGAGTTGATTAAGTATGGATCATCAAAACTGTTCGAAATGATCCGAAAATTATTCGAAAGATGCTTAAACGGAGAAGAAGTTCCAGAAGAATGGAAACAATCGTATATCTCTCCAATACACAAGAAAGGCACAAAGACGGATCCTAAAAACTATAGAGGGATCGCAGTGATTGCGACTATAGGCCGACTATACTCAAAAGTACTACGAAACTTGATAGAAAATGATATTAAAGACAAACAACCCGAAGAACAAGCGGGATTTAGGGCCGGACGCTCTACTATGGATAATATATTCACATTAAAAATTGTAATGGAAAAACGAGTGCAGAGAAATAGAGAAACCCATATAGCTTTAATAGATTTGGAAAAAGCATATGACAGTGTACCGATCTCCCAACTGTGGATAGAAATGACTAACTTGAAAATAAACCCAATTCTTATTAACGCCACTCAAAAATACTACGAACAAAACTTTGCAAGAATTAAAATGGGACAAGAAAGCACCTCTCTTTTTCAAACAACAAAGGGACTAAGACAAGGCTGCTGTCTGTCACCCACCTTATTTAAAATCTATTTGGACAGATTCTTAGTGAAATGGGTAAAAAATGTAGAAACATGGGAATAACGGTGGGAGAAAACACGCTATATACACTTTTCTTTGCGGATGACCAGGTAGTAATTGCCGAAGACAGCGACGATCTTAGCTATATGGTAAGAAAACTGCAAGAAGAATATGAGGTGGCAGGTCTAAACATGAATATGACAAAATGTGAATATCTCTCAGTGGGAACAGATGAAATATGTGACCTAGTCTTGGAAGACGACAAAATCAAAGGCGTGCAATCCTGCAAATATTTGGGGGTCATTTTCAACAAGAAGGGCAATAGCGCAGATGAAATCAGGGAAAGAATAAACAAGGGCAGAGCAGCGACCCGTGCCTTAAAATCTCTTCTCTGGCAAAAAACAATTCGAAGAGAAACCAAAAAACACATTTACGGAAGTATAGTCCAAAGTATTACACTTTACGGCTCGGAAGTATGGGACGTCACCAAAGCTAATAGAAACAAACTTATGACGACAGAAATGGATTATCTGAGACGAAGCTGCGGTAGATCGAAACTGGAGAGAGTTATAAACGAACAGATAAGAAACGAAATGAGAATGGAGCGAAATATCAATGATGGCATAGAAAGAAAACAATTAATCTGGTTCGGACATGTTAAAAGAATGCCAGAGTACAGATGGCCTAGAAGAGTACTGGAATGGATCCCTCCTAAAAGAAGAAACAGAGGACGACCACGGGGAAGTTGCCGCAACGATATTGATGAAGCAATGGCGGCAAGAGACTTAGAAGAGGCAACTGCATATGACAGAAAAAGATGGAAATTGGGGGCGGAGAAGCGACGACAGCCGTATATATATATATATATATATATATATATATATATATATATATATATATATATATATATATATGTTACACTTGAAGTTTCCGCGGGAGCTATATGTGCTTTCTGTTGTTTTCCGGGTTTGACTCCGCGTTGAATAATTTTGGTTTTGATAAAAACCATTATTTTGACGACGTTTCGGCAAGATCTCACTTGCCATTGTCAAGTCAGGTAGTTCCGCTTCTCGCTGCTGCTTGAAGTAAACTTCAAGCAGCAAGTTTACTTCAAGCAGCAGCGAGAAGCGGAACTACCTGACTTGACAATGGCAAGTGAGATCTTGCCGAAACGTCGTCAAAATAATGGTTTTTATCAAAACCAAAATTATTCAACGCGGAGTCAAACCCGGAAAACAACAGAAAGCATATATATATATATATATATATATATATATATATATATATATATATATATAACAAGGAGACAAGGAGAGGTTAGCGCGAGTTAATAAATATCGGCATGGCTCGCAATAAGTATGAAAAACAAAATATGCACAAGATGGAATGCAACCATAGACACGTGTTTCTGACTTATTAGTCGTCATCAGTATGATATAGCTAAACAGGAGCAATGCAACCAATTTGTGGCTATAATGTTAGAAGACCCTCAGGATTCGAGAGCAACAACTAACAAATCCACGGAGGAAGCTACAGCTACCTGAGGCAAGGAATGCCAAACGTTTAGAACGTTTTAAACAATCAAACAAGGAGAGGTTAGCGCGAGTTAATAAATATCGGCATGGCTCGCAATAAGTATGAAAAACAAAATATGCACAAGATGGAATGCAACCATAGACACGTGTTTCTGACTTATTAGTCGTCATCAGTATGATATAGCTAAACAGGAGCAATGCAACCAATTTGTGGCTATAATGTTAGAAGACCCTCAGGATTCGAGAGCAACAACTAACAAATCCACGGAGGAAGCTACAGCTACCTGAGGCAAGGAATGCCAAACGTTTAGAACGTTTTAAACAATCAAACAAGGAGAGGTTAGCGCGAGTTAATAAATATCGGCATGGCTCGCAATAAGTATGAAAAACAAAATATGCACAAGATGGAATGCAACCATAGACACGTGTTTCTGACTTATTAGTCGTCATCAGTATGATATAGCTAAACAGGAGCAATGCAACCAATTTGTGGCTATAATGTTAGAAGACCCTCAGGATTCGAGAGCAACAACTAACAAATCCACGGAGGAAGCTACAGCTACCTGAGGCAAGGAATGCCAAACGTTTAGAACGTTTTAAACAATCAAACAAGGAGAGGTTAGCGCGAGTTAATAAATATCGGCATGGCTCGCAATAAGTATGAAAAACAAAATATGCACAAGATGGAATGCAACCATAGACACGTGTTTCTGACTTATTAGTCGTCATCAGTATGATATAGCTAAACAGGAGCAATGCAACCAATTTGTGGCTATAATGTTAGAAGACCCTCAGGATTCGAGAGCAACAACTAACAAATCCACGGAGGAAGCTACAGCTACCTGAGGCAAGGAATGCCAAACGTTTAGAACGTTTTAAACAATCAAACAAGGAGAGGTTAGCGCGAGTTAATAAATATCGGCATGGCTCGATATCTATATATATATATATATATATATATATATATATATATATATACAAATAGTATTTTAATTGACTTATTAGGAAATACGAATTTCACTATTTTTGGGTATAGAAGTCAAACTGGGGCCTTAAAGTACACTATTATCCAATATTCAAGCTTTCGGAAATGTTTATTTCCTTTCTCAAGAATTTCTACAATGCAATAAGATAAAATTTAGAACATATGTATGAAAGAATAAAAAATATTAATGAGTAACTTACCAGAATTTAGATTATAAAAGAATGTTGATTACAATACATAATTAAAAATACTATTACTAAAACGGCTGTTTAACATTTCAAAAAACATAGAAACAATAAATATTCTTCAGAAAACATTTTAGAAAAGATTAAAAAATTGATTAATTTTGAAGTTTTTGATCTAATTTTGATTTACTTTTTAAAATTTATTTATAAATTCTAAATACATGGCTGACAAAGACTAAATGTAACTATGGTCATAGCATATCGGTGTCTACATCTACAAGGAATTGAAAACATTTTTTGATAATAAAAATAAGGAAATGTTTAAAAGCAAAAAAAATTAATTTTAAATATTGGTGATATTAATTAATTTTGTTAACATTTAATGCCAAATTATAAAGTGTAGATTAGAAAAGAAAAATTATGATTTGATATAACTATGATTATTTTTCAAAAGAAAGAATGTAATTATAAATTTTTCTAAGATTGTCAATTTCAGATTTTTTGTTCATTGTGTTCGAACCTTTGCTGATATGAACCATCTCAAGAAAAGTACGTTTATGTTTATTGTTTTAGTAATAGTATTTTTAATTATGTATTGTAATCAACATTCTTTTATAATCTAAATTCTGGTAAGTTACTCATTAATATTTTTTATTCTTTCATACATAATATGTTCTAAATTTTATCTTATTGCATTGTAGAAATTTTTGAGAAAGGAAATAAACATTTCCGAAAGCTTGAATATTGGATAATAGTGTACTTTAAGGCCCCAGTTTGACTTCTATACCCAAAAATAGTGAAATTTATATATATATATATATATATATATATATATATATATATATATATATATATATATATATATATATATATATTAAAAAAAATTAATTTTATAGATTAAATCATTAGGAACAAAATTGTAGCTGATAATAAAACATAGAGAATCGCGTCGAAAAGACCTAATGAAAGATGTAAACCCAATAGTGACAGTTATTGCTCTTTAAACGATTGTTATATTCGAAGAACCTCGAAATGGAGAACCTTCAATCTCAAATAACTCGAATGTGTGATTCAATTTTTTAGAAAACTTAAGAGACTTCTTTTATCCCTTAAATAGTACGGTGAAATAAATTTTCGTAAATTGTCTAGTGGGGTCTCCGTGGACCCCAGATTAAAAAAGTAAAAAGAAAACTGGATATTGAATGTTTTGATGAAACATTTTGTACTACACATACATACATACCTTTAGACTAGTTTAGAAAACATATTATAATACATAACGACATAGTATAGAATTGTTTAGAAATATTTGGAGCAAGTTGCTTAGCTTTTTGTTAGCGTGTCTTGGACAAAGGTGGCATCTTAATTTTCTGACCGGTTCAGGTTCCACAGAGGGTGCACGTGCAGGAAGTGGAGTACCTACTACCTAGTTTTAATATTAAAGCTCCTAATTCACGACTAAGAGGTCGGTGGGTAAAATACTTATATTAACGGTACAGTGGGGTTTTTCGAAATTTTTCATTACTTTTCCTCTAAATTAGAGTTAATTTTATTTTAATACGTGTTGCATATTAAACCATAGACAAACTTTATGGAAGATTACATAGTTACAATGTCATCTATTAATTAGTAGCAAAACCACAACGCATATTCTTTGTGATGGGGGTCCACTGGGACCCAAGAATACCATTTAAGGGTTAAAGTTCATTAAAAAACATTTCAAATGAGCTCTGATAAAAGTTTTTTGCATAAGAACTGACTGAGTTTTGATGAAAATAATGTCGCTTCCTGCTTTTTTTTGAAATGCAAAAATAATAAAACCTCGTAATTTCTTTCTAATAGAAATGAATAGATTCCCACTGGAAATTAACTTATTTAGGTATAATAGGTCTGGATCCCGCGTATGAAAAAAAAGTTGATTAATGGCAAGCTGAAAAATTGTTAATAGCTTAAGGGTGTCTAGTCGTACAAACTTTGAAATATGGGAACACTGGAACAGGGGAAGTTTTAATTGTGGAACAGGTTAAAAATTTGGAACGGTCAGACCACGAAAAAGGCACATGTATTTTGTCCGACAGAACAGACTTAAACTCTCCGAACAGAGATTAAACTCTCATGCAAAAATCAGACTGCTATTTATCACTAAATAGGCGTTTTAATGAGTGGAACATGTAGAATATGTCAAATGAAAGGAATTATGACAGGTGATAAATAGCACTCTGATTTTTGCATGAGAGTTTAACCTCTGTTCGGAGAGTTTAGGTCTGTTCTGTCAGACAAAATAAATGTGCCGTTTTCGTGGTCTGACCGTTCCAAATTTTTAACCTGTTCCACAATTAAAACTGCCGTTGTTACAGTGTTCCCATATATCAAAGTTTATCCGACTAGACACCCTTAAGCTACTAACAAATTTTCAGCTTGCTCTTAATCAACTTGTTTTTCATACGCAGGATCCAGACCTACAGTGCTAGTCAAAAGTCCGTACCCCCCTCGTATCTTTTGAACGGTTATACTTATAATAGTGAAATTTGGAGGGAGGAAATAAACGCATGCAGGCGTCTTAACTAGTCATAACAGGTGACGTAATAGTGACATATGACGTTGCAGCGCCACCATGACAGATAATTTTAAATGGGACCTTATGGCAAGTGGTACCTCGTTTGAAAGGTATTGAAAATGCCTATTCAGTCATGCTAATTTTGTTTGAGTTTAAGCTAATTTTGATGATTAAATGAAATATAATAAAATTGTAGTTTCGCATTTAATTAATAAAAATTCAAACCTCCGCCTATGATTCCTTGTCAAAAGGGTTGCCGTTGACGTAAAAACTATTAGAGAACTGAAAAACGTGAACTTTTTTGACAAGAAAACCATAGGCGGACATTTGAATTTTTATTAATTAAATGCGAAACTACAATTTTATATTTATTTCACTTATTCACCAAAATCAAAATTAATTTATATCCAAAAAAATTAGTATTACTGAATAGGTATTTTGAATATCTTTCAAACGAGGTATCACTTGCCATAAGGTACCATTTAAAAATTTCGGTCACAGTGGAGCTGTAAAGTCATCTGTCACTATTACGTCACCTGTCATGACTAGTTAAGAAGCCTACATCCGTTTATTTCCTCCCTCCAAATTTCACTAGTATAAGTATAACCGTTCAAAAGATACGAGGGGGGTACGGACTTTTGACTAGCACTGTATAATTGATACGTTCTATATAATCTGACCGGTTTGGAATGCTTAGTTTAAAAAAGATAGTTGATTAAATGGAAAATGACATTTTTATAATTAAAAAAAAGTGATTTATTTTAAATAAACCTAAAATTATTCATGATACAAAAACAAAAACAAATCAAAATTTTCAGTAAAAAAATACTACAGTTAGTATTTGAAACATTCTTTCATTTTCAATACTTTTAGATTTATTTAAGAAAAATGCCCTTTTTTTAATTATAAAAATGTCATTTTCGATTTAATCAACTATTATTTCTAAACCAAACATTCCAAACCAGTCAAATCATATGAATCGTATTCATTATACCTAAAGAAGTTAATTCCAAGTGGTAAGTTATTCATTTCTATTAGGTTTGTAATGACGAGCGTTTAATTGTTACATTAAAACAATCAGGGAGCGACTTTATTTTCGTCATAAGTCAGTCAGTTATATAAAACTTTTATCAGAGCTCAAACTTTTATCAGCGCTTCTATCGGAGCTTTTTTAATGAAATTTAAGATATGTCTG
Organism: Diabrotica virgifera virgifera; assembly: GCF_917563875.1. Classification (NCBI taxonomy): domain Eukaryota; kingdom Metazoa; phylum Arthropoda; class Insecta; order Coleoptera; family Chrysomelidae; genus Diabrotica; species Diabrotica virgifera. Next base: position 114,774,993 of record NC_065449.1, read on the forward strand.
ATAAGTTTTCCCAAAAATTACACCACATTCGAGTTATTTGAGATTGAAGGTTCTTCATTTCGAGATTTTTCAAAAATAATTATTCTTTAAAGAGCAATAAAATAGTAGTTATTCGGTTTATATAGGTCTTTCTGACGCGAATCTCTTTGTTTTTTTTATTAGCTATAATAAAACGTGAGTTGTTTCAATGAAAAATGCATAGTTTCAATCGCTAGTGACTTGGAAAGTATCAACTTCGCAAAACAGTTTTATAAAAAAAAATTTACTTACAAAAATCCCGCTTCGGCGTAAGGTAGATTTTGACAAAGGTTATAAATACTACCTAAATTCAAATTTTCAGTGGTAATTAAACGAGAGCTCTAAAATTGTCGATTTGTATCCCGAGTGACACTTTGACAGTTTTATGTCAAAGTGTCACGAGGGCAAAACAAATCGATAAATCGAGCTCGAGAGGAATTCGGTAAGATTATTTCATAAATAAAACTGTCTTTTTAAATCATTTTAACTAATATTTTATTGATACCTTAGCCTGAGTATTTGCTAAATCTGTTTCTTGTTGTGTCAAGTTGTAAAACACTTATTGTCTTGAATGTATTTTTGCAATGCAACGAACGGCATCTGACGTAAAATACTTGGCGACGGGAAATTCTCAAAAATTATCGCTGTATTTATTATTCTTGTAAGTTTCTTATTATTCTTGTTAGTAAGGTCAAAATCTCTATTAATAAAATAATCAATGAAATCGACCTTAATTCTTAAAAGTCCACGGGAAAATGGATGTTGATTAAACTAATGTTTATTTCTTAACCAAGAGGAGTAAACTAAAAAGTCAGATTCACATCCAAGAAAGTTACTAGAAAAATCAACAAATACATCTTCTTTTTTGGTTGATCATGTCGGTCCTCAACGATAATCCATAAATATTATATTATGTTAATACCTCGCTAAAGAGTTCTAAAAACAACTGCTTTTTATAAAAAGCAAACTAAAAATCTAAAAATTAAAGAAATAACACAGAAAAGACAAAAAATCGCCGATATAACTTAATTAACCTATGAAATGTCAAGAATGTCAAAATTTCAGAAATGTAATTAGTGTCAAAATTTTATAACAGTGGTGTAAACTTGCCTGCGGTTGGACCAATTACAATCAAGCATTACAGCGCGGTAAATTTGAATCACTCCTCTTGATTTAAAAACAAACATTAATAATTTTTAAGACTTACAATAAAACAGCTATTTACTTAGGACCGGTTTCACCAACAACAAATAAATCAATGAATAATTATTCGTCGAATAAAATTTATTAGTCAATTATATTTTTATTGTGTATCAATACAATTTTGATAATTTAAAATTAAAATTATACCCCAGGCTGCAGGTGAAAAAACGTGTTATAATTCAGGAAATTTTTAAACCTATCAGTTGTAAAGGAGGATGCCAGGAATAAATTCTACTAAAATGTAACCAAAAATTTTGTGTGATTTTTTATTTATGGAGTGTTTCATTTGTTACTTTTGGAATTTTTAAAGATTTTTAAATTTATGGCTTAGGATATTCATTTTAGAGAAAAACTTTTAAACAGAATATATATAATTTTTATCCGTTCTACTCTGAGGTGTAGGGATCTGTTCTGATTCTGTCATTCTTTTTTGTTCTTCGCAAATTTCTTCCATATCTTTCTATCCTCTGTTAATTTTTTGGAATCGTTCCATGTTGTTCCTCTCTTTTCCAAAATATCTATTATTACTGCATTCCACTGTCTTCTTGGTCTACCACGTTTTTCCTTTCTGTATTTCTACTATCCCAGATTCCTTTAACAGTTATATTATCACTAATTCTTTGAAGGTGTCCTCACCAACCCAGCTGTATTTCTTCTATATAAGATTCTAATGGTTCTATTTCTAAATGTTCTCTTATTTTTATATTCTTAACTCTATACCTTCTTGTCAGTCCCATTACTCTTCTTAGATATTTCATTTCTATTGCCTGTAGTTTACTTTTATCCCTTTTTGACAATATCCACGATTCGCATCCATATGTGAGTAGTACAGGTCTATACACAGTTTTGTATACACTCATTTTTGTTGTTCTTGATCTGTCTCGTCTATTTACAAATCCACTGTTTATTTCATAATATAGTCTATTTGTTTTTTGTATCCTATAGTTTGTATAGTTATCCTATAATTTTCCGTTTTTTTTTTAAATCTTACACCTAGGTATTGATATTTACTGACTTGGTCTGTTTCTACTCCATCTATTTGCATATTTATCTTTTTCCTATTTCTATCTATTACCCTTGTCTTTGGCTTACTCTTGTTCAATTTCGTATCTTATTTTGTTAATACTTTATTCCATACTATTAAGCTTTCTCTTAGGTCCTTCTCGTTTTCTGCTGTAATATCCCCATCATCCGCAAATGCACATTCTGTCATTTCATATAAGGGGTGAAACATTTCTGTGTTTCACCACATAGGGGGTGAAGCTCACCCCAGGGCAAAAGCACACATCGACCCAATATCACTTTTCTTCGTTGACATGTTATGTATGTGTATACCAAATTTTTATGTCAAACCAAGCGGTTCTTTAAAATTTGGAGCAAATACCGTGATTAAATGTACTATAAGTTGCTTAGGGCAACCGACACTCTACTTTAAAAATCATTTTTAATAACTAAATGTAATAATGTAATTTTTTTAATAGTTATTTATGATATAACTGGTAAAAGTACACGTTTAAGGCACGCATGTGAAAGTTTGCAGAATGAGCGAAGCGAGGTCTGCAATTCACATGAGTGCCTTAAAAATGTAATTTTTAACACGCATATCATACAATATTTTTTCTACAAACGTAATTACAGGACAATATCTACAAAAACTTTTACTTGAACTTGACTTACATTCCATTTTTATATTTATTTGACATTACATCAAATTTGCCTATACGGTCAATACAAACTGCAGTGCCATAAAATTTTTAAAGCACTAGTGCCTTAAAGTAGCATTTTTAACGCTCGTATGGAGTGCTAAAAATTGCATTTTTAACACGGTTGTAGAAAAAATAATTTTTATTTAAAGATAATATTAGTCCATGTGGTGAGACCGCTCCCGCCTGAAAAAATTTCTGATTCGGTTTCTTTATGAATTAATATTCAAAAATGTCTCCTTTAAACAAATCTGAAAGGTGCCGGGCAGAATTTTTGGGCAGAAATTTTTTAAACAAATACAAAAGATTACCTTTTTTGACCCGAAAAATATTTGTTTAGGTTTTTTGGGTCATTCTAAACAAGAAAGGTATCTTGTGATTTTTCCAAAAAATTTATAGTTTTCGCGTTATAGGCGATTTAAAATCTGAAAAAGGCGAAAATACGAATTTTCAATGCTTAAAAACTCATATTTAAATTAGTATTTTTAAGGTTGCTAAGTACTTAGATTGTAGTTTGAACATTCATTTTCAAGATTCTGCAGACTGATCAGGTCTAACTTCAATTTACACCGTTGTTATTTAAGTGTTAATTATGCGTGCCATCCGATTTTTTTGCCGGTGCGACGCGCACTATTTCCAAAAATCTCCTATTTTCAAAAACGATAAAATCCTTTATAAAAGGTATATTTGTTAAAATCCCTAAAAATAGCTACATCACAGAACTAGTTTTCGATCGGATGACCGATCATCATCAGTGTTTACCTAAAATGTGTATATCCTGATAATATAATGCAAAATATTTAAAATTTTGACTACGATTTTAAAAAGTTATAGGTTATACTCACGTGAATCAAACATGCTAACCACCAAAATAAAAAATATGTGGGTAAAAACCCTTTACAATTGATACGGATGTCTAAAAGGATTAATATGGATGTCTAAAATATCCAATGTTTTATGCTCTAGGTACCATTGAGCTCGAATTTGACTGGTTCACATCATGACTATAAGGTAGCAAGTGGCAGTGACAGCGGAAATTCTGAACGATGGCATGTCAGAAATGACAGATAAACAGGAAGCTAAAAATTTCCCTGTTAGTTATGTGAAATATATTGTAAAGCTTGTTAAATTGAGAACAGTGACAACAATCCCTCCACTGTGATAAATAAACAATTAAAATGAAAATAAACTTGATGATATAGTTAGAATGTTTGCAAAGAAGGTGGTAGGCAAACCACATTACACATTAAATCGAAACTGTGAGAAAACGATATTAGCCATCTTGTGTTTACACCTGGGGTTTGGAAAAGCAATTTTATGTTGATTTCACATTATCAATTTTATTTGAATAGTTGGTAGTTGTTGAAGTATGTGTAAGTTCAAGAGAAGATCACAGTACCGGTGACAGAAGTGTAAAAATGTCTCAATAATCTAGGAGGGATGTATAAAACAAGCTCAGACTTAGGCGACTAACTCCCAAGGACCCCGCAGGCTACCCTAAACCAAACCGACATACGATGTAGTTAATAATAGGGGAGAGGGGAGAGGGTGGAATTAAGGAGTGTATGAGATAATTAATGAAAATGTGACATAAACGAAAAATTTTCCAACCGAAAAATAAATTTTTTAGATCCTTTGGGACATTCTAAATAATATAGGTGTCCTGTCATTTTTCTCAAAAGTTAATATTTTTAAAGCTATAAACGATTTAAAATCCGTAAATGCGTATTTTCGCATTTTTCGACGCTTATGAATTTAAAACTATTAACTTATTTAAAAAATATCAAAGAACATATTTTATTTAGAATGTCTCAAATAATCTAAAAGATATATTTTTAGGAGGAAAATGGGAGTTTTTTAACTCTTCATAATCTTGAAAATGAATGTTTCAACTACAATTCAAGTACTTTGCAACCTCAAAAATACTAATTTAAATATGAGTTTTTAACCATTGAAAATGCGTATTTTCTCATTTTTCAGATTTTTAATCGCCTGTAACTCGAAAACTATAAATTTTGAGAAAAATCACAAGATACCTTTCTGGTTTACTGTTTAGAAGGACCCAAAAAACCCAAAAAGGTTGGGTAAAAAAGGTGATGTTTTGTATTTGTTTAAAAAAATGTTTAAACAATTTCTGCCCAAAAATTCCGCCCGGCACCCTTCAGATTTGTTTAAAGGAGACATTTTTGAATAGGAATCCACAAAGAAACCAAATCAGAATTTTTTTCAGGCGGGAGCGGTTTCACCACATGGACAACATAATTCTTAATATTAATTATTTTTTTAGTCAATGACTGTGAAATAATTTTTTAATGTTATAAATAAATTCACTACGATTTAAGCCCCCCCCCCCCAGGGCAAAAGCACACAAAGGCTCAATATCATTTTTGTTCTTTAACATGCTATCTATGTGTGTGCCAATTTTCATGTCAAACTAAGCGGTACCGCGGTACTTTAAAATTTGGAGCAAAAACCGTGATTCAATGTACCATAGGTTGCTAAGGATAACCGATACAATAAATCACATAAAATAAATAAATAAACAAATAAATCTCCACTACACTTTAAAAATCATTTTTAATAATTAAATATAATTTTCGTTTAAAATAATTTTTATTTTAAGATAATATAAGTCTTTCTTTGGCCAGTGACTGTAAAATAATTTCTTAATTATTATAAATAAAGTCGCTACGATTTAAGAAAACAAAAACAATTATCTCGGCTTCAGTTGGTCGTAGAAAATTTTTATTTTGTTTTAACTCTTCGTTTCGTCCTCAGCAACAATAATCTTCAAACTAGAAACTTATAGTCTATATAGGGACCGTTTCAGTTCTAAATGTTTATAACGAAATTTGCCCCCTTATTTTCACACCCGAAATAAGGGGTTAAAAAATGTTTTATGCATTTATTTACATCAGAATATGAAAACATTAAGTCTTTGGAAGGAGAGTGGATCTAGGATTAACTCTCTACGATTTTACTCAAAAAGTTATAGCCTTCAAGATTTGACCTCGCGGGATCAACAATTTATAATATCTAACTATGTAACAAGTTTACCAATCGGGCTTTGCAATTGTGTTTCTATGTTTGGAATTAAAAGATCTTCATTCTAAAGCCTTAAAGAATAAAAAAGTTATTTTTACAATAAATAATGCAATTGCAAAAAATGACCGTTTTAGAATTTCGCAGGCTGTATTGCAATAACAAATTAACGAAATTAAACTTGCCCTAGCTCAAATTGTAGGTTTTTAATTTGCTACAACTTTCTATTTAAAAGTTTTTGTCTAAAATGGATATCCTAATTTGCAAAATTTAACATTTTTCAAAAATTGCAAATTTAACAAAGAAAAAACGTCATAAATAAAAAAACTGCACAAAAACTTTGGTTACATTTTAGTAGAATTTATTCCTAGTATCGTCCTTTACAACACCTGATGTGTTTCAAAAATTTCTGAATTATATTCTATAATCGACAGGATTACGCCTACGCTATTTTTCGCCCACAGATTGGATTGGACTATTACGAATTTTCTTTGGTAGGTATATATATTTAAGAGATTAACAAACTTGTCAATTTATTTGAAGAGTAAATACTTATTTTATAAATAAATAAAATAACTAAGTTTTCAATATAATAGCACATAAAACAACATACAAAAATGTTATTCTACATCGTACCAGACTGAAAACAATGGGAACCTTCTCTGGTAACACCTCCGAGCCTTCTACAATTTGCAAGCCATAACGGATGCTGAGACTAAGGAAGATGAGGGAATTTTACTATTTATAATTCACGTCCCGGTAAGGCGCGGTAAGTTTCAACGAGAATGGTTCCCTTCGTACTCCTATCGGAGTAAACATGCAAATCAAAAATGAATAACTATTTTCAATTTCGTTGCAATACGAAACTACAGCCAAATCATTATTCCAGTTCAATCAGAGAGTGCAGCAAGCACCTCTACCGGTTTTGAAACTTATTAGTCTCTCATCAGGAGGCACATATGCTGCTCATTCTGACCCAACTAGGGCAAACCTCGGCGTGCAGTCACGGATTGCAACGAACGAAATGGCAGGGATGCCCTAGCGGCAACTGCTATCAGAAAACTAAGTTTTCAATCTAATAGCACATAAAACAACATCCAAAAATGTTATTTTACATCCTACCAGACTGAAAACAATGGGAACCTTATCTGGTAACACCTCCGAGGCTTCTACAATTTGCAAACCATAACGGATCCCGAGACTAAGGAAGATGCTGGAATTTTACAATTTATAATTCACGTCCGATCTGTTGTTGTTTTATGATGTTGTTTTATGTGTTATTAGATTGAAAACTTAGTTTTTTGATAGCAGGTGCTGCTAGGGCATCCCTTCCATTTCGTTCATTACAATCCGTGACTGCACGCCGGGGTTTGTCCTAGTTGGGTCAGAGAGAGCAGCATATGTGCCTCCTGATGAGAGACTAATAAGTTTCAAAACCGGTAGAGGTGCTTGCTGCACTCTCTGATTGAACTGGAATAATGATTTGGCTGTAGTTTCGTATTGCAACGAAATTAAAAATGGTTATTCATTTTTGATTTACATGTTTACTCCGATTGGAGTAAGCAGGGAACCATTCTCGTTGGAACTTACCGCACTGAGCAGATGAGACATGAATTATAAATTGTAAAATTCCCTCATCTTCCTTAGTCTCAGCATCCGTTATGGCTTGCAAATTGTAGAAGCCTCGGAGGTGTTACCAGATAAGGTTCCCATTGTTTTTAGTCTGGTAGGATGTAGAATAACATTTTTAGATGTTGTTTTATGTGCTATTAGATTGAAAACGTAGTTTTTTGATAGCAGTTGCCGCTAGGGTATCCCTGCCATTTCGTTCGTTGCAATTCGTGACTGCACTCCGGCGTTTGTCCTAGTTGGATCAGAGAGAGCAGCATATGTGCCTCCTAATGAGAGACTAATAAGTTTCGAAACCGGTAGAGGAGCTTGCTGCAGTCTCTGATTGAAGTGGAATAATGATTTGTCTGTAGTTTCGTATTGCAACGAAATTGAAAATGGTTATTCATTTTTAAAATAAATAAAATGTTATTTGACGTTAGTGAAATGTAGGTGTGTCAGTTTATTGGTCAAATAACTTTATTCGTTTAGTAAAATACTATTTCTCGTTGGTGAAACCGGCCGTTAGTTATAAGTCTTAGGTCCGGTTTTACCAACAACAAATAAATCAATGAATAATTATTTGTCGAATAAAATTCATTACATGTTTATATTTTTATTTTATTTCAATATCATTTTAATAATTTAAAGTTAATCTGACGAATTTATATACTTTCTCATAGATATTTACAGCTATATTAACTTGCCAATTTATTCGAAGAGTAAATATTTATTTAATAAATAAATAAAATAAGTCTTATTTGACGTTAGTAAAATGGAAAAATGTCAGTTTATTAGTCGAATAACTTTATTCATAGAATAAACTACTATTTGTCGTTAGTGAAACGGGCCATTATTGGATAAAAAATTGTTAAAAATAATTTTTATATGGTTTAGCTGGTTCTGCAGATTATATGTTGACTTCTTTCACAAGAATACCTGACGGTAAGTATGTTTCTCTAACAAGTGGCAAAACACTGACCTATTTGAACTGGCATAAAACCCAACCAAATGGAGGATCGGAAGAATGTATTGGTCTACACTTAGAAGGATCTGAAGTACAATGGCATGATGTGTCGTGTTGGGCTAAACTTTATTTCGTTTGCGAAGTTGTTTGGACAAATAGAGAACAGGAATTATTGCAGGTTTTAAATAATACGGTCCAACAGCAAATTGGTATTGAGGATAATATTAGGTAAGGAAAGGTATCTAGTGTCAGAGAATACTTTTTTTACTACGTTTTTATATACTTCGCCTGTTCTTTGTCTGTGTCTTTGTAACTTTGTTATTTTATCCTTGTAAAAATCCGTATTGTATCCCGTAAAAATCCTTGTAATCGATTTTAAACATACTTCCCGACTAGTTAGAAATTTGAAATTTCCAGAATAGCCTCTCAATAGCGTTCACAGAGCCGTGCGGTACATTTTTTCAATATGATGCAAGTCTTCGAAATGCCGCTCTTTAAATATTATGGAAACTTAAATTTTATTTTTATTGAAAGAAACTACACAAAGTTAACGAAAACTCTTATTTTAAAAACATACATACTTTAAATTGAAATATGTATTAACACTACATTAAGTAGGTAGGCGCAAAATTTGCTTGCAATGCTTTTTAAATGCATTCATTTTTTTTTCGAATCCTGAGAAAAATAATTAGTATTTTTGAAAAATTTAAATGCAAAATAAAAGATCACATTATTACCGAGGGCCGAAAGTCCCTGAAAATGTCTATAATTTGTATTTGAATAAGTTACACGCTGAAAAAAAAGAGAAAATTGAGTGTAATTTTTAATTTCAAATATCTTATTCGAAAGAAACCTTTCGTTTAATCTAAGGAACTTTGGGACCTCGGTAATAATGCAACCTTTCAATCTACGTTTAAATTTTTCAAAAATATTTATTAGTTTTTTCAGGATTCGAAAAAAGTGAACGCATTTAAAAATGATAATTTTACCCTTCTGACTTTAATTTTGGCAAACTCGTCAATCAGAATAGTGTAGTCTAGTGGGGATAGTTCGGTGTAGTAGCTAGTGAGAACTCTATTGAAATAAGTGCTAAATTTTTTAGTTTTGTTTGTCTTATGGACCTTCGAAAATATATTTTAATTTTGAAAAACTTCTTTCCCCTCTAGCTACCCAGACAGGGAGTGTTAATACATTTCTTAGTTTACTTTATATTTATAGTTTATTTAGGTATAAAGAAATTAAGTCATTTTCTCACAAATAGTTCAACAAAACCTCTAAAGGTTTCATGGAGTATGGTATCATTTGAAATATATCACGCAATTCTTCTAGATTCTAGAATATCATTTGTATAATTAGATTTTTTTCTTTATCTATTGAAAGTATTGAAATTCTTCTAGATTCTAGAATATCATTTGTATAATTAGATTTTTTTCTTTCTCTATTGAAAGTATTGAATGAAGATTCATACAATATTTTTCTAGTGTTTCATCATCTATTTCCTTCAATTTAAGAATATCGTATAAAAATTTAAAATTTTTATTACGAGTTTCTAGAATCGAAAATCGATCAATCGTAGAATAATTAACGGCAACGTCTAAAATATAGATGAACAAATTTATTTTAAATTTAGCTTCATCTGTTAAGAGCTCGTCCACAGATTTTTCGTAGTCAAATAAACGCTTTTTTCTTCTGGCTCGAATTCCATTTTAAGCTGGAAATTCGGAACTTATATCAAAATTTTCTGCAATTTCATTAAATTTTGATTTGGTCGTTATTGTTCGTCCGCTATAACTTTTCCCATGCGTCATGATTCATTTTCAAACAAATTAAGTCAAAACGTAAAGTAAAACGAACGTCGATGTGTATTATATATTTTGTATACTGTATTGGGACCGTGCAAGTTCGGAAAAGCGACACCTGGTTTCTACGCTCTGCATTTTATTCGCACTTTTAATTGTATTGGCCAATCATATCGTCCTGGTTACTGGATAATTGTCAAGTCCATATTCCAAAAAAATAATAAGAAGAAAAAATAAGATTTAGGTTATGTTATTAAAACGTAAATAATTGTATCTAGTAAATAAAATTAGTTATTAAAACGCAGTACTGCAAGCAAAATACAATTAATTAAATTTACCTTTATATAATAATTGCATATCATATCAATATTGTGGAGCAATACATAATTTTTCTTCTTAAATGACAATAGGTATGAAATGTACGTCAATTAGACAATTTCAAATGACAATATGAATTATTTAAGAAAGTTGCAATTTTTCTCCGCTATTCGCGCACGATCGTTTCGCGTATCCTTTTCAAGTACTTGCACACCGCGAATACTATAATATACCACACACATCGGCGTACGTTTCACTTTATGTTTTGACTTAATTTGTTTAAAACTGAATCGTGACGCATGGGAAAAGTTATAGCAGACGAACAATAGCCATATTGTCTGTAACTTTTCATTTTTTTTTTCTATAGTTTCTGACAACATTACTGATTATGCCACCCCTCTTGTAATGCCGCCTGATGCGACTGTCTCGCCGCATCATAGCACGGCACGGCCCTGAGCGTTTACATGGATGCATTGAGTTTATTTTGGAATTTTAATTAATATTAAACATATATCAATAATAAGTAACGGAAACAAAATATCTGAGAATTGCACTGTTCAGCTATAGAAACGTACATTGCTATTAATTACTGTTTCCATTAATTCATATATTATTTATTTTTTTTTGTTTTAGAAAGGTGTTAAGAATTCCTGCTTCTTTGTAAAACCAAAATTCAATACTCCACATGAAAGAAAAATGTATTATTTAAGTTTAAAGAATAAAAGAATATATATAAGGTATAAGTAATTTGTTATCTCAACGACCATTTAACAACATGCTCATTATTCACTATTTTTGAACAGAGAACAGATAATAACGTCCATTACATTACTCGTGAGTACGAGTTTATTACCGACATCTGTCACAAATGTAGATACATATATTAGTAATGAACTGTCATATTTGTGAGAGATATTAAGATCGAAACAGACTGTCATTGCGTTACATGAGCTGGGCACGTTTGAGTTCACTCCCGTCTTGAACCGGTAGTTATTTTATTAGTCGAATTCACTCCCGAACGATTTTACAATAAACGATGATTAAAGAAAATTATTTTTCCACCTACCTCTACCAAAATTATACTTTTCCGGACCTGACTTTAGGGAGCAAAATTGTACTTTTCCTCCCTAGGGAGGAAAAGTATAAGTGACGTCATGGTATTTCATTCATGAAATATAACTTATTGACACCCTGCACAATATTTATTTTCTATTACGTAAGTATCTATACATTTTAACGTTTATTTATAAAACACCCTGTATTTTGCAGAATGGTAAAAAACAGTAAATTGTTATTTTGATTTAACAATGTTTACATTAATAGTTTGACTTAATTATATATGACAGTTGACAGTTATAATGTACCTACTTGTTAGTTTTAGTTCTAATAAATTTTGTTGGTTAGTTACATAAATAAATTAAGTAAAAATGAAAAAATGACTCGTTATTTGAGGAAGGTGGAAAAACCATATGTATAACATGGGAGTAAAGTGCTTTTTCCTCCCTTGAATGATTACTGACAAGGAAACTTCATTCTTGGGAGGAAAAGTAGCACTTTCCTCCCTTGTTATACAAATAGCTATTTCTGAAATTTAAACGCTGTTGCCAAATAGTACTTTTATCCATAAAAATAAATATATAGAAATAAATAATATATTTTAATAACCTGCAACCTACAGCATATTGAATATTGACAGTGTCCAGTGAATATTGTCCAAGATTTTTTTACAATTATTTACTGTTCACGATTTCAAAAATGGGCATTATATTCCTCTTGTTTTCTTCCTTCTAATAAAAATGCAACTTCATATATATGTGTGTTTTCGAATTGGGCGAGGCAAAGAAGCATTAAACCTATTAATTTTGTGCAGTAAGATGAATCGTCATGCAACTTTTTGCATTCGATTCGAGAGGCAATTTTGTGAACTAAATTGATCTCCGGTAAAAATTTTTGTGCATGAGAAAATGCATTTCCAAAGTGCATCTCGAAGAGATGGAAAATGAAAAATTTAAAACTCAGGAAATGTTGACGGAAATAAGTTCAATTTTTTACTTAGGGGTTTTGGGGGCAACTGAACACTAATTGCACGACGGCGATGGTTTCCGAGGTACCTGGTGTCCAGGGTGGAACTCATCGCCTGAGACGATCGAATAATTCGCGGGAGGATCGAATAATTCGCGAAATGAAGATTGGATCGAAAAACTGAAAAATATCTTTCAATATTTTTCAAAAATCTATCGAATGACACTAACCACGACCCCCCACTTCACCTCCTGGAGGTGGGGTAGGGGTAACTTTAAAATCTTAAATGGAAACCCCCATTTGTTTTTGCAGATTCGGATTGCTTATATAAAAATAAGCAACTTTTATTCGAGACATTTTTTAGAATTGTGGATAGATGGCGCTATAATCGGAAAAACAATTTATCGTGATACCATAGGTAAATTATAGAAACGGTTTAATATCTCGAGAAATACACTTCCAAATAAAAAACCAAAAAAATAGGTGTTTAATATTTTTTAAGAACCTATCGAATAACACCAAACACGACCCTCCACTCCACCTTTAACTTTAAAATCAATTGGAAAGCCCCATGTTTTATTGCAGATTTGGATTCCTCATGAAGTAACATTTATTCAAAACATTTTTTAGAATTGTTGATAGATGGCGCTAATAGGTGGCATATATCTATAATTCTAAGAAATGTCTCGAATAAAAGTTACTTATTTTTACGTAAAGGATTCAGATCTCCAATAAAAAAATGGGGGCTCCTCTTTACGATTTTAAAGTTAGCCCCACCCCATCTCCATGGGGTCGAGTGGAGAGTAGTGTTTGATGTTATTCGATAGGTTTTTGACAAATATTAAACACGTATTTTTTGGTTTTTGTGACTTGGCATCTTCTACAATTTTCCACCATTTGTTCCTGTTTTTGCTTATGGTTACCCATTCACTGACTCCCATCTTCTTAAAGTCCTCGACTATTTGGTTCTCCCATCTAGTTTTGGGTCTTCCTCGTGGTCTGCCTTATACAGGTCTCCATTTGGAAATTTTCTTGATAACGGCTTCTGGATTCATCCTTTCTATATATCCCATCCATGATGAGTCTCTGTGCCTTGATAAATCTGACGATATCTTCTCCTTTCAGAAGTTCCCTTACTTCGTGGTTCATGAGTCTTCTAAATTTATTATTAGCTAAATTTAGTGGGTCTGCCATCCTCCTAATTATTTTCCTCTCTAGGATCCTCAATCTTTAGTCCTCTTTCTGTGTTTATTTTTACATAAGCAATTCAAATCTGCAATAACAAATGGGGTTTCCATTTAAGATTTTAAAGTTACCCCCATCCCACCTCCAGGGGGTGGAGAGGGGGGTCGTGTTTAGTGTCATTCTAAAGATTCTTGAAAAATATTGAACACGTATTTTTCAGTTTTTCGATGCAATCCTCATTTCGCGAATTATTCGATCGTCCCGCGAATTGTTCGATCGTCCTAGACGACCAGTTCACCCTGGGCACCAGGTACCTCGGAGACCCTTGCCGTCATGAAATTTGTGTTCAGTGACCTCCAAAACCTCCAAGTATAAAAACTGAACTCATTTCTGTCAATATTTCCTAGTTCTAAATTTTTTATTTTTCATTTTTTCGAGATGAACTTTAAAAATGCATTTTCTTATGCACAAAAATTTTTGCCGGAGATCAGTTTAGTTCACAAAATTGCCTGACGAATTCAAAATCGAATTCAAAAAGTTGCATGAAGATTCATCTTACTGCACAAAATTCCTTGGTTTTGGGATTTTTAGTGGTTTGCTGCTTCGCCTAAATATTTAAAAGAAGTATATGAATCTAAAAACCAGTCAACAGTTTTTCCCATGTTTTTATTCCAGTTTATTCATGTTCTTCGAGATTTTTAATGAGATACTTATTTATATCAAACTTCAAAGTATAGGCACCGCTGTGAAAATGTCCAACAAGAAATATACGGTTAAATGAATGATTTGTCGACAGTGTCCAGATTTTAAGGTATAATACTTACATTAATGACGGCTTAAAATCGCCTTGTTGTGAGTTCAAACATTACTTTTACGGAATCAGGTAATATTCATATTTTGGGAGTGAACTCAACTCGTCCCATGTGAGCTTGCTTGCTATTACGATTCAACCGATTGGATCGCCAACGGTGAGCGCCGCTCCGGGCGATCTCGACCCTCGGCGATCCAATCGGTGACGGTTGGTATGTAGAGGAGCGCATGCAGTATCCACACGGAGCACAGAGCACCAACGTAATGGATACGTACCTTTTCAAGAACAACTGTCAGAACATGGATTAAAAAATAACCTAATGGATACCCATAGTAAGAAGAAATAAAAATAGAGAAGAAAATAAATCAAACTAGAATATCTCATAGCAACGAAGTAGATTAGTAGACAAGTAGATAGGGATAAGCATAAAAGAATGCTCATTACATGTTCGTAGCTGATTTTTTCGTGAACAGATTAGCGCTAATTTTTTTATTACTTTAGATTTTATTAGTATTTACACAGTTGAGCAAAGGTTTACTCAAACTTCTGTTTTGTACTTATACCGGGTAAACAAAGAAATGTTTTTCTTATGTTGCGGTCGAGACACTCTGTAGGGAGGATGAGGTTCACATTTGAGTATACATCGGAACTATATTGTAGTCTTCTGTTTTGTGAACATTTCGTTTTTTTAATATTCCTGATATCTTTAGAAACAAAGAGAATAGAGAATTTTATTTTTGAACAAGTGTTTTAACCGAAACAAAAATTTGAGACACCTTGTACGGAGGAAAAGGTAGAAAAGTGGGTATACATCCATATTATGTTGTAGTTTTATATTTTGTGGACATGTCATTTTTTTATTTCTCTGGTAGGTATCTTTAATTACAAAGAAACTAGAATATGGTTTTAATCTTTAATATGTGCTTTAACTGAAGCCATGCGAAACGTGAGGAGACCATGTCGTATCATACCACATACAATTATTTCCTGTATATGTAGTGCCAAAGGAACATAATGTTAAAAAGAAAAAAAATCTGTGTAATCGCTATGTAAAGAGCCTCCATGTAGATACCAAGAGTCTAACAGCTCCGTAGTCTAAGAGCTGGGAGCGGATTTTGTGCGTGACAAGTAATGTGGAAAAACTATACGGGGATATGTTGAATTAGTTGTGTACATGACTTTCCCCAACAGGGGGAACCAGAGTGGGGGGCAAGGGTAGTTATAAGGGGTAAATTCGTGTTTTTTATTATTTTTTTTTGTGACGCTCATGATGGAGATAGTGCACCAAAATTTGGGAATAAGTAGGTCATGACGTAACTAAGTAAAATATCCGGGGCGAAACGCTGCTTGGGGTACAAAGGGGTGGTAGGCAGGGGTGAGTATAAAAATTTTAGGATTTTTTTTTGCCGTTCGTGATCGAGATAGTGTACCAAAATTTGGGAATAAGTAGATCATGACATAGCTAAGTAAAATCTCCAGGGGCGGAACGCTGCGTTGGGGACAAATGTTGTGCTGGATCACAAAAATAATAATACAAGCTGTGACTTTGACCCCTTAAAACTACCCTCATCCCCAACTCCTTGTTTCCGCCCCTGGAAATTTTGCTTAGTTATGTCAGGATGTACTTATTGGAGGCTCTGTGATGTTTTGGGATGGAATTTTAGTCGGAGAGATAGAAGCCGATTTTGTGCGTGATAAGTAATATGGAAAAACTATACGGGGATTTCCAATTACATTGTTGTCAAAGATTCTGTTTTTCTGGAAATCTAATGAACTTTCTTGTTGTTTTTCTGGAAATCTAATGAACTTTCTTATTTCAAATGGAACACCCTGTATATTTTTTGCGTGGTGGAATTCTTAAGGGATACTGATTATTTTTCATATAATATTCCCTATACCTAAATGCCATAATTTCGAACTTATTGCTACATTTATTAAAAAAAAATTTACTATTTACGTTATTACGCCAGTCAATGGGAGCATAAATAATAGGATATTACCTCCGAATTCTATCCTACTGCATGGATTTTAATGAAATTTTGGGAATAGCCTCTACTTATTTCCTAATTCAAAGTCTACCCTATGCAAATGTGCGCTTTTATCTTGGGGGTGGTTCCCACCCCTTCTCGGGGTGGAAATTTTTTTGGTTAAAATAACCACGGAAGTGGTTAGAAAACCTTATTCTAAGCAAAAACTGTTCTATAATTTTTTTTTGAAAACTGAATACTTTTTGAGTTATTAGCTATTGAAAATTGGCCATTTTCATTGAAAAATGACACCTTTTCGGACGGTTTTTTGCGAATACCTTAAAAATATACATCTAACTAAAAAAAATTATATAAAAAAAATGGAAGCTTATAAAAAAACAAAGAGATTTGTCCCTTCACAAATCTTAAAGTTATAATACAAAAAGAGATATGGTAGGTGAAAGGGTTTGTTTTTTTGCTGCATGCTCAAATCGGCATATTCAACTTGAAATAATAGAGAAATGGTCAATTTTAGTTGTATAATGCTACCAATACCTTTTGTAGTGCTTGAAAAGACCTTTAAAATGAGCAATATTAAATGTCGATTGTATTCAAATTAAGTGAGATATGCTACAAAAAAATTGATGACTAATGTGTTAAAAAAAAATGAGAAGTATATTTAACTCCTTATCGACCAGAATTTAAATGCATCGTTTTCTTCTACAATACCTTTTATTATAGTGTTACTTCTATGTTCAAAAAATTGGACAGGTTTAAGATGAATGGTTTTTGTAAAAAAATAAGATCAAATCATAGAGCGCATTTTTAAATTTTCTTAAAAATCTTCCCTTTTCTCCATGTTACTTGAAAATAATAAGAGAAACAGTAATGAAAAACCAAAACAAAATTTTTGCCTAAAAAAAGCCAACATTTTGTTCGGTATTCTTTTTCGTATCTCTTTTTATTTTCGAGTTACATGGAGAAAAAGAAAGATTATTGGGAAAATTTAAAAATTCGCTCTATAATTTGATCTTATTTTTTTCAAAAACCATTATGTTTAAACCCGTCCAACTGTTTGAACATAGAAATAACACTTAATAAAAAGTATTGTAGACGGAAAACGATGCAATTAAATTCTGATGGATGAGGGATAAAATATACTTCTCATTTTTTCTTAAAATACATTAGTCATCAATTTTGTTTGCAGCAGATATCGCTTATTTTTTTTACAAAGTCAAAGGCAGATGTCGAGCACTGTATTTATTTAATCTTAGCCAAGTATCCTTTCGCTATCTAGAGCATCTTCAGGGGCATCTGAAATAAGTAAAGAAAACGCCATTGTAAAGGAAGAAAAAGTTAGAAACTTCGACAAAAAATCGAAGATGATGTGATAAACAAGTATAATACCGTTATTAAGTACAATAACGTACTTTTTATCACATCGTCTTCGATTTTTTGTCGAAGTTTCTAACTTTTTCTTCCTTTACAATGGCGTTTTCTTTACGTATTTCAGATGCCCCTGAAGATGCTCTAAATAGCAAAAGTATACTTGGTCAAGATTAAACAAATTAAGTGCTCGATATCTGCCTTTGACTTTGTAAAATTCATATATTCGAGCATTCAACCATTTCCTATTTTATATATCGCTTAGTTTGAACGTAATCAACATTTAATAGTGCTCATTTTAAAGGTCTTTTCAAGCACTACAAAAGGTATTGGTAGCATTATACACCTAAACTCGACCGTCTCTCTGTTATTTCAAGTTGAATACATTAATTTGAGCATGCACCAAAAAACAAACTCTTCTCACCTACCTTATCTCTTTGTGTATTATAACTAGAAGATATAGGAAGGAACTAACCTCATTGTTTTTTATAAGATATAATAATATTTTATATAGTTTTATTCGTTAGATGCATATTTTTTAAGGTATTCGCAAAAAACCGTCCGAAAAGGTGTCATTTTTCAATGAAAATGGCCAATTTTCAACCAGGAATAACTCAAAAATTATTGAGTTTCAAAAAAAAAATTGTAGAACAGTTTTGCTTATAATTAGGTTCTCTAGCCACTTCCGTGGTTATTGTAACCAAAAAATTTTCCACCCACGAGAAGGGGTGGGAACCACCTCCAAGATAAAAGCGCATATCGGTATAGGGTAGACTTTGTTTCTTGAGCTGTTCCCTACTTACTGTGAAAATATCAAGTAAATCGATGTAGTAGGATGGAATTCGGAGCCAAGTACCCTCATTGACTGCCCTATAATATATGCCATTCTGTTTTTAAAGATTTGTTAATTGTTACTTTTTATTGTGAATTTAGTTTTGTTTCATTTAAAACACATGTTTTAACTAAGTAAAACCACCTATTTTCTTTGTTTATCTTTCAAAACATTCAAAAAACATAATGTTCACAAAACAGAACACTACAATACAATTTCGATGTACACTCACATTTGTGATTCGTCCTCCCTACAGGGTGTTTTGAACTTAACATAAGAAAAACATTTCTTTTCATCCACCCGGTATAAGTACACAAAAAAGAGGTTTGAGTAAACCTTTGCCCATCTGTGTAAATACTAATAAAAAATCTAAAATAATAAAAAAATTGCCGAGTCTGTTACTCTGCTCACGAAAAATACAACTATGAAAATGAGCATAATTTTCTCTATCCCTAACTTATGCCTTGAAGTATACATTAGGGTGGTGCGAAAAAAGTCAAGTTAATAATTCCGTATCGCTCGAGTGCGGAAAAGTTGCGATTGGTAGTTACAAGAAAAACAAAAAAGAATTATTCAAATCGGACTTAAAGATTATGAAAAAAAAAAAAATAAAATTTCACATTTTTTTCAAAAATTTTTGTTTATCCTTCGCGTACGTTTTATTAATCGCTATAGTAAAATGTATTTACACTTTGCATGGTTAAGTACTAAAAAAAATGTTTTACGCATTTAACGGATATTTTCCGATCCCGCAAGGTCAATCAAAATCTATAAAAATTTGAAATTCTTGATTATTTTGAAAAATTTAAAAACATTTGGTTATCTCTTTTTTTGTTATATTGTGAAGCTCTTCGCTTGTTTAGATATTGTATGACAATATTTAAACAACCCAGATCTCAAAACGAGGGGGTGGTTGCACTTCTAGCTCCACACGCGCCCTTCTCTCCAACCAACCCATGAGTGTGTGTTTGTTACATTATTTACATAATATGCACATTTCTTTTTCATCTGTTTGTGTCCAGCTCTCAAACACCAACTTTGCATAGTGATTTCTTGGTAAAATCTGGCAGCATGGACCTTGATTTAAGTGTTGTCCTGATGCACCCATCTCTTGATTGAGGACCACATACATTAGCATTAGACGATGCTTCCGTGGCCAACTTTAGACATCGCTCATCAGCTGGCTTGTGGCAGGGATAGTTTTGTACATTCCAGTCTGACATGTCGCTTGAGGTAATACAGGGAGTTATATCTGCATTTGAAACTCTTCGACGAAGTGGTGGAGAAGATAGTTTTGCAACATTCCAGTCTATTATTTTAGTTTAGTCCTGTGCTTCAAAATTTCAAGTAGTAGGGAGAAAGGAAATACATTAGAGAGCTAGGGCCAAAGAGAGTGTTAAAAGCCGGACAGACTAAATCCAAGGGCAAAAGTATTAGAAATTTCATCCCTCCTACTTTAAATTTTCAAGCACAGGACTACACGGAAATAATAGACTGGAATGTTACAAAACTATCTTCTCCACCAGTTCTTCGAAAAACTCCACCAGAGTTTCAAATGAAGATATAATTTTTTGCATTTCATCGGGAGACATGCCAGGCTGGAATGTACAAAAACTATCCCTGCCACATGCAAGCTGACGAACGGTGTCTAAAGTTGCCCACGGAAGCATCGTTTAATGCTAATGTATCTGGGCCCAATCAACAGATGGATTCATCAGGAAAACATTTAAATCAAAGTCCATGCTGCCAGATTTTACCAAGAAATCACAATACAAAGTTGATGTTTAAGAGCTGGACACAAACAGATGAAAAAGAAATGTACATATGTAAATAATGTAAAAAACACACACTCATTGGTTGGTTGGATAGAGGGGTGCGTGTGGAGCTAGAACTGCAACCACCCCCTCGTTTTGAGTTCTGGGTTGTTTAAATATTGTCATACAATATCTAAACAAGCGAAGAGCTTCACAATGTAACAGAAAAATAAGATAACTAAATGTTTTTTAATTTATCAAAATCATCAAAAATTTCAAATTTTATAGATTTTGATTGACCTTGCGGGATCGGAATATATTCGTTAAATGCGTAAATCTATTTTTTTATTACTCTACCATGCAAACTGTAAATAGATTTTACTATAGCGATAAATAAAACGTACACAAAGGATGAATAAAATTTTTTTGAAAAAAGGTAAAATTTCCTTTTTTTCATAATTTTTCATAATCTTTAGGCCTGTTGCGGAATCGGAAGATAAAGTCCGATTTGAATAATTCTTTTTTTGCTTTTCTTGTAATTACCAATCGCAACTTTTCCGCACTATAGCGACACGGAATTATCAACTTGACTTTTTTCGCACCACCCTAGTATACATCTATTAACAAGAATATCTAATGCGAATAAATCAAAATTAAAACTATAAATTAAAATAGTAAATATGATTTGTACAATTTTTTATTATTTAAAATAATAAAATATATACAAATAATTTTATACACGCTGCATAAATAAACACCAAACGATAAAAATACCAGAATCCAATATAGAAATGCCAAAATCCCGATTGTTTTTACCACAACATCTTCCACTTCCTTTTTGTATGATATAAAAGCAACAAGATAATGAGCTCATTTAAAGACTTCTTTATTTACAAATTAATGTGTTATCACCGAATCAAGATGTTTTTAAAAAACATACTTGTCGTGGTGTTGTCCTTGTATATGTTTTTAGAACCTACACACTGTGAGGATTATGCCAAAGAAGTTCAAGGTAAGTTTTTAATATAGATGGTACTATTATCTACTTTATATAAGTATTCAAAAAGCTGTGATATGTAGTATGTATGTCTTTTATTCACGATGATGAAGTTTGCGACACGAGCCTTCGGCTTTTGCTCTTTTTGTCCTTTTACCTTTCTATCATCATCATCAATGGCGTTACAACTCTTCGTGAGTCTGTGCCGCGTTTACTATTGCCGTCCATTTTTTTCTGTCCTGTGCCACTAATTCCGATTGTCTTACTCCCATTTTCTCCAGATCTTTTTTGACTGCATCTTTCCACCATTTTTCTAGGCCGTCCTACAGACCTTCTTCCATCTAGCCTCTCCCAGAACACATTGTTTATAAGGCGATTGTTGTTACTGCGTATCACATACCATGTCCATCTGAGTCTGTTGGCCTTTATATATCTGACTAGATTTTCCTTTCCGAATAGAGACTAACTCGTTATTGTATCAGTGCCTCCATTCGTTTGTCACGCTGTCTCTACATAGGTCCATATTTATATACCCCAGGCTGTGGGTGAAAAATAGGTCGATTTCAGGATATAACTCAGGAATTTTTGAAACCTATCAGGTGTTGTAAAGGACGATGCCAGGAATAACTTCTACTAAAATGTAACCAAAAATATTGTGCTCTTTTTTTTATTGCGATTTTCATTTAATTTTGCAATTTTTAATGATTTTTAATTTTGCAGCTTAGGATATGGACTTTAGAGAAAAACTTTTTAATATAAAGTTGTAGTGAATTAAAAAACCTACAATTTAAGGTATGGTAAGTTTAATTTCGTTAATTGGTTATTGCAAAACAGACTGTGAAACGTCCAAAATGGCCGTTTTTTACAATTGCATTATTTATTGTACAAATATTTATTTTTATTTTTTAAAGCTTTGAAATAAAGATCTTTCAATTCCAAACATAAAAAAAATTGTAAAGCCAGATTAACGAATTTGTTGCTTAGATATTATAAATTGTTTATCCCAAGAGGTCAAATGTCGAAGGCTATAACTTTTTGAAAAAAAAAAAATCGTAGATAGTTGGTGAAACATCTAATCTACTTCTAAAGAGTTATATTTTCATATTCTGATGTAAATAAATGCGTAAAACATTTTTAAACCTCTAATTTTTGGGTTTGAAAATAAGGGGGCAAATTTCGTTATAAACATTTAGAGCTGAAGTGACCCTGTACATCCTATGAGTTTTTAACTTACAGATTATTGTTGCTGAAGATGAAACAAAGATTTATAAAAAAATTAAAAAATTCTACGACCAACTGAAGCCGAGATAATTTTTGGGTTTGAAAATAAGGGGGCAAATTTCGTTATAAACATTTAGAGCTGAAGCGGCCCTGTACATCCTATGAGTTTCTAACTTACAGATTATTGTTGCTGAAGACAAAACGAAGATTTATAAAAAAAATAAAAATTATCTACAACCAACTGAAGACGAGATAATTGTTTTTTTTTTCTTAAGTCGTAATGCCTTTATTTATAACAATTAAGAAATTATTTTACAGTCATTGACTAAATAAAGTCTTATATTATCTTAAAATAAAAATTATTATAAAATATAATTACATTTAATTATTAAAAATTATTTTTAAATTCGGTGCTTTTGCGAGCGGCCGAATTTTGCAAATCGCCGGCTCGCTTCAAATCCGCGCGGTCGGAAAATTTTTACGTAACTTGTATTAAATTTTGACAGAAAACAATTTAATAACATTACCATTATAATATATAGTCTATTTACCACTGTATTTGTTTTTCTTGATAAACTTTTATATGTGAAATTTCATTTCTGAAGAAGTAATATTACAAAAAAACTATATTTTTAATTTTTTCATTGCTATATAAATATAATAATATTAATGTTACTTTTTACTATAATATACAATATAAAACTTTTTCTTCTTTTAGTGACTATTCGTTTTGGACTTCACATATAAAAGTGTATCAAGAAAAACAAATACAGTGGTAAATAGACTGTATATTATAATGGTAATATTATTAAATTGTTTTCTGTCAAAATTTAATACAAGTTACGTAAAAATTTTCCGAGCGCGCGGATTTAATAATTAAATGCAATTATATTTTATAATAATTTTTATTTTAAGATAATATAAGTCTTTCTTTAGACAATGACTGTAAAATAATTTCTTAATTGTTATAAATAAAGGCACTACGATTTAAGAAAAATAAACAATTTTCTCGGTTTCAGTTGGTTGTAGAAAATTTTTATTTTTTTATAAATCTTCGCTTCGTCTTCAGCAACAATAATCTGTAAGTTATAAACTCATAGGATGTACAGGGCCGCTTCAGCTCTAAATGTTTCTAACGAAATTTGTCCCCTTATTTTCAAACCGAAAAATTATCTCGGCTTCAGTTGGTCGTAGAAATTTTTTATTTTTTTATAAATCTTCGTTTCATCTTCGGCAACAATAATCTGTAAATTAAAAACTCATACGATGTACAGAGCCGCTTCAGCTCTAAATGTTTATAACGAAATTTGCCCCCTTATTTTCAAACCCAAAATGTAGAGGTTTAAAAATGTTTTACGCATTTATTTACATCAGAATATGAAAACATAACTCTTTAGAAGAAGATTGGATGTTTCACCAACCCTCTACGATTTTTTTTTCAAAAAGTTATAACCTTCGACATTTGACCTCTTGGGATAAACAATTTATAATATCTAAGCAACAAATTCGTTAATCTGGCTTTACAATTTTTTTTATGTTTGGAATTGAAAGATTCTTCATTTTAAAGCTTTAAAAAATAAAAAACTTATTTGTACAGTAAATAATGCAATTGTAAAAAACTGCGAAAGGCCATTTTGGACTTTTCGCAGGCTGTTTTGCAATAACCAATTAACAAAATTAAAAATGAATAACCATTTTCAATTTCGTTGCAAAACGAAAATACAGCCGAACCATATTCCAGTCCAATCAGAGAGTGCTGCAAGCACCTCTACCGGTTTCGAAACTCATTAGTCTCTCATCAGGAGGCACATATGCTGCTCTCCCTGATCCAACCAAAACAAACCCCAGCGTGCAGTCCCGAATTGCAACGAACGAAATGGCATAGATGCCATTTAGCCAAACTTAGTCTTTTGCTAGCAGTTGCCGCTAGGGCATCTATGCCATTTCGTTCGTTGCAATTCGGGACTGCACGCTGGGGTTTGTTTTGGTTGGATCAGGGAGAGCAGCATATGTGCCTCCTGATGAGAGACTAATGAGTTTCGAAACCGGTAGAGGTGCTTGCAGCACTCTCTGATTGGACTGGAATATGGTTCGGCTGTATTTTCGTTTTGCAACGAAATTGAAAATGGTTATTCATTTTTGATTTACATTTACTCTGTGTGGAGTATGAAGGGAACCAGTCTCGTTGGAACTTTACCGCGCTGAGCAGATGTGACGTGAATTGTAAATTGTAGAATTCCCTCATCTTCCTTAGTCTCAGCATCCGTATGGCTTGCAAATTGTAGAAGCCTCGGAGGTGTAACCAGAGAAGGTTCCCATTGTTTTCATTCTGGTGGGATATGTTATATGCCATTAGAGTGAAAACTTAGTCTTTTGCTAGCAGTTGCCGCTAGGGCATCTATGCCATTTCGTTCGTTGCAATTCGGGACTGCACGCTGGGGTTTGTTTTGGTTGGATCAGGGAGAGCAGCATTTGTGCCTCCTGATGAGAGACTAATGAGTTTCGAAACCGGTAGAGGTGCTTGCAGCACTCTCTGATTGGACTGGAATATGGTTCGGCTGTATTTTCGTTTTGCAACGAAATTGAAAATGGTTATTCATTTTTGATTTACATTTACTCTGTGTGGAGTATGAAGGGAACCAGTCTCGTTGGAACTTTACCGCGCTGAGCAGATGTGACGTGAATTGTAAATTGTAGAATTCCCTCATCTTCCTTAGTCTCAGCATCCGTATGGCTTGCAAATTGTAGAAGCCTCGGAGGTGTAACCAGAGAAGGTTCCCATTGTTTTCATTCTGGTGGGATATGTTATATGCCATTAGAGTGAAAACTTAGTCTTTTGCTAGCAGTTGCCGCTAGGGCATCTATGCCATTTCGTTCGTTGCAATTCGGGACTGCACGCTGGGGTTTGTTTTGGTTGGATCAGGGAGAGCAGCATATGTGCCTCCTGATGAGAGACTAATGAGTTTCGAAACCGGTAGAGGTGCTTGCAGCACTCTCTGATTGGACTGGAATATGGTTCGGCTGTATTTTCGTTTTGCAACGAAATTGAAAATGGTTATTCATTTTTGATTTACATTTACTCTGTGTGGAGTATGAAGGGAACCAGTCTCGTTGGAACTTTACCGCGCTGAGCAGATGTGACGTGAATTGTAAATTGTAGAATTCCCTCATCTTCCTTAGTCTCAGCATCCGTATGGCTTGCAAATTGTAGAAGCCTCGGAGGTGTAACCAGAGAAGGTTCCCATTGTTTTCATTCTGGTGGGATATGTTATATGCCATTAGAGTGAAAACTTAGTCTTTTGCTAGCAGTTGCCGCTAGGGCATCTATGCCATTTCGTTCGTTGCAATTCGGGACTGCACGCTGGGGTTTGTTTTGGTTGGATCAGGGAGAGCAGCATATGTGCCTCCTGATGAGAGACTAATGAGTTTCGAAACCGGTAGAGGTGCTTGCAGCACTCTCTGATTGGACTGGAATATGGTTCGGCTGTATTTTCGTTTTGCAACGAAATTGAAAATGGTTATTCATTTTTGATTTACATTTACTCTGTGTGGAGTATGAAGGGAACCAGTCTCGTTGGAACTTTACCGCGCTGAGCAGATGTGACGTGAATTGTAAATTGTAGAATTCCCTCATCTTCCTTAGTCTCAGCATCCGTATGGCTTGCAAATTGTAGAAGCCTCGGAGGTGTAACCAGAGAAGGTTCCCATTGTTTTCATTCTGGTGGGATATGTTATATGCCATTAGAGTGAAAACTTAGTCTTTTAACAAAATTAAACTTACCATAGCTCAAATTGTAGGTTTTTTAATTTACTACAACTTTCTATTAAAAAGTTTTTTTCTAAAATCAATATTCTAAGCTGCAAAATTAAAAATCATTAAAAATTGCAAATTTAACAAATGAAAATTGCAATAAAAAAAGCGCACAATATTTTTGGTTACATTTTAGTAGAAGTTATTCCTGGCATCGTCCTTTACAACACCTGATAGGTTTCAAAAATTCCTGAATTATATCACGTTTTTTCACCCACAGCCTGCGGTAATATCATTCGAAGGATTTTTACGTTCCCCCACCTGCAATTTATTAATTTATATTTATTTACTTTTCTTTTTATTAGCGTCTATGTTTCGCTTCTTTACGCGACTGCTGGTCGTATTATGGTCTTACATATCTGGATTTTTGCATCTCGTGAAAGAAATTTTGACTTCATTAGATGTTGCATTGCAAAGAAAGTTTTATTTCCTGCCATTATTCGCGTTTCAACCTCGCGCTCTATTTTGTTGTCATTTGTGATTGTTGCTCCTAGATATTTAAATTCTTTAACCACTTCGAAGTTATGATCGTTTATATGGTTTGCCTTTTTCGCCGTCGTTCTTGTTTTCAGACGACCATGCATTTTGTTTTGTCTTCATTTATTTTTAGACCGATGTTCAATGCAGCTTCTTCAAAGCTCGAAAAAATATCCTTAATTTCTAATGTTGACTGTGCCACTGCATCTACATCTTTTACCTGTATATCCTTCTTTTTTATTAGTAGAAAAATTATTGTAGGTACTTTATTTATTTTATTTATTTATTTAATCAGTTAAGCCCATTCGTACTTTTCGGTGTTGGGCTGTTTACAACTAGTCCAATATCTACATTTCAATACATTTTAATAATTATACAATTCTTATTTTAACAATACAATTTTAATGAATATAAATTACTTATTTGACCCATCTTTCTGTCCATATGTATTAATCTTGTGGTGCTTCTTTGATACTTCTTTTCCATGCTGTTCTATTTTGAGCTAATTGTTTTGCCATACTCCATTGCAGTCCTCTCTTCTCTGCTTCTTGTCTAACTTGTTCTTCCCATCTCATTCTTGGGCGACCTACTTTATTTTTCCCTTGTACTCTGATTTCATATACATTTTTCGTTATTCTTGTGTCGTTTAGTCTATGGTACTATTGGTATATGGTATTAGTATATATGGTAACTACTTTATTTATATTTATATAATTTTTTTTATAAATATAATATAAATATAAAAATATAACAACTACCACTACAATTCAGGCCCATATACTATCGTTTTACCAACTGAGGTATATCCTGCAAAATATTTGTGGGCGTTGCTGGAAGAACTCTTTTTTGGCCGTCCGACTGAAATCAATAACCTTTAACGCCTTTTTTAGTGGCCCCAAGAGGTGAAAATAACAAGGTATTAAATCGGAACCATAGAGTGGATGTTCTAATATCCTTCATTTACTTCGTTGTAGATTTTCTTTTGATACTTAAATTTGGCAACATAAGGCCGAACAAAGTCGTGCAGAGGAATGACACCTCGTGAGGATTTCCTTGGACGTTTAATTCATATTGCTTCATGGAGTTTGTTCAAAATTTCATTAAACAGATTTGAGTTGATATAAACTCTAGGTTCTGTAAATAATTATGCCTACAAACATAACTAACACTGCAAGAATGTCAATTGAGCGATTACAAATTTCCAGAAATAACCTTACCAAATAATATGGGCTTCAATTTAACAAGCGTATGCTTTTTCTCATGAGCATTTTTCAGTGCGCCACAGTTTTTCGATTTCTTTCTAACGCATTAAATTGTATATGACAGAAAAAAGGCACGTCGGTGATTACTTTGGTAATTATTCTAGTTCGGTGATTATTCTAGTTGCCGATAGATGGCGCTATAATAGAAAAAAAATTATTTACTAGTTATATAATATATCTAGGAATATAATCTGTACAATTTATAAGACTCTACAAATCAAAGAAAATACCATGTTATAAATGCAATAAAGACAATTGATTTGTTTTTATTGCCCAATTGCAAATAAAATTTGACAACTGTCAGATTTAACTAAAATGTCATGTTAGAATAAATGTTATAAATGTATATTATCACGGACTTACCTTTTTTTTCTATCATTTGTGACGCACTGAAAAATCCTCATGAAAAGAACCATATACTTTCTGATTCATTTTGATCAAACTAAAAGTAAAATAAAAAACGTTAAACTATGAAAAAATTATGATTCTTCTTGAATTCAAATTATTTATTTCACTTCAGCAGTCATAATAATATAACTTTTATTTGGATTGTGTTTTTAGAATTATTTGGATTAAGAGGTACAATACCAACTTTAAATTTATATCATAGAGGAAACAAAAGCTACTACATCGGTAATATTTTTAAAGTAAGTATCGTAATAAATATATTATATTTTAATTATAAAATTCATATTAAGAAATCATACTAAAAAACTATAGTAGGGGAGCCCGGGATGCTAAATTTGCAGTTAGTAAAGCGTCATTGGTACATATTGTGTTCTGAAGATTAGGTCCTAAAACCAAAAAAAGTTACGTTTTTCATTTTAATGGCGGAGGGGGTACAAATGTTAAAAATCGTTTTTTCCGATTATGTATAACGCCATCAATCTATTAGAAACAATTCTCCAATAAAAGTTACTTAAGTTTACTTAAGGAATCCAAATCAGCAATATAAAATGGGGGTTCCTATTTAACCCAGGAACATTCGCGCCGTTAGAACAAATCTAACATTCTATCCTTTTCCTGTGATAACTTGATGAAAAAGTTTGCAACATAACTTTTTACTCGTAAGTGCCTCGAGGAGGGGTGTAGTAATGCATAGGTACTTTTTTAATTTTTAAAACAATTTTTTTTATTTTTTTGTGGAATTTACGGCTTTGGTTAGAACGAATTAACATAAAAATTGTCAAAAATAGATATTTTGACATAACAAGTAAATAAATATATTATAAAATAGTGTTTTAAATTCGTATTTAAATTCTTCTTCTTCTTCTTCTTCTTCTTCTACTTATACTTGTTGTAGATCTGTAGATCTGTTAATTCCGACGTTGAAGTATTTCTTGAGAGGTAGACTGCCAGCTATCTCTCCATCCGCCAAGATGGCGGAAAGTGTGAGTACATGTTTAAAGTGCTCTGATAATTTTATTGTGAATTCAAAAGCAATAAAGTGCGACAAATGCAGGTTAACGTATCACTTAATGTGCGTGTCAATTAAAGATGCCTGGAGTAAAATTATTAACGAAAATCCTAATATTTTATGGGTTTGTGACGAATGCATTGACTGTCCTATAACCTTAAAAACATTGGATATTAGTGAAGTGAATTTACTTAAAAAAGAGATAGAATGTCAACAACGGGAATATAGTTTAACTAAAAAGCTATTAGAAGATCTAGAATATACAGTAAATATACAAAAAGTATTAATAAAGCTGCAAGAAGATAAATTGAAAGTCGCTGAAGAAGCAAAAAATGGAATCTCAATCTCCCATCTCTCTCTCGCAACACCATCAACTTCAACAGTAAAAAGTAACCTTCAACCTGTGCTTCAACCACGTCACACTGGAGAAAATAGCAACACAGCACCATTAAATCGAATTAACAAAAATATCAATGCTGCAACCAGTAATACGTCTGCTAGTACAGCCACCAATAACCAAAATAAGTCAATGATTAAGTCAACTGTCAGCAGTCAAACATCAAACTATCAGATGAACCAAAATAAACAAATAATAGATCCAAAATTGGTTAATGCTGCAATTCTAAATGCACAAACCAGCAGTGTAATGGAAGAATTACAATATATCGCAAAGGATAATACAAAAAATGAATGGAAAGAAATTTTGTAGTAGGACGAAATGATAACAACACGAATATTCAAGGTGTCCCTAAATACATTTCATTACATGTTACGAGATTAGATCCTCACACAAAACCAGAAGATTTGAAAGAGATATTAGCAGCCAATTTCCCAGAAGTAGAATGTGAGATACATCCATCAAAACACCCACATTTATACGCATCCATGAAGGTAACCATTAAGCAAGAAAACTTCAAAAAGGCTTGGCGAAAAGAAATTTGGCCAAATGGAACACTAATATCGAAGTTTTTAACGAAAAAGAGGACACTACCGCAATCACTGGAGGTAGATCCTCAAGAAAATTGAATCCACATAAGAGAAATAACAAAAACTCCCTGAGCATTTACTATCAAAATGTACGTGGAATACGCACGAAACTAAGAGAATTCTCATCATCAATAATATCAGATGAACTTGATGTTATACTCCTAACAGAAACATCTTTACATTTTGAAATCCATGATAAGGAACTAAACATTGACGATTACGTTATTTATCGATGTGATCGTTCAAAAGAAACAAGCAATGCTCAACGATTGGGTGGATCACTAATTGCAGTGAAGAAAACACTACAATCTTCAGTTTTAAAATCTACTATATCAAATATAGAAAATGTTTTTGTACAAATCATATATGCTACTAAGAAAATTCTTTTTGGGTGTGTCTACATTCCTCCAGATGCGTCGTTGGAAATTTATGAAGATTATGCAAGATCAGTGGAAGAAATATTGGCAAGTCAGAATTTCTCGTCAGTATTTTTATCTGGTGACTTTAATATATCAAAGATAAGATGGGAAAGTGATGAATTTGGTTCTAGAGCTATTGGTATGTTAACGGATAAAGTTGAATGCATATCTGACCTTTTTGCTTACTTAAATTTTTTTCAAGTAAATACTATACCTAATTATCTCGGTAACTACCTTGATTTGATTTTCACAAATGTTGAAAATATAAAAACACGAGCCAAGACCGTACCAATTGTTAAATGTGACAGACATCATCCAGCTTTAATTTTTGATCTAAATCTTGATAAGATATCTTTACTAAAATTTGACTATGTTTATACTGATTTTAGAAATGCTAATTATAACCAAGTGAATGAATTTTTAGGTTCTTTTAATTGGGATGATATTTTTAAGAGTAATAATATTAATCAAGCTATACACAGGGTAGTTATATGAAATATTACATTATGCTATAGACGTTTTTATACCAAAACATAGATGTAAAAACCGCAAATTTCCAAAATGGTACTCACCCGAATTGAAAGAACTTATTTTTTCTAAAAAACAAGCTCACAAAAAATATAAGTTAACAAAATTACCTGAAGCTTATAAAATTTTTTCAAATCTTAGAAAAGAATGTAAAACTCAATCACTAAATAGCTATAAGGTATATGTTAGGGATCTAGAAGGGATTGTGTCAAATAAAAAGGAATTTTGGAAATTTGTAAATAGTAAACGGAATCATTATGAATTACCTAGTACTATGAATTATGGCGATATTTCAACGGATGATCCTCAACAAATTTGTAACTATTTTGGAAGTTTTTTTGCCTCTGCATATACAATTTCGAATTCTAGTTTAGATACAGCAAAATCGTTTCTATATAATAATTATGTCGATATTAATAGTTGTGATATTAGTGAAAGATGTATATAATAGCATAGAAAAAATAAACCTTAATCTAAAATGCGGCCCTGATAATATTTCACCCATTTTTGTTTATAATTGTAGATTTATCCTTTCTCAGGTTTTATGTAAAGTTTTTAATTTGTCGTTGTCAATTGAGAACTATACTATACTATCAGAACTTGTTTAATTGAGAACTACAGAGCAGTTTCAAAAATCTCTATTTTTGCTAAAATCTTTGAAATGTTAATAACTGAAAAATTATATCCAAAAATAAAATCCATACTAATAAATGAACAACATGGTTTTATGTCAGGCAGATCTACATCTACAAACCTACTTGTATTGGAGGAATTCATTTTAGAGGCCTTGGAGAGCCGGTGGCAGGTTGATGTGATCTACACCGATTTCTCCAAGGCATTTGACAGAGTGAATAAGGATATATTAGTTAAAAAATTATCTGCATTAGGAATTCATGGATCATTATTATCATGGCTTGAAAGTTACTTAACAAATAGAAGACAATTTGTCAAAATTCATGATTGCTTATCATCAGAAATTAAAGTCTTATCAGGAGTTCCTCACGGAAGTCATCTCTCTCCAATGCTTTTTAATTGTTTTGTCAACGATGTTTTAAACTGTTTTTCCGATTGTAAAATATTACTGTATGCTGATGATTTAAAGATATTTAGGGTAGTTAAAGATGTAAATGACTGTCTTCTAATACAAGGGAATCTTGATAGTTTTTTCAGGTAGTGTTGTGACAATAAACTGAATTTAAATATTGATAAATGTAAAATAATGAGATATCACAGAATCTTACAACCTACACTCTTTAACTATTCTATTGACAACAAAAACTTAGAAATTTTAACATCCATTAAAGATTTAGGCATTATTTTTGACTTATCTTTGAGTTTTACTAAACACTTTGAGTTCGTTGTTAATAGAGCTTTGAAGATGCTTGGTTTTGTAAAACGTAGTCTTTCTGATTTTAATAATATAAATTGTCTTAAATCTGTCTATTGTGCATTAGTTAGATTAATATTAGAATATTCAAGCTGCATATGGACACCCTACTACAGATGCCACATCGATAATATAGAATATAGAGAAAGTCAAAAAAAATTACTAAGATTCATTGCATATAAACTAAATATACCATCTGAAAACATCAATAATTCTAGTGAAATTCTCAACTTATTAGATTTATCATCACTGGAAAATAGAAGATCATTTCTTGATTTAGTTTTCTTATATAAGATTGCTAATGGATTGGTTGATTGCTCAACACTTCTTGAGAAGATAAAATATAGAGTTCCTCAATGTAATACTCGTAGTAAAGAACTATTTTTTGTAGACTTTCATTGCACCAATTATGCACAGAACAAAGCAATTGAAAGAATGTCTAAGGGGGCCAATAATATCGATATTAACTTTTTTGACTGTTCATTGCCTAGTTTTAAGAAAAAATTGAAAAAAAAATGCTAAATTGTATTTAATATATATATATATATATATATATATATATATATATATATATACAAGGAGAGGTTAGCGCGAGTTAATAAATATCGGCATGGCTCGCAATAAGTATGAAAAACAAAATAATATATAGTATACTAATAAGTCAGAAACACGTGTCTATGGTTGCATTCCACCTTGTGCATATTTTGTTTTTTATATATATATATATATATATATATATATATATATATATATATATATATATATATATATATATATATATATATATATATATATATATATATATATATATATATATATATATATATATATATAATATATATTGTAATGATATGACTATGCCCTAAAACAGAGTATGTCGAAGATCGATCAGAGAACGTAGTATCCGATTAAAGTGTTTAGAAACCAAAATGGACTGAAATGGCGATTATAGATGTAATTTATAGAAAATATACCATAGAATAGTATAAAAATTATTAAAGATCATATCGTTTATATGAGGACATTCAAAATTAGCATAAGAAATTTATTAAAACCTTATGTAGGGACTTATATTTGTTTTGTTTTAATAATTGAGATAATGTAAATAGATAAATGGACATTTCAAACAATAATTATAGGTTAAAATAATAATATTTAACATTTAAGATGTTAGTTTTATACAGAAGTAATAATTCTGATCTGAAATGCCTTAAAATCAATTAAAATAAATAATAAAACAAAAAGAACTCTATAGGATGGTGGATCACATACTAATTTGACATAGTATGTTAAAAAAAGAAGGAATTGAAGTTTTCTATTTGTCATAATGTTTTTTGTTTTTCGTTTGGAATGTTCTGGAATAAAAATTTGGTAAAAAGAGGTGTCACAATGACAAAAGAAGGCAGTCAAGAAATTAGAAATGAAGCTATAAATTTGATAGAGAAAAAGATTTGAAAATTAACAGAAAATACAATAATTTAGCATAAACATGATAAATTTGGTATAATCGAAAAGAAATTAGATAAATATTTGAAGAAAACTTACTTATAATTTGGTAAAGTATCCTTTAATATATAAAAATACTATGTATCCTGAATTTGAAACAGCATAGTGAGGATAATTTATTAGAAATATAAAGAAGAATTTGTGAAGTATCCATAATTGTAAATATTAATAATTTTGAAAAAATATAGTAATAATAGTATCCTGGTTCCTGATCCTGGAGTTGAAAGTTGAATTAAAATATTGAGAAGAAAGAAAAGAAATATTTTATTTGACAGTTTTGACACTGACAATTGACCTGGTC
Organism: Diabrotica virgifera virgifera; assembly: GCF_917563875.1. Classification (NCBI taxonomy): domain Eukaryota; kingdom Metazoa; phylum Arthropoda; class Insecta; order Coleoptera; family Chrysomelidae; genus Diabrotica; species Diabrotica virgifera. The sequence goes on from NC_065449.1 coordinate 114,809,921, forward strand.
TTACATCCAATAAATTTTCAGCCATCCAACAATTCAAATTTTATAAAATATTAATAAGAAGGCATTCAGTGACAGAAATTATAAGGTACTGGAATTTGTTTTATTTAATTGTAGGAAGTTTTTCAAGTTAAAGTTATTGTTTTTCAAATCTAGATTTCTATTTTTTTTGTTATCACATTTAAACATTCAATTTTATGTTCAATTTAGATTATAATAAAAACATTTAAAAAACTATTTAACAAACTAATTCTTTCAGAACCGCGACAAAAACCCTATTTCACAATAATATCCATTATAAATATCAAAAATAATATATCATTACAATATATATACAGGGTGTCCCAGACTAATTTACCCACGCTATATCTCTTAAACGAATAGAGATTTTCGAATGGGACAAAAAGTGGTCTATTCTACTTGTAATACACTTTAATATGGCGTAGAAAAAAATCATCCCCTAAATATTCATCCCTTAGTTGCAACCCTTAACTTTAATTTTTTTAATAGCACCCTGCATATTTTTTTATAGTTTTGGATATGGACTTCTATCGTCTATTCAACACATTTTTTAAAAATAAAATCGGTTCGTAAATAACCAAGAAAATATCAGTTAAGTTTTGTTAATTATGTGTCCCAGACTAATTTATCCAGGCTATATTTCTTAAAAGAATAGAGATTTTCGAATGGGACAAAAACTGATCTATTACATTTGTAATACACTTTAATACGGCGTAGAAAAAAAAATATCCCCTAAATATCCATCCCTTAGTTACAACCCCTAACTTAATTTTTTTTAAATAGCACCCTGTAAGTTAGGGATGAATATTTAGGGGATGCATTTTTTCTACGCCATATGAAAGTGTATTACAAAATGGAATAGATCAGTTTTTGTCCCATTCGAAAATCTCTATTCTTTTAAGAAATATAGCCTGGATAAATTAGTCTGGGACACATAATTAACAAAACTTAACTGATATTTTCTTGGTTATTTACGAACCGATTTTATTTTCAAAAAATGTATTGAATAGACGATAGAAGTCCATATCCAAAACTAGAAAAAAATATACAGGGTGCTATTAAAAAAATTAAAGTTAGGGGTTGTAACTAAGGGATGAATATTTAGGGGATAATTTTTTTCTACGCCATATTAAAGTGTATTACAAGTAGAATAGACCACTGTTTGTCCCATTCGAAAATCTCTATTCGTTTAAGAGATATAGCGTGGGTAAATTAGTCTGGGACACCCTGTATATATATATATATATATATATATATATATATATATATATATATATATATATATATTTTGTTTTTTTTTTTTGATTTTTCAGTCTTTATATAGTGATATTGTTCTATATTTTAATATGTATTTATGATTGTGATAGTACCTATACCTATTGTGATATGTGGTATTTTTGTAAATGGTATTTTTGGCCGTAAATAAACTATTTATTTATTTATTTATTTTTTTGGTGGTCTCCCCGGTGGACGCTTGCCTGCTGGTTTTCCTTCTAGCGCAATTCTTGGTAGAGTGTTCCTCCTTTCTTTTTACATGACTGAACTATTCTCTTCGTCTTTGCCTGCCCCATCTGACCACATCTTGCACGCCACATTGTTCCACATGTTCCCTTACTTAAGCGGCTACATCAACTTGTCATCAAAACATTATTGCAGTTTTAATTTTGAATATTTTGTTGAGATTTTTGGCACACATACTCGTTATATAGTAAACAAAGGCGGTATAGAGCTAAATTTCAAAAATAGGTTAGTATGTGGAAATTACTCTACAATTAAATAAAATATTGCAAAAAGAGCCTGTACCGCCATTAAGAAGAACAAAAGAATGCACTTTCTTCAAATAAACTTCTTTATCTCATGTCTAGATTTTGTGTCATATTGAAACTACTAAAATTGATTATGTATAATAAGAAATCGAAAATATTATAACTAATAATAGACTGGATCCCGCGTACCAAAAAAGTTGATCAGTCAGGAGCCCTTTAAGCTCAACTTTTGCGGTGGGTGGGCCCTCTCTTATTTGTTGTCTTTAAATTGATATATTCGATGGTTGGTTGATTTACTTATTTAATACATTGGCGTACAAGGGGTAACAAAGTCAGAAGTACAACTTTGTGACGACAGTTTTCTTTGTGAATTTAATCCAAAAAATAAACGTTTCTGCAAATAAATATTTATCATATTCATATATGGATAGGCCTGTATCCCGCGTATTTTTAAAAAGTTGATTATTAGCAAGCTGAAAATTTGTTAATAGCTTAACGGTAACTAGTCGGACAAGCTTTGATGTACGGGAACACTGGAACAGGAAAGTTTTAATTGTGGAACAGTTTAAAAATTTGGAACGTCAGATTACGAAAACGTCCCATGTATTTTGTCTGACAGAACATCCAATTGATTTGTTACCCTTCCATTAAACTCTCATACAAAAATCAGACTGCTATTACTAACCACTATGATTCCTATCATTTGACATGTTCTTCGTGTTCCGCTCATTAAAATGCCCAGTTGGTGATAAACACCAGTCTGATTTGTGTATGAGAGTTTAATGAAATGATAACAAATCAATTGGAAGTTCTGTCCGACAAAATACATGGAACGTCTTCGTAGTATGACGTTCCAAATTTTTAACCTGTCCCACAATTAAAACTTCCCCTGTTCCAGTGTTCCCATACATCAGTGTCCCCATACATCAGTGTTCCCATCAAAGTTTGTCCGACTAGACACCGTTAAGCTATTAAAAAATTTTCAGCTTGCTATTAATCAACTTTTTGGTACGCGGGATCCAGGTCTATAACTGAATAGGCAACAAAGAGAAATAGTCACTGTCATTTTGACAAACCTGCATCGGTTTATTAAGTGTAATAGCACGATTCTCTTATCTGTTCTGTTATCTAGAATCTAGATCGATATCTGTTAAATGCAGTAGTGTATTATTTTCTAAGATATTGAAATTCGTTAGTGTTGATCCATAGAAAGTGTGACGTTCCGCCCCTTATAGAATCGATTATTGATGGGAAGATATTATTTAACTATCCAAAATATTATTTAATTATTTTCAGAATTATTTTCTTTCAATGTTTATTCAAATAGAACTTAAACCCATCTCAGAATTTTTAAATGCTTGATGACGTCACATTTAAAACGTGGCAACATTGGTTTCCCCACTTTGACAGCCAATGCTTAGTAGAGGGGTACGAAGGATTCAGCTGTGAACGTGAGCCTTGGATTGCCATTGTTTCTCGAGTGTTCGGTCTGAATCGTAGTGTGCGGAGTCATTAGACTCAATTATTCACCTCTAATTCTCAGTTCCAAATTGATTAAATATTACAACAAAAGTATAGTGAAGTTATCCAGCAGCAGTGGATTTGAAGAATTTTAGAGCATACTATATCCAATGAGTTCTACCCCGGTAAATACACATTTTATTAAGTATTTTATTCAGCCATTTTGGAAGTCCTTGACATTTGCTAACTAAGTTTCACATAGTCTATTTTCATGGTTTTTATGTTTTATTTTCATGGATCAAACTCATCTAGAGATAATTCAATATTCGTTGTTAATTTGTGCTTCCAGTTGGAAAATAGAGCTAATTTAAACTCCATTTTTTATATTCCTTTCAAGTCTACAGAACTCCTATCTTTTGAACGATGATCAAATAAGTATCCATCGCTTAGTCTTACTATATTTTATCCTTGTATAATATATCTATATACCGGTGTATATATTATAATAAAATATTCTTTCACAGTAATTATATTTTGTATTTCAATTGGAAATTACTTGTGTTATTTGACCAAGGTCATCTGATAGCAACTTGATAAAAGGTCAAGCTGTCTAGTCATTCAAGTTTTTGGACTTAATGACCTATTTCTTCTTATTCCCATAGGAATAAAAACACCTCCTCGTATCTCTTGCTTCTTTTTTTTGACATTGGTAGATTGGTAGTAACACCACACTGTGTTTTTTTTAGCACCTACCATGAAATCTTAAAGCCACCCTACAACAACACCAAGGCCAGACCACACAGAGAGAAACAATCAATAGGCGACCAGCCTGGATTATTTCCACATTTTCTTTTTTTGAGTACCTCCAGCTGCTTTCCAACAGTTTTGAGTACCTTCAGCTGCTTTCTACCAGTCTTCCTCTCCTGTACCTCCAGCAGGACAGCTGCTAGCGAGAGTTAGCACCCTTGGATGCTCATTACATCAACTTCAAGATTAGGAAAGAGTGGTTTGTTTGGGAACATTTACTGTGCTCTTATTAAAGACAGACTGGTTTTGTGATATTTAGTACATTTTTTTTTTATAGTTCAATTGCACACACATTTTTCCTGCTTTATATTTTTTATAGGTTTTTTTTTTCTTTACAACATAATATTTAATTGATAGCGTTCCCCAACACTCTGCAATCTATAAAGGTATAAATTTCTGAGCTCAGATATTTTCCCTGATAATAGTAGTCGGTACTCTTATCTTGATTATTTTTAGGCTGTGTTCCACTTTTGTATAATTATTTAAACTCATTCCATTATTTTAGTATATGTTTAATTAAATTTTTAAAAATTAACTTCACATATTAGTCAAAATTGTAATTATTAACTTTATTTAACTTGAACTTATTAACTTTACTTAACTTTAACTTATTAACTTTATTTAACTTTAACTTTAATTTATTAAATTCATATGAACTTCTGGATTCTAATCCCTCAGATTAGTTTTTGGTTTCACTTGTTATTATTACTATTATAAACCACGAGTTAGGAAAAGGATCTGTGTATCCACTCGTAGGTTTATTTATTCAATAAGGCTTGTGCCTGTCCCACTCACAGTGAGGTATTTATATGTTATATATAGTATCAGGTAGTATTTAATTAAGGTGTACGTATTATAAACGTACAATTATTATTTGGTGAGGGTTCTACTAACCTAGTTGTAAGTTGTACTTCCTGTATTAGAGGTACCCGTAGTCAGTTTTTCTAACCTTATAAAGAGTATTCTTAGATCATAGTTGTATGATGATTTTGTAATTGACTTTCACTAGTATCACTTTTTCCTGTCATGTTAGAGTTACACACTAGTTACTTGTCCTAACTCAGAGATTGTTAAAAAGATCTAGTAGTTACATTCAATAAATATACATTTATTGTGATTTTTTTTTCTTATTACTCCTTTATTTTTAGTAGTATATTTTATAATTTAATAATCTTTAATAACTTTTCACATACTTGTACTACAAATTTAACATACTCTATAGCAGCGTAGAATACCTGGAAGAGCGTTAACCTAGTTATCCTTCTTCTGGCGCCCAAAAATTCATTCTATTTTCAGTATATTATTATATTTACTCTATCTATTTTCTGAACCTTATCTTCATATCTTCTTTTCGAGCCATCATTGTCACTTCCTTTAATCTATTGTCTGGCCAAAAATAGCCGTGCAAATTGGCCGAATCCTTCCTTGAGTGTCAAGTGGCCCTTCTCATACATATTTAGCTAGCCATTCAAGTTATATCTATCTATTAATGATTTCTCATCTCTAGTCCTGTATCAATTCGATATTCTTTGTCTTGGCATCCTTCCATACAAATACTACTACAAAGTTGTATTTTAGTTACTCCAGCTTCGTCAACGGAGAAGCCACACATTTTTGTCCTTTGGCTACATTAAGTAGATCTTCTTCTTTTTACTACTTCTGTTGGAGTTTACCACTCCCTTTTCATTCACTCCAACAGAAAATCATCAGCGAGTTGTTACATTGGCGCCCAACGTGGGGCTTTATTTTTGGTCTGAGACAGTATTCATTTAGGTCAATTCTTCTCTTTTATCTGAAATCTCTTTGTTATTTCCGTTTGGTATCCTATACACATATTGTTACTTATTTATTTTATTTTTAATTTCTGATACATATCAGGTATTCTTAAACGCTGTTTTGATTTTTGTTTATATTTTGGGACCTCATTATAGTATATGTTTGTGCAGCTTACATTCTGGGTTAGATTTTGAATTTTTATTGGGAACTTATATTTAATATTGCTATTAATAATATAATTCATATAACAATTTTATTTCTTCAGTCAATAGTGGTATAGTTGGAGGTACAACTAAGTGTTGATTATTATTATTATTATTATAGATATATATTTTTTCTAGAGTGGTGGTAAGTTACATATAAATAAAAAAATTTACTTCCAGTATTTAGGTAGTAGGTTTACTTGAGTATACAATATTTATTGGATTATTTATCCATTTATTTGATCTTATATATTTATTTGATCTTATTTATTAGATTATATACTGCATTATATATATATGTTTTTTTTTGCTGGCTATTTTGATTTTGTTGGTGTGTTGCTGATATTTTCTCGGTTTATATTATATATATTTTGCGTGCAAACTTTCATATTTTCATATTTTTCATATTTCTGTTCTTTGGACTATTTGTCAATAACTTTGCTCTCATCATGTGTGCTTTTAAAGCTGAACATCTTCTGGTGGATGAATTGGATTATGAATTAAAGATTCGGGACATAATGCCAGAGGAGTCGACAACTGTCGATAAAAAACGCAATCTTTTGAGAGGTGCTTTGAAACAAGAAGCTGGCAATAGAAGTTTTCTCCAAATTTCAGCTGTATCCCTTCCTTTTGAGGAACAACAAAAAGGAATCACTGAAACATTGGACAGCTTGTCTAAAAAAATCGAAAAGTTTAGGGGAACTGTAAAGGATACAGAGTATGCGCGATTAACATCTCGTCTAGGCCATATTTCTGCCCGTGTACACTTGCTACACTGTCCTTCTGAAGAACAGGAACCGTTCAAGAGGTCTGTTTCTCTTAAAATATTAACACTAGAGGGTGAACTTGATTCTAGAGTTAACCCCATTGCTACCTCTACTCCTAATGCTTCAGTCAATGTACCTAGCTTTACGTACTCCAAACCTGTTCAAGTACACAAATGGGGTATTTCATTTTCAGGTGAAAAACAGCACACTGATGTGATGTCATTTTTAGAAAGGGTTGAATGTCTTCGAATATCTAGAGGTGTTTCTGAAGAGGATTTGTTTGCTGCTTCTGCTGAGTTGTTCACCGGGACCGCTTTTACATGGTTTATGAATAACAGGGGTAATTTTTCTTGTTGGTCTGATCTGATTAAAAAGTTGAAGTCGGATTTTCTTCCGTATTCATTCCAGGATGATTTATTAGATCAAATTAAGAATCATAAGCAGAAACCTGGGGAATCTGTTACTATGTTTATTAATACTATATTAGGTATGTGTAGTCGTTTAGACACTCCTTTGTCAGATTTAGCTAAAATTAAAATCATCCTTAAATGTCTATTGCCCTTTTATCATCAACAATTAGCTCTTATGGACATTCAGAACATTGATGACCTTACTATAAAATGCAAACGTTTGGAGGAAACGTTATCCTGGTCTTCTCAACCTCCATCCACATCTCGATCCTCTTCTAACTCTTCTTCTCAGCCAACTTCCTTTAGGCAACGTTCTTGGCTAAATAAGGGTCATGAACATAATGTTTCGGTTGTTAGTTCTCTTGTCTGCTGGAATTGTGATCAGCCTGGTCACCCATTTTACAATTGTGGGATTCCTCAAAATCGTATTTTCTGCCATGGTTGTGGCCGAGAGAACACCCTTAAAAGAAACTGTTCTAAGTGTTCGGGAAACGACACGTCGGAGGTCCGTCCCCTGAACGTTTCTCCGTCCAACATCCAATCAGGGAATCAAACCCCATCGTCAAACGAAACTGCTGGACCAAGCACATCCAGCAACCCAAACCCATCTTCACGAAAAGGGAAAGGGGTGTCGTTCAAGAAAGCAGCACACACCACAAAACAAAATTAAACCAGAAATTTATTTCTATAGATAATACGTTAGATTCGCTTGATTCAAATGATCACAGATGGTCATTTACAAACGCTTCTTTGATTGGTAGTGTTCAACGTAACAATAATAATTGTGATAGTAATGTGGTTCCATTATCTATATTAGATTCTAGTTTTGTTAATGATGATGATACGTCTGGGTTAGTTCCATATAACGGTTGTAGACAACCAAATACTTTAGATCTAGATATTAATTCGTTATTAGTTAGGAAACAAAATGATAATAGGCCATATCTTCCTATTCAAATTTTAGGACAATCGTGTTTAGCTTTGTTAGATAGTGGCTCTAATATTTCATTGATAGGGGCACATTCGTTAAATTTATTGAAAAATTCTAGTATTCCCATTATGCCCATTTCATCTTTGCAAGTATCTACTGCAGATGGTACAGTTCAGTCCATTACGGGCAAACTCCAAATTAAAATCACAGTGGCAGATTTATGTAGGGAAATTACATTTTATGTTATTCCTTCCGTGCAGAATTCTATAATTTTAGGTATGGACTTTTTCAATGCTTTCAATAGTACCTTAAGTTGTTCTGATTTTTCTTTTTCCATATCTGAATTTAATTTATCTACCCTTAGTGCTATTCACGATTTTGCTAGTTTATCAAGCTCTGAACAAAGGCAATTAGAGAGTATGATCTCTAAATTTACTACTCTTTCTTCAAAAGACAAACTAGGTCGTACGTCGTTAATCTCTCACACTATCGAAGTGGGAAATCCCACTCCTTTCAGATTATATCAGTACCCCATACCTCAAGCCTGGCAGGCAGATTTAGAAAAGGAAGTAGATTCGATGCTTGCTTTAAATATCATAGAACCTTCAACATCGTCCTACTGTTCTCCGCTCTGGTTAACGAAGAAGAAGGATGGATCCTTCAGGATCTGCTTTGACGGTCGAAAACTAAACAGTATCACAACTAACAGGGATGCTTATCCTATCCCCAGAATAGATGTGATTTTGAGCAAACTTCAGAATGCCAAATACATCTCTTCTATTGATTTGTCTAAGGCCTTCCTACAGATCCCACTGAGTGAAGAGAGCAAGAAGTATACTGCTTTTGCTGTCAGTGGTAAAGGATTATTCCAGTTTGTCACCATGCCTTTCGGTCTTGTTTCTGCTCCTCAGACAATGTGTCGTCTGATGGATTTAGTCATTGGTCCACCGTTAGAGCCCTATGTTTTCTATTATTTAGACGATATTTTGGTTGTCACTCCTGATTTTTCCCTTCATATGGAAATTTTAGATAAGTTATTTTTACGTCTTAAGGAAGCTAATCTAACGGTCAATCTGGATAAATGTCAGTTTTGTCGCCCTAGTCTTAAGTTCTTGGGTTATGTTGTGGATAACCAGGGGCTGAGGACTGATCCTGAGAAAATAGTTGCTATCAAAAATTTTCCTATACCAAAGACCACCACCCAAGTCCGTAGGATATTGGGAATGTGTGGCTATTATCGGCGATTTGTACCGTCCTACTCTACTTTGTTGTCACCTCTTACTGATCTTTTGAAGAACAGGAAAAAGGGACAGACCATTACTTGGACTCCTGAGGCTGACGAAGCTTTTAGGCGCGTTAAAGATGCTTTAACGAGCGCTCCGGTTATGATGTCACCTAATTTTGATGAGCATTTTTATCTAATGACAGATTGCTCTAATACAGCTTCTGGAGGCGTATTATTTCAGTTGAAAGATGGCTCCGAACACCCCATAGCGTACACTAGTAAGAAGTTGAACAAGGCCCAGAAAAACTATTCAACTACGGAGAAAGAACTCTTAGCTATCATCCATGGGTTAGAAGCTTTTCGTTATTATCTGGAAGGTCGTAATTTCACTATAATTACTGATCATAGTTCCTTAGTATGGCTTCATAGTATGAAAAACCCTTCACAGAGGCTTTCTCGATGGATATGCAAACTGGCTGCCTATTCATATAAGATTGTCCATAGAAAGGCAAACGGGGTAGTGGTCGCAGATGCTCTTTCACGTGTCCATGATATTAATGTCCTAGATCTGTCCTCTTTAAGTCCTGATATGTGGTATCAGAATATGATTGATAGGGTCACTCAGGACCCACAAAAATATCCTGATTTTAAGGTAGAGAATAATATTCTGTACAAACACATCTTAAGTCCGATAGAGTCCTTATCCAATATGTCGGAGTGGAAAATAGTTGTACCTACGCCAAATAGGGAAAATATTCTGCATATGTTTCATGATGAAGTTACGGCGGGTCATTTTGGTTTTTATAAGACTTATCACCGTATTGCCGAATTATATTATTGGCCTGGTATGCGGAAGTCTATAAAAAGGTACATTTCTAAATGCATGGTTTGTGCTACTTGTAAACCAAGTAACCTACCACAGGCTGGACTTATGGGTTCCTTCAGGAACATAAATTTTCCTTGGCAGATGATCTCAATGGATCTCATTGGACCTTATCCTCGGAGTTACAAGGGTAATACCTATTGCCTGGTAGTTGTGGATTATTTCACTAAATTTCCTTTAGTTTGTCCCCTTCGCCAGGCCACAACTCCAGCAATTTTAAAATATTTGGAGGAACAAGTCTTTTTGGTGTATGGTGTTCCTCAAATTGTGTCATGTGACAACGGTCCTCAGTTTGTATCGAAGGCCTTTAAAGATCTTCTAGCTAAATATAAGGTTCAAAAGACCTTTTATAATGCTGCCTACCATCCACAAGCAAATCATACTGAGAGAGTAAATCGCAGTATTGTCACAGCTCTAAGGTCCTATACTTACCCTGATCACAGAGCTTGGGATCAATATATTCATTCCATAGCTCAAGCCATAAGGACTTCTGTCCATGAAGTTACCCAGTGCTCTCCAGCATATTTGAATTTTGGTAGGAATGTGGCTTTATCAGGTGATTATTTTGGTGTAATTTCAGACAATTCCGAAAATCTTCCTCAAATATCTGAGAAACTTCATCGCTTAGATGATCTCCAGACGTTACCTCATATTTTCGCAGACATTAGGAAGAAGTTAAAAACTTCTTACCTAAGGAACCAGCAGCACTATAATTTGAGGAAACGAGATCTGCGATTCTTTGTTGGTGATCGAGTCTTAAAGCGCAATTTTGTCAAATCCAATAAGGGTGATGCCATTTCTGCAAAGTTTTGCCAGAAATATGTCCCATGTACTGTCTCAAGGGTAATATCTCCTTTGATTTATGAATTAAAGGACAATTCGACTAATAAGCGAATTGGTCAATTTCATGTAAAGGATTTACTGCCTGACAACACCATGGACGATGTGGATTCTTCAACTTCATCGGAAGAAGATTAGCTTAACAGGGTTGTTTAAGCTAATATCTTCCTGTGTTTGCCTTTAATTAGTTTTATTATGGTATAGTATTTTAGTTTAAATTGTTAATCACCAGATAATGCCTGACCATAGCAATTTTTATCCTTCGGCATGGCTTGATGATTTCTCACGTATTAGTTATTAGGTACCGAATTCTTGTGTAATACCGCTTGTATGAGTTTATTATTATTTTTTTTGTATTATAGATTGCATTTGAGTCATTATCGACAAATATTCTCAAATACTAATCCAGCCAGTAGTATTACCAAGTTAATAACCTCCACTTGTACTCTTAGTTTTGTACTCAACCTCTCAGAATAAAAGGGCTGTTGATTATTATATATTAAGATATTTGGATGTGTGGGCTCATACAAGTATTCTTGCTTAATATAGATGGAGCTATGTTACACTACCATATCTTAGATTATGTGTTATATCTTGGATATTTGATTACATACCTATTATTTTTTTTTATTGTTTTTATATCATGTCATTGGATTTGCCATATTGGAAAGAAGTTGTGGTTGTTAATTTGTTATTGGGTTACTTTATTGATATTTGTCACAGGTACCTTAAATACTTTATATTAATTCGGATTCTTACTTCCTCCACAGGATGATTCTGGAATGAATTTGGAATTTTGATTTATAAATGAATTCTTGAGTCCTTCATATTTCTTCTTATGAACTAGTCTGTTAATGCTCAAAGTTGGTGAATACGTGGGTTCGAAGTTCAGCAACTGATCACTGCTATCCGATTTCGTAATCCATGTCTTTCTTGTCAGAGTAGGCAGATGTTTATCCATGATAATATTTCTGGTTGGGAAATGGTGTACAACACTTCCTAACCATTCTTGTGCAATTGTTCCAAATATTCCAGGCACATTTTCACACGATAATAGGGAAGTCTAGTTTGCTTATTTTATGTCTCTTAGTTCATAGTATATTGATGCTGACTTTCCATAGACGTAGAGTCGTAATGTTAGTGATTAACCCACTGGGACAAATTATTGATTTTCTTTTTAGTAGATTCCCTCTTCTTTCCTTAGGCATTAATTGTTGCTTAGATTCAGGAATATCTCCTGGATAATCCTATGTATGTTCACATGAATATACAGTCTTATGAAAGATTGGGAGCTCGTTCCCGTCATATTTTGTATTTACCATGGAGTCATAGAACTTATAAGTTCATCCTTTATTTTTACTATTTAGTTTCGATAGGCTCATATTACCGGATGAGGGTAGATCTAGAGCTAATTTAGTTAGTTATTTAGTATTAGTGAGAATTGGTCCATAAATCTTCCTGATCGTTCTTCTTTGGATATGCTCCTATAAATCTGGTGTCCATTGCTAGTCCGATTTTGGATTAAGTGTCCGATTCTTCACTTACTTTGTTTATTTGGTTGTATAGGTTCGTATTACCGGATGTGGGTGTACGTAGACCTAATTTATTTATATGATTTAGTATGGATGTGAATTGGTCCATAAATCTTCCTGGTCGTTCTTCATTGGATATGCTTTTGTGAATCTGTTGTCCATTGATAGTCTGACTTTGGATTGAGTGTCTGATTCCACATTTATTTTGGTTAATGTGTTTGCATTCCTTTGGTATGTTCACTATTTATATTAGTTGGTATTGGTGAAAATTATTCTATAAATATTCCTAGTTGTTCTTCTCTGGATATGCTATTACGAATCTGGTGTCCATTGCTAGTCCAATTTAGGATTGAGTGTTTGATTCTTCACTTATTATAGTTATTGATTTCATTGGTGACTTTAGTATATGTACTTGCGTTATGGTATGAATTGGCTCTCACCTTTGCCTGGTTGTTCGTCCTTGGATATACTCCTTATAAATCTGATGTCCATGGATAGTTCAACTTTGGATTTACTGCCAATTCGACACTTATTTGTCATTATAAATTATGTCTCATCTTTAACACTTTTACTAGGACTTCGGGTCATATTTTGCAATTTCCGTTATTTGCTGCAGTGACCATCCTACTTTCCCTTGATTATTAGTGGTGATTATTTGTAATCTTGCGAATCAACGGGGAATGATACACTAAGCACTACTACTCTAGTTTAATATTTTGAAAAAAAAAAAAAAAAAATTTTTTTAAATAAAATTTTTTTTTCTGGTGGTTGAAAGGGAATGTGACGTTCCGCCCCTTATAGAATCGATTATTGATGGGAAGATATTATTTAACTATCCAAAATATTATTTAATTATTTTCAGAATTATTTTCTTTCAATGTTTATTCAAATAGAACTTAAACCCATCTCAGAATTTTTAAATGCTTGATGACGTCACATTTAAAACGTGGCAACATTGGTTTCCCCACTTTGACAGCCAATGCTTAGTAGAGGGGTACGAAGGATTCAGCTGTGAACGTGAGCCTTGGATTGCCATTGTTTCTCGAGTGTTCGGTCTGAATCGTAGTGTGCGGGGTCATTAGACTCAATTATTCACCTCTAATTCTCAGTTCCAAATTGATTAAATATTACAACAAAAGTATAGTGAAGTTATCCAGCAGCAGTGGATTTGAAGAATTTTAGAGCATACTATATCCAATGAGTTCTACCCCGGTAAATACACATTTTATTAAGTATTTTATTCAGCCATTTTGGAAGTCCTTGACATTTGCTAACTAAGTTTCACATAGTCTATTTTCATGGTTTTTATGTTTTATTTTCATGGATCAAACTCATCTAGAGATAATTCAATATTCGTTGTTAATTTGTGCTTCCAGTTGGAAAATAGAGCTAATTTAAACTCCATTTTTTATATTCCTTTCAAGTCTACAGAACTCCTATCTTTTGAACGATGATCAAATAAGTATCCATCGCTTAGTCTTACTATATTTTATCCTTGTATAATATATCTATATACCGGTGTATATATTATAATAAAATATTCTTTCACAGTAATTATATTTTGTATTTCAATTGGAAATTACTTGTGTTATTTGACCAAGGTCATCTGATAGCAACTTGATAAAAGGTCAAGCTGTCTAGTCATTCAAGTTTTTGGACTTAATGACCTATTTCTTCTTATTCCCATAGGAATAAAAACACCTCCTCGTATCTCTTGCTTCTTTTTTTTGACATTGGTAGATTGGTAGTAACACCACACTGTGTTTTTTTTAGCACCTACCATGAAATCTTAAAGCCACCCTACAACAACACCAAGGCCAGACCACACAGAGAGAAACAATCAATAGGCGACCAGCCTGGATTATTTCCACATTTTCTTTTTTTGAGTACCTCCAGCTGCTTTCCAACAGTTTTGAGTACCTTCAGCTGCTTTCTACCAGTCTTCCTCTCCTGTACCTCCAGCAGGACAGCTGCTAGCGAGAGTTAGCACCCTTGGGTGCTCATTACATCAACTTCAAGATTAGGAAAGAGTGGTTTGTTTGGGAACATTTACTGTGCTCTTATTAAAGACAGACTGGTTTTGTGATATTTAGTACATTTTTTTTTTATAGTTCAATTGCACACACATTTTTCCTGCTTTATATTTTTTATAGGTTTTTTTTTTCTTTACAACATAATATTTAATTGATAGCGTTCCCCAACACTCTGCAATCTATAAAGGTATAAATTTCTGAGCTCAGATATTTTCCCTGATAATAGTAGTCGGTACTCTTATCTTGATTATTTTTAGGCTGTGTTCCACTTTTGTATAATTATTTAAACTCATTCCATTATTTTAGTATATGTTTAATTAAATTTTTAAAAATTAACTTCACATATTAGTCAAAATTGTAATTATTAACTTTATTTAACTTGAACTTATTAACTTTACTTAACTTTAACTTATTAACTTTATTTAACTTTAACTTTAATTTATTAAATTCATATGAACTTCTGGATTCTAATCCCTCAGATTAGTTTTTGGTTTCACTTGTTATTATTACTATTATAAACCACGAGTTAGGAAAAGGATCTGTGTATCCACTCGTAGGTTTATTTATTCAATAAGGCTTGTGCCTGTCCCACTCACAGTGAGGTATTTATATGTTATATATAGTATCAGGTAGTATTTAATTAAGGTGTACGTATTATAAACGTACAATTATTATTTGGTGAGGGTTCTACTAACCTAGTTGTAAGTTGTACTTCCTGTATTAGAGGTACCCGTAGTCAGTTTTTCTAACCTTATAAAGAGTATTCTTAGATCATAGTTGTATGATGATTTTGTAATTGACTTTCACTAGTATCACTTTTTCCTGTCATGTTAGAGTTACACACTAGTTACTTGTCCTAACTCAGAGATTGTTAAAAAGATCTAGTAGTTACATTCAATAAATATACATTTATTGTGATTTTTTTTTCTTATTACTCCTTTATTTTTAGTAGTATATTTTATAATTTAATAATCTTTAATAACTTTTCACATACTTGTACTACAAATTTAACATACTCTATAGCAGCGTAGAATACCTGGAAGAGCGTTAACCTAGTTATCCTTCTTCTGGCGCCCAAAAATTCATTCTATTTTCAGTATATTATTATATTTACTCTATCTATTTTCTGAACATTATCTTCATATCTTCTTTTCGAGCCATCATTGTCACTTCCTTTAATCTATTGTCTGGCCAAAAATAGCCGTGCAAATTGGCCGAATCCTTCCTTGAGTGTCAAGTGGCCCTTCTCATACATATTTAGCTAGCCATTCAAGTTATATCTATCTATTAATGATTTCTCATCTCTAGTCCTGTATCAATTCGATATTCTTTGTCTTGGCATCCTTCCATACAAATACTACTACAAAGTTGTATTTTAGTTACTCCAGCTTCGTCAACGGAGAAGCCACACATTTTTGTCCTTTGGCTACATTAAGTAGATCTTCTTCTTTTTACTACTTCTGTTGGAGTTTACCACTCCCTTTTCATTCACTCCAACAGAAAATCATCAGCGAGTTGTTACAAAAGGTAATAATAGTATTGTATTTTTGTGTAATAAAAATAAGTTGTAGGACTATTTGAAAAAATACATTATTATTAATTATGAGTTTTTTAGGTAAGTATATTTTATACATATAAAAATATTTCGAATTCTAATAAGTATATAGATAAAGTTTTAAGATTTTTGAAGTTATACTGCTTTACGCGCGATAGGAGGGTGAATTTTTATATGTTAAAACCTACGATCCCGGCGCATGCGCATTATAACTTTGTTCTGATTGGATGTTCAAATGACATCAAAATGTATGGTCAAAAATTATCCAATATGGCAGCTGTAGCGCAGCTGTGGTTTGGACGGTTGACGGTTTGGTTATGTATGGTTGTTGCGTTTTAAAATTTGTGGGAAGAGAAACAACAAAGGTTAGTTAATAGTTCTGCCTTTTTAAATAGTTTTCATATTATATTTTTGAAGTTATACTTCAAAATGTTTTAATTTATGTATGTATCAGTCCAGAAAAGGTGTGGAAAGAATATATTAGTATTTTTAAATATATTTTTCTACAAACGTGTTAAAAATGCAATTTTTAGGACTCCATAGGAGCGTTAAAAATGCTACTTTAAGGCACTAGTGCTTTAAAATTTTTAAGGCACTGCAGTTAAAAGTGAATTGTCAAATTGTGAAACGTCAAAATATTTATATTTCATTTATTAACATTAATAATAATAATACAACTTGCGCAATTTGAAAACGGTGGTATAAAAGCTTTTTTATTATAATTTTGTGTCTTTGGATTTGTCTTCCTTGGGCGTAAAATAATAAAACATCTACAATGTAAAAATATCCAACGTTATATATGAGAATAAAGTAGATGGTGACAACGCCCACCTCAGTTTAGGAACTTACCAGAAAAAACAGGAAGGAGGAGGAATCAGCTAGTTTACATTATGAAATATATAGATGTACACATTTCTTCATTAATAATTAGCTATTAATAGCATTTTGTAATTATAGTGTTGTAAAAACCTCAAGAACTTTCACTTGTAGAGGAACCATCATGTGAGCCGGTCAGGTGTAAAGACCTTCCGGTGGAAAGTCAAATTGCTGTCTGTGATGACATAGAGTACTCAACAAAGAAGTGTCATTAATGGTGGTAAACTTGTAACTAGGAGACTGTTCGAACTAAGGAAAGAAAAGAAGATAAACGTCAGAATTAATTTAAGTGGATTGAGCAGAGTGGAAAGGAAACTGAGACTGTATTAAAGTGTGACAAAGATGGAAACGACCAGAGAATGTCTGTAATAATGTTGAAGAGCAATAACTTTTATGTAAGTAACCACTGAGGCGGACGAGACCAAGTAAGGTTGGATAGAAGTAGGCCAGTCATTAAAAAGATTCAATCAGGGCAAAAAAACATATTATGGTAGCACCAAATAAATTACAATAAGATAATACTCCAAATTAGGTATCACAGTCAGGAAGAAAAATAAATAAATAATATATATTACAATATCTGTTTAGGTAAAATGGTTTAAAAAACCGAAATAACACCCTGTACACTCAAAAGTGTTAAACTAAAAGAGTACATAGATTAAATTTATAAGGTTATTTGGTAAGAGTATGGGTGTTAAAACAGTTCTATCACAAGAAGATGCATAAGTGATGGACTGCAATAATTAGGTGAAAAAAGGTAATATTGTACAAAAAGACCATGAGTGTCTTTGAACATGTTACTTGGGAGTGACACCATGAGAAAAATATGTGAATAAAATTTGTTTATATTGAAATTGATTGATTATTTAACAAAATTGATATGGAAAAAAGGTAAGTTAAAAAGGTGGGATTCAAATAGCAAAAGAATCTTTAAGACACTAAATCCCACCTTTTTAACTTACCTTTTTTCCATATCAATTTTGTTAAATAATCAATCAATTTCAATATAAACAAATTTTATTCACATATTTTTCTCATGGTGTCACTCCCAAGTAACATGTTCAAAGACACTCATGGTCTTTTTGTACAATATTACATTTTTTCACCTAATTATTGCAGTCCATCACTTATGCATCTTCTTGTGATAGAACTGTTTTAACACCCATACTCTTACCAAATAACCTTATAAATTTAATCTATGTACTCTTTTTGTTTAACACTTTTGAGTGTACAGGGTGTTATTTCGGTTTTTTAAACCATTTTACCTAAACAGATATTGTAATATATATTATTTATTTATTTTTCTTCCTGACTGTGATACCTAATTTGGAGTATTATCTTATTGTAATTTATTTGGTGCTACCATAATATGTTTTTTTGCCCTGATTGAATCTTTTTAATGACTGGCCTACTTCTATCCAACCTTACTTGGTCTCGTCCGCCTCAGTGGTTACTTACATAAAAGTTATTACTACTTATGCTATTCAACATTATTACAGACATTCTCTGGTCGTTTCCATCTTTGTCACACTTTAATACAGTCTCAGTTTCCTTTCCACTCTGCTCAATCCACTTAAATTAATTCTGACGTTTATCTTCTTCTTTTCTTTCCTTAGTTCGAACAGTCTCCTAGTTACAAGTTTACCACCATTAATGACACTTCTTTGTTGAGTACTCTATGTCATCACTGACAGCAATTTGACTTTCCACCGGAAGGTCTTTACACCTGACCGGCTCACATGATGGTTCCTCTACAAGTGAAAGTTCTTGAGGTTTTTACAACACTATAATTACAAAATGCTATTAATAGCTAATTATTAATGAAGAAATGTGTACATCTATATATTTCATAATGTAAACTAGCTGATTCCTCCTCCTTCCTGTTTTTTCTGGTAAGTTCCTAAACTGAGGTGGGCGTTGTCACCATCTACTTTATTCTCATATATAACGTTGGATATTTTTACATTGTAGGTCAGTCAGTTGTTTTTTGTCCTGTATTTAAGCTGATGATGGCTTGTGTTAAGCCGAAACGCGTCCTTATATATGTTTTTTAACAATAAAAAATAACCTTGTGGTACATCTTCGAGTTTTTTGTAATTTGGTTTACCTCGAGACCACATTTGAGTAAGTATGGATACTTCTCTTCATGAATAAAACATCTATTTTTATATTTCACTTGTCACCGTGATGTATAATTATGTATATCTAAAAGGTAACTAGCATGCGGCTTGATGGCCTTGTTGGTAGAGCATTGGACCAGAGACAAAAAAATCGCGAGATTGCGGGTTCAAATCCCGGACGATTCATATTTTTTTCTTTTTTTTTTAATATTTGGCATTGTTAAGTTTTAGTTCATTTTTGGTAATTATTATTAATTTTTTGTATTGTAACTGTTAAGTAGGTATATTTATTTCGTTGAAATTATATTATAATAGATATTATATTAAACTTCTTACGTGCGTACAAAGTACACACACATTCTTTTTTTTTATTCTAGAAATATCATCAATGGTTTAAGATTTAAATTTTAAAATTAAATAAAATACCAAAATACACGCTTTTAATAAAATTTTTAACTATTTTGGTTAATTTTTATAAATATTTATCTACTTATTTATAATAAAATCGTTTTCTCTACATCCATTTAGCGCGCTTATGAATATGTTTTCACAAATAAGCCTTCATCGTAGTGTCAAATATGGCCGACGCACTGCTGCCAAAGCTCCGCAGAACTTTCTAAAAAGGGAGTGCTACTATCTTCCGCAGTAATATTGACGACGCGACGCGCTGAAGTTGGCTCTTAAATTATTTTCGAGTTTCTCTGAGGATAGATTTTTTTAGGGACTACCCCCGACGCACGCCTCTGTATTAAGAGTCCATATGTGGTAGGGGTGCATTTACAGGTTATAAGGTTGCTCCTCGAGTGATTTTCTGACGCTCGAGTAATAGTCCAGGAACCGAAGCTTTTCACCTCGCAATTTTTACAGAATGGATATATTTGCTTGATAATTTGAAAATAAGTATTAGATAGACCAAGGATCAAAATCTATATGATACGGAAAGGCGCTTTTACCATGGGGGTGGTTGTCACCCCATTTCGAGGGTGGACATTTTTTATTATATTTTGACCGCAAAAGTTGATAAAAACATTTATTCTAAGCAAAAAATGTTCTATACATTTTTTTGATAATACATTTTTTTGATAAAATTAAGTTTCGATTTATTTGCCATCGAAAATGTTAGTTTTATATCGAAAAAATCAATGTTTTGATAGGTATACTATATATTTGATAGGTTTGATAGGAACCAAGTTCTGGAGAATTGAATAACCTACAATTTTATATTGAAACATTTTTTCGTATCTCTGATGCTATTCATTACATTCTGAAGAAAATGGCATTTTTTACCAAGCTACAAAAATTCGTTATTTGCTTTTATCTCCTGTTTTTCTAGAATATATTAGACAAACATCTAGAATCTATTAATAATACATAAATAAATAAGAATGAATAAGGCCAATGACTACAAACACCGCTACCTTACATTATTATGCTTCCAATTGGATTTCTCCTTTTTTTTTTAAATATATTGATTTTTTAACCCTAACATTTTTAATTTAGATCCTCGAAGTTTGGTAAAAAAAATTTTGTAGGTTTTTATAAGGTCTATAGGGCTATTAATATTAATTCTTGTTAAAATCCTCAGTCGCAAAAAGAGGTGACTTTGAAAGGGTTGGTAAAGGTGGTTTTTTATGTTATTACAAATTTTAATTGTCGATAGCTCACTCAATTTTTGCTGTAGAAAAAATTTTTGGAAACCAGGTTTTTGGAAATTAAATCGGCTACAATTTAATATTTGAACATTTTTTCGTATCTCTGATGCTAATCTTGCTATTCTGAAAAATAGGCAATTTTTTCCAAACTACAAAAATTCGTTATTTGCTTTTAACTCCATTTTTTTAAAAACTATTCATTCTAAGCCGGTCAAACTTCTAGAACCTATTAATAATATTAACTATTTAGAATGGGAAATAAGCCACAATATTATTAAAAAATGATTTTTATTAACGTTTCGACGCTTTTATTTTTATTAATAATACATAAATAAAAAATACCAAATAAGGCCAATGACTAATTTTAATTAGGGTAGTGATTGGGGGTTGCCTCTATTCACTTTTTCGTTGAAAAAAATAGGGACTGACATTCTTTTCATTATAAGTTACTTAATTTTTGAGCTAGAGACTTTTTTGAAGTTATACTTCTTTAGGCGCGATTGAGAGTAAAATTTCCTAATACTGCGCGCATGCGCACACAGACAGTATGGCGTTTAGTTGCTAATCTTTCAAATTATGTATCAGCGCAAAAAAGCCATTAAAATAATATATTATTGATTTTTAGTAAATGTATTATTTATTTTAATTTTTGTGTCTTTGGATTTGTCTTCCTTGGGCGTAAAATAATAAAATATCTATTTTTATATTTCACTTGTCGCCGTGATGTGTAATTATGTATATCCGAAACGTCAATAACAAGCGCCTCGATAGTTTGGTTGGTAGAACATTGGAGCAGAGATCGAGATATCGCGAGATAGCGGGTTCAAATCCCGGACGATTCATTTTTTTTAAATTTATTTTTGGCATTGTTAAGTTTTGGTTTATTTTTGGTAATTATTGTTAATTTTTTGTATTGTAGCTGTTAAGTATATTTATTTCGTTGAAATTATATAGTAGAAGTATAACTTCTTACGTGCGTACAAAGTACACATACATTCTTTTTTTATTTCTGGAGATAGATATTTTTAATACTTTAAATTAGTTTGAACAAGTTGTCCTCGAAAAAATGCATAGTTTTCTCGTCTTTTGACTTTAAAACTACAATATTTAGCATTTAACGAAGAAGAGCCAACATATAATAAAGTATAACTCGATTACTATTGGTCTTAAAGAAAATCAAAAACACGTTTTTGTTTATTTTTTCAAAAGGTACATTTTTGTTAAGTGAAGTTGTTTTGATAAAACGAAAACTTTTGGAGTGATTAGCAGAAAACTTATTAAAAACATTGATTTTTTCGATATAAAACCAACACTTTCGATAGCGAATAAATCGAAAACTATCAATTTTATTTAAAAAATGTATAGAACGTTTTTTGCTAAAAATGAACGTTTTTACCAACTTTTGTGATTAAAATATAATAAAAAATTTCCACCACTGAGATGGGATGGGAACCACCACCGTGGTAAAAGCGCCTTTCGGCATGATATAGATTTTGATCCTTGGACTATCCACTACTGATTAATATCCCTGCTTGGGCTCTCCTACCATTATAAAGTTTAGTAGACAATTTCCAAGTATATACTGATATTTAAAACTTGTTGGGTTAAAATTTTTATTTTATAAAAACATTTTTCATTACAGGGCAATCTATTGCATGCCGAACAATTCTGTAGGTACCACGACATGAATTTGGTGAATATAGAAACGCAAGAGGAGAACAACTTTTTGGAAGAAAAATTACTTGAAGCAGGTATTTAAGTTCATCTAAAAACTTTTACTGAAACCGGTATTTCTTATTAATTTTGAAGTTTAAACACAAAAGATACTCAATAATTTGTCAGTTTTTATTGACATCGAAAATTTCTTCCCTTCTTTTTACTTACATTTTTTTCAAGAATAGGCTACTTTGGAGAAAAATCCCGAGAAAACTCGATTTTTAATTTTAAATTATGATTTTTGGCATAATTATCGTAAAAGTGACGTCGTTGATTATTAAAAAAATAGGAGTCGTGTGCTAGCTTATTTGAAACGTTATTCAATTCTCTATTTAGTAATATAAACATTAAAATAAGTATTTATGCAGGGTGTCAATAAAACATTTTTTAAATTTAAATAATTGACACAGAAATAAGAATTTATTTAATTTAAAATACATTCTACTGTTAACAGAAGACAGAAAAAAAATATTTGACAAGTAAGCATTGCTTTTCACTTAAATTAAATGTTTAAACTGCCAAAAGGCAGGTGGGCGGTAGCTTGAATATTGAATTTCAGAGAAAACAATGTTTATTTAAACTAAAAGGGGTAGTTCCCTGGGTTGGCTGTATACCATATAGTTAAAAAAACTCTAACATGAAGTAAAACCACTTCTATGTTAAAGGTATATTTAATAAAATTTTAAAAATCCCAATGGATTAAGTAAAATAGGTTATGCAAAACGTTTTCGGAACTATCAGGCCATCATCAGTGAATCTAAAATGGAATAAGTAATCTCACTATTAAAATTGAAAAGATGGTTGAAATTGTGAAAGTTAAAAAATGTGGTTATGATTACTTACTCATATATACTTGCTAACTAGCCCAAGAACCAAACAATGGTTGTACTTATAATTCAATCTACATTATAGTGTTGTGAAATTGGAAAGGCTAAACGCCGATGTTAAAAGAATACCTCAGGGAACATGGTGAGACTCTAAACGAGAACCCTAACAACCATCTTGGGCCAACGAAGTCTGCCAAGTGTCAAAAGTTTGTAAGGAACTACTTGTCGTGACAGTGACAGTTACGGAAAAGGTAGTCGATTTTCAAAAGTTTCAACATAAGGTCATGATCAAAACAATGATGTGATAGAGATTTTAATATCTGAAATGTCTGTTATTTAAATCTATTGTTTTTAAAAGAGAAAACTTGTTTTTAAAAACTGTTAACTAAAAATTGACTATAAAATTACACTGATCAAATTAATTGAAAAGAAGAATGTGAACTGATTGGTAATAACGATAAAGATAAAACAGGTGCTGATGAGAGAGAAGAAAATTAAATTTTGAATTGGTTTACAGAAATAATGCGGAAAATTAAAATCTAGGCAAAATTTTATTTGGACTTTGTATTGGTGGTTGTATATATTGAAGAGAAATATTTTTATTTAAATGTGAATGAAAATTGATAAAATAATAAATTAGAGTTACAGATAAGACTGAAATTAAATTAATATTGAAAAAGGTGTAATGAATAAAATAAAATTAGTAAAAAACAAAATTAAGAGAAAGGATATTGATATAATTTAAATGTACTAATGACTCAGTTTAAATGTGAGAACTGTAATTGAGTGATAAAATGTTAAGTGAAGAGGTAAAATATATTCGGAAATAGTCAAACACAAAAGGTGAAAGACTGTAATTTATGGTCAAAGGCCAGGTGGAATAAGGGAAAGAGATGGATTGAGAGAAAAGTGAGGGTTGAACTGAATGAAGTAATTGAATGAAAGAAAAGTGAGAAAATGGTAGGGTGAATTAATTGGGTTTGTGATTGATAGGGGTTCGTGTGGTTAGTAATGATTAGTGTGTGTAAAGGAGTTTGGAACCAGTGAGGGAAAAAATAAGTAGTTAAAAAGGGTGAATAGGTTAAGGAGGAAAACTAATAAGATAAAGAAAAGAAAGGTTAAAAAACAAAGTGATGGGATTATGAAAATAATTGCCGGTGAATGGAGACAAAATTACGGTTGAGGGATGTTTGTCTATTGACACAGTTGAGCCTTTTCTTGAGGTCTGTAACAATTTCCAAATCCTCGTATTAATCTAAACGTAGTGTATTTTTTTGATGAATATTGTGTATCAACTGGACACCTTCAGGAATCTTAAGCTCATGCTTATTGACTTAAATGGTGTAAAAAGGCCGAAGTGGTATCTCTCGTACTGTGTTCTGCAGAACAAGTGGAAAGGGATCTGTAAGTTCTACCAATGTAGGTAGCATCACAGTCTGAACAAGAAAGTCTATATATCCCACTACGGTTCATATAATGGATTGATTCCTTGGTGTTAGTTACACTTTTGTTGAGACTGTTATTGACTTTAAATGAGATTTTGATGTTGTCACAACAATTAGAAATGACTTGTTTGACTCTTTCAGATAATTTGAAGTTATTAAATGGTAAGGAGGAATAAATTGGAGTAGTAGTGAATAATAATAATAATAATACTAATAATAATAATAAGTGCCTGTGGGAGTTTTATGTCAGTTCTTCTATCAGGCGCGGCCCCCTGCGAATGGGGGATGCTTTCTGGGTATTCGTAGCGCCAATACCCAGAGAGTAGCAGGAATACTTGCCGTGGAACAAAAACTGACACCTGGCAGTAGGTATAAAATGCACACCCATGAGAATGGAGACTAATAGTTTATGTTTAGGGCCGCTGCCTGGGGATCGCCAGGGCACGTCTGGAGCCGACGCTGGACGTGACAGCATGCGGGACGTCGGTGGCAGGGTGTTGAGGAGGCGGGCCCCTGTCACACAAACAGCTACAGCCCAACAACAAGAACAACAACCACAAGCGAGCCAAACAACAGCAAGAGCTCCACTCGCTGAAGGTGCTGCGCCGGAACATCAGCCGGCGCTCACTCAAGCGGGACGACCGAGGCAGCGCATGAAATGGACTGTGTCCATTAACGAAAGCATTTTGCGCTTCTATTATAAGGTGACAAACCTCGGTCAAGAAACGATTGGCTACAGACAACAGCTGTATGCCGAATTTTGCAGGGAGTACCCAGATATTCAAGTATCGGAGCAAAGAGTATCAGATCAATACCGGGTAATCGTAAGAAACAACCTTATCCCAGAGACTAGACGCAATACGATCAAAAGCGAAGTCGAACGGGAGATTAATAACCAAGAGCTAGTTTTAGATCAAGTCCCTAATGAAATCCTTGATGAGCAGATTCCTGAGATTCCCATACCAGAAACTCAACCTGACAATACACAGCAGGAAAACAACGAGTTGCGCGATAGTCTAGAGAACGAAATGGCTCGTGCCGTACAAGAGTTTAATGGAACAAATCCACTTAGCAGACCACCGCTACCACGAATAAACTCTTGTAAGAAACTAGGTGCCCTGTTACAAATTGTGAATACTGAAGTCCTACCCAATTATGTCGTAGAAGCCCACACATTGGAGTATCTGCATATGCTAATCTACTGTGCAGCTACAGCAATTGCCAATGTAATGGGCGTTAAGATCAGAACACGACGGGGTACTAATAACGGAAGGACTGGTAACAGAATTGCACCCTGGGAAAAAAGACTTCTCGGAGAAATTGAATTACTGCGTAGGGATATTGGTCAAGTCACAGAATATATAAGAGGTGTTACAAGTAGAAAAGTCATTAAAAGAGCTGAAGAAATAATGCGGAGCACTGCAAGACACTCGAGATACGATCCAGAAAATAACACAGCCCAACAGTGTCTGGATACATTAAAACAAAAACTCTCCGTCTATTCAGGACGATTAAGAAGGTATAAAGTTAGTAACAGCCGAAAATGTGACAATGCACTTTTTGAGAACTCTGAGAAGGCGTTCTACCGAAAACTCAATTCCACCGTAGAAAGTGTCGACAAGTCTTACCCAAGCCAAGAAGAAATTCATGAGTTTTGGGGAAATCAACTTTCCACACCAGCTGCTTTTAACAACAATGCTGGCTGGATAGAAGATACGACGCACAACTGTCACCACTACGTCACTGCTAACTACGAACCATTCACGACTGAAGAAGTCTCAAATGTCATCAAAGAGCTTCATAACTGGAAATCTCCTGGACCAGACGGAGTTCAGAACTTCTGGCTTAAAAAGTTTTGGAGTATTCATGAGTGCTTATCAACATTAATTAATCATGTTATTTCTAATCCGCAGGAATTACCATCATTTCTAACTCAGGGAACTACTTATTTAATACCCAAGGATCAAAATAACACCCAAGATCCATCCAAGTACCGCCCAATTACTTGTCTTCCAACTTTGTATAAATTGGTCACATCCTGTGTAACCCGGCGTATCTACCAACACTGTGCTCTAAACAATATCATAGAGCCTCAACAGAAAGGATGCGCTAAGGGTTCCCTGGGTTGCAAAGAACAGCTTATCATCGACTCAGTCATTTCTAACCAGGCATTCATTAAAAAAAGAAACCTTTTTACTGCTTTTATTGACTATAAAAAGGCCTTTGATTCAGTACCGCATGAATGGCTAATAGATATATTGAAAATATACAAAGTAGATGATAACATAGTGACCTTTTTAAGGCATATAATGAGAGATTGGAAGACTAAAATTCACCTCCAAATACCTGGTGAAAACAATATCGAAACCGAAAATATCGCAATCAACCGGGGCCTATTTCAAGGAGACTCGTTGAGTCCATTGTGGTTCTGTTTAGCTTTGAACCCCCTTTCCCAACTATTAAACTCCACTGACTCAGGTTTTAGCATTAAAAGCAATAATACTGTGGTAGCGAAGCTCAATCATCTGTTGTATATGGATGATTTGAAATTAATGGCTTCCACTCGAGAACACCTAGAAGAGATGCTAAAAACTGTAGAAACATTTTCTAATGATATTAGTATGCAGTTCGGTCTAGACAAGTGCCGTGTTTTGAATATAGTCAGAGGAAAGGTACAGCCCGGTGGATTCGATATGCAAAATGGCCAGAACATCGAGGCCATGGGCGACAACGATATGTACAAATATCTTGGAGTAAAGCAGGCGCGGAAAATTGACCATAAGCAAATGAAAACTGAGATAACTACTGAGTTTATAAGAAGGGTAAAACAGCTGCTTCGTTCACAGCTTAACAGTAAAAATTTGTTTAAGGCACTAAACACCTACGCTTGTTCCGCGCTTAGCTATTCATTTGGTATTGTTAAGTGGACAAAAACGGATATAGAAAATCTTCAGCGAAAAGTACGAACACACCTCACAAAGGCACAAAAACACCACCCTAAAAGTGCAGTAGAACGAACGACATTACCCCGGTATTTAGGAGGAAGAGGACTTATGGATATAGGTGAGCAATTAGATAAACAAATTGCTAATTTAAGAACTTATTTTCAGATGCAGGCTGAGACATCTACTCTACATCGCGCTATCTGCGCAGTAGATGACACAACACCGATCAAACTGAGGGAAGCAGAACTACGCATAAACCACCTTACTAAGGACGAAAAAGTGCGCGCCTGGATGGGTAAACCTTTGCACGGGCGACATCCCAATGAGGTCAGCCAAGATTATGTCGACAATATAGCGTCGAACTACTGGTTGACATCAGGAAAGATGTTCCCTGAAACGGAGGGTTCATTACTGGCCATTCAGGATCAGGTTATACCAACCAGAAACTACCTGAAATATATCATCAAAGACCCTCAGGTTCAAAACGACAGATGCCGGTATGGATGTCAAGCCCAAGAAACCATCCAACATCTTACAGGGGGCTGCCAGGCATTTGCTGCAACTGAATACAAGGAACGGCATGACGCAGTGGGAAAAATCCTTCATCAAGAGATAGCTATCAAGCTGGGACTTCTCCAAACGGACCATCTCCCGTATTATCAATACGTCCCTGAGAGTATGCTTGAGGATGGCAACTACAAGCTATACTGGGACCGCACTGTGCTCACAGACCAAACAGTGGCACATAATAGACCAGATCTCGTACTAGTTAATAAATTAACAAGACAAACAACACTAATTGATGTGGCGATACCTAACAACAATAATCTACGTAGTAAATTCACTGAAAAGATCGCCAAGTACAGAGATCTAGAAATTCAAATACGAAGGCAATGGAGAATGCAAAGTACCCAGACGATACCTATTGTTATATCTACTACTGGAGTCATTCCGAAGAACCTCCTCGAAAGCATAAAAAGGCTGGGTCTAAATGAACATCTTTACAAGACCATGCAGAAAGCTGTACTACTCGCAACGGCCAGATGTGTACGAAAATTTTTGGGAGATACACCTGCATACCAAGTCACCTAGGGCTCGATAACACGGAAAGAGTCCCACCAGAGCTCAATCCTTTTGATACCGTAGGTATCTGGGATGAGTCAATTTTCCCCTTAGAGGGAGTGTGAGCCGTATGGCTAAATCTGGATAATAATAACAACAATAACAACAACAAGAACAACAACCACAAGCGAGCCAAACAACAGCAAGAGCTCCACTCGCTGAAGGTGCTGCGCTGGAACATCAGCCGGCGCTCACTCAAGCGGGACGACCGAGGCAGCGCATGAAATGGACTGTGTCCATCAACGAAAGCATTTTGCGCTTCTATTATAAGGTGACCAACCTCAGTCAAGAAACGATCGGCTACAGACAACAGCTGTATGCCGAATTTTGCAGGGAGTACCCAGATATTCAAGTATCGGAGCAAAGAGTATCAGATCAATACCGGGTAATCATAAGAAACAACCTTATCCCAGAGACTAGAAGCGAAGTCGAACGGGAGATTAATAACCAAGAGCTAGTTTTAGATCAAGTCCCTAATGAAATCCTTGATGAGCAGATTCCTGAGATTCCCATACCAGAAACTCAACCTGACAATACACAGCAGGAAAACAACGAGTTGCGCGATAGTCTAGAAAGCGAAATGGCTCGTGCCGTACAAGAGTTTAATGGAACAAATCCACTTAGCAGACCACCGCTACCACGAATAAACACTTGTAAGAAACTAGCTGCGCTGTTACAAATTGTGAATACTGAAGTCCTACCCAATTATGTCGTAGAAGCCCACACATTGGAATATCTGCATATGCTAATCTACTGTGCAGCAACAGCAATTGCCAATGTAATGGGCGTTAAGATCAGAACACGACGGGGTACTAATAACTGAAGGACTGGTAACAGTGCACCCTGGGAAAAAAGACTTCTCGGAAAAATTGAATTACTGCGTAGGGATATTGGTCAAGTCACAGAATATATAAGAGGTGTAACAAGTAGAAAAGTCATTAAGAGAGCTGAAGAAATAATGCGGAGCACTGCAAGACACTCGAGATACGATCCAGAAAATAACACAGCTCAACAGTGTCTGGATACATAAAAACAAAAACTCTCCGTCTATTCAGGACGATTAAGAAGGTATAAAGTTAGTAACAACCGAAAATGTGACAATGCACTTTTTGAGAACTCTGAGAAGGCGTTTTACCGAAAAATCAATTCCACCGTAGAAAGTGTCGACAAGTCTTACCCAAGCCAAGAAGAAATTCATGAGTTTTGGGGAAATCAACTTTCCACACCAGCTGCTCTTAACAACAATGCTGGCTGGATAGAAGATACGACGCACAACTGTCACCACTACGTCACTGCTAACTACGAACCATTCACGACTGAAGAAGTCTCAAATGTCATCAAAGAGCTTCATAACTGGAAATCTCCTTGACCAGACGGAGTTCAGAACTTTTGGCTTAAAAAGTTTTGGAGTATTCATGAGTGCTTATCAACATTAATTAATCATGTTATTTCTAATCCGCAGGAATTACCATCATTTCTAACTCAGGGAACTACGTATTTAATACCCAAGGATCAAAATAACACCCAAGATCCATCCAAGTACCGCCCAATTACTTGTCTTCCAAGTTTGTATAAATTGGTCACATCCTGTGTAACCAGGCGTATCTACCAACACTGTGCTCTAAACAATATCATAGAGCCTCAACAGAAAGGATGCGCTAAGGGTTCCATGGGTTGCAAAGAACAGCTTATCATCGACTCAGTCATTTCTAACCAGGCATTCACTAAAAAAGGAACCTTTTTACTGCTTTTATTGACTATAAAAAGGCCTTTGATTCAGTACCGCATGAATGGCTAATAGATATATCGAAAATATACAAAGTCGATGACAACATAGTGACCTTTTTAAGGCATATAATGAGAGATTGGAAGACTAAAATTCACCTCCAAATACCTGGTGAAAACAATATCGAAACCGAAAATATCGCAATCAACCGGAGCCTGTTTCAAGGAGACTCGTTGAGTCCACTGTGGTTCTGTTTAGCTTTGAACCCCCTTTCCCAACTATTAAACTCCACTGACTCAGGTTTTAGCATTAAAAGCAATAATACTGTAGTAGCGAAGCTCAATCAACTGTTGTATATGGATGATTTGAAATTAATGGCTTCCACTCGAGAACACCTAGAAGAGATGCTAAAAACTGTAGAAACATTCTCTAATGATATTAGTATGCAGTTCGGTCTAGACAAGTGCCGTGTTTTGAATATAGTCAGAGGAAAGGTACAGCCCGGTGGATTCGATATGCAAAATGGCCAGAACATCGAGGCCATGGGCGATAACGATATGTACAAATATCTTGGAGTAAAGCAGGCGCGGAAAATTGACCATAAGCAAATGAAAACTGAGATAACAACTGAGTTTATAAGAAGGGTAAAACAACTGCTTCGTTCACAGCTTAACAGTAAAAATTTGTTTAAGGCACTGAACACCTACGCTTGTTCCGCGCTTAGCTATTCATTTGGTATTGTTAAGTGGACAAAAACGGATATAGAAAATCTTCAGCGAAAAGTACGAACACACCTCACAAAGACACAAAAACACCACCCTAAAAGTGCGGTAGAACGAACGACATTACCCCGGTATTTAGGAGGAAGAGGACTTATGGATATAGGTGAGCAATTAGATAAACAGATTGCTAATTTAAGAACTTATTTTCAGATGCAGGCTGAGACATCTACTCTACACCGCGCAATTTGCGTAGTAGATGACACAACACCGATCAAACTGAGGGAACCAGAAATGCGCATAAACCACCTTACTAAGGACGAAAAACTGCGCACCTGGATGGGTAAACCTCTGCACGGGCGACATCCCAATGAGGTTAGCCTATTGGTTGACATCAGGAAAGATGTTCTCTGAAACGGAGGGTTCATTACTGGCCATTCAGGATCAGGTTATACCAACCAGAAATTACGTGAAATATATCGTCAAAGACCCTCAGGTTCAAAGCGACAGATGCCGATATGGATGTCAAGCCCAAGAAACCATCCAACATATTACAGGGGGCTGCCAGGCATTTGCTGCAACTGAATACAAGGAACGGCATGACGCAGTGGGAAAAATCCTTCATCAAGAGATCAAGAGATAGCTAACAAGCTGGGACTTCTCCAAACGGACCATCTCCCATATTATCAATACGTTCCTGAGAGTATGCTTGAGGATGGCAACTACAAGCTATACTGGGACCGCAGTGTGCTCACAGACCAAACAGTGGCACATAATAGACCAGATCTCATACTAGTTAATAAATTAACAAGACAAACAACACTAATTGATGTGGCGATACCTAACAACAATAATCTACGTAGTAAATTTACTGAAAAGATCGCCAAGTATAGAGATCTGGAAATTCAAATACGGAGACAATGGAGAATGCAAAGTACCCAGACGATACCTATTGTTATGTCTACTACTGGAGTCATTCCGAAAACCCTCCTCAAAAGCATAAAAAAGCTGGGTCTCAATGAACATATTTATAAGACCATGCAGAAAGCTGTACTACTTGCGACGGCCAGAAGTGTAAGAAAATTTTTGGGAGATACACCTGCATTCCAAGTCACCTAGGGCTCGATAATACGGAAAGAGTCCCACCAGAGCTCAATCCTTTTGATACCGTAGGTATCTGGGATGAGTCAATTTTCCCCTTAGAGGGAGTGTGAGCCGTATGGCTAAATCTGGATTATAATAATTATAATCCATAATAATTATAATAATAATAATAATAACGATACCGATTATTATGTCTACTACTGGAGTCATTCCGAAGACCCTCCTCGAAAGCATAAAAAAGCGGGGTCTTAATGAACATCTTTATAAGACCATGCAGAAAGCAGTACTACTCGCAACGGCCAGATGTGTACGAAAATTTTTGGGAGCTACACCTGCATACCAAGTCACCTAGGGCTCGATAACACGGAAAGAGTCCCACCAGAGCTCAATCCTTTTGATACCGTAGGTATCTGGGATGAGTCAATTTTCCCCTTAGAGGGAGTGTGAGCCGTATGGCTAAATCTGGATAATAATAATAATAATAACGTCTGGAGCCGGCGCTGGACGTGACAGCATGCGGGACGTCGGTGGCAGGCTGTTGAGGAGGCGGGCCCCTGTCACACAAACAGCTACAGACCAACAACAACAACCACCAGAAATGAGCCAAACAACAACAAGAGCTCCACTCGCTGAAGGTGCTGCGCTGGAACATCAGCCGGTGCTCACTCAAGCGGGACAACCGAGGCAGCGTATGAAATGGACTCTGTCCATGAACGAAAACATCCTGCGCTTTTACTATAAGGTGACAAACCTCGGTCAAGAAGCAATCGGCTACCGACAACAACTGTATGCCGAGTTTTGCACGGAGTACCCAAATATTCAAGTATCTGAACAACGAGTAGCAGATCAATACCGGGTAATCATCAGGAATAATCTTATCCCTGAGACTAGACGCGATGCCATCAAAAGCGAAGTCGAAAGGGAAATTAATAACCAAGAGCTAGTTGTGGATCAAGTCCCTAACGAAACACATGAGCAGATTCCCGAGCCTGCCATACAAGAAACTCGACCTGACAATACACATGAGAACAACAACGAGTTGCACGATAGTCTGATAAACGAAATGGCATGAGCCGTACAAGAGTTTAGTGGAACAAACCCACTTAGCAGACCACCGCTACCAAGAATAAACTCTTGTAAGAAACTAGGTGCACTGTTACAAATTATGAACACTGAAGTCCTACCCAATTATTTCGTAGAAGCTCAAACATTGGAGTATTTGCATATGATGATCTACTGTGCAGCAACATATATTGCTAACGTAATGGGCGTTAAGATCAGAACACGACGGGGTACTAACAACGGAAGGACAAGTGACAGAATTGCACCTTGGGAAAAACGGCTGCAAATAAAAGTTGAATCAAATTAGTTGAAAGACTGATAAGTTTGTACACACTTAAATGAATAGAGGAAATAAAAAATGTAATATATCAAAGTGTGTAAATAATTTATTTCTTTAGCTGAGCGCTTTCGACATAAATGTCATCATCGGAGCTAATGCTAAAATAAAAACGAGGTCTTGTAAGAAAAAGAAGTACAAAACTCTTTTTTTACTTACGTCAATTGTTAAAAAAGTACAGCTACAAAATTGAGGTGTTAACATTTGCATTTTGTGAAAATAACTTTTGGTTGGATATCCTCCCCAGCAAACAGACCGACGTGTTAATTACGTGAATTTTGGGTACATTTGTCACCAATATACGTAAATTGCTTACGTGAATTTCACGTGAAAATTTGGTTGGAATGTCACATTGAAAATACGTCTTTAAATTACGTGAATAGCTCGTCTTAAATAGACGTGTTTTTTACCTTAAATATCAATAAAATCTTTCGGAAAATTCACGTTGCAAATACGTGTTGATTAACGTATCTCTTAGGGAATGTATATATTAGTATTCACGTGAAATATAATGAAATAATTCGACCTTAATTAACTTATGAATCACGTAATTATTATCCTCATAATATGATTGATATAAATAAAACAAGCATATAAAGTATTAACAATGTATTTATTTAGTAGAATTTAGAGACTTTAAAACATTTGTCCTGTATAATTATTATACAAGATAATGAACCAAAAATGGTACCGACCTAAAGACACATTAAAAAATTTGCCAACACAAAACACAACACAGGTCACTTTTTATTTCGAGGAGGACACTTCGACACTTTCTTGTTTTTTCTAATCGCATCATGGCACTTCAACCCTCGAGCAGTGAGGTAAACGTTAATACGAAAGACATTATTATAAATAAACCCGCCTAAAATAAAACGAGGGAAATAAAGCTCTTCACGTTTCACTTTTTGTTGTGAGAAATGTGAGAAGCCAGAGAAGCTGATATTAGAGGTAATGATCATCGATTATAAAAATCGATTATTTTTAAATTACAGTTAAACTATTCTACTTACTTTAAATTAGTATTACGATTTTTTTTTTGTTTTTAAATTTCTCCTACTATTAACTAATTGGTCTTACTAAAAATCTATTTCAATACCAGAATAATATAAAAAAAATAATCCTATCGAAACGTTTCTATTATAAATCGATTAATTTAGTTTTCGAACCAACTATGTTAGTCACGTGATGGTATTTAAAGAAGGAGAAAGGCTTGGTAGTACTTCATCACCGCGCGCGGTTTGAAAATAAGACTCAACATCATTTTAGCTCCTGTGATATTTTTAAAGAAAAAAATAGCTTCAAATCAAGGTTGGATTGAAATAGTTATGCTAAATGATCTTAAAAGCGAAATCATAAACTTTTTGTTTAAATATTGGTATTATTTACATTACTTTTACGTGAAATACATCTAATTTTTCCACGTCCATAAAATACAATGAGTAAAATTCAAGCGATACGTATTTAACCAACACCGTTGTAAAATTTTGTTTCCAAAATATTTCTCAAAATTTAACCAAAGGAAGTTATTTCTGTTTCGTGATACGTGAAATAAACGTATCTTTGCGATGTAACCAACATTCACAAATATTATAAAAAACATGTACTATATTCGTCATTATGATTTTATATTATTCTAATGCCAAACATGTATAAAGAAAGCACTAATATATAGGTGAATGATTTGGCACTGAAATACGTTTTTTTCCCGTCATAAATCACCGAGTTACGTATTCGTTGAAATTTGCCGTAAATTTAACGTAATTATCACGTAATTGGGCTCAAGTCTGTTTGCTGGGTCCGTACAACCCCAAACAGCAAAAACAGAAAAACGGCCACATTATACGTTACACAAACACAAAAAGAATTTTTTCATGGTATAGGTATCACCCATCCATTGTTGGCCTAGTAGAAACAGCTGACTGACAAAGTCGGATATTTAAATCTGCTTTTATCTGTTCTGCGTTGACGTATGACATCTGACATTAAATTCTGAATAATTTTAACATTTTTGAAAGAAAAATTAAAAATTTTTAAAAAATTTTTAAGGAAATGTACCTTAGATGTTTGTACTAATCAACTAATAAATTAATTGATAACATGATTGATTTTAAGACTAATTGGCCCAACATACATACACACCTTGTCAGATAAAAAATAAAAACAGGAAGTAATGAGGAAGATCAGTTTTTAATGGTGAATTCTCAAATTCAATATTCTAGGAGATATTAGATCATTGAAATTATAGATTGAGATAATATTAGATTGTTGTTGTTATTCATCTTTTGTAAATTATGTAAGTCATTGAAATGACCTTGACAGAGTGTATGGATATTTTACTAAGTTGAATCGTTAATGTTTATAGTAGAAATATTAAATTATTTAAATGCTAAGATGTTAAAATGAGTATATTCAGTTTCTACTGTTGTAAGACATTGATAACAAACCAATAGAATAGTGTTCAGTGGAATTCAATTCTTAACAAAACAGTTTCAAACACTCTTGTTGTTAAGTGTTTTATTTCTAAAGTTCTCATTACTTGATGATATAAGTATGTTATGTAAATATCTGTAATACAACAATGTATATATAAATCCGGCCAATAGACACAAGTTTTCCTTATTTGTATTTTAAGTTATAAAATTAAATGTTAAATATAAATACACTAGTTTTTATATATATTAAAGATTGTATGAGGTCACTACTCCACTGTCTCCCATAGATACTTGAATAAAGGTTTATAATTACAATTCAAATTGATCTGAGTATTGACACAAAAATCAGGATTAGACTTCATCTCTCTAGAAATCTCCAGGTCCTCCAACAAATTCATTAATCTATAATTTTTAGATGGAATGTTATGCAAAATTTGGCTGTCTTTAGTGGGAGAGAAGGAATGATTGGTAGAATTAACATGATAGCCAAAGTTTGATTTTTCTGGAGTTCTGACATGCTCCTTGATTCTTTGAGAAAGGGTTCTCATTGTCCTTCCAACATAGGTGGTACTGCAGTCACCACAAGATAGCTTGTATATGCCACTTTTATTTAATTTATCTATTTTGTCTTTGGTTTTACTAAACAGTGATTTGATGGTATTTTTAGTTTTAAATGAAATTTTGAGGTTCTCAACTTTATTTGAAATTACACTTGAAACTTTATCTGAAATTGGCCCCAAATAAGAGATAGATCTGTAAATACAGGTTTTGGTATTGTGTTCATCTGTGTGAAAAGCTTGATTCAATCTTATTTTGAGCAATTTCTTTCTTATAATGTTGTCTATTATCAAAGGAGAGTAACCGTTGTTGACTGCTAACTGTTTTAGTATAGAAACCTCATTATTATAGTTGTCTTTAGACATAGGGATGTTCAACAGTCTATGTATGTAACAATGAAAAGCTGACATTTTTTGTTGGTATGGATGATTAGATGAATTTGGGATAATGTGGTCAGTTTGTGTAGGTTTTCGGAAGATTGAGAATTCCAGTTTAGAAGGTGTTTTTTCAATAGTCAGATCTAGAAAATTAATACTATATTGATTTCAGTCTCAAGAGTAAATTTGATAGATGGGTGTAGACCGTTGATCAGAGATAGGATGTGATTGGGTGTG
The DNA here is from genome assembly GCF_917563875.1 of Diabrotica virgifera virgifera. Taxonomy (NCBI): domain Eukaryota; kingdom Metazoa; phylum Arthropoda; class Insecta; order Coleoptera; family Chrysomelidae; genus Diabrotica; species Diabrotica virgifera. Next base: position 114,847,386 of record NC_065449.1, read on the forward strand.
TTGGTGGGACGTTCAATGAAGGCTAAGATGTCATCTACATATCTGTGCCAAAGAATAATTTCAGGACGTGATTGTACGAACTTAGTTTCAAGTGAATCTAGGAAAAGATCAGCTAACAAAGGAGAGAGTGGATTTCCTATGGCTAGCCCTTCTGGTTGTCTGTATAGTTTGTTGTTAAATACAAAAAAGTCTTGAGACAGGAAGAATTAGCACTAATTAAACAGGTCAAATTTGATAAAATCAACAAAAAACTTAATTTTTTAAAAGCTGAACGTTCAGGTAACAAATATCCTAATAACAATAAAGATAACAACAGGAATCAGGTGAGTCACTTTTCTTCTCATAAGTTTCATACCAGAGTTAAGAACTTAACAAATTGCAATTTTAATAATGAAGAACTTGATTTTTTGAGCAAGGGTTTAAAATTCAGTACTCAATCTAAACCAGATACAAGCAACATTGAGTTGTTATGTGTAGAGATAGATAGTATTATAAATAGTTTAGATATTTCAACATCAGTCAAAAATAACATAAAAACAGCATGTCTTTTTCAATTAAATCAACAATATCATAGATACACTAACAACAAAAAATTGATTTCTACCTACCACTCACAAATAAAAATTATCAAGTCTATTTCTCATAAAATAAGAACACATGAACTCACAATAACTAAAGCGGATAAAGGGAACTGCCTAATAATAATGTACAGTAAAGACTATATAAATAAGGTTGAAAATTTTCTATCAGACAACACATTTATACCACTCAACAAGAGTCCAATGAATAAGTTAAATACTGACTTAAAAGCCATTTTATCAAATCACTCAACCTTCTTTGAACATCTTCAAACTAATCCCAAGTCATTTATTGTCAAGAACCCTTTAATACCACGCCTATATGGACTTCCAAAAATCCATAAATTAAATTTCCCAATCAGACCCGTTGTTAGGTTTGTTAATACTCCTTTGTCGAACCTGGCCCAGTTTGTAAACAAACTGCTGAACGATCTTATCAACTATTCTCCTAAGTATACAGTCAAAAACACCTAAGAGTTAGTCTCTAAACTTTCTTCTATAACTTTACCATCCGACTTCATAATGGTCTCCTTCGATGTGACAAATCTCTTTACAAATGTTCCAAGACAAGAAACCATACCCATTGTTAGTGATTTATTATTATCCAACAAAATAGATCCTCAAAAAATCATTCACATCAAATCTCTGCTACAATTTTGCCTGTCTCAAGACTTTTTTGTATTTAACAACAAACTATACAGACAACCAGAAGGGCTAGCCATGGGAAATCCACTCTCTCCTTTGTTAGCTGATCTTTTCCTAGATTCACTTGAAACTAAGTTCGTACAATCACGTCCTGAAATTATTCTTTGGCACAGATATGTAGATGACATCTTAGCCTTCATTGAAGGTCCCACCAACACACCCAATCACATCCTATCTCTGATCAACGGTCTACACCCATCTATCAAATTTACTCTTGAGACTGAAATCAATAATAGTATTAATTTTCTAGATCTGACTATTGAAAAAACACCTTCTAAACTGGAATTCTCAATCTTCCGAAAACCTACACAAACTGACCACATTATCCCAAATTCATCTAATCATCCATACCAACAAAAAATGTCAGCTTTTCATTGTTACATACATAGACTGTTGAACATCCCTATGTCTAAAGACAACTATAATAATGAGGTTTCTATACTAAAACAGTTAGCAGTCAACAACGGTTACTCTCCTTTGATAATAGACAACATTATAAGAAAGAAATTGCTCAAAATAAGATTGAATCAAGCTTTTCACACAGATGAACACAATACCAAAACCTGTATTTACAGATCTATCTCTTATTTGGGGCCAATTTCAGATAAAGTTTCAAGTGTAATTTCAAATAAAGTTGAGAACCTCAAAATTTCATTTAAAACTAAAAATACCATCAAATCACTGTTTAGTAAAACCAAAGACAAAATAGATAAATTAAATAAAAGTGGCATATACAAGCTATCTTGTGGTGACTGCAGTACCACCTATGTTGGAAGGACAATGAGAACCCTTTCTCAAAGAATCAAGGAGCATGTCAGAACTCCAGAAAAATCAAACTTTGGCTATCATGTTAATTCTACCAATCATTCCTTCTCTCCCACTAAAGACAGCCAAATTTTGCATAACATTCCATCTAAAAATTATAGATTAATGAATTTGTTGGAGGACCTGGAGATTTCTAGAGAGATGAAGTCTAATCCTGATTTTTGTGTCAATACTCAGATCAATTTGAATTGTAATTATAAACCTTTATTCAAGTATCTATGGGAGACAGTGGAGTAGTGACCTCATACAATCTTTAATATATATAAAAACTAGTGTATTTATATTTAACATTTAATTTTATAACTTAAAATACAAATAAGGAAAACTTGTGTCTATTGGCCGGATTTATATATACATTGTTGTATTACAGATATTTACATAACATACTTATATCATCAAGTAATGAGAACTTTAGAAATAAAACACTTAACAACAAGAGTGTTTGAAACTGTTTTGTTAAGAATTGAATTCCACTGAACACTATTCTATTGGTTTGTTATCAATGTCTTACAACAGTAGAAACTGAATATACTCATTTTAACATCTTAGCATTTAAATAATTTAATATTTCTACTATAAACATTAACGATTCAACTTAGTAAAATATCCATACACTCTGTCAAGGTCATTTCAATGACTTACATAATTTACAAAAGATGAATAACAACAACAATCTAATATTATCTCAATCTATAATTTCAATGATCTAATATCTCCTAGAATATTGAATTTGAGAATTCACCATTAAAAACTGATCTTCCTCATTACTTCCTGTTTTTATTTTTTATCTGACAAGGTGTGTATGTATGTTGGGCCAATTAGTCTTAAAATCAATCATGTTATCAATTAATTTATTAGTTGATTAGTACAAACATCTAAGGTACATTTCCTTAAAAATTTTTTAAAAATTTTTAATTTTTCTTTCAAAAATGTTAAAATTATTCAGAATTTAATGTCAGATGTCATACGTCAACGCAGAACAGATAAAAGCAGATTTAAATATCCGACTTTGTCAGTCAGCTGTTTCTACTAGGCCAACAATGGATGGGTGATACCTATACCATGAAAAAATTCTTTTTGTGTTTGTGTAACGTATAATGTGGCCGTTTTTCTGTTTTTGCTGTTTGGGGTTGTACGGAGGATATCCAACCAAAAGTTACCCAAGAAGCAATTGGACGTAATATTACGACGTCTTAACGTTGGATTAAATGCCCCAACGTTAATACGCGACGTTGCCACGACGGTCAGAAAACCGCTATTTGCACCTAAGTGGGGAATAGAAATACGGGTTGCCTCGACGTCCCCCTCTCGACTTCTCAGCTCGAGATATTTTATCGTCAAATTACGTTGGTTTTTTAGGACTTTGGTCTTGTAAAGTAATAGTATAATATTCTCTACCACAGAAGTACGGCCGACACACTTAATTTTTACCAAATAGGTTAATAATCTTGGAGGATATTAAATCATCAGAAACTAAGATTCATGACGGCCTGTTGATACTTATTTAAGTAGGTTCCTTTTCTATTCAGAATATAACCTAAGTGACTTGTATAATTATTTTATTAATCATCTGCCTCATTGCATAATGCGGTCGAAAGTTTACAAACGCAAGGAAGTGTACTGTTAAACTAGGTATAAAAATTGCTAAAAACTGAAAGCGCCTCAGAAATTTACAGATAAATCGAACAAAACGGTAAAAATAGAAATAACCATCGTAATTAAAAAAACATATTATTATGTCTAGACCCATACAAAATTATCCTTGATTTATATATAAACAAAATTCGTTAATTAAAATCAAATATTCATTAAAATCTAGCAAAAAAATTGCGAAACATTATGTTTCAAAAAATGGCTGAACCATGGCGATCTTTCATTAATGGCGGATTTGACTCGCGACCTAAATTGCACTACATTTTAACTGATTTGGACAAGGACACCCCCTGCCGACCTTTAGTATAACCTATTTTTACGTTGCACACCTCGAATTTACCTATTGGTATACCTAATACGTCCTAAAGTAAGTGCAAACAACCTGGTCTTGACGACAGACTCCCGACGACCGGTCGTCGTCATGAACACGCCTTAATCTGGTGGTAGATGCTTGTGTATGTACATCAGGCAGCTTAAACCAAAGGGTTTTATGAATGCATTTATTAATATACTTATAGTTGGTTATTTTTATTTGTTGCATATGTTTACCTCATGAAAATCTTTAGTCCCATTTTGAGTAATTAGCTGTTCAGGTTATGTATGCCATTTTCAGAAAGTTTAGCTTTTTGTCTGTAAAAGGATGTTGAATGTCTAAAAGCTTTTGATTTCTTTTTTCCATGCATTTCCCCTTCATTTTGAGACATTCTTTTTCTCAAATAACAACTATATATATATTTTTAACTATATAGGTTTTTCATTCAATAAATTGTTATTGTTAATATACTGTTTATAGAAAAACTAGAAAAACCAAGTGTAAAAAAGTAAGGTTATGTTATGCAATGTAATATCTTTCATATTATAGTCATACAAGTCAAGTCAGATAGGCCCTAATCAGCAAATTTTTACGTCGTTTTGTAGTTGGAAACTAAAAAACCAATTGTCGAAAATTTACTTTACGACGTTGGATAGTCGTCGACGTTTTTTAGTAAATTACAGGTATCTCATAAAAAAAACCTTTGACGTCAGGTTAACGTATACAATTTTACTTAAGTATTACGTTGTTATTACCTACGTTGTATTGTCGTTCTCACCTTCCCGCAAGTACACGCAGCAATCTACCATATACCTACTGAGAAAACACCCGACGTCCCCTGAACGTTGGGTCCGATACTAATAAATACTCTGTAACCCCCGACGTTGAGCAGTCGTTAAATGTCTTCCAGTAAATTACATTGTAGTATATAGGTTATACCCGACGCGCGACGTCAGCTTAACGTTAAACCTTAACCTAATAATTAACGTTGGTATTCTCAACGTTGGATTGTCGTTGTCGTCTTCCCGAAAAATACGTCTACCATACTCGATAAAACACCAACGTCCTGTGAACGTTGGCATCTATCCTAAAAAATACGTTGTAATTCCCGACGTTGAGTAGTCGTTGATGTATGCCACTTAATTGCACTTATAGTACAGATAGGTTAAGAGCGACGTCAGCTTAACGTCAAACCTTATCCTAATAATTGACGTCGTTATTCCCGATGTCGGTTGGTCATCAGATTATATGACTTATTAGCAGCAACGTTGGTCCATAGGAAAAACAGACGTTGTCCTTGGTTAAGGCTTATTGTCAACCAATTTTGTCCTTAAATTTAACGTCCCATTAAGACAAAATTGGTTGCAGGTCGTAAAATTGCTACTTGGGTATTTTCACAAAATGCAAATGTTAACACCTCAATTTTGTAGCGGTACTTTTTTAACAATTGACGTAAGTAAAAAAAGAGTTTTGTACTTCTTTTTCTTACAAGACCTCGTTTTTATTTTAGCATTAGCTCCGATGATGACATTTATGTCGAAAGCGCTCAGCTAAAGAAATAAATTATTTACACACTTTGATATACTACATTTTTTATTTCCTCTAAAAGTTGAATCGTTGCGAAGGGATATTGGTCGAATAACGGAATATATTCGAGGAACAACGAGTGGAACATTAATTAGAAGAGCTGAAGAAATAATGCAAAATACTCCGAGACATTCAGAGCATGATCCAGAAAACAACACAGCTGAACATTGCCTGGACACTTTAAAACAAAATCTCTCCGTTTATTCAGGCCGTCTAAGGAGATACAAAGTCAGTAACAATCGAAAATGCGACAACATACTCTTTGAGCATTCAGAGAAAGCGTTTTATAGGAAACTTAACTCCACTGTAGAAAATGAAAATAAAGTATACCCAAGTCAAGAAGAAATTCACGAGTTTTGGGGAAACCAACTTTCAACGCCAGCTACTCATAACAACAATGCTGGATGGATTGAAGACACGACGAACAACTGTCAACATTACAATAATATCCCTTACGAACTTTTCACCACTGAAGAAGTCTCGAATACTATCAAAGAGCTTCACAACTGGAAATCTCCTGGCCCGGACGGAGTCCAGAACTTCTGACTAAAGAAGTTTTGGAGTGTTCATGAGCGATTGTCAATTTTAATTAACTATGTTATTTCTAATCCGCAGGAAATACCATCATTCCTTACTAAGGGGACCACTTATTTAATACCGAAGGATCAAAATAACACCCAAGATCCAGCCAAGTACCGCCCGATTACTTGTCTACCTACATTGTACAAATTGGTCACATCCTGTGTAGCTCGGCGTATCTACCAACACTGTGCTCTAAATAATATCATAGATCCTCAACAGAAAGGATGCGCTAAGGGTTCCATGGGCTGTAAAGAACAGCCAATTATCGACTCAGTCATTTCTAACCAGGCATATATCAAAAAACGAAATCTCTTTACTGCTTTCATTGACTACAAGAAAGCGTTTGATTCAGTGCCGCATGCATGGCTTATCGATGTATTGAAAATATATAAAGTCGATGATAATATAGTGACCTTTTTAAAGCATATAATGACTGAATGGAAGACAAAAATTCACCTTCAAATACCCGGTGAAAACAATATCGAAACTGAAGATATCCCAATTAACCGGGGGCTTTTCCAGGGGGACTCCTTGAGTCCACTTTGGTTCTGCCTAGCAATGAACCCACTATCTCAGCTATTGAATTCCACTGACTCAGGCTTTAGCATCAAAAATAACAATACTGTTGTAGCGAAGCTTAATCATTTGTTGTATATGGATGATCTAAAATTAATGGCTTCAACTCGAAAACACCTAGATCAGATGCTAAAAACTGTAGAAAACTTCTCTAATGATATTAGTATGCACTTCGGTCTAGACAAGTGCCGTATCTTAAATATAGTCAGAGGACAGGTTCAGCCCGGTGGTTTCGATATGCAAAATGGCCAGAACATCGAGGCCATGGGTGAAAATGATATGTATAAATATCTCGGTGTAAAGCAAGCGCGAAAAATTGACCATAAACAAATGAAAACTGAACTAACTTCTGAATTTGTACGAAGGGTAACACAGCTTAATCGGTCATATCTCAATAGTAAAAATTTGTTTAAGGCATTAAATACGTACGCCTTTTCCGCGCTTAGCTACTCATTTGGTATTATCAAATGGTCAAAAACCGATATAGAAAGTCTTCAGCGGAAAGCAAGAACACTTCTCACAAAGGCACACAACCATCATCCTCGTAGTGCAGTAGAGAGAACAACATTACCGCGGTATCTAGGAGGAAGAGGACTCATGGACATAGGTGAGCAATTGGATAAACAAGTGGCTAACTTAAGAACTTATTTTCAGGCACAGGCTGAATCATCTGCTTTACATCGTGCAATCTGCGCAGTAGATGACTCAACGCCGCTTAAACTGAGGGGACAAGAAATGCGCATAAACCACCTATCTAAAGACGAAAAAATGCGCACCTGGATGGGTAAACCACTGCATGGACGGCACCTCAATAAGGTCAACCAAGAATATGTCGACAGTAGAGCGTCGAACTATTGGTTGGTATCAGGAAAGATGTTTCCCGAGACAGAAGGTTTCCTACTTGCCATTCAGGATCAGGTTATTCCAACTAGAAATTACCTGAAGTACATTGTAAAAGATCCTCAGATCCAAAACGATAAATGCCGATATGGATGTCAAGCCCAAGAATCCATCCAACATCTTACCGGGGGCTGCCAGGCGTTTGTCGGAACTGATTATAAAGAACGCCATGACTCAGTAGGAAAGATTCTCCACCAAGAACTAGCTAACAAACTTGGACTCCTCCAAATGGACCATCTTCCTTTTTATCAATATGTCCCTGATAGAATGCTTGAAAACAACAAGCTATACTGCCACAACAAGCACAACGAAAAAATCGCCAAGTATAGAGATCTCGAAATACAAATAAGGAGACAATGGAGAATGGAAAGTACCCAGACAATACCTATTATTCTTTCTACTACTGGAGTCATTCCAAAGAACCTCATAGAAAACATCAAAAAGCTGGGTCTACATGAACATCTTTACAAGACTATGCAGAAAGCTGTGCTACTCTCGACTTCCAGATGCGTGCGAAAATTTTTGGGAGATACTCCGGCGTACCAAGTCACCTAGGGCTCGATAACACGGAAAGAGTCCCACCAGAGCTCAATCCTTTTGATACCCTAGGTATCTGGGATAAGTGAATTTTCCCCTTAGAGGAAGTGCTATGTATGTCTAAATCTGGATAATAATAATAACCTGTGGGAGTTTTTGTCAGTTCTTCTATCAGGCGCGGCCCCCTGCGAATGGGGGATGCTTTCTGGGTATTCGTAGCGCCATTACCCAGAGAGTAGCAGGGATACTTGCCGTGGAACAAAAACTGATACCTGGCAGTAGGTATAAAATGCACACCCATGAGAATGGAGATAAATAATTTATGTTTAGGATCGCTGCCTGGGGATCGCCAGGGCACGTCTGGAGCCGGCGCTGGACGTGACAGCATGCGGGACGTCGGTGGCAGGATGTTGAGGAGGCGGGGCCCTGTCATACAATCAGCTACAGCCCAACCACAACCACAAGCGAGCCAAACAACAGCAAGAGCTCCACCCGCCGAAGGTGCTGCGCTGGATCATCAGCCGGCGCTCACTCAAGCGGGACGACCGAGGCAGCGCATGAAATGGACTGTGTCTATTAATGAAAACATTTTGCGCTTCTATTACAAGGTGACAAACCTCGGTCAAGAAACAATCGGCTACCGACAACAGCTGTATGCCGAATTTTGAAGGACGTACCCAGATATTCAAGTATCGGAGCAAAGAGTACCAGATCAATACCGGGTAATCATAAGAAACAATCTTATCCCAGAGACTAGACGCAATTCGAACAAACCCACTTAGCAGACCACCGCTACCATGAATAAACTCTTGTAAGAAACTAGGTGCGCTGTTACAATTTGTGAACACTGAAGTCCTACCCAACTATGTCGTAGAAGCTCACACGTTGGAATATTTGCATATCCTAATCTACTGTGCAGCAACAGCAATTGCTAATGTAATGGGCCTTAAGATCAGAACACGACGGGTTACTAATAACGAAAGAACTGGTAATAGAATTGCACCTCGGGAAAAAAGACTGCTCGGAAAATCGAATTATTACATAGGGATATTGGTAAATTCACGGAATACATACGAGGTGTAACAAGTAGAAAAGTCATCAGAGGAGCTGAAGATATAATGCTGACTACCGCAAGACACTCAAGATATGATCCAGAAAACAACACAGCCCATCAGTGTCTGGACACATTAAAACAAAAGCTCTCCGTTTATTCAGGACGACTAAGGAGGTACAAAGTTAGTAACAACCGCAAAAGCGACAATGCTCTTTTTGAAAGTTCTGAAAAGGCGTTCTATCAAAAAATCAATTCAACTGTAGAACGTGTCGATAAGACTTACCCAAGCCAAGAAGAAATTCATGAGTTTTGGGGAAATCAACTTTCCATGCCAGCTGCTCTTAACAACAATGCTGGATGGATAGAAGATACGACACAGAACTGCCAACACTACATTACCACCCTTTACGAACCCTTCACTACTGAAGAAGTCTCAAATACCATTAAAGAGCTTCATAACTGGAAATCTCCTGGACCAGACGGAGTTCAAAACTTTTGGCTCAAGAAGTTTTGGAATGTTCATGAATGCTTATCAACACTAATTAATCATGTTATTTCTAATCCGCAGGATATACCATCATTCCTAACTCAGGGAACCACTTATTTAATTCCGAAGGATCAAAATAACACCCAAGATCCAGCCAAATACCGCCCAATTACTTGTCTTCCAACTTTGTATAAATTGGTCACATCCTGTGTAGCCCGGCGTATCTACCAACACTGTGCTCTGAACAATATCATAGAGCCTCAACAGAAAGGATGCGCTAAGGGTTCCATGGGTTGCAAAGAACAACTCGTCATCGACTCAGTCATTTCTAACCAGGCATATTCCAAAAAGAGGAATCTTTTTACGGCCTTCATTGATTACAAGAAGGCCTTTGATTCAGTGCCGCATGAATGGCTTATAGATATATTGAGAATATATAAAGTGGATGATAATATAGTGACCTTTTTAGAGCATATAATGACGGAGTGGAAGACTAGAATTCACCTTCAAATACCTGGTGAAAATAACATCGAAACTGAAAATATCGCAATCAGTCAGGGCCTGTTTTAAGGAGATTCGTTGAGTCCACTGTGGCTCTGTCTAGCTATGAACCTACTATCTCAGCTATTGAACTCCACAGACGCAGGTTTTAGCATCAAAAATAACAACAATGTGGTGGCGAAGCTTAATCATTTATTGTATATGGATGATTTGAAATTAATGGCTTCCACTCGAAACCAACTCGATGAGATGCTAAAAGCTGTAGAAACTTTTTCCAATGATATTAGCATGCACTTCGGACTAGACAAGTGCCGTATTTTAAATATAGTCAAAGAAAAAGTACAGCCCGGGGGATTCGATATGCAAAATGGCCAGAACATCGAAGACATGGGTGAAAACGATATGCATAAATATCTTGGAGTAAAGCAAGCGCGGAGAATTGACCATAAACAAATGAAAACAGAGATAACTACTGAGTTTATATGAAGGGTAAAACAGCTGCTTCGCTCACACCTTAATAGTAGAAATTTGTTTAAGGCACTAAACACCTACGCATGTTCCGCGCTTAGCTATTCATATGGCATTGTTAAGTTGACAAATACGGACATAGAAAATCTTCAGCGAAAAGTAAGAACGCACCTCACAAAGGCACAAAAACACCATCCAAAAAGTGCAGTAGAAAGAACGACATTACCACGGAATTTAGGAGGAAGAGGACTTATGGATATAGGTGAGCAATTAGACAAACAAATTGCTAATTTAAGATCTTATTTTCAGATGCAGGCTGAAACATCTACTCTACATCGCGCTATCTGCGCAGTAGATGACACAACACCGATAAAACTGAGGGAAGCAGAACTGCGCATAAACCACCTTACTAAGGACAAAAAACTGCGCGCCTGGATGGGTAAACCTCTGCACGGGCGACATCCCAATGAGGTCAGCCAAGATTATGTCGACAATATAGCGTCGAACTACTGTTTGACATCAGGAAAGATGTTCCTTGAAACGGAGGGTTCATTACTGGCCATTCAGGATCAGGTTATACCCACCAGAAATTACCTGAAATATATCATCAAAGACCCTCATGTTCAAAACGACAGATGCCGATATGGATGTCAAGCCCAAGAAACCATCCAACATTTTACAGGGGGCTGCCAGGCATTTGCTGCAACTGAGTACAAGGAACGGCATGACGCAGTGGGAAAAATCCTTTATCGGGAGATAGCTATCAAGCTGGGACTTCTCCAAACCGACCATCTCCCATATTATCAATACGTCCCTGAGAGTATGCTTGAGGATGGCAACTACAAGCTATACTGGGACCGCACTGTGCTCACAGACCAAACAGTGGCGCATAATAGACCAGATCTCGTATTAGTCAATAAATTAACGAGACATGCCACCCTCATTGATGTGGCGATTCCTAACAACAATAATCTACGTACTAACTTTACTGAAAAGATCGCCAAGTACAGAGATCTGGAAATTCAAATACGGAGACAATGGAGAATGCAAAGTACCCAGACGATACCGATTATTAATTTCACAGTACAATAATTAAATAGGAGACCGGCCCTGGCAAGGTATGGTGAAGTTGTACTGATATTGTACTCCTAGTTTTTACTAAAAACAAGTGGTATTATTAAATAGTTTTTTAAAATTAAAGTGTTTATCTACTAGATACTACTACGTAAGTTATCTATACGTAATTATTACTTTATTATTGTGAAAAGAAAACGTCAAATAATAAATATACACCAACGTTCAATCATTTTGTGAGGTTAGCTAGCATGCGGTTGGTTTGTCACTTACCAGAGCCGGACTGAAGCTTTCGCCACCGCAGCTAAAATGACTTCACACAATGTAAACACACCTTCCGATCTAACCAGTCCAGTAAATCAACGTTCGAATATCACAAACAGTTATGCATCAGCCGCTTCAAACTCTTTTCCGAGTAAGACCCAAGCAATTGTATTTAGTTGTATCGATAATGCTAAACTGCAGGATTATTTAATTCCGTTGGGCACAATAATCAACCCAAAAAATATTATTTTTTCATCTAGATTATCTCATAATAGAATCTGCATGTATTTGGCAAACAAAACCGTAGTAGATAATTTCATGCAACAACATGGCTCTATAGAAGTACTCGGCGAAATTGTAACAGCACGGAGACTTGTCTCTCCAGCAGAAAGACTAGTCTTGTCTAGTGTCTGCCCGTCAATTCCTCATCAAGTATTAGTTGAAGAATTACAGAATATTGGTTTAAAGCTTATTTCCCCAGTAACATTTCTGAAAATTAGCTCAACTCTTCCCGAATATAGTCACATATTGAGCTTTCGGAGGCAAGTTTATGTAAGCCCTATAGCATCACCAATTCCAGATTCTATTCTAATAAATTTCGACCAAACACCTTACCGCATATTTTTGTCACAAGGTACACTCACCTGCTTTATTTGCAAAAATACAGGACACATATCATCCCAATGCAATAACAGTTCAGTAACGGAATCAACTCATATTGATTCAAACAATGAAGTACCAAATCAAACAGACCCAACAAGTATATTACACAAGTTACCAAACACTCAGCAGTCATCAAGTTATGCATTATCAAATCCGAGCATATCACCTACACCTACAAATCTCCATGACCAAGAAATTACTAATACTCTTACTCATAGCAACACTTTCAGTCATCCACATTCAGCGGCAATACCGTTTTCACAAACTCCTAAAGCAATATCCTCCAATCTATCAGCACCTCTTCCATTAGATACAACTGCAGAAAACTCCAATAAAACTGATACATCACCACAATTTTCCGAAACAACCATTTCAACCAATCTTACAATCAAAACTTCAAGCTCGACTTCTGTCATTACCAATGAGTCTGCTCCAGTACTTCCAAAGGTAATAAAGCCACAACATCCAAGTGAAAACTCTAATAGCACTTGCGAAAATGCAAGTTCTTCCATAAAACGCAGTATTGGTGAGATCGATACTCCTCCTTCAGACTCAGCAATTTCATCACAAAATCTGTTTGCAAAACCCAAATCTTCTAAACCAAAAAAACCGCGCTCATCTAAAGTCCCATCTACACGGGAAACTCTTGAACATTTTATTGATAATCATACCCCACCATTCGTTTTAAATTACCACCAATTGTCCTTACTGATTGATAATGTCCAAGGCTCCCCCGACACTATTAGCGTCGTTAAAGAATTTACAACTGATATGCCTGGTTTACTCTATCTTTTACAAAGCAGCTATCAATATGCAAATGATAGATCTACAAAAACTAAGTTTACAAAACTTCAAAAGAAACTTCATAAACATTTAGGGAAAGAGATTTCTGACTTAGACAGTGACTCTTCTGTAGATAATTGCTCAGTATCATCTAACTCCGAATCTGTTAACAACATTCAACTCGATACTTCAATGGAACATTGATGGATTTTTCCATCGTCTCCCTATGCTACAGCTTCTTTTATCTGAATATTCTCCAGATATTATTTGTCTACAGGAGACAAACTTAAAGGCCAATCAGTTGTACAATTCAAAACATTTCACTTGTTTCCGCAAAGACCGTACAGATGCAAGTCGTGCAAGCGGTGGTGTAGCGATACTAGTAAACAAATCCATCGAGGCGGTACAAATTCCAATAGTCAGTGATTTGGAGGCCGTTGCTATCAGAATCACATCTACCAGTTTAGTATCTATTTGCAATGTTTACCTTTCTTGCGACATACAAGTAAGTTCTGATAGCCTTTGCAGGTTATTAGAGCAACTGCCACGTCCTCGTATAATTCTAGGCGACTTTAATGCTCACAACATAATTTGGGGTTCAGATCACACATCTGCCAGAGGTTCAAGTATTGCCGATATCTTAGATCAACTTAATATAAATTTTCTTAATGATGGTAGCCCTACAAGGTTCAATATTTCAACAGGGTATTCCTCATGCATCGATTTAACTCTTTGCGACCCAAATTTAGCTCATTGTTTCAGTTGGGATGCTCAAACCTATACATATGGTAGTGACCACTTTCCAATCCTAATTAGAAACCATAATTATCCCTCATCAGGTCCCATATTCATATCTAAGTGGAGAATAAAAAATGCAAATTGGCAAAAATTCTCCGAATATATCGATATTAATATTTCCAGTTTGGATATAACAGACGATGTGAACTCGAATGTAGAGCAGTTTAATCAGCTTATCTTAAGCGCCGCCCACAAATTTATTGGTAAATCTAAATCTGTTAAAGGCCGATGTCCTGTACCATGGTGGAATGACAGTTGTGCTACAGCAATCCGTGAAAGTAAATCAGCCCTAAACCGATACAAAAAACATAAAACACCCGAAAATAAATTAAAATTCAAAATGCTAAAAGCAAGGGCACAGCTAACTGTCAAAACTGCTAAACGATCTTCATGGAACAAATACACATCGGAAATTAATAGCAATACCCCCCTCTCTGATGTCTGGAACAAAGTTAGGAAAATATCTGGTTTACACACTTCATATAACTTCACGGGGCTAAAAGAAAATAATAATTTCATAACATCGAGCAGCGATATTGCAAACATTTTTGGAAGAATCTATCAAGGCCACTCATCGAATCAACAGTATACCGCCAATTTTCTCAAAGCCAAAGAATTCGCCGAACAAAATCCCATTTATCCGTTTGAAGCACAAAATAATTCATTAAACCATCCCATCTCTCTTCAAGAGATAAACTCATCTATTCTTAACTTGAAGGACTCTAGTCCTGGGCCTGATGATATTCCTTCAGCATTTCTGAAACATCTCCCTGCTTCAGCCATAACGTATCTCTTAAACATATTCAACAGAATTTGGCTTCACCACCAATGGCCAGCTATTTGGTCAAATGCAATAGTCATTCCTCTCCTAAAAACTAATAAACCTAAATATGACCCAGAATCATATCGACCCATATCTCTGACATCAACAATCTGCAAATTACTAGAAAATATTGTTAACTCCAGGCTCTCATGGGTTTTAGAAAATTCTAATTTCTTAATCTCCGAACAAAATGGCTTTAGAAAAGATCGGTCAACCACAGACAACATTTTAGACTTGGAAAGTGAAATACATGAAGCTCTTGCTACAAACCAAAAATGTGTTGCTATATTTTTTGATTTAGAACGTGCATTTAATAAAGCCTGGAAGTACAACATTTTGAGACAACTTCATAAATGGAATATTCAAGGTCACTGCCTTGCTTTCATCCAAAACTTTTTAAATAACAGATCTTTTCAAGTAAAAATAAATAATATCTTTTCAAATATTTATAGTTTGGAAAATGGTACACCCCAAGGATCCATACTCAGTCCAACACTATTTCTGGTAGCAATAAATGACATCATCAAAAACATTCAAGCACCCTTACAGGCTCGTTTATACGCTGATGACCTAGTGGTATCTATTAAAGGTAAAAATATTTCCTCAATGTCGTCAATTCTTCAAAACTTTTTAGATACTCTCGAAAATTGGTCCAACTTTACAGGTTTTCAATTTTCAATAGAAAAATCAATAGGAGTTGTATTCTCTTCAACCCCCTTGCCACAACCTCCTAACCTAAGAATGTATGAGAAACAGCTGGAGTTTAGAGATCACCACAAATTCTTGGGTTTAATCTTCGATTCAAAGTTAACATGGAAAAATCACATCTCACAACTCATCCTTTCCTGTAATAAAAGATTAAATGTATTAAGATCTCTCTGTAATAAAAACTGGGGCTCAGACCAATCCACTCTACTCCTCCTGTATAAATCTTTAATACGTTCTAAGCTAGATTATGGAGCAATTGCCTATTCCACTGCTAATCAATCTCTACTGAAATCATTAGATATTATTCATAATAAAAGTCTTAGATTAATCCTAGGGGCTTTCCCAACTACGCCTGTATCCAGCATTTATGCTCTTTTAGGAGAACCATCGCTACATCACCGCCGCATGTACCTCGCTCTATCACATGCAGCCTCAGTTGCTTGCAATATTTCAAAGCCAATATATCAAAACACTTTTACAAACAAATATGTAAACATATTCCAAGATATTCGCTATACTAAAAAACCATATTACGAAAGAATTAAATCCATACTTCAAAACCTCAACATTAATTTTCCGGAGGTTTTCTCCTCGGATATTAAATACCCCGAGCCTTGGCTGATCGATTTACCAACCTGTGATGCATCTCTGGAGTATTTCGATAAATCTAATACACACCATTCTCTGATTCGTTCCAAGTTCGAGGACCTCATAAATAAGTACCCCGACTACCATAAAATCTACACAGATGCGTCTAAGTTCGAAGACGGTGTGGGGGCATCAATCGTTTCTTCAGAAAACAATCTTCTTTTTCGTTTACCCCCAGCATGTAGCACATTTTCAGCTGAACTCTACGCCATATACCGTGCTGTGAAACTTCTTAACGAGCTTACACTCACCAAAGCCCTGATCATAACAGATTCCCTTAGCTCTCTAAACTCATTAAAACACATTTTTCCGAAACATCCTTTTGAAAAGTTGCTAAAATACCAGCTTTCCCAAGCTCATGAACATGGAAGAAGCGTTCAATTTGTATGGGTTCCCTCACACGTCGGAATAACAGGAAATGAAGAAGCTGACAGGACTGCACGAGAGGCAATTTTAAGTGATTTTTCGGAGCCGATAGACAAGTGTGTTTCCAGTGACTTAAAAGCTTATTTTAAAAATAAAGTGTTGTGTTTGTGGCGAAATGAGTGGTCTCAATCTAATTCTAAGTTAAATAAAATAAAAAATAATGTGTCTCAGTGGTTTCCATCGTCGCGCAATAGACGAGAACAAATTGCGGTTGCGCGTTTACGTCTAGGACATACCAGGTTAACGCACTCTTACCTTTTCACAAAGAGTAATCCACCTATATGCGATCAGTGTAATGTCCGATTAACAGTCGAACACTTTTTAATAGTTTGTAGTAAATATGACCAAGAAAGACAGCGCTACAAGATCCCAAACGCTCTACCACAGGCTCTAGGTCAAAACTATTCCTGCGACAATATAGTTAATTATCTAAAATCCATAAACATTCTGTACAACCTGTAGTTGTTTACTTTTGTTATTTATATTTTGTTCCGTCGCTAATAACCTTTTGGTGGATGCGACTTCTTTTTCTAATAAAAAAAAAAAAAAATAATTAAATACATACATTTTAATTTTATATTCTACGTTTTACATTATTGCATTCTACTTTTTAATTTTACATGTTAATCCTGGAAAATAAAGAAACATTTACTCACTACCCGTTAAAACCTATTGGTCGAACACGGGGATAGTGTGTGACAATGTTTAGTTTTTGAATATAGTATGTGTATACTAAATGCCTACATACAAACATTCTATTATCTGATATGTATTTATTTATTTTCTTTTATTTTTTTATATTATACATAAAGAAACTGGGTTTTAACAAGCCTATTGCAGACATTCTTTTTTATTATTATTTTTTTTAATTCTGTTCACTTGTTAAGTCAGATCAAATAATTTATGTACAATATTACGATCAAGGTTCAATACATACTTTTTGAATATATATTTTACCATACTTAATAAATTAAGAGTATTGATATATTATATCTGTATATGTTGGGCAAGTGATTAAATAATTTTGGAGCAAGAAACATGGCAGATCTCTGTCCTATTGATTTTTTAATATTTCCCAATTGCGCGTGTTGGTTGGTTTTAGTACGAGTCTCATAGTGATGAGGTAATGTATGCAGGATATGTTTATGGTTGTATGTGTATAATACCAGGGAATACATACAGGGTGGAAGGCACTTATGGAATAAAATTATTTCTGTCCTTGTTTCAAAAAATTACAAAAAATGCTGAGACCCGTCGATTTTTAAATACAAATGTGCACTTTTTAAACATAAATTTGAATGCACAGGGTGATCCTTACAAGTCTAGCAGTCCATAAGCTTTATTTTTAATGGAACACCCTGTATATTCTTATATTTTTAAAAGCTGTTTAACAACCTAATTTCAACGAACTATATCATGTAGGGTATATTATGAATAATACAGGGTGGAATTTTGAAATTAAAAAGTATGGAAACCACTTATGTCGTTATTTGTCGTTGTGTCCTTATTTTAAAAAATTATAAAAATTACTTGGACATGTCAATTTTTAAATTCAAATGGGCGTTTTAAAACATACATTAAAATATACAGGGTGATTCACGCAAGTCCACCATAGTCCATAATCTTTAGTTTTAATGGATCATCCTGTATATTTCTATATTTTTTTGAATCTGCTAAACAACCTCATGTCAAAAAGTGTATACCTATTATGTAGGACCTATTATCAATAATACCAGGTGAAATTTTAAAATTATTTATAATTTTCGTCAAGAAATTAAATACCTACGGGTACATAATACTTTGAAATTAATAATTTATCATGCTTTAAATAACGGTATTATTTTTTAAATTAGCTAAATAAAGGCAAACGTTTTCTAAACTGAGTAATAAATCTATTGGGTTTTGTATTTAATGTCCTGACAAAATTTATAAATAATTTCTAAATTTCACCTTGTATTATTCCTAATGGACCCTATACAATACACTTTTTTGATATGAGGTTGTTTAGCAGATTCTCAAAATAAAAAAATATACAATAAAACTAAAGATAATGGAGTATGCCGTACTTGCGTGAATCACCCTGTATATTTAAATTTATGTTTGTAAAGCGCTTATTTAAATTTAAAAGTTGATGTATCCCAGCATTTTTTATAATTTTTTAAAATAAGGACACAAACAATTTTATTCCATAAGTGGTTTCCATACTTTTTAATTTCAAAATTTCACCCTGTATTATTTATAATACACCCTACATGAGATAGTTCGTTGAAATCAGGTTGTTAAGCAGATTTTAAAAATATAAGAATATACAGAGTGTTCCATTAAAAATAAAGCATATGGACTCTGCTAGACTTGCAAGGATCATCCTGTATATTTAAATTTATGTTCAAAAAGTGCACATTTTTATTTAAAAATTGACAGGTCGTCAGCGTTTTTTATAATTTTTTGAAACAAGGACAGAAATAATTTTATTCCATAAGTGCCTTCCACACTGTATAAAGTTGCCTCGTATGCATTACGTTAGTATCACAGAATAATAAATGAGACGGGTATGTCATTTTTTTGTTAATTATTATTTTCAATATATTTTTTTTGTAAGATGTCGAGTTTCTTTAAATAAGTTTTTTGTACACCGCCCCACCCAAGTATTCCATATCTAATTCTAGATTCAACTAGTGCATAATATAACGTTTTTAAATATTTTAAATCTATTTTAGATTTGAGAAACTTGAACTTTGGAACCAAGGCTCTCAAACACTTTGTTATTTGATCTATGTGGGCATCCCACCTTAAGGCTATGGGTACATAATTCGCAAATATTTTACGTGTATCCCTACTTTTTCTGTCTTTACACTGCAAATTACGTGTAGTAAAATTCACACTGGTGTGGATATGTAAACATTACTAGAATGTCATTCTACTTGAAAATGTCATAATTAATTTAAAGAGATGGCTTTTGAATGTTCTTGGATAACTGTTATTTTTAGAATTGCAAATTATTAATTCAGTTAACAAATGTGATAATTTTTTCACTAACTATGTTTTCAGTGATTGTAATAATTTATTTGTACAACAAAAACTAATAATCAATCGAGAAAAGAGGAAAAGTGTTAAAGTGATTTTTTAATAATATGTTGTTATTTTGGAACGCTTACAATTTTGAACATATCTAACAACAAAATACTTGGATCACAAGATATATCTGATGTATTCTCTGCTTGGATCTTCCACAAATAATACACAATAAATAACTTTTTATTAAGTTCACGTCTTAAATCAATTATTTATCAAATACACTATATATCAATAATATTTAATCAATTTCTCAAAATATTCCCGATGCAATGTCAAATATTTAAAATTGTCACTGATTGTCAGTGTCTGACTGACAATATATGCTGACAATATTATATTCGGTTGAGTGCGTTGTAAGACAAAGACAGATTTGGAAAATATTACCACGGCATTGTGTTCATTTTTTTCAAATCCTGAAAAAACCAATAAATATTTTTGAAAAATTTAAACGCAGAATGAAAGACTAAATTATTACCGAGGGCCGAAAGTCCTTAGAATAAATAAAAAGTTTATTTTGAATGAGATATTTGAAATTAAAAATCACACTAAATTTTCTCTTAGTTTTTTCACCCCTGTAACTTATTAAAATAAACATTATAGAAGTTCTCAGGGACTTTCGGCCCTCGCTAATAACGTAATCTTTCATTCTGCGTTTAAATTTTTCAAAAATACTTATTAGTTTTCTCAGGATTCGAAAAAAATGAATCCCCATTTGAATAGCATTGCAGCCGAAAATACGTACCGATCCTCTTAAATGAGAGTCGATTGTTACTAAAGAGATATTTTATATTGTTACTTGATTTTATAATTATATTTCCTTTCGTGTTTTAATAGGGAACTTGCATAAATTTTTAAATTCGAAAAAAATGTTATAAATCACAACAGAACATAATTTAAAACATGTATCAAAGATAAAAAAGTTTTGTTTGTCTTTCGTTTGGCCCCTAAAGACGATTAAAAATTCAAATTAAAACAGGTGGTCCAAAATGCGTCGTGACGTCACTTGGTTTTACATGTACATTTTTCCAATAAAGTAAACAGAATTTTAAATTAGACGTTATAAACGTCAGTAGAAAATACATTTATGTGACGTTACAAGTGTTTTTGATCGTTAGACCTATTCATAGAAAATTTGTACTTTTACAAAATGGTTTTATTTTCAATAGTAAACCTTCGTTCCTTTCCTTCAAAAACAGTATAAAACTACAATTTTAACAAACTGGTATATATTATTACAATGATATACGATAAATGTCATTAGAATATAAATATTTTTTACTTATTCCACGACGATGAGCTTGCCAAATACCCAAGTAGGTGGAGGCCAATAAACTAAAGAAGGAGAAGAATAATATACCTAAATATAAGATTGTGTCTAGGTATACGCTAACGTGTACGCAAATAAAAAAGTTAGTGTCAGTGATTTCTTATTTTTTATTTGTTTAGTGTTTGTTTTTAAATTAACTACGGAGTGTGGACAATTATTTAGTTCTTTTAATGAGTTTAAGATCATTTTAAAACAGTACGAAAGAGATAAGAGACTATAAATTAATATATATTTTTTTTAGTTATAAATAAAATAGTATTACCGTAAAAGATTAAAATATAAGGAATACCTAAAGCTTTCACAATAATAATTAACTTGTTCTGAAGCTATTATCCTTGTGGCATTTTTGTAATCAACTATTCTAAATGAGAACTAAGCCACAATTGAACTAAAAAATTGATTTTATTAACGTTTCGACTTCTAAACCGGATGTCGTTGTCAAAATACAAAATATTATTAAATTAAACAAAAATGTTGTTGCTTAGTAAAAAAATTTTTCTAATAATTTATTTAATCTGACTAATTTTTGTATTTTGACAATGAGATCCGATTTGGACGTCTAAACGTTAATAAAATATTTTTTTTAGTTAAATTGTGGCTTATTTTGCATTTAGAATAGTTGATTATAATAATTCACTTACGTATAAAAATTATTTTAACAATATTTTGTACCTACATGTCATGTAAACTAAATACATATAATTATTTTGCTAACCTAAATATATACTTTTATATTATACATTGATTTATTAGCTAGAGCTCGGGAAGTATGCACTTAAAAAACCTAAAATATGCATGCAAATATGCACAAAAAACAGTTGAAATATGCAGTAAAATATATGCTTTTATGCATTTAATGCATATTTTTTATCACCTATATCTTTATATTCATTTATTCTTTATATTCATCATCATCCTCATCACTCTTTATTATATTATTATTAAAGTTAAAACTATATATTGTTAAAGGTTTTTCTAAATTTTCTAAAGAAAACGCGAAATACGCTAAAAAACTTCTTTACACTTAACCATGTTGAGCAGACATTGTAAAAATTAAAAAACAATTTTTGAGCTATCAAATACCTACCGTAGATTCAATTCAAAATTTTGGGTTCGTTACACTGGGCAGGAATTCAATATTTTTGTGAGGGGGTTGACTCAATCCCCCTCCCAGTACTTAAAAATCGAGATATTCAATCGATCTTTGCGGCAGAATTACGAGCTCTTTGAGCTTATCCCCTTAAGTCCCAAACAACCCCTTAATTGATTCAACTCAAGAGAAGAATGTTGAGAAAAATTAAAATGTATCGTATCGCGGATATAATTGCTGTAGCATATAAATTCTACGAATAAACTTTTAAGATACGCGCATTTCGATTATTGGCCTACAACTCCTTTGCAAGAAAACCTCCCCATCTTCCCGACTTAAGAAAGAATTGTATTGTAGTTATAATGAAACAACTTAATTATTTGGCGACTGCATATCGTTAAATAAAATAAATAAAATAATCCACAAATCGATAGAGCGAAAAGTTCTAAGGAAAATAAATAAATCAATACTTTTTGAGTTATCAAAGATCAAAAAATTGATTTTTCGTGAAAAAATGAATGTTTTAAAGCGTCTTTTCAGAAATAACTCAAAATATGAACTTTTAATAAATGCATATGCACTTATAAAATTTATCCAAAATATGCAAATATGCAATTAATATGCATTTTGCATATTTCCCGAGCCCTATTTATTACAATTAAGTTTGAAACATCTGAATAGTTCTGTTTCCCTTCCCTTAACAAATATGTTTCTATCAAACAAACACTAAACATATCAAAATAGCATGTACCAAAATATATAGTCACTGCGCAAGCTAAATAATGACGTCACTGGCTTGATGAAGTTTAATTCGCATCTACCTAACTTTTTTATTTGCGTACACTTTATCGTGTACCTAGACACAGCGAAATATAACCATAATAAAAACTAATGCAAAACTATGTGACGTCACGGGCCGTTTGAACTACTTTATACCGCAGAAGACTTTAAATATGTATTTCTAAGTTATTACGAGTTTTTGAAGCGTGAAATTTTAGAAATCTCATCTTTAAACAAAACTGAACATTATTATCTAATAAAAAAAAATGTGCAAGTTCCCTATTGTTATAGCACTATAAGAAGGTAGTGATACTTTGTAACTACAAAACGGAACTAAAAAGGTTTTTTCATAATTAATTGTTAAACCTTTATAATTATACCATTTTATTAGTTTGTGCATATCTACATTAATTTTATCCCTTAAATGTTCTTAACTGTCTGCGCTATATAAAATTGCAGTGTCATCGGCAAAACTGATTATCTTCCCCTCAGTATTAAGATTATATAAATCGTTGACGTCGATATTGAATAATAGTGGCCCTAATACTCTACCTTGGGGCACCCCGCAGCTTAAGTGAAGTCTGCTACTATTGATATTATTTATCCTAACAATTTGTTGTCTATTGTCCAAGTAAGATTTCAGTAGATTATAAGCAGCTTTTGCTTTTGCGAGATCTATGTAGAAACACACAAGCAGTAGGTTGGCTATTGTCAATTCGATTATTATTTCATTGGTGAGTTCTATAATTGCGTCGTTTGTCGAAAAACCTTCACGGAATCCAAACTGAGAAGACGATAATATGTTGTGTTTATCAAGAAAAGATGTTAATCTGATTTTCAGACATTTTTCAAAGATTTTTGTTAAAGTAGTAGTTAATGAAACTGGTCTGTAGTTTGACAAACTTAGTTTATCTCCTTTCTTGTGCATAGGAATTACTACCGTTTCTTTAAATTTTTCTGGGCATTCACCAGTTTTAAATATTAAATTTAGTAGATCCATCAACGGTTTGGTGATTTGTTTATCTATAGTTCTTATTAGATACGCCGATGACACAATACTAATAGCAGAAACTATTACAGATCTACAAATAATTTTCGATAAGGTTGTTGCAACGAGTGAAGAATTTGGTCTGTCACTAAACATAAAGAAAACGAAATTCATGGTTATATCAAAGAAAAATATTAGAAACATCAATCTACACGTAAATAATAAGACGATAGAACGAGTTGAGAATTATAACTATTTAGGGACGAACATTAGTGAAACAAACGATTATACCAAAGAAATCCGAATTAGAATAGAAAAGGCTAGAAGTGCATTCACTAATATGAAACAAATATTATGTAGTAGAGACCTCAGTTCTTTATTTTCTGTTCTTTTGTATGGTGTTGAGACATGGACTCTCAATAAAAAATGCCTCAATAAATTGAAAGCATTTGAGATGTGGACGGATCGAAGAATGCTGAGAGTCTCCTGGACAGACAGAATAACCAATGAGGAAGTACTAAGGAGAATACAGAACAGCAGGGAGATTTTGGATTCCATCAAAATAAGAAAACTTCCATACTTGGGTCATATAACACGCACCGAGAGAAAAAATTCTTGACATAAAGAAATTTTATTAATATTTAAGAAAGATCGACTTGGCATATTGCCTAAGAATTATATCTTTGTATGTAAGATATAATTTTCTAAAATATTTCAAATAAATTCTACTATTGCCAAAGAAATATATTTTATACATGATTGAACTATCACTTTCTGGCAAACTTCAAACCCATTTATCAGAAAGCAATTACACTTGATGTTAACTAATTTTATTAGTCATAAAAATATATTTTCTACACATTACAAAACTATTCTTTCTGAGCAATAATATTTCTTAGTATGGAATATTATTATTTTACTATTAATAATTAATGTATTTAATGTTAAGAAATATATTTCGCAGAGATAAACGTATATTTAGAGTTTAGTTAATATTTCTTGAAAATAAAGTGATATTACATACGGCGAAATAAATCATTGTGTTAAGGTAAAATCATTATTTATTAATAAAACAAGATATAAAACGGTATTATTACATACAAATATTTTCTCCACTCTTAAACCACTGGCTTCTACACAACAATAAAAGGATGGAGAGGCAAATCCAACTTCCTCAAATTTTCCTTCTTTTGTTAATAGCACTTTGTATATCAGCAATTCACTAAAACAAAATCGTTATGTAGAAAGAGTAAACTTACTTTAATAAATTTTTTTTTATAAAGATATAGATATTTAATTTGACAAATTTAGAAAATACAAAAAAAAACAAATACACGGCCCCACATGAGAACTATTAATACTAATAATATTCAATCATATTTAGTTCAAACATTGCATTATTTAACCCACAAATCTTTGTTTATTTTTTTTTCTTTTTGTTAATGAAATATTAATTATTTATCTGTATAATATTAAGTCACACAATAAACATTGTTTAGCTAAAGCAAGAGGGAAAATACAACCAATGTAAAACATTGAAGCAGACATAATATTATGTAATTTTTTTAATTTTTATAATCTAAAAGATACAGCATACCTAATCATTAAGAAATTTTATTACGGGAAAGTATTATTAGGTTGCATCTAAGTCATTTAATACAAATTAACTAATTCACGGTTTTCGGCAATAACATTTCTTAACCATAAACATATATTTCTTTTAGACTAACTGATTTCTTTATCTCAAATAAATTAACAGAACACATCCTCAGCGTTGCACCCGCCATGTTTGATATAGCGTTGTATTGTATATTTTTATAGAAGACGATACATTCAAGAAACCTATTATAGTTGATACATAAGTATGCATATTTTTAAAAAGGTACTTACATGTATGAAATTCTAGCATTTCTGGAAGGCCCCGCAGTTGGTTAATAACTCCTTTCTTAATATTGTTCTGAAGCTATATATATTATATCATTCTGTCCCAGCTTTAAATTGTGGCATATTTCCCAGTTAGAATAATAAGCTCCTTTATTTCAGAGTCGTCCATCATTATACCTAAAAAGCATATAAAGATACTATTATGTTTCTTTTTCAACCATTCGGATACGCAACAATATTATTATTACATCTTAAATTACTCAATTTACTTTTATTTAATACCTATATATGTACGTACCTTCAAAATATCCGTTAATTTTTAAAGAACACCAATGAATCCAAAATCCATCTATATGAACATGAACATATCACGCCATCTTGACAAACACCGACGACTAAATCATAAATAGTTAATCTGCGCAATCCTTTTGTGGAAGAAAATCTCTTTGCAAGTAACATTTCGGCATTAATGACAAAGTTTTTATTTTATAACCACAGTTACTACACAGGGTATTTCTGAAGAATTATTTCTTGTGGTTTAAAATATTTATTTGATTGCAAGAAAATTTCTTGTTCACAAATATAAATATGGATTAACTTAACATTATATTCCTTATACTGCAAAATATTTGTAGTTTTCAATTTAAGAAATAAAAACTTTAGGATAAGAAAATTAAATGTAACCATTAATGCATTTCTTAGTATTGAAGAAATTATCTGTAAGAAATTATTGAGTTGTGTTTAAAAAACTCGTTTCTTTATATGTGAACCGGTATGTTTAAGTTAATAGGATATGTTAACTTTTAAGAAATATTGCTCAAAGAAATCGGTGTTTTAGGAGAAAAGAAATTGTTCTCTCGGTGCACGCACCGAGAGAACACTTAAACATACCGGTTCACATATAAAGAAACGAGTTTTTTAAACACAACTTAATAATTTCTTACAGATAATTTCTTCAATACTAAGAAATGCATTAATGGTTACATTTAATTTTCTTATCCTAAAGTTTTTATTTCTTAAATTGAAAACTACAAATATTTTGCAGTATAAGAAATATAATGTTAAGTTAATCCATATTTATATTTGTGAACAAGAAATTTTCTTGTAATCAAATAAATATTTTAAACCACAAGAAATAATTCTTCAGAAATACCCTCTGTAGTAACTGTGGTTATAAAATAAAAACTTTGTCATTAATGCCGAAATGTTACTTGCAAAGAGATTTTCTTCCGCAAAAGAATTGCGCAGATTAACTATTTATGATTTAGTCGTCAGTGTTTGTCAAGATGGCGTGATATGTTCATGTTCATATAGATGGATGTTGGATTTATTGGTGTACTTTAAAAATTAACGGATATTTTGAAGGTACGTACATATATAGGTATTAAATAAAAGTAAATTGAGTAATTTAAGATGTAATAATAATATTGTTGCGTATCCGAATGGTTAAAATAGAAACATAATAGTATCTTTATATGCTTTTTAGGTATAATGATGGACGACTCTGAAATAAAAGAGCTTATTATTCTAACTGGGAAATATGCCACAATTTAAAGCTGGGACAGAATGATATAATATATAGCTTCAGAACAATATTAAGAAAGGAGTTATTAACCAACTGCGGGGCCTTCCAGAAATAGTAGAACTTCATACATGTAGGTAAGTACCTTTTTAAAAATGTGTATACTTATGTATCAAAACTATAATAGGTTTCTTCAATGTATCGTCTTCTATAAAAATATACAATACAAAGCTATATCAAACATGGCGGGTTTATTTGAGATAAAGAAATCAGTTAGTCTAAAAGAAATATATGTTTATGGTTAAGAAATGTTATTGCCGAAAACCGTGAATTAGTTAATATGTATTAAATGACTTAGATGTAACCTAATAATACTTTCCCGTAATAAAATTTCTTAATGATTAGGTATGCTGTCTCTTTCTGATTATAAAAATTAAGAAAATTACATATTATTATGTCTGCTTAAATGTTTTACATTGGTTGTATTTTCCCTCTTCTTTTAGCTAAACAATATTTATTGTGTGACTTAATATTATACAGATAAATAATTAATATTTCATTAACAAAAAGAAAAAAATAAACAAAGATGTGTAGGTTAAATAATGCCATGTTTAAACTAAATGTGATTGATTATTATTAGTATTAATAGTTCTTATGTGTATTTGTTTTTTTTTTTGTATTTCCTAAATTTGTCAAAATAAATATCTATATCTTTATAAAAAATTTTTATTAAAGTAAGTTTACTCTTTCTACATAACGATTTTGTTTTAGTGAATTGCTGATATACAAAGTGCTATTAACAAAAGAAGGAACATTTGAGGAAGTTGGATTTGCCTCTCCATCCTTTTATTGTTGTGTAGAAGATGGTAGAAGCCAGTGGTTTAAGAGTGGAGAAAATATTTGTATGTAATAATAACGTTTTATATCTTGTTTTATTAATAAATAATGATTTTACCTTAACACAATGATTTATTTCGCCGTATGTAATATCACTTAATTTTCAAGAAATATTAACTTAACTCTAAATATACGTTTATCTCTGCGAAATATATTTCTTAACATTAAATAAATTAATTATTAATAGTAAAATAATAATATTCCTTACTAAGAAATATTATTGCTCAAAAAGAATAGCTTTCTAATGTGTAAAAAATATATTTTTATGACTAATAAAATTAATTAACATCAAGTGTAATTTCTTTCTGATAAATAGGTTTGAATTTTGCCAGAAAGTGATAGTTCAATCATGTTTAAGATGTATTTCTTTGGCTAAAGTAGAATTTATTTGAAATATTTTAGAAAATTATATCTTACATACAAAGATATATTTCTTAGGCAATATGCCAAGTCGATCTTTCTTAAATATTAATAAAGTTTCTTTATGTCAAGAATTTTTTTCTCTCGGTGTGGTGACATGATATGAACTCCTAAAATTAATTATGCAGGGAAAGATTCAAAGAAGGCGCAGCATAGGTAGGAGAAAAATGTCCTGGCTGAGAAATCTCCGAGAATGGTTTGGATGCAGCTCAACTGAACTCTTTCGGGCTGTAGTGTCGAAAGTGAGAATAGCAATGATGATTGCCAACCTTCGTCGCGGAGATGGCACGTAAAGAAGAAGTTCTTATTGTTTCTGTTCTAATGTTGTCAATACCGGGTAATTTGTTCGTTTTAAGTGTTTTAATATTTCCCTCAATTTCGCTTTCAGAGACCGGTCTTAAATACATA
This sequence comes from Diabrotica virgifera virgifera, assembly GCF_917563875.1. Taxonomy (NCBI): domain Eukaryota; kingdom Metazoa; phylum Arthropoda; class Insecta; order Coleoptera; family Chrysomelidae; genus Diabrotica; species Diabrotica virgifera. The sequence goes on from NC_065449.1 coordinate 114,876,730, forward strand.
GAATGCATCACGTTGTTATATTTAGGGAGATACGATGTCGGTGGTATTATTTTTTGGCATAAGATTCTCCAATTTCTGTAAAATAACGAGCAAAAGAATTAGAGATAGCTTCACCATTTGTTACAGTAGTTCCTTCTTATGTAACTATTTCTGTAATAATTTTTTCAGTTTCTTTACCTGTCAAAGTTTTAACAATATTCCACAAGTTTTTGGAAATATTCTTGTTTTTCTTAATTTCATTTCAAAAGTAATTTTTCTTAGCATTTTTTATTAATATATTCAGGTGTTTTCTATAATTTAAATACTCATTTTTTATTAACATTGTCAAGATCTTTGACATGTTTACGATACAAAAGAATTTTTGTGTTTATGGATTTAACCAGTACTGCAGTTATCTAACTTTGACGCTTCATTTCCCGCTTTTGTGTTTTTTTATGTAATTGTTTTTTTCTATAAGTTTATTTATAATTTCACATAATATTCCAATTGCATTTAATATTAACATTTTTAGAGGCATTATATTCGCACCAATCATAACTTTCTAAGTCTTTTTTTAGTTCTTTGTAATTGATTACGTATTGTTCTCTGACTAGTTTTTTTTAAGTATTTTTTAGGTTAAGTGGTAAACAAATAACAGTCGCTTTATGATCAGTGACGTAAGTTTCCACTACTGCTGACTTAGATTGTCTAGGAATTCCCTGTACTTTTAAAAAAATATGATCAATGCAACTTTTAGATTTTCCTTGTATTCTTGTATATTTGTTGACTATAGATTCAAATTGGTATTGATATATCTAGTTAAGATATTCGTAAGCATGTTCGTTATTTGTAAAGCAAGCAAGCATAGTGATTTAACCCAGCCTGAGAGACTTGCTCACCCCTAGAGAATGACATTCGGGTGATACAATTCATTGAGGCGAGGAGGATTAACTCCCGTAAGCAGGAATCACTCCACCCCGCCTCAATGCTCCAGACCATCCACTTACCCCCCGATAGCACTCTGATGCGCTATAGGGGCTCTCAATCAGCAAAGTGCTTATCATATGGGAGTCTTGGGTACACGGACTCCCATATGAAATCCTACCCCGATCAATGCAGGCCAGCGTGAGGCGCTCTATTCCCGCTATCTCTAGTGACTTATCTTCGGGCGCCGAGTCCCCGCTCTGGGCTATGTCCAGTTCGGCGACTCGGCGCTCGAGGATGTGGGCCCCTCATGCCCTTTTTTGGGTTTTGTTACTAATATTTTTTTTTTGTGGCTTTCGCCTTTTTTTTTTTTATTAATAATTTTCGTTATTTGTATCCTTAATATTAATATTAATATTAATATCCCCGAGTAGTATATGATTCGTTACCCGTTCTTGTTTTTGTTGTTCTAAATATTGTTTTAAGTATTGAAGGAATTCTTCCACATCACCAGATGGTGAACGATAAAGACAAGTAACTAAGATTTTGTTATTATTTTCTAATTGAATGAGTAATTCGATTGCTTGAGAATGCCCAATCATTACCTTTTTATGCAAAAATGTAATGGTTTTCTTTATATATACTGCCCCCCCCCGTCATTCCTATTGAAGTTTGAATCACTATGATGATGATGATGATGATGAGAAAGCGGATTGTTGAAGTAACTTAAGTTATCTTTTTTGTTGAAGTTTGTGGACGATGTCTGGGTCATAACCATTGTTGACAGCAATTTGTTTGATGATGTTCAGTTCTTTGTTAAATTCAGTTGTAGACAAAGGAATAGAGTTTAATCTATGTAAAAAACTGAGAAAGGCAGAGAGATTATGTGGGAGAGGGTGATTAGAACTAGAATGGATAACATGATCTCTCTGTATGGGTTTACGGTAGATGTGTATTTCTCAAATAAACATTATTACACTGACAGCAGTAAAATGTATTTTGAATAAAATAAATTACATACATTCTTCTTTTTGTGTCAAATAATTTAATTCCACAACAAATTATTTTAGACACCCTGTATAAATAATTAAGCTGATGCTTATATAACTGAAGAGACAATTGAATAATATTTCAAGTAAGCTAGCAAACGACCCCCCTTCTTATTTAAAAAAAATTATCGATTCTTATGTCATCACGCCCAGATGGATGACGTCACTAGTATGATATGTATATGCCAAAAAATCATAATTTAAAAATAAAAATCGACTTATAATCAAGTATGTTCAAATGGGAAATAAGCCACAATTTTACCTAAAAATGATTTTATTAACGTTTCGACGCCCAAGTCGGGTGTCGTTGTCAAAATACAAAATAATACTAAATAAATAAAAATGTTGTTGCTTAGTAAAAAACTCTTCTAATAATTTATTTAATCTGACTCATTTATATCGGCAATTCAGACACGTATTATACATTTTAAAGTAGACGACTTAAAAATGATATTGCCAATATTGATGAGTTGCGTTCCTGGGACGACTTTACTAAAAGATAGTTCATTCGATTACATGAAATCAATCCCAACTCAAGAATATCCGCCACAAAAAATTATAGCATGTGATCCGTCTTTAAAAAGACAACCAAATGCAACGGTGGCACTGAAATTCTCGCGTTAGAGATTCTATAGTAAATCACGAGGGAAAACCAGGAAAAACCTCGTGATACTATCCCGACATCGTAAGTATTTGGGTTTACATTTAGTTTACTCTCAAAACTAATACCAAATTCTGACTTGATATTTTAAATTTTAATCATAACATCAACGTTAAAAAGGGAATCATTAAATCCTTATATGATAGAGCCAAAATTACTTGTTCTAACGAAAATTCATTTTTAGAAGAAAAACAATTGTTAACATCTGTTTTATTAATAAATGATTATCCCATATCGTTTATAAATAAGGAATTGTCAAGATTGGATCGAATCGAACAGAACAACTTAGAACGGGATCCTACAACATTCACAAGAAATAATACGAGGAAAATATCAATACCATATGTAAAAGGACTATCCGAGAAACTTAAAACAATAGGAAATAAATTCAACATATCAACATCATTCAAAACAACAAACACATTGAGATCTATTCTATCTAAAACTAAACCTAACAGTGAACAAGAAAGAACAAAGAATTGTATTTATAAAATACCTTGTGAATGCGAACAATTTTATATAGGTGAAACGTCAAGACCATTAGACGTTAGAGTAAATGAACATCAGTCTTATATAAAAATAGAGAATTTGATAGATCTCAAATATGTCAACACGCATGGGATAATGAACATAGAGTTCAGTGGAGAGATTCAAGTATAGTCCTAAAAGAAGCAGATAGTAAAAAGAGAAAAATCAAAGAAGCGGCTCTAATTATGCTAAATGAAACCAATTGTGTCGCAAATTCCTCGGTAGAATGCAGTAGAATGTGGTTACCCATATTGAAGGAGGAAGTCAATAGAAAGAAAATACCACAATTAGTAAATCAGTAACATACCGAGTTAGTACATATTTAAAATTTAAAATATCAAGTCAGAATTTGGTATTAGTTTTGAGAGTAAACTAAATGTAAACCCAAATACTTACGATGTCGGGATAGTATCACGAGGTTTTTCCTGGTTTTCCCTCGTGATTTACTATGGAATCTCTAACGCGAGAATTTCAGTGCCACCGTTGCATTTGGTTGTCTTTTTAAAGACGGATCACATGCTATAATTTTTTGTGGCGGATATTCTTGAGTTGGGATTGATTTCATGTAATCGAATGAACTATCTTTTAGTAAAGTCGTCCCAGGAACGCAACTCATCAATATTGGCAATATCATTTTTAAGTCGTCTACTTTAAAATGTATAATACGTGTCTGAATTGCCGATATAAATGAGTCAGATTAAATAAATTATTAGAAGAATTTTTTACTAAGCAACAACATTTTTATTTATTTAGTATTATTTTGTATTTTGACAACGACACCCGACTTGGGCGGCGAAACGTTAATAAAATCATTTTTAGGTAAAATTGTGGCTTATTTCCCATTTGAATATACTTGATTATAAAAATGCCACAAGAAAATAGTTTCAGAACAACATTAAAAATCGACTTGTCTCAGGATTTTTCTCCAATGCCTATTCTCAAAAAATGAATTTATTCCAAAAATTTTAAACCTCGACATATTAGAATGTAATTATGTTATAATCTAATAAGCTTGGATCCGGCGTACCAAAAAAAGTTGATTAATATTAAGCTGAAAATTTGTTAATAGCTTTACGGTGTCTAGTCGGACAAACTTTGATGCACGGGAACACTTTAACAGGGAAAGTTTTAATTGTGGAACAGTTTAAAAATTTGGAACATCAGATTCAATTCAATTAGATTTGTTACCCTTTCATTAAAATCTCATACAAAAATCAGACTGCTATTATTACTAACCAACATGATTCCTGTGATTTGACATGTTCTTCGTGTTCCACTCATTAAAATGCCCAGTTGGTGATAAACACCAGTCTGATTTTTGCATGAGAGTTTAATGAAATGGTTACAAATCAATTGGAAGTTCTGTCCGACAAAATACATGGAACGTTTTCGTAGTCTGGCGTTCCAAATTTTTAACCTGTTCCACAATTAAAACTTCCCCTGTTCCAGTGTTCCCATACATCAAAGTTTGTCCGACTAGACACCGTTAAGCCATTAACAAATTTTCAGCTTGCTATTAATGAACTTTTTTGGTACGCTGGATCCAGGACTATAGAGTTTTGAACTATATAATCAAGCTGCTTTTAATTTCTATGTTCATATAAGACTGCATAAATCGTACATGTTCGGTTTAGACGAGACGAAAACGGCGGGTTCATTGGAAAAAATATTCCCATGAGATTTTTTTGCATAATCACATTCGTGAGACATCCAAGAATAAGGTTCAAGAAGTCACTTAAGCGAAAAGTGGTCCAAATTTTTTGAACAATTTTCATTTGTTCAAATTGGAAAAATCAATATTTCGGCCCGGGCCAATTTTTTTAGGGTTTTTGGACCATTCTGGACAAAAAATATCTCGTATAATTTTTCTCTAAATTTGATCTGATCCGATATTGGTTTGGTTTTATTGGTAATCCTCTCGCTTAGATATAATTCATACTGTTTATTTCCAATTATTTGAATATTTAACAATGTGTCTGTAACTGCAGTGTGTACAATATTTCTGCTGTCAAGTACCAGTAGACCAGAACCATTTTCATTGAATGGGTTTCCTAGATCTTGCATTACACTAGTTAATGCCTTGATATATTTCGCAAAAGCTATCTGCGTATGCTTTTCAGCTTCATGGTGACGTTGATCTTTTAGACTTGCTTTCAAAATGTGTAGTTGTACATAAAAATATGCTCATAAGAAGCCATGTTAAATTGTGTCCTGAAGAAATATGTAGAGATAGAGGTTATATTAAATGGTAATACACGTAAAAAGTTCAAAATTTTTCCCAAAGAATATTTGTGCGCTCTTTTCAATGGCGGTATTACCTTTTTGAAAAAATATTATATACAGGGTGAAGAAATAAAAAAAAAAAATATTTTTATATAAAAAACAGGAACAATAACCTCTGGTAAACCGATTCTTCTGGTTTACGAACTCGATCTTACAAAACAAAAAAGGAACCTATACACCAAATTTGGTTGAAATCGGACTTTTCGTTCGAAAGTTATCGTGCTATTAGACACATAATATTGGCAATTTTGAATACCCGCTATTTTTGTAAAAAAAAATCTGAGATGGCTACATATCTGCATTTGAACCTTTATATACGTAGTACAATATATACATACGTAGTACTTTATATAGTAGCACAATTCTCATAATATTTGCATGAATCTGCCGTACCATGTTAAAATCTATATAGCTTTGAACGATATTGCGATGCTGGATTTATTTTCCATGTTCATATGGTATAAATAAATCTTACATGTACTGATGTGTTCATTAATATTGAAGAAATACATTGAAGTACCTTTTTTGCAATTTTAGGTCCCCCTGATGACTTTTTCTTAACTTCTTTCACAAGAATACCTGACAACAAACTTTGGATTTCTTTAACAAGTGGAAAATCACTTAAATATTTCAACTGGAAAAATGGTGAACCAAACAATGTCCAAAAAGAAGAACAGTGTGTTGTTGTGCGAACAGAAAATAAACAATTAAAATGGTACGACGTCTTCTGCTGGAATACTAACTATTTCATCTGTGAAGTTATTTGGACAAAAACGGACCAAAAATTGTTGCAAGTTTTAAAAGATAAACTCGAAAAACAAATTGAAGCACAAGGTAATGTTAGGTAAGAAAAAGTAGGAACTGTAATAGTTTTTTTTTGGTTTTTTCTTTACAGTTTGTTCTTTGTTTGATATTTCAATAGATCTTGCAGAAATTGTGCTTAAATATTTTTGTTTGCATTAAATAGGGAAGTGAAAATATAGTTTACAAAGGGAAGAAATAGTTTACAAAGCAGCTCCGCATCCTTGTCTAGTTTCAACATAAGGGGTCCTGTGGGAAATTCTACCTCGCCGTGATTTGATGGTGGAAATATTACCTGTTTAATTGGTATTAACAAATTATGGTAAAATTAGCTATTTTTTAGGTATTCTTAGAAGCCCTGTAAAGAAATTGATAGTGCTGTCTTCTCTGGTGTATTTTTCGATTTTGTAGTTTAATTTGATTTAATATTTCCAGAGATATTCTATTTTTTTATAATATATTTTTTATTTATCAGCCAAAAACTTGTTTATAATTTTAAAATATTCCTGAGGCCGCCTAAATAGTCCAATTTCAATTCTGTAAAGTACATTAGATAGGTATAGTGCCATTTTATACAAAAATATCATAGTTATTCTAATGCATCGAAATTATTGTGGTTATTATGCCGACCCTAAATTTTTAATTAACAACTTAATTGTTGCTAAACTGTTCATTTAATTTCCATCGGCTTATGGAAATATAATCGATACAAAAAGAGCTTTCATATCACTAAGTTATTTAATTATTGATAAATAATTACTAACCTAAAATTTTAGTTGAAAATTAAAGATGTTGTTGGAAAAACCCGCATTTTCCGAAGACAGTTTTCGTCGAAGTAAATCGAGAAAAACGTGTCTCTAAGAAGAATTTAATTACAGTGAATTGTTATTTAGGTGTTTTTGGTGTAAAGTGAAAATATTTGGATTTATAGAGCAAAAATTGAAAAAAAAACACGATTTTCGGGAGCCATTTTGTTTATAAAAAAATTAGCATACTATCTGCGGACTTTGCATACTTATATTATTAATATATAAGATCATAAGATTCGATTCCAGCAATAAAATTGCTGGTAAATAACTTTTCCCAAAAATGGCCTATTCTCCAGCCCAGACTTGTAGGATAATACCAATATACAATAGAATGGTTCATACGATTGGAGTGTGGAATTGTGTAATTGTCGTCATGATTGGAAATGGTCCATTGGTATGCATTTTCTTGAGTTCCAGTGACTTCAGCTCAATTTTCATTGGTAAAATTTTAATGGGATTAAATCGAAATTTTGGTTGGTTTATTGTAAGTGGTTGTCCATATGTTTTTTCTAAAAAGGCCAATTCTTGGTTTCTAAATATTATTTTGGACTTGTTTGTGAGACCTGTTTTTAAACACACGTTTATAATTTACGGTCGATTTAAGCAAATTACCGCTAACTAAAGCCTTTTAATAGCTAAGTTTTAATAGTGTAGTGATATAAAACTTCAAGAACAGCACTGTGAGTAAAATTTTCAATATATACTGCATCTAAAGGACTTTTGTTAGGCTGATTTGGATTAATTCTTTTATTTCATTGAGAGCAATATCAATAAGTTTCTTTATACAGTTAATGAATAGTATAAGAGCTGGGAGCGGATTTTGTGCGTGATAAGTAATATGGAAAAACTATACGTGGATATGTTGAATTAGTTGTGTACATGACTTTCACCAACGCGAACGGCCGGAAACCAGAGTGGGGGCCGAGGGTAGTTATAAGGGGTCAAAGTCGCGGTTTTTATTATTTTTTTTATGACGCTCATGATCGAGATAGTGCACCAAAATTTGGGAATAAGTAGGTCATGAGCTACCTAAGTAAAATCTCTAGGGGCGCAACGCTGCTTGACCGACAAAGGGGTGGGAGTAGGGGTGAATATAAAAAATATAAGGGGCTTCTTGCGAAGTTCGTGATTGAGATAGTGCACCAAAATTTGGGTATAAGTAGACCATGACATAAGTAAGTAAAATCCCCAGAGCCGGAAACCATAGTGGGGATCGAGGGTAGTTATAAGGGGTCAAAGTCCCGTTTTTTATTATTTTTTTTTGTGACGCTCATGATCGAGATAGTGCAATAAAATTTGGGAATTAGTAGGTCATGACGTAACTAAGTAAAATCTTCAGGAGTGGAACGCTGCGTGGCCGACCAAGGGGTGGGGCAGGGGTAAATTTAAAAAAATGTAAGGGGTTTTTTACGACGTTAGTGATTGAGATAGTGCACCAAAATTTGGGAATAAGTAGACCATGACCTAACTAAGTAAGATCCCCAGAGGTGGAAACCAGAGTGGCGGACGTGGGTAGTTATAAGGGGTAAAATTCGCGGTTTTTATTATTTGTTTTGTGGCTCTCATGATGGAGATAGTGCAAAAAAATTTGGGAGTAAGTAGGTCATGACCTAACTAAGTAAACTCTCCAGGGGCGGAACACTGCTTGGGGTACAAAGGGGTGGTAGGCAGGGGTGAGTGTAAAAATATATGGGGGTTTTTTTGCCGTTCGTGATCGAGATAGTGCACCAAAATTTGGGAATAAATAAATCATGACATTACTAAGTAAAATTTCCAGGAGCGGAACGGTGCGTGGGGGACAAATGTTGTGCCAGATCACAAAAAATAATACACACTGCGACTTTGACCCCTTAAAACTACCCTCATCCTTAACTCTGGTTTCTGGCTCTTGGGATTTTACTTAGCTAAGTCATGGTCTACTTATTCCCAAATTTTGGTGCACTATCTCAATCTAGAACGTCGCAAAAAACCCCTTATATTTTTTATATTCACACCTACCCCCACTCCTTTATCGGCCACTTAGCGTTCCACCCCTGGAGATTATACTTAGTTACCTCATGACCTACTTATTCCCAAATTTGGGTGCACTATCTCGATCATGAGCGTCACAAAAATAAATAATAAAAACGGCGACTTTGACCCCTTATAACTACCCTCGTCCCCCACTCTGGTTTCCGGCTCTGGGGATTTTACTTAGTAATGTCATGGTCTACTTATTTCCAAATTTTGGTCCACTATCTCAATCACGAACGTCGCAAAAAACCCTTTATATTTTTTATATTCACCCCTACCCCCACCCCTTTGTCGACCACGCAGCGTTCCGCCCCTAAAGATTTTACTTAGTTACGTCATGACCTATTTATTCCCAAATTTTGGTGCACTATCTCGATCATGAGCGTCACAAAAAAAATAATAAAAACCGCGACTTTGACCCCTTATACTACCCTCGGCCCCCACTCTGGTTTCCGGCCGTTGGTGAAAGTCATGTACACAACTAATTCAACATATGCCCGTATAGTTTTTCCATATTACTTATCACGCACAAAATCCGCTTCTATCTCTCCGACTAGAAGGATATTTAGGAATTTTTAAAGAATTTTGGACGACTACGCTAAATTTTTCGTATATGGGATCCTCAAAATATAAATGATATTTTACTTTTGGGACAGTATAATCTTTGACGAATTTTATAACATATTTTTCGAAATTCTTTTTTAAAATTGTTTTTCGAAAATTGCAGTAGAATCTTTTGCTTATTATTAAATAATTTGATAATATTTTTTCAAATATTATCAAATATTTTCCAAAAAGGAATGCCGATAATTGTTTTTTTGTTGATTGGTGTGTATTGTGTTACCTTCGTCATCTGGGTCTTCATCTCATTCTTCGCATTCAACTATAAGTGATTCCTTTTCTACGTCAATTTTTGGGGTATTAAATAGTTCTTCGTCAAAATTCATTATATTATCCATTTCTTCTTCGGTATTTGGTTGTGCTTCATTTGTTTAATTTACATTTAATTTATCCTGGATAGAAAATCAATATTGGTGTTTAACGCACCTTTTTTGTATACGACATTGTAGACATATTTATATTCTTCCAATTTGAGACGCCATCTATCTAATTTTGAGTTAGGGTCCTTTAAGAAAAATAACCATTGTAATGGCTTATGGTCAGTTACAATTGTAAACTTACGACCAAAAAGATAAGGGCAAAAATATTTCACTGCCCAAACAATCGCAAGTAGTTCCTTCTCAATTGTTGAGTAGTTGGTTTCACATTTATTTAAAGTTCGATTAGCATACGCCATACGCTATATGTAAATCAGATCCGATTTTTCTTTGGCTCAATACAGCCCCTAGTGCAAAGTTGCTTGCATCTGTGGTTAAATTAAAGGGCTTGGAAAAGTCAGGATACTGTAGTATTGGGTCATTAACAAAAAGATTTTTACACACTTCAAAGCACTGAGAATAATCTGAATCATTTACGTTTATAATATCCCAATAAACTTTCTATAATATCCCAATAATCCTAAGAAACCTTTTGGTTGTTTGGTATTTTTTGGAATATGAAAGTTTACGATAGCTTTAATTTTGTCTGGATTGGGTTTTACGCCATCTGATGTAACGATAGGCCGCAGATAAGCAACCTCTATTCTTAAAAATTCTGATTTATCAATTTGAATTTTAAAATTTGACTCTCTTAATCTCTTAAAAACTTCTTTTAAATTTGTAAGGTGTTCTTGGAGACTGGTACTAAGCACGATAATATCGTCCAAGTACACAAGACACTTTTCATTTTGTATTCTTCGAAATATATTGTCCATTACTCTTTGGAAGGTCGCCGGTGCTTTACGCAATCCAAAGGGCATTCTGAGGAATTCGTAGTGACCGTTTTCGTATTGAACGCAGTTTTGGGTATATCTTCTTTGGCCATTTCTATTTGATGAAATCCTGAAGTAAGATCTAAAGTTGTGATATACTGACAACGACCTAATTTGTCAAGTAAATCGGAAATATTAGGTAGGGGATACCGATCTAATAAAGTGATTTCGATTAGCTTTCGGTAGTCAACTACGATTCTATATTATTTAAATACTTGGGAGTTGTCCAATTTTTTGGGAACAACCTAGATCGGGCTTGACCACGTTGAGTCAGACGGACGAATAATATTTTGGTCCAGCATACTTTGAATCTGGTTTTGTACCTCCTTTCTATAGATTTCAGGACATCTATAGGAGGTCGAGTAAAAAGGTATATTCCGATGGGTGAGTTGCCGGAATTTAATTAAAAAATGAATACAATAAAACGAACGGTAATTTTATTGTTGTAACGAAAATGTGTTTCGTTTAGGTCTCTCGGAGAGGGTGAGTCGGCATGTGTGTGAATCGATCACGTGCTGTGTAGTGACTGAAGAAAAAACCACAAACGATAATAATGTTTGTGTTCCTTTTCCCCTGACCTGACCAGATGAGGAAATAAATCACTAGGTCTGGCGTCTACTTTTGCAGTTTTAAGAAAAACAATTTCGACTGCATTAAGTGAGCTGTTGACACAATAATTGTCTAATAAAGTACTTAATTAATGAGGGTGCAGCTTGTTGCACCGCACAGACGAAAAACAGATGTGACAGGGTAAAGCCATGTCTCTTAACATTTGTATTTAAATGTGCATTTCGAATGACTAACGTTGTTTCGTTTTTGAGAAAAAATATTAAAATTAAAATTAGCACAAATAGTAACTAAGCATATCGCTGTAGGTATAATAATATTTTGGAATAATATTTTGGTAAAGGAATAATATTTTGGTCCAGCATACTTTGAATCTGGTTTTGTACCTCTTTTCTATAGATTTCAGGACATCTATAGGAGGTCGAGTAAAAAGGTATATCGTTAACTGTTTATATTATGTTTTACTTTACTACTCTAAGAGATAAGTCGCATGTTGCCTATTACATGAAATATATCTGAAAATTCTTTGATTAGTTTTAATATAGCTTCTCGTTCCTCGATATTCATGTGGTCGGTGCGAACTTTGGAAATATTGAATTTAAATTTATCTGCTTATATATTATTTAGATTAGGGTAAGCTGTGCTATAATTTTCTGAGAACCTTTCAGCTTCGATGGGTGAAGCGAAAGTAACTTTACATGCATTCTCAGAAGAGTTCAAAAAAATTTTTTTTTTATTTATTAAACACCAATTAGATGCTTAAGAACATTACAATCTAATCAAATAATGTGACCAATGAGCAACTTATTTCTAACCTAAATTACTACTAAAAACTTAAGACTAAGGACAAACTCAATAGTACCCCCTAGGTTCTGTTAACATATTGCACAAATGTTAACTTGTACCATCACTTGCACCGTGCACTATTTTTCACTTAACTAACTCGAAGGGTTTCTTCCTTTTGTGTCTTCAAGCTAGATCCGTGTTGTCAAGGAGCTGGATGGCCTCAACATTGGCGTGTTGAAGAAGTTGAAGACTGAAGAAGCTCGTGACTCTTGGCAAATTTTTCTATGGTCTTGTTAACAGTATCCATGTCTAGGTCCCTGTGGAGGTCACTGTTCCTATAGTACCATGGAGCGTTGACAATGTTCCTTAGCACTTTGTTTTGGAATCGTTGAATGATGTTTAAATTAGCATTACTAGCTCAGCCCCATAGCTGGATGCCATATGTCCATGTAGGTTTATACAAAAGTATTTTATTGTAGATCGAGAGAGTGGATTGTCTTTCCAATAGCCAATACATTTTTTTTATACTTCATGTTAAGCTGTTCTCGTTTCTTTTTAACATAGGCCCTCCAGCGTAGCCTAGCGTCTAGTGTAATACCCAAATATTTTGCGGTATCGGCGTATGGTATCTGAGTATTATTTACGTTAACAGGAATGTATTGTTTTTTCTTGTTTGTAAAATTTATATACACAAACTTCATTTCGTTTAATTTAATTTGCCAGCGTTTAGTCCACTGTCTAAGTCAGTTAACAGAGATTTGTAGTTTTCTTGCTGCTTCTTCATGGTCTTCACCTACGGCTAAGACGGCAGTGTCATCAGGAAAGGTAGCTATTGTGTCATGATGTACTTCAGGAATCTCACTAGTGTATGTTAGGTATAGGACCGGTCCTATCACACTACCTTGTGGTACACCTGCATTGATTTCCTTTAGTTTCGAGTAGGCTTCTTCTTGCTTAACCCTAAAAATACTCTCTGATATAATAAGATTCCAATAATTCTGTGTATTTTCTTGGCAAAATCCTTCTTAATTTGTATTTAAGTCCTTCGTGTCATACCTTATCAAAAGCTTGCGCCACGTCGAGGAAGACAGTGGAACAAACTTTCTTTCCTTCCAGCGACCTCTCTATTATATCCGTTATTCTCTGGACTTGGTATATAGTTGAATGACTTTCTCGAAACCCAAACTGGTGTGATGGAATTAGAGCCTTAGCATCTATAAGAGGTTTCAACCTTTTCAGCAAAAGCTTCTCGTACGGCTTTGAAATTACGGGTAGTAATGAAATCCGTCTGTACGATGATACTGTATTTGGTTGTTTTCCAGGTTTAAGGATCATTATGGCCTCAGCCACTTTCCATATCTTGGGAATATATCTTAATCTGAACGAGGCATTTATAAGATATGTCAGTTTACTATGGCTTTTCTAGGAAGTTGTTTTAAAATTTTCCCAGTAATTAAGTCAAACCCAGGTGGTTTCCTGGGATTGATGTTCGATTTAATTTCGTCGGCCACTTCTTTTGGAGTGACTAGTTTAATTTCACCTTCTTCCTGTGTGACATTTTTCCATTGTAGTGTGTTATCACCTTCATTTGGCTGGAATATTTCCTCGAAATATTCAGCAAATTTATTAGCCTTCTCTAAATTGCTTTTTGCCCAGCTTTCATCTGTGTTTCTTAGTGGAGGATTTTGCATTATCGGTCGTTTTAAGGTTTTCGTTGGTTTTGTATATCGGATTTAGCTGTTGCACCCTTTGCGGCTGTTTAGGTATACTGAAAATGGCTTTATTATTTTTAACATTTGTTAAACATTGTGGGATTTCTACATTTCCAATTTTGATATATGGGATTATTTCGTCGTCATTATTGACATTTTTTATGTCTACCGAAATTATTTGCTCTGTACGAGGAGGCACTACAATACAATGCATGCTGTCCTCGTTAATATTATGATAAAGAATATTTATTTTACTATTTTAGCATTAAGTTTCTTAAGATTGTCTAATCCTAATAAACAATCAAACTAGTCATGAAATTTAAATATGCAATAATTTAATTTCATGGGATTTTTGGTTTGGAATATTTTAGAAGTAGGAATCACAGAGTACAAAAAGTTTGTTGGCTCCTACCTAAAGCGGTCGAAACGAAAAAGTTCCCGAAAAATGGAAGTTTTAAAATATTTTTCGGCTACATTTGGAACAACAAAATACTAATAACTACTACCTGTATCTATTAAAACTTTCAGATTATTTTCAGAAAAAAATATATACGTTAGTTCACTTTCTTTATTGGTTAAATTTAATAATTCTATTCTACTTGGTCCGAGGCAATTTCCTCTAAAGAATGATCATTATCTTCGGAATTATTTATTTCGTCAATATTATGTAATTCTTCTTAAAATGTATTTTGTGGTTGCCCAGAAAATAATTTTGACAAAATCAATGGGAAAATCCCAGTAGCTAGCTGTATATCATAATTAAAAAGTCATACAGAAGTAAAAACTTCGTTTGTACAATGGTATAAAAAGGTTTATTAAAAACCGTTAAAAGTCATCCAAAAGTATTCTAGATCAGATAATCTTCAAAGCCTAGAAGGAAGTATTTCCACGTTAGAATGAATGCAAAAGGTAAAACTTGACTAGTTGAAGAAAAAATGTGGTAGTACTTACGTTCTGCTTAGTACATGAAACTAGCAACCTTATGAAATTCGTAACATCGAGAAATATAGATTACATGATACTTATATGATAACTTTTTTATATGATGACTTTTAATGGTTTTTAATAAACTTTTTTATAACATTGTACAAACGAAGTTTTTACTTCTGTATGATTTATTAAAATAATTTTGATTTTGACTACGAGGTTTATATCGATTTTGATAATTTTGGTTTGGTCTGAAGGTATTGGTTGTAGAAATAGTCATCGGAGTTGGGTTCGGAAGATTTTGGTTTTGATTTGGTTTAAAAAAAGTTACTAGTTCTGCTAACGTTAGGTTGATTTTGATTATTATTTTTATTAAAATTTCGGGGTTGCGTGTTTTGATAATGAGTTTTTGGGAATTGGGAATAATTATTATTCCTTTGTTAATTATTATGTTGGAAGTTGAAATTATTTGGTGGAACATAATTAGATGAGTTTGATTTATTTTACGTGAAAAATTATTTGATGATGAGGGGTTTTGATTTTTTAGAGATTTATTTTTTCCCATATATGTTTGAAAATCAATTGTTAAAACATTTAAAGCTGTGTTCATATCAATAGGGTTTTTAGTACGGATAAATGTTCCTAAGGATCCTTTCAGACCTCTAAATAGTACTCTTAAAGTAAAATTTCTAAAATAGCTACCAATTATCTCTTGTTCGTTACAGTTAGAACCAGTTTGCAACAAGGATATTTGTAAATTTAAGAGATCCTGTATTTTTTAGAAAAACTCGAAAGGCGATTTATTGCCTTGTTTAAGGTGTGTAATTTCTATACTAAGTGTATAGTCGTCTATTTTATCTGCATAAGTGTTTAATAGGGCATCTTTTAAATTTTCCCAAGTTCTTATACTACACGAGGAAATATTTATGGCGCCTTCGCCTTTAATTTTCGCTAAAATGCTAGAAGTTAGATATTCATTTTGAAAATCGGTTGGGTCGGCTACGTTATAAAATTTAGTGGCTAATTTTTTGCAAATCTCTATGAACGAGAAAGTAATGTGACATCTCTATGAAAATCTGGGATCATTTCCAGATATTATTATTTGAGTTGAGGTACAGCCGGTAAAGCCATAGTTAATTTGGGTTTTGATAAAATAATTTTTGGAAGAGTATTAGAAGTATTTTCTTGAGTTTTAAGCAATAAATTATTATTGTTTGGGTCAGAATCTGAATCAGAACAATCTGAATTATTCAAAAATTGTTGTTCTACACGACATAAATAAAGCTACTTATAGTACTTATAGTAAGAATAGTTTCCAGCCCATCTATGCTCGAGTCCACGATGAAACGGCAGGAACAGGATCTTCACAGAAACTTCAATATTCACTGAACTTTTCCGTCACTATTCTTCAGGTTAGACTACTCAATTCACCCAACTAAGAGTCTATATCGCGGTTCCTGTTATTTATTCGTTCGAATAAAACGGGTTAAACCCGTTAAATCAATTCTACTGACTGCGCCAATTAACTTCGAACACTCCGGGTATAGGTTTTTAAAAAGATTTATTTCAAGAAATCTACAAAGTATGTCTTTATTGTCAGAGAACAGATTCTAAACTAAATTAAAATAATGAAATTAATACGTGTTTTACAACTATCACATGGTAACAACTAAGAAATACAATATTGCTGAAACAGTATATGCTTCCTGGCCAAAGTCCTCTAACCTTGCACATACACTGCTGTTCCTTCACTATAACTGGTATACAGTACTGGTATAAAGATGGAAAACATAATACATTGCGAAACAAAAAGAGATGAAACTAGTGGAGATGGAAATGATCGTGGTAAACGTATAAATTAACATTACATTACATAGTTTCCCACCTTTAGACGTATCAGAGGAGTATGACAACTGTCACTGCGACAGTATAATTTTATAAAATACTCTTGTCACAGACGTTTAAAGGTGGGAAACTATGTAATGTAATTTTAATTTATACGTTTATTATGATCATTTCCATCTCCACTAGTTTCATCTCTTTTTGTTTCGCAATGTATTATGTTTTCCACCTTTTGCGCTATTTTGCCGGTTATTAGCGCGCTCATCACTGTATACATATTTATAAAACTTTTTAAATATTTATAATAAATAACAAATTAAGCAGAAAGTAATCTTAATTTTAATTTTAATTATTTTATTGGATAATAAAATCATCTTTGTTTTATTTCAGCATGACCGTAGGAATGCCGACTGTTCATTAAAACGAAAATGTTGCACTCCAAAAAGTTACCATAACTATTTATATTATAGAATAAAAATAAATAAACAGACCTTTATGTTTTAATTATGTATATTTTATTTATGTATATAAACAAGCAATTAGACTTCGTAAGTCCTAGATTTACTCCCAACGTGACCCGAAGTAGACCTGGAAGTTGATATTTGAACTCTTTGTGTAACTTTGCATCGATGTATATGTTACCGACCAAACCTGATTTCAGGACAAACAAGTTTGGCCTAGGCCAAACTAGTTTGTCCTAAACGCGATAGGATAAACTAGTTTAGCTTAGGTCAAACTACTTTATCCTGATATTAATACGGACACTGTAGGATAAACTAGTACGGCCTAATATAAATATTATAGTATACTTACAAAGCCAAAATAAATACATAAAGTGACTAAAATGTCCTGTAATTGTAAAATAATCATAATGACTCCTCGTTAAAACTAATAAACAAATTATACCGCAGACAATCATATTCTATTATAAAAAATAATGGGCAGACTGCAATTGCGCGCAGCGGTCAGGGTTCTCAACAGGGTGTCTAAGCCAATGGTGCAATTGCGCGCACGTCTTTAAAAAGGTATGCTGTGATTGCGCGCAAAGTCGTAAATTATAGTAAACGGAAGTTTTATTTACTTCTTATTCGTTTTGAACGGAAATTTTGCTAATTTTAAAAAATTAAGATAATAACAAACCACATTGAAATAGTTGTGATAAAAAAAACTAAATAGTGTTTCTTTTATAATTAATATTTATTGTATTAAATAATGTACATATGTAGACATTTAATTTGAACATGCCTTATAACATATAGTTTTAACAAATTCTATTCTGGATATTTTTTTATTTTTAAATTTCTTTATCAAATTTGTTATCAAATTAGGTTTAGGTACTTGAAAGAATAAATAAAATAACATAGGTATATCTATGAAATCTTTATTAGACGAGGATACCCTATTATAATATTGATTAATTAATTAAAAAATTAATATATTACATATATTATATATTATACAGTACAATTTTCAAAGGAGGAAGACCTAACCCTTCGGTCCAAACCTAACTTTCGGGTATTAGAGTGTAGAGTACCCCAGGAGGTATTTGTATATACCGTTTTGTTTACCTGTCTTAATCCTTCCGTTGCGCGAAATCACAGCAACCCTCTTAAAGGTAAATTTCAGTACCCCAGGAGGTATTTGACCGCTGCGCGCAATCACAACCCACCCAAAATAATCAGTGTTTTTTTTATAAAAGCAATAACTATAATTGCCGTCTTGTACTTACATATGTTTGTGGAACAGTTTTGTAGCAGCTGTATTTGACAAAACCATGTCCTGATCCAACTAAATCTTTCGTAGCTGCAACCCTTAACGATATTTCAGAGCCCAGAAAAAAACTAAAAACCTGTTAGAGACATTAATAATACACCAAAAAGTAACATAATTTATTAGGTAAGAAAAATACGGATCACCTACATTAGCAAACAATAAGAAGTCGGCTGTAGACTTGACCCTCTGTACACAAGATCTGACACAACTAATTACGTGGTCTACTTTAGAAGAACCTTATGGCTCTAACCACTTACCAATACACATAAAATTTGGAAGGAATATCCCGCTTGCGCAAATTAAACAGACAAAACATAATATATGGAGACTCAAGGCTGCTAATTGGGATGTATACACCGCTACCCTTGAAGCAACAGAACCAAAATCCTCACTAGTGGGCATTAGCGACAATATTAACAAAGCTGCCAACAAAACAATTCCATTACGAAAATCAAACACACAAAATAGAAATCATTGCTCGAAGGACTGGTGGAACGAAACCTGTAACATAGCTGCTAAAGCAAGAAAACGAGCTTTCGTAACCTACAAACAGGCTCCAAATCTTAATAATTTAACAGAATATAAAAGACTTGATGCAGTAGCTAAAAAACTTTTAAAGAAACCAAGAAAAAAAGTTGGATAAATTATTGCCAAAATCTAAATCAAAATACACGAATTAAAGAAGTGTGGAACAAAGTAAACCGATATAAAAACCGAAAACAAGCGAATAAACCCCCAATGGACCCCAAAGAAGACTGGATAAGCGAATTCCACACAAAAATCTCACCTCCATGGTTTTAAAACAACATTACTCAACAAATAGCTACCGTAAATAGGAACACTTCTTTTCTACAATCGCTATTTCAATTATGGGAACTCGATCATTGCATTAAATCAACAAATAATAAATCTCCTGGGGCGAATAACATTTCATACAATATGTTACATAAAATGCCCTTAGACCATAAGAAAGCCCTGTTAGATTTGTTCAATTTGATTTGGACAAATAGGATTACTTTTCCACCGATGTGGAAAGAATACATCATAGTACCTATCAAAAAACCTGCAAAACAGAAAAAGAACGGTAATGCAGATTCATATAGACCCATAGCTTTATCATCGTGTATATTTAAAACCATGGAAAAAATGATAAAGAACAGGCTTGAATATTGGCTAGAAAATGAAAAAATATTACCTGACTCACAATATGCTTTTAGAAAGGGAAGATCTTCCTTGGAACCTCTAACGATACTAGTAAATGACATCTATCTAGGATTCACACACAAATACAGCACTTTGGCTACATTTTTGGATATAACTTCAGCATATGATAATGTTCAAATAAATATACTAGAAGAGAAGCTCATCAATATTGGTCTATCAACCTCCTTTGCTAACTTCATAAAATCAGCTTACTCTAATCGATCAGTTTCTTTAAAGATAAATCAAGAAATTTCGGAACCAAGAATATGTAGATCTGGATTGCCACAAGGTAGTATCCTGAGCCCAATCCTCTACAGCCTGTACACAATGGACATAGAAAATGCTATGTCACAAAAGTCTAAAATTATTCAATACGCCGATGATGTTGTTATTTACACCAGTAGCAAATCAGAGGACAAATGTATAGAAAATATCAACACTGAATTTATAGAAATCAAAAAATGCCTAGACAACATGGGACTTTCCATATCCGAGTCCAAAACCAATATATGTATTTTCTCTAGAAACAGAAACAACTATCAAAGACAATTAATTAACAACAGGAAAATATAAACTCTGCATTAGTAACTCTGTAAAATATCTTGGTCTGCATCTAGAGAGAAAACTATTATGGAAAGACTGTATCCATTAAATTATCAAAAAAACAAATAATTCTATAAATATTTTAAGAGCGTTTTGTAGAGCAAAGTGGGGGGCAGACCCAAATACGGCTTTATTATTCTACAAAACAATGGTACGATCAATAATGGATTCTGGAAGTCAACTCTATGGAACAGCAGCAGATACACATCTAAATAAAATCGAGATACAACAAAATAAATGCTTAAGATTTTGCCTGGGATATCTTAAGTCAACGCCCATAAACATTATATAAGCTGAAGCCGTGGAACCTCCTCTTAAACTAAGAAGACAACTACTGAGCAGAAAATTCATGATAAAAACTATTTCTAAAAAAACTTTTTACCTCAATAGTACAGTTACTAACAGTTCAAGTTTTGACCCATAGATACTGGCACTTCAAGAAAACCCCCTCATAGTAGAAACTTTCTCAGAAATAGCTGACATTACAGATACACTCTATTCCAACCAACTCCATCCGGTTTTAATTTACTCACCTGAACAAATTTTTTCACGTGAAATTAGAACCTACTATTTTGAAAGTCAAGAAGTAGCAAGTATTAATCAAACAAAGTTCAACGAAACAAAAAACAAATACTGGCCAAACTATGATTCTATATTCACTGATGGATCAAAGTCAAAAGAATATACCAGTTGTGCCTTTTACCATTTTGAGGAAAATACTGACAAAAAATTTATTTTACCAAAGGAAGCTTCCATATACACTGCAGAATTAACAGCAATAATGCAAGCTATGAAATACGTACTCGGCTCTAACCACGACAAATTCATAATATGTACGGACAGCAAAAGTGCAGTAGATAAACATAAAAATGTTAAAATAAATAGATCAGTTAATAATATTGAAGCAAAAATCCTGTATTTACATAATGAGATAAACATCAAGAATAAAGTCGTCATATATCTATGGGTAAAGGGACACGCAGGTATAACAGGTAATGACATTGTGGATGCCTTAGCAAAAACAGCTCCAACATCAGGAGAAGAACTAAATCCTGAACTACCCCCGTCCGATTTATTCTTAAATCAAAGAAACAAAATAAATGAGATGTGGCAAAACCTATACAGTGCATCGACAACCGGAACAAACTTTTGTAAACAACAGCTAAGAATCCCCAGAAAACCATGGTTTCACAAAATACCAAACAGAAACTTTGTCGCCACAATAAATCGAATACGTGCTAACCATGCACTAACACCTTATTATAAGCACAAAATGAAAATTACAGACGATCCACTTTGTAGTTGTGGTAAAATGGGTACATTGGTACATGTTTTACTTCAATGTCCTATAAATAATGTAAACATTAATAAACTATATAAAAACTTAATTCACTACAAGATAAACTTTCCAATAGACCTAAATTGGATTATTTTTCAGGAAATAATGATATACTTTATGTACTTCATCAACACATCATAAACTGTAAACTAAAATTGTAAAATTACTAACCAACTTTGTAAGCAATTCTGCAAAAGAAACTAAATGTAAAGCATTATAGGAAAAAAAGAGGTGATTACAAAAATAAAATAAAAAAAATTCAACCAATTAAAAAAAAGTATATATAAAAAAAATAAATAAAATAAAAAAAACAAAAAAAAACTCACACGCACAAAGAGGACTGAAACCTCCGGGGTGTTGAACCGGGTTGATGCCCTAGCGCTGTGAAAAAAAAAATAAACACCTTACACTTAATGCTACATATTACTAACAAAACAAATGAATACATCATGCTTAAGTTGGACACTATGAAACAATTTACACAAATTAATTATTCAATCTAACATAGTCTGGCTAATTGGTTCTCACCAAAGCCATAAATTCCACGAAAAAAAAAAAGAAAAACACAGAATATAGTTTCTGAAGTACTCGATATTTGGTAACAACAAACAATGTTCTTGAATGATTTATACCATTTGAATTATAATATATTTCTATTTATACGAGCGCTATGCATTCTTCAATCTGAGAACGGTAGGGAATTTCTAAAATATCGTTAAGGGTTTTATCAAATGCAGCTGAAACAAAAACTGTCCCACAAACAGATGAAAGTGTAAAAGGCAATGCTGCCGTGCTAGGCCCAAAGGCGGTAACTAACATTTGACAAAATGGTGGCAAAATCGATTTCAAAATTGAATGCTAAAATTTTGGCCCGTTAGGGATTTATGGACCAGCTAATAGTTTTTATGCATGGATATATGCCCCAGTTTATTAAGGGAACCGTTAATTATATTTTAAAACAAAGTTTTATATAAAAAGAGGTAGATACCGCTAAAACGTTTTATCAAAACTTACTATAAAACTAAGCCTATTAGCGGTATGTGGTTTACAGTTGTGATTGATATGAAATAAAAAGGTTTTCTGTGTATTCCAGTTTATTAAATTGAAATAATTAAAGTACTATTAAATGTTATTATTTTGTTGAGCTACAATATGACAACAACAAATTGACAATATTTAGTTGTCGTTATATCTGTTTTCTTTCAACAGTCAATAAATACATATTGGTTCATTAATGTTGTTACACGATTGACTCTACTATTTTATTTATTTATATCTTTAGGCACTAAGTTTATTTTAAATAAAGGAAGACTTACTTATATTATTTTATTTACATCACTTATTTTTTTTTTTTTTTTGAGTGAATTTGATGGCCTTGGCCGAGCCAATTAGCCAGACATTTTGTTATTTTAAAAACAAACAAATTTGATTTTTCAATCAGAGGAATTTTTTCTGTATTTCTAACTCTAAATACATAACAAACTAACATTATTATCTACAATTATTATCTAAATAATACTCTGTTTTGATTGTTCATTTTTTTTTGTAAATTTTTATTTTTTTTTTGTATTTTTTTTTGTATTTTTTTTTTGTATTTTTTTTGCATTTTTTTATATTGTTAATTTATTTTTTTTTATTAATTTTTTTATTGTTATCTTTTATAAATTGTTTTTTTTACTACGCTAAGACGTAAACCCGATTCATCCTCGCGGAGGTTTACATCTTCTTAGTTTTTTTTTGCATTTTTTATTTTTTTGTTTTTTTTTTGCATTTTTTATTTATTTATTTTTTTTTTTTTGTTTTTTTTTTTGTTTTTTTTTTGTTTTTTTTTGTTTTTTTTTGTTTTTTTTTTTTTCTTTTTCTCTTTTTTTTTGTTCTTTTCTTTTTTCAATTATAATATACAATAATTACTTAAATCTACAGGATTTAAAACAAAATAACAGCAAAACAAACATGTTTGTTTTGTTTTAACAAACATGCCTGCTTTGTTTTAACAAAATTTCTTAAATACAGGGTAAATTTTATTGCTACAATCTATATTTACAAATTTTTGATATGTTCGTAAATTGTTTTTAATATATTAATCTCTTCAGAAAAAATCAAATTGTTCAGGTAGACGGGAAGTGGAATTTTTAATATATTAAGATTATCATAAAATTTGTTTATATTTACTGATTGATGTGAACATTCGAGGAGAATATGTAGTAGATTACCTTCTTTTCCACACTCACAGTTAGGTGACTCTGTGAGACCCAGACTGTACATATGAAGGGGGGTAAGAGCATGATTACATCCAATCTATTTATAACTTGTATGAAATGGCGATTTGATACAGAATGAAACCATCTTTTAATGGGAATTTCAGGTCGCATTTGTTTGTAATTACTACCAGTTCTCGTGTTTCGATAATACCTTTGCCAATTTTCTTTTTGGTGTCGTCTACTAATAATATCAATATCCGAAATGGGTAGTAAGTTCATGGGAAGTTCTTCACCTATTTCTAGGGCGGATTTGGCTAGCCTGTCTACTATTTCGTTACCCCTAATGCCTGCGTGTCCCTTTATCCATGATATAATGATGTTTTTTCCTAAATTTGCAATTTTATTATAAAGAGTCATAATTTCCAGTTCTATATGATTGAGTTGTTGGTACTTATGTACGTTAGTTAGTCTATCAACGACACTCTTACTGTCTGTAAATATTATGCAGCTATAGGGTTCGTTACTAAATATGTGTCTTAAAGCAAAAAGTATCGCTATCATTTCAGCGGTGTATATCGATGATTCACAAGGCAATTTGAATAATTTTTTAAATCCACTTTGAATATTGATTATTGCACATCCTACTTTGTTTTGTACTTTGGATCCATCTGTCTAGTAAAACTGATAATGTGGCCATTTATGAAGTATAAATGATTGAAAAACGGCTGGATTTAAATTAATATCCATAAAAAAAGTATTAATTTGTTTTGAGAAAATTTCTTCTAATACATGGGAATACATAGGTGAAACTTGATTTTCATAAGTATAGAAAGTACTTCGGTATTGAGATATTTTCAAGTAACTATCTACAAGAAGGGGACATTTTTTCTTTGTCCAATATTTATGAGTTAGATCTAAAATTGATAACTTATGTATATCCTGCAGATAGTTTGTATTTTTTCCTATAGTTCTAGTAATAAATTTATCACTTAAAAACTGTCGTCGAAATTCCAGGGGTGGTTCTATCGCCTCAACTTCCATTATATTAACGGGTGTAGACTTCAAATATCCAAGACAAAGTCGAAGACATTTATTTTTTTGTATTTCTAATTTATTCAAATGTGTGTTTGCAGCAGTTCCATACAGATGACAACTGTAATCGAAAATAGGACGAATCATAGTACGGTAAAATAAAAGTGCTATATTTGGATCGGCACCCCAATTAGTTCTACAAAAGGCTCGTAGAATATTCATTGCATTTTCAGACTTTTTTATGATATGATGCATGTGATCCTTCCATAGAAGTTTTCTATCCAAATAAGTACCGAGATATTTTATACAATTTTTAATAGGATATTGAATTTGACCTACTGCCAAATGACCTTGTGGAATTTGACGATTTCTGGAGAAAATGCAAATTTCTGTTTTAGATTCTGATATTGCTAAACCAATATTTTGATAGTGATTAAGAACAGCCTTAATTGAGACATTAAAATTATTTTTACATATATCCAATGATTTGTGGGATGTGTAAACTACTACATCATCAGCATATTGAATAATCTTTGTTGTGCTATTAATACAATTTTCTAAATCAATATTATATAAAATATATAACATTGGACTTAATATGCTACCCTGTGGTAGTCCTATATTTGTAAGACGTGGAGTGGAGATGGAATTGTTGATTTTTAAAACCGTCCATCTATTAGTGTACAGTGTCCTCAGAAATCTAGCTAAGTTGATGGGAAAACCAATGTCTACTAGTTTTTTATACATAATGTCCAAATTAACGGTATCGAATGCAGAAGAGACATCTAGAAAAGCAGCCATAGTATACGCATTATCAGTAAAGTTTATTAGTATAGATGAGACTAAGGAAGTTATCGCATCTTGAGTTGATTTTGATTTTCGAAATCCATATTGAGATTTTGGGAAAATATCTTCTTGCTCTAACCAGTGTTCAATTCTATTTTTTATTAATCTTTCTAACGTCTTTAGGAATCAAGAAGCTAGGGATATTGGTCTATATGAACTATAAGAATTTTCTGGTTTTCCAGGTTTTTTAATAGGTATTAGAATATATTCCTTCCAACTCTCTGGAATTTGTGACGTGTCATTCCAAATTTCATTAAAAATATGTAATAATGATATTTTATATTGAAGTGGTATATGGTATATCATGGAATATGAAATATTGTCTTTACCTGGAGCACTGCTATTTTGTTGACTAAGTACTCGATCTAACTCCCACAATTTAAATGGTTGTTCTAAGCCAAACTTATCCCTTGAAACTGTTTCGCTGTATTCTGGAAAATATTGGGAAAGTACCCACTGAGGAGATATTTTATTATGAAATTCATCTAGCCAGCTTGAATTTGGATTTATTGGAAACTTGTTGGACTGTTTGCGGTTTTTAAAGGCGTTTACTTTCTTCCATACTTCACTGATTTTTGTTTTGGAGTTAAGGCTTTCGCAGTACTCTATCCAATTCTGTTTTTTCTTTTGCTTGAAGAGTTTTTTTGCGACAGCATCAAGTCTCTTAAATTCAAATAAATTATTCCTTGCAGGGTTTTGTTTATATTTTCCGTATGCAATTTTACGGTTATCAGCAGCAGTTTTACAACTTTCGCACCACCATTGGTTTGAAATTTGTCTCTTATGTATGACGTTAGATGAAAACTTCGGTATTGCTAAATTGGCTGCTTTATTGATGTTTGCTATTAACTGTTGATAATTACCGGGAGAATTTTCAGCTTCTAGTACAGAGGTGTATAAGTCCCAATCGGCCTTGTTAAGATTCCAGATCTTATGAAAGTTTTCAGTTGGAGATGAAGTTGTATTATCTGTTTCCATGTTTATGATAATCGGAAGATGATTGGATCCATGAGGATCTTGTAAGACACTCCACGTTAAAAAATTTGAAAGATCTTGAGTACAAAATGTTAAGTCAATAGCAGATGGACTGTTACTAGTTGCTAATGTGGGCGACCCATCATTCAGACATATCAAATTACAATGATCAATACTTTCTAAAAGTTTTTTACCATAATTGTCTTCAATTTCACAGCCCCATGCGATACTGTGGGCATTAAAATCGCCACCAATAATAAAAGGCTTAGGAATATCTGTAAAGAATTCCAACCATTGTCTTTCAGATATCTGGGTTTTTGGTTCAATGTATACTGAGACAATAGTAATAGGATTTTTGTTTCGAAAAATTTGAACTGAAATACATTTATGAGTGAAAGGGTGTCTATTTTTAAGATTTATTTCTTCACATCTTATGTTTGATTTTAATAAAATGGCAGTTCCACCATACCCGTCTGCACGATCTGATCTAAAGCAATTATAACCTTTAAAATTATAATAGTATTTTGATTTAAACCAGGTTTCTGAGAGTAATGCTATGGAAATTTGATTTTGATATAGCAGATATTCTAAATTTACTTTATTAGCTACTGCTGAACGACAATTCCATTGCAGCATATTCATATTTGTGATGTCTGCGAATTTGAAGACAAGGGTTGGTTTACATGATTACTAATTAATTGAACTATTTCTGACTCTGATACATTAAAATTGTTTGTTTGTTTTATATTATTTATAATATTGAGAACTACTTCTAAAACTAAACTTATTGTTGAATTTAATTCCACTGATTGTGATTTTACTCCAACTGAGTTTTTTAAATAATGTTGACTATTAAAAATTCCTCCCGAGACAAAAGATGAGTTTGGTTGAGAAAGAATTTCTTGTCTTGAAATTTCAATGGGATTAGGGCTAATTGGCCTGTGCCTTTTGTTTGGGCTTGAAGATGTAGGAGAAGAAAACATGTAATTAGTAAAATTATTTTTATACGATTTGGGTTGTAAATTCTGGGTCTGCGAGAATTGGGGTTGAGAAGAATGAGACTGTATTATGCTAGATGGGGTAAGTCCAGATTGAATCCGTTGGGGATAATTTGTCGAGGAAATTACACTATTTTCCATGGCAGAGGTATTAAGAGCGACTATGTCGGCGTATGTATTTTTTGGTACCTGTTTATTTGCATCAAAGAAATTAACATTGGAAGAGCTCAAGGTTTCCTTCACAATTTTTTGCCTTTTAAATTCTGGACAAGAAGATAAATTAGTTGTAAGGTGATTTCCTTGACAGCTAAAGCAACGTGGTAGGTAGTCAGTACTAGTACAATCTTTTGTGGTGTGGGATTCCTGACATTTACTACATCTCGGTCTACTTCTACACTGACTACCTAGGTGGCCAAAACGGAGGCAGTTATAACATAATAGTACCTTTTGTTTGTAGGGTTCTACTTCCTTAATAACCTTATTAATAGAAATATATTTTGGCAAAATTTGGGATTTAAAAGTAACAATGCAAGACTTAGTAGCTACATATTCTATTGACTTACCTTCATCGGTAATTTTTTCTACTTTACGGTTTATTCTTTTGACGTTAGAAACTTCAAAATTGCAATGTTGATCAAATGGTTTTATTTTACCTTTTATATACTCATCCGAAAAGTCTTGTTCAATATCTCTAATGACGCCCTGTCTATGAAGAATAAATTTTGGAATGTACAATACAAAGTTATTTTTAACAAAAATGTTATCGTTTTTATGAGTTATTAGAAAATTCGCTGATTTATAATCTTTTAACTTGATTCTAATCCTATTCCGACCTATAGAATCAATACTAATAATTTTGTTATCTATTTGCGGGAAGTTAGAGAGAATTATATCTCCAATTTTGAGAGCATTTAATTTGCCTTTGAATTCAGCTGTATTATTTTCAACATAAATATGGTATGGCCCTAAATCAGTACTTACATACACAAATTCCTCTCTTTCTTTTGACATAATATTGTCGATTTTATCATTTGTTGACGAATTTTGATTAATTAATAAATTATTATCAGTACTTACCGGATTATTTTCATTGCAAATGTTATTTTTATTAAAGGTTGTCACCTGTCCGACTGGATAAATATCCATACTTACATCTTTAATTAAACTTATCTTTTTTTGAGGTATATCTGGGGGTACAGGGTCAGGGGGTTTCCCCCCGACTTGCAGGTCCATTTAATTGGTTTTGAACACTCTATCCAAACTTCCTTATATACCACCTTTGAACAACTATTTTAAGACACAATTTTAATCGGATATTGTTTAATTTGGTTTTACTCTTGCCGATAAACACGTCTGAATCGTAGGTGAACTACAGTAGAACTTTAATGAAAAAAGAAACGCTAAAAACCAATATTTTCTTCGGAGAAATTTAAAATATTGGTTTTCACTTTTTACATACATCACTTATTTATTTTAATTATCCAACTAACACATCTAATTTATTTACAAACTCAAATTTATGATTTAATTAACTAAACATAATAATTCCGATAACTAATAAATACATTTCATATCTTCGATTCGAATACATTAAATAACGCGACGTGCTTCGATGAATGAATGACTGGCCTGTGCTCGAATCTCGGTTCTATATATACGTCGGCAGCGGTCGTCTCGAATTCCATGGTCGAGGCTCGTAACGCCGAGAAGCTTCGGGAAGAAATAGGCCAATTCGTGAGAGGACTAAATAGTGTCACATTGCCCCCTCCTTAAAAGATGGTTCCTCCTGGAACCTTGTCGGGACTGGAACTGGATGCTGGTATCTGCAACTGGACCTTCTTTTACAACTCCCAGTTGTATAAAAGTGACAGGGGACGGTCTTCTCTCCGCACCAGTAACTATGCGGATTGCAACAGACTAACACCTGGACCTCGGTGTCTTGAAAAATTTCTTCTACCATATTTCGGATAATTCTCCAGTCTAATTGGCTGCATTCTAACTTTGGCATGGCTAACTTTTGCACGTCGGACTCCAACACGTGCTCTCTCAATTGAATTAATGCATCCCATACATCTTGGTAGGTAGGTTGGTCATGGATAGTGTCTTTTGTTACCAGATAGAATAGGTAACGTGATGCATCTTGGAGTTTCAATGCTTTGCCAGGAGCTGGCAGTTGGCATTGAAGTTCTGCAACTCGACCAAACTTCCTTCGAAATGCGGATGCCAACCCTCGTGCGTCTTTGATACTGGCCGGGATGGTATGGGCCAGTGAATAGTCATCGGGAAGTGCGAGTAGATCTCGCTTTTCTTCATTGGTAACACCATGTCTCGCTTTACCGGTACCTCCATAGGCCCCCATGAACTCCTCGAACGTGAGGTCAGGTATTTCTCGAACTTGGTTTACTTCCACTTCTTCATCTACGTCGTGGTCTCCCTCGTACGGCGCCAACCGGTTATGGTGGACTATCATCGGCTTTCCCCTAGGAATCTTGCTTATTCGGTAGATAACGTCATTAATTTTCTTGACAATGAGATACGGACCTTCCCAGAACTGCTGCAACTTGGGAGAACAACCTGTTCGCTTCTTTGGATTATAAAGCCAGACTTTGTCGTTCTCCCTGAAACATCCCTTCTCGGCTTGGGTATCGTATCGTTTCTTCATTCGGTCGCTAGCGATCTGAAGATTAGAACGGACCAACTCATGTATATCGTCCATTCTTCTTCTTAATTCATTCACGTAATCCTCACCAGCAACATCTTCTCCAGGTCGACATCCAAACTCTAGATCACAGGGTAGACGCATCTCACGTCCAAATAGGACTTTTGCTGGTGTTTGGCCAGTTGATTCATTAACAGCAGATCTATAGGCCATTGCGAAGAACGGAAGGTACTGGTCCCAGTCTCGTTGATGATTGGACACCATCTTTGTCAAATACTTGCCGACTGTCCTATTCATACGCTCCACCATTCCATCCGATTGCGGGTGATAGGCCGTGGTTCTTGTCTTCTTCATGCCTAGTTTATCACAGATTCCTTGAAATAGATCGCTCTCAAAGTTCCTTCCTTGGTCACTATGGATCTCCAGAGGCACTCCGAATCGGCTGATGCAGTCTTTGATTAACACATCTGCAATAGTGGCGGCCTTCTGGTCTGGAATTGCGTAGATCTCCACCCACTTCGTGAAGTAATCCATTACCACCAACATGTATTTGCATCCATTGTCACTTTCTGGAAATGGCCCGGCAATATCCAAAGCCATTCTTTCAAACGGACTTCCAACATTGTACTGTCTCATAGGAGCCTTTCTTTTCCGGTAGGGTCCGTTACTTGTAGCACAGGTAGTACATTTCTTACACCAGTCCTTCACATCGTCAGAACTATTCATCCAATAAAATCGTTCCCGAATTCTCTGAAGGGTCTTCCTTACACCAAAATGCCCTCCTGATGGACTGTCGTGTAACTGACGCAGTACTTCGGCTACTCTGCTGTTTGGAATCACCATCTGTGTTCTCCTCACTGAACCATCATCATTTTCTATTACTCGTTTAAGCAAGCTGTCTTCCAGGATAAATGAGTCCCACTGGGTCCAATACGTCTTAACTACTGAGCTTAGGCTTGATATTTCTTGCCAAGATGGTCGACGATTTTCTTCTTTCCATTTTCGAATCTTCTGTAAAACTGGATCTTTTTCTTGTTCTTCCTTGATCTTGGTAGGCGTCCACTCGTCGTTGACCACTGTTGTTCTTAGTACTGCTGCTTCCTTTGACTCTGTTTTGTTGCAATGGGAACATTCTGCTGGACACGGTCTTCTAGATAGAGAATCAGCGTTCCTGTGGCTAACTCCGGCCCGATGCTCGATCTTGAAATCATATTCTAGAAGTCGTTCAGTCCATCTGGCTATCTGACCCTCTGGATTCTTAAACTGCATTAACCATTTAAGGGCGGCATGGTCGGTTCGGATTAGAAACTTCCTTCCGTAGAGGTATTGATAGAACTGTTCCACTGATTTTACTACTGCTAGAAGTTCTCTTCTCGTGACGCAATAATTTCAGGTTTTGAAAGCACTTTACTAAAATATCCAAGGACTCGTTCCTGTCCTCCTTGGATCTGCGACAGCACTCCTCCAATTCCCACATTGCTTGCATCCGTATCTAGGATGAACTCTCCTTCTGGCAGTGGATACCCTAATATTGGCGCTGTAATTAAATGCCTCTTCAAAGTTTCAAAGGCCGTTTGGTAGTCTCCATCCCAGCAATAATCCCTTGCTTCCTCTGTAAGTCGCGTTAATGGCTTAGCAATATCTGCAAACTTCTTAATGAATCTCCGGTAGTATGTACATAGTCCCAGAAAACTTCTCACTTGATGTTTATCAGTTGGTTCAGGCCATTCCTTAATGGAATCGATTTTTTCTTTATCCACGGCCACTCCTTCTTTGCTGACTATATGACCTAAATAATTGACTTTACTTTGAAATAACTGGCATTTCTTGAGATTTAACATTAACTGGGCAGCTTTAAGTCGATTAAAAACGTCTTCTAAATTCTTCAGGTGGTCTTCAAACGTGTCTCCCAAAACGATTATGTCGTCTAAATACACCAGGCACGTTTTCCAAGATAACCCTCTCAACACATTTTCCATAAGCCTCTCAAATGTCGCAGGAGCGTTACAGAGTCCAAACGGCATAACGTTGAATTCCCATAATCCAGATCCTGTCGTAAAGGCCGTCTTTTTTTTGTCCACTGGATCCATTTCTACCTGCCAATATCCAGACTTCAAGTCCAACGTAGAAAACAATTGACTTCCAGCCAACGTGTCCAACGTGTCGTCGATCCGAGGCAGAGGATAACTATCTTTCTTGGTAACATTGTTCAACAAACGGTAGTCCACACATAACCTCGTAGTTCCATCTTTCTTCTTGACCAGGACCACCGGAGAGACCCATGGGCTCGTAGAAGTTTCTATCACCCCGTCTTTCTTCATTTCTTGAACAATCCTTTCAGCTTCCTCTCTCTTCGCCTGTGGTAGTCGTCGAGCTGATTGACGAATTGGCCTAGCGGTACCAGTGTCAATTTTATGTTTGACAACTGTCGTTCTTCCTGTCTTTCCTCCTTTCGGTACGAATATGTCACGATATTGCCTAAGAAATTCCCTTAATTTCCTTTTTTCCATTTGATTTAGAGATTGGCCCGCAACTGCAACCATTTGGTCGAACTTATCGTTGGAATTATCTGATGTTGTCATCTGACGGATTATGGACGTCACGGGTACACAAGTTCCTACTTTTGTCTCCTTCTTGATGGTCACTGGGTAGTCATTAACATTAATCAATCTCACGGGAATTTCTTTAGCAGAAGTAACCAATTCCTTTCCAATTATGATTCCTCGGCCAACCTCCTCGTCGTGGTTCCATGGCTCCATCATAACAGGCGTTCCTTCTTCTACAGTTCCCTGTAGCCGCGCTACGATGATCGTTTCACTCCTCGCAGGCACAACTGTATCTTCTTTAATGGCTGCTAGCACAGTTCTGTCATCATGTGGATAAAGAAATACCTCCTCGTTGCCAACTTTGATTACCCTATTCTTAAAATCCAATTGAAATCCACGCAAATTCATTACGTCCATTCCTAATATAACATCTTCTTCGATGTCTGCAACTATGACAGTATGGACGAACTTTTCTGCTCCAATCCCTAATTGTATCTGGATTTATCCATGGGTGTTGGCGTTTTCACCTGTGGCAGTCCGCAGTCGCAACCTCGTTGGTAAGAGTTTCTTACGGCTGTTTAAAACTGACGGTCGTATAATGGTCCTGGTCGCTCCGGTATCCACCAACAATGTATACTTTTTACCATTTATTTCTCCATCCACATATACACTATCTTCACGACATTTCAAAGAAGCTATTAGTATGAGAGGGTCTTTGGAAAAGTTGCGGGTCGAAGCTGCCCCCCTAAGGCCGACCCGTTCTAGTTTTCCTGCTGGTGAGTCTCTTGATTGTTATTGTACCTAGGGTACTTACATGAACTCCGTACGTGTCCCATTTCCCCACAATTCCAGCACCTTATGGTCTTCGTTTTCTTGGATGCAATGTCTTTCATCATATTAACAAGCTGGTCAAGTTTGTCCTCATCCTGTTCCTCTTTCACAGTCCTCAGTTTACTGTACCCACGAGAGGCCTGGGTAGCTGATTCTTATTCGAGGGCGGCAGACAAGACATCGACCAGCGTCTTGTGACGAGCTAATCGCAGTGTTCTTTGCATTTCATGATCACGAAGGCCATCAATAAATGTCTGAACAGCCAACTTTTCCATCATGTCTTCGGGAGCTGTTGGATATGCATATCGTACCAACCTGGCAATATCGACCTCGTATTCTTGAAGAGCTTCATATTTCTTTTGTCTTCGATTTTTAAACTGCGACTGATAGACATGCTTAAAATGTTCGTGCCCGTATCGCATATTCAGTCTCTTTTTAATCTGCTCGAAGTCATCTGTCTCCTCTACGGTTATGGTCTGGAGGACATCCAAAGCGTCGCCTCGAAGAGCAATAGTGAGGTTTACAGCTTTTTCTTTTTCGGACCATCCGTTCGCTCTGGCCGCCGATTCGAACTGTTTCATGTTGTTGTTCCATGATGACTTTCCGTCGAAATTTGGCACCTTAACACGAGCATGACCTACACTCCCTTCAACTATCGACCGTGGCTCCAATTTGTATTTGGTTTCATCATTTTTAATGTCTGTTAAGATGGGTTCCATACCTTTGTCTACTTTTTCCGTTTCCTCCATTTTCTTTTCTATTTCCTTGATCTTTTCTTCAAAAGTAGATTTTATGGACGATATCTTGTCGTCAAAATCCGAAGTGACTTTAGAGATTTCGTTAGTCATCTTGTTTTCAAGGGATGAAATATCACCCGAAACTTTCGAAACTTTGTTCTCTAACGATATAATGTCTGTAGAAACTTTCAAAACATCCGAGGAAACTTGGGAGATTTCACCAGAAACCATTTTCTCTAATGATGTAATGTCTGTCGAAACTTGGGAGATTTCACTAGAAACTTTGCTCTCTAACGATGTAATGTCTGTAGAAACTTTCAAAACATCCGAGGAAACTTGGGAGATTTCACTAGAAACTTTGCTCTCTAACGATGTGATGTCTGCCGAAATCTCTTTAGAAATTGACGAAATTAAAGCAGTTTGCCTGTCCTCAAACACGTAGGTTTCTGGATCATGACCCTCTTCTTGTAATGCGTTCTTCAGACGAACCACTAGATCAGCCTTTTTCCCCGCTGCGTCGAGCTCACGATTTTCCAGTTCTGTTCTGAGCTCCGTAAGGAGCTCTTTATTTATTACGATTTATATTTTATTTATTTTTAAAGGTTCCACACTCTATTTAAACCGAAAATTTACGTTGATATTTATTTCAAGTATCCTCACTTCTGCACCATTTGTTACGCGATTGACTCTACTATTTTATTTATTTATATCTTTAGGCACTAAGTTTAATTTAAATAAAGGAAGACTTACTTATATTATTTTATTTACATCACTTATTTATTTTAATAATTACAAAGAACACCAACTAACACATCTAATTTATTTACAAACTCAAATTTATGATTTAATTAACTAAACATAATAATTCCGATAACTAATAAATACATTTCATATCTTCGATTCGAATACATTAAATGACGCGACGCGCTTCGATGAATGAATGACTGGCCTGTGCTCGAATCTCGGTTCTATATATACTTCGGCAGCGGTCGTCTCGAATTCCATGGTCGAGGCTCGTAACGCCGAGAAGCTTCGGGAAGAAATAGGCCAATTCGTGAGCGGACTAAATAGTGTCACAATATTAATGTTCTATTTGCGATTCAATATAGACAATTTAATAGACAATCGAACGCCATACCTTGTGTCCGGTACATACACAAAACCTATTTAGTATTACAATGGTATTACCTCATAATTATCATTTTTTATAAAATCTTTTATAGTGCGTCTAATAATTTGGGCAGAACTGTACTTATACAACGAAAAACCA
Organism: Diabrotica virgifera virgifera; assembly: GCF_917563875.1. Lineage (NCBI taxonomy): Eukaryota > Metazoa > Arthropoda > Insecta > Coleoptera > Chrysomelidae > Diabrotica > Diabrotica virgifera. Next base: position 114,912,494 of record NC_065449.1, read on the forward strand.
GAATCCGTTCAGATTGTTATAGCTGTTTAAACATCTGCGTTTTAAAGAATTCTTCAACTGTAAATGTGATTGTAAACCATACTTTTGACTTTCTCTTCTCAGCTATTTTTATTTTGTTTCTTGCAAACAAATTTTTGGATCATTATCCAGGTACCTGACGCATTCTTAGAAAATTTATAAAGGAATAAAACCAGCATTTTTGTATAAAACTTATGTAAAGGATTCTCAAAAGATTAGGTAAAGATATCCCAAATCTACAATCCCGTATCTATAATAGCATTACATAACTAGACTACTACACTAGTTAAACAATGATAATAGCTTGTATTGAAACAAAAAAAAATGCAATCAATGGGTTGCATTGATTTAGTTGTTGCAACCTAACAAAGGGTTTAAACATACATACAGTGCGGTGGAATAAGTGTTGCCTCCCCCCTATTAACTTGTTTATTTTAAGAATATAAGCAAAACGCTCGGACAGGTCGATTTTTAAACTAACCATAGTATATTATAGCATCAACGTTTCGAACTTTACGCGATCCCTCTTCAGGTGACAGGTATAACTTTGATTTTTTAAAATGATAAGGTACATCATGTGACACCTTATTTAACAGATTTTGAAATACTGATTTCAAAAATGTATAATACTTTAATCCTTTTTGAGATCGTACTCGCAAAATTTCGGTCGAACTCTTTTTAAACGCATTTATTTTTTTTCGAATTTTGAGGAAACTAATAATTATTTTTGAAAAATTTGAACGCAGAACGAAAGATTAGATTATAACCGAGGGCTGACAGTCCCTTAGAATGAACAAAAAGTTTCTTTTGAATGATATATTTGAAATTAAAAATCACACTAAATTTTCTCTTTTTTTCACCACTGTGACTTATTAAAATAAACATTATAGGAGGTCTCAGGGACTTTGGACCATCGAGAATACTGTAATATTTCATTCTGCGTTTAAATTTTTCAAAAATATTCATTAGTTTTTTAAGGATTCGAAAAAAATGATTGCATTTAGAAAGAATTCCACCGAAATTTTGCGCCTACGCTCTCAAACAGGATTAAAGTGTTATACATTTTTGAAATCAGTATTTTACGAGATTTTAAATGAGGTGTCACATGATGTACTTTCCCATTTAAAAAAATCAAATTTATGGCTGTTACCTGAAGAGGCATCGCGTAAAGTTCGAAACGTTGATGCTATATTATACTATGGTTAGTTTAAAAATCGATGTGTCTGAGCGTTTTGCTTATATTCTTAAAATAAACAAGTTAACAGGGGGGGCAACACTTATTCCACCGCACTGTATAAATCATCCACTTGGCGCAGATTCATATTGTTTAGGACAACATAAATGGTTAATTCTTGAAATACTATAAACAAAAATGAAAATATATTTCAATAGATATAATAATCTCGAAAAGTTCTTACCATCCTCGCTAATTATTTCTTTTAGTCCCACAACTCTTGTAACTAACACAATAATTTAACCTTGTAAAGTTAGGCCGAATTTATTTTGTAATACTAAGGCGATTTGGCGGTTTCTAAATGTAGGCGTAGAATTCTTGAAAGTAGATTAGCGGTAAGTGCAATATGCTAAGGTATATGGACGGCAACTGTAGCAGATACCGTCAAAACGCCATAGTATTTAACATTTGCCGCCAAATTGCTTAGTATTTTAACTGAAAAATGTAGATACCGCTAACAAAATTGCAATTTTATTTAAAATATAATGCTTCTACAACTCCAAAGACTTTATAAATATATACTAAATACCCTATTCTACCTCAAAATACAAAAATATTATTTTCGATAAAAAATCAGATCCCGCCTTTGGGCTTAGCACGGCAGAATGATATTAAGCCATTAATGGTGATGCAAGTATCACCAAAGCACTCCCTGGAAAAGTCGGATCGGAATTTGTAAGAATTGGTTTTCTGTAACTCATCTCGACCTCTACTATGGGAAAGGGGGGAAGAAATTGATTTCGTCTAGACAAGCCCTATCGAGATTACATTTTGACATCGTAATTGGTCTTGACGCTTGCGCATTGGCATTATTATTGTTGTTTTGACGTTTATTTGTTAAATTAATTAGCGATTTTAGTCTGCGGTGTTATTTATTTAGAAAATTGTACATTTAATTTTATATACAGCCCCTCTGTGGCTCAGTGGTAAGAGCGCCTAACCTTTGGATCGAAAGTTCCGAATGGTAGTGAGTTCAAATCCCACCAGGATCATAGTCCGTTCTTTAACGGTAAAATATTGCAAAACCTCTAAATTTTAAAGAACCGATTGGATTGACAGGAAATTTGGCATACACATAGCTAACAAGTCAAAGAAAAAAAGTGATATTGTGCCAATATGTGCTTTTGCCCTGGGGGTGGTTTTCACCGCCTCTTGGGGGTGAAAAAATATTCGTCCAAAGAAAGTCAGGAAATGGATAAACTGGCTAATTTTAAGTAACTTTTGTTCTATAGAGTTTTTTCACTAAGTCAATACTTTTCGAGTTATTTGGCAGTGAATATGTTCATTTTTTCAACAAAATAACCACGCTTTTAGAGGGTTTTTCGCAAATAACTCAAATAGTAAGTATTTTGTCGAAAAAACATTCTTAGCAAAAATATAGCCTGTAAAAAATTTAAAAAAATGGTGTATACATCACGTCTCTACACCTAGTAGAAGCAGAGATATAGCTAATGAAAAATAGGTTCATATTCGTCAAATTCTAAATGGAATATTTTAACGTGAAATAACCAAAAATGAAGCACATTTCGGGGAAAACTCATTAAAACTTATTTAGAGTGTTTAAAAAAAGCTTCATTTTTGTTTTATAAAAAAAATTTCTAGCATCAAAATTAAACAAGTTACGCTCAAAATAAAGTTACTCCCTTTTGGTTTTGGTAAAAAAATCGAGAAAATCACCCCCTAATTAGTATCTTAAATGAACTTAATCGTTACGACTTCACAAGTTTCTTGACTCGTGTATATATTGTTTATATGATCTGTAAGTTTCATCGGTTCAAAGTCGTTATTATTGAAAGGGCTGTAGTTAAAAGTGGTTGAACGAGTCACTGATCACGAATGTATGCAAATTTAGAAACACCAAATCTTAATCAATTTTTGTCTAACAAAAAAACAAAAAATTACATGATATTCAGAAAAGCAAATCTGACTTTTTTTTGTTTTTCGAGATTTTTGGTATCTCTAACAATTTTTAAGTTATTTTGAAAAAAAGCATATATTTCAAAATTTAAATTTTTAAAAATTTTAATTTGAAACCAAATTTTTTCAAAAATAAGCACTTTGAATCGATGAAACTTACAGATCATATAAACACAATATAAGTAAAATAATTTGTGGAGCGGTAATGATCAATCTCATTTAAGTTTCTAATTAGGGGTTGGTCTTCCCGATTTTTTCTTTGCAACAACAAAAGGGACCAACTTTATTTTGAGCGTAACTTGCTTAAATTTAATGCTAGAAAGTTTTTGTAAAAACAGAAATAAAACGTTTTTTAAACACTTTAAAAAAGTTATAATGAGTTTTCCCCAAAAAGTGCTTATTTTTTTGGATATTTTACGTCGAAGTATTCTATTAGAAATTTGGTGAATATGAATCTATTTTTCATTGGCTATAACTCTGGTTCTACGAGATCCAGAGACCTACGCGTACACCATTTTTTTTACTTCTTTATAAGCTATATTTTTGCTAAGAACATTTTTTTCGACAAAATACTTTTTTTGAGTTATTTGCGAAAAATCGTCTAAAAATGTGCCTTTTGTTGAACATTTTTGTGAAAATTTTGTTGAAAAATGCACATATTCACTCGCAAATAACTCGAAAAGTATTGGCTTGGCGAAAAAGCTCTGTAGAACAAAAGTTACTTAAAATTAGTCAGTTTACCCATTTCCGGACTTATTTTGGACATTTATTTTTTCACCCCCAAAAGGGGGTGAAAGTCACCCCCAGGGCAAAAGCACACATCGGCACAATATCACTTTTTTTCTTGTTAGCTACGTGTATGTCAAATTTCATGTCAATCCAATCGGTTCTTTAAAATTTAGAGCAAAAACCGTGAAAGAATGGACTATCAGGAATTTTTTCATTTATTATAAATTAATAAATGAAAATAGTTTCTGTCCTTGTGGGATCGGTACTCACCGGAGGGACCGCAGACGTTCGAATAAAATTAGCGTCTCTTTGCAAAGACAATGACGTCGACTTTGCAAAGTGTAACGTTTGAAAAAACTCCAACATTAATTTAATATCCCAATTCCCAAAAAGAATGTCTATTTTTTTAATTTATTTTGTGAAGTTCAATATCATTATAAGATCCCAAGCCGACCCTGTATACAGCCATGAAGTATTGCAGCAACATTTCAATGTGTTACAAGATTCCTGTTTATTTGAGACGCAAAAACAGAATTTGTAAGAAGTGTTGACAAAAGTACAGTTTCTAATGCGTAGATGAACTTTCTAGAACAAATCTTGAACTGAAAGTTGAGTTCTTGTCAACTAAGCATCCCTAAGGATCAAAATCGCTCGGTACTTCCGTCGTATTTTCCCCGATCTGTGGCTTCAGACCGAAGCGCAGATCAGTCCGGTTTGATTTCTTCAAGCGTGAAGATCGCTTGCCGACTCACCCCAAAAGGGCGTGGTGCCTTTTGTTACCTGCCGGTAAAGGGTATAGTATGTCGTTCTGGAAGATCTAGTGTGAGGGCACGATGTTTTTTTTTACCCCGTAGTGAAGTTGGGTGCTCTTACACTGTGTTTGAGTTGTGACGCAGTACTATACGCCGGCGTGGTATGAAGTCCCTGTATCTTGTCCAAGTTCCTGTTTAAATGAAGTCTTCCGAGTCCCGATTGATGTCCTGATGTAGACATTTTGAGTTCCAGTCCCGTGATGTTTATCCAGTTGATTGCCCCGAAATAAAAAGGAAGCCATGAAGCCCACCTCAGGTCGATGACCCTGTTTGTTTGTAGATGAACCCCCTTTCCGTGTAGTTTGTGACGTGTGATAAAGGATTTTGTTTAAATATGGTATGATATATTTTTTTAAATTTTGCAAGGATCCCAAATGGATAAATATTTTTGTTGGTAAAGAGTTTTGAAAAATAATAGTTGTTTGTGCTTTCATGATGCAACTTGTAAATTAAAATGACAGTGACTTTGACCTTTGACAGCTGCGTCAAAATTTTGTTTTGACATACACTGTCCAACAAGTTCTTTTGTCATTCTTTTGTTATGTTAAATTGAAGATTTTTTTTGTAATGTAAAAGATTTGTAGATATTTTGTCCTGTAAAATCATTTCCTGTTAAAAGTTTTTTTGTTTGTTTAAAAAAAAACCACCGTAAAGTTTTAAATAAATGTTTGTGAAAGTGTATCTATCATCTCATTTCTGTAGCCTTTGGAAAAATTTTAACAGAAAACTAATGCAACTGTATGAAAGTTTTAGTTCAGGAGAAAAGAAAGAATATGGCATAGAAGCCAATAATAAGGAAAGATGTTGTCCCAATGTAACCCCAAAGAGGAATCAATGATGATTGTCCCCCCGATTGGTACCCGTAAGTAAGAAAGTATCCAGTAAGTACCCATAGGTGAAATAGAGGATTTATTTCAAACGGCGTCCCTTTTTGTTAAATAGTAGAAAGATCCTCTAGTCAGAGTAAGTACCCTTATGTATTTAGTTATGGTAGTGTAGTCATCTTAACACCCCTTCACCCTCCCTAACGAATCTACGACCTAGCTCCCGCACAACAAATGAGCTGCCGTCCCGCAACGAGGCTTTATGTGTCTGCTTCTTCTTCTTTAGCCCCATTCTTACCCCCCAGTATCTCTATAGATAGTCTTTCCTTGTTCCCATATGAGCAGACATAGTTAAACGCTTCAAATGGCGCCCAACGTGGGGCTCAAAACGCTTCAAATGTCGCCCAACGTGTGAGGCCGATTCATTTTTCTGCCTCCTTCAGTATCCAGTAGTTGTCTTGTCCAGTTGAATGCTTCAACTGGCCCCGACAACGTGGGGCGTGTTATTTCTACCCCCTGACCCCATTAGCATGTGCCCACTACCATATCCCTTTAGCCTCCTTTCGGTCTCATTTGTACTACAACTGTTAGGCAGTGCCCGTCTTGGGTAGCCGATCTCAGTTTGTGGTGCAAGTGTTTCCGATAACATGGAAGCTCGACTCGTGTCATGTTTTGTATGCCCATTGTTACAAGTCTAGCTTGTAGACATGTTCAACTAGTAGTTAGCCTATCTACTAGTCCCCAATGTCTTTAGCCACCCCCCACTTAGGTTACATTTGTAACGTACACCCTGAAGTTTGACCTGAGTAGATATCGCCCCAGTCTTCCCATGTAGTTTAGCCCAGATTCCTCTTGTCTTGCCCCCCCGAAACTGTTTCATGTCTTTTAGTGCCCCCGAAACTGTTTCAGTCTGTTAGTCCCCATGAAAGAGCCCATTTTTGTAGTTTTTGTTGCAGAATGTTAATAATTTTTCCAAAGAGGTGTAAGTATGTACACATTTTGTTGTGATGTTGATTTGGTCGTGCTGTTGATTGTATAGGCATGTACCATTTCATACATCATAGTGTATTTAACTTGTAACCCCATATGTATACTGGTATTGTATTGTATTGTAAGTATCGTAGAACAGAATTGTATGTTATTGTAGCGTACTAACTGTATTGTATTGATATTGTACCCATGATGAAAGCATTGATTTGAATTTTTTTGAAAATATTGATGAAATATATAGACAAACAGTTGAATAAAAAAGTAACGTAAAATTTTTTTGAAAATTTTGATTAATAGTAACGTTAAATATTTTGAATATTGAATCCAATTATGAAGTATAACAGTATGTTGTATTTTTTGCATGTATTCCTATAGATCAACAGTTTTTTACAGAATAACCGTTTTTTGTGATTATTGATTTGGTCATTTGAGTAGATGTGTAATGTTGTTGGTATGGTCCGTGTATGAGTTTAGTCCCGTATAGTCTGTGTGAGAGAAGTTACCCCTTGTAGAAGTCACCCCATGAAGAAGTGAAGAGGGAAACCGTGGAGAGGCCCCCCACTTCTGTGTTTTTTTCAAGCAGCCAGGAGAAAAGCTGTCACTTTTAGATTTGAAGATAGCGTTCTCTGTCGACACTGTTTGAGAATAACTGTCTTGAAGTGTAGAAGTTAGCCCCTGAAAAAGCCCCCCCCTTGTCTGTGTTGCCCCTTGTTTTTTTTTTTGACTAATCTATCTTTGTAGGTGTCAAAAGGATGCCAGAGGTTAGTTAAAAAGAGCCCGTGAAGTAGTAGTTGAAGTCTCCCCCCCAGTGAAGTAGTTGAAGTCCCCCCGTGAATGAAGTATGTCTTTTTGTATCTGACATGTCACAAGTGTAATACTCGTGATGAAGGAAGTGTTGTTCAGCTATCTGTGAACACTTTCATTAGTAGTCGGAGCAAGAAATGTCTTATCCCGTGTGAGCTCATATAGGAACCAAATTTCAATATTGTTTGTGTTTGTAAGCCCCTGAGTATATCTAGAAGTCAAAAAGTATGTTGTTGTCTGTTTGTTTGTCTATCCCTGTTTTGTCTGGAAGTTTTAGAGCCCATTGTCTGTTGTCCCGTGTTGTCTATTAGCCCGTGTTGTCTATTAGCCCGTGTTGTCTATTAGCCCGTGTTGTCTATTAGCCCGTGTTGTCTGTTAGCCCGTGTCCGTGCTGGAGTTTGATTTTTTTTGGCGAATAGTTAGTTGACCTCTCTTCTCTTTGTTGATTGAAAGTAGGCCAAGAGCAGAAGCTGTGACAAGGCTGGTGAGGTTAGGATCTGGCCGCGTTGAGTACAGGTGAAGCTTGCTTTCGGTCGATAAATGGAAGCGGTTGTTCGTCAGAACTGTCATACTTTCCAATGTCCCTTTGGTCTTCCCCTTGCGTGTTGCTTTCATCCCCTGTTTTGAAAAAGTAGCCCCCCGTTTTGAAAAATAAAGTCCACCCCCAGTCTTGAGAAATGAAATGCCCCCAGTTTTGAAAAGTAAGTCTATCCCCAGTTTTGAAAAGTAAAGCCCAACCCCCCTGTCTTGAAAAATGAAGTCTATCCCCTGTTTCGAAAAGTGAAGTGTAGCCCTGTTTTGAAAATGAAGTCTTTCCCCAGCTTGTGATTTGAAAATGAGAGAGTTGTTTAGTGAACGTTCATGAAAGGTTCTTATGTCCTGGATTGGACTGTTGATTGAAAACGTAATGATGTAGTGTTCTCTATATCATATGTTGCGTTCATTTCCCTTAGTCTTGTTTAAAAAGTTTGATATCCTGTTTGAACCCAGTATACTAGTCTTTTTGGTCTTTTGTTGTTGTCACACATACCCCCTCCCCCTTGTTAGTCTTGTTTTGATTTTAGCCCTTGTTGTTGTCATATACCCCTTTGTCTAGCCCTGTCTTGTTTGAATGAGTTGTTGAAGTAAGTTGTTGGTGAGATTTTGTCTCACTGAGGTGTTTAGACTGGATTGTCTAAATCCTCGTTTTGCAGAACCGTTGCCGAAATGTCCCGTGAAACTCGCTAGGTGTTAGCAGAGTTTGGGCAGATGTTTATCTGTCAAACATCAACTTTTTAGTTTTTGTGAACCGCTCGCGGTTAGGCAACGAGGTGACAAGGCTGTGTCTGCCCTGGTATGTCACTTGTGTTACTGCTGTGGATGTCAGCGAGGTCCACACAGGGCACAAGTTTAGTTTCTTTCCCAAGGCACAGAAACTCTTGTCACCTACAGTTCTTTGTAGAGTCAAGAAACATTTAAGTCTACTCGACTTTAAAGAGTCTGGCGATTGATGGCACGCTAGCCCAATCCCTAACGACTTTTTTGTTTTGTTTAATCCCCACTAGCCATTATCTAAATATTTTGATATTGTTGTCCTGTCACACCTAAGATGTCCATGTTGGATTTTTTTCTGTTTGTTATCGAAAACTGGATAATCTTATCCAGGTTTCTCTTTTGCGCGGAGGCTTTGTAACGTTTGAAAAAACTCCAACATTAATTTAATATCCCAATTCCCAAAAAGAATGTCTATTTTTTTAATTTATTTTGTGAAGTTCAATATCATTATAAGATCCCAAGCCGACCCTGTATACAGCCATGAAGTATTGCAGCAACATTTCAATGTGTTACAAGATTCCTGTTTATTTGAGACGCAAAAACAGAATTTGTAAGAAGTGTTGACAAAAGTACAGTTTCTAATGCGTAGATGAACTTTCTAGAACAAATCTTGAACTGAAAGTTGAGTTCTTGTCAACTAAGCATCCCTAAGGATCAAAATCGCTCGGTACTTCCGTCGTATTTTCCCCGATCTGTGGCTTCAGACCGAAGCGCAGATCAGTCCGGTTTGATTTCTTCAAGCGTGAAGATCGCTTGCCGACTCACCCCAAAAGGGCGTGGTGCCTTTTGTTACCTGCCGGTAAAGGGTATAGTATGTCGTTCTGGAAGATCTAGTGTGAGGGCACGATGTTTTTTTTTACCCCGTAGTGAAGTTGGGTGCTCTTACACTGTGTTTGAGTTGTGACGCAGTACTATACGCCGGCGTGGTATGAAGTCCCTGTATCTTGTCCAAGTTCCTGTTTAAATGAAGTCTTCCGAGTCCCGATTGATGTCCTGATGTAGACATTTTGAGTTCCAGTCCCGTGATGTTTATCCAGTTGATTGCCCCGAAATAAAAAGGAAGCCATGAAGCCCACCTCAGGTCGATGACCCTGTTTGTTTGTAGATGAACCCCCTTTCCGTGTAGTTTGTGACGTGTGATAAAGGATTTTGTTTAAATATGGTATGATATATTTTTTTAAATTTTGCAAGGATCCCAAATGGATAAATATTTTTGTTGGTAAAGAGTTTTGAAAAATAATAGTTGTTTGTGCTTTCATGATGCAACTTGTAAATTAAAATGACAGTGACTTTGACCTTTGACAGCTGCGTCAAAATTTTGTTTTGACATACACTGTCCAACAAGTTCTTTTGTCATTCTTTTGTTATGTTAAATTGAAGATTTTTTTTGTAATGTAAAAGATTTGTAGATATTTTGTCCTGTAAAATCATTTCCTGTTAAAAGTTTTTTTGTTTGTTTAAAAAAAAACCACCGTAAAGTTTTAAATAAATGTTTGTGAAAGTGTATCTATCATCTCATTTCTGTAGCCTTTGGAAAAATTTTAACAGAAAACTAATGCAACTGTATGAAAGTTTTAGTTCAGGAGAAAAGAAAGAATATGGCATAGAAGCCAATAATAAGGAAAGATGTTGTCCCAATGTAACCCCAAAGAGGAATCAATGATGATTGTCCCCCCGATTGGTACCCGTAAGTAAGAAAGTATCCAGTAAGTACCCATAGGTGAAATAGAGGATTTATTTCAAACGGCGTCCCTTTTTGTTAAATAGTAGAAAGATCCTCTAGTCAGAGTAAGTACCCTTATGTATTTAGTTATGGTAGTGTAGTCATCTTAACACCCCTTCACCCTCCCTAACGAATCTACGACCTAGCTCCCGCACAACAAATGAGCTGCCGTCCCGCAACGAGGCTTTATGTGTCTGCTTCTTCTTCTTTAGCCCCATTCTTACCCCCCAGTATCTCTATAGATAGTCTTTCCTTGTTCCCATATGAGCAGACATAGTTAAACGCTTCAAAAGTAACAAGACACTTACTCAACACACACACTACACATTACATCTGAGTTAGTGATAAGTTATACAATTACGTGGCTAAAGGTTCTAGTTCTAAACTAAGGCCAGAATCAGAGGAAAAAAAATTTATATACTAATAATAATTATACAGCATCAAGGTTAATAGAAATCATTAAACATTTTACGGATTGCTACCCTAATTAACTTACTGGTAGAATGTGTAGATTTGAACGTATCTAGGGTGTTTCAAACGAAAAACCAAAATTTTTCTTAGGCAAATAACTTACTTCTACCATGCAATAAAATTTTATGTTTAGAGATAAAGTCTATTATTTAATTTAAATTCTCAGCAGATGTCTTTTTCTTTAGTGTCCGTGTTCCCAATTGGTGTTCCACTTGATATTTTTTATTCCTGTTATGTTGAATTTGTCAAGCTTAACCAAAACCATCCTAAACAAACCAAAATTTCTTATTTTTTGATAAATTCTTGGCACAGACCACTTATTTCACTTTGAAGTGCGGTGTTGCCACCTCCTCCTGAGCGCGTCAAATAGAAGTTGACGTTTTTTATTTACACTGATTATGATGTGAGTTACAGAATGCCAATCCAAACACGAAAACGACGCGGTAGATATCCAATATTTCGATTTCGGGTAATTACGATTATACTTGTTCACTTCTATTCGATTCGTTAAACGTTACAGGATAGGACTGATTACACTGGTAAACACAGTTTGCTGCCGGAAATTTTTTACTGTTTCTAGGTAATTTGTGTCTGCTGAATCCAAAAATGCCACCAGATTTGCTCCATCAGATAGTTTTCAGAAAATACGACAACAGATCACATTTCTAACATATAGGGTAATTTAACGCAGCACTACCTACATAATATATGTAGTGCTGCTACCCATGAATAAACCAAATATGAATAAAAAGTAAGATATTTATTGTACAATAATGTACTTACAAAAATCATCACACATATCTGCCAAAAGAACTTAACTTTTCATCTAACCTAACCGGCAGCGTCGCGACAAGAATGTGTTATTCGGCGTCACCTAAAAACTTCCTTTTATATGATTTTCCTGCAAAGGCTTTAAAAGGACGGTCCCTTTGAAGACTCCAGCAGTAATTCGCCATCATGTGATAGCCCGATCTCCCTGATACCCCTCTTCCATCGTTTTGATATCTTGGTGAAGATTTTCTGGGAAACGGTCTAAGTGGCTGTGGAGGTAATGAATTTTGATACGCATATGACAATCGTGTTTGTTAAAATTGTTGCGAATTTCTTCCACTCTAATGCCCAATTGGTATACGTCCATATTTGTTGTCATTATTTAGGATACACTTTAAACTTCGTTTGGAACTGTCGATAAAAACGTCAGTGATCTGGTTCCATTTTTTCTAACAGTCCTTTAATATTGTTATAAAAAACCATATCATCTTGCTGAGAAAAAAAGGCAAAAGATATTTTATCTCTATTACGGTAGTATGTAATTTTGGTGTCTGGGTGAAGAACATTATTTTCTTTTAGTCTGGAGGTAAGCAACTCGGAAGAATCCTTTCGAAGGTTCCAATTTCTGATAAGAAAGCTTAGCTCTTCCTGAGTAAAGCGCTCGGGACGTGTTGAATCTCCTTCAAAATCATTGTCGTCTTCCTCAAATGTATTAGTCTGCAGTTCGTCAGATAACGTTTCTGCATTATCCTCCGGTAACATAGGTAGACTGCTGAATATTGGAATGGGTATCTGCTCAAGCTGATGTGGAATTAGTCTTATTGCTGAATCCAGGTTAGGATATGTTCACGTATGTCGATTGTTACGATTAATGTCCTTTATATTCACAAGACAGAAATAGCAATCGTCAAAATGATTTTTTGGTTCCCTCCATACCATTGGAAAACCAAATTTAAACATTTTCGTTGTCCTTTCGTCCACTGTCGCAAGTTTTCAAGACAAGTTCTGCACACTATATGTTGAGCTCAGGATTTATCTTGATCTCCTAAATGAACAGCAAAATAGGCCCTTTTGTTCATTTGCCCATTTGTCTTAGAATTTGTTAAGTTTGTTTATAAACATATTGCAATTATAGTGGTGGAATATACAGAAATGTAAGAATATTTAAGTATTTGATAAGTATGTTATATCTCGAAAACTAGAGCTGATACAAAGAAAAGGTTTGTATTTTTGGAATCAGCAGAGATGAATTAACTAAAATCAGTTGATTTTTTTTCGGCAGCAAGACAAAAATTTTTTTTTGTTGGGCTGTGTTATCGTTTTAATAAAAAGATTATTTTCCAATTACAGAGTATTTTGTTCAGTTTATCTATTTATTTTGGCTTTGTAAGTATACTATAATATTTATACTAGGCCGTACTAGTTTATCCTAGAGTATCCGTATTAATATCAGGATAAACTAGTTTGGCCTAGGTTAAACTAGTTTATCCTATCGCGTTCAGGAGAAACTAGTTTGGCCTAGGAAAAACTAGTTTATCCTGAAATCCGGTTTGGCCGGTAACATATATACGATTTTACTAATTTTGAATCATTTTTGCCAAACTTCCGGTCATAAATTTTTAACCGTAAATTACATCAAATGCGGAACTAATGACATAGGTAGCGAATCGCTATTAATAAACAAAAGATTAAAATACGAAGTGGCAAAATACTACGCAAGATCAAGCAGGTGCTTGTATTGTATTTTAATTTTTCTGTTCATCATCATCATTCTCTTTGCCTTATCCCTATGCGGGGTCGACTTCCCTAATTGAATTTCTCAACACAATTCTATCTTAGGTCATATCAATATTAATCCCCTTTACCAACATTTCCTGCCTAATCGTCCCCCCCCACGTCTTCTTTGGTCTTCCTCTCCTACTTCTTCCAATTCTTCGTATTGGGTGATTAACGTCTCGACGTTGAACATGACCAAACCATCTCAACCTATGGTTTCTCATTTTTGCATCAATTGGTGCCACACCTGGACTTCCCCTAATATACTCATTTTTAATTTTATCCTTTTTTGTCACTCCACTCATCCATCTAAGCATTCTCATTTCCGCCACATGCATTCGTCGTTCCTCTTTCTTTTTCACTGCCAGCATTCAGTTCCGTATATCATAGCCGGCCTTATGGCAGTTTTATAGAATTTTCCCTTTAACTTCATTGGAATTTTCCTGTCACACAGCACACCACTCGCTTCCTTCCACTTCATCCATCCAGCCCTAATTCTACTGCATGCATCTCCATCTATTTCTCCATTACTCTGTAATACCGATCCCAGGTACTTAAAACTATTGCTTTTAACAATCAGTTCACCATCCAAAGATACCATTTTATTTGTAGTAACTCCATCTTTAAATGAGCATTCCAAATACTCTGTCTTTGTCCTACTAAGTTTTAAACCTTTTTCCTCTAGAGCTTGTCTCCACTGTTCCAGTTTTTGTTCTAAGTATCTCTCACTATTACCTACTAATACGACATCATCAGCATACATTAAGCACCATGGAATGTTACCCTGTAGTTTCGCTGTTATCTGGTCCAAAACTAATGAGAATAAATACGGACTAAGCATCGAGCCTTGGTGCAATCCTACTTTCACATGAAATTTATCAGTCTCTCCCACACCTATCCTAACACTAGTCGTTACTCCCTCGTACATATCCCTCACAATCTTTACATATTCACCAGGGACTCCTTTCTTATTGAGTGCCCACCACAGAATCTCTCGAGGAACTCTATCATATGCTTTCTCAAGATCTTTCTCATATTTTAATTTTTTTTATGCATTTTAAAAATCAAATGGATGTATGGCATATATTCCACAAATAATTGTAGGTCACTCTCGTGTAAATATTTTCTTGGGATTTCGAATGATTTTTTTATTCTAGTATTCTGTTTTGTAAAACAATCCTAAGAAATGGACTTGGAATGAGTATCAGTACCAATAGCCGAACTAAAAATGAGATAGACTTCTTACTAATCAACAACAAATATATATTTTGTTGATATATTGATTCGTCCTAAACAATTCCTCTACAGGTAGCGATCAGAGAATAGTGGGGGAGAATAGCGAAAACTAAATTCAGTGGGGAGTGTAACGTTACAACGTTCCATCTCCTTTTTATGATTTGTCCTATTGCTTTTCTTTGTATTTTACTTCTCATATTTTGTTCCTCTTTATTTTGTTTCTTTGACATTTGAGTAAATTTTTGTTCCAAGCCTTTTCGTTTTAGTTTAGATTTCATTTTGTAGTCTGTACCTTAAATTTAAGATCCCATTCGCTATTCAAATATTCAGTTGAGCACTTTAACTGTTGTAGCTCCTGTCTTATTCCTTAAACGTATTTCAAATAGTAATTTTATAAAACCCCGAACTATTTATTGTAATTAGCGAGCACCAGATCTATTTTTCAGTATTTCAAAAGTTGTCCAAATAAGATCAATGAAAGTATAGAACAACAAGAAGTTTTTCCCAATTTATTGATGTAAGTATTTTCTTAATTTTAATTTACCTTCTACTTTTCAGTTAATATTTGTGGGGTCATTAGATCATTCGAAATGCGTGAGATTTTTTCTAATCTTTATTTTTTACGCTTATTGCTATCAGTAGTTTCTATTCAGCTTTCAACTACAATTTTTACCTTTGAGTATCTTCGTTGGGCAAGGAAGCTCTGTTCAGTGGTATTAGTTGCGACCGTTTGACTTTAGTAAGACGGTCTACTTATACGCGAACTAGGTCTCCTTGCCCAACGTGGATCTCATGTGTTCGTATGCCCATAGTAATACGCACTGATTTTTTTCTTAGTCGCTGGGGAGAGCCCTATAACAACAAGATGTTACAATAAGAGCCTGCATCTTAGCACACTTCCATCCAACACAGGCTACATGGAGCCGAAATCCCTTCAAAATCTGAGGACGGCAGCGGAGATCCCTCGCCGAAGTTATCGCAGATAAGTAGTCCTCCTGAAGTCGAACATCAGAGGAAAGTACTACTGAAGAATTAGTGCGTTTTCTTATTAAACTGCATGAATTAATGACTTTAATTTTCATTTACAATAACAATAAATGCATATCTGATTTCTTTTACCAGTGATAATAAACGAATATGTAAAGTTATTTTTGAATTTTAACGATTAAGCTTCCTTAGACACTTATAAAGGTGATTTATTTTGCAGAAAATATAACTACTATCTATTAAAAGTGTGGCATAGATAAACTTTCCCTAAAAACAAAACAACTTCAAGAAAATATTCAAGATTATAAAATCAGGAAAAAAAACAAAATAATTGGGTACACAGAAATAAACAAAAGAAAAATGGCCAAACAAAACATATTTGACCACAAAGGCCAGACCAGTGGTAAATATTATTGAACAGAGGCGTGAAGATTTTTAAAAGAAAAAAGGCGAATATGAAAGAGTTATAGAAAAAATAGAACAGGTGCTAAAAATCATAGAAAATTTTTAATGGGGGCCATGTAAAACAAAACAAGAAACCATATAGAAAATACAAAACGTAAAATAAATGTCGACTCTAAAAAATACCAGACATTTTAATATAAATTGATTATATTATAATACACTCCAACAAATAAAAATCAATAAATCTGTAAAAGGTTAAAGCCAAGTACCACAGAACTATAGAATGGACTGATAAATTTATTTAATAGACGGCTAAAAGAAGAAGATGTCCCAGACGAATGGGGAACGGCATTGGTCATATTGTTATATACAAAAAAAGGTTATTGAGATTATCTGGAAAATTACCAACCCAAACATACATACACTATGAGAATAATAATAGGATTCAGGAAGCATTATCGTACAACAGAACATCTAGACACAGTCAAACAAATAATAGAAAAGACAAATTAGTATAATATACTTTTATTGTTGGCTTTTGTAGATTTCAAGCAGGAGTTTGACTCTATTGAAATAAACCCAATAATTTCCACCATGCGAAACGCCAGAATAGATAAAAAGTATAATTAATATAATTTAAAAAATCTTTAGTAAATTAATATTACGAACTACACGAACTAACAGAGAAAGTTGCAATGACAAGGGAAGTAATAGGTCAATCAAGTTAGTAAAATTTAGCCTTTTTCGACATACCTGAAAGGACAGGGTTTGACAGTTGAAATGTGTAGTATGAGATATTACAAAAAGACTACCATCTTGGGATTCATCAATTTTTTAGTGGAACAATTATTAAATTAACAACAAAAACGTCAAACTTAGTTTTTTGCTCATAACTTAAAAATTTGTTTATCTAGAGATTTGACGTTCACAGGTAACTTTTTCAGACAAAAAAGATACATCGAATGAGATAAGCTAAATGAAAATCGGTTAATAAACAAAAAAGTTATTGCAAAACGGACGACAAAATCGCTGTTTTTGGATATTGTATTGAAACTTGAGGATATTATGGTTTTTGAATGGTGTGCAAAAAATGGTCCAGATCTGTTAACCTTTCGTTACTCGCGCCAACTTTTTGTGATCGGATACTCGCGCACGGTCCAGGAGACCGGGTCCAAAAATATGGGTCAGCAGTGTTTTAAAATTATTTTTTTTGCAAAATTGTGTACGATTAAATTATTTAATGAATATATGATCATATAACTTTGTAGATATGCGTTTGTGTTCACATTATATTACTTTAATCAAAAATTTAATAATTTTCATTGTTATCCATTTATATGTATATACAAAAACTTTGGAAGTGAAAAAAAAAATTGAATATGGTTAAATTTGTTTACTAAGAACTTTAGATCTTAATTCAATACACAAAAAAATTAAAAATAAAGAGTAATTGTAGTAACAAAAAAAGTTATAAAAATTAATTAACGTTTTTAAAACATGAAATACACAATGGTGTCACATTCATTGGAACAATGGTGTTCCAAACACAGATATTTTGAGCATATTTGGCAGTAAAACTTTTTGTTTTCTATTTTTCTTCCAATCACAAACAGCACAGCGATCTGAAGTTCCTGGTGTTACGACTAGTACTTGTTCTGTTGGTAAACCACATATCTCCCTAAACCTCATTCTGATGGTTATGGGTAAGTTATATATTTATATTTATATATATATATATATATATATATATATATATATATATATATATATTTAAATTGTTTAAGGAGGAGAAAATAATTGGGTAACCAGCTGAATATGGACAAAGTGTACTCTTTTTACTTATTCCAATATATTTCGCCCATTTTCATGGGCATCATCAGGGAAAGCTACAATGTTGGTTATTAGGTAGGTACATAAGATGAATTAGCAGTATACTTACTAAGTGAGAATTGTTGTCACGATGTTTTAAAAGAAGCAAATATAAATAAAATGATAAAAAAATAAAATACAGAAATAACATATCACAAAAGTCCATAATTTAAAATATACATGATGATAGATAAAATTTATATATTGACACAATGAATTGAAAACAAGGTCTGACATTATTTATTTACTTTTATGTTAATTGTCAGTCAAATTTTTTTGGTCATTATCCTATTAAGTTAAACAGTTAAAATAGGTTATCAGCAATCAATATTATTAATTATTTAAGTGAGAGATATTAGCTAAACCTGTTAAATTTTGATTATTTTTATTTTTGTCTAAGAATAGTAAATAAGAGTATATTTCACTCAGGTGATTAATGTCTGATTTTTTGTTGATGCAATTATCACATTGTGCTATAAAAGCCATCTCCAAAAAGATTCTTTTAGTATAATTTTTTTCTATATCTAAAATTTTAAATGAATTATAGTCCATGGTATGGTTATTGTCATTTACATGTGTAGCAAGAGTGCATCTTTCTGGATATAGTCTACTGTCACTTTTGTGGGAAGTAATTCGATCTTTTATCGATCTTGAACTTTTTAAAACATTTTTAAAAAAAATTTGACTGACAATTAACATAAAAGTAAATAAATAATGTCAGACCTTGTTTTCAATTCATTGTGTCAATATATAAATTTTATCTATCATCATGTATATTTTAAATTATGGACTTTTGTGATATGTTATTTCTGTATTTTATTTTTTTATCATTTTATTTATATTTGCTTCTTTTAAAACATCGTGACAACAATTCTCACTTAGTAAGTATACTGCTAATTCATCTTATGTACCTACCTAATAACCAACATTGTAGCTTTCCCTGATGATGCCCATGAAAATGGGCGAAATATATTGGAATAAGTAAAAAGAGTACACTTTGTCCATATTCAGCTGGTTACCCAATTATTTTCTCCTCCTTAAACAATTTAAATTGAGTCAGCTATTATATATATATATATATATATATATATATATATATATATATATATATATATATATATAAATAAACTAATCTATAAACATTGAAAATAAGGAAAAGATCTTAAATTACCTTACTAATTAAAAATATCGATGTGTGATCCAAACACAAAAATTGGTGCACAAATACTCGCACACGGTGTACGGGACCGTGTTGCGTAATAACAAAAGGACAGTACTATTTTTTACACTGCGAACTGACTTTACCCACAGTTGATTGACCACTGAAGAGATATACGAAGTAGCCATTCAAAATCCCCTCTACAAGCAGAGTTACAGGAATTGAATTTGTCTATAAAATTTTTTGAATAACGAGCTAATTTCTGAGGCTGGTCCAGTTAATTTGGCTAACTGGATTTCAATGATCTGGGACTTATTTCCTTCGTTAAGATGTATACTAAGAGCCTAGGAAAAAAATAAAAAAAAAACTAAATTTATGTACTCAAAATTATTTGTAAATAAATAGCACTTTTTAAGCTTATAAACAATTACAATAACTCCGTGGAAATTAGATAAAATTAAATGGTAATAAAAATACGGAAAGCTGATTAAAATACATTACTTCAAAAAAAAATTAAAAGTCCTACCACCCTGGGGGGCTGAGATGGCCCCTTTTTTTTAAATCACTGTTACGTTAATTAACAACATTAAGAGCTGAAATTAACCAATCTTTTATAAGAAAAGTCAAAGTTTTCAACAAAATTTTTAGCAAAAAAAATTACAAATTGTTTAAACACAAGTGTTATAAACAAAGTGTATTTTGCGTTCCGAGTAAAAAATAGTGTACGTAGCGGCTGGCGTAGCCGAATGAGACTGAATTCGTGCGCTATTATACTAATAGCCGGTATACGTGAAATTTGCTAGTCATTTTAGGGACGATAAGAGCCTAAACTTAAATAGTAGAACCTAAAGTAAAACGTATGAACACTGTGCCGTCACGTTTTAGTGACGCACATGCGTCGACAGTGGCGCATCAAAGTTTACACTTATGGACGGGATAAATAAATTAAACAGTAGCCTCCTTCACTAATAGAATTAAATTTTTTTAAATTTTTAAGTTCCATGTGATTAACAAGTAAGACTGGTAATACGTATTAACCTAATTTTAACCCACCACCCCTTCCTCCTTCCGCCATCATCAAAAACTTCATTTTTCGTCTTTATTTTTTTAGGTGGAATACAATCAATTTTTAAATTTCCAAAAATATTCACACGCACAATTAAGGTTTTTAAAAAACATGTCTCTTTTTTATGGACCTGTAAATTGAGTGTACATAACCTCTAATTAAAATATTTTTTTCGGAAAAAAACGTATAACTTATTTTGGGGATGGCTGCAAGTCTATTTTTTTAATCTTGTGTATTTTATCAAACACTATCTTCCTAATTTTTATAAGATGTTTCGTAAGGTTCGCCACCTTCAAAAATCCGAAAAACTGCTTTTTAGATGGTTTTTGGGGATTTTCCCTATTTTATTATAGACTTCAAAATAGATCAAATCAATGTATCAAAGTCAATCGTGTTTTTTAGAGGTTATATGAAAATTGAAGTAATTGAGTTCCTTAGAATATTTAAAAATGGGAAAAACACGTTCAAACCCCCAGAAACCACTACAAAAAATACATTAAATACATTAAATACAAGATTAAAAAAATTAGACCTGCAGCCATCCCCAAAAAGGTTATAGGTTTTTCTCTGAACAAAAAAAAACTTTTTTTTTAAGTGATGTAGACCTAACCTACAGGTCCATAAAAAATAGACATATTTTGTAAAAGCCTCAATTATGCGTGTGAATTGTTTGAAATTTAAAAATTGATTGCATTCCACCTAAAAAAAAATAAAATCGGGAATTTTTTTATGGTTTTTGATGATGGGGAAGGGGTGGAGGGTTCAAATTACGTTATTAAGTATTAATATAGCCTTATTTTTTAATCACATAGAACTTAAAAAAGTAAAATAAATAAAATTTTGTTAGTGAGGTAGGGTACCTTGTAGCGATCACGCTACTAATTAAATTACTTTAATTAAAATTGGATTAAAATATACCCCTCTACAAAATCCTTGGGTGACGCCCGCGAAGATCCAACAACGACTTTTCGGTGCACAGGCGCGCCAATAGAAAGAAAATCGATTATTGTCGATTGCTAGTTTAGTTGGTCACGAACTCACAAAGAGGCAACACATCGTCATTACTTAGGTGACGGAGTTTGGGCAAAATTGGGAAAATATAACTAAAAGGCCTCGAACATCAGCCAATAACCCATACTAATAATAATCAAGCAGTAGTTATATCTGGAGACTTATTTACAAGAAAGGAAAAAGGTTATAATACCGCCAATGTGTTGCTTTGCTCAAGTGAGTATATTGATATATTTCTCTTTATTTCTTCATTATAAAATCAAATTCACCATCCTAGATATCTCGTTCGTTATCTGTAGATATTAATTTCAGTTAAGAAATAATTTAAATTTCACATTATAATTTATATTACGGTAAGGATATTCATTTCCATTTGCAAAGGAACAGTCAAGGCCATATGTTTTTAGTGCTAAAGTTAAATTCCAATTTCTCATTAGGATTTTTGCTCTAGGTTTTTTTTGAGGTAATAATATAAAAAAGTTTTAACGAATATCAGACATGTCATGCGCATGTCCCTGCCATGTCTGATTTGATGATTTGAATTAGTTTCAGGTTGACATGACATATGTATACCTAACCTGAGTTTTTTTGTTTTGGTTTCCAGTGCAGTGACCCTGTGCTGTCTACACATAGTGTTATAAATAATGTAATTAAATTGATAAAATTTATTTTAGATTCCGTCCCTTAGTTACTTGTCACATAGACACTTAGTCTAGTCAATTTATGTAAATTGGATCATCATTTAATGTGCCATCATATAACTATGTGCCAGTTACTGTAAGCAACTCGGATATGGGTTACCCCTAGAGTTACTTTTGATTGGATTGGATATTACCTATTTCACAACATCCAGGATTGGATTTATCACCACAGCAGCCCACTAGTTTTTGCCGTGCCAAGAGGAAATTCATTCCTATCTGGACTTTAAATAGGAACTGTGGTTAAGATAAGTTGTTTAATTTTATTATTTACATATTTTGGGTACTCTATAGTTGCTTGCACTGTAAACTTCTTGTATGCATACAATCGAGGTAAACTAGGTACATATTTCTTGATAGATAGGGTTTTAGGTCGTTGGTTTTTTTTTTGATTTAATATAAGTAGTAGTTTCAAATAAATAAAATTAGGTCTTGTTCAATAATCATTATAAATAATAATTGTATCTTAAAAATTTGATAGGGAAGGGGTCGTTAAAGGTTTGTCGCGGATTTCAAATAGGGAATATGTCTTGTAGGTTTTTACATTGTATATAAAGAGTAACTGACCAACTCATTTATACAACTCATTTATATAACTCATTTATATTACTCATTTATATAACTCATTTTATATATTTACTTATTAGTGTTTTTGCTAGGTGAGATCTTTATTATTTTTGGTAACCGTAGCGTTCTTGTCGTGGATCTCACTCTAGCGTAGTTCAATTTAGGAAATAATTACTAACTTTTTAGTTGTAAGGACTTAGTGCTATTCTGACGGACTTTTGCTTTGGATTTTGATTTTAATACCTTTGCTTGGCCAGTGATAGTGGATAATTGCTTGTTAAGTGGCCTTTGCGGTCCTATTTGATCTTTTCCCCCATCCACTATCACTGTTATCACGTTGCGTTATATGTAAATTGTTAGTATTTAACATTTATCATTAATATATTTGTATGTATTAAGGTTGGTGTTTTATTTCAGTCTGTATTACCAGTATATAACATAGCAAGACAAGATCAGTATTTAGTATTTTTGTATTTCAGGTAGTTGTAACCAGTGTCATAGAGTTCCTGTTGTTCGTTACTTCAAAATCTCGAACCTGTCCAACTTCTTGGTTCTGAGAGCCGAGTTGTTCGTTCGAGTTGGCGCCCTTTTTTCTTCTTCTTTCTTTGTTGTAACTCGATATTATTTTATCTCTAGCATTCTTATCTGTTTTCCTTCCATTTTTGTATTAACAGTCTCATTTTCTTCCTATTTACTATCATTTCATTACCAAACTTTCTTCTCATATCTCCAAAGCCAATATTCGGTGTATTGAAGCTAGCCCGAATACTCACTTGAGATTTAGTGTCTCTCTGCCCTTTTAAATTTTTTCCTGAGCTAAGCCCCTCTTCTTGTCGTCTTAAATCTCTTATCATTTATTTTACCCATCTTTATTCAGTTCTTCTCTTCAAAAATCTCTATACCCAGAGTAGAGAGGTTTCAACCTATCTCAGGTAGGGTTTAATTTATTTATCCCGTCCATAAGTGGAAACTTTGATGCGCCACTGTCGACGCATGTGCGTCACTAAAACGTGACGGCACAGTGTTCATACGTTTTCTTATAGGTTCTACTATTTAAGTTTAGGCTCTTATCTTGCCTAAAATGACTGGCAAATTTCACCTATACCGGCTATTAGTGTATTAATAGCGCGCGAATTCATTCTCATTCGGCTACGCCAGCTGCTACGCCCACTATTTTTTACTCGGAACGCAAAATACTCTTTGTTTATAACACTCCTGTTTAAACAATTTGTAATATTTTTTCTAGCCAAAAATTTTGTTGGAAACTTTGACTTTTCTTATAAAACATTGGTTCATTTCAGCTCTTAATGTTGTTAATTAACGTAACAGTGATTTTTTAAAAAAAGGGGCCATTTCAGCCCCCCAGGGTGGTAGGACTTTAAATTTTTTTTTAGGTTGTGTATTTTAATCAGCTTTCCGTATTTTTATTGCCATTTAATTTGATTTAATTTCCACGGAGTTATTGTAATTGTTTATAAGCATAAAAAGTGCTATTTATTAACAAATAACAAGTACAAATCTTAAAGAAGGAAATAAGCCCCAGATCATTGAAAGCCAGTCAGCCAAATTAACTGGACCAGCCTCAGAAATTAGCTCGTTTTTCAAAAAATTATATAAACAAATTCAATTTCGCAAATACTGTTTAACAGATCTGGACCATTTTTTGCACACCATTCAAAAACCATAATATCCTCAAGTTTAGATACATTTAAACAAATTTTAATCAACAAGAAAATTGTTATTAACAATATCCAAAAACAGCGATTTTGTCGCCCGTATTGCAATAACTTCAATAGCGTATCTCATTCGATGTATCTTTTTGTCTGAAAAAGTTACTTGTAAACGTCAAATCTCTAAATAAACAATTTTTTAAGTTAAGGGCAAAAAACTAAGTTTGACGTTTTTGTTTTAATTTAAAAATTGTTCCACTAAAAAATTGATGAATCCCAAGATGGAAGTCTTTTTGTAATATCTGATACTACCCATTTCAACTATCAAACCCTGTCCTTTCAGTTATATCGAGTAAAAACCTAACTTGATTGGTCTATCTATAAGGTTAGGGGATATAACATTATCTAGTCTAAACTTTTTACTCTCAGACTTGAAGATGTGTTTAAAAAAATATAATGCGACAATCGCTGGGAATAAAAATAACAGGAAGAAGACCGATTGGACAGTCTTTCACAGGAGACAAGACAGAGGAGGAGGATTCTAAAAGTGGATTTAGGAACAATATCCTGGATGGACAAAATATCAATTATAGAATTAATCAAATTATTCAAAACAACAAAAAAGGACAGAAAAGCCATTAACTATTAATTATTAAAACTCATCAGTCATCAAAAGTCGTAAATTGAAATAGGACAAAATATAAGGAGTAATACCCATCGAACTGTGGGAAAAAAT
Source organism: Diabrotica virgifera virgifera (assembly GCF_917563875.1). Classification (NCBI taxonomy): domain Eukaryota; kingdom Metazoa; phylum Arthropoda; class Insecta; order Coleoptera; family Chrysomelidae; genus Diabrotica; species Diabrotica virgifera. The sequence goes on from NC_065449.1 coordinate 114,937,281, forward strand.
ATATGAAAGTGAAAAATATCATAACTCTGAGACTTAAGCTAGAAAAAGTATTTAAAACAATTCGAAGTTCTTGTGACAACCCAAATTCGTACTTTCTAAAATTTGCAAAGCAAACGAACTATAAATAAAAAGAAAACTAGAGTCAATCTAAGATTGCATTTCAGAACCTGTCTATTTATCTAGGTAAAATTCCAATAAATCTTGGTTAACTGTCCTCAGATAATAGTAAAACTAATAGAAAATGAAAATGAAAGACAGTTTACATTTCAATTTGTTTCAGAGGTGACCATCATTTTCTTACGGTACGTTTCAAACTCTTAGGGCTCTTCAGAGACACTCTATGGTCCACTCTGGACCGAAAAGAAAACAAACTACTTCCCTAAGCAATAGTATACAGATAATTCGCTTTCAGATGCTGTAGCGGCATCTAACTAAAACAATTAGAACTTTTAGGTCCGAAAATCTAAAGACTTTTACTGGAACCAAGTTGTGTTGAAATAGTATTATTAGACATTATTTTTAGGTTTGATGCCAATCTCGGCTAAAAAATTTAAATGCCTACCAGAATTAAAAGGATTCTGTGGTGACGAAGCAATACAATTTTTTGATAAGCTGCCCAAGAATTAGAATTATTTCATATTAATAACTTTTGTATACTTGTCATTTTAACTTGTGTTTTTACTTGGCCCCTTTGGGCCAATAATGTTTGGTGGTTTGACCAATTAAAGATTATGTTCTATTTTGCATAATATCAATATACAGTCGGAAAAATGAAGGAATACCCATGAACGATCACATCAATCACTTATTATTATTCTTCTTCGTCCTGGAGCCCTTTTTCCTTCAATTTTACCTTGTAAAATGCACTGGAGCAGCCCGTATCTGCCTTGATTTCTCATTATATGCCCCAAGTACTGCAGCTTACGGCCCTTCACGATGTTGACTAAATCTGCGGTTGTGTTCATCCTCCGTAGTACTTCTTCACTGGTGACTTTGTCTGTCCATGGTATCTTCAGGATCCTTCTGTACAAACATAGCTCAAAAGCCTGAAGATTCGATAGAATTTCCGCCTTCAATGTCCACGTTTCTACTCCGTATAGAAGCACTGAGTGCACGTAACATTTAAGGAGCATTATTTTTGTTTTTAGAGTGATGTCATGGTTCTTGAACACAGAGCTCATAGTCAAGAATGCACTCTTTGCCTTTCTGATGCGACATTTAATCTCTTGAGTATTGTCCCACAACTCATTGATTATAGTTCCCAAATAGTTGTATTGTGAGACACGTTTAATTCTCATTTGGTTCACATACAGATTTACTCCAGTTATGTTTTGCTTGCTGATGATCATTAGCTTGGTTTTGCTGGTGTTTATGTCTAGTCCATATGTTCTACTGGTTTCAGTTATTTTATCCATTAAGTTTTGCAGCCCTTCTATGGTATTGGAAAACACTATTGTATCATCTGCATATCGCAGGTTACTGAGCTTGACTCCATTTATTGAGATGCCTTCATCAATATCTTTTAGAGCCTCTTCAAAAGTGTGCTCTTAGTACAGATTAAATATCAGCGGTGAAATTATGCATCCCTGTCTCACTCCCCTTAAGATTTTGACCTGATCTGTATATTCTCCATCTATTCGGAGCACTGCTAATTGATTCCAATACAGGTTAGCTATTATTTTCAGGTCTTTTCCGTCAATCCCTGTCCTCTTCAGCACTTCCATCATTTGTTCATGTCGGACTCTATCGAAAGCCTTTTTGTAGTCAATCAGGCATGCAAAAACATCACAGCTGACATCTCTACATTTCTGAAACAACATCTGCACGCTAAATAAAGCCTCCCTCGTACCAACGGCGTTCACAAATCCAAACTGATTGTGCGCAATTTGTTCTTCGCATTTTCGGTAAATTCTATTATGGATGACTTTTAAAAACAGCTTGAGAAAATGGCTCATTAGGCTTATGGTCCTATAGTCTTTACAAACTTTTGCTCCTGGTTTTTTGGGCAACGCACAGTGGGGCAAGAGACAACATAAGTTGGCATTAAATCATTGTCGATATATTATGGCCAATTTTTTTTTCAAATATTATAAGTTGTGTGTATATAAACAAAAACGATGTTTTTTCAATGTTTTCTTCTTCTTCTCAATGTGCCTATCCGTGACGAATGTTGGCGATCATCATGGCAATCTTTTTTTATCTGCAGCAGTGCGGAAAAGCTGCACAGATGTGTTAAAGCAGGTTCTGAAGTTCTTTAACCAGGATGTTCTTCTTCTTCCTGGGTCTCGCTTTACAAATATTTTTCCTTGAAGGATGGCTTGTTCAAAAAATGTTTTGCTCTGCATGTCCGTAGTTACTACCGATATTGATTTAAATGATATTTGAAGTTTAGTAATTTTAATTTAAAATAAATCTACAGTCTAATTCACTTGTTTTTATGTAGATTTATTATCTAATATTATTTATATCTCAAAACAATTGTGTTAACATTATTTTTGAAAAATTGGTTAACCAAATTTTTCTTTAAAACCATTTACCGCATATTTATAAGAATGACAAAATGTTGTAGGTAAAATATTGAAAAACTTAAACTACAGATCATCATCAAAATCATCAGATGTGACGTCAGCATCTTGCACATTCGGATATTTGAACATAATATATTATGCACCAATATGCAGTGCTTCCACTGGCAGGTGTTCTAATTTCTTTCTTTTTATGTTTCTTTTGCTTGTGATCAGTGGATCACTACTAATCAACAAAAAGTTGAATACATCTTAATTTGTTTTGGACCTACTATACTTTCTTGAATTATTATGCTTGAATTATGCAAATAACGAAAAATTAGAATAGACTGTTATTCAATTTAATTAGGTGAACATAACCTCACAAAAAATAAAATTATGAAAAAAGGAGCAAATATGAGCAAAAAGTTAAAATGACTTTTTAAAGAATAATACTCAAGCTTTCAAAATAAAACAAAATTAAAGTTGGATCAGTCTGGGAACACTAACAAATCACTTGCTGTTTTTGAAAAATGCGTATTTTGATATTTTGTACAGGTAATTTTAAACAACATATTATAAGAGACTATATTTACTTAATTATTATATCACATCTGTAATAATATTGTTACTTTCCTGAAGATCAAATATCCGTAGTCAATTTTACTAGTAAATTAACTTTTGACTTGAAATAAGTGGATCAAACGTAAGTCGAATCACGTTATCGCGGCCTATGCATTGTTAACACGGGACCATGTGCCCTTTGCGACGCGTCGCAACTGGTGGAGGGGGACTTAATGGGAAAAAATGATGCCAAATCATACGCAGGATTGTGTACTATTTAATTAAAATGAATGCCACAGAAAATACTGCATTTAGTATTTTCATTTTATGCCAACTTTTTAGCTCTCCTGCCCCACTGTGCAATGGTACAAACTCAGAATTTGAGCCACTCTGCTGGTATTTTTCCTGCCTTGTATATGTCATTAAATATTTCAGCTATTATTTTTATTTGTGCTCCATCTAATAGCTTTAGCAGTTCTGCAGGTATTTCATCAAGTCCCGGTGCCTTTCCTTCCTTCATTTGTCTGATGGCTGTGGTTACTTCTTCTGGTAGAATTTCGGGACCTGAATTATCTTCAATGGTGGGTTCTTTTCCTGTTCTAAAGTCGTGGAAAAGTTTTCCCAAGTATTCTTCCTATACTTTCTTTTTATCTTCTTTGGTTATGGCAAGATTGTCTTCATCATCTGTTATTTTTCCGCTGCTGCGTTTTCGGAACTTTCCAGCTATTTCCTTCACCTTTCGTTGGACATTGAAATTGTCATATCGACTCTGATACTCCTCTATTTCTTGACATTGTTCTGTTTTTTGTTTCTCTTTTGCTTCTCTTATCTTTCTTCTGACGATGGTATGTATTCTTTTATATTCCTTGAGATTTTCTTTGTTCTTTTTTCTCTGATCCATAAACTCAAGTATTTCATCGGTCATCCATGATTTCCGTTTCTCTGTATCTTTCTTCAGGTGTTGTTCTTTTATTCCTCTCACTGTTTCTTGTATGATGGTTAGACTTTCATCTATTGTTCCTGCATTTCTGCATTTTAGCATCTTTGTATTGAGGTTTTCACTCACCTTCAGTTGAACATTGGAATCTTTCAGTGACTCAATGCGTTACCACACGATCCCTATTCCCATTAAAAAATATTATCAATTACGCCATGACACTCAGATGGATGACGTCACTAGTATGAAATATATATCAAAAAATTGTAATTTAAAAATAAAAATCGACCTGTTTCGGTATTTCCTTAAAATCCAATAACTACTGCCAAATATCGAGGTGGACTCTTTCCTTTGGCCCACCCTGTAAAGGTACTCAGATAGGAATAAAACTAATAAAAAATGAAAATGAAGGACAGTTTATATTTCAATTCGTTTCAGAGGTGACCCTTTTCCTCTTAAGCACGTTTCAGTCTCTTAGCGCTCTTCAGAGAGGGTCTATGGTCGTAATAAAATATTTATTAAAATGGAACGAAAATCATGTGGAACTTTAATATAATCATAGAGAACTTCAAGAGTTCCCTTGGACTTATGTTGCACATTTTCAGTATTTAAAGTATTCTTGCAAAAAAGACTATAAAAGTATGGAAGAATAAATAAATAAATTAATAGAAACGCCAAAAACAAATGTATACCTATACATATTAGGCTTTTGTTGGACATATTATGGGTAATATTTATTGAGTTCACTAACGTTTATTTATGTGTCATTACATAACAGATACACAATTTATTTTAGTACGATGTACCGCGTTATTTTCATTTAAAAAAATTACAATGTTTACTAAAATTTTATACAACAATTTATTCCGTATTTATCATGGAACCCAATGACCTATGAAAATTCCAAAATTCCAATATGGAATTGTCAAAATTAAAATGGTTTTTAATACTGTTCTAGACCCATCACTTAACACAAAATTTTACCATAACTCAAAAAAAGATAAATCTAGGATGAGAATTTGAAAATAGATACCTGATTGAAAGTGTTTATTATTAAAAAAAGTTTACAATTCTGAAGTACCTCCATTTTATAAAAGAATTTTAAAAAAGGTTGACTTTTCTTATTTATATTGGGCTGTATTTCGTAAAATAATGAAACAATTTTTTTTTGAAAATTATTATCGTTATAAATTTTTTTCCAAAAACATGTCATTGTTTTTTTAATACCTCCGCCAATCTTTATGACAGCAGGTTCATCCAAAAACCATTTGAAAGGCAATTTCAAGGGCTATAAAATCACATTGAATATAAAAATTTGTCTAAAACTTTTTTTATGGCTTTAGTAGTTTCTGAGGTATCTTTTTTTACTCCTACCTGGTTGCGCACATAAAGTAAGTAGTATTCTTTATATTAATCATTGAATTATTAAGACAGTATTATAAAGAAACCTCAAATATATCAATTATTGTTTTAGTGAGGGGACTGGCCTATCGGCTCTGAACGAGTTTAGTTGGTAAAAAGTTTTGCACCGACTTTTACTCAATTTTATGTAGTTAATCCAAAACATTAATTAGTGTAATTTGGAAGATAAAGAAAATAAACAGTGGTGAACAGATTGGTGATATTTTCTCATTGCTGCGACGGCGAGTTTCAGCCAACAAGCAGTTATTTCAGCGTTTATTATTCAATTGTCTAGTTTTTTGCTGTCGACTTATTAATAACAAAGTAATTAGTACAGTCAATTGCCACGACTTTTGACATACCAATAGGTAGGCAACATATTTTACAATACGAATTGCTGTTTGCGGATACCCTAGGAGAAATATAAACATTAATCTCGAGCACTCCATTGCTTTTGACTACAAAAGCAATAACATTATGGATAATCAATCTACAGTCAATATTAACTCATCAATGCCTTCATCTAGTAACACTGAATCTTCAACACCCACATCTTACGTAGCTGCTATGAAATCCAGACCGAAGCCTTCCTTCCCGAAAAAGGAACAAGCAATTATTTATCATTCAGAACAGAACTTAAAACTATTCGATTATGTAGTATCCACAGGTGATATTGTTGGTCCCAAAAATATAATATTTGCATCTAGAATCTCGAACAACCGGATTTGTATATACCTAAGCAAAGTTAACTTGTTGACCAGCTTATTTCAAACCATCCCATTATTTCAGTAAACGGTCTAGACCTACCTATCAGAAGATTAGTGACTCCAGCAAAACGTATCCTAATCTCGAATGTCAGTCCCTCAATTCCCCACGATCTCGTAGAATCTGCTTTACGCGGCATTAGTTTACAACTCGCTTCTCCCGTTTCTTTCTTAAAAGCTGGAATCCAAGGAGATGAATATAGCCATATTTTCTCATTTCGAAGACAAGTGTACATAATCCCACCTACCGAAAATTGTGAGCTTCAGACCTCGCTACTCATTGAATTCGATTGCACAACAAACAGTATATTCCTATCTACTAATAGAATGGAATGTTTCATGTATAAACAAACAGGTCATACAGCCGCAAATTGTACAAATTGTCAAAACACTAATGTTCCTCAATGTTCCGGTGAACAATAATCGGCAACAAAAACTGTGTCCCCTCCTATAGAACAATTATCTCATGAGCCTACACATGGACACAAAAGACCACTCTCTAGCCCACTGAGCACACCAGATTCCTCTCCTCTCGATAATCTTACATCTAATTCTCAAACTGAAAGCTCGTCATTGATGCCCCCTCCTAAAGCTTCTTTGGGAAGTAACATAAAGCACGTAAAGAAAAAGTCAAAAATGGATCCGACAGGTAAATCCAAAATATCAGAAAAATCTAAGCAAATAATTAGAGATCTCTACACCAACAACCCACAAAGTTTCTCTACTCCACTAGATAATCTCATAGCCTTTCTTAATAATGCCCCAGGGTATGAAATTTATCCACACCTAACCACCAGAGGACTAAAAAATAGATTCACAAGAATATCAAAGAAGCTCAAACGGGAACTATCTGCACAAACAGACGATACAGGTAGCCTTTTATCAGAAACATCTATGGATACCTCTGACGGTGATGACTCAACCGATCATTTACAACAACCTGAAACATCCAAAAATCAATAACTTTCACACTACTTCAATGGAATTGTGACGGATTCTTCTGCCGCTTAGAAAAAATCCAACAACTTATTAGCGACACTAATCCAAATATATTATGCCTACAAGAAACAAATTTCAAACAAAATCATAATATTGTTCTTAAAGGTTATGAAGGCTATCATCACATAAGAACAGAATGCCTTAGAGCAAGTGGAGGAAACTCAATTTTTGTCGACCAAGACGTCTATTCAACACATTTACCTTTAGTTACAAACCTAGAAGCAATCGCAGTAACCATATGGTGCCCTAAAAGAATAACTCTCTGCAGTATATACATCCCACCAAGTTACAATCCAACTGAAGCTGAACTAGTAGACTTAATTTTTCAACTTCCAGCACCATTTTTAATTGTCGGAGACTTTAATGGCCACAATATTTCATGGGTATCACAAACCACGTACGGTAGAGGAAAAGTTGTAGAGAATGTACTAAATATTACTGACACATGTTTTCTAAATATTAGTTCCAACACTCATTTCAATATTTCCACCGGAAGTTTCCCAGCGATTGACCTAAGCCTATGCGATTCCAAAACATATTCTTCTCTTACATGGAATGTTGTAGATGATCTACATGATAGTAACCATTTTCCCATCCTCATAACGAATAACGAAGAAAAATTTCGTAATCGTAAATGCCGAAAATTTCTATCAACGGTTTAAAAATAAGAACATACCCAAACAAGCAAACCCTTCTGTACAATATCCTTCTCAGTCACTCGAATTTGACTCTACTGTCTTAAACACTCCTTTTACACTTTAGGAATTACTAAATGTTCTTCCAAATTGTAAGAATTTGGCTGCAGTTCCCGACAACATCCCTTTCGTATTCCTCAAAAATCTTCCTACGTCTGCCATCAAAAAACTTCTAATACTCTACAACATAATATGGACCGATCAAAAATTTCCAACGTTATGGAGGGAATCTATCGTTATACCAAGCAAGAAACAAGACAAGTTCTCTACTAACCCAAATTCGTACCGTCCTATTTCACCAACATGCACCTTGTGTAAACTCCTAGAAAAACTAAATAACAAAAGACTTATATGGTATCTAGAAAAATACAAAATTTTAGATTCAGCTCAATCTGGATTTCGTCCGTCCCGAAGCAAGGCTGACAACTTAGTAATGCTACAAACAGAAATCACAATCGCTTTTCAAAACAAACAAGATTTAATAGTAACATCATTTGGTATCGAGAGCGCCTTAACAAGCAGGATTTAGAGCCGGAAGATCTACAATGCATCACCTTCTTGCAATCACACGTCATGGAAAAGAAAACAGCTGTTAACCAAGAGATGCATTTCGTATAAATTGATCTGAAAAAGGCATACGACAGTGTACCATTGGTCAAATTATGGGAGGCAATGGAGAATACAAATATAAATATAGAAATCATAAACATAAATAAAAAATTTTATAACAACACAACCACAAAAATTAAACAAGGAAACAACTCACCGAAGGATTGCTGACAAACAAATGGCTCAAACAAGGATGCTGCCCTCTCCAATACTTTTTAAAATATATTTGGAACAAGCTCTTAAAAATTGGAAACGAAAATGCAAGAACATGGGACTCCAACTAAATGACCATACATTATAATATACTCTTTGTTTCGCAGACGACCAAATACTAATAGCACAAGACTACGATGATATCTGTTACATGACAAGAAAGCTAATAGAGGAGTACATTACGCTCCTAAACTCAGTACTCTGGGACAAGCAGATAAATAACCAAAACAAGAAAAAATCTATAACGCCGTGGTGAAAAGCATTATAACATACAGCTGCGAAGTAAGGCCTATGAAGGAAAAAATCAAAACGAATGTTAGAGGTCACCGAACTGGATTTCTGGAGAAGACCTGCAGGAAGATCAAGAAGAGAACATGTCATCACTGAACGGATACGAGAAATAATGAAGGTCACACATACAATAAATGACGAAATCAACGAAAATACAACTACGAAGGTTTGATCACGTACAAAGAATGCACGAAAACAGAATCCCAAGACAAGTGTAAAACTCGAAACTGCAAGGTAGAAGAAGAAGAGGTAGACCAAGGAAAAGTTGGCAGGCAGGAATAAAAAAAACCATGGATGAAAGAGGTCTGTAAGTAGATCAATGTGCGGACAGAGAGGAATGGCTAACGGGTATCGGAAGACGGAGAACGTTGTAAACCGATAATATAATTATATAACATAGCCCTTTCGGGCTACATCACAGAACATTTTCGGAATGACAATTCCCTTATCAGATACATGGTTTAGCTACTAAAAATATATCGGTGTAAACCCTTTAAATGGTATTACATTGTTGTAGATTATTTCATTCATAGGAGATTCTGACCAATACAGATTTGTACAGAAATAAAAATTACAACGATACTTTTTGATAATATCCCGTCGTCAAACAATACGTCAGATGGATTTCGTTACTACGCAAAAAATGATCATTCACTGACACTAATGACAATTAATGTTTTACAACTTGTCACCGAGAACACCAAGAAACAGGTTTAGCAAATCTTCAGGTTAAGATATTAATAAAATATTAGTTAAAATGATTTAAAAAGACAGTTTTATTCATGAACTTATATCAGCGAATTACACTCGACCTCTAAAAATATTTTCGACTTGTTGCCCTCGTGACACTTTGACATAATTTCACTCCCCTTATTAAATTAAAACTGTCAAAGTGTCACCCGGGAAACAAATCGATAATTTTAGAACTCTCGTGCAATTACTACTGATAATATTTATAATATTAAATTATGCTTTTTATATAAAAATGGTCGAGATCATTCCCATCAAATCAATATACTCTGGGCTAATTAGCAAAATACAAGGAAAAGTTATTTACCAGCAATTTTATTGCTGGAATCGAATCTTATAATTGTATATATTAATAATGGTAGGGGAGCCCAAGCGGGGATTTTTGCAGTTACTCGAGCGCGTCAGATTATCATATGGGGAGAAACCTGGTACCCTGCAGATGTACCTCTACCATATATTGGCTCTTAACACAGGGGAGTTCGTTAAGGGGGGCCCGAAAATAAAAATCTATCCTTAAAAAAAACTCGAAATTGTCAGATTAAGATAAGGTAAGTTAAGTACGGTAAGTAAAATAATAGAAACCAACACGTGCTATCACAGCACCTATACACTAATAATAGGAGATTTCAACGCTAAGATCGGACAACGACTAGAAGAAACTGAAAGCTATATTGGTGAATTCGGCTATGGTGTTAGAAATGATAGAGGAGAAACCCTTGTGAACTTCCTACATAGCAACAAATATTTTGCAATGAACACATTTTATAAGAAAAAACCGCAAAGGAAGTGGACGTGGTTATCACCAAACGGAAAAACACGGAACGAAATTGATTACATCATGTGTAACAAGAAAGATATCGTAGAAGATGTAACAGTAATAAATTCGGTCTCTCTGGGAAGCGATCATAGAATGGTTAGAGCTAAACTAAGAATTGGGTATAGCAAACGTAGAACTAACTTTAAGAACACGATACAAATAGATACAGAAAAGCTAAAAGCCGATAAAGAAAAATATGCTAGTAAATTAAAAACCGCCCAAGCACTGAATCTAGAACAACTCAGCATAAATAAAATTAACTCAGTTATAACAAAAGAACTATTGAATACCAGCTCTGAAATAGCGACCCGTCATAAAAATAAAAAATCCAAAATAAGTGCAGAATCGCAGAATATGCTGAAACAACGAAGAGAGCTCTTGTCACGAAACAAAAGAAATACCACAGAATACAAGGAACTTAACCGAGCCATACGAAAACAGATAAAAGACGACATTAGAAAACAGCAAGAAGACCATATAGAAGAAGTGATAGAGAAAAATCGAAGTCTGAAATATACCAAACCGAAATTAGGCAAGAAAAATATTATAGCTATAAAAAATCAACAAGGCCAACTAGAAACAAGCAAAGCTCAGATATCGAAGATAATTGAAAACTTCTATACTGAATTATACCATTCAAAAAACGATCCCCCCGACTGTTCAAAGCAAAATCTGAAAAGGCAAATAACAAACGTAAACTCTGAATTAATGCCCGAAATAAGCGAAGCAGAAATAGAAAATGTACTTAAAGAAATGAAAAGAAATAAAGCACCGGGAAACGATGGAATTCTGGCAGAAATGCTGAAAGACGGCGGTGAAGAAGTTATCAGATACCTAAAAATACTTTTCAATAAATGCCTATTTGAAGGAAACATACCAAAGGAATGGAATACTGCTAACACAATCTTAATACACAAAAAAGGTGACAATACAGATCTGAAAAATTATCGTCCAATATCACTACTATCACAACTTTATAAAACATTCACAAAAATAATTACAAATAGATTGACAACAAAGTTCGATGTATATCAACCTGCAGAACAAGCCGGTTTTAGAAAAGGCTTCAGTACATGCGACCATCTTCACACACTAAAGATCCTAATGGAAAAAGTTAACGAGTACAACTTACCAATCTGCTTAGCATTTATAGATTACGAAAAAGCTTTTGACAGCATAGAATTATGGGCTATTGAGGAAGCACTGGTCAATAGCAGAATCGATTCTAGATATAGGATATTAATACATAATATATACAAACATGCTGAAATGGTAGTCACGATGGATAACGACATGAAAACTAGGCCAATCAAAATCAACCGAGGAGTAAGACAGGGAGACACCATATCTCCAAAACTATTTACTGCCGCACTTGAAGACATCTTTAAATCATTAAATTGGGAAACAAAGGGACTCTCGATAAATGGAAAGTATTTAAACCACCTAAGATATGCAGATGACGTGGTACTAATAGCCGACAGCTGGAAAGAACTGAAGGTGATGATCGATGAGCTTCATAGAGAATCCTTAAAAAAAGGACTAAAAATGAACTTGCCCAAAACTAAGCTAATGTCTAACAAAGATGATCAACCAACGATAACCATCCAAGGAACAAAAGTGGAACATGTAAAAGAATATGTATATCTAGGTCAGAATATCAAGGTAAACAAAGAAAATCAAACTACCGAAATAAGCAGACGAGTAAGAATGGGATGGGCTGCATTCGGAAAACTCTCATATATACTAAAAGACAAAAAGATACCACAATACCTTCGAACCAAAGTGTTCGATTCTTGTATCCTTCCCGTTCTCACTTACGGAGCTCAAACCTGGACATTCACAAAAATGAACATGGACAAGATTAGAAAAACTCAAAGAGCCATGGAACGACAGATGCTTGGTATCTCACTAATAGATCGGCAAACAAACGAAGCAACCCGAAACAAAACAAAAGTAAGGGATGCCGTGGAACAAGCGGCTAAATTAAAATGGAAATGGGCTGGACACAACGAACGTCTCGAAAATGGTAGATGGAGCAAGGAAGTTGGAAACTGGCGACCGTACGAAGCGAAGAGACCAAGAGGAAGACCTCAAATGCGCTGGAGCGATGACATCAGAAGAGTCGCAGGACCAATGTGGAAACGCCTCACACACAACAGAGATGAATGGCGAGAAATGGGAGAGGCCTTTATTCGACATTTCGAATAGAAAAAAAGGCTATAAAAAAAAAGTTAAGTACATACAAAAGAAAGTATATTTCAAAAATCTGACGATTTGAGCCGGGCGTAAGGAAATGGGTGAGTCCCAAAGTTTCACAAGAATAAAGCGAATATTTCGCGAAATGAATGACAGATCGAAAAACTAAAAAATATGTGCTCAATATTTTTTAAAAATCTATTAAATGATACCAAACACGACTTCCCACGGAGAGGGTTGGGGGGTAAATTTAATATTTTAAATACGAATCCTGCGATATTTCGCGAAATGAACATCAGATCGAAAAACTGTAAAATACACTTATTTAATATTTTTAAAAAATCTACCGAATCCAAACACGATCCCCCATGGAGGTGGGGTGGGGAGTTACTTTAAAATCTTAAATAGGAGTCCCCATTTTTTATTGCAAATTTGGATTCCTTACGAAAAAATAAGTAACTTTTATTCGAAACATTTTTTCGAATTATGCATAGAGGGCGTTATAATCGGAAGAAACGATTGTTGGAAATAGAAAATTAAATTAAAAAATGGCAAACGCCCACCAAAATGGAAAATGTTACTTAAAGTTTTTTGGTTTTAGGACCTACTCTTCACAACCCAATAGGTCTCCAAAGCGCTCGAGTGACTGCACATTTAGCATACTTTGCTCCCCTACCATAATATAGGTATGCAAAGTCCGCAGATAGTGTGCTACTTTTTTATAAACAAAATGGCGCCCAAAAATCGTGTTTTTTTTTTCAATTTTTGCTCTATAACTCCAAAGATTTTAATTTTATACCAAAAACACCCAAATAAAAATTCACTGTTATTAAATTCTGCATAGAGACCTGTTTTTCTCGATTTACTTCGACGAAAATTTTCACCGGAAAATGCGGGTTTTTCAAACAAAATCTTAATTTTCAACTAAAATTTTAGATAAGTAATTGTTTATCAATAAATAAATAACTTAGTAATATAAAAGCTCTTTTAATATAGATAATAATTCCAGATGCCCATAGAAATTGAATGAACAGTTTAGCAATAATTGAATTGTTAATTAAAAATTTACGGTCGCTATAATGAACACAATATTTATGATACAAAAGAATAACTACGATTTTTGTATAAAACGACACTGTACCTATCTAATATATTATACAGAATTGAAATTGGACTATTTAAGCGGCCTCAGGAATATTTTAAAATTATAAACAATTTTTTGGCTTATAACAATTATAATATCTCGGGAAATATTGAATTAAATTAAATCATGAAAACGGTATTTGAAGAAAAGTGGCAGGACGCTCCTTTTAAAAGAAAAAAACGTTTAATTGTCATAAGTGCTTCCTGAGATACAACCGGTCAAAGTTGACCGGCATTTACGGCAAAGATATAAAAAATAGGATCATAATTTCTGAACCATCACTTTTTTAGTTTTGTCCTCTTTCTCCACACCAATTTTCATATTTTAAAATAATCATAACATAATATATTATTATAATAAAAACTATCGATATTACGAGTGAAAATTGCCAAAATTAGAAAAATTTTAATCAAAAATTATGTTGGAAAAAATGTAATCTCAAAGTTCAAAATCGGTATACGTTAAAAAAATGCATTTTCTTGGCTTCCCATGGAGCAATTTTCTTCATTCTTTTTTGTTCCCAAGTAACTCGAGTAGATCCATCTAACTAACGCATTACTAAATGTCAAACTTGATTTTGTTTTGTTATAATAGATTACTTTATTTATAAGAAAAGAAAACTACATATTTTTCAAGTTGTAGACTTTTTTAGGTAATTTTACTACAAGTGTACCTTTTACCGTTAAAAACAGAAATATTCTCATTTGAAAACTGTATAACTATTTAAACAATAATTACTTAACCAAATTAAAATTTTTGTTATAATCAATAAATTAATTTATTATAACAATACAAAAGCAAGTTTGACATTTAATAATGCGTTAGTTATATGGCTCTACTCCAGCGTTTCCCAACTAGTGGGTCGCGTCGTGGCTCTTACATGCAGTAGCTGAATATCGTACATAATATATTCACGGGTGAGGGATGGGTCGCGAATATGAAAAAGCATCAGAAGGTGGGTCGCCAGACAGAAAAGGTTGAAAACCACTGCTCTACTCAGTTACTTGGAAACAAAAAAAAAAAAGAATGAAGAAAATTGCTCCATGGGAAGCTGAGAAAATGCATTTTTAACGTATACCAATTTTGAACTTTGAGATTTAATTTTTTCCAACCTAATTTTTGATTGGAATTTTGCTATTTTTGGCAATTTTCACTAGTAATATCGATAGTTTTCATTGTAATAACACATATTTAATTGTAATTTTACTACAAGTGTACCTTTTACCGTTAAAAACACAAATATTCTCATTTGAAAGCTGTATAATTATTCAAAAAATATTTATTTAACCAAATGAAAAATTTTTGTTATAATCAATAAATTAATTTATTATAACAATACAAAAGCAAGTTTGACATTTAATAATGCGTTAGTTATATGGCTCTACTCAGTTACTTGGGAACAAAAAAAGAATGAAGAAAATTGCTCCATAGGAAGCTGAGAAAATGCATTAATGTATACCGATTTTGAACTTTGAGATTACATTTTCTCCAACCTAATTTTTGATTAGAATTTTGCTATTTTCGGCAATTTCCACTAGTAATATAGATAGTTTTTATTATAATAAAATATCTTATGAGTATTTTAAAGATATGAAAATTGGTGCGGAGAAAGAGAACAAAAATAAAAAGGTGATGGTTTGAAAATTATGATCCTATTGTTTATATCTTCGTAATGCCGGTCAACTTTGACCGATCGTATCTCAGGAACCGGTCATCAAAATTAAACGTTTTTTCGTTTAAAAGAAGCTGCCGCTTTTTTTTTCGAATACCGTTTTTATGATTTAATTTAATTTATTATTTCCCGAGATATTCCCTATTTGTTTATAAGCCAAAAAATTGTTTATAATTTTAAAATATTCCCGAGGCCGCTTAAATAGTTCAATTTCAATTCTGTCAGATATCATGAGATAGGTGTACATCTTTTTATACACAAATCATAGTTATTCTTATGTATCAAAATTATTGTGGATATTATAGCGACCGTAAATTTTTAATTAACAATTCAATTGTTGCTAAACTGTTCATTCAATTTTCATCGGCTTCTGGAATTATATAATATACGAAAAGAGCTTTTAGATTGCCAAGTTGTTTAATTATTGATAAACAATTACTTATCTAAAATTTTAGTTGAAAATTAAAGATTTTGCTGGAAAAACCCTCATTTACCGGGGAAAATTTTCGTCGAAGTAAATCGGGAAAAACACGTCTTTATGCAGAATTTAATTACGGTGAATTTTTATATGAGTGTTTTTGGTGTAAAAGTAAAATCTTTAGAGTTATAGAGCAAAAAATTGAAAAAAACACGATTTTCAGGCGCCATTTTGTTTATAAAAAAAGTAGCACACTATCTGCGGAGTTTGCATACCTATAATATTAATATATACAATCAAAAGATTCGATTCCAGCAATAAAATTGCTGGTAAATAATTTTTCCCAAAAATGGCCTATTCTCCGATAATCTGCCTAGGCTAATATATTAATATCGAATTTACTTTCTATAAAACAATGATAAACATAAAAAAATTGTTATCCTTGATATAACATAAAGTAGAGTCAAACCAAATATGGCATAGAACACCATAGATCTACAAAGATCAAGAAACCTACATATTATTATCTTAGTCATTCTGCCATGACATTATAAAAATCAACCCAACAACAAATAGTACGTTCTTTAACGTTAAAATATTGCAAGACTTCTAAATTCTAAAGAACCGCTCCGATTTAGGCCGATGCCACATTATGCGTTTTGAACGGATGCGGTGAAAACGCATCCGTTTCCAACGCAACCGGACCGACCTGTCACACTATGCATTTAGTCTTGTGCAGTTTGTAAGCGCGTACCGATGACTCAAAACGCATCCGTTTCCAACGCAACCGGACCCATCTGTCACACTATGCGTTTTCACCGGATGCGGTGGAAACGCATCCGGTCAAAACGCATAATGTGGCATCGGCCTTAGAAGAAATTTTGCAAATAAGCTCATCTTATCCTCCTCTTCAGAAGTGATATGACTACAATGTGTGCTTTTTATTTTTAGGGGTGAAAACTACCCTTTTTTACGAAAAATTAAAAACAGCCGATATAAGCGTTATTTAAATATAAATTTTGTGTAGGTACGTTAAATAGTATGTTAAATATAGGAATTTGATTGTTTCTCATATTGAAATTTTTTTTATAGTTTATAACTATTTTTAAATCCTTAAAAACTAACCTCTAAATAAGAAATTTTATAAAAAATATTTTGTAACTCTAAATTAGGTAATCATGTATTTTGTAGTCATCTAAACTTTATTTTATGTTTGCAATTTAGTTTATAAAGTATTTAATATTTTCAACCCTTATAAACTACCACTACAAATACATTTATTAGATCATTCACTCACGGTAAAATATTGCAAAACCTGTGAATTTTAAACAACTGCTTGGGTTGACATGAAATTTGGCATTCCCATAGCTAATAAGTCAAGGAAAAAAAGTGATATAGTACCGATGTGTACCTTTGCCCTGGGGGTGACTTTCACCTCTTCTCGGGGGTGAAAAAATATAGGTCCAAAATAAGTCCGGAAATGGATAAACTGACTAATTCTAAGCAATTTTTATTCTCTAAAGTTCTTTCACTAATTCAATACTTTTCGAGTTATTTGCGAGTGAATATGTTCATTTTTCAACAAAAGAACCACGTTGTTAGACGGTTTTTCGCAAATAACTCAAAAATTAAGTATTTTATCGAAAAAATATTCCGAGCAGAAATATAGATTATGAAAAACTGAAAAAATCTGTGTATGTATGAAGTTTGGAGACCTAGTAGAGCCAGAGTCGTAGCTAATGAAGTTCCAAGATACGGGGCGTTGAGATTTCTCTTACAAAGTGAAGATTTATTGATTGCTCTAAAACCGGTCGAGATATGCAAATGAAATTTGGTGGGTTTTAAGAGGTAGTTATTACGCATTTGTTGACAGACTAACTATTATAAATTTTATATTCACCATTGGCGCGCATACGGGTACTATCCTGAATTAAAATAAAAATAGTACGCCACTGAGGTATTTCAAATTAAAAAGCATTTTTGAGTTACTTATTTAATTTATGACACAAAATATATCTTCCCTTTTTTTCATACGATGCGCTTTTTCATGAAAAAATAAAATAAAATACTTATATCAACGCTTACAAAGTATTCGACATAAGTTTCAATATGGTTTTTTAACGATAACTTCTGTAATTTGCAAGATATTTCATTGTTACAAAGCTTATCATACGATGCGCCTTTTTTCATGAAAAAAATAAAATAAAATACTTATATCAACGCTTACAAAGTATTCGACATAAGTCTCAATATGGTTTTTTAACGATAACTTCTGTAATTTTCAAGATATTTCATTGTTCCAAAGCTTATTTTGCGGGGAATTGTAAGTGCTAAAAGTTTTCAAAAGTTGGACTTTCTGGAGTTCTTTGATTTTTAAAGCATGCGATTCAAATAGCTTAGAAAACTGCTTCTCACACTTACGTGCAAACTTAAAATATAAATATCTCACTCAGTTTTTACCATAGAGACATTGAAATAACTGAATAAGTTTTAGTATGAAAAATACTACATTTTAGTATTGATATATATTTTTCAGATTTCTTTTAGTTTTCAAGTAATTTTGGAAAAATGGAAAACATTTATAAAATATCAAAAAATAATTTAATACTAAATTGAAATTTTTTTCAAACCTAAGCACTTTAAACTGGTTAAAATTTTAGAACGCGTAGTCAGGCTATAAATAAACCTAATTGTATATGGAATAATGTTAATTTTTATTTTTGTGGAAAATTCACCAATTTAAGTAATTATTCTTTTGATTTTTCAACCACATAATCGTTTTGTTTTTGTAATAACTCGGCCATTTTTTATCCAAATCACTTTTATCGTGGCCCCTTTTAAAGGTATCAGTAAAATATTTAAAAGATGTTTTCATAATTTCTTTCTAAAAATCTCTATTTATTGCGTTATTTAATGATAACATGTTTGATTCAAGGTTAATTCGAAAAAACCCCGATTTTAAGTAGGCTGTAAGATAGGTTGTGTTATTGCTATAATAATTTAAAGAACACCACTCCATTCACTAATTAAAAAGGTTTCTTTTTGACTATAATGTCTTTTTCGTAAAAATGCATAATTTTAGAGATATTTTTCAAAAACCACTCAAAGCAGGCATTTTTCATGTAGGAAATCATTAATTTCGATCGTGAATAACTTGCTAAATATCAATTTACTGAAAAGGTCGTATATTAGATATTTTACTCAGAATTGAAATATCTATCAATTTCCGAGGTTATTTTGAGGTTAAATATTTCCAACCCCGAGCAGGGGTGGTACCCAAACCCAGATCAAAAGCACACATCGGCACAATATTATCACTTTTTTTCTTTGACATATTATATGAATGCCAAATTTCAAGTCAATCTAAACGGTTCTTTAAAATCTACCGCAAAAACCGTCAAAGAATGTACTAAAAATGAAAACTACGTCACGACTGCAAGCACAAGACTGGAAATAGTAGATTGTTTAATAGGCCCGGATCTCGCGTGCCAAAAAAGTTGATTAATAGCAAGCTGAAAATTTGTTAATAGCTTAACGGTGTCTAGTAGGACAAACTTTAATGTACGGGAACACTGGAACAGGAAGTTTTAATTGTGGAACACTTTAAAAATTTGGAACGACATATTCCGAAAACGTCCCATGTATTTTGTCGGACAGAACATCAGAACATCCAATTTATTTGTTATCCTTTCATTAAACTCTCATGCAAAAATCAGACTGCTATTACTAACCAACATGATTCCTGTCATTTGACATGTTCTTCGTGTTAAACTTATTAAAATGCCCAGTTGGTGATAAACAATCAATTGGATGTTCTGTCCGACAAAATACATGGAACGTTTTCATTGTCCTCGCGTTCCAAATTTTTAACCTGTTCCACAATTAAAACTTCTACTGTTCCAGTGTTCCCATACATCAAAGTTTGTCCGATTAGACAGCGTTAAGTTATTAACACATTTTCAGCTTGCTATTAATCAACTTTTTTTTGGTGCGCGGGAGATAGTTCTATAAGTGGTTGAGTAAAAAAATTAGGACTAACCGAATTATAAAAGTAATTATACGTACGGGATCTTCATACACATAATGTGTCCTAAGTATTATAACTTTCTAGATTTGCTGATGGTCAGTACCTCTCGATTCTTCTTCATTCTTCCGAGGGCCTCCTTATTTGTGACATTCACTACACGGGATTTTAAGTATTCTTCGATATGGCCACATCCCAAAAATTATTTTAATTTTCTGCAGATACGCTAAGCATCAACATTAACGCACCACCTTAAAAATGGGATATTTTTGATGTCTCGTATTTCCTAAAGCCGTTGTCTGATTTGAGAGATTTTTTTAGTGTATTATAGCTTTATTCTTCAGCAATATTGATGTGATAATATTGTTGCTAAACAAGTAAGTGTCATTGTATACCGGGTGTAACAATGATAGTATGTTTTTTCCTTAAAGTTTGGAACACCCTGTGGAATATTCTAGCGTATATAAAATATTAATATTAAAACTCGACTGTAGCGTTAGGCTTTTTAAACATTTTGTTTTTTGATTCATTCGCTTGTGTTTGATAATAAAAAAGTTAGGTACTTTAACAACTAGCCATGTTCTTTATCTATACAGGGTGTTTCTAAATAAGTACGACAAACTTTAAAAGGTTATGCTGCATAAAAAAATAATGACTGTTTACTTTATAAACATATGTCCGCAAATGCTTTGTTTGCGAGGTACGGGATGTTGAATTTTTTCTTACAAACTGACACTTTATTTATTGCTATAAAACCGATTTAGATATGCAAATGAAATTTGGTAGGTTTTAGAGGTAGTTATTGTGAATTTTTTGACATACAACTATCAATTTTATATTCACCATTGGCCCTTGACGTGCAAACGGTATATATCTAAAATGTTTATACCCGTATGCACGCCAATGGTGAATACAAAATTCTTAATTGTATGTCAAAGAATGTAAAATAACCACCTCTTAAAACCTACCAAATTTCATTTACATATCTCAACCAGTTTTAGAGCAATAAATAAATCGTCAGTTTGTAAAAAAAATGTAACATCCCGTATCTTGGAAACGAAGCATTTGCGGACATATGTTCATAACGCAAACGTCATTATTTTTTCATGCAGAATTACCCCTTAAAGTTTGTCGTACTTATTTAAAAACACCCTCTATTGCTGAAGAATATGTCTAGTTGTTAAAGTACCTATCTAACTTTTTTATTATCCAACATAAGCGAATGAATCAAAAATAAAATGTTTAAAAAGCCTAACGCTACAGTTGAGTTTTAATTTCAATATTTTATAAACGCTAGAATATTCCACAGGGTGTTCCAAACTTTGAAGAAAAAATACAATATTATTTTTACATCCGGTATACAATGACACTTACCTGTTTGGCAACAATATTATTACATCGATATTCTTGAAGAATAAAGCAATATACTAAAAAAATCACTCAAATCTAACAACAGGTTTAGGAAATACGAGACATCAAATATGTCCCATTTTTAAGGTGGTGCGTTAATTTTGATGCTTAAGGTGATACAGTAGCGATCAACAGGTAGCTAAAACGCGTTCCAAGATTGCGGCTGTAATTTTGAATATTTTTTCGAGATATTTGGCACACGTATTCGTAATATAATAAAGAATGGCGGTACAGAGCCCAATTTGAAAAATATACTAATATGTGGAAATTACTCTGTAATTAAATACAATATTAAAAAAACAAGCCTGTACCGCCATTAAGAAGAACAAAAAATTACACTTTCTTCAAATAAACTTTTTTATCCGATGCCTAGATTTTGTGTCATTTTGGAACTAATAAAATTTTTTATTTCATTAGTAGTTCCAAAATGACACAAAATCTAGGCATCGGATAAAAAAGTTTATTTGAAGTAAGTGTATTTTTTTGTTCTTCTTAATGGCGATACAGGCTGGTTTTTTAAATATTTTATTTAATTACAGAGTAATTTCCACATATTAATATATTTTTCAAATTGGGTTCTGTACCGCCATTCTTTATTATATAATGAATACGTGTGCCAAATATTTCGAAAAAATATTCGAAATTACAGCCGCCATCTTGGAACGCGTTTTCGCTACCTGTTGATCGCTACTGTTTCCTCTTAATGTATTTTCGTTCAAGGTACACAATTCAACACCTTAAAAAAGGACAGAGATGACGTAGCATCGCAGCATTCTTTGATTGTGGCTCTTGAAGCAGGCTCCCATCTAGTTAAAGGTGAATCATTCTTCATTTATTATAGTGCCGAGGTAGTTGTAGTGCTTCACTGTTTCTGCAGGGGTTTAAATTAATTCCATATTTTTGACTGTAATAGGTAATTTTGTCCATAAGAACTTGTAGGTCTTTTAGGTTGCCCGCAAATACTATACATATCTGATT
Source organism: Diabrotica virgifera virgifera (assembly GCF_917563875.1). Taxonomy (NCBI): domain Eukaryota; kingdom Metazoa; phylum Arthropoda; class Insecta; order Coleoptera; family Chrysomelidae; genus Diabrotica; species Diabrotica virgifera. Next base: position 114,959,667 of record NC_065449.1, read on the forward strand.
TATGTCATATGTACATATATCTGATTTTAATTAGTCGGTAAAAATTTTGTGTAATGCCTTTTTCAGTTGCGTGCAAAGCTCCGCTAAATATTATTTCGGAGTAAGGATTGAAGATTAGAAGACATTAAATATAGCCTTGCCTCACTTCACGCATGATATTCACTTATTCGGTGTGTTCACCTTCAATTCTGAGATTTGCGGTCTGATTCCGGTAAACGTTTTTAATTTTTTTCAGTTCTTGGTTGTTCATTCCTGCTTCGTTTATTACTTGCATCACCTTGGCGTGCTGTATTCGATCAAACGCTTTCTCGTACTCAACCAGACATGCATATACGTCGCAAATTGACGTCTCTGCATCTCTGGAACAAGACTTGTATTGAGAACAATACTGCAATCTATTCCCCGAGTGCAGTATTTCTCTACCCCTCCCCTGAAATCATTACGTTTTTATAACGAACCAAACAAATAATAATTTTTATTTATATAAAATCTGATTGTATCACAGTTTTAAGATCAGTCATGTCTAAGTAGTTGAATACTCTCCATCTTATTTCTGATGGTAACTTAGGTGAAACTTTCTTCAGCATTAAGTCAGCATCTGTAAGTAATTCCATTCTTTGAAACCCTTGCTTAACCCTAAGTTGTACTAACGGAAAAATATTACCATATATCGAAAAGTCTTTAAGGTAATCTTCAATATTTTCTAACTCGTTTTTAATATCGTCGTTATATAGATATTGAACAAAAGCGTTGCCTTTATTGGAGCCGCTAATTATTTGATGTAATGAAACAGTACTATTTTTTATTGTCACCCTGGCCATGCTTGTTATTTCTTTTTGGCAGTCGTTAAAGTATTGCGATAATTCTTTGAAGAAAGGACAACCATCCCGAATAAATTTTTCATTGGGATTGGGATTGTAAATTAACACGGTGTATTTAATTATTAGTTTTGCAAGTACCATGTACTGTGTCTGGTCTGACTCCGGATAATCACTTGACACATCTTTTAGGGCTATCGATAAAGTAGATTTGCCTTTATATTCAGCTTCTTTTAGATCAGCTCCATTTAGAATTAAGAACTCTGCAACATCTGTGCATATACTTTTTATCGCATAATATAATGGAGTGGCTCCATTGGGTAGAGTTTTCTTGTTAACATCAGCACCCATTTCAACCAAATATTTAACCATGGTAATGTGATCCCATTTAGCAGCTACATGCAGAAGAGTATATTCTTGAATTGTACCGAAATTGGCGTCTACCCCTAAGCTGATAAAATACTTTACAATTTCTAGACTACACGTTTCAGATGCCCAATGGAGTGGAGAATAGTTCCGAGATCTCTCCTGTAGGTTAAACACTGCACCGTTTTTTAAAAGTAACTGGGCAATTTCTAAATTCCCATGTCTACAAGTTAAATCTAAAGGAGTCATCTTGAAGATATCTTTAGCGTCCATATCAGCTCCTTTTTCTATAAGACCATGAACAACTTTTACATTCCCTGCTATGACACCCAAATGAATTGGACCCCGTTTCTCACAATCTTTGAGACGAACGTTAGCCTTATTGAACAGTAAATAATCTACTACTTCGATGTAACCTCCAGATGCAGCCATATGAAGAGGTGTCATTTTGTTGCTTTCATTTGTAATATCTACATATATCCCATTTTCTAAAAAATGCTTTACAATTTCTACATATCCTCCTTCAGCGGCAACATGAATAGGCATATGTCCATAACTATTTGAACACTGCATATTTGCTCCAGCTTCTGTGAATAATCGAACCATTTCAAGATCATTATTGTTCGTAGCAAAATGTAATGGACTCCAGCCATTATACGTTTCGATTGGGTTTACATTTGCACCGTGGTCCAACAAATATTTGGCTACTTTTATATGTTTGGAATCTGCAGCTCTATGAAGAGGCGTCATTTTGCTGCCTGGCTTTATAATATCTACATACATCCCATGTTCTAAAAAATGTTTTACAATTTCTACATATCCTAATTCAGCAGCAAAATGAATAGGCATATCACCAAACATATTTGAACACTGCATATCTGCTCCAGCTTCTGTGAATAATCGAACCATTTCAAGATCATTATTGCGCGTAGCAAAATGTAAAGGACTGCTCCACTCAAACGTATCGATTTCATTTACATCTGCACCGTGTGTCAATAAATATTCGGCTACTTCTATATGCTTGGAATTTGCAGCTACATGTAGTGACGTAAAACCATCAGAATCCACTTCATTGATTATAGCTCCTGCATCAATCAACTGTTGTACTTCATTTAGGTTCCCAAATTTTGTAGCTATATGCAGTGGATACTCATTCTGCTCCATATTTACAAATCCACTGCGTTGGCTTTATTAATGACACAATGTTCTTCTTTAAATACCTGAAAAATAAAATAAATATAACGATTAGTACAAAGGTAACTGTAAATATCAGTGATTAGTGATGTAAGAAAAGAATATTCTCAGAAGAATACTTTCGAGAATATTCTCGGCAAGAAAATTCTCAGCAAGAATTTTCTATATATACAAAAACCGAAGTAAAAATATTAACTAGATATGGATTAAATTATTTTAATTTAAAAAATATGTATGTATATTGTTTTTGCCAATTTCACCTAGTATATTCTTTGCACCCCAAACATTATTATTCTAGAAGCTTACTACCTAGTACTGTCGCCAGCGGGGATACAACGGCCTCCTTTATTAAGATGGACTTATCCAAGTTTTTTATGTATTTTTACCCGTAGAACACGAATTTTTTGGGTAACAATTGATCCGGATGTCGAGAAGATTGTTATAAACAAAGAACTTCAAAATTACACAAAAGCGATTTTTCGCAAAAAAAACATTTTTATGTATTTTTTGGGTCATTATAAGCAAAAAATGTAATTAAAAGTTTTTTCGTAGGGTACATAATTTTCGAGATAAACGCAGTTGAACTTTAAAAAAAAAATTGCAATTTTTGAACACGAATAACTTTTGACTAAAAAATAAAATAACAATTCTGCTTACCGCATTTGAAAGTTCAAATCAAATTATACCGGTTTTGATTATTTGCATTGCTAAAAATTATTTTTTTTATTGTAAAACAAAGCTATAAACACATAGCGCTTGAGTGATGTTTTCAATGCATCTCTTATTTAAAATAGAACGAGTAGGCGCGCAACAGGCAATTTCTACGTATAGTCCAATCAACAGCCATTTTCTCGTGGAATTTTGAGAATCAAGCTCGATTTTCTTGAAAATTTGGATTTAGGTAGTATTTACCGCCTTTGTCAAAATATACACTACGCCGAAGCTCGCTTTTGCTCTGGAGGTGAAAACAACCCCATTTAGGCGATGAAATTTTTTTTAATCAAAATAGCTATGGAAGTCGATAGCTTGACCAATTCTGAGTAAATTTTGTTCTATACATTTTTTTTGCAAATTTGATATTTTCCAAGTTTTTAAAGATTGAACCTATGCATTTTTCATTGAAAAAACTCCCGTTTTATAACCGTTTTCATGATTAATTTAAAAATTTTAATTTTACAGAAAAAATCATTAACAAAATTGTATCTACTAAAAAACAAAGAGATTGGCGTCAGAAAGACCTATGTAAACCCAATAATGACTGGGTTATTGCTCTTTAAGGCATGGTTATTTTCGAAGAACCTCAAAATGAAGAACCTTCAATCTCAAATAATTCGAATATAGTGAAATTTTTTGGGAAAATTTAAGTAATATATTTTAAAATTCATTAAAAAACATTTCAAATGAGCTCTGACAAAAGTTTTTTCCACAATAACTGACTGACTTAGGATGAAAAGGAAGTGGCTTTCTGCTTTTTTTTTTGTTTGAAATGTAACAATTAAACCTTCGGAATTACAATCCTAATAAAAATGAATAGCTTCACACTTGAAATTAACTATAATTTGATATAATTGATATGACACATGTGATTTAACGGGTTTGGAATGCTTAGTTTAGAAAAAATAGTTGATTAAATCGAAAATGACAGTTTTATAATTTACAAAAAGAGTGAATTTTTCTTAACTAAACCTAACAGTATTCATGATACAAAAACAAAAAAAAATCAAAATTTTCAGTGAAAAAAATTTTACAATTAGTATTTGAAACAAATTTTCATAGTATTGTGACGAATTTCTAACTGAGGCCGGTCCTGCCCCTAGCAGTCAACAAACAACAGCGACACGTCATCGACGAGTAATGTCTCCGCTAATCCAGAAGTTTCCCGATGATAGGCGGAGACCTGCCTCAGGTCTTCCAAATGTTCTCGAAGCAGAGCCGTATCTATATAAGCGGATGATTTTTAAGCAGCAGTCAGTCAGTTAATGAACGAGCCGCGACGCGTGATATAATTGTATTCGAATCGGATTTAGTGAAATGTATTTATTAGTTATCGGAAGTATGTTTAGTTAATTAAATCATAAATTTGAGTTGTAAATAAATTAGATGTGTTAGTTGGTGTTATTTGTAATTATTAAATAAATAAGCGATGTAAATAAAATAATATAAGTAAGTCTTCCTTTATTTAAATTAGTGCCTAAAAATATAAATAAATAAAATAGTAGAGTCAACCGCGTAAAAAGACAGATTTATAACAAACCCATCTTTGTCAAATACTTGCCGACTGTCCTATTCATACGCTCCACCATTCCATCCGATTGCGGGTGATAGGCCGTGGTTCTTGTCTTCTTCATGCCTAGTTTATCACAGATTCCTTGAAATAGATCGCTCTCAAAGTTCCTTCCTTGGTCACTATGGATCTCCAGAGGTACTCCAAATCGGCTGATGCAGTCGTTGATTAACACATCTGCAATAGTGGCGGCCTTCTGGTCTGGAATTGCGTAGATCTCCACCCACTTTGTGAAGTAATCCATTACCACCAACATGTATTTGCATCCATTGTCACTTTCTGGAAATGGCCCGGCAATATCCAAAGCTATTCTTTCAAACGGACTGCCAACATTGTACTGTCTCATAGGAGCCTTTCTTTTCCGGTAGGGCCCGTTACTTGTAGCACAGGTAGTACATTTCTTACACCAGTCCTTCACATCGTCGGAACTATTCATCCAATAAAATCGTTCCCGAATTCTCTGAAGGGTCTTCTTTACACCAAAATGCCCTCCTGATGGACTGTCGTGTAACTGACGAAGTACTTCGGCTACTCTACTCTTTGGAATCACCAACTGCGTTCTCCTCACCGAACCATCATCATTTTCTATTTCTCGTTTAAGCAAGCTGTCTTCCAAGATAAATGAGTCCCACTGGGCCCAATACGTCTTAACTACTGAGCTTAGGCTTGATATTTCTTGCCAAGATGGTCGACGATTTTCTTCTTTCCACTTTCGAATCTTCTGTAAAACTGGATCTTTTTCTTGTTCTTCCCTGATCTTAGTAGGCGTCCACTCGTCGTTGACCACTGTTGTTCTTAGTACTGCTGCTTCCTTTGACTCTGTTTTGTTGCAATGGAAACATTCTGCTGGACACGGTCTTCTAGATAGAGAGTCAGCGTTCCTGTGGCTAACTCCGGCCCGATGCTCGATCTTGAAATCATATTCTTGAAGTCGTTCAATCCATCTGGCTATCTGACCCTCTGGATTCTTAAACTGCATTAACCATTTAAGGGCGGCATGGTCGGTTCGGATTAGAAACTTCCTTCCGTAGAGGTATTGATAGAAGTGTTCCACTGATTTTACTACTGCTAGAAGTTCTCTTCTCGTGACGCAATAATTTCGTTCAGGTTTTGAAAGCACTTTACTAAAATATCCAAGGACTCGTTCCTGTCTTCCTTGGATCTGCGACAGCACTCCTCCAATTCTCACATTGCTTGCATCCGTATCTAAGATGAACCCTCCTTCTGGCAGTGGATACCCTAATATTGGCGCTGTAATTAAATGCCTCTTCAAAGTTTCAAATGCCGTTTGGCAGTCTCCATCCCAGCAATAATCCCTTGCTTCCTCTGTAAGTCGCGTTAATGGCTTAGCAATATCTGCAAACTTCTTAATGAATCTCCGGTAGTATGTACATAGTCCCAGAAAACTTCTCACTTGATGTTTATCAGTTGGCTCAGGCCATTCCTTAATGGAATCGATTTTTCCTTTATCCACGGCCACTCCTTCTTTGCTGACTATATGGCCTAAATAATTGACTTTACTTTGAAATAGATTGCATTTCTTGGGATTTAACATTAACTGGGCAGCTTTAAGTTGTTTAAAAACGTCTTCTAAATTCTTCAGGTGGTCTTCAAACGTCTCCCCCAAAACGATTATGTCGTCTAAATACACCAGGCATGTTTTCCAAGATAACCCTCTCAACACATTTTCCATAAGCCTCTCAAATGTCGCAGGAGCATTACAGAGTCCAAACGGCATAACGTTGAATTCCCATAATCCAGATCCTGTCGTGAAGGCCGTCTTCTCCTTATCCACTGGATCCATTTCTACCTGCGAATATCCAGACTTCAAGTCCAACGTAGAAAACAATTTACTTCCAGCCAATGTGTCCAACGTGTCGTCAATCCGAGGCAGAGGATAACTATCTTTCTTGGTAACATTATTCAACAAACAGTAGTCCACACAGATTCTCGTAGTTCCATCTTTCTTCTTGACCAGGACCACCGGAGAGACCCATGGGCTCGTAGAACTTTCTATCACCCCGTCTTTCTTCATTTCTTGAACAATCCTTTCAGCTTCCTCTCTCTTCGCCTGTGGTAATCGTCTAGCTGATTGACGAATTGGCCTAGCGGTACCAGTGTCAATTTTATGTTTGACAACTGTTGTTCTTCCTGTTTTTCCTCCTTTCGGTACGAATATGTCACGATATTGCCTAAGAAACTCCCTTAATTTTTCTTTTTTCCATTTGATTTAGAAATTGGCCTGCAACTGCAACCATTTGGTCGAACTTGTCGTTGGAATTATCTGATGTTGTCGTCTGACGGATTATGGACGTCACGGGTACACAAGTTCCTACTTTTGTTTCCTTCTTGATGGTCACCGGGTAGTCATTGACATTAATCAATCTCACGGGAATTTCTTTAGCAGAAGTAACCAATTCCTTTCCAATTATGATCCCTCGGCCAACCTCCTCGTCGTGATTCCATGGCTCCATCATAACAGGTGTTCCTTCTTCTACAATTCCCTGTAGCCGCGCTACGATGATCGTTTCACTCCTCGCAGGCACAACTGTATCTTCTCTAATAGCTGCTAGCATAGTGCTGTCATCATGTGGATGAAGAAATACCTCCTCGTTGCCAACTTTGATTACCCTGTTCTTAAAATCCAATTGAAATCCATGCAAATTCATTACGTCCATTCCTAATATAACATCTTCTTCGATGCCTGCAACTATGACAGTATGGACGAACTTTTCTGCTCCAATCCCTAATTGTATCTGGATTTCTCCATGGGTGTTGGCGTTTTCACCTGTGGCAGTCCGCAGTCGCAACCTCGTTGGTAAGAGTTTCTTACGGCTGTTTATAACTGACGGTCGTATAATGGTCCTGGTCGCTCCGGTATCTATTAACAATGTATACTTTTTACCATTTATTTCTCCATCTACATATACACTATCTTCACGACATTTCAAAGAAGCTATTAGTATGAGAGAGTCTTTGGAAAAGTTGCGGGTCGAAGCTGCCCCCCTAAGGCCGACCCGTTCTAGTTTTCCTGCTGGTGAGTCTCTTGACTGTTATTGTACCTAGGGTACTTACATGAACTCCGTACGTGTCCCATTTCACCACAATTCCAGCACCTTATGGTCTTTGTTTTCTTTGTTTTGGAGGACATCCAAAGCGTCGCCTCGAAGAGCAATAGTGAGGTTTACAGCTTTTTCTTTTTCGGACCATCCGTTCGCTCTGGCCGCCGATTCGAACTGTTTCATGTAGTTGTTCCATGATGACTTTCCGTCGAAATTTGGCACCTTAACACGAGCATGACCTACACTCCCTTCAACTATCGACCGTGGCTCTAATTTTTATTTGGTTTCATCATTTTTAATGTCTGTTAACATGGGTTCCATACCTTTGTCTACTTTTTCCGTTTCCTCCATTTTCTTTTCTATTTCCTTGATCTTTTCTTCAAAAGTAGATTTTATGGACGATATCTTGTCGTCAAAATCCGAAGTGACTTTAGAGATTTCGTTAGTCATCTTGTTTTCAAGGGATGAAATATCACCCGAAACTTTCGAAACTTTGTTCTCTAACGATATAATGTCTGTAGAAACTTTCAAAACATCCGAAGAAACTTGGGAGATTTCACTAGAAACTTTGTTCTCTAACGATGTAATGTCTGTCGAAACTTTGTTCTCTAGCGATGTAATGTCTGTAGAAACTTTGTTCTCTAACGATGTAATGTCTGTCGAAACCTTCAAAACATCCGAGGAAACTTGGGAGATTTCACCAGAAACCTTCTAAATCGACGAGATCACAGCAGCATGCTTGTCTTCAAACAAATAGGTTTCTGGATCGTGACCCTCTTCTTGCAGAGCGTTCTTTAGACGTTCGACTAGATCAGCCTTTTTCCCAGTAGAACTCAAGTCCCTTTCTTCCAATTCAAGTCTCAGGTCTGCAATTTTTAGCTTACACAAGGAAGACATGATCACACACTTTATTTATTACGATTTATATTTTATTTATTTTTAAAGGTTCCACACTCTATTTAAACCGAAAATTTACGTTGAATTTATGTATTTCAAGTATCCTCACTTCTGCACCATTTGTTATAAATCTGTCTTTTTACGCGGTTGACTCTACTATTTTATTTATTTATATTTTTAGGCACTAATTTAAATAAAGGAAGACTTACTTATATTATTTTATTTACATTGCTTATTTATTTAATAATTACAAATAACACCAACTAACACATCTAATTTATTTACAACTCAAATTTATGATTTAATTAACTAAACATACTTCCGATAACTAATAAATACATTTCACTAAATCCGATTCGAATACAATTATATCACGCGTCGCGGCTCGTTCATTGACTGACTGACTGCTGCTTAAAAATCATCCGCTTATATAGATACGGCTCTGCTTCGAGAACATTTGGAAGGCCTGAGGCAGGTCTCCGCCTATCATCGGGAAACTTCTGGATTAGCGGAGACATTACTCGTCGATGACGTGTCGCTGTTGTTTGTTGACTGCTAGGGGCAGTACCGGCCTCAGTTAGAAATTCGTCACAGTATGAATACTTTTAGATTTATTTAAGAAAAATGCACTTTTTTTAATTATAAAAATGTCATTTTCGATTTAATCGACTATTTTTTCCAAACTAAGCATTCCAAACCCATCAAATCACATCCATTGTATCGATTATTCCTAAGTAAAGTTAATTTCAAGTGGGAAGCTATTTATTTCTATTAGGATTGTAAAGACGAAGGTTTATTCGTTAAATTTCAAACAAGAAAAAAGGGAGCGACTTTATTTTCGTCATAAGTCAGTCAGTTCTTATGGAAAGAACTTTTATTAAAGCTCATTTGAAAATCTTTTTAATGAACTTTAAAAGATGTTTGTTAAGTTTTTCAAAAAAATTGCGCCAAATTCGAGTTATTTGATATTGAAGGTTCTCCATTTCGAGGTTCTTCGAAAATAACCATCCTTTAAAGAGCAATAACTCAGTCGTTATTGGGTTTACTTAAGTCTTTCTGACGCGAATCTCTTTGTTTTTTATTAGCTACAATTTTATTCTTAAAGACATTTTCTGTAAAATTAAATTTTTTTGAGTTATTAATGAAAAACGATTATACAACGTGAGTTTTTTCAATGAAAAATGCATAGGCTCAATCTTTAAAAACTTGGAAAGTCTCAAGGTTGCAAAAACAATTTATAGAACAAAATTTACTAAGAATTGGTCAGTCTATCGACATTCATAGTTATTTTGATTGAAAAATTTTCATCCCCTAGATGGGGATGTTTTCACCCCTATGGCAAAAGCGCGCTTCGGCGTAGGGTAGATTTTGAAGAAGAAGGTCAACCGAGCTTAATTTAAAATTTTTATTACAATCGGTGTTGATTTTCAAAATTCCACGGTTTTACAGTTTTTTACCGCTAATGAGTGGTCTAGTAGCATGCGTTAAAACGCATGCATTGGGCACGGGTCGAAACGCTAAAACACTTAGCTATGTTTGACGATAAACAAATTAATTTTTGTTAAAGCAAATAATCAAAACCGATATAATTTGACTCTAACTTTCAAATGCGGTAAGCAGAATTGCTATTTTATTTTTTAATAAAAAGTTATTCGCGTTCAAAAATTGCAATTTTTCGATTTTTTGAAAGTTTAACCGCGTTTACTCGAAAACTATGATCCTACGAAAATACTTGTAAAAACATTTTTTGCTTAGAATTACCCAAAAAATACAAAAAAATGTTTTGTTTTGCGAAAATCACTGTTATGTAATTCCTCAAGTTCTTTGTTTATAACAATCTTATCGACATCCGGATCAATTGTTCCCCAAAAAATTCGTGTTCCACGGGTCAAAATACATAAAAAACTTGGGTAAATCCATCTGAATTAAGGAGGCCGTTGTACCCCCGCTGGCGACAGGATACACCTATGGGATACACCTACTTGCGGCTCTTCTCATGAAATGCTTTTTCGCTTTGGCTGGCCGGAGAATCTCGCGATTTTCGATAAAATCCCCAAAAATTGAAGTAGCCGGGGCTGGAGAGTCCCGTGAACCACTAGCTATGATGTTTACAGTGTCAATATTTATTGTTTCGGTGCTATATTAACGTCCACATATTTAGAATGGTGTTGTAAACACCATACGTTGTAAAATCAATTGAAAACTATAACCAATCATATGGTGGAAAGGTACATGTTTAGGAAAAAAAAATTAACTAAAAGTAATTGATATATTAAGCATGGCTTCAACCATTGCAGCGACTGAAAGAAGTTTCAATACTTATGGTTTTATCCACTCCTCTAAAAGAAACCGGCTTCCTGCTGAACTGGCTGGTAAGGTAACTTTTATCGCTCACAATTTAAAATTGTTAGACATAGGACATAGACTAGTCCATGATTGAGCTGGCGACTCGTGAAAAACAAAATCCCACAACTTCTCATTGAAATGCAGAATGTAGATCACCAGGATGAGCTAATGATAGAAATAAATTATGAATCTGACGCCTCATTTTTATCAGATTGGATCACCACATCCATTATTTGCTGTTAAGAAGAAAATTTAAATTTTTTATCAAATAAACTTTGTGTTTTCTGTTGTTTTTGTATTTTTTATACATAAAAAACACTGTTGTTTCGTCTCATAATTTTGTATATAATTTCATGATTTTTAATACCCTATTTCATCTTTAACAATATCCCTAAGCGCGTCATAGGGTTCACTCTGAGAAAATTCTCCATATCGAGAATTCTCCGATTTTTCATTCTCGAGAATTTTCCAACGCTATCAGTGATAGCTTTTTTTGTGAGGAAAAATCATAAAAATTTGCTTTCAATAGGTCAAGGACCTTTAGCTACAATAAGAGACACATCAATTCCGCTGGAATCTTTTTTCTATTTATTAAAATTAACATTCCTAAGTAAAACTACATATACGAAACTGTAATAACGCCACTAATATGGTTGGAGTCTACATTTATCCCAATCCCAAAAAACCCAATACATCATCATGTAAAAACTTTAGACTAATGAGTTTCATGAGTAACTCTCTCAAACTGCTTCTCAAGCTAATTCTTAACAGAATTGAGCAGATCTGCGAAGAAACAATTGGAGACAAACCATTACGTTTCAGAGAAGGATTGGGAACAAGGGAAGCTTTGTTCCCAATGCTAAAATTACTTCAAAGATCATGGGAAGTACGGAAATCAATTTACGTCTGCTTTATAGATTATGAAAAGGTGTTTGATACGGTCCCACATGATAGGATGTATCTAGAAATTATTGGAATCGATGATAAAAATCTGAGTGTTTTACAACGTCTTTATAAGAATCAAGTAACTTCTAATATTCGGGTAGACGACAAGAAAAAGACAAAATTTTCATACAAAGAGGTGTCAGATAAGGGTGTGTGTCATCTCCAACTTTATTTCTAGAGTCACTAGAGAATGCTCCAATAACGGACTTTGCATAAATACCTCAAAGACACACTTATTTGTGGTTGGCAAACAAGACGTTGACCCTATGCAACTAATTGTCAACAATGAGCCTATTACAAAAGATAACCATTTTAAATACATAGGATGTTGGATAAACGAGACACTAAATCCTAATGAAGAAATTAAAACTCGTATATAAATTACGAACAAAATATAAGGCAAAAAGAATACAATGGAACAAAATTCTTATAAATTGGAGACCGTGGGAATATAAACGAAGCAGAGGAAGACCCCAAATGAGATGGGAAGATGATATCAAGAAGCACGTGGGCTTTAGGTGGATAACTGTAGCAACAGACAGAGAAGAATGGCAAAGGATTGGGAAGGCCTATGTCCAAAGATGGACCGAAGAAGGATAATTAGATATATAGATAGATAGACATTACAAGAGGAACATTTATGAAACTTAGATATATACTTATACTGTGCAATTCTCAGCTGAACTTACAAGAATCAAGTTTATAAAATGTTATGTGTATCCTGGATTGCTCTATGGATGTGAAAGCTGGATCATGAAGGTTAATATGATGAACAAATTAGAAGTCTTGGTCTTACGAGATATGGTCATATCGTAAAATCCTTAAAATCTCATAGATTCAGCGCATTTCAACCGGTGGCACCCAAAATCCCGACAGCCAGAATCCCGACTCGCCAGAATCCCGACACCCCAAAATCCCGACATGCCAAAATCTCGACATGTCAAAATCCCGACATGCCACAATCCTCGCATAAGTAAAAATCCCGACCACTACATTTTGACTATTGATTTTTTTCTTTTCAAATTCAGTACCAATTCATGTATTATAGAGAATTGAAATTAAAAAATTCACTTAATTTTATAATGTAAAAGCTCTTCTTACTGAAATAGACGGTTGTAAGTGACTTGAAAATATCGATTATATGAGAGTAAACTTGAATTGAGGATTTTATTTTATAATATTGAACTATACATATATTGGCAAAAAAAGAAAAATAATTTAATTCATGTACCCATGTTAGAAATTGTATTTAGAAAATTAGTGTATATTTAATGGTAAATACTTTTGTTTGGTAACCAAAAATAAAAAACACATGCCCATAAACAAAAAACCAGAAATAAATGTAATTAAAATATGTTAAAAAGAAATTATCAAACCTTGACCAAAACACAGTATTTTTATTGGATTAAAACTTTACAATTAACTGCCAAACGATTTAAGAGAATTATAGATTTGTCAGGATTTTGGCTGTCGGGATTTTGGCGTGTCGGGATTTTGGCATGTCGAGATTCTAGCCGTTCGGGATTTTAGCTGTCGTGATTTTGGCTGTCTGGATTTTGGCTGTCGGGATTTTCGGGTAAAGATCGGGCCAAAGATCCAGAAAAGAGAGTGTCAGAGATGAGGATTTCCCCACTCAGTCTGTTTTGTGTTGAATGAAAACGACCTCACGCTTAGTCTCAAACTAGCAACATGCTTTGCCATGTAAAATAAAAAGTTTTATAAGGGAACAAATAACAGGTTAACATTTAGAAACTCATAAGCTAATGACATCTTTTTGAATTTTTTGTTTACCATTATCCAATGAGGAGTTCTCATGAGTTCACCGCAAGGTCCATTGTTTTTTGAGGTGTCTTTAAAAATTTGCCACCGTTGGCTTATTTTTCAATATTTTGCCTTAAATTTTTTCTTGAATATTTTATGAATTGTAGTGAATATACCTATTTAATTTAAAAATAAAATAATTTTACCATACTTTAAAAAATGTGATTGAAAGATTGATTTCAGCCCCTACGGCCCCCCTTAAGGATAGCTATGATTTTGATAGGCAACCCATGCTAAAAATATTTGTCTATGTATGAAATTTTATAAAAACATGTTTCATCCGGCAAGCGGATGGGTACAGATCGACCTATATTCGGATCTCGTTCTATAGGTCAGAGGTCACCAATTATGTTACCCGAGGGTCCGTTTCGAAAACTTACGATACTTCTGGGGTCCGGATTTAATGCTACCTGTATCTGGTTATTCTGGTTCGGTTTCTTTGCGGATTTTTGTTAAAAAATATCCCCCTATAAACAAATCAGAAGGGCGCCGGGCGAAATTTATGAAAACATCAACTTGTTTGTTCCCGAATATATTATGTTTTTAGCATTTTTGGGTCATCTTAAACAAAAAATATCTGTCATTTTTCTCAAAAGTTTTATTAGATTTCGAGATTTAAACGATTTAAAATCTGAAAAATGCGAAAATAAGCATTTTCGAAGCTTAAAAACTAATGTAGATACTTATAAATTATTATTTTTGGGGTTGTCAAGTGCCAAAATTGAAGATTAAACATTCAAGTTGTTTTAATGTTAATTATGCGCCTCCTCTCGACCCTTAAGCCGTCGCGGAGCCGCGTCGCACTATATGCTGCGTATCGCACTATATGATTGGCGTATTCAATTAGCACATTGGCTATTATTAATTGAATAAGTAAATAAATTATTTAAAAAAAAACTATGTCAATTACACACACCGGCAAAATTAGCCGAACACGTTAAAAATGGGACATGTTTGATGTCTCGTATTTCATAAACCAGTGGTCCGATTTGAGTGATTCTTTTAGTATGTTATAGCCTTATTATTTAAGAATATCGTTGTAATAATATTGTTGCTAGACAGGTAAATACCATTTTATACCGGGTGTACCAATCGTACTGTGTTTTTTTCTTAAAGTTTGGAACACCCTGTGGAATATTCTAGCATATGTAAAATATTAGAATTAATACTAGATTGTAGACTTAGACTTGCTTAATATTTTCCTTTTCGATTCATTTAGTTATATGAGATAACAAAAAAGTTATGTGCGTTAACAACTATCCATGTCTTTCATCAATAAATCCTCATACATAGTAGGGGAGGAAAGTATACTAAATTTGTAGTTACTCGAGCGTTATGGGAACCTATTGGATTGTGAAGAGTATGTGCTAAAATCAGAAAAAGGTTAAGTTAAGTTTTCCATAAAGTGGGGGACTTTTCATTTTTTAATTTAATTTTCCATTTGAAACAATCATTTTTCTCCGATTATAGCGCTATCTATCCGTAATTCGAAAAAATATGTCGAATAAAAGTTGCTTATTTTTACGTAAAGAATCCAAATCTGCAATAAAAATTGGAGGCTCCTATTTAAGATTTTAAATTAAATCCCCCACCCCACCTCCGTGGGGGCTCGTGACACCCCACGGAGAGGGGGGGGGGGGGTAAATTAAAAATTATAAATACGAACCCTGCGATATTTTGCTAAATGAACATCAGATCGTAAAACTGCAAAATACACCTATTCAATATTTTTCAAAAATCTACCGAATGGCACCAAACACCCACCCAAAAATCTACCAAATGTAACCCCCCACCCCACGGAGGTGGGGTGCCCCAATTTTTATTGCAGATTTGGATCCTTGACGTAAAAATAAGCAACTTTTATTCGCAACATTTTTTCCTATTATGGATAAATAGCGCTATAATCGGAAAAAACGATTGGTGGAAATGGAAAATTAAATTGAAAAATGGAGAGTCCTACACTTTATGGAAAACTTAACTTAACTTTTTTTGGTTGTAGCACCCACTCTTCACAATCCACTCCAGGTCACAAGAATGCTCGAGTATTTGCAAATTTAGCATACTTTTCTCCCCTACTATGAGGATTTATTGATAAAAAACATGGCTAGTTGTTAAAGCACGTAACTTTTTTATTTTCCAACATAAGCAAATGAATCAAAAAAGAAAATGTTAAGAAAGCATAATTCTACAATCGAGTTTTAATTTTAATATTTTATATATGCTGGAATATTCCACAGGGTGTTCCGAACTTTAAGAAAAAAACACAGTATGCTTGTTACACCCGGTATAAAATGTCATTTACCTGTCTAGCAACAATATTATTACACCGATATTCTTAAATAATAAGGCTATAATATACTAAAAGAATCACTCAAATCGGACCACTGGTTTATGAAATACGAGACATCAAACATGTCCCATTTTTAACGTGTTTGGCTAATTTTGCCGGTGTGTGTATATAGATACCAGAAAATTTTAATTTAATGTCAAGTATTTGTTGGGATTTTTTCGCATAGGTACGTACCTACGTGTAATACGTGCGACAGAGACGCACCATAAAGTGCGACGCGCGACGATTAACAATTATAAAACAGCGGTCTATATTGAAATAAGCCCCCGATTACTCGTTAGAACCTTGAAAAAGTATAAATTTCAATTGAAGACCTTGGGACCAGAAGGGGGCATGCCACCAAACAATATGTTGGAGAAAACATCATTTTAAACTTATTTTCAAATCCTGAAATCCAATTTTTAAATTTTTCTTGATAGTAAGGCCAATAATCGTTTGGACATATGATATTAAATACATAATAAAAGTAACACAAATGTTTATTTAACGGTTTTTGAGTTTTGGAACATTTTTTGAAAAAATATGAGGCTTACCCCCTTTTGTATAAAAAATTATATTTAAAATATGAACATAAAATGCAACAATAAAATAATTCAGTTGTCAAAATTTTCAATATCTGAAAAGTCGTCCAAGTGTTCAATGTCTTCCAGTGGTTCATTATTCTCAATATCTGGTAGAATCTGTTGGCAAATACCAATTTCTGCCTACACTGTTTTTTGCAACCGCAAGGTGCAGCTAATTTTGTTTTTATATACTTTCCTTTTGTATTTATATACAAATTCGTAAACTAGATTTTTTTAGTCTTGCTCTTAATTTTTTATGTCGTTGGGTATCCTTGTGTCTCCGTCTAGAAGGCACCTTCTTTTCTGGAGTTGATAAGAGAACTCGAGAAGTCTGTGGGGTATAAACCTATTCATTTTCTTACAGTAAAATAGGTATTTTACTAAAAAGGAATAAGCCACAAAAAACCTTTAGAACAATCCTAATATTTTGAGGTTTGAAAAATATAACGTAAGGGGACAAGCCACACATTTAATAAACTTCCTGTTCCTGAGTTTATATTTTCCCAATCGCTGCTACTTCCGGATACTGTATAGTCTTTGTCATCTTCGCTTTTATTTAAAAACGGATCTTGGTCACTGTGTTCAGAATCAAACTCAGGAAAGTAAATTTTCCGTTTACATGCACGGGAATGTTCTGACACAACGGGACTTAACTACAGCGGCGCCATCTATGAGAAAACTGCTGAAACTTTCTGTTCGGGACATTAATATGGTCTCAAAGTGTACGATTTCTACTTTAAATCATTTTTGACGAAATTGTGGCTTGTCCCCTTCTGGTCCCAAGGTCTTCAATTCAGGCACGTGACAACCTGAAAACTAATACCTAATAACTTCATCTTTTGAAAACTAATAATTTACATTTGAGTTTTCAAGCCTCGAAAATGCGTATACGTATTTTCGAATTTTTCAGATTATAAATCGCTTATAACTCGCAAACTATCAACTTGTGATAAATGATAAGAAATCTTTATGTTTAAAATTACCCAAAAATCTAAAAATGCATTTTTCGGGGCAAAAAGGTAATTTGAATTTGTTTAAAAAGATTGTCTCCTCTGTAAAAACTTAGTAGGACAAAGACAGAGTATTTGCAATGTCCATTTAAAGATGGAGTTACTACAAATAAAATGGTATCTTTGGATGGTGAACTGATTGTAAAAAGCAATAGTTTTAAGTACCTGTGGCCGGTATTACAGAGTAATGGAGAAATATATGGAGATGCATGCAATAGAATTAGGGCTGGATGGATGAAGTGGAAGGAAGCGAGTGGTGTGCTGTGTGACAGGAAAATTCCAATGAAGTTGAAGGGAAAATTCTATAAAACAGCCATAAGACCGGCTATAATGTACGGAACTGAATGTTGGGCAGTAAAAAAGAAAAAGGAACAACGAATGCATGTGGCGGAAATGATAATGCTTAGTTGGATGAGTGGAGTGACAAAAAAGGCGTGACCCGTCAAAATGGTCCGGTCAAAACAGCCCCGTCAAAAAAGCCCCGATAAAATAGCCCGGTTACAAAATAGCCTCGACAAAATAGCCCGTAAACAAAATAGCCCCGACAAAATAGATCGCACACAAAATAGCCCCGGTCAAGACAGCCCCGGCTAAAAGAGCCCCGGCGAGGGGGCCGAGTACCCACAATAAAAACTTTTACCTTCGACTTCCACTTCGGACGTCGTTGTCAAAATACAAAATATTAATAAATTAAACAAAAATGTTGTTGCATAGTAAAAAAATTCTTCTAATAATTTAATTTAATCTGACTCATTCAGATCTGCAATTTAGACATAGTGTTAAGAAAAATCCTGAAACAGGTCGATTTTTATTTTTAAAATTACGATATTTTGGTATATATGTCATACTAATTACGTCATCCATCTGGGCGTGATGATGTAATCGATGATTTTTTTTAAATGAGAATAGGGGTCGTGTGCTAGCTCATTTGAAAGGTTATTCAATTCTCTATTCAGTAATATAAACATTTACATAATTGTTTATACAAGGTGTCCAAAAAATTTTTTTTATTTAAATTATTTGAAAAAAAAAGAAGAATGTATGTAATTTATTTAATTCAAAACGCATTTTACTGCTGTCAGAAATCAGACAAAAATGTTTATATTACAAATAAACATTGATTTTCGCTTAAATTAAATCTTCAAACTTCCAAGAGGCAGATGGCTGGCTTGAACATTGAATTTAATCGAAAAGCAGGACACATTTAATCTAAACAGAAGACAGGTTCGAGTTCTCTGAAAATACCATTTTTATTTAATGTGGTTAAGATAAACATCTGAATAGAGGATAATTACCATTTCCGAAAAAATGTATTTTTAAGGGATTATTTCATGATGAATTCTCAAGGGAGCTTTTTTGTCGGGACTATTTTGTCGGGGCTATTTTGTGGGCGGGCTATTACTCCGCGGCTATTTTGTCTGCAGGCTATTTTGTGTGCGGGATATTATGTGGGGACTATTTTGTCGGAGCTTTTTCGGCGGGGCTATTTTGACGGGGTACCCAAAAAAGGATAAAATTAAAAATGAGTATATTAGGGGAAGTCTAGGTGTGGAACCAATTGATGCCAAAATGAGAGAGCATAGGTTGAGATAGCACCCAATACGAAGAATTGCTGAAGTGCAGATTCCTGGAAGGAGTAGGAGAGAAAGACCAACGAAGATGTGGGGGGAGACGATTAGGCAGGACATGTTGGTAAAGGCGATTAATATTGATATGACTCAAGATAGAATTGTATGGAGAAATGCAATTAGGGAAGCCAACCCCGCATAGGGATAAGGCAAAGAGAATGATGATGTTTCCTCTGTAAAAAAATGTACAACCTGTCTGAAGTTTGAAATGAGTTTAGTGCAACTGATTCTTATTAGGGAGTTGAGCCAAATACAAAAGCACATAAGTTGAGCCAAACATGGTACACAATTTCATGGCCAAAATTTTCATAATTGCAAAACAATATATTCTGAATTTATTTGCAGACCGCATAAAACTAGCCTACGGTCCGGATGCGGACCGCGGTCCGCCAATTAGTGACCCCTGCTATAGGTAATGATGGTAAATTATATGTACCTATAACTTCCACAAAACTATAAGAACCTAACACGAACATCAAAGAACGGAATATATAAAACAGTGATTAGACCGGTGGTCATGTATGCGTGTGAGACGTATATTACATGATGAGAGATGTATAGGGACGAGCGACGTAGTCCAAGAAATAAAATTTCAACGTCTAAGATGAGCTGGCCATGTCCATAGACTCCCTAATAACTGCATTGGCAAGTTACTCTGGGAAGAAGCTCCTATATGCAGAAGGAACTTAGGACGCCCACGAATGCGATGGAGAAACAATATATGGTCAGACTTAAGAACAATACCCACTAACCCATCTATTATGGACGACAGTTCGAAATGGAAGCGAATTGTGCAGTCAGCCATGACCCACCCGGGTTATAATGCTACGAGAAGAAGAAAAAGAGGGTAAATTAAATGGCAAACTTAGTCCTACAGTAAAAACCATTACAGAAGGAAATGAAAGGCAGAGCGTCACAAAGATTAAAGGGGAAAATACAGAATACCTCAACTAATTATCCAAGGAAAGATTGAGGGCAAGAGAGGAGTAGGTCCTAAACAAATGTCATGGCTGTGAAATATAAATAACTGGAGATACATAAATAACACTAGCGAACTTTTGCATGCCGAAAAAGACAGACGTCTGACCTTAAGATAATTCGACGATGAA
This sequence comes from Diabrotica virgifera virgifera, assembly GCF_917563875.1. Taxonomy (NCBI): domain Eukaryota; kingdom Metazoa; phylum Arthropoda; class Insecta; order Coleoptera; family Chrysomelidae; genus Diabrotica; species Diabrotica virgifera. Next base: position 114,980,060 of record NC_065449.1, read on the forward strand.
TCAGAAGAAGAAGAAGAAGAAGAAGAAGAAAAATAAATCACAAAAGAGAAAACAATGAAAGTAGTAAGTCAAAGAAATTTAAGGAAGAACACTGACATGAGATATGGGTTTTTTAACTTATTATTTACAGTTTTGTAATTTTATTGCGTAATACTGTAACGTTGAAAATTGTTATTTCAAGCCTTCAAGATATGCTACCGAACTAAATAAGTAAAATAAATATTTATTATTTCTAAAGCCTAAAGCACTATAAAATCTAAATAAATTCGATGACAAAATAACATCATAAATGAATTTAAAAAAATTAAGATACCCCTAAATAAATTTACGAGGAACGATACTGATTTTTCAGAAAGAATAATGTTGAATGATAAACATTTGAATTGTTGATTGTTATCTAGCGATTTTTAACATGCAAATACCCTACTACGTTTTACCATAAAATTTATTTTTATACCAACTAATTGCAATAATTATTACAATTTGATAAAAAGTTCAAGCTTACCTTTTCGTATTTACACTTTCACACACTTGTTAGTTTATATCCAGCACTGGTGTGACTGTTGCAGTTTTCAGTGCACTTAGTGCAGTCTGCAGTGGTGAGCGGACTCACTGGCGATTTCCGACAGAGCACAGTGTTGTAGGAGGAATGACGGTTGCGTAAACGCCAGCCGACTAATACAATAAACCCAGGCAAAAGATTTCAAAAAGTTGCATAATATATCCAATGATTGCAGAACATTAGTTCCAATGATGTTCTGATTTTTTTAATGCTCCATTTTATTTAACAATTTGTTACGTTAGGAACAATCATTTAAAGTTATGACTTTCTTAGGTTATGACATGTAGGTAAGAATTCCAATGAAAACTTTGCTTTCTAAATTATCAACAAATAGTTTCTGTCCTTGTGGGATCGGTACTCACCAGAGGGACCGCAGACGTTCGGAAACAATTAGCGTCTCTTTGCAAAGACAATGACGTCGACTTTGCAAAGTAACAAGACACTTACTCAACACACAGACTACACATTACTCCCCTGACGTAGTGATAAGTTATACAATTACGTGGCTAAAGGTTCTAGTTCTAAACCAAAGCCAGAATCAGTAGTCCAGAAAGCCACTGCGCATCCACTAGGAAAAATATTCTAATTCGGATTTTTTGCACAATCTTACTCAAAAAGGACTCCTTTTAACAAATTTGCATGTTGCCAGGATCAAAAGGTGGTCAAAAATTTTTTAAACGTTTTTTTTTTTGTTTTTTTCCTAAAATTTTTTTTTTTTGCATGGAAAAAAGTTTTTTTGGGTTTCTTGGATTATTCCAAATAGAAAAGGTCTTTAGTGACTTTTCTCTAAAAATGATAGTTTTTGACATATAAGCGATTAAAAATTGAAAAATTGCGAAATCGGCCATTTTTAACCCTCAAAAACTATGTGAAAAACTGAAAATTTGAACGTTACCAAGGAAGGTAGATATTCTATAAACATCGATTGATGAAATCCCGAAGAGTTTTTTGCCATACAATGTTTAAAACTACTTACTTACTTACTTAGTCCTAAGCCTTTCTACCTTTAGGTGTAAGGCTTCAAAACTACTTTGTTTTTTAATTGTTAATCAAGCGTGCGCGACACTATTTTCCACCGACAGTATGGTGCAAATGAAATGAATAAATTCGTTATTTCGTAAACCGGCGACTCTAAGGAAAAATCCCGAAACAGGTCGATTTTTATTTTTAAGTTATGATATTGTGGCATATATGGTATACTAGTGACGTCATCCGTCTGGGCGTGATGACGAAATCGATGATTTTTTTAAATAATAATAGGGGTCTTGTGGTAGCTCATTTGAAAGGTTCTTCAATTCTCTATTCATTTATGTAAACATTTACATAATTATTTATACAGGGTGTCGTTCTACTTCTTTTTTGTCAAATAATTTAATTTAATAAAAAAATTTTGGACATCCTGTATAAATAATTATGCAAATGTTTATATTACTGAATAGAGAATTGAAGAACCTTTCAAATGACCTAGCACACGACCTCTATTCTTATTTAAAAGAATCATCGAATACGTCATCACGTCCAGATGGATGACGTCACTAGTATATCATATATGCCACAATATCATAACTTAAAAATAAAAATCGACCTGTTTCGGGATTTTTCCTTAAAGTCGCCGGTTTACGAAATAACGAATTTATTCCTTTCATTTGCACCATACTGTTGGTGGAAAATAGTGTCGCGCACGCGTGATTAGCAATTAAAAAACAAAGGAGTTTTGAATATTGTATTGGAAAAAACTCTTCGGGATTTCATCAATCGATGTTTAGAGCATATCTACCTACCTTGGCAACATTCAAATTTTCAGTTTTTCACATAGTTTTTGAGGGATAAAAATGTCCGATTTCGCAATTTTTTAATTTTTAATCGCTTATATGTCAAAAACTATCATTTTTAGAGAAAACTCACTAAAGATCTTTTCTATTTGGAATGATCCAAAAAACCTAAAAAAAACTTTTCCATGCAAAAAAACAATTTTAGGGAAAAAACAAAAAAAAACGTTTAAAAAATTTTTGACCACATTTTGGTCCTGGCAACATGCAAATTTGTTAAAAGGAGTCCTTTTTGAGTAAGATTGTGCAAAAAATCCGAATTAGAATATTTTTCCTAGCGGATGCGCAGTGGCTTTCTGGACTACAGAGAAAAAAAAATTATCAACTAATGTATAGATAGTACTACTAGTAAAATAAATTAACACTTATAGGGTAGTCAATGAGGATATTTGGCTCCGAATTCCATCCTACTACATCGATTTACTTTATATTTTCAGAGTAAGTAGGGAATATATCAGAAAATAAAGTCTACCCCATACCGATGTGCGCTTTTATCTTACGGTGGTTCCCACTCCTTCTCGGGGGTGGGAGGAAAATTTTTCGGTTAAACTAACCACGGACGTGGCTATAGAACCGAATTCTAAGCAAAAACTGTTCTATATATATATATATATATATATATATATATATATATCTATATATATATATATATATATATATATATATATATATATATATATATATATATATATATATATATATATATATATATATATATTATTTTTAGCCTCTCATGACGTCCCCCCATGTTAAACTGTAGTCTCTCGTGGCGTCCAGGTCTTCGTGGACTCCGATATACGGTTGCCACGAGGATTTTCTCTAAAATATATCGCAGGTGAAAGGTACCACTTCCTACAATGCCTGAACAAAATATTGGCCGGATGTCCTCAGACACGTTATCTGTATAATAATATACACATTACTTGGAGCAGTTGCCATCAGGCGCGCCACGTTCGCTTGCTGTATATCTAAAATCACTTTAACGGTTTTGGTGACGTCCAAATATATATTTATTCAGTTTAAGGTTGTCGCGGAATCCGTATATTTCAGTTTATGTCCTCATGGCTTCTACTACGCTGTTGCCACCTCAAATGTTGGTATTTAGACTTCGGATATTTTTATAAATGATTATTGTAGTATGTTAAAACAATTATTGTTGTGACATATTAATGATGTTCTCTTTGTATAATTAACAATGTATTTTTTTATTACAAAAATAAAAAAAATTAAAAAGTATGTTCATTAAAATTGATGAATTTATCATAACCAGTTGCCGAAACTGGTGGTCTAATTGCTCAATTGTAACATATTATAAAAGTGTTAGAATGTAGTTCTTAATTCTTGATTAGAAAATCCAGATTTAGAAATTAGAACCACAAACACATTTAAAGAATATAAATATCTCGGATCTATAATATCTAAAGAAGGCAAAAGAGACATCGAAAACAGAACACAGCAGGGCAAAATAGCGGTAAACATTCTAAGCTCTCAGCTATGGTCTAAAAAGATAAGACAAAAAACGACAATCTATAGTACCTTGGTAGAGCCTATTATGACTTATGGGGCAGAAGTTTGGCAGATCACGAAAAAAGATAGAAAGAGAATAGAAGTAGGTAGTAGAAATGGATTATCTAAGGGGAGCGTGTGGTATATCCAAAAAAGATCGCATCAGGAATGAAGATATTAGGAGGACAAAAACTGTATATTCCAGAGTAGATAGAATTGAAACGAGACAACTAGTGTGGTATGGTCACGTCAAACGAATGAATGAAGATAGATGACCAAAGAAAGCTTTAAATTATATACCACAACAAAGAAGAAGAAGAAGGGGAAGGCCTTGAGTTACCTGGGAAGAACATGTACAGCAAGCACATCATGAGAGATAGAGCCATCAAAGAAGACGAATGGATGGACAGAAAAAGATGGCGGTCGAAATGCGAGAAGCAGCAGAGGCTATAGGAACCTCGCTTATAGATATATAGATATAATTCTTTATTACAATATTTTTAATTATATAATTTTCTATTCTCATACTATAATAATAATATATCAATTATGATGTCACCACCTTTATCATAGATAGAATCAGATAGATCATTAGATACAACTAAGAAAGCAGGACGACCTTCTCCAGGAAGTACATAAAATAATGCCTTCTATTCGTCACGGAACATCACAAGAAATATGGGAGACTTTTAAACATTGTGTAACAACACCAATTGATCATCCAAAGATAAATAATCCTGTGCAACGGAAACACTGGATAACAGATGAAACCTTTCAAATCATTGAGAACAGAAGAAATCTTTGTCAAAGTGGTATGCATAGTGAAAGGGAAAAAGCTAGTTTAAGAAACCTCAATAAAGAAGTAAAGCGAAGATGCAAGGCAGATAAAAAACTCTACTATCAAAATATATGCAAAGAAATTGAGAGACATGATCAGAATAATCAGCCGAGAGGTCTATTTAGAAAAATACGCTACTTAACAAGATACTTCAAAGCCAGAACTTGGGCCATTGAAGACAACACTGGAACTCTGAGAACAATCAGAGAAGATATAGCAGAGACATGGAGATCATATTGCAGGGACCTATATAAAGATGATCAACTCCAAGAACCTGTTAACAAAATCTTTGACGAGGTAGAACAAGAACCTGATATACTTGAAAATGAAGTAAGACTAGCGATCATTTAGCTCAAATATAATAAAGCACCAGGTCCAGATATAATAACAGCAGAAATACTCAAAGCCACAGAAGAAACTGGCGTAAAATTACTTCATCGACTCTGTAACCAAATATGGCATTCTAAACAATGGCCTAAAGACTGGACAAAATCTACAATAACAACGATTCATAAAAAAGGCAGCTTCCATAAATGCAACAATTATAGAACTATTTCTCTTATATCACATGCCATTAAAATTAAAATAATGCTACATATAATCAATGAGAGAATAAAAACATTTTTTCAAAGAGAAATTCCACAAGAGCAAACTGGATTTACCAAAGGTAGAGGTACTCGAGAACACCTGTTGAATATAAGACAGATAATCGAAAAATCTAGGGACTTCAATATTCCACTGTACATATATGCTTTATAGATTATCGTAAAGCGTTCGACAAGGTCAAGTGGAGACACTTATGGCGAATACTAAATATTACATGCGAGTAAGGGCCAAAATAAAGATGAAATTAGTCAAAGACAAAAACCGGAAAGTAAAGACAAGAAGAAGATACAATGTCGAAGCTCTTAAACAAGAAAACACAAGAATCGAATTCACAAAAAGACTGAAATTAAACCGAACAGCACTGTCCCAACATGAGGAAACAGTGGAAGAAATATGGAAGAACTTCAAGGACATTATGCAAAAACTGCAAACGAAATTATAGGGATGAAAAAAAGAGAAAAGAAATGGATAACCGGAAACACATTGTACTCCAGGGAAATATATCAAAAATATACGTTCGGAACACTTGACCGGCCAGGTTTCAAATGGATTTTTTGGACACTATATACCTATTACATTATAAATACAAAAATGTCCGTTACAGTTCGGACGATAATTTTAGTTATTAACAAATAAAGGTCAAAAATGGCAGTTTTTTCGTTTAAATCGCTACAGGTAAAAATAAGTAATTAAATATCTTATATCAGATAGAGTATTCATTTTTAGTAGATGAACAAAGGTTTAAAATGGCAGTTTTTGAATTTTCGTAAGATTATTTGTTGCTTCGGTAATTGCAAAATAAAACTTAAATTTCGAAAATAAAAAATTTGCTATAACTTTTTCAAAAATAAACTTAAGACTGATATTACATGAAATATTGGGTCGAACAGTCCATGTCCAGTCCAGATAATATACAAAAAATTTCAAGGCGATTCGTCAATTAGTTTACATTTTATTCAATTTGTTTATAAAAAAAGCCTTTTCTTTGCAATGATGAAGCATGATTTTCTTCATAAAATAATAATGATACAGCAATTTTGTGGAAACCACATGAAAACAGAATACTTATGTTTTCAAAGTTTTTAAAAAAATAATAAAAAGTCATTTTTATCATTCCGAAAATATTTTAGTAAAATAGAGTCATTTTTGGCTTATAAACAATTTGAATAACTTTGTTAGTATTGACTGCAAACTAAATTAATCGACTTAAGGATGCTAAAGACCTACCGGTTATAACCTAAAACCGGTTTTTTTAATTCGAAATAACCGGTTTTACCGGTTGTTTTTTTGTCCCGGTTATAACCGGTTTTTTCTTTTTAAAGTAATTACCGGTGAAAAACCGAAAAAGTTACCTGTGGAAAAAAAAAATTTATTTAGAGAAAAATGAAAAAATTTCTATCTATTTTCGATCTCAATCATATGTATTATAAATAATATGCGAAGTAATTAACCCAAACAACCATAATTCAACTTTTATTTACTAATAGAGAACTGGACGAAAGTGTCACATCAGCTTTTATGAAACAATTTTGGGAATAGTTATTTTTAGATTTAGATGATAATATATTTACATAAAAAAGTAAGTGATCTGCTTGAAATTGATATTCCAACCATCATCTAAAAAATTGTTTATACATACTTGAGTACTTGAGACTTGAGACTCTTGTTTGTAAGAAATTTGAATACCGAAAACCGATTAGGAACCTCCATTATGTAATTTTTAAACAATAAATAATTCTTAGGATATAAAAGGTAGGTATTATACGAACGTATTAAAAAATATTACCTACTGAAATTTTTTGATGGCAATAGAGAAGTAAATAATGAATTGGTTTATCGAATTTATTTTTAAGTAAAATATGTCATTTGGATATTTTTTTAAACCTGATAGATCCAAGGGACATTTCGGTAGATCGGTAGGATCATCACTTTTGGGAATATCCCAATTATTGACAACGCAATATACGCCGACGCCGTCTACAACGAGCGACGAATCAGAGATTGGGGTACTTTCGCCCATTTTTAGGGTAATTTGAAAGCGCCTGGGAAAATTTTTATAGGTTGAATTGGTTGGGGAATTTTTCGGGAGGAAAATTGAGCAAACTAAAGTGCAATATAAATTTAACATTATAACCTATTGAGTATTTGCTTTTGATGAAAAAAACGAAAACCGGTTTTTGGAACAACCGGGTTTTTGACCGGTTATAACCGCCAGGTTAAGCCGTAAGTAAAAAAAAACGGTATAACCGAAAACCGGTTTTTTGTTCAACAACCGCCATCCCTAGACTTTAGGATTTAAAAGGCTGGTACTTTTACATTATTATTGTATTATCGGTTTATAACGTTCTCCGTCTTCCGATACCCGTTCGCCACTCCTCTCCGTCCGCACATTGATCTACTTTCAGACCTCTTTCATCCATGACTTTGTTTATTCCTGCCTGTCAACTTTTCCTCTTTCTACCTCTTCTTCTTCTACCTTGCGGTTTCTAGTTTTGCACTTGTTTTGTGATTCTGTCTTCATGCATTCTTTGTACGTGACCAAACCATCGTAGTTGTATTTCGTTGATTTCGTGATTTATTGTATGTGTAACCTTCATTATTTCTCGTATCCGTTCATTGGTGACATGTTCTCTTCTTGATCTTCCTGCAGCTCTTCTTTAGAAGTCCATTTCGGTGACATCTAACATTCGTTTTGATTTTTCCTTCATATGCCATACTTCTCAGCTCTATGTTATAATGCTTTTCACTACGGCGTTATAGATCTTTTTCTTGTTTTGGTTGTTTATCTGCTTGTCCCAGAGTACTTAGTTTAGGAGCCTAATTGCTTTCCTGGCCTGAGTATTTCGTTCTTTAATGGCTCCGTCCAGTGTTCCATCATTCGTGATTTTTATACCCAGGTATTTATAATCGTAACATTTACTGATTGTTTCTCCTCCTTCTATAGTCGAGGTAGTGAAGCATTTTGGCTCGCAATTTTTTCGTCCAACATGGATTTACATGAAATTTTCACAGAAGGTAGGGAATAGTACAAGAATCATTTTCTATATCATGCCGCTGTACGCTAAAAACTTGGGGTGGTTGCCACCCTATCTCGGGGACGGGAATTTTTTATTGCATTTTAACCATGTAAATCGATGTAAAAAGTAATTCTAAGAAAAAAATGTTTTTTAAATTTTCTTCGTAAAACTAATATTTTTCGAGTTATTCGCGCTTGAAAGTAACAGTTTTTCGACGAAAGAATCGCCTTTTTTAGAGGGTTTTTTGAGAATACCTCGAAAAATATGCATTTAATCAAAAAAAACTGTAGATATCAAAAACGTATCTTTTAGTAACACAAATTAAATTAAACTTAAATAATCTTTTTTCAAGTATACTGTTAGACCTTTCAAAAAATAATAATATGAAGCTCCTCTAGTATGAAAATTAAGCGACTTATGATCAAAACAGTCGGTACCTGCTATTCTCTATGAAAAAATCAGTGAAAACAACCCCCTAACTACCCTACTAATTAAAAATTAGTCTTCACCTTTCTGTCATTCCCTTTATATTCGTATTATAAATACACCCAAGAAGTTTGACCTATTTAAAAGGCCTAATTTTAGAAAAATTGGAGTTACGAATACTGGAGATACGAAAAAAATTATGGACTACTAAATTGTAGCTTATTATTTAATAACTAAAATTCCCTTCTGCATAGATTTTCATTACAGTGAACAGTTAGCGAGATACTATAGCTATTTAAAACCTCTATTTTCGAGCAAACACCCCCTTATTCTTTTAAATCCACCCCAATTAAAACTAACGGCTCTTACAGAATTTAGTTTTAACAGTCTTACAACTTTTTAAAAATCCTACAAAATTATTTTTGAAAAAACTTTTTATCGCAAAAAATGAAGGAGCTATGTTTAGAAAACCAATATTTTTTTGAAAAATTGGAATAGTCCACTTATGGATCATTTTCAATGTATGTATAATACCACAGAACCGGTTCGTATACTAGAAGATGACTAAAAAACTATTTGTATTTGTATTTGTACATATTTGTAAATTCGTATTTTTGTGTAAATAAATATTTTTGTAATTCTTTAATTCTACTTTTTTTTTTCTGTATAGATCTATTAAATTATCTACTTATAAAAATTGTGATGTTATTAAGGGTGGTTTTTAAGGGTCGAAATATTATGATATTTTATCCTAAAGTATAAAACAATAATTATTTAACCAATCATAACCAAATTCTACCCATATTAAAATTTACAATGTTTTTATATCATTTTTGTTAATAAGGGGTAGGTTACACCCCTAAAATAATCAACGCCCTTAAGCATGATATAGAATATGAAGTACAGGGTGAGATGATCCTAATCCCAAATTTTTATGTAAATCGATGCAAGCCGAAATGATTCTTTTAGGATAAGTAATTTTTTTATATATAGCTCAAAGAAGGGTGGTTTTAAGGGTTGAAATATTACGATAGTATATCTTAAAGCATAAAACAATCATTATGTAACTAATAAAAACCAAATGTTGACAATATTAAAGTTTAAATGTTGTTTTATAATTTTTTACAATTAGGGGTAGTTTTCACTTTTCACGTTTCTATGTTAATATTTGTATTCACCATTGCCTCCCACAACTTTACCAAAGGTACACTGTCGTATGCCTTTTTCAGATCAATATAATATACGAAATAAATCTCTTGGTTAATCGCTGTTTTCTTTTCCATGACTTGTGCGATTGCAAAAAGGTGATCAATTGTAAATCTTCCGGCTCTAAATCCTGCTTGTTCTTCTGCTTCCATTTCCTTGTATTCGTCTTCTATTCGGTTTTTTAAGATCCTTCCGTATATTTTGCTGATTGTTGGTGTAACGGAAATACCCCTGTAGTTATCACATTGTTTTCGATGTGTATTTTTACATAAATGTTAAAAAAAAATTTACCTTGGTTAATTACGGTCAAAGTTAGCCACTTTTTTTTATTTAATTCACAGCTAGTTTGTTCATAACAATTAAGAAACCTAACTATCGCTATTTTGAAGTTCAAGGTATGTATATAGTTTATGTGTAAAAGTTTGAGTAAACTTGAACATAGTGGTTAATATATCTTTAAAAATAACGTGGCTAACTTTGCTCGTAATTAACCTAGGCAAAAGGTTTTTTTTTGAAAATTCGTGTAAAAATATCAGCTTTTCAAATCCCAACGCAGATTTAGTCAATATGTTAATATGGTTATTCAAATTGTTTATAAGCCAAAAATGATTCTACTTTCGTAAAATGTTTTCAGAATGGTAAAAATGACTTCTTATTGATTTTTTAAATAAGTTGAAAATATAAGTATTCTTCTTTCCTGTGGTTTTCACAGAATTGCTGTATCATTATTATTTTATGAACAGCAACATTGCAAAAAAAGCTCTTTGTGATAAACAAATCGAATGAAATTTAAACTAATTGACAAATCGTCTGGAAATTTTTTGTGCATTATGTGGACTATTTGACTCAACATTTCATGCAATATCAAAGTCTTAAGTTCATTTCTGCAAAAGGTATAGCAATTTTTTATTTTCGAAATTTAGTTTTATTTTGCAATTTCCCAAGTAACAAGTAATCGGATCAAAATTTAAAAACTTCCATTTCAAAAACCTTTGCTTATCTACTAAGAGATGAATAATCTAAATAAGATATTTAATTACCTTATTTTTACCTGTAGCGATTTAAACGAAAAACTGTCATATTTGACCCTTATTTGTTAATAACTAAAATTCTCGTCCGAACTCTGACGGGCATTGTTGTATTTATAATGTAATAGTAGTAATGTTATAATGTTATAACTAACTAAGAGAAGAAAGAAAGAAACTTAAAGAAGAAATGTTACAAAAAGAAGCAACCGAAGAAGGAAAAGCAGTAGAAAGGAAATACAAAGAAAAGATATAGCGGTTAAAAAGCGACCCAGAAAAGACAAGATACTATGTAAATCATATGGTAAAAAGTCAGAAAAAGCTGCGCAAGAAAACGACCTGAAAATACAGTACAATATCATCCGAAATTTGACAGGGCAAAAACACTAAACATTAATAAACAAATCAAAGATAAACAAGGAAATATAATTACATCAGAACATAAAATAATACAAAGCTGAAAAGAACACTGCGAGGAAATATACTCCAAACATCAGATATAAACGAAGATAATGTAATACAGGAAATAAACATTAGAACAGTTGAAATTACGAAAGAAGAAATACAAAACACACTGAATCAACTAAAAAATGGCAAAGCCGCTGAAAGCTACAACCTACCGATAGATTTAATAAAGGCGAAATGGAACGAGGGTGTAACCATTAAGATACCAAAAAAGGGCGATTTAAATAAATGCTAGAATTGGCGAGCAATAACACTGCTAAGTGCCACATTCAAAATAATGTCAAATATCATATTGAATAGACTGAAGCCAGAACTAGAAAAGAAACTAAGACTAAGAAACAACCAAGAAGGTTTTCGCGCAAAACGCTCCATTATCGACCACATTTGTACTCTATCTGTACCTCTGTATCTTGTACCTGTACCGCTGTATCTCTTGTACTCTACAATTATCTTGGAACAAGCTAGTGAATGGCAAAAAAATATAAACATGTTTACTTTGACTTTGAGTTTGAAAAGGTCTTCGATAGTATAAACAGAGAACAAATGTGGAAGATTCTAAAACTACATGGACTACCGATAAAATACATCAACTTAATCAGACTACTTTACAAGAAATATAGAGCCAGACTAGAACATGCGGGAAAAATGGTAGTATGTAGATATAGCTATACAAAGCGGAGTTAAACAAGGATGTGTGCTATCCCCGACATTATTTCTAATAATAACGGACTGGATCATGCAGAAAGTAAGCAATAATAAAACAGGTATTAGATGGAAATTGCATAACTAGTTGGAGAATTTGTAGTTCGCAGATGACATTTGTCCCCTAACCGAACATAGCAGTTATAAGCAAAAATAGATCGACACGCTTGCAAAATACTCCAAGGTAATGGGCCTGAAGATAAAGACAAAAAAACAAAACTTAAAAAACAGTAACCAATAAACTAAAATTAAAATAAAAGGAAGACAAATACGGGAGGTAGATAACTTTACATATCTGGGATCAATTATGGAAAAAAAGGCGCTAGTAGATCAGATGTAGAAAAAAGGATAGTAAAGGCACAATATGCACTCATTATATAATCATATAATGCATTAAGGAAAATCTGGAACACACGCGATATATCAGAATTAACCAAAATCAAAATCTTTAACAGCTGTTTTAAGACTATATTGTTGTATGGCGCAGAATCTTAGAGAGAGGAAGAGACAACTAGCAAAAAATTACAAACCTTTATAAATAAATAGTTGAGGAAAATCCTAAAAATATACTGGCCAGAAAATAAAAAACATAGATCTACGGAGAAGAACAAAACAAGAGAAAATAACAGTCACGATTAAAAGAAGGAAATGAAAATGGATTGATTATACATACTCTGAGGAAGGATCGAAATAATATAACCAAACAAGCACTCGAATACCAACCAGACGAAAGAAGAAGAAGAGGAAGACCTGATAATAGCTGGAGAAGAACTGTAACAAGAGATCATGAAAGAATTGGCGTTGAGATGGAGAGAAGTCAAACAGAGAGCGAGAAACAGAGAGCAATGGAAAATACTTGTACAGCAAATTTCGAAAGAATAAAACAGAAAAGGATGCGCTGAGGAGAGAGAGAGAGAGAGAGAGAGAGAGAGAGAGAAAGAGAGAGAGAGAGAGAGAGAGAGAGAGAGAGAGAGAGAAACAATACCGATTATTTATCAAAATAAAAAAAATAAAATTTAATAATAAACCTAACCTATCGAAAGGCTCATCAAACAATTACCTATTAACTTTAAAAAATAAACATTTGTCAAGGGTATATAGTGGTATTGTTAAGTATATTACATTATAACTTATTCCATCGAATCTTCCGAGATCCATAATCTTCTTCCATCGAAATAAAATAGAAAATTTAAAAGTTTAGAAAATACATTATCCATAACTACACCCAAGAAATAAGTTTTTCTAACCTGATTTAAGAGTATAAAAACGAAAACAAACAATTTACAGCAAATCGTATATCCGAGCAAAACCACCTAGTTGGCAAAAGTTATAAATAGAATTTGTCTGGGTTCTTCAACTAAATTCTCACATAAACACGACCAAGGTTAAATATTTTACTTCATACCATAAGTACATTGTTGCCAGTATAACGGATGCCAAAGCGAGCGCTAACTGTATGAAATAATTCTTGTTAATATACACGCTGTATATTGATCGGAAGTCACGAAGAGTCAAAACTATACAGAAGCCACGAGGGACGCAAATGCAATATATATATATATATATAAGCAATATATATATATATTGCATTTGCGTCCCTCGTGGCTTCCGTATAGTTTTGACTCTTCGTGACTTCCGATCAATATACATCGTGTATATTAACAAGATTAATTTCATACAGTTAGCGCTCGCTTTGGCATCCGTTATACTGGCAACAATGTACTTATGGTATCAAGTAAAATATTTAACCTTGGTTGTGTTTACGTGAGAATTTAGTTGAAGAACCCAGACAAATTCTATTTATAACTTTTGCCAACTAGGTGGTTTGCTCGGATATACGATAAGGATTTGCTGTAAATTCTTTGTTTTCGTTTTTATACTCTTAAATCAGGTTAGAAAAACTTATTATTTCTTGGGTGTAGTTATGAATAATGTATTTTCTAGACTTTAAAATTTTCTATTTATTTTGATGGAAGAAGATTATGGATTTCGGAAGATTTCGATGGAATAAGTTATAATGTAATATACCTAACAATACCATTATATACCCTTGACAAATGTTTTTTTTTTGAGTTAATAATTGTTTGATGAGCCTTTCGATAGGTTAGGTTTATTCTTAAATTTTATTTTGATAAATTATCGGTGTTGTTTCTCTCTCTCTCTCTCTCTCTCTCTCTTTCTCTCTTTCTCTCTCTCCCTATCTTTCTCTCCCTGTAATACTTTCCCTTATTATGAAGTATTGGGCGCTCTTGCGTTTCTTAGCCAAAAATCAAAGATGACTGATTCGCAGGATTAGCGCATCCTTTTCTGTTTTATTCTTTCGAAATTTGCTGTACAAGTATTTTCCATTGCTCTCTGTTTGACTTCTCTCCATCTAAACGCCAATTCTTACATGATCTCTTGTTACAGTTCTTCTCCAGCTATTAATATTTTGATTTTGGTTAATTCTGATATATCGCGTGTGTTCCAGATTTTCCTTAAGAGGAAACAGTAGCGATCAACAGGTAGCGAAAACTAGTTCCAAGATTGCGGCTGTAATTTTGAATATTTTTTCGAAATATTTGGCACACCTATTCGTAATATAATAAAGAATGACGGTACAGAGCCAATTTGAAAAATATATTAATATGTGGAAATTACTCGGTTATTAAATACAATATTAAAAAAACGAGCCTGTATCGCCATTAAGAAGAACAAAAAATACACTTTCTTCAAATAAACTTTTTTATCCGATGCCTAGATTTTGTGTAAGTTTGGAACTACTAAAATTTTTTATTTCATTAGTAGTTCCTAAATGACACAAAATCTAGGCATTGGATAAAAAAGTTTATTTGAAGAAAGTGTATTTTTTTGTTCTTCTTAATGGCGGTACAGGCTCGTTTTTTTAATATTGTATTTAATTACAGAGTAATTTCCACATATTAATATATTTTTCAAATTGGGCTCTGTACCGCCATTCGTTATTATATTACGAATACGTGTGCCAAATATCTCGAAAAAATATTCAAAATTACAGCCGAAATCTTGGAACGCGTTTTGGCTACCTGTTGATCGCTACTGTATCACCTTAATGCATTATATGATTATATAATGAGTGCATATTGTGCCTTTACTATCTTTTTTTCTACATCTGCTCTACTAGCGCCTTTTTTTCCATAATCGATCCCAGATATGTAAAGTTAGCTATCTCCTGTATTTGCCTTCCTTGTATTTTAATTTTAGTTTCTTGGTTGCTGTTTTTTTTAAGTTTGGTTTTTTTGTCTTTATCTTCAGACCCATTATCTTGGAGTATTTTGCAAGCTTGTCGATCTTCTTTTGCTTATGGCTACTATGTTCGGTTAGGGGACAAATGTCATCTGCGAACTACAAATCGTCCAACTAGTTATGCAATTTCTATCTAATACCTGTTTTATTACCACTTATTTTCTGCATGATCCAGTCCGTTATTATTATAAATATTGTCGGTGTTATTGCTCGCCAATTCTCGCATTTATTGAAATCGCCCTTTTTTGGTATCTTAATAGTTAAACCCACGTTCCATTTCTGTGGGAGCTCCTGGTCGGCCTATATCTTGTTAAAGAGTTTGTGTAACATTTCTACTGATTCGTTTGCGTCCGCCTTTATTAAATCTATCGGTAGTTTGTCGCTTTCAGCGGCTTTGCCATTTTTTTAGTTGATTTAGTGTGTTTTGTATTTCTTCTTTCGTAATTTCAACTGTTCTAATGTTTATTTCCTGTATTACATTATCTCCGTCTATATCTGGTGTTTGGAGTATATTTCCTCGCTGTGTTCTTTTCATATTTGTATTATTTTATGTTCTGATTTAATTATATAATTTCCTTGTTTATCTTTGATTTGTTTATTATTGTTTAATGTTTTCCCTGTCAAATTTCGGATGATATTGTACTGTATTTTCAGGTCGTTTTCTTGCGCAACTTTTTCTGACATTTTTACCATATGATTTACGTAGTATCTTTTGTCTTTTCTGGCTTGCTTTTTAACCGCTATATTTTTCTTTGTATTTCCTTTCTACTGCTTTTCCTTCTTCGGTTGCTTCTTTTTCTAACATTTTTTCTTTAAGTTTCTTTCTTTCTTCTCTTAGTTGCAATAGTCCAGAAAAATAAGGTTTTTGTCAGGACACATGCCAGCCAGGTTGCAAATGGTTTTTTGGAGATATACCTATTACATTATAAATACAACAATGCCCGTCACAATTCGGACGAGAATTTTAGTTATTAACAAATAAGTGTCAAACATGACAGTTTTTTCGTTTAAATGGCTACAGGTAAAGATAACGTAATTAAATATCTTACTTAGATTATTCATCTTTTAGTAGATAAGCAAAGGTTTAAAATGGAAGTTTTTGAGTTTTGTTCTGATTATTTGTGATTTCAGAAATTGCAAAATAAAACTAAATTTCGAAAATAAAGAAATTGCTATAACTTTTGCAAAAATGAACTTAAGACTTTGATATTGCATGAAATGTTGAGTCAAACAGTCCACATAATGCACAAAAAATTGCAAGACGATTTGTCAATTAGTTTAAATTGCATTCGATTTGTTTATTACAACGAGCTTTTTTTGCAATATTGTTCAGAAAATAATAATGATACAGTAATTCTGTGGAAACCACAGGAAAGAAGAATACTTACATTTTCAACTTATTTAAAAAATCAATAAAAAGTCATATTTACCATTCTGAAAACATTTTACGAAAGTAGAATAATTTTTGGCTTATAAAGAATTTGAATAACCATATTAACTTATTGACTAAATCTGCGTTGGGATTTGAAAAGCCGATATTTTTACACGAATTTAAAAAAAAAACTTTTCGCCTAGGTTAATTACGAGGAAATTTAGCCACTTTTATTACTTATTTAATTTACAGTTACTTCTATATACATAAAATTCTCCTGTAACAGTGTTAGTTATCATATTCCTCCGAAACGGCTTGACCGATTTTTATGAAATTTTACACATATATTCCGTAGGACTGAAAATAGATTGTAATCTATTATTTATACCTATAAGTTATAAGGGGGGTTACCCTCTGCCACTTTTTTATTGTTTTAGAAAACATTGTCTACCTTAATTTTATAGTGTGTACCATTAAAACTATATATACAACCCTTAATTTTCACCCTTCTATCACCAAGACCCTATTTTTTAATACCCTATTTATTTACATCTATAAAATTTTCCTGTCGTAGTGTTAGTTACCATAATCCTCCGATACCGCTTGAACGATTTTTATGAAATTATATAGGTATACTCGAAGGTCTTAGAATCATAATTATCGGCCCCATAACGTTTTGTATTAAGCGCAACATATCTTTGAAAAATAAATTTCATTTTTTGAGTGCACGGATTTTAATAATTCCCCTCCACCGACCATGAGTCGAATTCTGTGGAGTTATTTTTAAAGATATATTAACCACTCTGTTCAAGTTTACTCAATCTTTTAGATATAAACTGTATACATGCCTTGAACTTCAAAATAGTGCTAGTTAGCTTTCTTAATTGTTAGGAACAAACTAGCTGTGAATTAAATAAAAAAAGTAGCGAACTTTGACCGTAATTAACCAAGGTGAAAGTTGTTTTACATTTATGTAAAAGTACACATCGAAAACAATGTGATAACTACACTGTATTTACTACAGGGGTATTTCCTGTACACCAACAATCAGCAAAATATACGGAAGAACCTTAAAAAACCGAATAGAAGACGAATACAAGAAAATGGAAGAAGAAGAACAAGCAGGATTTAGATCTGGAAGATCTCACTTGATCACCTATTTGCAATCGCACAAGTCATGGAAAAGAAAACAGCGATTAACCAAGAGATTCATTTCGTATATTATATTGATCTGAAAAAGGCATACGACAGTGTACCTTCGGTAAAGTTATGGGAGGCAATGGAGGATACAAATATAAACATGTGAAAACGAAATGTGAAAAGTGAAAACTACCCCTAACTGTAAAAAATTATAAAACAACATTTCTAACTTTAATAATGTCTACATTTGGTTTTTATTAGGTACATAATGATTGTTGTATGCTTTAAGATATACCTAAAACCACCCTTGTTAGAGCTATATATAAAAAATTTACTTATCCTAAAAGAATCATTTCAGCTTGCATCGATTTACATAAAAATTTGGGATTAGGATCATATCACCCTGTACTTCATATTCTATATCATGCTTAAGGGCGTTGATTATTTTAGGGGTGTAACCTACCTCTTATTGACAAAAATTTTATAAAAACATTGTAAATTTTAATATGGGTAAACTTTGGTTTTGATGGGTTAAATAATGATTGTTTTATACTTTAGGATAAAATATCATATTTCAACCCTTAAAAACCACCCTTAATAACATCACAATTTTTATAAGTAGATAATTTAATAGATCTATACAGAAAAAAAGTAGAATTAAAGAATTACAAAAACATTTATTTACACAAAAATACGAATTTACAAATATGTACAAATACAAATAATTTTTTAGTCATCTTCCAGTATATCAACCGATTCTGTGGTATTATACATACATTGAAAATTATCCATGAGCGGACTATTCGATATTTAAAAAAAAAAAACCGTTTTTTGAACATGGCTCCTTCATTTTTGACGATAAAAAGTTTTTTCAATAATAATTCTGTAGGATTTTTGACGAGTTCTAAGACCGTGAAAACTAAATTCTGTAAGATCCCTTAGTTTTTAATTGGGGTGAGTTTAAAAGACTCGAATAAGGGGGTGTTTGCTCGTAAATAGAGGCTTTAAATAACTATAGTATCTCGCTAAATGTTCACTGCAATGAAAATCTATGCACAAGAGAATTTTACTTATTAAATAATAAGCGAAAATTTAGTAGTCCAAAATTTTTTTCGTATCTCCAGTATTTTCGGAGATATTTTGAAATAAATGGTGACAAATAGGAAATTGCAAAAAATTAATTTTTCTTCAAGTCAAATTTTTCTAAAATTAGGCCTTTTAAATAGGTCAAACTTCTTGGGTGTATTGATAATACGAATATAAAGGGAATTACAGAAAGGTGAAGACCAATTTTTAATCAGTAGGGTAGTTAGGGGGTTGTTTTCACTGATGATTTTTTCATAGAGAATAGCAGGTACAAACCTTTTTTTGATCACAAGTCGCTTAATTGTCATTCTAGCAGGTTCATATTACTATTTTTTGATAGGTCTAACAGTATACCTACTTAAAAATATTATTTAAGTTTAATTTAATTTGTGTTGCTAAAAGATGCATTTTTGATATCTACAGTTTTTTTGATTAAATGCATATTTTTCGAGGTATTCTCAAAAAACCATCTAAAAAAGTCGATTTTTTCGTCGAAAGACTGTTACTTTCAAGCGCGATTAACTCGAAAAATACTAGTTTTACGAAGAAAATGTAAAAAACATTTTTTTTAGAATTCATTTTTACATCGATTTACATGGTTAAAATATAATAAAACATTCCCGTCCCCGAGATGGGGTGGCAACCACCCCAAGCATTTAGCGTACAGCCGCATGGTATAGAAAATGATCCTTGGACTATTCCCTACCTTCTGTGAAAAATTGCGAGCCAAAATGCTTCATTTTCTCGACTATAGAAGGAGGAGAAACAATCAGTAAATGTAACGAATATAAATACCTGGGTATGAAAATCACGAATGATGGAATACTGGACGGAGCCATTAAAGAACGAAATACGCAGGGCAGGAAAGCAATTAGGCTCCTAAACTCAGTAATCTGGGACAAGCAGATAAACAACCAAAACAAGAAAAAAATCTATAACGCCGTCGTGAAAAGCATTATAACATACAGCTGCGAAGTATGGCATATGAAGGAAAAATCAAAACAAATGTTAGATGTCACTGAAATGGATTTCTCGAGCAGAGCTGCAGGAATATCAAGAAGAGAACATGTCACCAATGAACGGATACGAGAAATAATGAAGGTCACAGATACACATACAATAAATGACGAAATCAACGAAATACAACTACAATGGTTTGGTCACGTACAAAGAATGCATGAAGACAGAATCACAAAACAAGTGCAAAACTAGAAACCGCAAGGTAGAAGAAGAAGAGGTAGACCGCGAAAAATTTGGCAGGCAGGAATAAACAAAGCCATGGATGAACGAGGTCTGCAAGTAGATCAATGTGCGGACAGAGAGGAATGGAGAACGGGTATCGGAAGACGGAGAAGGTTATAAACCGATAATACAATAATAATGTAAAAGTACCAGGTTTTTAAATCTTAAAGTCTAGGGATGGTGCATGGCGGTTGTTGAACAAAAAACCGGGTTTCGGTTATACCGTTTTTTTTACTTACGGTTTAACCTGGCGGTTATAATCGGTCAAATAACCGGTTGTTCCAAAAACCGGTTTTCGTTTTTTTAATCAAAAGCAAATACTCAATAGGTTATAATGTTACATTTATATTGCACTTTAGTTTGCTCAATTTTCCTCCAGAAAAATTCCCCAACCAATTCAACCTATAAAAATTTTCCCAGGCGCTTTCAAATTACCCTAAAAATGGGCCAAAGTACCCCAATCTCTGATTCGTCGCTCGTTGTAGACGGCTTCGGCGTATATTGCGTTGTGAATAATTGGGATATTCTCAAAAATGATGATCCGACCGATCTACCGGAATGTCCCTTGGATCTATCAACTATCAAGTTTAGAAAAATATTCAAATGACTTATATTTTACTTAAAAATTAATTCGATAAACCAATTCATTATTTACTTCTCTATTGCCATCAAAAAATTTCAGTAGGTAATATTTTTTAATACGTTTGTATAATACCTACCTTTTATTTCCTAATATTTAAAAATTACATATTGGAGATTCCTAATCGTATTTCGGTACATATTCACATTTCATACAAGAGTCTCAAGTCTCAAGTACTCAAATATAAACAATTTTTTAGATGATGGTTGGAATATCGATTTCAAGCAGATCACTTACTTTTTTATGTAAATATATTAACATCTGAAACTATATACCTATTCCCAAAATTGTTTCATAAAAGCTGATGTTACAATTTCGTCCAGTTCTCTATTAGTAAATAAAAGTTGAATTACGGTTGTTTGGGTTAATTACTTATTACTTCGCATATTATTTATAATACACATGATTGAGATCGAAGATAGATAGAAATTTCTTAATTTTTCTCTAAATAAATTTTTTTTCCACAGGTAACTTATTCGGTTTTTCGCCGGTTATTACTTTAAAAAGAAAAAACCGGTTATAACCGGGAAAAAAAACCGGTAAAACCGATTGTTTCGAATTAAAAAAACCAGTTTTAGGTTATAACCGGTAGGTTTTTCCCATCCCTAAGTCGATTAATTTAGTTTGCAGCCAATACTAACAAAGTTATTCAAATTGTTTATAAGCCAAAAATGACTCTACTAAAATATTTTCGGAATGATAAAAATGACTTTATATTATTTTTTTAAAAACTTTGAAAACATAAGTATTCTTTTTTCATGCTGTTTCCACAAAATGGCTATATCATTATTATTTGATGAAGAAAGCATGCTTCATCATTGTAAAGAAAAGCTTTTTTTTATAAACAAATTGAATAAAATGTAAACTAATTGACGAATCGACTTGAATTTTTTTGTGTATTATCTGGACTGGACATAGACTATTTGACCCAATATTTCATGTAATATCAGTCTTAAGTTTATTTTTGCAAAATTTATAGCAAATTTTTTATTTTCGAAATTTAAGTTTTATTTTGCAACTTCCGAAGCAACAAATAATCGTACCAAAATTCAAAAACTGACATTTTTGACCCTTATTTGTTAATAACTAAAATTATCGTCCGAACTGTAACGGACATTTTTGTATTTATAATGTAATAGGTCTATAGTACCTCTCCAAAAAATCCATTTGCAACCTGGCCGGTCAAGTGTTCCGAACGTATATTTTTGCCTTATTTCCCTGGAGAACAATGTGTCTCCGGTTATCCATTTTTATTCACTTTTTTTTTCATCCCTATAATTTCGTTTGCAGTTTTTGCATAATGCCCTTGAAGTTCTTCCATATTTTTTCCACTGTTTCCTCATGTTGGGAAACTGCTGTTCGGTTTAATTTCAGTCTTTTTGTGAATTCGATTCTTGTGTTTTCTTGTTTAAGAGCTCCCACATTGTATCTTCTTCTTGTGTTTACTTTTCGGTTTTTGTCTTTGGCTAATTTCACCTTTATTTTGGCCCTTACTCGCATGTCTTTGATATGTTTAATTGCAGACCAAATATTTGACTTTTGTTTTCAACCAGTCGTATAAGATCAATCAGCTCTGATTGACTATTTGCAAGAAGGGATGTGTCATCTGCGAAACGTAGGTTGTCTATTTTATGATTATTTATTGAGATGCTTTTTTCCCATCCTACAAGTGCTCCTCTCATAATATGCTCTTCATATATATTGAATAATCGTGGAGATAGTATACATCCCTGTCTGATACCCTGTTCTGGATGAAATTCGTTTGAAAGTGTGTCAAGCACTTTAACTGATCCAATAGTGTGTTCGAATAGTTCAGTTATAAGCGAAATAAGGTGTTGGGGTACGCCTACTTCTTTTAGTATAATAAGTGTCTCCACTTGACCCTGTAGAACGCCTAACGATAGTCTATAAAGCATATGTACAGTGGAATATTGAATTCCCTAGATTTTTCGATTATCTGTCTTATATTCAACAGGTGTTCTCGAGTACCTCTACCTTTGGTAAATCCAGTTTGTTCTTGTGGAATTTCTCTTTGAAGGAATGTTTTTAGTCTCTCATTGATTATATGTAGTATTATTTTACTGGCATGTGATATAAGAGAAATAGTTCTATAATTGTCGCATTTATGGAAGCTGCCTTTTTTATGAATTGTTGTTATTGTAGATTTTGTCCAGTCTTCAGGCCATTGTTTAGAATGCCATAATTGCCATATTTGGTTACAGAGTAGATGAAGTAATTTTACGCCAGTTTCTTCTGTGGCTTTGAGTATTTCTGCTGTTATCATATCTGGACCTGGTGCTTTATTATATTTGAGCTTAATGATCGCTAGTCTTACTTTATTTTCAAGTAGGTATATCAGGTTCTTCTTCTTCCTCACCAAAGATTTGGTTAATAGGTTCTTGGGGTTAATCATGTTTATATAGGTCCCTGCAATTCGATCTCCATGTCTCTGCTATATTTTCTCTGATTGTTCTCAGTGTTCGAGTGTTGTCTTCTATGGCCCAAGTTCTGGCTTTGAATTATTTTGTTAAGTAGCGTATTTTTCTAAATATATCTCTCGGCTGATTATTCTGATCATGTCTCTCAATTTCTTTGCATATACTTTGATAGTACAGTTTTTTTCTGCCTTGCATCTTCGCTTTACTTTTTAATTGAGGTTTCTTAAACTAGGGTCTTCCCTTTCACTATGCATACCACTTTGACAAAGATTTCTTCTATTCTCAATGATCTGAAAGGTTTCATCTGTTATCCAGTGTTTCCGTTTCACAGGAGTATTTATCTTTGGATGATCAGTTGGTGTTGTTACACAATGTTTAAAAGTCTCCCATATTTCTTGTGATGTTCCGTTACGAATAGAGATTATTTTATGTACTTCCTGGAGAAGTTCGTCCTGCTTTTTTTAGTTCTACCTAATGATCTATCTGATTCTATCTATGATACAGGTGGTGACATTATAATTGATATATTATAGTATGAGAATAGAAAAATTATATTATTAAAAATATTGTAATAAAAAATTCTATCTATATATCTATAAGCGAGGTTCCTACAGCCTCTGCTACTTCTCGCATTTCGACCGCTATCTTTTTCTGTCCATCCATTCGTCTTGTTTGATGGCTTTATCTCTCATGATGTATTCTACATGTTCTTCCCAGGTAACTAAAGGCCTTTCCCTTCTTCTTCTTTGTTGTGGTATGCAATTTAAAGCTTTCTTTGGCCATTTATCTTCATTCATTCGTTTGACGTGACCATACCACCCTAGTTGTCTCGTTTTAATTCTATCTACACTGAAATCTACAGTTTTTGTCCTCCTTCCTGATGCGATCTTTTATATACCACACGCTCTCCTTAGATAATATATTTCTACTACCTACTTCTATTCTCTTTTTATCTTTTTTTGCGATCTGCCAAACTTCTGCTCCATAAGTCAAAATAGGCTCTACCAAGGTACGATAGATTGTTGTTTTTTGTCTTATCTCTTTAGACCATAGTAGAGAGCTTAGAATGTTTACCGCTATTTTGCCCTGCTGTGTTCTGTTTTCGATGTCTCTTTTGCCTTCTTTAGATAATATAGATTCAAATTATTTATATTCTTTAAATGTATTTGTGGTTCTAATTCCTAAATCTGGATCTTCTAATAAAGAATTAAGAATTAAATTCTAACACTTCTATAATATGTTACAATTGAGCAATTAGACCACCAGTTTCGGCAACTGGTTATGATAAATTCATCAATTTTAATGAACATACTTCTCATTTGTTTTTATTTTTGCAGTAAGAAATACACTGTTAATTATACAAAGAGAATATCATTAATCTGTCACAATAATTGTTTTAAAATACTACAATAATCATTCATAAAAATATCCGAAGTCTAAATACCAACATTTGAGGTGGCAACAGCGTAGTAGAAGCCATGAGGACATAAACTGAAATATACGGATTCCGCGACAACCTTAAAATGAATAAATATATATTTGGACGTCATCAAAACCGTTAAAGTGATTTTATATATACAGCAAGCGAACGTGGCGCGCCTGACGGCAACTGCCCCAAATAATGTGTATATTATTATACAGATAACGTGTCTGAGGACATCCGGCCAATATTTTGTTCAGGCAGTGTAGGAAGTGGTACCTTTCACCTGCGATAAATTTTAGAGAAAATCCTCGTGGCAACCGTATATCGGAGTCCACGAAGACCTGGACGCCACGAGAGACTACAGTTTAACATGGGGGGACGTCATGAGATGCTAAAAATAAATATATATATATATAAGCAATATATATATATATATATATATATATATATATATATATATATATATATATATAAGCAATATATATATATATATATATATATATATAAATAAATATATATATATATATATATATATATATATATATATATATATATATATATATATATATATGTTCGGAAAGATTTCCGCGGTCAGGTAAATGAAAATTACTAAGTTCTCGGGAAGAACCGCGTTGAGAATTTATAACTCGACGTTTCGGCACCCTTTTTGGAGCCATTATCAAGAGGGGTATGGTTCCGTTCGAGTTCGGGGTCTCAATCTGCCTACTCCCCTCACTCGTGACGTACCAGTAGTGTCTTGTTCTCTAGGAGAACGGTCAAGCGGCACTGAGGTCTCAATCTGCCTACTCCTCAGTGTCGAGTGACGACCTGTCTTCGCCTGTGTAGCTCCTTTTATACTCTCAGTGCGCACGGGAACTGTATGCGCGGGAGAGGCCTGAGTGGGATCGACTGACGTGGGGATTCGCCGAAGCAGCGGTCGCCATGTTGCCGGCAGTCTTTTGGCGTCATCGCGTGTGTTTAGGCTGTGAGGGCGTTTTTCAATTTCGATGGCTTCACGGATGATTCTCGATTTTAAGGAGCGGACAGGGGCGATGGTTTTTGCTTTCTCGAAATCTATTTGGTGAGCTGTCTGAATATGATGTTGGGCAAGGGCTGAAGTAGTGTCGGAATGTTTTACAGATATGGAATGTTCGTAGATACGGTTTTGGATTCGTCGGTTTGTTTGTCCTATGTATGTCCGTGGGCAACTGGAACAAGGTATCTCGTAGACACCATGGTCTTCATTGGGGATTTGGTCTTTTACGGATCTGACAAGATTGCACAACTTGGAGTGAGTAGTGAAGACGGTTTTGATATTTAGAGGGGTAAGAATTCTACTAATCTTGTCAGTGACACCTTTGATAAAAGGTAGAAAGATTTTGGGTTGATCGGGCGGCAAGTTTTCTTTATTAGATGGAATGGGATTTAGATGTTTCTGAATGCTCCTATTGATTTGGGTTTTATGGTAGCCGTTTTGTAAGAGTGTTTGCCTTATTGAATTTATTTCAGATGGTCTGTGATTGTCGTCACTAAGCCTTATAGAGCGAGAAACAAGAGTGTTGACAACTGAACTGAGTTGGGCGGGGTGATGATGTGACTGGGCATTGAGATACCGATTTGTATGGGTGGGTTTTCGGTACACGGAATAGGAAAAACTGTGAGGTGGCTGTTTTTGAATAAGTGCATCAAGGAATGGTAAAGACTCCTCAGACTCAACTTCCATCGTGAATTGAATACTGGGGTGTATTCCATTCAGGTGGGAGAGGAAGAGATCTAACGTATCTTTACCATGGGGCCAAATGACAAAAGTGTCATCAACGTACCGTAACCAGCAAGTGGGTTTGAGATTTGATGATGACAGGGCTATTGTTTCGAAATGCTCCATGTAGATATCAGCTATTACGGGAGAGAGAGGGGATCCCATTGGGGCACCTTTGATTTGACGGTAGAATTGATTTTGGAATGAAAAGTACGGCTACCATAAAACCCAAATCAATAGGAGCATTCAGAAACATCTAAATCCCATTCCATCTAATAAAGAAAACTTGCCGCCCGATCAACCCAAAATCTTTCTACCTTTTATCAAAGGTGTCACTGACAAGATTAGTAGAATTCTTACCCCTCTAAATATCAAAACCGTCTTCACTACTCACTCCAAGTTGTGGAATCTTGTCAGATCCGTAAAAGACCAAATCCCCAATGAAGACCATGGTGTCTACGAGATACCTTGTTCCAGTTGCCCACGGACATACATAGGACAGACAAACCGACGAATCCAAAACCGTATCTACGAACATTCCATATCTGTAAAACATTCCGACACTACTTCAGCCCTTGCCCAACATCATATTCAGACAGGTCACCAAATAGATTTCGAGAAAGCAAAAACCATCGCCCCTGTCCGCTCCTTAAAATCGAGAATCATCCGTGAAGCCATCGAAATTGAAAAACGCCCTCACAGCCTAAACACACGCGATGACGCCAAAAGACTGCCGGCAACATGGCGACCGCTGCTTCGGCGAATCCTCACGTCAGTCGATCCCACTCAGGCCTCTCCCGCGCATACAGTTCCCGCGCGCACTGTGAGTATAAAAGGAGCTACACAGGCGAAGACAGGTCGTCACTCGACACTGAGGAGTAGGCAGATTGAGACCTCAGTGCCGCTTGACCGTTCTCCTAGAGAACAAGACACTACTGGTACGTCACGAGTGAGGGGAGTAGGCAGATTGAGACCCCGAACTCGAACGGAACCATACCCCTCTTGATAATGGCTCCAAAAAGGGTGCCGAAACGTCGAGTTATAAATTCTCAACGCGGTTCTTCCCGAGAACTTAGTAATTTTCATATATATATATATATATATATATATATATATATATATATATATATATATATATATATATATATATATTTTGAAAACTCAATACTTTTTGAGTTATTCGTGGTTGAAAATTGGCCATTTTCATTAAAAATGACACCTTTCGGATGGTGGAAACCATCCGAAAGCATAATTACATATTAAGAAATATTAAAAAAACAAATTCAGTATTTAAAACGTAAGCATATTTAAGGTAAAAATATACACCACAGCTCTGACCTACTAATATTATTTCCTATTAATGTTTTTAATTTCAATGTTACGGAGGGACCGCAGACGTTCGGATACAATTAGCGTCTCTTTGCAAAGACAATAACGTCGACTTTGTAAAGTAACAAGACACTTACTCAACACACACACTACACATTATACCTGAGTTAGTGATAAGTTATACAATTACGTGGCTAAAGGTTCTAGTTCTAAACCAAGGCCAGAATCAGAGAAAAAAAAAATTCAATGTTTTAAATTAATCACTTTGACATTTATGTCAAATTTCCGGTCACGACTTTTTAATTATCCCCTCTACCTTCGAGCTCACGGCGTATGGAAAGAGCTTATGTATTTTTTTCTCATGATTATCTTTCAGTGCGTCACAGTTTTTCGATTTCTTTCTAATGCATTAAATTGTATGTGACAGAAAAAAGGCACGTCCTTGATTACAGACATTTACAACATTTATTCTAGTTATTCTAGTTGTCGATAGATGGCGCCATAATAAAAAAAATATTTTTTTTAATTAGATAATAATATTACAAATATAATCTGTATAATTTATAAGGCTACACTGAACCAAAAAATTACGTAAATATAATGAAAAAAACATTGATTCAAAAACGGGGAGCATTAATTTTCAAATCCACGAGGAAAAATTTCCTGTAGTTGGCTGTATACCATTACAAAAACATAAAATCCTTTATAAAAGGTATATTTATTAAAATCCCTATACAGGGCTACATCAAAGACAGAACTAGTTTTCAATCGGTTGACCGATCATCATCAGTGCAATCCTAAAATGTGTACAACCAGATAAAATGATGCAAAGTATTTGAAATGTTGACTAAGGTTAAAAAATTTTTATAGGTTATACTCACTTAGAATCTACATGCAAGCCACCAAAGTAAAAATAACAGGGTAAAAACCCTTTACAATTGATCCGTCATCGGAACATATGACTAAGATGTGAATTATAACATGGATGATTAAGATATCCAATGTTTTTCGCCCGAGGTATCAATGAGCTCTATCTGACAAGTTCACATCATGACTGTATGGAAGCAAGTGATTTTGATAACGGAAATTCTGAATGGTGACATGACAAGAATGACAGTTCCACAGGAAGTTATAATTTCCCTGTTGTTTTGTGGCATTTATTGTAAAATTTGTTAAATTAATAACAATAAAAACAGTCGTTACCACTGTGGTAGATAGTCTGTAAAAATGGAAATAGACTTGATGTAAATGTTAAAATATTGTAATGGAGGAAGTAGGCAAACCACATTACACATAATACAGACAACTTAATAAACGTTATCAAACCCTTTATATGTGATATCTAGGGCTTAGAAAAGCAGTTGTGTGTTTATTTAAAAGTTATCAATTATATTAGAATAATTGGACGTTGTTATAGTA
The DNA here is from genome assembly GCF_917563875.1 of Diabrotica virgifera virgifera. Taxonomy (NCBI): domain Eukaryota; kingdom Metazoa; phylum Arthropoda; class Insecta; order Coleoptera; family Chrysomelidae; genus Diabrotica; species Diabrotica virgifera. The sequence continues at coordinate 115,009,354 of NC_065449.1, forward strand.
TGTGGAAGTACCATAAAAATCACTGTGTGGGTGACAAAGGTGTAGAACTGTTTTCTGATCTGGGAGGGATATATAATACAAGCTAAGATACATGCCACCATTTCTCAAGATCCCTGCATATCGCCTGGAACTCTAAGGGTTCGACAAAACAGACCAATATATGAGATAGCTAACATAGGGGAGAGGAGTGGTGTTATAAATTTATGAGAATATAATTAAAATGTAACATGAACGGGACCCAGAAAGAGTAGTGAGACTATTAAATTTAATTGCAATATGATTATATGGGGTGGATATAATTAAATTATTGATGAAAATTTAGTGATGGAAAGGTATGTATGTGGGTGATGATAGCAGCTATTGGTTTGTGTGTATATAATTGGATAGTGATAGTGGTTTATGGATAGAGGTGAATAAGGACAGAAAATCATTATGAATTGTGTCAAATCAACTGTAAATGTGGCTATGTGAAAGCGATAGAGTAATAAACAGGTGAAAAGTACTATTGTGATTAAAAAGAAGTTAAGAAAAAAGTTGTCGATGAAGTGGATGGAAGTCCCGGTTAAACGAAACATGGCGGTTGACACAATTTGGGCTTTTTTGTTTTTCTCTGACTATTTCCAGGTCCTCGTACAAGTCCAACTTCAGAAAGTCTCTTTGGGGGATATTGTGTAGAAGAGAAACATCATCTGGTATGTTCAGAGTATGATTTTTCTCTTTGAGATGTTGTGAGAATGTAGAGGTATTCTCTCTTCTGATGTGTTCAAGAGAGCGAGAAGCAAGTGATCTACAAGTTCTTCCTATGTAGGTGGCATCACAGTCAGAACATTGTAGTTTGTAAACACCACTACGATTCATATAGTTGATAATATCTTTGGTGTTAGATAGAGACTGTCCTATGTTGTTGGATACCTTAAAAGAAATTTGGACGTTATCTACTGATCTTTTTATAATATTTGCAATATCCCCAGATAGTCGATCTTCGTGAAAAGGTATGGAAGCATAAGTAGGTTTGGTTGTCAAACCCATAGGGAACGCGGCATGTCGTAAGACCCTGAGCTGTCTTTTATGCATGAGCTTGCTTATGATGTGTGGATCGTATCCGTTGTTGAAAGCAATTTGACGTATTATATTTAATTCTTTACTGTAGTCGGATTGTGATAAGGGAATGGTTTCAAGACGGTGTATGTAACTATGAAAAGCAGCAAGTTTGTGTGACATTGGGTGGTTGGAAGATGCTGGGATAACATGGTCGGTCTGTGTTGGTTTCCTGTAGATACTGAATTCGAAGTGGTCATTTAATCTGGTGATAGTAAGGTCGAGAAAATTGATTGATTGAGAAGACTCTAATTCCATGGTAAATTTAATATTGGGGTGGATTTGGTTGATTCTAGAAAGCAATGAGTCTGCTGTATTTGAGTTACCTGAGATGATCAGAAAACAATCATCGACATAGCGAAACCAATGGAGAATTTCAGGATTTTTCATGATATGTACGGATTCTAAATGATCCATAAAAATGTCAGCTAGGAGAGGAGATAGGCAACTACCCATGGCTAAGCCGTCAGGTTGTCTGTAATATTTATTGTTGAATACAAAGAAGTCTTGAGCTAGACAAAATTGTAGTAATTGAATAATTGAATTGGTGGTAGACATGGTAATGGAATTTGCTCTTAGAAGAGAATGTACCAGATTAATAGTTTCTTGTTTTGGGACTGAAGACTTTCTGTCACTTCCAGAAGATCCTTCCAAAAAATTCATTAACAAACTCAAAGATAACCTTAAACCTTTTACAGAATTTTTTTCTGAACAATTTGCACCTTACCACAAAATTCCCAGTAATCCTTTAACTCCCAGACTGTACGGTTTACCTAAGATACATAAAGAGGGAATTCCCATTCGTCCAGTTGTTAGCTTCATAAACACTCCTGTTTCCATTCTTTCAAAATTTATTCTTAATCTCATTAACAACATGACGAACTTCACCCCTCGATTCTCAGTCAAAAACACAAGTCACCTTGTCAACAATCTCCAACAAATTCAGCTTCGTCCAAACATTACCATGCTATCTTTTGATGTTAGCAATCTTTTTACTTCAGTCCCAAAACAAGAACCATGGAATTAGAGTCTTCTCAATCAATCAATTTTCTCGACCTTACTATCACCAGATTAAATGACCACTTCGAATTCAGTATCTACAGGAAACCAACACAGACCGACCATGTTATCCCAGCATCTTCCAACCACCCAATGTCACACAAACTTGCTGCTTTTCATAGTTACATACACCGTCTTGAAACCATTCCCTTATCACAATCCGACTACAGTAAAGAATTAAATATAATACGTCAAATTGCTTTCAACAACGGATACGATCCACACATCATAAGCAAGCTCATGCATAAAAGACAGCTCAGGGTCTTACGACATGCCGCGTTCCCTATGGGTTTGACAACCAAACCTACTTATGCTTCCATACCTTTTCACGAAGATCGACTATCTGGGGATATTGCAAATATTATAAAAAGATCAGTAGATAACGTCCAAATTTCTTTTAAGGTATCCAACAACATAGGACAGTCTCTATCTAACACCAAAGATATTATCAACTATATGAATCGTAGTGGTGTTTACAAACTACAATGTTCTGACTGTGATGCCACCTACATAGGAAGAACTTGTAGATCACTTGCTTCTCGCTCTCTTGAACACATCAGAAGAGAGAATACCTCTACATTCTCACAACATCTCAAAGAGAAAAATCATAATCTGAACATACCAGATGATGTTTCTCTTCTACACAATATCCCCCAAAGAGACTTTCTGAAGTTGGACTTGTACGAGGACCTGGAAATAGTCAGAGAAAAACAAAAAAGCCCAAATTGTGTCAACCGCCATGTTTCGTTTAACCGGGACTTCCATCCACTTCATCGACAACTTTTTTCTTAACTTCTTTTTAATCACAATAGTACTTTTCACCTGTTTATTACTCTATCGCTTTCACATAGCCACATTTACAGTTGATTTGACACAATTCATAATGATTTTCTGTCCTTATTCACCTCTATCCATAAACCACTATCACTATCCAATTATATACACACAAACCAATAGCTGCTATCATCACCCACATACATACCTTTCCATCACTAAATTTTCATCAATAATTTAATTATATCCACCCCATATAATCATATTGCAATTAAATTTAATAGTCTCACTACTCTTTCTGGGTCCCGTTCATGTTACATTTTAATTATATTCTCATAAATTTATAACACCACTCCTCTCCCCTATGTTAGCTATCTCATATATTGGTCTGTTTTGTCGAACCCTTAGAGTTCCAGGTGATATGCAGGGATCTTGAGAAATGGTGGCATGTATCTTAGCTTGTATTATATATCCCTCCCAGATCAGAAAACAGTTCTACACCTTTGTCACCCACACAGTGATTGTTATGGTACTTCCACATACTATAACAACGTCCAATTATTCTAATATAATTGATAACTTTTAAATAAACACACAACTGCTTTTCTAAGCCCTAGATATCACATATAAAGGGTTTGATAACGTTTATTAAGTTGTCTGTATTATGTGTAATGTGGTTTGCCTACTTCCTCCATTACAATATTTTAACATTTACATCAAGTCTATTTCCATTTTTACAGACTATCTACCACAGTGGGAACGACTGTTTTTATTGTTATTAATTTAACAAATTTTACAATAAATGCCACAAAACAACAGGGAAATTATAACTTCCTATGGAACTGTCATTCTTGTCATGTCACCATTCAGAATTTCCGTTATCAAAATCACTTGCTTCCATACAGTCATGATGTGAACTTGTCAGATAGAGCTCATTGATACCTCGGGCGAAAAACATTGGATATCTTAATCATCCATGTTATAATTCACATCTTAGTCATATGTTCCGATGACGGATCAATTGTAAAGGGTTTTTACCCTGTTATTTTTACTTTGGTGGCTTGCATGTAGATTCTAAGTGAGTATAACCTATAAAAATTTTTTAACCTTAGTCAACATTTCAAATACTTTGCATCATTTTATCTGGTTGTACACATTTTAGGATTGCACTGATGATGATCGGTCAACCGATTGAAAACTAGTTCTGTCTTTGATGTAGCCCTGTATAGGGATTTTAATAAATATACCTTTTATAAAGGATTTTATGTTTATGGCATTAATTTTCGTCCAAAGATCAGTATCATTGGTCCAATGTAAGTAGATACATTAACTAATACCCAAAAACATTAATTCTTATGAATTAGTACGTTGATTCAATGTACTCTCTAGTTAAGAATCAATGTATCGGTACATTGAATCAATGTATCGGTTCATTGAATCATTGCATCGGTACATTGAATCAATGCATCGTTACATTAAATCAATGGATCGGTACATTGAGTCAATGTATCGGTACATCAATTCTTAACTAGAAAGTACATTGAATGAACGTACTAATTAATAGAAGTTAATGTTTTTGAGCATTAGTTAATGTATCTACTTACATTGGACCAATGATGCTGATCTTTGGACGAAAATTAATGTGCCCCGTTTTTGAATCAATGTTTTTTTCATTATATTTACGTACTCTTTTGGTTCAGTGAATGTCATCTTCATGTATGCTTGTATATAACATACAAATAGTTAATAAGTAAACAAAATGACGACTTAATATCTAAATAAATATTACAAATATAGGTTGAAGAAACGATTTTTTGCCGATTCTCAAACTAATATTAAGTATCTATAAGTTTAAAGAAAAGAAAACATATGTTTTTAATTAATACAAACAACTTTTTATAATGTAATTTGAAAAAAACTGAATAACTTATTACATATAACAGAAACTGATTCTTCTTATAAAATATATAAAAATATATATGTATATATTCATATTATATAAAAATATATATCGTGAAAATAAATACTTGCTGGGTTTTCCCAATGTAAGAATGAATACTGGAAATCTCTGAAGGTATATTTTATTTTATATTTGGTTGTCCATTAAGATCTTTTTTTACCCATTTTATTAGTTCGTACAAAATATCGATGTAGAACCCAAAGAAGAACTGCATGTTAGCCATCTACAATTTATATTAATAATTATTATAAAAAAAATAAATCTAAATAGTGAACATAGTTGTATTTTTGAGTATCACTTTTGTAAAAGAATGGGGTATTTGCTACCGTCTTCCTTACTATGGGGATGTAGATAGTTAGTAACGGGAGTCTTATTTAAATTTTTATTAAAATTTTCAAATACGTACAAATTTTTTCCTTCGATTTCGTGGTGCTGGTAGTTGGAAAATATGTATTGAAATAGTACACCAATATTTATATTTCTTTTTTGGTCTTGAACAAGTGCTAAAATTATAATTTATCGGGAGAGTAATTTTTTGATGTTTTTAGTGAAGTTAAATTTTTAGAATTGTCAGATTGTTTTTTCAATAATTTTAACATAGTAACGTGTAAAGTTGCGTGTTTTAATAACGTGACGATAATTTATAACGAGTAACGTGTAATGTAACAGAAAAAGAAAATATCTGTTGGAAGTATTCCAACAACTTTTTTTATAGAAATATTTTAATTTATCCTGAAAAAAATTGCTAGATGTCGAGATGTATATTTTTAATTTGATAGATACTACCGACTGCAAGAGTTAATAATATTTTTCAATTATTTACGGTTTAATCATCTAAAGATTTAATTTACTAATTTACTAATAAAAAAAGGAAATGTTTACTATTTCTTCCTACCATGAATTTACTTGCGAAAGATTTAAAAAAGGAGTGGTTGTTGTACCTGATTTTATAGGTGGATTTCTTAGCAAAAACTTTAAATTATTATCTAATCCACTGTCTATTGCTGAGCCATCTTCCCCTTCGTCATTAGCAAGGAAAATTCATGAATCAAAGGTACCAACTCATCAAGAAAAAATTAATGACCTGAAGAAACTTTTGCAGTACGTCCTTCAAGAACACAAGTGGTTTTACAATGAGCTTGCCCTATGGCTTACAGTTGCAACCAAAAAATGAGCAAAAATGTATAAAATGGCAATTAATTTTAGCTAATTGTATTGTCTTAGAACTGTTTTAATAAAGTAATATAAATTATAAATAAACACGGTGTAAATTCATCCACCAATCAAAATTTTCCCGTAAAACAACACTTTTGTTTATGAAAGGCCTTTTGTCAGCTATTTTCAATAATAGAAAAAATAGAGTATTGATTTTAAAAAGTGTAACTAACATGATTTATTTTAAGTATAAAATCGTTTTTTATAAATTAACAGTTTTTTCTTGTTTCCCAAAATTTACATTTTGTGACAAGAGGCCTTTCATAACTAAGCGATTCATTTGTCGAATTAGCTTTTCAAAAAATTTACAGAGAACAAAAATTAATTACTCACCTGAGGGACCGCCGACGTTCGGATACAATTAGAGTCTATTTGCAAAGACAATGACGTCGATTTTGCAAAGTAACAAGACACTTACTCAACACACACTAGACATGACACTGGGTACCTAACTGAAAAAATGCACCGTACTCACCATGCCAATGGCCATTAGTTGTCGAGGCATTAGGTAAATAAAAAAAATTAATTAATACTAGATATGTAGGATTGAATAATGAAATAGGTACTTACATTCCGTAATGTCTTCATGGGTAGGTAATCTTTTCAAATAAAAATTTATTTCTTTTATCCTTGATATGACTTTCACACTGAACAAAGGAGATAATTATTTCGAAATTGCTGTCCCATCCGTCAATAAGTCCATTTCCAAATGCCACTCTAAAGTCCATATCAATCTGCAAAAGTGGAAATAGAAGTACAACCATTTTTTATGGAAATCCAACAAACTAATTTATAAATAGTTAAAAATATATGTCGATACATACCTTAGAAAAATCAACCAAATCACTAGTGCCAAACACCGCCCTTCAGAGTCTGCAGCTGCAGGGTGATTGTCTGCTTGGAGGCTACAACTGTTGTCACGTGATTTTTTTACACCAATAAAAACACTTATAGAGTTTTAAGAAATGTATCAGTTTATATACAAGATTGTTGTTGTATTGTAATGTATTGATCATTGACTCAGGTATATTACATTAAAACAATGATTGCGTTACATCAAAACAATGTATCGAGTCATTAATCAAAGTCGAAAACATTGATTTAATGTACGAAAACATTGATTCAATAAACGAGTTGTAATTTAATGAATACTGTACATTAGTGCAACGTTTTATATTCATTAATTTAACCGCATAATCCTGATTTGTCCATTCTTTCACGGTTTTTGCTCTAAATTTTAAAGAACCCCTTAGTTTGACATGAAATTTGGCATACGTATAGCTTACATGTCAAAGAAAAAAAGTGATATTGTGCCGATGTGTGCTTTTGCCCTGGGGGTGACTTTCACCCCTTCGTGGGGGTGAAAAAATATATGTCCAAAATAAGTCCGGAAATGGGTAAACTGACTAATTTTAAGTAACTTTTGTTCTATAGAGCTTTTTCGCCAAGTCAACACTTTTCGAGTTATTTGCGAGTGAATATGTTAATTTTTCAACAAAATAACCACATTTTTGGACGGTTTTTCGCAAATAACTCAAAAAGTAAGTACTTTGTCGAAAAAAATTTTCTTAGCAAAAATATAGCACATAAAGAAGTAAAAAAAATGGTGTACGCGTTAGGTCTCTGGATCTCGTAGAACCAGAGTTATAGCCAATGAAATATAGATTCATATTCACCTAATTTCAAAAAGAATATTTCGACGTGAAATATCAAAAAAATTAAGTACTTTTTGGGGAAAAGCTATTATAACTTTTTTAAAGTGTTTAAAAAAAGTGTTTTAAAGTGTTTCTAGCATTAAATTTAAGCAAGTTACGCTCAAAATAAAGTTGGTCCCTTTTGTTTTTGCAAAAAAAATCGGGAAGACCACCCCCTAATTAGCAACTTAAATGAAATTAATCGTTACCGCTCTACAAATTATTTTACTTATGTTGTGTTTATATGATCTGTAAGTTTGATCGAGTCAAAGTGCTTATTTTTTAAACAATTTGGTTTCAAAATAAAATTTTCAAAAATTTAAATTTTGAAAAATATGCTTTTTTTCAAAATAACTTAAAAATTGTTAGAGATACCAAAAATTTCGAAAAACAAAAAAAGTCAGATTTGCTTTTCTAGATATCATGTATTTTTTTGTTTTTCTGTTAGACAAAAATTGATTAAGATTTGGTGTTTCTAAATTTGCATACATTCGTGATCAGTGACTCGTTCAACCCCTTTTAACTACAGCCCTTTCAATAATAAGGACTTTGAACCGATGAAACTTACAGATCATATAAACAATACATACAGGAGTCAAGAAACTTGTGAAGTCGTAACGATTAAGTTTATTTAAGATAGTAATTAGGGGGTGATTTTCTCCATTTTTTTACCAAAACCAAAGGGACTAACGTTATTTTGAGCGTAACTTGTTTAATTTTGATTTTAGAAATTTTTTTATAAAACAAAAATGAAGCTTTTTTTAAACAATTTAAATAAGTTTTAATGAATTTTCCCCGAAATGTGCTTAATTTTTGGTTATTTCACGTTAAAGTATTCCATTTGGAATTTGACGAATATGAACCTATTTTTCATTAGCTATAACTCTGCTTCTGCTAGGTGTAGAGACGTGATATATACACCATTTTTTAAAATTTATTACAGGCTATATTTTTGCTAAAAATATTTTTTCGACAAAATACTTACTATTTGAGTTATTTACGAAAAACCGTCTAAAAGCGTGGTTATTTTGTTGAAAAAATGAACATATTTACTGTCAAATAACTCGAAAAGTATTGACTTAGTGAAAAAACTCTATAGAAGAAAAGTTACTTAAAATTAGCCAGTTTATCGATTTCCTGACTTTCTTTGGACGAATATTTTTTCACCCCCAAGAGAGGGTAAAAACCACCCCCAGGGTAAAAGCACATATCGGCACAATATCACTTTTTTTCTTTGACTTGTTAGCTATGTGTATGCCAAATTTCATGTCAATCCAAGCGGTTCTTTAAAATTTTGAGGTTTTGCAATATTTTACAATTAAAGAACGGACTAGATGTATAGTTTCATAAATACAATGAACAAATTATTAGTATTATGAAAAAAGTCATTGGATAGATAAAAGGATTCGTTGAATTAATGATTCTATTCATTATTTTTTAATGAATATAATTACATTGTAATAATGAATATGGTCATTACTTAATGACTACGTGTTTATAGTATTAACGAAATTTTCATTGACTCAATGTAAAAAAAGTCAATGATTGGCGTTCATTGGTACTATGTACAATATTTTTTTCAGTGTATACAAATCAAAGAAAGTACCATTTTATAAATGCAGGAAACACATTTGATTTGTTTTTATTCCAAATTGAAAATAAAATGTGACAACTGTCAGATTTAACTAAAATGTCATGTTAGAATCAATGTCATAAATGTGTATTATCACGGACTTACCCTTTTTCCTATCATTTGTTACGCACTGAAAAATGCTCATGAAAAGGACAATACATAGAAGTTCGAATACTTTGTAAGGGTTAAGATGTTTTATTTTTTCCATAAAAATAGCGCGTCATATGAAAAAATGGGAAGATAGATTTTTTGTCACAAATTGAACGAGGAATTCTAATATATGATTGTTGATTTAAAATATGTCAGTGGCGTACTATATTTTTTCTTTAAAAAGTTCAGACCATTACCCGTAAGCGCGTCAATGATGAATATAAAATTTCTAATTGTCTGTCAAAAAATACACAATCACTATCTCTTAAAACCCGCCAAATTTTATTACATTGTTGCAGGTAGTTTCGACAAAATCCGAAAAAATGTGTAAAATCTTGTTTTCTTCAACGCTGTGTATTTTGAAAATCGATGGAATTACAAAATTTTTTTAATAAGCAAACTCCAATTACTGTTCAGTTTTTTACCTATATTAGTGACGGTGTTACCTTTTTGAAACACCATGTATAAAATTGTGTCAAAAAGCGAAAAAAAAAAAAATGAAAAAAATCGGTTTTATTTTTAAAAGTACGGTTCACCAATTTTAAAAATTTTAAGAATTTGAGGGTGAAATACTATGCAAAAATAAACATATATTTTTTTTCTACGAGCGTGCAAAAATGTCTACTTTCGCGTACGCGTTTTAGTTTAGAATGATTCACTTTTCCGCACGCGTTTTACTTTTCCGCACGCGTTTTACTTTTCCGCACGCGTGTAGATATTTTAATATGGCCTTAAAATAATTATAATACATGCAATAAACTAATATTTACATATTATTTACTATTTTATTTCAAATGCATCTTACTGTGTTCCTGTTTTAATGAAATTAACGCGACAATTCGATGAAATAAAATTATTTTGACATAATATTCGAAAGTCAAATCGGTAGACGATAAGAGTCGTTTTGAATCATCGTCATGGAAACCAAGATCGTCGTCATGGTAACTAATTATATTGAAAGTTTGGTTTTGACAACCTTGTCAAAGAATTAATTTGTGTATGTATTTTCATATTAATTAAATTAATTGATTAAGATTTGGTCATTTTTTAAAGACTCGTAGAAAAAATATTATTCCTAACTCTTACAGAAAGTCTCTTTTCCGTACTCGACTGCTTGCCGAACTCCCGCTTCGCGTCGTTAGGCAAACTGCAGTCGCATGCGGAAAAGTATGACTGTCTGCACTTGTTAGGAAAATATCTATTTCGTGAGAACGAATGTCTTAGTTATTTTTTATACTCATTTAAAATTCTAAAATCGTTCTAAAATTTAAATTTTCCGCCAAAAATTAAAATGTACTAGAAACGAAAACCAAAACATACACATTTGTTTACATTTTTACTGGGTCACCTAGTTTTGTTAGAAGCACCAGTCGACGATATTGCATAGTCAACTAATTCATATTTTCGTATGTCATGGCCACGCTGAGTCGACAATATAAACAAACTAGATGTTATAAAGTTTGTTTATATAAACACGAAGGTATGGTGATTCATTCTAATTCATTCGTATTATTAAAAAGAACATTCTTAATCCAGATGCTCTAGCAGATGGTTTTACCGCGAGCACGTCAACTATTTACTGTGGTCTTTATAGTTGGTAATAAATAAGCAGTTATACATATTGTTTAATTCAGCAACCCCTATTGGTAGGGGGTAACTACCCCCAACTACCCTAAGATGTTTCCCGAGGGTGCATACCCGCATAAACCGAATCAGGCTCTAGGTGGGTCACGTGACCACCTAGGGGGCTAAAAATTTCAGAAAGTGAGTTAAGGCTGATTCTCACTATCATGCAAGGCAAGTGCTCGCCATGGGCAAGGCATCGGCTCGGCAAGATACATTTTACATAAAATCTTATGCACTTCACCGGATGTAATTCACACTATGCGTGCCAGGCACCGGCAAGCGACGGGCTTTGCATGCGAAGTTCTTTTCGAAACAATCTTTGCCTAGCATGTGCCGTGAAGGTCACCACAGTGTGAATACCTTACCGGCAAGCAATCTGCAATCTTGGTTGTTTAAAGGCAGTTTTATAAAAATGATAGAGAAAAGAAGTATTTTGTTTTTGAAGAGGTCCCTCAATATGCGCCAATTTTCCTTCTTCTTTTGGCATCATAACTCTGGATGGGTCTTTGCCTGTCTGGCTATGTCCTTCCATTCGGATTTCTCTTGTGTACTTTTTCTCCATTGTTTTATGTTCATGGTTTTCATGTCGTCTTCCACATCATCCGTCCCTCTCGTTCTGGCCCTTTCTTTTTTACGCTTTCCTATCGGCTTCCTCCTAATATTTTCTTTGTTGTTTATTTATTCTGTTTTCTCTGCACATGTCCCAGCTATGACAGTCTTTGACTTTTCACAAGTTGTACGATATCGTAACATTCATTCAATTCATTAACCTCGTTGTTTCTATTGATTCTCCTTGTGCCGTCTTCCTCTTGCACCGGGCCATATACTTCTCCCAGTATTTTTCTCTCGAATGTACTGAGTTGGGCTTCATACCTTTTCGTCATTGCTCAGGTTTTACAACCATACGGGTCTAATCAATGTTCTGTAGATAGTCATTTTGTTTCTTTTGTCTAATAATTTCGATGTCATCAATCTTTTAATAGCATAGTATGTACGATTCCCCTCTGGAAATACGTGCATTAGTTTCGATCTTTTCGGAATTCTTCTGATTTCTGTGCCCAGATATGTGAAGGCATCCACACGTTCAAGAGTATAGTTGTCTATTGTGATATAATTTTTATTGTAAAATGTTCTTTTGACGGTCATGTAATTCGTTTTTGCTTCGTTTATTTAAAGCTCCCTTTTTTTGTGCTTCAGGATCAATGTTTTTGAACGCTTCAGTTCGTCGTGTTAAAGTGTAGAACTACATCGTCTGCATATGCAGTAATTTGTACTGTCTTGGTGCTTCATTGGTTTTTCTGATAAGTGACTTAAGAACTGGGTTGAATATTATGGTTCAATATGCAGCAGTAAGTTGTTAAATTCATCCACTGTCATTCGGTTATATTTAAAAAATTTGTCTGATCGTCTAAAAGTTCGGAGTGTAAGGTTGCAAATTCTCCTTCTTTTGTGCGTTTCTTTAGCATTTTAAGCACCCAACAACGTCTTTTTCTATTTCTGCAATATTTGCTTCCATTTTCTGTTTCTTCTTTTAATATTAGAGCAATTTTTATTAACGTTCAATTTCAACATTGTTCACTACACAAAGCAACCAACCCGCGGCAAGCCTTTCGCAGTGTGAATTGCCTCCGAAAACCTTGCCCGTGCCTTGCCGTTGCCGGTCCGGTTCCTTGCACGTCTAATGAGAATCAGGCTTTACTCTATATGTGCTAAACAGTGACTTATATGGAATTCGAATCGAGTTGGGGGCAGTTTTCATCATCTTACCCGGCTAGGCCCTTTAAAAAAATAATCGTAAAATATGTCAAGAATCATTAAAAGTAAAAAATTTTTAAAAACCATGTCTTGCTTAAAAATAGTCATACAGCCTTCTGCAATAGACATTTTAAAAAGCGTATAAAAAGTATAAAGCTGCGTATATAAAAGTTACAGAACAATATTTGCGAAGTAACAAGGAAATTTCCCAAAATCGATGTGAGTGGCGAACTTTGAAAAATCGTTTTTTTTTGAAATTTTAAATCATAGGGACTTCTAGCAAACGTCATTTTAAAGTAAAAGGATGGTAGATTTTTTTTTATGTGAAGCAATGCCTATACGTCCCCGTGAAAAAAAGTTATGGGCCAAAAAACAAAATTGCTACCTTTGGTGTTTTTTTGTTTTTCTCTTGAATATATTTTTGTAAAAAATATATTTTTTACTTTAAAATGTGATATTTCGGTAGTAAATTTAACCTGGCACAATTTTCCTGTAGACGTGTTTGCACCAAAAGTGCATAGAACTCACCCTAATTCGCCCTGTGCCTACGGACTAATTCACCCCTTTCTCAAAAACGTACCCCTTTACATGGTAGCACTCCGCGGTTTTTTCATATCTAGAGGTCCATTTACCATATGAAGCAATAAAACCCCGTTAACGTTGTAGTTCCTTTCTAAAATACATAATCAATAGCCTATAAGCTAATTTTTTTTATTATTTTAAATTTTTTTTTGGTATTTACGCAGTTAGGCAAAGGGTTACTCAAACTTCTTTTTCGTACTTATATCGGGTGGAAGAAGAGAAGTGTTTTTCTTATATTAAGTTTAAGACACTGTCTGTCTGTCTGTCTGTCTGTCTGTCTGTCAGTCTGTAAACACAACTCATCCGTCATTATACTAGGTAGAATCACAAATAAGGTGTCAAATAAAACCTTATAATCCAAGGATGGTACTTAAGGTGATAAATTTGACCTAGGCTGTCTGTCCGTCCGACCGCGAATATAAATCCTCCGTCATTATACCAGGTAGAATGACAAATGAGGTGTCAAATGAAAGTTTATAATCCAAGGATTGTACTGAAGGTGAGAAATTTGTCCTAGAACTTCCGGTATTAGAAATGCGAACAGAAGTACTGTTTTAAATTCACCGAAATAGTAAAAGTGATATATTGATATAATGATATAAAACAAATATATACTTCCGGTTTCATGACTGTCTGTCTGTCCATCCGCGAATACAACTTCTCCGTTATTATTACAGATAAAATGACAAATGAGGTGTCAAATGAAAGCTATTGTAAGTTTAAAGTCACCAAAATAGTATAAGCGATATGTGATTCGACATGCCTTAGCAAAATGAGAACAAATGTACAATTTTGGTTTTTATATCATTTCCGGTTAAAAAGTTCTAACCAGAAGTGCGATTATAGTCGCAGAAATAGTACATGTAACACATCAATCGAAACGTATTGAAACGTTTGAATCTTTAATTCCGGTTTTGAAGTCATTTCTGTTTAACCAATGACCACCCAAAGTTTAATAACAATGACTCAAAATTAGTAATATCGTATATCAATCGACACAAAGTTACACGAAGTCTTCAAATTTCGACTTCCAGTTCTACTTTCGATTACTTTGGGTGAAAACCTAGGACTTAAGAAGTCCAATTACTTGTTTTATAAGAAAAAAATAGTACGCCACTGACAACTAAAAATAATTTTTGAATTCCTCGTATAATTTGCGACAAAAAATATATCCTGCCTTTTTTCATATGAGGCGCCGTTTTCATACAAAAAAATAAAACATCTTAACGCTTACAAAGTATTCGAGGTAGTTTCCATACGCATAGAAACTTACTTTAAATACTTTGTAAACGTTAAGAGGTTTCATTTTTTTTTGCATAAAAACGGCGCCTCATATGAAAAAAAGGCAAGAAAGATTTTTTGTCATAAATTGAACGAGGAATTCAAAAATGATTTTTAATTTGAAATATCTGAGTGGCTTACTATTTTTTCTTTAAAAAAATTCAAACCATTACCTGTAAGCGCTTCAATGATGAATATAAAATTCTTCTGTCACCTCTAAAGGAATTGAATATCTCTTGTAGATTTGCAGCTAGTTAAAATCTTATTAGTGATATTTTCTGTTATTGTTATAGTTTAGTATTATTGTATTGTATAGTTCTTGATAATGTATTATGAAATGGAAAATACGCGCCAAGATGTTTTATTTTTTTTGCATAAAAACGGTGCATCATATGAAAAAAAAAAGACAGCAAAGATTTTCTATCATAAATTAAACGTGGAACCTAAAATAATTTTTACCCACATAATATATACGGAAGATCCTAGAACAAGGTGTGAGAGCAAGAAATCCAGATCCAAACTCAATTGCGTAAGTAAGAAATGCTGCACAGGGGCCTGATTCTAATTCATTTCGACAGTCGCAATTTCATTTCGACACCGTCATGACAGCCGCAGAGTATAGCGATTCTTATTCATTTCGATATTAGTTACAACTGGGGATATTAACCTTATCATGTTGACACTGCTCAGAATTTGGGTTGGCGCTCCGGTTTATTGGAATTTGTTGATAGTCTGGGAAAATTATCGAAAAAATGCCATTTTTGGGAAAAATTATTTACCAGCTATTTCATTGCTAAAATCGAATCTTAAGATTGCATATATTAGTAATATGGGGTATGACAAGTCCTCATAAAGTGTGTTATTTATATATAAACAAATTAGCACTCCTAAATCTTCTTTTTTTTTTCAATTAGTGCTCTGTAACTCCTAAGATTTTTCCTTTAAGCCAAAAACACTCAAATAAAAATTCACCGTAATTTAGTTCTGCACAAACTTATTTTTTTCCGATTTCCTTCAACAAAAATTTTACTCAGAAAATCCGAGTTTTCCCAAAAAATCTGCAATTTTCAATTAAAATTTTAGGGAAGTACCTAATTATTTATCAATAATTAAATAATTGATGACATGAAAGATTTATTATAGTAGATTATACAGAGGGGCTAAATTATGGAATAAATTCATTTCTTTAAAACGGACGATTTTGGAGCAAAATCCCGAAAGAGTTCGATTTTTATTTTTAAATTACAATTTTTTGGCATATATTTCATACTAGTGACGTAATCCATCTGAGCGTGATGACGTAATCGATAATTTTATTAATGAAAATAGGGGTCGTGTGGTAGGTTATTTGAAAGGGCGTTCAATTCTATATTCAGTAATATAAACATTAACATCATTAGGTATTATACAGGGTTGCCAAAAAATAATTTTTGAAATAAATTAATTGGCGCAAAAAGAAGAATGTATGTAATTTATTTAACTCAAAATACATTGTACTGCTGTCAGAAAATAAAAAAAAAATTTTATTTCACAAATAAACTTTTTTTTCGCTTAAATTAAATCACAAACAGCCTCCCTCCTACCTATTGGCAGTTTGAAAATTTAATTTAAGCTAAAAGCAGTGTTTATTTGCAAAATAAACATTTTTTTCTATTTTCTGACAGCAATTGAATGTATTTTGAGTTAAATAAATTACATGCATTCTTCTTCTTGCGTCAATTAATTTAATTCAAAAATTTTTTTGGCCTCCCTGTATAAATAATGATATTAATGTTTATAATACTGAATAGAGAATTGAACGCCTTTGTAAATGAGCTACAACACGAATCCCTATTCCTATTTAAAAAAATAATCGATTACGTCATCACGCTCGGATGGATGACGTCACTAGTTTGAAATATATGCCAAAAAAATTTAATTTAAAAATAAAAATCGACCTGTTTCGGGATTATTCCCTAAAATCGTCCATTTCAGAGAAAATGAATTTATTCCATAATTTAGCCACTCTCTGTATATCAGGAGACCGGCAACAATCTAACCAATAGTTTAGCAATAATTAAAATGTTAATTAAAAAATTTTGGTCGAAATAATAACCAGAAAGATTATGATACACCAGAATAACTATGATTTTCGTATAAAAAAGCACTATACCTATTCAACGTACCTTACAGGATTGAAATCGGACCATTTGAGTGGTCTCAGGAATGTAGTAAAGAAACAATTTTTTGGCTTATAAACAAATAGAACCCCTCAGAAAATATTAAATTAAATTAAATTAAGTTAACGCTGTTGAAAAGAGCACGGCTTCTGTTCCCTTTTCGAAGAAAAAAATTGAATTGCGAGGAGTGATTCCAGTTATAACCGGTCAAATTTGACCGGAATTTGCAACAGAGTTATAAACAACAGGATTTTAATCTTTGAACCATTAGATACCTTTTAATTCCGGTCCTCTTTGTACATACAAATTTTCATATCTTCAACACACTCATAACAAAAAAGATTTATGTCACTGTCACCAAATTATTTAATTATTGATAAATAATTACTTCCTTCAAATTTTAGTTGAAAATTAAAGATTTTGTTTGGAAACCCGAATTTTCCGAGGAAAATTTCCGTCGAAGGAAATTGGAATAAATTATCAATGTGCAGAATTAAATTACTGTCAATTTTTATGCGAGTGTTTTGGTTTAAAGTTAAAATTTTCGGAGTTATAGAGCAATAATTTAAAAAAAGATTTCGGAGCGCTAATTTGTTTATAAACAAAATAGCACACTTTCTGTGGACTTTACACAGCTATATTACTAATATAGGAAATCTTAAAATTTGAGTTCAGCATGTCCAGCAATAAAATAGCTCGCAATTAATTTTCCTTGTTTTTTACTAATTTTCCCAGATTATTACCTTACATCTTTCATTGAGTTGATGATTCATGTTGTGGACATTCTCAATTATTATATTTCTAATTTAATACTATTCTATCTAATTCCTCAAAACAAGTAAATTTCAATTAAACCCATCCATATTAATACCTTTTGCTTTAGTTTTCATTGCAAGAAATAAACAAAACACATCTAAACTAAACCTAACCTCGCTTTTGGCCATTCATTCATCTCCGTGTCAAATAATTTCGACATCGAAATTATAATAGCGACCACTTTTTTAAAGTCGCTATTAATTTCGATAGGTCGCAATTTGATGACATCATTTCGTTAGTTCAACGAAAATCCACAAGGCTCGCACAGTCGCATTTCGACGTCACCATATTGAAAGCGACTTGTTTAGTGTCGAAATTTGATTTAGAATCAGGACCCAGGTGGAACGGAATCGACTCCAGCGCAGGAAACCATCCAAAACCTTCTGCGAAGCATGTCTAGAAGAATATGGACTATCACTAGCGGTAGACGAGAAAATACTAAGTACTAAATTGTTACACTAATACCATAAAAGAGTGTTCTATTGTTGTTATTAATTAATTTATTAATTAATTTCTTTAAAAATTTGTTGTAGTTCTTCAATATGCAAGTTAGTACTTGACAATTAATATACATATAATTGTACAACACAACTAATTTAGCAATAAAATGTACAACGCTTTTCAAAAGGAAACAAATATACTTTAAAAACAGACTCAAAATAAAAAAATATGAAAAATTTTTTTTAAGAAACGCTTTTCTTTAGTTACGAGTGACTAAAATTAAAAATATTATAAAAAATCAACTAAAAGGCAAATATAAAAAAAATGAAAAAATCTAACACATTCGTCAAAGAAAAGCGTGGCGCGTCTTCATCGAATAAACGGTTTTCGCCCCACGCTTTTCTTTAAAGAATGTGTTAGATTTTTTCATTTTTTTTTTATTTTTTGCCTTTTAGTTGATTTTTTATAATATTTTTAATTTTAGTCACTCGTAACTAAAGAAAAACGTTTCTTAAAAAAATTTTTTTTCTTTTTTTTTATTTTTTACTTTTTAGTCTTACACTTTTCAAACATTAAAATATATCGTCATGTTTATTAAAATATGTATAAAGCATATGATGTACTAACATGAAAAGTAGTCGGAGTCGGCAAAAAATTTGAAACTTTATTGTTTATTTATGACAACTCTAAACATACACATTGGGGATCAAGATTAATCACCCCAAAAGGACGACAGCTTCTGGCGGCTATGAACAGTAACAACTACTCATATATTTCCAGTGGTGAACCTACTTATTGGCCAACCGACATGAACAAAATACCAGATCTACTTGACTTCTGCGTAACAAAAGGAATTCCAAAAAGATCGCAAAGAATTGAATCTTGCTTTGACCTTTCCTCGGATCACTCGCCTGTATTGATCACGATAAGTACTGAACTTGTTGAGATACAGCTACCACCGAAACTAGACAACAAATATACGGATTGGGAAAGGTTTCGGCGGGTGATTGAGGACAGCCTAAACCTAAACATACCTTTAAAAACAAACTATGAAATAGATGAAGCCATACAAAACTTTAACGTAATTATACAGGAAGCAATCTGGCAAACAACACCCCTAAAAAACACGACGCTCATGAAACAAGAGCTACCAAGCATAATCAGACAAAAAATCATAGAAAAACGAACTTTAAGAAAAACATGGCAAAGAACGCACGCGCCTCAGGACAAAACCAGACTCAAGCAGGGTACACTTCAACTCAAAACTCTCCTAAATAACTACAAAAACGATGGGATTAAAGAATATCTTAGCAATCTATCAGCAACAGAAAGTACAGATTATTCTCTATGGAACGCTACGAAAAAGTTTAAACGACCTCAATCAACCAACCCTCCTATTCGCGCAGAAAACGGCGAATGGGCAAAATGCAATAAAGAAAAATCGAAGTGTTTGCAAAACATCTCACAGACGTCTTTCAACCTTTCCCTGCTGACAATAATCAAAACTTTGAAGCATCCATCCAACAATTTTTAGAATTTCCATACCAGTTAGAACTTCCACCGGAAAAGTTTAAGGTAAATGAAGTGATAAACATAATACAAAATCTTAAATCGAAAAAGTCCCCAGGCTTCGATCTTATAACCAGTAAAATTATTAAACAACTACCCAGGAAAGGAATTGTGTACCTCACCCAATTATTCAATGCAGTATTAAGAACCGCATATTTCCCTCTCCTCTGGAAAGTCGCAAAAATGATACTAATTCCCAAACCAGGTAAGCCTCTGGAAGATGTCAAATCATATCGACCCATAAGCTTACTGCCGATAGTGTTAAAGATCGAGAACTAATCCCTGCACACCAGTTTGGATTCAGATCCCAACACGCAACCATAGAACAGGTTCATCGGATATGCAGAACTGTTAATCGAGCATTGGAAGACAAAATGTACTGCACTGCCGCCTTTTTAGACATCTCGCAAGCATTCGATAAAGTCTGGCACACAGGTCTTCTATACAAATTTAAAAAAATGCTTCCTCTCACTCACTTCCTAATTTTAAAATCCTACCTCCATAACCGTTACTTTTTTGTACAACATAGAGATGAGTGCACGTCTCTATTTCCAGTTGGATCCGGAGTTCCACAGGGCAGTGTTCTGGGGCTAGTGTTATACCTATTGTACACAGCGGACTTTCCAACAAACTTTCAAACCACGACAGCTACATATGCAGATGACACAGCAGTGATGTCAGTACATCAGGACCCACGGATAGCTTCTCAACTACTGCAAACCAGCCTCAACAAAATGCAAACTTGGCTAAAACAATAGCGTTTTCAAACAAATGAAACAAAGTCGGTTCATATTATCTTCACAAACTGTCAAACACCTTGGAATGCACCTAGACCAAAGATTAAACTGGAGAACACACATTTCTATGAAGCGTAAACAACTTGGTCTCAAATTACACAAATATTTACTGGCTGATTGGTCACAAATCATCACTTTCGATGAAAAATAAAGTACTTGTCTACAAAGCAATTTTGAAGCCAATATGGTGTTACGGGATCCAACTTTGGAGTACTGCATCAAACTCCAATATCGAAATCTTGGAGAGGTTTCAGTCGAAGGTACTTCGAGTAATCACAAATGCCCCATGGTATGTTGCAAATAATATTATTAGACGCGATCTAGAAATTGCAACAGTAAAAGAAGAAATTACCTACTAACTTCGCACAGAAATACGAAGACAGACTGACACAACATCCAAATGTACTAGCCAGGAACCTGATGACACAACCAGTCAGAAGAAGACTTAGACGAAATACACCTAGTAATTTACCATCGTGATTTTAGTTATATGTGTCGTAATTCCCAGAGACAAGCAATTTTATATCTATGTAAAAGATTTGTAAAGAAAATGATTAATGAATAATTTTCTCCAAGTCACCTACAGTAGTTGTCATAACATTTACTCATTGTAACTTGTATTACAGATTGTAAATAAATTGGGAGGTTAAATAAAAAAAATTTATGAAGCATAACGTAAAAAGTGAAATTATGTATAGTTCATATCATTAGCTACAATCCTCAAAACTTTCAAGTTTTTACATTGTAAAAAACAGGAGAATTTTAGTATGGTACCAAACCCAGACATCCAAAGTGAAAGTTATCCTCCAACACCAAATTGTTCTATATGGTCCACATAATGTTCAGAAAAAAGTCACACCATTTTGAGCGTCGGCTTTGGGGGGAGAGGGGGGAGAAATCTGCAAATTCGTAGTTTTTTACGTTTTTCGTCAATATTTCAAAAACTAAGCGGTTTAGCATGAACAACCCTCTACACAAAATTGTTCTACATTAAATTTGAAATAAAAAAGGCTCTATGCATAACCCTTCTAAAATGAACGGTTCCAAAGTTACGGAGGTAGTATAGTATAATTGGTCCAAAAAAAGACCTAACCCAGACATCCAAAGTAAAAGTTTTTCTTCAACGTCAAATTGTTCTATATGGTCCACATAGTGTTCAGTAAAAAGTTACACCATTTTGAGCGTCCGGTTTGGGGGGGAGATGGGGGAGAAATCGGTAAATTAGTAGTTTTTTTTTTAAGTTTTTCGTCAATATTTCTAAAACTGTGCTTTAGCGTAAGGAATGTTCTATACAAAAATGTTCTACATAAAATTTAAAACAAAAAAGATTCTATACATAATTGTTATAAAATCAACGGTTCCAGAGTTACGGAGGGTGAAAAGTGGAGATTTTCGATACTTTTCATATTTACCGATTTAACCCCCCTCTCCCCTCCAAACCCGACGCTCAAAATGGTGTGACTTCTTTCTGAACATTATGTGGACCATATAGAACAATTTGGTGTTGGAGGATTACTTTCACTTTGGATGTCTGGGTTTTTGGTATAGTTATATCATAAATATTGCCCAAAAAATATAAAAAGTATCGAAAACCTCGACTTTTCACCCTCCGTAACTCTGGAACCGTTGATTTTATAACAATTATGTATAGAATATTTTTTCTAAAAATAAAACACTGAAAACGTTTGTTTTCTATACTTCCACAAAATTTATTATAACTAAGTGACTACAGCTGTTTCGGCAGAGTGCCTTTCTCAAGTGATATAGTTTACAATGTGTTTGCCTTTTTAAGTCTTCAACTGAAGAGGTTGAGGAGAATATTTTTTGTTTTAAATTTCATGTAGAACATTTTTGTATATAACATTGTTTACGCTAAAACATATTTTTAGAAATATTGACGAAAAACGTAAAAAAACTACTAATTTACCGGCTTCTCTTCCAGCTCCCTCCCAAACCGGACGCTCAAAATGGTGTAACTTTTTACTGAACAATATGTGGACCATATAGAACATTTTGGTGTTGGAGGAAAACTTTTACTTTGGATGTTTGGGTTAGGCCTTTTTTTGGACCAGTTATACTATACTACCTCCGTAACTTTGGAACCATTCATTTTAGAAAGATTATGCATAAGGCCTTTTTTATTTCAAATTTAATGTAGAAAAATTTTGTATAAAAGGTTGTTCATGCTAAACCGCATAGTTTTAGAAATATTGGCGAAAAACTTAAAAAACTACGAATTTACCGATTTCTCCCCCCTCTCCCCCCCAAACCCAACGCTCAAAATGGTGTGACTTTTTTCTGGACATTGTGTGGACCATTTGGTGTTGAATGATAACTTTCACTTTGGATATCTGGGTCTGGGTTATGCCATCTTTTGGATCAACTATACTATACTATTTAAGCATTTTCCATTAAAATCGTTTTTTTTTTATTTAAACAATTAAAAAGCATTAAAACATTTTTTTTTAATTAAACAATTAAAAAGCAATTAAGCATTTTTTTATTGATTATTCGTGTATTGTTCCCGCGAATGCATATGTCTGCAAATTTTTATTCGTTTGCATTGGAGAAAAGGCAGTCAAATTAACGTCTAAAGATTTGACGCAAACTATTGAACTAAATAAAAACGTTTAAAAAAATATGTAATATTTTTGTCTGTGATTGTATTTTAATAGTATGCAAAATCATCCAACAACAACAACAACAACATCATTATTAACATTAAGCCAACACAACATTATTATTTATACAAAAAAACCCATACCATATGAGATAATTTTATCGACGGACTAACTTAGAATATTGCAAACCAGTTTAATAAACATGTGCATCAAGTATGTTGCTATTTTAATGTTAGTCATTCTATTTTATTTCAATAGTGCGATTGCTCAAGTGATTAATTTAGATGAAGGACTGATTGAAGATGAAGGTAAGACAAACATTCAACATAATACGCAATCGTTATTTGTTAATTTATTACCCGTAAATGTATTTATTCGTTAGTAGACCAGGGTAGAAAAATAAATATGAGCGATTTCAGGGTAAAAATCAATACAGGTATTTGAAGGTGCTCAATGGTAGGGTGGATATAGTTAATTAAAAATACATACAGAGGTACTCGTAAATCGACCTTATTTTTTTATAAAAAAAGCCAAAATCAGAAAATAAGGTTTTTGGTCTATAGCATTTTTAATATCATATTTACAGCAAAAGTTGTTTTATAAAAGTTGTGTATCATGAAAAACGATTAATTTGAATTTTTATAAGTTAAAATCCATAGAGAATTAACCGAGATAATTGCAAAAAACCACGTTTTTTGCACTATTTTGTAACTGTTAATAACTCTTACCAAAAAGGCTCTAAGGAACTTATTGTACCTTGATTACGAGGCAATTAAGTGCCTTTATTAGTGTACAAAATGTAAAGTAGATCTATTTGTTAGTTTACGAGTTATGTTAAATGTTTTTCCCAGACATCGAATGTTTAAACAATCATTGTTGCCCTAGGAGTATTTTTAGAGCTTTTTGGCAAAGTGCAAGAGTTCTTAAAGACTCAAAGTACTACGAAAGTTAAAAAAAAGAATATATTTGTTTTTAAATGCTGTTAAACAAGTCGCTAAAAAATGGTGAGTTTTTTCCTTAAAATACAATTAGAATATCTTTGTCATTTTTTCTGATAAATAAAAAAGTTGGTAAAAAAACACACATTAAAAAAGAAAAACAAACTTTCTACGGCCAATAATAGCCAAGTTATACTTTTTTTTTGAAAAATCACATCTCTATTGTTTATAAATATTAAAACTTGAAATTTTTACAGAATGATAATAAATATCTATGTTTTATATTTCAATTGATAAATACGGAAGATCTTCTATTTCAAACGAGTAATAACCCTTTCAATTGATGTTACACACGCTGACTGAGCTGGGACCGTGTGGGCGTGTGATGGGGAAGATTCTCGGAGTCGTTTCGCGCGTCGAGATTTTGCTATAGAAAGTTCAATTTGGAGCGCTTGAAAAATTTTAAAATATCTCAGCTACAGAGAACGTAGAGCCTTCATTTTTTTAAATTGGAGTAACTCGAGGAAATAATAGCAACTAGCTAATTTTCATTTACCGGAAAAATCGGAAAATTCTGGAAAATGCACTTTTTATATTCAATATGCGTTTACAACGTTAACACATATAATTTCATAAATATTGTCATCAAATATTATAAATTTGTGAATAAATATTAAAATAAAACTATAGTATACATCTATTTATATACAGGGTGGTTCATTTTATTCGCCTCGGTGTCTGTACGGAAAACGACTTGATTTAAAAAACATTTCTTCATAGAAATATACCGGGCCATTAACACTGCAATCTAAAAATAATGCGAATTATACAGGGTGCTTCAAAAAAGAGTGGTATATCAAAGATATATTTGTTTTATGGAAAACCTGATGAAATTTTTAAATTGCCCTTAAAAAAGAAGCTAGACTATATCTAAGTACAGGGTGTTTTGATCTATTTCAATTTTTAGAAAAATGTAAAGATTTAGAAAAAAATAAATATAAGAATATGTAAATAAATCTAAGAATCGGTGACAATTTTTTTCTTGGATCTTCATAACAGACTATTCAGCAAATTTAAACAGATGTTTATTGAAACAAAATTTATAAGTACTTAATCGTACATTTTTAGGTTTAAAAATTAATTAAAAACAAAAACGTTCTCAAATTAAAAAAAATTATGTATAGATTATAATTATTCATCTTCGTCAATTCTACACAGTTTTTGTACAGGTTCATTAATTTCTTCCACATTATCCATAATCTCTTGAAATAAATCAATTGTACCTACCGAGCTTTGCATAAATTGCAAAGATGACACTGGCGAAAAAAGATGCTAAAACCGTTTGATAGTTATTATAGATGACGAAAGTGGAAGTTAAAGAAGATTTGTTTCAAAAAATTAGGGATAATGTTGAAGAAATAAGAAATTAATGAACCCGTACATAAACTGTGTAGAATTACCGAAGATCAATAATTAAAATCTTTACACACATTTTTTTCGATTTGGGAAGGTTTTTGTTATCAATTAGTTTTTAAATCTAAAAATGTACTATTAAGTGATTGTAAATTTTGTTACAATAAACATCTGTTTAAAAATGCTGAATAGTCTATTAAGAAGATCTTAGAAAAATTTGTCACCGACTCTTAGATTTGTAAATATTTATTTTTTTCTAAAATTTTATATTTTTGTAAAAATTTAAATGAATCAACCTACCCTGTACTTACGTATAGTCTAGCTTATTTTTTATGGGCAATTTAAAAATTTCATCAGTTTTAGGATGTTCCATAAAAACATATATTTTTGATATACCACTCTTTTTTGTAGCACCCTGTATAATTCACATTATTTTTAGATTGTAGTATTAATTGTCCTGTCTATGTCTATGAAGATTTTTTTTAAATCAAGTCGTTTTCCGTACAGACACCGAGGCGAATAAAATGAACCACCCTGTATATAAATAGATATATACTATAATTATATTTTAATATTTATTTACAAATTTATAATACTTTATGAAAATATTTATCAAAATATATATTAGTGTTAACATTGTAAATGAATGTTGAATAAAAAATTCCATTTTCCAGAATTTTACGATTTTTCCGGTAAATGAAAATTAGCTAGTTGTTATTCTTTCGTCGAGTTACCCAAATTAAAAAAAATGAAGTCTCTACGTTCTCTGGAAGCTGAGATACTATAAAATTTTTCAAGCGCTCCAAATTGAACTTTCTATAGCAATATCTCGATGCGCGAAACTGGACTCCAACAATCTTCCCCTTCACATGGTCCCAGCTCAGTCAGCGTGAGTAACTACAATTTAAAGGGTTATTACTAATTTTAAATAGAAGATATTCCGTACTTATCAATTGCAATATAAAATATAGATATTTATTATCATTCTGTAAAAATTTCAACTCTTAATATTTATAAACCATCGAGATATGATTTTTCAAAAAAAAAGTATAACTTGGCTATTATTGGTCCTAAAAAGTTGTTTTTTCTTTTTTAATTTGTGTTTTTTTACCAGACTTTTGATACAACCAATTATAATTATTTATCAGAAAAAATAACAAAGATATTCTAATTGTTAATAAGGAAAAAACTCACCATTTTTTTATCGACCTATTCAACAACAATTAAGAAACAAATATATTATTTTTTTAACTTTCTTAGTACCTACTTTTAGTCTTTAAGAACTCATTGCACTTTGTCAAAAAGCTCTGAAAATACTCCTAGGGCAACAATGATTGTTTAAACATTCGACGTCTGGGATAAACATTTAACATAACTCGTAAACTGACTAATATATCTTCTTGAAATTTTGTACACTAATAAAGGCACTTAATTGCCCCATGATCAAGGTATAATAAGTTCCTTACGACCTATTTGGTAATATTTATTAACATATAAACAATAGTGCAAAAAACGTGGTTTTTTGCAATTATCTCGGTTAATTCTTTATGGATTTTAACTTGTAAAAATTCAATATAATCGTCTTTTCATGATACACAACTGTTATAAAACAACTTTTGCTGTAAATATGATACTAAAAATGCTATAGACAAAAAACCATATTTTCTGACTTTGGCCTTTGTTTATAAAAAAGAATGTGTGTGTACTTTGTACGCACGTAAGAAGTTATATTTCTATTATATAATTTTAACGACATAAATATACTAAACAGTTTATTTGTATTTTATTTAAATATTAAACTAATTTTAATACTTACCTACCACTTTCAAAAAATTTTTATTAAAAAAAAATATATATAAATCGTCCGGATTCGAACCCGGGACCTCTTGATCTGTAGTAGAATGCGCTACCAACGAAGCTATCATCGCTTTGTTTACATGACATCTCGGAAATTACAAATCACGGTGACAAATATGTAGATCAAGTGAAGTATAAAGATATTATAATAGATACTTATTATTAGACTTAGGCAAATATGCAAATAAAAAAGTATAAAATATGCGCATAAACATGCAGTATTTTATGCAAAATATGCATATTTATCTAGAAAATATGCATGTAATAAAAAATATTTACAATATTTTTTTATTTACAAAAATAATTACAATATTATAAATACATAACACATACAATTATTTTAACATATAAATATTATTTTGAATTGTGGTAATAATAGATTATCAAATGATGTTCAAAATGTTTTAATAAAAACTTACGGCTTCTATCTGAATACATATGCAGGGTGTTAATAAATAAGTATGAAACATTCTAAGGGCTAATTCTACATGAAAAAATAATGCCGGTTTGCTCTATAAACATATGTCCGCAAATGCTTTGTTTCCGAGATACGGGGTGTTGAAATTATTATTTCAAGCTGCCAATTTATTTATTGCTCTAAAACCAGCTGAGCTATAAAAATAAAATTTGGTGAGTTTTAGAAGGTAACTATTGCGCATTTTTTGACATACAATTAAGAATTTTGTATTCATCATTGGCGCGCATACAGGTAATAGTCTGAATTTTTTCAATGAAAAAAATAGTACGCCACTGAGATATTTTAAAATAAAAATTATGTGTAAATTCCACATTTAATTTTTAATAAAAAACTTTTTTATGCAGAAAAATAAAACATCTTGGCGCGTATTTTTCATTTCAAATACATTATCAAGAACTATCCAATATAATAATACTAAACTAGAACAATAACAGAAAATATTACCAATAAGATTTAAACTAGGTGCAAAGAGGCAAGAATTGTTTAAAATGATCTCCTTTACAGGTAACAGAAGAATTTTATATTCATCATTGGCTCGCGTACGGGTAATGGTCTGAATTTTTTTAAGAAAAAAATAGTACGCCACTTTGTCGTAAACTAAACCAGAAATTCAAAAATAATTCTTAATTTGACATATCTCAGTAGCGTACTATTTTTCTCTTAAAAAAATTCAGACCATTACCCGTATGCGCGCCAATGATGAATATAAAATTCTTCTGTAACCTAACCTCTAAAGGAGGTAATTTTTAACTTTTGTTGTAGCTCTGCACCTTGTTAAAATGTTATTAGTAATATTTTCTGTTATTGTTCCAGTTTAGTATTATTATATTGAATATTTCTTGATAATGTATTAAAAAATGAAAAATACGCGTCAAGATGTTTAATTTTTCTGCATAAAACGGTACACCATATGCAAAAAAGGCAAGAAAGGTTTCTTATTACAAATTAGACTTGGAATTTAAAAATAATTTTTAATTCGAAATATCTAAGTGGCGTACTATTTTTTTCTTTAAAAAATTTGGACCATTACCCGTATTCGCGCCAATGATGAATACAAAATTCTTAATTGTATGTAAAAAAATGCGAAATAACTATCTTCTAAAACTTACCAAATTTCATTTTCATAGCTCAACTGGTCTTAGAGCAATAAATAAATTTTCAGTTTGAAACAAAAATTTCAACACCCCGTATCTCGGAAACGAAGCATTTGCGGAAATATGTTTATAGAGCAAACCGGCATTATTTTTTCATGTCGAATTAGTCCGTAATGTTTCATACTTATTTACTAACACCCTGTAATTGTAAATAGAAAAATTTCTTTCGACATCAACTGATGTAACTGGAGCATTTTTCAAATTTACTATAATAGATGGTTCTAAATTAAGTTGTTCGGATAATGTACCAGCTATTACTTGAACCACTTCAGAAAGAACCTGGTAACCACTATTTTTTTCCATGGTTACTTTAAATTTTTGAAAAATTTCCTTTCTAATAGTACCTTTAACGTTTTGACACAATGACTCAAATTATTTTATTAAAACTGTACTCTCTAAGGCAGGCAGCTCATCAAAGAAACATGAAACGTAAATTAAGTTTCATGGAAATAAAACACTGCTAAACAAATATACGTCCGGCCATTTATGAAACTCTCCGAAAATAAAAATGTATCATGAGCATGAATCACACTCGTTTCATTGGTAGGCGGATTTGAGATTTGTTTAGTAGTGTTTTATTTTCATGAAACATGTTTCACGTTTCATGTTTCATGTTTTTCGTTTCATATTTCTTTGGTGTGCGGCTTGCCTTAGGCACACCAATGAAACATGAAACGAAAAACATAAAACATGAAACGAAAAACATGAAACATGAAACTTAAAACACGTTTCATGAAAATTAAACACGGCTAAACAAATCTTGAAGTCCGCCTACCAATGAAACGAGTGTTATTCATGCTCATAACACATTTTTATTTTCGGAAAGTTTCATAAATGGCCGGACGTCTATTTGTTTAGCAGTGTTTTATTTCCATGACACGTGATTTACGTTTCATGTTTCTTTTGGTGTGGTGTAATTTGGAGTATTCTAATCGAGTTATAGTTTTCTGGACAAAACTATAATTTGATTTTATGAATGACAGTTGCTGTTGGAGGATGTTATTTTGGAAGGCTTGCTTAGCTTCCAATAAAGATTGTCAACTATCATCCGGTAAAAGGTTAATTTTTTTTTAATCAACAAAACAATCAGCATATAAATTAGCTGCTTCCAACCATGTTCCCCAACGTGTTAAAATGGGTTGCGGTGGCAGTGGAACAGCAGGAAGCATATCTCTGTAACATTGTATTCTTAAAGGTGATTTCAGGAATAGCTTTTTGACGCTCGCTATTAAACTGTTAACTAGTGGAAATTTTTTTCTTACTTCCTCCGCAACTCTGTTTATTTCATGCGCTAAACAAGTGCCATGTATTAAGTTTGGATAAAATATTTTTAAATTTTGTCCTGCTTTCACCATATATGGTACGGCATCAGATAAAATAAACAATAATTTATCATTAGGCACAGCAGCAGGAAGAAAAAAAGTTTGCTAATGCTTCTTGTAGAAACTGTGATATTGGTTTTTTCAACTTGCTTACAGGAAATTAAATACGATGTTGGAAAGGTTTCATCGCTAAGTACACCAATCAATAAGAGCACAATGTATCTTCCTGACGAGTCAGTGGTCTCGTCCACACATATGTAAAAGTAATTATTATATACATATTTCGGCTTTTATGTTGTGGATAACTGAGGAGTATAACAAATTGACATTATTTTTCTTTAGAGTTCGTTCACTGGAAATGTTTTGTTTGCAATATTTTTTTTAAAAAGAACTAAAGTTTTTATTAGATAATTTTAAAAGCGGTATATTAGAAGAAACTAATGCACGACACAAGTCTTCGTTAAAAGTTTCTTGTTCGGTTTGTTTTTTGAAACTTGACTGAAAGCACTTGGACACTGAAGGTTGATATTATTTTTCACCGGATGTGGTTCTTACTTTTTTAGCTAAATGTTTCGCGGTTCTGACATGCTGATCTATTTGATTTTTTTTTTCAAATGAAATCTAAAAAAGAATATAAATATTCTATAGTTGTATCCATTTTTAAAATCTAAGATTGTAGAAATAAACTAAAAATGAACAGTTTTTGCATAACAATTAAAATATTTAAATTAAATCAAATAAAAATCGGTGTAGTAATCTTGAAAATGCCAAGAAATGACTGTGTGAGAAGGAAGAACCCCCAAATATTTAAAGAGGCTCTTGGTCTTTTCTGTTTACATTTAATGAAAAAATACTGTGAGCATAAATTAAAAGCACTTAATTAATTAAGTCCAATATATATGTTTTTGTTTTTAGCAAAATTAAAGCAAACTAAGCTATTGTTAGAAAAAAATGTTAGCGACCTTTCAGTAGACTATTGAATTATTTGAATTTTAAATAGGTATCCTATTTTGTATCTCAAGGAATTTAAAAAATGCTTCTTCTCCTTGTGGTGCTTTCTCCTTTAGTGGAGGTTAGCGACTACACTGGCAAATCTGTCTCTGTCCAATGCGGCTCTTAACAAAGATGTTGAATCAATGCCGGTCCAGTCTCTGATATTTCTGAGCCATGAAATCTGGCGCCTACCGGGACGCTGTTTTCCTTCAATCTTACCCTGGATGATCAGTTGCGCGAGGCGGTACTTTTCGTTTCTCATTATGTGTCCCAGGTAGCTAACTTTTTTGACTTTAATGATTTTCAGCAGTTCCCTATCTGTACCTATTCTCCTCAGACCATCTTCGTTGGTGGTGTGGGTTGTTCAAGGTATTTTCAAGATTCTTCTATAAAACCAGAGTTCAAAGGCTTCTAAAAAATGCTTGAAAAAAGAAAAAATACATCGATTTATTGCGAACTAGCCTTGTGTCGGTACTTTTCTTAAACATAATCTCCAATTTTAAAATCTTTGTTTGTACCACCGTGTCAATTTAAAAAAAAAATAAAAAATAATACGTATGTACTTACGGTTTTGCCACAACATGATCAATAAACTTTATCCATATCCATAGATAGCTCTTTGTAAGGTTTTATCCAAGTTGAAACAGTGCTTATTTTCGGCATTTTCAAAGCACAATAATTATTCACAATTAGAAATACACGTTGTTTACGCCTCCAATTTTACAGCAAAGTGAAACCAAGTGAAACTGACCGTCAAAATAAAAATTTTTACCTAGAGACATAAACTGGCAAACACAAACCCTTAATTCCAGGAAAAAACTATACGTCCAGTTACAAAACTATAAGCCGCTGTAGTTTATTAGTTACTATACCAAGAATTTGAATAATAAGTGATTATAAAACAGAATTAAATATTGGCATTTTCATGGTATCTGTAAGTTTGAATATAAAAATATATAGTTAATACCAAATTTTCAAATTATATGCACTTTATGCTCACTTTTATAAAAATATGCAGAATTTTACATTTTTGCATTTTTTATGCATTGCAAATTGCAAATCTGCAATTTGCATATTTGCCTCTACTTATTATCTTACTCCCGAGAAAGACAAATCTAAAGACACAAAAATTATAATAAATAATATATTTACTAAAAACACTAATATATTATTTTCATGCCTTATTTGCACTGATACATACATAACTTGAAAGATTAGCAACGAACTCCATACTGTCTGTGTGCGCATGCGCCCACGATAATAAAAATTTACTCTCAATCGCTCCTAAACAAGTATAACTTCAAAAAATGAGGTCGATTTACGAGTACCTCTGTACGTATTTTTAATTAACTATATCCCCCCTACGAATTAGCACCTTCAAATACCTGTATTGATTTTTTTCCCGTTTTTATTTTTCGGCCCTGGACTATAGGTATTGTCTAAAGTACTTAATTTTTCCTGGTTCAATATTCAACTATGTTACCCTAACTCTACCTCACATGGTTATCTATGTATTATCTTTTTTCTTAATTTTCTAGATTTTTTACTGTTTTTTTTTTATAATTCATTTCAATTTTTTGTTATACATTTTGAAAATCAAATCGTTGTAGGTATAATATTGAATATATTCAAAAATAATTTTAGGTGACTTTCGCCTAATAGTTAGTAATGATGTACTTAAATTTTCTCGTATTTTTGTCTTAACCATCCTTCCTCCAATTTATTCCCGATTCCAATATATTATTTGCAAAATCTTGAGGCAATTAAAATAAATATACAGGTAAAATATTCAAATAAAGTAGGTAAATATATAATTACAATCATATTAAATCTTTAGTGTTTTGGCAAAGGTTGATATGCGCAATTTTTGCCAAAATTAAATTATTTGCTTGATGTTATGTTATTTAGTAACATTTCTTGTTACTAGAGTTTGGTATGTTTATGGATATGACAGCTTTTTTACTTATTAGGTAGGGCAAAACTTGATATGTTCCTTGATTTCTTATGTTTAATAATTTTCGTTTTTGGGTTAGCAAAACATGATTCAAATTTTCAAAATACTCTCCTGAAAAATTAGGTTAAACAGATATATCAACCTTTGCCAAAACACTACTAATAGTCCAATTAATGAAGCTTAAATAGGACTAAAAGTTTTTATAAAAAGGTTTTATATTTTGACCGCTAAAGTTGATAAAAACATTAATTCCAAACAAAAAATGTTTTATACATTTTTTTGATAAAATTAATAGTTTTCTATTTATTCGCTATCGAAAGTGTTAGTTTTATATCGAAAAAATCAATGTTTTTGATATATTTATTTACAATTCACTCAATTTTTGCCGTAGAAATAATTTTTTCAAACCAAGTTCTTGGGAAGTATATAACTTACAATTTCATATTAAAACATTTTTTCGTATCTCTTATGCTAGTCTTTCTATTCTGAAGCAAATTACATCTTTTACCAAACTACAAAAATTCGTTAATCAATTTTAACTCCAGTTTTTTTAAAATGAATCATTCTAAGCCAGTCAAACTTCTAGAATCTATTAATAATACATAAACAAAGAAGAATGAATAAGGCCAATGATTAAAAACACCGCTAACTTACATTATTATGCTTCCAATTGGATTTCTCCTTTTTTTTCAAAATAATGTTAATTTTTAAACCGTAAATTTTTTATTTTTTATCTTAAAAAGATTGTTAAAAAATAATTTTAACCAAGATCTAAAAGCTTGTTAATATTAAATATTTTTAAATTCCTCAGTCGCAAAAAGAGGTGACTTTGAAAGGGTTGGTAAAGGTGGTTTTTGCATGTTATTACAAGTTTTAATTATTAATATCTCACTCAACTTTTACTTAAAACTTTTGCTTAAAACTAAAGCTTTAAACCAGGTTCTTGGGAATTAAATAAGCTACAATTTTATATTTAAATATCTTTTCGTATCTCTGATGCTAATCTTTTTAGTCTGAAGTAAAGGCCATTTTTGCCAAACTACAAAAATTAGTTATTCCCTTTTAACCCCATTTTTTTTTTAAACTAATAATTGTAAGCTGGTCAAACTTCTACAACCTATAATACATAAATAAAGAAGACCAAATAAGGTCAATAATTAATTTTAATAAGGGTGGTGATTAGGGGGTTGCTTCCGATCACTTTTTCGCTTAAAACAATGGGGACTGACATTCTTTTCATTATAAGTCACTTAATTTTTGAGCTAAGGACTTTTTTATTTCTGGAGATAAATATTTTTAAATACTTTAAATTAGTTTCAACAAGTTGTCCCCGAAAAATGCATAGTTTGCCGTCTTTTGACTTTGAAACTACAATATTTACCATTTGAGGAAGAAGAGCGAACATATAATAAAATATACCTGGTTTAGTATTGGTCTTAAAAAAATTAATAAAAAACGGTTTGGTTTATTATTTCAAAAGGTACATTTTTGTTAAGTAAAGTTGTTATGATAAAACGAAAATTTTTGGAGTTATTAGCAGAAAACATATTAAACATTGATTTTTTCGATATAAAACTAACACTTTCGATAGCGAATAAATCGAAAACTATTAATTTTATCAAAAAAATGTGTAGAACGTTTTTTGCTTATAATGTACAGCCGGTTCCTAAAAAAACTGATACGACTCTTAGTAAGATTTGATCATGTTGAGCAGTGTATTTGATTGATCTGACATTATATTTATTATGACAGACAAATAATAAAATAAACAAACAACAAACAACTGATTACATATTATGTTAATTCATAAATTGTACTAATTATTAAGGTCTAAATGTTTATATTATTTTGAATTTCTGTATTTTATAAAGAGTATATAAATGATAGTTTTTACATCAAATAGATCACATAATTATTGTAAACGTGGATTATACAACAAAACAAATTAGTATTAAATTCAGCCCTGTAATTTATTAAAATAAATATAGAAGTTTTCAGGGACTTTCAGCCCACGGTAATAATGTAGTCTTTCATTCTGAGTTTAAATTTTTCAAAAATATTTATTAGTTTTCTCAGGATTCGAAAAAAATGAATAGAATTAAAATACATTGAGAATTTTGACATGCGTCACAATGTTGCCTTAACTCAATGTAAAATTCTAAACTGTTAAATTCCAGCTTCCCTAATTATTTGACATCAAAAGACATTAGAAACTATTTGTAGAGGATTGAAATCTGTATTGAAAACAACTGTTAAAATTGGTCTACGTAATTAAACATAATCCAAAATTTTGTAAAAATGTAATACATTTCAGTTTTCAGCCCAAACTTAGGCCACACACAATGTAATAATGTTCACATTTTTGAACTGTCAATATTTTTATTTTATCATCTATTTTTTAAAAACAATACAGTTGATAAGATACCCTCAGTTGCGGAGAAGTATTAATAATAAAGATTAATAATAAAGTCTAATAACCGTGGAACAGAATAAGCTATCTGACAAATTTTAAGATTTGGCAGTGACATTGACAGAATGTAAATATTAAGTAGGTATTTATCTTTCAAAATACACTGCTCTATTTTCTACAAAATACGCTTCAAGAGTCGTATCAGTTTTTTTTGGAACCAGGTGTATGTTTTTACCAACTTTTGCGGTCAAAATATAATAAAAAATTTCCACCCCCGAGATCGGGTGGCAACCACCCCCATGATAAAAGCGCCTTTCGGCATCATATAGATTTTGATCCTTGGACTATCCACTACTTATTCTCAAATTTTTAAGCAAATCGATCCATTCTGTAAAAATTGCGAGGTGAAAAACTTCGATTCCTGGACTATAATAGAGCACTCATCAGCGGCAAAAAAACTGTAAAACCGTGGAGTTTTGAGAATCAACACCGATTTTAATGAAAATTTGGATTCAAGCTCGGTTGACCCTCTTCTTCAAAATGTACCCTATGCCGAACTGGGCGTTTGCCCTGGGGGTTAAAACAACCCCATCTAGGGGATGAATGTTTTTTTAATCAAAATAACTATGGAAATCGGTAGAAGGACCAATTCTCAGTAAATTTTATTATGATGAAAATAAAGTCGCTCCCTGCTTTTTTAAATGTAACAATAATTAAACCTTCGTCATTACAATCCTAAAAGAAATGAATAGCTTCCCACTTGACATTAACTTTATTTAGGTACAATTGATAATTACGATTCGTGTGATATGGCCGGTTTAGAATGCTTAGTTTAGAAAAAATAGTTCAGTAAGCCGAAAATGACATTTTTATAATTAAAAAAAGTGTATTGTTCTTAAATAAATCTAAAAGTTGAAAGATGAAGTAGTTTTCAATGCTAATAGCAATATTAATAATATTTCAAAATATTAAAATATTACTAAAAGATCTTTAAATTGAAAACTTATTGGTCCACTTCCTTGGTAACACCTCCATGGCTTCTAAATTTGCAAGCCAGATGGATGCTGAAGCTAAGAAGACAAGAGGGAATTCAAAAACTTGCAATTCACGACCCCGTCTGTTCAGCTGGTAAATTCCAACAGAAAATGGACTTAGTTACTCAAAGAAGTAACGACCAATATAAAAATAAAATAAAAATTACATTTTTATTCAATTGCAATGCGAAGGCAAAACAATCTTATTTTTCAATTAGAATACGGAGCGCAGTCCAGCCCTCTGAATCGACGATTTTCGACTCTTGTTGGAGTCTCATCGGAGAGAACGTAGGCCTGCTACTCCATACTCCAACTGACAAACACCGAGAGTTTATCCCGAGGGGATAAACTCTCGGTGTTGATCAGTTGGAGTATGGAGTAGCAGGCCCCTCGGGATAAACTCTCGGTGTTGGTCAGTTGGAGTATGGAGTAGCAGGCCTACGTTCTCTCCGATGAGACTCCAACAAGAGTCGAAAATCGTCGATTCAGAGGGCTGGACTGCGCTCCGTATTCTAATTGAAAAATAAGATTGTTTTGCCTTCGCATTGCAACTGAATAAAAATGGAATTTTTATTTTATTTTTAAATCTAAAATTATTTAAATATGAAAAATTGTTTCAAATATTAATTGTAGGATTTTTTATACTTAAAATTTTGATTTTTTTTTTGGTGTGCTATGCACTAATGCAGTTTTTTTAATTATAAAAATGTAATTTTCGATTTAATCAACTATTTTTTCTAAACTAAGCATTCCAAATCCGTCAAGTCACATGGATCGTATCAATTATACCTAAATAAAGTTAATTTCAAGTGGGAAACTATTCATTTCTATTAGGATTGTAATGACGAAGGTTTTATTGTTAAATTTCAAAAAAAGCAGGGAACGACTATATTTTCGTTATAAGTTAGTCCAATCTTATGCAAAAACTTTTGTCGGAGCTCAACGGAAAGGTGTTTTAATGAGCTTTAAAATATGTATCTAAAGTTTTCCCAAAAAATTGCACCACATTCGAGTTATTTGAGATTGAAGGTTCTCAATTTCGAGGATCTTCGAAAATATCCACACTTTAAAGAGCAATAACTCAGTCGCCAATAGGTTTACATAGGTCTTTCTGACACAAGTCTCTTTGTTTTTTTATAGCTTACAATTTTGTTCTTAACAATTTTCTTTTTAAAATTAATTTTTTTTAAGTTATTCATGAAAAACGGTTATAAAACGTGAGTTTTTTGTTGGAAAATAAAAAACATGCTATTTAGTTTAAATATGCACATGGAAAAATACTGTATAATTAATCCACCTTGGGTTATACACGTACAAGCTGCAGCCTGCAGAAGAATATTAGGAACATTAAATATTTAATAAAAAAAATATTGATTTCTATGACGTAACTATATTTAGGCTCTTGTTTTAATTGTAACTTTCCTAACTTTAAATTAACTTCACTTAGTCGGCTGATAGCCCAGAGAAATAAGGTTTTTGTCGGGACACTTGGCAGCTAGGTTGCAAATGGGTTTTTTGGGTACTATATACCTAATACATTATAAATACAAAAATGCCCGTCACAGTTCGGACGAGAGATTTAGTTATTAACAAATAAGGGTCAGAAATGGCAGTTTTTTCGTTTAAATCGCTATATGTAAAAACAGGATAATTATATATCTTATTTATAATATCCTTCTTCTAGTAGTCGAGCCAAGGTTTAAAACGGCAATTTTTGAATTTTGCTCCGATCATTTGTTGCTTCGAAAATTGCAAAATAAAACTAAAATTTCGAAAATAAAAAAGTGGCTATAACTATTGCGAAAATGGCCTTAAAACTTTCATGTTGCACGCAAAGTTGAGTCAAGCAGCCCTTATGATGCTCAAAAATTTTTAGAACGATTCGTCAATTCGTTTAAATTTTATTCAATTTGTTTATCGCAAAGAGCTTTTTTTTCGCAATATTATTGTTCAGAAAATAATAATGATATAGCAGTTCTGTGGAAACTACATGAAAGAAGAAAAGTCACATTTTCAAAGTATTGAAAAAAATCATTAAAGGTCGTTTTTATCACTCCAAAAACTGTTTACTAAAATAGAGTCATTTTTTTCTTATAAACAATTTGAATAGCTTTGTTAATATTGACTGTAGAGTAAATTTAATTGGGATTTCAAAAGTTGGTATTTTTACACGAATTTTCAAAAAAAAATTTCCTAGGTTAATTAACCTTTAACTACCCGCGCATCAAGTTATAACATAACTACACGCGTGGCGTACTTTGTACGCCACAAGAAAATACACTTAAAAACAGCGGATTTGTTTAATTTTTTTTTGAAAAAATACACTTAGTTGTTTGTTATAAACCTTATTCGGCATCAGTGAATACTTGGAGTTCCTTTTCAGTAAGCCAGTTGGGATTTATAACTGGACTCATGGAATAACTGGATTCCATGATAAATAAAATTACTAATAAAAAATTTTTTAAATGTGACTTTTTACAGGAGAAAAAGTATTGTTTACAAAGAAAAATATATTTTTGGCCATAATGACTAAAAAACAACTAAAATATTTACTTATATTACGACTTATAGTAATATAATCCTGGGGTATATTGTCCACCACCGGAAACAACAAATAATAAAATGTAAATTACGATCTTTCCAGAACGCCGATTATAACGAAACTAAAACCAAATTGTAAAGCACATTACAGTGATAGGTTAGAAAAATAAGCAAGGTCAAATATTAAATTTTTAAATATATTTCCAGTAGAATTCTTATATCTGGCGTACAAAGTACGCCAGCGCGTGTAGTTAAAGGTTAAGGTTACAGTTAGCCACTTTTATTATTTAATTCACAGTTACCTCTATGTATATACATAAAATTGTCCTGTAATAGTGTTAGTTACCATACTACTCCGAAACGGCTTGGCCGATTTTTATGAAATTTTACACGTATATCCTATAGGAGTGAGAATAGGTTTTAATCTTTTTCTCATATCCATAAGTTATAAGGGTGGTTGCCCCCCTGATATCTTTTTTAATTTTTTTGGACAAAATTATCTACCTTAATTTTATATGATGCAGAATTAAAAAATACATAAAACCCTTAATTTTCACTCTTCTATCACCAACCCCTATTTGTTAATAGCCATCTATATATTTACATCTATAAAATTCTCCTGTCACAGTGTTAGTAGCCATACTTCTCCGAGACCGCTTGACCGATTTTTATGAAATTATACATATACTTATATTCGGTAGGTCTTAGAGTCGGTCGTAATCTAGTTTTCATATCCCTGAGTGATAAAGGAGGGTTCCCCATAACATTTTGCAATGTTAGGTGGGGATGTGTGTACATGACGTACTATATAAGGTTACGAGTACATACAAATTAAAAAAATTATGATCAAAATCCATATACACGCTCCGGCGATATTAATAGCAGCATATGTTTAAAAAATCAGTTTCATTTTTTGAGTGCACGGATTTTAATAATTCCCCTCCACCGACCACGAATCGATTTGGTTAGGACGTCATTTTTAAAGCAACTCTGTTGAGGTTCAAAGTTTACTCAAACTAATACACATAAACTATATACCTTCAACTTCAAAATGGCTTTAGTTCGGTTGCTTAATTGTTATAAACAAAGTAGCCGTCAATTAAAAAAAAGTGGCTAAATTTGACCGTAATTAACCTAGGCGAAAGTTTTCTTTCGAAAATTGGTGTAAAAATACCAGTTTTTAAAATTCCATTGTAGTTTTAACCTACAGTGGATATTAACAAAGTTATTCAAATTCTTTATAATCCAAAAATGACTCTATTTTATTAAAATGTTTTCGGAGTGATAAAAATAACTTTTTAATGATTTTTTTAAATACGTTGAAAATATCACTATTCTTCTTTCATGTGGTTTCCACAGAATTGCTATATCATTATTATTTTCTGAATAATAATATTGCGAAAAAAATCTCTTTGGGATAAACAAATTGAATAAAATTTAAACTAATTGACCAATCGTCTTTTTTGGTGCATCACCAAAATTTTTGGTGCATTATATGGACTGTTTTGCTCAACTTTTCGTGCAATACGAAAGTCTTAGATTCATTTTTGCAAAAGTTATAGTACATTTTTTATTTTAGAAATTTTAGTGTTATTTTGCAATTTTCGAAGCAACAAATGATCGGAAAAAAATTGAAAAACTACCATTTTAAACCTTGGCTCATCTACTAAAAGAAGAATAGGATATTTAGGTACCGTATTTTTAGCTGTACCGATTTAAACGAAAAAAACTGTCATTTTTGAACCTTATTTGTTAATAACTAAATTTCTCGTCTGAACTGTGACGGGCATTTTTGTATTTATAATGTATTACGTATATAGTACCCAAAAAACCCATTTGCAACCTGGCTGCTTAAGTGTCCCGAACATGGTATATTTTTGCCTTATTTCCCTGGCATATGACACATAGGAAGAAAAAGTACTCACAATCAATTAGATAGAGCTGCCAACAACACTTCTGTACTGCAAAAAGGCTTGTGATGAAGGCTTGAGTCCAAGGATTTTGCTGGAATAGCGAGGAGTATGGGTCTTAATGAAAAAGAGTTGTTTGTTTATACCAGTCAAATCTTGAACCCTACAATACAGTTACAATGATATTCGGATCGACGGAGAGAAGAACTATAAAATAAAAAATGGTAAAAAGTGAAAATAAGAAAAAAATAAAGAGGACATACATTAACAAAACACTGAATTCCAATTTCTAAATTAAGATTGGGTAATTTAACAAACAGAACACAAACACAGGGGTGGCACAACTTCTTCGACTGCGGGCGAAAAGGGCTCTTCACAACTCAATTTTAAACGGGAAATTCGTTAGAATAGAGAAGGTAGACCTATTTATAGAAAAATATTTTAAAAGGGAGATACCCTTACTTATCATGCGTGCTCTAAAATAGACGGAACTTTAGATTGATCTTAAACGGGATATTTTTTCGCATTAATAAAACGGTAGAATTATTTGTAAACAGGACGTGACGGAACTGCTAACGGCGTTTAGGTAAAAAGACACAAGAGGGATTATAAAGAATCAAACATACCGCACAATACTTGATATTATTACAGCCGTCAATTTTTTTAGCTTAATGCGTCGACAACGAATGGCCATTAGCATGTTACAGTTGATTTTGTAATTAGACACCTAGTGTGGAGTTTAGTGTGTGTGTTGAGTAAATGTCTTGTTACTTTGAAAAGTCGACTTCATTACCTTTACAAAGAGACGCTAATTGAATCCAAACGTCTGCGGTCCCTCCTACTCCGGTCAACTTACACATCCGAGGTTACAAAAATTACCATCAAGCTAAAAATTGGCACGATTGTTCAACATACCATCATAAATGAAATCTAAAAAGTCCTCATAAATCCGACCCGAGCTAAAAAAATTACGCGGGGTCAAAGGTCACCAAATATGGTTTTTGGCGATTTTCAGCGAAACCGTGAGTTTTATCATAAAATTAGTTCTAACAAGAAATGTAGATTAGATAATTATCTATAAAAAGTGTCTTATTACTTTTTTCCTAAGAGCCAACGTTTTTGAGATACAATGATTCAAATATTTGAAAGAGTTCTAATCGTCATAATAAATATGTATTACACCACGTACTATGCATATACATCACTGAAGCTGTTGAACTTTAGCACAATCAAGTAAATAGGTTTAACATGTATTTTCACTCCGGAGTAGTACTCAAGACTAATTAATATTAATACCTCGAGGGTGTCATCTACCTGAAGGATTTCGCCGCCCAGGAAGATACCGGTGTAATTTGCATAATAGTAAATAAACTAAATTTGCATAAAGTTTATTGTATATTGAAATGTTTATTCGTACTTAGCAATAAACATTTTGCCTAGAAAGTTGGCTTTCATTATTATGCTCAAACCATTCTGACAAAAGAATAGGTAAGGTGATTAGATTAGCCGACGTACCGATAGAACGTGTTCATTCCCACAAAAACCATCTTTACAAATTGAATAAGACGCATAAGTAAGAAGAATTATTATAGGTTAATACTTTATCATATCAATTTACTATTTTTGTTGGGAATATGCCCTAAAATTGAAATAATAATTTTTATTATTTTCTCGTTACATTCACTTTGTAATTTGTTGGCACTGTAATATAATACAGCTTATACATTGCATCCTTCGGTAGACCGCAAGCTGTATAGTAGAAACATTGTCATATTTATAATATCTTATATTATTATGTGTAATATAAATAAGTTAACTTTTAACTACACGCGCTGGCGTATTTTGTACGCCAGATATAAGAATTCTACTGCAAGTATATTAAACAATTTAATTTTTGACCTTGTTTACCTCTCTAACCTATCACTGGAATGTGCTTTACAATTTGATTTTAGTTTCGTTATAATCGGCGTTCTGAGAAGATCGTAATTTACAGTTTAGTATTTGTTTTTTCCGGTGGTGGACAATATACGCCACGATTATATTAATATAAGTAGTAATACAAGTTCATATTTTAATTGTTTTTAGTCAATATGGCACAAAATATATTTTTCTTTATAAACAATACTTTTTCTCCTGTAAAAAATCACATTTCAAAAATTTTTTTTAGTAATTTTATCTATCATGGAATTCAGTTATTCTATAATTCCAGTTATAAATCCCAATTGACTTACTGGGAAGGAACTCCAAGTATTCACTGATGCTG
Source organism: Diabrotica virgifera virgifera (assembly GCF_917563875.1). Taxonomy (NCBI): domain Eukaryota; kingdom Metazoa; phylum Arthropoda; class Insecta; order Coleoptera; family Chrysomelidae; genus Diabrotica; species Diabrotica virgifera. The sequence goes on from NC_065449.1 coordinate 115,052,851, forward strand.
AATAAGGTTTATAACCAACTAAGTGTATTTTGTCAAAAAAAAAAAAATAAATCTGCTGTTTTTAAGTGTACTGTCTTGTGGCGTATAAAGTACGCCACGCGTGTAGTTATGTTATAACTTGATGCGCGGGTAGTTAAAGGTTAAGTTGACCGATAGAATATTGTTTACTTGTATTACAGCTTCAGTGATGTATATATAGGGTGAGGCAGATAACTGGCCTATTAGAAATATTCCGATGGGTGAGTTGCGGAATTTAATTGAAATAAATGTAATAAAAATAAATAAACAACGAACGGTAATATTCTATTTATTGTGTGTAAACAAGCAGTGTGTTGTTGACCTACATAATATCGACGCTCGAAGGGTGTGCCTTATGCAGACGCTGGTAGAAAACGGACCGGCTCGAAACGAACCCCCCACCGTTATGTCAAATGATCTGCGGTTTCTTAGATAAAACAGAGACAGCCATAAATCGACAAACTTTATGGATTTCAAGAATTTTTGACATTAGGAGGCTGGGACATCGTAATCAATTAAGAAGTGTTTCTTTGAAAGAAACATTAATCTTATACAATCTGTTCAACGTTTCGTTTAACATCTGCCCTGTATTTACATGTGAATTTTGTCATTTCGTTTTGCGAAAGGTTATTAAAAAATAAGAATTAAAATTAGCAGAAAACAGTAATTACAACGTAATGCTATATACCCCCCTTCGAGTGACGAAGACGACAAATAATACATAATATATACAAATTATAATGACAATTAAAAATAGAAAAAAAAATAATGCACATTTTTACACAAGGAGAAAGAAAAAAAAAATCACTTGATTCACTTTGAACTAACATTTTCTTGGTAAGTTCCAGTAAATCTTGCTTTCCTCTTCGGTCTGTTGTTGTTTGTTTTGCTGGTCATTTCTTTTGTTTCGTGATGGGTAGAGTCGTGAAGTTCGTAAACAGGTTTCAATCTGTCTATGGAAATTGTTGATTCCTTCCCGTTTACCCGGACGACAAAAGTCTTGTCACCTCGCTTAACAACTGGAAAAGGACCGTGATATGGGTTTTCTAAGCTGCTTTTGATTGTATCACGGTGGATGAAAACGTGAGAGGTGGTTTTCATGTCTTTTAAAATGAAGGTACTTTTGGATCCATGATGCGACGGTTGCGTAGGACGGAGGTTTTCGAAATGGTTTCGAAGCGTTTTTAGATAAATGTGAGCATTGTCGTCGGTGTTTCTTTGTGACGAAAACAATAGTTCACCTGGCAAACACAATGGTTCTCCGTACACGAGTTCGGCGGCTGAAGTACCTAAATCTTCTCTCCACGCTGCTCGTATGCCCAGTAACACTGCAGGTAGGCTTTCGGTCCATCGGATGTTTTCATGACATCGAATTGCTGCCTTTAACTGTCGATGAAACCTTTCTACCATACCATTTGCTTGCGGATGATAGGCGGTATACACGCTCGAGTCCATTTCCTCACATCTGATTTAATGGATGGCCAAACATATCGCTGTGTGATCATCTTCACAGAACTGTTGATTCCGGGATGTGCTAGGTTATGCATGGTGCGAAAAATTGCCATTCGAAGTGGTTTCGGTACAAATGGTCTGGCTGTAGATGTTGATATGTCACAGTACACACTCACGTTTTGTTCGGAAAAGCGTATTTTCTTCATTTGTAGTGATGTTTTCTCACTTAAAAAAATTTGCAGTTCTGGATCAGTTTCTTGTGCGAGAGCTAAGTCATTGATGTCGATATTTTCCTTGATGCTATCCACTCGAGATAGTGCGTCTGCCACAATATTTTTTGAATCAGAAATGTGCTGAATGTTAGTGCAAAACTGTCCTATATAGTCTAAATATCTAAACTGTCTAGGACTACATTTATCTAGCTTCTGAGTAAAAGCGAAGGTGATTGGTTTCTGCTCTGTGTATATCGTTATGTCCTTGCCTTCGATCATATGTCTGAAGTGTTTTATGGCCAGATATATAGCTAATAGTTCTCTCTCGTATGCACTATATTTCTTTTCGCTAGGTGAGAATTTCTTAGAAAAGAAAGCTAAAGGTTTCATACCTGTATCCGTTTTTTGTTGTAGTACAGCTCCCGCACAAAAATCAGAAGCGTCACAAGTGATGGAGATATCAACATCGTTTACAGGGTGGCTCAGTAAAGCAGCGTTAGCTAAACTGTTTTTGCAGTCGTCAAAGGCTTGGATTCGCTGTGGTGTCCATTCGATTGGTGCTTTTCCTTTGACATTACCTTTTAGGGCATCATGTGGTGGTGCTTGTAGCTCAGCTGCATTGGGTATGAACCTTTGGTAGAAGTTTAACATACCTAGAAATCTGCGTAGGTGTTTCACTGTTTTTGGCTGAGTGAAATTCTGTACAGCTGCTACTTTTTCTTGTGGAGGTGTGAGTCCTCCGTCTGATATTGTGTATCCCAAAAAGGTAATCTCGTTTTTGCCGAATTGACACTTCGCTGGATTTATCACAAGGCCAAACTGCTTGAGCCTTTTGAAAATCTCTTCTAAATGCGACATATGCTGCTCTTCGGATTCTGATGCAATGAGAATGTCAGAATAAATGTCAATGTAAAATTAGCAGAAAATAGTAATTTTTTTTTCTCTGATTTTGGCTTTAGTTTAGAACTAGAACCTTTAGCCACGTAATTGTATAACTTATCACTAAGTCAGGGGAGTAATGTGTAGTGTGTGTGTTAAGTAATTGTCTTGTTACTTTGCAAAGTCGACGTCATTGTCTTTGCAAAGAGACGCTAATTGTTTCCGAACGTCTGCGGTCCCTCCGGTGAGTACCGATCCCACAAGGACAGAAACTATTTTTCATTTATTAATTTATAAAAATAGTAATTACAGCGTAATGCTATAGAAATATATCGAGAACTAAAGGCAACAGAATTATGAAAATTGGAGTGAAGGGGTTTTGAACAGTGATCTATTTAATGAAAATATTTTCATCTATTTTGTACTTCCGGTTATACCGGAAATTGCTTATAACTTCGTTTTTTTTAATGGGACAGCCTGTATATTTTTATATTTTTGGATTCTCCTCGATGTCTTCTTTCTTAAAATATGTGGTTTTGTAATATTATACAGGGTAGTATAAAAGATAATTACGTTTTTTTCTAAATTTCGTAGCAAAATTCACACCCTGTAGAATTGTAGCAGTTTGACAACAAAAACTCTGTTTATGTTTAAATGGTTTTTAATATAGTCTAATATTTTTAAGAATTGTTAGTATAAATAATTTTTTAATTTTAGTATACAGGGTTGGTCGAAACTCGGAAAGAGTATTTCTCTGAGTTTTCTTAAATGAAACAACCCATATTTTAGTATTGTAATGAAATGATATTTTATGATACTTTTTTATAAGCATTCCCTATATGTAACTTCTTTTATTTGTGCTTAATTGTTAATTGAACCAACAATCTTAATTACGTAGCTATTTTGATAGCTCAACCATTATTGCTAATTTTAAGGATCAGTCTAGATTAATATATATTCATTTCCGAAAAATTATTTGTGATTGAATATTTTCACGGCCAACCTAATAAAATTTCACGTATTTTTTGTTACAATTAATATTTGGCTTGAATCACCCATAACTCACAATTTAAAGCAGTTAGGTATAGGGAATGCTTAAGAAATAGAGGCGTTTGAAATGTGGTGCTACCGACGTATGTTGAGGGTCTCATATATACACCACACAACTAATATAACTATTCTCCAGAGGCTAGAAAAAGACAAAGAAATAATTAACACCGTAAAGAACAGAAAATTGGCTTACTTCGGCCACATTATGCGTAATGAAAAATACCGACTGCTGCAGTTGATTCTACAAGGCAATATTGAGGGCAGGAGAGGCCCTGGACGTAGACGTATATCCGGCTGGCCAATCTTAGGAAGTGGACTGGTCTAACGTCAACTGATCTATTTCGAGCTGCCGTAAATAGAATAAGATGGGTCAATGTGGTCGCCAACATCTCCAGAAGATAGGCACTTTTAGAAGAAGAAGAAGAAATAAAAAAGTACCATAAAATATCATTCCCTTATAATACTAAAATAGAGGGTGTTCCATTTAAGAAAACTCAGAAAATACTTATTCCGAGTTTCGACCAACCCTGTATACTAAAATTAAAAAAGTAGCTATACTAACAATTAAAAACAATAATAGACTATATTAAAACCATTTGAACATAAATAGAGTTTTAGATGTTAAACTAATATAATTCTACAAGGTGTGAATAATGCTACGAAATTAAGAAAAAAAAACGTAATTATCTTTTAAACTACCCTGTATAATATTACAAAACCTAATAATTTAAGAAAGAAGACATCGAGGAGAATCCAAAAATCTAAAAATATATAGGGTGTCCCATTTAAAAAAACGAAGTTATAAGCAACTTCCGGTATAACCGGAAGTAGCAAATAGATGAAAATATTTTCATTGAATAGATCACTCTTCAAAACCTCTTTATTCCGATTTTCATAATCCTGTTGCCTTTAGTTCTCGAGATATTTCTAATAGGACTTTTATCTGCTTCACCCTGTATACGTGGTGTAATACATATTTATTATGACGATTAGAACCCTTTCAACTCTTTGAATCGTTGTATCTCAAAAACGGTGGCTCTTACGAAAAAAAGTATTGAAATATTTTTCATAGATATTATCTAATCTACATTTTTTGTTAGAACTAATTTTATGATAAAACTTACCGTTTCGCTGAAAATCGTTAAAAACCATATTTTTTTACCTTTGACCCCGCGTAAACTTTTTAGCTCAGGTCAGATTTACGAGGACTTTTAGATTTCATTTATGATGGTATTTTGACCAATACTGCAAATTTTCAGCTTGATGGTAATTATTGTAAACTCACTCCTATTTTTTAGTCTAACTAGACCGGTATATCCGGTGAGTACCGATTCCACAAGATTAAAAAAAGTAAACCTTTTTTAAGACTCTTTTACCGGTAAATACAGATAAACCTAACGATTAGTCAAAATAGATAAGTGGGTGGTCTTCACATACTGATGCCGTTAGAAAAATATTTATAGAAATTAAAATATATGTCCCGGGCTGTTCTATAAACTTTAATAAAATAGGCGAAAACTGGGCAAGATACAACAACCGGATTTTTGACGCTTCCCATTAAAGAAATATAAATTGTATCAAAATTATATCAACAAATGAAAACCACTATTATGTTATATAGAATCTCTCCAGAAACTCTCCTGGCAAACGAAGACAGGAGATTCCTCAGATAATTTTAAGACAATTTAACCCAATTCACCCAGTCCGAAAATGCTTCCTAAGGAAGCTAGAGCTGTTTAAAGATGGCGTCTCGTAATTAGTTTTTTTAAATACCTTCAGAACGCTTCTATTTTAGTATGCTATAACTAGACCCAAACCCAGACATCCAAAGTGAAAGTTATCCTCTAACACCAAATTGTTCTATATGGTCCACATAATGTTCAGAAAAAAGTCACACCATTTTGAGCGTCGGGTTTGGGGGGGGGGAGAGGGAGGAAAATCAGTAAATTCGTAGTATTTCAGGTTTTTGGTCAATATTTCTAAAACTATGCGGTTTAGCATGTACAACCTTCTAGGCAAAAATGTTCTACATTAAATTTGAAATAAAAAAGATCCTATGCATAATCCTTCTAAAATCAACGGTTCCAAAGTTACGGAGGTAGTATATAGTATAATTGGTCCAAAAAAATGCCTAACCCAGACATCCAAAGTAAAAGTTTTTCTTCAACACCAAATTGTTCTATATGGTCCACATATTGTTCAGTAAAAAGTTACACCATTTTGAGCGTCCGGTTTAGGGGGGAGATGGAGGAAAAGTCGGTAAATTAGTAGTTTTTTGAAGTTTTTCGTCAATATTTCTAAAAATATATTTTAGCGTAAACAATGTTCTATACAAAAATGTTCTACATGGAATTTAAAACAAAAAAGATCCCATACATAATTGTTATAAAATCAACGGTTCCAGACTTACGAAGGGTGAAAGTGGAGGTTTTCGATACTTTTTATATATGGACAATTTATAGAAATTTTTTTTAACAGGATTGGGTTTTGTAAATAAAATTTGCTATTTCAGTGGCCGATGGTATGTTAGTGATAAGCCCTTGAAGAGACGTCAACCTCACCACCCAAAATCATCATTAATTGCCCAAAAAATATAAAAAGTATCGAAAACCTCCACTTTGCACCCTCCGTAACTCTGAAACCGTTGATTTTATAACAATTATGTATATGACCTTTTTTGTTTGAAATTGTATGTAGAACATTTCTGCCGTCCGTTAGCTAAAACATCACTAAGCCACAGAGACCGATTTTGAGATATGAGCAAAAAACGGGGGAAAATTTTCAAGATATTGCTACTTTACAACTATTTATCGCAGAAGCATGTATGTTACTTCGAAAGGAACGTGTTTTAATTCTCTTCCAATTAAATAGAGTTTCAAACAAAATTTACTTATTTTATGGTATAAAAAAACAATAGAAGTGGTTTTAGCTGTGTCATTTATTATTTATTACATATGAAAACCTTTACTAAAACATCGCTAACCGTACTTTAATGACTTTTTAGTTTAGTATTTTGGAACAAATATTTGATACAATTTTTACATAACTAAATTATCAATAATTCCGACACTATAATATCGCTACGGTATTTAATGACGTTATAGTTAAGGTTTTGATTTAATTTTTAAAACAAAACCTTGTCTAAAACATCACTAAAGGTGTTTAATTGTTTATTGGCTAAAATAGTTTACTCCAGTAGCCATTTTTTATATTATATGCTTAACTAAAACATCACTTATTTGATAACCTTTCCTTAATAGCGATGTTTTAGCTAAGTAATAATGCCTTAGGTTTGAAGCAATACAGCAAAATGTCGTTAACCAACAAAATAAAACGGCAAACTTTGGACAAGAAACATTTATTATTATTAAAGAAATGAAGAAGGTAGGTATAAAAACAAAGTAGCAGTCATAGGCAAAATAAAAAATCGAACAAAAAATAAAACTTATCAAATGAATATCAAATTCTTAGATGAAAAGAATGTAATTATTTATGTACTTAATTTCGTAGACTGGTTTAAGAAAAATAACAAAACACATAAGGGATTGAGTGGATATGATGGATAAGATTTTGATGAGACATACAGTAGGAAAAATGAAAGAATACGCATGAACGAACATATAAAACACGCTGTATTTTCCTGTCACCGTGTCACACAAAAAATTTTGTGTGACACGGTGACAGGAAAATACAGCGTGTTTTATATGTTCGTTCATGGGTATTCTTTAATTTTTCCTACTGTATTTCGCGTGAATCCGAAAGCACTAATAATATAGTACTTATACTTGTTTCATGAATCAGGAACTAGATTTATTTTTAAATGTCGTATTTTAAAACATTGTTATCCGTCCTCTCCTCCCGTCTCCCAATCATAGAAATTGTTTATCTTTTAATATTATCATTAACAATATTTAAAAGTTATCAACGTTAACATAAATCTAGTTTCATTCCCCTCCTCGTCATCAGTTTTTGTTGGCAATGTTTTCCAAAATGTCAATTTATGTGGCGGTACTATAGGCGTTAATTTGTCAATTGACGTAGTTTTTCGGTTAAGTTCAACGCCTTTTGGAGAAGTACTAAATGTGAGAATCATACAACTTGGATTTTTTAACTATCTGTCATTCATAAATTGCAGATATATAAAATCTTCATTAAAATTATTTTTATATAGTAACCCAAATGAATTTCGTTTAAAACAAACATGTTTCATATTTTATGAGTGACCTCTTGGGTTACTTTTTTGTATACGCCTCTCACTTATCAAATTTTGAACATTAACAAAATTTTGTGGTGAAATAGATTTGACTATCACTTTGGAGTTATTTATCGAAGCAACTGCGTCTTCGAAATCGGTAAAGTCATACAGATTACCCTTCTTCTTCATTGCAAGTTCTACCTGATGGTGAACTTGATCAGCGCTCATAAACGTATGATCAGGTTAAAAATAAAATAAGGAAATTTCTTCTGTAGATATTAAATCACTGTTTACCATATGAACTAATTTAGATAAAATTAGCCAATTCTTATTTTGCGCTGTACAATTATCTAACCATATATTAATGTTCTGGATATCGCGATTTTTCATTAAACATATATAGAAGGCGCTCATTATATCTTCTTGTGTCCGTCCAGCTATGCCATCATGCCACAAAACGGTTAACGGTTTTTAATTAGATGTTATTGTTCCCAGTGGAGCAAAAGTTTGATTCTAAGTAATTAAACGTGGGCAAAAGATTATACTTTTAAAGGATTCTATTCTTGGTAGCATTATGATCTTTTCTAAATCTGAAGGTATATAAATTACATTGTCACTTTGAGCCAGATTTTTATGCTTAGTATACAACTCCCTGGCTTGTGTATACTTAAGGCGATGTTTTCGAAATTCGACACAAGGATTGCAATCTACTACAGTATTACAATCATGTGATGTTTGCTTTTTATGTAAATTAAAAGACTCACACATTTCGCACTCCTCATTACCAAGTCGAGTGAATGAAATATTCAAAGTTTTGAGTTGTTTGCGATAAACCTCATAGGACATATTTTATTTTCTTCTGGATATTTTGAACAAAAATCTTTGTACATAGAAGTTATATTGATATCGCTCGGTAAATATCGTCTCCATGACGCGTGCTCGCGTCTGTAGTGCACTATGCAGGATTGAATGATTGTTTGTGGTTATTAATTAACTGGCGATCTATACGAGGCGTTTTCTGGTGTTTTCCACGCATGTCGGAATGAATGGGATTTGTAACATCAAGTGACCTCAATATCGCGTCGTTATTTTTTTTAACCCAAGGTAGTCAAAAAAAAATTTTACACACGTCAATAACATATCCACTTCTTTTCTTCTTAAACGCAAAACATATTTTCGGCTTTCTTTTAGGTTCACTTGTGTATTTTCTTTTCGGAACTGCTACAGCCACTTGAGACATAACAAAAACTCTTCGCTGTTCAAAAGACAAACTCCAAAAATCAGAGTTTAACTGTGCTCTATCTTGCTCAGTAAATTGCTCAGTATTCTAATTGCTTTTTAGCTCTCTTCTCTTTAATCCGTTCACCTAGGCCAGTGTCATACTTCTTTCGTTTCTATGGTTGGACATCAAGTTCACTTCTCCCCGTAACAGTGCTTTTCTTTTGCATAGTGTGACTATTTTTGTTTTTATTAGTCCAGTCTACAGTGTGTTTTCTTGGCTCTTTTTTTTTCCCATTTTAAATGCATCTTAGTTCTCGAAAATCTGTCGTAACGCGTCTTTTTTTATGTTTATTTGAGGACAGTGAATTACGGAATGTATGAGATGGTGAAGATTTGGTGAGTGTAGCTGTATAAGTAGAAGGCTCAGTTAAATTTGTAGGAAAAGTTCGTAATTGACTTTTCTTTGGCAATTTTCGGTGCGAAGGAACGTTTTCTGGCAAATTTAAATCGTCTGAATCTTCGCTTGAATCCGGAATATAATCTTCGTCAAGAACTGAATCGTCTGAATTAAAATCTAATATATTAGGGCATAATGATGGTTTTGTATTATTATCAGGGTGAAAAGAATTATGTTGGATAGAATCAGGTACATTATCAGAAGGAAAATCATCTGCTGGCATTTCTTCATTACAAAACATATCAGTGTTTTCTAATGATACGTTGTGAGAGGCTTTGTTTAGCATAGTAATTTCGTTTATCAAATTTCGGGATTGGTAAGATGTTAAACTATTTTGAATCTCACTAAATTTGTTAAAAACTGCCGACGTCATGGAATATGGTCGAGCATACAAATTGTTTACAAATTATGTTTCCTGTTCGCATCTTAAAGTAATCCGAACTTGGTATTTTTGGCGTTACCATTCTAATATGAGTTGAGATCGCCGGGAAATTTTAGAACTGCAAAAAACGAAAAATTACATTTACTAGGAATAATAATAGGTATTATTGGAATAGGATTAGAAAACAAGTAAATATTTCTTAAACAACATAAACTGTCATACACACAAACACACTATCATGAAAACATAAAAAATATACAATCTTTCATCTTGTACAGTACAAGTAGTAATTAAGATTCCATTAACTTTTAAGCGCATTTGTTAAAAATTTTAGTAATAATAGCAAGGAGGAACTTACTAAGAAATTTTCTTAGCCATATTGATGATTTGGCGTGAAATATCCTGTTCACCAAAAGCGCGTGACGTACTTTCTCCGACCAATAGAATATTGACACTGACGATATACGATATGACATATGACCGCAGTGTAGGACAGGTGAGACGGTGAGTGGGAGGTCGCCTAGTGATGTTTTAGCGTAGTATTGTTACTTAAAGGTGTTTTAGTTATGGAACTTCTAGGAGATTATTTATCGCAAAACACGCTAAGGGAGGTTAGCGATGTTTAAGTTTAACATCGTACAGCAATATTTTAAATGTTCCTTAGCTTTAATATCGTTAAGAAAGTTTATCGATATTTTAGTGTAGTAATTGTGTATAACGGGTTTTTAGTTAAGTATTGTTTCGCGATGTAGTGAAATAAACCTTGACTAAAAAAAAGTTAAAGTATGTTAACGGTCTTATAGTTGTATAACTTTGGGCAACGTGGTTTTAGCTAAGTATCTTAAATGAAAATTTAAACAAAATACTATCATTGAAGGCGGTTCCTGATGTTTTAGTTGAGTAATGTGGATAAACGTAGTTTAAGCTGTGTAAAGTTAAATTTTTGTTGTAGATAACGATGTTTTTGCTTACGCTATCTTTGAAACTACAAAACTTAGAAATACGAATCCAGGACAGATCGATAGAGAATTTTTTTTTATATAGTGTGGCATCTAGAACTCAAAATCGGCCTATGGTGGCTTAGCGATGTTTTAGCTAACGGACGGCAGATTTTTGTATAGAACATTGTTTACGCTTAAGCATAGTTTTAGAAATATTGACGAAAGACTTAAAAAAACTACTAATTTACCGACTTCTCCCCCATCTCCCCCCCTCCCCCCCAAACCGGACGCTCAAAATGGTGCAACTTTTTACTAAACAATATATGAACCATATAGAACAATTTGGTAATGAAAGGAAACTTTTATTTTGGATGTCTGGGTTAGGCCTTTTTTGGACCAATTATACTATTCTACCTCCGTAACTTTAAAACCGTTCATTTTAGAAGGATTATGCATAGGACCTTTTTTATTTCAAATTTAATCTAGAACATTTTTTATAGAAGGTTCTTCATGCTAAACCGCATAGTTTTAGAAATATTGACGAAAAACCTAAAAAACTACGAATTTACCGATTTCTACCCCTCTCCCCTCAAACCCGACGCTCAAAATGGTGTGACTTTTTTCTGAACATTATGTGGACCATATAGAACAATTTGGTGTTGGAGGATAAATTTCACTTTGGATGTCTGGGTTATGCCATTATTTGGATCAATTTTATCATACTATTTAGAAAAACGAAAAACTGTACTTTTACTTATCTTCCAGAGATGAATCGATTTCATCAATTGCAAATTTCTAGTACCGCTCATGGGCATAAGTTTTAGGTAGGTCAACGGTTATTTTATCGTATAACTTTTTTTCAAGCATTTTTGACACTATATTATTAAATTATGAGGTATTCTAGTACTAAAAGTGACTCTTATTTTAAGTCGGTAAAACAACCGTTTTATTTTGAAAAAAATTTTCAAATTTAAAAAATTTAAAATTTTCAAATCGATTTTTCTACAAAACGGTGCTTCCTACCGACTTAAAGCAAGAGTAACTTTTAATACGAAAATACCCCCCAACAGTGTCAAAAACGCTTAAAAGTTAAAGAAAAAAAAGTTATGCGATAACATAACCGTTGCCCTACCCAAAACGGATGCCTATGACCGGTACGCATATTTACAGATGCTCCTATACTACGGCAGCAGAGTGCTGAAATCGGTTAGCCTTTGATACACACTATTACGCTACAAACCCTCATTGATTTCGGCACCTATTAGTCCAGAAAGCCACTGCGCATCCGCTAGGGAAAATATTCTAATTCGGATTTTTTGCACAATCTTACTCAAAAAGGACTCCTTTTAACAAATTTGCATGTTGCCAGGACCAAAAGGTGGTCAAAAATTTTTTAAACGTTTTTTTTTTTGTTTTTTTCCTAAAATTATTTTTTTTGCATGGAAAAAAGTTTTTTTAGGATTTTCGGATCATTCCAAACAGAAAAGGTCTTTAGTGACTTTTCTCTAAAAATGATAGTTTTTGACATATAAGCGATTAAAAATTGAAAAATTGCGAAATCGGCCATTTTTAACCCTCAAAAACTATGTGAAAAACTAAAAATTTGAATGTTGCCAAGGTAAGTAGATATTCTTTAAACATCGATTGATGAAATCCCGAAGAGTTTTTTGCAATACAATATTTAAAACTCCTTTGTTTTTTAATTGCTAATCAAGCGTGCGCGACACTATTTTCCACCGACAGTATGGTGCAAATGAAAGGAATAAATTCGTTATTTCGTAAATCGGTGACTTTAAGGAAAAATCCCGAAACGGGTCGATTTTTATTTTTAAGTTATGATATTGTGACGTATATGGTATGCTAGTGACGTCATCCGTCTGGGCGTGATGACGTAATCGATGATTTTTTTAAATAAGAATAGGTGTCATGTGGTAGCTCATTTGAAAGGTTCTTCAATTCTCTATTCAGTAATGTAAACATTTACATCATTATTTATACAGGGTCCTTCTACTTCTTTTTTTGTCAAATAATTTAATTTAATAAAAAATTTTTTACACCCTGTATACATAATTATGTAAATGTTTATATTACTGAATAGAGAATTGAAGAACCTTTCAAATGAGCTAGCACACGACCCCTATTCTCATTTAAAAAAATCATCGATTGCGTCATCACGTCCAGATGGATGACGTCACTAGTATACCATATATGCCACAATATCATAACTTAAAAATAAAAATCGACCTATTTCGTGATTTTTCCTTAAAGTCGCCGGTTTACGAAATAACGAATTTATTTCTTTCATTTGCACCATACTGTCGGTGGAAAATAGTGTCGCGCACGCTTGATTGGCAATTAAAAAACAAAGGAGTTTTGAATATTGTATTGCAAAAAACTCTTCGGGATTTCATCAATCGATGTTTAAAGAATATCTACCTACCTTGGCAACATTCAAATTTTCAGTTTTTTACATAGTTTTTGAGGGTTAAAAATGGCCGATTTCGCAATTTTTCAATTTTTAATCGCTCATATGTCAAAAACTATCATTTTTAGAGAAAAGTCATTAAAGACATTTTCTGTTTGGAATGATCCAAAAAACCTAAAAAAACTTTTTTCCATGCAAAAAAAAATAATTTTAGGAAAAAAAAAACGTTTAAAAAATTTTTGACCACCTTTTGGTCCTGGCAACATGCAAATTTGTAAAAAGGAGTCCTTTTTGAGTAAGATTGTGCAAAAAATCCGAATTAGAATATTTTCCCTAGCGGATGCGCAGTGGCTTTCTGGACTAATTAAATTATAAGACATCTATTAAATTTTGGTGTTTAAGTTTTTATTGCTATTAATATTATTGTAAGTATTGTACAGTCGACTCTCGATAACTCGAACCTCAATAAGTCGAATTCTTTGATAACTCGAATTTTTTCCGTTCCCTTGAGAAAACCTGCCTAAGTCGAAAAAAAAACCATGCGTAACTCGAATTAATTTTGCACCCGAATTTTACCTTAATAACTCGAAGTGATAGAAAAATTACCTCTATAACTCGAAGTTCAGTAGATAAGTCGAAGTCTTTAAATACATTACCTCTATAACTCGAAATTTTCAGATCAACCCTCGCTAACTCGAAGCTGTGCTGTGTTTACAGCGAACCTGTGTTAGGTCATAGACCTAGCCGGACAGGTTTGGACATGTCGCTGAGTGCCGTTTGCAGTCAGTTCCCACGCATTTAGTCAATAGAGTGGCACGTTCTCGTTCCCGGTACAGTATGAGTGACAACGTGAGCACTAAAAAAGTAAAAACTTTGAATATAGGGGACAAGTTGAAGATAATAAAGTTAGTGGGTGAAGGGAAGAGGAAAAAGAAAGACATTGCCGCAGACTTCAACATTCCTTGCAGCACGCTGTCAACGATCTTGAAAAAAAAGAAGAAATTCAACAAAGGGCTATCGAAGGTAACTTAAAATGTAAAAGGAAAAGAAATGCTGAATTTAAAGATGTAGAAAAGTGCATGATTAAATGGTTTAAACAGTGCAGAGAAAAAAATATTACTCTAGGCGGCCCATTGATAAGAGAAAAAGCTGAGCACTTTGCTAGATCTTTGGGCCACATAGAGTTTAAAGCCAGCAATGGTTGGCTTGAAAATTTTAAAAAAAGGCACAACATTTCTTTTAAGAAAGTTTGTGGGGAAAGTGGAGCTGTAGACGATGACGTAGTAGTTGATTGGAAGGCTTCATTACCAGATCTCATTAAAGGTTATAATCCCAAAAACGTATTCAATGCTGACGAAACTGCTCTGTTCTTTAAGTGTCTCCCTGATAAGACTTACGAGTTTAAAGAGGAAAAATGTCACGGGGGCAAACACAGCAAAGAACGAATTACTCTTTTGCTTGCGTCAAACATGACAGACACGAATATGTTAAAACCTCTAGTGATAGGGAAATCAAAAAAACCTCGATGCTTTGCTGGAGTAAAGTCATTACCTGTTGACTACACAGCAAATAGGAAAGCATGGATGAATGCGGAGTTGTTTGCAGATTGGTTACTTAAGTTAGATAAGCAAATGGGCAAAGGGAAGCGAAAAATTATTTTATTTATTGACAACTGCAGTGCTCACAACACTATTCCTGAGCTCAAATGGGTAAAGGTCCAGTTTTTACCAGCAAATACAACATCAAAATTACAACCGCTGGATCAGGGCATTATTAAGAATTTTAAAGTTCTTTACAGAACTGAAGTTGTAAGAAGATTTGTGGCTGATACTGAAGACGGAAAGGAGTGTTTAATCAACTTGTTACAAGCCATGCGGTTGATTGACAAGTGCTGGAAAATTGTAACAAAACAAACTCTTGTCAATTGTTTTAAGTCGTGCGGGTTTGCAATAGATAGGGACCAAGATGTGCCAAGTGACAATGACCATGAACTAGAACCGAGACTTCCCAACGCTGAAGCTGAGTGGACCGTGATAAATAACGAGCTCCCGAATTTAGACTTTGATGATTTTGCAAATGTCGACGAGGGTGTTTCAGTCTACGGATCATTATCGGACCAAGACATCATCGCAACTGTAACAAGTGAAGACGTCCTCTCTGATGATGACAATGACGACGGCATGGAGCAGCCACCGGACATCACAACCAAGGAAGCCAAGACCGCAGTGAACACTTTACGTAGCTACTTAGAACAATCAAGTGACGTACCAGACAACGTGTTCTCTGCTGTTGTTGTTATTGAGAACATTATATACTTAAATTCTGAAAAAAGCCTTAGGCAGAAGAAGATTACAGATTATTTTCAAATTTGAATTGTATGTACGTATGAATTGTAGGCATACATTGCAGTGTGTCGGTAAGTACAAGTAGTTACAGTACATACATTAGTTTTGTAAAGGATGTAGGGAATAAAAAACATCGTTTATTTGTACCTCTATAACTCGAATTTTCTTTTGTTTACCTCTGTAAGTCGAATTACCTCTGTAAGTCGAATTTAGTGAAATATTACCTCTATAACTCGAACTATTCTTAAGTCGAACTATACGTAACTCGAAGAAAACAGCCGTTCCCTTGAAATTCCAGTTATCGAGAGTCGACTGTATATTTATATTTCAATTTATTGCTTAAAAAACAGGAATAGAAATGTCTTTTCTTTTCTGAAAAATGTCTTTGGCAGAGCCAGTTAGCCAGACTTGCTTGTGATTGATTGCATATTCATAGTCACAAATTTCTTATTTTATAACATAAGTACTACAATATTATTTTTATAGATACATAGGTGCATTCTGTCGCTTTACTTTTATTTTTTTTATAGAAATGTCGAAATTTTTTTTATTTAGCTAATGCCTCGACAACTAATGATCATTGGCATGGTAGGTACGGTAAATTTTTACAGTTAGGGACCTAGTGTCATGTGTAGTGTGTGTGTTGAGTAAGTGTCTTGTTACTTTGCAAAGTCGACGTCATTGTCTTTGCAAAGATACGCTAATTGTATCCGAACGTCTGCGGTCCCTCCGGCGAGTACCCATCCCACAAGGACAGAAACTATTTTCATTTATTAATTTATAATAAACGAACAATTTCTGACCCTGATAAGATTCGAACTCACGACCTTTCGGATTTTTCGATCCAAAGGTAGGCGTTCTTACCACTAAGCCACGGATGGGGTTCGAAATTTTTATATTGATATGTCTGAACTGCAATAAACCTAGCATATTTAAGAATGTGTTTCTGACCCTAACCCGAGAAACAAATAAAACAAAAATTATAAAGAAACGCCACTGCATAAAAAAGAAATAAATATTTTTTATTTTTATTTATTTATAGATACAGTTTTAATTACTCGTATACAGTGCGTTCATAAAGTATCGCATACATTCATTATTAGCAAAATAAACAACATTATTAGAAATTACCGAAACAGGTCGATATTTTGAATTTAATTTACGATATTTGGCACATATATCATACTAGGGACGTCATGCGTCTGGACGTGATGACGTAATCGATGATTTTTTTAAAGGAGAATAGGGGTCATGTGCTAGCTCATTTGAAAAGCAATTCAATTCTCTATTCAATAATACATATAAACATTATCATAATTATTTATACAGGGTGTCCAATTTTTTTTATATTAAATTAAATGACACAAAAGGACGAATGTGCGTAATTTATTTCATTCAAAATACATTTTACTGCTGTCATAAAACAAAAATAAAATTTTTATTTGGCAAATGAACATTGTGTGTGTGTGTGTGATGAGAGAGTGGATGGCATTAGACCATGTCTATTTGCCACAGAATTTTTTAATTTAAAATTGATTGTATCTTCTAGGTATAATTACTTTTTCATATATTTATTTTAGCTTCTAAGATAAATTTAATTAAAATATCGTAAATTCCTTTGTCTTGTTGTGCTAATAGAGTAGTGATACTAATCGGTAGACTTGTAAGTTTTTTTAGTTCTTGATACAGCGTATCTGTATATGCAGTATATTTTTGACACTCTAAGAAAATATGATTTATATCGGCTACAGGATTTTCCGGACAATGGGTACAATGCGGAGAGTCAATGATACCTATCCGAAACAAATGGGCTGGGAAACGTCCATGATTCAATTTTAAACGAGATACTATAGACGAATGTCGCCTATTATAATTCCAAGTGTTAATATGTGGAATAATTTTTGGTAATGCTGGGTGAATTTTAAAATAATGACTTTCAGAATTGGATGAAGATGTTCTGTAATGAGCCTCCCATCTATCCCTAACATCTTCCTTATACAAATTAATAATATCTAATGAGTTATAAATATTTAAACTCAATTCTGAATTTAATGCTTTTTTGGCTGCAAGATCAACAGCTTCATTTCCAGATATCCCTGAGTGACCCCTTACCCAAACTAGTGTAACTCCTATACCACGCTCTTGCAGTTTAAATATACTATTTCTTATAGATAATATAAGATTATTTTTATAGTGTTTTATTGGGGAACTATTAATTGCCTGCAACACTGAAAGAGAGTCACTTACAATTATCACAGATGAAGTTACATTAGCCTCGCACCAATCTAGAGCTTTCCCTATGGCTATCGCTTCTGCACTAAAAACTGTTAAATAATATGGAACTTTAAATTCCTCAACATGATTGGTGTCTGAAACGAGAAATGCACAGCCTGTTTTATTTTTATTTTTTGATCCATCCGTATATATGACCGTTTTATTTTCTCCTAGATTACCAAGTACAGATTTGAACATTAATTTTGTGAGATTTGAATTATCCGGATAGTTTGGTATGATAATGGTTGGTTTAAGTATTAAAGCTTCAAAGTTTGTTTCGTATAATGGATAGTTATTTAGGGTATATATAAGTTTTTTATGCTTTTCTGTATAAATAAAGGCATCAGCAAGTGGAGGAGAATTTTTAATTCTCCAATATTTGTTTATAAAACTCTGAACTGCTACATCTGCGATTTTCTTGACCATAAATGTACTAAACGTCCTGTATTTTATAATTTGTTTGTTCGCTAAATATTGTCTACGAAAACACAAGGGCGGTTCTTGTGCTTCAGCAAGAATTGCACTATTTGGTGAGGAGACCATAGTTCCTAGACATATCTTTATTGCTTTATACTGTATTCTGTCTAAAATTAATAAATTTGACTTACTAGTTGAGGCGTAAAGTGTACATCCATAATCCATTATTGATCGAATGTAGGACTTATAAAATGTAAGGGATATATTAACATCTGCACCAAATTTATATTTGGAAACTACGCGCAGAAGGTTAAGCCCTTTTTCACATTTCTGCTTTACGTGTTTTATGTGACTCGTCCATAAAAGCTTATTATCAATATGGACACCTAGATATTTATATTCTGTCACTAAGGGAATAGTAATATCACCTATGGTACAAAGATCAGAGGTTTTTAGTCTGTGTCTGGTAAGACACATTACCGCTGTCTTGTCCTGTGAAAAACTAAAACCCATATTATTAAACCAATCACGCATGCAGCAGAAAATATGCTTTAAGTCTCTAATACATTGTTCATATGAATCTTGGATGGTATAAAAACAAATATCGTCCGCGTATTGGATAATTTTTATAGTGTCATCCATCAAACCATGCAGTTCAGCTGTGTATACGTTAAATAAAAGTGGACTCAATATAGATCCCTGCGGTAAACCGTTACATACCGTTCTTGGTCCGTGGAGTACATTTTTGTGATCACGAATATATATTTTCCTGTTTAAAAACAAGTTTATTATATTAGTTGCTACCCATTTGCTGATACCCATTCCACACAATTTTAGTTTTAAGATACTCAAATCAACCACATCATACGCACCTTTTAAGTCGACAAATAAACATAACATGTATTTATTTTCAGAAAAACATATTTGTGCATCAGTAACCAAATGAGTCAATGCATCAATAGTACTATGACCTCTACGAAATCCGTACTGTGCAATGGGTAGAAGAGAATTGCTTTCAATAAAATATTCTAGTCGAAATTTAATCATTCGTTCAAATGTTTTAGTAAGACACGACATAAGTGATATAGGTCGAAATGATGACGGTAATTTTGGATCTTTATATGGCTTATGTATTAGACATATGACAATGTTTTTAAGACTCTCAGCATAATCTTGTTTCAACCACCAGTTGTTGAAAACTTTTAAAATGATTTGTTTTGCTGAGTCTGGAAGATTGTGTAAAATTTTATAGGTAAAACCGTCCAAACCAGGAGCCGTGTTCTTGGTTTGTTTTAGTGCCAAAGAAAGCTCTGAAAAGGTGAAAGCTTCAGAAGTACTATCAAAAGTAGACCGAAAATGAAAATTTTTTAGATCTTCCACGTTGACATTGGAGGCTGAGGGCGGGGCAAGCTGATTCAAAACATCCTCAATCAAATCGTTATTTAATGGAGGTCTCTTTTGTTGGTGATATTTGTTTCTGATTGATTTTATATAATTCCAAATTTTAGAAAGTGGAGTAGATCTATTAAGTTCATTAATAAAATTCACCCAGCTATTTCTTTGTTTTAATTTGAAAATGCGTTTAGCCTTTGCAGAAATATTTTGATAGACCAGGTAATTGGGAAAATTTCCTTGTCTTTTAAAAACCTTAAGGGCTTGGGAACGAGCTTCTACTATTTTTGAACACTCTTCGTCCCACCAGTAGGGCCTTGGCGAAGAAGGAAGAAATGGTTTTTTAACAGGCATTGATTTAGAAGATGCTGAAGATATAACGTCAAATAAATGTTCTGTCAGTTGACAGTTATCTAGATCATTGACAGGAAAGTTAATATTTATTTCATTTTCAATAAGTGCTTGGAAAAAAGACCAATCAGCCCGAGAGTCGTTCCATTTGGATGCAGGATTTATTTCGAAAGATGTAGGGGAAATCTGAAGTTCAAACTGTATAGGATAGTGGTCAGAACCTAGTGTATCTTCTCGTACGGACCAATTTATCAAATCCGCCAAGAAAGGAGAGACAATGGTTAAATCGACTGCAGAGTGGTTGCCATTTGGATTTACCCTAGTGGGTGATCCATCATTTAAAGTAACTAGTTCCAAAATATCTATAACTTCTATTAAAACCTTTCCACCACGATCTTCCGGGATAGGACCCCACCTGTAATGGTGTACATTAAAATCACCACAAAAAATTGTACGAGAAATATTAAACTGTTGAAATAAATTTAACCAATCCTTCTTTGTCACAACTATATCAGAGGGTTTGTATATTGAGACAAAAGAAATATTCATATCCGGAATAAATACTGCACATACTTCAATGCCGTTTTCAAAATTTGGGACTATTACACATTCTTGATAGTTTATGGTTTGTAAAATAAAAATACCAACGCCTCCATAACCATTATCTCGACATTTTTTATAGAAATTGTAACCTTTTATATAAAAATTACTATTAGACTTTAGCCAAGTTTCGGAAACAATGATTACGTCAACGTGGTTTGTATTAAGGTAATTTAATAAACTACCTTTGTTAGTTGTTATTGATCTACTGTTCCACTGTAAAATAACTAATTGACTTCTAAATATTTGTTTGTTAGCCATTAAAAGGACTTATTAAAAAAATTGTTTTTCACTTGAATCAGATTCACTAAATGTATCCATAATATCAGTCGGATCGTTTGAAACGAAGGCATTCTCAACAAAATCCCTGATGTTGGATTCCGTAAGAGTATTAAGTGAAAATTGAGAATTTTTTTGAAACTTATTTATAAAAGATGTAATTAGCATTATAGTTTTTTCTTTATAATCTATAAACTCTTCTCTGTAGGGGTTAGGAATAATGGGTTTAGATTTTTGACTAGGTTTATTTGATTTTTTAGGTGGCATATTATCAGCTGTAGGAGAGGTTGGATGTGATCGCTTAATGGATTTTGTAATGTTTGGTTTAGGCATTGATTTTGGTTTTTTAATAGTGAAAGTAGATGAGCTATTACCTGAAGTGTTTGGTAGGGACGGAAAATTATTATCATTACTTAATATTGAAAATCTATTATTAGTCGTTACTTTTGCATATGATGGGTTGTTATATATGTGTTCTGCTTCTTTAAAAGATATATTTTCTAAGGCCATAATTTGTTTTATCCCTTTTTGTTTTGTGTATACAGGACAGACACGTGATACTGAAGGATGGCTGGTATTATTACAATAAATGCACATGTTTTCTTCCTTACATTCTTCTTCCGTATGACTGGTATCTGCACACCTTCGGCATCTCTGATTTTTTGATTTGCATTGCTTGGCTGTGTGGCCGTAATGCAAACATTTGAAACACTGTACAACGGGTTGTACATAAGGTTCAACGTGGAAGTTACATAAATTTATTTGTACACATTGAGGAATTTCATTCCCTAAAAATTCAATAATGATCATTTGTCTATCAATTAAGCACGCATTTCCATCAGAGTCGATAATCCGCCTTTTCATACGCTGAACACCCACTACCTCTCTGTTTGATTTGATTGCAGTTAATAAATATTCTTCGGAAAAGAAAGTATCTACCATTTTGACCACCCCTTTTTTATGAGTGTAGAATTTAGGAATAAATGCTATTAAATCATTTTTAAGAATAACATCGTGATTAACTAATGAATTTGCTATTTCTAATGAATTGAAAATAACTTTAACTCTATTAATTCCAACGGGTTTAATGTCAATTACATTATTCTTTAATTTCTCATCAACAAGAAGAAAATGGCCAATCTTAATGGGGAATAACCTTCCTAGGTTCAAATTTTTATGCTGCACGAAAACAAAAAAGGGCCCTTTATCGCCTGGTCTATATTTATTAGTAAAATCGATTTGTACATACCTGTTCTCCGTGTTATCAGTTTCACTGTTTTTTTGATCGGGCGGCTTATCGGCCGCCCTTTTTTCGGACATTACTACTTACTAATTAATAATTGTGTTAAAACTAAATCCTACCAAAACTAAATTTATATTGTCTCTTTTTTTAAATCACTTCCGCAATAATAAACGCACAAAACTCGAATACGACTGGTCACTTTGCCTAACGAATTCGAACTGCAAATGAACATTGCTTTTCGCTTAATAGTGCGGCAGATTCGTGCAAATATTATAAGAATTGCACATTTAATGATACAAGCATATAATTTGGTCCACATATACTGCACATATAAAGGTTCAAATTTAGATATGAGGCCATCTCAGATTTTGCCTTTCACAAAAATGGCGGTCATTCAAAATGGGCGACTATACATATGTGACTAATAGCACGATATCTTTTGAATGAAACGTCCGATTTCAACCAAATTTGGTACATAGGTTCTTTTTGTGATTTACAAGATCGTTGTCGTGAACTGGAAGAATCGGTTTACCAGAAGATGTGTTTCCTGGTTTTATATGTAAAACTATTTTATATTATGTAAATAATTTATTTTCAATTTTTTCACACTGTATATATTAATTTTTCAAAATGGTAATACCACCATTGAAAAAAGCGTAAGAATATGTTTTAGGAAAAATATATATTGAACTTTTTAGTTGTGTTAATTACCATTTAATAAATGCATAACTTTTCTTCACATGAACCCATGTGTGGCAGATCAGTGCAAATATTATAATAATTATTGTGAATTTAATAGTGGAAGCATATAATTTGGACCACATATACTACACATACAAAAGTTCAAATTTAGATATGAGGCCATCTCAGATTTTGCCTTTTACAAAAATGGCGAGCATTCAAAATGGCGGCTATACATATCTGACTAATAGCACGATAACTTTTGAACGAAAAGTCCGATTTCAGCCAAATTTGGTATCCAGGTCCTTTTTTTATGAATAAGATCGAGGTCTTGAACCGGAAGAATCGGTTTACCAGAAGTTGTGTTTTTACTGTTTTTTATGTAAAAATATGTTGTTTTTTTTCAATTCTTTCACCCTGTATATATTAATTTTTCAAAAGGTAATACCGCCATTGAAAAGAGTGTAAAAATATTTTTTAGGAAAGATTTTGAACATTTTAGTTATGTTAATTACCATTTAATAAATGCATAACGTGTCTTCACATGTACCTATGTGCGGCAGATTTATTTTGAATGCCCGCCATTGTTGTAAAAAATAAAATCTGAGATAGCCTCATATTTAAATTTGAATCTTTGTATGTGTAGTGTGTGTGGTCCAAATTATATGATTTTATGATGATGTGAAGATAAGTTATGCATTTATTAATTGGTAATTAACATAACTAAAGAGTTCAAAATATTTTCTAAACATTATTTTTACGCTCTTTGCAAAGCCGGTGTTAACTTTTTGAAAAATTATGTATAGAGGGTGAAAGAATTGGTAAAAAAACAACATGTTTTTACATAAAAATCAGTAAAAAACAACTTCTGGTAAATCGATTTTTCCGGTTCAAGACCTTGGTCTTACACATCAAAAAAGAACCTATATACCAAATTTGGTTGAAACTTGAAATCGGACATTTAGTTCAAAAGTTATCGTGCTATTAATCACGTATGTATAGTCGCCAATTTGAATGCCCGCCATTTTTGTAAAAGGTAAAATCTGAGATGGCCTTATATCTAAATTTGAACCTTGATGTTTTTACTATATGTGGTCCAAATTATATGCTTCTACCATTAAATGCACAATAATTTTTATAATATTTGCACGAATCTGCCATACATAGGTACATGTGAAGATACGTTATGCATTTATTAAATGGTAATTAACATAACTAAAAAGTTCAAAATATTTCCTACAAAATATTTTTATGCTCTTGTCAATTGCGGTATTACCTTTTTGAAAAATGAATATATACAGAGGGAAAAATTGAAAAAAAAACATATTTTTACATAAACAACCAGTAAAAACACAACTTCTGGTAAAGTGATTCTGCTGGGTCACCACATCCATCTTATAAATCAAAAAGAGAACCTATATACCAAATTTGGTTGAAATCGGGCTGTTCGTTCAAAAGTTATGGTACTATTAATCACATATGTATAGCCGCCATTTTGAATGCCCGCCATTTTTGTAAAAGGCAAAATCTGAAATGGCCTCATATCTAAAATCAAACCTTTATATGTGTAGTATATGTGGTCCAAATTATATGCTTGTATCATTAAATGTGCAATTGTTTCACATATCGGCCGCACTATAAATTAAATGTTCAAACTGTGAAGAGGCAGGTGGGTGGCAGCTTAAACATTGAATTTAACCAAAAAGTAATGTTTAATAACAAATATTTTATTTCTGTTTTCTGACAGCAGTAACATGTATTTTGAATTAAATAAACTACCCAAAGTCTATTTTTGTGTCAATCAAGTTAATTAAAAAATTGTTCTTGGACACCCTGTATAAATAATTATGTTAACGTTTATGTTACTGAATAGAGAATTGAATTGCCTTTCAAATGAGCTATCACATGATCCCTATTCTTATTGAAAAAATCATCGATTACCTCATCGATATATGCCAAAAAATCATAAATTAAAATCAAAAATCGACCTGTTTCAGTAATTTGTAATAATGTTGTTTATTTAGTTAATAATGAATTTATGCGTTACTTTATGGACGCACTGTGTACGAGTAATTATATCTGTACTTATAAATAAATACCAATAAAAAATATTTATTTATTTTTTATTCATTGGCGTTTTTGTTTTAATTTTTGGTTTATTTTTTTCTCGGGTTAGGGTCAAAAAACACATTCTTAAGTATGCTAGGATTATTGCAGTTTCGACATTTCTATTTGAATACAATAAATTGAAATATACAATACTTACAAATATACAATATTAATTACAATAAAAACTTAATCACCATAATTTAATAGATGTATTATAATAGTCCAGGGCGCATCTGTTTTGAGATGGACGTTGAGAGGTGACTCAAATTTTTTTGCAGAAATTGCTTGAAAATAACTCAAATAATAATATTTGAGTTATCCTCCCACTCAAAATCGTCCGGAACATTGTTTAAATAATCAAAATGTCAAAATATGAAGGAAAAATTCGATTTTTCTATTGGTTTTTTGATTATAACTTTAAAACTGTTCATTTCTGAGAAAAGTTGTACTGACATAAAAGTTGCGTAATTAAATTTCCTACAACATAGAATTGGTTAAAAATTAAAAAATAGTCACCTTTTGTTGCAAAATAGCAATAATTGCGAAAAAAATCATACAAAAACAAGTATACGCATTTTACGTTTTTCAACCATTTGTGCTTCACTTAGGACCTTCCTATTTTACCCAGAAAAAATTTATGATATAGTAAAATATCACTGTAAATTTCGTTAAGATCGGTTTAACAGATTTTGCAAAATAAATTTTGCAATCCAGCTTTCGTAAAAGAAATTCATTTTTTTTAAATGTTGCAGGACTGAAAATAAAGCAGATAGCAAGTTGAATTTTTTTTGCTTATAGAAGTGTACTGTACCTTTCATTTGCAATTTGAAAAATTAAAATCGATTAATTACCACGGCGTCAGGAAATTTCTTAAATAAACATTTATTTTTGGTGCTACCCGCAGGACAGCGGTGTTCGATTCACACAAGTTGATTTCCACCAAAATTTCTTCCAATCTTTACCTAATATATTATTTTCTTACTCTATATTTTGTTGTATTTTAATATTTTAATTCCCCAAAAATCAAACTAATTTTATTATTGTTTGTGAGATATTGTTTAAACAATTGCATATGCTTAAAAACAATAAACTTTTATTTTCTAAGTTAAAATATATGACCAAAGAAAGTTTTTGCTAAAAAAGTGTTTATTTTTAAGGATAGAGTATGTGTTTTTATTTTGCAATAAACAAATTTATTTATTTATATCGAAATGTAATAAAAATTAAAATGTATCAATCATTATCAAAGGTCATTGGAACGCCCAATCAGAGCAAACTATCCGCTGTACTGCGCGTAGCACCAATAATTAATGTTTATTTAAAAAAATTCCTGACTCCGTGGTAATTAATCTATTTTAATTTTGCAAATTGCAGATGAATGATGCAGTTAACTTCTATGCGCAAAAAAAATTTGAACTTGCTATCTGCTTTATTTTCAGTCTTGTAACATTTTGAAAAAATGATATTTTTTTGCGAAAGCTGGATTGCAAACTTCATTTTGCAAAATCTATTGAACCCATCTTAATGAAATTTACAGTATTGTTTTACTGTATCATAAAGTTTTTCTGGGTGAAATGTGAAGGTTGTATGTGTAGCATAAATGTTTGAAAAACGTAAAATTCGAATACTTGTTTTTGTATGGTTTTTTCGCAATTATTGCTATTTTGCAACAAGGGTGACTATTTTTTAAATTTTTAGCCAATTCTATATTATAGGAAATTTAATTATACAACTTTTATGTCAGTACAGCTTTTCTCCGAAATGAATACTTTTTAAGTTATAATCAAAAAACAAAGAAAAAAATCGAATTTTTCCTTCATTTTTTGACATTTTGATTATTTAAACAATGTTCCGGATCTTTTTGAGAGGGAGGATAACTCAAATATTATTATTTGAATTATTTTCAAGCAATTTCTGCAAAAAAATTGAGTCATCTCTCAACGTCCAAATGTACTAATATTTTTACAGATGCGCCCTGGTCTATAATTTAATAGGTGCCTAAATCAATGAGGGTTTGTAGCGTAATAGTGTATTGCAAAGGCTAACCGATTTCAGCGCTCTGGTGCCGTAGTATAGAAGCATTTGCAAATATGCGACCGGTACTAGAAATTCGCAATTACTGATGGAATCTATTAATCTCTGAAATAAAAATAAGTAAACCAGTTTTCGTTTTTCTAAACAGAAGCGTTCTTAAGATATTAAAAAAAATCGCCATCTTCAAATAACTGTATCTCCCTTAGGAAGTATTTTAGGACTAGGTGAATTGGGTTAAATTGTCTAAAAACTATCTAAGAAATCTCCGATCTTCGTTTGTTACGAGAGTTTCTGGACACCCTGTGTATCTCCTTCACCGATAACCTCATTTCAGTGGGTTGTATTCTCACCTTCGTTTTATTTTCATCATTATAATATTCAGAATATGATAGAATATTGTTGAGCAAATATTATTCTGGAATTTTATTTTTAAATTATTTTTTAGGCAATACTGCAGGATCTCTACCCTCTCTAAATTTCGTTGAAAACGGAAACAAACGATATTACATAGGAGACGTATTTCAGGTAAAATTTAGTCTTTTCGTTAAAAAATTAAATTTTGCGAGAAAAAATATAAAATGTTTTACGTTACAAAGTGTTTTAATTTTTAGAAGGATAAAAACGTTGGTAGGGCATGTAAATATACATTGTAACCGAGTTTTATAGTTTCGTTTCATTTGCCACTGTAGTAGTAACGTTAAAAAAGTTAGTGGGCAACAATAATTTTTTATCTTAGTTCTGAACTGAGTTGATTATTGTCAAGGAATATCTTCATTTTTCAGAAAAACGGTTTTAGTCACTGCTATTCTGCGTTTTATTACTATCTGGATCTAAATGATCGGTTATTATAGTTACAAAATATGTAACCTATCTTGTGAATTTTGTCACTTGGAATCCATTTCATTGTATCTGGGTGTGTTTTCAATATTCAATGTTTTCTGACAGAATTACTGTAACATTTGCATATACAGGGTATCTTAAAAGTAGCAATACGGTCGAATATTTCGCAAAATGAGGATTGCAAAACTGAAAACTAAGTGTTTAAAATCTTTCGAATGACACAGAACACGACCCTCCACTCCACCTCCTGGAGATGGAGTGGGGGCAACTTTAAAAATCTTAAATAAGAACCCCCATTTTTTATTGCTGATTTGGATTCTTTACGTAAAGGTAAGCATCTTTTATTTAAGACATTTCTTCGAATTGTGGATAGATGGCATTAAAATCGGAAAATACGATGTATAGTAATATCATAGGAAAATTATAGAAACGGTCTAATATCTCGAGACATACACTAAATGAAAAACCTACTCAAACACTTAATCAAAATTCAATTTTGTCTGACTCCTCGTTACTGAAGATTTGAATTTAAAATTTTTAGATTTTGTTTGATTCTAGTACAGTACAGAGTATTAATGCCATGAATACTTTTATTACTACTTATCTATTACTATATTTTTTTAGCATCTGCGTTAATTGTACATGCTGTATTTTATCGGATGCCTTTTCGACATCCACGAAAGACAAGCTACGTAAACCTTTTCTTTGATCACGGCATCTTTGTAATATGATATAAAGTGCAAAACGCTCCTTCCTATTCCCTATCTACAGGGTGATTGATTAGTAGGGTAAAGCTCAATAGCTCCGCTATAGTAATAGATAGCAATAAAAGCTAATAACAAAAATTTTTAGCCACCTTTGAGCTTCACATTACAAAATTAGTTAGAATGTTACAGGGTGTTCGATAACACAGTGGCAGACCTAACTTATGTTTTTTTAAATGAAACACCCTATAATTTATTTTATATTCGAAATCCTGTTAACTTCTGCATCACAAAAATATAAAGGTTCGTAATGTTATACAGGGTATTTAAAAAGTTATAACCAATTTTGTATGAAAATCATAACAAGTTCAACTCCCTGTATAAATAAAAATAAGCACAACAGCAATGGTCTATTAATGCCATATTTTTTATTTATTGTCAAAATTTTTAACAATTATTGATATTGCTAATTCTCTTTATATCAAATACAGGGTGAGTCAAAACGCAAGTACTTTATTTTCTCAGTAATGTTAAATGGAACACCCTGTATTTTATATCATTATTGTAAAGTAACATTAACGTACTTTAATTTTTATATAACATTCTCTATGCCCAAATTTATTAGTTTTCGAGATATTTTCATTTTTCGGAGCAAATTATTTTAGTTGTTTAAATTTATCTAAATTTTAAGTAAGCCATGACTGAATTGGCAATTGAAGATTACCGATTATCAATCCGGTAATCAACGTAACACTGTAGCAAATAAAGAAATAAAAATAATTTATTGGTAATACATTTTACAAACAAAAACCCAAATACTACATGCAACATATTTGAAACAATTAAAAACTATCTTTTTATGTAAATGCAACAAATAAACAAAGAAAATTAGTAATAAATTTTACAAAAAAACACACAAACACAAAATACAATATTTTGTGAAGACAATTAACACTACTTTTGTATGTAAATGTAACAATGTAACAAATAAAGAACGAAACATAGTTTATCAGTAATACATTTTGCAAAAAAACAGGTTTGAAAAAATTAGAAGCTACTTTTGATAAAATATTTTTAATATTTAATTACATAAGGTGTTCAAAATTATCTCCTAACACATTTATGTACGCCTAAAAACGATCATTGAATGAGCTACTTACTCTACGGAGCATTTGTAAATTAACACACCGAAATACACTTTGTATTATATTCTTCATCTCATCCCTTCTTGTTGGAGGTATCTTATAAACTTCATTATTAACGTAACCCCAAGAAATCAGTCCAGTTTATTAAATTCTGGTGATTTGGGTGGCCACGCTACTGGTCCATTGAAAAATGAAAATATCTCGAAAACTAATAAATTTAGACATGGGGAATGTTATCTAAAAATTAAAGTACGGTAATGGTACTTTTCAATAGTGGTATAAAATACAGGGTGTTCCATTTAAAATTACTGATTAAATAATGTACTTGCGTTTTGACTCACCCTGTATTTGATATAAAGAAAATTAGCAATGTCGACCATTCTTGAAAATTTTGACAATACGTTAAAAAATAGGGCATTCATAAACCATTGCTCTTTTGCTTATTTTTATTTATACAGGGAGTTGAACTTGTTAAGATTTTCATATATAATTGGTTATAACTTTGTAAAGACCCTGTATAACATAACAAACCTTTATATTTTTGTGATGGAGAAGTTAACAGGATTTCGAATTTACAATAAAATATAGGGTGTTTCATTCAAAAAACATAAATTTGGTCTGCCACTCTGTTACCGAACACCCTGTAACATTCTAATTTTGTAATCTCAAAGCTCAAAGGTGGCTAAAATTTTGGTTATTAACTTTTATTGCTATGTTTTACTATAGCGGAGCTATTGAGCTTTACCCTACTAATCAATCACCCTGTATAGCACTTCTAAAACCACATTGGGTTTCTTCGAGATCTACTTTGCATTTGCGCTTAATTTTGTTGTTAAGTATTCTCAGGGAAATATAATTAATCGATTTTCTGAACATTTGAATTAAAAAACATATACTTGAGCTAGTCTGTGGGAGTCCAGTATTATAGAGAGTGAAAACCACTTATTGAATAAACTTATTGGTTTCCCCCTTAAAAATTTATAAAAACCGTTGAGACCCCTTGATTTTTGAAGTTATACTTCTTTAGGCGCGATTGAGAGTAAAATTTCATAATACTGTGCGCATGCGCACACAGACAGTATGGCGTTAAATTCCTATCTTTCAAGTTATGTATAAATATATCCGTGCAAGAAAAGGTGTGAAAAGAATATATTAGTGTTTTTAGTAAATATATTTATTATAATTTTTGTGTCTTTGGATTTGTCTTCCTCAGGAGTAAGATGAGTATTATTAAAACATTTTATTGTATATTTATTACACTTCACCTTGTCTGTTTGTTACCGTGAATTGTCATTAGGTACGTCCGAACCGATACAGACACAGTCCTCGTAGCGTATTTGGTATAGCATTCGGCCAGAGATCGAGAGGTCTTGAGTTCGAATCCGGAGCAATCCTATACTTTTTTTAATTTTTTTGAAAGCGGTAAGCACACAATTAGTTTGGTGTTTAAAAAAAATTAAAACAAACTGTTTAAAGTACATTTATTTTTAAGAAATCATATAATAGAAGTATAACTTCTTACGTGCGTACAAAGTACACACACATGCTTTTTTATATACTATAAATGTGATTTTTAAATATAACTTTAAATGTTCAGGGGGATTCACGAAAGTCTAACATAGTAGATAAAATTTATCTTTAATGGAATACCCTGTATATTCTTATATTTTTAAAAGCTGCTTAATAGCCTAAGCTCAACGAATGTAGGCTCTAATATGAACAGTAGAGGGTAAAGTTTTGAAATTTGAAAGTGTAGAAACCACTTAAGAAATAAAATTGTTTGTGGGCTGATTTTACAAAATTATTAAAAACGTTGCGATACGTCAAATGAATTTATTTTTTATTTAGCATAAAGACCTCGACAACTAATGGCCATTGGCATGGTAGGGTTGATTTAGCAATCAGATACTGTAATTTGTAGTGTGTGTGTTAAGTAAATGTCTTGTAACTTAGTAAAGTCGACTTCATCGTCCTTACAAAGAGACGCTTATTATTGTAATTAACTTAATTTATTAATTTTTCAACCCAGCAGAAAATCTAACTCACAACCCTTGGATCCAAAGATAGGTTCTCTTACCACTGAGCCACAGAGGTGGGAGAAAATTTAAATTCAAATGTATGCTTTTTAAATAAAAATCTAAACGTACAGGGTGATTCGCGCAAGTCTAGCATATTCCATTATCTACTATACATACATATGTATAGCATACATATTATGTTTTTACAAGCTACCAAACAATCTGATCTCAAAAAAGTATATTATGTAGGGTCTATTTTGAATAATACAAAGTGCAATTTTGAAATTAATAATATGTCACTTCTTAAATCATAGCATTTTTTAATTAGCTAAATACAGGCTTCAATTTTCTAAAGTAAGTATCAATATATTGATGTATAAAAATTCACGAGGAAAAAGTTTTCCTGTAGTTGGCTGTATACCATATAATACAAAAAACAGTAAAATCCTGTATAAAAGGTATATTTAAAATCCCTCAAAAGGGGCACATCAAAATCACAACATAACTAGTTTTCGACTGGTTTACCAGTCATCATCAGTATTTACGTGCAATGTACATGCTAACCACCAAGATATTGTTTGACAGATTGATGATGTATGTCTTACAATACAGACTGATGTATGTATTGTTTTTAATTTCTTGTCATAATTTAATGTCTTGACGAAAATTATACATAATTTCAAAATTTCATCTTGTATTATTCACAATAGACCCTAGTTTGTTAAGATTAGGTTACTAAGGAGCATTTAAAAACATAAAAATATACAGGGTGTTCCGTCAAAAAAGAAGACAATGGACTATGCTAGACTTCCGTGAATCATCCTGTACATTTAAGTTTATATTGAAAAAGCCAAATTTAAATTTAACTGGCACGTACCAGCGTATTTTATAACTTTCTAAATAGACCAGGCCATTTAGCACTAAAAACACCCGAATAAATAATTTTTTAAATACAGCACCTAGATACCTGCAGTTTTTTGCATTGCGTTCAGGATGACGCCAGGAAAAAAGTCTACTATTCAAAAATGGGTGGAAATGCATAATTGCACTGTAAAGTGCATAAAATGCATCCAAAATTGCATAAATACAAAAATAAAGTCAAAATCAGTATACTAAGGAAAAAAATTTATTATTTGGGGGGTTTTTGGGGTCACTGAATACGATTACACCATCAGAACTGACCTCCGGATCACCTGGTGCTTAAGGTCACTGTAAGAGACGTCATCTTCTGGAGTTTCGATGGTTTTTGGCATTAAATCGATGCAAACGCGTTACTCGCCGGTTTTAGGGGTCGCTAAGTACGAATATGCCATCAGAATCGACCTCCGGAGTACCTGGTGCCCAGAGTCGCTACTAAGGCACGTCATCTTCTTCAAGGGTTTCAAGGGATTTCGGCACTAAATTGATGCAACTGGACTATTCGGGGGTTTTTAAGGTGGTTAAACACGAGTCTGCCATCAGAACAGACCACTGGATCACCTGGTGCCCAAGGTCACATCTTCTGGGGTTTCGAGGGTTTTCGGTATCAAATTGGTGGAAACGGATTACTCGGGGGGTTTTTGAGGTCGCTAAACACGAATATACCATCAGAATAGACCACCGGATTACCTGGTGCGCAATGTCACTGCAAGGGACGTCATCTTCTGGAGTTTCGAGGGCTTTCGGTATTAAATTAATGCAAATGGATTAGTTACGGGTTTTTGGAGTGGCTAAACACCAATATGCGATCAGAATTGAACTCAGGAGGACCTTGTGCCCAAGATCGCTACTAAGGCACGTAATCTTTTGGAGTTTCGAGTGTTTGCGGCAATAAATTGATGTAAACGGATTACTCACTGGTTTTTTGGGGTCGGTAAACACGAATATGTCATCAAAACTGAGCTCCGGAGTACCTGGTGCCGAGGATCGCTACTAGGATACGTCATCTTCTGGAGTTTCGAAGATTTTCGGCATTTAATTGACGCAAATGGATTACTGGAGGGTTTTTGAGGTTGCTAAACACGAATATGCCATCAGAATCGACACCTTGTGCACCTGGTGCCCAAGGTCACTGCAATAGACGTCATCTTCTGAAGTTTTGAATTCTGAAGCATTAAATTGATGAAAATTGATTACTCGGGGTTTTTTAAAGTCGTTAAACATGAACATGCGATCAAAACAGACCATCGTAGCACCTGGTACCTGCGGTCACTGCAAGGGGCGTCATCCTCTGGGCGAGGTTTTTCGGTACTATATTGACGCAAACCGATTACTTATAGGTTTTTGGGGTTGCTGAACACGAATATGCGATCAGAGCAGACACCGGACCAGCTGGTACCTAGGGCACGCCATCTTCTTGAGTTCGAAAGTTTTCGGTACTAAATGAATTCAAACGGATTTCTAGTGGCTTTTTGGGGTTGCTGAATACGAATACGCCGTTAGAACACACACTGGAGAACCCGGTGCCCAAGGCATCTTCTGAAGTTGCGTGAGTTTTCGGTACCAAACTCATACAAACAAATTACTTTTGGGTTTTTGGGGTTGGTGAACACAAGTATGACTAAGATGAAGGATTCTGGAATATCTAGTGATTATGATGATCAATTATAACGCCAACGCATAATAACATTGTCTTAATAGAATATAGTAAATAGATCTGGAAATAAATAAAAAAAATATTGTCAGATATAAATAAAATTTATATAAATTATATATATATATATATATATATATATATATATATATATATATATATATATATATATATATATATATATATATATATATAAGTAAGAAAATTGAATAGCACAGTCAGTCCCTTGCAGTGACCATGGTCACCAGGTGCCCCATGGGTCTGTTCTAATGGCATATTCGTGTTTGGCGACCTCAAAAACCCCCCGAGTAAATCATTTGCATCTATTTTAAGCCGAAAACCCTCGAAAATCCAGAAGATGACGTCCATTGTTGCAGTGACCTTGAGCACCAGGTGATCCGGTGGTCTGTTCTGATGGCATATTCGTGTTTAACCACCTCAAAAACCCCCTGAATAGTCCAGTTGCATCAATTTAGTGCCGAAATCCCTCGAAACTCCAGAAGATGACGTGCCTTAGTAGCGACCCTGGGTACCAGGTACTCCGGAGGTCAATTCTGATGGCATATTCGTATTTAGCGACCCCTTAAACCCGTGAGTAATCCATTTGCATCGATTTAATGCCGAAAATCATCGAAACTCCAGAGGATGACGTCTCTTGCCATGACCTTGAGCACCAGGTGATCCAGAGGTCAGTTCTGATGGCGTAATCGTATTCAGTGACCCCAAAAACCCCCCAGATAATAAATTTTGTTCCTTAGTATACTGATTTTGACTTTATTTTTATATTTATGCAATTTTGGATGCATTTTATGCACTTTACAGTGCAGTTATGCATTTCCACCCATTTTTGAATAGTAGACTTTTTTCCTGACGTCATCCTGAACATAATGCAAAAAACTGCAAGTCTCTAGGTGCTGTATTTAAAAAATTATTTATTTTGGGCTAAATGCCCTGGTCTAAAAATAAGGACACAAACAATTTTATTCTATAAGAGGTTTTCATGCTGTATAATTTCAAAATTTAACCTTGTAATATTCATAATAACTATTAGACCCTATATGTAGTTCGTTAAGATCAGGTTATTAAAGAGCTTTTAAAAATATAAACATATTTTTATATTTTTATTTTAATGAAGAGAATGTTTAATTACAATGTTATATTTTATGCTTATATATGATGGAGTAAGGACATTCCATCCGAGAATGCTATAAAATAGGTTACATATATTTTTATCTCCAACCGTCACTAAAGTAATTCATTATTGTACTAATTCGGGGCAGTAAAGTAACACTTTATTGTACTAAAAGAAGAAGAACTTTACCTGCCCAACTCTCCTGTCCTGTGGAATGCTGACCAGCGCTTCCATGATTATTAACGTCTTGCAATAATTGAAGTGACAATTTCATGGTGATTTTGAAGGGGTCCTCTATCTGTATATAACCGCATTCATGGACGATTTCTTGACCCCAGGACAAAAGAGTGCTCTACCACTTATTAGCTTTTGTCAGTAAATTGGAAATTGCTTATACGAGTACAGGCTCGGTGATCTATGGTACCACCTGTTAATTATTCGTTCCCTCCTCTTAATATCAGCTAATATAAGGATTTTATAATATAAATTATTATTTTAGTTGATATTATCGTTTTTTAAATAATTTATATTTTCTTAATAAAAAATGATGGATCCTTACTACCGATTTGATAATAATACTTATTGTTACAGGGCAACTTTTTTAGATCAGAACAATTCTGCAGACAAAATGGAATGAATTTAGTTTCAATAAGCTCTTCACAAGAAAATGACTTCCTACAACGTACCATTATACAACGGAGTAATAGTTCTGGTAAGATAAATTGTAAAATATATTAGTAATCTATTATAGGCAAACTTTTTTGCTTTCACCCAGTACTACCTTACATTGCCATATCTTTCTGTTTCCATAGGCCAAAACTCTACATGTTACTTCTTTTATATACTCCGTCCCAAACCCTTTTTTTCGTGCGTCATTAGTTTTGACGTGATATAGGATTTTAAGAATGTCGCAAATCATTACATGACATTTTAGTTAAATCTGACACTGACAGTTGTCAGAATATTTATATTTATATAAACATCAATATTTATACAAATATTTGCCAGAATATTAATATTTAAAATAGTTTAATGTAAAATTAAGTAATACTCTGGGCTAATTAGCAAAATACAAGGAAAAGATATTTACCAGCAATGTTATTACTTTTTTTACTACTGTTACTTTTTTTATAAGCAAAATGGCGCCCGAAAATCGTGCTTTTTTCAATTTTTGCTCTATAACTCCAAAGATTTTAACTTTAGACAAAAAATACTCAAATAAAAATTCACCGCAATTAAATTCTGCATAGAGACGTGTTTTTCCGATTTACTTCGACGAAAACTTTTCCCGGAAAAAGCGGGTTTTTCTAACAAAATCTTTAATTTTCAACTAAACTTTTAGATAAGTAGTTGTTAATCAATAATTAAATAACTTGGTAACGTAAAAGCCCTTTCCGTATACATTATAACTCCAGAAGTCTATGGAAATTGAATGAACAGTTTAGCAACAATTAAAATATTAATTAAAAATTTACGGTCGCTATACTAACGACAATAATTATGACACATAAGAATAGCTATGATTTTTTTATAAAAAACACTAGACCTATCTGATGTATTTTACAGAATTGAAACAGGACTATTTAAGCGGCCTCAGGAATATTTTAAAATTATAAAAAATTTTTTGGTTTATAAACAAATAGAATATCTCGGGAAATATTACACTAAATTAAATAGCGAAAACGGTACTCGAAAGACAGAGGCACGGCTCTTCTTTTAAAAGAAAAAACGTTTAATTATGATGAGCGGTTCCTCAGATACAACCGGTCAAATTTGACCGGAATTTACGGCAAAGATATAAACAATAGGATCATAATTTTCAAACCATCGCCTTTCTGTTTTTGTCCTCTTTCTCCACACCAATTTTCATATCTATAAAATCCTCATAACATATATTACTATAATAAAAACTATCGATAATACGTGTGAAAATTGCCAAAAATAGCAAAACCCCAATCAAAAATTAGGTTGGAGAAAATGTAACCCTCAAAGTTCAAAATCGGTATACGTTAACAAAATGCATTTTCTCGTCTTCCTATGGAGCAATTTCCTTCATTCTTTTTTTGTTCCCTAATGACTCGAGTAGAGCCATCGAACTAACGCATTATTAAATGTCAAACTTGCGTTTGTTTTGTTATAATAGATTAATTTATTTATAAGAACAGAAAATTACATATTTTTTCCAGTTGTAGGCTTTTTTTT
The DNA here is from genome assembly GCF_917563875.1 of Diabrotica virgifera virgifera. NCBI lineage: Eukaryota > Metazoa > Arthropoda > Insecta > Coleoptera > Chrysomelidae > Diabrotica > Diabrotica virgifera. The sequence goes on from NC_065449.1 coordinate 115,090,421, forward strand.
AGATAAACTGTGTACTAAAGTCTACCTTTTAAAGATAAAAACATAAATATTCTCATTTGAAAGCTGTATAATTATTTAAACAATTTTTATTTAAACAAATTAAAATATTGTGTTATAATAAATCAATTAATTTATTATAACAAAACAAAAGCAAGTTTGACATTTAATAATGCGTTAGTTCGATGGCTCTACTCGAGTTACTTGGGAACAAAAAAAGAATGAAGGAAATTGCTCCATGGGAAGCCGATAAAATGCATTTTTTTTTAACGTATACCGATTTTGAACTTTGAGGGTTACATTTTCTCCAACCTAATTTTTGATTGGAATTTTGCTATTTTTGGCAATTTTCACACGTATTATCGATAGTTTTTATTATAATAATATATGTTATGAGGATTTTAAAGATATGAAGATTGGTGAGAGGAAAGAGGACAAAAATAAAAAGGTGATGGTTTGAAAATTATGATCCTATTGTTTATATCTTTGCCGTAAATTTCGGTCAACTTTGATCGCTCGTATCTCAGGAACCACTAGTCATAATTAAACGTTTTTTCTTTTAGAAGAAGCGTCCTGCCACTGTCTTTCGAGTACCGTTTTCATAATTTAATTTAGTTTAAAATTTCCCGAGATATTCTATTTGTTTATAAGCCAAAAAATTGTTTATAATTTTAAAATATTTCTGAGGCCGCTTAAATAGTCCAATTTCAATTCTGTAAAGTACATTAGATAGGTATAGTGTCTTTTTATGAAAAAATCATAGTTATTCTTAAGTATTTTAATTATTGTCGTTATTATAGCGACCGTAAATTTTTAAATAACATTTCAATTGTTGCTAAACTGTTCATTCAACTTCCATCGGCTTCTGGAATTATAATACATACGGAAAGGGCTTTTACGTTACCAAGTTATTTAATTATTTGTTAACAACTACTTATCTAAAAGTTTAGTTGAAAATTCAAGATTTTGTTGGAAAAACCCGCTTTTTCCGGGGAAAGTTTTCGTCAAAGTAAATCGGAAAAACACGTCTCTATGCAGAATTTAATTGCGGTGAATTTTTATTTGGGTGTTTTTGGTTGTAAAGTTAAAATCTTTGGAGTTATAGAGCAAAAATTGAAAAAAACACGATTTTCGGGCACCATTTTGTTTATAAAAAAAGTAGCACACTATCTGCGGACTTTGCATATCTATATTATTAATATATACAATCATAAGATTCGATTCCAGCAATAAAACTGCTGGTAAATAACTTTTCCCAAAAATGGCCTGTTCTCCAATAATCAGCCCAGACTATAAATATATTATCAAATTTCACTATACAATGCCCGAATGTTTGGGAAAGTATGCAATGTATGTACTTTAATATTAAAAAAAAGGTTTTGAGGGTTTTTTAAATATACCTTTTATACAGGATTTTACTGTTTTTTTGTATTACATGGTATACAGCCAACTACAGGAAAATTTTTTACATGTGGATTTTTAATATTTTACTTTACAGCTTTTTATGTTTGCTATGATTCAGGGCCACGTTTAGGTCAATTGACGCCCTAGGCAATTCTCTAGTAGCCGCCCTTCAAACATGTACCTACCACTTTTGCGAAAAAAATTGCAGAAATTTTTATTTAAATAAGAATACACTAAAAATGGATTTAAACTACGGTGTTTATATACCTATAACAAAAAAATCGTCACTGCAGTTTGATCACATCCGAGAATTCTTTTCAAAAAGACTTCAAAAAAAATTGTTTTCTTAACAAAATCGACAAATTGTTTACACGTTCTTGCGTCATACTTGATGGGAAATTATTTTTAATTCTTGAAATTTCCGAAAATGACCTCTCAGCGGACACGTTGGCAACTGGGATGCACAAATAAATGTGCAAAGCAATGTCAAAATTAGGGAAAATATCTTTCAATCCACTAAGTGCAGTCATTGAAGGTTTTCACATCCGATTTCGTTGAACCTCTATCGATATTCATGAAAATTGGTGAGTAGTTAGAGGATACCTCAAGGAACAAAGGTGACATGATGCCAACTTGCGCTTTTACCGTGGTGGTGGATGCCACCCCTTCTGAGGGGTGAAAGTTATTATTTTTTAGATAATACCATAAATCGATAGAGACACAAATTCTAAGCAAAATTTGTTATATAAAGTTATAAATATAAATCAATACTTTTTGAGTTATTAAAGATCAAAAATTTTATTTTTTCGTAAAAATGCATGTTTTGAAGCTGTTTTTCACGTATTACTCAAAAACTATAAGCGTTTACAAAAAAGTTATTATTACCAAAATTAAAGATAATAAAAATCTAAATACACTCCTCCCTTAAAGAACTAAACTAATGTTAATTCAAAGTGACTTATGGGTAATTGAATGTATATTTTTTTTCGACGAGTAGGTACGCAAATCTAAGTAGGTACATATTTAAGGTACATAACGGTAAAATAATGCATTTTATAAAATATACCTGTAAAATATAATTATTTCAACAATTTTGACCGGTTTGGAATTTATATTTTTGAAACAAAGATATAATCTAAAAATACTCAATATGCGTAAAAAGTTATATATGTATAACCAAATTTTAGTTTTTCCTGTATCAAATATTTTACCTTATTACCATTTCTGTAGGGTAAAAAATAACCGAGATAGAATCGTTTAAAGCTTAAATTTTGCTGCGAGAACCATGTAACCGGGGCCATTCAACCTTTTATTTTTAAAAAAGTAGGTGGTTTAAAAGATTAAATTCAACGTGGTTTAATAGCCATTAACATTAACTTTCAAAAGAGTTATTTAGGCAAACCTGATATCGTAAAAATTAACGGAGTTATTAAAAAAAAACAATAACTTTTTTGTAAAAGTTTTTAAAAGATCAATTTTGAAAAACATTTGGTGCATAAATTTTAATGCTATCAAATTGTTCGGGGGCTCATTTTATAGATATTTCTAAGTACTTTGACAAATGTTTAATAAGGTTATGTTATAAAATGCATCATTTTATCGTTATTTAAGCTTGAATAGGTACTTAGATTTGGGTACTCGCCGAAAAAATTATACTTTGAATTACCTATTATAACTCACTTTTAGTTAACATTAAAAGGTTTTTCCAGTAAGGAGTTTATTTCATTTTTTATTAGCTTCAATTTTGGTAATAACTTTTTGGTAAAATTTTATAGTTTTTGAGTTTTTTATGAAAAATTGGTTAAAAACATGCATTTTTCTCACGAAAATTTAAAATCTTGGATCTTTCATAAAACAAAAAGTTATTTTAATAACTTTATGTGACAAATTTTGCTTAGAATTTGTCGCACTATCTAATTTTGGGGATATTTTTAATAAAATAATTTTCACCCCCGAGAAGAGGTAGCATTCACCCCTAGGGTAAAAGCGCAAGTTGACACCATGTCACCTTTGTTCCTTGAGATATCCTCTAACCACAAAGCAATTTTCGTGCAAATCGATGGAGGTTCAACGAAATCGGAGGTAATAGCTCATATCCACATTTAGTGACTGCACTAACTCTTCTTATGTCAATTGGTGATTTTATTGTGATATCCAAATGGCCCTTTAAGTAAATGCATTCATGTATGAATGATGTACCTTGGTCGTCTTTATTTTGTATCAGATTTTCAGCTTCTTTAATAATTTCTTCATTGCTTAATTTTGGCAAATCTGTTAATAACACGAGAACGTTGATAAATCAGTCGATAAGATTCCAGATGTCTATTCAGGTGTCTTATCAGTGTGTCGATTATAATATAGAATGTGTGGATTTTGATCTCATCACTAGCTGAAAAGTTTAGTTCATCATCGGCCTCCTCGTCAAATTGAATTTTTTTTTTTCTTTCCTATTTCTTTATATGTTTTATTTGAGCACAATATTTTGACTTCCTTGCGGCAAAGTAATTTGAAAGAGCTTCACACTCTTTAATGACAGAACCCAGATCCATAATTTTTATATACAAATATTTTTTATACAGTATTTGAGCCGCCCTCTCATAATGTGCCGCCCTAGGCAACTGCCTATATTGCCTAATGGATAAAGCTGCCCTGCTATGACTACTTAACTATGTAATACGATAAATTTCATTTAAAAACCTATACGCTGTGAGCTCGTACGTAGAGGGGATATTTAAAAATTCGCGAGCGCCAGTAGTGACAAGTCTGTAAACGTTTACTGGAAATTTGACATAAATGTCAAAGTGATTAATTTAAAATTAAAATTAAACACATTAATTATTATAAAAAATATTAGCTGGTCAAAGCTGTGGTATATATTTTTACCTTAAATATACTTACGTTTTAAATACTGAATTGAAGTTTTTTTAATGTTTCGTAATATGCAATTATAAATTAATCTATTAATCTTAGCGCCATCTACACGATAATTGTGAAAGTATCCGAAGTAAGAAATTAATATTTCATCAATAAAACGTCAAAATGATTAGCAAAATCTTAAAAAAATCGATTACAATTTAATTACTTTTTTGCGTTGTAAATATTAAGCGATAACAATTAAATAATAAATTTAAAAATTACCGGTGAAAGTTGCATTAGTAATTCGCTAGGAGCGACACCAGCGAAGCTCAGAGCGTATTCGCTCTGAGCTTCGCTGGTGTCGCTCCTGGCGGATTACTAATTCAACTTTCACCGGTAATTTTTAAATTTATTATTTAATTGTTATCGCTTAATATTTACAACGCTAAAAAGTAATTAAATTATAACAGATTTTTTTAAGATTTTGCTAATCATTTTGACGTTCTATTGATGAAATATTAATTTCTTACTTCGGATACTTTCACAATTATCGTGTAGATGGCGCTAAGATTAATTTATAATTACATATTACGGAACATTAAAAAAACGTAAATTCAGTATTTAAAACATAAGTATATTTAAGGTAAAAATATATACCACAGCTTTGACCAACTAATATTTTTTATAATTAATGTTTTTAATTTTAATTTTAAATTAATCACTTTGACATTTATGTCAAATTTCCGGTAAACGTTTACAGACTTGCCACTACTGGCGCTCGCGAATTTATAAATATCCCCTCTACGTTCGAGCTCACAGCGTATACTAATCTTATTTAATATTTACCCTATACTTTCGAATTTTTTAACACCTCCCTGTAAAGTGACCATACTGGCTGTTTCATATTTTGGGTAAATATTCAGAGAAAATGCACTTTGACTTTTAACACAAAGCCATCTTTGAAACTAACGCCTTTCAAAGCACCATATGCGTTGATACTTTATGACCCAAGCTATCTCTACCAAGAAAGGGTCCGCAGGCAGTACCTTGGCCTTGCAAAGGAATACAAAATTTAGTACGAAGTTATAAGTTTAACGAACTACATCGCCTTAGCTTATCAAAAGGACGGCCGTCCACGTCGCGGCGGGCTCCTTGCAACTCCTGGAAGTGCTATCCAACTACAGTCATTTAAAGGTAGGTGCGATACTCTCTTTGGCGATTGATACAATTTATGAATATAGCCAGATGAATTTCTTCATGCTTACATACGAACGAACATATTTATTCATTTTTCATACTAAGTGCATTATTTTTTATTACATTTACATTACCATATTATAGTCCGCTACATTATTTCTACTACTTAATTGATTAAACCCAGCGACCTTAATCATCAATCAGAAGCTCATTAGATGCTTCACCAAATATACCAATGACATAAAATATTTATATTGAGGTAGTTGACAAATTTCTAACCTAGAAATTACAATTGTCATTTTACCATATTGATTATTTTTGTGTCAAATTATCTTACTCGCCTCATTGATTGGATATCTATAGTATTTTTACTACAAAAGCGATATTACGTAGGTCAAAATTTTTGACGTAAGGGAACTGTTAAAACATTAGAATTTTGACAGTTCTCTTACGTGAAAAATTTTCACCTACGTAATATCGCTTTTTTAGTAAAAATACTATAATTAGAGTATTGTAATCTCCAACCAATTATACATCTATAAGTATAAATCCGTTTTAATATGCAAATACCTGTCAAGAAATACATAATTGTTTAACTTCAATGTATAATAATCACAAAGGTACATTTTTTTCTATCGCTTCCAACTCTAATGCGTTAGAGAGAATTTTATAATATGTGACTCACTGAAAAACGGGTTTGGGACGAAGTATAACATTTTTTTATGCTACAACTCTACGTGTTACATTTATGACTGCACAATAATTGCTATTTTTTTTTTCAATTGCACTGTTTGAATCAGAAAAAAATGATTATTCTGAATAAATTTTTCCTTTAGTGACAATTTAATTGCCTCATAGATTCCTATGACCTCCCCATTACATATGGTGAAAGGATTTGGTAACATTGATCAGTATTTGATTTGATGTCCGGTTTACTGATTCCAAACCCTGTTGTAAGTTCTATCTTCGAGGCATGGGTTGCTTTATATTTTTCTGTGTTTAGAAAAAATTGTTCTTTGATCATAAAACCTTTTTTTAGATTCAAAAGAACTATCTTCATTCTACTGTACATACAGTGTATTCTAAGGGACTTCATAGCAATAAAAATCGACCTGTTTCGGGATTTATCTCCAAAATCACATATTTTCTAGAAAATAAATTTTTTCCAACCTAAACGTCCTCACTGTATAATTTAAAAACCTTATGGTTAATCGTTTCCTTCTTTGTTCTGGTCCTTGCTGCATGAGAGTTTGACTTCATACAACCAAGAGCTATCCTAACACCTTCAAGATTGAATCCAGTTTATTAGGATTGATTTATTGGCTAGTTTTAGAGTCAACCGAAGTACCGAAATCTAAGTGGGATTTCACAAGTCCCTGAAATGCCATTAAATGAGTGCATGGTTTAGCTTCTCACCATACTCTGCTTAGGGCTCTTAGTACAAAGGAAACCAATGCATTGATTTTAGATATAGTAGCTTGGCGTACTTTGTCACCAATGACAACATAAAAAATGCTTTACTAAAGCGGGATGTACTTATATGAAATATAGATGCAAATGATTTTGAAGAAGAGGATAATATTTTACTTGCACAAATATTTCCCATTATCAAAAACTCATTAGTGGATTGAAAACAATTTGCCATGATTTAGAGTGATGTGTCTGCAGAGAGTGGGGAATTGACTCAACGATTGTATAGAATATAGAAAACTACAAGAAATAAATTAATGAATCTATCCCTAATTCTAAACCCCAGGAACAAAAACTAAAGTTTTTGTGTCAAATAGATCATACCTATCTGAAACCTGTGTAGTGAGTAAATCTCAGAGGTTTGGATTAAAAACATAAAAAATTACTATACAGTGTGTCCAAAAAAAGTATGCCACCTATTCTTAAATTTATGTCATTATATTCATATATTTGTATAATCCATTCTATGTAATATATTATTTGTAATTAATCTTGGTTGATATGAAAACTTATATCAATTGATTTCCATATCTTTTTATACTTTAGCTGGCTTGGGCGACGAATTTTGGACATCTGGTACTAAAATACCGGATTCCCGTAACTGGATTTGGTTTACCACCGGTAGGAAGATATCTTATTATAATTGGTTAAAGGGACAACCAGAGTCAAATAAAAATTATCAATGTATAGAAGCCCAAGTTACTAATAATCAATTGAAATGGAGTAATAAAGATTGCTGGGAGAAATACTATTTTATATGCGAATCCACGAAATCTTCTGATATAGGGCCACGTGTGGAATACAGGTAAGTTTTAATTTTAATGTTTAACGAATTAAATTTAATATACAGAAGTGGGCATAAGTCAGTTGGAATAAAACATAATTATTTATTTACAGTAAGTGTTCAAATTGTTCACCATTCATCTCATTACACTCCAAATAACGTATTTCCATCGCACTAATAATGCAAGCAAACATCGCGAGATCTTCATTGACGATATCTCGGTATACACGGCAACCATTACCGTATGCATTTCGATATGCATTTCGATGTGCAGTTCGTCTGTGCCGTTTATCGAACGTCTGAGCTTCTTTGCAGATACCTACTCTGTACTTCTATTGTAGAAAGAGAGATGAAATTGACTTATTAAAATGAACTGAGTAAAATTTGAGAATTAAAAAAAACTTAATGAAATATGAAATATTATACCACTGTTAAGTTAAACTTAAGTCAATGATCAGAATACAAAATTGAAGTGTCAAGCATTATCCAAGACCAAATGAAAACAGCGAGGGCTATGTGCATATATTTATGTCAATGAAATAGAGGGGTGTGATAGGACCGGTCCTATACCTATTATACACTAGTGATATCCCTGAAGTAGACCATAACACAATATCTACCTTTGCCGATGACAATGCCGTCTTAGCCGTAGGTGAAGACCATGAAGAAGCAGCAAGGAAACTACAAATTTCTGTTAACAGACTAAACAAGTGGACTAAACGCTGGCGAATTAAATTAAACGAAATGAAGTCAGTGCATATAAATTTTACAAACAAGAAAAATCAATACATTCCTGTTAACGTAAACGTAAATAATACTCAGATACCATATGCCGAAACCGCAAAGTATTTGGGTATTACACTAGACGCTAGGCTACGTTAGAGGGCCCATGTTAAAAAGAAACGAGAACAGCTTAACATGAAGTATAAAAAAGTGTATTTGCTACTGGGAAGACAATCCACTCTCTCGATCTACAATAAAATACTTTTTTTTTTTTTTTTTTTTATTCCATTTATTAAAATACGTAATAACAATATACAAAAAAAAATACATTAAAAAACCAAGAGCCGTAGCTATGCTGGTTTTGTGGTAACATAATAAACATAAATATAATGGTAACAGATTACATAACATAAAACTTTTTAGACTACTTTACACTGAAGGTTAAGTTTTCCTATATAGATTCATTAAAGAAATTGTATTAAAGTAAATGATTAAATTATTATTTATTATTAAATTGTTATAGAATTATATTCAATTAAAGCTATCTGTTGTAGTAGTTAGTAAGAAGTAACTCTTTTAATTCAGTTTTAAATCTTTCTAGCCTGCAGTCTTTGATCTTTGTGGGTAACTTATTATACAAAATCAGACCACTTGAGTATATACTTCTTTGTGCACCAGTAGTTCGCATTCTTACGGTTTGAAAACTACCTCCCTGTCTGGTATTATGGTCATGCACATCTTCTATACGTCTTAGAGTAATATTTGTAAGTGTTTGAGAAAGCTTAATTTGATGAATGAATATACAAACTTGTAAAATGTATAGCGACTCAATGTTTAGAATTCCTCTCTGATAGTACAGGTCGTCAGTTGGATGAAGTCTTGACAGTTGAAATATATATTTCACAGCCTTGTTCTGTAACACCATGAGAGGATGTAGCTGTTTTTGATTTGTATTACCCCAAACAATAGTTAGATATGACAAATGTGAATTTATTAAAGAGTGATAGATCATTTTACGCTGTGGGATACTTATAAATTTAGCAATTCTTCCAAGCATACCCACTGCTGGAGCTATTTTTTGACACGTGTTCAATATATGCTGTTCCCATGTTAGTCGATTATCTATGTGTAAGCCAAGGTATTTGGTAACATTTTTTTTAACGAATTTGAATTTTCCAAAATTTAACTGTAGCTCTCTGTGTTCTTCAATATTTGAAATTATTGTGTAACTACATTTATTCATATTGAGTGAGAGCTTGTGGTATCTGAGCCAGTCATCTATATCTGTCAGATCTTTTTCTACAACATATTCTAGCTTTTTGGGATCTTTGTCAGCATACAAGAGTCCCGTATCATCAGCATATAAAAATAGCGTTGATTTTAAAGGCAGATTGGAGATGGAGTTTATATAAATAAGGAACAATGTTGGTCCCAATATAGACCCTTGAGGAACTCCACATGTGATGTCTTCTGCTGTACTAAGTACATTATTACAGAGCACTTTTTGTATTCTGCCAGTCAAATAATCCCTGAGCCATACTAAGGACATACCAGTTATACCATATTGTTCAAGCACTGAGATAAGTAACTCATGGTTAACTGTATCAAAAGCTTTTTGTAAATCTAGTGATACAAATACACAGCTTAATCCTTTGTCTAAGTTACTATATATATCTGTAATCAAATCGGTAGCTGCTGACACTGTGCTGGAATTATGTCTGAAACCATATTGTCGATTAAACCAGGCACCAGTTGTATTCAAGAAGTTTACGATTTGAAGATTTACACATGATTCTAATATCTTTGACATAGCTGTTAAGAGAGATATTGGCCGATAACTTCCTGGCTGTTTTGAGTCTCCTCCCTTATAAAGTGGTATCACTATTGCCATTTTCATAGAGCTCGGGATTGTTCCAGTGACAAGAGAAAGGTTAACTAATTTAGTTATAATCGGTAGAAGCTCCTCTTCAAACTCCCTGATAATATCAACACCAAAGCCATCCCAGCCAGGAGATTTGCCTTTTTTTAGTTTTCTTACAACCTCTTGAACATTAATTTCTAAGACTTGTTGCCATTCAAATATATATTCTTTTGGTGATACATTTATTGGAGTGCTTGTTGAAGGTGTTATGTTTTTTGACAGAGATTTTCCTACTTGTGAAAAATATTTGTTTAATTGGTTTGATAGCTCCTCAGATTTATTATATATCGAGTTCTGATAGTGTAGTTCATGTATTGTTATTGTTTTTTTTGTATTTTCGGCATTATGAATAAGGTGATTGATAGTTGCCCATAATTTTTTACTATTGCCTTGTGCATCGGATAATTTATTCGTGAAATAGTCTTTTTTTGCTTTGCCTACTGCTTTCAGTAGTTCATTTTGCACGGACTTATAAACATCTTGTAAGAACTTACTATTAGGGAATTGTCTATGCCTTCTATAATGAAAATCTCTTTTTAAAACAAGGTTATGTAATGTGACATTAAACCACGGTGCACTTTTTTGTCGAAATCGATTTTTAATTGTTTTTGTATTAAGATTATTTAAATAAACACGTAATATTTCATCACATAAAGAATCAGGTTCATTCCAAATCTGATTTTGCAAGCTGTATATTTCATTTTTGAATTTCAGTTTGTTTAAAGTTGTTACTGTATAATACTTGTCAGTGGTTATAAATGATGTGTTTTTTACCTTTAATAGCTGCAGTTGATGATCACCGAAACCTTCATCTACTATATATAACGTTGCATCAAAGTTTAAAGTGTTTGTCATCACATAATCAATACATGTAGCCGAATGATTGGTGATTCTGGTAGGGTTAGTTTTATTTAATATACTAAAACCGTTGGACACAATTGTTTGACAAACTAATTTTTGTGGGATACTCTCTTGAATAAGGTCTATGTTAAAGTCACCTAGTATCCAAACTGGAATTTTTTTATTCACAAATATGTTTAGTGCTGTATCCAGTGCATCAAAAAGTTCATTGCAGTAGAAATCTTGAGGTCGATATACTCCACCCACTATAATACTTCTATCGATCTGTAAAAATAACATTGAACACTTTTTATTATATCTGTAGACTTCTGAGTACTCGTAACAGCTTTTAACAAATAACCCTACACCACCACCTTCTTTATCCCTACAAACAAAAACTGAACTATAACCATTCACATTAAAATATGTTTCTTCACCCACTCTCAGCCAATGTTCGGCCACTACAATTAAATCTGGCATATTTAACTTAACAACTAACGTTTCAAAGTTCAATATCTTATTTCTCAAAGACTGAGCATTCAGGTAGAGTATGTTAAACTCAGTACTATTATCACACTGTACTTTATCCAGTTTAAATTTTATTTGCAATTTACAATCATTATCCATTTTACTAACGTATTTTCCATTTTACTATAATGTTCACACAAATAATATTAAAGAGTTTTGATAATATCCTCATTGTGAATGTAAATTGGCTCAGAATCATCAGATTTTTTTACATATACCCTACCATTTTTTGTCCAACAGTATTTGTATTTCCTTTCCTTTTTTAATTTGTATGCAATGTTAAACAAGTTTCTGTTTGTAAAGGTGAGCTGCTCGTTTATATAGATCTTTGAAGTATTCTCTTTGTTTTTGTTGCAACTCAGCATATTAGATTCCATTTTACGATTTTTTCGTGCTTTGATAAACTTAGTTTTTATATCACGTGATCTCATCTTTGCAACAATTATTGCTCCATTTTTGGTTTCTTGTTTGAAGCAGTCTGACACATCTTGACTATTAAAATTACATGATAAAAGATCATTAGCAATTTCCATTAGAACTTCTTTGGGATCTTCATTTTTGATTTGAGTTCCGTGAATCTCTAGGTTACAGGAAAATTCTTTGATTTCTAGTTCACAGATTCTTTTTTCCAGCTGGCTAACTTTGGTTTTTAATTGGATATTTTCTCTTTTCATATCTCGCAATTCCCGTAATGCATTTTGATTTTCCACTGTAAGAGTATCAAATTTGCTGCTCAGGAATTCCATAGATTCTTCCATTTTCTGAAATAACTTTTGAAACTCTGAGATTTCCTTTGATTTGTTTGAAGAAAAATCGACTTCATCCGACTTAACCTCACTTTTTGCACATTGACCACATTTGATTGTATTTCCTTTCATTGCTCCAGATTTTTCTGCACAACTCTCGTGAAAATAATTTCCCTTACAAATACTGCACATTACAGCATGAACTACCTTTTTTTTGCAGAAAAAACAAAATTTTTCTGTAGAGCTCATTTTTGTAATGTTTACTTGTACTTAACCTCCAAAAAACTCCTTTATACTTTTGTATAAACAGATTATAAAACCTATATAGACATAGGGCATCCAGCTATGGGGATGCGCTAATAATACAAATTTAATTATCATTCAACGATTCCAAAACAAAGTGCTAAGGAGCATTGTCAACGCTCCATGGTACTATAGGAACAGTGACCTCCATAGGGACCTAGACATGGATACTAGGGTGGAACGAAAAATTTCAAGTCATTATTTTTTATGGCGCTAGTGCGAAAAAGTTGTGTTTTGATGTATAATAAAACTGTAAGACATCTTTTTTGTATTGGACCCTATCTTCAGGTTCCATATTAAATTTAAATTTTTGGGAATAACAAAAAAAATAAAAATTTATTTTTTTATCAGTTTTTTGAATCTAAATAATTGTTTTATGATACAATATACATTTTAAGATTGGTAGTCTGATTTTGTGTTAAAAAACGGCATAATATTTCCAGACTGCAACCTTGAACGAATAAAGCCATCCCTTGATTCTGGTCCACAAAGAGCAGCTGATGCTTCAGTTACCAACTCAACAGTTCTTTCAACGGATTTTGTATGACAAAGGCAGTTTAAGACCTCTATGTTGTTGTAATCCCTTACATCTTCATTGGAAATATGTTTTAGCAAAGGAGGAGCTGTGACTTGAATCCAGAAATAGAAATTAAGTCTTTATAGCGACATCGACAATTTTTCTTTGGTTAACTGGTAGAAATTGTGAATAATGGATCATTCGCCATAAATGTGTTGAACCAACAGAACAGCTAGGATACAGTTTTATATAAAACCAAACTGGTGCATACACTTTTTGGATGAAACTTACTAACATAATTAATTGGAGGCTGGTACATTCAGCTCCAACATACAACCGAAGCAACCGATTATATCAACTGTCAGCCACCTTGCGTGTGATATTTTGCCAGGTTTTTTAAGGCTCAAATCATTAGGACATTTTCCCGCAGCAACTGCTTAACTGATTTGGTACAAGTACTTCTGATGGTTTCTAAGGTCTGTTGTTTCTAATAATATTGCTAGGTTGTTTTATATTGCGCCAAAATCGACAACAGCCTTCTCTTCACAGCGTTCCAGAAGTTTCCCTATTGACCCTGATAAACCAAGTGGTCCACTGGTGCGTGGCAGCTGTTGAATTAAATGATGTAGAGGTAGCTCAATGCAATGAAATGAGCATACTAGCCATTGAAGTGAAGTGCCGCAGTATTTGTGACGTAGATGGTTGGACTGTAACTATTGACAAAGGAGCAATGAATTCTTCTTCATGATCATCTGCATCAGAAGAATTTGAGTCAGACAAGCTGCTACTTATATAAGGGTTAGAGGAATCAACGGTACATGCTTTAAGAACAATTTTGTCAGTATTATATTTTTGAGAATTTGCTTTTGCCTTCATGGTTCTTTCCATTTTCTTCCTTATTGCTGCAGATGCTGCAATATCCACTGGTCCAATTGCCATTTTTCGACAGGATCGTTGATCTTGAAGAAAACTTCGCTCATTTTGTGGTACTTTCTTGATTTTATCACAAGTACACACACACAGTTCCAGTCATGTTGCACTTGCCGCAATATTCAATAACTTTTTACACTCCTTTCGAAACTTGCAAATCTTTTCTATTTATGAATCAGATGCTTGCTGAGTTTTTGTGTACATATCGCTTAAGATTTTGATACTCTGTATAAATATTTTTAATCATATCTTGAATGCACTTATGCGATAATGTTGGAATAGAAACTTTTATTCATATTTGTTCTACTTTCGTTGCAAGGGTATTCAAGACGTTGGCGATAGATTCATCTTTATTATTATTTTTGTCAACTTAAGTTCATTACGAATAAAAAGAAAGCACTTTAAAATGTCACACTTAGTTGGTAAAACGCGATCATTGAAATTTTATCAGAGCCATATTGACTTTTTCGACAAAAATAATTTTTTGGTTTTTTCATTTTTCAAATCCAATATGGAACCTCAAGATATGTTTTATCTCAAAATGCTCTCGCACCAATTGTTTTCATCACCTGACATAACTTTTAAACGATAGCCACAATAATTTTTCTTTTCTTTTATTTTTTGACCTTTTTCGTTCCACCCTAATGGATACTGTTAACAAGACCATAGAAAAATTGGCCAAGAGTCACGAACAACGACTTCTTCAACACGTCAATGTTGAGGCCATCCAGCTCCTCGACAACACGGATCTAGCTAGAAGCCTCAAGAGGAAGAAACCCTTCGAGTTAGTTAAGTGAAAAATAGTGCACGGTGCAAGTGATGGTACAACTTAACATTTGTGCAATATATTAACAGAACCTAAGGGGTATTATTAAGTTTGGCCTTAGTCATAAGTTTTTAGTAGTAATTTAGGTTAGAAATAATTTGCTCATTGATCACATTATTTGATCAGATTGTAATGAGCATCTTGTTGGTGTTTAATAAAAAAAAAAATGAAATGTATATAGAAGCCTTGGAGGTGTTACCAGAGAATGTTCCAATTATTTTCAATCTGGTAGGATGTAAAGTAACATTTTTGATGTTGTTTTATGTGCTATTAGATTGAAAACTTATTATTTTGCTAGTAGTTGCCGCTAGAGCATCCCTGCCATTTCGTTATAGAATAGAATAGACATAATATGCTTTATTGTCATGAAAAATTTACCAATTTTATAGACAAAGCTTACAAAAATCATAAAGAAAAACAATAACTACAATTTACTAAAATTATATAAATCGTCAATTTAAAAAAGATATTGCAAATTGCATAATCTACCTTAAGAAATTTAATAAGTTAAGTTAAGCTGCTGCATATGACACTCAAATATAGATTAAGATTCTACTTATAAATAGGAATACTGTGCCTTCTTAGTTATTGGTTAAGAAACTCTGCTATTAAATAATATGGTCTTTCAGATAAATAGGCTTTTGTCATTTTACGGAACTTGGGGAAAGATGTTGCAGATTTAAAGTTGTAGAGGGAGATGGTTGTATAGTTTTTTTGCAGAATATAATATAGATTTGTGAGTGTTTAAGTGAATAGTTGGGTCAGAGAGAGCAACATATGTGCCTCCTGATGAGAGACTAATAAGTTTCGAAACCGGTAGAGGTACTTGCTGCACTCTCTGATTGAACTGGAATAATGATACGGCTGTAGTTTCATGTTGCAACGAAATTGAAAATGGTAATAATATTTTTGATGTACCTTTTTCTTTATTCGTATTCTGCTGTAAATGCTCAGCTAAAAAGTTGTCAAATTTAGCTAAGTATAAGAAACAACTTAAGTAATTTTCTTTATGACGACCCGATAAATCCTCATTGGATCAACGGAAAGCTAGTCCTTGAGAAGCAAGTAATTTAATGGTGACAACTCCTCTTAGGAACTTTACCCAATAGTCAGCTTCGCGTTCTACTTGGTCATTCAAGCCAGGTTCTATAATTCCAATTAATGATGATCTTGTTATTAATGTAACCATTGATTCAGAAGAAATTTACTTTATTCGTGGGATTTGAGCCAACTATTCAAATGTTTCCAGTGGGAACCTCCAAAGTCAGTAAACTATTTTATTCAATTAAAAATAATTTGCACGGGTAACAATAAACAGGTTCAACACTTGCGTCGTATACTAACCAATCTCCCTATTCTTTGCTTCCACTGGGTTTTACTCCCTAAAAGTTGCTTCCATTTAATATTCCATAATAAACTGTGTCTTCACGTTTATACATTTTTTTACAATTTTCTAAGAAATCAATATTTCGTTTAAAAGTTATCACTGTTCTTATAAAATCATCAGTCCTAAAAGCAGACCATTTCTTAATCGTAGGTATTTCGACGTCTTTTTCTCTATTTCGGAAAATATGTAGATTATTTAGCGGACTTTACTTTGTTATTAATAAAAAAAGGGGTTACTTCGGGCCCCTTTGGGACCCGGGGCTCTGGTCGCCTGCCCAAAGCGCCCAGTGAATAAACCGGCACTAGAGTGTTTTAATGTTTTCTGACGAGTCCCGTTTTTGCTTACGATCACCATAGTTCAGAGATATAAGGAAAAAAATATCCTGTTAATGGCACAACCCCCTTCAGGCCAAAACCAAATTTTGATGATATACATAGTTATAAACCAATGAAAATCAAAAAACGGTTAATTTTCGCTTTTTTTCGTCTTTTGTCAAAAAGTTAAGCATTTTAAAAAAATTTGAGAGTAAGAAACTCATAAATCGTATAAAAAACTTCAATATGGCTTTCGCTGTATATGTCTATGGTTATTGGTTGCTTAGAAAATTGCAAAATAAATCATAAATTCTGAGTTTTTATAAATATTCATAACTTATGTAAAAATTAACTTAGAACCTTCTTATTACACGAAATTCTGAGACTTCTGGTGCTTAAATCATATCCTAAATTTTAAAGCCATTGGTCAAATAGTTTAAGTTATTTAATTTGTTTTTCCCAAATTAATTTATTTTTGTAACACTATAAGTCAGAAAATGATGAAGTTACAGTAATACTTTGGAGAGTTTATGAAAGAAGAAGATTTACACTATTAATTTAATTTAAAAAAAATGACAAAAAATAATTCTAAATATTTCCAAATTATTTTGCAAGAACAAGTGTATTAAAATATGGGGAGCTAACTTGGTCCCTAATTATCCTAGGACAATTCTATTTCTTTCTAAATATGTATAAAAATTCAGTTTTTCTAAATATTATGAAATAGCTATTTGTATAACAAGGGAGGAAAGTGTAACTTTTCCTCCCGAGAATGAAGTTAACTGCCCGACGCGTAGCGGAGGGCAGTAATCATTCAAGGGAGGAAAAGGCACTTTACTCCCATGTTATACATATGGTATTTCCACCTTCCTCAAATAACAAGTCATTTTTTTATTTTTACTTAATTTATTTATGTAACTAACCAACAAAATTTATTAGAACTAAAACAACAAGTAGGTACAATATAACTGTCAACTGTCAAATATAAGTCAAATTATTAATGTAAACATTGTTAAATAAAAATAACAATTTACTGTTTTTTACCATTCTACAAAATACAGGATGTTTTATAAATAAACGTTAAAATGTATAGATACTTCGTAATAGAAAATAGATATTATACAGGGCGTCAATAAGTTATATTTCATGAATGAAATACCATGACGTCACTTTTACTTTTCCTCCCTAGGGAGGAAAAGTACAACTTTGCTCCCTACAATCAGGTCCGGAAAAGTATACTTTCGGTAGAGGTAGGTGGAAAAAGTAATTTTTCTATGGGTAATGGTTAAAAAGTTATTCTAATTGTTTATAAGTAAGCAAAACATCGACCTGCTTTTGCAAAATAATTTTACACTGTTTAAAATTACCTTTTGTCATTTTTTTTTAATTATGTTAATACATAAATGTTCTTCCTTCATAAACTGTCCGAAGCATTACGGTACCCCTTAAAATTTTCTGACTTATAGTGTTTCAAAAAAATTAATTTGGGATAAACAAATTAAATAACTTTTAAACTATTGGACCAATTGCTTTGAAATTTAAAATATAATTTAAACGCAAGAAGTCTCAGCATTCCGTGCAACAAGAAGGTTCTAACTTAATTTTTTACATAAGTTATGACCATTTTATAAAATCTCAAAATTTATTATTTATTTTGCAATTTTCTAAGCAACAAATAAGGATAGACATATTCAGCGAACGCCGTATTAAAATTTTTTATATGGTTTATGAGTTTCATATTTTCAAATTTGTTTAGAATGCTTCACTTGTTAGTAATAGATGAAAAAAGCGAAAATTTACCGTTTTTTGATCTTCATTAATTTGTTTATAACTATGTATATCATCAAAATCGGCTGCAGGAAACATATAGGTTATTAATATAGATATCCATAACACTCAAAAAATTTAGTTTCGGCCTGGAGGGGGATTTGTCACGAGAAAAATCTTATTTCTCTGGACTACCAGATGAACGTATGGAGGAGGAGAAGACTCGTAGAACGATTTGAAGTTAGCCTTATTTCACGCAGAACGCCGTTAGGTGTCGGATCTCTCATGGTATGGGCGGATGTTTCTTTCAACGGACGCACCGAATAAATTTCCATCGATCACGGAAATATAACAGCAGACAGATACATACCATGGTGTCTGGAGGCCAACGTTGTCCCCTACGCCTCTTTCGTTGGGGATACTTTCTTATTTATGCAGGATAATGCGCGCCCACATACTGCGGTCTTCATGAACTCCCTAATACTATCGGAATTTTCGTTTTGGATTGGCCTACTGATAGTCCTGACATGAACCCATTAGAAGATTTATGGGAAATTTTACACAAAAAGATTAAAAAGAAGCAATCGTTGCCAGAAATTATTCAAGAGATAAAAATAGTATTAAATTAAGAATGGAAAAATATAACGCAAGAACAGATTCAACAACTTATTGTATGCCTAGGGGCATCAAATGTAGGGGAGGCAATACCTGATACTAAATCTAAAGAACAGCCAAGTGTGGGCAAATAAATGTTTTTTATTCTTTTGTCTAATTTTTCAAACAAGTTTAACTTTATCTTCGTTACCTATTACTGCCTATTGGGTTAATTATTTTTCTTATTGTAGATATTTTAGTATTCTAGATGAACGATTTATATTATTTACTTTCTTCCAATTTAAACCACTTGACACCTACAGAATTAAAAAAGCCTTAAAGTACAAGTGGCCGGGTTTTCTTTTAACCAGGAGTGTATTATTTTGTAAATTATAATTTAAGCTATGTCCCTTCAAAGCTTGTAGGAATAAATAAATACATATTTTTCATGTTATTTATTATATTTTGTTTTCAGTTAGTCTCAAAATGGGTGAAGTACTACACACGTCAAACAGGACGCTGAAGATCGAGTACTACAGAACGTAAATAAGAATGAATAAAACAGAACTGCATTTGCAATTTTATTTATAAATAATAAACGGAACAAGTTAACAATGTTTCTGTTTTATTTTTACATCCTCCCTGTAAGATTTTTTTTATTTAAATTGACGTGTCTCAGCAACGCATGCCATTGACACGGTTACAAAAGTAAGGTTTACAGTATGTTTAAATTACAAGAATTAAGAAAATAAAGAATTTAAATTAAGAAATTACAATATCAGCAAAATAATGAAAAACAACATTTATATGGCGTAGTATAACCGAGAGTCTTTGAGAAACATTATCACATTATTAAAGTTACTATTATCACTAAGAGGGGCGGTTTGGTCTTCATCCAGTTTATGTTGTCTTCGGGTGTTCGTGTATAGCTGGCACTCAACTAGTATGTGTTTAACGGTGACACGAGTGTTGCAGGTATGACACCAAGGAGGATTTCCCTGGCTCATCAGGTAACCATGTGTAAGACGGCAATGTCCAATTCTTAGTCTTCTCATGACAATTTTGTCCCTTCTACAAAGTGCTGGTATTTTTAAGGCAGGTATTCTGGCTTGAATACTATGGAGTTTTAAGTTTGTTCTATTCCAGAGGTTTTGCCAGACTCTCAAGCACATTTGGTTTACTGTATGTTGTAAATCTACACCAAGTTGTATACTCTCCATTGGTATGTCAGAACGGGGTGCCTCTTTGGCCGCTTGATCGGCGTCTTCATTTTCTGTAATACCCACGTGCGATGGAGTCCAAATAATGCTAACCGATACGTTCTTATCTTACAATAGGTGGCATGCTTTGTTGATATTTTGAATTAGTGGGTTTTGGGAGTAAAAGTCCTTGATGGATAGAATGGAGGATAGCGAATCAGTGCAGATTGCAATGTTTTTGCTTTTGTTTGTTGGACAACTAAGTGCTTTCATGACAGCATATAGTTCGGCTGTGAAGATGCTACAGTAATATGGAAGACGGTAGGTAGCTATAACTTCGTTGGTGGTAGTCACAGACGAACCAACTTGATCTTCGAGTTTAGAAGCATCTGTAAGAATTGATAGAGCTTATTCTCGAATAATCAAATACACGTTTTAGATAACCTCGTGGTCTAGAATCTTGTAATAGGAAAATTATAAAATTATTTCACTGCAGAGTTACTAGGGATAGTAAAATTAAAATACCTGTTTGGTCTATGATTGCTACTAAATATTTTGTCTTTTTAAAAAAGTTAGTTTGATTTTGATCATAGAGCCACTACCTTGAATTTTCGTGTCTTAATGATCGGTATCCGAATTGTTTTGTCAGAGTTGATTGTAATGATCCTGCTTAGACACAATTTTATTATCCACTGTTGCTTTTATATTTGATTTTGGGTAAGTTGAAATCATTGTGGTTTATATCAGTTTTAAAATGTCAGTGATCTATAATATTGCAAAACTCTTACTCTTGTTTAAATTCATGCTCCAACCTAAATGCGAGTGATTGATGAAGGTAACTTAGGGAGCATCCATAAACTACGTCGTTGAAAAGGGGGAGGGGGACTTTGCTTATTACGACGGTATACGACAGGGGTGAGAGGGCCATAAGTGCACATCTGACGTCGTTTGAAGTTCACGAATATAAAAAATATACCCTATTTTAGAATTAAAAAGAATTTGTATATTACTTTTATCGCATACTTTCCATATCGTTTTTATCACTCACAGCCTTAATAATATTGCTAGCAGTTTTATACAGAATAACAAACAATAAAACATTGTCCTATGTCTTTAAACAAACGCTTCTGTTCAGAACAACGTCTGGAAGCAATAAATATTAAACTGTTCACTTATTTACTGAATACTCTGTGAAAAAATTCTAAAAGAATGAATAGAAATAAAATATTCCATTCTATTTAGTTAGTACATTGGATCTATTTATACGTAATAAACAAATAGCATTGAAATCAAAACAAAATAAGAATTTAGATATATATGATGCAGTTAAGAAAGTATAGGAACTCCTATAAAAGTGTTGTCTTTTGTCCCTATAAGGCTAATTATTAGTTGTACAGTGGAGAAATGGAGAGAGTACCCGTATATTAATGAGCTACATATAGTAATACTGATTTGGATCGTAAATATCGTAAACTTTATTCGTAAATAAAGTTTGAGAGCTAACTTTTAAAAATCTAGGAATAACATGGAATTAAAAAAACATAACTAAAAAGAGGGGGTCATGAGTGGCAATTGCGACCTCGGTATGAGGGGCGGGTCAACAGCAAACGACGCTTTACGACGGAAGGGGGGGAGGGTATTAAAAACTCCAAAATTTTTAAGACGTAGTTTATGGATGTCCCCCTTAGAGAGTCGACATCGAACCTGCTGTTGGGTTGATGCTCTATAAGTTTCTTTAGTTCCAAATCATCAATGTGGTACATCAGCTCCAGGATATGTTTTGATTACTTTTACCGAGTTTCAAAAACGCTTATTGATAGTGATATTTTGAGGACCATCTGCTCGAGCTTTCCAAGTGTAAAGTCTCCTTTTTAACATTTTAAAAAAGGTATTGATACTACACAGATTTAATTCTTTACCGAATTCTACAAATCAGTCTGCTCTATCGTTGCGTTGTTCAAAACCAAACCCTCCTTCAATATTTTCTTCTTACTCTTCGATAATTTTAGTACATATTTAGATTTTCCATTGGCGTATCAATAGGTATATTATCTACTATTTA
Organism: Diabrotica virgifera virgifera; assembly: GCF_917563875.1. NCBI lineage: Eukaryota > Metazoa > Arthropoda > Insecta > Coleoptera > Chrysomelidae > Diabrotica > Diabrotica virgifera. The sequence goes on from NC_065449.1 coordinate 115,112,786, forward strand.
TCGCCATCACTCCTTTCTACTGATGCTTAAAGTACACTACACGTCATAGAAAAGGGGCCACCCGAAAAAATTTAAGAAATTTTAATTTTTTTTTCTAATTTATATCAAATTAAATCAATTGTATATTGAGTCAGTTACCCTTGTAGCACATAAACCTACATTATAGTCGGAGAGATAGAAGTGGATTTTGCTCGGGATAAGTAATAATAATAATAATATCGTATGGCACTTTTGCCGGGGAGATCCTTTCGGATAGTTCCAGCGCCAATTACATCTTTAACCCTGTTTCAAGTAACTAGTGTCGATGTATACTAGCCCTGGGCTAGGGATAAGTAATATGGACAAACTATGGGGGAATATGTTAAATTACTTGTGTACATGAATTTCCAATAGGGGCGGACAAAAAATCGAAGACGAGTGTAGTTATAAGGGGTCAAAATCTCGGTTTTTATTATTTTTTTATTACGCTCATAGTCGAGATAGTGCATCAAAATTTAGGAATAAGTAGGGCATCACGTAACTAAGCAAAATCTCCAGGGGCGGACAGCTACTTGGAGGGACAAAGGAGTGGCGAGCAGGGAAGAATATAAAAATTATAAGGGGTCTTTTGTGATATTCGTGATCGAGATAGTGCACCAAAATTTGGGCATAAGTAGATCATCGTGTAACTAAGCACAATCTCTAGGGGCGAAACACTGCGTAGGTGACAAATGGGTGGTGGGCAGGGGTGGATATAAAAATAATAAGGGTTTTTTGTGACGCTAGTGATCGAGATATTGCCCAAAAGTTTAGGAATAAGTAGATCATGACCTAACTAAGCAAAATCTCCTGGGGTGGACACCTAAAATTTAAAAATATATATATATATATATAAAAACATGAGATGTAGATCCTTGAAACACACTCAGTGATCAAAAGATCCAAGGTTAATGGTTTGACGACCACTCGTACGAAATCATACCGAAATGGTGGATGTGTGAATTGTTCGTAAGGGGATTTTTCCACATTCTCTATTTCATCTGTTTGATTTTATATATATATATATATATATATATATATATATATATATATATATATATATATATATATATATATATATATATATATATATATATATATTCAAATGAAAAATGATTAATTTTTTTCTAATTCCATCACTGTTTCCATCAATTAATAAAAATTTCGAGAACAATTGTAATAATTTGCTAGGTAAAATTATAAATTATTGGCATAAACCAAATTTATAAAAAATATTTAAAAAAATATAAGAAAATTTAATTTTTTCTCTTTATTTTGTATAAAAATATTTTGATCCCATTTTTAAGAAAGATGACCCAACCTAGCTGTCTGCTCTTTTAGATTTTGATTCTACACATCTATATGAATCAATTGTGCAAGTTGCAGACATATTCTCGATGACGAGCATCACCCAAAAATATTGCGTATTTACGCTTGTTCGCCCCTGGAGATTTTGCTTAGTTACGCCATGACCTACTTCTTTCCAAATTTTGGTACACTAAATCACGAGCGTCACAAAAACCTATTATAATTTTTATATTTACCAATGTCCGCCACCGCTTTTTCCACCACGGAGCATTCCGCCCCTATAGATTTTACTTAGTTACGTCATGATCTACTTATTCCCAAATTTTGGGGCACTATCTCGATCACGAACGTTACAAAAAAACCCCTTATAATTTTTATATTCACCACCCCTCGCCACCCCTTTGTTATCCACGAAGATGTCCGCCACTAGAGATTTTGCTTAAATAGGTCACGACCTACTTATTCGTAAATTTTGGTGCACTATCTCGGCCACGAACGTCACAAAAAAAATAAAAACCGCGACTTTGAACCCTTATGACTACCCTCGTCCCCGGCTCTGGTGTCCGCCCGTATGGGAAAGTCATGTGCACCTGTATAGTTTGTCCATATTACTTATCATCCACTTCCAGCTCTTGGACTATTATCATTAGTAACAAATGGAAAACAGGGAATAAACAATTTATTCCAGAGGAATAAGATTTTTCTCGTGACACATCCCCCTCCAGGCCGAAACCAAATTTTTTGAGTAGTATGGACATCTAAATTAATAACCTATATGTTTCCTGCAGCCAATTTTGATGATATACATAGTTATAAACAAATGAAGATCAAAAAACGGTGAATTTTTGCCTTTTTCGTCTATTACTAAAAAGTGAAGCATTCTAAACAAATCTGACAATAAGAAACTCATAAATCATATAAAAAAAACTTCAATATGACGTTCGCTAAATATGTCTTTCCTTATTTGTTGCTTAGAAAATTGCAAAATAAGTTATAAATTTTGACATTTTATAAATGTTCATAACTTATTTAAAAATTAAGTTAGAACCTTCTTATTAAACGGAATGCTGAGACTTCTTGTGCTTAAACTATATTTTAAATTTTAAAGCAATTGGTCAAATAGTTTAAAAGCTATTTAATTTGTTTTTCCCAAATTCATTTTTTTTGGCAACACTATAAGTAAGAAAATTATGAGGTTACAGTAATACTTCGGACAGTTGATGAAAGAAGAACATTTATACTATTAACTTAATTAAATAAAAATGAAAAAAAGTAATTTTAAACAGTGTAAAAGTATTTTGAAAAAACATGTGATTTTTTGCTTACTTATTAACAATTAGAATAACTTTATATTTTTATAGAATAGAAAAATTACATTTTCATATTTAGAAAGACTAATTTTTTATACACATTTAGAAAGAAAAACAAAATTCTTAGGACAATTAGGGACGAAGTTGGCCCTCCCTTTTTTTTAATTCACATGTTCTTGCAAAATAATTTTGCAATACTTAGAATTATTTTTGGTCATTTTTTTAATTAAATTATTAGTGTAAATATTCTTCTTTCATAAACTATCCAAAGTATTACTGTAACTTCATCATTTTCTGACTTATAGTGTTGCAAAAAAATTAATTTGGGATAAACAAATAAAATAACTTTTAAACTATTTGACCAATAGCTTTGAAATGTTGGGTTTGATTTAATCACCAGAAGTCTCAGCATTCCGTGTAATCAGAAGGTTTTAAGTTAATTATTACATAAGTTATAAATAGTTATAAAAACTCAAAATTTATGATTTATTTTGCAATTTTCTAAGCAACCAATAAGGATAGACATATTCCGCGAACGCCATATTGAAGTTTTTTATACGATTTATAAGTTTCTTACTCTCAAATTTGTTTAAAGTGCTTAACTTTTGGTAATAGACGAAAAAAACAAAAATTTACCGTTTTTTGATCTTCATTTGATCATTTGTTTATAACTATGTATATCATCAAAATCAGCTGCAGGAAACATATAGGTTATTATTATTATAGATGGCCACACTACTCAAAAAATTTGGTTTTGACCTGGAGGGGGTTGTGTCACCAACAGGATATTTTTCCCTTATTTCTCTGAACTAATTTGGGAAAATAATAAATGTAAGTATTGAAAATTTCGATGTAGGATCACAATTACGGTTATTACAATTTTACACCATCTTAAAAATTGGTCATTTTTAATGTCTCGAATTTCATAAACCTGTTGTCCGATTTAAGTGATTTTTTTAAAATGTTATAGCCTTACTCTTTAACAATATCATTGTAATAATATTGTTGCTAGACAGGTAAATGGTCATTGTATACCAGGTGTACCAATCACACTGCGATTTTTTCTCAAAGTTCGCGCCACCCTGTGTAATATTCTAGCATTAAAAAAAAAACTGAAATTAAACCCCAACTATAGCCTAATGTTTTATAATTTTTGATTCATTCGATTATGTTGGATAATAAAAACGTAAGGTACTTTAACAACTAGCCTTGTTTTTCATTAATACAGGGTGTTTTTAAATAAGCATGGCAAAGTTTAAGGGGTAATTCTGCATGAAAAAACAATGGCAGTTTTCTTATAAACGTATGTCTGCAAAAGCTTTGTTTCCGAGATGGGGGTGTTGAAATTTTTCTCACAAACTGACGATTTATTTATTGCTCTAAAGCCGGTTGAGATATATTGACATATTATGCAAATAAAATTTGGTGGGTTTTAAGAGGTAGTTATTGTGCATTTTTGACATACAATTAAAAATTTCAAAATGTCATAATGCCATAATAACAACCAAAAATGAAGATGACCTACAAATATTAATTAAAGAATTCGAACATATACAACATGGCGATCTCAACAGAGAAAACTAAATCGATAGCAATATCAGCGCAACCAAGACGATGTAAACTGGTCGTAAATAACAAAATAACAGAACAAGTGATGGAAACAGAATACTTGGGAATAAAACTGTCAAGCTACTGAAAAGTACAGAGTACTACAAAGTAGAAGAGTACAAAAACAAGTGAAAATGGCGAACAGAGCAACATGATATCTCAACAAGACAATGTGGAGAAACAAATACCTCACAATGGAAACGAAAACTAGGATATATAAATTAACAATAAGACCGATAATGACGTACACAGCGGAAACAAGAGCAGATACGGCGAAAACACAAATACTGCTGGAAACAGCAGAAATAAAAGTCTTAGGAAAAATAACAAACCACTCTAAGAGACAGAGTAAGAAGTGAGGAAATACGAGCGAGATGTGGTATAGAAGAAATAAACATGTGGACCAAAACAAGAAAATAGAATGGAATCAACATATATAAAAAAAATGACAGAAATAGAATTGTACGAATATCAAGAAACAAAAATCGCCAAATGGAAGAAAATCATTGGGACGACTCAGGAAAAGATGGTCAGACAATGTCAATTGAGACTAAAACCCGAAGCAAAACAGGCATTGAGACTATTAATAAAGTAAGAAGAAGAACAAGAATTAGGAATTTTATGTTCACTATTGGTGCACATAAGGGTCATATTACCCGTATGCGCGCAAATGGTGAATATTCCTAATTGTATATATAAATAATGCGCAATAAATACCTACCGACCTCTTAAAACCCTCCAAATTTCATTTGCATATATCTTAACCGGTTTTGGAGCGATAAATAAATCGTCAGTTTGTAAGAAAAAATTCATCACTCCCTATCTCGGCAACGAAACATTTGCGGACACGTGTATAAAGCTAACTGTCATTATTTTTTCACTCAGAATTACCCCTTAAAGTTTGCCATACTTATTTAAAAACACCCTCTATTGACGAAAAACAAGGTTAGTTGTTAAAGTACCTAACTTTTTTATTATCCAACATAAACGAATAAATCAAAAAACAGAATGTACGAAAACATGATAGGGAAGTCAATGAGGTTATTTGGCTCCGAATTCCATCCTACTACATCGATTTACTCGATATTTTCACAGTAAGTAGGGAATAGCTCAAGACACAAAGTCTACCCTATGCCGATGTGCGCTTTTATCTTGAGGGGTGGTTCTCACCCCTTCTCGAGGGTGAAATTTTTTTGGGTTAAATGGCCACGGAAGAGGCTAGAGAATTTAATTCTAAGCAAAAACTGTTCTATAATTATTTTTTGAAAACTCAATACTTCTCGAGTTATTCGTGGTTGAAAATTGGCCATTTTCATTGAAAAATCATACCCTTTCGGACGGATTTTTGCGAATAACTTAAACTATGCATCTAACAAAAAAAACTATATAAAAATTTTTTGTAGCTTATAAAAAAAAAACAAAGAGATTCATTCCATTATAAATCTTCTAGTTATAATACAAAAAGGGGTATGATAGGTAAGAAGAGTTTGTTTCTTGGTGCATGCTCAAATCAGTGTATTCAACTTGAAATAACAGAGAAGCGGTTGATGTTAGGTGTATAATTATACTAGTAACTTTGATAGTGCTTGAAAAGGCCTTTAAAATAAGCAGTATAAAATGTCAATTACATTCAAACTAATCGAGATATGCTGCAAAAAAATCGATGACTAATGTGTTTTAAGAAGAAATGAGAAGTATATTTAACCATACATCAAAATTTAAATACATCGTTTTCCTTCTAAAATACTTTGTATTATAGTGTTATTTCTATGTTCAAAAAGTTGGACTGGTTCAAAATGAAGGATTTTTGAAAAAAATATGATCAAATTATAGAGCGCATTTTTAAATTTCCTTAAAAATCTTCCTTTTTCTCCATGTAACTCGAAAATGATAAGAGATGCGCAAAAAAGATTCAATACAAAAATGTAGAGTTTTTTCGGATAAATATTTCGTTTTTATCTTTCATTACTGTATCTGTTATAATTTTCAAGTTACATGGAGAAAAACGAAGATTTTTACGAAAATTTAAGAATGCGCTCTATAGCCCAGTAAATGAACGGGAAATTCGGCGATACCGTGTAATTTTCAGGGGCAACCCCGAATTGCATGAAAATTTTGATTTAGGTTCTATTTACCCTCCACTTCAAAGTTAAAATTGTGACGTTAGTTGCTTTTACTTTGGGGGGTGACAGTCACCCCTTCTCGGGGGTGAAAAAACATAAGTTCAAGATAAGACCGGAAATGGATAAATTGACTGATTTTAAGCAACTTTTGTTCTATAGAGTTTTTTACTTAAGTCAATACTTTTCGAGATATTTGCCATTGAAAGTATTGATTTTTCGACAAAAAACTACGTTTTCAGACGGTTTTTTGCAAATAACTCAAAAAGTAAATATTTTAGCAAAAAAAAATATTCTCAACAAAAGTGTATCTTATAAAAAACCCAAAAAATGGTGTATCAGTAAAGCCTATCAATCAAATAAAAACAAATTTGTAGCTCATGAAAAATACGTTCTTATTCGTCTAATTCCAAATCGAATATTTCAAGGTGAAATCACCGAAAAATTAAGCACTTTTCGGGAAAAACCCATTTAAACTTTTTTAAAGTGTTTATAAAAAGCTTTGTTTTAATTGTTAACAAAAGTTGTAGAATTAAAAATAAGCAAGTTACGCTCAAAATAAAGTTGGCCCTCTTTTTTTTGTAAAAAATCATGAAAATCTCGCCGTGTTTAGCTCCCCAAATGAAATTAATCGCTACCGCATTACAAACAATTTACTTACCTATCTATTTTTTCCTAAATGTCACCTAACGGACGACACCGAAATCAAATCGATTACATAATGATTAAACATCGCTGGAAAACACCTATTAGCCAATGTAAAACACGACCTAGCGCTGACTGCGGCTCTGACCACCAACTTCTTTTTGCAACGCTAAAGCAAAAATTCAAGGCATGTGCTAGGATCCGAAACAAGAGGATAGCAAAAATAAAAGATACACAACAATTTGAAAGCCAATGTAATGAAAGATTCGAAAATATTTTACCAACTATCGTCACTCATGATTCCGAAAAGATTTGTTTATCTTTTAAAAATACCTTGATACAGACCTTGACTGACTGCGAGGCACAGTCTAATGACGTCTCAACCGGACCAAAAAAAGTGTGGATGTCTGCAGATACTTTTGACCTCGTTGAAGAACGTAGAAAACTTAAAATTGCTGGAATCGAGAACCCTCTCAGGAATTCCCAGTACCGACAGCTATCTAGAGCTATTCAGGCTGCTTGTAGACGAGACAAAAACAAACATATAGAGAAAATCTGCAGAGAAATTCAACTACATGCCGACACAAATAACACCAAAGAACTCTTTGATAAAGTCAGACTACTCACACGTAAATTCAAGCAGAAATCTTGGTCTATCAAAGATTATGAAGGTAATGTACAGACGGATTTGGACAAGGTTATTGATGTTTGGAGGCGTATTGTAAGTCTTTATACGCCAATACGGACCAGATGCCAGCGGACACCCCGTTTGTACCTGACTGCCAGACCTCCACTTTCCATTCTCCTTCAACAGAGACACACCACACTAGTTTTGAATCTGAACCTGACATACTTTTTTCCGAGGTGGAATTCGCTTTAAAAAGACTTAAGTTAAACAAAGCAGCAGGATATGATCTCATTACTGCAGACGTCTTGAAGCATCTTCCGGAATGTGGAGTGAAAATATTACATCGATTGTGTAATGAAATATGGCACAGAGGCGTCTGGTCTGAGGATTGGAGAAAGACCATAATCATACCTCTTCATAAGAAAGGTTCAACAAATAATTGTAACAACTACAGGCTATTAGCTCTAATATCACACGCCAGTAAGGTGATCCTCTACATACTGCAACGGCGTCTAGAAAACTTCATAAGTTGGCAAATAGCACCTGAGCAGGCTGGATTTGTAAAGGGCAGAGGTACTAGAGAACAAATCCATAATGTAAGAAACATCATAGAAAAAGCCAGAGAATACCAGATCCCGATATTTATATGTTTCGTCGATTATACAAAGGCCTTTGATAATGTTAGATGGGACAAACTATGGAACATATTGACGACAATGGGTGTACCTAAACACTTGACTCACCTTATTAGCAAACTGTACCAAGATAACCTGGCATATATTCGAATGGACGGATACCTGTCTGACAAATGCACTTTGGAGAAGGGAGTACGCCAAGGATGCGTTTTATCTCCCTTATTATTTAATATCTATTCGGAGTTCATAATGCACAGAGCCTTGGATGGTTGGGAGGGAGGAGTAAACCTAGGTGGTGTTAAGATATCTAACTTGCGTTTCGCAGACGACACTACACTTCTAGCCTCTACTCCAGAAGAAATTACTGAATTATTAAAAAAACTCGAGGTAGAAAGTGCTAAATTTTGACTCATGGTTAACTACAACAAAACCAAAATCATGGTTATTGATCGCCAACAACAGTTTCCTGAAACCTGAACTATTGCGGGATGCGAGGTAGTCTCATCTATGATATATCTTGGAGCTCTAGTTAACAACACAGGCAGTTGTGAACCCGAAATTAGAAGACGCATTCAACTAGCAAGAGCAGCAATGAGTGAACTAAACGGGGTCTGGCGTGATCGTCACATTACTATGACAAACAAAAAGAGACTCGTTTCAACTCTGGTCTTTTCCATATTTTACTATGCATGCGAGACATGGACAGTCAAAGAATCAGATAGACGACGTATAGACGCCTTTGAAATGTGGACATGGAGACGCCTGCTTCGAATTCCATGAACGGCTCGCCGTACAAATATCTCGGTTCTGGATGAAATTAAACCGGATCAGCGTCTCTCCAGTACCGCTTACTCTAGAATTTTAAAGTTCTTTGGTCATATACATCGAAGTGATCACCAAATGGAGCGGTTGGTGGTCCAAGGAAGGCCTCAGACTCAACGCCAACGCGGAAGATCTCCACAGCGATGGGCGGACATTACTAAAAAGCTTCTCAACAAACAGTATACTGAGGAAATACATGTAACTGATGACCGCGACCAGTGGAGAAATATTATCAGTCAAACTGTCCGAGCTGCTGAAGCCCAAACAACACATCTACTAAGATGTTAATGACTATGATGATGATGATCTATTTTTTATATGATCTATCAGTCTCACCGGTTTGAAGTGTATATTTTTGAAAGGGTTATAATTAAGAAAGCTTGAATGGGTCACTAATCATAGACGGAGAGGCAGCGCTGAAAAATCTATTTGAATTTACTAAAGCTAGATTTTTCACAGTTGATTACTGTGAGTGTGTAGAGAAACATACTGCGGTCGGTCAAGCGAAAGGTAGAACAGGGCTTACTGAGAGGGTATTAAAGTTGCTTTCCTACGAAGGTAATTATTTTCAAAAATGAATAACCATTTTCAATTTCGTTGCAAAACGAAAACACAGCCGAACCATATTCTAGTCCAATCAGAGAGTGCTGCAAGCACTCCTACCGGTTTCGAAACTTATTAGTCTCTCATCAGGAGGCACATATGCTGCTCTTCCTGATCCAACCAAAACAAACCCCAGCGTGCAGTCCCGGATTGCAACCAACGAAATGGCATAGATGCCCTAGCGGCAACTGCTAGCAAAAAGACTAAGTTTTCACTCTAATGGCATATAAAACAACATAATACTATTCCACACCCCACCAGAATGAAAACAATGGGAACCTTCTCTGGTTACACTTCCGAGGCTTCTACAATTTGCAAGCCATACGGATGCTGAGACTAAGGAAGATGAGGGAATTCTACAATTTACAATTCACGTCCCATCTGCTCAGCGCGGTAAAGTTCCAACGAGAATGGTTCCCTTCATACTCCACACAGAGTAAATGTAAATCAATGGGGTTTGTTTTGGTTGGATCAGGGAGAGCAGCATATGTGCCTCCTGATGAGAGACTAATAAGTTTCGAAACCGGTAGGGGTGCTTGCAGCACTCTCTGATTGGACTAGAATATGGTTCGGCTGTGTTTTCGTTTTGCAACGAAATTGAAAATGGTTATTCATTTTTGATTTACATTTACTCTGTGTGGAGTATGAAGGGAACCATTCTCGTTGGAACTTTACCGCGCTGAGCAGATGGGACGTGAATTGTAAATTGTAGAATTCCCTCATCTTCCTTAGTCTCAGCATCCGTATGGCTTGCAAATTGTAGAAGCCTCGGAGGTGTAACCAGAGAAGGTTCCCATTGTTTTCATTCTGGTGGGGTGTGGAATAGCATTATGTTGTTTTATATGCCATTAGAGTGAGAACTTAGTCTTTTTGTAATTATTTTTATTTACTAAGGCTAAAAATCAGTACACACATTCTAAATTAAATATAAATAAAAAATATTATAAAAAATAAAAAAAAAATCAGTGGGAAAATCCCAATAGTTGGCTGTATACCATAGTTTAAAAAACCAATACAGAAGTAAAAACTTCGAGATGTATTCTGGTATAAAATCGTTTATTTAAAACTATAAAATGTCATGGATTGCAGAACGTTTTCGTTCTAAACAGAACATCTTCAGTGTCTAGAATGAAGTATTTCCACGTTAGTTTAAAGCAAAAGGTTAAAAATGTGACTGTTAAAATGAAAAATGTGGGAATACTTACATCCTGCCGAGTATTTTGAAACTACACACTGTAAATAGTGTTAACATCATCGTATATGGTTTACATAATGTAATATATTAAAATTTTATCACTACAAGTCGATGTTAATAGATAAAGTGGAACACATGCTAAAAGGGTGCCATGGTTCCCTGCTCGAAGATGCTAGGTACTTGCCAATTCAATGGGCACAGACCAACTGAGAAATTAGGAAGTGGATATACAATTTGACAAGGGTGACATGACATGACAAGATAAATTTTCATTTCCATTCATATCAGGCAACTTCCAATATCCATTTATCCCAATTTAAAATAATTTTTTCACATTTTTCATTTGTTTGATTTCAGTTGCAATCACATACGTTCATAAAGTTCTGCACGTAAATATATTTCATTTAGTTCAGTCTGTTCACTCCACTATCACCAATAGAAATCAATCTCATACTTTTCTATTTCATATACTTATTCAATTTAGATTCTTCTTTACATACTGACACCAACCCACAATTTGACCTATATTGGTAGCTCTCATTCTAATTATTTTATTCACTATTCTACGTTGGTAGACTATCAAGATACATTACTTTCAATTCATTCAGTCCTTTCAAAACTACATAAAGATGAATTAGACTTTATGTCACATAGTTTAATTTTATTATATTATTACATACTTTTATTCATTTCACAATACTATATACAATCATATCCTTCACACATATATCTACCTCACTAACAGTAATCTTTAGTTATTTAATTTTGTTAACAATTATTTTCCAACTTTTAACAGACATAATTATTCATTGCAATAGTATAATAATAAATTTAACACAATAAATAGCCACCTTTTGTATATGTTACAGTTCAAGTTGATTATCCAGTTGGAGTTGACTCCAACTAGTTGGAGTCAACTCTAACGGCTGGTTTCAGTAAAAGTTGATTATAAATATAAAATAAAGATTTATATTCAACATTTACTAGTAAAAGTAGACTCCAACTAGGAAAAGTATACTCTTCCCAATGCCATTTAGTAAAAGTTGATTCTGATTCACACAAACAGCCGATTCTAGAAATTAAATGTTACTGAATATGTTCAAATTAGTCTAGGCTTTATCGTCGCCCCCGTTAGATAAATTACTCCGATTCGAATTTTTTGCACAAACTTACTCAAAAAGAGGTCCTTATAACAAATCTACTGGGTGCCAGGCAGTACCTTGATCGATAAATTGTTTTTTAAACAATTTTTTTAGACAAATTCACAAAAATAATTTTTTCACTTCGAACAATTTTTTTTTTAGATCGTTTGGGTTATTCTGAGCAAAAAAAGGTATTTTGTGATTCTTCTCTAAAATTAATTGTTGTCGAGTTATACGCGATTTAAAATTTGAAATCCATTAAAGTTAAAATCCATTATTATGAAAGTCAGAAAGTGACCAAATCAAAGTTTATAGCCCCCTCTACAAGATCCAGCAGAAATGTTTGTCACTATTTTATTACTAAGCTTTATCTTTAATTATTAACAATGAGCGCTAAGTGCGTATTAGGCGGCCGTCAATGGTGAGTGCTAAAGAGATGCACCATTCCAGCCATCCAATGGTGAATCTCACTCGCACTCACATTGACGGCGCCTCAATACACGGTTAGCGCTCATTGTTGATAACTAAAAATAATATCTTATTAATGAAATAATGACAAAATTTTCTTCAGGATCTTATAGAGGTAGCTTTAATCTTTGATTTTTTTAGTTTCTATAGCATTCTATAATATCGTATGGCATTTTTGCCTTTCGGACAGTTCCGGCGCCAATTACATCTTTAACCCTGTTTCAAGTAACTAGTGTCGATGTACACTAGCCCAGGGGGACCGACTGTTTAACGTGCTCTCCGAGGCACGGTGAGACGGCTCGTGTCATTATTGAAAATGAAAATGGTTTGTCTTTAGCAGGGCTCGAACACAAGTGCACTGCCGTATGAGGCCAGCGATTATGCCGTTACACCACGGCCGCTCGCTCGACTTTCACAATAATTATCTTTAACCGAGTTATTAAACCTTGAAAATGGTTATTTTGGCGTTTTTCAAATTTTAAGTCGCTAATAACTAGACAACAGTCAATTTTAGAGAAAAAAAGTCCCAACGGATCTAAAAAAAATTTGTACGAAGTGAAAAAACTATGTATTTTTCCGAATTTGTTTAAAATCATTTTTTATCGCCAAACTTCACTAAAATCATTCATTATTGTACTCATTAGCCCAAAATTTTTTTCGGCAGTAAAGTAACACTTTGTTGTATTGAAAGAAGAATGTTACTTTACCTGCCGCGATCTTAATCAAATTAACCGAGATTGAATGTAAGTGGTCAATGGCAGCAATCGATTATTTATTTTAGTGAAATTAAAATTTATTTACTTTAATTATTAAAAATATTGTACAAAATTTATCTTATTATTAATAAAATTTATGTCAAAAAGTAAAATTCTGTAGTGTTTCGCAATTATATTCATACAAAATAAATCAAAACTTTACAGATTTAGTAATTAGGTAGGTATACAATATTGATAACTATCGATTAAACATCAAAACCGGCCATCATGCAAAAGTCATCTGTCATTACTGTCATACGAATTTTTTATTTCGTCTAAAATTAAAAAAATTTCCTCAAAGTTGTAAGTAAGTGTTAATGTTTTTTATGATTAACGATACAATTTTGTACTCACCACCTCAATACTCTTTATCAAACGCGTCTGTTCCTCTGCTCGTAATATCAGACTCGTTGGATAAAGAGTCACTTTACTGACTGACTTTACTGAAATTGGTTAAACAATTTTTCGACCACGGTACCGCGTGACACCCTGTGTATTTGTTATAAGGATTGTTATACGGATGTATTTCTTTAAGTAAGTTTGTGCAAAAAATTGAATCAGAATAATTTACCTAACGGGGGCGACGTTACAGACTATACTAATAAGTAGTTGAAACGGTCAAAACAAAGAAACGCACACTCATCAAAAATGCACTTGAGATTCTCGTATAATCAACATTTACTGAATCGATCCAGGAAGAGTCAACTTCAACTAGTAAAAGTTGATTTAAATTTTTAAAATCAACTTTTACTGCTCGTTTCAGTTGGAGTTGACTCCAACTAGTTGGAGTCAACTCTAACTGAGAATCAACTTGAACTGTAACATATGTTTGTTACAGTTCAAGTTGATTCTCAGTTAGAGTTCACTCCAACTAGTTGGAGTCAACTCCAACTGAAACGAGCAGTAAAAGTTGATTTTAAAAATTTAAATCAACTTTTACTAGTTGGAGTTGACTCTTCCTGGATCGATTCAGTAAATGTTGATTATACGAGAATCTCAAGTGCATTTTTGATGAGTGTGCGTTTCTTTGTTTTGACCGTTTCAACTACTTATTAGCATAGTCTGTAACGTTGGCCCCGTTAGGTAAATTATCCTGATTCGATTTTTTGCACAAACTTACTCAAAGAAATATATCCGTATAACAATCCTTATAAAAAATACACGGAGTGCCACGCGGTACCGCAGTCGAAAAATTGTTTAACCAATTTTTTTTTAACCAAATTCACAAAAATAATTTTTGTCTACTCTATCTCATATTATGTAAAGCAGCGGCTCTCAATCTGTGGTACATGTACCACTGGTGGTACATATCATTATTTGCGGTGGTACACAAAACCCACAAAAACTTAAAATAGTAGTACATAGTAAGTCTTGATTATACAATCTAAAAATATAGAAATATAATAAAAGAAATTTTAGATGGTACATGACTCAAAAAGATTGAGAACCGCTGATATAAAAGTTTTATTGTGTGAAAATTGTAAATATAGATAGCAGTGCATGAAGGGTTTAAAGTGTGTCTGAAGTAACAATGTATTTTAAATGTGTTTTACTTTTTCGCACTGTTTTTTAGCACACTTTCATATAATTAAACATCCTTAACTTTCGCCTTCGGGAGGAAATCAGACACGCCCTTGCAACGGCAACTGAAATGCTCACAAAACAGCGACCACGGAAGCAAAGATGGATGACAGAGGAAATATTGGATTTAATGGACGTCAACTAAAAAACAACAAATCTGTAGGAAAAGATGAAATACCAGCTGAGCTATTGAAGTTAATCAACGAGGAAAACTTAGACCTTCTTCTTGGACTATTTAAGAATGTTTACAATACAGGGACTATCCCTAAAATATCGCTTGAATCAGTTTTCATACCACTGCATAAAAAGAAGAACGCCAAATTATGCCAGGACTTCCGCCTTATAAGTCTATTAAATAACATTCTAAAGCTTTTCTTGCGTATCATACAGAACAGAATATATTATAAAAAATGTGATGAGGTCACCGGTCAAGAACAATTTGGCTTCAGGAAAGGTATGGGGACACGAGAAGCAATATTCTTTCTTCAAACTCTGGCACAAAGATACAAAAATCAGCAAGCAGACCTTTTTATCTGTTTCATAGATTTTGAGAAAGCGTTCAATAGGGTGAAGCACAAGACCTTGATAGAAAGATTGAACGACATCGGAGTCGACAAAAGAGATTCTAAAATTATAGAGGATATTTATTGGCATAAAGACCAATGGTAATACGTCAAGGCCAATTGAAATACACCGAGGTATTAGACAGGGTTGTGTGCTATCACCCATAGTTTTAACGTCTACTCTGAGGTAATATTTGCGAACTCTTTATCGCACTCTTTAGAAGGAATCAGGATAAACGGGCAGAGAGTAAATAACATCCGGTATGCAGATAACACAGTATTAATGACTGATTCGGACCATAGTCTGCAGATACTCTTGGATAGGGTTACTGAGAGTTGTGAAAAATGGGGATGAAGATCAATACTGCGAAACCCAAAGTTATAAGAATATCAAGAAACAAAAATTTACCTCTTCCAATAAATATGTACACCAATAAATAAATACAAATTCCAATAAATAGAATACACCACCAAGATTAAAGTCGAAAGCTTACAGGACGACTCCACAAGATACCTATTCCAAAAAAGACTAACGGAAAAAAGCAGCAACACGTATATCACAGAAAGTGACGGAGTCGAAGAAAGCTGGGCAAAAATTAAGTCTAATATCTTAGCCTCAGCCAAGGAAGTTCTTGGTGAAAGAAACATTAATAAAAATAAATCGCTTCCAAGACGAAGAACTCCATGGTTTTATACAGAAGTGAAGGAAAAATGTAAAGAGAAGAAAAAAGCTTACCTAAAATACATGTCAACTAAAACACAAGAGGCATACGATTATTATAAGACTATAAGAAACGAAACACATTCATTAGTAAGAAGCATAAAAAATGATCACTGGAAACGTTTTTCTAAAGAAACGGAACATGATTTTTATGGTCTCCAAAAGGAAATATGGCGCTTTATAAGAGGTCAAAGAACGGAGGTAAAGGAACTAATAGAACCAAAACACATAGAAAAGTATACATGGATTGACTACCTAAAAAAGCTCTATGCAGGGGAAGAACAAGTGATGCTAGAACCGGACACACCAGAAATTTCCACAAATGAAGATGTTAATATAAGTGCACAGGAAGTACGAAAAACACTCGAAAAGCTGAAGAACAGAAAAGCTGCAGGTAAGGATGGAATACCAAACGAATTACTGAAATATTGTGGAGCAGCAATGACAGAACAATTAACAACATTAATTAACAAAATCATAAAGCACAATAAAATACCGGAAGAGTGGAGAACGAGCGAACTAATTCTACTATTCAAAAAAGGAAATAAAAAGCAGCCAGAAAACTACAGAGGTATCAACTTGTTAAATACTACCCTAAAACTTACAACTAAAATCTTACAAGACGTAATGAATCAGAGGATAAGTTTAGCAGATGAACCACAGGGTTTTCGTACTGGAAGATCGTGTACAGATGCAATATTCGTCATAAAACAAATTACTGAGAAATCACTACAGTATAATAGACCAGCATTTCTATGTCTGATTGACTTAAATAAAGCATTTGACAGAGTGAGACTCAAAGATGTAATCCATCTTCTGTATAATAGAGAAGTCCCTCTAGATGTCATAAAAACTATTGAGAACATGTACCAAAACAACAAAATGGAAGTCAGAATAGATGGACAACTTACCATTGGGTCCTATGCTTTTCAATTTAATCATGGATGAAATCATTAAAAACGTCAACAAAGGAAGAGGTTATAGAATGGGAAACAAAGAAGTAAAAATACTCTGCTACGCAGACGACGCAATATTGATAGCCCAAGATGGAGATAGTCTGCAAAGATTAGTCCACAGATTTAACATAAGAGCAAAATAATTCAATATGACAATTTCATCTCAGAAAACCAAAACGATAGTAATCAGTAAAGAACCAATCAGATGCAAAATAGAAATTTATGGCATCAGTATTGAACAAGTAATGGAAGTAAAATACCTTGGAATTACATTGTCAGGTTACGGAGACCTAGACAAAGAAGTGAGAAATCAAGTACAAAAAGCAAATAGATTGGCAGGGTGCCTTAATAACACTATATGGCGAAACCGACATATTAACACTGAGATGAAGTCTTTCTTTATTTCTTTCTCCCCTTCCTTATACCCCTTCAGGTGTCGGATTTGGGTTTAATTTAGCTACATATTCACCCATCTCTTCCATTCTTTTCGGTCCTGTGCTATTAGTTTCATTTCTTCTAGCGTTTTCTGTTTGATTTTTCCTGCTTCTACTATTTGCTGTATCCACTTTTTCTTCGGCCTGCCTTTTTTCTTTTTTGTAATATTCCTTGTTTCGTGAATTTTCCTTGCTAGTCTACTAGGTTTCATTCTCATCAGATGTCCATACCAGTTTAATTGCCTCTTTATTATTTTATTCATTATTGGTTCCTGTTTAGTTATCCCTCTTATTGTCTCATTTCTTATTCTATCCCATTTGGTCTTTCCGGCTATAGCACGTAAATGTCTCATCTCAATTGCATTTATCCTACTATTATGCTTTTTCTGTAAAGTCCAATTTTCGCTTGTATACAGTATCGTCGGTATCACAATCGTATTATATATTTTAATTTTTGTTTCTTGGGACAATTCTTTTTTCCTCAGAATTGGCGCTAGTGCGTAGTACAGTTTATTTGATTTTTTAGTTCTGTTTGTTATTTCGAGGTCTATTTTCCCATCATTGGTAATAATACTTCCAAGATAATCATATGCTGTAACTATTTCCAGTTGAGTATTTTTGCATTTTATGATTACTTCATTTTCTTCCTTTTCGCCGATGACCATTATTTTACTTTTCTCGATGTTTATTTCCATTTTTAATTTCTCTATTTCTTCTGTCCATATATTTATGAGTTTTTGCATTTTTGTCACGGAATCTGCTATAAGGACTATGTCATCCGCATACAATAGGGCTTCTATTTTTATTGGCTGTAATCTTTGGTATCCTATTGTTGTCTGTATTTGGTTCGTTCTTTCTCCAGTATTTCTAGTCAATTCATTCATGACTATTATGAATAGTAGCGGACTAAGACTGTCTCCTTGCTTGATACCTCTGTCCCAATTGAATTCTTCAGATCTTTCTCCTGCTATCTGTACACGTCCTTTTACTACTCCGTATATATTTTCAATTATTTTTATCAGTGTACTTGGTACTTTCATGTTCTGCAAGCATTTCCATATAATTTGTCTTTCTATAGAGTCGAATGCTGCCCTTAGATCTATGAATGCTAGAATGAGCTTTCCCCCCGAGTCAATACTTCTTTCTATTATATTTCTAATGATGTAAATGTTATCGTTTGTCTGTCTTTCTGGTCTAAACGCTGCTTGTTCTTCTCCCAGTTCTTTTTCTACCTCTTGTCTTAGCCTCTTCTCTACTATTTTCGTGTATATTTTAAAACATACCGATGACAAACATATTGCTCTATAATTTTCGCAGTTGACGTGTTCTCCCTGTTTGTATATTGGCACTATAAGGTTACTTTGCCAGTCTTTTGGGATTTGCTGCTTTTCCCATGCCTCTTTGTATATTTTCAACAACCAGTTTATCCCTTCTTCTCCCATGTACTTGACCATTTCCGGGTCTATATCATCATCCCCTCCAGCTTTACCTATTTTTACGTTTGATACTTCCAATATTACTTCTTCTCTATTTATTTGCTCTAATTCTTTGTTCTCGTTATCTTGATATGTTTCATTTCGATCATCTATTATTGCATTTCTAAATTTGTTTTCATAGTATTCTTTCCATACTTTAGCTATTTGTTCTGGAGTTGTTTGGATTTGGTTTGTTGTATCCCTTACGGCTGTTATTTCTTTATGTTTTCCTTTCTTCATATGTCTGATTGTTGTCCAGAAGCTTATATTATTTGTTACATAGTTTTGTTGTAATTCTTCTCCAAACTCTTCCCACGTTTTTGTTTTTACTTGTTTTATGGTGTTTTTCGCTAATCGTCTCAGCCTTTTGTATTCTTCTTTATCTTCTTCCAGTTCGGTCTCAATGTATTTTTTCCATGCTATTTTCTTTTTCTTCACTGCTGTTTTAACTTCATTGTTCCACCATCTCGTTCTTTTATGGAGTTTGTTATGTTTTCTGATTCCACATATTTCTGTTGCTGTAGACTGTATGACAACTTTGAAGGCGTTCCATCTTTCTTCCAGTGTCCATGCCTCTTTTTGGTTTTCTAGTTGTCTTAATCTACTATTTGTTTCTTTTTTGTAATGTTCTCTTTTTGTAATAACTTAGTTATAGAATTATTGTGAAAGTCGAGCGAGCGGCCGTGGAGTAACGGCATAATCGCTGGCCTCATACGCCAGTGCACGTGGGTTCGAGCCCTGCCAAAGACAAACCATTTTCATTTCCAATAATGACACGAGTCGTCTCACCGTGCCTCGGAGAGCACGTTAAGCCGTCGGTCCCCTGGGTAAGTGTACATCGACACTAGTTACTTGAAACAGGGTTAAATATGTAATTGGCGCCGGAACTGCCCGAAAGGCAAAAATGCCATACGATATTATATATTATGAAAGTCAGAAACTAAGAAAAATCAAAGATTAAAGCTACCTCTATAAGATCCTGAAGAAATTTTTGTCATTATTTCATTAATAAGATATTATTTTTAATTATTAACAATGAGCACTAAGCGTGTATTGAGGCGGCCGTCAATGTGAGTGCGAGTGAGATTCACCATTGGACGGCCGGAATGGTGCATCTCTTTAGCACTAACCATTGACGGCCGCCTAATACGCACTTAGCGCTCATTGTTAATAATTAAAGATAAAGCTTAGTAATAAAATAGTGACAAAAATTTCTGCTAAATCTTGTAGAGGGGGCTATAATCTTTGATTTGGTCACTTTCTGACTTTCATAATAATGGATTTTAACCGAGTTATTACGCCTTTTAAATGGCCATTTTCGCATTTTTCAAATTTTAAATCGCGTAAGTATAACTCGACAACAATCAATTTTAGAGAAAAATCACAATAGTACATTGTTTACCGGGTAGGAAAAGCTTAACATTCCTGGACGACTGTGAAGATTGCTAAGTCGAGGCGCAAGCCGAGACTTAGCAACACAGAGTCCAGGAATGTGGCTTTTCCTACGAGGTAAACATACTATTTTTCCGCAAATCGTTTAAAATTCGACAGATATTGATTGATTTAAAAAAAAAACGCGATAATTTTATTCCCAAATAAATGGTGCTTTGAAATTCCTAATAAAATTACTTGGGTTACTATGGAAACGTATTGAGGTTGAATTGTCAAACTTGACGCTTATAAATTTAATTGCTGGTGTTCTCGAAAGTAAAATGATAAGTGATGATGAAATTTCCATTCCTGGGACTCCTCCAGAGCTGGTTGAGGCAGTGAATACTGCTTCATTAGAATTATTGCCAAAGAAATCAAGAGAAAAGTACGAAAATGCATACAGACGTTTTATGGATTATCGCATGAGTAAAAATATGTATTATCATTTATGTAGAACACTAACAACTGTACGGAAATATCATTTCCTTACAGTAAGGAAATGACATTTCCTTACAGTAAGGAAGTCCTGACTTTTTCTTCAAGAAATTTTGACAGGAATGTCAAAATTTCCTGGCGATTTGCGGAAAAATACATTTTTTTGCTCAGAATAACCCAAATGATCTAAAAAAAATTGTTCGAAGTGAAAAAATTATTTTTGTGAATTTGTCCAAAAAAAATTGTTTAAACAATTTATCGATCAAGGTACTGCCCGGCACCCAGTAGATTTGTTATAAGGTTTGTTATAAAGACCTCTTTTTGGGTAAGTTTGTGCAAAAAATTCGGATCGGAGTAATTTACCTAACGGGGGCGACGATACAGCCTAGACTAATTTGAACATATTCAGTAACATTTAATTTCTAGAATCGGCTGTTTGTGTGAATCAGAATCAACTTGTACTAAATGGCATTGGGAAGAGTATACTTTTCCTAGTTGGAGTCCACTTTTACTAGTAAATGTTGAATATAAATCTTCATTTTATATTTATAATCAACTTTTACTGAAACCAGCCGTTAGAGTTGACTCCAACTAGTTGGAGTCAACTCCAACTGGATAATCAACTTGAACTGTAACATATATACTGTTTTCTCGCAATATTCTACCGTTTACCTTCAACCTGTTGCCTGCTTGCCTTGTTAGGCAACCAACATTTCATCACATAAAAATACTCTTAAATTCTGTTTTTTTTTTCGGTTTGTTTAGCTTTGTTTTTCCACGCAAATCTAATTATCTTTTATTATGTAGTGTATTCCCTTGTTTCAACAAAACTCAACTTGATGAGTTGAGTCAATCCGATGACGTCACAACTTAAACCATGTAATATATCTGCATTAAATTTAATGAATCTATAAGTTATTCTGGAATAGAGAGTTGCTAATTTAAACTTTACAGTAGATTTTATTATTCAAATAATTTAAATTATTTTTGCAGACAAACCTTTGCATTTTATTAAAAAATCCAAAATCAAATGAAACTTTAACCAAAAATTGGCTTTATTTTGTCATGTCATGTCACCCTTGTCAAATTGTATATCCACTTCCTAATTTCTCAGTTGGTCTGTGCCCATTGAATTGGCAAGTACCTAGCATCTTCGAGCAGGGAACCATTGCACCCTTTTAGCATGTGTTCCACTTTATCTATTAACATCGACTTGTAGTCATAACATTTTAATATATTGCATTATGTAAACCATATACGATGATGTTAACACTATTTACAGTGTGCTAGTTTCAAAATACTTGGCAGGATGTAAGTATTCCCACATTTTTCATTTTAACAGTCACATTTGTAACCTTTTGCTTTAAACTAACGTGGAAATACTTCATTCTAGGCACTGAAGATGTTCCGTTTAGAACGAAAACGTTCTGCAATCCATGACATTTTATAGTTTTAAATAAACGATTTTATACCAGAATACATCTCGAAGTTTTTACTTCTGTATTGTTTTTTTTAACAAATATTATAGTCGGTCAGCTGTATGACGGGACAGAGCCGGTCGGTCGGCCCCAATAGTCGATTGAGGAAATGAAGCATTTTGGCTCGCAATTTTTTCGTCCAGCATGGATGTACTTGAAATTTTCACAGAAGGTAGGGAATAGTCCAAGGATCATTTTCTATATCATGACGCTATCATACGCTAAAACCTTGGGGGTGGTTGCCACCCCATCTCGGGGGTGGGAATTTTTTATTACATTTTAACCATGTAATTCAATGGAAAATGTGATTCTGAGAAAAAAATGTTTTTTACATTTTTTTCGTAATACTAATATTTTTCGAGTTATTCGCGCTTGAAAATAACAGTTTTTCGACGAAAAAATTGACTTTTTTAGAGGGTTTTTTAAGAATACCTCGAAAAATATGCATTTAATCAAAAACTGTAGATATCAAAATTGTATCTTTTAGTAACACAAATCTAATTATTTTCCAATAATATCTTTAAGACCAACACAAACCGAGATACGGCATGTTAAAAGTTAGCTTTTTTCGTCAAATGCAGAATTCGAAATATTCAAAGCCAAATAATGGGAAAAATTTGCATTTTTCGAGGACAACTTAAATAATCTTTTTTCAAGTATATAATTAGACCTTTCAAAAAAAAATAATAAAACGTTTCTAGCATGAAAATTAAGCGACTTATAATCAAAAAAATGTCGGTACCTGCTTTTCTCTACGAAAAAATCAGTGAAAACAACCCCCTACCTACCTTCCTAATTCAAAATTGGTCTTCACCTTTCTGTAGTTCCTTTTATATTTATATTATCAACACACTCAAGGAGTTTGACCTATTTAAAATGCCTAATTTTTGAAAAATATTATATCTAACTGTGTACTGATTTTCAGCCTTAGTAAATGGATTTAATTATTTTCGTAGGAAAGCAAATTTGATACCCTCTTAGTAATGAGACCCCTCAAAAATAATTTTGTAGGATTTTTAAAGAGCTATAAGACTGTGTAAATTAAATTCCGTTAGATGCCCTAGTCTTTAATTTGGGCGTGTTTAAAGGGCTCGAATAAGGGGGTGTTTGCTGGTAAATAGAGGTTTTAAACAGCTATATCTGGCTAACTATTCACTGTAATGAAAATCTATGCACAGAGTAATTTTAGTCATTAAAAAGCTTCAATTTAGTCGTTAATAATTTTTTTCATATCTTCATTATTTTCGGAGATATTTGGAAGTAAAAGGTGAAAAATACCAAATTGCAAAAAATCAATTTCTCTTTAAACTCAAATTTATCCAAAATTAGGCATTTTAATTAGGTCAAACTCCTTGAGTGTATTGATAATATAAATATAAAAGGAACTACAGAAAGGTGAAGACCAATTTTGAACTAGGAAGGTAGTTAGGGTGTTGTTTTCACTGATTTTTTCGTAGAGAAAAGCAGGTACCGACATTTTTTTTGTAAGTCGCTTAATTTTCATGCTAGAAACTTTTAATTATTATTTTTATGAAAGTCTCAGAAAACCCTCTAAAAAAGTCGATTTTTTCGTCGAAAAACTGTTATTTTCAAGCGCGAATAACTCGAAAAATATTAATTTTACGAAGAAAATGTAAAAAATATTTTTTTCTTAGAATCACTTTTTCCATCGAATGACATGGTTAAAATGTAATAAAAAATTCCCACCCCCGAGATAGGTTGGCAACCACCCAAACGGTTTTAGCGTGTGATAGCGGCATGATATAGAAAATGATCCTTGGACTATCCCCAACCTTCTGTGAAAATTTCAAGTAAATCCATGCTGGACGAAAAAATTGCGAGCCAAAATGCTTCATTTCCTCAATCGACTATTGGAGCCGACCGACCGGCTCTGTCCCGTCATACAGCTGACCGACTATAATAACTTTTATTTATATTTAATTTAGAATGTGTGTACTGATTTTCAGCCTTAGTAAATGGAAATAATTACCTTTGTAGGAAAGCAACTTTGATACCCTCTCAGTAACCCCTGTTCTACTTTTCGCTTGACCGACCGCAGTATGTTTGGTCTATCACGAGTGTATGCAAATTTTGAACAGCCATATCTTAACCAATTTTTGTCTTACAGAGAAACAAAATGAAACGAGCATATTTTTATAATACCAAAACCTACATTTTTTTACTCTTTAAGATTTTTCTTATCACTAATACTTTTAAGTTATTTTAAAAAGATGAAATTTTTCAAAAAATTTTAGAAAATTTTTTTTTTATTATAAAACCAAATGTTTTCAAAAATACGCACTTCAAACCAATCAAACTTACAGATCATATAAACAATACACATACAGTTAAAATAGATGGTAAAGCCAAACGATTAATTTCATTTTGGGTCACAATAGAGGGAGGTTTTCACGATTTTTTTTACAAAAAAAAGAGGCCAAATTTTTTTTAGTGTATATCGTTTATTTTTGATGCTGTAAACTTTTCTAAAAAAAATAATAAGCTTTTTTCGATACTTTAAAAATGTTAATAAAAAACTTTTCACGAAAAACGCTTCTTTCTTCGGTGATTTCGCGTTGAATTATTCGATTTGGGATTAGACGAATAAGAACGTATTTTTCGTGAGCTACAACTTTGCTTCTGCTCAATTTGTAGACTTTACTGGTACACCATTTTTTTCGTTTTTTTATAGGCTACACTTTTGCTAAAAATATTTTTTTCGGCAAAATATTTACTTTTTGAGTTATTTGGGAAAAATTGTCTGAAAACGTAGTTTTTTTTGTCGAAAAATCAACATTTTAAATCGCGAATAACTCGAAAAGTATTGACTTACGTAAAAAACTTTATAGAACAAAAGGTGCAAAATAAGGCAATTATCCATTTCCGGCGTTATTTTAAACACGCGTTTTTCACCCCCCGAGAAGGAGTAAATGTCACCCCCCAAGTAAAAGCAACCAACGGCACAAATTCAACTTTGAAGTGGAGAGTAAGTAGAACCTAAATCCAAATTTTCATGCAATTCGGAGTTGCCCCTGGAAATTACACTCCAAAACGGTCATTTATTGGGCTACTAAAATTTGTTCTTATTTTTTTCAAAAACCATTCATTTTAAACTCGTCCAACTTTTTGAACATAGAAATAACACTATAATAAAAGGTATTGTAGACTGAAAATGATGCATTTACATTTTGGTAGATAGGGGTTAAAATTACTTCTCATTTTTTCTTAAAATACATTAGTTATCAATTTTGTTTGCAAGATATCTCGCTTAGTTTGAATGTAATTTACCTTTAATATTGCTCATTTTAAAGGTCTTTTCAAGCACTGCAAAAAGTATTGGTAGCATTATACACATAAAATCAACCGTTTCTCTGTTATTTCAAGTTGAATACACCAATTTGAGCATGTAGCAAAAAAACAAACTTTTTCACCTACCATATCTCTTTTTATATTATAACTAGAAGATTTATGAAGACAATGTTGTCTTTGTTTTCTTATAACCTACAAAAATGTTTCATACAGATTTTTAGTTAGATGCATATTTTCTAAGGTATTGGAAAAAACCGTTCAAAAAGGTATTGTTTCAATGAAAATGGCCAATTTTCAACCACGAATAACTCAAAAATATTTAAATTAGGAGATAAGTAGAGGCTATTCCCAAAATTTCATTAAAATCCATGCAGTAGGATAGAATTCGGAGGATCGGACGGAACTAATAGAGAGAATACAAGAGAATATAGAAATCAAGGAGGAACTCAGGGAAATAACAAACCACATGGAAGTTATGGAAAAACACCGACGAATAAATAACGTAGTCATGAACGGTCTAAGGATAGACACATATGAGCAAGCAGGGTTAAAAGAACAAAATCAACAATTTCATCAAACATCACTTAGGAGTAGAGGTTAAAATAAGGAATGCTCACAAGCTAGGGGAAAACATGCCTCATTGAATTAGAAAATCAAGAAAAAAAAAAGAAAAATAATGGAAAAAAGTAGAAGTTAAAAGAAATAAGAGGGCAGAAGGTATATATTAACGAAGATGCAACCATAAAAGAACGAGAAATACAGAAAACAATTAGAAACACTGCTTGGGATAACTATCGGGTGGATCGAGTAGCTCGGTAGTTATCACAGCCGGTTACAGGCCCGGATAAAAGTGGAGGGTTAATAGGCGAGGTTAGCAACCTCGCCCAGATGTTAACCAAGAGGTACACGCTTGCTTTATAGACTTTGAAAAGGCCTTTGACAAAGTACGCCACAGTAAACTCAAAGAAATCCTGGAGAGTAAGAACATTGACACCAGAGACATACAAATAATATTAAATCTGTACTGGAATCAGCGAGCTAATATAAAAATAGAAGACCAAACATCGGACGAAATAGAAATACGTAGAGGGTACGACAGGGTTGTATATTGTCACCGCTCTTGTTTAATATCTACAGCGAACAAATATGGCAAGAAGCTCTCTCATATGCAAACGAAGGGATAATAGTCAATGGAGAAGTTATCAATAACATTCGATATGCTGACGATACTGTGATAATGGCAAGAACAGCGGAAGATCTACAACATCTAGTTGAAAGTATGAATGAAATATGTAATAACTACGGCATAAGGATGAACGTCAAAAAAACCAAATATATGACCTTCAGTAAGAATCCAATAAATGACACTAGTATCACAATAAACGGTACCTAACTTGAAAAAGTAAACGAATACAAATACTTGGGAACCCTTATCAATGAAACAGGTGACCAAAATCACGAGATAAAAAGACGTATTGAAATTGCCAGGTCTACTTTTATAAAAATGAAAAAATTATTTTGTATTCGTGATATTAGTATTCATCTACGAACTAGAATGTTAAAATGCTATGTATTCAGTACTTTTCTCTACGGTGTTGAGTCATGGACTCTTAAACAGAGGAATATTAAAAATCTTGAAAGCTTTGAGATGTGGTGCTACCGCCGTATACTAAGAATAAGTTGGGTGGATAAAATTACAAATGAAGAAGTAATACGCAGAATAAATAACAAGCCAGAAGTTCTACTGAATATAAAAAAGAGAAAACTTGAATACTTAGGCCACCTGATGAGGGGACAAAAGTACACATTCCTACAAAACATAATGCAAGGAAAAATCCAAGGACGAAGAAATCCAGGCCGTAGAAGAATGTCCTGGATGAGAAATTTGAGAGAGTGGTTTGGCTGTACCACTAACGAATTGTTCAAAACAGCAGTAAATAAAATTAGAATCGCCCTAATGATATCCAATCTCCGATAGGAGAGGCACTCAAAGAAGAAGAAGAAGCAACCTACCTATCGTAAAATTAAGCAATGCTTAAAGAACCAACTGGATGCCTCGGAACAGGACGGATATACAGATGACGAAAACGGCGAGAATCAGGACAAAGGATAGGAAAAATATACTCAGAATTGCGACATGGAATATAAAATCACTGAACAACAGAGACCAGGAGTTAGAAAAGGAACTGAGAGAAAATAAGATCGAGATATGCGCGATCCAGGAAACAAAGAAGAAAGGGAAAGGACAGATGTGGCTTGGGGAATACTTCTTGATCTATAGTGGTGTACCAAAAAATACGGGAGCCAAAGAAGGCGTGGCCTTGAGGATACACAAAAAATGGGCAGATAACATATATGAAAGCCAATACATATCAGAAAGAATCGTAGTTACTAAGATAAAATTAGAGAAGCAAAAAATAAATATTATAGGAGATTATAGCCCAGAAAACTGCAAACCTGAAGTCGACAGACTCCACTATTATAACGAGCTTCAACAAACAGTCGACGAAATACCAGCCCATGATATAATATACATTTTAGGAGACATGAACGCAAGAGTCGTTAACATAATTATACCAGGAATAAAGCAACGATTCAATGAAGACAACAAAAATGAAAATGGAGAACTACTTATTAACTTTTGCTCTCAGAACGAATTTCGAATAAACAATACGTTCTTCAGACACAAAGATCAACAAAAATATACATTCCAAAATACAAGAGGACACAGATCCGTTATTGATTATTATATATTGACAAACAGAAACATCCACCACTCTCAAGTACTAGACATACGATGTTTAAGTGCAGCTAATATTGAAAGCGATCACAACCTAGTACTTGGAAAAATCAGAATAGAGCTACAAAGAAACAGGAAAGAATACCCTGTTGAATGTGAGACAAGAATAAAGGTAGAACAGCTACGAGACTTGTCAACACGAGATCTATACCAGAGAAGACTGCAAAAAGTACTGAATGAAAACTACATTACACCGGATAAAGACTTAGAAGAAAGTTGGAGGAAGATCAGAGATAATATCAAAATGGCAGTAACGGAAACACTTGGAGAACGTAAGATAAGTAAACATATACGAAAGAAAAGGAGAACTCCATGGTTCTGTGAAGAAATAAACATAAAATGTCAAGAAAAAAAGAAAATCTACCTAGAATATAAGTCCAAAAGAACGAGACAAACATATAAAGAATATAAAAGAGTACGAAAGGAATTAAACTCAATAGTAAGAAGGAAGAAAACAGAACATTGGGAAGCATTTTCAAAAGAGATGGAGCACGTCTTTTATGGGATGCAAAAGGAAATGTGGAAAATGATAAGAGGTCAAAGATCAGAGATGAAGGAATTGATAGAAGTAAAACATATTGATACAAATACATAGACAACTTACCTAAAAAACCTCTATCAAATAGCTAATCACAAAGAATTGGAAACACCAGGATTAGAATCGGGTGAGAAAACAGAAATTAACCTTTAACTACGGGCGCCCAACCATGAATCTCAAATACGGGCGCGGTGTACTCTATACACCAGTTACAAATAGCTACAGAAACAAAATTTCTTTAATAATTAGAACTATATTAAATTGCACAACTTGTGTTTAATCAATAATTAGTTTTTATATAATAAAAAATAAAACTAAAAAATAATTCAAAATGGTAAACCAGTGAGAAAAAACGAAAACAGTAATTTATTACATATTGAAACACCAACCTAAAAAAATATGCGAAAATTTTTAAATTTTTAACTAGGTAGAAAAATAAACACATACGAGTCTTTATTCACTTTCGTCTTCTTCCTGGTTATTTGAGTTAATACACTCAGGACAAATAATGGTGGAATGTTCGTTGCAAACCATTCTCCTGCATGTCTGACAAGAAATGGTTGTCACTCTATTTTTACGCCTTCCGCAGCAATAGCACCTTCCTCGTATTTTTGCTGGTGGTTCTTCTTCTTCTTGTTCCACTACAGTAGCTTTATATTTCTTCAGGAATAATTTTAAATGTAAGGGCAAACTCTGTATTTCAGCTCGTTCTGAAAGGTGTGGTCTCAACAAAGATAATTCCTTTAAAAATACCATTCTATATTTTTGAGGATTGTTTATATTTGCAGCATTATACAGGATTTGGCTGTTAATTCCTGCGATGTTTAGGAGCTGAAAAAATATAACCATCGGCCACCTTTGCGTTCTCCTTGATACCGAGTATGTACCGCACATTTTATCTACTGTGTCGACACCTCCTTTGTGAGAATTATAATTTAAAATTATATTTGGCTTTTTTTTCTCCGGATCTACTGCAGAATCATTATGCATGGTTGATATCAAAGGCACAGCTTTATTTTTTGCAGGGACATATGACACTATAGTTACCTCTTTTTGAAATCCGAAAAGGGACGATCCAACTTCTCTTTCTTTATGTGGTAGGAACTCCAACGGCAGCTCCCGTTTATTTTTCTTTAGTGTGCCAACCATTGTTAGTTTATCTTTCAAAAGATCATTGGCCAATGAGTAACTTGTGTACCAATTATCACATGTCAAGTTCCGGTTTTTCCCTTTCCAGTCTTGAAGTAAACTATGTACAATATCAGCAGGTTCATTTGATTTGTTGTAAGGTCCTTGTGGCTGATTACCACAATACACCTCTAAATTTGTAACATAAAATGTCTGGGCATCACACAATACAAATACTTTTAACCCATACTTTGCAGGCTTGGACGGGATATATTGAATAAAACTGCATCTACCTCTGAAAGGTATTAACATTTCGTCAATTGTTACTTCTTCTCCTAAACAGTAGTTATTGTTGCAGTTCTCCACAAAACGATCCAGTGTAACTCGAATAGCAGCAAGCTTATCAATTTCCTTGCGTATCCCTTTACTATTTTTGTTATCAAATCTTAGAGCAGCAAGCAAAAATAAAAATCGATCAGCACTCATGCACGCTCTAAATATTTCTGAGCCGGTTCCGTCTTTAGTCCACAATTCAAGAAAATGTGTATGGTTTTGCTTTTTAGTTCCTGCAAGAAGTAGTAGTCCGATAAATGCCATAATTTCTGTTTTGTTGTGTCTTTAGCCCGTCTCGGCCGGTTATACTTTATTCGCATATTTGCAATTTTCAAGTTTGTACACTCAACTATATTTTCAATAATGTCGTCACTAAAAATTTTTTCGAAAGCACTTCGCTCATTGGTAATATCTATAGCACTCAGCTTTGGCACAGGAAGTATTTTTACAATATTTTTGCTGGGAAGTTTTGCTAAATAACTCTCACCATCGCTCTCGTTATCTGAATCAGAAGACTCTTTATCATCTAGTTCTATCTCCGACTGAGTGTTATAATCGTTGTCTTCCGTAATTTCTTCCTCTTCTTCTGACGAACTAGCATCCTCTTCCCCCTAACTTCTTCCTCAGGTTCTTCTTCGAACAATGCTTCAGCCATAGCTCTAAGCTCATCTTGTGTGAGACTTTTAGGGTTTCTAACACGCACTCGATCCCTATAAAAAATATTTCTCCTAAGTTTCCATTTCACATTTTTGTATACAAAGTACAATGTAACATTTACTACACAGAAAATAACTCGTTTGCAGGTAATTTAAAGTTTAACATTCGTTAAATTTACTTACATAACTATGTGCGTGGTGTACTGAAGGCACCGTTCGGGAACTCACTTTGATATTTTTTATCACAACTCAACTATTCGATCAAAAATCACGTATCGAGTGTAACAGACAATGGTTGATACTATACTAATTATCACAATGTCAAATAAACGTCAAATTGAAAGGCAGTTTATTTAGAAGTTCTCCTAAAAATTATTAATTTTTAAGGTTTTTTCTTAACTTTTTGAGTATTACGAGTAGTATATAGAAGTACTAAACCAGTGATCTGTAAGAAAGTGTGAAATTTAGCGCCTAGAAGTTAAATTTCAGGAAACAAATAATATGGAAGGTATACCACCCGAACCTCCAGATAAAGGTAAATTTTATGTAGAAATGGAAGGAGATGGGATGATGGAATATGAGGAATTAAATAAAAATAACAATAGAGTAAATAATAAGGTAACAAACAAACAAAACCAAACAAGTAGTACTATTGAGGTAAGTAACAAATTTAGTTGCAATAACGATGAAACTTTGACAAATTTAAATCAAACAGATAAGTCAGGTAAGCAAAATTTAAATAAAGTAATAAATTTAAGATTAAAACATAGATATCAATTTGGAGATAATGCACCTTATATAGTACACATAGAAAATAAAAACGGTAACATTGGTCGATTACACAGGATCGGCACGGCCCGTTTGATTTTAAGTGCAGTACCTGAAATTGAAAATAATATCACACAAATTACAGTAGTTGGTAGAAATAAAATCAAGGTAGAACTAAATAATTTTGCTAGTGCTAATAAATTAATTGATTCTCAAATTCTTAAAAGCAAAGAGTATGAGGCATATATTCCAACGTTTTTTACTCAAAAGAAAGGTGTTATAAAATTGGTAGATAAAAAGATAGAAGATAATGATTTATTATCATTAATTAAACCTAGATTTGGAATTAAATTCGAAGTATTACATGTAAAAAGAATTATGAGGAAAGTGATTCAAGATAATGGTAATACTAATTATGTAAAAACAGGAACCGTAATTGTCACTTTTAAAGGTCAGTCTATACCAAAAAATGTAATAATAGAAAAAATGATATACGAGGTGGAAAATTATACACCCAGAATAATCCAATGTTTAAAGTGTTTGAGATTTGGGCATATAAGTGCCCAATGTAGAGGAAAAGATAGGTGTGAAAGATGTGGCGAAGAACACAACAAATCTAATTGTTCCAATCCGAATAATTTACTTTGTGTATTGTGCAAAGGAAAACACAGCGCTACTGACAAGGGAGCAGATTGTACAGAAAGACAAAAACAGGAATATATTAAAAAAGTTATGAATAATGAAAATATAACATATTATGAAGCTAATAATAAATATAAAAAATGTTATTCAACAGTAAGTAAAGACCAAGAAAATACTTCAAATAAATATACAATATCTAAACGAAAAAGATCAAGTAGTATTGATTCTAGTAGTGTAGATAAAGAAACAATGGAAGCACGCAGAAAAATTTTGCAAACACCAAGAATACAAAGTCAGCCTTGTTATAATTTTAATAATCCCATTTATTCTAACACAACACAAACACAAAACGATAATCAAAATAATATAGGAGAAATAATAGTAAACTTTATTTCAGCAACATTAAATCAAATTAATCACAATTTAGATCAAAAAACGTTGGAATTATTAAAAAACAATATCTCACAATTATTATTACCTCGTGATGGCTAACGTTTCATTTCTTCAATGGAATGCGAGATCAATTAAAACAAATAAGGGTTATTTAGAAAAATTCTTGTATGACAATAAAATAGATATAGGATTAATATCAGAAACTTGGTTAAAAAAAAGTAATTTTATTAACTTTACTGGTTATAATGTCTTTAGGAATGATAGAGATGATGGATATGGTGGAGTAGCCATCCTTTTGAAAAAATTAATAAAATTTTACAACAGTCCTACTTTTCACCAAATTAATGACATAATGTGCAATAGCACATCAATTAAAATTCAATCCGGAAAAAAGTTAAACATTTATTCAATATACGTAAAACCAAATCTTAAAATCACTCTAAATGAATGGAAAAAGTTTTTTAATAGTCTAGAGAAGCCTTTTATAATTGGTGGTGATTTTAATAGCCACAATTATGTTTGGGGTTGTAGTACTGTAGATACTATAGGAAAAAATCTGTTAGAAGCTATTGAGGACTGTAATCTTGTAATTTTAAATAATGGTAAAGAAACTTTGATGCGTAGACCGAATAGCAATAATAAATCTGCAATAGATCTTACAATATGCTCAGCAAATATTAGTCATTTTTTCGATTGGGATGTTGTGGACGAGACATTAGGATCAAATCATTTTGCTATTATTATTAAGTCAAATATTAATGTTAATAAAGCGGAATGTGTAAATACAAAATTCCAATGGAACATAAATAAAGCGGATTGGTCTCTTTTCTCTTCTATCACTGATAATTTCATGGAAATAGATAATAATTTAAATTACCAACAATTTTTAAATAAATTAAACGAATATTGTAAGATATGTATACCGGAGAAGAGAACAGGGACTAATCCACGATTTAGAAAAACTTGGTGGAATGACAATTGTAAAAAGGTAATAGAAGAACAAAAACTAGCTTTACGCAAGTTTAAACTACAGTCTAATATACAAAATTATATAAATTATAATAAATGTGTAGCGAAAACCAAAAAAGTTGTATTAGAGAGTAAGCGTAATGCATGGAGAAATTTTTGTAAAACTTTAAACAAAAATACACCAATTAAAGATATGTGGAATCAAGCCAAACGATTACAAAACATTTTTAAGCCACAAGTAAATCCAGTGACTGAAGGAGAATGGGTTGAGGAGTTTTTAAGAAAATTATGTCCAGATAATATATTTTCAAAAATTAATGTAATGGAAAGAAAAAACTCTATGCATCCACTTTCAATTCCATTTAGTTTCTGTGAATTAGAAATAAGCCTTAAGAATAAGAAAAATACTTCTCCAGGGATAGATAATGTACATTATATTATGTTGGCCAATTTACATCAAAAAGGGAAAGAAACACTATTAAATTTTTTTAATCAAATATGGTTATCAGAAGATATTCCAGATAACTGGAGAGAGTACCGGGTGATTCCTATTCTCAAAACAAATCGGAATCCTGATTCAGCAGAATCTTATAGAGGCATTTCATTGAGCTCCTGCATAACAAAAACACTGGAAAGAATGATAAAACTTAGGCTCGAAAGTTGGCTAGAAAAAAACAATAAATTATCACAAACACAATTTGGATTTCGAAAAAATCATTCTACTGTGGAAGCTGTGAGTCATTGGTAACAGATATAAATTTAGCGTTTACGAAAAATTCTTCAGTAATCGCTCTTTTATTAGATGTTGAAGCAGCATACGACAACGTTAATTTAAATATACTATATAACAAAATGATACAAATAGGTCTGCCAGAATGCTTCTGTCAAAAAATAATAAAATTGTATGACTGTAGAAAAATTTATATATCGGTAAATAATAACACATTTGGTCCAAGACTAGCGATGGGTGGTTTACCTCAAGGAGGAATATTAAGCCCTTTGTTATATTTAATTTACACTTCTGATATAGAAAAAAATTTTAAACTCAACAAAAATTTTACAATTTGCAGATGATATAGTTATTTATCAAGAAAACATTAAAATAGAAAATGCAGTCAAATCCATTGAAGAAGGAGACAAACATATTAAAATATGGAGTGAATTACATGGACTAAATATATCTGATTCCAAAACCAAATTATGTATTTTTACAAGAAAACGAAAAGAAATACCCAATCACATCTTAATAAACAATATATCCTATCCTGTACAAAGTTATGTTAAATATTTGGGTATTACTCTGGATAGACAGCTTCTCTGGAAAGAACATATAGACCATATAGTTAAAAAAACAGAAAAAGGAATAAACCTTCTTCGATTCGTATCACACTTACGTTGGGGAGCAGATCCAAATATTTCTTTGTTGTTATTTAAAAATAATATAAGAGCTATATTCGACTACGGATCAATATTATACAGTGACGCATCACAGTGTTATTTAAATAAAATAGACAAAATCATTAATAAATCCCTTAGATTGTGTATAGGAGCCCTAAGAAGTACACCGATAAATAATCTACAAGTTGAATGCTGTGAAATGCCGATGGATATAAGACGAAAAAAACTTGGCATCAACCTTTTAGTTAGATTGTATGAAAAAAAGGCAAGTTTAATTTCCAAAATACATCAACTGTTTTTAGCAGACTTGACAGAAAAATATTGGATAAAAAAGAAAACTCTAAATATGGTAGATTTATATTCAAAAATGACAATATATGATAAACAACTTTATAAATATGACATAAACCCAAATTATAATATTGACTTTAATAGTATGGAACAAGTTCAGGTATACTTTTTAAGGGACTATAGCAAGTTGCCTATATCTTTAAGAAAATTAGTGTTTATCTCCGACAGTTCACAAATGTTCAAAGATTATTGTATGCTATATACAGATGCATCAAAAAATATTGAAGGTGTGGGATGTGCCTATTGGGATAGCAGTAATAAAATTAGTAAAATGTTTAAACTAAATTCTATTATGAGTATATACACAGCTGAATTAATAGCGATAATGGAAGCACTAAAATATTTATCTAATATAAATCATTCAAAGTTTATAATTTTTAGTGACAGTAAAAGTTCTCTTAGTAAAATTAGTGCTATAAATCCTAAATCAAAAGTGAACTACATTGAATTATATATCATAAATAAAATTAAAGAACTTCAGCAACAAGGAAAGTCTGTTAAGTTGGCATGGGTTAAAAGCCACTGTGGAATAACTGGAAATGAAATGGTAGATGAATTGGCTAAAAACGCGGTGACACAAGGAGTATTAACCCATTATCTTTGTACGCCAAAAGATATTGAATCAAATTTATTCAAAGAGATTAAGAAAGAATGGAAAGAAAGGTATATTGATGAAAACGTAAATACAGGAAACCACTACAGATCAATCAGAAACTATATAACGGATAAACCTTGGTTTTCTAAAATGGAGTCGACAAAAGATATGATAAGAACCACATGCAGAATGAGATTTGACCACTGTCTTACTCCATCATATTTATTTAAAATTAATATAGCTGATAGTCCACAATGTATTTGTGGACAGTTGGGCAATCTACAACACAAAATTTTGACCTGTTCTCTTATCTCTAATAAAGTTAATATGTTTATAAATTCACTGTATTCTTTGACTGATGTCCACCATCCCATTAATTTAAATTATTTATTAACATTAGAAAATAATGAGTTGGTATACCGACTATTGTATAAACATATTTTAGATATTAAGCTTAAATTGTAATTGTAAAATATAGAGTAAGCATTTCTTGTAAATTGTTATATGTTAAAAGAAAAAAAAAAGAAAAAAAAAGAAAAATATAAAAAAAAAATAATAAAATAAAAATAAAAAAAAATAAAAAAATAAAAAAAAAAAAAAAAAGAAAGAAAAAATATAAAAAAAAGATATATAAAAAAAAATAGAAAAAAAAATATAATAATTAAAAAAATATAAAAAAAATATGTAGATAAAAATGAATGACGAACTTGGACAGTCCATAGTAAAATAGCTTTCGAATGAAGTAGAGGGCTAAAGAAGAATGTTGCAGTTTTTGCTGTGGAACTCTGAGAACATCATTTGGAAAAAAATTAATAAAAATATATATATATATAAAAAATTATTAAAAAAAATACAAAAATAATTATTTATTAGTAGAATTGTTTATTATATTAGTATTAGTTTTAGGATAAGATACGAAAAAATGACTAACAAAATAAAAAATAGTAAAATTGGCGAATGGATTTAGTGTCCGCAGTCATATAAACCCAAACAAACAACAACAATACTATACTAATAGGTTACGTCGAGCGCCGTAAACGCAGAAAATAGTTTTAAGAAACGGCAACCAACTTAACACTCATGGTGTACTGTGTACACCGTAGCCCGTAGTTAAAGGTTAAAGAGGGAGATATAAAGAACGCCTTAAAAAAGATGAAAAATCGAAAAGCTCCTGGGAAAGATGGAATAGCTAATGAACTTTTAAAATACGGAGGAGATAGACTTCACAAAGGACTGAATATCCTTATAAATAAAATAATAAATACAGGAAGAATTCCAGAAGAATGGAGAACCACTCAAATAATAGCGTTATTTAAGAAAGGTGATAGGGCAGACCCCAGTAACTATAGAGGGATAAATTTACTAAGCACTATACTTAAACTCACAACAAAAATACTTATGGAGAAAATAATGGCGTGCATAAATATATCGGATGAACAACACGAATTTAGAAGTGGAAGATCATGTAACGATGCAGTTTTTGTAATAAGGCAAATAGCGAAGAAATCATTAGAATATAACAAACCAGCCTTTTTCTGTTTCATAGACCTAAAGAAAGCGTTTGATAGAATCCAATTAAAAGATGTGATACACCTACTATATGACAAAAATTTACCACTAGATATCATAAAACTGATAGAAAACATATATGTAAGAAACAAAATAGAAATGAAAATCAATGGAATAATAACAAAACCCATAGAAACAAACACAGGAATCAGGCAAGGAGATTCACTAAGCCCTCTACTGTTTAACATAATCTTGGATGCAATAATAAAACAAGTGAAGAAAAAAGAGGGTTCAAAAGGGGCAATAGAGATATAAAAATACTATGTTACGCTGATGACGCTGTGTTAGTAACAGAGTGCGAGGACGACCTTACGGCCTACAAAGATTATTGCACGAGTTCAACATTAACGCAAAAGAAATGAATATGAAAATATCAGCCCAAAAAACAAAAAGCTTAGTAATTGCCAAAGAACCAATAAGATGCAAATTGAAGTTAGACAATCAAATTATACAACAAGTAATGACTTTCAAATATCTGGGAATTAATCTATCAGCCGACAAAAATATCGAAGAAGAGGTAAAAGACCAAATAATTAAAGCCAGTAAAACGGTCGGATGCCTAAACGACACAATTTGGAAAAACAAACACCTAAGATTGGAAACAAAGGCCCGAATATATAAGTCAGTTATTAGGCCAGTTATGACTTACACGGCCGAAACAAGACCAGATACAAGCAAAACACGAAGACATCTGGAAACCAACGAAATGAAGATCTTAAAAAGGATTGCTGGAAAAGGACTACAGGATAGAGTAAGATGTGAGGAAATCAGACGCATATGTGGGGTAGACAATATAAATACCTTGTGACAATAATATAATTTTATAGTCTAGAGTACGCCAATGAATTAAGTAAAACACGTTTTTCTACTGTTTCGAACGATATAAATATCGGACGGAAAAGCCTACTTGATTATTATTCTTGGAGCGTTTTTAGAAGACTAATAGACAACAGAGAGGAACAAGAGGTGAGTTTATGTAGGTAGTATTTCCCGATTATTTTCCGCTGTCGTTTTGGCGAGCTGAGCGAATCCGACAGTTTTCTTCTTGCCTATCCTTTTACCCATCCTTATATGAGTGGTGATCATATATCCTTTATATGTCTTTCCAATCCGGCGAGGTGAGCGGGATCTCCTTTCTCCCCTTTCCTTATACATTCATGTCGTATTAATAAAAGTAATTCCTATTTCGCGCGATGGTCAGAATCATTCATTCATGTACAAAAATATCGTCACATCGGCCGAACAATAAGCTCGATGCGTAGAAATTATAAATATATTTTATTAACGAACTTAATGAGTAATTAAGGCAAATTATCGTATCTTCTGTTTATTTTGATTCCGAATAAAAATGTTTTAAAAAGCGAACTTTTTTTCTTCGACTCATAGTTACCTGGAGCAACGAAACGCAACGATCTCGTTACATTGGCTCCCGAGCAGATATTTTAAAAGGGTTTAAAACATTTCAACGGATTGTACGAATTTATATTAAAATATGGCGGAATCAGACGGCACGGTAGGTTTAGAAATAGCGGATGAGACGGTAGGCTGGATATATAAACTAAAGAAAGAGGAATTAATCAACGTTTTGGCAGAATTTAACTTAGATACGACAGGTAAATTAGACGATCTTCGATCAAGAATGGTCTTACACTTACGCTCAAAAAAGACCGGCACAGTTACCAATATCGAAACTGAGGATCCTAAAACAGAAAACACACAAACAGAAAATGAACACAGTCAAATATTGGACACAGTTAGAAAATGAGAATTGACGGATCCAAAAACCCCACAGAATTTTTAGAAAGGCTATACGAACTTAAAAGCTGTTACCGGATTCGAGACGATGTTTTATTGAAAGCACTACCAGAAGTATTTAGGGGAAAAGCAATACTATGGTTCCGAAACAACGTCGACTCCTGGGAAAACTGGAACAATTTTACGGAGGACTTTAATCTTGCTTTCAAATCAGCAAACTGGTTATACGATTTGGAAGACCAAATCAGAACTAGAACGCAGAAAACAAACGAACGGTTTAAAGATTTTCTATTAGAGCTTCAAATGCTAATCAGAAGGTACGGCAAAATGGACAAAACACAAAAATTAAAAAGAATTTACAAAAACATGCACCCAAATTACAAATTATACATCAAGGAAAAAGATGGCATGTCCATCAAAGACGTTATAAGCCAGACTCAAGAATACGAAACGATTCAAAGCAACATAAGAAAAATAGAGGTAGACAACACTTCAC
The DNA here is from genome assembly GCF_917563875.1 of Diabrotica virgifera virgifera. NCBI lineage: Eukaryota > Metazoa > Arthropoda > Insecta > Coleoptera > Chrysomelidae > Diabrotica > Diabrotica virgifera. Next base: position 115,152,817 of record NC_065449.1, read on the forward strand.
AAAGAAGAAGCTCCCGTTTTAATAGAATGTCCCAGGAAACATTAACAAACAAAATATTCAACTTCGATAGACGAACATGCTGCTGGAATTGTGGAAGAAAGGGCCACAATCGTGATACATGCCGTTCAACGCTGATAGTTTTCTGCAGTAGATGCGGAACAGTGAATATCTCACACAAAGATTGCAGTTGCCCAAATCCGGGAAACGACACAAGGGTCGAGACACCCAGAGGCATCTCGAATCCAAACCATAATTAAGGTCCTCGGTCACATCTTGCCGTAATCAAACAACCAATTTCGACAACAGGCCACATTGTTCACTGACGTTCACAAACGGAGAAACGTTTCAAGCACTGTTAGATACTGGATCACAGAAATCTTTCATCGGGGAAACAGCTCAAAAGACACTGTTAGAAGATAACATAACCGAAGAAGAGGAAAGAACAGATATTAGGCTTGCTGACGGTAGCACTCAAGAAATAAGGCACAGCTATCAAACTATATGCCTAATCAATGATGAATGGCGTCAAATTAAGTTTTACTACATGCCAAATCTCTCCTCACAAGCGATACTAGCCATCGATGACATACGGAAATGTGGATTCTGGATGGATTTTTCGAAAAACTTCAACGGCAGTAAAGACAATACAGACGTCAGCACCGAATTTGCAGCACAAGTCGATGAATTGGTTCCCGCAATACAGGAACGAGATACTAGTGACTTCACAGAAAGTACTTAAAACGACGGCGTCACAAAAAGCCAATTCAACATTAAACCCACTTTAACGCAAGAACAACAAAACAAATTGGAACATTTCTTACAAACATAAGTGACCAGATTTGATAAGATCGCAGGAGTAATCCCATTAATCAAACACACGAATAAACTAACACACAACACTCCAATAAAACAAAGATACAGACCGAGAAACCCCGCCATGCAACAGATCATAAACGACGAGATAGACACCATTTTGAAAAAAGGAGTAATAGAAGAGTCTAACAGCCCCTCTTCTTAGCCTTCTATCGTCCACGTTTGGACATAGGCCTCTCCCAACTCCTTCCATCGGTCTCTATCCTGAGCAACATATTTCCAATTCGTTCCGGCTACTCTTTAATATCATCAACCCATCTCATCTGTGGTCTTCCTCTCGGTCGTTTACTTTGGTAAGGTCTCCAATGTTGTATCGTTGCATTCCAACGTTGGTCTTTTTGTCTAACAGTGTGGCCTGCGAAGCTCCATTTAAGTTTGGCAACTTTTGTTGTTATGTCCTCGACTTTTGTTTTTGATCTTACCCAGTCGTTCCTCTTTTTATCTGACAGTCGTATACCTAACATTGCTCTTTCCATAGCTCTTTGTGTTGTGGCTAGTTTATTCATATTTGCCTTGGTTAGGGTCCAGGTTTGACACCCATATGTCATGATAGGAAGGATGCACTGGTTGAACACTTTGGTTCTCAAATATTGAGGTATTTTGCGGTTCTTAAGTATCCAACCAAGTTTTCCAAATCCTGCCCATGCTAGTCTTGCTCTTCTATTAATTTCCGCACTTTGGTTTTCTTTGTCTAGTTTCAGGATTTGGCCTAGGTAGATATCCCACAGCTCACCAATTGTCTTAGTAAAGAAGAAAAACGGTAGTTACCGATTTTGCATAGATTTCAGACGTACCAACGAAATTTCCGACAAATTAAAAGCAGCAAAGTACATTTTAACATTGGATCTAAAAAATGGTTATTTTCAAATACCACTGGCAGAAGAAAGCAAACCTTTGACAGCGTTCATAGCACCGGGTAAAGGATTATTTTAATTCAGAGTTCTTCCGTTCAGACTACACGCAGCATCAGCCACGTTCCAACGCCTATTGGATTCAGTTATAGGACCCGAAATGGAACCTTACGCTTTCGCATACCTAGAAGATAGCATAGTTTTAGGAGGAACGTTCGAACATCACATGCAGAACTTAAAACAAGTATTTAAACGATTACAAGATGCAAAACTAAGAATTAACTTAGAAAAATGCGAGTTCTGCAAAGACGAGATCGTATACCTCGGTCATGTAGTCAATAGACAAGGCATCAAAACTGACGAAAGAAAGATTAAGGCTATCATCGACTACCCAGCGTCAAAATCTATCAAGCAGCTAAGGAAATTCCTAGGAACCACATCTTGGTACAAACGGTTTATTCACGATTACTCGACGAACATAGCACCACTAACACAATTATTAAAATAGAACAGAAGTGGATTTGGGGTACAGAGCAAACAATCGCTTTCGAGAAAATTAAGAAACTACTGACACAGGTTGCCATTCTAATTTGTCCAGATTTCAGCAAAATATTCTTTCTCCAAACAGACGCATCAGACTACGGTCTCAGTGTAGCTCTAATTCAGGAAGACGAACAAGGTCACGATCGAGTCATAGCTTACGCCAGCAGGTCTTTGTCAAATGCGGAGAAAAACTACAGTGTAACAGAAAAAGAACTACTAGCTATCGTATACGAAATAGGGAAAATGCGACCATACTTGGAAGGATATAAATTTTCAGTCGTAACCGATCATCAAAGTTTAAAATACCTACAAACCATAGAAAATCCGTCAGGAAGATTAGCCAGATTTGCTATGGCGTTAGAACAGTTCGATTTCGATGTCATTTACCGCAAAGGAGCACAAAACCACTTAGCAGATGCCCTCTCTCGGGAACCAGTAGACTCAATAATTGAGTACTAATTATTAGTACCATTACATTCGGAGAACTACAAGACGATTGGTACAAGAAGAAACTAGAAGAGGTGAAAACTAACCCACAACGATTTCCAGATTATATGGTAAAAGACAATCGACCGTACCGACATTTAGACAGCTGATATCCGAAAACCACGAAACAACAACATCCGGACACTTAGGTATAGCCAAAACAATAGCAAGACTGGCACGAAAATATTACTGGCCAAACATGCTTCGAGACACCGCAAAATTCGTCAGAAGTTGTCACAACTGTCAGATGTACAAACCTTCACAGCAACAGACCCCCGGAAAAATGTACTCAACCTCCATCCCAGAACAACCATGGCACACCGTCACAACCGACATGATCGGACCACTACCAAGATCAAGCAAAGGCAACATCTACGCAATCGTTTTCCAAGATACTTTTTCGAAATGGGTAGAAATTGTTCCCGTAAGACGTGCCACAGCCAGCGTCGTGTGTCAAGCGTTAAAGGACAAAGTAATAATGAGATTTGGATGTCCAACCAAACTCATATCAGATAATGCCACTTCATACGAGAACAGAGAATTCAAAAGTCTACTGAAAGAATTCAACATCGAAAAAACCGCAATTCCACCATATTCCCCACAGAATAACCCAGTAGAGAGAACAAACAGGGCAATCAAGACAATGATTGCTCAATTTTGCGACAACAATCACAAGAAATGGGACACATACATCCCAGAACTGACTTTCGCAATCAATTCAGCAAAACACGACTCTACCGGATTCTCTCCAGCATTTTTAAATTTCGGACACGAACTAGATATACCCAGTAAAATTATAGAAGCGCCTAATCCGCCCGACATAATTCCACCAACGTACAAATGGAATAAATAAAGAGAAACTTTCGAACTGGTAAGAATCAACTTGGCTAAAGCGTTTATATCACAAAGCCACTACTATATTCTACGCCGCAGAGAGTGGACTCCGAAAGTCGGAGACAAAGTCATGAAGAAAGATTACAACATTTACAATGCCGCCAAACAACTGAACGCCAAATTAGCTCCCAAATTATCCGGTCCATATACTATTCACAAAGTACTATCCAAAGTAATTTTTCAGTTAAAGGACGCAACGGGAAAAACAATTAACAAAGTTCACATCAAAGATATGAAACCGGCTCACGACGATAGTACATGATTCCATCCTCTCCCTTAACCAATCCCGAACCACACACTCACACTCTTCACACCAGTTATACAACGACACGTCTGAATTACATACATTTATCAAAATTAAAGTCATCATCGAGATCTCAGCTGTGTTGAGACTGCCACAGAACAGCGCTGTAAGAACGCCGCCGCCCACTGCAGGACGAAACGCCAGGACAATATGGTAACAACACCAGGAAACGATACAGCCGTTAGTGCTAGTGCTAGTGCATTAAAGGTTATTCGTGTGTTTAATTTTCAGAAAGACGTATTTTTTTTTCTCTTTTGTTATAGTTATAAGTCGTAGTAGCTAAAATTTTGTTCCAAAATTTTTATTAGGGGAGGGGGGTGTGACGATAATATAATTTTATCGTCTAGAGTACGCCAATGAATTAAGTAAAACACGTTTTTGTACTGTTTCGAACGATATAAAAATCGGACCGAAAAGCCTAGTTGATAGTTGATTATTATTCATGGAGCGTTGATCGAAGAATAACAGACAACAGCGAGGTAAAAGAGGTGAGTTTATGTTATATTTCCTGATTATTTTCCGCTGTCGTTTTGGCGAGCTGAGCGAATCCGACAGTTTTCTTCTTACCTATTCTTATATGAGCGATGATCATATATCCTTTATATGTCTTTCCAATCCGGCGAGGTGAGCGGGATCTCCCTTCTCCCCTTTCCTTATACATTCATGTCGTATTAATAAAAGCAATTCCTATTTCGCGCGATCGTCAGAATCATTCATTCATGTACAAAAATATCGTCACATCGGCCCGAACAATAAGCTCGAAACGTATAAATTATAAATATATTTTATTAACGAACTTAATGAGTAATTAAAGCTAATTATCGTATCTTCTGTTTATTTTGATTCCGAATAAAAATGTTTTAAAAAGCGAACTCTTTTTCTTCGACTAATAGTTACCTGGAGCAACGAAACGCAACGATCTCGTTACAACCTGGGTAAAGAACAGAAAAGAAGAGTGGAATGAGCACATAAGCAGGATGTCTGAATCAGGGATAGTAGGAATAGCCATGGAAAGGTCACCGTTAGGCAGGAGAAGTATAGGACGCCAAAGGAAAAGATGGAATGACAACTTAGGGGCAGAATGAAAGGCACCGTTGAAGAAAACAGGCAGTACTGCCTATATAAAAGAAGAAGAAGAAGAATTAGAAACATTGCTTAGTAAGAAAGGAACAAAGGAAATGAAGTCAAGATTGGAGTAAAAAAATATGGATAAATAACAACGAATGGAAGTGGAACGACAAAGAAGGAAAAATGATCAAAACAACATAAAAAAAATAGCAAACAATTGTACCATGGGAATAACGCTGACGACACAAGCGCAAAAAAGGATAACGATAATACAAAAAAAAGGAAAAAGAGAAAAAAACTGAAAACCGGACAAAAACACAAGAGAACATGTCGAAAAGAACACTTACTTTTAGGAATATGGAATGTAAGAGGCACATATGGAGAAGGTATACTCAAACATCTAGCGAGAGAAATCGAAAAGTTCAAATTTGACATAGTAGCTTTGCAGGAGACGAAACAGCTGGAAAATGATCTATTAGGAATAGAAGATACAGTGTTTTTTAATAGCGGCGGAAACAATAGAATATTAGGCACAGGTTTTATGCTACGAAAAGAACTAAAGAAAGCAATAGTAGAATTCTAACCAATATCAGATCGAATATGTAGTAGATGTGTAGATATGTAGATCAAGGGAACATACCAAAAAATCAGTCTCATAAATATTCACGCGCCATCTGAAGAAACAGATAATGATGTCAAAGAATCTTTCTACAGTGAACTAAATAGAACAATTGAAAGTATACCTAGATACGACATGAAAATTATTTTAAGCGACGCAAATGCCAAAATAGGGAAGGAAGAATTATTTAGACCGACAATAGGAAAACATAGTAAACACAATGAAACTAATGAGAACGGACAATTCTTCATAGATTTTGCAAGAGAAAAAATATGATCATAATGAGCACATATTTCGAAAGAAAAGAAATACACAAGGAAACATGGATATCGCCAGATAGAAAGACCAAAAACCAGCAAAATGAGCAGCAATGTATAAAGAAGATTAGAACATACAGAGGACCAGATGCGGACTCCGACCATTACATGGTAGGTATCGAAATGAAGCAACTGATACCAGAAAACAAAAACAAAATAAAAGAAAAGAAATGTATAAATAAACCAATTCGGTTTGCAACAAAAAAAGAGCAAGAAACATACGGAGAAACAATGGAAAAAGAACTAAAAAAGATACAAATAGAAGAACGAACGGAGAACAACTGGGAAATCATAAAGCAAGTAATGAACAAAGCAGCAAAAGGATGTAATAAACAAGAGATTAGAAAGAGGAAGGAGTGGTTCGACATAGAGTGCCAAAAAGAAATAGAACTAAGACAATCATTAAGGTTGGAAGTGATCAAGAAAGAAACAACAGAGACGAATAATAGATATATAAAGCAAAGACAAAAATAAAGAGGTTGTTGAGAGAAAATAAGAGAAAACACTTAGATAATAAACTAAAAGAAATAGAAGAGAACTACAGAAATTAAAAAATAAAAAACCTGTATCAAGGTGCCAGAAACGAGAAAAGAGGATACCAGCAAAAACCCATATTCGTTAAAAACAAAGCTGGAGATAATATAAGCGGTGAAGCAGAGATAGTAGAGAGATGGAAAGAGTATTTTGACGAATTACTAAATGGCAAGAATAAGCCAAACCAAAGTGAATCCATGGAAGCAGAGACAGAAAACGAACACTTAGAAGACATAGAAGATAATTCACCCAGCAAAGAACAAATCGAGGAAATCATTAAAAATCTTAAAAACAACAAATGCCCTGGAAGCGATAACATAACAGCAGAGATGATGAAATATGGTGGAAAATTGCTGAATGATTGGATACACAAAATCATAAAAGATATATGGTTAAAAGAACGAATACCAGAGGACTGGAAGGAAGCAATTATCTGCCCATTACATAAAAAAAGGCGACAAAACAGAATACATTAATTAGAGAGGAATAGCATTACTAAATACCGTATACAAAATCCTAGCAAAATCCATAAAAGATAAACTCGAAAAAGAAGCGGAAAATATAATAGGCGAATATCAGAGCGGATTTAGAAGAGAGAGAAGCACAACGGACCAAGTATTCGTAATTAGAGAATTACAAGCAGAAAGCTATGAACACAACCTACCAACGATAGCACTATTCATCGACATTCAACAAGCATACGATAAAATAAAGAGGAAGAAATTAAAAGAGGCGCTTGAGAAATTGGGAGTTAGCAGAAAGTTACGTAACATGATACATATTTCTCTTGAGAATATAGAAAACAGAGTCCAAATAAACAGTCACTCATCAGAAAAATTTATAGTAAATGAAGGGCGATCCTCTGTCATCTTTACTCTTCAACTTATGCCTAGAAAAAATAATGCGAGAAGCGAAAATCAATAGAGAAGGACTCATATATCAAAGAAGATACCAAGTATTGGCGTTTGCGGATGATGTGGTGTTACTGGCAAGAGGAAAAAAAGAGCTACAGGAGATGGTACAGAGAATAGTAAAAGCAGCGAAGAAAATGGGACTGTATATAAATGCAACTAAAACAAAATGTATGGAGTGGACAGATGGTCAGTTCAGGAATGGACAAAAGTTTAAAGTAGAAGTAGAAGAAGGAACATCATACGTATTCGAAATGGTAAAAAGATTTACATACCTAGGAGCAATAATATCACGTAAACCTATCATTAAAGAAGAAATACAAGCTAGAATAATGGCAGGCAATAGAAGTGTACATGCGCTTAATGTAATGTTGAAAAGCAAATTTCTATTGAAAAGGGCAAAAATACAGCTATACAAAACAACTATACAGCCAATAGTAACATACTGTAGTGAGACATGGACAATGAACAAAATTTACTGGAGATCTGGGATAGGAAAATCCTGAGGAAGATATATGGAGGAAAAATGAGGGACGGTTTATGGATAAGAAGATTAAATGATGAGTTAAAGCAATTATACAACCAACCTAATATAATAGGAGTGATAAACGCTCAAAGACTTAGATGGCGAGGTCACATTGAAAGGATGCCAAACACGAGGATTCCAAAAGGGTACTAAACTACACTATAACTTCAAGAAAGAGAAGAGGAAGGCCGAAAAATAGATGGAAGCAAGACGTCGAAAAAGATTTGGAAAGAATGGGGCTAGAGGGTCAAAAAAGAAAAATGAATAACAGGAAGCAATGGAGGAAAATCACATATCAAGCCAGAGAAGAGCTCAGCACATAAAGAAACGTGAAAATGAAGAAAAAAACAAACTTTTCAAGCCATGGGCCTTTAAGGCCTTTAGTGCTATTATATATATAACAATATTAAATAAAATGATGTTGAATAAATTTTATCATTTAATGGGTTTTACGAATTTGTTTATTCTCTTTGCGGGCTCTGTCTAACATCTCAGTACTCGTCATAATTATTAATTTAATTAAATGGATATAAACCAAATATAGAAAAAATCTATAAAATTTACTAAATTTTGTGAGTGGTCTCTTTTTCTGACGAGCAATGTATAATTGTGATAGTATTATAGTATAATATAATTATTTACAGTGTTTTTTTTTGCTTTCCACAAGTTATTTTACGAAATGTTACATGTTGAATGCCGTCAATTAAGAGAAAATGGTAAGATGATTTTATATGGAATCTCCAAGAGATATAAAATATATTATGACTTTATAACTTATTTACATCTAAATAACAATTTTTTAAATTATTGATGTACATTAAAGAAAAACCCAAAACTTTGACCTCGGTAAGATAAGTAGTAAATAACACATTATAAATAAATAAATTATAATTATGTTAACGGGCAAGAATTTTATCGACTTACTTGAACAAAGAGTATTAGAAACCAGTTTTATAAATATGTGTTTTAAGTTTGTTGGTGTGTTAATCTTAGTTAACCTATTTTCAAGTTATCATGTGGATGCTCAAATTATAGATCAAGTTGGTAAGAAAATTATTTGTCATCTAAATTTTTTGCTTGTTTCCTTTTTGGAACCATAATCATAAAGAAACACGTAGGTACAACTACAACATTGAGTGACTTAACCTCAAATTTATTGAGTCACGTGTTTGTGTCAACGAACTGTCAACACTGATGGAATCGCCATAAAACGAAGTTAATGGCGCCAGGATGAGATAGAAGATAATCAGGTAAAGGAGGGAAGATAATCGGACAGTGCTAGTCAGGTACGTTGTAGTAGTAACAAAATTTTACCTGAAAATTCTCTGTCTCTCTCATGTCCCTCTAGAAGTGCTAGAACCTCTCTCTTGTATGTTGGCGCCTATCTCGCTTCACTGTTGGAATGGGACGGGGCCATTCCATCAGTGTTGACAGTTCATTGGTTTGTGTTAATTTCCATGTTTGTTTATATTAACGTTAGATGACGCAAAACATGAGAACCGGCATGGCCTGATTCTCATGGGTGCACTATGAAACCCGCTCCAATCTTGACGATGCGATGTAATCATTAGAGATGCACTAATTTGTAGCGAAAAATGTAAAATTTAGATTAGGTCTATTTAAAAATTTTTTAAAGTGTAGGTTTTTTTTATGTAAAAGACGGCTCCAAACGTTTTAAAAGCAAATATAAATTATTTTTTGCACGATTGATCATTCTTGACTGTTAACCGTGACAGATTTTACGTCAGTAGGTGACATTTACTAGCAACTCGACGGTAAGTAATCCAACTCGACGGTAAATACTCCAACTCGACGGTAAGTAATTCACTTACTGTCGAGTTAAAAAATCTCTTAATTTTAATTTATTTTTTGAAAGAATAAAGAAAACTAACGAATTATTTATTAATATTGAAACTTATGGTACAATTTGTTAAATTATTTAATGAAATCCCACTTGTTTGGGCTGTGGTTTCACTTCTAACAGAAACTCCTGCAGAATCGCATAAATTAGTAGTATCCAACATTTTTTCTCTTCAAATACGCGATCAAAGTTGAAAACTTGGAAATATCAATGCCATCATAAAGAAAAACGGTCGATTTAATCATTGAATATTCTGCCCAGAGGCTTCCAGGAGCTTTCAACTGCATATGTCTTTGAACGAAATATGCCAATAGAGTCTTTTCTTCGATTCTTAAATTCTTGCCTTCGCACCATTTTTTAAAACTTTGGTAGGTATTTTGATAACGGATTTTGGATTTTTCGGGAATAATTGCGGAACACCCTTCTTCCCAAGCCCGTTCAATTTCTTCAAATTCACTTTCGCTCATATTTTAATTTGTAATAATCAAAATTGTACTTAAAATTATTGACAACTAAATAAAAACTCAAATCTCCATTGTTGTTATGCACCCTAGTTACTACCTAACAACCAAAGTATCTATCTTGATAAAATGAATGACACTAGTCAATATGACGAAAATGTTTAATTTTATAATTTATAATGGTATCAATCGTGCAAAAAACGTTATAAGCATGTCGAACGTTAAGGGTAACCGATCTCAGAAAATAATTGGAGTCGTCGATCCGTTCCTCCTCCAAACAATTGTCTTCGATCGGTATAAAACCTTTACCGTTCTCCATACTTAATATTTATACTATATTGATTTTTTAAGTTTTGTCAATAACTGTGTAATAATTTATTTTATATTGTATATTGATAAATCACTACTATGTGTAATAGACAAATAATTATTTGTCAATAACATTTATAAAAGCCGTTGAAAAATTAGATAAGGAAGTGAAGAGAATAGGGCTACAGATAAACCAGCACAAAACAAAATACATGACGCTAGGGAAGGACGACACAACAAATCAGAAATATCTAAAAACACAGAACCATAAATCTGAAAATGTATCCACCTTTAGCTACCTGGGAGCAACAATAGGGAAAACTGGAAAATAACGAACAGAGGAAATAATTCTGAAAGGCAAAAAGCATATGGAATGAATATAAATCTGCTGAGAAGCAAGACCCTGAGCAACAGAACCAAGATTAACCTATATAAGACCTGTTGTTACATATGTGATGGAAAAAACAACGATTGACAAGAAAGAAGAAGATATGTAGTCTTCTGAAATTTGAAAGAAAAATAATATGAACAATACTTTGGGCCACATGTAACAAGAGAGGGAGAAATACGAATGAAAACAAATGCCGAAATTGAAAAAGAATTAAAGAGAGAAAACATAGTCAGATACATAAAATCGCTTCGCTTAGAATGGATAGGACATATACAGAGACGCCCACGATCAGATATGTTGAGAAAGATAACTAACTGGACACCACTATGGCCCAGCTGTAGAGGAAGACCCAGAAGAAGATGGCTGGGTGATGTAGAAGAAGACTTCATCATCAATATCGGTGACCGCTGACAGCCCATGGAGGGCCATGGTCACCCGTTGTGATTTCTAGGCTCTAAAGTTTTACACGGTGTGGAGGCCAGCCACACGCATAACTCCTCAAAAGTTCTAACGATATTTATCTAAAATATTACTTTCTTGCTCCTTTTTTGAGGAGGTCTTTTCGGCGTTATGCGTATTTTGCTTGTTTGACTATAGCTGCCCATGTTTTTCTTTCCTTTGCTTGTTTCTCCCATTCTCGTATTTCTAGGTCTTTCAAATCCTGACTAATACCATCAATCCATCTCGTTCTGGGCCTACCTCTCGGTCTCTTCCCATTTAATTCTTTTCTTAGAACTTTTTTTGTATTTCTCTTATTATCTGTCCTTTCTACGTGTCCTAATCAACTCAGTCGTTTACTTCGTATTTCTCTTATGATAGTCGGTCTGTTAAACATTCTATTTATTCCGTGGTTCATCCTTATACGCCATTCTCCATTCTCCTGTATAGGTCCATATATTTTCCTTAAGATTTTTCTTTCCCATCTAAGAAGTTGTTCCTCTTGTTCACTAGTCAAGGTCCATGTTTCTGATGCATACATTACTACAGGTCTCATTACTGTTGTGTGTATTTTTACTTTTTAATTAATAGATACTGATTTTGACTTTATGATAGTTTGTAGGCTGTAGTATTAGAGGTGTACTGGAGGTCTATCACTGATTGTAATAGAGTTGTGTTATTAGTCTTAAATCTCTTTCATGTAGGTCTTTATTTTTTGAGTTTCCATGAGTCGATCACGTTTTACTTTATCAAACGCTTTATTGTAGTCTATAAAACAGACGTAAAGAGGACGGTTAATATCCAAAGATATCTGTGTCAGCACTTTGAAGAAGAATAATGTCGAGTCTGATAATATACTTGTGTTTTATAGACTTTCAGAAAGCTTTTGACCAGGTGAAACATGACAAACTAATAGATATTTTAAGGTCATGTTCAACAGAATTTTAAAGGTATGTATGTGACATTAAGCTTATGGTTCTTAATCACTGCATTTTTTGGCATTCACTTTCTATGGCAAACACATAAATGCTGATGTCAACATTTCTCTAGGGATGATTACCGTAGTATAGATATCCTCGAACAGTTCTACTATTATGTCCACGTTTTACTCGTTGACCAACTTGGTAATTCATCTGGATCAGCAGATTTATTGGTTTTCATTGAGTTTAATCCCTGACTAAGCTCTGATTTGGCAATCGCTGGGCCTACATCTCCCGTTTGACCATCTACGGATGTACTAGCTTCTCTCTGGTCATGAAACAGTTCCTTGATGTACTCTTTTCATCGTCGTAGTTTTTGTTCTGTCTCCATTATAATATTTCGTATTCTTCTATTTCGTATTCCGACTAGTTATTTGACCTTTTTATGTAGGTTGAAGTTGCCATATATGTTTTGCAGTTCTTCTATTTCTTTACTTGTTTCAGAGAAGTAGGTTTCTTTAGCCTTTCTAGTTTTTCTTCTCATTTGGATTTGAAGCTGTTTATAGCGGGTCTTACTGATGGTTTTGTTTCTTCTTCCTTCATTTATGAACTCCAGAATTTCCTTCGTCATCCATTCTTCTTTCTTACAATTGGTTGTTGTAAGTACTTTCTGACTTGACTCTAATATAGAGGTTTTGAAGAATTGCCACTGCTGTTCTACGTTTCAATTTTTGTATGGGGTTCTGTCTAGATTTGTGTTGATTTCGTGTTTGACATTTCCTTTAGTTTTTGTATGTTAAGCTTATTATTTATGCGGCTTTTTTACGTCTTTTTTAGTGAAAGTTGAAACATAGCAATAAGAAGACTGTAATCAGAAGATACGTCCACTCCTGGATATGCCTTTAATGCATGAATTGAGTTGCGATATATGTGCTTTATTAGGATGTAGTCAATTTGATTTCTGACGATTTTGTTGTCTTTGTCAGCTAGCGATTTCCATGTATAAAGGCGTCGCTTAAGTAATTTAAAGAATGTATTTGCGGATGTAACATTATGCTCCTGGCAAAATTCTATTAGGCGATCTCCTCTGTCGAAGTCGTTTCGTTCACCAAGCCCATACATTAGGGTAGCATTTTCCTTCCCCAATTTTTGCGTTGAAGTCACCCATGACCACTGTTATGTCTCTAGATGCTGTGAGATGTAATGTTTTTTGAAGTTTGCTATAAAAGTTTTCTATTTCTTCTTCATTTTTGTCAGCACTAGTGTCTGTAAATTTGGTTGTCTAAATAATTTAAAAATTCAAACCTTTGGAACGTGTTGTTGGAACATAAATAAAGTAAGTTTTACATGGGCTACGATTAATATTAATTTTGCCGCACATGCCATACAGTTTACCATCATTTTCAACGAAAACTTTTCGTTTATAAATTCACAAAGTCTGTGCGATCGTGCGTTGCCGCTCCTGCAATACCTAGAGCAGATTTATTGATGCATTCCCATGTAGTTTTGTCTTCTGAATCCAAATCTGAAAGCGCCATTTCGATACCTCTAACCGTCTTTGAGATAATCGACCTCAAAGTCTAAAATGTGACGTCACAATCCTTTTATTTTCTGCCGACAACGTCAGCTGAAATCGTTGCTAGTAAGTAGGCTAGTTTTTTAATCTGAATTTATTAAGCAAAGCATATGTTATTTACATTTGAGTTTGACACTTCGTGAATGTCAAACCAATTTTTAAATTAAGAATTACTAAAATATCAATGACATTTGATAGTGAATTTGATTATTATATAAAATAAATAACATGTTCAAACATACAATTCGAATATATTTTGAAAGCAATAATTTATTATTAACTTTAAAAGGTTTATACGAGTATATGGCCTCCCCTTTAATGGGAGTACCTAATGATAAATGGACTGTTCCATTTGTTATGAAATGAAAATTGTTATTATAGTCGGTTCGCTAAACTCAGACACAACAGGCTCGTGATTTTAGTAGGTAATTTTTTTATTTTTGTCAATTTTGCCAAAATTGGCAAAATTACTAATTATTTAGTAATTATTAACTATTTAGTAATTATTCTCTTTTGCCAAATTGGGAAAATTACTGACTAAAATCACTAGCCAGTTGTATTGTGTCTGAGTATGAAATGTTGTTTGGAATAAAAAATTATGGTCTGACATGTGCAATTACATCCTTTTAATGGAAAAAAATATTTGAAGATTTTTCTAAAATTATGGATACCAACAACATTTTCATTTAAAATTCTTTTATTTGTAATTTGACGAAGAAAAGTTATTCTTCATAAAAAGCTCTTCATGGTGTAGTAGAGTCTGGAGTCTAGGATTTATGATGCAACCATCGTATATCAAATTTTATTAATTTTATACGACGTACATAAAAAATATGAATTTCGATCAAGAGTAAAGTACCTTTATAGTTCATAACATTTAAATTAGAATGATATAATTGGACATTAAAACATAATTTTTAATTCTAAACAACTTTTCATATTAGCAATTTTCAATATTATGAATTAAAATAAGTAAATATACAAAGTTTTCGTTATGATAATGCTCGCATTTTCAGCTTGTTTTTTATACATTCGGGATACTTACTAATTTTCGTAATATCTTGCTTAATTTTTATGCTAGAGGCTTTTATCAAAGCTTATTTTAAAGGTCTGAAAAACTACTTTAAAAATGTTTAGCAACATTTTATATGAAAAATTAATCATTTTCTCGTTATTTGAGCTCAAATCTTTGCATAAATTTACGAAAAACAAATAGTTCGTTTTCAATGACTCATAAGTTGCTTACTATTATCTAAAAAATTTAATTAAAACTGACTAATTTTTGTGTTTTTTATAAACTTTCATTTTAATGAGAATGATATTTTCAAGAAAATGCGTAATTTTCGAGTTTTTCGCCAAAAACTGTTAAAAAAACAGTTTTTTTTTTTTAATTTTCAACCGCGAATAACTCAGAAATAAGTTGCTTACTATTATCTAAAAAATTTAATTAAAACTGACTAATTTTTGTGTTTTTTATAAACTTTCATTTTAATGAGAATGATATTTTCAAGAAAATGCGTAATTTTCGAGTTTTTCGCCAAAAACTGTTAAAAAAACAGTTTTTTTTTTAATTTTCAACCGCGAATAACTCAGAAATTATTAAAGTTAAATAAAAAATTGTACTCTATATTTTCTTCACAAAATTTAATTTTCTATCGATTTACGGTGTTATTTTGAAATTTTAAATTTCCACTTCGTGAAAGGGTGGCATTCACCCCCAGGTTGGAAGCATACATTGACACCAAGTCAGATTTGTTACTTGAATTATTTTTGAGCTACTCTCAAAATTTCAAACATCTCCATGAAAGCCTTTAGAATTGCGAGGTGAATTGCTTGAATGACAGTTTAGTTTTCGGGATGGTTGCGGTTGCAGAAATAGTTATTTTCCTAACTAGTGCGGAAAGTGATACTTTCACGCACAAGACTGTCGTTGACCCAAACGACGCGATAGCAGAGTTCGGGCAAGCAGTCGAGTGCGGGAAGACACTTTACGCATGAGTTAAGAACAATATTTTTCTAGGGCCGTGCGTTTGGAAAAAATCACAAAATATATCAAAAAATATCAATTTTTATTTAGAAGTGAAAATACATAAATTATTTCTTTGACAAGGTTGTCAAAACCAAACTTTCAATATAATGGGTTACCACAACGACGATATTGGTTTCCATGAGGACGATTCAAAACCATTGTAATAATTGTCTACTGATCTAACTTTTAAATATTATGTCAAAATAATTTTATTTCATCGAATTATCAGTAGTAATTGCACAAGAGCTCTAAAATTCTATATAAATTTTAGAGTTCGAGTGCAATTTGTTGCGATTATTTCATGAATTCAACTGTTCAAAACCAAAATTTTATTGTAATTTATTTATGTAAGTACATATTAGTACAATTAAATACAAAGTTTTTATAAATATTTGACGATTGAAAGTCATCACTAGACTTAGGCAAATATGCAAATAAAAAAGTATGAAATATGCGCATAAATATGCAGTATTTTACCCTAAAATATGCATGTTAATCTATGTAATAAAAACAGTATTTACAAATGTTTCTTTATTTACAAAAATGTTTAAAATATCTTCACATGTTTTATTAATTAACATGTACCTATATATTTTACAAAGAAAGCTTATGTAATTAAATATTAAAGTAATATTTAACTATTTTAACAAATAAATGATAATATTACATATTTCGAATTGTGGTAACAATAAATTATCAAATGCTGTTCAAAATTTTCAATTTTTCTATCAAATTTACGATAATAGGTGGTTGTAAATTAAATGGTTCGGAAAATGTCCTAGCTAGTACATGGTTGCTTTAAATTTTTGGAAAATTTCCTTCCCAGTATGTATTACTTTTAATGTTTTGACACAATGATTTAAATTCTTTTATTCAAAATGAACTGTCTAACAATGATAATTTGAAAGATTCTATCTGGGTAATAGTTTTCTGAACAAAACAATAGTTTGATTTTATGAATTGCACTGAACTGTATTTTCGGTATTTTCAAAGCACAATAATTATTCACAATTACAAAGACACTGTTCATTTTACAACAAAAGTGAAATGGACCGTCAAAATACAAATTTTTACCTAGAGATATAAACTGGCAGATTTTGGAAGCCTTGTATCAAGGACAAAACGTGGTACATTGCAATACCAAAAATTTGAATAGGTACCTAGATATTATAAAACAAAATATTGAGATTTCCAAGCTATTTGTTACCTGAATATAAAGAGATATGTATAGTTACAACCAAAATTTCAAATTATATGCGTTTTATGCACACTTATATAAAAATATGCAAAATTGTAAATTTTTGCATTTTTTATGCATAATATGCAAAATATGCAATTTGCATATTTGCCTAAGTCTAGTCATCACTTTTATAATTTTTAAAACATTAATTGTCATTAATGTCACTGAATGTATTTTTTCGTGGCAACGAAGGGCATCTGACGTAATATACTTAACGACGGGCAATTATCAAAAATTATTATCGATTTAATTCAGATTTCTGTAGTTTTTTATTGGTCAGAATCTCCTGTGAATGAAATAATCTCGCTAATTTTATTAAAACATAAACACAATAAGATAAATTTTAAATAAATTAGTAAATAATATCTAAATACTAGTTTATTGCATGTATTATAATATATTATAATGCCATATTACAAGGTATTTTATTTCACGCATGCAGTGCGGGAAAGTGCAAGTTTCGGAAACGAAATGCGTGCGTGAAAGTCGCTCTTTTAGCACGGCCGTAGAAAAACCAATATATTTTTGTTTTTTATTTCTTTTTTATCGTCAATTGACGCTAAAGTAACCAATGCCAGTTTAGATGTTATGTAGATAATTATTAGATAATTGTTTTTAGGTGATGTACAATCTCAACCCTCTTTGCATCTAATTGTAAATGGAAGCAAAAGCTATTACATTGGAGATGTTTTTCAGGTAAAAACGATTATGTTGAAAAAATAAAGGTTTCATTATTTCTTTAATAATAATTATTGTTTCAGGGCAACTTTTTTAGATCAGAACAATTCTGCAGGCAACATGGAATGAATTTAGTTTCAATAGGCTCTTCGGCAGAAAATGATTTCTTAAAAACTATCATAGTGAAAGAGGGTAAAAGTTCTGGTAATATTAAAATAAATACAACACGACTAGTCTGGACAGATTATCGGAGAATAGGCCATTTTTCGGAAAAGTTAGTTACCAGCAATTTTATTGCTGGAATCGAATCTTATGATTCTACATATTAATGATATAGGTATGCAAAGTCCGCAGATAGTGTGCTACTTTTTTATAAACAAAATGGCGCCCGCAAATCGTGTTTTTTTCAATTTTTGCTCTATAACTCCAAGATTTTAACTTTACACCAAAAACACCCAAATAAAAATTCACCGTAACTAAATTCTGCATAGAAGCGTGTTTTTCACGATATACTTTGACGAAAATTTTCCCCGCGAAATGCGGGTTTTTCCAACACAATCTTTAATTTTCAACTAAAATTTTAGATAAGTAATTGTTTATCAATAATTAAATAACTTGGTAACATAAAAGCTCTTTTTGTATACATTATAATTCCAGAAGCCGATAGAAACTGAATAAACAGTTTAGCAACAATTGAATTGTTAATTAATTATTTACGGTCGCTATAATAACCACAATAATTATGAAACACAAGAATAACTATAATTTTTGTATAAAAAGACACTGTATCTATGTAATGTACTTTATCGAATTGAAATTGGACTATTTAAGCTGCCTCAGGAATATTTGAAATTTATAAACAATTTTTTGGCTTATAAATAAATAGAATATCTCGGGAAATATTAAATTAAATTAATTGATGGATTCGACCGTTACTTGATGGAAGTTCATTTTATCTAACAATAAAAAACTGAAAACGTTTGTTTTCTATACTTCCACAAAATTTATTATATCTAAGTGACTACAGCTGTTTCGGCGGAGTGCCTTTCTCAAGTAATATAGTTTACAATGTGTTTGCCTTTTTACTTTTTACTCAAATATAGAATTTGACATCCTAGATTCTAAAGTAAGAACTGAAGTAGATAATTTAATAGACAAAAAATTTAATACACAATGTAAAAAACTAAATAATCTAATTTGCAATAGTAAAAAACTCAATACTCATACAACAAATTTTTCAAATCATAGTTTTTGCAATAGATTTATAAACTTAACAGATACTAAATTCAATAATAGTGAAATAGAACTTTTAGAGAAAGGATTCAAACACAACTTGCCTCAACATAATAATCAAAAAAATTTAGAGTATTTAGGTGTAGAGTGTGAAGTAGCGTTAAACAAAACTGCCAAAAACATAGAAAAAAGCATCATTGCAAAATCTATTACTGATGTATGTAGTGAAACTAATAATTCCTGTTTCAAAGAAAACCAAATAGCCGTTTCAATTAAAAATAAATCAATAAAACATGACATAATATTTACAAAAGCAGACAAAGGTAACACTACTATTGCTATCGACAAACGAGACTATAATAACAAAACAATAGAATTTTTAACTAACCAAAACAGTATAAAACTAAACAAAGACCCCACAGAAAAATACCGAAAACAAATTAAACTAGCCATTGAAAATTCAAAATCAATACTAAATCCAACAGAACAGAAATACTTTAATATTATGAACCCACAACCTCCTAAATTATACTCTTTTATTAAACTACACAAACCTGACCACCCAATAAGACCTGTAGTTTCTTTTTATACAGCTCCGTCATATAAAATTTCAAAAAAACTGTCAGATATTATTACAGAATACACTAAATTTTCACCTAAATTCACCGTAAAAAATACACTAGAACTAGTTAATAAAATACAACATTTTCAATTGCCCAAAAACTCCAGACTAATTTCATTTGACGTAAAAAATCTTTTTCCTAGTGTTCCTCCTACAGAAACTTTTGTTTTAGTTAAGAATCTTTTAGACCATAATAGTACAAATCCGATCATTGCATCTGAAATTTTACACCTTCTTGAAATTTGCATAAATCAAGACTATTTTGAATTCAATAATCAAATATACACAAACAACAGTGCAGGACTTATTATGGGTAATCCTCTAAGCCCATTGCTATCAGATATATTTATGAACCAACTTGAAACAACAATTTCTAATCATCCCGTATTTAAACAGTTCTTATATTGGTGGAGATACGTGGATGATATACTAGTATGCTTTACAGGAACTAACAGACAACTTGACCAATTTCTATCATATATTAATTCACTTCATAATAATATTGAGTTTACAGTAGAAACAGAACAGAATAACTCTATAAACTTTCTAGATGTAACGATTTCCAGACTACACAACAAACATGAGTTCTCCATATATCATAAACCTACCCATACTGACACAACTATACACAATTCATCATCCCATCCTACACAACACAAATTAGCAGCCTACCATAGCATGATACATAGACTGACAGAAATTCCCATGACAAAAAATAACTTCGAAATAGAACTAAACATCATTAAACAAATAGCAGTAAACAACGGCTATAACGAACAAACAGTTAACAAAATTTTAAACCAAAAACTCCATAAGAAAGCCCTGAAATTAGTGTATCCACCACCACAGAAAGAACCCAGTACCTTCTGCTCTCTCACATATACTGGCAAGATAACAACAACAATAGCCAGATACATAAAAAAGAAAGGAATAACACCAGCTTTCAGAACTAACAACAACTTAAGCAAATATATTAAGAACAATAAAAGCCGAAAGAGAAAGCAACTACAGAGTGGTGTGTACAAACTAACTTGTGGTGACTGTCCGAAAACGTACATCGGTCAAACTGGCAGAACTTTTGACAAACGGATAGCAGAACACAAAAGGGCATTCAACAATAGAAAAACAGACACTTCTACATACGCACTTCACCTTCTAGATCATAATCATTCTTTCAATGAAGAGTTTAAAATTCTACATATTCAAAATAAAGGCCTTAAGCTATCTTTTTTAGAATCTATGGAAATTAATAAACTGAAAAATACAGATATAATTCTGAATGACCAACTCGAGACAAACAGCTCCCCACTCCTCAACCTCTTCAGTTGAAGATTAAAAAGACAAACACATTGTAAACTATATTACTTGAGAAAGGCACTCCGCCGAAACAGCTGTAGTCACTTAGATATAATAAATTTTGTGGAAGTATAGAAAACAAACGTTTTCAGTTTTTTATTGTTAGATAAATTAAATTACCTAAATCATGAAACCATTCTTGGAAAAAAAGCGACAGGACGCTTCTTATAAAAGAAAAAACGTTTAATTGTGATGAGTAGTTCCTGAGATACAATTGGTCAAAATTAACTGGCATTTACGGCAAATATATAAACAATAGGATCATAATTTTCAAACCATCACCTTTTTATTTTGGTTCTATTCCACCACTCCAATTTTCATATCTTTAAAATACGCATACCATAAAAATTGACAAAAATAGCAAAATTCCAATCAAAAATTAGGTTGGAGAAAATGTAACCTTAAAGTTCAAAATCGGTATAAGTTAAAAAAATGGATTTTCTCGGCTTCCCCTTGAGCAATTTTCTTCATTCTTTTTTTGTTCTCAAGTAACTCGAGTAGAGCCACTAACGCTAACTAACGCATTATTAAATGTCAAAGTTGCTTTTGTTTTGTTATAATTAATCAATTTATTTATTATAACATTTTTAATTTGTTTAAATAAGGATTGTTTAAATAATTATACAGCTTTCAAATGAGAATATTTGTGTTTTTAACGTTAAAAGGTATATTTGTAGAAAGTTGATCTAAAAAAATTTAAAACTGGAAAAAATATGTAGTTTTCTTTTCTTATAAATAAATTAATATATTATAACAAAACAAAGGCAAGTTTGACATTTAATGAGTTAGTTAGATGGCTTCGCTCGAGTTACTTAGGAACAAAAAAAGAATGCATAAAATTGCTCCATGGGAAGCCGAAAAAATGCATTTTATTAAGTTATACCGATTTTGAATTTTGAAATTACATTTTCTCCAACCTAATTTTTGATTGGAATTTTTGGCAACTTTCACTCGTAGTATCGATAGTTTTTATTATAATAATATATGAGCTAAAGCTATGAAAATTGGTGTGGAGAAAGAGGACAAAAATAGAAAGGTGATGGTTTAAAAATTATGATACTCTTATTTATATCTTTGCTGCAAATGCAGTTCAAATTTGACGTTGTATCTCAGGAACCACTCATCAAAATTAAACGTTTTTTCTTTTATAAGAAGCTCCCTGTCGCTTTTTTTCCAAAACAGTGTCTTTTTATACAAAAATCATAGTTATCCTTCTGTATCGTAATTATTGTTGTTATTATTAGACCGAGAGATATTATACAGAAGTTCAGCCACGATTTTCTAAGTCCTGCCTTTTGCAATACTGGAAGGGTAGATGATGTACTTACAATCTGTGGAAACATCCACAAATTTCCTGTGACATTTTCCTGTAAAAATTAGATTTTCCCAAAAAATAAAAATAGGGTTTTGCGATGAATTTCTAAGTCCTGCCATATCCGTAAATAGACAGGATACTATCGATTTTATGAAGAAAATTTTTTGGGCAGGAGGGTTGCAAACGGGGTAACGGAATATATATGTATACAAACATGTAAGGAAAATAATGAAATTTTCATGATTTTCTAGGTCATGCCAACTAAATAAACTAAACATATTTATTTCAAAATGATCAAAAAAAAATATTGGCATGACGTCTCCTAATGTTTAAGTATACTTGTCCCTTGGAAAATTCTGCGGAAAATTTTCAACCTGATTCCGTGATTTTCTTAGTCTTGCCTTTAAAAAGTTATAACACTCAAATACAATCAATACCTTTTCGGTACTCGGCAGGAAGGTTAAACGGTTCTTGTAAGACGGCATGAGTCCTAGATTTGTTAGAAAATTCGTGAAAAAGTCAACTTTTTTCTGAGTCATGCCTTTTTGCACATGTGTCAAGAATCTTAATATAAGTCTATTTACAAAGAGGCAGGATAGTTTTATGGTTATTTTGTATACAGGGTGGGGCATTAGTGTGACAAAGTCCAATTACTCGTTTGTCGTAAAATATACGAAAAAAGTTATTTAGGTAAAACATGGGCCACAGATAGGAAAAAATCGATTTAACAGTATTTTCTAATATAGAGGGCCTACCCGTTTTTACAGGGTGACACAAATTTATGTTTTTTTAAATGGAATACCCTGTATATTTTTACATTTTTGGATTTTACTCGATGTTCTCTTTAATAAAATATAGTGTTTTGAAATATTATACGAGGTAGTTTAAAATATAATTACGTTTTTTTGTTAATTTTGTAGGAAAATTCACACCCTATACATATTGTTAGTGATTTAATATCCAAACTTCTATTAATTTATGTTTAAACGATTTTTAATATAGTCTACTATTATCAGTTATTAATAGTATACCAAAATGTTTAATTTTAGTATACGGGGTTGGTTGAAACTCAGAATGAGTATTTTCTGAGTTTTCTTAAATGGGACCCCTGTATTTTAGTATTATAATAAAATGATATTTTATGGTACCTTTTTATTTGTTAAGCATTTTCTATACCATATTTATATATTAATTTCGGCAGTAAATTGATACAGACAGATTACTCAGGTGGTTTTTGGGGTTTCTGAACAAGAATGTCACATTAGAACAGATCTTTACCTAGTGCTCGGGGTGACTAATATACACGCCATATTCTTAAATTTCGAGGCTTTCAGACAAACTGGTCCGCCTTTTTTTCTTCCAGAGATAAATCGATTCCATCAATTGCGAATCTCTAGTACCGGTCATAGGAATCTTTTTTGTCTTTCCCTTTTAGGTATCTTTGACACTAGATTATTAAATTGTGAGGTATTCTAGTACTAAAAGGTACTCCTGCTTTAAGTCAGTAGGATGCACGGTTTTCTGGAAAAATACATTTTAAAATTTTTCGTTTGTCGAATTTGAAAAAATTTTTAAAAAATTAAAAAAAAAAACGGTGTATTTGCCGACTTAAGCAAGAGTAACTTTTAATACGAAAATACCTCATAATTTAATACTCTACTCTCAAAAATGTCTAAAAATTTAAAGACCAATAAGTTATGAGATAAAATACCCGTTGATCTACCCAAGACGGATGCCTATGACCAGTACTAGAAATTCACCATTGATAAAATCGATTCATCTCTGGAAGAGAAATAAACGTAGCAGTTTTCGTTTTCATAAATAGAATTTTTCTAAATTCTTTTAAAATCAAAAAACCAAAAAACGAAAAATTTTTCAAATCGATTTTTCTAGAACACTGCGTATTTTTCTGAGTTAAAGCAAAAGTACCTTTTAGTAAAAAACTATCCCAGAATTTAATTATCCAGTGTCAGAAATGCCTAAAAGTTAGACAGAAAAGTTATTCTATAAAATATCCGTTTCCCTACCCAAAACGGTAACCATATGACCGGTACTAAAAATTGACAATTGATAATTGACATTTGACAATTGACCTCTGGAAGATAAATAAGTGTACCAGTTTTCGTTTTTCCAAATAAGAGCGTTATGCAGCTATTGTAAAGAAACTAATTACAAGACTTCGATATGCTTCTTCTAGACGAAGCATATCGAAGTTGAGGTAGTCCGCCAACCAGATGGTCTGATGACATCAAACGGATCGACAGAAACTTGATGCAGACAGCACAGGACAGAAATGCATGGAGAAGACTGAGGGAGACCTACATCCAGCATTGGATAGATCCGGGTTGAATTATGACGATGATGAATTACAAGACGCCATCTTTAAAGAGCTCTAGCTTTCCACGGAAGCATTTTTGAACTAGGTGAATTTAGTTAAATTTTCTTAAAATTATCTGAGGAATCTCCGGTTTTCGTTTGTTATGAGAGCTTCTGGATACCCTGTATAATATAATGGGTAGGTAAATTCCCTACTATAACCAATAAATTGTAAAAATTGTTTATTTACTTTTATTGCGTTTACTTAGATAAAAATATGATCTGATCACTTAAAATAAAGATGTTACAGTTTGCTATCAGATTTGAAAAGTGTGTAAAAATTCCGAGACATTATTCAGGAAAATAATATTTAATAGAATACGATTGTTTTAATGATATACACATTAATTTTTTGTATTATTCATTTTTGCGGTTATCCTGCCAAGTTGTAAACGGTTTTAGATTAGTGTTTTTTAAGCATACTCGACATGGTATGACTCAGAAAATTGTGGTGATATGAATATGTTTGTATAACACCCTGAAATAATTTTACAGACACACAATTTAATTTTTCTATACGAAATAACTATACAACCATCCTGCCTCCTTGAAAATAGATTTATATTAACCTTCTTGAGATATGTGCGAAATGGCATGACTTAGAAAATCGTGTAATTTTCCACGAATTTTCTTACAAATGTTTTAAATATATATAGTAAAAAAGGTGTAACTAAACATCCTGCCATTTTGAATAATGTCTACTGAAATTATTTATTTTATAACAAAATTTATTTTATGACTTAGAAAATCACGGAACCAGAGTGAAAATTTTATACAGAATTTTCCAAGAAACAAGTGCAGTTAAAGATTAGGTGACATCATGCCAGCATTTTTTTTGGTCATTTTGAAATAAATGTGATTAATTTATTAAGTTGGCAGGACTTAGAAAATTATGAAAATTTCATTATTTTCATTACATGTTTGTATATCTGTATACTCCCTTAGTCCTTTTGCAACCGTCCTGCCCAAAAAAATTTCTTCATAAAATAGATAGTATCCTGTTATTCTATGGATATGACAGGACTTAAAAATTCATCGCAACTCCCAATTTTTTTTTTTTTTCATGGAAAATCTAATTTTCACAGGAAAATGTCACAAAAAACCCGTGGATTTTTCCACAAATTGTAAGTACCTTCTCTAACCTTCCAGTATTGCAAAGGGCAGGACTTAGAAAATCGTGGTTGAGCTTCTGTTAATATCTCCCGGTTTATATAGCGACCGTAAATTTTTATTAAATAATTCAATTGTTGCTAAACTGTCTATTCAATTTCCATCGGCTTCTGGAATTGTAGTCTATACAAAAAGAGCTTTTATATTACCAAGTATCTAAAATTTTAGTTGAAAATTGAAGATTTTGTTGGGAAAACAGCATTTTCCGGGAAAAATTTTCGTCAAAGTAAATCGGGAAAAACACGCCTCTATGCAGAATTTAATTTTGGTGAAATTTTATTTAAGTTTTTTCGTGTAAGGTTAAAATCTTTGGAGTTATAGAGCAAAAATTGAAAAAAAAAGCACGATTTTCGGGCGCCATTGTATTTATAAAAAAAAGTAGCACACTATCTGAGGACTTTGCATATTATATTATTAATATATTCAATCATATGATTCGATTACAGCAATAAAATTGCTGGTAAATAACTTTTCCTTGTATTTTGCTAATTAGCCCAGGGTAGACACTAAAACCAACAATTTAAACATTAATTTATCATTAAGATACTTTTTCAAACCAGCGAAATAACATTACATATATTTTTTTGGCCATTTTTGGTCTCTCACTATAAGTTCCTATTCTAAAATTTATACACGTAACTTAAAACTAGTTCTTTAAATATGACACCCTTATATTTTTTTTATGGGAAGGAGGTGGTAAATCTTCTAAACACCCTACCAGGCTGTGTCCCCAGTATGACATGGCGTGTGCTGGATTCAGGGTGGAAGAGGTCCTCAGAGTAGTCGTGTTCACAGATAAATGCATAGCAGCCTGCGTACCAACTAAGTCCAATACCTCATCCGGACTATTAATGCGGTAGGTTCTATCCAAGCTTGGATATATGCAAATGTATCCTATTAATAGCCCTTCTCCCTCTTTCTCTGTATCTCTATTTTTGCCTCTCCAGTATTCCCTTTATTCAGTCTTTTCCCTCAGTGCTGCCTGCATTATGTTGTTTAGAGTCCTCTGTAATTCGTTTCTGTATTTAGTTAGTACTCTAAAGTATTAAAGTAAAGTAAAGTTCATTCTGCAATATTTGGAATTATTATCTTATGTTCATTTATCTATTCTTCCTGGCACTCCGTTATGCTCTTATTTCTAGTTAATATTTTCTCCTGCTCAATATTCCCGTCCCATCCCAGATTTCTGTTCCTTCCTTGAGCAATAGGTGTATGGATAATATACTCTCGATCACTTGTATGGCTATTGTTAATATTATTTTATATGCACGTGCTAACCTGAGTAGTACTTTAGTGCTTATCTTTGGTCTTTCTCTAGCATCATCCTGTAGTTCTTAATGTTAAACCTACTTGTTACATACCCGTACTGCGCAGAATACAGCAGAGTGAACCACTTCCATTAAAATTCACCTTTGAACAGTTATTGATCCTCTCACGTTGAGAGTAATCCTGGTCAGCGGCGCGGTTCTTCCCTTTGCCCAGCAAACGGCGTATTTAACGTGCTCACCAAAGTTTGCATCGTATCTAGGACTACTCACAAGTACTTTACTTTCTGATATTTTTGAAAAACTATATGGTCTCTGGCCCTCGGACCATTGAGGATCATAGCCAACATGAGGTCCGCGCTTTTCATTTACCTTTTTTTTGAGGGCTAGTTTCCCTCTCTTCATGATTGACCGAGTTTTCTTTCTGAAACATATTTATCTATACTTTCATAACTAAACAGACTTAAAAATTAAAACTTCTTCTTTCTTTCTCATAATCCTTAGTGCCTTCAGGGCGTGCGTCGGATCAAATTAAAACAACTAACTAAATATACCTATTTTGTTATATTATGTATTGGGACCGTGCAAGTTCGGCAAAGCGACACCTATTTCTACGCTCTGCAACTTTATTCGCACTTTTAATTATATTGGCCAATTATATTAGTCCTTGTTACTGGATAATTGTCAAGGCCATAGTCCAAAAAAAGAATAAGAAGAAAAAATAAGATTCAGGTTATGCTATTAAAACGTAAACAGTTGTATGTACTAAATAAAATTATTGATGGATTAGACCGTTACTTGATGGAAGTTCATTTTATCTAACAACAAAACACTGAAAACGTTTGTTTTCTATACTTCCACAAAATTTATTACAACTAAGTGACTACAGCTGTTTCGGCAGAGTGCCTTTCTCAAGAGATAGAATTTACAATGTGTTTGCCTTTTTAAGTCTTTAACTGAAGAGGTTGAGGAGTGGGGAGCTGTTTGTCTCGAGTTGGTCATTCAGAATTATATCTGTATTTTTCAACTTATTAATTTCCATAGATTCTAAAAAAGATAGCTTAAGGCCTTTATTTTGGATATGCAGAATTTGAAACTCTTCATTGAAAGAATGACTATGATCTAGAAGGTGAAGTGCTTATGTAGAGGTGTCTGTTTTTCTATTGTTGAAAGCCCTTTTGTGTTCTGCTATCCGTTTGTCAAAGGTTCTGCCAGTTTGACCGATGTAAGTTTTCGGACAGTCCCCACAAGTTAGTTTGTACACACCACTCTGTAGTTGCTTTCTCTTTGGGCTTTTATTGTTCTTAATATATTTACTTAAGTTGTTGTTAGTTCTGAAGGCTGGTGTTATTCCTTTCTTTTTTATGTATCTGGCTATTTTTGTTGTTATCTTGCCAGTATATGTGAGAGAGCAGAAGGTACTGGGTTCTTTCTGTGGTGGTGGATACACTAATTTCAGGGCTTTCTTATGGAGTTTTTGGTTTAAAATTTTGTTAACTGTTTGTTCGTTATAGCCATTGTTTACTGCTATTTGTTTAATGATGTTTAGTTCTATCTCGAAGTTATTTTTTGTCATGGGAATTTCTGTCAGTCTATGTATCATGCTATGGTAGGCTGCTAATTTGTGTTGTGTAGGATGAGACGATGAATTGTGTATGGTTGTGTCAGTATGGGTAGGTTTATGATATACGGAGAACTCATGTTTGTTGTGTAGTCTGGTAATCGTTACATCTAGAAAGTTTATGGAATTATACTGTTCTGTTTCTATTGTAAACTCAATATTATTATGAAGTGAATTAATGTATGATAGAAATTGGTCAAGTGGTCTGTTAGTTTCTGTAAAGCATACTAATATATCATCCACGTATCTCCACCAATATAAGAACTGTTTAAATACGGGATGTTTAGAAATTGTTGTTTCAAGTTGGTTTATAAATATATCTAATAGCAATGGGCTTATTCACTTTGACAAGTTGAAAAATGTGTATCACATTAATTGGGATAAATATCACTGAAAGTTTTTATACACAGACATGAATTTTGTATGTAGGTATTAAAAAATAACCTGTCGAATATCACACGATGGTTAGAATAAATAAGAAAATAATGCTCCAATTTTTTTCCTAAAATGATTTCCATTCGGCAATAGTCACTCGAGCCCTCCGGGCTCTCGTGTCTATTGCCAGGCACCAAGTTTTCGAAAAGTTGTCGCATTATTGTCAATTTATTCTCACTGTCTAGTGATATTAATGTTGGTAAAAATACGAAAATAGACCAAAATGTAACGAATAGCACTGAATAGAGGAATTAGCTCAGAATGTTTAATTCTTAACTTTATAGCACCAATGATGATGATGACGATTATGTCTTTTTGATTCTCTGATAAGTAAGGTTTTTATAGAGTAAGTATTTTAATTGGCATTCTTTTCATATTTTAGGTGATGGAAGTGTCGAGTTTTGGACATCAGGTACGAAACTTCCAGATTCAAACAGATGGATTTGGTTTACCACCGGTAGGACGATAACTTACTTTAATTGGTTACAGAGACAACCAGATGCAAATAAAGATTATCAATGCATACAAGCTAAAATTATTAATAATCTACTACAGTGGAGTAATAAAGATTGTTGGGAAGAATATCATTTCATATGCGAAACAACTAGGGCATTTCGCGAAGGTACGGGTATCCCTGCTGTGGATATTAGGTATGTAGTAATTCTGTTATGGTATTAGGTATGTAATAGTAATTCTCTTAAACATAATAAGAATGTTTTTGCCAATGTCATAAAATGTATCACGAGCAATTGTTGTACAGTCGAACCCGCTTATTGGAATAGCCTTCGTGCCAATCAAAAATATTCCTATAACCGGGATATTCTAATAACCGATCACTGGTGACTAATAGTAGAAATAATTGTACCGAATATACGTATCTAATAATAGTACATAATGTACTTTGTACATACTATGTATATGCATGCATACACCAATACGTATGAAATGTGTGCAATATGTAGATAATAATATATCATACAGAAGTAAAAAACTTCATTTGTACAATAATATAAAAAATTTATTAAAAACTATTAAAAGTCATCCAAAAGGATCTGCAAAACGTTTTCGATCTAGATCAGATCATCTTCAGGGCGTTCTGCCTAGTACATGGAACTAGCAACCTTATGAAAATGGTAACATCGAGAAATATGGTTTACATGATAATTCTATAATATTTATAGCGACTCCAAGTCGATGTTAAAGGATTAATTTATGTGTTAGGAGTGCTCAAAGGGCAACATGGTTCCCTGCTCGATAACCAACCAGGTTGGTCTGTGTCCATTGAACTGGCAAGAACCACGATTTTTTATCGAGCAGGGAACCATGTTGCCCTTTGAGCACTCCTAACACATAAATTAATCCTTTAACATCGACTTGGAGTCGCTATAAATATTATAGAATTATCATGTAAACCATATTTCTCGATGTTACCATTTTCATAAGGTTGCTAGTTCCATGTACTAGCCAGAACGCACTGAAGATGATCTGACCTAGATCGAAAACGTTTTGCAGATCCTTTTGGATGACTTTTAATAGTTTTTAATAAACTTTTTATACCGTTGTACAAATGAAGTTTTTTACTTCTGTATGATTTTTTAATTATGGTATACAGCCGGCTACTGGGTATTTTCCCATTGAATTTTTATAATAATATATATTATATATTTTCTTGTTTAAATACATACAACAGAATTATTTATTTTTTTGTGGAAATATAATCGGTAATCTTGTTTTACATAAAATATTATTCACTTTTTGCTCTAAATTATAATGATTAAAAAGTTGACATTGGATTGGCCTTAAAGAAAACTTCTGATAAACAAGCGGTTATGACCAAATTAACCGTTTCTTAAAAGGCTGCACATGGATTCGCTCCCGGGTTCAGGTAGGAAGACCTAACCCTTCGGTCATAACTTAACTTTCGGGTATGAGTTTCGGAGCCAACTCGTGTACAATAAAAGTGGTTTTATAGGGGTTGGGAGCGAATCCATGTGCGCCGTCTTAAAATCTATTGACTGGCAACACAGTTGGTAAGCAATAAAATGTTTACAAAAATGAAAAAGTACCTAATTTATGATCTGTGAAAGAATTATTGGTGCCCACAACGAAGTAATAAAATATTACCTGACAGACTCTATAAACCAGAAACCATGTAAAGGGCCTAGCCGGGTAAGATGATGAAAAGTGCCCCCAACTCGATTCGAATTCCATATAGGTCGCCGTTTAGCATATATAGTGAAACTCACTTTCTGAAATTTTTAGCCCCCTAAGTGGTCATGTAGGCCACCTGAGCCTAATTAGGGTTTTTATGTTATTATTTTTTATCTCGGCCGCATCGAGAACTAGCGACAAACTTTAAATAAAAAAGTTGTAAGCTTTAAAAAGTTCGGTCCGAAATTTTTTTTTTAATTTTTGGCGGGAAATTTAAATTTTAGAACGATTTTAAAATTTTAAATGAGTATAAAAAAATAACTAAGACATTCGTTTTCACGAAAAAATATAAAACGTGTATTTTTGCATTCTGTTTCAGCCTGAATTTTTTCAAATTTTTAAAATTGGTGAAACGCACCTTTAAAAATAAAAAACCGCATTTTTTTGGTTTTTTTTTTTCGTTTTTTGATACAATTTTATACATCTTTTTCAAAAAAGGTAACACCGTCACTAGAATAGGTAAAAAACTGAAAAATATTTGGGGTTTGCTCAATAAATTTTTTTTGTAATGCCATCCATTTTCAATATACAGGGCGTTGAAGAAAACAAAATTTTACACATTTTTTACGATTTTGCCGAAACTACTGGTAACATTGTAATAAAATTTGGCGAGTTTTAAGAGGTAGTTGTTTTGCATTTTTTGACATACAATTAAGAATTTTATATTTATTATTGGGGCGCATAGGGGTAATGGTCTGAACTTTTTAAAGAATAAAGATACTACGCCACTGACATATTTCAAATTAACAATCGTTTTTGAATTCCTCGTTCAATTTGTGACAAAAAATCTAATTTCCTATTTTTTCATACGACGATTTTGCAGCAAAACGATTGAAGATAGTTTTTTTTATCGCAAATTGAACGGGGAATTCAAAAATGATTGTTAATTTGAAATATGTCAGTGGCGTACTATCCTTTTTTCTTTGAAAATTTCAGACCATTACCAAATATCAAATCCTTAATCGTATGTCAAAACATGCACAATAACTGCCTCTTAAAACCCGCCAAGTTTTATTACAATGCTGCCAGTAGTTTCGGCAAAATCGTAAAAAATATGTAAAATTTTATTTTCTTCAACGCCCTGTATCTTGAAAATGGATTGCGTTACAAAAAGGTTTTATTAAGCAAACCCCAATTATTTTTCCGTGTTTTACCTATTCTAGTGACGGTGTTACCTTTTTTTGAAAAACATGTATAAAATTGTATCAAAAAACGAAAAAAAAAAACCGAAAAAATGCAGTTTTTTATTTTTAAAGGTGCTTTTCAACAATTTAAAAAATTCAAATAA
Organism: Diabrotica virgifera virgifera; assembly: GCF_917563875.1. Classification (NCBI taxonomy): domain Eukaryota; kingdom Metazoa; phylum Arthropoda; class Insecta; order Coleoptera; family Chrysomelidae; genus Diabrotica; species Diabrotica virgifera. The sequence goes on from NC_065449.1 coordinate 115,185,538, forward strand.
TTCATTTCATTATGCAAAAATACACGTTATATATTTTTTTCGTGAAAACGAATGTCCTAGTTATTTTTTTATACTCATTTAAAATTTTAAAATCGTTCTAAAATTTAAATTTCCCGCCGAAAATAAAAAAAAAATTTTCGGACAGATCTTTTTAAAGTTTACAATTTTTTTATTTAAAGTTTTTCGCTAGTTCTGGATGCGGCTGAGATAAAAAATAAAAACATAAAAACCCTAATTAGGCTCTAGGTGGGTCACATGACCACCTAGGGGGCTAAAAATTTCAGAAAGTGAGTTTCACTTTATATGATAAACAGCGACCTATATGGAATTCGATTCGAGTTGGGGGCACTTTTCATCTTCTTAACCGGCTAGGCCCTTGGGAATTTGTATATAAAAATTTTTTGATTTATCTGAATAATATTATATAAAGCGGTACTGTTTTACTAAAACGTATTCCTATAAGCGGTTACATTTATTAATGAGTAAATGGAAACTTTTCGGGACCGCAAATTTGTATTCCTTAAACCGAGATATTCCTATAACAGGGATTCTAATAAGCAGGTTCCACTGTATTAACAAAGTCTCTGACCTAACTGGTCCAAATTCTAAAAGATTGTTACGTCAAGTACGCATCTAAATAAAAACTTTATATTTTACCTTCATTTTTTTTATTTAGCTTAATGCCTCGACAACTAATGGCCATTGGCATGGTACAATCAGATACCTATTGTAGTATGTAGTGTGTGTTGAGTAGATGTCTTGTTACTTTTCCTACCCCTAATGAGATTCGAACTCACGACTCATTAATACAAAGGTAGGCTCTTTTACCATTGAGCCACAGAGGAGAATACCTTCAAAATTATTATAAACAAAAATTGGAGTTTATCAAATAAGAGTAACTTTTTATTCTTCAAATCTCACCAACAACCTTGTTATGTCTAGTAGAAGATTACTTTTTGTCCGCCATAGAATAAATTTTTGCTTTTCTCTTCTTCATTCTAAGGTTAAGGTATTTACGTTTTCTCCGTCATCAAGCAAAAACTCACTGGCGAAGCGTCAATGTAACCACTGTTACCAAATCTTGTAAATAAATATTTTATGACTATGAATAATTCCATTTACCAATAGAAATATATTATTATATTATATGTTAATAGTATCTAATTCAGTAAATAGCCAACTACTCGTAGACACACGACAATATTGGCGAGTTTATGTGACTCAGTTGCACTTTAATTATACTCTGTTACCAGTCTCATTTGTGATTACAATGGTTATATCTTCACTGTCGCTCGGGATCGGCTAGTTTCTGAAAATTTTGTAGGAGCGACGGCGTAAGCCCGTAAGCGCGCTGTGTATATTAGTAGCCCTGTTACATACCAGATTTAAATTAGGTTACAGTACGTATAAAAAGTGTGCGTGCAGTTAACCATGGAGGAGTGTCCGTGTCCGTGTCCGTGTCCGAGTGACCATGATGAGTGTTAAAAAAAATGAGATTATTGTCGGCCATGTCTTCTGGTTTCTACAGAAAAATGGGTGGACCAGGTTCACGATTTAAATAGTTTTGGAGTTTTAAAAAGGAGACATGAAATTTCTCCGTTACCTACATGTAAGAGGTATACCCAATTTGATTCAGTTTGGCAAAACAAGAATCGAAAGTTCTCTTAACCAAGCTATTAAAGCAAATATTGCTAAACATAATGAGTTTATTAAAAAAATAGATACATAGGTATATCCTTAGCACCTTAGGTATAAAAGATACCGTATGTTTTTTGGCCAAACAAGAACTAGCGTTGCGTGGTCATTTTGAGGGCAACGACTTTGATAATCGAGGCAATTACAGGGAATTGTCAACATTCATTGCAAAAAAAGATCAAAAATTTTGCCAACATCTAGAAACATTAACTGTTTTTTCGAGAGTTTCAAGTGATATACAAAATGATATTATTGAAGCTATATAAATATATATATATATATATATATATATATATATATATATATATATATATATATATATATATATATATATATATATATATTGATGTGATCTTGATTATTGATATGAGATAATATTTTTATATGTCATTTAATTTAATCAATGCATTAATAATAATCTAATTAATTTACCAGATCACATATCAATATGTTTTCAATCTCAGGGCTTTTTATAAAATTAATTACTTACTTACGTGGCTTCTAAGTATTTCTCAATGGTTCCTAATCGGGATAGGAAAGAAAAGAGTAAAATAATAACACATATGGGTTACAATTGTAATCAAAATATTGTTTATTTTATTTAAATGGCAATCACTGCTTAATATTTGCTATATCTTATTATTCTTAAACATAACATTTACACATGGGAATCTTATTTCCTTTTGGTTTCCAATTGAAAGTTTTTATTAACATTTAACTATTATGATTTATTAGCAACAATTCTATTTAAGTTTGATGAAGCTTTTCTGATATTATTGATTATGTTTCTTCAATTTTAAATGTGGTATTTAATACGAAAAACCCATACATTCATGTCCAAACAAATGAGACTGACCTTTTTCTGGTGAACTGAGAATGTCTTCACACAAGACCCGTTTCCTGCTATCCTTGGCTGCAATCAAAACCTCGTCCTGGCTTCCAGTAATGTTCTCCTCTGAAACTAGCTCGTATAGCTCTCGTTTCCTGCTTCTGTCGTGATGCTGTGTTCTACCTTTTTCGAAACTGCAATCAGCTACCGGGAACTCTTGGCTCAAGGAGGTTCTTTTACTCTCAACCTGGCCTACCTCTCGTTCCACGATAGATACTCCACACTCACGGAACTACACCGGCTTTCTCACTCTCCGTACACTACCGTCTACCACTGGACTTCACTTCTCGACAGCTCAAAACATTCTGATCTCTATTTGTCATTCATTCCCCTACTTTCTAAATATCCCTTCCAGATTCACAAATCAAACTTCCACCACCAACTCTCATTCGCAGTATTCCTCAAAACCAATTTTTAATCTTTCTAAATATGCTTAATGGATTTCAAAAGAAAAATAGTTAATTCCCATTCTAAAATTACTTTCTACTAATTACAAAATTTAATGATCTATTATCTACTTCCACTAAGTCTTATTTAGCATCGGCTAATGATCGAACCTTCCGCGAACAACGATAATGACCTAGTATCGATTTCACTTGAGTTTTATTTAGCATAGGCTAATGATCGAACCTTCCGCGAACAACGATAATGGTACGCCATTCACTTTGTTTATTCTAAGCGCATTTTCCCCGAGTTTCGTTTAATCACTTCTTAAAATTAAATATAACAATTTGTTGTATACAGGTTGTTCTAAATTTATATGCCCGTGGTTGAGAAAATTGAAAATATTTTATATTAAATTGAATTTTGTTTATAATTATTAAAATTTAATTTTCATATCAAATAGAAATATAACAAATCCCCGCCTTGTATTCGATAAAATTTATCTGCATTTTTTAAATAAATTTTCTCGAGGCAAAATCAACTCCCTGTATATTTCCTTACTTTAATCTACGTCTTATATCCTAACTTACTATCTACTTCATGTAATTCTGTCTTTTATTCGTGATATTTGTGTACATCGTGAATATTATAAATTCCTCGGATTTTTCACATACTTTTACCGTGTATTCTGCATCCTCGTTTTCATATGCCTCCTCTTCAAATGCCACTGTTTCGATCATATCTTTTTCGCTTTCATTTGTTAGCTTTATTTCTTCTTCTCGTGAGCTCATCTCTTCTTTTGAGGAATCCCAGTTTTCTTTTGCTTTTGATACTCTCAATTTTTCTTCTTCTGGGCTCATCTCTTCTTTTGAGGAGCCACAGGTTTCATTTTCTTTTGTCTTTTTCTGACTTTTTTTCCCTTTTCTTCTTTGTCCTTGCTTCGTTGCCAAATTCATTTCCACTGTTTGTTCTTTACCTGATTCGTCCGTATTTTGTTTCTCCTGTTCCTTGTCCTGTTCTTCTTCTTTTTCTTCTGTTATATTCATCGTATTATTTTTAAAATCTATCACTACATGTTTTTCTGCCAATTCGTCAACTCCTACTATCATGTCATGTGACATGTTTGGCATTATTACACATTGTAGTGCATACATCTTCTTACCCAGTCGTACCATTACTCGTATGCCTTCATTTATAGTTTCCAATGTCCGTTTGTTTGCGCACACTAAATTTACCCTAGGTATTTTGTAAATTAAATTTGTTAAGTTAACTTCTTCTATTAGTTTTCTGTTGACCAATGTTATTTCAGATCCAGTGTCTATCATAATTTTAATTGGTTTCTCGTTGATAAATCCATCCACAAATTTTAAATTAACTCCATTTTTCTTTTCGTTGTTTCTTGCCAATTTAATAAACTCCTTGGGGTTACAAAAGATTCCTGTTTGATTTTTGGTTTTTAGTGAGCGCCGTCGTGAAAAAAACGCCGGTTGCTCATCGTTGTTTATATTTTCGTCATAATGTCTCTCTCCGTCATATTCATCTGTCTGGGTATTATTTACTTCTCTTCTATTTTCTCTTGGTCTGTCGGATCTGTTTCGGTTTTCTCGATATCCCTGTTCATTTTGTCTACCATTATTTCTGTTTTCTTGATTTGAGCGTGTGGTGTTTCTATTCTGGTATTCTCGATTTCTGTCCTCATTCCATTGCCTATTTCTTTGTTCATAATTTCCTCTTCCGTTGTCTCTATTTTCGTTTTCCCTTCTGGGATTGAAATCTCGTCTTGTATAGTCCCTCCTATTTTGATTTCTATCTCTGTAATCTTGTGTTTCTCGGGGCCTGTAATCTTCTCGCGACCTTCTTGATTTTCTTTCTCTTATACGTGATTCTCTTATTTGTAGGAATTGGCATAAACTATCTATGTCTTTGTAATTTTGCAATGTGATATGGTCTTCCAGCGTTTCCTCGAAATGTCTTGCAATCAGTTCGACTAATTGTTCCGATGAGTAATTATATTGTAAATGTTTTGCGTTATAGTAAATTTGTAATGCATATGTCCTTTCTGATATACCCATCCTATCATTGTATTTCCCATTTTGCAATTCCTTGTTAATTTCCAATTGTTGGACTTTTCCCCAGAAATAATTCAAAAATTTTTGTTCAAATTGTTGCCAACTGTCAAATTCTTCTTCTTTGCAATCGAACCATAGGCTTGCTTCATATTTTAGATGGTTTCTGATAGTTTCTTTTGCTGTTTCGAAATTTCCGATGTGCTGTATTTTCTTTTTCAGGCTATTTATGAATGGCACTGGGTGTAATCTTCTTACATCCCCGCCAAACCTTATCTTCACGTCATCTGTGCTATGTATAACCATTTCTCTTCTTTCTCCTACATTTTGTTGAATATTGATTTCCGCAATCTTTCTTTCCATTTCTTCTCTGATTGCTTGAATAGCGTTTTGCAACTTGTTTTCCAAACTTTCCATTTCTTTTTTCTGGCCATTCGTTAACTCCTCCATTTTTATTTTGAATTTTCATTTCTTGTTCTTTCATCTCGTTTTTCATTGTTGTTAAACATCCTTTTACTTCCTTTTCTATGCGTTCCTCCATTTTCTTGTTGTTCTCTTCTATTGCTTGTTTCATTTTTTGTTGTGTTTCATCCATTTTTTTATCCAATTTTTGTTGTGTTTCATCCATTTTTTGTTGTGTTTCATCCATTTTCTGTTGTGTTTCATCCATTTTTTGATCCAATTTTTGTTGTGTTTCATCCATTTTTCGTTGTGTTTCCTCCATTTTTTGATCCATTTTTTGTTGTGATTCATCCATTTTCTTTGATGTTTCTTCTTGATTTTTATCCATTGTCCTTTTTGCTTCATCCATTGCTTGTTTTGTTTCTCTTTGATTGTCATCCAGTTTTTGTGACTGGAGTTGCATCAGTTGTAATAGTTTATCTATTCCTGATAATTCTTGCTGTTCTGATGCCATGATTGTCGTGTCTAAAATATCTTCTTGGTCTGAATGTTCTTTTTGTTTTTTGTTGTCTTTGCTTTGGCTTCTTGTCACAGACATTTTATTTTCAAGAAGTACTGTCCCCGCCAAATATGAAATTTTACTAGTATGTTACCAAGACGACTTTTTCTCACCCAAATATTATAAATTGTCAATAAATATATCAAATGTAAATATCGTAAAAATAAAATATTAAATCAGTTATGTAAAATTTGTACCTAAAGAGATCTAAAATTTTATGTTATCAAATGTAAGTATCTCACTTTTTACCACAGGCATATAAATTTTCAAATACCGGCTTTACTCTTTCTATCCTTCAAATTTGCCACTAGAAATACTTTACAATGCTTTCCACGTTGGACGACAGTTGATGTGATCTTGATTATTGATATGAGATAATATTTTTATATGTCATTTAATTTAATCAATGCATTAATAATAATCTAATTAATTTACCAGATCACATATCAATATGTTTTCAATCTCAGGGCTTTTTATAAAATTAATTACTTACTTACGTGGCTTCTAAGTATTTCTCAATGGTTCCTAATCGGGATAGGAAAGAAAAGAGTAAAATAATAACACATATGGGTTACAATTGTAATCAAAATATTGTTTATTTTATTTAAATGGTAATCACTGCTTAATATTTGGTATATATTATTATTCTTAAACATAACATTTATACATGGGAATCTTATTTCCTTTTGGTTTCCAATTGAAAGTTTTTATTAACATTTAACTATTATGATTTATTAGCAACAATTCTATTTAAGTTTGATGAAGCTTTTCTGATATTATTGATTATGTTTCTTCAATTTTAAATGTGGTATTTAATACGAAAAACCCATACATTCATGTCCAAACAAATGAGACTGACCTTTTTCTGGTGAACTGAGAATGTCTTCACACAAGACCCGTTTCCTGCTATCCTTGGCTGCAATCAAAACCTCGTCCTGGCTTCCAGTAATGTTCTCCTCTGAAACTAGCTCGTATAGCTCTCGTTTCCTGCTTCTGTCGTGATGCTGTGTTCTACCTTTTTCGAAACTGCAATCAGCTACCGGGAACTCTTGGCTCAAGGAGGTTCTTTTACTCTCAACCTGGCCTACCTCTCGTTCCACGATAGATACTCCACACTCACGGAACTACACCGGCTTTCTCACTCTCCGTACACTACCGTCTACCACTGGACTTCACTTCTCGACAGCTCAAAACATTCTGATCTCTATTTGTCATTCATTCCCCTACTTTCTAAATATCCCTTCCAGATTCACAAATCAAACTTCCACCACCAACTCTCATTCGCAGTATTCCTCAAAACCAATTTTTAATCTTTCTAAATATGCTTAATGGATTTCAAAAGAAAAATAGTTAATTCCCATTCTAAAATTACTTTCTACTAATTACAAAATTTAATGATCTATTATCTACTTCCACTAAGTCTTATTTAGCATCGGCTAATGATCGAACCTTCCGCGAACAACGATAATGACCTAGTATCGATTTCACTTGAGTTTTATTTAGCATAGGCTAATGATCGAACCTTCCGCGAACAACGATAATGGTACGCCATTCACTTTGTTTATTCTAAGCGCATTTTCCCGAGTTTCGTTTAATCACTTCTTAAAATTAAATATAACAATTTGTTGTATACAGGTTGTTCTAAATTTATATGCCCGTGGTTGAGAAAATTGAAAATATTTTATATTAAATTGAATTTTGTTTATAATTATTAAAATTTAATTTTCATATCAAATAGAAATATAACAATATATATATATATATATATATATATATATATATATATATATATATATATATATATATATATATATATATATATATATATATATTAATTAAAACGCCATAATACATGGCATTGGAGCACAAATTCGTCAAAACTTCCGTGATTTAACTGGTACCAATAGACTGATATATCGATATTTCAAGGTCTCCCTCTCATCAGTCAGTCGAGCTGGTACTACAACTTAAATCACGGAAGTTTTTTTGAACGTCTCCAAAAATTTCGCCACTCTAGTGGCAGCTTACAGAGGCGCCATCTCTTTTGATGGCAGGGAACGAAGACGATTTATTAATACCGTCTCCTATCCTCTGAGCTATCGGAATGTGCAAAAAGAATAAAGCTTCTATTGCTTTTTTGACGAATTTGTGCTCCAATGCCATGTATTATGGCGTTTTAATTCATAAAAGCAATAGCAAGCTTTGATAGAAGCTTTATTCTTTTTGCACATTCCGATAGCTCAGAGGATAGGAGACGGTATTATTAAATCGTCTTCGTTCCCTGCCATCAAAAGAGATGGCGCCTCTGTAAGCTGCCACTAGAGTGGCGAAATTTTTGGAGACGTTCAGAGAAACTTCCGTGATTTAAGTTGTAGTACCATCTCGACTGACTGATGAGAGGGAGACCTTGAAATATCGATATATCAGTCTATTGGTACCAGTTAAATCACGGAAGTTTTGACGAATTTGTGCTCCAATGCCATGTATTATGGCGTTTTAATTCATAAAAGCAATAGCAAGCTTTGCTAGAAGCTTTATTCTTTTTGCACATTCCGATAGCTCAGAGGATAGGAGACGGTATTATTAAATCGTCTTCGTTCCCTGCCATCAAAAGAGATGGCGCCTCTGTAAGCTGCCACTAGAGTGGCGAAATTTTTGGAGACGTTCAGAGAAACTTCCGTGATTTAAGTTGTAGTACCAGCTCGACTGACTGATGAGAGGGAGACCTTGAAATATCGATATATCAGTCTATTGGTACCAGTTAAATCACGGAAGTTTTGACGAATTTGTGCTCCAATGCCATGTATTACGGCGTTTTAATTCATAAAAGCAATAGCAAGCTTTGCTAGAAGCTTTATTCTTTTTGCATATATATATATATATATATATATATATATATATATATATATATATATATATATATATATATATATATATATATATATATATATATATATATATATATATATATATATATACATTTAGCCATATCGTCATTTTTTTAAATAAGATCTTTTGCATCTGGTTTTGGTAACACTTTAGAAAAAGTCACGCGTTGCCACTACAAAGAACAAATCGAGGAAATATAGCAAAACTATAAGGAAGCATTATCAGAGGAGGAATACGGTATAGAAAAAACGGAAAAAATTGAGCAATATAAGAATCGCAGATGATACAGTTATTTAAGCGTACAGTCTAGAATCAGTACAATATTTAGCAAAAAATCAGATCAATGTAGTATCAAACACGAACTCAAAATGAATAATATATTTATAATAGGTAGCCTAGCCATCGAAGAAAAACAAGTAAAAAAGGGTCAACAATTACAAATATCTAGAAACCTGGATAAATGAGAACAATGGCTAAAACAGAGAAATAAGTACTGGAACTGAATTTGCGAGACAACCATTGCCAAAAATGATAAATACCTTGCTTTGGAACTGTAAATAAGACCTCTTAAAGCGTCATGTATCCCTCCAATTTGTTGTATGGAATCGAAAGCTGGACGTATAGAAAAGTTTAAAGCATTTAAAATGTACTGCTATAAAGGCGTGTAACGAAAATACTCTGGGTTCAAAAAGTTACAAATGCTGAGGTGCTGAGACGCTACAAAAAGATTGCGATGAAATTAGAACTCTCAAAGTATTTTACATTTGGTGCTAAATATGTGTAATGAAAATACCGTGTTGTTCTGAAGCTATTTCTTTATGGCATGTTTATGATTAACTATTTATATGGGAAATAAGCCACAGTTAAATTGAAAAAAATAATTTTATTAACGTTTCGACGCCCAAATCGGATGTCGCTGTCAAAATACAAAATACTACTAATTAAACAAAAATGTTGTTGCTAATTAAAATATCCTTCTAATAATTTATATATTCTTCTGACTCGTTTATATTGGCAATGCAGACATATTATATTATACATTTTAAAGTAGAAGACTTTAAAATGATATTGCCAATATTTATGAGTTGCGTTCCTGGGATGACTTTACTGAAAGATAGTTCATTCGATTACATGAAATCAACCCCAACTCAAGAATATCCGTCACAAAAAAATCATAGCATGTGATTTTTAAAAATTCCGTGGTTTTAACGAGTTACAAATGCTGAAGTACTGAGACGCTACAAATGGATTGTAAAGTCATAAAAACTAATAAAATGAGAAAGTGAGAAAATTGAATATTTAGGCCGTATGGCCGTATTAGTGAACCTATATAAAACCTGTTTAACATCATATACCAAACAGAAATTTTCCCGATGATTTTCTGATCTATATATTCATACCAATGTCAAATCAAAAATCTCCCAAAAAATGCGAAGACTACTACTAAGATCCATAAGTTTGATACGCCGAATGTTGAAGACTTTTCAACACATTACATAAGATAACAATATACAATCTTCGAACAGCAGCTGTACAACGAATTTCAGTTTGGAAATGAACTTGGAACTAGGAAAGTACTATTCACTATATAAAATAGAGCTACAAACGTAACTGATGATACATTTGCTTTCTAGATTACGAAAACGCTTTCAACAAAGTAAACCGTGGTAAACTTAAGGATACTCTCAGAGAAACAGGTATAAAAGATAATGATCTGAGGACTATAGGAAATTTATGTTTACAACAAACTGGCAACATTAAAGTTGACAATAATTAATCTGAAATATATCCAGAGAGGAGTTGGACAGGGTTATGATTTGTCACCCCTATTGTTCAATATTTACTCTGAATAACTATTCAGAGAGGCGATGGCAAATACTGAAGACGTACTTTTGGTAAATGAGATATTTTTAAATAATTTCCAATAAGCTGACGATACTGTTCTGCTTGTTGATAGTGCAGAAGGTCGAAAATTAACATTTCGTTTGGAAAACTAGGATTCAAAAGAACAACTGACGTTAACAAATTGGTATAATGTTAATATTGGGTACCTAGGTATATAAAAAGGTAATTATGGAAAATATCAGAAAATTACCTACAAATAAAACAGAATCTCTCTAGGTTCAAAATAAAGTTTCGGTACAAACTAAAATAGGACAAATGAGTGCACTAGATGCAAAACTCGCTTATCGACAAAAATTGAAAAAAGTAGTTAAGTAGTTATAAGCACGTCGTTAATTATTATTTTCGATAAGTATTTGGAGCAAAACTAGCTTTTTAACAAATAAAAAGCTACCCCAAAAATCATGACTTATGCAAAACTCACTTTATGCATTGATGCGTATGATACAAAACTCTCTTTTTGTAAGGCGTCCAATCACAGCATCGGATTTTACTCACGTGTTTGCTGGTGTGATTCAACCGTTTGATTTAGTTACGTTTTAGTGTCATTTAGCCGTGTTCTGAATTGTTTGTTTAACTTTGGGCTGCAGTGGGTTTAAAACCTTGCGATATTGATCTACAAATTTAATGTAATATTATAAGTAACTGTTTAATTGCTTTGTGAATAAAAATTTTTCCAAACTTACTTGCATAGAATCGGCCCACTTAAAAATTTGGTCATTTTTGATGTCTCATATTTCCTAAACCTGTTGGCCGATTTAAGTGATTTTTTGAACATATTATAGCCTGATTCTTTAGCAATACTACTGTTATAATACTGTTGCTAAATAGGTAAATTTTCATTGTATACCGGGTGCACCAATCAAACTGTGTTTCCTCTCAAAGTTCGCATCACCCTGTGGAATATTCTAGCATTTATAAAATACTGAAATCAATACCCAACTATAGCCTCAGGTATTCTGCTTTTTGATTCACTTGTTTATGTTGGATATTAAAAAAGTTAGGTACTTTAACAACTAGACATGTTCTTCATCAATACACAGTGTTTGTAAATAAGTGCGATAAACTTTAACGGACAATAATTCTGCACGAAAAAATAATGACAGTTGGCTTCACAAACGTATGTCCGCTAATGTTTCGCTTCCGAGATATGGAATGTTGAATTTTTTCTTACAAACTGACGATTTATTTTATTGCTTTAAAACCGGTTGATGTATGCCAATGCAATTTGAAGGGTTTTCAGACGTAGTTATTGCACATTTTTTGACATACAATTAAGAATTTAATATTCACCATTAGCGCGCAGAACCCGTGTTGAGCTGGCCCCCCCACTTGCAAAAATTAAAAAACAAATAGCCCTGATTTATGAGCTATTTATGAGCTCGTAAAAATTTTGAGCTCGTTCCACTGAGCAGGAATTTAATACTTTTGGGGGGTGGGGGGGGCTGAGTCAGCCCCCCCCCCCACTACTTAAAAATAGGAATATTGAATCGGTTTTTGCGGTAGAATTACGAGCTATTTATGAGCTCTTGAAATTATATAGTTTCGATTTTTGAGCTCATCCCCTTCACCCCCAAACAACCCTTTAATTGATTTAACTTAAGAGAAAAATGCTGAGAAAACTTAAAATATATCGTATTGCTGATATAATTTCTATAGCTTATATACTCTAAGAATAAACTATTAAATCACGTGCATTTCGATTATTGAGCTACAACCCCTTCGCAAGAAAACCACCCTATCTTCCCGGCTTAAGAGAAAGTTGTACTTAAATGCATTAAATTAAATATTTGGCGACTACATATCATTTAATAATTTATAAGCTTCCAAATTACGCGCATTTAGATCACTAAATTGCAATTTATTTTGTATTGTGCAGTCACTGAAGGTAAAAATCAACGATTACCTTCAATTTCGGTGAACCTTCATTGATTTTCACGAAAATTGGTCAGTGGTTAGAGGATACCTCAAGAAACAAAGGTGACATGGTACCACCTTACGCCTTTACCCTGAGGGTGAATACCGCCCCTTCTCGGGGGTGAAAATTATTTTATAAAAAATAACTGCACAAATCTATAAAAGAACAAATTATAAGCAAAATTTATTATATAAAGTTATTAAAATAAGTCAATACTTTTTAAGTTATTAAAGATCAAAAATTTTAATTATTCGTGAAAAACATACATGTTTTGAAGCGGTTTTTCGTAAATCACTGAAAAACTAAGTTTTTACTTCTTCTTCTTCTCGTTGTCCTTATGCCCTATAAGAGCGTCGGACTTTGGTATCACCTATCCATCTTTTACCCATTTCTTCCACGCCTTCCGGTCTCCTGCCATTTCCTTCATCTGTTGCACTGTTTTCCCTCTCTTTGTCCCGATTTCCTCGATTTGCTCCATCCACCCCTTTCTAGGTCTGCCCCTTCTTCTTTTCCCCTGTCTTTTGGCATCTGTCACCTTCTTTACTAGTCTGTTCTCGTTCATCCTAGTTATATGTCCAAACCAATTCAGTTTTCTTTTTTCAATTTTTTTTTTCTATTGGTTCCTGGCTTAGCACGTTTCTGATGTTTTCGTTCCTTTCCCTGTCCATCTTCGTCTTTCCAGCTATTTTTCTCAGATGCTTCATTTCTGCTGCATTTATGGCACTTTCATGTCTCTTATTTGTGACCCATGTCTCGCTTGCATATAGAAGAGTTGGTGCTGTGATTGTATTATATACATGTATTTTTGTTTCCTGGCTGATTTCCCGTTTTCCCAGTATCGTATTATTAATCGCATAGTATATTTTCGTAGCTTTCTTTGTCCTATTTGCAATTTCTAGGTCTAGCTTTCCGTCATTTGATATTATCGTTCCCAGGTACTCGTAGGCCGTCACCCTCTCCAATTCTTGTCCTCTACAGAACACTCGTGTTTCACCTCCAATCTCGTGCTCCTGCTGACCTATTTTCATCGTCTTGCATTTGCTGATGTTTATTTCTAATTTCATTTTCTCTATTTCCTCAGTCCATACATCAATTAGTCGTTGCATCTTTCTCGGGTTGTCTGCTATGAGAACGACGTCGTCCGCATACAGTAATCCTTCTATCATAACTGGTGTTAGGTGTGTGTAGCCTATTATTGTTTTTAATTGATTAGTCCTTATTTTCACATTTTTAAATAATTGATCCATAATTATGACGAATAGGAGTGGGCTTAGGCTATCTCCCTGTTTTATTCCCTTGTTCATCCTAAATTCTAGTGATCTGCTACCTCCCATTTGTACTTTTCCCACCACTCTACTGTACGTACTTTTAATTATCTCTAATAGTTTCCTCGGTATTCCCAGCTCCTCCATAGTATTCCACAATACTTTCCGGTCTACTGAGTCGAACGCTGCTTTAAGGTCTATGAAGGTTATATATATGTTTGTTCCCCGATCATTATTTTTTTCTATTATATTTCGTAGTATGCTTATGTTGTCAACTGTTTGTCTTTGGGCTCTGAATGCTGTTTGTTCGTCTTCAAGTTTTTCTTCTATCTCTGTTCTTAATCTGCTTTCTATTATTCTCGTATATAGCTTGAACACTGCTGATGAGAGGCATATATCTCTATAGTTTCCACAGTTGGATTCTTCTCCTTTCTTGTGAATTGGGATCACTAAGTTTTCTTCCCACTCTTTCGGCATTTTGTTTGTTCTCCATGCTTCTCTCATTATTTCCAGCAACCACTTTTTTCCTTCTTTCCCTATCCATTTTATCATTTCGGGATCAATTTTATCTGCTCCGCTCGCTTTTCCTATTTTTATTCTACTTATCGCTTCTTCCAATTCTTCTGTACTTATTTCTTCCATTTGGTTTTCGTCCTCTGCTGTCTGTTCTATGGTTCCCTCTGTCTCTATTTCTTCACTTTCCTCGCCCATATATTTCTCTTCATAATATTCTCTCCACACCTCTAGTATTTCTGTTGTATTTGTCTTTAGTTTGTTGTGTTTGTCTTTTACACCTCTGAGTTCTTTTCTTTTCTTTCCTCTTAGACTCCTTACTTTATTCCAGAAGCATCTGTTGTTGTCTCTGTAATTTTGGTTTAGGGATTCACCAAACTTCTTCCAACTCTCTTTTTTTTCCTTTCTTATTAGTTCTTTCACTATGTTTCTGTGTTTTTGGTATTCTTTTTTATCTTGATCCTCTCTTGTGCGATTGTATTTTTTCCATGCCTTTTTCTTTTTCCTCACTCCTTCCTGTATATCTGCATTCCACCATTCCGTCTTTTTCTTTATCTTTCCGACTGTTAGATTTCCGCATATCTCTTCTGCCTTATTTATTATTACTTCTTTAAATTTTTCCCATTTTTCCTCCATATCCATTTCTATTTTCTTTCTCTCCTCCATTTTGAACTCCTTATCAGTTTCTTCTTGGTATCTCCTTTTCTTTTGTTCATCTTTTAGCTTTTTTATTGCTATTCTGCTGTATTCTATCTGTTCTTGTTGTACCGGTTTTCGCCATGTCATCTCTGTCATTACCAGTCTGTGATCAGTTCCGATCTCTGCTCTCTGTTCTGTCCAGACTTGTTTTATATTTTGTTTCATTTCTTGGGTGTAGACTACGTAATCTATTATGCTTTTTGCATCTCTGCCTTCTGCTACAAATGTATATTTATCTTGTAGTAATTGCTGTGTAAACGGGTTTCCTATTAATAGGTCGTTTGTCTGGCAGAATCTGATCATTTTAATTCCATTTCTGTTTAGGATCTCTTCACCATGTCTTCCCATGCACCCAAGTCCTTTGTTTTCATCTTTTCCTATCCTTGCATTCCAATCTCCCATTAACACTATTCTTTCACATTTTTCTCGTATCTCATCTAGGGTATTCTGTAGTTCATTGTAGAAATCTTCCATTTTTTCTTCTTCCGTTCCTTCTGTTGGTGCATATATTTGCACTATGTACCATTCCTCTTCCATTTCTATTTTTATATACATGATTCTCGAGGATATAGGTTTGAAATCTGATATTCTTTTTTCTATTGTCTCTGTGACTAATATGCCTACTCCTTCTTTCGCTCTAAGTTCTTTGTCTACCCCGGAGTAATATATGGTGTAATTTTCTGATATTTTTTCTTTTCCTCTTCCACATTTCTTTGTTTCGCTAATACCTATTATTTGCATTTTAAATTCTTGCATTTCTTGCACTAATTCGCATTCCTTTCCTCTAAGGGATGTTAAATTCCATGTACCAATTTTCAAGTTATTTTCGTTTATTCTAGTTTTTGTGTCTTGTTTCATTTCCACATCAATCATGCTAGCTGTTTTTTCAATGACCTTTTTCTTTTGTCCATTTTCTTGTTGATTATCCTCTCCTTCTGTATGTTTTTCTTTTTTTTCGTTATCCGAATTCCATTCCGTTGTCTTTGCGTTGTCGTCATCGTCTTTACTACCCATCGTTTGTTGTTTCCTTAGTTTTTTGGAGCAGATTTCTCAATTTTTTCGTTTACTCTATTCCATCTCCACTCCTCCCCGTTTATTGTAACTTTATTGTATCCTATTTTTACTTCTTTTCCCTTTTCTTTTTCGTCTTTAGCAAATTCTCGGAGCTGTTTTTGTATTTTCCTCTCTTGTTTCGTCATGTCATTGTTTAGGAAGATTTTTTGATTTCTTATGTTTTTTAGTTTATATTTGTTTTCCATGACTGTTCGCTTGTCTTCACCATTATATAATTGGATGAGATAGTGAGATTCTCCTATTTTTATTACAGTTCTGACGTTTATTTCTAGCTGTAGATTTGTTTTTAAAAAGTTCTGCATGGCTATTTTGAGGTCTGCTTGGTTTCTTGTATCAATATTCAGGCCGGTTATGACAATATTATTTTTCCTTTTTTCTTTATCGATCCATTCCATATTCTGTTTTATTTGTGTTAATTCTGCTTTTATATCTTTATTTTCTTTTCTGAGTTCCTCGTTCTCTTCTTTTAACTTTTTCATTTCCATTGCATATGATTGTTGGTCTTCTCTTATTAATTTCATCTCATCTTTTATTTCTGTTTTCATCTCTTGCATCAGATATAATATTTTCTCGAGTTTTTCATCACTTGTAATGGTGGATGTTCGATGCGTTTTCTTACTGTTTTGAAATATCTCGAAGTTTTCAGCCGGTCTTTTATTGTTCTGTTCATCTGTATAGTCGTTTGAGCTCATGGTTTTCTCGAGAAATTCCTTGCAGATCTTGGGCAATTATTGGGCGTCTCAGAGAACCCGCCGAGAAGCTACTCAGTCCACCCCCCGACCAGTTACCTAAGCTGCCCTTCTATATACCCGTTAATCTACTCCCTTCGTTTAGGAAATTTCCTTATCTTTAGTGAAAATATTTGTTTTTATTTTCTGTAAAATTTTCTGATATAGCTGCCTCTGTCTCGTATAATTAAGTTTTAATTGTTCAATTACCAAGAGCTCTGTTAAATATCTGTTTCTAGTTCCTTATCTCCTAATTTAATTAGCAAAAAGTTTATGGAAAATGATGATAGTCAAGCTTTGTTTAGCTTTAGATTTTAGTAATTTATAATATAATAAGAATAGGCATGCAAATGACTTACAGTTTTTACTGCCTTTTCGTCCACTGATGCACTGCACTTATGATTTCACTATTAAAATGTTTCCAAGTTTAAAATTTTTAGTTGTATTATTAAAAACTTTCTTTTGTCAGGAGCTGCTATCACACCGTGTTTGTTACCTTCTTGCCACTAAGTTTTTACAAAAAAGTTAATAGTAGTTTAATTCGTATAGCTTATATTCTAAGAATAAACTCTTAAATCACGCGCCTTTCGATTATTGAGCTACAACCCCTTCTCAAGAACACCATCACATATTCCCACTTAAAATAATTTAAATTAATTATTTGGCGACTAGATATCGTTTAATAATTTATGACATCGCAAAATATACGCATCTCAATTATTGAATTGCCAGTTTCTTTCTATAGTGCAGTCACTGAAGGTAAAAATCAACTATGACCTTCAATTTCGGTAAATCTCCATTCATTTTCACGAAAATTGGTGAGCGGATTTTGATGCTATCAACTTTTTCTGGAGCTCATTTTGATAGGTATTTTTAAGTACTTTGACAAGTATTTAGTACCTAAGTGTTATAAAAGTGCACCTCTTTCCCGTCATATAAGCTTGAATCCTTAGATTTGAACAGTCGCAGAAAAAAATATACATTTAATTACCAATAACTTACTTTAAATTAACATTAAAGGGTTTTTCAAGTAAGCAATTTATTATATTTTTTATTAGCTTCAATTTTAGTGATGAAAACTTTTTTGTAAAAACTTACAGTTTTTGAGTTATTTATGGAAAATCGCTTTAAAGCATGCATTTTCTTTCACAAAAATTAAAATATTTGATCTTTAATAACTTAAAAAGTATTGATTTATTAATAACATTATATAACAAATTTTGCTTACAATTTGTCCCTCTCTCGATTTGTGGGGTTATTTTTAATAAAGTAATTTTCACCCCCGAGAAGGGGTGACATATACCCCAGGCTAAAACCGCAAGTTGTTATTGTCAATTCGTGAAAATGAATGGAGATTTACCGAAATCGAAGGTCATAGTTGATTTTTACCTTCAGTGACTGCACTATAGAAAGAAAATGGCAATTCAATAATTAAAATGAGTATATTTTGCGAGCTCATAAATTATTAAACGATATGTAGTCGCCAAATAATTAATTTAAATTATTTTAAGTACAACTCACCCTTAAGCCGGGAATATGGGATTGTTTTCTTGCGAAGGGGTTGTAGCTCTATAATCGAAAGGCGCGTGATTTAAGAGTTTATTCTTAGAATATAAGCTATACGAATTAAACTAATATTAACTTTTTTGTAAAAATTTACAGTTTTTCAGTGATTTACGAAAAACCGACTTATTTTAATAACTTTATATAATAAATTTTGCTTTTAATTTGTTCTTTTATTGATTTGTGCAGTTATTTTTTATAAAATAATTTTCACCCCCGAGAAGGGGCGGTATCCACCCTTAGGGTAAAGGCGCAAGGTGGTACTATGTCACCTTTGTTTCTTGACGTATCCTCTAACCACTGACCAATTTTCGTGAAAATCGATGAAGGTTCACCGAAATTGAAGGTAATCGTTGATTTTTACCTTCAGTGACTGCACTATACAAAATAAATTGCAATTTACTGATCTAAGTGCGCGTAATTTGGAAGCATATAAATTATTAAATGATATGTAGTCGCCAAATAATTAATTTAATGCATTTTAAGTACAACTTTCTCTTAAGCCGGAAAGATAGGGTGGTTTTCTTGCGAAGGGGTTGTAGCTCAATAATCGAAATGAACGTGATTTAATAGTTTATTCTTAGAGTATATAAACTATATGAATTATATCCGCAATACGATATATTTTAAGTTTTCTTAGCATTTTTCTCTTAAGTTAAATCAATTAAAGGGTTGTTTGGGGGTGAAGGGGATGAGCTAAAAAATCAAAACTATATAATTTCAAGAGCTCATAAATAGCTCGTAATTCTGCCGCAAAAACCGATTCAATATTCCTATTTTTAAGTATTAAATTCCTGCTCAGTGGAACGAGCTCAAAATTTTTAGTTTGCGGAATATGAAAGCTCATAAATAGCTCATAAATCAGGGCTATTTGTTTTTTGATTTTTGCAAGTGGGGGGGGGGCAGCTCAACACGGGTGCGCGCAGACGTGTAATATGACCGATCTTATTACCCGTCTGCACGCTAATGGTGAATATAAAATTCTCAAATTTATGTAAAAAAATCCGCAATAACTATCTCTCAAAACCTACCGAATTTCATTTCTCAGCTGTTTTTAAAGCAATAAATAAATGGTCAGTTTGTAAGAAAAATTCAACATCCCGTATCTCGGAAACGAAACATTTGTGGACATACGTTTATAAAGCCAACTGTCATTATATTTTCATGCAGAATTACCCCTTAAAGTTTGTCGCACTTATTTTAAAAACACAGTGTATTGATGAAGAACATCTGTAGTTGTTAAAGTACCCAACTTTTTTATTATCCAACATCAACGAATGAATCAAAAAACATAATGTTAATAAAATCTGAGGCTATAGTTGGGTTTTAATTTTAGTATTTTATAAATGCTAGAATATTCCACAGAGTGATGCGAACTTTGAGAAAAAAACACAGTTTGATTAGTACACCCGGTATACAATGAAAATTTACTTGTTTAGCAACAATATCATTACAGTAGTATTTTCAAAGAATCAGGCTATAACATGTTTAAAAAATCACTTAAATCGGCCAACAGGTTTAGGAAATATGAGACATCAAAAATGACCAAATTTTTAAGTGGGCCGATTTCTATGCATGTAAGTATATTTCTGTAACTTTTTTGGTGCAAAATTCGCTAAATGCTTTCTTTTTTCTTCATTTTTTAAAAAAATCTACACTATTTTTTAAAATATGTTAAAAACTATCAGAGGTGTATATGTTCTAAAGGGACGCTAACAGTATTAATTGATTATTAACAAATGTAATGCAAAAAACGTTTTTTGCACTTTTCTCTCAAATTGCCTTTACATGCAATAAGCGAGTTTTGCATCTCGTGCACTCAAATTAATGTTAGCAATTTTGAGATATTAAAAAATAATAAAAGGTAAGATATGTATCAAAAATCAAAATGATACTAACGAAAAAGTGCAATATAGTAGGTAGTTATAGTACAAAATTTGGTATCAAAAATTACTCAGTACGTACATACTATAAAATATCATCTTACAGAACATTTAAATGTTGTTACAATGAATGTCAGCACTAGATTTCTTAGCTAAGTTGTTTGATTAAAACGTGTTAATAGAAACTAGGTAGAAAAACTGACTGACATGAAACGAATTGTTTATTTTAATAAAATACAATATACTTAGCTAGTAAAGATTTCATATTTTTGTCAAATTATTGGTAACATCAACATCTGTAAGTAGGTGACTGATTAAACAACCTCATAATGTTTAACAAAATAGAAAAGACGACTAAGCGATCTAAATTATGGAACATCAAGAGTTTCAACATAACATACATAATATTGTTAAATAAATATTTATTCATTAGAAAACTCTAATCAAGGTACTTTTTTTGTTCGCCGTGTTTATCATATTATCTGATTGGCTCACTTCGATAATTTTCTGCATCTTGATTGGAGGAAACAATATTTTTAATTGGAATGTTGATATTAGAATGGCAGCATTAGGTGTATTTTATCACAGGTGTACAAGAAAGTAAGATAAGTATCTCTGCAGAAAAAAGTATTTTATTTTAATAACTAATTATCACAATTTTTTAAAGAAGACTATTATGTATTAAAATAATATTTATATTCCTAAAAACTCCTCATTTTGTGTTCACGTGTACAATGAATTAGGTCATTATACAGGGTGAGTCATGAGGAACTGTACATACTCCTACCTCGTATAGAGGCCCCTATGGGGAATAACAAATGACCAATAAAAGGTATCTGCTCCCATTGTTTAATAATATACAGGGCGAGTTTCGAATTTTGACAGAAATTTGTATTCGTCATAATTTTTGAACGGTCAGATCGATGTGTCTCTTATTTTGGTAAATCGTTACACTATTACCACCTAATCAACTGATTTAGTCAAACTAGAAAAAAATCAGGTCCAGCTTTAAAAAATTAGTTCGTTTTGGTCTTAGAAAAAATTTCACCCTGTATACGCTTTTTGAAAACTCTAATATGAATTTTACAAATTAGACAAATAGGCAATTAAAATGGCGGATTTATTTTTTTCCCCACACGATTACTTAATTTTTTATAAAAAAATCAAATTTGACTATGAATTAAAAGTTTGGTAAAGTGAACTATAGATTTAAAAAAATTAACTTTTATTCCAAAAAATAATTTTTTTAAAAAATATTTAATTTATGTTACCACCCAATCAACTGATTTATTTAAACTAGAAAAAAGATCAGGTCCGGCTTTAAAAAATTAGTTCGTTTGGGTCTTAGAAAAAATTTTACCCTATATACGCTTTTTGAAAACTCTAATATCAATTTTACAAATTAGACAAATAGACAAATAAAATAGCATATTCATTTTTCCCCTACACGATTATTTAATTTTTTATTAAAAAATCAAGTTTGTCAAAATCGCAATTTTACCATAAAAATAAAAAAAATTATACAACGTTTTTCTTAAAATTAAAAGTTTCACCATTTTTTTTTATAATACGTCTAGATCTAAAACTCCCCATACACTTCTGTTTGGACTCTATAGTTTAACATAGACGTGATCAAATAGATAAATTTTAAATTTTTTCACTTAAGTTTTGCGATTTAACTTTGCAATTCACGAATCTGCACCTTTTATTTTTAAACATTCATAACTTTTACGAGAAGAAGACTGAAAGTCTACAACAATTTTCATAGTCTTCACAATGGTAAGAGATATGTGCTGTAGAAATTTCAGAAAAAAATATTAAAATGGAACAGAGTTGTAGCGAGTTACCGTGATTTCATTTTTTTTTTCATTTTTAGGTTAAAATTCCGATTTTGACCATAGATTTATAATACTCTAGATTGCGCCTTACGATCTTAAAATGGGTGACGGTTGCGACAGAGATAAATGAGCCTATTTGGTCGGTAGTCTCTTTCTAATTCAAGGGGAGTATTGACGACGTCACTATCCTACTCGGTCGTCGAGTATTTTAGATGGTTTGACAGTTCGAGCGGATGGCGACGAGAACTGGTCGTTTGTCTTCGGACGTGGATAATCCTGGTTCGAATCCCATACCAATCTTTACTTTTTTTATTTTTAATTTAATCAATATTGCGTTGATTAGATATTATTACATCTCTAAAATAAATCTATGCAAAGAAATATATAACAAATAAGAAAAACTGTGTAGGTACCTATAGATTTTTAAAAATATAAAAGCCAATGTTATTTTTTTAATAAGTTAATGGTAGAATAGTATAAAGTAATTAAGAATATTCGTAAAAAATTACCAATAATTAATATCAACATAATGTACCATCGATTTATTAATTGAATCGGTCATTTCAAAAACAACACGAGTCGCATATTCCTAATTTTAGAGAAGAGCAAAGAAAACTTAATTATATAGTCGAAAGATGGATGAAATGGATGACATCAAAATTCAGAGTTATATTGTAGTTTTGTTCCTAATGTTTTTACTGGACTGGTGTCGTTTTTGCACACAACGTTTATCTTAAAGGAGTCTATTCCTCTCAAAAAGTTAGTTTCTCAAAATTGTGGACTTTGCTGTTTTTGAAATGACCGATTCAATTATAAGTAATTAGACATTATTTTTATTTACGAAACTATTGTTACAATTTTTTAAAAAAGTAGAAGCAAAACAAATATTATTCACATCATTCGAATAAGGACGAATTTATATTAATAACGAATGACTTTTATTTTACTATGCAGTTCACAAATATGTATTCCAATATTAACTTAATATACATAGGTACATTTATTATCTGCTAGATTTACTTAGGTCCATTTTTCAGATGTAAAAATATCTAATAAACGCAATATTGAGTAAATAAAAATAAAAAAGGTAAAGTTGGTATGGGATTCGAACCACGATTACTCACGTTCGAAGACCAAAGACCATTTCTCGTCTCCACCCGCTCCAACTGTCAACAAATATTACTCGATAAAGTGGGATAGTCACGTCGTCGATATTCCCCTTAAATTAGAAAGAGACTACCGACCAAATAGGCTCATTTATCTCTGTCGCAACCGTCACCCATTTTAAGATCGGAGGACGCAATCTAGAGTATTATATATCTATGATTTTGACAAATTTGATTTGTTAATAAAAAATTAAGTAATCGTGTGGGGAAAAATAGATTTGCCATTTTAATTGTCTACTTGTCTAATTTGTTAAATTCAGATTATAGTTTTCAAAAAGCGTATACAGGGTGAAATTTTTTCTAAGACGAAAACGAACTAATTTTTTAAAGCCGGGCCTGATTTTTTTTCTAGTTTGAATAAATCAGTTGATTGAATGGTAACATAAATTAAATATTTCTTAAAAAAAATTAATTTTTGTAATAAAAGTTAATTTTTTTAAATCTATGGTTCACTTTACCAAACTTTTAATAATTATTCATAGTCAAATTTAATTTTATTATAAAAAATTAAGTAATCATGTGGGGAAAAAATAAATATGGCATTTTAATTGCCTATTTGTCTAATTTGAAAAATTTATATTAGAGTTTTCAAAAAGCGTATACAGGGTGAAATTTTTTCTAAGACCCAAACGAACTAATTTTTTTAAAGCCGGACCTGATTTTTTTCTAGTTTGACTAAATCAGTTGATTGTGTGGTAATAATGTAACGATTGACCAAAATAAGAGACACATCGATCTGACCGTTCAAAAATTATGACGAATACAAATTTCTGTCAAAA
Source organism: Diabrotica virgifera virgifera (assembly GCF_917563875.1). Classification (NCBI taxonomy): domain Eukaryota; kingdom Metazoa; phylum Arthropoda; class Insecta; order Coleoptera; family Chrysomelidae; genus Diabrotica; species Diabrotica virgifera. The sequence continues at coordinate 115,209,750 of NC_065449.1, forward strand.
TGCGAAACTCGCCCTGTATATTATTAAACAATGGGAGCAGACACTTTTTAATGGTCATTTGTTATTCCCCATAGGAGCCTCTCTACGAGGTAGGAGTATGTACAGTTCCTCATGACTCACCCTGTATATGTGTATATATTTATTTATTAATAACAGATACAAACAGGTTTCCCTACTTACATGTATCCGTATCTACAATGACAACAGTTTAGTACAACATGCACATAATGTAATAATTCGAGGTAATAGAGAGACACAATATTGTACCATAGCAATAATAATAATTCACATATAATATCACGTCTAATAGCCATCAGTACATCATTTTGATATTCTCTTTTTTTAAATGCGCCAAAATTTTTGTTCCATTTTAATATACATTTTTTATTTTTCAGGTCTCTCGTTACCTAAGGAGATGGTAACCAACACGCTTTCAAGACAATAAACATAACAATCTAAGAAAATCTAGGAAGACATTTAAGAAAATGCACGTAAAAAAAAACTAAATTATAATTTTACATATACTTAGGCATTAAATATAATACAAATTAAAAAATGTTGATAAATTTTACACCCGAATTGATCTTGGCAGAGTAAAATCTTAAACCGTCTATATATGAATCGGTGCCAATAGAATAGACATGTTTCGCTATCCCTAGCTCATCAGTATTCGGATTAGGTACAAATTCATAAACAAACGGTTCAACGAATGTGTCTTCACACCTCAGCTGGCTAGTTACAAAATTTTTTGGAGGATAAGTAGTTGAATATGTCAAGATCATTAACATTTGTATTTTTGGCGCCATTATTGCTCTTTTACTTGGCCAATTATCCAGACAATTATAGACATAGATCTAGACATTGAAATAAAACGCAAAATAGCAATGACTAAAACCTCTTTTCTGGAAATAAAGACATTTCTTTGAAATATCCATTTGAGTTTAGAACTAAGACAACGAATGGTTGACTCCTTTTCTGGGTTTGTACTCCTGTGTGAAGCAGAAAGTGGATTCTAAAAGTATCGAGCATGAAGCAAATTGGAGCGTTAGAAATGTGAGTTTTTATATGGATGTTGAAAATAACCTTGGACGGCAGGAAAAACTAACGAGGAAGTACTAAGTAGGGTCAACTTTTTCTACTTCTTCTTATACAATCCACTAATGGATGTTCGTGATCACGTTTGACCATTTTTCTCTATCCCTTGCAGTATGTATTAGGTCTCCTATGTTTTCTAGTCCTGTCCACTGTTTGACATTACGGAGCCATGACATTTTCTTCCTACCCACTCCTCTTCTTCCTTCGATCTTTCCTTCAATTATGGTTTGCAGAAACTGATATCTTTCATTTATAATTATGTGTCCCAGGTATGCCGTTTTTCTCTGTTTAATTGTGCACATCAGTTGTCGTTCTGTACCAATTCTTCTCAGGATTTCTTCATCTGTTATTCTTGCGGTCCAGGGAACTTTAAGGATTCGTCGATAGATCCACATCTCAAATGCCTCTAGCTTATTCATTGTGTTTATTTTTAAAGTCCATCCTTCCATGCCATATAGGAGCACCGACCATATATAGCATTTTGTGAATCTTAATCTTAGGTTTAGGTCAAAGTCAGAGTTCGTAAAGACGTTTCTGAATTTCATGAATGCACTTCTGGCTCTTTCTATCCGACATTTAATTTCCATATCCGACATCCAGTCTTCACATAGCCAGGTTCCCAGGTACTTAAACTTTCTTACGCGCTCTACATCTTGGTTGTTATATGCTAGTCTTGCATTTTGATGTTGACATAATTGACGGCTGATTATAAGGAACTTCGTCTTTTTTATGTTGATGCTAAGTCCCATGTTCTCGCTATACTCTCCAATTTTATTAAGAAGGTTTTGGAGGTCTTCTATATTGTCTGCTATTAAGACCGAATCATCCGCATATCGTATATTATTGACCCAGGTACCATTCACTTTGATGCCGCTTTCGCATTCCTCAAGAGCTTCCTGGAAGATATTTTCTGAATATAGATTGAACAGTAGTGTGGAGAGAATGCATCCCTGTTTTACACCTCTGAGAACTTTTTTGAGCTTGCGTTGTTTCATTATCCACCTTGACGACAGCTGTTTGATTCCAGTAAAGAGCCTCTATGCTCATATGCTATGTAGGGTCAACAAATTTAAAGAATTACTAAAAGACTGTTAAATACTAGAAAAGCATAAAATGAATCAAAAGACCAAGTTAATTGTCTCAGAAGCGAACGGATACACCGAAACGAACAAAAGTTATGTAAAAGTACAAATAATATAAACATATGGAATTTACAAAGGCTATGTTGCAAATTAGTTGAGATTGTATATCAACTAAATGCAGATATTATGGTTGTCAATGAAACCAAAAAGACAGAGCAAGGGTCCGAGAACTTAAGAAGCGACAACCATTTTTACAGAAGAAGCTCAAAAGATAAAAAGCTCAATATGGAGTATTTATTTTAATCCAGAAAAAGTCTACAGAAATTTATTAAAACCCGGTAGGCAAGCTAAACTATCTCATGAATTTTTTTTATTTATTTAACAGTATTTTGCAATCTGTTGAGTGTCAACAATAAACAAAAGTAATGACATTGTCTAAGGACAAGAAGGTTTCCAAAGTTTATACATTGTAAATTATGATTCGGGAGCGCTCCTAGTAGCATTTAACGTGTCTTGGTTTGTTTATTTCTACTGCATCTTGAATGTAAATTTAGTATAGTTACTTTCCCTTGGTCTATGTAGATATGTTTCCTCCAAGTGACACCACTGTCCAAATGAATACCAAGATATTTTCCACGTCTGCTGATGGTAATTGAAGATTATATAAAGTTACAGGAAGACAGGTTCTTCTTCGTGTTATAATATGTAACATGAATAGATTTTCCTTCGTGGACTTTAATTTTCCATAACAAAAATCAATCTTGTATTCTGTCTAGATACTCTTGAAGGAGACGCAAGGCATAAATAGGGTCAGTATGTGAAGCTCGGATTGCAGTATCTTCGGCAAATGTTCATAGCATCATTTTTTGTGTAGGTGGTCTGTCCTCTAGTGGTTCTTAAGAGTTGTAGGTATACCTGCATGTTACGCCACTTTCATAAAGTAAAATTTGAAAGTTGCATCTGGATATTTAATAAAATAACACCTACTTTAAGAATATGACTCAAGAAGAATTTAAAAGGTGTGCGGTAATGTCCTTTTTAGCCTGTATAGGAGGTTTTCATGCCACATCTTGTCAAATGCCTGCCTAAAGTCAAGAAATGCCGCTAAACAGTATCTTTTGGAAAAATGAATAACCATTTTCAATTTCGTTGCAAAACGAAAACACAGCCGAACCATATTCTAGTCCAATCAGAGAGTGCTGCAAGCACCCCTACCGGTTTCGAAACTTATTAGTCTCTCATCAGGAGGCACATATGCTGCTCTCCCCGATCCAACCAAAACAAACCCCAGCGTGCAGTCCCGGATTGCAACGAATGAAATGGCATAGATGCCCTAGCGGCAACTGCTAGCAAAAAGACTAAGTTTTCACTCTAATGGCATATAAAACAACATAATGCTATTCTACACCCCACCAGAATGAAAACAATGGCAACCTTCTCTGGTTACACCTCCGAAGCTTCTACAATTTGCAAGCCATACGGATGCTGAGACTAAGGAAGATGAGGGAATTCTACAATTTGCAATTCACGTCCCATCTGCTCAGCGCGGTAAAGTTCCAACGAGAATGGTTCCCTTCATACTCCACACAGAGTAAATGTAAATCAAAAATGAATAACCATTTTCAATTTCGTTGCAAAACGAAAACACAGCCGAACCATATTCTAGTCCAATTAGAGAGTGCTGCAAGCACCCCTACCGGTTTCGAAACTTATTAGTCTCTCATCAGGAGGCACATATGCTGCTCTCCCCGATCCAACCAAAACAAACCCCAGCGTGCAGTCCCGGATTGCAACGAATGAAATGGCATAGATGCCCTAGCGGCAACTGCTAGCAAAAAGACTAAGTTTTCACTCTAATGGCATATAAAACGCGTTGGAAACTCGTTGGAACTTTACCGCGCTGAGCAGATGGGACGTGAATTGCAAATTGTAGAATTCCCTCATCTTCCTTAGTCTCAGCATCCGTATGGCTTGCAAATTGTAGAAGCCTCGGAGGTGTAACCAGAGAAGGTTCCCATTGTTTTCATTCTGGTGGGGTGTAGAATAGCATTATGTTGTTTTATATGCCATTAGAGTGAAAACTTAGTCTTTTTGCTAGCAGTTGCCGCTAGGGCATCTATGCCATTTCATTCGTTGCAATCCGGGACTGCACGCTGGGGTTTGTTTTGGTTGGATCGGGGAGAGCAGCATATGTGCCTCCTGATGAGAGACTAATAAGTTTCGAAACCGGTAGGGGTGCTTGCAGCACTCTCTGATTGGACTAGAATATGGTTCGGCTGTGTTTTCGTTTTGCAACGAAATTGAAAATGGTTATTCATTTTTGATTTACATTTACTCTGTGTGGAGTATGAAGGGAACCATTCTCGTTGGAACTTTACCGCGCTGAGCAGATGGGACGTGAATTGCAAATTGTAGAATTCCCTCACCTTCCTTAGTCTCAGCATCCGTATGGCTTGCAAATTGTAGTAGCCTCGGAGGTGTAACCAGAGAAGGTTCCCATTGTTTTCATTCTGGTGGGGTGTAGAATAGCATTATGTTGTTTTATATGCCATTAGAGTGAAAACTTAGTCTTTTAGTATCTTTTGGCCTCAAAATCAGCATTTATATGTGTTACCATTCTGTGAACTTGTTGTATTGTTTAGTGGTGGCACCGAAATCTAAACAGGTGGTCTAAGAATTTTAGAAGAATTGGTCTTTTAGAATTAGATTTCTGATCCAGGTTTTGAGTTTTTATATTAATAGTTTTTTAAACACTTTAGACATGGCAAGAGGCTGATTGGTCTGTAAGATGTAGTTTCTTCTTGAGGTTTCCCTGGTTTTGAGAATTGTTATTACCTGAGATACTTTCCATTGATCGGGAAAGTAACCTAAGTTTAGTATGGCATTGAATATAAACGTTATAGGTTTTATGCATTTGGGACGTAATTCTTTCAACACTTTTACACTGATCAAGAGGCCTGGATCCCGCGTACGAAAAACAAAGTTGATTAATAGCAAGCTGAAAATGAGTTAATAGCTTAACGGTTTCTAGTCGGACAAACTTTGCTGTATGGGAACATTGGAACAGGGGATGATTTAATGGTGAAACGTCATTTTAATTGTGGAACGTGTTTTCTTAAGTTTATTCAATAGCAAACTTTATATACTATTAAAAAAATATTTGACTGATAAACATGTTGGGCATTTTAATAAGTCTGATATGTGGAACATACCAAATGGCAAAAATTATGTTGGTGGTAAACAGCAGTCTGATTTTTAGAGTTTAATGAAAGGGTAACAAATGAATTGGAAGTTCTATTCGACAAAATACATAGGAGGTTTTCGTAGTCTGACGTTCGAAACCTGTCAACTGTTCCACAATTAAAACTTCCCCTGTTCCAGTGTTCCCGTACATCATCAACTAGACACCGCACCGTTAAAATATTATAATAGTATGCTAAGGAAAGTATGCTAAATGGGCAGTCATTCGAGCGTTCATCATCATCATTCTCTTTGCCTTATCCCTATGCGGGGTCGGCTTCCCTAATTGCATTTCTCCACACAATTCTATCTTGGGCCATATCAATGTTAATCCCCTTTACCAACATGTCCTGCCTTATCGTCTCCCCCCAGCTTTATTATTATAATTGGGCAGTCATTCGAGCGTTATGGGGACCAATAATTGGGTTGTGAAGATTAGGTCCTAAAAATAAAAAAAGTTAAGTAAAATTTTCCATTTTAGTGTGGACTTTCCACTTTTTAATTTAATTTTCGATTTCCAACAATTGTTTTTTCCGATTGTAGCGCCATCTATCCATAATTCGAAAATCTACCCTACGCCAAATCGGGCTTTTGCCCTGGGGGGTAAAACCAACCCCACCTAGGGGATTAACATTTGTTCAAAAAAAATAACTATGAAGGTTTATATATTGGCCAATTCTGAGTAAATTTTATCCTATAATTTTTTTTGCAACATTGATACTTTCCAAGTAATTAGCAATTGAAACTATGCATTTTTTTTCATTTAAAAAAATCACGTTTTATAACCGTTTTTCAAGAATAACTTAAAAAAATTTAATTTTATAGAAAATCTCGTTAAGAATAAAACTGTAGCTAATAAAAAGCAAAGAGATTACCGTCAGAAAGACTTACATAATCCAATAACGACTGAATTATTGCTCTTTAAAGGATGGTTATTTTCGAAGAAAATCTAAGTGGAGAACCTTCAATCTCAAATAACTCCAATGTGATGCACTTTTTTTTAAACTTAAGAAAGATCTTTCAAAGCTCATTAAAAAACCTTTCAAATAAGATGTGACAAAAGTTTTTTTGCATAAGAACTGACTGACTTATAACGAAGATAAAGTCGCTCTCTGCTTTTTTCTTTTTGAAATGTAAAAATTAAAGCCTTGTCATTACAATCCTAACAGAAATAAATAGCTTCCCGCTTGAAATTAATTTTACTTAGGTATAATTGATACGATCCATGCGATTTGACCCGTTTGGAATGCTTATTTTAGAAAAAATAGTTGATTAAATCAAAAATGATATTTTTATAATTTAAAAAAAGTGCATTTTTCTTAAATACAGTAGACTCGCGATTATCCGAGGTAACTGGGACCGTGGCTACCTCGGATACGGAAAAACTTGGTTAACACTGAGATTGGTTATATTGATAGAAAAACACTCATAAAATTAATAAAATGTTTCAAATATTAACTGTAGGATATTTTTTAATGAAAATTTTGATTTTTTTGTTTTGTTTTTGTATCATGGATACTTTTAGGTTTATTTAAGAAAAATGCACTTTTTTTTTAAACTACAAAAATGTCGTTTTCGATTTAATCAACTATTTTTTCTAAACTAAGCATTCCAAACCGGTCATGTCATATGGATCATATCAATTATACAGGGTGTAACAAAAATACAGGTCATAAATTAAATCACATATTCTGGGACCAAAAATAGTTCGATTAAACCTAACTTACCTTAGTACAAATATGCACACAAAAAAAGTTACAGCCCTGTGAAGTTACACGATAAAAATCGATTTTTTCCGATATATCGAAAACTATTAGAGATTTTTTAATGAGAATGGACACGTGGCATTCTTATGGCAGGAACATATTAAAAATAAATTATAGTTAAATTTGTGCACCCCATAAAAATTTTATGGGGGTTTTGTTTCCTTAAACCCCCCAAACTTTTTTGTACGTTCCAATTAAATTATTATTGTGGTACCCTTAGTTAAACACAATGTTTTTAAAACTTTTTTGTCTCTTAATATTTTTTCGATAAACCAGTTTTAATCGAGATGCGACTTCATTTTAATATGTTTACATAAAAATTTTATGGGGGTTCTGTGCCTTTAAACCCCCCAAATGTTTGTGTACGTTCCAATTAAACTATTATTGCGGTACCATTAGTTAAACAGGATGTTTTTAAAATTTTTTGCCTCTTAGTATTTTTCCGATGAGGCACCTTTTATCGGGATGTGGCTTCTTTTCTAATATGGTGCAAAATATACCTCAAACTGTATTTTATAAAAAAAATTTCATATTATTACCAGGGCCCTGATTCTAAATCAAATTTCGACCAAAAACAAGTCGCTGTCAATATGGCGACTGTCGAAATTATTTGACACGGAGATGAATGAATGGCCAAAAGCGAGGTTAGGTTTAGTTTAGATGTGTTTTGTTTATTTCTTGCAAGGAAAACTAAATCAAAAGGTATTATAATATAGCTGGGTTTAATTGAAATTTGCTTGTTTTGAGGAATTAGATAGAATAGTATTAAATTAGAAATATAATAATTGAGAATGTCCACAACATGAATCATCAACTCAATGAAAGATGTGAGGTAATAATCTGGGAAAATTAGTAAAAAACAAGGAAAATTAATTACCAGCTATTTTATTGCTGGACATGCTGAAATCAAATCTTAAGATTTCCTATATTAGTAATATAGCTGTGCAAAGTCCACAGAAAGTGTGCTATTTTGTTTATAAACAAATTAGCGCTCCGAAATCTTTTTTTTTTATTATTGCTCTATAACTCCGAAAATTTTAACTTTAAACCAAAACACTCACATAAAAATTGACAGTAATTTAATTCTGCACATTGATAATTTATTCCAATTTCCTTCGACGGAAATTTTCTTCGGAAAATTCGGGTTTTCCAAACAAAATCTTTAATTTTCAACTAAAATTTGAGGGAAGTAATTATTTATCAATAATTAAATAATTTGGTGACAGTGACATAAATCTTTTTTGTTATGAGTGTCTTGAAGATATGAAAATTTGTATGTACAAAGAGGACCGGAATTAAAAGGTATCTAATGGTTCAAAGATTAAAATCCTGTTGTTTATAACTCTGTCGCAAATGCCGGTCAAATTTGACCGGTTATACCTGGAATCACTCCTCGCAATTCAATTTGTTTTTCTTCGAAAAGGACACAGAAGCCGTGCTCTTTTGAACAGCGTTAACTTAATTTAATTTAATCTAATATTTTCTGAGGGGTTCTATTTGTTTATAAGCCAAAAAATTGTTTCTTTATAACATTCCTGAGACCGCTCAAATGGTCCAATTTCAATCCTGTAAGGTACGTTGAATAGGTATAGTGCTTTTTTATATGAAAATCATAGTTATTCTGGTGTATCATAATCTTTCTGGTTATTATTTCGACCGAAATTTTTTAATTAACATTTTAATTATTGCTAAACTATTGGTTAGATTGTCGCCGGTCTCCTGATATACAGAGAGGGGCTAAATTATGGAATAAATTCATTTTCTCTAAAATGGACGATTTTAGAGAAAAATATCGAAACAGGTCGATTTTTATTTTTAAATTAAATTTCTTGGCATATATTTCAAACTAGTGACGTCATCCATCCGAGCGTGATAACGTAATTATTTTTTTAAATAGGAATATGGGTTCGTGTTGTAGCTCATTTACAAAGGCGTTCAATTCTCTATTCAGTATTATAAACATTAATATCAATATTTATACAGGGAGGCCAAAAAAAATTTTGAATTAAATTAATTGACGCAAGAAGAAGAATGCATGTAATTTATTTAACTCAAAATACATTCTATTGCTGTCAGAAAATAGAAAAAAATGTTTATTTTGCAAATAAACATTGCTTTTAGCTTAAATTAAAAGTTCAAACTGCCAATAGGTAGGAGGGAGGCTGTTTGTGATTTAATTTAAGCGAAAAGAAATGTTTATTTGTGAAATAAACCTTTTTTTCTATTTTCTGACAGCAGTACAATGTATTTTGAGTTAAATAAATTACATACATTCTTCTTTTTGCGCCAATTAATTTAATTCAAAATTTTTTTTTGGCAACCCTGTATAAATACCTAATGATATTAATGTTTATATTACTGAATAGAGAATTAAACGCCCTTTCAAATGACCTACCACACGACCCCTATTCCCATTAACAAAATTATCGATTACGTCATCACGCTCAGATGGATAACGTCACTAGTATGAAATATATGCCAAACAATTGTAATTTAAAAATAAAAATCGACCTCTTTCGGGATTTTGCTCCAAAATCCTCCGTTTTAAAGAAATGAATTTATTCCATAATTTAGCCCCTCTGTATAATCTACTATAATAAATCTTTCATGTCTTCAATTATTTAATTATTGATAAATAATTAGGTACTTCCCTAAAATTTTAATTGAAAATGGCAGATTTTTTGGGAAAACACGGATTTTCTGAGTAAAATTTTTGTTGAAGGAAATCGGAAAAAAAATAACTTTGTGCAGAACTAAATTACGGTGAATTTTTATTTGAGTGTTTTTGGCTCAAAGGAAAAATTATAGGAGTTACAGACCACTACCTAATTGAAAAAAAAAAGAAGATTTAGGAGTGCTAATTTGTTTATAAATAAAATAACACACTTTCTGCGGACTTGTCATACCCCATATTACTAATATATGCAATCTTAAGATTCGATTTTAGCAATAAAATAGCTGGTAAATAATTTTTCCCAAAAATGGTACTATTATTTCGATAATTTTCCCAGACTATCAACAAAATCCAAGAAACCGAAGCGCCAACCCAAATTCTGAGCAGTCTCAACATGATAAGGTTAATATCCCCAGTTGCTGTCATGGCGGTGTCGAAATGAAATTGCGACTGTCGAAATGAATTAGAATCAGGCCCCAGGTCTCTACAATCGTACGTAACAGTATACAAATATGTGGTGGATTTGATAAATATTCAAAATAGCTCGATAAAAACTAGCTTTTCCAAAAAGTACTGAGGCAAAAAAGTTTTAGAAACATTCTGTTTACCTAATGTTACCACAATAATAATTTAATTGGAACGTACAAAAAAGTTTGGGGGGGTTTAAGGGAACAAAACCCCATAAAATTTTTATGGGATGCACAAATTTAACTATAATTTATTTTTAAAATGTTCCTGCCATAAGAATGCCACGTGTCCATTTTCATTAAAAAATCTCTAATAGTTTTTGATATATCGGAAAAAATCGATTTTTGTCTTGTAACTTCAAAGGGCTGTAACTTTTTTTGTGTGCATATTTATACTAAGGTAAGTTAGTCTCAATCGAACTATTTTTGGTCCCAGAATATGTGATTTAATTTATGACCTGTATTTTTGTTACACCTTGTATATATATAAAGTAAATTTCAAGTCGGAAGCGATTCATTTCTATTTGGATTATATTTACGAGGGTTTAATTATTGTTACATTTCAAATAGAAAAAAGCAGAGAGTGATTTTATTTTCGTCATAAGTTAGTCAGTTCATATGCAAAAAACTTTTGTCACAGCTTATTTAAAATCTTTTCTAATGAACTTTAGAAGAAGTCTCTTAATTTTTCCTAAAAAATTGTGCCCCATTCGAGTTATTTGAGATTGAAGGTTCTCCATTTCGAGGTTATTCGAAAATAACCACCCTTTAAAGAACAATAACTCTCGCGAATCTCTCTGTGTTTCTATTAGCCACAATTTTGTTCTTTATGATTTTTTCTATAAATTAAATTTTTTTTAAGTTATTCATGAAAAACGGTTATAAAACGTGAGTTTTTCAATGAAAAATGCCTAGTTTTAATCGCTAAAAACAAGGAAGGTATCAATTTTGCAAAAAAAAATTAGACAAAATTTACTCAGAATTGGCCACTCTATCGATTTCCATAGCTATTTTGATTTAAAAAATTTTCATCCCCTGGATGGGGTTGTTTTCACCCCCAGTAAAAAATCCCGGTTCGGCATAAGGTAGATTTTAAGGAAGAGGGTCAACCGAGCTGAAACCCAAATTTTCATTAAAATCGGTGTTGGTTCTCAAAATTCCACGGTTTTACAGTTTTTTTTGCCGCTGATGAGTACTCTAATAGATTTTAATTCCAAACAACTGTTCATAATAAGAATTTTCGATATTGTCAAATACAAAGGTACTTTACTCTTGAGCAAAATTCATATTTTTTGTCATTCCTGGTATAAGATTCATAAAATTTAATACCTGATTCCATCGTAGATTTTAGACCATGCAGAGCTTTCGATGAAGAACAGCTTTTTTCGTAAAATTAATAGTAAAAAATTTTTCCAATATACTTAGTTCCAAGTTACGCAGACACACTGTATAATATATTCCTCATGTTATCAAAAAAAATTCTTGTAGCCCAGATGTTATTAACAAATATGACGAAACGGAAATTCTATATACATAACTAGTTTAGTATAATGAATATAGATTTATTGGAAAATACCAGCATAATATTATGCAAATTGGTCTATATATTTACAGATAAATGTTTACGGTAATTTTAATTAAATTATAATATCATACAATATCATAAATAATATATTACCGTACTAGCATCATCTACTGAGGTCACCTTCGTTCTTTCATTTCGGAAATTAATCCCAAGTACATTGGGGTATACGTATTGATCCAATGGTATTACCTCTCCTCTGATTTCGTTAAACCTTCATCGATTTATATGAAAATTTTTATCCTAGGGGTAGTGCTACCCCTTCTCGATGGTGAAATTTATTTTATTAAAAGTTACCCCAGCAAAATTTGTTATATAAAATTATTAAGGTAACTCTATACTTTTTGGGTTAAAAGATAAAAATTTTATTTTTTTTGGTTTCAAAACTATTAATTTTTACAAAAAAGCTTTTACAATCAATTTTTTTTTATTTGAAAACTTGCAAATTTACAATCTACTATGTACAAAGGAGTATTAAGTAAAACTGATAATTATGTAATGTTTTGTAGGTGTTGCCGGCCAGTGCTGGTTCACCTTATTCACCACTGTATTCACTTTTTCACTTTACTTTGACCTTGACCTTCAACGGTTGTGATCTTCTAGAGTTTCGAGGGTTTTTAGCATTAAATTGATATAAACAGATTACTCATGAGTTTCTGGGATCGCTAAACACGAATATTCCATCAGAATTGACCACCGGAGGAGATGGTGGCCAGGGCCACTGCAAGGGACGTCATCTTCTAGAGTTTTGATGGTTTTCGGCATTTAATTGATGCAAATGAATTACTGGAGGGTTTTTTGAGGTCTCTAAACACGAATATGCCACCAGAACCGACTCCCGGAGCACCTGATTTCCAAGGTCAATGAAAGGGGCTCCTGGAGTTTCGAGGGTCTTCTGTACTACATTGATGCAAACGGATTACTCCTAGATTTTTGGAGTTGCTGAACACGAATACCCCATCAGAACAGACACCGGAGTTCCTGGTGCCTAAGGCACGTCATGCTTTGGAGATTCGAGAGCTTTCGGTACTAAATTAATGTAAACTGATCACTCACAGATTTTTGGGGCTGCTGAACGTAAATATGAAATCAGATCCGACCCACGGAGCACCTGGTGCCTAAGGCAGGTCTTCTTCTGGAGTTTCGACAGGTTTCAGCATTAAATTGATGCAGATGGGTATTACTCATGAGTTTTTGGGGCTGCTGAACACAAATACGTAATCAGAACAGACATCGGGGTACCTGGTGCCTAAGATACGTCATCTTCTTTATGGTGTTGCTGAACACGAATATGACTTAGATAGAAGACTCTGGAGTATCTAGTGACCACGATGAACAGCACTATCAAAATAGAATATAGTAAATCGATCTTAAAATAAATGAAGAAAAAACATTGTCAGATATAAATTGAGTTTATATTTATAAATAATTAAAACAATTGAAGAGCACAACATAATTATTTTAATAAAAATCTACAAATAGCAAAAAAAACTTTTCACCAATTTGTACGCTTTCTTTGAACAGCATCTCAGAAAACCTCCGAGTACTCGGTGTGTACCAATCCGTTTGAATCAATTTAGTACCGAAAACTCTCGAACCTCCAGAAGATGACGTGCCTTAGACGATAGGTGCTCTGGTGTCTGTTCTGATGGCGTATTCGTGTTCAGCAACTTCAAAGATGACATGAGTAATCCATTCGGATCAATTTAATGCCAAAAACTCTCGAAACTCGAGAAGATGAATAACTTTAGGCACTAGGTGCTCCATGGGTCAGATCTGATGGCGTATTAGCGTTCAGCGACCCCAAAAAGTTATGAGTAATCCATTTTTATCAATTTAACCCATCAAAGACTGGCGTTGCCATATGGCAACGCAAAACACTGTTTAAAGTATTAATTCTTACACGAAAAGTTGAGACCGAAAAACAGAGATGGTGCTACTAGTTATGTTAACGTTGTTAGACTGTTTGTCTAATTTAGGGTGTCACTAAAACGAAAATTAATCTGTCAAATCAGTTGTTTGTGAGAGCGTTTGTGAAATTGTTACTTCAAGATGGACGTCAGATTTGCGTAAGTAAAATAATAATACTAAAAATATGTATACGTGTTTGATATTAATAAAATATAAAGTCAAAATAACGTGTTTAAAATACTCAATATTGTGAGACCAATTCTTTTAGTTTTTATTTGTCATATTATATCCCAAATATGAGTGTTGCCATACGGCAACGCTAGGACGTGCTATTACCGACTTTTATAATATACTGTTTTTTTTTTAGAAACGGCTTAACACTTGAAGAGGCATTACAAATTACGTACGATGATGACATAGAAGTGGTCGAAATCTACATTGAGCCTCCAGAAGGTGAACTGACAGCTGAAGAGGAAGGTGGTGGTGGACGGTGGTTGATAATTTGTCAAAAGATCAACTTCGCTCACAGGCCGAGTTTTTTTTTCTAACAAGCATAACACAGAAGAAGAGCGACTGGGGAGCAAATATGGTCCATCTGAGGAGATAGATTCTGAAAGTGTTGGGGATGAAGAATATTTAAAAGTTGATTTGACAAAAGTCATTTGAGTTCGTGGCGATATTGAAGCAACAAGCAAACCTTTTCCACAACCTACTTGGGTTGTGGAAGGTGTAACCCAAAGGTGGGCAGATAACAGCATAGTGACCGTCGCATCAACCTCATACGGGGTTTCACCTGTGAATGAAGTAAAACGCTATTCCCAGGTCGATAAAAAGAACGTACACATAGGCAGACCTCAAGTTATTGCGAAATATAATTCTGCAATGGGAGGCACTGATCTTATGAACCAAAACATATCCAGATATCGTATAGGAATCCGTGAAAAAAAAACGGTGGTGGTGCTTTTTTACTTGGCTAATTGACTGTTCAGCGCAAAATAGTTGGAATTTAAAAGGAAAAAAAGGGGTACTATGACGCAGCTTCAGTTCAAGCCAGATATTATGAAAACATTTGTCAAGGGTACAGAATCCGACAAACCAAGGGGGCCGTCAAAGTTTAAGTATTGCTAGTAGATCCTTTAGCAGAGTTTCCGGTGACGTGAGTTTTGACAATATAGGACATTTCTTAACAAACACCCCTGATAGAAAAATGAAGAGATGTGCAGCTGAAAACTGCAAATCCATAATGTGCACAATGTGTAATAAATGGAAAGTTGGAGTCTGTATAAAAGCAACGTTAATTTTCACACACGATTTTAATTTAATAATCACTTTTGTAACTAATTAAAAACAATTCATGTTTTCTAGCATGTGCTTATTTTTTGATCATACAGGAGACTAGCGTTGCCATATGGCAACATACTATTTTGAGAAAAATAAATAACAAACATAATTATTTCTTGTTGTTTTAAGCATTACTAATAATTTACTTAATAATTTGTTTAAAATTATTCTAATTTAAAAAAATATTAAAACTCCGTCCTTGATGGGTTAATGTCGAAAACGCTCGAAACTCCAGAAGATGACGTGCCGTAGGCACAATGTGATTCGTGGGTTGGATCTAATAGTGTGTGTATGTTCAGCAACCCCAAAAACCTAAGAGTATATAATCCATTTGATTCCTCCGAAACTCCAGAAGATGACCTGTCTTAGGCTCCAGGTGCTCCTGTGTCTGTGCTGATCACGTATTCGTGTTCAGCAACCGCAAAAACTCATAACTGATTCGTTTGCATTAATGTAGTACAGAAGACCTTCGAAACTCCAGGAGTTTCATTGACCTTGGAAACCAGGTGCTACGGGAGTCGGTGCTGGTGGCATATTCGTGTTTAGCGACCTCAAAAAACCCTCCAGTAATTCATCTGCATCAATTAAATGCCGAAAACCATCGGAACTCTAGAAGATGACGTCCCTTGCGGTGGCCCTGGCCACTACGTCCTCCGGAGGTTAATTTTGACGGCATATTCGTGTTTAGCGATTCCAAAAGCCCATGAGTAATTTGTTTATATCAATTTAATGTCGAAAACCCTCGAAACTCTCGAAGATGACGTCCGTTGGAGGTCAAGGTGAAAGTAAAGGGCACCATTGCACAGCCAAGAAAAAATACTAGACTACTAGTACTTTTATTTAATCCAAACTTCTACATGATGCCAGATAACCAGTAACTCACGGAATTGGAATACCCAGTAAATCTTATAATTTTCCGAGTTTGTGCCTCTATATCTTGAAAATCCTCCATACGATCAAGTTGTGCCCATAAGAACTTTTCATCACAATGATTCAAAGAGTATTTTCCCAAAGTATGAACTAAATCCACTGGGACCTAATTTCCATAAGGTTTGTACGGGGTACTTTACTAAAATTTAAAAAGTTCTAATTTTTTTAAATCATATTTTTTTCAAAAATATGCATTTTAAACCTGTCCAAATTTTTGATGCCATTACTTATTCTAAAACAAACAAAATTTTATCGGATTACTAAAAATTTTAATTTTTGTGGAAATGTGGGAAAAGGGTTTTCCTATTTTCATCATATCTTACTTAATTTTGATGCTATCAACTTCTTCTGTAGCTTATTTAATAGGTATTCCTGAGTGCTTTGACATGTATTTGGTAAGTATATGTTACAAAATGCGTTTTCATGTTATTTAGGCTTCAATACTGAGGCCGAAAGGGCGAAAAATATATACACAAATTACCTATAACTTACTTTGAATTAATACTAAAAGATTATTTAAGTAAGGAGTTTATTTGATTTTCTATTAACTTCAATTTCGGTAGTGATAACTTTTTTGAAAAAAACTTATATGTACTTTTTGAGTTATTTATGAAAAAGCGCTTTAAAACATGCATTTTTTACGAAGAGTTAAAATTTTTCATGTTTAAAAACTCAAAACGTATTTATTTATTTTAATAACTTGAAATAACAAATTGTGCTTAGAATTTGTCTCTATCGATTTAAAAGTAATTTTCAGCCTCGAGAAGGGGTGGCATCCACCCCCTGGTTAAAAGCGGTAAAAGTTGGTTAGTAAGCGTAACCATGTCACTTTTGTTTTTTGTAGTATTCTCTAAGTACTCACCAATTTTTATGAAAATCGATGGAGGTTCAACGAAATCGGAGGTGAAATCTTGAGTGACTGCACTAGCCCTCTTCTTGACAATGTAACAAATTTGTAGCATTTTCATTTTAGGTCCTAGGTGAGTTCTAAGTGACTTTAGGGGCATTTTGTTACTCACATTTTGTACTAACAACAAAAAACCGTCAGTAGATGGCAATAGTTAGCTTATATTTTTATTATTACCGATTTTTGACAAATTCTAATTGATGCCATCTGTCACCTGTTTCATTTTCGAGAAGGTTCTTCACTCTTTTTACAAACTTTTAATTTTTTATAAAAAAATAGTGTGTTTTGTTATTATTTTGGTGTTTGTTTTATATTGTTCATTTATCCTATAAATAGAGCGTGTAGGTTTTACAGTCGGAAAAATTAAAGAATACCCATGAACGAACATATAAAACAAGCTGTACTTTCATGTCACCGTGTCTCTCAAAAAATTGGCCAGCGCAAGTACATGTAATAATTATTGTTACATGTACTTGCACTGGACAATTTTTTTTTGTGACACTGTGACAGTAAAATACAGCGTGTTTTATACCGTTCATGGGTATTCTTTCATTTTTCCGTCTGTAGTTGTTTATTTGTTTATTTAACTATCAAAAAACGTCGTCAAATATTTGTTACAAAGTACCCCGCAGAAACCTTATGGGAAATGGCTCTCTGTCAAATGCTCTGAAACTTTGGGCTCTGGTAGTCCTTGATGTGTAGAACAAAAGACTCAATGGACCCCTAGCTAAAAACATCATGGTTTTAAGATACATATAAGCCGCTGAAGTTATATATACAGTGGGGACGTTTGAGTTAGAATAAATTAATTTTCTCGAGAATGGGCGACTCTGGAGATAAATCCCCAATCAATTCGATTTTTGTTTTTAAATTATAATTTTTTGGCATATACATCATACTAGTGACGTAATCCATCTCGGCGTCATGACGCAATCAATGATTTTTTTAAATGAGAATGGGAGTCGTGTGATACCTCATTCAAATTGTTATTCAACTATATATTCACTAATATAAACATTAATATAATTATTTACACAGGGTGACCAAAAAAAATTTTTTTAAATAAATTAATTGAGATAAACAGAAGAACGTTAGGTATCACCATCTCATTAGGTATAACTCATCAATATTGGCAATATCATTTTAAAGTCTTCTACTTTAAAATGTATAATACATGTCTGAATTGCCGATATAAATGAGTCAGATTAAATAAATTATTAGAAGAATTTTTTTCTAAGCAACAACATTTTTGTTTAATCTAGTATTATCTTGTATTTTGACAACGACATCCGACTTGGGCGTCGAAACGTTAATAAAATCATTTTTTTGGTAAAATTGTGGCTTATTTCCCATTGAAAATAGTTGATCAATTATTTTAATTAAAAAAAATTTTGCACCCTGTAAAATTATTATGTTAATAAGAAGACAAAGTTTTCATTCTAATGGCATATAAAACAATATAATGCTATTCTACATCCCACCAGAATGAAAACAATGGGAACCTTCTCTGGTTACACCTCCGAGGCTTCTACAATTTGCAAGCCATACGGATGCTGAGACTAAGGAAGATGAGGGAATTCTACAATTTACAATTCACGTCCCATCTGCTCAGCGCGGTAAAGTTCCAACGAGAATGGTTCCCTTCATACTCCACACAGAGTAAATGTAAATCAAAAATGAATAACCATTTTCAATTCCGTTGCAAAACGAAAATACAGCCGAACCATATTATAGTCCAATCAGAGAGTGCCGCAAGCACCCCTACCGGTTTCGAAACTTATTAGTCTCTCATCAGGAGGCACATATGCTGCTCTCCCCGATCCAACCAAAACAAACCCCAGCATGCAGTCCCGGATTGCAACGAACGAAATGGCATAGATGCCCTAGCGGCAACTGCTACCAAAAAGACTAAGTTTTCATTCTAATGGCATATAAAACAACATAATGCTATTCTACATCCCACCAGAATGAAAATAATGAGAAACTTCTCTGGTTACACCTCCGAGGCTTCTACAATTTGCAAGCCATACCGATGCTGAGACTAAGGAAGATGAGGGAATTCTACAATTTACAATTCACGTCCCATCTGCTCAGCGCGGTAAAGCTCCAACGAGAATGGTTCCCTTCATACTCCACACAGAGTAAATGTAAATCAAAAATGAATAACCATTTTCAATTCCGTTGCAAAACGAAAATACAGCCGAACCATATTCTAGTCCAATCAGAGAGTGCCGCAAGCACCCCTACCGGTTTCGAAACTTATTAGTCTCTCATCAGGAGGCACATATGCTGCTCTCCCCGATCCAACCAAAACAAACCCCAGCATGCAGTCCCGGATTGCAACGAACGAAATGGCATAGATGCCTTAGCGGCAACTGCTACCAAAAAGACTAAGGTTTCATTCTAATGGCATATAAAACAACATAATGCTATTCTACATCCCACCAGAATGAAAACAATGGGAACCTTCTCTGGTTACACCTCCGAGGCTTCTACGAGGCATTCTCCTCCGAGGCATTCTGAAAATGGTTATTCATTTTTGATTTATATTTACTCTGTGTGGAGTATGAAGGGAACCATTCTCGTTGGAACTTTACCGCGCTGAGCAGATGGGACGTGAATTGTAAATTGTAGAATTCCCTCATCTTCCTTAGTCTCAGCATCCGTATGGCTTGCAAATTGTAGAAGCCTCGGAGGTGTAACCAGAGAAGGTTCCCATTGTTTTCATTCTGGTGGGATGTAGAATAGCATTATGTTGTTTTATATGCCATTATAATGAAAACTTAGTCTTTTTGGTAGCAGTTGCCGCTAGGGCATCTATGCCATTTCGTTCGTTGCAATCTGGGACTGCATGCTGGGGTTTGTTTTGGTTGGATCGGGGAGAGCAGCATATGTGCCTCCTGATGAGAGACTAATAAGTTTCGAAACCGGTAGGGGTGCTTGCGGCACTCTCTGATTGGACTAGAATATGGTTCGGCTGTATTTTCGTTTTGCAACGAAATTGAAAATGGTTATTCATTTTTGATTTATATTTACTCTGTGTGGAGTATAAAGGGAACCATTCTCGTTGGAACTTTACCGCGCTGAGCAGATGGGACGTCAATTGTAAATTGTAGAATTCCCTCATCTTCCTTAGTCTCAGCATCCGTATGGCTTACAAATTGTAGAAGCCTCGGAGGTGTAACCAGAGAAGGTTCCCATTGTTTTCATTCTGGTGGGATGTAGAATAGCATTATGTTGTTTTATATGCCATTAGAATGAAAACTTACTCTTTTTGGTAGCAGTTGCCGCTAGGGCATCTATGCCATTTCGTTCGTTGCAATCCGGGACTGCATGCTGGGGTTTGTTTTGGTTGGATCGGGGAGAGCAGCATATGTGCCTCCTGATGAGAGACTAATAAGTTTCGAAACCGGTAGGGGTGCTTGCGGCACTCTCTGATTGGACTAGAATATGGTTTGGCTCTATTTTCGTTTTGCAACGAAATTGAAAATGGTTATTCATTTTTGATTTACATTTACTCTGTGTGGAGTATGAAGGGAACCATTCTCGTTGGAACTTTACCGCGCTGAGCAGATGAGACGTGAATTGTAAATTGTAGAATTCCCTCATCTTCCTTAGTCTCAGCATCCGTATGGCTTGCAAATTGTAGAAGCCTCGGAGGTGTAACCAGAGAAGGTTCCCATTGTTTTCATTCTGGTGGGATGTAGAATAGCATTATGTTGTTTTATATGCCATTAGAATGAAAACTTAGTCTTTTTGGTAGCAGTTGCCGCTAGGGCATCTATGCCATTTCGTTCGTTGCAATCCGGGACTGCATGCTGAGGTTTGTTTTGGTTGGATCGGGGAGAGCAGCATATGTGCCTCCTGATGAGAGACTAATAAGTTTCGAAACCGGTAGGGGTGCTTGCGGCACTCTCTGATTGGACTAGAATATGGTTCGGCTCTATTTTCGTTTTGCAACGAAATTGAAAATGGTTATTCATTTTTGATTTACATTTACTCTGTGTGGAGTATGAAGGGAACCATTCTCGTTGGAATTTTACCGCGCTGAGCAGATGGGACGTGAATTGTAAATTGTAAAATTCCCTCATCTTCCTTAGTCTCAGCATCCGTATGGCTTGCAAATTGTAGAAGCCTCGGAGGTGTAACCA
Organism: Diabrotica virgifera virgifera; assembly: GCF_917563875.1. Classification (NCBI taxonomy): domain Eukaryota; kingdom Metazoa; phylum Arthropoda; class Insecta; order Coleoptera; family Chrysomelidae; genus Diabrotica; species Diabrotica virgifera. The sequence goes on from NC_065449.1 coordinate 115,230,896, forward strand.
GAGAGGGTTCCCACTGTTTTCATTCTGGTGGGATGTAGAATAGCATTATGTTGTTTTATATGCCATTAGAATGAAAACTTAGTCTTTTTGGTAGCAGTTGCCGCTAGGGCATCTATGCCATTTCGTTCGTTGCAATCCGGGACTGCATGCTGGGGTTTGTTTTGGTTGGATCTGGGAGAGCAGCATATGTGCCTCCTGATGAGAGACTAATAAGTTTCGAAACCGGTAGGGGTGCTTGCGGCACTCTCTGATTGGACTAGAATATGGTTCGGCTGTATTTTCGTTTTGCAACGAAATTGAAAATGGTTATTCATTTTTGATTTACATTTACTCTGTGTGGAGTATGAAGGGAACCATTCTCGTTGGAACTTTACCGCGCTGAGCAGATGGGACGTGAATTGTGAATTGTAGAATTCCCTCATCTTCCTTAGTCTCAGCATCCGTATGGCTTGCAAATTGTAGAAGCCTCGGAGGTGTAACCAGAGAAGGTTCCCATTGTTTTCATTCTGGTGGGATGTAGAATAGCATATGTTGTTTTATATGCCATTAGAATGAAAACTTAGTCTTTTTGGTAGCAGTTGCCGCTAGGGCATCTATGCCATTTCGTTCGTTGCAATCCGGGACTGCATGCTGGGGTTTGTTTTGGTTGGATCGGGGAGAGCAGCATATGTGCCTCCTGATGAGAGACTAATAAGTTTCGAAACCGGTAGGGGTGCTTGCGGCACTCTCTGATTGGACTAGAATATGGTTCGGCTGTATTTTCGTTTTGCAACGGAATTGAAAATGGTTATTCATTTTTTATTATGTTAATGTTTATATTACTGAATAGAGAATTGAGTAACCTTTCGAATGAGCTATCACACGACCCCTCTTATCATTTAAAAAAATCATCGATTGCGTCATCACTCCCAGATCGACGACGTCATTCGTATGATATATTGTTATGATCTGCTTTGTCTTACTTTTATATTAATTAGTATTTATTTAATTAATTATTCAATTGTCGCAAATCATACCTAAAATTAAGAAAAATCTCAGGATGCCTTTATATCATAGAAAAAATAACTAAATTTTCTTAGGTTATACTTATCCTTTCTTGTGGTTTCAGTATCTTTTAGTTGATCCTTATCGGGATAAAATAGGAAAAGGAAATAAATAGAAATCCCATAAATAAGCAAATACAAATATCTTTTATTATCAAAAGCAATACTCTGAGAATTTATCAATCAAATCCTGTGGGCATAACTGTCCCAATGAAACTTTTACCACATAAATTAATTTTAATTCAACAAATCTGTATCGGTTTGTTCTTGACAACATTGATAAAACAACCTAAACAAACAAATTTAGGGATTCGCAAAACTACTTAGGGCCAGCACATACGGTGAAACGCAAATGTAACGAAACTGCAACCCTCAGTTACTTTTGAGTTTATGCCATAAACGTCTATGAGAAACCACATATGATGAAACCATTTTGACCGTTTCAAACCGACGATTTGAAATGCATACAGATCAGTTTCATTGATTGGCAGCCACAGACCCACAGACATACAATTGATATTCTTCTCAATGTACTATGTAGGGATTAGTGTTGCCCAAAATCGGTCTTGGTCTTGCAGTCTTGGTCTTGTTCTTGCGTTTTAGCAAGACCAAGACCAAGACCAAGACCGCCTTATTTTAGCAAGACCAAGACCAAGGCTGATCGTGCAAGACTTGAGCAAGAACAAGACTAAGCCTGCGAGACTCTTGCGTCTTGCAGTTTGAGTGTCGTTTTATGGAATAATACAGGGTGTAACAAAAATACAGGTCATAAATTTAATGACATATTCTGGGACCAAAAATAGTTCGATTTAACCTAACTTACCTTAGTACAAATGTGCACATAATAAAAGTTACAGCCCTTTGAAGTTACAAAATGGAAATCGATTTTTTCCAATATACCGAAAACTATTGGATATTTTTTATTGAAAATGAACATGTGGCATTCTTATGGCAGTAGTATCTTAAGAAAAAATTATAGTGACATTTAGACACCCATAAAAATTTTATGGGGGTTTGGTTCCTTTAAACCCCCCAAACTCTTGTGTACGTTTCAATTTGATTATAATTATAGTACAATTAGTTAAACACAATGCTTCAAAAACTTCTTTGCCTCTTAATACTTTTTCGAAAAGTCAGTATTTGTCGAAATATTTTGCATAATATTTGTCAAATCCACCACATATTTGTATATGGCCACATATTATTATGTTATGTTCTTCTGTGATATAGCTGTGATAGGTATATTTTGAACCATATTAAACAAGAAGTCACATCTCGATAAAATGTGCCTTATCGAAAAAATACAAAGCAAAAAAGTTTTAAAAACACTGTGTTTAACTAATGGTATCTCAGTAATAGTTTAATTGGAACGTACACAACCATTTGGGAGGTTTAAAGGAACAAAACCCCCATAAAATCTCTACGTAAACATATTAGAAAAGAAGCCGCAACTCGATAAAAACTGCCTTGTCGAAAAAATACTAAGAACCAAAAAGTTTTAAAAATATTGAATTTAACTAATAGTATCACAATAATAATTTAATTGGAACGTACAGAAAAGTTTAAGTGGGTTTAAGGGAATAAAACCCCCATATCGTTTTTATGGGGTGCACAAATTTCACTATAATTTTTCTTTAAGATATTCCTGCCATAAAAATGCCACATGTCCATTTTCAATAAAAAATCTCTAATAGTTTTCGATATATTGGAAAAAATCGATTTTCATTTTGTAACTTCAAAGGGCTGTAACTTTTTTTATGTGCATATTTTTACTAAGGTAAGTTAGGTTCATTCGAACTATTTTTGGTCCTAGAATAAGTGATTTAATTTATGACCTGTATTTTTGTTACACCTTGTATATTAGTTCGGGTATATGTTTAGAGACTATGAGATACAAAAAAATATGTAACAAAAATTTGGAAAATTGGATTTATCCGCATTATGAACAATACGATGAACACACATACCGAATTAAAAATATGAACACTTATTTATTGGATACGTACTCAGAGGTCATAATAAATTATTATACAATGTAAAAATAAAATATTTCATTCTTTCCTAATATCAGATGACGCCTTCGCTCCAAAATTAATTACAATTGAGCAATTGTCTAGATTTTGAGAATAGCAACCTTTCATAAAATAATCTTCTTGTGTTGTGTGACACGACACGACAGTATAATAATATCGCATTGAAACTTTTAAAGAAGTATGTTGCCTATAAAGTGATAAAAATATAATACGAATACCATATGCACTGTTACGGACAACCACTAAATTGTTTTTCATTACCCATATCGTAAAGACTAAACGTCCTACTTATAAACTGTTTGCAGGGTGTGCAATTAGATATTAGATCAATCGGCCAAACAAAATTTTTTGCTGAAAAAGCACTAGATAAGATAATGCCTGGCTACCCTGTATAGTCCATTCGCGCACGGTAAAATGTTAAAAATCCTTCGGTATCGGTTTCCATGATTTTCCTGTTCATTCCTCCTATTATCATTTCTGTCTTCTTGATATGTGCGGGTGTTATTTCTATTCTGGTTTTCTCGATATCTGTCTTCATTCCATTGCCAATTTCTTTGTTCATAGTTTCCTCTTCCGTTGTCTCTATGTTCGTTTTCCCTCCTCGGAATAAATTCTCTTCTTGTATAATCTCTCCTAAAGTTTTGTCCTCTATCTCTATAGTCTTGATTTTCGCGTTGTCTGTAATTTTCTTGCGATCTTCTTATATTTCTTTCTCTCATTTTTGCTTCTCGTATTTGTAAAAATTGGCACAAACTGTCGATATCTTTGTAGTTCTGTAAAGTTATGTGATCTTCTAAAGTATCTTCAAAATGTCTGGCTGTCAGTTCTACTAGCTGTTCGGATGAATAATTGTATTGTAGGTGTTTTGCATTGATGTATAATTGTAGTGCGTATGTTTTTTCTAAAATACCCTTTCTATCATGGTACCTCCCATTTTGAAACTCCTTGTTTATTTCTATCTGTTGTATTTTTCCCCAGAAATAACTCAGGAACTTTTGTTCGAATTTATGCCAATTGTCAAATTCTTCTTCTTTGCTATAAAACCATAAACTCGCCTCATCTTTAAGATGGTTCCTTATCGTTTCTTTGGCTGTTTCGAAGTTACCGATGTATCGTACTTTCCTTTTTAAATTCTTTATGAAAATTACTGGGTGTAATTTTTTTACGTCCCCGCCAAACTGTATTTTTATATTACCCGGACTTTTTATGAGTATTTCTCTCCTGTCTCCCGTCTCTCGTTGTTTTCTGATATCATCAATTAGTTTTTCATTATTTCGGCATCTTTCTTCTATTTCTTTCTTATCTTCTTGCAAAGCATTTTCAAATTTTGCTTCTAAGTTCTCTATGTCATTTTTCTGGCAATTTCGTATCTCCTTCATTTTATTTTTGATTTCTTAATCTCTGTCTCCTGTTGTCCCATCTCGTTCTTGATCATTGTCAAACATCCTTTTACTTTCTTTTCATACTTTTCTATGCGTTCCTCCATTTTCTTGTTGTTCTCTTCTATTGCTTGTTTTGTTTCCTTCTGATTTTCTTGCATTATTCTTTTTGTTTCATCTATTTTTTGTTGTGTTTCCTTCATGGCTCGTCTTGTTTCCCTTTGATTTTCTTCCATTTTTTGTGCCTGGAGTTGCATCAGTTGTAATAATTTATCTATTCCTGATAATTCCTATTTTTCTGTTGCCATGATTGTTGTTTCGAAAATATCTTCTTTTTCTATATGATCTTCTTGTTCCAAATGTTCCTCTTGTTTTTTGTTTTCTTTGCTTTTGCTTCTGGTGATCGACATTTGTTAAAATTTATCCCCGCCTGATACGAAATTCAAAAATACCGTGTATGCTGTAGAGACAAATTTTTTCTCTCCTCAAATATAATCAATTTATCACACAAATTTTTAAATTTATCAAAATTCAAATCAATCAAATATAAAATAAATATGTAAAAATTGTACCTAGATAAAAATAACTCAAACAAAATATTTTATAAATTTTAAATATATCAACTTTTTCCGACGGGCAAATAAATTTTCCATCACCTGTTTTTCCGTTTCCTATCCTTTCAAATTCACAACTAGAGATACTTTCATGTCCCACGTTGGCTCGCCATGTTGTTATGATCTGCTTTCTCTTACTTTTATATTAATTAGTATTTATTTAATTAATTATTCAATTATCGGAAATCATACATAAAACTAAGAAAAATCTCAGGGTGCCTTTTTATCATACAAAAAAATAGCTAAATTATCTTAGGTTATACTTATCCTTTCTCGTGGTTTCAGTATCTCTTAGTTGATCCTTATCGGGATAAAATAGGAAAAGGAAATAAATAGAAATACCGTAAATAAGCAAATACAAATATCTTTTATTATTATCAAAAGCAATACTCTGAAAATTTGTCAATTAAATCCTGTGGGCATAACTGTCCCAATGAAACTTTTACCACATAAATTAATTTTAATTCAACAAATCTTTATCGGTTTGTTCTTGATAACATTGATAAAACAAACTAAACAAACAAATTTAAGGATTCGCAAAACTACTTTTACTTCCTACTAAATTTTTGAAATATTGGAATCTTAGTTCATATGCTTTTACTCAACAAAATTAACTTCTGAACTTAAAGAAAATCTATCACATAAATTATTGACTGACCTTTTGATTCACACACAATGATGTCTTCTCTTGACCCAAACAGCTCTTCCTTGTTGATTATTTTAGGCTACCCATCAAAACCCTCTCCGTTCTCAGTATCAATCCAGCAGCATACCAGCAACTAATTCTCCAAAACACGAGCCAGGCCTCTTTTAACCAGTACTCGTTAAAAAAAACTTCAAAATTCTCTCCTCTCTTTCTCACAGTAATTTCTTCTCAATTTGATCTGTCTCTCGTTCCACTTTTCAGCTACACTCTTCACTATCTAACAACCACTGGTACTTGCTTCTGAACTGTTCACAAAAACTTTGACTGCTCTTCCCCGATGCCGGGGGGCACATAATAATCTCATTTTCCAAACTATCTGAACATTCAACCTTCTCTCATCCCCATTCCAAATTTTTTACTTCTACTCATGATAATTACTTTTCGGGAATTCTACAAATTTACTTGGGGCTTAAACAAAAAGGCTTTAAATTCCAATTTTCTCTACATTACTTTTCTAAATATTATAATTACCTGTGGCTTTTGGCCGCGCCCGTAACAAAGCAACCGTTTTAAAATTATAATCCCGAAACAAATTGTCTATTCACATCACTTTATTTACTAATGTCTTTAATTCTTCAGGGAAAAACTCATTAAGGATACACCCACTGCTTAAAAACTAACTTATAATAAATAGTTACAAATCAATATACAGGGTGTATCAAATTTATGTGCCCGCGTTATATTAAAAAAAATAAAGTTTTTATTCTATCTTTAATTGACAAAATGATACACAATAATATATTCCAAAAAATTAAAATTTAAAAATAAAAATCGATCTGATTCGGTATTTATTTCCAGAGTATCCCATTCTCGAGAAAATGAATTTAATCCAACTCAAACGTCCTCAATCTACATATAACTTCAGAGGCTTATATCTTAAAACCATGATTTTTTAGAGCCAGGTGCCTATTGAGTCTTTTGTTCTACACATCAAAGACTACCAGAACCCAAAATTTCAGAGCATTTGTTAGAGAGCCATTTCCCATAAGGTTTCTGCGGGGTCCTTTGTTACATTGCCAAGTTACGGTTATATTTTTTCTCAATGTAGATTTTTGATTTTTTTCTCTCTGCAATATTTTTATGCAATTTTATTTGTTTTGCAGATAGAAAGGTTTAAAAAAAGGGTAGACAAAATTATTTCTATGTTTTGTAAGTCAGGCACTACGTCCTTTCAGTGCACAAAATGTGAAAGGGTAGGCGACTTTGTCTGAATGGCCAAGGAAACTGTTTTTGCGCATATCATCAAAAACAAGGAGTAACCTAAATTTAAAGGGTTTATTTAGAATATAATAATTATATTTTATAAATAAATAATTCTGTTTTAAAATTACCGACTTTAATATTTAAAAAAACATTTATTTTCATAAAATCTAATGGGGGGAGGGGGTATTGTGACGCGAGAGCACTCACATGAACTCAGATAAAAGAAATTTGAACTTGGTTCTGAGAAATCAGTTCAAACCTTAGAAAATGCATGAACCATCTGTGATAATAAGGGGTATGGTATTCTTGGCAATGTAACAAAGTAACAACTTCAAATTTGGTACTTAAGGAATATGGGAAAATGAAAATGTAGTATGTCAAAATGTGTAAATAATTTATTTCCTTAGCTGAGCGCTTTCGACATAAACGTCATCATCGGAGCTAATGGTCAAATACTAAAAAAGTACCGCTACATAGAGGTGTAAACAAGTGCATCTTAGGAATGTAAATTTGATTTTTAAATTGTGAATGCTAACTTAGTCCTCCGTACAACAGCAAACAGCAAAAAAAAAACAGAAAGAAACGGCCACATACACGTTGCACAAAAACATATAAACTTTTTTCATGGTACGGGTGTCGATATCACCCGTCCATCCTTGGCCTAGTAACTGGCCTGGGTCAGTCAGCTGTTGTTACTCAGTTGTCAGTCAGCTGTTGTTACTAGGCCAAGGATGGACGGGTGATATCGACACCCGTACCATGAAAAAAGTTTATATCTTTTTGTGCAACGTGTATGTGGCCGTTTCTTTCTGTTTTTTTGCTGTTTGCTCTTGTACGGAAGACTAAGTTAGCATTCACAATTTAAAAATCAAATTTACATTCCTAAGATGCACTTGTTTACACCTCTATGTAGTGGTACTTTTTTAGTATTTGACCATTAGCTCCGATGATGACGTTTATGTCGAAAGCGCTCAGCTAAGGAAATAAATTATTTACACACTTTGACATACTACATTTTCATTTTCCCTTATTCATTCAAGTGTGTACAAACTTATCAGTCTTTCAACTATACTTAAGGAATAAATTAAAGGTGAAATATTTATTTCAAAAATTTTTAAATAACTCTAGAAAGTCATTAATAGAAAGGAAACACAGTTTTCACATTTTTATATCGGTTAGCCAAGAAAAGGGCTAATCTATATTAATATATGAAAAAAAAATGAATAACCATTTTCAATTTCGTTGCAAAACGAAAACACAGCCGAACCATATTCTAGTCGAATCACAGAGTGCTGCAAGTACCCCTACCGGTTTCGAAACTTATTAGTCCCTCATCAGGAGGCACATATGCTGCTCTCACTGATCCAACCAGAACAAACCCCAGCGTGCAGTCCCGGATTGCAACGAACGAAATGGCATAGATGCCCTAGCGGCAACTGCTAGCAAAAAGACTAAGTTTTCACTCTAATGGCATATAAAACAACATAATGCTATTCTACACCCCACCAGAATGAAAACAATGGGAACCTTCTCTGGTTACACCTCCGAGGCTTCTACAATTTGCAAGCCATACGGATGCTGAGACTAAGGAAGATGACGGAATTCTACAATTTACAATTCACGTCCCATCTGTTCAGCGCGGTAAAGTTCCAACGAGAATGGTTCCCTTCATACTCCACACAGAGTAAATGTAAATAAAAAATGAATAACCATTTTCAATTTCGTTGCAAAACGAAAACACAGCCGAACCATATTCTAGTCCAATCAGAGAGTGCTGCAAGCACCCCTACCGGTTTCGAAACTTATTAGTCTCTCATCAGGAGGCACATGTGCTGCTCTCACTGATCCAACCAGAACAAAACCCCAGCGTGCAGTCCCGGATTGCAACGAACGAAATGGCATAGATGCCCTAGCGGCAACTGCTAGCAAAAAGACTAAGTTTTCACTCTAATGGCATATAAAACAACATAATGCTATTCTACACCCCACCAGAATGAAAACAATGGGAACCTTCTCTGGTTACACCTCCGAGGCTTCTACAGTTTGCAAGCCATACGGATGCTGAGACTAAGGAAGATGAGGGAATTCTACAATTTACAATTCACGTCCCATCTGCTCAGCGCGGTAAAGTTCCAACGAGAATGGTTCCCTTCATACTCCACACAGAGTAAATGTATATAAAAAATGAATAACCTTTTTGAATTTCGTTGCAAAAGAAAAACACAGCCGAACCATATTCTAGTCCAATCAGAGAGTGCTGCAAGCACCCCTACCGGTTTCGAAACTTATTAGTCTCTCATCAGGAGGCACATATGCTGCTCTCACTGATCCAACCAGAACAAAACCCCAGCGTGCAGTCCCGGATTGCAACGAACGAAATGGCATAGATGCCCTAGCGGCAACTGCTAGCAAAAAGACTAAGTTTTCACTCTAATGGCATATAAAACAACATAATGCTATTCTACACCCCACCAGAATGAAAACAATGGGAACCTTCTCTGGTTACACCTCCGAGGCTTCTACAATTTGCAAGCCATACGGATGCTGAGACTAAGGAAAATGAGGGAATTCTACAATTTGCAATTCACGTCCCATCTGCTCAGCGCGGTAAAGTTCCAACGAGTTTCCAACGCGTTGTATATGCCATTAGAGTGAAAACTTAGTCTTTTTGCTAGCAGTTGCCGCTAGGGCATCTATGCCATTTCATTCGTTGCAATCCGGGACTGCACGCTGGGGTTTGTTTTGGTTGGATCGGGCTGGACGCGGAAGTTGGAACGCGGTAAAGTTGGAACTTTACCGCGCTGAGCAGATGGGACGTGAATTGTAAATTGTAGAATTCCCTCATCTTCCTTAGTCTCAGCATCCGTATGGCTTGCAAATTGTAGAAGCCTCGGAGGTGTAACCAGAGAAGGTTTCCATTGTTTTCATTCTGGTTGGGTGTAGAATAGCATTATGTTGTTTTATATGCCATTAGAGTGAAAACTTAGTCTTTTTGCTAGCAGTTGCCGCTAGGGCATCTATGCCATTTCGTTCGTTGCAATCCGGGACTGCACGCTGGGGTTTTGTTCTGGTTGGATCAGTGAGAGCAGCATATGTGCCTCCTGATGAGAGACTAATAAGTTTCGAAACCGGTAGGGGTGCTTGCAGCACTCTCTAATTGGACTAGAATATGGTTCGGCTGTGTTTTCGTTTTGCAACGAAATTGAAAATGGTTATTCATTTTTTATTTACATTTACTCTGTGTGGAGTATGAAGGGAACCATTCTCGTTGGAACTTTACCGCGCTGAGCAGATGGGACGTGAATTGTAAATTGTAGAATTCCCTCATCTTCCTTAGTCTCAGCATCCGTATGGCTTGCAAATTGTAGAAGCCTCGGAGGTGTAACCAGAGAAGGTTTCCATTGTTTTCATTCTGGTGGGGTGTAGAATAGCATTATGTTGTTTTATATGCCATTAGAGTGAAAACTTAGTCTTTTTATTAATATATGACTTTATAGCATTTTAATGTACGTGGATAAACATGTGAAATATATAAAAAAAATAATGCAATAAAGATAACTGTGTAGTCACTTTTATACAGGGTGTAACAAAAATACAGGTCATAAAAAATTTAACCACATATTATGGGACCAAAAATAGTTCGACTGAACCTTACTTACCTTAGTACAAAAATGTGCAAATAAAAAAGTTACAGCCCTTTGAAGTTACAAAATGAAAATCGATTTTTTCGAATATGTCGAAAACTATTAGAGATTTTTTATTGAAAATGGACATCTGGCATTCTTAAGGCAGGAAAATCTTAATGAAAAATTATAGTGAAATTTGTGCATCGCATAAAAATTTTATGGGGGTTTTGTTCCTTTAAACCCAACCAAACTTTTGTGTACGTTCCAATTTAATTATTATTGTATTACCATTAGTTAAACACAATGTTTTAAAAACTTTTTGCTTCACAGAACTTTTTCGAAAAGTCAGTTTTTATCGAGATATTTTAAATATTTGTCAAATCCACCACATATTTGTACGATTATGGAGACTTGGTAATAATATGAAAATTTATTTATGATCTACATTTTTAGTTATATTTTGAAGCATATTAAAAAAGAAGCCAAATCTCCATAAAAGGTGCCTTATCGAAAAAATTCAAAGAGACAAAAAGTTTTAAAAACACTGTGTTTCACTAGTGGTACCCAGTAATAGTTTAATTGGAACGTACACAAAGATTTGTGGGGTTTAAAGGAACAAAATACCCATACAATTTTTATGTAAACATAAAAAAGAAGCTGCAACTCGATAAATACTGCCTTATCGAAAAAATAATGAGAGGCAAAAACGTTTTAAAAATATTGAATTTAACTAATGGTAGCACAATAATAATTTAATTGGAACGTACACAAAAGTTTGGGGGTGTTTAAGGGAAAAAACCCCACATAAATTGTTTACGGGGTGCATAAATTTCACCATAATTTTTCTTAAAGATTTTCCTGCGATAAAAATGCCACATGCCCATTTTCAATAAAAATCTCTAATAGTTTTCGATATATTCGAAAAGATCGATTTTCATTTTGTAAATCCAAAGGGCTGTAACTTTTTTATGTGCATATTTCTATTAAGGTAAGTTAGGTTCATGCGAACTATTTTTGGTCCCAGAATATGCGATTTAATTTATAACCTGTATTTTTGTTACACCCTGTATAAAAATACAATTTAATATTTAGATTTGAACCTGGAAACCAAGTTTAAATAAGCTGTGGCTCTGTAGTACTCTTTGTATTAAAGGGTCGTGAGTTTGAATCTCAGCTGAATGGAAAATAATTTCTAAATCTCAGCTGGGTGAAAAAAAAACGAAAATAATTTCTATCCTTGTAGGATCGGTACTCACCGGAGGGGCCACAGACGCAGACGTTTGGATACAATTAGCGTCTCTTTGTAAAGACAATGGAGTCGACTTTGAGAAGTAACAAGACATTTACTCAACACACTACACTAGGTATTTGATATAAAAAATCAACTGTAACATGCCAATAGGCATTAAGCTAAATAAAAAATAATTAAACAAAACGTATTCCTAAAAGTGTATAAGTCATATGGTACCCAATGTAAAATTATTAAAAATGTAAATGTAAATGTAAATTCTACCTATGTCAATGACCATTAGCCGTCGAAATTAAGCGACCTTTGAAAGTAAATACTAAAAACATAATATTTTTTATCAAAAATCCTACTTAAATCAATACTAATTTTAGATACATTAATTCAAAAGATCCAGAGCATGTGCGATATATAACAAAAGTAATACTCTTCGACAATATTACTCATAATATCAATATCCCTCTCCACAAAGAAATTTTGATAAAAAACCCAGTCATATACTAAATAAATGCCATGAATATTCACATTTCGAAAAACTATCAACATGTCTAGCTGTGTGTTTGTGTGTGCATTTTTCGTGATTGTTGCTTCGAGTTCAGTGACTGCGGAAAATGGAAATGCCACTTTGGTTTTTGGTAAGTACGTACAAATAATACTCCAAAATATTTATATCTTTAATAAATTCTTAAAATAAATAATAATTAACTAAAACACATGAACAAAATATAGTCTGAAAGTTGTACAGCTGGAACCGGTTTTTCCCGTTACGTGCAGATCTCTGGTTTTTTATCAAGACCTTTGTATTGTGATATATTTTTTAAATAACATAATATGGAATAACAATATACACACAACCAAACTCATATGGAATTATCTGATGTTTTTATTATTTTAAGAAAATGAAAGCTAAATTTGATTTTCTTCCATTGCACCTCTCCGGAGCCTAACTACAGGTTATAGAACCAAGTCAACATATCTGCTAGGTATTAAAGTTGGTTGGATGCCAATAATTAAAGGATTTTTTATACCGATAATAATGCCCCCCCCCCCGGAACATGTCTGGTAAATGCCGTTCTTGCTTGTCTTCCTCGCCCTTTAAGTACACGAATTCGTCAATCATCTGATTTTACATATCCTACTTTTGTTTGAAAATAGCAGACTTTGCCAATTTCCAATGTACAAATTTTTGTGATGAAGACACCTATTTACGTGATCAAGCTTGTGCTCTCCGGATAGGTCGGGATCCCGTAACGTTCTCCTGCTATATATTCCTTGGTCACACAAACTCTTCTTCTTATTATTTCAACTGAAATATTTACACATATAGCTTCCAAAAGCTGCTGGTATCGAATAAATGGTGATTCCATAACAAAAGTTTGGTTGAGTATATTATATGTGTAACATTAAATTTTCTTTAAATTTCTTATATGTACGTCCATAAAAAAGGAATATAATGTTAAGACAGGTATCTTCAAAAATAAGACATGGCTTTCTCAGTTTTCACATTTACTGTCAACTGACGGTATTAGTAACGTGCTTCAAAAGCAGTGTACCTACATAGTTAGCTGGTAAAAAGCAACTTCTTCCGACTTGCCGGCGTTTTTGTACCACTAATCTGAACAAAACAAGAAGTGCCGTTTAATACAATATATATTATAGATATATATTATATTAAAAAGGTTTTCATAGCCTAATACGCATTTCCGTTGCTAATCGCCTCTCCAATCTAATAGACCTTGGTATTACCAACCTCTTAAGAATTTGTCGGAAAATATTACCAGTAAATATTTTTGTCAAACAATGCTGCAAAAATCAGCTGTGAGGGTAAAAATTTTATAACTCTTTATAATGCCTCCATATTACCCCCCACTACGGAGGGTAATATGCTTCCATATTAGCACTTCGAGTCAAGTAGGCTCATGGCTTGGTTTACAATTTTCCTCCATTCTTATTGTTCTAACTGCAATAATTATATTAGGCTCCTTATACAATTCTTCTAATTCTCTGTTTGTTCTTCATGACCACTGATTGTTGATCATTTTCCCCCCAAATATTCTTTTTTGGTATTTTTCTTTCCCATACTTGTAACATTTGTTGCGTTCGGATGACCACAGCTGACTGTCAGCAGAAATCGGCTGAGTGGTTGTATCCAGCGCCGATAGAGAAAGTTTAGTAAATCTCTAAAGGCGCATCCACATTATGCCATGCCTTGCCGATCGGTATTGCCGATCGGCAAAGCCGCATGTAGTACGGACGCAATTGCGGCTTGGGTTCGGGGCCGAAAGCCGAACCGATTCCAAACCCGATTGATGGCGGTCTCGATGAAAGAGAACCGTACCGATCAGTGTAGTGTGTACGTTTTGTAGGCAATCCTCATCGGCATTCAGTGAGGGATCAGTGCAATTGATCACGAAGACATCTCGTGGCCTGTCGATTCACAATAATTGTGTGCTTTATTGTTATTCGGGAAATGGAGTGGAATGAAGAAAATACACAAAACCTACTTGAAATGTATCATGAGCGCCCCGTTCTGTGGAACAGCCGATTGGCAGATTATAAAGACCGGAACAAACGTCGCGATGCATTGTTGGAAATAAGCGTATCTTTTGGAGTGGAGAAAGAGGAAATCGAAAAAAAGATTAGATATCTCTTAAGTCACTTTGCACGGGAAGTAAAAAAAGAGAAAGATTAAGAAAAAAGTGGTACTGGAACCGTAGAAACTTACAAAAGTAAATGGTTTGCGTATAAGTTAATGGAATTTCTGAAGGATAAGAATAAACCTATTGTAACGCAAGATTCAGAGGTATGTATATCATATTTACACTGTAGTAGATACTTTATTCATTCTTAATAATTGAGTTCATATTTATACATAAATTTGAAAATATTGATATAATCATATTGGTATATCGTATTTCATTTATCATATTGAAAAGGCAATGCTCCTTCTTGAGAAATGAAGAATTCGGCCAATTCGTTTCTCACATTTTGTGCCGCAGCTCCACTCCTTCTTGCCCTTCTGCCAAAACTGAGCAATTCATTAGAGGAAGCATTTCGTTTCCAAAGCCCAGGATTAATTGCTCCAGTATCCGAACATTCTACATCAATCATTCCAGGTGGAGTGTAAAGATTTCTTGAAGTGTTTTTTCGCAAGAAATTGTGTAGGTGAATTAAGGCCAAAACTACGTTCGTTGCAGTTTCTGGTTCCAACAACATGGGCCTACGAAGCACTCGGAAAACAGCACTTAAAATGCCAAAAGCATTTTCTGACACTCTTCTTGCGCGGCTCAATCGATAGTTGAATATTCTATTTTTTGAACCTTTTTCCTGATGTCCTGCGAATGGCTTCATTATGTTTGTTGATAGTGGGAATGCGTCATCCGCCACAAAAACAAATGGAACATCAGTGCTTCGTCCTAGTAATGAACAAGCAGGTGGACGGTTTAGGGTATTTTCTTCAAGGCACTCTTTGAAATATGAATCGTTGAATACGCCCCCATCCGATATTCGTCCCTGACATCCCACGTTTGCATATATAAAATTATAATTTGCGTCTACAACAGCGTACAAGACAATGCTAAAGAAGCTCTTGTAGTTGAAAAAATAGGTTCCTGAATTTATAGGAGCTTGTATTGATATATGTTTGCCGTCCATAGCTCCGACACAATTTGGAAAATTCCATTTGTCGTTGAACTGCTTGGCTATAAAGTACCAACTTTCGTTAGTTTTAGTCATCTGAAAATAAAAGTTACATACCATAAACAGACGAACGAACTATAAATTGCAAAGCAAAAAAGTGGATTAATTTAGAAATTAATATTTTGTTTCAGGGTAAACGAAAACGAAAGGAAGAAGATTCACAAGAAGTAGAAACAGACGATGGAGAAGAGTCGCTACAAGTATTGGAACAGAGCATTGATGGTTCCGAAAATGAGGTTGGAACAACAGCTCAATCTCAATCTAAATCAAACTCAATTAACATTGTGAAGTCCCGTGGTCGAAAAAGTATGGCTACTAATTTACCAATTGTAAACGAGGCAGTGAATCTTATGCGACCTATTACTACTAAAAGGGCTGAAAAGGATGAATTTTCATTGTTTGGTGAACAAGTTGCAATGAAGCTTCGAAAAATTGTGTCGCCATTTGCTAGATTTTCCGTTCAGAATATAATTAATACTGTTCTATTTGAAGCAGAAATGGGCAAATACGATAATCCTCATTTCATAAATCATTCTCATCCATCTACTCCACAAGCATATCCACTGCAATCATTCAATGTTGCCCATAATTCAATACCATCTCCAGGACATTACCCCAATACATTAAGTGGTCGGAGTTCGACATCAACTTCTACTATTAATCAAGATGAGGACATTCACACTCTCTTATTGACGTTGTAATTTCTTATATTTTTAAATATATAACAAACTACGATGAATAGTTATTTTTTCTTACCTTTACGTAATCTTGAAGAGCATCTATGAGCGCTTTGCATACCTCTGCAACACATTTTGAAATAGTTTGCTTAGATATTTTGAAGGTATACATGAGAGAATGGTAGGAATCTCCACTGGCAAAAAAACGTAGCGTAACTGCAAGTCGTTCAGAGGCAGGAATTGCTGCTCTAAATGACGTATCTTTTCTTGAAATAACAGGTCCAATCAAATCTAATAATGTTTGGAAATCTGTTTTGGTCATTCGAAAAAAATTTCTGAATCCTGCGTCACATCTATATTCCAAATTTAATTCATCTGCGTCGTCAGAAATCAAATCTTTCATAAGATCCGTGGCACTGTACCTATTACGACTTCTGAGGCTTGGGCGAACCCAAAACCTCTTGGGACGTTTATATGAAGTAGAGGCAATTATTACAACAGCTGCAGCCGCAAGAATCATATCATCCTCTTCTGAACTCATTATTGACACGCAACACTGTACAACTGCTACGTACACACTACAAATATTGTGTGGACACCAGCGACACCAATCGGTTTTGCCGATCGGCAATACCGATCGGCAAGGTATGGCATAATGTGGATGCGCCTTAAGCGGTTGGCTTCCAGCGGTGTCGTCTAAACGCCACTGCTTACTCAGCTGTCCATCCGCTGTGGTCGTCCGAACGCACCCATTGATTGCTAGGTTTTTGTCATAGTCCAGGTTTCTGGGGCATACGTAACTATTGGTCTTATAACATTTTTATACGTTCTTAATTTAGGTGCTTTGGATATATTTTTGCTTCTGACGGGGGGCGCATTATGGAGTCATAAATGATGATTTTTTTGCAGGACTGTTTGATAAAAATACTTACAATTTACTGATAATATTGTCCGACAAATTTTTAAGGGTACTGCAGTTCTAATATGCACCTTTATGTTTACAAAACGCCCCGCTCCAGAAAATTTTCTGAAATAGAAAAGTTGTCAGATTCGTCGTGAATAACTGAATAAAAAAATCTCATGAGGTAAGTAATAGGTAGTGTCAAATTATAAAACTTAACAAGCAAAACCAAACAGCAGAGATCAAAAGACGAGTTAGACTGGCATGGGCGGCATTTGTAAAACTAAGCTACATCCTTAAAAACAAAAGATATCCACATCTTAAGACCAAGGTATACAATCAATGCGTACTCCCTGTTCTCACTTACGGTTCCCAAACGTGGACGTTTACGAAAGCAAACATGGACAAGATCATAAAAACGCAAAGAGCAATGGAAAGGCAAATGTTGCGCATAAGACTAATGGATAAAAAGAGAAACGAGTAGATAAGAGAGAAAACCAAAGTTAGGGATATTAGACAAGAAGTTGCAAAGTTGAAATGGTGATTTGCCGGACACACTATAAGACAAAAAGAAGACCGATGGAACAAAATTCTCATAAATTGGAGACCGTGGGAATGTAAACGAAACAGAGGAAGGCCAGACATTAGATGGGCAGATGATGTTAAGAATCACGTGGGCTCTAGGTGGATAACTGTAGTGACAGAGAGAGAAGAATGGAAAAGGATTGGGGAGGCCTATGTCCAAAGATGGACCGAAGAAGGCTAATTAGATAGATAGAGGTAATAATTTGTTTTAATAGTGGGCCCAAGGACCATAATTTGGCAACTTTCATTACTAAGATATCTTTCAAACTTGGATTCGCCTTAGCAATGCCGTTCATCTATGATCGTTCTTTTCCGTTTCTCTGTGGGCGTCCAGCCTAATATTATTTTCGGGATTCTGCTTTCTTCCATTCATCTGATGGTTTCGTACAAGGCAAAAGCTGTTTTTTGTGTCTTCTTATATTCCTTTGTACTCCCATTTGTCTCCTAATATCGTCATTTCTTATGTGTTCTAAACCAGTTCTTCGGCTCTCCTCCAAAATTTCATTAAAGTACTTACTAGTATGGTGTTATCTTTTTGGTTAAATATCTCTACTAGACATACTAGGCCTGCACTAGGCCTGTAATAGCACAGTATAAAGAGGGGCAGTAAAACCACTCTCCGAAAAATTGGAAGTAAAATCTGTAGTCGCCCAAGGCGACCGCGCAATGTTGGCAGTCGCTTTTGCCCCACTCCCGCATTGCTAGTCGCATAGAAACGTACGGCTTTTAACAGGGAAAACCCGCATCCACCACTGCCAATTGCGTACTGCCGGTATTACTTCTTGAGATCAAAGCGCCGAGAGAGGAGTGGCTTTACTGTGGAACCTCTATATACTGTGGTAATAGCTTAACGGTGTTTAATCGGACAAACTTTGATGTACGGGAACACTGGAACAGGGGTGATAAATACCAGCCTGATTTTTGCATGAGAATTTAATGAAAGGGTAACAAATCAATAGGATGTTGGGTCCGACAAAATAAATGGGACGTTCACTCAAAAAAATTTAGTTCGTAATATTGATTAACAGTGATTATTGAATAGTATTTCGTTATAACAAAAATTTAATTTTTTGTTTCAAAGAACAGTAGATTTAGGGTGGGATGAATAAAGGAGAAGGAAGGCTTGTGTTTTATGTGACAAAAAGATTCGAGTAAAACCGAAGGGAAAATTATATCAAACTGTCATAAGCCCAGCTATAATATGGATGTGTGGAATGACAAAATAATAAAATTAAGAATGAGTATATTAAGGGAAGTCTGTGGATGACAGCAATTGATGCCATGTTGAGAAATTGTAGGCTAAGGTGGTTCGGCCATGTTTAATATCGAGATGTTAAGGAGAAGAAGATATGCAGGGGTGCGCTTAGGCAGGACATGTTGATAAAGGATATTGATATTGGTGTGACGCATGACGTAAGATACAAACTTATGGGGAAATGTAATTAGTAATTGGGAAGCTGACCCTGTGTAGGCATAAAGGTAAAAAGAATGATGATTATATAGATGTATATAAGTAATTTTAAAATTTAAAAGTTGATATATATTCACAGTAACAGTTAATCTTATTTAATTCTTACAGATACTTTTGAAAACCTGACAGATAAAGTTCCATCTTTAAAACTAATCCATTTTGGTAGAAAGAGCTACTATATCGGAGAC
The DNA here is from genome assembly GCF_917563875.1 of Diabrotica virgifera virgifera. NCBI lineage: Eukaryota > Metazoa > Arthropoda > Insecta > Coleoptera > Chrysomelidae > Diabrotica > Diabrotica virgifera. Next base: position 115,250,267 of record NC_065449.1, read on the forward strand.
ATTTTTAAGGTAAATTTCAGCGCTAAAATTCAAAATATAAACGTTATTAGTTATTGAATACAGAAGTTATTAATAAATAAATTGTGGATATCTTAATGTTAAGGAATGCGACAATCCATACAGTGTGGTAAAGCCAAATGGAATAAATTCATTATTTCGTAAATAAGCGAATTTGGAAATAAATCCCGAACCAAATTGATTTTTATTTTTAAATTATGATTTTTTGGCGTATATACCATATTAATGGCATCATCCTTCTGGACGTAATGACGTAATCGATGTTTTTTTTAAATGAGAATATGGATCGTGTGATAGCTCATTTGAAAGGTAATTCAATTCTCTATTCAGTAATATAAACATTAATATATCCATTTATAAAGGGTGTCACGTCACTAGTATTACATCCTCCTCAGTCGTTTCCTCATTGCTGAGTGTCGTGATCCCCTATAATACGAGAAACCATCTCTGTCCTTCGGCTTCTGCCCTGAGCTTCCCTCATGGATTCAGATAATGTTATTGCACTGGCTTTCTGTACTTGATCCGTCCCTCGAGTAGGTGAGCGACCTCTACTTCTGCGCCTTTCAACGTTTCCCGAAATTATAAGTCTCTCAAGATTATCATTACTTCTTCTTGCAATATGGCCGAAAAATTTTAAGACGGTGGAAAGGCAAATAGAGGAAAGTCGAGTCTGAATATTAAGCTCTTGGAGGATTGAGTGATTTGTTCTGTGTTCCGTCCATGAGATCCGAAGCATTCTTCTCCAGCACCACATTTCAAAGGATTCAATATTTTTCTGTCGTCCGATTTCATTGTACATGTTTCGGATCCGTAATTAAATATGCGTGAATATCCGTAATGTCTTATTTTGGTGTTCTTCGACAAGGAGCGATCTTTCCAGATTTTCGAAATTCGACTCATAGCGTTTTTGGCCATGCCTATTCTCCTACGTAATTCTGTTTCACAAGATCCTGTATTACCGATGTAGGATCCTAGATAATTGAACTCGTTAACCACTTCAAACTGGTCTAAGGCTCCTGTTGTCCGAAGTGAATTTGAATAATCTACTATCATAATTTTTGTTTTTTGTTTATTGATCTTGAGACCACATCTATTGCTTTCGGCTTCCACTAGCTGGAGCAGGCTGGACATTTCTTCTTCGGATGCCGTTATTAATGTTGTATCATCTGCATATCTGAGATTTGAGATCTTCTTTCCTGCGATAGAAATACCGCCATTCCATTTGTCGAGTGCTGTTCTCATTATATATTCCCCATAGAAATTAAAAAGACTTGGAGATAGAATACATCCTTGTCGGACTCCTCTACCTATTTTAAAAGGATAGGACCATAGCCACCTTTACTTTACAAGCCATGAAGAGAAAAAGGCAACGTCGCAATTGATGACGTCGGTAGTCTGACTTTCGGACTACCGCTTTCGAAACTACGATTTTAAAGTTCTGGTAAAATTTATAGTATTTTTTGAGTCGAACAAGAAAATATTATTAATTAGAAGTTTGCACAAAATAATATTAAAAGTAATTCCTTGTAAGTAACGTTTATTATACAAAAAAACCAATAACAAGAATATAAACAATATTTATTTTTTTCGAATCCTAAGAAAACTAATAAGTATTTTTCAAAAATTTAAACGCAGAGTGAAAGATTACGTTAGGACCGAGGGCTGAAAGTCCCTGAAAACTTCTATGTTTATGTTAGTAAGTTACAGGGGCGAAAAACTAAGAAAATTTAGTGTGATTTTAATTTTCAAATATGTCATTAAAAAAACTTTTTATTCATTCTAAGGGACTTCCAGCCCTCGGTCATAAAGTAATCTTTTATTCTGCGTTTAAATTTTTCAAAAATACTTATTAGTTTTCTCAGAATTCTAAAAAAATTATTACATTTAAAATATCGGCGTCAAAATTTTGCATTTTGTTCCTTTCCCCTTAAAGTTTGTCGCACTTATTTAGAAACACCCTGAATTGATAAAGAACAAATCTAGTTGTTAAACATAAGCGAATTAATCAAAAAAACAGAATGTTAGGAAAACCGGAGGCTATAGTTGAGTTTTAATTTCAGTATTTTATAAATGCCCTGTACACCATAAAAATTTAACTGCTTAGCAACAATATTATTACAGCGGTATTGTTAAAGAATTAGGCTATAGAATATTAAAAAAATCACTTAAATCTGCCAAGAGGTTTAGGAAATATAAGACATTGGACGGATTTCTATATACCCGCAAGTTTATATAAAAATATATTATATTGAACTAAAATCATCTTAATAACATACCTTTTAATGTTCTTTATAATTTGGAGCACGAAATATTGTAAAATATTTCAGTTTCTCTGTAAATACAGTGAAAATTATTTAAAAACAAATGAGAACTGTCAGAATCAATCGGTCTACCAATAGATGTTGCCAAGTTTCAACTTCATGGCTTGTTAAGTTAAGGTAGCTATGATATTATGGTGTTCAATTCTTATTCTGGTTTCACTGTTCTCATATAGGCTTTTCACCAGAGCTGACAGATGATCAGGAACCCCCATCTCATGTAGAAATTTCCACAAAACTGTCCAGTCTAGACAGCCAAATGCCTTCTGATAATACAGAAAGCAGATGATAATCGGAGTTTTGAATTCTCGTGCTTTTTCAATGAGTTGTCGTTTATTAAGAATTTGCTCCCTTGTGCCTTTACCCTTCAAGAAGCCTGCCTGTTCTTGTGGTATTTGTCTATCCAGGTATGTCTGCATGCGAACCTTGACGAATTTCAACAGAATTTTACTTGGGTGTGAAATTAGTGAGATGTTTCGGTAGTTACTACATTTTGAGTATTACATATAAGTATGCCAAAAAATCATAATTTAAAAATAAAAATCGACTTCGTATGGGATTTATTTCCGAAATCGCTCATTCACGAAATATTGAATTTATTCCATTTGGCTTTGCCACACTGTATTTATTTGTAATGAAGCTCCGTACAGTCAGAACACCTTTATTTTAATATTTGAAATTTGATTTACATTTCTATCAAAGCAATATAAAGTTAATATAGTGCAGCCGATATGTGAAACAATTGTGCATTTAATGATAGAAGTATATAATTTGGACCACATATACTACACATACAAAGGTTCAAATTTAGATACGAGGCCATCTCAGATTTTGTCTTTTACAAAAATGGCGCGGATTCAAAATGGCGACTATACATTGTGACTAATAGCACGATAACTTTTGAACGAGACTTCAGATTCCAACCAAATTTGGTATATAGGGTCTTTTTTGATGTATAAGATCGAGGTCTTGAACCGGAAGAATTGGTTTACCAGAAATTGTGTTTTTCCTGGTTTTTATGTAAAAATATGCTGTTTTTTTCAATTCTTTCACCCTGCATGTATTAATTTTTCAAAAATTTAATACCACCATTGAAAAGAGCGTAAAAATATTTTTTACTAAATCTTTTTAACTTTTTAGTTATGTTAATTACCGTTTAATAAATGCAAAACGTATCTTCACATGTACCTATATGCGGCAGATTCGTGCAAATATTATAAGAATTATTGTGCATTTAATGGTAGAAGCATATAATTTGGACCACATATACTACACATATAAAGGTTCAAATTAAGATACGAGGCCATCTCAGTTTTTGTTCCTTTTACAAAAATGGCGGGCATTCAAAATGGCGACTATACATATGTGACTAATAGCACGATCACTTTTGAACGAAACGTCATATTTCAACCAAATTTGGTATATAGCATATATAGGTTCTTTTTTGGTGAATAATATCGAGGTTTTAAACCGGAAGAATCGGTTTACCAGAATTTGAATTTTTACTGTTTTTTTATGTAATAATATGTTGTTTCTTTTTCAATTCTTTCACCCTGTATATATAAATTTTTCAAAAAGGTAATAACGCCATCGAAAAGAGTGTAAATATATCTTTTAGGAAATATTTTGAACTTTTCAGTTATGTTACCAATTAATAAATGCATAACGTATGTTCACATGTACCTATGGGCGGCAGATTCATTTTGAATGCCCGCCATTTTTGTAAAAGACTAAATCTGAGATGGCCTCATATCTAAATTTTAATCTTTGTATATGTAGTATGTGCGGTCCAAATTATATGCTTCTACCATTAAATGCACAATAATTCTTATATTATTATTTGCACGAATCTTCCGCACATAGGTACCTACATCGGAAGATACGTTATGCATGTATTAAATGGTAATTAATATAAATAAATAGTTCAAAATATTTCCTAAAAATATTTTTACGCTCTTTTCAACGCCGGTATCACCTTTTTAAAAAATGAATATATACAGGGTGAAAGAATTGAAAAAGCAACAACATAATTTTACATAAAAAAAAACAGTAAAAACACAAATTCTGGTAAACCGATTCTTCCGGTTCAAGACCTCGATATTATTCATCAAAAAAAGAACCTATATACCAAATTTGGTTGAAATCTGACATCTCGTTCAAAAGTTATCGTGCTATTAGTCACATATGTATAGTCGCCATTTTGATTGCCCGCCGTTTTTGTAAAAGGAACAAAAACTGAAATGGTCTCGTATCTAAATTTGAACCTCTATATGTGTATAGATGGCCCAAGTAGTAGTATATGTGACCCAAATTATATGCTTCTACCATTAAACGCACAATAACTCTTAGAATATAATTTGCACGAATCTGCCGCATATAGGTACACGTGAAGATACGTTTTGCACTTAATAAATGGTAATTAACATACCTAAAAAGTTAAAAATATTTCCTAAAAAATATTTTTACGCTCTTTTTAACTATTTGAAAAATTAATACATACAGGGTGAAAAAATCGAAATAAAACAACCTATCTTTACATAAAAACCAGGAAAAACACAAGTTCTGGTAAACCGATTCTTCCGGTTCAATAACTCGATATTATTTATCAAAAAAAAGAACCTATGTACCAAATTTGGTTCAAATCTGACATCTCGTTCAAAAGTTATCGTGCTATTAGTCACATATGTATGGTCGCCATTTTGAGTCCCCGCCATTTTTGTAAAAGGCAAAATCTGAGATGGCCTCCTGTCTAATTTTGAACCTTTATATATGTAGTATATGTTTTCCAAATTATATGCTTCTATCATTAAATGCACAATTCTTATAATATTTGCACGAATCTGCCGCACTAATAAGTAGAACTTGTTATATTAGGTATTTAAAAAGTTCTAACGAATATTACATAAGAATCATAAAATTCAACGCCCTGTATAATTACAAAGCAAATTTTTTGTTAAAAGGGGAGCCATAATCTATTTCAATATCCTATTTAATAGTTTTTTTAGTAATTTTCAAAGATTATAAAATTATCTTTGATAACATTCATGGACTTGAATATAGTGGAAGTCAAGACGTAAGTACATTATTTCTTGGTAATTATAAATGGTTCACTCTGTATTTAATATCACTCTCAAGAGTATTATTACCATACTTTAAATTTTATTAAACATTTCCTATGTCTAAATATATTAATTTTTATATATTTTGATTTTTCTATCCATGAACTTACATATTCGCGGTGTGCAAGTACTTGGAAGGGAAACGAGAAACGACCGTGCGCGAGTCGCGGAGACATATTGCAACTATCTTAAATAATTCATATTGTCAATTGAAATTGTCAAATTGACGTATATTTCATACCTTCTGTCATTGAAGCAGAAAAATTATATATTGCTCCACAATATTGATATGATATGCAATTATTATATAAAGGTAAATTTAATTAAATTTATTTTGCTTGCAGTACTGCATTTTAATAACTAATTTTATTTACTGCATACAATTGTTTACGTTTGCATAACATAACCTGCATCTTATTTTTTCTTCTTATTATTTTTTTGGACTATGGCCTTGACTATTATACAGCAACCAGGACTAATATAATTGGCCAATATAATTAAAAGTGCGAATAAAAGTACAGAGCGTAGAAATAGAGGTCGCTTTGCCGAACTTGCACGGTCCCAATATCGGCTGTAACGACTCAAGATGAAGTCGATCTATCATACTGTGCAAACTAGAAGGAGATTGCACAAAAATATTGGAAATAAACCTAAAAATCCGAATTCTCAACAACACAACAAGAACCAGTTATAAACTTGGAAAATGATGAAGATACAGAAATTAGGGCAATCAAAAATTCAAATACATGGAATTCTTAATCTCAAAGAATCGAGCCACTGAACAAGAGGTAACCAGTAGATTAGCACAAACAAGAACATGTATCAAACAAATAAGCGGGACACTATGGTATACACAGATTACGATAAATTCAAAGGAGAGAATATCGAATACCTTGGTACGTAGAGTACCTATTTTCGGAGTAGACAATTGGGTAATAAACAAACGAAATCGGTCAAAAATTACTATATGCGAAGAAGTTGTGGAGTGGCAGTACAGTAATATTAATGTGGAGATAAAAATCAGAACGGCGGTAGAACAAGAAATTTTAAGACTGCATTGAAGAAAAACATTTTGTTTCGTACGTTTATGTGAGAAGAGCAGAAGGTGTAGAAGAGAAAGTAGGTAGAAACCAGGCCTCGAAAGAATGCCTGGACGAGAAATCTAGCAGGCTGGTTTGATTGCAGCGAAAACGAACTGTTTAGAACAGCTGAAACAAACTTCGAATATTCTTCTTCAAGTGCCATCTCTGCGACGGAGGTCGGCAATCATCATAGCTATTCGGACCTTGGAGACGGATGCTCTGAAAAGTTCGTTTGATGTACATCCCTACCATTCTCTCAGGTTGCGCAGCCACAATATTCTGCGTCTCCCTATGCTTCTTTTTCCTTGAATCTTTCCCTGCATAATGAGTTGGAGCAAGTTGTATCTCTCTCCACGTGTAATATGTCCGAGATATTCCAATTTTCTGGTTTTAATTGTATTTAAGACTTCCATTTCTTTATTCATTTTTCTCAGAACCTCTTTGTTTGTGACGTGTTCTGTCCATGATATTTTTAGAATTCTTCTATATACCCACATCTCGAATGATTCCAGTTTTTTCATTGATGCCGCATTCAGGGTCCAAGCTTCCATTCCGTAAAACAGAGTCGAGAAAACGTAGCACCTAGCCAACCTTATTCATAGCTCTAACTTTAGATCTCTTGTGCAGAGCACTTTTCTCATTTTGTTAAAATTCGCTCTAGCCTTTTCTATTATAATTTTAATCTCCTGGAAATAATCATTTGTGGAGTTGATCATTGTTCCAAGATATGCATATTGGTCTACTTGTTCGACGTTGGTTCCGTTTATGAGGAGATTCTCGTTATTTCTTTGAGTTTTAGATATTCTCATAAATTTTGTCTTCTTGATGTTCATTGTTAAACCGTATTCTTGTCTATATGTCGCTATTCTGTTAACCAGTCTCTGAAGATCTTCAATATTTTCGGCTAAGACGACAGTGTCATCCGCATATCTAATATTGTTAATGGGAACTCCGTTCACCTTTATTCCAGCTGTTTCACCCTCAAGAACTTGTTTTAGGATCTCTTCCGAGTAGGCATTAAATAGAACTGGAGACAATACGCATCCCTGTCTCACCCACGTCTAATTTCAATTTCCTCTGACAACTGTTCGTTAACACGTACTTTTGCTCTCTGTTTATAGTATAAATTAGATATGATCCTGAGATCATTGTAGTCTATCTTCTTTAATTTCAGGACATTCATTAATTGTTCGTGTCGTACTTTGTCGAAAGCTTTATTATAGTCAATAAAACAGACATATATATCTTGATTGACATCTAGACACCTCTGTATTAGGATATTAAGTGAGAAAAGAGCTTCACGCGTTCCTAAGCCTTTGCGAAACCCAAATTGTGTATCATTAATATTTATGTCCAGTTTATGATATATTCGGTTATGGATGACTTTCAGTAGCAACTCCAGCATATGGGACATTAAGCTGATGGTGCGTTAATCGGCGCATTCTCTTGCGTTTTTCTTTTTGGGGAGACAAACAAAGATCGATGTTAACCATTCTTTGGGTAATACGCCTGAGCTATAAATTTGGTTCAAAAGTATAACTAGAACATCAATGTGCTGCTCGCCTATAATTTTTATTAATTCGATAGGAAGCATGTCAGGCCCAGGGCTTTTTCCGTTCTTCATTGTTTTTAATGCGTGTGCTATTTCTTCTTTTGTGATATCTGGACCTATTTCTTCTGAAGTAAGTTCTATGTTTTCCAGGTCTCCTCTTTCATCATCGAACAGTTCATCTATGTATTCTGCCCAGCGTTGTACTTTCTCGTAGGTCTGTGTTATAGTAATCCCGTGTCTATCCAGAAGTGCACCAGTGAGATTTTGTTTTCTTAGCCCTGCCATTTCTTTTACTTTCTTGTGTAGATTAAATAGATCGTATCTTTTTTTAATGTCCCCGATCTCTTTGCATTTCTCTTCAAAGTGTTTTTCTTTCGCCTATGCTTTATCATCCTTCTTATCTGGTGGTTAATCTCCCTGTATTTATTGTTATCTTTATTCTTATATTGTCTCCGTTGTTCCATCATATTAAGTATCTCGTCGTTCATCCATTCTTTATTTATTTTTGTAGAAGTCTTCAGTATTTCTTTGCACGGTTCTAGTAGGCAATGTTTTAGTCGATCCCAGTGCTCGTCAATGTCATTGGTGTCTATTATCAGTTTGCTACAGTTCATATGCAGTTCATGTTGGAGGCATTCTTTTATATCTTGTTGTTTAAGCTTACTTGTGTCTATTGTATGAGTTCTTTGATGTCTTTTATGATGTCTTTTATGGATAAGTCGGTTATGGTCTGAGTCATGTCTGCTCCGGGATACCCTTTCACAGCTTTAACAGCATTAAGGCATCTTTCATTTATCATAATGTAGTCTATCTGGTTCCTAACTACTTTCTCCGATGTATCTGCGGGCGATCGCCAAGTATAGAGTCGTCTGTTTGGTAGCTTGAAAAATGTGTTTGTAATAATCAAATTCTGCTCTTGGCAAAATTGTATTAGATGATCTCCTCTCTCGTTACGATTTCCCAGACCATAATTTCCTACACACCTTCCGCTTTGCCCCCTTCCAATCTTTGTGTTGAGATCACCTAGGACTATCGTTATTTCTCTAGTTTTCGTTATTTTCAGTGCCTCTTCGATATCCCGATAAAACAACTCAACCTCTTCTTCGTAGGCATTCGCCGTACGAGCATACACTTGTATCAAGTTCAATTTGGCGTGAGGTGTCACTAACTTTAATGCCATTACTCTTTCTGAGATAGGGAAAAAGCCTTCTACTTCTCTATTAGATTTTTTATTAACTATGACTGCCACGCCGTGTCGATGTTGAGTGTCCTCGCCACCGGAATAATATATTGTGGCTTCATTTGTTGAGTTGGGCCACCTGGCTTCACTGATACCCAGTACATCAATATTCAACCTGTTCATTTCTTTAATAATATTGTGCATCTTACCAGGCTGAAACATACTCTGAACATTTCAGGTTCCAATTCTAGTGTTTGACAGTCTCATTCTTTCGCCTCCGTTCTGCTGACAAGGCTAGAAATTTTTCTAGTGATAATTCATAGCACACCAAGGCTAAAAACCATGACCTGGCAGGCCTCAGTGGTGCACGTGTATCTACCAGGTGAATCGAAAAGTGCAAATTTAGGGGGTAAAATAAACTTTCTCTTGTAAGGTTTAAATTTAAGTATGTGTTTGAGTAAGTCATTCAGAAGAAATGTGTACAATGACAGGCGATTCTAAAGAGCATAAGACCTTGCCAGGCGAGGGGAAAGATTAGGGGTTTTTCCTAAAATTATTCTTTTTGCACCGAACAAATTTTTTTAGGTTTTTTGAATCATTCCAAACAGAAAACGTCTTTAGTGATTTTTCTCTTAAGTTAATAGTTTTTGTTATATAAGCGATTGAAAATTTTGAAAATTGCGAAATCGCCCAATTTTAACCCTAAATCGGACATTTATCTAAAAATTTCAATGTTGCCAAGATACGTAGATATTCTTTAAATATTGATTGATGAAATCCCGAAGAGTTTTTGCAATAAAATATCGAAAACCCCTTTGTTTTTTTAATTGCTAATCAAGCAGGTGCGACACTATAGTATAAGTGAGGACATTTGAGTTTGCATAAATTCATTATCTCGAGAATGGGCAAATTTCAAGAGAAATACTCAGACAGTTTTAGGATTTAAGCCAGTTAAACATTCGGGTTTGTTTGATACCCATTTGCATAATTTAAAGCCTGACTGCTCCAGTAGAGATGCTACCTCATGGCATAATTTATTTACATCATCTACTGAGTCTCCACCAGATTGAAAGTCATCGACATAGAAGTCATTTAAGATAGCATTACTGGCAGGCGGATATTCTGTTTTGTGATCAATAGCTACTTGTTGCAAGGCTCTTATCGCAAGGAAGCTTGCCGATGCTGTGCCATATGTAAGAGTATTTAGATTATATTCAGAGAGCTCATCAGTAGTTGATTGTCTCCAAAATATTCGCTGAAAACATATTTGATCTGGATTTATTAGAACCATGCGGTACATTTTTTCAATAACACTGCAGACAACTACTTGATGTTTTCGAAAACGAATTAGGATAGATATAAGATCATTTTGTATTTTAGGCCCCACGATCTGGAGATTGTTAATAGAAATGCCATTATCACTTGGGGCAGATCCATCAAAGACTACTCTCAGTTTAGTAGTAGAACTTTTTCCATTCAAGACCCCATGATGAGGTAGATAATAACATTTGTCTGCTTGGTTTTGAGGTTCGATTTTAGACATGTGTCCTAATTCCTCATAGTTTTTCATAAAATTGTCATATAAGGTTTTAAGTGGAGCATTAGATAATAGTCTGCGCTCTAGTGCATAAAATCTTTTTAAAGCTAAGGCTTTAGAATCACCAAGTAATAAAGAAAGATCCCCTTTGAAAGGAATGTTTATTACAAATCTACCTTCTTTATTCCTAGTGGTAGTTTTAGTGAAGTATGTTTCAGAGTATTCTTCTTCATTATTTATACATTTGGTATTGTGAAAAGGTTCTTCTATTTCCCAAAATTTTATTAATTGAGATTGAAGATCAGAAGTATTAGTTAGAAAGCATTTTGTAGATATGTTGTTTATTATTGGAGATGGAATAGTTCCAGAAATGATCCATCCTAAAGCTGAGTTTTGAAGAAAAAGCAATTTGGGTCCTAATCGGATGCTACCATCCTTGAGAAGTTTGTAGAATACTTCTACACCTAGCAATATGTCAATATCAGATGGTTCATAAAAACCTGGATCAGCTAAGGAGATATTAGGAGACAATTGAATTAATAAAGGATCAATTGGAGTACTTGGTATTTTGCTACAGATACTTGGTAACATCAAACATGATACTGTATGCTTAAACTCACTGCATAAAGAAGAAAATGATATAGTACATCGATATTTTATAGCAGTTACTTGATTTATACCGAAAATATTAGCTTGTGTATTGTACAAAGGTATTTTAAGTTTATCACACAAATTTTTAGATATAAAATTTGATTGACTACCTGAATCTAAAAGTACCCTGCATACATGCAAATTATCTGTTGAAAGATAGCAAAAGCAGTTGAAAGAAGTACATTTTATTTATGTGTGCATGATTGCAGCTAATATTAGAATTATTTGTGAGCTCTAGTGTGGAGGCAATTGTATCCCCTGTATTAAGATTAGATTGTTGTGGGTATATAGTTCCCTGATTAGCATTTAAATTAGAGTTTTCAAAATGTAATAAGCTATGATGCTTAAGATTACACTTTTTACAAAAGGTAGATTTACAATTTGCTACCTTATGATTGTTTCTCAGGCAATTAGTACAAAGTTTCAGAGCTTGAGCTTTTTCAAATTTATCATTTGCATTTAATTTGAGAAAATCGTGACAATTAGTAATCCAATGATCACCATTGCATAAAAAACATTTATTATGATTGTTGGTAGATATAAATGATTCTCCATACGATTGTGGCTTTGTATATGAAGTTGAAGATTTGTTATTAAAGACACTATGCTTAGAAGTATGCCTGAATTTAATTAATAGACCTAGGGCCAAGGATGTGTGTTTAAAATGAGAATTTTGAAATGACTCTCTTTCGTCACTTTGTTCACCCTGTTGATCGGGTTGGATCAATAGATCAATTTGCTTTTGTAAGTCATCAAATGTGTTTAATAAAGAGTTTTGTCGTTCTAAACGAGCTTAGATTTCAAATAATAGAGTTTTATCAGGTATTTGGTCATCCTGTAATTCGTTAATTGTTTGTTCAGTGTTTTTAATAAACTTTTCGAACAATGAAAGTTTATTTTTAATAACTACACCACGTTGTTTGATAAGATTTTTAAGTTTGACATTTTGATTATCTAAGTGACGTATTTGTATGTCAAAATGGCTATCAAATGAAGAATAATATACTATAATTAACAAATATAAAGCTTTCCAATATAATATTGGGTAAAAAGGAAAGATCACACCCTATATTTACCAATAAATGTCCAGTTATTCTCGATCCCCCTGGTATTGGAAACTTTCGGGAAAGTTTGTTAGTATCAAATAACTCACTACTTATAATGTGTTGAAAACTGTGTTCTGAGTATTTTCACGTTGGAACTGACTCACTTTAGATCAAAATGTTCTACTTCTTTACTTGTATTCCATGTAATCTGCAATAGATGTGGAACGTCGCGTAATTATTTATTGAATCTTGAATCCGGAGCGAATGGCCAGATTTTATGTGCAGGAAATTAGTTGTGGACTGTAGAAGATATTTATTTTAACATAGGTCGAATGTTTCATTCTTTAATTACGCTACAAGTAAAAATTAGACAAAATAGATAATTCTAAAAAATGTCTCTGTCATTAATTATTAATTGTTTCGGATAGCAACCCGATAGATCCATTTATCGTCGGCTGTAATCACCGCTTCACATTCTAAATGCATCCACACGTTGATGAACGGGATTGGACACTAATGAAATCCTAAACATGTAATACAGATTTTTTTTGCACAATGTAAATCATTTGTTTTCAAATTTGTTAAATTATTGTCAGTATTTAATTCTTTTCTAATTAATTTGGAAGGTTTTTCAAATAAGTCATCTTCGGCCTTTCTTTTTATGCCGTGACTTAAAACTTGTCTTTCTAATAGGTTTTCTGCTTCCGGATTATGATTATGACTATTGTTTATACTAGTTGTAATTCGATCCTTATTTTCTCCAATTGATTTGATGAATGCTTTGCAGTTATCCTTTACACATCTCCACTTTGTTTCACCTGAAGCTAATTTTCGTTTTTGTTCTTTAAATTTATAACGTTCACACACTAATAACAATTTTGCTCTTTGACTAAACATTTCATTTATACTTAAAGATGTCATTTAGATTTTTCCTGGATACTGAACTAGTAGTTAATTGAAAGATACATTAATTACAATACGAGGTGTCGACCGAATAACATGCTTTTTAAAACATAGTACAAAAACAGTGACATTAGTGTATCTTCAACTAGAAATAATTGTTTTTGACTACATGAGCAGTGGCGTAGCAGATACCCAAACAGTATATTTTCCCTAATCTATAATTCCAAGATAAATTTGTGGGCCGAGATGGGAATACACCCTAATACCTACCTGTTAATATTCGAGCCGAGCTGGGGGGTTTTTAAAATGTACCTGGGGTATCATAAAGTATTAAAGGATTATAGTGGGCTGAGATAGGAATACCCCCCAAGGAGAGTTATAGCACTGATCGCAATCGGTTTTTGTGAGGCTTCAATTTTAAGATATATCTAAAAAATTGTTTTTACTTAAAAAAATTGTTTGGACTTTTTAGCTTAGGTCTATATTTTTCTGTCACGCTTTTGTAAGTAGGCACACTGAAAAGAAGCTGAAAAAACGATGATGACCAATAGGAACCAAAATGGTAATTTCTTTTAACCAAGTGTCCGAACTCCATTTTTTTTTAATACAACATTTAATCCCGACCATATCGAGGGAGTGAGAGTGAATATAATGTGTATGTATAGATTTATGTCAACAGCAACTATAGGTTATTAGGTTGTCCAAACTACCAACAATTTTATTAATAATATCAAATTAGACGAAAATATGTCTATAGGTTTCTTATAGTCTAAGATACAATATAAGCTCGATCGGGACCAAGCTGTTTAATGGATAAAAATTATTGGATATGTAATTTAGTATGTTAATAATTATAAGAAAACAAGGAATTTTATTCTGACGATAATTAATTAATAATTAAAAAAACATTTTTTTAACAAACAAAAAATTTCGACTTTTGCAGATGCTATTGCAGATTTTTTGGATCATTTTAAACAAAAAAGTTCTGTTGTAATTTTTCTCTAAAGTTGATCGTTTTCGAGTTATAAACGATTTAAAACTGAAAAAATAAAGTAACGATAACGATTTTCAAGGCTAAAAAATTACGAAGTAACTAAATTCAAGTTCAAACCTTATTCTATCAGTTCTTGATTGATAAATATTTTGGACTTCTTTCATTTTGAAACACTGTTTTTTACTTATTAATGCCCGTCTTCCCATAATAAACTTTACTCATTAACGCTTTAAAAAATATATTTTAGAATAAAACATGGCAAAAATTCTTATCGGGACCCAATAGAAAAAGGTTTAAAATTGAATTTAAGTACTTGATGATTACAAAAATAATAGTTTGTACTTGTGTTTTTGAGCCTTGAAAATCGTCACCTTTCGTTCTTTTTTCAGTTTTAAATGTTTATAACTTACGATCAACGTAACAGAAAAATTACAAAAGACCTTTTTTGTTAAGAATGGTCCAAAAAATCTGAAATAATATCTGACCAGGTCAAAATTTTTGTTTAATTTATAAAAACAAGTCATTTTTCAATTATTAATTATTAATGATTAATTCTAGTCGTAACAAAATTAGATCGTGCGATCGATTTTTTTTGTAATTTTTAACATACTAAAGTACGTAATTAGCCCGATCCAAGAACAATCTGACCCCAAAAATTGTCTATTATTATATAAGAAAAAGTTTACAATTATACATCCTCTCCATTTTACAAAAATGGAGGGGAATACCCCTCTCGAAGGTGAAAAATATACATTCAAAATAAGACCGGAATTGAATAAAATGATTAATAATAAACAACTTTTGTTTTATAGAGTTTTTTCGCTAAGTCAATACTTTTCGAGATTTTCGAAGAAAAGTGTTGACTTAGCGATAAAAGAAACATGTTTTTGGACGGATAATTCAAAAAGTTAGTATTTTATCGAGAAAATGTTCTTAGCAAAAATATAGCTTATAAAAAATTGAAAAAAATGGTGTATGCATGAGGTCTATAGACCCAGTAGAAGCAGAGTTGTAGCTAATGAAAAGTAGGTTTTTCTTCGTCAAATTCCAAATCGAATATTTCAAAGTGAAATAACCCAAAAACGGAGCACTTTTCATGGAAAATTCATTTCAACTATTTTAAAGTGTTTAAAAAGGTTTATTTTTGTTTTAAAAAGAAACTTCTTACAATAAAAGTTAGTGAGTTACGCTCAAAATATTGTGGGTCCCCTTTATTTTTTGGCAAAAAAAATCGCGAAAATCACCCCCTAATTAGCATCACAAATAAATTTTATCATTACCACTTGACAAGTTACCTTGCTTGTGTATTATTTATACGATCTGTAAGTTTCATAGGTTCAAAGTGCTTATTTTTGAAAAAGCTGTAGTTAAAATGGCTTGGACGAGTAACTAATCACGAGTTTAGGTAAATTTTGAACAGCCATAACATAACCAATTTTTGTCCAACAAGAAACCAAAAAATCAAAAATATTCAGAAAAACAAAACGAACATTTTATTACACTTTGAGATTTTTCGTATTACTAATAATTTTTAAGTTAATTCCATATAAATTCCATTTTTTTCAAAATTAAAAAAAATGTTTTATTTCAAACCCAATTTTTTTTAGAAATGAGCACATTGAACCAATGAAACTTACAGATAATATAAACAGTACATACGTAAAGTAACTTGGGGTTGATTTTTGCGATTTTTTTAACAAAAAATAAAAAAGACCAGCAATATTTTGAGCGTAACTCACTTACTTTTAATGTTAGAAGTTTTTTTTAAAAACAAAAATAAACCTTTTTTTAATCACTTTAAAAAAGTTGTAATGAAATTTCCCCGAAAAGAGCTCCATTTTTGGGTTATTTTAAATTGAAATATTCGATTTGGAATTTGACGAAGAAGAACCTACTTTTCATTAGCTACAACTCTGCTTTTACTGGGTCTACAGACCTCATGAATACACCATTCTTTCAGTTTTTTATAAGCTATAACTTTACTTATAAAATACTTACTTTTTGAGTTATTTGCGAAAAAACATCCAAAAACATGTTTTTTTTTGTTAAAAATGAACATATTCACTTGCAAATAACTCTAAAAGTATTAACTTAGTGAAAAAACTCAATAGAACAAAAGTTACTTATGTAGAATTAGTCATTTGATAATTTATAGAATAGTCATTATATAGAATTTATCATTTTATAAACAGCTCGGTTCTGATCGACCTCATATCACGACTATTAGTCACAAAAATAATTTTGCTTTTAATCGAGAATTTCCAACAACCCAAATTTAGATAAAACATTTTTAAAATGTTACAAACTGAAAGAGTTTTTAAAAATGACCTATTAATTAATTTGATTCTATATATATATATATATATATATATATATATATATATATATATATATATATATATATATATATATATATATATATATACAAACAAATGAAATAGAGAATGCGGAAAAATCCCCTTACGAACAATTCACACATCCACTACTTTTGAAGAGGGCGAAACACATTTCTAAGAGCTGGTGTTTGGATCTTCGATTCTATTCAAAAAACTTTTCCCAGCCCGAAGTAGTGGATGTGTGAATTGTTCGTAAGGGGATTTTTCCGCATTCTCTATTTCATTTGTTTGTTTTCGTACGAGTGGTCGTCCAAACCAGTACCTGTGGATCTTTTGATCACTGAGTGTGTTTCAAAGATCTACATCTTTTGTTGTTTCATATATATATATATATATATATATATATATATATATATATATATATATATATTTTAACTTTTAGGGCAATTTCTATCATGCTGAGCAATTTTGTAGATATCATGGAATGAACTTGGTAAATATTGAATCAAAGGCGGAGATGCATTTTCTTGAGGACGCCATCTTAGAGACAGGTAACAATTTTTTAAAGCTTAATGTTTTCATTTTTGTTTTCAAGTAGTTGTAGAAATGTTTTAAAGTAAATATAAATTATTGTGCACTTACCAAATATTTCGTTCTGGTGTAAATGACCGCTCCAAACACAACTGTAATTCAAAAAGAAAAAATGTATTAAACTTATTTAGTATAAGCATACAGAAATTAATATATTAATAATAGCCCAGAGAAATAAGGTAGCAGAGGACCATGTTGGGGAATTTGACCCAGATAGGTATCTGAATTTTTTGAGTTTTATGCACCTCAATAACCCAAACCTCTGTTTCCTGCAGCGTGTCCTTCTATTTTGTCCTGAATGATGAATCAGAATTAGTGACATTTAGGTCTTCTCATTATAAAACCGAAATATTGAACCTTTCTCATTTTTCTCAGTTTTCACATCCACATCGCAAAGCAGACCAGACATAGCAGTTTAACCCTCTTAGACATGAGAGTTGAAGGAAAAAATTCTATTGCACAATATCTGCGGACTTTATATTCCTACATGGAAAACATAATACATTGCGGAACAAAAAGAAATGAAACTAGTGGAGGTGGAAATTATCGTTATAAACGTATAAATTATTACCATTAAATTACATAGTTTCCCAACTTTAGACGTATCAGAGGAGTATGACAACTGTCACTGTGACAGTAGAATTTTATATACTCCTGTCACAGACGTCTTAAGGTGGAAAACTATGTAATGTAATGTTAATTATTACGTTTATAACGATAATTTCCACCTCCACTAGTTTCATCTCTTTTTGTTTCGCAATGTATGTATTATGTCTTCCACCTTTTACGTTATTTTGCCGGTTATTAGCGCGCTTGTCACTGTATTTTTTCACATTAACTAAGCAATGATTCTTAATACTGCTGTAAAATAAAATACTGCTCCAAATAAAATACACTTTATTTTTTCAAGAAAATTTTGAACGCATGCATAATATTAAAAAAATGATGCAGGTTTTTCAAAAATCTCTATAAACTGAATTACAAAAAAAACGAGTATTGTTAATAAAAAATAGTAAAATAATGTTGAAAGTACTTGAAAGTAGAACAACTGAATGAACTTGCTGCCATTCTAATATTGAAAGATGAATGAGCTACTTTTAACTATAGAAGCGTAAACATTGACATGCGGTACGTGATGCCGCCAGAAAAGTTTACGTCAACGTAGCTGAAAGGCTAAACCATACTAAAACTGCAGCAGTTGGGAGGAGGTACAATTACAGACCACTTGAAGGTACACAGATGGTGTTCGAAGAAATCTTTTATAAAACAAGTTTTGCAATCAAATATATTTTTGGCGAGGCCTGGCATACTGCACGTCAGTGGTTAATGGTTAAAATTCAATTCCAGTAATAAAATAGCTGGTAAATAACTGTTCCTTGTTGTTTCCTAATTGAGCTAGAATCTAGAGCTAGAGTGTTGCATTATTTAGTGCGTTAAAATACTTTATTATTTAATATTACGATAGATAATAAAAATACAGTAATAATTTACTGTTCAAAACCCCAAAAATTTTAAGGAAATAATTGGATTTAATGAAATAATTGGTTTTAGGTGACCCTGCTTTACATTATTGGATGTCCGGTACTCGCCTTCCTGACCAAGAACGATGGATATCATTTACCAGCGCTAGAGGCATGTCTTATTTTAATTGGAGCCCTGGTGAACCCAACAACGCCTTTAAGAATGAGTACTGCATTGAAATGAGATTTGTAGACAAAGAACTAAAATGGAATGACGTCGGGTGTACTGCTGAATTTAACTTTATTTGCGAAGCTAAGTGGACCCACGACTGCCAAAAACTCTATGATTATTTGATAAAGCATGATATGGATCTTAAGAATATCACCGATATCATAGACACAAAGTAAATGTTTTCTTTTTTAATTACGGTGCCTTATCCTTAAGGAAGTTGGCCAATACATTTGCCTATTTAATTTTATTTTCAGCCGCCCTGAATAGCTCGATGGCGGTCATATTCGTCCATTGTCGTACGTTTTAAAGCCAAGAGTTGATTGAGTCTTCTTCCTGGTCCCCTTTTGTTATTGATTTTGCCCTCGATTATTATGAGTTGGTGCAGTTCGTATTTGTGATTTCTTACGATGTGACCAAAATATTGTGTTTTTCGTCCTTTTATTATAAGCATAAGCTCCCTTTCCTGATTCATCCTCCGCTAGACTTCCAAATTTTTCGTATGGCTCATGCATATTCTGAGCATTTTACGGTAACCCCAGAGTCCGAATGCTTGGATTCTTCTTAGTGTTGCTTCTGATATTATCCAGGCTTCAACACCATAGAGCAAGGCGGAGAAAACAAGCAGTTAAGTATTCTTAAGTATTCTGGTTCTCAATGAGATACCCAGCTGATGGTTGCATCGAACTTTTTGCATTATAAATGAAGTAAAGAAACACAGACTTACTCACAATCATTTAATTATACTTCGACGACCGGTTTCGATCTCTACAATATTCAGAACATCTTCAGGTCGGCGTTACAAGTAGTTAAATGATGCCGTTACAAGGGCATAAGTAATACATCTGTCTCTGTTTCACACCACACATCTGCCTTCAGGATCCATTCCAATTCACTGTGTTTTGACCTACGAAGCATGTCCGCTTACCCAGTCCCTCACCTAGCTATCCTATTAGCATAATCTGGACGTTTAAACATGTTATCGATGAACTTAAAAAGCATCCCTTGTAACGGCATCATTTAACTACTTGTAACGCAGACCTGAAGATGATCTGAATATTGTAGAGATCGAAACCGGTCGTCGAAGTATAATTAAATGATTGTGAGTAAGTCTGTGTTTCTTTACTTCATTAAAAATGAACTCACATATGCAACCCATTCAACATTTTTGCATTTTGTAAAACACTGCACGTTCCTTTTCCAGACCTCTTCTTATCTCTAGTAGTATTTTGTGTTTTGACAACGAAACCCGATTTGGGCTTCGAAACTTTAATAAAATCATTTTTTTGGTAAAATTGTGACTTATTCCCATTAAAAGTAGTTGATTCTAGTGAATGGTCCCAAGTTTCATCAAGATTACTTCAAAAGTACCTCACTCTTGTTTTGGTGCGTGCTGATGACTATCTTTTTGTCTTCTTTGTATTCAATTTCATTTCAAATTCTCCACAGGCTGTTGTTGCCTGGTCCATCAGGCGTTGCAGTGCTTCAGCATTATCTGCCAGAATGACCGTGTTATCAGCATACCGCAGGTTATTTGTGTATTGCCCGTTTATAAAAAATTATACCATCTGAGGTGCCTTTTATTGCCCGTTTATAATTATACCAGTTCCTCATAGATTTTGCAAGAGAAAAAAATATGATCATAATGAGCACATACTTCGAAAGAAAAGAAATACACAAGGAAACATGGATATCGCCAGATAGAAAGACCAAAAACCAAATAGATCACGTGCTGATCGAAAAAGAAGAGCAGCAATGTATCAAGAAGATTAGAACATACAGAGGACCAGATGCCGACTCCGACCATTACATGGTGGGTATCAAAATGAAGCAACTGATACCAGAAAACAAAAACAAAATAAAAGAAAAGAAATGTATAAATAAACCAATTCGGTTTGCAAAAAAAAAGAGCAAGAAACATACGGAGAAACAATGGAAAGAGAACTAAAAATGATACAAATAGAAGAACAAACGGAGAACAACTGGGAAATCATAAAGCAAGTAATGAAGAAAGCAGCAAAAGAATGTAATAAACAAGAGATTAAAAAGAGGAAGGAGTGGTTCGACATAGAGTGCCAAAAAGAAATAGAACTAAGACAATCATTAAGGATGGAAATGATCAAGAAAGAAACAACAGAGACGCATAATAGATATATAGAACAAAGACAAAAAGTAAAGAGGTTGTTGAGAGAAAAGAAGAGAAAACACTTAGATAATAAGCTAAAAGAAATAGAAGAGAACTACAGAAATAAAGAAATAAAAAACCTGTATCAAGGTGCCAGAAACGAGAAAAGAGGATACCAGCAAAAACCCATATTCGTTAAAAACAGAGCTGGAGATAATATAAGCGGTGAAGCAGAAATAGTAGAGAGATGGAAAGAATATTTTGACGAATTACTAAATGGCAAGAATAAGCCAAACCAAAGTGAATCCATAGAAGCAGAGACAGAAAATGAACAGTTAGAAGACATATAAGATAATCCACCCAGCAAAGAACAAATAGAGGAAATAATTAAAAACCTTAAAAATAACAAATGCCCTGGAAGCGATAACATAACAGCAGAGATGATGAAATATGGTGGAAAATTGCTGAATGATTGGATACACAAAATCATAAAAGATATATGGTTAAAAGAACGAATACGAGAGGACTGGAAGGAAGCAATTATCTGCCCATTACATAAAAAAGGCGACAAAACAGAATGCAGTAATTACAGAGGAATAGCATTACTAAATACCGTATACAAAATCCTAGGAAAATCCATAAAAAACAAACTTGAAAAAGAAGCTGGAAATATAATAGGCGAATATCAGTGCGGATTTAGAAGAGGGAGAAGCACAACGGACCAAGTATTCGTAATCAGAGAATTACAAGCAGAAAGCTATGAACACAACCTACCAACGATAGCACTTTTCATCGACTTCCAACAAGCATACGATAGAATAAAGAGGAAGAAATTAAAAGAGGCGCTTGAGCAATTGGGAGTTAGCAGAAAGTTACGTAACATGATACATCTTACTTTGGAGAATACAGAAAACAGAGTCAAAATAAACAATTAATCATCAGAAAAATTTATAGTAAACGAAGGATTAAGAGAGGGCGGTCCTCTGTCATCTTTACTCTTCAACTTATGCCTAGAAAAAATAATTCGAAAAGCGAAAATCAATAGAGAAGGACTCATATATCAAAGAAGACACTAAGTTTTGGCGTTTGCGGATGATGTGGTGTTACTGGCAAGAGGAAAAAAAGAGCTACAGGAGATGGTACAGAGAATAGTAAAAGCATCGAAGAAAATGGGACTGTATATAAACGCAACTAAAACAAAATGTATGGAGTGGACAGATGGTCAGTTTAGAAATGGACAAAAGATTAAAGTAAAAGTAGAAGAAGGAACATCATACGAATTCGAAATAGTTCATATATATATATATATATATATATATATATATATATATATATATATATATAAATATATATATATATATATATATATATATATATATATATATATATATATATATATATATATATAAACAAATGAAATAGAGAATGTGGAAAAATCCCCTTACGAATAACTCACACATCCACTATTTCTGGCTGGGAAAAATTTTTCGAATAGAATCAAAGATCCAAACACCAGTTCTTAGAAATGTGTGTCGCCCTCTTCAACCTCCGTGGGCTCATCGGTAAAGATGAGAGGTTGAATATCTTTAGATACATTCCATCAAAACATATATATATATATATATATATATATATATATATATATATATATATATATATATATATATATATATATATATATATATTTTGTATTTTGACAACGAAACCCGATTTGGGCTTCGAAACGTTAATAAAATCATTTTTTTGGTAAAATTGTGGCTTATTCCCATTAAAAGTAGTTGATTCTAGTGAATGGTCCCAAGTTTCATCAAGATTACTTCAATAGTACCTCACTCTTGTTTTGGTGCGTGCTGATGACTATCTTTTTGTCTTCATTGTATTCAATTTCATTCCAAATTGTCCACAGGCTGTTGTTGCCCGGTCCATCAGGCGTTGCAGTGCTTCAGCATTATCTGCCAGAATGACCGTGTTATCAGCATACCGCTGGTTATTTATGTATTGCCCGTTTATAAAAAATTATACCATCTGTAGTGCCTTTTATTGCCCGTTTATAATTATACCATTTATTAGTTTATCATGTTTTACCAGGTCAAAAGCCTTCTGAAAGTCTATAAAACACATGTATATATCAGAATCGACTACACCTTTCAACTAGCACGAGTATTGAAATAATTATTTTAATTTAGTATTATCTTTATTTGGAATGCTTTACGTTTCTCTCCTGTAAGAAATTTCATAATGCTATTGTAATTTTGTTTACAGCTGTTCTATAAACAGTTTGTTTTTTATGCAGCCAAACAACTTTCGTAAGTTTCTCATCCACACATTCTGGATTTCTTCGTCCTTCGATCTTATGAATATATTTTGTCACGCTGTATATTTTTGTTCTCTCATGAGATGACACAAATATTTATACATAATGTAAAATTTCTCTTTCTCATGATTCGGTTGAGTCGTTTTATCAATATTCGACGATAGCACCATATCTCGAAACTCTTTATATGATTTTTATATTATTTTGCAGTAAGTTGGCAGCATCTTGACATTCTTCTGATATTATAAGCATGTTTAAAATTAATAAATAACATTTGTTTTCCTAATTTTTTATAACTATTATTCTGTAATAACCTTGTTGTAATATAGAAATGTGATCAAATGTTGCACTGCTCTGTTAAAATCTCCAATTAATTTCCCTTCATACTATATATGCTTTAGACTAGACTATTAATTTTGCTAGGGCTTTGTATACTATTTCTTATAACGCGATTTGTCTAGAATGTTCCTATATTGATTTTATAAATTAAGGATATTAGTGTACTATTATTAATGTTCATATACTTTTTCTTATTTGGTGAAATTTGTAAATTAAATCAATATTCCCTTCTATTCCCTGTAGTCTTAGTATAAGATATAATATGAGCTCGATCTGCACCGATCTGTTTATAGTCCAAGTAATAAAGCTTAAAATAGGACAAAACCTCGCAATTTTTACAGAATGGATCGATTTGTTGGAAAATTTAAGAATAAGTAGTGGATTGTCCAAGGATCAAAATCTATATGATGCTGAAAGGCGCTTTTACCATGGGAGTGGTTGCCACCCCATCTCGCGGGTGGAAATTTTTTATTATATTTTGACCACAAAAGTTGGTAAAAACATTCATTCTAAGCAAAAAACATTGTATATATTTTTGTGATAAAATTAATAGATTTCGATTTATTCGCTATCGAAAGTGTTAGTTTTATATCGAAAAATCAATGTTTTTAATAAGTTTTCAGCTAATAACTCCAAAATTTTTCGTTTTATCAAAACAACTTTTCTTAACAAAAATGTACCTTTTGAAAAAAGAAACAAAACCGTTTTATTAAATTTTCTTTAAGACCAATAGTAATAGAGCTATATTTTATTATATGTTAGCTCTTCTTCGTCAAATGCTAAATATTGTAGTTTCAAAGTCAAAAGATGAATTATAATAGAGATATCTCCAGAAATAAAAGAAAAGTCTCTAGGTCAAAAATTAAGTGACTTGTAATGAAAGGAATATCAGTTCCTATTTTTTTCAGCGAAAAAATGATCGGACACAACCGCCCTAATCAGCACCCTAATTAAAACTAGCCATTGACCTTATTCAGTCTTCTTTACTTATGTATTATTAATAGGTTCTAGAAGTTTGACCGGCCTACAATGATTGGTTTTTAAAAAAATGGAGTTAAAAGCGACTAACGAATTTTTGTAGTTTGGAAAAAAATGGCTTTCTTCAGAATAGAAAGACTAGCATCACAGATACGAAAAAATGTTTAATAATGAAATTGTAGCTTATTTAATTTCCAAGAGTCTGGTTTGCAAAAATTTTTTCTACAGTAAAAATTCAGTGAACTATTGACAATTAAAACTTGTAATAACATGCAAAAACCATCTTTACCAACCCTTTGAAAGTCACCTCTCTTTGCGACTGAGGATTTTTAAAGAATTTAATAATAACATACTTATATATCTTGTAAAAACCTACAAAAGTATTTTATTATAAAACTTGCTATGATAAAAAATAAAAAAGTTACGGTTAAAAATCAATATATTTTTGGAAAAAAAAAGGAGAAATCCAATTTGAAGCATAATAAAGTAAGTTAGCGGTGTTTGTGCATTGAGCTCATTCATTAATCTTTATTTATGTATTATTATTAGATTCTAGAAGTTTGAGTGGCTTAAAATGATTAGTTTTTAACAAACTAGAGTTAAAAGCTAATAACAAATTTTTGTAGTTTGGTAAAAAATGACATTTTTTTCAGAATAGAAATATTAGCATCAGAGATACGAAACAATGTTTCAGTATGAAATTGTAGGTTATTTAATTCCCAAGAATTTGGTTTGAAAAAAATTTTCTACGGCAAAAATTGAATGAATCGTAAATAAGTACAATTGGTAAAACATTGATTTTTTCAATATAAAACTAACATTTTCGATAGCGAATAAATCGAAAACTATCAATTTTATCAAAAAAATGTATGGAACATTTTTTGCTTAGAATGAACGTTTTTATCAACTTTTGCCGCCAAAATATAATAAAAAATGTCCACCCACGAGATGGAGTGGCAACCACCCCCATGGTAAAAGCGCCTTTCGGCATCATATAGATTTAGATCCTTGATCTATCCACTACTTATTCTCAAATTTTCAAGCAAATCGATTCATTCTGTAAAAATTGCGAGGTGCAAAGCTTCGGTTCCTGGACTATTAATGGATGAAAATTATTGGGTATGTAATTTAGCATGTTAACAATTACAAAAAACAAGAGTTACCCGATTTAATTTTGTTCCAACTATAATTAATTAATAATTAAAAAATGGATTTTTTATAAATTAAAAAAAAATCGATCCGATTTTTAAACAAAAAAAATGTTTGGTAATTTTCTCTTAGGTTAATAGTTTCCGAGTTATAAACAATTATTAAATCTAAAAAAGAACACAAGATAACGATTCTTAGGGCTCAAAAACATAAGTAAAACATGTCATTTTTGAAATTACGTAGTACCTAAATTTTCAAACATTATTCTATCAGTCCTTGATAAGTATTTTGGACGTATGTATTTCATTTTAAATTATTGTTTTTTAGTTTTTAATTCAGAGCGATCGCCGATCTTCCCACAAGGAGCTTTGCTCATTAATAAATAAAAAAATGTAGTTTACAATAAAATCTAGCATAAATTCTTATCAAGGCCTGATAGAATAAGGTGAGCTTGAATTTAGGTACTTGATGATTACAAAAATAAGATTCTTTACTTGTGTCCTTGACCCTTGAAAATCGTCATCTTTCGTTATTTTTTCAGTTTTAAATTGTTTATAACTCGAAAACGACCAACTTAAGATAACAATTAAAGACTTTTTTTTTAGAATCATTAAAAAAATCTGAAATAATATCTGCCCGGGGAGAAATTTTGTTTTATGTATAAAAAATACAATATACATATAAAAATATTTAATATTAATAAATAATAATTAATTATAGTCAGAACAAAATTAGATCGGGCACCAATTGTTTTTTATAAAATAATAATTTTTATCCATTAAACAGATCGGTGAAAATCGACCTTATATCGGATTCTCCACTAGTAAGACTCCTTCTATCAACATTTTTTTGGAAGTTCTATTTCTTCTGCACTTTTATTATTTATCATATTTGTTTGTACATTATTATACTAATACGTATTTTTTAGGTTGAATAATAACCAATATAAGACCGACAATGATTCTGTTCAAGCACAATAAATGAATGGAATGTGAAAAGTTTTGATTGTGGCTAACGCCAACTAAAAAAGACAATAATTTTATTATGTACAGTATTTAAGTTCTAGAAGAATAAATAAACAACTCAATACTTTGTTCAGCTTTTAATTTTATTGTTTATTTTATTATCCTATCACTAGTAATGAAAATAGCACCTAAAATCTAGTGTATGGCTTGGAAAAGATGGTTTTGATGCAGGTCTGTTAGTGAACCAGATTATTGTTTTCATCATTAAAAAACCTTGTGTGAAAACCTTAAAGTATTCATGTCTTTCTCTCCTCCGTAAACACAATTTTTTCCTTATTAGGAGAGATAGAATTACAAATAAGATGTCAAATGAAAGTTTATAACCCAAAGATGGTATTAAAACTTCCGATTTCATGCATGTACACATGTACAGTCCGTCTAATTTACTTACCGTTGCACGTCATTATCTACGTTTAGAGATCTAAGTTGACATTGTTGACCAATTACAAAAAATTCTTGAATTCATTTTAAATCAAATACGTCACACAATTTTTGCGGAAGTGGATTATACAGCAAAACAAATGAATATTCAATGTAAATAAATAAAAACTTTAGAAATCGAAAACAAGAATTAAGTTAAAATCTTACATTAAAGTACATAATAAAAACAGTAAATAAAATGAAACACATATTTATAGTAAAGAATATAAACAAATATTAAGTGTCATCACCGCAACAGTCAAATAAATGTTACCAATTTATGCCAAAATATCACTTTCGTTCGATTATAGTTATACAGTGTATTCCGAACAAATGTGCTTCATACAAACGCTGTATAATCCATTTATACAAATTAAATGAAACATATTATTGTGTATTTCTTTAAGTTAACATTAATAGAAATCTTTAAATATTATTTCTACGCGAATATAATAAAATATGTCTAGTGGCTCTAATGCCAGTGTACTCGGCAAAGTGATTCTAAAAAAGAACACACCTACCGACTAAATATTTCGTGTTGGTATCATGTGACGTCACGGGCAATGACGCGGATGACGTGCAACGGTAAGTAAATTAGATGGAATATATGTCCGTCTGTCTGTCCGTCCATAAATACAACTTCTACGTGATAAGAACAGATAGAATGACAAATTAGATGTCGAATGAAAGTTTATAACCCGAAGAATTTATTAAAGGTGGAAATTTTTAAGAGCTGCAACCGAAAGTACTGGTTTAAAGTCGCCGAAATAGTAGAAGCCATATATTATTCGACGCGCCTTGACAAGATGAGAACAAATATTATATACTTCGGGTTTCATACCTGTACTTCCGCCCCTCTGTCTGTCCATTTTGTATAATAAAAAATAAGTGATTTTCCTATATTGCCTATATGTTAAGAATGTTGCCGTTTTAACAAAAACCTTTGCCTATATAGGCGCTTTTTTCTTCATTGTTTGTTGACTATACATCCGAACTCTGGAAATTATAACTAAAAGAGAGTTATAGAAGAACTAAGAAAAATATTTTTACAATTCTTCTGAAAACGGCAGAGGTAAAGAGTAATTCCTATACCGAAGAAGTATTGTTGTAATTCCAGAAATTAAATTAAGGAGAAATATAATATTTAGTGGTATACTTTTATGCTATGCTTTTAACTCTCAAGCGATCTTCTTCTTTTTCCTCTTTATAAGCAATTCTGCTTGTTCAGTGGCGGATAGATACCTCTATGGAAGGTTGTCACTCTATCTTCCGGACGACCGATACTTCTTCTACCAATTGGTGATTTATGTCTTGCTATTTTGACCACTGGTGTCTCCCCCATTCTGCCTATGTGGTTATTGCAAACTTTTTTCTATTTAGTGCCAATTCGTTTATTAGTTCAGAGAAATAAGGAAAAAAATATCCTGTTGGTGACACAACCCTTTCCAGGCCGAAACCAAATTTTTTGAGTAGTATGGACATCTATAATAATAACCTACATGTTTCCTGCAGCCGATTTTGATGATATACATAGTTATAAACAAATAAAAATCAGAGAACGGTAAATTTTTGCTTTTTTCGTCTATAACTAAAAAGTTAGGTACTTTAAACAAATTTGAGGGTGAGAAACTCATAAACTGTATAAAAAACTTTAATATGGCGTTCACTGAATATGTCTATCCTTATTGGTTGCTTAGAAAATTGCAAAATAAATCATACATTTTGAGTTTTTATAAATATTTATAACTTACGTAAAAATTAATCTAGAACGTTCTTATTAGACAGAATGCTGAGACTTCTGGTTCTTAAATCATACCCTAAATGCCAAAGCAATTTAGTATGATAGAATTGATCCAAAAGATGGCATACCCCAGACATCCAAAGTGAAAGTTATCCTCCTACACCAAATTGTTCTATATGGTCCACATAATGTTCAGAAAAAAGTCACACCATTTTGAGGGCCGGGTTTGGGGGGAAGAGGGGGTAGAAATCGGTAAATTCGTAGTTTTTTACGTTTTTCGTCAATATCTCTAAAACTGTGCGGTTTAGCATGAATAACCTTCCATACAAAAATGTTCTACATTAAATTTGAAATAAAAAAGGTCCTATGTATAATCCTTCTAAAATGAACAGTTCCAAAGTTACGGGGGTAGTATAATATAATTGGTCCAAAAAAAGGCCTAACCCAGACATCCAAAATCAAAGTTTTCCTCCTACACCAATTGTTCTATATGGTCCACATATAGTTCAGTAAAAAGTTACACCATTTTGAGCGTCCGGTTTGGGAGGAAGATGGGGGAGAAGTCGGTAAATTAGTAGTTTTTTTAAGTTTTTCGTCAATATTTCTAAAACTATACTTTAGCGTAAACATTGTTCTATAGAAAAATGTTCTACATAAAATTTAAAACAAAAAAGATCCTATACATAAATGTTATAAAATCAACGGTTTCAGAGTTACGGAGGGTGAAAAGTGGATGTTTTCGATACTTTTTATATTTTTTGGGCAATTGATGATAATTTTGGGGGTTGAGGTTGACGTTTCTTCAATGGTTTATCACTAGCATACCATCGGCCACTGAAATAGCTAATTTGATTTATAAAGCACAATCCTGTTAAAGGAAATCAGTAGGGAATTGTCCAAAAAATATAAAAAGTATCGAAAACCTCCACTTCTCACCCTCCGTAACTCTGGAACTGTTGATTTTATAACAATTATGTGTCAGACCTTTTTTGTTTTAAATTTTATGTAGAACATTTTTGTATAGAACATTGTTTACGCTAAAGCATAGTTTTAGAAATATTGACGAAAAACGTAAAAAAACTACTAATTTACCGATTTCTCCCCCATCTCCCCCCCAAACCGGACGCTCAAAATGGTGTAACTTTTTACTGAACAATATATGGACCATATAGAACAATTTGGGGTTGAAGGAAAACTTTTACTTTGGCTTTTTAGGTTAGGCCTTTTTTTGGATCAATTATAATATACTACCTCAATAACTTTGAAACCGTTCATTTTAGAAGGATTATGCATGGGAGCTTCTTTATTTCAAATTTAATGTAGAACATTTTTGTATAGAAGGTTGTTTATGCTAAACCGTATAGTTTTAAAAATAACTACGAAAAACGCAAAAAACTACGAATTTACCGATTTCTCCCCCCTCTCCCCCCCCCCCCCCAAACCCGATGCTCAAAATGGTGTGACTTTTTTCTGAACATTATGTGGATCACATAGTATAATTTGGTGTTGGAGGATAACTTTCACTTTGGATGTCTGGGTTTGGGTCTAGTTATACCATACTAATTGGTCAAATATTTTAAAAGGTATTTAATTTGTTTATCCTAAATAAATTTTTTTTGCAACGCTATAAGTCAGAAAATGATGAAGTTACACTAATACTTTGGATAGTTTAAGAAAGAAGAAAATTTATACTATTAATTTAATTAAAAAAAATGACAAAAAATAATTCTAAATACTGCAAAATTATTTTGAAAAACAGGTGAATTAAAAAAATGGGGGCTAACTTCGTCCCTAATTGTCCTAGGACAATTGCTTTTCTTTCTAAATGTGTATAAAAATTCAGTCTTTCCAAATATGAAAAATAATTTTTCTACGGGTAACGTTTTTTTTTTCTTTTATGCCATAGACTTGGGTGTCAATTAGCCGGTCACAACTTTTTGTTTTCTATTCATACATAAAGAAGGCAATGAGGTCCTTAGAGTTCCATAGCAAACTCTTCCACAGCTCTCTACTCAGTTCAAAAGCTGCAGCTGGCCGCTATGGAATGTCCAAGTTGCTCACCACATTTTTCCATTATACATCTTCTTCTTGTTTCATATGAACATAATATATCAAATTATCAGGATTAAAAGTTTAGAGGTTAGTTTAGAGGTTTTAACAAGATAAATTTCATTAAACAATCATATATATTTTTGCTATTCAGAGACAATAGATGGGATACATTGAAAGGTGGAAAAACATTACATTTTATTAAATCTTCGATTAAATTATAGGTGTATGGAATATATTTTGTGCACTCAAAGAAAGTGTGATTCAAATCACCCACCTTCTGACATTCAGTACAAAGATTTGAATCAAAAACTTTAATTCTGATAGATGTAGAGGGAAACAAGCATGTCCAAACTTCATTCTAATTAATGTTGTTATATATCTTCGAGGTACTACATAATTTTTAAACCAATATATATTTGGAACAAAAGGTTGAATCAGTGAATACTGAGATTTGGATTGTTGACAAAGATCTCGCCATTATTGACTCCACTGATTTTTAACTCGATGCTTAATAGTGTTCACTAAATCAGATATGCAAAACTTACGATTATTTGAAGTACCATACTCAATAGCTTTTTTAGCCAAACTATCAACATATTCATTATGCGTTAGCCTTATGAGCCTTAACCCATAAAAAGTTCACTCTTCTTTTATTTTTATGAATTTCAAAAAGGATTTTCTTAATTAGTAGGATATAAATATTTGAATTGGTATTGGGAAAATCTATAGTTTGAATAGCAAGAAAAACAGAGAGTGAATCGGAAATAATTGTTGTAGATATATCTTCTGATTCTTTAAAATATTGCAGGGCTTCATAAATTGCTATGGCTTCAGCACTGAAGATAGAAAAATCATGGCCCAACTTAAACATTTTTTCTGTTTTAGTAGCAGGTATGTAAAAGGCACATCCAGTGCCAACTAACGTCTTAGATGCATCTGTATATATATTTACATAGTCTGGCCAATTCTCTAAGAATGTTCTTAAGATGTTAGAGCTAATATTACTGTTTTCATGGTAACTTGGTTTTACTAATTTAACTGTATGTAAAAAAGAATGAAAATCTTCAAGTCCAAAGCTATCAATCACGTTATAATCACAGTCAAAATTTGACAGAACTCGAAAAGCCTCGCAAAGCGGAGGCAAGTTTTTAGCTTCCAGTATTTAAACGGGTAACGGTTAAAAACTTATTCTAATTGTTTATAAGTAAGCAAAAAATCGACGTGTTTTTGCAAAATAATTTTACACTGTTTAAAATTATTTTTGTCATTTTTTTAATTATGTCAATAGTATAAAGGTTCTTCTTCCATATAGGCTATTGATTATGTACTATAGAAAGGAACTACAACGTTAACGGGGTTTTATTATTTCATATGGTCAATGAATCTCTCTATATGAAAAAACCGCGGAGTGCTACCATTTAAAGGGGTGCGTTTTTGAGAAATGGGTGAATTAGTCCCTGGGCACAGGTTACATTAGGGTGAGTTCTATGCACTTTTGGTACAAACACGTCTACATAAAAATTGTTCCTGGTTAAATTTCCTATCTAAATATAACTTTCTTAAGTCAAAGATACTTTTTTTTACAAAAATATATTCAAAAGAAAAAGCACAAAGAAACCCAAAAGAAAGAAATTTTGTTTTATGTCCCATAACTTTTGTCCACGGTGATATAGGTATAGACATTGCTTCACAAAAAAAAAACTTACATATTTTCTCTTTAAAATTATGTTTGGTAGAGGTCATTAGGATTTACAGTTTTCGAAATATGATTTTTCAAAGTTCGCCACTCACAGCAATTTTGGGCAATTTTCCTTGTTATTTCGCAAATATTGTTCTGTAAATTTTTTCTACGTAACTTTAGGTATATGCAATGGTACATGTAAGAGGAATAGAAATCAATTACCTTTAAAATGGTCTACTGTATAACATTGTGCGACTTCTTTTAAAGAGGTTATCTTTTTCAAGACTTTTAACGAGTTTTTATATTTTTACGATTATTTTTAAATTTCCCATTATAACTTTTTTTCTATATGGTATATATTATATAATAAAAAAGAAAGCTTATTCTGTTTACTTTAAAATGGTGTATTATAAAAAATTCTAGGGTTATTTTTGAATAAGATAATGTTTTTTGAAATTGTAATAAGTACTTGCAACGATTTTCGATTTTAGGATTATTTTTTAAATTCCTCATTATAACTTTTTTATGTGATTGTGTGTTTTGTTTGAATCTTATTTTTTATAGGTAATACTTTTGATCCGCTTGGCTCGGTCGGGCAAACTTGAAAATATGGATTAATTCCAATATTTACTGTCAAAGCTCCTGCACCACAAGCTTTGCTTGAAAAAATAGCATGTAAATGTACCAAAGGATGTACAAAAAACTGCGGTTGTAGGAAGATAGGAATTAGTTGTTCAATATTCTGCGAAGGGTGCATGTGCATGGGTACTACTTGTGGGAACTCTAAGATAACTGAGGTGTCAGAGGAAGATATTGAAGCTAATGCTAACGAAGAGATAGACTTTGATTTTTAAAATTTTTTAAATGTCAACGTTTAAATAATTTTAACTAAAGTGATGTTTTTTAAGATTAATGTTTTTGTAATTTTTGTAAAAGAAATATTTTAAATAATACAGAAAGTAAGCCCTCTTTTTTGCGCAATATATAGATAGTATATTCATGTACAAGAAAAAAAAGTTATAATGAGAAATTTCAAAAATAATCGTAAAAAATGTAAAAAATAATATTTTTTTATATTAGGTATTATATAATATAAATATAATAATTTTGTTTTATTTTTATATTATATTATAAAAAAATCGTTAAAAGTATAAAACCTTGAAAAACCACAAGCTCTTTAAAAAAAAAGTCGTACAACATTATACAGTATCCCATTTTAAAGTTAATTGATTTCTATTCCTATTACGTGTACCATTGAATATACCTAAAGTTACGTAGAAAAAAGTTACAGAACAATATTTGCGAAATAATAAGGAAAATTGCCCAAAATTGCTGTGAGTGGCGAAATTTGAAAAATCATTTTTCGAAAACTGTAAATCCTAATGACCTACACCAAACATAATTTTAAAGAGAAAGTATGTAAGTCTTTTTTTTGTGAAGCAATGTCTATACCTATATCCCCGTGGACAAAAGTTATGGGACAAAAAACAAAATTTCTTTCTTTTGGGTTTCTTTGTGCTTTTTCTTTTGAATATATTTTTGTAAAAAAAGTATCTTTGACTTCAAAAAGTTATATTTAGATAGGAAATTTAACCAGAAACAATTTTTATGTAGACGTATTTGTACCAAAGATGCATAGAACTCACCCTAATGTAACCTGTGCCCAGGGACTAATTCACCCATTTCTCAAAAACGCACCCCTTTAAATGGTAGCACTCCGCGGTTTTTTCATATATAGATGTCCATTGACTATATCAAATAATAAAACCCCGTTAACGTTGTAGTTCCTTTTAGCTATCTTATTTTGAATATAATCAATAGCCTAATAAACTGTCAGAAGTCTTACTGTAACCTCATAATTTTCTGACTTATAGTGTTGCAAAAAAAATGAATTTGGGATAAACAAATTAAATAACTTTTAAACTATTTGACCAATTGCTTTGAAATTTACAATATAATTTAAGCACCAGAAGTCTCGGCAATTCGTGTAATAAAAAGGTTCTAAGTTAATTTTTACATAAGTTATGAATATTTATAAAAACTCAAAATTTATGATTTATTTTGTAATTTTCTAAGCAACCAATAAGGATAGACATATTCAGCGAACGCCATATTGAAATCTTTTAAACGATTTATGAGTTTCTTACTTATAGATTTATAAGTTAAAACTTAGTAGGACAAAAACAGAGTATTTGGAATGTTCATTTAAAGATGGAGTTACTACAAATAAAATGGTATCTTTGGATGGTGAAATCATTGTGAAAAGCAATAGTTTTAAGTACCTAGGATCGGTATTACAGGGTAATGGAGAAATAGATGGAGATGCATGCAGTAGAATTAGGGCTGGATGGATGAAGTGGAAAGAAGCGAGTGGTGTGTTGTGTGACAGAAAAATTCCAATGAAGCTGAAGGGAAAATTCTATAAATCAGCCATAAGACCGGCTATGATGCACGCGGAACTGAATGTTGGGCAGTGAAAAAGAAAGAGGAACAACGAATGCATGTGGCGGAAATGAGAATGCTTACATGGATGAGTGGAGTGACAAAGAAGGATAAAATTAGAAATAAGTATATTGGGGGAAGTCTAGGTGTGGCACCAATTGATGCCAAAATGAGAGAGCATAGGTTAAGATGGTTTGGTCATGTTCAACGTCGAGACGGTAATCACCCAATACGAAGAATAGCTGAAATGCAGATTCCTGGAAGGAGTAGGAGAGGAAGATCAAAGAAGACCTGGGGGGAGACGATAAGGCAGGATATGTTGGTAAAGGGGATTAACATTGATATGACCCAAGATAGAATTGTGTGGAGAAATGCAATTAGGGAAGCCGACCCCGCATAGGGATAAGGCAAAGAGAATGATGATTTATGAGTTTCTTGCTTTAAAATTTGTTTAAAATGCTTAACTTTTTGGTTATAGACGAAAAAAGCGAAAATTTACCGTTTTTTGAGTTTCATTTGTTTATAACTATGTACCGGGTGTCCCAATAAGAATGGCTCTCGGCCATATCTCAGGAACCGTTTATAGTAGAGCTTTGAAATAAAAAATTTTATAACAAAAGTTGCCTCAGGAAAAGCCTGGAAATTATTTTCATAATTGTGGGTCCACCGCTAGAGGGCGTAATTGAATATCAAAAATAAAAAAATCTAACTTTTACAAAATTTTCCTAAGGAAGGGACACTGGAAATCCGATTATTGTATTCTTCATCAAATTCTGCGCATATTTGATTTAACAAGTTTATCTCTACCTTTGCAAATAAGAGGTGGGGGTGAGTGGGAACCTTGTTATGAAAAAATAGCTATAAGTCCGGTTCTGCTAAATCAAATTTTGAAAACTGGGTCTTGTTGAAGACAGATCTTTTTCTTCAATGTAAGCGTGGTAATTTTGAACCATCCTAATAAGTAATAAGCCAGCTGGGAGGCGTTATTTAATTTTTTTCAGAAATCTAGTCTTCTTTGGAAAATATTAAATACAAGTATGCATTTTTAATCATACTTTATAAAATTAGATTAAATTCGCAATAGAATAGCGAAAACCGCATGTCGATACCTTTTTTCTATCTCAAGATATCTCGAGAAACGTGTAAATTTTATACATAACTGTTACTATCACCGGTAAACTAAGTTAATGAAAAGTAGTGTGCTGTGGAAAAAAACAAAATAACATTTTCCAGATGTCAACGTATAAAAATATAATTAATTAAAACAACAATATAAAGAGAAACAATACTATTAAAATTAAATATAACACAGAACAAAAAGAACTACTTAGTGACGACCTAAATATTCAAATTGTTGCCCATCATACACTCCTCTAGAATACATTATCCAGAGAATACTAAACGCCATTCAAAGCATATCGAGAGCAGAAATTGAGACTGCTGTTCAATCGACTCTTGAAAGAGTAAATGTTTGCAACGAAAATGATGGACAAAAATTTGAACGTTTATGTCATCACTAAATAGCTGTTTTTATTTCTTTGTAATAGGGCTTTTCAACATTTCTCATTTGTTTCGAGCCTCTGTCATATGCCGTATAATCCGTGTATAATATTAATATACGAGATATGAACGAGGCTCGAAACAAATGAGAAGCGTTGAAAAGACCTAATATACGTTGACAGCTGGAAAATGTTTCTTTGTTGTTTCCATAGCACACTACTTTTAATGAATTTCATTTACCGGTGACAGTAACAGTTATGTTTTTAAATTTACACGTTTTGTAAGATATCTCGAGATATAAAAAAGGTATTAACATGCGGTTTTCGCTATTCTGTTGCTAATTTTATCTAATTTTGTAATATGGTATTAAAAATGCATGTTTGTATTTAATATTTTCCAAGGAACACTAGATTTCTGAAAAAAAATTAAATAACGCCTTCTAGCTGGCATATTACTCAGTAAGTTGGTTTGAAATCATAACTTTTACATTGACGAAAAAGATCTGTCTTCAACAAGACCAACTTTGCAAAATTTTATTAAGCAGAACCGGACTCACAGCCAGTTTTTCATAACAAGGTTCCCACTCACCCCCACCTCTTATTTCCAAAGTTAGACCTAAACTTGTCAAATCAAATATGCGTAGAATTTTATGAAGAATACGACGATCGGATTTCCAGTGCCCCTTCATTAGGAAAATTTTGTAAAATTTAGATTTTTTAATTTTTGATATTCAATTACGCCCTCTAGCGGTGGTCCCACAATTATGAAAATAATTTCCAGGCTTTTCCTGAGGCAACTTTTGTTATAAAATTTTTTATTTCAAAGCTCTACTATAAACGGTTCCTGAGATATGGCCGAGAGCCATTCTTATTGGGACACCCGGTATATCATCAAAATCGGCTGCAGGAAACATAAAGGTTATTAATATAGATGTCCATACCACTCAAAAAATTTGGTTTCGGCCTGGATGGGATGTGTCACGAGAAAAATCTTATTTCTCTGGACTATATACACTTTACGTTACATTGTCTTCTAATGTCTTCACTCCTTTTTAGATCTCTCAGCGTATTTCCTGTAATTCTTCTCAGTACACTGATCTCTGCCGTTTAAAGTAGTCTTTGTTTTGTGGCAGTATCGGGTCTTGTTTCGGATGTAGGTTTTTCCATATAGTGTTATCGAGACGTCCTGCTAATTTATTTGCTTTTTGTACTTGATTTCTCACTTCTTTGTCCAGGTTTCCGTAGCTTGACAATGTAATTCCAAAATACGGTATCCGCCAAAATAAACAGTACCGAAATTAAGAAGGCTGTGAAATTGCGCACGCAAGTTGCAGTTATCATATTTGATATACTTAAACTACTACTGGTATACTATAAATATTTTCCATTACGGTTCTTTCTACCGAAGCAAAAAATTTTTTAGTAGAACATTATTTCCAAACTATGCCAATAATGGCATTGTTTAACCTTCCGATGACCAACCTTTTTTTGTTACACGGATGACCAAGGGGGGGGGGGGAAATGACTCCAGGTCAAAAATGTCAAAAATGACAGTTTTTGACAACAAAAAATGAAGTTTTTTTTTAATTTTTTTTTTGCATGGACTTTATGTCATTCAGCCACTCACAACATGAGTATTAGTGTCATGTGTAGTGTGTATGTTGAGTAAGTCTCTTGTTACTTTGCAAAGTCGACGTCATTAGCGTAAAACTACTTGGAATTACACATAATAGACGGTATTTTACTAAACATCAACTTCAGAATATATTTTTTATTCGTAAAATATAGGGAATCTTTTTATTTCAAAATATGAGGATATCTAGAATGATATTAAGTCAAATAAAAAAATAATGAGTTAAAAATTGAAAATACTTTTGAATTTATTAAAGAAAAGCATACTCTGGGGTCACAATTTCCCCCGCTTGGTCATCCGAAGGTTAAAACAAGTGTCAGAAAGATATCAACGACATTTTAACAAGGCGGTACAGACATAATATTGTGACACCTTTTGTCAAAGATTAATGCCTGGTTGCACCAACAGATATTAAGCTTAAGACTTACCTTAAGCTTAAATATTAATGTAAATCCTCATGCTGGGGCCACACTGGCGTCTAATGCCGTTAATAGTGGCATTATTTTACATATTTCTAATGCAAATAATGCGAATTTACGGTAATAGACGCTAGTGTGGCCACAGCATTAAAGTTGCTGTGGCAACTAAAGTAAAACTGGGCTAAGCTGGAGCTTAAGATCTGTTGGTGCAACCAGGCATTAAAGACCTTTTGTCGTGCGCGTAATTTAAGGATCCGTAAGCAATGGTTTCAACAGTATACTGTCATATTATTTATTTATTATATTATTGTTCATTCGTTCTGTTGTATTGACCGTTGCTGTACGTATTACAATCGTACTGTTATTTTTGTTGAAGGGTTGGTATTTAACCTAGATGTAAGTTGTGGGCACGCTCCATATAAGAGCTACTCCAATACTAATTTAACCAGTGCTATTATTATATTATTTATATTAAGATAGGTAATTATTTCCGGTTGTCATTTTATAATTACACAGTATTTATTTTGCGTAACTCAGAGGTTGTCAAAAATCTAAGTATGTAGTTATATTTAATAAATATTTAATTGTTTTGTATATCAGTTAAATATTTTTCCCTCATTTTTGAATGTATTTATTTAATATATTTTACAGCAGTGTAGAATATCTGGAAGAGTGACTGAAAATCATCTCTAGGCGCCCACTATTTGTTCTTCGTTATTAATTATTCTTCTTTATTCATTTTCGGTACCTATATTATTCTTATTTTAATACTTAATATTTCCATTCTTAGTCATCATCACTATTTACTTTGATCTATTGTCTTTGACAGGTATGCAAATTGGCCGTATCCATCCTTGAGTGTCAAGTTTTCGTTCTCTTGCATCTCTTGCTAGCCTAACTTACTTCTATTATTTGTTCATCTCACTTCTTCATCATCTTTTCATTTCCCCACACAAATTCTACTTCAAGGGTAGTATTTTGTTACATCGGCTTCTCAACGCAGAAGCCCCCCTTCATTTTTTGTTCCATTAGCTTTCTTTTTCTTTTCTATTTCTGTTGGAGGCTATTGTTCAGACAACTTTTACTCCAACAGAAACTTTCTTTTTTGTTACATTGGCAGAAATTTAAAGACCATTGGCATACCTTTTGTTAGAGATTTAAATACCTTTTGTCGTGTGCGTAATTTAAGAATCCGTAAGCAATATGGTTTCAACAGTATGGCGCAACAAGCCATACATCCGAACGATCCGTAAATTTGCTTCGTGGATATTTTGTAACAGAATAATTTCGAACTGATTTTGAACAGATTTCGCGTATCCACGCCATTCACCGGATTTAAAACCTGATACCTACATTTGAGGTATGATAAAGAATTCCATATTTCTCTCGGAAAGTCCGCCAGAAACTGTTGGAGAACTACAGCAAGAAATAATAACTTATTTTCAACATTTGCAGCAACCACTTTTCTCAAATATGTTTAATGATCTTCAGAAACCTTGTAAAGCTTGTTTGAAACACCACAATGCACATTTTGAACATATGTATTATATGTTGTTCTGAAGCTATTTTCTTGTGGCATTTTTACAATTTTAACTATTTAGAATGGGAAATAAGCCACAATATTATTAAAAAATGATTTTTATTAACGTTTCGACGCCCAAATCGGGTGCCAATCAATAATAAAATAATAAAATATAATAATAAAATCAATCCCAAATCAATAGTATTTTGTATTTTGACAACGGCACCCGATTTGGGCGTCGAAACGTTAATAAAAATCATTTTTTAATAATATTGTGGCTTATTTCCCATTCTAAATAGTTAAAATATGTATTATAAATATTAATTCATATATATATTTTTTTTATATTCGGTACTGTTTATTTTGGCTAATACTGTAATTGATTTCCATTACTTGTTCAATACTGAGACCATCAATTTCTATTTTACATCTGATTGGTTCTTTACTGATTACTTACTATCGTTTTAGTTTTCTGAGATGAAATTGTCATATTAAATTCTTTTGCTCTTATGTTAAATCTGTGTAACATAGTATTTTTACCTCTTTTTTTCCCACTCTATATCCTCTTCCTTTTTTGACGTTTTTGATGATATCATTCATGATTATATTGAAGAGCATAGGACTCAATGAGTTTGCCTGCCTTATTTCACTGCCTGTGGCTATAGGTTCTGTAAGTTGTCCATCTATTCTGACCTTCATTTTGTTGTTTTGGTAGGTGTTTTCAATAGTTTTTATGAAATCTATGGGTACTTCTCTATTATACAGTAGATGGATTACATCTTTAAGTCGTACTCTGTCAAATGCATTCTTCAAGTTAATCAGGCATAGAAATGCTGGTCTACTATACTCTCGTGAGTTCTCAGTAATATGCTTTATGACGAATATTGCATCTGTACACAATTTTAAAGTACAAAATCTCTATTGTTCATCTGTTAAACTTATCTTCTGAATCATTATTTCTTGTAGAATCTCAGTTGTAAATTTTAGGGTAGTATTTATCAAGTTATTACCTTCAACATTTTTTTCTGGCTGCTGTTTATCTTGTTTTTTGAATAGTTCGCTCTTTTTCCATCCTTCCGGTATTTTATTGTGTTTTATGATTTTGTTAATTATTAATGTTTTTAACTGTTCTGTTGTTGCTGCTCCACAATATTTCAGTAATTTCTTTTGGAATTCCGTCCTTACCCGCAGCTTTACTGTTCTTCAGCTTTTCAAGTATGTTTCGAACTTCCTGTGTACTTATATTAACATCTTCATTTGTGGCAATTTCTGGTGTTTCCGGTTCTAGCGTCATTTTGTTCTTTCTCTGCATATAATATTTTATATAGTCAATCCATATATCTTTTCTATGTGTTTTGGTTCTATTAGTTTCTTTACCCAAGTTCTTTGACCTCTTATAAAGCGCCATATTTCCTTTGATTTAATCTAAAATAATGTGTACCTGAATATCCTAGAGGCTGTTTGCATTATTATTTTAACACACAATAATAGTAATAGTTTTTTTTAGAGAAGTTTAATAGATGTAATACAAAAAAACTGTATTGTTTTAGACTTCAAGGGTAAAACCTCGAAAGTGAATATAAACAAAGGGAATTACCTTGGGTGGAAGTTTTGTTTCAGATATTCAGTAAGTAAAATTACTAGTAGTAAGTAACAAAACTATTATTTCCATAAATTTCCGGAGCTAAATAACAAAAATTCATGAAGTCAATCACGATATAATCGCCCATCAAAATTATCAAAAATAACATGCCTCAATTGTAGAAAAGGCCACGCGGCATTCCGATCGAAAATAATTTCTCGAATTGTGCACAACATGTAATTTGCCATCATGGCGGAACGCAAATCTTTTCATTTGGAATAACGACTAATGCGTCGATAAATGCTTATAAAAAAATTAATAAGTTCGGTGTTAACAGCGGCGGGTTTAAAAATAATTACGCTGCAGAAAAGTAAAACCTATGTAATACAAAATATAGAGAGAGGTTCAAAATTGTGGAAATATTCATTTCTTCGAGAACAGGCCAGATTGGGCAAAAATCCCGAGACAGGTCGATTTTTATTTTTAAATTATGATTTTTGGCATACACATCATACTAGTGACGTCAACCATCTGGGCGTAATCGATGATTTTTTTAAATGAGAATAGAGCTCATGTGCTAGCTCATTTAAAAGGTTTTTCAATTCTCTATACAGTAATAGAAACACTAACATATTTATTTATACAGAGTGTCGAAAAACATATTTTTTAAATTAAAATGGTAGACACAAAAAGAGGAATGTACTTAATTTATTTAATTAAAAATACATTTTATTGTTGTCAGAAAACAGAAAACAAAATGTTTATTTGACAAATAAAAATTGCTTTTCGCTTAAGGCCATCGGTACATAATTAGCAAATATTTTAAGGCTATCCCTAATTTTCTGTCTTTACACGGCAAATTACTTGCAGTAAAATTCACACTGGTATGGATATGTAAACATTACTAGAATGCCATTCTACTTGACAATGTCATCATTAACTTTAGATATGGCTGTTGAATGTTCTTGAATGACTGTTATTTGTATAATTGCAAATTATTAATTCACTTAA
Organism: Diabrotica virgifera virgifera; assembly: GCF_917563875.1. Taxonomy (NCBI): domain Eukaryota; kingdom Metazoa; phylum Arthropoda; class Insecta; order Coleoptera; family Chrysomelidae; genus Diabrotica; species Diabrotica virgifera. Next base: position 115,293,215 of record NC_065449.1, read on the forward strand.
TAAATGTGATAATTCTTTCACTAACTATGTACTCAGTGATTGTAATAATTTATATGTACAACAAAAACTAATACTCAATCGAGAAAAGAGGAACAGTGTTAAAGTGATTTTTTAATAATATATTTTTATTATGGAACGCTTACAATTTTGAACATCTTTAACAACAAAATACTTGGATCACAGAATATATCCTGATTGGATCTTCCATAAATAATAAACAATAAATAACTTTTTATTAAGTTCACGTCTTAAATCACTTATTTATCACATCAATATTATTTAATCAACAACTCAAAATATTCCCGATGCCATGTCAAATATTTAAAACTGTCAGTGTCTTGTCAACATATTCTATTTGACTCAGTGCGTTGTATGACAAAGATAGCGAATGTTCGATTTGGAAAATATCACCACAAACATGGTGTCCATTTTTTTTTTCAGAATATATCCTGATGTATAATCTTCCATCTTCCATAAATAATAAACAATAAATAACTTTTTATTAAATTCACGTCTTCAATCAATTATTTATCAAATCAATATTATTTAATCAACAACTCAAAATATTCCCGATGCCATGTCAAATATTTAAAACTGTCAGTGTCTTGTAAACATATTCTATTTGACTCAGTGCGTTGTATGACAAAGATAGCGAATGTTCGATTTGGAAAATATCACCACAAACATGGTGTCCATTTTTTTTCGAATCCTGAAAAAACTAATGAATATTTTTAAAAAATTTAAACGCAGAATGAAAGACTAAATTATTATCGAGGGCAGAAAGTCCCTTAGAATAAATAAAAAGTTTCTTTTGAATGAGATATTCGAAATTAAAAATCACACTACATTTTCTCTTAGTTTTTCATCCCTGTAACTTATTAAAATAAACATTATAGAAGTTTTCAGGGACTTTCGGCCCTCGGTAAGAAGGTAATCTTTCATTCTGCGTTTAAATTTTTCAAAGATACTTATTAGTTTTCTCAGGATTCGAAAAAAATGAATCCCCATTTGAATAGCATTGCAGCCGAAAATACGTACCCATCCCCTTAAACTAAATGTTTAAACTGTCAAGAGGCAGGTGGGTGGCAGCTTGAACATTGAATTTAAGCGAAAGGCATTGTTTATTTATCGAATAAACATTTTTTCTGTTTTGTAATAGCAGTAAAATGCATTTTGAATTTAATAAATTACATACATTCTTCTTTTTGTAGAAATTAAATTAATTCAAAACAAATTATTTTGGGCGCCCTGTATAAATAATTAGGTTAATGTTTATATTACCGGATAGAGAATTGAATAACCTCCCAAATGAGCTACCACAAGACCCCTATTCTCTTTAAAAAAATCATCGATTTCATAATCAGCTGCAAAAACTCTTACTTAACATTTCCAAGTATGTGACCATAAATATGCCGTTTTTCTCCTTTTAATGGTGGTCAAAAATTATCTGTCTCTTCTAATTCTGTGCAGCAAGCATCATTTTGTTCGTACTATGATCGGTCCATGGTACTTTAAAAATTCTTCTAAAAAGCCACATCTCAAATGCTTTCAGATTTCTCATTAAGTCAACATTAACAGTCCAAGTTGCGGCACCATAAAGAAGAATAGAGTGGATATAACATTTTAACATCCGATATCAGATTTGCTGATTGAGTCTTTAGTTACTCAGCAATTTCCTCGTCCTCAAAAAGGCTGCTCTTGATTACTCTATTCTTGATCAAATTTCTGATTTCGAATTTAGATGTTCCTAAGTATTTCATTTTGTCCACTTTTTCAATATGTTCATTAAACATAGGATCCTTGTTATGACTTTAATCAGTAGAGTACCTACTGATACCCACGGTTTTTGTTTTCTTTATGTTTATTGTTAAACCAATCTGTTCCCCAGTATTCAAATGGTGTTTAATAGCGGCTGCAGGTCTATTTCACTTTCAGCGATATTGGCTATATCGTCAGCATAACGAATGGTATTTAACTTTTCACCATTTATCTTGGTACCTTCTGTACATTTTTCAAGTGCTTTTGTAAATAACTCTTCAGAGTATATATTAAATAGAAATGGTAAAATTACAAAGCCTTGTCTCACTCCTCTACTTATCTGTTACACATTCGCACTGTTTCCCTCTAATGTTATCACAGCCTGTTGGTTATAGAGATTTCTCACTATCTTAATATTAGATCATTTTTGTCTAGTGCTTTTTGCTTTAGAGATTCTACGACAATGGTATGTTTAACTTTGTTGAAAGCTTTCTCATAGTCTATGAATTCGACGAAAAGATCTTTTGTTGGTCTCTAAATTTTTGGGCAAGAGTTGAGATACTATTACAAATTATTCCATCATGAGAAAAACTGTCGACATGGCATATCCCCTCCATGTCAATCCTCCCACTCCCAGCGGAATACAAAAATTATGAAAATCGGATTATGTAGCTGCTTACGTTTTTCGTTACTCAGTATAAAAAAGACTAATTGGTCTCTGGATAATAGGATAAGAACTGGATACACGAGACTTACTCGTATATGAGAAAGTGTTTCAATACCTAATCAAATATAATTTGATTTATATGACTGCGAACACTAAATCGATTCGAAAAAAAATGTATGGTAAGTTAGTTTATCACGAGCTGAGAGTAGTAATGGAAGTAAATGTCTGGTTACTTAGTAAAGTCGACGTCATAGTCTGTACAAAAGACGCTTAAAATACTGTCTACAGTCTTTCAGGTGAAACATAGTATGTGCAAGTTACTGTTAACCATGTTTTAATTATACGTCCTCGTTTTGCTAGTAGTCGTATCGAATTTAACATACCCAACAGTATAAACAATTTATGGATCTCCAAAGTCTCCGGTTTTGTAAACTTCAGTCTCCGCTAATAACAACTATGGTGTTGGATGTGGCTCTTTTTTCTAAATAAAAAAAATTCTTACTGCTTTCTCATAATTTCTGCCTAGAGTTTAGTGTGTGCTCTCCTCTGCAAAAGTATCTATTATATCGTATTTTAATTGAATAATACAATAAAAATAAGAATTGAAACACCACACACTAGACAAAACTAGTCTAATAAGAGTGTTGTAAGAATAAACTGGAAAAATGGAAACGAAAAATGGAAAGATCCATGCTTGGCCTAACTTTGAGAGACAGAATACGAAATGATAAGTTACGGCGAAGAACTGGACTGGAAGACATCATAAAGCGCATTACGAAGTTAAAGTGGAAATGGTCAGGACACGTCGCGAAACAAAGAGACAACAGATGGACAAGGAAGATCTTAGAGTGAAGGCCAAGGGCGGACAAACGAAGTCGTGGAAGACCACCTACCAGATGGACCGACGATATCAAGAGAATAGCGACAAACTGAATTGCAGCTGCCCAGGACAGAGAAGGGTGGAGACATCTTGAGGAGGCCTATGTCCGACAGTGGACAAATTTGGCTGTATGATGATGATGATGATGAAGAATAAACTAATGGTAACCACTGGTGTTTTCACTGGATACTGCTCATCTAAATATTACATCTGTAAAATGGTCAATGTGAACAGAACAACACGCAGATATTGCGGAAATGCCACGTAGACCGCCAAATATATTACATATATGCAACTGCATCGCAATTTATTGCCAATGGAATAAGTCTAGAACATGCCTAGCTATAGAAGCCTAGATCTGTTGAATTGTACAGGGTGATTCACTATATTCTGACTCCCTGTAAACTGCTTTATTTACAGAATTAGAAAAAAATGTAAAATAGAAAAGTTATGGGATTTTTAAATTATGATTGTTTGACATATATATCGTACTAGTTACGTGACTAGATACGTTATCCATTTGGGCGTGATGACGTAATCGACTATTTTTTTTAATGGGAATAGGGGTCGAGTGCTAGCTCATTTAAAAGGTTATTCAATTACCTATTCAGTAATTTAAACATTAACATTATTAATTATACAGCGTGCTAAAATTTTTTTTTAAATTAAATTAATTGACACAAAAAGAAGAATTATGTAATTTATTTAATTCAAAATACATTCTGCTGCTGTCAGAAAACAGAAATAAATGTTTATTGAACAAATAAACATTATTTTTCATTTATCACTTAAATTCAATGTTCAAGCTGCCACCCATCTGCCTGTTGGCAGTTTGAACATTTAGTCCAAGTAATGAAGCTTAAAATTGGACAAAACCTCGCAATTTTTACAGAATGGATCGATTTACTTGAAAATTTGAGAATAAGTAGTGGATAGTTTAAGGATCAAAATCTATATGATGCCGAAAGGCGCTTTTACTATGGGGATGATTGCCACCCCATGTCGGGGGTGGAAATTTTTTATTATATTTTGACCGCAAAAGTTAGTAAAAACATTCATTCTAAGCAAAAAACGTTCTATACATTTTTGTGACAAAATTAATAGTTTTCGATTTATTTGCTATGGAAAGGGTTAGTTTTATATCAAAAAAATCAATGTTTTTAATAGTTTTATGCAAATAACTCAAAAAGTTTTCGTTTTATCAAAACAACTTTGCTTAACAAAAATATACCTTTCGAAAAAATCAATAAAACCGTTTTTTAATTTTTCTTTACGACCAATAGTAATCGAGCTATACTTTATTATATGTTATCTTCTTCGCCAAATGCTAAATATTTTAGATTCAAAGTCAAAAGACGGGAAAACTATGCATTTTTCGAGGATTACTTGTTTTAACTAATTTCAATTATTTAAAAATATTTATTTTCGGAAATAAAAAAAAGTCTTTAGCTCAAAAATTAATTGGCTTATAATGAAAAGAATGTCAGACCCTATTTTTTTCAGCGAAAAAGTAATTGGAAGCAAACCCCTAATCACCACCCTAATTAAAATTAGTCATTGACCTTATTTAAACTTCTTTATTTATGTATTATTAATAGGTTCTAGAAGTTTGACCGGCTTAAAATGATTAGTTTTTAAAAAAATGGAGTCAAAAGCGAATATCGAATTTTTGGAGTTTGGTAAAAAATTCATTTTTCTTCAGAATAGAAAGATTAGCATTAGGGATACGAAAAAATGATTAATATGAGATTGTAGCTTATTTAATTCTCAAGAAACTAGTTTGCAAAAAATTTTTCCACGGTAAAAATTGAGTGAGCTATTGACAATTAAAACTTGTAACAACATGCAAAAACCACCTTTACCAACCCTTTCAACGTCACCACTTTTTGCGACTGAGGATTTTAAAAGGATTTAATATTAATAGCCTTATAGATCTTGTAAAAACCCTACAAAATTCTTTTTTACCAAACTTTCTATGATAAAAATTAAAAAGGTTTCGGTTAAAAAATCAATATATTTTCTTTTTGAAAAAAAAAAGGAGAAATCCAATTGGAACCATAATAATGTAAGTTAGCGGTGTTTTGAGTCATTGGCCTTATTAATTCTTTTTTATTTATGTATTATTAATAGATTCTAGAAGTTTGACTGGCTTAAAATGATTAGTTTTTAAAAAACTGAAGTTAAAAACGAATAACGGCTTTTTTGTAGTTTGGCAAAAAATGCCATTTTCTTCAGAATAGAAAGATTAGCATCTGATATACGAAAAAATATTTTATATGAAATTGTAGGTTATTTAATTCCCAAAAACTTGGTTTAAAAGTTTTTTTTCTACGGCAAAAATTGAGTCAATGGTAAATGAGTAGATATCGAAAACCATTGACTTTTTCGATATAAAACTAACACTTTCGATAGCGAATAAATCGAAAACTATTCATTTTATCAAAAAAATGTATAGAACATTTTTTGCTTAGAATGAATGATTTTATCAACTTTGGCAGTCAAAATATAATAAAAAATTTCCACCCCCAGATGGGGTGGCAACCGCCCCCATGGTAAAAGCGGCTTTCGGCATCATATAGATTTTGATCCTTGGACTATCCACTACTTTACCTCAAATTTTCAAGCAAATCGATCCATTCTGTAAAAATTGCGAAGTGAAAAGTTTCGGTTCCTGGACTAATTGAATTTAAGCAAAAATCAATGTTTATTTGTGCAATAAACTTTTATTTCTGTTTTCTAACAGTAGTAAAATGTATTTTAAATTAAATAAATTACATACATTATTCTTTTTGTGACAATTAATTTCATTCAAAAAAAATTTTTTGGACACCCTGTATAATTAATCACGTTAATGTTTATATTACTGAATAGGCAATTGAATAACCTTTTAAATGAGCTAGCACTCGACCCCTATTCCCATTTAAAAAAATAGTCGATTACATCATTACGCCTAAATGGATGACGTCACTAGTACGATACATATGTATGTCAAAAAATCATAATTTAAAAATCGAATAACTTTTGTATTTTATATTTTTTCTAATTCTGTAAATAAAGCAGTTTACAGGGGGGTCAAAATATAGTGAATAACCCTGTACATATACATATGTAAACTAAACTCAAAAACCTATTAGGCATAAAAACCTCTTTGAAAGCTACAACATACATGGAATATAATAAGCAGCTTTGTCTTTTTTTAGCACAAGCTTATTTAATTTATTTATGCATCACGTTTTAAAAAGCTTGCATGTCAAGTAGGTCAAAAAACTTCAAATATTAAAAATATATTTGTTATTGTCTAAGGCTGCTCCATATTAAACTTCATCTACGCCTCTGTATATAACAAACGATCGTGAGTTGTTATATACTGTAAATCTTAATACATAATTAGACAAATGTACAGTAGCTTGGGCCCCAAGCCCGCAGTGAGGCCTAAGAAAAATGCATAATTGCTCCGGTATAAGCTGGCAATCAAACAGTGGTATTTTATGCAGATATCAATCCAACAGCAATGGTCTATCTCAACGCATGATCTTTCTGATGCATTCGAATTGCATCTTAGCCTAGAGCCATCACGGTGCATTTACCTGATTGCCATTGCCTTTCTTTGGGAAAATATCATTTCAAATATTATTCCATATCGCGTTCATTGCCAATTGTTGCTTGATCTTCTGATCACGAATGGAGCCAATACTGTCTGCAGTTTGTTGTTTTTCTAAAGTTCTTAAATTATGAATGGTTAATATTGGTTGGTTGTTACATTTTTACAATTATACAACGATAAATATTAATTTTGTTGTAAAACGAAAACTATAAACGTATTTCAATACATTCAGAGAGTGACATAAACATCCTAAATTTATATGACGTTTTATATACAATGCTTAAATATAACAAAGGCATATTTATGTTGTATTTTGTATTTTAATTTTTAAATTTTAATTAACTATTTAGATGGAAAATAAGCATTTATAAATAGAACAATTTTATTTAGGTGAAACATCAAGACCATTAAACGTTAGAATAAGTGAACATCAGTCTTATATCAAAAATAGAGAATTTGATAGATCTCAAATATATCAACACGCATGAGATAATGAACATAGAGTTCAGTGGAGATATTCAAGTAGGTATAGTCCTGAAAGAATCAGATATGTAGTAAAAAGAGAAAAATCAAAGAGGCGGCTCTAATTATGCTAAATGAAACCAATTGTGTCGCAAATTCCTCGGTAGAATGCAGTAGGATGTGGTTACCCATACTGAAAGAGGAAGTCAATAGAAAGAAAATACCACGATTAGTAAGTCAATAACATATCGAGTTAGTACGATGTCGGGACAGTATCACGAGGTTTTTTTTTCTAGATTTCCCTCGTGATTTATTATGGATTCTCTAACGCGAAAATTTTACTGTCATGCATTTGGTTGTCTTTTTAAAGACAGATCACATGCTATGATTTTTTTGTGACGGATATTCTTAAGTTGGGATTGATTTCATGTAATCGAATAAACTATCTTTAAGTAAAGTCGTCCCAGGAACGCAACTTATAAATATTGGAGATATCATTTTAAAGTCTTCTACTTTAAAATGTATAATATCCGTCTGAATTGCCAATATAAATGAGTCAGATTAAATAAATTATTAGAAGAATGTTTTACTTAGCAACAACATTTTTGTTTAATTTAGTAGTATTTTGCATTTTGACAACGGTACCCGATTTGGGCGTCGAAACGTTAATAAAATTATTTTTTCAATTTAATTGTGGCTTACTTCTCATCTAAATAGTTAATCACAAAAATGCCAAAAGGAAATAGCTTCAGAACAACATTGCAATTATAATTTTGGTAATCATATTTTAGTTGAATTTTTTAGAGAACCAATTTTTAAAACCGTTCATTAGAAACCATTTATATTAAAACCGAGCGACATATACCGAGTGTCCTAATTTTCGTATTAGTGCAGTCAATGAGGGTATTTGGCTCCAAGTTCCATCCTACTGTATCAATTTACTTGATATTTTCACAGTGGGTAGGGAATAGCTCAAAAAACCAAGTTTAACCTATATACTATGCCTTTTTTATCTGGCGAGTAGTTGCCACCTGCTCTCTTGCCACGAATAACTTGAGTTATTCGTGGTTACAAATTTGCCATTTTTATTTAAAAATTGACACCTTTTCGGAGGGTTTTTTGCGAATAACTTAAAAACTATGCCTCTCACGAAAAATACTATATAAAACATTTTTGTAACTTATAAAAAACAAAGAGATTCGTTTCTTCATAAATCTTCTAGTTATAATACAAAGAGGGATATGATAGGTGAAAAGAGGTTTGTTTTTTCTTGGTGCATGCTCAAATCGGTGTATTCAACTTGAAATAACAAAGAAATGGTTGAATTTAGGCGTGTAATGCTATCAATACCTTCTGTAGTGCTTGAAAATACCTTTAAAATGAGCATGGTTAAATGTCGATTACATTCAAACTGAGCAAGATATGGTGCAAAAAAATGGTGCAACATATTATGTTTAATTCCTCATACACCAGAATTTAAATGCATTTCCTCTCCAATATTTTTATTAATGTTATTTCTATACGTTCAAAAAGTGGGACTGGTATAAAATGCAAAGTTTCTGAAAAAAAAATATTTTTGTTTGATTATATTATTATTTCTATGTTCAAAAATTTGGACTGGTTTAAAATAGATAGTAAAAAAAAATAAATCAAATTATAGAGCGCATTTTAAACTAACCTTTAACTCGATTGGTCTCATTGACTTGCGTATATACAATTTTTATTTTACCGCAAATGAAATTCGTTTTTATAATGTTGTCTAATAAAGAAAAATTGCGCGATGTTTGCCATTTTTGCGATTCTTATGAGATCAATGAAATTTACAATTTGCTCTACCGCTGATGGCTATGGAATTTGCATTGTTATAGCCTAATATTCTAAACACGAAACCTCTAACACGAAATTTAGATTTTGAGTTTTGGCAACAAATATGAGACATTTGAAATATGCCTAAAAAACAGTGAATTTAAAATTTTACATTACAAATGACCTCACGTCATGGCAATTACTTCCACGAAGAAGGCATTGAATGGAGTTTGTAGATAAAGTTATTTAACTTCGAAAAACGTACTTCTTCTATCGAAAAAAGAAGGGTTTTTAATAGTTATAAAATTATTATTTATGACCACACCGTTGAAACTTTTTGTACTTGTTATTTGGGTGGAGTCGGACAAATTTCGAGCTTAGCGCATCATGGCAGTGGGGCGTTTGTCTGTCAAGCGGTCACGAAGTTGTCAATTTTATGCAAGAAAAAAATTTATAACCACATTGGTCATTTTATTTTAATCAATGGTTTTTATCATATAAACAGCGAAAATAATTTTGTCGGACAAAAATATTGGGGCATATCACGCGTCGGACACGCTAAAGATGTCAAATTTATGAAAAAAATAAATTTATTACCACATGGATAATTTTAACGGTATCTACCATAAAACCTTTTTACAATAATGTGGTAACCTTGTCGGACAATTTTCACGGGGCATATGCGCAGTCGGACGCGCCGAAGATGTCAATTTCCTGAAATTTTTTTATTTACAACCATTTTTCCGACAACATTAGTAGGTTATAAGTAATTAAATTCTTAATCAAAAAATCAAAGTGTCGGACAAAAATATTGGGGCAAATCGACAGTCGGACAAAAAACTTAATTTTTATTAGTAAACTATACTTTCAAACAATGCTGCGTTCGTGCATCCCTTATCTTTACAACCATTTTTCCGACAAAAGTAGTAGGTTACAAGTAATTATACTCTTAAACAAAAAATGTAATTGTCTGACAAAAATGTTGGGGCAAACGAAAAGAAAACTTAATTCTTTTAGGCTATCGACGAGGAGGTATTATCAAAAAAAATTTCAAACAGTGTTTCTCGGTTACCTTTGAATCGATTTAGCTGATAATTGGTACACACACTAAGTAAAACATTTAAAAGGGTATGACGTAGATCTGAACCCAAAATTTTCCCAAAAAATTTTCCGACAGGAGGGAAAATTTTAGAAAAATTGTGATCTGATGTTTGCGTACATACTCCTTGAAAAACGACAAATATCGTTCTGTAGTTTTTTTTCTCCAATTAAAAAAAATTTCCGACGCAAGTATCAGGTTATAAGTAGTTATATTCTAAATTAAAAAATCTAAGTGTCCGACAAAAATATTGGGTCAAATCCAAAGTCGGACAAAAAATTTAATTTTTATTAATAAACTATACTTTTAAATTATGCTGGATTCGCGCACCCCTTATCTTTAAAACCATTTTTCCGACAAAGGCAGTAAGTTACAAGTAATTATATTGTTAAACAAAAAATCTAATTGTCTGACAAAAATGTTGGGGCAAACGAACAGAAAACTTAATTCTTTTAGGCTATCGACGAGAGGGTATTACCAAAAAAATGTTTAAAACAGTTTTTCTCGGTTATTTTTAAATCGATTTAGCTGAAAATTGGTACACACACTAAGTAAAACATTTAAAGGAGTATGACGTAGAGTTGTACCCAAAGTTTTCTTAAAAAATTTTCCGACAAGAGGGAAAAGTTTAGAAAAATTGTGATCTGATATTTGCCTACATACTGCTTGAACAACGACAAACATCGTTCTGTAGTTTTTGTTCTACAATAAAAATAAAAATTTCCGACACATGTATCAGGTTATAAGTAGTTATATTCAAAATTAAAAAATCTTAGTGTCCGACAAAAATATTGGGGCAAATCCAAAGTCGGACAAAAAATTTAATTTTTATTGATAAACTATACTTTTAAACTATGCTGGGTTCGTCTATCCCTTATCTTTACAACCATTTTTCCGACGAAGGTAGTAGGTTACAAGTAATTATATTCTTAAACAAAAAATGTAATTGTCTGACAAAAATCTTGGGGCAAACGAACAGAAAACTTAATTCTTTTAGGCTATCGACGAGAAGGTATTATCAAAAAAATTTTTAAAACAGTTTTCTCGGTTATTTTTGAATCGATTTAGCTGAAAATTGGTACACAAACTAAGTAAAACATTTAAAAGGGTATGACGTAGAGCTGTCCCCAAAATTTTTCCAAAAAATTTTCCGACAAGAGGGAAAATTTTAGAAAACTTGTGATCTGATAATGTGTGTACATATTCCTTGAACAACGACAAACATCGTTCTGTAGTTTTTTTTTCTCAAATTAAAAAAAATTTTCCGGCACATGTATCTGGTTATTAGTAGTTATATTCCAAATCAAAAAATCTAAGTGTCCGACATAAATAGTGGGGCAAATCCACAGTCGGACAAAACATTTAATTTTTATTAATAAACTATACTTTTAAACTATGCGGGGTTCGTGCATTCCTTATCTTTAAAACCATTTTTCCGACAAAGGCAGTAAGTTACAAGTAATTATATTCTTAAACAAAAAATCTAATTGTCTGACAAAAATGTTGGGGCAAACGAACAGAAAACTTAATTCTTTTAGGCTATCGACGAGGAGGTATTATCAAAAAAAAATTTTAAAACAGTTTTTCTAGGTTATTTTTAAATCGATTTAGCTGAAAATTGGTACACACATTAAGTAAAAGATTTAAAAGAGTATGACTTGGCTGTACCCAAATTTTTTTAAAAAATTTTCCGACAAGAGGGAAAATTTTAGAAAAATTGTGATCTGATAATTTGTGTACATACTCCTTGAACAACGACAAACATCGTTCTGTAGTTTTTTTCTCGAATTAAAAAAAATTTTCCGACACATGTATCAGGTTATAAGAAGTTATATTCCAAATCAAAAAATCTAAGGGCCCGACAAAAATATTGGGGCAAATCCAAAGTCGGACAAAAAATTTAATTTTTATTGATAAACTATACTTTTAAACTATGCTGGGTTCGTGTATCCCTTATCTTTACAACCATTTTTCCGACAAAGGTAGTAAATTACTAGTAATTATATTCTTAAACAAAAAATGTAATTGTCTGACAAAAATATTGGGGCAAACGAACAGAAAACTTAATTCTTTTAGGCTATCGACGAGGAGGTATTATCAAAAAAAAATTTTAAAACAGTTTTTCTCGGTTATTTTTAAATCGATATAGCTGAAAATTGGTACACACTCTAAGTAAAACAGTTAAAAGGGTATGACGTAGAGCTGTACCCAAAATTTACTTAAAAAATTTTCCGACAAGAGGGGATAATTTTAGAAAAATTGTGATCTGATATTTGAATACATACTCTTTGAACAACGACAAACATCGTTCTGTAGTTTTTTTTCTTCAATTAAAAAAAAATTTCCGACGAAAGTATCAGGTTATAAGTAATTATATTCTAAATCAAAAAATCTAAGTGTCCGACAAAAATATTGGGTCAAATCCAAAGTCGGACTAAAAAATTAATTTTTATTAATAAATTATACTTTTAAACTCTGCTGGGTTCGCGCATCCCTTATCTTTAAAACCATTTTTCCGACAAAGGCAGTAAGTTACAAGTAATTATATTCTTAAACAAAAAATCTAATTGTCTAACAAAAATGTTGGGGCAAACGAACAGAAAGCTTAAGTCTTTTAGGCTATCGAGGAGGAGGTGTTACCAAAAAAAAATTTAAAACAGTGTTTCTCGGTTTCTTTTGAATCGATTTAGCTATAAATTGGTACTTACGCTATGTACAACACTTAACAGGGCATGACGGTGAGTTGTACCCAAAATTTTCCAAAAAGATTTTCCGATAAGAGGGCAAATTTCGGAAATTTTTTCTAAAATTTTGCAATGTTCTCTACGTTACGTCCTTATAAACATTATAAGGAGTATTTCTACAAATTTTCAGTTTGATCTATGTAGATCTAACCGAGAAAAATTGTTTATAGTTCGCTTTGGTCTCCTTGATGCTTATTATTTTTTTTTATATCCCAGAGAACGGCTGTTCCCTTACATGCGACACTACATTATACAAGAAATTTTCGATTTTTTAAATGTGACTGAATTGAAAAAATTGGGCCAAATCCAATCTTAAAATATAGGAAAAGAGAAATATGTCAACCATCCGTTTTGGTACAAGGGTGTGGATGTTACGGCCATTCCCATTTAGGGTCTGTTTTTCGTTCTCGTCCCCAAAACTCCCAAAAATTTCGAAAATTTAAGTCCGATTTTACGGCTTCTTATGTAATGAACATTACCTTTCCAACGCATGTTTAATTTTGAAAATTCTTCTCTTCTTCTTCTTTTTATATAGACATTACTCTGTCTGTTTTTCAATGTGCCTCCAGTAAGTTGTCATTCCATCTTTTTCGTGGTCTTCCCACTGATCGTCTTCCTATTGGGGAACCGTCTCTGTCCGTTCTTACTACTCTATTTTTTGTCATTCGGCTTATGTGGTCGTTCCATTCTACTCTTCTGCTTTTCATCCAGTTATTAATGTTGTCCACCTTGCATCCCCTTCATATATCTACACTTCTAGCTCTATCCCACAGCGTCTTACCATTGATTTTCCGCAATGTTTTCATCTCTGCTGTTTCTATAGCTTTTTTTTGTCCTTTCTGTATCAGGTTGTGTTTCTGCCGCGTATGTCATTATTGGTCTGATGACTCTTTTGTAAATTCTGCCTTTCACTTCTTTTCTGATGTTTTTATTTCTAAATATTGTTTCATTCAGGCAACCTGCGGCCCTGTTTGCTCTATTCACCTGATCTTCCACTTTTGTTTCGAGCTTTCCGTAGTTGCATAGTGTGATGCCTAGATATTTAAAGTCCATGATTTGTTCTATTATTTGACCCTCCAGCTCTCATTTACACCTTATTAGATCTACTGTTGTAACCATGCATTTAGTCTTTTTTGGGGAAATTAAAATGTTAAATTTTCTAGCGGTTATATTAAATTCGTGCAGCATACGTTGTAAATCATCTTCACTTTGAGAGATTAGTATTGCGTCGGCTGCATAGCAGATTATTTTAAGTCGTTTTTCTTACATTTGGTATCCTTTTTTTGTTCTTACTTTTTTTATTATTTTGTCCATGATCAGGTTGACCAACAGAGGACTCAGGGAATCTCCCTGTCTTATCCCATTGCCATTTTGAAAATTGTATATACCATTCAAAAGTTACCGATCTCAGAAATTTTATTCAATTTCTATTTAAAAAGGGGAAAATGTTTTGTATGTTTGTGTGTATGTTTGTGGAAAAGTTATACCGTTCTGAATTTCTTTTCTATGTTTTAAGAGGGGGTCAGGGCCGATTCAGAACCGGTATAGCTTGTGACTTTCGACCACCCATAAGCCAGCTATAGGACTTGGTAGGTACAAAACGGCATATTTTTTGGGGGTATATATCTTAGGTTCAAGGAGAGACAGAAAAACCGAAAGTACACCAGATTAATAGCGTTGAGTTAAGCTTTCAAATAGTGCTTAAGTGGTTAGCATCAGAGATACACACGGCTCAGTACAGCTGAAAAACCGAAAAACTAAACTGAAAATTTTGGTTTTTAGACAATTACTCAAAATTTCAACCTACAAATTGCGCCAACAACTAAGGAGGACTCCAGATGCGTCTATCGGTGTATACCTCTATTTGGGAAAATTCGAATTTTTAAGTTATAGCCTTGATAAGTGTGATCAAATCTATTTCCTATAGAAAAACCGGTTTTTCAAGCTCAATAGTCCTATAATACCTTCAGTTATCCTACTTGACCTTGGATGCATCAGACACTACTTCTATACGTTTCAAACTCATATTTAGTGATCAAAATCGGTAATACCGATTAGAAGGTATCTAGTTCCAAAAGTATAATCAATTTGACCATTATCGCCGAAATGGTTTATGTAGTTGTAGTGGTTGCGACGCTAAATTTAGATAGATTTATTTAAAAATAGAGCAATACGAGTTCATTTACCGGCCATTAAATAATTTTTTTATTCTATTTCGCATAGAAAAAAAACTCTAGTGTACATTCGATGGACACTAGATCATTTGAGAGATAATCATAGAAAGGCGACCATATATATCTTAACGTGGAATCGAGAAACAATACATTCAATTTCAGTTAATTTATATACAGGTAAAATTTGGTAAATAATGGGCCATAGCTTAACGTCAGGTTCCTGAGGTAAAAATAGACCGATTTAAGCTTAGTTAGTTAGCTTAGATTTAAACTTATCTTAGTACAAAGTTTATAATAACCGAGATACAGGATGTCAAAGTTAAACTTTTTTTTATTTATTATCGAATATTTCCTGACAGGTATGAGATAACAACATGAAATTTGGTATGTGGGAGTTTTTGGATCGAGAAAACTAAATTCCCTACCAAAAATTATGTATTGCCCAGAGGGCGCCACATACGCCTTTCAGCACTCATTTATTACGTTCAATTTTTTTTTTATACCTCACTCTGTATAATTTTGAAATTAAAATTTTTATTTTCCTATTAGTTTTACTTAAAAAAGGTATACTTCTTTGATCTCCCTAAACTCAACCGTTTTCGAGATAAACGCATTTTAAATCTGCGATACACCATCATTTTTAGCATAATATCATTGTAGTTACACCCGAAAAATAATTTAATACCATAATAATTGTGCCAGTTCTCAAATGTATGTCATTGCATCGCAAATTCCATTTGAAGAAATTTGCGATACATTTTTGGATAATTTTATGGTTTTAAGTTATTTTTCGGGTGTAACTACAATGATATTATGCTAAAAATGATGGTGTATCGCAGATTTAAAATGCGTTTATCTCGAAAACGGTTGAGTTTAGGGAGATGAAAGAAGTATACCTTTTTTAAGTAAAACTAATAGGAAAATAAAAATTTTAATGTCAAAATTATACAGAGTGAGGAATAAAAAAATTGAACGTAATAAATAAGTGCTGAAAGGCGTATGTGGCGCCCTCTGGGCAATGCATAATTTTTGGTAGGGAATTTAGTTTCCTCGACCCAAAAAACCTCCACGTACCAAATTTCATGTTGTTATCTCATACCTGTCAGGAAATATTCAATAATAAATAAAAAAAAAGTTTAACTTTGACACCCTGTATCTCCAAAACGCCCCATTATTTTTGTCCGACAAGTGATCCAATATGCATTACACATGTAAAAGAACAGCACAAAATAAAAATGACATCTGTGGTAATAAATAACAAATTTTCAGGAAATTGACATCTTCGGCGCGTCCGACTGCGCATATGCCCCGTGAAAATTGTCCGACAAGGTTACCACATTATTGTAAAAATGTTTTATGGTATATTCTGATAAAATTAGCAATGTGGTAATAAATTTATTATTTTCATAAATTTCACATATTTAGCGTGTCCGACGCGTCGTATGCCCCAATATTTTTGTCCGACAAAATTATTTTCGCTGTTTATATGATAAAAACCATTGACTAAAATAAAATGACCAATGTGGTTATAAATTTTTTTCTTGCATAAAATTGACAACTTCGTGACCGCTTGACAGACAAACGCCCCACTGCCATGATGCGCTAAGCTCGAAATTTGTCCGACTCCACCCAAATAACAAGTACAAAAAGTTTCAACAGTGTGGTCATAAACAATAATTTTATATGGGGGCCTAAGAACTATAACGTTTTGGGTCGTTTGTAAGGTAAAAGTTTAAATTCAGCGGTTTTTAGGTATGTTTAAAATACCTCATATTTGTTGGCAAACCTCTGAGAATAGAAATTTCATTTAGTTTCAACATTTTTCAATATTATACATAGATTTTGGAGGTGTGAGTCTAATAAGAGAGATTTCATAATGACTGGTTGAGCTTAAGTGGTATCTACTACACACACACTACTATCAGTGTCAAATATTTACCGACTTTCTCAAACAATTCTGTTCGACTGAGTGCGTTATATGACAAAGATAGCGAATGTTCGATATGGAAAATATCACCACGGACATGGTGTTCATTTTTTTCGTACCCTGGAAAAACTAATCTTCTTCTTTCAAGAAGAAGAAGAAGAGAAAGACTAATAAATATGATTTTGAAAAATTTAAACGCAGAATGAACGGTTATGTCATTACTGACTATCCCGTAGAATAAACAAAAGGTTTCTTTTGAATGAGATGTTTGAAAATAAAAATCACACTTAATGTTCTCTTCTGTTTTATTCCTGTAACTTATTAGAGTAAACATTATAGAAGTTTTTAGGGACTTTTACCCTCGGTAGTGATGTGATCTTTTATTCTGTGTTTAAATTTTTCAAAAATATTTATTAGTTTTTTCAGGATTCGAAAAAAATTCTCTTCACCTTTAAAATGCAGTTTGATTTTTGTCGATATGATATTCTGATCTAAAGATTGAATTTTTATTTGATACAAATTTTATTTACATTAATTTCGCGCGCGTAACTGTGTTCAAAATCGCCGATTGCTTCAAGCGTTGTTTCTGAGAGAACGGTTTATTCTACACAAAAAGTGCTAATAAACATTTTCTTTTTCAACATTTTCAGCTACAAAAGGGGTAGAAAGAGCAATTTGTTTGCTATTTGTTGGGTGCTAAAATTGACAATCTCAGCAAAATTCAGCTTGTTGGTATGATTAGATATTTTCAGTTTTTACTTTTTAAAAAATAACTTAAAGCAATAATATCAATGGAAAACATTTCGATATTATTTTGGTATATACGTTACGGTAAAAGTAGATAAATTGAATACAATTACCAGAGCCGACGGTAAATGTAGGAAATTATTTTCAATTATCTAATTTTACCGGTAACTGTATACAATTACCAAGGACCAGTAGTAAAAGTAAATAATAATAATAATAATAATAATATCGTATGGTAATATCGTATGGCATTTTTGCCGTGGAGATCCTTTCTTACAGTTCCGGCGCCATTTACATCTTTAACCCTGTTTCAAGTAACTAGTGCCGCTGTACACTAGCCCAGGGGGACCGACGGCTTTACGTGCTCTCCGAGGCACGGTGAGACGGCTCGTGTCATTATTGGAAATGAAAATGGTTTGTCTTTGGCAGTGCTCGAACCCATGTGCACTGGCGTATGAGGCCAGCGAATATGCCGTTACTCCCCGTCCGCTCACAGTAAAAGTAAAACTAAATAAAATCATGAAATACAAACAATAAATTCCAATAGCTATTCAAGAAGTGTAATTTTTATTGAAATAAATTAAAAACAAGAAACATTTTGTTTAACCTGAATTGAACTTTTTGCCTGAATTAATACTACTACTTTCCTTACTTACTATTTGTTGTGACATGGAAAACTCTCATTACTCTGGGCTAATTAGCAAAATTCATGGAAAAGTTATTTACCAGCAATTATATTGCTAAAATCGAATTATAAGATCCTATATATTAATAATATAGGGATGCAAAGTCCGCAGATAGTGTGCTACTTTTTTTATAAACAAAATGGCGCCGACAAATCGTATTTTTTTCAATTATTTCTCTACAAATCCGAAGATTTTAACTTTACAACAAAAACACTCGAACAAAAATTCACCGCAATTAAATTCTGCATAGAGATATGTTTTTCACGATTTGCTCCGACGAAAATTTTCCTCGGAAAATGCGGGTTTTCCTAACAAAAACTCTAATTTTCAGATAAAGTTTTAGGTAAGTAAATATTAATCAATAATTAAATAACTTAGTGACATCAAAGCTTTCTTGGTATAGATTGTAATTCCACAAGACGGTGAAAATTAAACGAATATTTTAGCAACAATTCATTGTTAACTAACAAATTACGATCGCAATAATAAACAAAATAATCATGATACATTGATCAAACTTATAAAGATTATAAAGATGAGATGCTTACAAAATATAAATTTTTCTTTTTTTTGCATAATCTTTAAATTTTGAAAAAAAATAGTTATAATACGCTATAATACGCTAAACAAAATGGCGCCCGAAAATCGTGTTTTTTTTCAATTATTGCTCTACAACTCCGAAGATTTTAATTTTACAACAAAAATTCTCAAATAAAAATTCACCGTGACTAAATTCTGCATAGAGACGTGTTTTTCCCGGTCTGCTCCGATGAAAATTTGCCTCGAAAAATGCGGGTTTTCCCAACAAAATCTTTAATTTTCAAATAAAGTTTTAGATAAGTAATTATCTACCAATATTTAAATAATTTGGTGACTTAAAAGCCTTCTTGGTTTAGATTATAGTTCCAGAAGCTGATGAAAATTAAACGAATATTTTAGCAACAATTCAATTGTTAATTAATAATTTACGATCGCAATAATAACCAAAATAATCATGATACATTGATCAAACTTATAAAGATTATAAAGATGAGATGCTTATTTAATATTTTATCGACAAAATATATTTTTTTTTTGCATAATCTTTAAATTTTGAGCAAAAAATAGTTATAATACGCTGGTCTAATTAGTAAAGTAAAAGAAAGGTTATTTACCAGCAATTTTATTGCTGGAATCGAATTATAAGATCCTATATATTATTAATATAGGTATGCAAAGTCCGCAGATAGTGTGCTACTTTTTTTATAAACAAAATGGCGCCAACAAACATTTTTTTTTCAATTATTGCTCTATAACTCTTAAGATTTTAACTTTACACCAAAAACACTCAAATAAAAATTCACCCCAATTTAATTCTACATAGAAGCTTGTTTTTCCGATTTGCTCCGACGAAAATTTTCCTCAAAAAATGTGGGTTTTCCTAACAAAATCTCGAATTTTCAAATACATTTTTTGGGCCAATAATTATTTATCAATAATTATATAGCTTAGTGAAATAAAATCTTTCTTGGTATAGATTATAAATTAAGAAGCCGGTGAAAATGAAACGAATATTTTAGCAACAATTCAATTGTTAATTAACAATTTACAGTCGCAATAGCAACCAAAATAATCATGAGACGTTGATCAAACTTAGAAAGATTCTAAAGGTGTGATGCCTATTTAATATTTTGTCGACAAAATATAAATTTTTCATTTTTTTGCATAATCTTTAAATGTTTAAAAAAAATTGTTATAAAAAAATTAAGATTTCTCAGAAATTGTTTATTATATTCTAATTTTATAAAATACTTGAAATGCGTATTTCATAGTTCTTGAAAATGAATGCTTTAAAAAAATTTTCCAACCATTTGCAAAAAAGTTATAAAAGAGCAAAGTAAATATACGATAACTCCGTTGTTTATAATTTATTTTAATTGTTTCAAAGCTTAAAAGTGAGTCTATGGTACAATCTAATTACTCACAAAGAATGTCAAAAATTAGTGCAATGGTTATATTTAAATCAAAGATTAAAAATACTTTTTTTTGTAATTTTTAGCGCAAAAGTAGGCCTGATACACAGTCGGAGCTAAAATGTTCACTCGAAGCGACTGACACACAGCATACATTATTTATAAAAGTGTACGTCTCGCGCGGCCGGTCGTCGCTCCGAGTGAAAATTTTAGCTAGAGTGCTGTATTATTCTACTTTCGCGCGTGTAAATTACAAAAAAATATATTTAGAATCTTTAATTAAAATATAACCATTAAATTGATACTCGATATTTTTTTGTAAATAATTAGCTTGTACATTATACTCACTTCCACGCTTTGAAAGAATTAAAAAAATATATAAACACCGTAGTAATCGTATATTATTTACTTTGCTGTTTCATAACTTTTTTGTAAATGGTTGCAAAAAAGCTTTAAAGCATTAATTTTCAAGATATTTGAAATGCGCATTTTAGTTATTTTTTAAAATTACAATATAATAAAAACTTTCTGAGAAACGTTAATTTGTTTATAACTATTTTTTTTAACATTTAAAGATTATGCAAAAAAATAAAAAAATTATATTTCGTCGACAAAATGTTAAATAGGCATCTCATCTTTATAAGATTTCAAAGTTTGATCAGTGTATCATAATTATTTTGGCTATTATTGCGACCGTAAATTATTAATTAACAATTGAATTGTTGCTAAAATATTCGTTTAATTTTCATCAGCTTCTGGAACTATAATCTAAACCAAGAAGGCTTTTAAGTCACCAAATTATTTAAATATTGGTAGATAATTACTTATCTAAAACTTTATTTGAAAATTAAAGATTTTGTTGGGAAAACCCGCATTTTTCGAGGAAAATTTTCATCGGAGCAGACCGGGAAAAACACGTCTCTATGCAGAATTTAGTCACGGTGAATTTTTATTTGAGAATTTTTGTTGTAAAATTAAAATCTTCGGAGTTGTAGAGCAATAATTGAAAAAAAAACACGATTTTCGGGCGCCATTTTGTTTATAAAAAAAGTAGCACACTATCTGAGGACTTTGCATACCTGTATTATTAATATATAGGATCTTATAATTCGATTTCAGCAATAAAATTGCTGGTAAATAACTTTTCCCAAAAATGGCCTATTCTCCGATAATCAGCCCAGACTACATAGGCTATTGATTATGTACTATAGAAAGGAACTACAACGTTAACGGGGTTTTATTCTTTCATATGGTCAATGAATCTCTATATATGAAAAAACCGCGGAGTGCTACCATTTAAAGGGGTGCGTTTTTGAGAAATGGGTGAATTAGTCTCTGGGCATAGGTTACATTAGGGTGAGTTCTATGCACTTTTGATACAAACATGTCTATATAAAAATTGTTCCTGGTTAAATTTCCGATCTAAATATAACTTTTTAAAGTCAAAGATAGTTTTTTTTACAAAAATATATTAAAAAGAAAAAGCACAAAGAAACCCAAAAGAAAGAAATTCTGTTTTTTGTCCCATAACTTTTGTCCACGGGGATATAGGTATAGACATTGCTTCACAGAAAAAAAACTTACATATTTTGTCTTTAAAATGGTGTTTGGTAGAGGTCATTAGGATTTACAGTTTTCGAAATATGATTTTTCAAAACTTGCCATTCACAGCAATTTTGGGTAATTTTCCTTGTTATTTCGCAAATATTGTTCTGTAACTTTTTCTACGTAACTTTAGGCATATGCAATGGTACATGTAAGAGGAACAGAAATCAATTACCTAATGTTCTACTGTATAAAGTTGTACGACTTCTTTTAAAGAGGTTATCTTTTTCAAGACTTTATACTTTTAACGAGTTTTTATATTTTTTACGATTATTTTTTAAATTTCCCATTATAACTTTTTTCTTCTATATCCAGGTATATATTATATTATAAAAAGAAAGCTTATTCTGTTTACTTTAAAATGGTGCGTTATAAAAAATTTTAGGATTATGTTTGAATAAGATATGCTTTTTCAAAATGTAATAAGTACTTGCAACGATTTTTGGTTTTAGGATTATTTTTTAAATTCCTCATTATAACTTTTTTATGTGATTGTGTGTTATGATTGAATCTTATTTTTATAGGTAATATTTTGGATCCAATTTACTCTGCCGGGCAAATTTCAAAATATGGATTAATTCAAATATTTACTGTCAAACCTCCTGCACCACAAGTTTTGCTTGAAAAAATAGCATGTAAATGTACCAAAGGATGTACAAAAAACTGCGGTTGTAGGAAGATAGGAATTAGTTGTTCAATATTCTGCAAAGGGTGTATGTGCAATGGTACTAATTGTGGGAACTCTAAGATAACTGAGGTGTCAGAGGAAGATATTGAAGCTAATGCTAACGAAGAGATGGACTTTGATTTTAAAAATTTTTTAAATGACAACGTTTAAATAATTTTAACTAAACCTATGTTTTCTAAGACTAATGTTTATGTAATTTTTGTAAAAGAAATAATTTTAAATATTACAGGTAAAAAATATCGAAGAATCACTCGGTTTCCATTACATATTTAAATATAGATGATACACCATTTTAAAGAACAGAAAGTAAGCCCTCTTTATTGAACAATATATATATATATATATATATATATATATATATATATATATATATATATATATATATATATATATATATATATATATATATATATATATATATATATATATATATATATATATATATATATCTATATGTACAAGAAAAAAAAGGTATAATGAGAAATTTCAAAAATAATCGTAAAAAATGTAAAAAATAATATTTTTTTTTATATTAGGTATTATATAATATATAATATATGATATAATATTATATTGTATATACTATAATATATAATATAATATAAAGTATATAATATATTATATAATAATATTATTTTATTTTTATATTATATTATAAAAAATTGTTAAAAGTATAAAATCTTAAAAAACCATAATCTCTTTAAAAAATGTCGTACAACGTTATACAGCAGACCGTTTTAAAGGTAATTGATTTCTATTCCTATTACGTGTACCATTGCTTATACCTAAAGCTACGTAGAAAAAAATAACAGAACAATATTTGCGAAATAACAAGGAAAATTGCCCAAAATTGCTGTGAGTGGCGAATTTTGAAAAATCATATTTCGAAAACTATAAATCCTAATTACCTCTACTAAACAACATTTTAAAGAAGAAATATATAGGCTTTTTTTCTGTAAAGCAATATCTATACCTATATCCTCGTGGACAAAAGTTATGGGACAGAAAACAAAATTTCTTTCTTTTGGGTTTTTTGTGCTTTTTCTTTTGAATATATTTTTGTAAAAAAAAGTATCATTGACTTTAAAAAGTGATATTTAGATAGGAAATTTAACCAGGAACAATTTTTATGTAACGCATTTCTCAAAAACGCACCCCTTTAAATGGTAGCACTCCGCGGTTTTTCATATATAGATGTCCATTGACCATATGAAATAATAAAACCCCGTTAACGTTGTAGTTCCTTTTAGCTATCTTATTTTGAATATAATCAATAGCCTAACATGGAACTTGGAATTATACAACTTTCCATTTTTTACATTTACACATATCTGCTTTACGTTTACCTTTGCAAGCAAGACGTTTTTCTAACATACTTGTGCAATGAAATGTTTACTTTTGGAACTATGTCTAAAGAAATTAATAACTCTTTGCAAATGGTAAATTATTGATTTCTGCTATACAACTGTGGCAGTCGCCCTTCTTTAGTACCCAATTGGTATAATTCATTTTAAACACTCATAAAAACAGCCAAACGTTTTTGATGCTTGTTCGCTTTCTTTTCAAGACCTTTCTTTGCACGTGAGCGTTCAATTGCAACAGAATCTCGCCTCTCTGAAATTTTATTAGAAAATAGTTCTTCTAGAATCTTATTAGATTCATTCAATGATGGTTGCTCAGGTTTTTTTGGTTCTTGTTCTACTGGAAGCTCATTTGGTTTATCCACTTCTGCTTCTTCACTTTATTCAGAATCAGGACCTCACTGAGTTTCTTCTACTTATTCTTTTATTTTCAAATATTATCCAGTCGAAATATTTTCTAAAGCATCTTCTGGCAGTGATGAAGTTTTGAAACCAATTTTGGCAGAAACCCCAAACATAGCTTCATACGGACTGCCCTTGATGCAAGAAGGATAAGCTTGTTTCTTGGCGAATTGTACAGATCGAAGACCCTTTGGCAACAGTATATTTTCAATGTCTTTATTCGCAACAGATCCTTGTGACTGACTGTACCTTGGCTTAGCGTGCACTATCTTTAAATTTTTAATATGGAGCACAGTTCTTTTATAATTATGTTGGAGAATTCTCGTCCATTGTCGCCTTGAAGAATGCTAGGAGCTCCAAAGGCACAAAATATGTCAAGGCTGTAATTGTTCAAATTTTGTTAAAGCGATCTTGGTAGACAAAACGAACTTGAATTATAGTCCAGAGAAATAAGGTTTTTGTCGGGACACTCGAGCAGCCAGGTTGCAAATAGATTTTTTGGGTACTATATACCTAATACATTATAAATACAAAAATGCCCGTCACAGTTCGGACGAGAAACTTAGTTATTAACAAATAAGTGTCAAATGGCAGTTTTTTCGTTTAAATCGCTACAGGTAAAAATAGGGTAATTAGATATCTTATTTATAATATTCTTCTTTGTGTAGATGAGACAAGGTTTAAAATTGCACTTTTTGAATTTTGTTCCGATCTTTTTTTGTTTCGGAAAGTGCAAAATAAGACTAAAATTTCAAAAAGAAAATATGTGCTATAACTTTTGCGAAAATGGCCTTAAGACTTTCATATTGCACGAAAAGTTGAACCAAACATTCCATATAATGCACAAAAATTTTTAAGACGATTTGTAAATTAGTTTAAATTTTATTCAATTTGTTTTTCGCAAAGAGCTTTTTTTCGCAATGTTATTGTTCAGAAAATAATAATAACATAGCAATTCTGTGGAAACCACATGCAAGAATAATAGTTATATTTTTAAAGTATTGAAAAAATCATTAAAAAGTCGTTTTTATCACGCCCAAAAAAGTTTAGTAAAATAGAGTCATTTTTAGCTTCTAAACAATTTGAATAACTCTGTTAATATTACTATAGAGTAAATCCCCTTTAGGATTTCAAAAGCTGGTATTTTTATACGAATTTTCAGAAAAAACTTTTTGCCTAGGTTAATTAAGTTCAAAGTTAGCCACTTTTATTATTTAATTAGCAGTTACTTCTATATACATACATCAAATTCTCCTGTAACAGTGTTAGTTACCATACTACTCCGAAACGGCTTGGCCGATTTTTATAGAATTTTACACGTTTATCCTGTAGGACGTTGAAGAGGTTTCAATCTATTTTTTATACACAAAAGTTATAAGGGGGGTTGCCCCCTGACATTTTTTTTATTTTTTTGGACAAAATTATCTACCTTAATTTTATATGATGTAGAATTAAAAAATACATTCAACCCTCAATTTTCACTCTTCTATCACCAACCCCTATTTGTTAATAGCCATCTATATATTTACATCTATAAAATTCTCCTGTCATACTGTTAGTTTCCATACTCCTCCGAGACCGCTTGACCGATTTTTATGAAATTATATATGTATATTTAGCAGGTCCTAGAATCGGTCGTAATCTATTTTTCATATCGCTGAGTGATAAGGGGAGTTCCCCCTAACATTTTGTAATGTTAGGTGGGGTTGTGTGTACATAACGTACTCTATAAGACTACGAGTACATACAAGTTAAAAAAAAATTTTGATAAAAATCCATCAACAAGTTCCAGCGATATTAATCGCAGCATATGTTTGCAGAATCAGTTTCATTTTTTGAGTGCACGTATTTTAGTAATTCCCCTCCACCGACCACGAATTAATTCTGTTCGGACGCCATTTTTAAAGTTTTATTAACCACTCTGTTGAGGTTTAAAGTTTACTCAAACTTTTACACATAACCTGTATATCTTCAACTTCAAAATGGCTCTAGTTAGGTTGCTTATTTGTTATAAACAAAGTAGCCGTCAATTAAATAAAAAAAATGGCTAACTTTGACCGTAATTAACCTAGGCGAAAAGTTTTTCTTTGAAAATTTGTATACAAATACCAGTTTTTCAAATTCCATTGTAGTTTTAGCCTACAGTCAATATTAACAATGTTATTCAAATTGCTTATAAGCCCAAAATGACTCTATTTTAGTAAAATGTTTTCTGAGTGATAAAAATGACTTTTTAATAATTTTTTTAAATGCGTTAAAAATATGACTATTTTTCTTTCATGTTGTTTTCACAGAAATGATGTGTCATTATTATTTTCTGAACAATAATATTGCGAAAAAAAAGCTCTTTGGGATAAACAAATTGAATAAAATTTAAACTAATTGACGCATAGTCTTAAAATTTTTTGTGAATTGTATAGACTCTTTGACTCAACTTTTCGTGCAATATAAAAGTCCTAAATTCATTTTCGCGCAAGTTATAGCAAATTTTTTATTTTCGAAATTTTAGATTTATTTTGCAATATCCGAAGCAACAAATAATAGGCCCAAAATTCAAAATATGCCATTTTAAACCTTGGCTTGTCTACTAGCAGAAAAATATTATAAGTAAGACATTTAATTACCCTATTTTTACCTGTAGCGATTTAAACGAAAAATCTCTCATTTTTTACCCTTATTTGTTAATAACTAAATTTCTCGTCCAAACTGTGACGGGCATTTTTGTATTTATAATATATTAGGTATATATGTAGTACCGAAAAAAACCCATTTGCAACCTGGCTGCTCAAGTGTCCCGAACATGGTATATTTTTGCCTTATTTCCCTGGTGTATTAATTATCTGCTTGGGCTTGCATATCTATCGAATATATTTGACATCAACTATTCATTTCTTTTTGACAGTCTAAATTTCACGTCTAAACATTTTTTGGGAACCTTTGACTTTTTTCTGGCAAGTTTCACATAGATCCAAACAGATCGTTATAATTTATACAGTTATGTATTTTAGATTTCCGCTTGCGTGTCGATCGTTATAATTTTAATTTCTTGCATTTACCAAGATCCTCTGGGAAATGTATAGTATACAATTACCGGTAAACTAAGAAATAAAGGGTTTTTAAAGAATATTTCCTACATTTACCGTCGACTCCGGTAATTGTATACAATTACCAGATTATCTACTTTTACCGTATATGTTTTTGAGCTGCAATATTTTATTTTTAAAACGAGCGGTGTTGTTTTTATTGCCGATAAATGGAGGACCACCCTCTGATGGCTGTTGGCAAATAAAATTTCTTTTCGAACGTACAATAATTATATTTGCGTTTCATTTTTCGGCATATTTGTGTCCAATTAACTTTTTCACCGTCTGTCATCTTCCGCAATACCCCGCACCAGCCCTTTACGACCCATAGAAAGTAAAAAATAACGCAATTGCATTATCAAAAAGGAAAATTGCTACAAATATGATTTCGCCTCCCATTTCCGAAAATAATCAAGCAACGAATATTTTGGGGCATCGCGAGAGCGTCGACGGCGCGGCGGCCGTGGTTTGGTGACGCCCTTTGGCGTTGAAATTCGTCACTTGTGGGGTGCGATATTGAATCGCGTTAAAATCGTAACAGGAAAAGCCGAAGGTGAGGTGGTTGGTATGTGCGTCTGAGATCGGCGAACGCCATATAAGCCAACAACAAACAGTGACGTAGATATGTTCATCTATTATATTGAATATTGCATTATTTAATATTTTAATTTCGAATAAGCCACAATTTTACTTTAACTTTAAGTTTAATTTTGACGTTTAGATTTTCACTTCTGAAATCGTTCTCAAAATACAAAACATTAATAAAAAAGAAAATAATCGTTTCGTTTTGATTCAATCCGAGTCTCTTGCCGTCTTCTGACATCTGGTGTTTCGTAATCTATTCCTTGTCAAAGAGGCTTTACAAGAAGACTAAATTGAACCATAACGAAACGAAGAGAAAGTGCAAATATTAAAATATTTGCACCGGAGTATGGCTAGACTGTCCTCTAACGGGGAATGATGAAATGAGTGAAAAATAATTTCGACCACGTCCAAGTAATCTGTTAACCGAGATACACTAGTACCAAGCGGCGCCGCTAGGAGAACACTCCAATAATGCGTCGTAGATTACTTATATGAAACGTGGTCATTTTGTACTCTAAAACCAAGTAAGTTATGACAAAAAGAAGATAATCGTTTCGTTTTGATTCAATTCGAGTCTCTTGCCAACCTCTGACATCTGATGTTTCGGAATCTATTAACTAAAATCTAAACGATTAATTTCTTTTTGTCATACCTTACTCGGTTTTAGAGTACAAAATGACCACGTTTCATATAAGTAATCTGCGACGCATTATTGGAGTGTTCTCCTAGCGGCGCCGCTTGGTACTAGTGTATCTCGGTTAACAGATTACTTGGACGTGGTCGAAATTATTTTTCACTCATTTAAAACGTTAATAAATTAAACAAATTCTACTTTTGTTGCTTGGTAAAAGATTCTACCTAATATTTTAATTTTTATTTGGCTCATTCATACTGACAATTCGGACGTATTATATTACATTTATATGGACATTTATCAGATTATACATAGTTTCAAAAGTTATACATCACCCCTCGTATTCACGATATTTACGCTTTTATAAATCCGTATCTTTATCACATACCTATTTAATGGGCCTTTTTTTATAAAAAATATTAGTACATTATTTCACGGTTTTTGCTCTAAATTTTAAAGAACCGCTTGGATTGACATGAAATTTAGCATACGGATAGCTTACATGTCAAAGAAAAAAAGTGATATTGTGCCGATGAGTGCTTTTACCCTGGGGGTGACTTTCGCCCACTCTTGGGGGTGAAAAAATATAGTTCAAAGTAAGTCCGAAAATTGATAAACTGACTAATTTTAAGTAACTTTTGATCTATAGAACTTTTTTGTCAAGTCAACACTTTTCGAGTTATTTGCGAGTGAATATGTTCATTTTTCAACAAAATAACTACATTTTTAGACGGTTTTTCGCAAATAACTCAAAAAGTAAGTATTTTGTCGAAAAAACGTTCTTAGCAAAAATATGGCCTGTAAAAAAGTAAAAAAAATGCTGTATGCGTTAGGCCTCTGGACCCCGTAAAGCCAGAGTTATAGCCAATGAAAAATAGATTCATATTCACCAAATTTCAAATAAAATACTTTGGTGAAATATCCAAAAAATTTAGCACTTTTTAGGGAGAATCCATATAACTTTTTTAAAGTGTTTAAAAAGAGCTTTATTTCTGTTTTTTAAAAAAGTTTTTATCATTAAACGTAAGCAAGTTACGCTCAAAATAAAGTTGGTCCCTTTTGTTTTGGCAAAAAAATTCGGGAAGACCACCCCCTAATTAGCAACTTAAATGAAATAAATCGTTACCGCTCCATAAATTATTTTACTTATGTTGTGTTTATATGATCTGTAAGTTTCATCGATTCAAAGTGCTTATTTTTGAAAAAAATTGGTTTTAAAGAGAAATTTTGAAAAATTTTAATTTTGAAAAATATGATTTTTTTTCAAAATAACTTAAAAATTGTTAGAGATACCAAAAATCTCGTAAAACAAAAAAAGGCCGCATTGCTTTTCTGAATATCATGTATTTTTTTGTTTTTCTGTTAGACAAAAATTGATTAAGATTTGGTGGTTCTAAATTTGCATACATTCGTGATCAGTGACTCTTTCAACCCCTTTTAACTACAGCCCTTTCAAAAATAAGGACTTTGAACCGATGAAACTTACAGATCATATAAACAATACATACGCGAGTCAAGAAACTTGTGAAGTCGTAACAATTTGTTTTGTAAACAAGAAAAGTTTATTTGAGATACTAATTAGGGGTGATTTTCCACGATATTTTTGCCAAAAAAAAGGGATTCACTTTATTTTGAGCGTAACTTGTTTACTTTTGATGCTAAAAATATTTTCTATAAAACAAAAATGAAGGTTTTATTAAACACTTTAAATAAGTTGTAATAAGTTTTCCCCGAAACGTGCTTCATTTTTCGTTATTTCACGTTAAAGTATTCCATTTTAAATTTTACGAACGTGAACCTATTTTTAATTAGCTATAACTCTGCTTCTACTAGGTATACAGACGTGATATATTATACACCATTTTTTTAAAATATTTTACAGGCTATATTTTTGCTAAAAATCTTTTTTCGACAAAATACTTACTATTTGAATTACTTGCAAAAAACCGTCTAAAAGCGTGGTTATTTTGTTGAAAAAATGAACATATTCACTGGCAAATAACTCAAAAAATATTGACTTAGTGAAGAAACTCTATAGAACAAAAGTTTCTTAGAATTAGTCAGTTTATCGATTTTCTGACTTACTTTGGACGAATATTTTTTCACCCCCGGGGCAAAAGCACATATCGGCACAATATCACTTTTTTTCTTTGACTTGTTAGCTATCTGTATGCCAAATTTCATGTCAATCCAAGCGGTTCTTTAAAATTTAGAGGTTTTGCAATATTTTACCGTTAAAGAACGGTTTTTTATTTTATTTGATTACCCATTTAATTGACCTGGTTTTGCCAAGGGGTAAAAATTGGAAAAATTTATTCTGGTGAAATTTTTGAAAACGTGATTAAAAATGAATTGTACTTTAATTTCTGAGTTGGACCGTATAAGAATTATCGATTTAGTTGAAGAAGACCATTGACAGCGGTTCGTGGAGGAAAGAGTGGGTGTTTCTCAGAGTGATGTCTCACGGATATAAATTAGGTTCCTGGAGACAAACTTGATACTGAATAGACCTCGGTCTAGTAGACCCCGAGTTACCAATGATCGACAGAATAGATATATCAGAATTTCCATCCGTAAAAATTCTTCTATGTCTGTACCAGCCCTCCAAATAGAATTCAGGCATGCTACAGGAGTCAGAGTATCGTTATCTACAATAAGAAGAAGAATTTTAGACTCAGGTTTAAGGAGTCGTCGACCAATAAGAGTTCCTCAGCTACAACCTAGACATGTTTTGGACCGCCTCCAGTGGGCTCAAGAACACATAGAGCTCCCCCAACTGTTTTGGAATTTTGTGCTTTTTTCAGACGAGACCAGAATCTCTTCAGAAAACAGAGATAACCGGCGAATTTGGGTGTGGCGAGAGCCAACAAGAGCTGCACAACTAGCTACACACGAATTCGCCGGTTATCACTATTTAAACAGATTCTGGTGTCGTCTGAAAAAAGCGCAAAATTCCAAAATTGTTGGGGGAGCTGTATGTGTTCTTAAGCCCACTGGAGGCGGTCCAAAACATGTCTAGGTTGTAGCTGATGAACTCTTATTAATCAACGACTCCTCAAACCTGAGTCTAAAATTCTTCTTCTTATTGTAGCCAACGATACCCTGACTCTTGTAGCATGCCTGAATTCTCTTTGGAGGTCTGGTACAGACATAGAAGAATTTCTACAGATGGAAATTCTGATATATCTATTCTGTCGATCATTAGTAACTCAGGGTCTACCAGACCGAGCTCTATTTCGTATCAAGTTTGTATCGAGAAACATCCACTCTTTCCGCCACGAACCGCTGTGAATGGCCTTCGTAAACTCAATCGATATTTCTTATACGGTCCAACTCAGAAAATAAAGTACGATTTATTTTTAATCACGTTTTCAAAAATTTCACCAGAATAAATTTTTCAAATGTTTACACCTTGGCAAAACCAGGTCAAATAAATGGGTAATCAAATAAATTAAAAAACCAAAAATTGTATATTTTTTATAAAAAAGACCCATTAAATATGTGATAAAGATACAGATTTATAAAAGCGTAAACATCGTGAATACAAGGGGTGATGCATAACTTTTGAAAATATGTGTATTATATGTAGATTTTAAAATAGATAATACTTTAAAATGACATTGCTAATATTTATGAGTTGCGTTCCTGGGACGACTTTATTGGAAGATATAGAAGATATAGAAGTATATGAAATTAACTTTAACTCAAGAATATCCATCAGAAAAAAATCATAGCATGTGATTTGTCATGATAAAGACAACCATAATCAATGATGACAGTAAAAATCTCCTCTTAGTGACCCCATACGAAATCATGAAAAAGAAACCAGAAACCTCATAATACTTTCCCAACATGGTAAGTATTTGATCTTTCATTTATTTTACTTTTAAAATTAACATCAAACTTTGATTTTATCTGAATGTTATTTTAAAACCTAAAAATGATATATCCTCGATATGTTATTGGCTTACTAATAGTGATAATTTCTTTCTATTGATTTTCTCTTTCAATATGGATAACCAGATTCTACTACATTCTACCGAGGAATTTGACAAACTTTGGGGTTTCATTTAACACAATTAGGCGTTTATTTCTGGCTTGTATTACATAAGGCCGAGAAACCGCTCAAATGTGTATTGACGGGAAACTTCGCTTGAAAACAAGCAGCTTGATGGCAGCTTCAAAAGACGCAAATGTGCATCGAGTCTAAGAATCGCCTCTTTGATTTTCTGTTCATATCATCTGTTCATTTCAGGACTATACCTACTTGAATCTTTCCATTAATCTCTATGTTCATCTTCTCATGCTTTTTTACTTATCTTGCGAGCTATCAAATTCTTAATAATTTTAGTATAAGATTAGAATAGTGTGTTTTATATAAGAATGATGTTCACTTATTCTAAAGTTTAATGGTCTTGATGTTTCACCTAAATAAAAATGTTAGCATTTACAAGGTGTTTTATATAAATTCTTTCTTGTTCATGGTTAGGTTTAGTTTTAGATAATTGTTTGATGTTGAATAAGATAATGTTTAGATAAATGTTAAATCTTTTTCCTATCGTTTTAAGTTTTTCGGATAATCTTTTAATGTATGTATTGTTATTTTCATCGTACTACTTCTTGTGAATATTATACCTAAGATCCCGTTCTAACTTTATCTGTTTCATTTAGTCTATTCTTAAAAAATCGTTATTTATAAAAGACAAAGGACCATCATTTTTTAATTAAACATATTATGTTAACAATTTTTTTTCTTTTAAGAATGAATTTTAGTTAGAATAAGTCACTCTGGCTCTATTGCATAAGAATTTAACGATTCTCTTTTTAACATTGATGTTATAATTTGATTTGTAATTTAGATATCTGTTGGTGTGTCTTGGTTTCCAATACACCTGAGTCTCATATCCACTATCCTATTTTGAGATTAAAACATCGGGGAAATGTAGTGTGTTTTTATATTACTTTTCCATGGAAAATGTTATTATACATTTTATTATTCTAAATATTTACTCTTATTATATCGGGATAGAACAATGACTTTTTTCCTAGCTTTTTCCTTATAGTCCAGGAAATGAAGCTGAAAAAATGGCAAAACAGCATCGATTTGTACAAAAATTTGGGATTGGGCTCATTACACCCTCTAGTTCATTTTCTATATTGAGCCGTTGTACGCTTTTAGTTTTTTAAGGGTGAAAACTACCCCTAATTGTAAAAAATTATAAAATAACATTTTTAACTTTAATATTGTCAACATTTGCTTCTTATTAGTTACATAATTATTGTTTTATGCTTTTAGATATACTATCATAATATTTCAACCCTTAAAACCAACCTTG
The DNA here is from genome assembly GCF_917563875.1 of Diabrotica virgifera virgifera. Classification (NCBI taxonomy): domain Eukaryota; kingdom Metazoa; phylum Arthropoda; class Insecta; order Coleoptera; family Chrysomelidae; genus Diabrotica; species Diabrotica virgifera. Next base: position 115,327,415 of record NC_065449.1, read on the forward strand.
TTGGAGCTATATATTAAAAAATTTACATATCCTAAAAGAATAATTTCGGCTTGCATCTATTTACATAAAAATTTGGGATTACGATCGTCTCACCCTGTACTTCATATTCTATACCATTCTTAAGGGCGTTGATTATTTTTAGGGGTGTAAACTAACCCTTATTGTCAAAAATTATATAAAAACATTTTAAACTTTAATATGGGTAAAATTTGGTTTTGATTGGTTAAATAATGAGTGTTTTATACTTTCGGATATAATCTCATAATATTTCAACCCTTAAAAACCACCCTTAACAACATTACAGTTTTTATAAGTAGATATTTTAATAGATCTGCTTTTCAAAATACAGAAAAACAAGTAGAATTAAAGAATTACAAAAACATTTATTTACACAAAAATTAGAATTTACAAATATGTACAAATACAAATACAAATAGCTTTTTAGTCATCTTCCAGTATACGAACCGGTTCTGTGGTATTATACATACATTGAAAATTATCCATAAGCAGACTATTCGAATTTTTCGAACAAAAAACTAGTTTTATAAATATAGCTCCTTCATTTTTGGCGATAAAAAGTTTTTTTAAAAATGACTTTGTAGGAATTTTGAGGAGTTATAAGTAAAGACTGGATTATATGCAAAATGCATATGCATATATATGCTGCATATTTCTCATGTTTTTCATAAATGCATATGCCTTGCATATTTGGAGATTTAAGAGCATATAAATGCATATTTTGATGGGAATTTACTCTACCCCATTTAAAAATAAGGTATATATTAGTAACATCAACATCCATTAAAATAAAATGTGAAAGTAAATATTTTGCTGTTAAGCTCCTTTGTTGTTGTACCCATAAACATAATGGGCGTTATTTATAGCTGCAGGTATCATTATCCGGATATTTAAGATTTATAGACTTCTCAGAATTTACAAATTACCTAAGTAAATACCGATTATATTTTGAATAACATTACAAATATTACCTGTACTTTCTGCTGGTGTCGGCCAACTATGAATTATTCTGGGAAAACCAACCAAAACGAAATTTTAAGCATTTTAAGGGTAGGATAGATTATTTTATTTTATGAATGGTTAGTCTTAAATCAATCGCCGATTATTCAACTTTTGTGATTGCAAGTTATTGACTATACTGTGTAAAAAAATCATTTTATTATTATTGTGAAAATGCCTAAAGTAGCAAGGGAAAAATCAAGTCTTCTCAGAAGTTGGATTGGAAGTAACAATCATCTAAAAGTTATCGACAGTGAAAGTATGTTTTGCACCATTTGTGATAAAAAGGTAAGTTCTCCACTTCAATAGATTTTTAAACTTATCAAACTTCTTTGCACATCTATGTGTCTGTCTATTCTAAAATGACAAACCGTCCCATTTCTTCAAAAACTGTTTTTTAAAGTTCGCAACGGTTTGGCTTATACAGAGCGAGGTGTTGAGAGTGGCCCACCCTGTATACTACGGTACACTGACTGTACTTTATTGTTTGACGATTTCAATTTCACTTTGAGAAATAAAAAAAAATTGGGGGAGGTTTAAAAAGTTTGATCATTTTAATGTAGGTATCTATTTACGAAAACATCTAAAACATCATTATCATTATATTCCAGATTCCATGTCAAAAGAAATTCCAAGTAGTTCAACACATAAAAACTTCACTTCACCAAACTAAGCTATCAAAAAATGATAATAAACCTCGCCAGCAGATTCTACAGAACAGTTTGCAGATTCAGAATACGTCAGTTGGGCAAGAAACCTTTGCAAAGGATTTATGCCATTTTTTTTTTGAACTGCAATATCCCTCTGCACAAGTTAGAACATAAATCGTGTCAAAACTTTTTAAAAACTTATTGCAAGATTAAAGATAAACCAGCTCAAATACCAAGTTCTTCAACTCTTCGGAAAAAATATGTCAGTGCATGTTACAAAGATGTGATGACGAGTATTAAAAATCAGTTAAAAGCCGAATATCTTTGGATTTCCGTCGACGAAACAACGGATACAAAGGGTCGACAAATTGCGAATCTAATTGTTGGAGTTCTTAACGACTCTGGCGATTTTAAAAACTCATACTTAATTAGTGTAAAATGTTTGGAAAAAACAAACTATGCTACAATAGCTAGATTTGTTAACGAATCCCTAACAAATTTTTTTTTACCTGATCAAGTACCATTTGAAAAAATATTATTAATGCTTAGTGATGCCGCCTCATATATGATGAAAGCTGCATCCAATCTTAAAATCTTTTTCCCTAATTTAATTCACTGTACATGTTTGGCGCACGGCCTAAACAGAGTTGCAGAGAAAGTTAGAATTGAATTTCCCAATGTAAACACCTTAATAAATAATGTAAAAAAAGTATTTCTGAAAGCACCACTACGTGTACAGGTATATAGGGAGATGCTTCCCGATATTCCTTTACCACCAGAACCAGTATTAACCAGATGGGGAACTTGGCTTAAAAGTGCTATATTTTTATCTGAACACTACGACGACATCAAAAGCGTTATTTCAAGTTTTGATCCGACTTGTACCGCTATTGATAACTGTCAAAATATTTTTAAAGAAAAGTCTATTAAAAATCAATTGTTGTATATAAAATCGAATTTCGATATCATTGAAAGTTCAATTACAAAATTAGAGGCTCAAAATTTATGTCTTCACAATAGTATGTCTATTGTTGATTCGGTTAAACAGAAAATAACAAATCTGAATGGGGAAATTGGAGTAAAAATTAAAGATAAACTTGATGACGTTTTAAACAAAAATGAGGGTTTCACTTTATTGCGTTCAATAAATAATATAATCAATTTTGGAAACTTCGATGAAAATATTAATATGGATCCGTCTCTAATAGCAAAGTTTAAATATGCCCCAATTACATCTTGTGACGTTGAGAGATCTTTTTCTGCCTATAAACAAATATTAACAGATAGAAGACATAATATTAGTTTAGAAAATATGAATCAATATATGATTATTTATTGTAACAATAAAAATATGTAAATTTGTTTTATTGTACTCTTTTTATAATATTAGTTTAGAAAATATGAATCAATATTGTAACAATAAAAATATGTACATTTATTTTATTGTACTCTTATTTATCTTGTGGTCAAAATAAAATATTTTGCCGTTTTATTTGTCACAAAACCTGAAGTTAAAAAAATATATTAAGAAATAATAATACAATTTGGTTTAAATTCAAACCTATTTATTTATTTTTATTATTTTTTATTTATTTATGTATTTAACGTAAACCATAAAATTATTCATATAAAAATAAGTGCATATATAAATGCATATTTGCATGTTAATTGTGCATATTCAGCTTGTTTTAAAATGCATATTGCATGCATATTTTAGACATTTTTTAGTGCATATTTTCCAGTCTCTAGTTATAAGATTGTGTAAACTAAATTCCGTAAAATGCCGTTTAAAGCCGTTTAAAGGGCTCGAATAAGGGGGTGTTTGCTCTTAGATAGACGTTTTAAACAGCTATATCTCGCTAATTTTTCACTGTAATGAAAATATATGCACAAGGGAGTTTTAGCTATTAAAAAACTACAATTCAGTAGTCCCTCATTTTTTTTGTATCTCCAGTATTTTCGAAGATATTTTGAAGTAAAATGTGAAAGATGGGAAATTCCTAAAAATTAATTTTTTAAACTCCAATTTTTCTAAAATTAGGCTTTTTAAACAGGTCAAACTTCTTGGGTGTATTGATAATATAAATATAAAAGGAATTAAAGAAAGCTGAAGACCAACTTTTAATTAGGAGGGTAGTTAGGGGGTTGTTTTCACTGATTTTTTATAGAGAAAAGCAGGTACCGACATTTTTCATAAGCGATCATAAGTTGCTTAATTTTTAGGCTATAAACTTTTTAATATTATTTTTTGAAAGGCCTAACTGTAGACTTGAAAAAAGATTATTTAAGTTTTTCTCGAAAAAATGCAACGTTTTTCCGTTATTTTACTTTGAATATTTAAAATTATGCATTTGACGAAAAAATCTAACTTTTAACATGCCGTATCTCGGTTTGTATTAAACTTAAAGATATTACAGAAAAATAATTTGGTTTGTATTACTAAACGATACAATTTTGATATTTGTAGTTTTTTTGATTAAATGCATATTTTCCGAGGTATTCTCAAAAATCCCTCTAATGAAGTCGATTTTTTCGTCGAAAAACTGTTACTTTCAAGCGCGAATAACTCGAAAAATATTAGTTTTACGAAGAAAATGTAAAAAACATTTTTTTCTTATAATTACTTTTTACATCGATTTACATGGATAAAATGTAATAAAAAATTGCCGCCCCCGAGATGGGGTGGCAACCACCCCCAAGGTTTTAGCGTACAGCGGCATGATATAGAAAATGATCCTTGGACTATTCCCTACCTTCTGTGAAAATTTCAAGTAAATCCATGCTAGACGAAAAAATTGCGAGCCAAAATGCTTCATTTCCTCGACTAGTATGATTTATTATTGGATCACTAACAGAAGAATTTTACAGTCATTATTGCATGTGATTGTCTGCTTTGATACAAATTATGTTAAATTTTTTTTCTGATTGATATTCTTAACTTCAAGTTGATTTCATGTATTCGAAATTGAATGAAATATTTTCCAATAAAGTTGTCTCAGGATCGCAACTCATAAATATTGGTAACATTTTAACGTCTTCGTCATCTAGTTTAAAATTTATCGTATATGTCCGAATTATCAATATGAATGAGTCAGATAAAATTAAAATAGAAGATTTTTACCAAGCAACAAAAACAAAATTTGTTAATGTTTTTTATTTTAATCACGATTTCCGAAGTGGAAACCCAAACGTCAAATAAACATATTTTCATAGTAAAAGTGTGGCTTATTTGCAACTAAAATAGTAAATTGCATTAAGATACCGCAAGAACATAGTATCAAAAGAATATTATCTTATTTAACAATTATCGTTTTAACACAAATTCTCCTGTGTTTATTTTAATTTACATTATATATTAGTCATCTTTTAATCTTCGGGAAGACCCCCTAATAGTTGGACTGACGATCTCAAGAAAATGTCAAGAAATTGGATTCAAAGTGCTCAAAATATAGCACAAGAGCCAAAATGAAGGAAGGCCTATGTCCAGCAGTGGACGCAAAGGGCTGGATGATGATAAATCTTTTAATTATTAGTATTTTATTTTGTGCATCTACACATCAAAAGTAATAATCTGCCTATTTTGATAATGATTTAGCCATATTTTATACTAATTTTTTTTTGCTGAATAATAAAGTGGTGAGTAGTTGAACTATACAGGGTGTAACAAAAATACAGGTCATAAATTAAATCACATATTCTGGGACCAAAAATAGTTCGATTGAACCTAACTTACCTTAGTACAAATGTCCACCTAAAAAAAGTTACAGCCCTTTGAAGTTACAAAATAAAAATCGATTTATTTCAATAGACCGAACACTGTTTGAGGTTTCTTATTGAAAACGGATATGTGACATTCTTATGATAGAAACCTCTGAAAAAAAAATACAGTGAAATTTGTGTACCCCATAAAAATTTTATGAGGGTTTTGTTCCCTTAAACCCCCCCAAACTTTTGTCTACGTTCCAATAAATTATCATTGTTGCACAATTAGTTAAACACAATGTTTTTAAAACTTTTTTGCCTCCTAGTACTTTTTCGAAAAGTTAGTTTTTTTTGAGATATTTTGAATATTTTGTCAAATCCACCACATATTTGTGTACTGTTAAGTACGATTTTAGAGACTTTGTAATAATATGTAAATTTATTTATAAATTACAGTTTGAGGTATACTTTGAACCATATTAAAAAAGAAGCCACATCTCGATAAAAGGTACCTTATCTGAAAAATACTAAGAGGCAAAAAAGTTTTAAAAACACTGTGTTTAACTAATGGTACAGCAATAATTGTTTAATTGGAACGTACACAAACATTTGGAGGGTTTAAAGGCACAAAACCCCCATAAAATTTTTATGTAAACATATTAAAAAAGAAGCCGCATCTCGATTAAAACTGGTTTATCGAAAAAGTACTAAGAGGCAAAAAAGTTTTAAAAATATTGTGTTTAACTAATTATACTACAAAAATAATTTAATTGGCACTCACATAAAAGTTTGGGGGGGTTTAAGGGAACAAAACCCCCATAAAATTTTTATGGGCTGCACAAATTTCAATATAATTTCTGTTTAGGATGTTCATACCATAATAATGCCACATGTCTATTTTCATTAAAAAATCTCTAATAGTTTTCGAGATATCGGAAAAAATCAATTTTCATTTTGTAACTTCAAAGGGCTGTAACTTTTTTTGTGTGCATATTTGTACTAAGGTAAGTTAGGTTCAATCGAACTATTTTTGGTCCCAGAATATGTGATTTAATTTATGACCTGTATTTTTGTTACACCCTGTTATAACTACTTTATCCTGTTATAAACATACACACTTTAGGCCAAACTAGTTTGGCCTAGGCCAAATTAGGACAAATTAGTTTATCCTGATATAATAAAGACACACTTCATGATAAACTAGTACGGCCTATTCTAAACCAATTTAGTTGAGTCGAAAATAATTTAGCGAACATATACGGGCTTTTACATGCGGGGAATTCCCAAATCACGTCCCAACAGGGATGTAATAGTATATTATTCAACGAGCATGTAATGATGGCTATTACTCACGATGAAGTTTGCGACACGAGCCGTAGGCGAGTGTCGTAATTCATCAGAGTGAGTAATAGCGATTACATGCGAGTAGAATACTATACTTTTTCTACGACCTTTTTTATTTTAATTAGTAAAATATTTAATTATTAACTACTCGAGATTCAAATTATAATAATTTACAAGAATACCTAAATGCTATTTACCCCTTGTACGTGGCTGAATAATTGGTTGCCTACTATTATCAAATTATTATTTATTGTAAAAATACAACTTATAGAAAGAGTCAATATAAGTTCTATTCGTTTCCGAAAAATTATAAGCTTAAATTTGTACCTACTGTCAATTAATCTAATAAATAGGAAATGGCTGTTGTCGGTGTACGTATTTCAATAGTTATAATGTATATTTACATTTAACTATATATAATATAATAAAATAACTATACATAATGTTATAACATATTTAACATAATATAACTTGAAAAATAAATACAATATTAGTGTTAAATTCCAATTAACATAAACAAAATGAGCTAATGTCACTGTCACTAAAATAAATGATAAACGTCAAAATTTTTAGTAAACAAGATATAAAAGTAAAAAAATATACTGACATTGTTACAGTTACAATTCCTTTATTCCTTTTTATTTGAAGTTAATTATTGATATAAATTACAATAATTATTGTATTAAATAAACAACTTTAAGTAATTTTATTTACAGTTTATATACGATTAATATTAAAAGTGGCATGCGTCACTTGAATCTAACTTCAGCCCGTGAGTAATGACCCGTGAGTAACTTCATCCCGTGAGTAATGAATTATTACTCAAGGGTACAGTAATGGGTGCTATTATCTATGAAAAAATAGCGAATAATGAGCATGTTATTAAACGGTCGTAGAAAATATTATATTATTCAACGAGCATGTGATGATGGCTATTACTCACGATGATGAAGTTTGCGACACGAGCCGTAGGCGAGTGTTGTAATTCATCAGAGTGAGTAATAGCCATTACATGCGAGTAGAATACTGTACTTTTTCTACGACCTTTTTTTTAATTTTAATTAGTAAAAAATTTAATTATCAACTACTCGAGATTTAGGGCCAGTTGTTCGAAAGCTAATCAACAATGATCATTATCAAATATTTAATTACTGTCACCAACTGTCAATTTCAACTTTGTTTGGGTTCCTGAAAACCTAATATGAAATTACTTAATCAATTATGTTAAGAATTGTTATGTTAATTGATTAACTAATCTCATAATTTTAATCAATTATGTTTTCAGTAACCCAATAAAAGTTGACATTGACAGTTTTGGTGACAGTAATTAAATATTTGATAGTGATCATTGTTGATTAGCGTTCGAACAACCGGCCCTTAAATTATAATAATTTACAAAAATACCTAAATGCTATTTACCCCTAGTACGTGGCTGAATAATTGGTTGCCTACTATTACTAAATTCTTATTTATTGTAAAAATACAACTAAAAATAGTCAATATAAATTCTATTAGTTTCCGAAAAATTATAAGCTTAAATTTGTACCTACTGTCAGTGAATCTAATAAATAGGAAATGGCTGTTTTCGGTGGACGTATTTCATAGGTATATAGTTATAACGTTGCCCACATAACAATTTCATGTTCTTAGTAGATTCATAGAACATACTTTTCAGAAAAAGTATATACTGAGAATGTGCGTAATTACCATTGCGAATGTGCAGAGCAGATACTGAGTATATACTACATTACAGTACTTAAACGTTCTATGTATATACTTAGAATGTACTACCGCACTTCTTTTCAGTATATACCAAGAATGTTCTTTTTAGAACATTCCAAGGACGTGCTATAAACCTTCTATGTGTATACTTAGAACATACTACAGCACATCTTTTTAGTTTATACCAAGAAGGTACTTTTTAGAATATTCCAAGGAAGTGCTATAAACCTTCTATTTATATACTAAGAACGTACTACCGCACATCTTTGTATGGGAAGAATATTATATTTTTAAGAATATTCTAAGAAAGTGCTATCAGGTGCTATATTGCTTAGAAGTATGTTTTCAGCATCACCTAATCTCATCTTAGGTTCTACTGGTTCTACCAAATATCTATTTACATATTCTAATTGCAAATGAGAATGTAAGTACCTACATTCTACAATATTACTTAAAAAGTAAGTACATATTTATAAATTTTAGTTATTTATATAAATCATTATATAATATTTAGCTAAACTAAACTATGCATAATAAGTAACTAAAATTTATACAATACTTATATGTACTTACCTATTTAAGTAACATTGAGTTATCAAAATAGATTATAATATGTATTTTGAAGCACCGCAAACAAAATAAACAGATTATGTATGTTTTTTAGTCCTAATACTACATCATTCGCCTTCATCCTTAACACTGCATACTGCATAGATCCATAGATGATACAAATAATGAAATAATGCCTGTTTTCTTTTTCATACTTTACGGTTTTTTCCTATCCCTGATCCATTCAGGTAAGAATAGAAATGGTCAGAATATGACGGGGGGAGGGGGGGTTATGAATGTATTGTTGAATAACAAAATCGGTGGTCAGTGTTGCCAAACGGAGAGAAATTTCCCTTTTTGCGGGAATTTTCAACATAAAAGGTGATAAGGGAAAAAGTTAACTCAAAAGGGAATTATTGTTCCAGTCCAAATTGTAAAATATTAAGAAAAAATCAAAATATTTGAAAATAATTCAACATATCTTCTCAGATTTTGTAAACAGGAGGGAAGTTTTTTTTTATAAAAGTGGGAATTTTTAAGGTAAGTTGACGGAAAAAGCTTACTCGACGGTTGGCAACGCCAAAGCCTTTGGTTGTGCAGTTTGGCACGTTTTGGTTCTGCGAAATGGCCTATTGAATTGAATGTACCTAAATTCAAATTCCAAGGATGTAAAAATACTAATGATTCATGATAAACTCGAAATGGTAAAGTCATTTCAATTATGAAAACGAATTTTTAATAGTATCTATGTAAACGTTAATACAATTAATGTTTAACCTTTTTTACCCTACAACAATTTTGAAATGAAATTCGTCCAATACTACCTACATACATAAATTTTATTAATTATGTATTCTAAAAAATAACGAAGTTGATAATCTATAAGGCTAATGTTATACTTCCTATACATACAAATTATTTTTAAGATATTTTAAAAGTATCTACTTATAAGTATGTGTTAAGAATGTACTTATAAGTATGTGTTAAGAATATTCGATAAAGGTATATTCTAAGAATAAACTTTTACGAATATTCCGAGATCCTACGTACACGAATATACTTAGTATATTCGGTACGAGAATATACTTTGAAGTATATGCAAAGAACATGAAATTTAGAATGTTTTTTAAGGTAGATGCTATGCTTGTACTACACATATACTAAAAAGAATATACTCCGACGAATGTTGGTAGTATATGCTTAGAACATGATGCGAACATCATTGTTATGTGGGTGTTATAATGTATACAGTAGGAAAAATGAAAGAATACCCATGAATGAACATAACGAGCGATCCACAATTATTGGGATCAAAGCTAGCCGTGCAAAAAATTACGTATGTCTTGTTTTAATCTTATATCATTGGTTTATCAATTAATTTTGATTAACATTATAAAACATAAAAAATCAGTCAAAACCTTTAACAGAGAACTTTAATCAAAAATAAAAAGAATTAACAGAATTATACGTAACAATAATAAATAAAATCAAACAAGATGTTGTATATTTATGTCCACCATCAACATCTCTACATAACCTAACCCAAGTAGCAATTTGTCGACGCGACAACGTTGTCTACCGCGTGGCAACGTTTTCTTACAACGTTGTTATTGCCTAAAAGACGACCCTATTCTGCACTGATTTGGTGGACGATTTTTGAGTTGTCTTGACGTTGCCTAGGCAACCTCCTGTTTAAGCAACATCGTTTCGTAACCGTTGCATAAGACAACTGAAGCGACTATAAAAAGCACCTGCGCGTGCAATGGTTGCTCAAGGAGTCAGACTAGTTATGTTTTTTTACCTATATTTTTAACACCTGTATGGTGAATGCGAAAACCAACAAGTAAACTGTTTTGACATCGTATTGGGTATTTAAATTTATATGATATAAATACATAAAGGACTTATTACCTGATGTGAAATTTATAAGCGCATCTCAGATTACCGTCAAATATGGATATTTCACCTTTAAAAAACACACCCGCTGCTTTTTTATGACATTTTTGACAAAAAATATGCAAATTTAAAAAATCAAATTTTAATATAAAAGTCAAAATTTATGTTAAAGATGTTCTGTATAAATTTATTGTATTGATGGTGCTTTTAAAGTTATCAGAAAATGCCTGCATTTTTTATATTCTGTGTTTTCATTTTCTTTACATCCCAAAAATCTCAAGTAAAACCAAAATGGCGCATTAATCAATATTACCAATATTACTAAAAAAATACCTAATTACCAACCTTAGACGGATAAGACAACTTAGAAGTCCAATCGCCAACCAAACCCGGCCGCTCTGACTATCAAAAACATTTTAGAACGCACCCTCTTATTGGGTGACAGAGGTCATGTGACCAGTGTCAAAAGTGTATCATTCTCATTAACAGCGTTGCCACATTTAGTAGATTTCTACTTTTTTGGTAGATTTTTGATATTTTTAAAAATTCTAGTAGGCAATATTTTTTAGTAGATTTTTGGTATATTTCAACAGAATTTAATCCATTTTTTTCGAATCATGAGGAAACTATAATAAGTCTTTTTGAAAAATTTAAACGCAGAATGAAAGACTGCATTATTTAGAAAAACCAAAACGTTTCTTTTGAACGAGATATTTGGAATTAAAAGTCACTAATTTTTTTCTTTTTTTCACCCCTGTAACGTATTAAAATAAACATTATAGAAGTTTTCAGGGACTTTCGGTCCTCGGTAATAACGTAATATTTCTTTGTGCGTTTAAATTTTTCAAAAATACTTATTAGTTTTCTAAGGATTCGCAAAAAACGAAAACATTTAAAATACATTGAACATTTTAACAGACGACATTTTGCGCCTATCCCCTTAAGTTAGCTGTTGTTTTTATTATAAAAAATCCCAAATATATCCCAAAAATACTTAAGTATATTTTAGTTTTTGATTTAGTAGATTTTAGCTAAAAAACGATAATTACCAGTTGGTGGTTTGGAATAATTAGGTTTACAATTTTGTGGACTTGCTCTTGGGACATTTAGGACGGATGTGCATATCACTGTATTACTGTATATTTACATGGCCTAAAAAGAATCTACTGATTTTGTGAAAACAAAACTACTGAAAGAGTTAAAACTGACCTGGCAACCCTGTCTACCAAAGCAGATACAAAGATGGTTATCAAATCTCAAATCTACTGATAAAACAATGGAATGGAAACCAGCTATTAAAAAAAAAAACAAATAAACAGGTTATTAAATAAATCGAAAATTTCCATCAAAATAAAATATATAATAATTAGTTTAGCATTATACATTTTTAAGTCGTTGCGATTGTTGAAAAAACTGAAGTGTGATATGTAGTTGTCAAATGGTAATAAATTAGTTGCCCGTATAACTACAGGTTGTAACATCGTAATGTCAGTTGGGGTAGGAGACGTTGGCCGAAACAACTGAAAATGCTGTCGGGCAACGTTGTAGACAGTGCATTTGTTTGTACTTTTGCTACTTGGGAACTTTTCTTGTTAAGTTGACGTACACTGCAAAGTTGACGTAAACTGGAAAGTATATCTGAATTAAGAATAGACATGCACTGTATAGCTATCTCTGTCGTTCAGAGCCACCTATGGTGACAATAATTTTGGATCACACGTTATAAAACACACTGTATTTTCCTGTCACCGTGTCACACAAAAAATTGGCCAGCGCAAGTACATGTACTTGCACTGGACAATTTTCTTTGTGACACGGTGACAGGAAAATACAGCGTGTTTTATATGTTCATTCATGGGTATTCTTTCATTTTTCCGACTGTATTTACATTTAACTATATATAATATAATAACATAACTATACATAATATGTTATAACATATTTAACACAATATAACTTGAAAAACACACACAATAGTTATAAATTCCAATTAACATAAACAAAATGCGCTAATGTCACTGTCACTAAATTAAATGATAAACGTCAAAATTTTTAGTACACAAGATATAAACGTAAAAAATATACTGACAATGTTACAGTTGAAATTTTATAAATTACAATAATAATTGTATTAAATAAACAAGCTTAAGTAATTTTATTTGCAGTTTATATACGATTAATATTAAAAGTGGCATGCGCCACTTGAATCTAACTTCAGCCCATCAGTAATGACCCGTGAGTAACTTCAGCCCGTGAGTAAGGAATTATTACTCACGGGTACAGTAATGGGTGCTATTATCTATGAAAAAATAGCGAATAATTAGCATGTTATTAAACGGTCGTAGAAAAATATATTGATACATGCTATAAATCAATATATTCTTGTATAATTAAATATAAAAGATAATAAATAAAATAATGATGTTTTCTCCAAAAATTAAAAGAAACTATACACTTCTAAATAAAATCGAGTAGGAATTAATATTGTTTTCACCAATTTTGAAAAAATGTGAAAACGTTGAATTATCCACGTCCGTCTGTCCGTCCGTCCGTCTGTCTATCTGTCCGTGAACTCAACTCCTCCATCATTATACCAGGTAGAATGACAAATGAGGTGTCAAATGAAAGCTTATAATAAGGTAATAAAGGTGAGAAACTTGACCTAGGCTGTCTGTCCCTCCTACCGCGAATATAACTCAATATGATTGTTTGACTATGAAAATGACTATTTTTCCAAGAACAAAGTGTTTTATTCAATTTGTTATTTATATTAAACCGTACTAGTTCGCTGAAATACTTTTTTTTCTTGGCTTTTTCCCATTATGAGTTTGCCGTTTTCGTCTTCCATAGCACTCTATTCTCCCAGTCCCCAGTCGCCATCTCTGAGGTCTCTATCTATCATAGCATTTTCTATGTGAGTTGTCTATCTCACAGCAGATCTTTCTCTCTATCTTCATCCCGGCGGGTCCCAGTCCAGTAATCATTTCGGCCACCTGTGCTCCGGCATTCTTTGTACATGCCCGTACCATTTCAGGGCTCTACTTTTACTACCACAACTTTTTTGTAATTGAGCATTCTACTTCTATTCTCTTTCATATTTCCTCTGTTCTTATTCTATCCTACCTGGTAATTTATAGATACCTTCTCATAAACTGCAATTCAACTGTTCGTATTTTATTTCGTTATATTGTTGTCACTGGCCATTCTTCCGCTCTTGTAGTCAGCACTATGCCCTGAAAAATCCTTTTTTGTTTTCTATAGTTATAGTGTTCTTCCATATCACTCCATGGAGTACTTCGTGGCTTGTTTTCCCCGTACTATTTTCATTTCTATATCTTGCATACAAGTGCCATTTCGGTTTATCATTTACCCTAAATGCTTTAAAGTCTTAATAGTGTCTTCTAAACTTATGTTTAAATCAGCAAACAATCTGTAATCAATTACTTTCGACTAGATTAAATTGGTTTAGACTAGGCTAAACTAGTTTATCCTGATATAAAAACATACACTTCAGGATATATTAGTTTGGCCTGAAGTGTGCGTCTTTTATTTTTTCCTAGGCCAAACTAGTTTGGCCTTAAGTGTGTATATTTATATCAGGATGAACTAGTTTGGCCTAGGACAAACTAGTTTGGCCTAGGCGATACTAGTTTATCCTAACACGCTTAGGACAAACTACACTTGAGAGCAAAATAATCGACTCACTTGCTGAATTGTACACGTTAGAAATCTCGCATTTCCTAAACCTGTTGTCCTATTTGAGTGATTTTTTTAGCCTTATTATTTAAGAAAATCGATGTGATATTATTGTTGTTCGACAGGTAAAGGTCATGTTATACCGGGTGTAACAATCATACGGTGTATTTTTTCTTAAAATTCGGAACACTCTGTGTAATATTCTAGCATATATAAAATATTTCAATTAAAACTCAGTTGTAGCCTTAGGCTTTCTTAACATCTTGTTTTGTGATTCATTCCCTTATGTTCGATAATAAAAGAGATATGTACTTTTATATTACAAATGAGGTATGCTATTTGGTCTTGATCAATATCATTCCAAATCTCAAGAGGTACTGTTTCTACCTCTTGTAAGGTTCTAGGAGGTGGCAAACGCTGTCGTAGTCTTTTGCCAATTATGTGACACAAATTTTCGATCAGGTTAAGTCGGCGCACACAGTGGAGGCGGTTTCCGCTAGCGGGCAACGCTAGCGGGACCCGCTTTTAAACGTTTTCAAAAAGAATGCACGTCTTTAAATGTACACGAACATAGTCAAAGCAGGTCCGCGCGGGCCAACCGCCTCAACCCGCCTGACCGCTTTTGCTAGAATGAGAATTTAGTTTTTTCCGCGCGGTTTTAATAGGCTTGTTCCAAATCGACACAAAGCCGTTCTTGAACCGCCACGCTCATGCGCAATAACGAACAATTATGCGCAGTAACACATTTTTCGTTACTGCGCGGTTCACGAACCGTTCAAGAACGGTTTTGTGTCGAGTTGGAACAAGCCTAATGTTTACTGCAATGATAATTTAGTTTATTCGCTCTTTTATAATAAGAATTAATAGTTCTCCATGGATTAATTTTATAAATAATTGTACATTATAATAAACAAAAGTAATAAAGTCAATCTTATTGAAACCGTAATTTTGTGTGACTTAGGTATTTCTAAAACCATTCCAGTATTAACTATTAACTAAATCAGTACTTGAAAAATAAATTTACAACAAAACTACTTACCTCAATGTTATAACAAGCCTTTCTTCCGGAAGGATAGCCTGCTTATGTAAATTACACCAGTTTTTAATTAAACGATACTCCTTCTTCTTCTTAAAGTGCCTATCTGTTCCGGATGTTGGCGATCATCATGGCTATCTTGACTTTGTCTACCGCAGCGCGAAACAGTTCAGTGGTGTGGTATTATACCACTTTTGTAAATTTTGAAGCCAGGAAATGCGTCTTCTTCCCGGTCCTCTTTTACCATTTACATACCTTCCCTTGGAAAATCAGTTGGAGAAGGCCGTAACGTTCTTGATTTCTCATTACATGTCCTAGATATCCTAATTTTTTTGTTTTGATGGTTATGAGAAATTCACACTCTTTCCCCATTCTACGCAGGAATTCCACGTTAGTAATTCGGTCAACGCAGGATATACGTAAGATGCTCCTATAACACCACATTTCGAAAGCTTCGAGCCGATTCATAGATGTAACAGTTAGTGTCCAAGCTTCCATTCCGTAGAGCAGAACTGTGAATATATAGCATTTCAACAGACGGTATTTTGTTTTTAATGATATGTCTCGACTGTTGAAAATGGGTCTCATTCTAAAGTATGCTGCTTTCGCTTTTATTATTCGCTGTTTAATTTCTGAGTAGTCCCATTCGCTATTTAAATTCGTACCCAGATATGTATATTCTCAACTCTTTCGATATTCTGTTGGTTGACTGTAAGTTGAGCGTTTAATATTGTTTTTAACGATACTCCACTTTCTCCAAAATATATTTAAAAGTCTCTTGTGTCATTCTCATATACTGGAAGAATCGTTCATTATCTTTTAATTTTTGAAATAGATAATGATATTCTCCATAAATTAATCTTTCTCGATTAATAGGATGTACATCAACTCTCTTTCTTTTCAATTTAGTCAAAACAGAATCTAAAGCAATTATATCATCATCGGAAGACGACATTTTGCTACAAGTAGTAGACGCAACTGCCAGATTTGAACGATCTCTCTCGCTTTTACCCGTCTTCACTGTGTTACCATACCCGCGCGCGAGAACCGCGCGGTTTGCCCGCTAGCGGAAACCGCTTTCACTATGTGTGCCGCCTAAGATCTGGACTATGCGATGAACAATGCAAAGTCCGAAGATTTATCTGTTGTAAATATTCGGTTACAGTTCGTGAACGTGGTCTTGCATTATCGTACATTAGCAAAAATTTGTTACCATTATAAGGACCCGATAGCATGGTAGCTAAGTTTTTCGCTATGTATGATCACTACTTTAACACACTCATCGCGGGTCAAAGATCTTCACCCGTTCTCAAAAAAGAAAATGTTAATAAAGCCTTAGGCTACAATAGAATTTTAATTTAAATATTTTTTATATGCTAGAGTATTCCACAAGATGTTCCGAACTTTAAGAAAAAACACAGTATGATTGTTACACCCGGTATAAAATGGCCTTTTCCTGTATAGCAACCATAATATTACATACATCGACTTTCTTAAATAATAACATACTAAAAAAATAACTTAAATCGGAAAACATGTTTAGAAAATTCGAGACTTCTAACGTGTACAATTCAGCAAGTGAGTGGATTATTTTGCTCTCAAGTTTAGTTTGGCCTAGGCCAAACTAGTTTGTCCTGAAATCGGGTTTGGCCGGTAACATATACATTTCAAAGGCATACATTATTTTTTCTGTTTCAAAGTCCATTGTCCAACTTTCACAGTCATTCATCAGGCAAAAGTCATCAAGAGAAATTATAATGGTAGGGGAGCCCAAGCCGGGATTTTGCTCTTTACTCGAGCGCGTCAGAAAATCACATGGAGAGAAACCTTGTACTCTGTAAATGTACCCCTACCATATATGGACTTTTTATTACAGAGGAGTGCGTTGGGTGCAGTGCATAAAAAAAATCTATCCTTAAAAAACTCGAAAACGTCAGGTTAAGACAAGGTAAGTTAAGTACATGAAGAACAGTATATATTTCAAAAATCTGACGATTTGAGCGGGACGTAAGGAAATGGGTAAGTCACAAAGTTTCGCAAAAAAATCGAATCGTTCGCGAAATGAACGTCAGAGCGAAAAACTGAAAAATACGTGTTTAATATTATTCAAAAATCTATGGAATGACACCAAACACAGGGGTGTGGTGGGGAGTTACTTAAAAATCTTAAATAGGAACCCAATTTTTTATTATAGATTTGGATTCCTTACGTAAAAATAAGTAACTTTTATTCGAAACATTCGAGACAAAAAACCGATTTTTGGAAATGGAAAATTAAATTGAAAAATGAAAAATCTCCACTAAAATGGAAAACTTAACTTAACTTTACTAGTAGAACAGTAATCGTTAAACAAGTATGTATGTTTCTACCTTTTGGAGATACAGTTCTACCATGAAGATATCCTTTCAGTTTTAAATTCAATCTAGAGTAACATATTAGTACAGAACTTCTTTTAAAAATAGCAAAATCGCAATATCCTTATCATTTATGCCGCAATATCTATTTGATGGTACCTGCATGATCATACGGTTATTTGTAATTGTGGACTTATTATATAGTGGAAAATTTATGATTATAATTATTATTAATGATGTTTTGTATAGTTTTAGTTTATTATTAATAGTTGCCACTGAAATCATTGATATTCAATAATGAAATATAACATATCGTAATTCACAGGAAGCTTAGTGCTGGTTTAGTATTTTTACATTATTGCTTTTATGTAGCCCAATTTAATATATAGTTTCGACTATTTTATTAATAATTTGTAACAAGGAGAACATGTTAGTTATATCTAAAGCAATATTCCTAAACAAATCTAAGCAACTCATAATTGGCAGAATACATAAACTGATAATACTAAAATGTGACAAAGGCCAAAATTAAGTATGTAGGTACATTTGTTGTAAAATATCGCTTAAATCTCCGTTACTCAAAACTATTTGTTTATATTGTAATGGACATTAATATATATTTGATTTATATTTCTCTGCATCCGACGCCCTGAAGGGCACTAAGGATTACGAGAAAGCAGATTTATATTTCTCATCTGATTCGATAGCCTCATCTCAATTACGTTTTTTTATGACTCTATGATTCTCTCTACTCAAAAAATTATTAATAGTTTTAATATTCAATGCACTTAGAGCTAAAAATTTTTGAAAATTTCTGATAATGGATAATATATCGTAACTGGTATTTCAATTTCACACTATAGGTAGTCCAGAAAGCCACTGCGCATCCGCTAGGAAAAATATTCTAATTCGGATTTTTTGCACAATCCTACTCAAAAAGGACTCCTTTTAACAAATTTGCATGTTGCCAGGACCAAAAGGTGGTCAAAAGTTTTTTAAACGTTTTTTTTTTGTTTTTTCCTAAAATTATTTTTTTCTGCATGGAAAGAAGTTTTTAGGTTTTTTGGATCATTCTAAACAGAAAAGCTCTTTAGTGACTTTTCTCTAAAAATGATAGTTTTTGACATATAAGCGATTAAAAATTGAAAAATTGCGAAATCGGCCATTTTTAACCCTCAAAAACTAGGTGAAAAACTGAAAATTTGAATATTGCCAAGGTAGGTAGATATTCTTTAAACATCGATTGATCAAATCCCGAAGAGTTTTTTGCAATACAATATTCAAAACTCCTTTGTTTTTTATTTGCTAATCAAGCGTGCGCGACACTATTTTCCACCGACAGTATGGTGCAAATGAAAGGATTAAATTCGTTATTTCGTAAACCGGCGACTTTAAGGAAAAATACCGAAACCGGCCGATTTTTATTTTTAAGTTATGATATTGTGGCATATATGGTATACTAGTGACGTCATCCATCTGGACGTGATGACGTAATCGATGATTTTTTTAAATGAGAATAGAGGTCGTGTGCTAGCTTATTTAAAAGGTTCTTCAATTCTCTATTCAGTAATATAAACACTTACATAATTATTTATACAGGGTGTCCAAAAAATTTTTATTAAATTAAATTATTTGACAAAAAAAGAAGTAGAAGGACACACTGTATAAATAATTATGTAAATGTTAACATTATTGAATAGAGAATTGAAGAGAAGAATCTTTCAAATGAGCTACCACACGATCCCTATTTTCGTTTAAAAAAAATCATCGATTACGTCATCACGCCCAGACGGATGATGTCTAATGATCCAAGAAACCTAAAAAAATAATTTTAGGAAAAAAACAAAAAAGAAAACGTTTAAAAAACTTTTGACCACCTTTTGATCCTGGCAATATGCAAATTTGTTAAAAGGAGTCCTTTTTGAGTAAGATTGTGCAAAAAATCCGAATTAGAATATTTTTCCCAGCGGATGCGCAGTGGCTTTCTGGACTACTAACATTGGTAGGTAAATCTCATTTTTATTATTTGGCTGCCAATTTCAATTTTGCAGGGAAGTGGATATTTTAATGGGATACATTTAAAGGTATTTAGTGTTTCTGCTGAGATTGTCATGATATCCTTAGACAGTGTGCCTACTGTATTAAAAATATTAATTTTTCGAGTTTCAATTAAATCTGGAAAATTGCAAAAAAAAAGTTTAATTTGGCGTTAGTTAATACATTACAAATAAAAGAATTTTTATGCATATTTTTTATTTATGTATAATTACAGCAAAGAACAATACAATCAAACAGTCGAGAGTAAAATTTGTATCAGTTATATATATGATGGTACATTAATGGTTATACCGGGTGTCCACTTATATTTTCCCCCATTTTAACTGCCTATAACTTCTAAACGGCTCAAGATAGAAATATGCGGTTTTAACTGAAATGTTTTCTTTTAGTAAAAGTTTTGTCTGAATGGATGGAATTTTTTATATCTCTTTCAAATACGAAATAAAAAATGGCGGATTTTTCAAAAAAACTTTGTTGACTTTTTTTAATGGAACACCTAGTATATTCTTTTGTAAATTGAAAGAAAGGTCATTCACCTATCTAGCGATATAATTTTTTTCAAAATCGGTTGTCAAATCACTGAGTAATTAATTTTTAAAATGAGAGGTGCAACGTGGATATCAATACCTAAAAAACATAACTAAGGAAGTTATGTGATTTCCACATTGCATCTCTCAGTTTAAAAATTAATTGCTTAGTCAATTGACAACCGATTTTAAAAAAATTTATACCGCTGGATAGATAAATGACCGTTTTTTCAAGTTTTTAGGTATATGACCATTTTTTACATCGCTTTTAAATTAAATATGGCGGATTTTTGAAAAAAAAACGTTGTTGACTTTCTTTTATTAAAACACCCAGTATATTTTTTTGTGTCTTGAAAAAACGGTTAATTATCTATCCAGCGATATAAAAATTTTTAAAATCGGTTGCCAAATGAATGAGGAATTAATTTTTAAAATGAGAGATGCAATGTGGAAGTCACATAACATAATATCATTTTGCTCAGTTATGTTATTTAGGTATGTGATATCCAGGTTGCACCCCTCATTTTAAAAATTAATTACTCAGTGATTTCACAACCGATTTTGAAAAACTTTATATCGCTGGATAGGTGAATGACCTTTCTTTCAATTTACAAAAAAATATACTGGGTGTTCCATTAAAAAAAGTCAACAAAGTTTTTTTCAAAAATCCGCCATTTTTTATTTCGCATTTGAAAGCGATATAAAAAATTTAATCCATTTAAACAAAACTTTTACTAATTTTATAAGGTACGGCTAAAAAACTAAGGGTTCCACAAATCGGAAGCCTGGATAACTACTGAAACTTGGACATTAAATGCAGAACACCATAAACCTATCTTTGGAACAAACTATGACTATATAGCGGTATCAAAAGAAATAAGAAGGCAATACCGCAAAGATAAAGCGGATTATACCTCCCAAATATGCAGAAAAATAGAAGACATTGTTGTCGGAATCGACCCTGATATTTATTTCATAAGGCTTAACCACTTCGCAAAGACTTTAAACCTCTAACGAGGCTGTGATGGATAACGAAGGTAATCTAAGACCAATACTAACGAAATATTGGAAACGCTGCGAGACTATTGTAGCGATTTATATAGAAATAACAAGACTCCAGCAGATAATCTAAGTCTCTCCAATTACTCTAGATAACCTATCGTCTTGCACTCGAATTCACACAATCTGAAGAAATGTTGCAGTTAATGACAAAGCATTACATATCTTCCAACCTATCGCTATTTGGAATTTGGGAATATGGTCATGTGATTTGTGTACTTCAGTTTATATTCCACTACACAAAAAACGACTATTACCCGATGTGAAAACTACCATTGTATATATATATATCGGTTTTAAAACGTTCTCCTACGTCTTCCGATGCCTAGTCGCCATTCACTTCGGTCCATCCAAAGGTCTTCATCCAATTCTCTTTCTCTCATTTCTCGATTTATGCCTTCTCTCCAACTCAGGCGGGGTCTTCCTCTTTTTCGTCTACCATGAGGGGTCCACGTTAGGATTTGTTTCGGGAGTCGTTCTTCGGACATTCTTTGTACGTGTCCATACCATCTAAGCTGTTTGGTACTAATGTCATCTACTATTGTGTGTTTCACATTCATTATTTCCCTAATTCTGTTGTTGGTTACCCTTTCTAATCTTGATTTTCCTGCTGAGCGCCTCCAGAAATCCATTTCTGTTGCTTCAAGTTTTCTCTTGTATCTTTCTTTTATTTGCCATACTTCACTGCTGTAAGTGATTATACTCTTAACAATTGTATTGTATATTCTATGTTTGTTGTTGTTTGATATTGACTGGTCCCAGAGGATGCTATTAAGAAGGGTAATTGCTTTTCTTCCCTGGTTGTTTCTTTCTTGTATCGTCCGGTCTACGCTTCCTTCTTGTGTGATGGTCATACCAAGGTATTTATATGCGTCGCAATGTTTAATAATTTCGCCATTCCCCAGTGTAAGGTCCTGCTGTGTCCCACCGATACACATATATTCGGTCTTCTTTATGTTTATTTCCAAACCACCTTTTTTGTACTCCTCTATTAATTTCCTTGTCATATATTCTATATCATCGTAGTCTTGCGCTAGTACAAGTTGGTCGTCTGCAAATGACAAAGTGTATATTGTATTGTTGCTGATCGGTAATCCCATGTTTTTGCATTTGCGTTTCCAAAGTTTTAGAGTTTGTTCAAGGTAGATCTTAAATAATGTCGGTGAAAGGCAGCACCCTTGTTTTAGGCCTTTGCTAATTTGGAATCCTCTCGATAGCCTGCTTCCAACTTTCACCCTTGATGCAGTTTTGGTATACAATTGTTTCGTCGCTGTTATTAAATTTGCGCTTATATTGGTTTTCTCTAATGCTTCCCATAGTTTGTTTTGTGGGATGCTATCATACGCTTTTCTTAAGTCCACATATAACAGATGCACCTCCTGGTTGACGGCCAGTTTCTTCTCAATAATCTGTGTAATACAAAACAGATGGTCAACCGTTGATCTCCCTGCCCTGAATCCTGCCTGTTCTTCAGCTTCTATATCTTTATATTCGTTTTCGATTTTATTTTTAATCAGTTTTCCGTATATTCGGCTGATCGAGTTCGTTACAGCGATGCCTCTGTAGTTGTCACATTGATCCCGTCTGCCTTTTTTATGTATGGTGGATATCCATGATGTCTTCCATTCTTCTGGGATTTCCGCTCCGTTGATGCATCTTTGAAAGAGTTTAGCCAGGTTTTCATATAATTTTGTTGTGCCATATTTTATTAGTTCAGCTGGTATGTTCCCTGGTCCTGGTGCTTTGTTATTTTTTAAGAACTTACATACTTCTTCTACTTCTTTTGTTGTTACCCGTAATGGTGAGGCTAAGATATTTACATTGCTGGTATCACTGTTATTTAAAAATTCCGCTCTGTCCTCATTTAGGAGTTTTTCAAAATATTCGTCCCATTGATCCGGTGTGATTGCTGATATTATATCTCTTTTCTTTTCCTGTCGTAGCGATTTTAATACTTTCCAACTTTCTGTACTTCTCCGTCCTCCTAAATGTGTGTTAATCATGTTACACTTTTGCTCCCAAGCCTCATTCTTCTTTTGGCATATCATTTTTCGCACTTTAGCTTGGACCCTCTTGTATTCTACCTTATCGGCGTCGGTCCTTGTGTTCAGAAATTTTTTATACTTCTCTCTTTTATTTTTAATCTCTTGTTCTATTTCTTCGTCCCACCAATACGGAGTTTTTCTGTGGTTTTTTATTTGGAGTCCGAGGGCCTCTGTTGCTGCTTCCTGAAGACATGTTTTTATATAATGATAATGCTCTTCATTGCTGGTAAATTGCATGGTTTCTAACTTTTTATCTAATCTACTCCTGTATAAATCCCTCACGCTTTCTTGTTCTAAGCTGTTTAGGTTGTATTTCTTTTCTGTTAATTTTTCTATTTCCGCTGCAGCTTCTTTTAAATCTCTTGCTCTATCTATTCCTATTGTGAGCTTTGTTTTTAATAGATGGTGGTCACTGCCGCAAGTGGCTCCTCTATATACCCGCACATCCTGTACAATCAATTTAGTCTTTTGTCTTATGATTGTATAGTCTATGATTGATTTCAGCCCTCGGGTATTTTGTGTCCATGTATATTTATGGATATCTCGGTGTTGGAAGAATCCGTTTGTCGGATTGTCACTAATATAATAATACATGCCAGTAAAATTCTGTTGCATATCATCCAAAACAGATAATAAAACTTACCTACATTATCAAATATTGCAGGAACAAGCAGGGTTTGTAAAGGGAATAGAATAGGCGTGGGCAAATCCTGAACATGAGACAACTCATTGAAAAGTTGAGATAATTTCAAGTACCTATCCCTATGATAATATGTTTAATTGACTACAAGGAGGTATTCGATTGTTTAAGCTGGATCAATATTTGCCTCATTTTATTGGCGATTGGTGCACCGATACACCTGGTGACATTTTCAGCTCACCAGGAATCGATTCCACAAAAATCTTTATCTTTAAATGCTAGATCCACTGCGAAGAGTTGAGTTGGAAAATATTAAAGTTGGTCTTAAAATTAATATTGTTCTAAAGCTATTTTCTTGTGGCATCTTAATGCAATTTACTATTTTAGTTGGGAGCAACCACAATTTTACTTTGAAATTAAGTTTATTTTACGTATCGATTTCCACTTCGGACATTTCCGATTTTTCTTCGTATGCCAGTCCATTCTCTGACATTACTCAACCTCGAGGCTTGTTTTTTAACAATTTCTCTACGTCCTTCAGTTTTACCGATCATTATTAGTCGAAGAATATTATACTCTTTTTCTTCGCATAATGTGTGCCAGATATGCTATTTTCCTTGACTTGACGGTATCAATCAGCTGACGAGTAGCTGCTGCTCTGTTCAGAACTTAGCTACTTTATTCGCCTGCTTAGCCTTCCAAGGTATTGTTCGTCTACACGTTTCAGACGCATTGAAGAGCTTAACGAACATTTTAAAGTTTTCTTCATTAATTAGTTATAATGTGGATGTTATATGAGGGTCAACAGCGTCTTTGTTCTTTGACAAATTTATAATATATATTCCTTTATTTCTGGTCGTTCGTCTTCACCTATTGTCTGTTTTTCTTATGGTTTGACCTCATTAAATGATCATTTATGTACATATACCAAGTTGCACGAATTTTTTCTTCATTTATCATCAGTTTTCTTGTCGAGTTACCAATTATATGCGTACTGTTATTATTAGGCCAGCTACTTTTCTGCTTCCTTTGAACATACTGAATTTGTCATGTTTATATATTCTAACGCTTCTATTTACATGCATTTATTCTCCGTCTATGTACTTTTCTTTCGCGATATTTATGTTTTGTTTTATTCGTAGTAATAAATCGATATACTTTGTTTTTGTACTACTTGGCTTAAAACCATTTCTGTAACAATTTTTCTCTACTATTCTAGGACTTCTCCCAATACCCCACTCAGTACCTGGATTTTATTGTTTTGTAAAATATTTATCTGTAAAAAACTTATTTTTCGATTAAATTCACAAAGAAAAATGTACATAGTCACAAAGTTGTACTTCTGACTTTTTTACCCCGTGTACGCCAATGTAATAAATAAGTAAATCAACCAACCATCGAATATATCAATTTAAAGACAACAAATAAGAGAGGGCCCACCCACCGCAAAAGTTGAGCTTCAAGGGGCTCCTGACGGTTAGAGTACCCGCATTGGCTCACACTTACACCACTTTTCTGTTTCACATTTCGCATTCGCAATTCTCACCCCCTTAACGTCATCTGTCGATGTCGTCGAAGCGTCAGACAATTTACCTCCGGCTACTTTTCCTTTTCAAATCACTTTCTCTGCTTTACATATTTCGAGAACAGCTTTGACAAATTGGGTGTTTCAGATATTAACAGAGTTTGTTTAAAACGATAAATTTAAAATATAATAACACGTTAAAATATTATTTTCAATGAAATAAAACTATTGCACGTAGCTGCTGTATCCACAGATACTTGAGAAAAATTAGTTTTACATAATATCTAATCTTATAAAAGCTTAGGACGATACGTCGAGCGGAAACGCTGTTTGTCTAGGCCAATAACTATAGTCTGTTCGCTAAACTCAGACGCAACTTTCTAGATATTTTAGTCGGTAATTTTGCCAATTTTAGCAAAATTGGCAAAAAATAATTTTTAAATAGTTAATAATCACTAAATATTTAGTAATTTTGCCAATTTTTGCAAAATTGGCAAAAAACAAAAAGAATATCGACTAAAATATCTAGCCAGATGCGTCTGAGTTTAGCGAACCGACTATACCGGATAATTGTACTATTTATTTATTATTTATATTTTAAACAAATTATATTGATTAAAATCTATTTAGTTTTACTATGACGGATCTGTCAAAAGTAAACAACGTATGCTTTGTTGATAAGTTAGCTGGTGGCGGTAGGAGCAAACATAATTTATTTATTGAATTACAATATAAATATCATTTGATAATAGTAATTTAATTATTATCCCACCGGCACAAAATTTCGCCACCCAAATTGATTAAGTTTGATTATTTTATTCATAGGAGATTCTGACCAATAGAAAGCTACAGAAATAAAAATTAAAGTGATTATCTTTTGATGATTTTAACTTCCAATCGTATAGTAAGATATTTGATCACGTGTTTAATTATGTCCAATCAGATTAAAATTATACTGAGAATTATCTACTGTAGAAAATTACCGATAGAATTTTTTTAAGTAGATTGTTTCTGTTTAATGGCAACCAGTTTCCTAGTTTTTGTTGTCATTGGGCAATAGCCACTCTAGCCCTGCGGGCTCTCGTGTCTATTGCCAGACAACAAATTTTCGAAAAACTGTCGCATTATTTTCAATTTATTCTCACTCTCTTGTGATATTATACCTGATAATTTTTGATAATATCCCGTCGTCGAGTATAATATTACGTCAGATGCCCTTAATAGAAAATACATTCAGTGACATTAATGACAATTAATGTTTATTTTATTTAGCTAATGCCTCGACAACTAATCGCCATTGGCATGGTAGGTAAGTGGTGTGTGTGTTGAGTAAGTGTCTTATTACTTTGCAAAGTCGACGTCATTGTCTTTGCAAAGAGACGCTAATTGTATCCGAACGTCTGCGGTCCCTCCGGTGAGTACCGATCCCACAAGGACAGAAACTATTTTCATTTATAAATTTATAATAAACGAAAAATTCCTGACCCTGGTGAGATTCGAACTCACGACCATTCGGACCTTTCGATCCAAAGGTAGGCGATCTTACCACTGAGCCACAGAGGGGGTAATTAATGTTTTAAAAATTATAAAAGTGATGACTTTCAACCGTCAGATAATTATAACAACTGCATGTATTTAATTGTACTAATTTGTACTTACACCAAATAAATTACAATAAAATTTTGGTTTTGAACAGTTTTATTCATGAAATAATCGCAGCAAATTGCACTCGATCTCTAAAATTATTATCGAATTTTTGTCCTCGTGACACTGACATAATTTCACTCCCCTTCGGGTCGTGAAATTAAAACTGTCAAAGTGTCACTCGGGAAAAATTCCATAATTTTAGAGCTCTAGTGCAATTACTACTGACAATTTATAACTTTATTATTTGTACTCCGATTTTCAAGATTCTTGCATCAGTTTGTAGGTACATGTTCTCATGTCCTTTGTTATTATTCCGGTAACAAAATTTTTTTGCTTAAATGGAATTATACGGGGGTGAAGGGAAGCTTTGTATTTTCTCCTAACTTTAAAAAATTCTGTGGAAAAATTGGAGGGCTGATTTTGTTACATAGTCCTTTTGTATTAAGCAGGCCACGCACTGAATCGGCATAAAGCAATCGGCTCGGCTAAGAGCAATCGGCAGTTTTTGCTATACATGGAAATAAATAAGCCATCGCGCACCGCCTAAGAACGTTCGACAGTCGATTTGATGTGAGGTTATAGAACTTACAACCAGGAAAGATTATTGGTCTTGTGGAGAAAGTAATATTCTCAGAGGGACATAGCTGTAGAGCTAGGCGTAATACAGGGCGTTCTGTCCAAAACTTATGCTAGGTAACAGGAACTAGAAAACTCAAAAATAAAGCAAAGGAAAGTCGCCAAAAGTAATAACGGCTCTCCAAGACCGTTTAATTATCCAATCAGCTGGAAGACACGCAACCATTTCTCACCTGCAGCTCCAAAGGCAGCTTTTGTAAGCTACAGGGGTAACTGTTACAGTTGAAACGATAAGAAGAAGAGTTAGACCCAAGAGGTATACAGCACGAGACAGTTATGGGTTCCCGAGTTATCCAAGTAGCACAAGATTAGTCGCCTAAATTAGTGTCTTCACCACCAAAACTGGAATATTGGGAATTGACAAAATGTGCTATTTTCAAAAAAAGGTAGGATTTGTGTAAAATCAGATGACCCATGAAATTTTGTACTTAGAGGTTGAGGAAGACAAGCAAGAACGAAAACTGTCAGATCTGTTCACAAATATACAAGGGGAAGTGTAATGTTCTGAAGAGGAATTGTGATCCGTAAAAAAACTCCTTTAATTTTCATCCAATCAACTTTAACTTCACACAGGTATGTTGATAACCTGTAGTCGCGCTCTGGAGAGATGCAACAGGAGAAAATTTAATTTTATTGCGTGATAATGCACCTCTACATACCATTAGAGTGACTACAGACATCATTGAAGCAGAAGGTATCCCTAGTTTGGAGTGGCCTGCTTGCTCACCCGAGCTTAATCCTATAGATTATTCGTGGGATATACTTAAAAGAAAAATTAGGGCTCGCCGGGATAATCCACAAAATACCGCACGGGTAGTACAAGCTGCTCTTAAAGAATGGAGCAACCTACCACAACAAAATGTTGATAATTTGATTAGGAGCATGCCACGCAAACTGAAGATTGCATACTAGAGGTGATAACACTGACTACCACAATATAAAAAAAAATAAATAAAAACAATTTAAATATTATTCGTTTTACATTGAAATTTTGTATGCTACTGACTTTAAAACAACTACTTTCAATTTGTTTGTTAAATACTTTATTGTTTTATTTAATTGTTCTGTATTTGTTATTAAATTGCTTTAAAATAAATATTGTTTGACTTCGTGTGTTCGTTTTTTTAAATTCGCACGGAATAGTAAGAAATATCAGATGATTCCATAATATAAGTTTGGGTGTGTGTATTAGTGAACATTTTGTAGACCAAAACTTAAATTTTCGTCATTTAATTTTGTATCATTTTGTAAAACGTGTTGCTTGAAGAAATTAAACAAAGAAATAGCCAAGAAACTGTTTATTTATAATTATGTGTTGCTTAAATTAAAATAAAAAATATTGCAAGATATTTTAAATCAACTACATGTGAATTTAGAGTCCAATAAATAAAATAAAATATGTTATGGTAAAAGTTATGGTAGGGGAACCCAAGCGGGGATTTTTGCAGGTACTCGAGCGCGTCAGAAAATCACATGGTGAGAAACCTTGTACCCTGTAAGTGTACCCCTACCATATATTGGCTCTTAATATTTTGGTTCGTTAGGGGATCCGAAAAAAAATTATCCTTCGAAAAACACGAAATCGTCAGATTAAGAGGTACGAGCAGAACAGTACATATTTCAAAAATCTGACGATTTGGGCGGGGCGTAAGGAAATGGGTGAGATGCAAAGTTTCACAAAAAAACCGAATATTTTGCGAAATGAATGTCAGATCGATAAACGAAAAAATACGTGTTTAATATTTTGTAAAAATATATCTTATGATACAAAACACGACCCCCCACGGAGAGGAGTGGGGGGTAAACTAAAAATTTTTAATAGGAACCCCGCGATATTTCTCGAAATGAACAACAGATCGAAAATTGTTCTACAACTGGTCGAAAACAACATTCTATAAGAATCTATCGAATGACACCAAACACGACCCCCACGGTGGGGGGCGGGGGGTTAGTTTAAAATCTTAAATAGGAGCCCTCAGATTTTATTGCAGATTTGGATTCCTTACGTAAAAATAAGTAACTTTTATTCGAGACATTTTTTCGAATTATGGATAGATGGAGCTATGATCGGAAAAAACTATTGTTGAAAATGGAAAATTGAATTAAAAAATTGAAAGTCCCCACTAAAATGGAAAACTTTACATTTTTTGTTTTAGGACCTAATGTTCAAACCCCAATAAGTCCCCATAACGTTTTAGTAACTGCAGATTTAGCATAGTTGCCTCCCCTACTATTAAGAAAGCTTTGTTTGAATTTTAATACTTAAACATTTTATTTTAATTTGAACATATTATAACAGGTAGTAATGATATAAAATGGCTAAATAAAATATTTAATGTATTCTACTTACCTATTAAATAATTATGTTAAGTCCAAATTACGCTAAATTTAGTTTGAGTTTTCGAAGCCTTATAATCATTATTATATTTTATATCGCAACTTTTCTGAGTTTCATAGAAGCAAAACTACTTAAAATATCTTCAAATTTTAAATTTTCAAACACATTATTCTCAATAGCTATGTTATAGTCAAAGCCCGAATTTCAGACACTCCTAGGTTTGACTAAGCAATCCTCAGGTCTGACTGACGGTCGTAGTCAAATCCCGAAATAAATTACAGTTTTCGCCTTTGACTATAGTCTAAGAGCTAGTGAACCCTCCGACTAACGGTCGTCCTGTAAGGCTAGAAATTTGTCTAGTGATAATTCATAGCACACCAAGGCTAAAAACCATGACCTGGCAGGCATCAGCCGTGCACATGTATCTACCAGGTGAAACGAAAAGTGCATAGTTTAGGGGTAAAATAAACTTTCTCCTGTAAGGTTTAAATTTAAGTATGTGTTTGAGTAAGTCATTTAGAAGAAATGTGTACAATGACAGGCGATTCTGAAGAGTATAAGACCTTGCCAGGCGAGGGGAAACATTAGGGGTTTTTCCTAAAATTATTTTTTTTGCATCGAACAATTTTTTTTTAGGTTTTTTGAATTATTCCATTATTTTGAATTATTATTATTATTTTAAACAGAAAAGGTCTTTAGTGATTTTTTTTTAAGGTAATAGTTTTTGATACATAAGCCATTGAAAATTTTGAAAATTGCGAAATCGGCCATTTTTAACCCTAAATCGGATATTTATCTAAAAATTTCAAAGTTGCCAAGGTAGATAGATATTTTTTAAACATTTATTGATGAAATCCCAAAGAGTTTTTTGCAATACAATATCGGAAACCCCTTTGTTTTTTAATTGCTAATCAAGCGGGCGCGACACTGTAGTATAAGTGAGGACGTTTGAGTTGGCGTAAATTCATTATCTAGAGAACGGGCAAATTTCAAGAGAAATCCTCAGACAGGTCAATTTTTATTTTTAAATTAGGACTTTTTGGCATATATATAATACTAGTGACGTCATCCTTCTGAGTGTGATGACGTAATCGATGATTTTTTTAAATGAGAGTAAGGGTTGTGTGATAGCTCATTTGAAAGGTTATTTAATTCTCTATTCACTAATATAAACATTAACATAATTATTTATACAGGGTGTACAAAAATTTTTTTTATTAAATTAACTTTGATTAAATTTGACAAATAGAAGAAAATTTTTTTTGTACACCCTGTATAAATAATTATGTTAATGTTTATACTACTGAATAGAGAATTAAATAACCTTTCAAATGAAGTATCACACAACCCCTACTCTTGTTTAAAAAAATCATCGATTACGTCATCACGCCCAGATGGATGACGTCACTAGTATTATATATATGCCAGAAAGTCCTAATTCAAAAATAAAAATCGACCTATCTGAGGATTTCTCTTGAAATTTGCCCATTCTCGATATAATGAATTTATGCCAACTCAAACGTCCTCACTTATACTACGGTGTCGCGCCCGCTTGATAAGCAATTAAAAAACAAAGAGGTTTTCGATATTTTATTGCAAAAAACTCTTCGGAATTTCATCAATCAATATTTAAAGAATATCTACGTACCTTGGCAACATTGAAATTTTTAGACAAATGTCCGATTTATGGTTAAAAATGGCCGATTTCGCAATTTTAAAAAAATTTTCAATCGCTTATATAACAAAAACTATTAACTTAACAGAAAAATCACTAAAGACCTTTTCTGTTTGTAATGATTTAAAAAATCTAAAAAAAATTTGTTCGATGCAAAAAAAATAATTTTGGGAAAAAACCCTAATCTTTCCCCTCGCCTGGTAAGGTCTTATGCTCTTCAGAATCGCCTGTCATTGTACACATTTCTTCTAAATGACTTACTCAAACACATACTTAAATTTAAACCTTACAGGAGAAACTTTATTTTACCCCTAAACTATGAACTTTTCGATTCACCTGGTAGATACACGTGCACGGCTGATGCCTGCCAGGTCATGGTTTTTAGCCTTGGTGTGCTACGAATTATCACTAGAAAAATTTCTAGTCTTACAGGACAACCGTTAGTCGGGGGGTTCA
This sequence comes from Diabrotica virgifera virgifera, assembly GCF_917563875.1. Taxonomy (NCBI): domain Eukaryota; kingdom Metazoa; phylum Arthropoda; class Insecta; order Coleoptera; family Chrysomelidae; genus Diabrotica; species Diabrotica virgifera. Next base: position 115,359,987 of record NC_065449.1, read on the forward strand.
CTAGCTCCTGGACTACTAGTCAAACCTAGGAGAGACTAAGTTGGTCACACAAAGGTCGAAAATCAATTTTATGAAATCGGAGTTTGACCAGTCAAACTATTAAAATGTCGTAATTTGTTAGATTAGGTTTAATACAATGTCATTTTTAATTTTAATGTTTATTATTTTTATATTATCGTAATTAAAATAAAAAAAATAGTGTTTATTCTCATATGTTGAAACATTATGACATTTAGAGTTGCACAATACATTAGACCTTTTAGACTTACATAATTTTGAAGATCATTTCTTGTTGCAGTAGCTTTTCATAAAGCCTTGTCCTCCAAATTTAGAGTCTTTTGTTCAAATTCGTCTTAGAGGCTGCTTAACGTCTGCGGAACATCTTCGAAATTAAAAAAATTCTCTGTGCCTTCTCTTATTTGATTTCTTGAAAAAAAGTTTGTTTATTGTTCCGTATTTTGTACCAACTCTAAAAACCGTCAATTGTTTTATCTTGTATGATATCCAAAATATTCGAGCATCTCCCGTTGCTCTATCAAAGCTGGGGATAGGTATTGTTACAGTTTTTCCGATCGAAATTGGAGGAAATGTTTTTGCACTTAATTGTTTTATAGCATTAGCCTGGGCATGAAGACCTTAAATCGTCTTTCCTTTATTTATTTTAATTTTTTCTGTCTGTGTCTATGTCAGCAAATAATTAGTGCTTCTTTTCCAATAGTTCTTTTTTAATGAAACTTTATTTGAGCTGTAATTATTGTGAGGTAGGAAATTTTGTGTTTTACGTTTCCTAGTCTGAATCTGAATCTGTCAAAATGCGTCTGAGTGATTTACACGTAATTTGGTTTGAACATGTATATGAATTTTATTTTAGCACAAACAGATGAGATGGAATGGGAACGTCACCGTCAACTGTAAAAGTAGATATTGCAATCGGATAAAAAAAAACTAAGGATCGCCATAATACTAACGAAGCCTCTGGACAGTCGTCATTAGGAGAGGAAGGAAATTGTTAAAAACTGTAGATTACTTCTTCAGATGTGGTTTGTTGTATTTGCCAAAAAGAGAGCTCTGACGCATATACGTGCATAATGTTTAATCAGGTGGTACATGATGTGTGACAGCACACTTAGTGCATAGATGAAGGTTTTGAAAAAGAAGTTACATGCATGCGTTCTGCACAGAGAGAAAAGATTAAAATAAATAAAGGAAAGGCGATTTAAGGTCTTTATGTCCAGGCTAATGCTATGAAAGAATTATGTGAAAAGAAAATTGCATCCGAAATATTTTGGGTATCATACAAGATAAAACAATTGATGGTTTATATAAATTTGGTACGAAATACGGAACAATAAAGACATTTTTTTTTCAAGAAATAAAATAAGATTGTAATGCAAAGAGAATTTTCTTAATTTCGAAGATGTTCCAGACGTTAAGCTGCATCTAAGATAAATTAATACAAAATATTCTAAATTTGGAGCAGAAGGCTTTATAAAATGCTACTGCAATAAGAAATGCTCTTCAAAATTATGTAAGTCTAAAAGGTCTAACGTATTGTGCAACTCTTTAACTCTAAATGCCATAATGCCTCAACATGTGAGAATAAACATTAATTTTTTAAACATTAAAATTAAAAAATGACGTTCTATTAAACCTAATCTAACAAATTACGACATTTTAATAGCTGATCGGGGTTTTACTATTCAAACCCCGATTTCATAAAATTGATTTTCGACCTTTGCCTGACCAACTTAGTCTCTCCTAGGTTTGACTAGTCAAAGGCCGAAACTGTAATTTATTTCGAGCATTGACTAAGACCGTCAGTGAGACCTGAGAATTGCCTAGTCAAACGCAGGAGTGCCTGAAATTCGGGCTTTGACTATAACAGCTATATTAAGAGAAATGCTAGGCTTGTGCCATTGTCGAACGGTGACAGTTTTGAATAATTTTCATGAAATGACCGTTAGCCTGTTGTATTTGTAATCATTAGCGTAAGGTAAATCTTAAAAGCTAGGTCACATTTGGAAACGTCGTCGATTCTAGTTTGTTCTCATAAATAACTCAAAATGACTGTGAAGCAGGAATAAATTGCTTTCTCTGCAAGTCTTTAAGCCAGGCTATAAAATATTTGAATTGCACTAGCTTATCTTCAATTTCAGGTTCAATATCATAAGAATAGTTTTCTTGTATTTTTGAAGCTCACTTCTTTATTTGGGTATCACTCAGTTTTGGAAAAACAAAACACACAAAACACCAAATACTGAGTTCACTGACTCGTACGCTGTCAAACCCGACAACACATCCCAGTAATTATCTTTTCCAAAATTGGCAGAAACGTTTCAACCTTTAACTTTTCTCCACCCTGTAGAAAAACTTCATTGGAATTAGCATCATCCAAATGTAGTTTTTCTTCCTCGCTTTCGTTCTCTCGTCGAACTATATAGAGTGTTTTAAGTTCAATATTTTCTCTCTGTAATGATTTACCGACAGCGTTTATGTGTTCTAAAATTGTTGTTGCCCAAAACTCATTCATTATGAATGTTTCTTTTTTTGACACTTGTTTCAACGAACACTTAGTCTCATGAACTGTTTCACCTTAGGGCTTATTTTACTACTACGCCCGTGAGGCACCTGCCTCCGGTCCACATTTTAATGAGATCCGAAAGACCACCAAAAAATTTTTTTATTGAAATAACAAAATAAATTCTCAAAATTCTTTCATTTTACGAACCGGAAACGATAACAATAAGAGTTATATTCATAAAACGTTCTTATCAATTTTTTAAAAAGGCATGAAAATTTTAAAGTTTTAAATTTAGTTTTTGACCTATTTGTGATAGATTGCGCAACTACGCTGTCGAGATACGTAAAGCTAAATAAAAAAAAACTGCGCAACTATCTATAAAAAAGATCCTTTTAATTCTGTAAGCAATATTTTTAGCAGTGCCGTAACTACCATTGGGGCAACCGGGGCAGTGCCCCGGGGCCCCCGGCCAAGGGGGGCCCCGCAGGTGCTCTTGGTTTGTTGGCAGTGCATATATTTTAACAAGGAAAATAAAAATTTGTATTTTAAAAGCCGATCCCAACAAAACATTTTCAAATGACCTTACAGGGGCACCCTAGACCTCAACATAAAGTTTTAATTTTTGGGGAAATTAATCTTTTCGACTAAAATGCAATTGGAACAGAACAGGGGCCCCGAGAACTTAACATAAAAATTTAAATTATTACTTAAGAAATTAGGTATTTTGGCGTAATAAAACCTAATATGCCATTGGAAGAGGGGGCTTGGGCTAAGCTGGAGTCCCTGAGACCTTTCGTAAAGATATAAATTATTACTGGGAAAATTAGTTATTTTGGCGAAATGAAACTTAGCAGTTTAGCTCACTTTCTATCGAAAATGAACGTGCCAAGAGGATCAACCTAGACAACGTCATGTTTGCCGCAATGAAAGTAAAAAGGAAGGAGTTTTAATCGGGAAATTGTAGTAACTCTAATGTCAAAAGATAGTGTAATTTTATTATAAATACAGGGTGTAACAAAAATACAGGTCATACATTAAACCACATATTCTGGGACTAAAAATAGTTCGAATGAACCTAACTTACCTTAGTACAAATATGCACACAAAAAAAGTTACAGCCCTTTGAAGTTACAAAATGAAAATGGATTTTTTCGAATATATCGAAAACTATTAGAGATTTTTTGTTGAAAATGGACATGTGGCATTCTTATGGCAAGAACATCTTAAAGAAAAATTATAGTGAGATTTGTGCACCCCATAAATAATTTATGGGGGTTTTGTTCCCTTAAACCCCCCCAAACGTTTGTGTCCGTTTCAAATAAATTATTATTCTGGTGCCATTAGTTAAATTAAGTATTTTTAAAACTTTTTTGCCTCTTAGTATTTTTTCGATAAGGCAGTTTTTATCGAGTTGCGGCTTCTTTTTTAATATGTTTACATAAAAATTGTATGAGGGTTTTTTTAAACCCCCCAAATGTTTGTGTACGTTCCAATTAAACTATTACTGCGGTACCATTAGTTAAACACAGTGTTTTTAAAACTTTTTTGCCTCTTTGTATTTTTTTTGATAAAGCATCTTTTATCGAGATGTGGCTTCTTTTTTAATATGGTTCAAAATATACCTAAAAATGTAAATCGTAAATAAATTTTCATATTATGTATTACCAAGTCTCCATAATCGTACTTTACCATATACAAATATGTGGTGGATTTGACAAATATTCAAATATCTCGATAAAAACTGACTTTTGGAAAAAGTACTAAGAGACAAAAAAGTTTTTAAAAACTTGTGTTATGTAAAACTGTAATGGCGCTACAATATTAATTAAATTGAAACGTACACAAAAGTTTGGGGGGGTTTAAAGGAACCAAACCCCCATAAAATTTTTATGGGGTGTCCAAATTTCATTATTATTTTTTCTTAAAATACTACCGCCATAACAATACCACATGTCCATTTTTAATAAAAAATCTCTAATAGTTTTCGATATATTGGAAAAAATCGATTTTCATTTTGTAACTTCAAAGGGCTGTAACTTTTTTTCCGTACACATTTGTACTTAGGTAAGTTATGTTCAATCGAACTATTTTAGGTCCCAGAATACGCGATTAAATTTATGACCTGTATTTTTGTTACACCATGTATATTATGTTGAAATGAAATCATGATTTCTATTTGTTAAAATAATAGAAGCTACATTTTCGATTTTTGCGTCTAATTATTCCTCATTTTGTACTTAAACAATTTAATAACACTTCCAAACATACTGAATAAAGCTTCAAAATGTAATAAGTGGTATATAGAGTGCTTGTTAAACTATGTTTCACTTTGGATGTCAAAAAGAGATGGAGAAAGTACTTTGACAGTTTATTAAATGAAGAATTTGACAGACAGCCTGTGGAGTTAACGGAGACAATAACAGCAATGGCCACCAATATAACAAATGCGGGAGTGGCTCAAGTTCAAAAAATAAAGAAAAGAAAAGCGGTAGGACCAGATGATATTCCTGGGGAAATATGGAGAGCATTGGAAAAGACAGGAATCAGTTGGCTAACAGGTCTATTTAATAGAATTATGGAAGTTGGACAAATGCCAGACGAATGGAGAAGCAGTATATTAGTGCCTGTTTACAAAAACAAGGGAGCCATACAACAATGTACAAACTACAGGGCTATAAAACTACTTAGCCACACCATGAAAATATGGGAGAGAGTAATTGATAGACGGATTTATGCAGGGCAGGTCAACAACAGATGCAATTTTCGTTGTAAGGCAACTGATAGAAAAATACAGGAATAAATAGACCAACGCTCATATGGTATTAATTAAGCTTGAGAAAGCATTTATGATAGAGTTCCTCGAGAGATTCTGTGGTGGGCACTCAATAAGAAAGGAATCCCTGGTGAATATGTAAAGATTGTGGGAGATATGTATGAGGGAGTAACGACTAGTGTTAGACCAGGTGTGGGAGAGACTGATAAATTTCAGGTGACAGTGGGATTGTACCGAGGCTCGGTGCTTAGTCCTTATTTATTCTCATTAGTTTTGGACCAGATAACATCGAAACTACAGGGTAGGATTCCATGATGCCTAATATATGCTGATGATGTAGTGTTAATAGGAAATAGTGAAAGAGACTTAGAACAAAAACTGGAGCAGTGGAGAGAAGCTCTGGAGGAAAAAGGTTTAAAACTTAGTAGTACAAAAAAACAGAGTATTTGGAATGTTCATTTAAAGATGGTGTTACTACAAATAAAAGGGTATCTTTGGATGGTGAGATGATTGTGAAAAGCAATAGTTTTAAGTACCTACGATCGGTATTACAGAGAAATGGAGAAATAGATGGAGATGCATGTAGTAGAATTAGGGCTGTGGATGAAGTGGAAAGAAGCGAATGGTGTGTTGTGTGACAGAAAAATTCCAATGAAGCTGAAGGGAAAATTCTATAAAACAGCCATAAGACCGGCTATGATGTACGGAACTGAATGTTAAGCAGTGTTAATGTTATTTATGGGGCACTCAAAGATGATGTGTACCAATGTTCCCATAGTACCGCATTCGCATATCGGTGTTTCCGTTTTGCCTATTTTGTGGAGATAACAAGGAGTTTTGCAATGGCCACTTCGTAAACGATTAAGGTTAGTAATATTGTTCCTACCCAAATATCCACATTTGTTATACCAAGGTTTTATAGGGAAACTATTCTGCAGTCCATAATAGTCCGGATATTTACCTTTAATTTGGGAATACCAGTTATTGTAAAATTGAGTCAAGATGTTCTTTTTTGTAACACAAAAGATATCTGAGCTGATGTTTTTTACATCATATGGTACTCTTAATTCTCTCCCAATATTGGCCAAGCTATCTGCCACCTCGTTGCCTTTAATCCCCTGATGTCCCGGTACCCATTCTAATCCTATTGAAAATCCCATATTATTTGCATCTACCAGTAGTTTTTTGGTCATTATAGTTACATAATCCATTTGGTCCCATTTGTGACTAGATATTTTGGATAAGGCACTTTTTGAATCTACAAAGATCACTGCTTTCATGATTTCCTTTTCAATACATACCGACATGGCTTTGTATACCGCTATTATTTCAGTTGTGCAGATTTGTGTGTAGTTATGGAGTCGTGACAAATATTTATAATTGATGCTTGGGATGTAAATTCCAAATCCCGATTGATTTGTTTGTGGGTCTATTGATCCATCTGTATATACGTGGGTATGATTATTATATATTCCACCATATTTAGCTATGAACCTTTCGTTCGATTCAATTTCATATTTTTCAAATTCTAGACTTTTAATTATAATGGGGATATAGAAGAGTTTTTCTTTCTACCTCATATATAGGATTGATTTTATATCTAATTATGTTTTTTGTTTTTTTGAGTATATTTGTATATGCTAGTGAGTAATCTGGTATGACCTTGTTCCTCCAGAATCTATTGTTTGCATTTATTGCTTCGTTTAGCTTATTTAGACTCTTTACTATGATATTGTTTTTTTCAGGCATTTGTTTGAGTATATATTTATGTGCTAGTATCTCCCTTCTAACTTGTAACGTTGTTACTGAACATTCTGCTTGCAATATTAAGATGGGTGTAGAACGTAGACAACCCGTTACGATTCTCAAGGCAACATTCTGTACTTGTTCCAACCTCATCATCAAACTTTTACTGCAGGGGTTTAAAAGATTGGCTGCGTAATCTAAATGAGATCTAACTATTCCTTTGTATAAACTCAAAAGAATGTTCGGGTCAGCTCCCCATTTTGTACCACATATTGCTCTCATGACATTTATTCCTTTGTTTGCTTTAGTTATCATGTCGTTAATTTGAATTGTCATATTCAAATTGCACTGTAAATGAAATCCCAGATACTTTATTTCCTTTTTCCATGGAATTTCCATATTTTGATATATCAAATGTGGGAAGTTATAAGCCTGACTTCTTTTTCTAAATATTATTGCTTTTGATTTGTGTGCTGAAATTTTAAAGTTGTGTTTCTCAAACCACTCCTGTAAATTTATTATATGGGTATTTAAGGAATTAATTAGCTTGTATATATCAGATCCTTGCACCAAAATTACAAAATCATCTGCATATTGAAAACACTCCATCTCATGGTTTATTAAATCATGTAGGGATCTAGTATAGAGATTGAATAATATTGGACTGAGTGGAGACCCTTGAGGCAATCCAGTGGATGCTTGCATTGGGCCTAATATATTATTTGATTTGTCTTTAACGTAGATATTTCTGTTGAGCAAAAATTGCAAGATCAAGTTTGCATAAGTTATTGGGATGTCATACTTTAATAAGTATTTATATAGCAAATATATATTGACTGTATCATATGCCTTACTGATATCCAAAAAAATTCCAATTGTATTTAAATTTTTACTAAATCCAGTTCTAATATAATTAATTGTTAAAGCTAAATTATCGTTGCACCCTTTGTTTCTTCTGAAACCTAACTGCTTAGGGCTTAGTATCGATTTTTTTTTCGTTATTTGTTCTATTCTTAATTTAATTATATTTTGCAAAATTTTGCCTACACATGACTCTAGAGCTATGTTTCTATAATTATCCTCACATAAAGGGTCTCTATTGGGTTTTAAAAAGGGAATGACAAGGGTGTTTTTCCATTCTTGTGGAAAACCTGTGTTTCTTTTAACTATTTGATTAAATATTTTTGACAATGCATCTAGCGCCACCAGGGAAGTCTGTTTATCATGCTATATGTTACAAGATCTAAGCCAGTAGCCTTATCCTTTTTATTTATGACACTTATTATTTCTTGCCTTGAAATGTCCTCCACATCCTCGTTAGTTAGGGTAACCGTGAACTCAGGATCTGTTATGTCAATTGCCAAATTATTTAATATGTTCTGAGCTATGTTTTTGTTGAGAAGTTTAGCAGGGATTACAGCATTTTGATATGTGGAGAATAACTTAACTGTTCGCCATATTTCAGATAGAGGAGTGTCCCTTGTCAATCCATTGCAAAAGCTTTTGAAGCTATTTCTTTTTTTTGTTTTAAATATTTTTTTACTGTATGCAAATATTTTTTTGATTTCAATATAATTTTCATTGCTTGCTTCTTCCTTATATTTTTTAATTTTTTCTTTTCTTGTTTTTACTAAATTAGAGCATTCCTTATCCCACCAGGGAGGGCTTTTCTTTTTTCTTATAGATTTTTCTATTTTTAAGAGAGGTATTTCCTCATCACTCACCATTTCCATAATTTGTGTAAATGAATTATAGTCTTCACACCCATTCTTCATCAAGTCTTCTATTTTTGAAGCATAATTCTCCCAATTGACATTCTTTGTATTTCTTTTATGACTTTTTTGTGTTACTATATTTTCATTTACAATTGCGATTTTGCAAGAAGTTGGAAAATGATCACTGCTTCCAGAATCCTCTAACACATCCCATTGGCATATATTTGCAATTTCCGAGGAAATTAGTGTTAGGTCTACCGCTGAGGCATTCTGTCCAGGTAGGGTAATCCGCGTGGGTCTCCCATCATTGCAGCAAACTAGATCCAAATCCTCTAAGGATTCAGCAATTATTCTTCCATTAACATTAGCAGACACTTGACTTCCCCAAAGTGCATTATGTGCATTCATATCCCCCATTAAAATTTTATTTCCCCTGATTTTATTTATGCGTCCAACCCAACTATTTAAATTTATTTTTGCCCTAGGATGGATATAAATGTTAATAACTGTAATGTCCCAATCTATTATTTTTGTTGCTAAAATTTGAATTTTACTAACATTATTATTATACCTATATACTATTTTGTGATCCAGACCATTATGAACCACAGTAGCTAGGCCACCATAACCATCCCCTCGATCCAACCTATGTATTTCATATCCTCTTAGATAGAAGTGATGATCATTTTTTAGCCAAGTTTCATTTAATAGAATTAATTTGGGTCTATGTTCGCTTATGAAATATTTTAGACTGTTATAGTTACTGCTTAAACTTTTTATGTTCCATTGGATAATAAGTGGATTCTTGATATCCATCTAAATCTAGCAACTTTTGGTTCGATGAGCTTTCATGTATAAATAGCTGGTTCAAGTAATTGATTATATGTTCCTTATGTTTTCCAATCTAGTTTTTTTAATATCGCATTCAGTGTTTTTTCTGTGTCCCTCTCTAGTTGCTCTGTACGGGAACATCCAGGAGTCTCATTGTTTACTGCACGAGCTCTCTCTTCGCTTCTCCCATTTGGAGATAATAAATACTGATTGTGTACTTCTTTATTGTATGTCTTATTTGTTTCATTAGCCTTTCTTTTATTTTTGTTTGAGTTATTCTCAATTTTTCTACTAAACAGGTGTTCAGGGTTACTCTTTACATTTTCTATCCATCGCATATTGATGGGAATTGTCTCTAAATTATTTGTTTGAGTTTTATGTAATGTTGGGAATTCCTCCTGGCTCATTCTGAATATATTATTCTCTTGCGATTTTCTAGTAGAAACATAAGGAAATCTCTCGCATGCCTCGTAGTATGAAAGATTGTCCAGAGACATGACAGCCTTAATATTCCGCTGTCTCACATACTCTGGACACTCCTCATAGGTACTTATATGAAAGCTGCTATTACAATGTAAACATTTCATCGAACAATCCCCTTCATGTATTTTGTCCGCGCAGTTTTTACATTTTTCTCCCCCTCTACAAAGATTTTTTGTGTGTCCAAAAAGAAAACACCGATAACATTGAACCACTGGTATCATGTATGGTTTTACCCTAAAAGGGATCCCATATATATTCACTTCCTTCGGGATTACTTTTCCCGAAAAGGTAAATGCGACTGTTTCTGTATCAATATATTTCTCCGTGTCATATTTAGACTTCCGTTTAAATCGTCTTATTTCTAGTACTTTAATGTTGACTGAAGCCAATCCCGAAAATTTGATTAGATCTGCATCCGATATACTAGTGTCTACATTATTAACGACTCCCCTATATGTTACGTTATTTGCCGGAATAAACAATTCATATCCATCATTTCTGACCACGTCATTTAAAACAAATTTATTAGCATCCTCCCATTTCTTGAAAGCAACGCTAATTCGGTTTTTTCCTTTTTTGCTAAGTTTAAGTACATTCTCGATTTTTTTGTCATTTATGTATTTTGCTAATTTCAAAAAACTATAATTACCAACGTTATCGCCTTTTGATTCCATATGTACCTCAAAGGGACCGGTATCAGTGTACTGATAATAGAAATGTTTTTTTCCTTTTTTTATTTCATTGTTATTAATAGTGTTTGAATTAGCATTGCTATCAAGTAATGGTGTATTATTTAAACTACTATTATTTTCAGTGTTTTCTATATTATCTAACATCTCCTCATCACCGGGGGGTTAGACCCCCCCGTGGTATCCCCCATAATTAACCGTGTAATGCAAAGCTGTCTCTTTTTTACCTAACTAGATAATGTATAATTTATTTTATTCAAAGAAAGTACAGTAAATTTAGGAATTCAACAGATAGGAAATTTGTTAGTTACCTCTATTATGTAGTTCCTATTTTGTTTTTGCCGCCTGCGTTTTTTTGAATTATCACTTCCACACTGAACTGTCACACAACCGAACGTTACGAAAGCTCATACAGAATCTACATTCAATCTAAGTATTGATGATCGGAGAGATAGAAGCGGACTTTGTGCGTGATAAGTAATATGGAAAAACTATACGGGGATATGTTGAATTAGTTGTGTACATCACTTTCACCAACGGCCGGAAACCAGAGTTGGGGCCGAGGGTATTTATAAGGGGTCAAAGTCGCGGATTTTATTATTTTTTTTTATGACGCTTATGATCGAGATAGTGCACCAAAATTTGGGAATAAGTAGGTCACGACGTAACTAAGTAAAATCTCTATGGGCGGAACGCTACGTGGCCGACAAAGGGGTGGGGTAGGGGTGAATATAAAAAATATAAAGAGTTTTTTGCGACGTTATTGATTGGGATAGTAGACCAAAATTTGGGAATAAGTAGATCACGAAATTACTAAGTAAAATCCCCAGAGCCGGAAACCAGAGTTGGGGATGAGGGTAGTTATAAGGGTCAAAGTCGCCGTTTTTATTATTTTTTTTTTGTGACGCTCATGATCGAGAGAGTGCACCAAAATTTGGGAATAAGTAGGTCATGACGTAACTAAGTAAAATCTCCAGGGGTGGCACTCTGCGTGGCCGACAAAGGGGTGGGGCAGGGGTGAATACAAAAAATATAAGGGTTTTTTTTGCGACGTTCGTGATTGACAGAGTGCACCAAAATTTGGGGATAAGTAGACCAAGACATAACTAAGTAAAATTCTCAGAGCCGGAAACCAGAGTTGGGCATGAGGGTAGTTATAAGGGGTCAAAATCGCCGTTTTTATTATTTTTTTTTGTGGCTCTCATGACCGAAATAGTGCACCAAAATTTGGGAATAATTAGGTAATGAGGTAACTAAAAGTACAATCTCCAGGGGTGGAACGCTGCGTTGCCGATAAAGGGGTGGGGGTAGGTATGAATATAAAAAATATAAGGGGTTTTTTGCGACGTGCTCGATTGAGATAGCGCACCAAAATTTGGGAATAAGTAGACCATGACTAAGCTAAGTAAAACCCCGGAGCTGGAAACCAGAGTTGGGATGAGGGTAGTTTTACGGGGTCAAAGACACAGTGTGTATTATTTTTTTTGTGACCCGGCACAACATTTGTCCCCCACGCAGCGTTCCGCCCCTGAAGATTTTACTTAGTAATGTCATGATCTACTGATTCCCAAATTTTGGTGCACTATCTCGATTACGAACGGCAAAGAAATCCCCATATATTTTTATACTCACCCCTGCCTACCACTCCTTTGTACCCCAAGCAGCGTTCCGCCCCTGAAGATTTTACTTAGTTACGTCATAACCTACTTACTCCAAAATTTTGTTGCACTATCTCCATCATGAGCGCCATAAAAAAATAATAAAAACCGCGACTTTTACCCCTTATAACTACCCTCGTCCGCCACTCTGGTTTCCGTCTCTGGGGATATTACTTAGTTATGTCATGGTCTACTTATTTCCAAATTTTGGTGAACTATCTCAAGCACGAACGTCGCAAAAAACCCCTTACATTTTTTTATATTCACCCCTGCCCCAATCCTTTGTCGACCACGCAGCGTTCCACTCCTCGAGATTTTACTTAGTTACGTCACGACCTACTTATTCCCAAATTTTGGCGAGCTATCTCGATCATGAGCGTCACAAAAAAAATAATAAAAAACGGAACTTTGACCCCTTATAACCACTTCCTTCCCCACTCTGGTTTCCGGCTCTGGGGATTTTAATTACTTATGTCATGGTCTACTTATACCCAAATTTTGCTGGACTATCTCAATCACGAACGTCGCAAAAAACCCGTTAATTTTTTATATTCACCCCTACCCCCACCCCTTTGTCGGCCACGCAGCGTTGAGCCCCTAGAGATTTTACTTAGGTACGTCATGACCTACTTATTCCCAAATTTTGGTGCACTATCTCGATCATGAGCGTCATAAAAAAAATAATAAAATCCGCGACTTTGACCCCTTATAACTACCCTCGGCCCCAACTCTGGTTTCCGGCCGTTGGTGAAAGTCGTGTACACAACCAATTCAACATATCCCCGTATAGTTTTTTCATATTACTTATCACGCACAAAATCCGCTCCCAGCTCTTAGACGATAATGTATTTTAAGAAAAAATTTGAAGTATGTATAACCCCTCATCCACCAGAATTTAATTGCATCTTTTTCCTTCTACAATACCTTTTATTATAATGTTATTTCTATGTTCATAAAGTTGGACGGATTTAAAATGAATATACAGCGCAGTTTCAAATTATCTTAAAAATCTTATTATCATAAGAAACGGCGACATTAGACAACAAATGGAAATAGAAAGAACAATCATAGATGACATCGAAAGACAACAGCTAGTTTGGTACGAACACGTAAGACGAATGGATGAAAGGAGAATCCCCAAAAAAGTGTTAGAATGGACCCCCACAGAAAAACGAAAACGAGGAAAACCTACATGGATAAAGGGCATCTCCAAGGCGATGTCTGAAAGAAATCTAAGAGAGGAAGACTGCCACAATAGAAAGGAGTGGCGATTAGGAACGGAAAGACGTAGAACGCTATAAAACCGATATAATATACAGGGTGTTTGGTAAAGAATAAGCCATAGCTTAACCTTAGATTCTTGAGGTTAAAGTAGGTCGATTTAAGCTAACTTACCTTAGTACAAAAGTTGATAATAACCGAAATACAGGGTGTCAAAGTTAAACTTTTATGTTATTTATTTTTGAATATTTCCTGACAGGCATGGGACAACAACACGAAATTGGGTAAGTGGTACTGTACACCCTACTAAATTATGTTAAACAAACGTTTCTTACTGCTACCAGAGGCGTACGACGGGGGAACGTGAATGGTTGACCCTTCCCAAATTCTACGCCACTGGCGGAATTTATATTTTAGTACAATTTTTGTATTCTACAATACTTTCTATGTAAATAACATACTCTTCATTCGTAACGATAAAGCCATTAGTTTTCGAGATATTTTAAGCTAAAAACGAAGGAGCATGATACATTAATCACAATAAGTGTGCCTTTTCATTTTTAACTTCAAATATCTCGAAAACTAATGACTTTATCGTTACGAATGAAGAGTATATTATTTGCATAGAAAGTATTAGAGAATCTAAAAATTATGCTAAAATAGCAGTTTCATCAGTGATTAATTTAAAAAATTTATTTTTATTATTATTATTAAATTATATTTAGGGACTCAAAAATTTTGTAATGCCTCGGGCCTGATTTGAAGTAAAATAGGGTCTGTTTCAGCTTTCTGATTAGTGCCTTCAGCAATAGTATGAAGAGAAGATTTGAAGGCTTTGTAGCCTTTAGACAAAGCTCCTGTTGCATCAGCCCTTACTACACTCCATCTATTAGTGCTGCTTGGTATTTCAAGGACTAGATCGTGGCGACTGTGATTGCTTAGTAGAGTTTAATTTAAGCATTTGATCATAACTTTCTAACGGCGGGTAGAGGCGAAAAAACGTTGTACACGAACTGAACAAACCCAAAATACGATATTGCTTAGAGGAAACTTTCAGTAGCACTTACTCCTAGTAGCTACTGCTAGTAGCACTTACTAGCAACTAAATTAAGCGAGTGTACGGCAGAAGGAATATAAATTGCAAGGTTGGTAATCTTAGATAAATGAGCCTGGAGACCATTGTGTTTGCCTGACATGTTTGCTGCATTGTCGAATGATTGTCCCTTCATGTCATTTACATCAATGCCACAGTCGTTTAAGAAGAGCAGAAAAAAGATTTTCTCCAGTATGGCTACTTATGGCTACTAACTACACGACAACAGTCAGTCATTATCTTCCAAAGAACAAAACCAAACTAAAAATAAATAAGAGGCTAAATGATTAATTCCACGGGAAACTAGAGTGAAAGGCATGGTAGATGAGGAGAGGGTAGGGAGGGGTGCTGACTCATTTCTTCCTCTTGCTCTTACTACTTTTTTAAGAAACCATGCGAACTGACAAACAGTACTGTTCTTTCCACCAAACGGCATTCATTAGCAACTTATTCTCAAATATAGGCTTTCTATGTGAACAAAATGTATGCATTCTAATGTATTTTTACCGTCCACCGTCACTTTTATGGCATTGCAAGATATTTGAATTTTTCAACATACGATTTATAGTTTTTATTTAATTTTGATTATTATTTTGTTTTGGCCCCTGCGAAGCCCCTTTGGAGCCAAGGCAACCACAACTGCCTACTTTGCCTCATGATTAATCCGGCACTGCTTTGTCGCCGTAGGTATACTTTCCAATAACTTATTATATCATTTTCGTGTTTTTTCCTACTTGTTTGGATTAATCTCCCAAGCAATAGTGTAGCAATATTATATTATACAGTGATAAGCGCGTTAATAACCGGCAAAATAACGCTAAAGATGGAAACATATTAAGTGGTGAGATAAAAAGAGATGAAACTAGTAGAGATGGGAAATTTTACATTAGCTAGGTGATGGTATCTCACCTTTAGACGTATCGGACGAATTTGGTAACTAACACTGTGACTGTGACAGTTTTAGTTGATATACTCCTCTGATACGTCTAAAGGTGGGAAACAATCAATATGATGTTTTATACGTTTCTATAGCTAAATTTCTTATCTTTACTAATTTCATTTCTTTTATCTCACAGATTAATATGTTTTCCATCTTTTGCGTTATTCTGTCGATTAGCGCGCCCATCACTTTATTTAACTGTGTACTGTGTCCTCATTCTGTATTCTCTAATCTTTTTGTTTCAGTGGCGTACTGAGCATGGTTCCGGAGAACTAACACTAACCCGATTATTGCTCCATTTTTTTCTAATTTAATGGGGACATATTGAACTACACAAGTACACACTAGAAAATGTAACTGCTTAATAAATTTGTATTTACGAACAGGATATGATATATATCCAATTCCACGAATATACGACCCTCTTGGATTATCGCGACAACGAATATTTTACTGTGCAAAATATGAAGAACGAAAGTAAATTGCAAATTATATTGTTGTTTATTGGAGTAATTATTAGAGCAAAATACTTTCGTACTTCTTATGTTGCACACTAAAATATTCGTTGTCGCGATAATCCAAAACAGTCGTATATTCGTGGAATACACCATACAAGAAAAAATTAACAATAAGAGTTATATTCATAAACCATAAATCATTGTTATCATAAAACTGCAATAAGGGTAGGTAGATTGCCTTGCCCGCAATGTCGGCATCAATATCAATAAGCAAATTTGTTAGACACCACTTCGAAGGATTAACAAGAGATAAGAATAATCGGACTGGGACGTTTCGCCGTCGCCGTTTCGCCGTCGAGCCACTTCGCCGTCGGCCGTTTCGCCGTCGCCATCCCGGCATTGGTTAAGTTTACAAGAACGTGATAACATACTAACTTTTTTTATACTAAATGTCGCAAGAACGTGATAACATACTAACTTTTTTTTATACTAAATGTCAGTGTAAATAAAATGCTGATGTTGCTAGTAAAACCAAGTTATATTTTCCTATTCAACTATACATTTTTTCTTTTGAAAAATAAGATATTTTCAGTATTAAAAATATTTAAAAAGTTACATTTCATAATTATGGGCAAGTCCTCTACTAAGATATTCTAAAATATATGCAAAAGGGTATAAAATATAGGGTGGACCCCATTATTTTTAGTTGCCATCATGGTGTACACTTGGGAAAAAAGCGGCGGTGCTATTGCAAATGTTCCATCGGCACACCATATGGGCGAAGTTTGCAAATGCTGTAGCCAGCTGTCTCTCCCAAAAATCAATATTCTGTCCGCCATTCCCTTCTCCATTGTCCGCCAAGAGGAAATTTTTTTCCACGCCATCCGACACTTCATAAATCCTGCAATGTTGCGTTATCCGTAATTCTTCCAAATTAACAGGGTTTGGCGATGCAGCTTGAATTTCGTTGCATTTTCGTCTGATGGTCTTCCTCAGTGCGCAACTATTTGGAAGTCGAGCTTGAGAAGCCTGACTGGTATTATTCAAACATTCGTTGACTACCTAAAATAAAAAAATGAATCAATCAATGAAAATTTTAAAGTAAAATATTATTGGAAATAAGATAATTTATTAGAATAAATTGAGAATTACCTGAATTGTCCTTTCCATTGTATCTTCTGCTCGTCTTTTAATGGTTGTTACTATTTGGGCAACCTCTACATCCACAGCCGAGGCGTTATGAGAGTGCAGGTTAACCTTTTTTATTATTTCACCTTTTTTAGTGTTAATTCTTGCCTTACACATGCTTCTTCTCTCACATCTCCAAAATCTAATTTCATCGTCATTTTTGCTAAGGGCATCAAAAACATAAATAAAACCATCTGAGCTAAATTTTGGCTTTCCTCTAGTATATAGAATTTGTCGGTCCATAATTAAGTTCGTAATTATCGCAAACACTTTCAAGATACGACTGAACTCTTCAGATGAATTCTACGCTTATATAGTAAATCAACAGAGAGAAATGAGGAAAAGGGACATAATCTGTTAATGGTACCTGATGTACTGTACCTGCCAACCTTTAATAGTCACTTATTGTGTGTAATTTTAAGTTTAACCTATTATTTCTAGAAAATTAAGGACAATAAACAAGAGTATAATTAGAATACATCATTAAGTAGATAATAATCTGTTAACGGTACCTGATGTACCTGCCAACCTTTAATAGTCACCTATTGTTTGTAATTTTAAGTTTAACCTATTATTTATAGGAAATTAAGGACAATAAACAAGAGTATAATTAGAATACATCATTAAGTAGATAATAATCTGTTAACGGTACCTGACGTACCTGCCAACCTTTAATAGTCACCTATTGTTTGTAATTATAACTTTAACCTATTATTTCTAGGAAATTAAGGACAATAAACAAAAGTATAATCAGAATACATCATTAAATAGAATAAATATGACTATTATCAGATTCCCGAAAATAAACAATATTGAGAAAATGGATTTCAATTTCAATTGTTTTTACTGTATCAGTGATATTATAATCGTTCGTAAACCATTCAAAACTTATATACAAGTAATGATCATTCCGAAATTATAAGTACGAATGCTAACAACGAAATGGCGACGGCGAAATGGCTCGAAGGCGAAATGGCGACGGCGAAATGGCTCGACGGCGAAATGGCGACGGCGAAACGGCGACGGCGAAATGTCCTAGACCCAGAATAATAGGTGTTGTCACCTTTTTTCATAATATTGATTCAAAATGAACTTTTAAATTTAATAGTTAGTTAGATTTTGATGCCGCTTTCTGCAAAGATAAAGTATTGCTTGCTCGTGTTATTTTTCAGTCCTGTGACTTTTAAGTTAGTTCAATTAATGTATCCATTAATCATTTAGTCGTTTTATTAAATTGTTTGAAACCGTCACTTGGTGCATAAATCAATTTATAATTGGTTCTCCCGTACCAGACGAGTGGAAAATTGCTTATATTTCGTCGATCCATAAGAAAGGAGATAAGCTTAAATGTGAAAACTATAGAGGGATATCAGTGACTAGTACATTCAGCCGTTTGTATGGACGAATAATTAGAGACCGCATTGAGAAGGAGTACAAAGACCAAGAGGAAGAAGAACAATCCGGTTTTCGAACAGGAAGAAGCTGTACTGATAATATCTTCTGCCTCAAACAACTAATAGAAAAAAAATTAAGCACAAATCAAGAAACCCACCTTATGTTTATTGACTTGCAGAAGGCGTACGATACAGTTCCTGTAAACAAACTCTGGAACGTGTTACGACAGACGAATATTAGTGTCACCTTAATAAAAGCCTTAAGAAATTTGTATGAAGGGTCAACATCACAAATAAAAACTGGAAACAGATTATCGCAAAGCTTCCTGGTTAATAAAGGTCTACGTCAGGGGTGTTGTGTATCACCGACCTTATTTAAAATATATGTTGCAAAAGCATTGAAAGAGTGGAAACGAAAATGCAGAGGCATGGGCGTAGGCTTGGAGAGATTTGCTTATATACATTGCAGTTTGCTGATGACCAGGTTGTTATAGCAAACGATAAAGATGATCTAGAGTACATGGCAAGGAAATTACAAGAAGAATAGAGAAAGTGGGGATTAGAAATTAATACAGAAAAAACAAAATACCTGCCAATAGGTACCGAACTATCGAACATCACATTAGAAAATAATGAAATCATCATGCCCTGCGACCATTACACATATCTAGGAATCGTTTTTGACACAACGGGGACAGATGATGAAGAAATAAAGAGAAGAATAACACAATCCAGAAAAACAATAGGCTGTCTAAACAGCATACTATGGAGTCATGAAATAGGAAAAAGAAGAAAACACAATATCTACGAATCTCTTATTAAAAGCAGTCTATTGTACGGAGCAGAAACTTGGCGGATAACCGAAAACAACAGAAGAAAACTGGAGGCAGTAGAAATGGACGCTTTTAGAAGATCAGTAGGAGTGTCACGCAGAGAGAGAATACGTAATGATGAGATAAGACAGCGAATGGGGGTTGACGGCTCTCTAACAACAGACATAGAAAGAAAACAGCTGATATGGTACGGACACGTCCAGAGGATGGATAACTCAAGACTCCCTAAAATAATTATGCAATGGGTACCACCAAACCGCAGAAAGAGAGGAAGACCCAAGAAATCTTGGAGAGAGGGAATAACGAAGGCGATGAGCGCAAGAGATCTTAGAGAGGGCCAATGGGATGATAGAGTGTCATGGAAATTAGGCATTGGACAACGTCGCAAGACGTTTTAAAACCGATTGATATATATAGTTTTATTAAATTTCATAAAAAACTTATTTTTCTTTACTAAGTAGTCGTCTCGTTATTATCATGAGTTACAAATATTTAAGTGGCAGTGAAAAACGAAAACAGCAAAAATTAAGAGAACAAGAAGCATGCACAAAAAGATGCACTATTGTCATATTTTACATCCCACAACAGTACGCAAAAAGGAAGTTCGTCCTACCATCCTGTTGCTGATCAATTTATGGTGACTGTGACTAGTGAAAGTGATAGTGAAAATAAATTATGTGATGAAGGGCGAGTTGCAATCAAAGAAAATGATGACTCGACTGTTGATTTTCAAGCGACTTCACCTGGTACAAGTACATCTCCGTCATCTACTATAGAAAACAACAATGTAAGTAACTCTTTTCATAGATGTATAGGAAATTGGCCAAAACATTTAAATCTTGAAGTTCAACAATGTTTTATAAAAATCAACCGAATCAAAATATTGATAAAATTGGTGACTATGTTACACAATTATATAATAAAACCAGACATTTGCAAAGTGTGATTTTTTATAAAACGAAAGCTAATGGGGAGAAAATTCTTCGCGAGTGGTTAGTGTACAGTCCTAAATGTAGCCGTATTTATTGTTACGTTTGTAAACTGTTTTATACGAAATTCTAACTTCCGATGGGTATAATGACTGGAAAAATATCAATAGGACAGTTATTCAACATGAGCGATCTGCTGAGCATATTTCCTCAATTGGTACGTTAGTCAAGAGAAGTAGTATGAAACAAAGTATTTAGAAGAAACGGAACATTGGAGAAATGTTCTCGTACGTCCCTTTGACGCACAAATGTGAACGTGTGTGTCCTTACACAATTATATAATAAAACCAGACATTTGCAAAGTGTGATTTTTTATAAAACGAAAGTTAATGGGGAGAAAATTCTTCGCGAGTGGTTAGTGTACAGTCCTAAATGTAGCCGTGTTTTTTGTTACGTTTGTAAACTGTTTTATACGAAATTCTAACTTCCGATGGGTATCATCATCATCATCATTGGCTCGACAGCCCTTTCTGGGTCTTGGCCTGTTCCAGGATTCTTCTCCACTCTGATCTGTTTCGTGCTTTTTTTCTCCAGTTTTTTATTTTTAAGGTTTTTATATCATTTTCTATTTGTTCTAAATATCTCAGCTTCGGTCTTTCTCTTGTTCTTTTTCCTACTGGCATCTGTTTGAATATTTTGTTTGGTATTTCGCCTTCTTCCATTCTTTCTACATGTCCCATCCAACGCAGCCGTCCTATTTTAATGAATGTTATGATATCTGGATCCTGGTATATTTCGTATAGTTCAAAGTTGTACCTTCTTCGCCAAATTCCATTTTCTTTTGTGCCCTTATATATGTGTCGCAAGATTTTTCTTTCAAAGGTGGCTAGTAATGTTTCCTCTCTTTTAGTGAGTGTCCAGGTTTCTGAGCCGTATGTGAGTACCGGTCTTATTAGGGTTTTGTATATTTGGCATTTTGTTTTCCTTGCGACGTTGTCTGATCTTAGTTGCCGAATTAAGCCATGATAACTTTTATTGGCAATAAATATTCGCCTCTTCACTTCCTCTGCTACGTTATTATCAGATGTGACTAGGGATCCCAAGTATGTAAAGTTTTTTACCCCCTCAATGTTGTATTCTCCTATTGTTATATTTTGTGGCTGCCTTATTTCTGTGTTTTTACTTACCTGCATATATTTTGTTTTGTTCTGGTTGATTTTCAGGCCACTATTTTGTGCAGCTCGTTCTATTTGATTGAATGCCTCTATCATTTCTCTTCTTGATCTTGCGATTATGTCAACATCATCTGCAAATGCTAGTATTTGCACGCTTTTATTAATTATTGTTCCTCGAGTATTGACTGTTGTGTCCCTCATTATTTTCTCGAGTACAATGTTAAACAAGATGCATGATAGAGCGTCTCCCTGGCGTAGCCCCTTTTTCACATCTATTGTTTCCGTTAGTTCGTTTTGTATCCGGATTTTACTTTCTACTTTTAGAGATTCTTTTATCAGTTCTATTAGTTGTGTTGGTATATTAAATTCTTTCATTGCTTTTATTAAGAATTCTCGGTTTATATTGTCATATGCGCTTTCGAAGTCTATGAAGAGATGATGTGTGTCGATGTTATGTTCACTTGTTTTTTCAAGGATCTGTCGCAGAACAAATATCTGGTCTATTGTTGACTTCTGTCTACAGAAGCCACTTTGGTACCTGCCAACTATTTTTTCAGCGTGTGGTCTAAGTCTTTCATAAATGACGTTGGACATTATTTTGTATGCTGCATTCAGCAGCGTGATTCCACGGTAGTTTCCACATTCTAACTGATTCCCTTTTTTATGTAATGGTACAATAATACCACTATTCCACTCCGCTGGTAGCTGTTTATTTGACCATATCTTTGTTATCAATACATGTATTGTTTTCTGTAGTGCGTCTCCTCCTTCCTTCAGTAATTCCGATGCTACTTGATCCGATCCCGGTGATTTATTGTTCTTTAATTTGTCTACTGCTGTTCTAATCTCGGCTATTGTTGGTGGACTCTTTTCTCTGTTGTCTGCTTGGTTTAATGGTATATCAGGGTTCGTCTCACTCCCATCTCCTTCAAGCTTTTCCGTAAAATGTTCTGTCCATCTTCTTAGTATCTCTTGCTGTTCTGTCAATATATTACCTTCCTTATCTCTACACATCGTCGTTCTCGGTTTGAAGTCTTTTCTGCTTTTGTTCAGTTTCTGATAAAATTTTCTTGTCTCTGTCGATCTACTTAGTTCTTGCAGTTCCTGAAGTTCTTTGTTCATATATTCTCTCTTTTTTCTTCGGTGAGTTTTCTTTTCTTCTCTGCGTAGTTGTTTATATTCTTCCTCTGCTTGTCGGGTTCTGTGCCCCTGTTGCATCAGTAAATATGCTCTGTTTTTTCTGTCTGTTATAATCTGACATTCTTCGTCAAACCAGTCATTCGTTCTTGTTCTTCTTTCTTTACCTTATATGCCTAACACTTCTTTAGCTGTCTCTTTTATGATTTCTCTGCACTCTTCCCACTCCTTATTTGGGTTTTCATGTTTTGGTCTGTTTTCTAGTTTGATGCTTATCTTTTCTTTATACTCTTTATTTTTGTTTGTTTCTTTGAGTCCTTCTACCTTGTATCGTTCATGTTTAGAGCCTCTTTCCTTTTTGATGTTTGAAATTCTAGCCCTTACTCTACTTTCGACCAGGTAGTGATCAGAATCCGCATTTGCCCCTCTTCTGGTGCGGACGTTTATTATATTCGATTGGTGTCTCGAGTATACAATAACATGATCTATCATATTTACTGTCATTCCATCTGGGGACTTCCGATGGGTATAATGACTGGAAAAATATCAATAGAACAGTTATTCAACATGAGCGATCTGCTGAGCATATTTCCTCAATTGGTACGTTAGTCAAGAGAAGTAGTATGAAAAAAAAGTATTTAGAAGAAACGGAACATTGGAGAAATGTTCTCGTACGTCCCTTTGACGCACAAATGTGAACGTGTGTGTCCTTTTTTTTTCGAAATCCAGAAAAAACTAGTTAATATATTTGAAAAATTTTAACGCAGAATGACCCACTACATTATTACCGAGGGCCGAAAGTCCCTTAGAATAAATAAAAAAATTCTTTTGAATGAAACATTTGAAATTAAAAATCACACTAAATTTTCTCTTTTTTTTCACCCCTGTAACTGATCAAATAAACATTAAATAAGTTTTCGGGGACTTTGGGCCCTCGGCAATAACCTAATATTTTATTCTGCGTTTAAATCTTTTAAAAATACTTATTAGCTTTCTCAGGATTCGAAAAAAAATTAATGCATTTAAAATGCATTGGAACAGAAATTTGCGCCTATTTCCCTTAAATGTTGGCGAAAATTTCTTTGTTAATTCCTTTTTAAGAAAATTTCGTCGTTTCATTAAATATATCAGCCCCACCGTTATCCAAGATTATATTTTTGCTATTTTTTTTTATTTGAGCTTTTTATCTCTCTTGGGGTTTGTATGTAATTATCTAACTTATTTATAAATGTATTATACATAACAAAATATGCACTTTGAGAATTTGTTCATTTCTTAAAAGCTGTTTTATAGTCCTGTCGCCAGGGGGGGTACAACGGCCTCCTTAATTCAGATGGACTTACCCAAGTTTTTTTTTATATATTTTAACCCGTAGAATACTAATTTTTTGGGTAACAGTTGATCCGGATGTCGATAAGATTGTTATAGACAAAGAACTTGAGGAATTACATAACAGTGATTTCTCGCAAAACAAAACATCTTTTTGTATTTTTTGGATCATTCTAGGCAAAAAATGTTCTGACAAGTTTTTTCGTAGGATGCATGGTTTTCGAGATAACCGCGGTTGAACTTTCAAAAAATCGAAAAATTGCAATTTTTGAACCCGAATAACTTTTGATTAAAAAATAAAGTAGCAATTCTGCTTACCGCATTTGAAAGTTTAAGTCAAATTATATCGGTTTTGATTATTTGCATTGCTACAAATTTATTATTTTATTGTTAAACAAAGTTATAAACACCTAGTGCGTGAGTGATGTTTCAATGATTTCTCATTTAAAATCGAACGAGTAGGTAGAGTAGCTACAAGTGCAAGCGAGGCAATTTCTACGTAGCATGCGTTAAAACGCATGTATTAGGCACGGGAAACACTATGTGTTTATAGCTTTGTTGACCAATAAAAAAATTAATTTTTAGCACTGCAAATAATCAAAACCGATATAATTTGACTTAAACTTTCAAATGCAGTAAGCAGAATTGCTACTTTATTTTTTAATCAAAAGTTATTCGGGTTCAAAAATTGCAATTTTTCGATTTTTTGAAAGTTCAACCGCGGTTATCTCGAAAACTATCCATTCTACGAAAAAACTTGTAGGAATATTTTTTACTTAAAATGACCCAAAAAATACAAAAAGATGTTTTGTTTTGCGAGAAATCGCTGTTATGTAATTCCTCAAGTTCTTTGTCTATAACAATCTTATCGACATCCGGATCAACTGTTACCCAAAAAATTCGTATTCTACGGGTCAAAATATATAAAAAAAACTTGAGTAAGTCCATCTGAATTAAGGAGGCCGTTGTACCCCCCCTGGCGACAGGACTATTAGTTTTACGATATTAATGTTTTTAATTATGACTGGAGATTTAGATGTAGAACATTTTTGAGTTTCATTATTTATAAAAACAGCTGGAGTAAAGTGATCAGTCATGTCAGTATGAAAAACGATAGGATTAATAGTAATTTACTGTTTTAAATTACATAGTTTGAGTTTTTATAAGTAAATGATGAATTATATTTAATGTTTATTAAAAACTTTTGATATATAATGAGTGTGGGCGGGGGCATCCCAACTGTAACCAGGGCCCACGGATATATCAGTACGTTACTGTTTGTTTGTTACATCAGGAATTTTTTCATAATAATGGAGCAAAGCTTAGTTAAGTTTGAATTTATGTTTTTAAAAATAAACATTTGATGTCTTTTTTATACCAAAACTTGATTAAATTTTTATCTCGATATATAGAATCTTAAAATTAAGAAAAAGTATAAACTTTATACATTTTTCGTCGTAAAAATCTTTTTATTTACATGTAAATTATACTTGCCTAAAATGTACCCGGGAATAAATTAATAAAACATTGTTCTTTTGCTCTCTGTTGAGCAGAAGCTATAATCAGCGTGGGTATACCTGGAGGAATTTATTTTACGTCTCCGAACTAAAGCTTTCGGCACATAGATGGCAGGTGCGTACATCGCCCATGTGGTAGGCAACTACTTATTATTAACTACTTATTATTTGAAAAAAAAAATAACTACCTACTTAAAACTATAAAAAATTCAGAGCTGTCTGTGAATAAATTACAGTAAATAATTTTCAGTTTTGCAATTTAAAACCTTTTTAAATGAACGTATATGAAAAAGTAAGTCGTTTATAGCTATAGCTAAATCTACATAATGTGTATGCATCTAGTACATATTGTGATACTCCCATACCATACTCAAATATCCTGTAATACTGTGCGCCTCATTTGTTGACTAACAAGTTTGTTTCTGGCTGTTAGTTTGATTGTTACTTTAAACAATTATCTCTATGAGAATATCTTTCCTTTACGAGAAGCACAGTATCCAAAGGTTTCGCCACATTATTAAATTCTGTATTTTTCATTTACCTAGCGAATGTGAGGAACACACTCGAGTAGGTACATAAGTGAAACAGCGGAGAAATAGCTGTCGATGATAATGAAAATTAAGCCAAACAGCCATTACGAGGTTAATGGATGGACTAAGAAATGGCGTATCAAATCAATGATACCAAATGAACACCTAAGTACAGGTAATTACCAACAAAAAATTAAGTAACTCACCAATGGTATTAAAGGATATTGCTATACCATAATGCTAATATAGCAAAATATCTGAGTATAAATCTAGAATGTAATTCCGAGCTATTACCCATAAAAGTCAGGATATTACGATGCTATATCTTTCCTTTGCTGTTGTACGGAGTTGAGTCGTGGACTCTCACAGACGCCACCTGCAAGAAAATTAAGGCTTTTGAAATGTGGCTTTATCGTCGAGTCCTGAAGGTATCTTATATCGAACACTAATCAGGATGTCTTGCTGAGAATGCAAGAAAAAGAGCTGTTAACCACAATAAAAGCAGCCTAAATCGAATACCTTGGTACATCATGAGCAACAGCGAAAGATATGGACTGCTGTAACTAATCTTACAAGGTAAAGTGGAAGGAAAACGTGGACCAGGAAGGCGAAGGACTTCCTGGCTGAAGAATCTACGTACGTGTGGTTCAACACAACAACCACAAATCTTTTTAGAACAGCAGTGTACAAAGTACAGATTGCCATGATGGTCGCCAACATCTGAAACGGATAGGCACTACAGGAAGAAGAATATATAAAAAGCTCTTGATATATAAACAATAATAAGTAGGTACCAAAGCCGGTATGGACATAAGTAATAGCGTAAGTACAGCTCTGGACTGGGGATATACCAATGCCAGCTCCATCAAAATGGTTCAAGCTTTCCAGAATAAAATATTAAGGAATATTGTCAATGCTCTCTGATACGTAAGAAATAGCGATCAACGCAGAGACCTGGGTATGGGAATAATTACAGATGTATAAGCACAGAAGTATGAAAATAGATTTCGTAACCATATCAATGTGAAGGAAATTAAGCTCCTGAATTAGCATGGAATAGTGAGAGGACTCAGAAGAATTAAACCGTTTGAATCAGTGTAAATACGTAGTTGAGGTTTACAAGCAAAGTAGTGTGAGCGTTAAATGCAAAGTTAAGCTGGTTAAAAAAATTTAGGAGAACACAACAAACATCCATATTAGGATTGTCAATAGAAATAATTTGTTTATGAGTCTAATTTTTGTGACTAGTTTTAAATATCCAAAGCACCGCTTAAGAATTTTATAATAGAGTAGAACCTCGATAAATCGGATTAATCGGGGCCGTGGCCGATCTGGGTTATCGAAAATCCGAGTTAGCCGGAGAATATGGTAAAAATTAATAACATAAATATGGTATACTTACAGTTACAGGTAAACTCCATTATAATTGCGAAAACATGAAATACATATGGACAATACCTCTAAATTACGTACAGTTATATGCAATATTGTTCATTTTTTGGTAAAAAAACTCAGTCAAACCGAGAAAATTTTTGTTTTATCTGAAGAAAATCGGTCCTGGTTAGCCGGACTTCCGGGTTATCGGAGGCTGACTTATCAGGGTTCCACTGTATAATAAAATGAGCGCTGTTGGCTTCTCTAAGTATTAGTCATACATGAATTAAATAAAAACTGAAATTTTACTGTAAAAAAGTCTGTCAAAATAATATAGGAAGTAATAAAATCTTAAA
Organism: Diabrotica virgifera virgifera; assembly: GCF_917563875.1. Lineage (NCBI taxonomy): Eukaryota > Metazoa > Arthropoda > Insecta > Coleoptera > Chrysomelidae > Diabrotica > Diabrotica virgifera. The sequence goes on from NC_065449.1 coordinate 115,387,877, forward strand.
GGAGTATGAGCAAAATCTTGGTCCAATGGTATTTAGATGCATTCATTTTTTTCGAATCCTGAGAAAACTAATAAATATTTTTGAAAAATTTAAACGCAGAATGAAAGCTTACATTATTACCAAGGGCCGAAAGTCCCTTCAAATAAACCAAATGTTTCCTTTGAATGAAATATTTGAAATTAAAGTCACACTAAATTTTCTCTTTCACCCCTACCCCTGCAACTTGGTAAAATAAACATTATAGAAGTTTTCAGAGACTTTCGGCCCTCGGTAATAATGTTTAAATTTAAAATTTCATTCTGCGTTTAAATTTTTCAAAAATAATTATTATTTTTCTCAGGATTCGAAAAAAATTAATGCGTTTAAATAGCATTGCACCAAGACTATGTGCCTACCCGCTCAAGAAATAATTCAAAAAGTAATAAACTATAGATTGATAAAAGCTGTTTTGTGAACAAATGACTACTTCAAGTCATTTTAGTATTAAACAATATGAAAAAGAAAATTTGTAAATGCTATTATGGCAACTTAAATTCAGGATGTAGCCCCGCTATAAAAATATTAAATTTTTTCTTGGTGGCGCCATCTATACCGAACTCTCAAAGTTTACACGGGTGTCTAGAGAGAATTCTGTTTTCACAAGGGAAAGTTTTTATTTTAAATTTTTTATTTTTATTGCGTTTTTAGTGTGAATAAATCTGATTAATAAAATCCCTCAAAAATGTTTGTTTTAACTGGATATTTAATTTTTCTTAAACAAGGGATTATTTAGGAAAATAGGTTATTTTATTGATTTTTTGGGATAATACTGAAAATGGCGCATTCCATATGAGCATGGGTACAGTTGTGTTGAATGTAAATATTAAATACAACGAAAAAAGTATCGAAATAAACATTTAGTGAACGTTTAAATTAAATAATTGATAAGTTTAAGTTCCAATAAAATAAAGTGAATCATTTTCAAGTGTTGACAATATTCTACGAATTTTAATATGGATATTTCTTTAAATATGTAAGTTATTTATTTAAATTTCGTAATAAAGAGTTCGCATATAAATTATTACTTAAATATTTAGAATGATTCGTCATATTATTTATTATTATGAAAAGTAGTAAATTAATCCGAATTTTAGTCCTTTAGTACCTAGTATGTAGTGTAAAATTAATATTCATATATATTTAAATCAACATAAATAAAAAATTAGTTTGAAACCATAAATGTCTACATTTTAATTTTTTAAAAGTATACTAAAGTAACAAAATATGTTTATATTGTGTAATTTATTGGTTATAATTTTTTGTTAGTATGGGGTCGCGTTTCACAAATGTCTATTAATTTCACAATTAATTAGTATACCGGTAACTTTGATGCTACTATTTCTTTATATATACATATATACTTACCTATTTGTTATTGTTTTTTATATGGCTGCGGACGTTAGATCCATGGCTTATGACTTAGGTACCTACTGGGTGATTAATGAACTATATATAACTCTCTTTTTAATGTCACGATGTAAGTATAAAATTATGACATTCTAGATAAGTTTTATGTAACGGCATTAGTAACTCTTTGCATCTACCCTATTTTGAGGATTCGTCTGTAGCACCCACATCTCAAATGAGTCTAACTTCTTTATTTGTTATATCTTAAATTGTAGCTTTCCATCTCATAAAACAAAGTAGATAAAACTTAACATTTTAACGCTCAATTTTGTAAACTAAATTGATCTCCGGCAAAGAAATTTGTGCATGAGAAAATGCATTTTCAAAGTGCATCTCGAAGAGATGGAAAATGAAAAATTTAGAACTCAGGAAATATTGACGGAAATGAGTTCAATTTTTATATTTGTGGGTTTTGGAGGTAACTGAACACAAATTTCATGACGGTGATGGTGTCCGAGGTACCTGGTGCCGAGGGAGGAGCTCGTCGCCTGGGACGATCGAATAATTCGCGAAATGAAAATTTAATCGAAAAACTGAAAAATACGTGTTTAATATTTTTCAAAAATCCATCGAATGACACTAAAGATGACCTCCCACTGCACCCCCTGAATGTGAGGTGGGGGTAACTTTAAAATCTTAAATAGAAACCCCCATTTGTTATTACAGATTTGGATTGCTTACGTAAAAATAAGAAACTTTTATTTGAGACATTTTTTCGAATTTTGGATAGGTGGCGCTATAATCGGAAAAACTAGTTTTCGTGATACCATAGCCATAATAGGCAAATTATAGAAACGGTCTAATATCTGGAGAAATACACTTACAAATGAAAGACCAAAAAATACGTGTGTAGTATTTAATATTTTTCAAGAACCTATCGAATAACATCAAACACTACCCTCCAATCCACCCCCTTGAGGTGGGTGGGGGGGGGGGTAACTTTAAAATCTTAAATATTAATCCCCATATTTTATTGCAGATTTGGATTCCTCATAAAAAATAAGTAACATTTATTCGAAACATTTTTAAAATTGTTGATAGATAGCGTTAATAAATAGTGTTTTTCCGATTATAGCGCCATCTATCTATACTTCGAAAAGATGTCTCCAATAAAAGTTACTTATTTTTACGTAAAGAATCCAAATCTGCAATAAAAAATGGGGGCTCCTATTTAAGATTTTAAAGTTACTCCACACCCCACCTCCAGGGGGTGGAGTGGATGGTCGTGTTTTATGTTATTCGATAGGTTCTTAAAAATATTAAACACGTATTTTTTGGTTCTTTAGTAATTCTAAAATTCTCTAAAGTAATTCTAATTCACATAATCCTAGCTGAACTCTAACGGCGCGCCGGTATATATTCAATAGCGTCAATATGTAGGTTATCCAGAATTGATGTAAATTCAGTATAAGTGACAAATTTTCAGTGTAGAATGGATACTGAAGTCGTAGGTTTCCGTAAATCTTGCTTAACCCTTGGATAAATGTGAAGAATCGATCCTGATTAATTTTAAGTAGCAAACCACCCAAATATCAACAATTTTCCATAATTAGGTATTATAATCCACTAAACATCTTTATTTAACTATCTTTACTATCTTCCATACATCAAAGACATAAAAATACCGATTAATCCTATTACGATTCAAATTACTGTACTCTCGTGACGTAATCGCGGACTTCCTAATCATCCTACATCCTAATCTTTTTCTCATGAGGATCTTTCAGTGCGACACAGTTTTTCGATTTCTTTCTAACGCGTTAAATTGCATGTGACGAAAAAAAACGCACGTCGGTGATTACATTTCGTCGGTGACATTTATAACATTTATTCTAGTTGTCAATAGATGGCGCTTTTATCGAAATAAAAATTATTTTCGAATTATATAATATATCTACGAATATAATCTGTACAATTTATAAGACTATACAAATAAAAGAAAATACCATTCTATAAATGCAATAAACAGAATTGATTTGTTTTTATGCCAAATTGCAAATAAAATTTGACAACTGTCAGATTTAACCAAAATGTCATGTCACTAAAATGTATATTATGACGGACTTACCTTTTTTTCTATCGTTTGTGACGCACTGAAAAATGCTCATAAAAAGAAGCATACATGTCCAATTTAATGCAATGCTGCCATTATATATTTTTGACAGCTGCATAGAATTGACTTATTTTTGATCTCTAATTAAACTTAAGAAATAAAACGGTGATGGAAAAAAAGAAAATCTGAATAAATAGTAAGGAACTAAGACTCATTCAGACTAATATTCCTTCATTCTCCACTGTCCAATTTTGGTTCCCTGAATTTTGTAGATGCCTTTCGTAGTAGCCGTATATCTACCTTAGATGAACCACGTACTGGACGGTCATCCGATGCAGTTACACCGAAAAGTGTGAAGAAAGTCATGTTATTAGTCATATTAGTCATATTAGTCATAATATTTATAGTAGTCATAAAGTCATAATCATATTTTAACGAGTATTATTTGACTGGCTAAGTAGAATAAACGTAGTAAAATATTGCTACACATAATCGATTAATTATTTAACATTTAAATATGGGAAGCATAATAAGAGAAGAGCGCTTGAAGGATGGGACAAGTGCATCTAAGCAAATGACCGAAAAACAAACAACCTACTTCGTTGTATCGATGTATATATTTTTATAAATTAAATATACAGTATGGTGCAAATTAATGAAAGGAATAAATTCGTTATTTCGTAAACCGGTGACAGAAAAATCCCGAAACAGATCGATTTTATTTTTAAATTATGATATTTTGGCGTATATGTCATACTAGTGACGTCATCCATCTGGGCGTGATGACGTAATCGATGATTTTTTTAAATGTGAATAGGAGTCGTGTGTTAGCTCATTTGAAAGGTCATTCAATTCTCTATTCCGTAGTATAAACATTTACATAATTATTTTTACAGCGAGTCCAAAAAAAAATTTAGTTTAATCATTTGACAAAAAAGAGGAATGTATGTAAATTATTTAATTAAAAATGCATTTTATTGTTGCCCGACAAACAGAAAAATATGTTTATTTCACAAATAAACATTGCTTGTTCAAGCCAGCTCCCTCCAGCCAACTGTCTCTTGGAAGTTTGAACATTTAATTTAAGCGGAAAGCAATGTTTATTTGTGATATAAATATTTTTTTTCTAATTGCTGACAGCAGTAGAATGTAGGTCTGGATCCCGCGTATGAAAAAAAAGTTGATTAATAGCAAGCTGAAAATTTGTTAATAGCTTAAGGGTGTCTAGTCGGACAAACTTTGATATATGGTAACACTGAAACAGGGGAAGCTTTAATTGTGGAACAGGTTAAATATTTGGAACGGTCAGACCACGAAAACGGCACATGTATTTTGTCCGACAGAACAGTCTTAAACTCTTCGAACAGAGATTAAACTCTCATGCAAAAATTAGATTGCTATTTATCACCAAATGGGCGTTTTAATGAGTGGAACATGTAGAATATGTCAAATGACAGGAATTATGACAGGTAATAAACAGAAGTCTGATTTTTGCATGAGAGTTTAATCTCTGTTCGGAGAGTTTAAGTCTGTTCTGTCGGACAAAATAAATGTGCCGTTTTCGTGGTGTGACCGTTCCAAATTTTTAACCTGTTCCACAATTAAAGCTTCCCCTGTTTCAGTGTTACCATATATCAAAGTTTGTCCGACTAGACACCCTTAAGCTATTAACAAATTTTCAGCTTGCTATTAATCAACTTTTTTTCATACGCAGGATCCAGACCTAATGTATTTTGAACTAAATAAATTACATACATTCTTCTTTTTTTGTCAAATAATTTAATTTAAAATATTTTTTTGGACACTGTATAAATAATTATGTAAATGATATATAAAATATTACTGAATAAAGAATTAAATAACCTTTCGAATGAGCTAGCACACGACACCTATTATCATTTAAAAAAATCATGGATTACGTAATCACGCCCAGATGGATTACGTCACTAGTATGACATATATGTCAAAATAGTATAATTTAAAAATAGAAATCGACCCCTTTCGGGATTTTTCCTTAAAGTCGCCGGTTTACGAAATAACGAATTTATTCCTTTCATTTGCACCATACTGTATATGGAGTATAGTGTATTGTATGTCAAATACGTATGTTTATCCACTTCTGGAGCACAATTTGTCAAACGTAGGAAAAAGTTGGAAAATCTTATAATCGCCATGTAGTGTTATGACGATGGTGACATTTTTAAACGGTTTCTTACGTTTGACAAACTGTACCAGACATATTTATAAAATGTACTCTAATGCTTTGCGAAACGCATAGCTTTAAAAGTAATATGTAACATGAATCTTTATAAAAACATATTTAGATAGAAGTTAAATAATCACTTTATTTGCCAATTTCTTTTTTGATCCAAATTACAACTGTAACATTTTACTAAAATGTCAGGAAGTATGAAAGGTTACAAAACGTATTACATATTTGAATATTTATGCTAGGAACGCTTATACATGAGCGCGCTGATAACCGGCAATATAACGCAAAAGATGGAAAACATAATACAGTCGAAACCGTTTATTTAAATAGCTTTAGTGCCACGCAAAAGTATTCCTATAACAAGGATATTCTAATAACCTATCATTGGTGGCTAGGAGAGACGTTTTGGGATCTAAAATTTCTATTCCTTAAAGCGGGATATTCCTATAAGCGGTATTCTAATAAGCGGGTTCGACTGTATGTACATTGTTAAATAAAGAGAGATGAAACTAGTGGAGGTGGAAATTATCGATATAAACGTATAAATTAACATTACGTTGCACAGTTTCCCACCTTTAGACGTCTGTGACAGGAGTATTTTTATAAAATCTCCTGTCACAGTGACAGTAGTCATACTCCTCCGAAACGTCTAAAGGTGGGGAACTAAGTAATGTAATATTAATTTATACATTTATATCTATAATTTCCACCTCTACTATGGTATGTTTTTAAACCATAAGGAGTAATTCAAATTTACCGCGCCGTAATGCTTGTTTGTAATTGGTCCAACCTCATGCAAGTTTACTCCACTGTTATGAAATTTTGACACAATTAGCATTTCATGGGTTAATTAGGTTATATCATTTTTTTGAGATTTCTACATTAATCCTTTAATTTTTGTTTTGTTTAATAATTGTTTTTAGAACTATTTAGCGACGTATTATTATAATATAGGTATTATTTAAGGATTACCATCGAAGGCCGATATCATCAACCAAAAAAGAAGTTGTATTTGGTGACTTTTCTAGTGACTTTCTTGGGTGTGAATCTGTCTTTTTAGTTTATTCCTCTTGGTTTAAATACAAATAATATCAATACATACAATATTTTGTATTTTGACAACGACGTCCGATCTGGACATCGAAACGTTAATAAAATAATTTTTTAGTTATGTAAATTGTGGCTTATTTCCCATTTAGAATAGGTAACTACAAAAAAGCCACACATAAATAGCTTCAGAACAACACTTCATATTGTATTATGTTTTCCAACTTCTGCGTTATTTTGCCGGTTATTAGCGCACTCATCACTGTATACACTGCACTTGCTTTGAGTGAACGTTTTATCAACGTAAATTTATTTTATAATGTACAAATTTGTTAATACTTCTTCTTCTTCTTTTTCTTCTTTTATATAGGCAATACTGCCTGTTTTTCTTCCACGGTACCTTTCCTAAGTTGTCATTCCATCTTTTCCTTGGGCGTCCTATACTTCTTCTACCTAAGGGTGACTTGTCCCTGGATATTCTTACTATCCTTGATTCAGGCATCCTGCTTATGTGTACATTGCACTCTTCTTTTCTGTTCTTTACCCAGCTATTTATATTGTCTGCCCCGCATATGCGTCTGATTTTCTCACTTCTTACCCTATCCTGTAGTCCTTTTCCAGCCATCCTTCTTAAGATCTTCATTTCTTTGGTCTCCACATATTTTCGTGTTTTGCTTGTATCTGGTCTTGTTTCGGCCGTGTAAGTCATAACTGGCCTAACCTCTTCCATGTCGGCACTTTGATCTCAAGAAGTAATACCGGCAGTACGCAATTGGTAATGCATCAGTGGTGGATGCGGGTTTTCCCTTCCGTTTCTACGCGACTAGCAATGCAAGAATGGAGCAAAAGCGACTGGGGACATTGCGCGGTCGCCATGCGCGACTAAAGATTTTACTTAAAATTTTTCGGAGAGTGGTTCTACTGTCCCTCTTTATACTGTAGTTTAGGCATCCGGCCGTTCTCCTGGCTTTAATTATTTGGTCTTTTACCTCTTCTTCGATATTTTTGTCGGCTGATAAATTAATTCCCAGGTATTTGAAAGACATCAACGCAAAATCTAGGTCATGGGGCTCTCCCATGAATGATGAGAAGGGAGAGTTCTGGAATGAATGGATAGCCCAGGCTAGCCTCCATGTACTCAACAACAACAAACCCACATTCGTAAGAGGGGCTAGCAAATCACATATTGATGTAACCATTGCAACCGAAAGGCTATCCAGACGCATAAAAAATTGGGATGTCCTCGACGAACAGTTATTCACCTACCACTGTTACATAACGTACGAGGTGATGGTTAAAGGGAGGGTTCTAAGAAAACCGATAGGTCGAAGAGAGAAAATATTAAACAAAAACAGGTACCTGTCGGAGATTAAAAAAATCGACGAAGATGCAATTACAGATCTCGGCCAACTTAGGAAGACACTCGCTAATGCCGTTGAGTTGGCCACAGAAAAGACAAAAAATAACGAAAGAACCCCCTATTGGTGGACGGATGAGATAAGAGAACTACGGGAAGTGTGCCTCCGAGCTCGGAGGAATTACACAAGAAGCCAGGGCAACCCCGAGCTCAATGAGATATATAAAACAGCGAAGAGGAATCTAAACAACAAAATAAAGAAAGAGAAAAAGGAAAGGTGGCAGAATCTGATAGACGCGCTAGAAAATGACATATGGGGAGACGCATACAAAATAACAATGAAGTCTCTCAAAATGATCGCCCCATACAGACTAGACGAAGACCAGCGGCGTGAATCTGCGGAACTTCTCTTTCCTGCCAAGGAGGAGCAAGCTTTCTTGAAGATTTTCCCCACGGTAGTGGAGGAGTTTACGGAGGAAGAAATAAAAGCCGCTGGTCAGGAAATCAAATCGGGTAAAGCTCCCGGCCCCGATGGTCTGCCACCCGAGGCACTGAAGATAATAGCAACAGAGAAACCAGGTTTGATCAGAAGAGTATTTAACAATCTACTGCGGAATCAAGAGTTTCCCAGGGAATTAAAGGAAGCAAATCTGGTATTGCTACTCAAGCCTGGGAAACCCCCCGACTCGGCATCCTCCTACAGGCCGATATGCCTTCTAGACTGTCTTGGCAAGTTTTATGAAATTCTTGTGAAGAAGAGGCTGGAAGGGGTATTGGCAAGTGAGAGAGCTCTATCCAGTCAACAATTCGGATTTCGAAAAGGTCGATCAGCAGTAGACGCAGCGATCTGGATTAGAGACGCGGCACAAATAAGTAGAAAGAGGTGGGTGGTACTTGTTCTATTGGACATTAAAAATGCCTTCAACTCGGCGAACTGGGGCCTCATCATCGACAGGATTGTCGAGCTGGGGGCCCCGGATTACATGTCCAATATAATAAAGGACTACCTATCGGAAAGAAGCGTATGCATAACGAAGAAAAATAAGATGAATATGACTGCTGGAGTACCCCAAGGGTCAGTCCTGGGACCCACATTATGGAACATATTATACAATGGGGTACTAGAGGTAAATAGAACACTAGGAGTAAGGGCAATAGCATACGCAGACGACCTAGCCCTACTAATCGAGGACGACACGAATCGGGGCATCATACATAAAGTAAACACAGCAATAGAAAAAACCGCGAAATGGATAGAGAACAACGATTTAAAATTGGCAGTAGAAAAGACTGAGATAATTATCTTGAGGGGACGGCGGGATCGAAAAGACATTAATTTTCGGTTCAGAGGCTCCGAACTAAAACCCCAGAAAACAGTTAAGTATTTGGGAATAATCTTCGACGACAGAAGGTCATTCGGCCCACATATCATGAAGCATGTCGGAAAGCGGAGGCAAGGACCTCAGTCCTACAAAAATTAATGCCGAATATAGGAGGCCCTGGATCACACAAACGGGCAGTAATGCTACAATCCATTATGTCAATAATATTATACGGGGCTCCAGTATGGCATGAAGTTGTAAATAAAGCCAAATACAGAGACATGCTTCTCAGAGCACAAAGAAAACCCCTGATCAGAGTGTGCAGCGCGTACAGAACCGTATCAACCGTTGCTCTACAGGTAGTGGCCGGAGCTGTGCCGGTGCACATTCTGACAGAGGAGAGGGTACGAATGCATCGAAGGGGTAACGGAGCTATAAGTTCAGGACCAGAAGAAAGAAGAAGAAGCCTGGAAAGTTGGCAGGATCAGTGGTCAAGAGAAACAGGCAAAGCCGCCTGGACGAGGACCCTTATCCCTGATGTAGTGAGGTGGTATGAATGCAGACACAGGCGCGTTAACTATTATTTCACACAATTTTTGACGGGCCATGGATCCTTTCGGGCATATACATATCGTATAAGAAAGACTGAGGACGATCTGTGTACCGAGTGTGGAGTGGTAGATGACGCGTACCACGTGATATTCGTATGCCCTGTATATCATGCAGGGCGAACCTCGCTGCAGCTGAGGATGGGGTCCCCTCTGGGTGAGCCCCAAGAATTAATGCATAAAGCCATTATGAATGAAAAAATGTTTGACTTGATCATTGGATTTGTCACTGAAACGATGAAGCATAAGGAAGAAAGAGAGAGGAGACTCCAACAAAGATAATCTGTTTGTATTTCTTTTGAACATGTGTCGTTTTGCACCGACCGGGGTGGGCAGTCAATATACAACTCCCACTTCTGCCGGGGCAGTGTCCTTTAAAATAAAAGGATTTTTAATCCTAGTGTTAGTAAATGTTAGATGTTTTGTTTTTCATGTGTTTATATCTTATGTTGTGAGTGTATAGATGAATGGGCCACTCCTACAGGGGGTGGGGAATGAAAGTTTAGTTGTTCTCACTGGCTGTTTAGTAATTCTTTGCCAGTTTACGGTGGATGGGATGATAGCGTGGTCGCGCCTCCTCACCCATTATCATGCAGATAGGTCGGTTGCCTTACGGACCCTGGCTGGCTGCATGCGTGGATGGGGTGGCGAAACCGGGTTGTCATGACAGTCACAGAGCGCACGCAGAGAGTGCTAGATGGGGTGACGAGCAAAGCTGGTGGGTCAGAGCTATGCCCGCTAAGGTCGGTTCCTGGCCCGCCGGTTGGAGAAAGAGGAGGTGAGTTTAGTTGGTAGGCGGCTTGCTACGGTTAGGCGTAGAGAGTTGAATCCAACACACCTGGGACACCTTCCCAGAAGTCTTTAGAAGATTCTCACCTCCCAAAAAAAAAAAAAAAAAAAAAAAAAAAGGTATTTGAAAGTCATTATTTGTTGTATAATTTGATTGTCTAACTCCAATTTGCATCTTGTTGGTTCTTTGGCTATTACTAAGCTTTTTGTTTTTTGGGCTGATATTTTCATAGTCATTTCTTTTGCGTTAATGTTGAATTCTTGCAGTAATCTGTGTAGGTCGTCTTCGCACTCTGCTACTAACACGGTGTCATCAGCGTAACAGAGTAATTTTATCTCTCTGTCGCCCATTTTATACTCTCTTTTTTCTTCACTTGTTTTATTATTGTATTCAACATTATGTTAAACAGTAGAGGGCTTAGTGAATCTCCTTGCCTGATTCCTGTGTTTGTTTCTATGGGTTTTGTTTTATCCCATTGACTTTCATTTCTATTATAGCATTGCGCTATAATTACTATTTCTGCTAATTTTATTTTCCTAATGTTTAACTATTTTTTCTCAAAATCGAAACAACATTATTCATATAAATTCACATGAAAAATACAGAGCAGATGCTAAAAGGGACACGTTGTACGAAACGAAATGTCATCCTAAACAGATTGTATAAGATTAACGTTTCTTTCAAAGAAACACTTATAAGATGCCCCCAGCCAGAGTGCCACACTTGTCATGTCAATTTCTTGAAATCCATAAAAGTCTCTCTCACCCTTATTAAAAGGCAGAGGCAGAATTTATGGCTTTTCTGGTCATCATCTAAAACCGCAAAATGAGCCAATATGATACGTGGGGTTTCAAAGGAGGTAGTTCATTCCCAGCATCCGCACGATGTGGTCACACCCCTGGGTCGTCGCTAACCACCGACCTTTCTTCCGAGTCCTAAGCGAAACAAATTTTTTGTTACACAAATAAAGAAAATATTTACCGTTCGTTGTTATACTTATTTTTTATTATCTCAAATAATTGTTTCCGTCAACATACACCAACGGAACATTATATTGGTGACCCCGAGAATATTTAGAACGCCGTGAAAATTGAAAAAGTTAGTGTTAATAATATTCTTTTGCCGGTTTTAAATAAGGTGAATATCGAAAATGACGGACAATACCCGTGCTTCAGTGCTTCAGGATAACAGTGCTTCAGTTGATCGGATTTCAGTTAAAATCCCACCGTTCTGGCCCAACGATCCTGAAATTTGGTTCCTGCAAGTGGAAAATCAATTTACACTGGCAAACATAAAAAGTGACGCAACCAAATTTAACTATATAGTTGCCAATTTAGACACAGCCTACATATTAGAAGTTAGGGACATCATTGTTTCCCCACTAGCCACAGAGAGGTACGCAAAATTAAAGTCAGAATTAATTAAGAGACTTAGTGCATCACAGCAACAAAAAATTAAAAGACTACTTGAGCATGAAGAACTGGGCGATCGAAGACCTTCGCAGTTCTTACGACATTTACAGTCTTTAGCAGGCACAACGGTACCAGACAATATTGTAAGGTCTCTGTGGTTAGGTAGACTGCCAGCGTCTACACAGGCTATTCTAGCTACTCAAGCTAAAGCTAGTTTGGACGCAGTTGCCGAGCTAGCTGACACAATATCTGAAGCTATAGCTCCTAGGGCCCAAATTTCAGAAGCTTCTAACGCTCTTGAAAGCACCATTGATAAATTGACAGCCGAATTAGCCGACATGAAAATACAGCTTGTCGCAGGCTCAAGCACAAACAAACACATACCGTCGCAACCGCAGCAACTCAAGACGCAGACCATATCCGAGAGACAATAGCTACAGTAGGGAACATAATAGTGACATATTATGTTGGTATCACTACCGTTTTGGTGACCAGGCTAAAAAGTGCTCTCCTCCGTGCAAGCATCAGGGAAACGTCGCGGGCAGTCGGTGAGCGCGGCATCCGATCTAAGCCCAAAGTCTCACCGCCTTTACATAACAGACTATGATACAAAAAAACAGTTTTTAATCGACACCGGTGCCGATCTGTGCGTTTTCCCGCGGAAATATGTACGGGGTGCACGCGAAAAGACTTCATACGAACTATACGCGGCCAATGACACTAAAATCGCGACATACGGTTATCTAAACTTGACATTAAACATCGGACTACGGCGTGATTTTACGTGGCGATTCGTAGTGGCGGACATTTCAAAGTCCATTATCGGAGCTGATTTTCTTTCCCATTTCGCTCTCCTAGTGGACATTGCTAACCAGTGCTTAGTAGACAGTACAACAACCCTTCGAACAAAGGGACTCGTTAAAGCGTGTTTCGACGGCAGCGTATAGACTATCGCAGAAGTGTCGCGTTACCATGAACTGCTGCTACGATTTCCGGAAATTACGCGACCCGCCGGTATCGTGAAAGACATTCAGCATCAAACCAAGCACCACATTGATACAACACCAGGTCCACCCGTTTTTTCGAAACCGCGACGATTAGCACCTGACAAACTGCAATGGGCTAAAAAAGAGTTCGAAAATCTTCTACGACTAGGCATCATAAGACCATCAAAAAGTAACTGGTCTACTCCACTGCACATGGTCCCGAAGAAAGGTGAGGAATGGAGACCCTGCGGAGATTATCGACGTCTAAACCAAAGAACAGTTCCAGATCGATATCCAATTCCGCACATCGAAGATTTCGGTCAGTCGCTAGCTGGTAAGACAATTTTCTCTACAATAGATTTAGTGAGAGCATACAACCAGATACCAGTAGCCACCGAAGACATACCAAAGACCGCCGTTACCACACCATTTGGGTTGTACGAGTACTTATATATGCCTTTTGGTTTACGAAACGCAGGACAGACATTCCAGCGTTTCATAGACGAGATTTTACGTGGTCTAGACTTCGCCTACGCCTACATCGATGACATTCTCATTGCGTCAGAATCCGAAGAGCAGCATATGTCGCATTTGGAAGAAATTTTCAAAAGGCTCAAACAGTTTGGCGTTGTGATAAATCCAGCAAAGTGTCAATTCGGCAAAAACGAGATTACCTTTTTTGGATACACAATATCAGACGGAGGACTCACACCTCCACAAGAAAAAGTAGCAGCTGTACAAAATTTCACTCAGCCAAAAACAGTAAAAGACCTACGCAGATTTCTAGGTATACTAAACTTCTACCGAAGGTTCATACCCAATGCAGCTGGGCTACAAGCACCACTACATGATGCCCTAAAAGGTAATGTCAAAGGAAAAGCACCAATTGAAAGGACACCACAGCGAATCCAAGCCTTTGACGACTGCAAAAACAGTTTAGCTAACGCTGCTTTACTGAGCCACCCTGTAAACGATGTTGATATCTCCATCACTTGTGACGCTTCGGATTTTTGTGCGGGAGCTGTGCTACAACAAAAACGGATACAGGTATAAAACCTTTAGCTTTCTTTTCTAAGAAATTCTCACCTAGCGAAAAGAAATATAGTGAATACGACAGAGAATTATTAGCTATATATCTAGCCATAAAACACTTCAGACGTATGATCGAAGGCAAGGACATAACTATATACACATGTCAGAAACCAATCACCTTCGCCTTTACTCAGAAGCTAGATAAATGTAGTCCTAGACAGTTTAGATATTTAGACTATATAGGACAGTTTTGCACTAACATTCAGCACATTTCTGGATTAACAAATATTGTGGCAGACGTACTATCTCGAGTCGATAGCATCAAGACAGATATCGACATCATGGACTTAGCTCTCGCACAAGAAGCTGATCCAGAACTGCAAACTTTTTTAAGTGAGAAAACATCACTGCAAATGAAGAAAATACGCTTTTCCGAACAAAACTTGAGTTTGTACTGTGACATATCAATATCTACAGCCAGACCATTTGTACCGAAACCACTTCGAATGGCAATTTTTCGCACCATGCATAAACTAGCACATCCCGGAATCAACAGTTCTGTGAAGACGATCACACAGCGATATGTTTGGCCATCCATTAAATCAGATGTGAGGAAATGGACTCGAGCGTGTCTACAGTGCCAAAAATCGAAAATGTCGCGCCACATTGTTTCACCTACTGGAAGTTTTCTACCACCTTCCAGCCGATTCGAACATGTCCACATAGACATTATAGTGATACCGGTCTCAGAAGGAAACAGATACTGTTTAACATGCGTCGACCGTTTCACACATTGTCCAGAAGATTTCCCGATGCCTAATCAAGAAGCAAACACAGTAGCCAGAACATTTTTTTCTGGTTGGATAGCTCGTTTCGGCACTCCCAAGCGCATCACAACCGATCAAGGCCGACAATTCGAATCGCATCTCTTCAAATCAATCTGCAAATTAACTGGAACTACCCATTTAAGGACAAACGCCTATCATCCGCAAGCAAGTGGTATGGTAGAAAGGTTTCATCGACAGTTAAAAGCAGCAATTCGATGTCATGAAAACATCCGACGGACTATATATGTTTTCTATCAGTTTTATGACATCCAGTGGTAAATTTTTGTCATATAGTAGGTGTATCACATCATTTAATTATCGATAATACCTTTTAAATGGACTCTATCAAACGCTTTCTCTAGGTCTATGAAACAGAAAAAGGCTGGTTTGTTATATTCTAATGATTTCTCCATGATTTCTCCGCTATTTGTCTTATCACAAAAACTGCATCGTTACATGATCTTCCACTAAATCCTTGTTGTTCATCCGATATATTTATGCACTAAATTATTTTCTCCATCAGTATTTTGGTTGTGAGTTTCAGTATAGTGCTCAGTAAATTTATCCCTCTATAGTTACTGGGGTCTGCCCTATCACCTTTCTTAAATAACGCTATTATTTGAGTGGTTCTCCATTCTTCTGGAATTCTTCCTGTATTTATTATTTTACTTATAAGGATATTCAGTTCTTTGTGAAGTCTATCTCCTCCGTATTTTAAAAGTTCATTAGATATTCCATCTTTCCCAGGAGGTTTTCGATTTTTCATCCCTTTTAAGGCGTTCTTTATATCTTTCTCTTTAATTTATGTTTGCTCATCCGATTCTAATCCTGCTGTTTCCAGTTCTTCGTAATTAGCAGTTTGATAGAGGTTTTTTAGGTAAGTTGTCCATGTATTTCTACCAATATGTTTTACTTCTATCAATTCCTTCATCTCTGCTCTTTGACCTCTTATTATTTTCCACATTTCCTTTTGCATTCCATAAAAGTCGTGCTCCATCTCTTTTGAAAATGCTTCCCAATGTTCTGTTTTCTTCCTTCTTACTATTGAGTTTAATTACTCTTACTATTTTGTTAATACTTAACTATTATTTAACATGGGATTAAACCATAATTGATTGTAATGAGAATTACATTTTCCATTTGGAATTGATGGATTCGATCGTTAGGTACTTAATGAAAGTTTATTTTATCTAAGAATAAAGCTCTGAAAACTTTTGTTTTCTACACTTCCACACAATTTAATAGAAATTACTTTCACTATAGTTTTTGAATAGAGAAAGAGAAAGACTTGAATAGAAAGAGAAAACTTGAATATCTGGGGCATATAATGAGAGGTAGCAGATACAGGATGCTGCAGTTAATACTCAATGGAAAGATCGACGGAAAAAGTGGAATTGGTCGGAAGAAATATTCATGGCTCCGAAACCTTCGTCAATGGACTGGCTTATCAGCAGATCAATTGTTACATGCCGCACAAGATCGAGAAGGATATCGGCAAATTGTTATGGAAGCTACCCACGCCTAAAAATTTGGGCACGGTACTTAAAGAAGAAGAATATTTGTTTCGGCAGAGGCATTTTTCAAATGATGTCTTTTTCTATGCGTCTATACTTTATACTTTATAGTATAACTGAATAAGTTAAGCACCTTTATTAAAAACAACAAAACCAAAATAAATACCACTTACATAGTGACCTATACATGTAACTTATGTACATGAGGTGACTGCCTAAAAACTTATATCGGTTAACCTGGTAGAACCATTAACAAACGTACAGCAGAACATAAAAGGGGTTTTAATAAAAAACGTATTCTACTTACAAACTTCACCTTCTAGATTCTAGATCATATTCTGTCTTTTATATATTTTATTCCTCAAAAAATCACATGTACTTCAGGAGTAGGTACTTATGACCCTCTGAAAGAATAAATTCACTGAAAGGTTTAAACATGCCACAAGAAAACAGTTTTATAATCTCATATAGTTTATATGTTATATATAAATATGTTATATATAAATATAATATTATATTATAATATTATAACATTATATATGTTATATATATATTATATATGTTATATATAAATGTTAACTTCATTATTATTCACCCAATTACCGGTACAGGATATATACAGGGTGTTTCATTGGGAAAGTAACATACGTTAACTGTAGAAAGGGGACACTTAGGCGGTCTCAAAAATACTATACTTAATGGGTCTTACTTGTCCAATAAAATAATTTATTTATAATTATAAAAATCCAGGGCTGGATAAAAAAATATTGGAAAAATACGCCGACCCAAAAACAACACCCTGTACATCAAATTTTTTAGAAATGGATTCTGCACCTAAAAAGCACCTATTCTGTTCTGCACCTATTCTCCTTTTAAGTGCAGAATCCATTTTTAAAAAATTTAATGTACAGGGTGTTGTTTTTGGGTCGGAGCATTTTTCCAATATTTTCTAATCCGGACCTGGATTTTTTAAAATTATAAATAAATTAATTGATTTAACACCTTAAAGAACATTAGCGTGCCAAATATAAAATAAATATACAGTGTGGTTAAAAAGTTATAAACCAGATAAGAAAATGGCAAATTATGTAGATAAAACACCCAGTAACTTTGTTGTTGGTGAAGTAAAACCCATTAAGTATGGTATTTTTGAGACCGCCTAAGTGTCCAATTTCTACAGTTAACGTACGCTACTTTTCCAATGAAACGCCCTGTATAGTTGTTCCATTATTTTATCTTTGCCCAAACGTCATGATTCATTTTCAAACAAGTTAAATCAAAACATTAATTGAAACGTACGTCGATGTGTAATATAATTGATACGTACTGTGAATGTAATAATTAGGAAATGGCTATTATCGGTGGACGTATTTTGTAAAGTTATATTGTACATTTTTTATATTTTACTATGTTAGAATATATTTAACACATAACTTTATAAAATAAACACAATATAAGTTATAAATTCCAATATACACAACAAGTACGCTAATGTCACTGTCATTGAAAATGGTAAACGTCAAAATTCATAGTAAACAAGGTATCAATGACATGCCGTATTGTTTATACTTGTTTAACTTATTGTGGTTTCTATGGACAGGCGGCTAAATTTTGCGATACTAGTTTCGGTGAGTAAAATGGAGACCTGGTGTAAAAAGTAATTCGTGAATAATTTCATGCATGGGAACAGATAGAGTGGAAGAACTATAACAAGAAAAGCTACAGCCATGTTCGATTTTCTTAACACCCCTTTGTTTTATTCGGGATCAAGACTAATTTTTAATATAGCTTAAGTTCTGGAAAAGACATGAAATCAAAGTCTTTATTCCCCACTTTTCCCCACATTTATTATTTGTCTAAAGACAAATATGAACATCTGAAATATATATGAACATTAACGAAATCTTCAGGTATTGACACAAATATCCGATTTTTTTTTCTGGAAGCCGTCTATTATGAATCGGTCATTATTTGAATTTACTAATGTATTAATGTCGTTTTTGTCCCTCAAAAAATTATTCTTTATAAAATGCTCTGCATAGTCTAAAATCTAAGATTCAATCATCAGATATAAAATTTTATCAATACTGTACGAGGTATGTTAAAAAATATGAATTTCGCTCAAGAGTAAAGTACCTTTATATTTCACAATATCGAAAAGTTTTATTAATAAAAATCCACAAGGAAGAACTTTCTGTAGTTGGCTGTATACCATTAATTACAAGTGAAATTTAATAAAAAATTTTCTTCTTGGTAAAAGGTATATTAGTTTAAAAAGCCCTAAAGGGCTACAAACATATGAACAAAACGTTTTCGCTCTGTAACAAGAGCATCATCAGTGTTACAAGAACATGGTGAGCCAACCAACAAATACAAAGGTCAAAGCCTTTCAAAAAACAGACAAAAGTCTTATATACATGAAAACATCGAAAAATCCAAAGGATGGATAAAATTCCTAAGAGTTGCCTGCCACCTCTTATAACAGAATGACCTAGTTACCTTTTGACCCACTTACAACGTGTGGGAGTCATATGTTGCCCTAGGGCCGTATCCTTAGGAATTTTATCCATCCTTTGAATTTTTCGATGTTTTCATTTATATAAGACTTTTGTCTGTTTTTTGAAAGGCTTTGACATTTGTATTTTTTGGTTGGCTCACCATGTTCTTGTAACACTGATGATACTCTTGTTACAGAGCAAAAACGTTTTGTTCATATGTTTGTAGCCCTTTAGGGCTTTTTAAACTAATATACCTTTTACCAAGAAGAAAATTTTTTTAATAAATTTCGCTATTAATAGAAGTTATTTGGAATTAAAAATTATGTTATAATACACAATTACATTCTTCTAATTGATTTTTTTTTCTTAAATTACGTACACCCTTGGATATCCTACAGATATCTTGTTTAAAAATAGGCCTAGAATTTTTTACAATACACCATTTTAAAGTAAATATGCTTCTTTTATTCCACAAAGAAAAAAGTCATAAGGAGAAATTTAAAAAATAATCGTAAAAAATATCAAAAATCATTAAAAGTATAAAATTTTGAAGAATCATGACTTGCTTAAAATTAGTCGTACAACCTTATACAATAGACCGTTTTAAAGGTAATTGGCTTCTATGTCTACTAAAAGTACCATTGCATATACCTAGAAATGTGTAGAGAAAAGTTACAGAACAATGTTTGCGAAATAATGGGGAAAATGACCCAAAAATGCTGTGAACGGCGAACTTTAAAAAATCCTGTTTCGAAAACTATACATTCCAGACTTCTGCCAAACGTCATTTTAAAGAGCAGAAATGGAAGTTATTTTCTCCGAAGCATTGCCTATACCTCTATCCCAGTGGAAGAAAGTGGCAAAAAACAACATTGCCTCCTTTCGTGTTTTTTTCTTGCTTTTCTTTTGAATATATTTTTGTAAAAAAAAAATATTTTTGACTTTAGCATGTGATATTTCGATCGTAAGTTTAATGCTGTTCTGAAGCTATTTCCTTGTTATGTGGCATTTTTATGATTAACTATTTAGTGGGAAATAAGCCACAATTAAATTGAAAAAATAATTTTATTAACGTTTCGAAGACCAAATCGGGTTTCGTTGTCAAAATACAAAATACTACTGTATTATTAGTAGTATTTTGTATTTTGACAACGAAACCCGATTTGGGCTTCGAAACGTTAATAAAATTATTTTTTAAATTTAATTGTGGCTTATTTCCCACTAAATAGTTAATCGTAAATTTAACCTAGAACAATTTTCCTGTAGACGTGTTTGTACCAAAAGTACGTAGAACTCACCCTAATTCACCCTTTTTTTTGGATTGAGGTGGAACGCTCTTAGCAGACTAGGGAAGGTGTCCCTAGTACTGTTGGACTCGGACAGGAGAGGAGATCTCGCTAGGGCCCACAGACCACAGTATGGTCCATGCGTCCCGCGTGCCCCCATAACCAGCCGCCTACCAACTAAAACCACCCCTCTTCCGACCCGGAATATCCCTGGACGTGCTCTTTAGAGAACGATACATGGGGATATTCCGCGCTGTCTAGAATGTAATTTAGAAATATGTGTCCTATTCATCTGCCTAAGAGCGACAGGAATAGGTGGAGGTTCTTTTCCTGAAGTGGAAAGTGGGCTAAGCGCCTATCGGGAAGCGATAGGGCTTAAGTGGAACAAGGATCACGATTGGGTAATTAGCTAGGATCGAAAGCGATTTTTTTTATTTATATGAGGATGGTGAGAAGACCCCCTCATCCGTTTTGCTCTGCGCGCTCGAGTATCGTCCTTTCTTTAATTATGTTAGTTACGACATCAATTATGTATTCATAGTTGTTTCTATTTTCTAACGCGAGGTTCAATATATTGTCCGGACCTATATCACCGAATCGGTTTCTGAGCCTGGTCTGCCCGCGAGCGAAGACGCTGCACCGAAAAACACAGTGCTCCGCGTCCTCCCTCACGTGGCAGGTCAGGCACAGGTCATCGTTAACCTTTCCGATGCGGTGTGTGAACGCTCGGAATGGGCCATTGTAACAAAAATGAAGTAATGAAAAAAATGTTTACTACTTATCACTCAATAGTTGTGTCTATATTGAAAATAGAAATGAAGGGGCTTCAGCAGTGAAGCCGAAGTCGGAAAAAAAAATACTACTAAAGTGCAGTAGTACTGAAGAAAGGGGAATTAGAAGGGATAGAAGTAGAAGTGGGAAGAGACAGAGGCAAACTGAATAGAGTTGGCTAGCTATAGATGCAAGAGAGCAACTTGACACTCAAGGATGGATACGGCTCGTTTGCATGCCTGTCGAAGAACAGTAGCTCTATATAGATAGTAATGATGACTAAAAGATGAAATAATAAAATAAGAATAATGTACTGAAAATGAATGGAGATGACTAATGACTAAAAACGAACAAAATAAATAAAACTAACTAATCATGGGCGCCATGAAAATGATCTTCGATCATTTTCCCAGGTATCTTATACTGCTGTCAAATATTAAATATATCAAACCTGTAATAACAAACATAAAGGAATAATAAAATTCATGATATACAAAATAAATAAATATTTATTAAAATAACTACTAGATTTTTAACAATCTCTGAGTTAGACAAGCATATATCATGTAACTCTACAATGACATAAGTTATACAAGAAGCTATATATATATATTTTAAAGATAACAACAATAATGTTATCTGTTACAAACTTAAATACCTCTTACATATATATAGGGTACAACTCACATGAGTCTTCTACCAAATGGTTATAGTACGCCTGCTACGTACAACTAAAGGAAACTGACAAAGATGAAAATACTACAAATAAATAGGCCCAAGCCTCACTAAGGGAAAATACAATAATGAAGTATGCAAGTTAAATATACAAGGAATGAAATAGAAATGAAGTTGAGATAAATACCGACGATGACATAAATTAACCGAACAAATGGAATAAAGCAAATAACAGTAAAATATTTGGGAAACAAGCTAGTAATATTAAAATATAAATTTACCCGAATTACATAAACCAATATCAAAGCAATAATAAAGTATTAAAAACCTAATTTTCTCTAGGCTTATTCCTGTGCACAAGAAGTTACCGTAGATACAAAGTTTGGGAACCAAATAATCTAATATACAAATATGTCATATTAAAAAAAAACCAGAGGTAAACTAAATCTGGAAAAAAAATTAATTAACATAGCGCATTAAACCGAGAGTCTGAAATGTAAAAAAAAACCAATAGTTACTAAAACACACTAATTGTTTCCAAACGAATCCCAATGATTCCTAAAAAGGTTGCGGTTGCATCCTAGAAAATGATGCACCAGGATGGTGCGACCCATGACTCCTGTAGGCCCAAGTGCCAAGACGAAAACTGAGCTGGAACGCTCCCATAGCTTGCTCCCAATTAGACATACTCCCATGATGACTTGACTGTGGCTGTAGTGGTTTCCCTAGGTGGTCAAATAAGGTCTACGACTTCATGGTAGGGTTTCTCCTAAATGGCTAAAAAACATTCCCAGTTTTATTTCTCATTTTAAACATGAGCAAAAAGTAAAGGGAAGAAGGAATAATTGAGGAACTTTTTAGAAGCAATAGTATAGAAAAACCGACCATTAAAACTGGAACAAAAACCAATCTCAGGTAACCTTGAACTGTTTTGAGTGTGAATACATGGACAAATGACATTGAAATGATTTATTTGAGGAAATATCTGTAAAAATATATTGAATTTATAAAATATTGGATGTTGAATAATTTAAAACCTACAGAGAAATGGTAATTATTTTCAATATTAATTTGAGGACTTCAAAAATGTTTGGTTATGTAAAACCAAAAACCACATTAATATAAAAGATCGATATAAAGATAATATAAAGATCGAAATAATCTACATCCTTCCCTTAATAGATTGACTAAGAAAGTTTAAAAATGAACCAAGTATATCAAATGTTCCATAACAAAAAAACAAGGCTATACATAAAAAAATTATTATGAAAAAGTAGATCTCACCGAATGATTCCTATTTAGACTCCAACAGGAGTTGTCACCCACATGTCTCCTCACTCCAGACAATCCTTGGTGGTAACTTTTTACTTTACTTTAAATTGCTTGATGTTATAAAATAAGTTGGATGAAATCATCCGCCATTCTATATGGTACCTCTATTCGACACAACAGCCAACAGTCAAGTAAAGAACGAGAGGCACTTCTCCGCCAAGGTAAACGTCAAACTCTCTCAGAAAACGAAATCATTCTCGATAGGTGGAGTACGTTCCATCACCGAGGTATGACGTCACCCCAGTAGTCCTGTACGAGAAATTAGAGAATTTAAATGGAGACCGAGGGAAAATAATTATAATAATAATTAAAGAGCTAATTTTGTAACGTGACCGTTACAATCCCCTTCTACTCGGGAAAAAAAATTTTATCCATAAATTTTTTTTTCTAAACTTCAAAATATTAACAACTAAATTTACAATAGTCTAACAATCCACGTTGATTCGCAAGATTACTTCTAAATATAAACTAATGATCAGGAAAAATAAATAAATTACTCAAATTCATACTAAAATGTTACTATGTTACTCTCTGCTACCAAATATTAATATATTGCTTAAAAGTCAAAACAAAACTAAATATTGCCCTAAATTTCAGAATAGTAACTAAGTGTCGAATTGGGCACTAAAACCAAAATTGAACTATCCATGGACATCAGATTTATAAAGGATATATCCAAGGACGGAACAACCAGGAAAAGGTGTGAGCCAATTCGAACCATATCTAAAGTAAATGTACCAAAGGTAATAAAAAAAATCAGTAACTAAAATAAGTAAAGAATTGAACACTTAATCCAAAATTGAACTAACAATGGACACCAGATTCATAATAGTATATCCAGAGAAGAACAATCAGGAACATTTATGGAACAACTCTCACTAATGCCAAATAATACCAATAATAAACATACCAAAGGAATCCAAAACTCAATAACCAAAATAGATGTGGAATCGGACACTTAATCCAAAGTCGAACTATCAGTGGACACCAGATTCATAAAAGGCATATCCAAAGAAGAACGACCAGGCAAATTTATGGACCAATTCACACCAATACTAAACCACATAAACAGATCAGGTCTACGTACACCCACATCCGGTGATACGAACCTATCCAACCAAATACACAAAATAAATGAAGAATCGGACACTTATCCAGAATCGGACTATCAATGGACACCAGATTTATATAGGAGTATATCCAAAGAAGAACGATCAGGCAAATTTATGGACCAATTCTTACTAATACTAAATAAACTAAATTATTGGATCCAATGGTAACTAATACTGAACAAAATAAATAAATTAGGTCTACATACACCCTCATCCGGTAATATGAACCTATCTAAACTAAGTAATCCAAAATAAGTCAGAAAAAAAATTACTAACAGACTAAGTAACAGAGAGGTAACCAAACTAAATCAAAGGTAAGATAAATACCTAAAGTGTATTGACTAAAGTATTCTAGAAAATACATAACTTAATTCATGCTAGTATTCGCGAACTATAGCATGTTGCTACAACAGATGTATGAGAATAACCAGACCCAGATAAGGTACTAATATAAGAATAAGTAAGGAAGAAAACAGAATGAATGGTGAACTTACAAGGTCTATGGCACTATGATAAATAATAGGAAGAAAAAAAAATATGATAAGTGATAGGAAAAAAAATTGACGAGAACGAGCACAATTTTAAATAAAACTGCAAATTCATGCGTTCTCACATACGTGGAATTATTCAGGAAATATTCCAGAATCTGAATAGCAAAACTAATGCTTAAGGAAAGAAGTGGGAATATACTCAAATGAACAACTCATCTGTCTAAACACTCCAAATACTGACTTAACGAACCTACTATGTATAGGGATGGCCTAAGCATTGATTTATAAACAAGTGCGCAAGATATTTATCCATGTTTACTCATCAACTCAAAGTACAAACATACTATGAAGTAAAAGGCCTAATATGAACTAAATACTTCCCTATTAAATTGTAAAAAAAAACTGGAATACTTGGACTAATTACAGAAGAATGGTTAGGACATGCGACCATCATTTCCTAACAAGAAATATTATAATGGTAAAACGTCTGCTTACTCTGCCATGAAAGACATAGATTACGAAGTCAGTCAAACAGCAGTGATCAGTTGCTGAGAAACAACTTCGAACCCACGCATTCACAAATCAGAGTATTGACAGACTAATCATAAGCAGAAATATGAAAGACTCAAGAATTCATACATACTTATATCAACATTCCAAACTAATTCCAGAATCATAGTGTGTAGGATAGAAGGATATAAATTATTAAGTGTTTAAGATATTGGAGACAAATGTTAATAGAGTAACCCAATAACAAATTAAAAACCACATCTTTCGAATATGGCAAATTCAATAACAGTATATCAAAAATAATAAAAAAAATTAGTAAGTAATCAAATATTCAACATAATATAACGCATAACCTGAGATATGGTAGTGTAACATAGTTCCATCATAATATCCATATTAAACAAGAGTAATTGTATGAGCTTACCTGTCCAAATAAGTATATAAATAATAATTCAACAACCCTTCTAACTTAAGGGGTTAGGTGTGCAAAAACTAAACAAAAATACAAGTGAAGTTCTGATTAATTGTATAATCCTACTGACAGGATTAGCAATTAATAACATTGACTCATAATAATAATTACAATGCACCATGCCTATTACCAAAAAAAAATTAAACTCATACATAAAGTACTACATAATAATTAAATTAATAAGTAATAAATTAAAAGTCATCAACAACAAAGCCAAAGATGAAATCAAGCAATATATGTAGGTACCTGCATTATCAGATGGTAAAAAAAAATCAGACTAAAATTTCTAACCATACTAACGATTGAGCTAAGCTAAAGACAAACAGAAGAAGAGATTAGCTTGAATGACACCGTTAAGTTAATCTTCTTCTGAGGATTGTTCTAAACTTAATAGAAAAAGTACCAATGTTTCTAACTAATAAAAGATTTATGTTTAAATCTCAACCTAAAGTATCTGATTTCTATGAGCATTATATTATGGTACCCACATTGATATAATATTATTATCAACAATAATAAAACTAGAAACTGAGATGGATAATGGAACTACTTTACTATACAATAATTATAATTGTTATGTTTAACACTACCAATTAAAGAAAAATAATTTGGATGACCATCTGTAACCATCCGAACCATGCGAATTCAACGTATCATGTATAGAAACTAATGTCTGGACTGATATTGCTTTGTGGTGTGTGCCTGTCTTACCAAACAACCCAAATATCAAAAATAACAAATATAAAATATAATCTAAAGTTTGTAAGACAAATATACATATGGAGAAAATATTAGTGACACACCAACAAATCAATAATGCCAGCAAAATATATAAATAATCAAATCAATAAAGTAAATAAAATACCTAAATACTGAAAATAATTTCTAGTTAGGTGTAAAATATAACCACACTAGAAAAAAAATATGAATATATTCAACGATTAATTGTACGCGCAAACGTACTACCATTGGTAGAAGGAATAAAAATTTAACTAATAGAACATAATGTCAGTTATGTATACTCAATCTAAATACATAAATAAGTTTCCAATACAAATTCAAAATCCAAACTAAGATATGAGCTGTACCACTAAAACTAAAAATGAGGTATCGAAATAAACTAATCAAAACCAAAAGCAGCATAAGTCTACCTGTTTAGTATTCGTAAAGTTTTAAAGACCAAAAATAAATCAGAAGTAACATGTATACAAAGATATCAAAAAGTTAATAAAACAGAAAATTCCAATAAAAGAAAATTGAACTAAAAGAACTACTGTCTTAGAACCATAAAACGGTTGGCCCCACGTTGGGCGCCAGTGTAACAAAAATGAACTTCTGTTGGAGTGATATACTCCAACAGAAGTAATGAAAAAAATGTTTACTACTTATCACTCAATAGTTGTGTCTATATTGAAAATAGAAATGAAGGGGCTTCAGCAGTGAAGCCGAAGTCGGAAAAAAAATACTACTAAAGTGCAGTAGTACTGAAGAAAGGGGAATTAGAAGGGATAGAAGTAGAAGTGGGAAGAGACAGAGGCAAACTGAATAGAGTTGGCTAGCTATAGATGCAAGAGAGCAACTTGACACTCAAGGATGGATACGGCTCGTTTGCATGCCTGTCGAAGAACAGTAGCTCTATATAGATAGTAATGATGACTAAAAGATGAAATAATAAAATAAAAATAATGTACTGAAAATGAATGGAGATGACTAATGACTAAAAACGAACAAAATAAATAAAACTAACTAATCATGGGCGCATGAAAATGATCTTCGATCATTTTCCCAGGTATCTTATACTGCTGTCAAATATTAAATATATCAAACCTGTAATAACAAACATAAAGGAATAATAAAATTCATGATATACAAAATAAATAAATATTTATTAAAATAACTACTAGATTTTTAACAATCTCTGAGTTAGACAAGCATATATCATGTAACTCTACAATGACATAAGTTATACAAGAAGCTATATATATTTTAAAGATAACAACAATAATGTTATCTGTTACAAACTTAAATACCTCTTACATATATATAGGGTACAACTCACATGAGTCTTCTACCAAATGGTTATAGTACGCCTGCTACGTACAACTAAAGGAAACTGACAAAGATGAAAATACTACAAATAAATAGGCCCAAGCCTCACTAAGGGAAAATACAATAATGAAGTATGCAAGTTAAATATACAAGGAATGAAATAGAAATGAAGTTGAGATAAATACCGACGATGACATAAATTAACCGAACAAATGGAATAAAGCAAATAACAGTAAAATATTTGGGAAACAAGCTAGTAATATTAAAATATAAATTTACCCGAATTACATAAACCAATATCAAAGCAATAATAAAGTATTAAAAACCTAATTTTCTCTAGGCTTATTCCTGTGCACAAGAAGTTACCGTAGATACAAAGTTTGGGAACCAAATAATCTAATATACAAATATGTCATATTAAAAAAAAACCAGAGGTAAACTAAATCTGGAAAAAAAATTAATAAACATAGCGCATTAAACCGAGAGTCTGAAATGTAAAAAAAAACCAATAGTTACTAAAACACACTAATTGTTTCCAAACGAATCCCAATGATTCCTAAAAAGGTTGCGGTTGCATCCTAGAAAATGATGCACCAGGATGGTGCGACCCATGACTCCTGTAGGCCCAGGTGCCAAGACGAAAACTGAGCTGGAACGCTCCCATAGCTTGCTCCCAATTAGACATACTCCCATGATGACTTGACTGTGGCTGTAGTGGTTTCCCTAGGTGGTCAAATAAGGTCTACGACTTCATGGTAGGGTTTCTCCTAAATGGCTAAAAAACATTCCCAGTTTTATTTCGCATTTTAAACATGAGCAAAAAGTAAAGGGAAGAAGAAATAATTGAGGAACTTTTTAGAAGCAATAGTATAGAAAAACCGACCATTAAAACTGGAACAAAAACCAATCTCAGGTAACCTTGAACTGTTTTGAGTGTGAATACATGGACAAATGACATTGAAATGATTTATTTGAGGAAATATCTGTAAAAATATATTGAATTTATAAAATATTGGATGTTGAATAATTTAAAACCTACAGAGAAATGGTAATTATTTTCAATATTAATTTGAGGACTTCAAAAATGTTTGGTTATGTAAAACCAAAAACCACATTAATATAAAAGATCGATATAAAGATAATATAAAGATCGAAATAATCTACATCCTTCCCTTAATAGATTGACTAAGAAAGTTTAAAAATGAACCAAGTATATCAAATGTTCCATAACAAAAAAACAAGGCTATACATAAAAAAATTATTATGAAAAAGTAGATCTCACCGAATGATTCCTATTTAGACTCCAACAGGAGTTGTCACCCACATGTCTCCTCACTCCAGACAATCCTTGGTGGTAACTTTTTACTTTACTTTAAATTGCTTGATGTTATAAAATAAGTTGGATGAAATCATCCGCCATTCTATATGGTACCTCTATTCGACACAACAGCCAACAGTCAAGTAAAGAACGAGAGGCGCTTCTCCGCCAAGGTAAACGTCAAACTCTCTCAGAAAACGAAATCATTCTCGATAGGTGGAGTACGTTCCATCACCGAGGTATGACGTCACCCCAGTAGTCCTGTACGAGAAATTAGAGAATTTAAATGGAGACCGAGGGAAAATAATTATAATAATAATTAAAGAGCTAATTTTGTAACGTGACCGTTACACCATGTGCTGTTAAAAATTGTGTAAAATAAAAGTTGGTCCTCTTGAACTTGCAAGCGAACCACGACCTCACATTTGGGATTAATCTCTTCGTCCACTGGGCCTTATTGTGTTCCGCCTTCCATTCCGCCTGCTAGTCCGCCAGAAGCCGTTCTCTGACGACTGCTCTTGCTTCCGGCAATTGACCATTCGGTGTTATGTAGAGGGATATACGTTCCCTGGCTAGCAGGTGGATAGGAGGGGCGCCCGCGATTACTTGCAGGGCCGTGGTTGATACCGTCCGGTATGCACTGCATACGTTCAGCAGAGGCTTCCTCTGCGCCTTGTTTAGCATATCTTTGTATTTTTTGTACCTTAGAGCCTCGATCCAGACCGGGGCTCCGTAGAGAAGGGTCGACTGTACAATATTGAGGTACAGTCTCCTCTTGGCACTACCAGGCCCTCCGATGTTTGGTGTTATTCTCCGGAGGGCTGCGGTTTGTGCCTCTGCCTTCCCTACCACCCTTGTGATGTGTTTGGAGAACCTGAGTCCTCGGTCGAGGTCTATTCCCAGATATTTGGCGCAAGAGGAAGGTTTGACCTCGTTGTTTCCGAAGCGAAACAACAGGTCGGGTCCGCCTCTCGGTGACTTAAGGACCACGACCTCTGTCTTAGCACTTGCAAACTCAAGATCGTTTTCGGTCATCCAAGCGTTCACAAGACCGAAAAATCGCTCCGCCACCTCTACCAACTCCCAATAATAGTCGTGGGTTATAAGGATTGCCAAGTCGTCCGCGTACTCGACCGCTTCGTAAGACCGCCCGTAGCGCAACTTAAGAACTTCGTCGTAAAGAATATTCCAGAGTATCGGTCCGAGGACCGACCCCTGGGGACGCCGGCCGAAAGCTTAATGTTATCGTAGTTATTGGTTTTTAGGATCCTGTTGGACAGATAGCTCGTTATTATATTAATAAGATAGGTGGGCAGATTGAGGGCTTCCATCTTGCTGATGATATGCCCCCAGTTCGCCGAGTTGAACGCGTTTTTCACATCGAGCATTATTAACACGGCCCATCTCCTCTTAGAATTTCTCACGCCTTCCGTGATGTGCCTGACAGCGTCTACCGCCGATATCGCCTTCCTAAAGCCATATTGCCTATTTGATATGGCATTCACGGCATCTTACTCTGCTTGTAGGCGGTTCTTAACTATGTTCTCATAAAGTTTGCCTAGGCAGTCTAGAAGACAAATCGGTCGATAGGCATTGGCCTCTTCCGGATCTTTACCGCGTTTCGGTATAAGAGTGAGGCGTGCCCGTTTCAGTTCATCAGGGAAAACCTGGGGCACGAGGAGCCGGGACAGTGACGATCTAACTAGCTCAGGCTGCGCGGCTACCGTAATCTTGATGGCCTCCGGCGGCACACGATCAGGTCCCAGCGACCTCCCTATCTTAATTGCTTCTACCGCCCTGGAGAGTTCCAGAGAGGTGACGACTTCCGGGCTCTCACATATGACGGGCACGAACAGCAATTCAGGCTTCCTGGGGAAGAGAATGTTGGCAATGTCTCGCTTCCTTACCTGAGTAAGTTTATAAGGGGCTTCGACTCTTAAGGTTCTGGTTACTATCTTATAAGCCCCACCCCATACGTCTTCCTCAAGCGCATCGCACAGATTCGTCCAACACGTGAGCTTGGACCTCATAATGACTTTATTGAGGACCTTTTTGGCACTTTTGTACACTTCTCTAGCTATCACTGTTCTATCCCTCTGTACGATTCGCCTCAGTCTGAAACACTGCGTGCGTAGGTTTTGAACATCCTCGTTCCACCAATACGGTACCGTATACGATACCTGGCTGCTACTGGTGTCGCCTTATGCGCGCGTATTATTGCACTTCTCAGGCTGGAGAAGTCGGTGACCTCCTCTCGGAAGCCACCGACCCTCTCGTTAAAAGTTACACTGTTGAAGGACATGACCTTTCTGCCGCCACCGGTGTTCCCCTTGGTGCCGAGCTCGTAGGAGATGTATTTGTGGAATGTGAAAAGATTGTCATCCAGCACATCCCACTTTGAGACCTTACTGGCATACTTGTCTGACACCAGCGTGACGTCGATATGGGTGTGTGAGTCCCCCCTCTCGAAGGTGTGTTTGCCGTTATTCACGACCATCACGTCGACAGAGGAGACCCACTCATTCCATATCTCCCCTCTACTATCGTTTCTAGGAGAACCCCATCGGACGGATTTAGCGTTAATGTCTCCGGCGATGATGAAGTTTTTCTCTACCAGGGCCATTCTCGTGACACCATTCATCTTATCAAGGTAGGTTGTCATGTTAACATTTGGAGAGATGTAGCAGGCTATTATAGCCACATCAACCAAGTTGATTTTTACTACTCTCTCATTTCTCGTTATTTTATCGATCTTAATGTTCCTGTTGATAAGGTGGATAGCTACATCGCAGAGCGTATCCGATATCCAGCCGAATCTTCTGGCCAGATTCCTGTTCGGCTCTGGGACAATTATCAGATCCGCCCCGATGTCCAGGGCCTTCGCATGAACCAAATCGTGTGCCGCCTTGGCTCGCCCGACGTTAACCTGTAGTATCTTCAGTGAAGTTTTCATTGCAAAAACGGTAAGGGGACAGAGCAAACGGAGAGGTTTCACTGGGTTTCGTCCTCATCACCCGTCGAGGTGGTATCGATGACGTGGTTGTCATCCAGCGAGAACGATGTCAATTGTTCCATCGGCACGTTTGCCTCCTCTTGTTTTCGTATATTTTGGGAGGGGGGCGCGAAGGTCAACATATCTCTGGCGGTAGTTCCATGCGGTCTATCTTCTTCTGTTGAATTCTCCAGATCCGCATGTTGGATAGCATCGTCGTCTATTTTCCATTCACTATTTGGACTGGAATGGGGATCCACTTCTGGGAACACCGCGTGTTGAAAGACGCCGTCATCTATTTTTGTTTGGCTGTTTAGACTTTGTTGGCTGTTACTAGTGGAGGCCTCCTGTCCTTTGGGACTTTCCTTTACTCGTAATGGATGAGCGTATGTGGTAGGAGCCTCGTGTGTCTTACTCCGATCAGCCTTCTTCGCTCTCTGCAGTGCTTCCTGGAAGGCGGGGCATTTAGCGCTGCCGTGTCTGTGTGCCTTATTACAGACCACACAGAACTCTTCCCCCGCACAAGCATCCACAGCGTGCCCGTGCTTGCCGCAATTAAGGCAGCTCCCCGTGCGGTCAGGACCGTCGCATTTCGTCGCGTCGTGCGAATAGCTCCAGCATTTCTGGCACCTTCTCACGACGTACCTTTTCTTGATCTCACATCGCGCCAGTCCGACTTTGAGATGTCCCAAATTAAGCAAATGGTTTGCCGCCTGTACACTTAAGACCAAGGTGGCCGCCTTAGTATCATTCCTCATGGGCCGAATTTGGATGGCGAAATTCGGGTCCCACGCTCCCAGTTCCTGTTGGATGGCATTTTTTATGTGGGCCTCTTCTGTGTGTGCTGTCATCCCTCTAACATGTATGACAGATTGCCTTTATGTGGCCACAAGTTTTGCTGTGAGCCCGCTTTCCCTGCTGCTAATGGCACTCTTAATGGCCTTGGCTGCCTCTTGATTCTTGTCGAGTGTGATAAGGAGGCCCCTGTCCTTAGTACTTCGGAGGCTCTGGATTGCCCCCTTCGCCTCCGTGCCACCTACTGCCTTTTCTACTCCCTCCAGGAGTTGGGAATAGGTTGCATCCTTCTTCTTGACAATGAAACCGTATGTTTGCCTGTCGCGTCGTGTGGGCGTAGTGTGAATTGTCACCTTAGTCACCTTGGTCTTATTGAAGATGACCTCCGCCATCTTCCTTAGGTCTTCTACCGACATGTAACTGATGTGGTGGAGAGCCACCGAGTCGCCGATTTTGACATCGTCCCTGACGCGTCCCAAGGCGTGCCAGAGCTGTTCAGGTGTTTGACATTGTAGTTTGATTATTCTCTCCTCCGTGATAGTCCTTTCACCGTCTACAACCACGGTATATGTATGTTCCATAATGTTATGCTCCCCTTTCAGCCGCGCAAGGGTGGGGTATCTGTCCCTATAGAGCCTCTGAATTGAAAAGTGCATGGTAGGGTCGTTTGGCTCAAGAATGACTACCTTGGTGTTATCTTTGGAGTCAAGTGGGCTCCCTGTCTCTATTACCGACTTCGTGAAGATCTTCTCAGGCCAGTCGAAACGGGTGTGCCTCTGGAAGTAAACAAAAGTGTTAATTCCCTCGAGGCCCGCCATCTTAACTACTCCGGGAGGACCGTGTCAGGCGTCCGTTTGCGTGTCTGCGTCTACCATCTTTGGTTTTCTTGTCTGGGTGTTGGCTTCAACCGTGTTTGCTATCTTTATGGTAGTTATATTTCCTCGGCCAAGGTCTACCTGTGTTTCCGTGTCCAGGGTTAGTGGTTCCACCGGCAGCACAGAGTGTTTGTCTAGCCAGTCCCTTAGATGCACATGCCTCTGTAGGGCGTGTTTTTTTCTCATGGCAGACACCAAATCTTTAATCGTTCTGGTCGTATTCGGTGTCTGGTCTATTGCCTTCGTGAGTTTGCCTAATTGTGCCGATACGTAGTCTAAGTATTCCAGTAGGTCTACTGCTTCGCTGCAGGTTCTTTTCTTGTACATCCTGTCCTCTATATCCTCTCCTTCAAAAGATTTCTTTCTTTTCATGGTGTTGTCTAATTTATTTTCGGGTAGAGAGTTTACCCTCCCCCTCCTCTGTAGGTCTGAAAATCTTCCCGAATTTCCGCTCGGATCGCCCGCGGTTTTTTTGCTAGTTTGCGTTGCCATGTAGGTCCCACGAGTAGGGACGTCGTGTATGTCCGACGCGGCAGTGCGCCCTTACCGCATTAAGGCTACATTACTTCGGGAGGTCACCAGGTATCCCGAAGGGATCGTTTGCGATGCTCTAACCCTCGCATCTCTCATATCTTTGGCACGATGCCTTCCACCGTGATAGTGGGGATTTTTTCTTGAGGTTTACTCCTCTAGCATTTTATCACGGTTGCCTCCGGACGCAGCGGCAGTGAATACACAGGCTACCTGGAATTTCCGCGTAACTGCTGCCTCCCCTGTTACGCGGGATTTGGAATGGATGTGTGGTGGGAAAGGTACTTTGTTGGGGTAAAACCCTAATTCACCCTGTGTCTAGGGACTAATTCACCCCTTTCTTAAAAACGCACCCATTTAGATGGTAGCACTCCGCGGTTTTTTCAGATTGAGAGGTCCATTGACCAAATGAGATAATAAAACCCCATTAACGTTGTAGTTCCTTTTAGTTCTCTTATTTTGAACCTAATCAATAGCCTAGTAGATGATAAAATGATTACCTATATTTTACTACTGCTTAGCATTGGTTTCCCTCCGTATACTCCCGCTACAACTCTTACATAAGCTGAATTCCATTATGATATTCGTTTTATTCGACTCTCATCCATTATTTCCTAACCAATCTGGTAGAATTTCCAACACTAGATGACCTTTAATTATCTTTCCAGATTTGATCCCGGCATCCTTTTACCATGCTTTCTGGCGTCTTAACCGTCTTCTGTAAACTCCTACCTTCGCCTCCTTTTCCATCCGTAGACGTAATGGAGGGAGGTCAAGCCTGACCTCCTTGGGGGCGGCCAGACTATTCTACATCGCTCCTATTATGATTATGGTAGGGAAGCTCAAGCGGGGATTTCTGCAGGTATTCGAGCGCGTCAGATTAACATATGGGGAGAAATCTTGTAACCCGTAAATGTACCTCTACAATAGATTGGCTCTTAATACAGGGGAGTTCGTTAAGGGGGCTCCGAAATAAATCTATCCTTAGAAAAACTCGAAATCGTCAGATTAAGATAAGGTAAGTTAAGTACATGCAAAACAGTGTATATTTCAAAAATCTGATGATTTAAGCGGGGCGTAAGGAAATGGGCAAGTCACAAAATTTTCCAAAAAAAACGAATATTTCGCGAAATGAACGTCAGATCGGAAAACTAAAAAATACGCGTTCAATATTTTTGAAATATCTATTGAATGACACCAAACACGACCCCCCACGTAGGTGGGGTGGGGGTTTACTTTAAAATCTTAAATAGGGGCCCCCATTTTTCATTGCAAATTTGGATTAATTAAGTAAAAATAAGTAACTTTTATTCAAGACATTTTTTCGAATTATCGATAGATGGCATCGAAAAAAACAATTGTTGGAAATGAAAAATTAAATTAAAAAATGGAAAGTGTCCCACTTTATGTAAAAACTTAACTTAACTTTTTTTGGTTTTAGGACCTACTCTTCGCAACCCAATGGGTCCCCATAACGCTAGACTATCTGCACATTTAGCATACTTTCCTCCGCTACTATTAAGCATCCTTGTTGTTGAAGCTTATTCAGCTTTTCTTTGGTGGTCGTTTATCTAGCATAACTTCTTGGTATTTCACTTCATTCACTTCCTTAAGACTTTCTCCGTACAGAGCAGGCATTCAGATGTTTTCTGGGTTCTGTCTCCTTTTGAAACTAACTACTACTGCGATGGTTAAGAGCACAGATATAGTATGTCCACTTTTTGCTGATTTTAAGATAACATTATAAAAATATTCAGTAGGGTCATATGAATGTTCTGCATAATTATTGTAAGTCCAGAATGATTGTAAATGGGTTAAACGGCCTTGCCAAAATATAGTATTTCCCATTTGTACTAAAAACCGACTTGCACAGATATTTTATGTCCGTTTGGAAGTGCACAAACATAGTATGTTTTGGGACATACAATGTTAGTGCTCACGCGATCAAACTTATCATGGCTGTAAATATCATTTGACCGGACATGCAGTAACATGCGCCTTATGTTGTATGTCCATACACATTTTCAAAAAAAAAAATATTTTTTAACCCAATAATACATAATATTTTAAAAAATATCTACATTAAGCTAATAATGATACCCGAACTTATTACCCAAACATTATGATATATCGGTATATCAGCAGTATCAAACAAAAAGTAACGCGAAAACTTCAAAACGTTCTCCTCAACAATTAAGATATTTGGACATACTATATCTGAGCTCTTAACCATCGACTGTTTTACTAGGATTCTCCTTCTCCTATTTCCAGTAATGAAGGTTGGTTATATCCATTGCACATTTGTCTCTCTTCTGATTTTTTTAAAAGCGTCCGTGTGTTTAACCCGGTCCAGTCGCCAATGTTTTGCAGCCAGAATATTTGTCGTCTACTAAGCCCCTATTTTCCTTCGATTTTACCCTCTATGGACATCTTTATGGATTAATAGAGAGTTTTTCCTGTTGCACCACCTAGTAAGGATATTTAATGTTCTTTAAAGTGTGTTGGATAGAACATTACCAAATTTTCCTGTTACCATAATTACTCTTACTCGCAGAGACCTGCACTTCTACTTCCTGTGAGTTATGGAGCGAGATCAAGTCTTTTCTTCAAAATCTTTTCTCCTTGCAGGTCTGTTAGAATTAGCAGATTCTCTAGCATTGCTTTGATCCAGTTGCATACGGTAACGGAATTTTGATCCTATGCATCATAAAGATATTTTGTAGAAAGGAGGTTAATGCAATGTATCCATTATTAATGGAGTGACTGATTTTCTGAAATATTTCGCCCACTGATGTTTCTGTTGATTTTCCTTCTTGATATGCATGCTGGTTGCTATTAAGAGGATAATCCCTCAATGACCCTCCTTAATATGTCTATCAAATATTTTTTTTATTTAAGATCGACAACTTCTTTTTTGCTCTGGTATATTTGGGTACACCACTACAAAATTATAATACGACTGTTAAATTGTATTTTATGTTTTTTCCTCTCTTGTGATATTTTTTTTAAATATGTTAACATATTCCGCTTCTATGCAATCAATTAAAATTGTTTGACTAAAACAACGATCATTAAAATTTAGTTAACTAACTGGCCAACGAATCCTACACAGATCCTACTAACATTATTTCATAATTGGCAAATAGAATTTCAAATGTTTTCGTGTATTTTACCATGTAAATAAAAGACTGTTTACACGGTCATTATTTATTTGTACCTTTTACGCAATAAAAGTTTGGAAACAACCTTGATTTTTTGGAATATTGTTGACAATTCAATTATTTGGGAGGAGTAATAACGAGTTATGGCTTTGCATTACATTGATTTCTAACAATTTTCAACCTTCTTTTCTAAGGTCACCTGTTGATACCGAATAATTATAAAAATGATAGGTGCTTGGAGTTTAAAATTGCTAAATCATGTTAAATTCCCAGAGAACGGCAGTTCTCGCCAGTGGCGCACACCCCCTACATGCGGCACTATATATTATACGCGAAGATTTCGATTCTGTCAATGTCTGACAATGTCGATTCTGTATGACTGAGTTTAAAAATGAGCCAAATCACATCTTAAAGTTTAGGAAAAGACCAGACAATATTTTTATTATAATAACCATCAATTTTGGTCCAAGGATGTGGGCTATATGGCCCTCCCCATTTGCGGTGTGTTTTTTCGTTTTCGTCCCCAAAACTCCCAAAGATTTCGAAAATTTTAGTCCGACCTCTGCGGCTTCTGATAGTATTCATCACTACCTTTCCAACGCATGTCTAATTTTGAAAATTGGGCATTGAAAAATTTTTTAATTTGAATTCAAAAGTTACCGAACTCAGAAATAATTTGACTCAATTTTTATTTAAAACAAGGGAAAATGTTTGTTTGTATGTATGTGGAAAAGTTAAACCCATCTGATTTTTTTTCAATATTTAAAGAGGGGGTCAGGGCCGATTCAGAACCAGTGTATGGGACTTTTTACTCACAACACGGTTTGTGACTTTTAACCACCCATAAGCCAACTATAGGACTGGGTAGGTACAACACGGCATATTTTTGGGGGTATGTATCTTAGTTTCAAAGAGAGACAGGAAAACCGAAAATACACCAAGTCAATAGCGCTTGAGTTAAACTTTCGAATAGAGCCTAAGTGGTTAGGATTGAACATACACATGGCTCAATATAGCCGAAAAACTGAAAAATTTAATATAAATTGACACCAATTTTATGCTCTGGAGGGGTACAACGGGAGAAAATTTAATTTTTTATGCATGATAATGCACCTCCACATCCCATTAGAGTGACTACAGACTTCCTTGAAGCAGAAGATATCACTGTTATGAAGTGGTCTGCTTGCTCACCCGACCTTATCCCTATATAGATGTGTATGGTATGCTTAAAAGCAAAATTAGAGCTCGTCGAGATAATACACAAAACATCGCATGACTAGTACAAGCTGCTCTTGAGGAATGGAACAACCTACTACAAAAACAAGTTGACAATTTGATTAGGACCCTGCCCACGCAAATTGAAGATTGCATGAGGGATAAGAGTAGTAATACTGACTACTACAAAAACAAAAATAAATAAAAACAGTTTAAATATCATTAGTATTGCATTGAAATTTTTAGCTCTTAAAACAACTAGTTCTAATTTGTTATTTAAATATTTTATTGTTTTATTTTGTTTTAATAATAAGAAATATCATATGATTCCATATGTTTGGTTGTATGTATATGCATACAGTTGTAATAAAATACTTAAAATATGGCTAGCTTATACAAAGGATTCTTTCATTATTATCTGTATGCTATTTGTACATTAAGTTGGAATATCAATAAATTAAGTAAACTACAAACCGATTTGGAACAACTAACAAAGTTCAATCGAAAAATGTATTAATAGTTATGACAGAAACGGATAGTAAAGGAAGGTAAAAAACAGACAGGAAAACCGCGAATACACCAAATCAATAGCGCTTCAGGATAGTAAAGGAAGGTAAAAAAGCAGTTCTCATCTTGAGTAGCAAACACTGAAAGAACTTCACTTACCACGTAGTAAATAAGATAAGAACATACCAAGAATACCTCATTTGTAACGTACGAACAACATAATGCACAACCAACAGTAGCCATAAAAAAATCAGAATTTCATGTCAATCTAGCATTAGACGTTGAAGACTTTTAGCTGCAGATGTTGATATAATACATGTCTGATGCGACCAAGATCGAAGCGAAGCAAACTATCATCAATTCATTAACCGTCAACTGACAAACAAGTATTTTTAATAGATTGTTTTTTAAATTAATACCGGACTAGAAGTCGAAATGTCGAAATGTCCAAAACATTTAATTCCAATAATTACAATCAGTGTGTATCCCCAAAAAAGTATAAATTGTACAGTTTAAAATACGCCAAAAGAAATTAATTTCAGAACTGTATTGCCACTCCTTGTACATATTTATATTAAGATGAGAACGATGACAATTTGTATAAATCTTTGTACAAATTGAAGCGATGAATAGTAATTGATTCCGTATTTAATGTGAGAAGTATATGAACACGAAAAAATAAATCGCGCAGTACTTCAGGAATTTTATGAATTCCCTTTTAATGAAGTAATTGCAATATATAGCATTTCATTCATTCATTGCAGTGGCGCACTTAAATGACTTGGATCGTTTCCAGATATTTAAATTTTATGAGAGAAATAAAAATTCCTAGACGATAAAAATATTGGTCAGTTCGAGCCATTATATTATGTTAATTGTGTGGTTGATTGTATCAATCACTGTGGTAATTTTAAATATTATATCACTTATTTATATACAGGGTGGGGCATTAGTGTGACCAAGTCAAATTACTCGTTTATCGTAAGAGACACGAAAAAAAGTTATTTAGGTAAAAGGTGGGGCCCAGATAGGACCATAATTAAAAACTATTCTTAAATATACAGGGCCACCTGTATCGACAGGGTGATACAAATTTATGTTTTTTTTAAATAGAACAACCTGTATATTTTTCCATTTTTGAATTCTCCTCGATATTGTCTGTCTTAAAATATATAGTATTGTAATATTATGCGAGGTAGTTTAAAAGATAATTAATTACTTATTTTTGTTAATTTCGTAGCAATATTCACACCTTGTGGGATTGTAGTGCTTTGACATCAAAATTTCTATTCATGTTCAAACGATTTTTAATATAGTCTACTACATTAAGAGTAGTGTTCTTAAATGGAACACCCTGTATTTTAGTATTGTAATGAAATGATATTTTATGGTACCTTTTTAGTAGTGCTAAATAGTAGTAAGTGCTTTAATTCGTAAGTTATTCGTGATTCTTTAAGCCAAACATTTATTGCAACAAAAATTACCCGAAATTTTATTAGGTGGCCGTGAAAAAATTAAATCCAAAAATAATTTTTCAAAAAAAATACCTAATAATCTAGACTGATTCTTATTTTTTAACATTGAATAAGATATCCAAATACATTCGTAGTTAAGTTTGTTGGTGCGTAAAATATTAATAAAACATACAGTAGAAAGCAAAACTAAACAAAAATATCGGAGAGGACCACAAAAGATCAAGTGGTGGCTGCTGAAAGATGAGAAAGAAGGTCTATTCAGGAGAAGAATAGTAGAAAAAATATGTTGGAACATGAAAGGAAGCCCTAATACAATTTGGAGAAAAATGGCCAGTAGTATTAGAGAGACTGCTACTGAAATACTTGGGAAAACGTCAGGAAAAAAGTTTGAGGATAAAGAGGCTTGGTGGTGGTCAAACGAAGTACAAGGAAAAATAAAAGAGAAGAGAAAATTATATAAAAAGTGGCAAGAAACCAGATCCGACACAGATCTTCAAAACTATATGGTGGCGAAAAAGGAAGCGAAAGTAGCAGTAGCAAAAGCCAAAGCAGAAGCGTATTCAAACCTATACGATCAACTTGATACCAGGGATGGCGAAACGAAGATATATAAAATAGCCAAACAGAGAGCAAAGAAAGCAACAGATTTTAATCAGATTAGATGTATCCGAGATGAAAATAATAAAATACTAGTTTACGAAAGGGATGTCAAAAAGAGATGGAGAAAGTACTTTGACAGCTTATTAAATGAAGAATTTGACAGACAGCCTGTAGAGTCAACGGAGACAGTAGCAGCAATGGTCACCAAAATAACCAACGAGGAAGTGGCTCAAGCGCTTCAAAAAATAAAGAAAGGAAAAGCGGTAGGACCAGATGATATTCCTGGGGAAGTATGGAGAGCATTGGAAGAAACAGGAACAAGGTGGCTAGTAGGTCTATTTAATAGAATTATGGAAGTCGGACAAATGCCAGACGAATGGAGAAGCAGTATACTGGTACCTGTTTATAAAAACAAGGGAGATATACAACAATGTACAAACTACAGGGCGATAAAACTGCTTAGCCACACCATGAAAATATGGGAAAGAGTAATTGATAGACGGATACGTGAAGAGACCGAAATATCCGAGAATCAATTTGGCTTCATGCAGGGTAGATCAACAACAGATGCAATTTTCACTATAAGGCAGTTGATGGAAAAGTACAGAAGTAAAGAAACAAAGGCTCATATGCTATTCATTAATCTTGAGAAAGCATATGGTAGAGTTCCTCGAGAGATTCTGTGGTGGGCACTCAATAAGAAAGGAGTCCCTGGTGAATATGTAAAGATTGTGAGGGATATGTATGAGGGAGTAACGCCTAGTGTTAGGACAGGTGTGGGAGAGACTGATAAATTTCATATGAAAGTAGGATTGCACCAAGGCTCTGTGCTTAATCCGTATTTATTCTGATTAGTTTTGGACCAGATAACAGCGAAACTACAGGGTAGCATTCCATGGTGCTTAATGTATGCTGATGATGTCGTGTTAGTAGGAAATAGTAAAAGAGACTTAGAACAAAAACTGGAACAGTGGAGACAAGCTCTGGAGGGAAAAAGTTTAAAACTTAGTAGGACAAAAACAGAGTATTTGGAATGTTCATTTAAAGATGGAGCTACTACAAATAAAATGGTACCTTTGGATGATGAAATGATTGTGAAAAGCAATAGTTTTAAGTACCTAGGATCGGTATTACAGGGTAATGGAGAAATAGATGGAGATGCATGCAGTAGAATTAGGGCTGGATGGATGAATTGGAAAGAAGCGAGTGGTGTGTTGTGTGACAGAAAAATTCCAATTAAGCTGAAGGGAAAA
This sequence comes from Diabrotica virgifera virgifera, assembly GCF_917563875.1. Classification (NCBI taxonomy): domain Eukaryota; kingdom Metazoa; phylum Arthropoda; class Insecta; order Coleoptera; family Chrysomelidae; genus Diabrotica; species Diabrotica virgifera. The sequence goes on from NC_065449.1 coordinate 115,430,401, forward strand.
TTCTATAAAACAGCTATAAGACCGGCCATGATGTACGGAACTGGATGTTGGGCAGTGAAAAAGAAAGAGGAACAACGAATGCATGTGGCGGAAATGAGAATGCTTAGATGGATAAGTGGAGTGACAAAGAAGGATAAAATTAGAAATGAGTATATTAGGGGAAGTCTAGGTGTGGCACCAATTGACGCCAAAATGAGAGAGCATAGGTTAAGATGGTTTGGTCATGTTCAACGTCGAGACGTTAATCACCAAATACGAAGAATAGCTGAAGTGCAGATTCCTGGAAGGAGTAGGAGAGGAAGACCAAAGAAGACCTGGGGGGAGGCGATAAGGCAGGACATGTTGGTAAAGGGGATTAACATTGATATGACCCAAGATATAATTGCGTGGAGAAATGCAATTAGAGAAGCCGACCCCGTATAGGGATAAGGCAAAGAGAATGATGATGACAATATTCTCCCTAGTTGGCTATGACACAATTATTTGCTTAAACATTAGTAATGGTAACAAAGCAACTGGAACTATAAAAATAGTATAATGTCAAATGTTTAAGCAAATAATTGTGACGTAGCCCACTAGGGAGAATATTGTATGTTTTATTAATATTTTACGCACCAATAATCTTAACTACGAATGTATTTGGATATCTGATCCAATATTAATAAATTAAGGATCAGTCTAGATTCTAGATTAATATGTATTTTCTTCGAAAAAAAAATTTTTTGGTTGAATATTTTTACGGCCACCTAATAAAATTTCACGTAGTTTTTGTTGCCCTTAATGTTTGACTTAAAGAATCACGGATAACTTGGAAATTAAAGTACTTAGGTATAGGGAATGCTCCAGAAATAAAAAAGTACTATAAAATATCATTTCACTACAATACTAAAATACAGGGTGTTCGATTTAAGAAAACTAAGAAAATACTCATTCCGAATTTCGATCAACCCTGTATACTAAAATTAAACATTTCGCTGTACTATGAATGTTTAATATTAGTAGACTATTTTGATGGAAAATCACTACAATTCTATAAGGTGTGAATATTGCTACGTAATGAACAAAAAAAAGTAATTATCTTTTAAACTACCTCGTATAATATTACAACACCCTATATTTAAGGAAAAATTTAAGGAATAAAATCTAGAAATGTAAAAATATATAGGCTGTTTTATTTAAAACACCATAAGTTTGTGTCATCCTGTAAATACGGATGACCCTGCATATTTGAAAATATTTCTAAATTATGGCCCTATCTGTGCCCCAACTTTTACCTAAATAACTTTTTTCGTATCTCTTACGACAAACGAGTAATTGGACTTTGTCACACTAATGCCCCATCCTGTATAATCTATTTTCACATGAGGATTCATATGCAAATCCTAAATACAAATAAAAGCTAGTGCTAATCATGAATGTAGGCTATTAACTATTATTAACTATTACTATATACGGGCAACCAAATAGTAATAGGTGTTTTTTGATTAAATATGTTTCATTTGTTTCTTTACGAGTTTATTGGTCATTATCTCAGTTTTTCTAATAACGGAAAAATTAGGCATTGTATTAGGAATTTCCTATCGAGATACTAAGTCCAGAAATCCATCACAAGAGTAGTAGGTATTGATAAACTTTCCCCAAAATAACAAAACAACTTATACAAAAGAAAACTTATAAAAGCAGGACAAATTTAATACGCAGAACTAAACAAAACTTCAAATAAGAAAAATAGCCAAACAGGACATACTTGGACAAAGATGGGTGAATGTTTTTAAAAGAAAAATGAGCAAAAAAAGAAAGTACCTACCACGAAACTAAAAAATGAACTGTATTTAAAAGTCCATTTAATAAATGCCTAATAATGTAAATATATAAAAAATAATGTAAAAATCTGTTTAATAAATGGCTAAAAGAGGAAGAATGGAATAATTATTTTACTATGACTAATGCTTTTCCTTATTTGTCTGTTTGGGCAATCTTTTCCAGACAAATATAAAAAGCATTAGTCATACCAGAAATAAAGGCGATTCAGAAGATCTGGAAAATAGCCGACCTATAAGTTTCCTGTCCCATAAGCTTTTAACAAAGATGGTACATACGACAGCTTAAAAGGAACAGTGGGGCTAAATTGGTACTGGCTAGCCCAAAATAGAGAAAACTGGAATATGGCATTGCAATTTCAAAATTCTTATACAGAAGCTCTTATACAGTATGTCTGCCTATCTAGGAACCTTATGGGAAACATTTTTATTATCAATTCTACGAAAAAAAAGTTATTCTCCGTAAAATGTTCAGGATAGCCTAAAATCTAAAACTCAACCATCAGATATCAAATTTTTTCAATTTTATACAGGGTATGTCAAAAATATGAATTTCGTTATGGAGTAAAGTACCTTTATATTCCAGAATAATAAAAATTGTTATTATGAAAAGTTATTTGGAATTAAAAACTATGTTTTAATATACAATTATATCCTTCTAATTAAGAAAAATTTTATTTTATTACATTTATGATAACTATTTTATTATCAATTTTACGAAAAAAAATCATTCAGCATAAAATGCTCTACCTGATCTAACATCTAAGATACAACCATCATATATCAAACTTTTTCAATTTTATACGAGGTATGTAAAAAATATGAATTTCGCTTAACAGTTAAGTGCCCTTATAGTGCATAATATTTCAATTAGAAGGACGTAATTGAATATTGAAATTTAGTTTTTAATTTTAAACAACTTTTCTTAACAAAAATTTTCAATATTGTGAAATTTAAAGGTGCTTTACTCTTGAGTGAAATTCATATTTTTTGACATACCTCGTATAAAATTAATAAAATTTCATATCTCATGGTTGCATCTCAGATTAAATATGATGTAGAGTATTTTATAAAGAATAACTTTTTTTCGTAAAACTGATAATAAAAAAGTTATCAATAGGTTCCAATTTACGCCGACATACTGTATAAGAGCACAAAATTTTTTTTGTTAAACTTATATTATTGTTGAAACTTATTATTAAATGTGTTTTAGTAAGTTTGACAGAAAAAAGTTTTGATCACTTTTTATAAACATTTTTTTAGCAGGAAATTTTCGGGTTTTTTATTACATTATTTTATCTTTCTCAATTTTCTCAAAAAGAAATTGTTTATTTCATTTCTAAAATAAAATAATTTAGTGCATTTTAGATATTGCATTCTAAGCTTTAAAAAACACCTATAAAATTGTATTAAATCTGTTCAAACTTGAGTAATATCGTCTTAAAATGGTAGTAATTCTGTAAAACTACAAAGTTTTCAAAAAAATTTTTTTTTGAGATGTATCATTCTAGTTAAATTTTTGAGATTTTTTCTGAATAAAACATCGTTTAGTAAAATGTATGAGGGGTAAGTTGTGCAAATTGGAGAGTTTTATAGGTAAAATTGTATTAGTTACACATTTTTAAATCATTTTTAAACAAAATTCATGTAAGTCTGATTTTTCGCCCACACCGTACTTATGCCCATACGTTTTATTTCTTGTTATTATAACCATAAGATAGCTTAATTGTTTTTCTTTCATGTCCAATTTGTAAAATTTCATTTGATCCATTAGTTAAAGATTTACATTGACATAACTCAACCATGCACTTCGCCGAACTCTAGTTTACAGTGCGCAATGTTTGTGAGAAGGGTGACTTTAGCGTTATAAATAAAAAATTATAGAAGCTATAGATTTAATTTTAGAAAAATCTTTATATAAGGTTTATTTTGTAAAATTTTCTGAATTTTTCAATGGGACATGTCAGTTTTTTTCTAAAATTTATATTTTCGGAGTTATTTAAAAAAACATTTAATTTCGCAGTTCATTTGTTTAATAAAAAATGAAGCACCCACTTCTCGAGTAGAACTTTTTGATATGTTGTTTATTAAACATTTCTTAATGAAATTACAAAAATTTGTATCTTGTTTGATTTTTTCCGAAGTGAAAATCTATATGCACTCCCCTATAGATATAGTTATTATTTTCATTTTGGTACTCTGGTTCTCTTCGGATTTCCGCAGTTGTAATCCGATCTCTTAAGAGATAATACTGATTGTTTCATTGCATACTGCCAGGTTCCTATATTATTGACTGTTCTTAATAAATGTCCCGTATTACAATTATGAACAGTATAAAAACAAGAAAACTGAAATATTTGGGTTATATAACCAGAGGAGAAAAATATGAGTTGCTGAGAATTATTATTCAAGGAAAGATCCAAGGAAGAAGAAACATAGGAAGAAAACGCATTTCTTGGCTGAGGAACCTTAGAGAATGGTTAAACTGTAGTTTATTACAACTATTCAGAGCAGCAGCCAACAAAGTGACCATAGCCATTATGATGTCCAACCTCCGATAGAAGATGAAACTTTAAGAAGAAAAAGTATTATAATTGGTCTTCCATGTTCTAAAGATTTATTCTACTTGCAAGGGACTTGTAGTGGAGAGGCGAACCGTAACGGTTAGGCAAATATCTTGATGCTCTGCTGTTCTTCGGTGCCGTCTTATGCCCATCCTAACAAAGTAGCTAAACTTCTGTATACCCTATTCCGAATTTCCAGGAAAGAGACACAATCCTTCAATCTGACACAGTTGACAGAATTTTGCTCGTCTTCATACTCTAAGCATTGTAAACGACTACCTTAGGACCTTAGGCCGTATTCAAACGTTGGCCGCTACCATGTTTATAGTTATCTGAAACTTTGCTCCATCCCTTGCTGCGCGAAATAATTCTGCTACTGTGGAACCACATCATTGTTTAATATTACGAAGCCATTAAAGTTTCTTCCGACCAATCCATCTTTTTTCCTCCCTTTACATGTCCAAGGTATTCTGTTTTTCCTCTTTAGTTTATGAGCAGACGTTCTGAATTCATCATTTTAAGAACATTTTCATTGAAAGTATGCGAAACACACGATATTTTTAGGATCTGTCAATAGCACCACAACTCAAATGCCTCTAATTTGTTAAGCATTGATGTTTTTACTAGAAGTTTCAAGATTTCACTAGAAGGACTCGAAGATGTAAATCAGTAAAATGAAGGAGACAAGTATAAACAAGTATAATAAATGCATTATACAGGGTGTCCAGAAAAGTTTGGTCATAACTTATACCACAGATTCTGGGGTCAAAAATAGGTTGATTGAACCTGATTTACCTATATACAATAGTGCAAACAAAAAAAGTTACAGCGCTTTGAAGTTACAAACTGAAAATCGATTTTTTTGCATATATTGAAAACTCTTAGAGATTTTTTATTGAAAATGGGCATGTGGAATTCTTATGGCAGCAATATCTTAAAAAAAAATAAAGTGAAATTTGTGCACCCCATAAAAAATTTATGGGGGTTTTGTTCCCTTAAACCCCCCCAATCTTTTGTGTACGTTCCAATTAATTATTATTGTTGCACCATTAGTTAAACACAATATTTTTAGAACTGTTTTGCCTCTTAGTACTTCTTCGATAAGCCAGTGTTTATCGAGATATTTTGGATATTTGTCGAATCCACCACATATTTCTTGTGTATGGTTAAGTAGAGACCTGTTAGTAATCTGAAAATTTATTTATAACTTACATTATTAGGTATATTTTGAAAAAGAAGCCACATCCCGATAAAAGGTGACTTATCAAAAAAATACTAAGAGGCAAACAAGTTTTAAAACACTGTGTTGAACTAATAGTACCACAATAATAGTTTAATTGGAACGTACACAAACATTTGGGGGGTTTAAAGGAACAAAACCCGCATAAAATTTGTATGTAAACATATTAAAAAAGAAGCCGCATCTAGATAAAAACTGGTTTATTAGTCCAGGGCGCATCTGTTTTGACGGGTGGGTTGTGATTGCGCGCAGCGGTCAAATACCTCCTGCGGTTCTCTCACTCTATTACCCGTAAGTTAGGTTTGGACCGAAGGGTTAGGTCTTCCTCCTTTCTGACCGCTGCGCGCAATTGCAGTCTGCCCGTTTTGACATGGACGTTGAGAGGTGACTCAAATTTTTTTGCAGAAATTGCTTGAAAATAGCTCAAATAATAATATTTGAGTCCAAAATGTCAAAATATGAAGGACAAATTCGATTTTTTATTGGTTTTTTGATTATAACTTTAAAACTATTCATTTCTGAGAAAAGTTGTACTGACATAAAAGTTCCATAATTCAATTTACTACAATATAGGATTGGTTAAATATTTAAAAAATAGTCACCCTTGTTGCAAAATAGCAATAATTGCGAAAAAAAAACATACAAAAACAAGTATTCGCATTTTACGTTTTTCAACCATTTATGCTTCACTTAGGACCTTCATATTTTACCCAGAAAAACTTAATGATATAGTAAAACAACACTGTAAAGTTCATTAAAATCGGTTTAATAGATTTTGCAAAATAAATTTTTCAATCCAGCTTTCGCCAAAAAAATTCATTTTTTTTAAAGTTGCAGGACTGAAAATAAAGCAGATAGCAAGTTGATTTTTTTTACTTATAGAAATGTACTGTACCTTTCATTTGTAATTTGCAAAATTAAAATCGAATAATGATCAAGCAAGCAAGCAATTTGATTCAACCCGGCCTGTGGGAGATGTCCACCCTATCGAAAAAGTACATTCGGGTGTAACAATTCATTGGGGCGAGGTGTATTGACCCGAGTACAAACAGGGATCACCCCACCTCGCTCCAATGCCCCAGGCCATCACTTCCCCCCCCCCCCCATAGCACGCTGATGCGCGATGGGGGCACAACTATCGTAGCCAAATGCTCTTCACAATGGAATCCTGGGTAATAAGATTCCATGTGGTACCCTAATCGAATGCAAAAAACTAGGCCAGCGTGAAGCGCTCTATGCCTTTATCTTCTTAATTACTTATCCGTGGAACTAAAATTGCTTGCTTGGGCCCCAAGTCATTGTACCGAGCCCCATTGAGCTCTGTCCAATGACTTGTTGCTCGAGTTGTTTTGGGTGTTTTTTTTTTGGTTTTTTATATTTTTTTGGGGCCTTACGCCCTTCTGTATTTTCCTATTTCTGACTTACCTTAAAGGTCATCGTGGTATTGGACCTACGTGTGTTACGTTTTCTTCGGCACTTGTTGTTTTCGAGCTACGAACCGTTCACTGTTTACACTATTTTATTTATTTATCCCTCTTTACAATATTTGTTGTTTTGGACGTCTGTGCTTCCACCGGTGGAAAACGTCGTACCTTAGCATCTCTCGCAGTATTGGGCTTGGATGGTGCTCCAGTTCTGAAAATTTTACCCTGGCCTTGTCTGTCATCATTTCCGTGACTCTTACTTGCTGTTGTTCTCTGAAGAGGAATCGTTCGGCTACGTATCTTGGGACTTTGGCTGCTTCTCTTAGGCTGTTGTTGTGGACCGCCTGTATCTTCTTGTTTGTTGTGTTACACACGTGTCCCCATGCGAGAGATGCGTACGTTAGTATCGGTAATATTATGCTGTTTATTAGCCTTATTTTAGTCTTCATTCTCAGTTTACTTATTTTTCCTGTTAATCCTCTTAGTGTTGCTCTTGCCATGTTGGTTTTTTGGACTGTGGCTTCTACATGTTTCTTGAAGGTTAATTCTTTGTCCATGATGACTCCTAGATATTTGGCTTCGTTTTTCCACTCGATGGGGGTGTTTTGCACCGTCAGTTGTTCTTCTGGCTGTTGTCTACCTTTCTTGTATAGTACCGCTTGCATTTTTTCGGAGTTGATGGCTATCTTCCACTTTATACACCATTCCTCTATATCTTCTAACGCTGTTTGCAGGTTGGTCACTGCTATGTCTACGTTTCTATGTTTGGCCGCTATCGCTGTGTCGTCTGCGTAGAGGCTCATAATGGTACCCGGAGTTCTGGGTACGTCTGCCGTATATATTTTGTACAGTAGGGGTGACAGGACTGCTCCCTGCGGTACCCCAGCTTCCGGGCTCCCGAGCTCGGACAGGACTTATCCTATCCGAACCCTGAAGCTCCGGTCGCCCAAGTACGAAGAGATCAGCCTCGTCATCGCCCCGCTGTACCCATAGCATCGCATTTTATATATGAGTCCCTTATGCCACACTCTGTCGAAAGCCTTGCTTATGTCCAGGAATGCTGCTCCAGTGTACTGCTTATCGTTGAAACCAGCTCCTATGTACTCAGTTAGTCTGAGTACTTGTAGCTCACTGGAGTGCTCTGCTCTGAATCCAAATTAAGCTTCTGGGATTATCTCTAGTCTGTTTGTTTCTGCTTGCAGTCTTCTGAGGATGATTCTTTCCACTATTTTGCTGATCGCTGGGAGTAAGCTGATTGGCCTGTAGTTCTGCAGGAACGTGTGGTTTTTACCAGGTTTTGGGATCATGATGACATGGGCCTCTTTCCATCTGTTTGGGAATCTTTTGTATCTTAATATCTGGGAAGGTATTTTAGGGCTCTATTTGATATTTCGTCTAGACCAGGCGCTTTTCTCGGTGAACTGTTTCTTATATGTTCGTTTATTTCTTCCGGTGATGTTGGGGGATGATGTCTTCTGGATCCTCTGGTCTTTCTTCTTGCTCTTCGACTTCTTCTAAGAAGTCGTCGTCCTCGTCTTCATGGAAATTTAGCCTGCATTCACTTTCGAGTGTGGACCTCATCGCCTCAGATTTTTCTTCTATGGAGTATACCATGCCGTTTGCTCCATGTAATGGGGGGATGGGTTTTCTGTCGCTTCTTAGCATTTTCTGGAGCTTCCAGACGTTTTTCATGTTTGGGTCTGATTCTTCCATCTCTTGTACGAAGTTGTCCCATTTTTCGCTGCGGTGTAGTCGAAGAGCCGTCTTCACCTCTCTGTTTAGTGTATTTGCCCAGGTTTTATCTACTATATTTCTCGTTCTTCTGGCTATTTGCTTCGCTCTGTTCTTTTCCCTTATAAGATCTTTTACTTCTTGTGGTATGTCTTTGAACCTGCCCGTATGGATCTCGACTTCTTCTACCGTTGTGCTGTTTCTAATCGCTTCTTGTATGATGTTTTCTAGCTCCAAGACTTTTTCTTCTATTTGTTCTGGATCGTTTATAGTTGGCACTATGTTTATTCCTTCACTAACTAATCTTTTATAATTTGTCCACTTTATTTTCTTTTTAGTTCTCTTCGGTTGATTTGTTTCTTCCCATGTTCCTAGTTCTAGTAGAATGGGGTTGTGGTCTGTGTTCCCTTCGTCTAGTGTGGTTAGTTATGCTTGAAGTCCTAGGTTCTTTGCAACAACGATGTCTATATGTGTGGGTAGTCCATTTCCTGGGAAGTGTGTTGGATCTTCTGGGCCCATTGCCATTGTATCTTCGTTATTTTCTATGTAGCTGTTTAATAATCTTCCGTTTCGGTTCGTAGCTCTATCATTCCAGTTGGGGGATCTCGCATTTAGGTCTCCTATTATTATTGTTGATTCGGCGATGTTTAGGAACGCGTCGAGGTCTTCATCCATTAATGGGTCTTGCGGTCTTACGTAGGCTGATGTTATTCTGACTGCGCCTTGCCTCATTTTCACTTCTATTGTTATTGCCTCCATGTTTACTAGTGGTGAAGTCGCGAAACTTGTGTGTTTGATTCCCTTCCTGACTAGGATGGCTGTTCCTCCTGATCTTCTCGTGTGGTCGTTCCTATATACATCGTATCCAGGAAACTTTAGATTAAAGTTGTTGGTAAGTTTGGTTTCCTGTATGGCTACGATGTCCATCTCGTATCTGTTGGCGATTTCGTCTAAGATGTTCTGGTTTGTTGTTATGCCGCCCGGATTCCAGGAGCCTATCCTCAAGTATCCCCTTTCTGTCAGCATTACTTCTGTGCCTCCCTGGTGCCCAATATCACTTCTTTGACTACCTTAGTCACTATGTTGGTGACCATTCTGACTAGGTTGTCTTCGTCTGGGATCGCTGTGTTGTTCTGCGCGTTTTGTGTGGCCTGGGCGTAGGAAACCCCGGTTGCTTGCGGTCGTCTTTGTTGTTGTGTTTGATGTTGTGGCCTCCTTGGTGGTGTTCTTCCCCATGTTGGGCACCTAGGGCATCCTCGGTAGCTGGCTGGATGGCTGCCTCTGCAGTTAGCGCAGGTTGCTTTAACTTCTCTGTCCCGTTTGCACTGTTTCGTTTGGTGGTCTTCACCTCACTTCACACATTTTGGATCTTTGTGGCACGCGTTTTGGGCGTGGTGGAAGCCCTGGCAGTTAAAGCACTGCGTTGGTCCGTTAGCCTTTCGTAGGTCCTCTACCACGACCTTCATGTGGCACAGGTTTGTGATTCGCTTGGCATCCTCGACGTCCTCATGGTCCAGAGTCAGGACGAACATTGGAAGCTGTCTCTTTGGGCCGGCTCTGGTGGACATGTTTTTCGCTGAATGGCAGACAATATTATATTGTGCTGCCATTTCGTTTTTTATTTCTTCTTCTGTGGTATTTGTTGGTAACCCTCTTATAACCACTCTGGGTTTCCTATCCTCGTCTAACGGGAAGGCTATCCATTGTAGCCTTTTGGTTTTGTCTTTGGCTTCGTATGCTTTAGCATACTCCTCCACTATCCTAACCATGTTCCTATAATCTTCGGGGCTTTTGGTTTGTATTAGGGTTTCCCTACCGCTCCTGGAGATCTTGTTAATCGTAATGATTTTTTGTTTTTGGGCAATGCTGAGGATGGCCCCTGTCTCGCTCACGCTCTGTAATTTTATTACAGGCAGTTTTCGGTGGTGTGTTACCTGTTGTTCAGGTAACTCGGCGGTATCTTCATCTTGGTTGATTTCCATCTGACATTCTGACTCTGAGACACTGGGACGTCTTGGAGCAGGCGTACCACCACCTGTGCTCGTAGCTGGATGGATTGGTTGGACTGGTCCTTCTGGCAGGAGCATTTCTATTGGGGGTGACTTGGCCCTCATCGCGTTGTTTGCTTGGCGATCCCATGTCGTCAGTTCTTTGGAGGTAGATGGCAGTGCCGGGAAAGCTTCTTTCTGTTGTCTCGGTTTCTTCGCTTCGGCGGTTGATTTGGACTTTTCTTCTTTCTGATTTGGTTTTTCAGTTAGTTTTTTCGCGTCGGCGGCCGGTTTGAACTTCTCCGTGCCTATCTTCTTGGCCTCGGTGGCTGGCTTTTCGGTTTGGGGCCTCGGCAGCTTGGATGGCTGCTTTTCCTGTTGCTGGATTTTTCCTTGCTTCTCAAGTAGCTTCAGTAGGTCGTCCAACCGGTTAGACATCTTGGTCATTTCTTCACTTTGCCGCTTGATTTCGGCCCTTAGTCGGTTATTTTCTTCTTCCTTTTTTGCCATTTGTTCTTCAAATTGCCCACTCATCTTCTTTAGCACTTCCCTCATGGCTGCTAATTCTTCTTTCGCGCTCTTGTCTTCTTCGCTCTCGGATTTCTCGGCCCGAGTTATTTTCTTAGTGCCTCTGCCTGCCGCATCTGCCTCATCTTCTTCCATGTCCTCTATTTCGCTTGGTTTCTCTTCGCTTTTCTTCGGCTTCTTCTTCTTTGATCTTCTGGGCTTTTGAAATTCCCCATCTTTCTGTGACCGCTGGTCGGTCGAGTATCCGTCGGTGTCGAGGACCTGAAAAGGATTAGTACTCTCTATTCGAGAGTCCTCATGTGTCGGCGGGGTAGGCGCCTTGGAACGGGGGGGTGACCAAGATCTGACTCGGGACATCGTGGGGGTTTGGGGGCGAATGGTCCTAATTTTAGACGAAGCCTTTTTGTCTGCCGGCTGGCCCGGGGCCACGTCGGCTTCAGGGTTGGCTCCCTGCACCAAATCGCGGTTGTTCTTGTACCCAGACAGAACCGGGTACGGGATTCTCTTGACTTTCTCGTCCTACAGACCTAGGGGCCGGGGCTGCCCGATGTAGATTCTAAAATCTACACCTTGCAGTGTCGATACCCTTACGGAGGCACTGTAGTATCCCGTAAACGGGCTCACGTCGAGCCCGCTTTTGCTTCTTCCGCTAGCCAATCTCTAGCTGTAGAGATAAAAACTTATAAAAATAAAATTCCCTGAGTTCACCACATCCCGTAGACTGGCTTTTGCCTCTCCTTCTTGCCTAAGGCTTTGAAGTGCACGGTTTTGCTACCACGCTTACATTCGTGGTGTGGAATGAAAATTCCTGCTAGCCGTGCTACCTATTCCACCGTTGGCTCCTCGTCGACTGCCAGCCTCGGAGAGTGAGTATCGTTCAACTGTTGTTGCGCTTACATTCACATTCGCAACTGAACTAAAAAGTTCACAGTTGGGCTACCCCCACCTCGTTCGGCTGCTCTCCCTGTTGCTCCGCTCCGCTCGTACGTGTAGCTCCTCGGGTGTCTGACACCGGACTCAAATAACTTCAAAGTTCGAATAATGACCACGGCGCCAGGAAATTTTTTAAATAAACATTAATTTTTGGTGCTACGCGCAGGACAGCAGTGTTCGATTCACACAAGTTGATTTCCACTGAAATTTCGTCCAATCTTTATCTAACATATTATTTTTTTACTCTATATTTTGTTGTATTTTAATATTTTAATTCCACAAAAATCAAACTAATTTTATTATTGTTTGTGAAATATTGTTTAGACAATTGCATACGTTTAAAAATAATAAACTTTTATTCTCTAAGTTAAAATATATGGAACAAAGAAAGTTTTTGCTAAAAAAGTGTTATTTCAAAGGATAGAGTATGTGTTTTTATTTTGCAATAAACAAATTTATTTATTTATATCGAAATGTAATAAAAATTAAAATGTATTAATCATTATCAAAGGTCATTGGAATGCCCAATCAGAGCAAACTATCCGCTGTCCTGCGCGTAGCACCAATAATTAATGTTTATTTAAAAAAATTCCTGACGCCGTGGTAGTTAATAGATTTTAATTTTGCAAATTGCAAATGAAAGGTACAGTACACTTCTATACGTAAAAAAATTTAAACTTGCTATCTGCTTTATTTTCAGTCCTGTAACATTTTGAAAAAATGAATTTTTTTTGCGAAAGCTGGATTGCAAAATTTATTTTGCAAAATCTATTGAACCGATCTTAATGAAATTTACAGTATTATTTAACTGTATCATAAAGTTTTTCTGGGTGAAATATGAAGGTCCTAAGTGTAGCATAAATGGTTGAAAAACGTAAAATCCGAATACTTGTTTTTACATGGTTTTTTCGCAATTATTGCTATTTTGCAACAAGGGTGACTATTTTTAAAATTTTTAACCAATTCTATATTGTAGAAAATTTAATTACGCAACTTTTATGCCAGTACAACTTTTCTCGGAAATCAATACTTTTAAAGTTATAATCAAACAACGAAGAAAAAAATCGAATTTTTCATTCATTTTTTGACATTTTGATTATTTAAACAATGTTCCGGACCTTTTTGAGAGGGAGGATAACTCAAATATTATTATTTGAGTTATTTTCAAGCAATTTCTGCAAAAAAATTTGAGTCGCCTCTCAACGTCCAAATGTACTAATATTTTTACAGATGCGCCCTGGTCTATATCGAAAAAATACTAAGAGGCAAAAAAGTTTTAAAAACGTTGTATTTAACTAATGGTATCACAATCATGAACTAATTGGAACGTACACAAAAGTTTGGGTGGGTTTAAAGGAACAAAACCCCCATAAAATGTTTATGGGGTGGAAAAATTTTACTTTAATTTTGTTTTAAGATGTTCCTGTCATAAGAATGCCGTATGTCCATTTTCAATAAAAAATCTCTAATAGTTTTCGATATATTGAAAAAAATCGATTTTCATTTCGTAACTTCAAAGGGCTGTAACTTTTTTTTATGAGCACATTTGTACTAAGGTAAGTTAGGTTCAATCGAACTATTTTTACCCAAGAATGTGTGGTATAATTTATTACCAATCTTTTCGGGACACCCTGTATAATCCACAGAGATGAAATGCTGATAAAAACAGAATAATTTAATACTATCAACATCTCACCTGACAAGACATTCTACTGTGGACGCCTACGCAGAAATTCACGGCACCTTAAGAAGAAGACATTGTACATTTTTTTTAAATATTCTACTACTTATTAATAAGTACGACACAAATACATTTAGCACTATCAAGTTTTTTCTGCAACATTCATTTTATTACAGTTATATCTCAATGTCCTTTCTTGTGCCACATTTTAATTACCAGATAACACAGAATTTATGTAGGGTCTGCCAAGAGTAAAGATTAAAATGTATAAATATACGCATCCATATCTTTATTTACATCGTGGTATGAAATGTAATAATCTGAATGCATATAAAAAGCCAGTATGGTCCCTACGGAAATAGCAACCTCGTTTATACTTCAGTAGAATTCGGTTCAAATTTTAGAGAAAAACCATTGTTTATCTGCTTATAATAGAATGTTTGTAATCGTTTATACCAACTGCCAACACCCATTAAAAAATCTTTATTGGCAGAATTATAACAGAAAACATTTACCAAAAATTGTCAACAGAACAGTAAAGTTCTACATTCTAGGTACATCATTAAAAAATTTTGGAAAACGTTGAATTATCCACGTCCGTCTGAAGATGATGATGAAGAAAAAATAATAGTACAGTGGAACCCCGATAAGTCGGCCCCCGATAACCCGGAAGTCCGGCTAACCCGGACCGATTTTCATCAGATAAACATTTTGATTTTCAATTTTTTGTATTTTTCAATTTAATTGTGGCTTATTTCCCATCAAAATAGTTAATTATCAGACAAACCTTTCAACAATAGAAATGTATGTAATATAATATTTGAGAGATAATGTGTATGTGTGTAATTTGAACTATGCGATATTAAAAATGACTCATAGCACACGCCACAGCAACAACAGCCACCTGTCTGTAGTATCTATTCCTTTTTATTTCAAACTGTCAGCATTGTTTAGGAAAGACTATTTAAAAAATTCTTTTATAAACGATGGCCTTTAGTTTTCACTGTTCTTAAATAATAACATTACATCGCTGTGACTGTATTGTGTGTCTTGTATTGTTCGCTTCCATTTGCTTACGTTTGTGTTTGGTGTTTTTTTTTTTAGTAATTTTAATGAGTAGGTACTGTGCATATTTATAAATATATTTCATGTTATTTCAATTCTAACGGAGTTTATCTGTAAGTATACCGTATTTTATTAATTTTTACCATATTCTCCGGCTATCTCGGATTTTCGATAACCCGGATCGGTCGCGGTCCCGATTAATCCGAGTTATCGAGGTTCCACTGTACTTGAATAGGGCAAGACAAGACAGTGAGGGTAAATAATTTTAGCTGGAACTTCTGGTTCTGGAGTTACAACCGGAAGTGACATATTATTTTATCGTTTAAATGGGATATTATGAGATATCTATAAATGCGTATTGAAAAGACGAGCCTAAATATAAGGTTCCGGTTGTAATATCTCATCCGGTTAAAGAGTTGTGACCGGATGTTTTCCAAAAATATCTCAAAACTAGACATAATATGATATCTATAAACACGTATTGACAAGACGAGTTCAAATATTATTTAGTTCAGGTTTTCATTTCACTACTGATTAAATCTTTTGAGCCGGCTTTATTTATAAATTAGTTGCTTCGACTGAAATATAGAACATTTATTCACGTGGGTGAAAATCTAAACTACAATCACAATAAAGATACAATAAAAATAAACAAACCCGACACGTTGAATGTTGCGAGGAGCACTCCCGAATCATGATTTACAATGTATATAAATTGTAAATCCCAAATCATGATTTACAAAGTGTATAGATTGTAAATTATGATTCAGGAGTGATACTCGTAACATTCAACGTATCTTAATTTGTTTATTTCTACTGCATCTTTATTGTGATTTTAGTATAGGACTTACGAAGTCCAATCTCTTGTTTAGAAATTTGATCAATATCTTGTGAAATTAAAGTAAAACAACTTATGCTGTAAAACTAATATTGAATGTCGCCCCATCAAGCGGGTGGAGTTAATGAAGTGGTGAAATAATCTTCCATTCAATAAACTTCTTTGAGTTGTAAGAACAGCTACTCGAAATTTAACTGTCCGTTTCAGAGACGGCCTATGGATGGTATTGATGGACAACCTTTTTAGGAGCGGGTTCAAAACTACAACGAAAAACTTTAAAGTCAAACAGTTTATTTATGTAAAAAAGAGTATACAAGGTGTTTCACGATGAGATTACACTACTTAATGAAAATATTTTGACCGACATGTCATTTACAGTTATACCGGAAGTGAACAAAAACTTTGGTGTTTGAAATGGAACACTCTATATCGCACCTCGGCAACAACACTGTCATAAGTCGAAATTCAGTGTTTTTTTATGTGTGGTGCATTAAATGGGTATTTTGTTAAACTTTCGTCTGCATCACTGTCGAAAAGATATTTTGTGTTATAAGCGCTAGATAGCGACTTATGTCTGTTATAGCAATAACTATTTTTGTACAACTCTATTCAGCAACACTGTAACAACTCACTTATGACAGTGTTGCAGATATATTTAGATACATTTTTTTTAAATTAGGTGCGCTATAATGAGTGACAACACTGTCACATTATTCTGAGAACCACGTTTGTGGTGTGATTTCAGTTAGTTATAAACGTGTTTTTTTGTGAATTTGTCGTTGAAAATGACTGATCGTTCAAAATATATATTAAAACTTGCTACCAAAAAAGCTGTTTATTTTAAAAGTGGACCAGGAGGAATATCTGGGCAACAAATTCATACAAAATTACAGAAATGAACTTTACAGATTTTTTTGATGTAAAACAATTGCAGGAGAAAATGGGAAAGAATTTTGTTTTAAAATCTGACGGAGAAAAAGTTTTGTGGTCTGATATTGCAACATTACAAGTATCTACTTAGAGATGAACTGTTTGCCGTTTATTATAAAACTTCTTACAGTGACAGCAACTTCAAAATAAAATTTTAATTCGGAAAACAAACAGTAGAAATTCCATTGGCTTAACTCCTGATAATATTGAATTAAAACAACTCTATAACGCACCACTGAAACTTTTCCAAAATAAAATAGATGCCTTGAACTTTTTATCCAACAAAAATCACATCATTTTAAAATAATATGTATCATAATTTTTATCGATCTTAGGATGCAAAATAGACCCTCCTCTCAGATCCTCCTCCAGTCATCAAAGAAAGGCGTCAAAAACCAGTAGTTACTTTAAAATTAATGTTAAAAATCTAAATAGGTACATGTTTCTAACGAGAATTTTGTAATAGGCAATAAGCGGATTTATTTTATGTTCTTATGTAATTACGTTTGTGTTGTATTCTTTAAATAAATGTACATATAAAAAAATCTTAAAAATCATTATAACCTATCATAATTTTCACGTTGAACCTCAATTTCTGTGCAATTTCCAACCACTATGATCAGCAACAGTGGCACATTGTTATAATCCATCTTTGGGTTTTCAGCAACACAGACACATTTGTTAATAATTAATAAGTTAGTTTCAAATTTCTACAATAAAAAGTACTAATTGATAAAATAACCTAAATTAATCTTATTGAAGAAAAAATAACAAAATTATTGTTCAATTTATAGAAATAATGGAATGTTATATAGTAAGGATGATCTTCATACCGGATTTACTCAAAATGGCTATTTTTGACTTATGACAGTGTTGTTGCCGAGGTGCGATATATTATTATACTTTAGATTCTACGTAAAATTATAGAAATATAGATAAAATTTGCATAAAGTTCCATAGGTCAAACTTCATATTTCTTGAGTTATTTATCTTTTTTCAAAAATTTTGATATACTTATAAATAGGGACAATATTTTAGAGTTAATAACTCATGCATTTACAAACAGTTTTTTTTGTGATTAGAGGTATTTTACGAGAAAAGCAGTATACGTATATAAAGATTATAGTATACGTAATAAAGATTTGAAAAAATAGTTTATTTGTGGGTAATTTATACTGTATTTATTTATTTATTAAGCTCAACAGGCACTGAAGACCTAGGGCTGAAAGATTTAATTTTTTTCTTAAAATTACTATTACATTATATATTTATAACGCTATATCCTATACTACTATACTATATACAATATTACATTAATTTATATAAAACACTTAATATTCCCTATAGTCTTTCCATACATTTCTTGACCACTTCCTTTCATTGTTTTCTGTCCAAAGCTTTTTCTTTCCAGTTCACAATATTACTCTTTTGTAAGTCTTCATATACGCTCTCTATCCATTTCCTTCTTGGTCTACCTATTCTTCTTTTTTGGATTGGCTTACGTGATAGTACCATTTTTGGCATTCTTTCCCTTTCCATTCTTTCAATGTGTCCTAAATATCGGATTCTCTGTGCTTTGATTGCCGTCGTTATTTTTGGTTCGTTAAAGAGTTCTTCAAGTTCCTTATTATTTCTTCTTCTCCATTGACCATCTATTTTCACGACTCCATATATTGCTCTTTGTATTTTTCGTTCCCATCTTTCTAAAAGGTCTATTTCTGATTTTTTAAGCACCCATGTTTCACATGCATATGTAGCTGTAGGTCTGATAACGGTTTTGTAGATTCTTATTTTTGTTTTTCTTGAGACATATTTTGATTTCATTAATGATCGCAGTGCCCCATACTTTTTGTTTCCTTTTGCTATTCTTGCTTTTATCTCGCCTTCCTCATGTCCCTTTTCATCTATTTTTACACCCAGATAAGTAAATTCTGAAACTCTTTTAAACGAGCATGAATTTTCTCCTTTTATCTCCAATGTGAAATTGTCCTCTTTTTCCTTATCTGTTTATCCTATTATCATGTATTTTGTCTTTTCCATATTTATGAGGAGACCAAACCTTTTTGCTTCTTTTATTATATTCCTCATTAATTTTTTAGCTCTGTCTTACTTGTCGTTAATAGTGTTAGATCGTCTGCGAATGCTATACATTGATGGCCATTTTTAAAAATGGTTTCCTGTGTGTTTATTTTACTTTTTCTAATTATTCCTTCCACTATTACATTAAAAAGAGTCGTTGATAGTGATAGTCCTCGTCTTAAACCTTCCTTTGTTTCAAAATTATTTGATTTATGCCCCTTTCACGCTATTTCGTTTGTGGTGTTATCCATAGTCATTTTTACCATCCTGACGATTTTACTTGGTATGCCCATCTCTTTCATTAATTCGTACATTTGTTGCCGCTTTACTGTATTGTAGGCCTGTTTAAAGTCAACGAACAGAACATATACTGCTATTTTATGTTCGTAGCACGTAGTCTGAATTTCTTTTAATGCAAATATTTGGTCTGTCGTCGACCTATTGCCTCTGAATCCTGCCTGATATTCGCCCAATATCTTTTCCGTGTATTGATTTAGCTTTTTTCTTATGATGTTTGTCAAGATTTTGTAAATGACTTCTAGCAGCGCGATACCTCTATAATTTTCACATCTCATTGTGTCACCTTTTTTATGTATGGGGCATATCCTTGCTATGGCCCACTCTCCTGGCATTCTTTCTGTTTCCCTTACGCTTTTTATCAGGTTATGTATTTCTTTGTGTAGTCTTTTTCCTCCTGCCTTTATCATTTCCGCCGATATTTCTGATATTCCTGGGCTTTTATTGTTTTTTAGTCCCCTTAATTCATTTTCTATTTCTTCCCTCGTAGGTGTTTCTATTACTATCTGGTCATCTTCAATTTCCTGGATTGTTCCCCCTTCTTCTTCGTTTTGGTTTAGAAGATGTGTAAAGTAAGTTTGCCAATTTCTCATTATTTCCTCTGGTTCATTTATTAATATTCCTTTCTCATTTTTCATATATGGGTTAGGTTTCTTATATCCTCTTTCCATTTTTCTTGTTTCCTGGTAAAAGGATCTTATTTCCTTTTTTTTTAATTTCTCCTCTATCGCTTTGAATTTTTCTTCGTTGTAGTTTCTTTTTTTATTTCTGCATGTTCTCTTCATCATTCTCCTCAATTCTCTATATTGTTGTGTTCTAATATCACTATTATGTGTTAGGATTTTTATTCTTATTTTTCTAATTTCTTCTGCTATTTTTTGACATTCCTCATCATACCATTCTTTTGCTTTTTGTTTTCTATTAGCTTTAATTAATGTTTCTTTACTGGCGATTAAAACTACTTCTTTTATGCTTTTCCACTTTTCTTCTGGGTATTGTGTTTCTGTTTCTTCGTTTAGTCTGTTGGATATTCGTTCTTCGTACTTCTTCTGTGTCGTACTATCTTTTAGTAATGCTGTGTTGAATTGTTTTTTGATTTCTCTATCCGTTTGATTGTCTTTCTTTATATTCGCATTCATTTTATAACCTGCTCTTACCAAAAAGTGATCCGAGTCACATTCCGCTCCTCTCATGCTTTTAATATTTATTATATTTTGGGCGTGCTTCCTCTCTATTAATATGTGGTCTATTTGATTTATTGTCCTTTTATCCGGGGAAATCCATATTCCTTTATATATACCTTTTCTGCGTTGTTGTGTGTTTTTTATAACCATTTGTCTTTCCGATGCAAAACCTATAATTCTTTGACCGTTATCATTTGATATATCGTGTTTACTGTATTTTCCTGCTTCATTTTCATATATATCCTCTTTTCCCACTTTAGCATTGCAGTCTCCCATTACTATTTTGATATCAAAAATCTTATCCGGGGAAATCCATGTTCCTTTATATATATCTTTTCTGCGTTGTTGTGTGCTTTTTATAACCATTTGTCTTTTCGATGCAAAACCTATAATTCTTTGACCGTTATCATTTGATATATCGTGTTTACTGTATTTTCCTGCTACATTTTCATATATATCCTCTTTTCCCACTTTAGCATTGCAGTCTCCCATTACTATTTTGATATCAATTCCTGGTAATTTGTCATATTCTCTCTCTAGTTGTTCATAGTATGCATCTTTATCTTCTTCTGTGGCGTCTTCTGTTGGTGCATGTATATTTATTATGCTTATGTTTCGTTGGTTCCCTTTTAAACTGATTGTGCACATTCCATCTGACATCCGCTTGAAATTCATCACTCTGGTTTTCCATTTTTTCTGTATGATAAAGCCTGTTCCTAACATTCTATTATTCCCCCCCACTTTTAAAAGATACTATATCCTCTATTTCTATTATTTCTGTGTCTAACTGTTTCGTTTCTTGTAAAGCTAATATGTCTATTTTATATTTTTTTATTTCTCTTATTAATTCTTTAAGTTTTCCTGTTTCATAAGTACCTCTTACTTTCCATGTTCCCAAAAGTTAGTTTTCATTTTCTTGTCTTTAATCCAAATCGTCTCCTTGTTCATTGCCGTTGTTGCTACCGTTTCCTTTTCGTCACTTAGTTTTTTTGGTTTCCTCTTTTGCTGTTTCATTTTTTCTAGTTGCTCTACGTGTTTATTCCATATCCATACATCGTCGTTTATTTTGATTCTTTGAAAGAATACTTTGACGTTTTTTCCTTGTGCTTTGGCTTCTTTAGCCCTTATTCTGATTTTTCCTTGGATCGCCCGTTCCGCTTTGTCCATATCATCGTTAATATATATCCGTTTTTCTCTAATCTCTTTCAATTTACTTTTGTTTTTAAAACTTACAAAAACTTTGGTGTTTGAAATGGAACACTCTATATATTATTATATTTTTAGATTCTACGTAAAATTATAGATACAATTTGCATAAAGTTCCATAACTTCATATTTCTTGATAACTTCATATTATATAACTTCATATAACTTCATATTATATTATATTATAACTTCCAATTGATTTGTTACCCTTTCATTAAACTTTCATGCAAGAATAAGGCTGCTATTTATCACCAAATGGGAATTTTAATGAGTGGAACACGTAGAATATGTCAAATAAGAGGGATTATGACAGGTGATAAATAGCAGTCTGATTTTTCCATAAGAGTTTAATGAAAAGGTAACAAATCAATTGGAAGTTCTGTCGGGCAAAATACATGTGACGTTTTCGTGGTCTGACCGTTCCAAATTTTTAACCTCTTCCACAATTAAAACTTCCCCTGTTCCAGTGTTCCCATATATCAAAGTTTGTCCGACTAGACACCCTTAAGCTATTAACAAATTTTCAGCTTGCTATTAATCAACTTTTTTTTCATACGCGGGATCTAGAACTATTAGTGCTACTAGAAAATATTTAGATAAACATTTACTTAAAAATAGATTATGCATTTTACTTACTGAAAATACAGTGATGAGCGCGCTAATAAGCGGCAAAATAATGCCAAAGATGGAAAATATAACACGTTGTAAAATAAAAAATCTGCATGCTAAAGGAGTTTAAACAAGAATCTGAAAAAGTCGGTTTAAAAATGAACTTAAATAAAACAAAAGTGATGGCAGATCAATATATCACAATCGACCTATAGTCCGTCCCACCTTGACTTTACAGTATAAGGAATATAGGCAATGCAGTTATTATGAGAGTTTTTAGCGCAGAGATGCCGCTTTTATCAAAAGGGTTTGTAATCGATCATTAGAGAGATCAAATTAAAACTGTTTTAGAAAAGCAATCTACAATTTTAGGATTCATATGCGTTTAAGTTTATTTGATATACCTACTATAGTTTTTCCTCATATGAATCCTAAAATTGTAGATTGCCTTTCTAAAACAGTTTTAATTTAATCTCTCTGTTTGATTACAAATCCTTTTTGATAAAATCGGCATCTCCGCTCTAAAAACTCTCATAAGGACTGCATTGCCTATGTTCCTTATACTGTAAAGTCAAGGTGGGACGGACTATAGGTGGACGTGAGATCGAAAGTGTCGACGAGTATATATTATAGATATACCTAGGTAACACGATCAAACTAGGCAAAGAGAATCAAATGGCAGAAATAACTAGAAGAATCTGAATAATTTGGGCAGCAGTAGAAAGACTCAGTGATGTGTTGAAGAACAAACAGATATCATTAAAACTAAAGAAAAGGGTATTTAACAGTGGTATTCTACCAATTATGGCCTATAGAATGGACACGATGTCACTTACAGAGGTATGTAGGGGTATCTCTGAGGGAACATATACAAAATGAGGACGTGCGAAGCAAGATGAAGGTGGAAGATGTAATTGAAAGAATGGCGCAAATGAAATAGAACTGGGAAGGACACGTGGCACGACAAAACATCGAAAGGTGGACGGGAAACATTGTATATAGAAGACCACGTGAGCACAGTCGTAGTAGAGGAAGGCCACAAAAACGATGGCTAGACGACATCACAGCAAAAATGGGTAGAAACTGGCACCAAATAGCATAAAACAAAGAAGAATGGAGAACTTATGGGAGGCCTTTATCCCGAATGAAAAGATATGACACTAGTAGAGGTGAGAAAATAGCGGTAGAAACATATAATTTAATTTAAATTACACGTAGACGTTAGCTTAAAAACTAGTTGAATTCAGTCACAATTGTACTTCTTCTTCTTCTTTAGTTTATTGTTCTCCACCTACTTAGGTATTTGGCCCCTTCTCGTCGCGGAATAAAGAAAGAATCCCTTATTCACCTACAATTTGGAGTTGATATGGGACAAATACAACAAAGGTAAAAACTTTCCTCGCTCAGGGATAACTGCCAACTATTACACAATCTGCTTTAATAAGCCACAATTTTTGTTTGAAATTAAGTTTATTGGATGTTTCTATTTCGTTTTGATGTTTATTTGTGTCAGTCGAAACGAATAACATGAGGCAATAAAATAAAACGTTTTTTGACGTCTTCCTCTTTTTATGTAGACATGACTCTGTCCTTTTTTCAATGTGCCTCGAGTAAGTTGTCATTTCATCGTTTTCGTGGTCTTCTCACTGATGGTCTTCCTATTGGGGAACCGTCTCTCGCTGTTCACCAACAACAATCCATCAAACTTTCTTCTCTGTTGTCTTCTTAGCCTTCTGGACACCACCGTCCGGCATCCCAGGATCCAAAAACACCAGGACACGGCGCTTGCCCCAGTGTATTTTTCGGACTGTTTGCTTTTGCTGCCAACACTAAACATTCACCTCAAACCCTGAAGAGGACAAAATCCTAAACGGGGACAATCATTGATCGCATTTCCACATAGCATTATATCTATGTTACAGTTCAAGTTGATTATCCAGTTGGAGTTGACTCCAACTAGTTGGAGTCAACTCTAACGGCTGGTTTCAGTAAAAGTTGATTATAAATATAAAATGAAGATTTATATTCAACATTTACTAGTAAAAGTAGACTCCAACTAGGAAAAGTATACTCTTCCCAATGCCATTTAGTAAAAGTTGATTCTGATTCACACAAACAGCCGATTCTAGAAATTAAATGTTACTGAATATGTTCAAATTAGTCTAGGCTGTATCGTCGCCCCCGTTAGGTAAATTACTCCGATTCGATTTTTTTGCACAAACTTACTAAAAAAGAGGTCCTTATAACAAATCTACTGGGTGCCAGGCAATACCTTGATCGACAAATTGTTTAAACAATTTTTTTTAGACAAATCCACAAAAATAATTTTTTCACTTTGAGTAATTTTTTTTAGATCATTTGGGTTATTCTGAGCAAAAAAAGGTATTTTGTGATTTTTCTCTAAAATTGATTGTTGTCGTTATAAGCGATTTAAAATTTGAAAAATGCGA
Source organism: Diabrotica virgifera virgifera (assembly GCF_917563875.1). Lineage (NCBI taxonomy): Eukaryota > Metazoa > Arthropoda > Insecta > Coleoptera > Chrysomelidae > Diabrotica > Diabrotica virgifera. The sequence goes on from NC_065449.1 coordinate 115,454,968, forward strand.
AAATAGCCATTTTCAAGGCTTAATAACTCGGTTAAAATCCATTATTATGAAAGTTAGAAAGTAACCAAATCAAAGTTTATAGCCCCCTCTACAAGATCCAGCAGAAATTTTTTGTCAGTATTTTATTACTAAGCTTTATCTATAATTATTAACAATGAGCGCTAAGTGCGTATTAGGCGGCCGTCAATGGTGAGTGCTAAAGAGATGCACCATTCCGGCCGTCCAATGGTGAATCTCACTCGCACTCACATTGACGGCCGCCTCAATACACGCTTAGCGCTCATTGTTGATAATTAAAAATATCTTATTAATGAAATAATGACAAAAATTTCGTCAGGATCTTATAGAGGTAGTTTTAATCTTTGATATTTTTTAGTTTCTGACTTCACTAAAATCATTCATTATTGTACCCATTTGCCCTCATTTTCGGCAGTAAAGTAACACTTTGTTGTATTGAAAGAAGAATGTTACTGTACCTGCCGCGATTATTAATCAAATTAACCGAGATTGAATGTAAGTGGTCAATAGCAGCAATCGATTATTTATTTGAGTGAAATTAAAATTTATTTACTTTAATTATTAAAAATATTGAACAAAATTTATCTTATTATTAATAAAATTTATGTCAAAAAGTAAAATTCTGTAGTGTTTCGCAATTATATTATAACAAAATAGATTGTTACTTCAGACACACTTTAAACCCTTCATGTAATGCTATCTATATTTACAATTTTCACACAATAAAACCTTTACATTTTACATAATATGAGATAGAGTAGATAAAAATTATTTTTGTGAATTTGGTTAACAAAAATTGGTTAAACAATTTTTCGACCGCGGTACCGCGTGACACCCTGTGTATTTGTTATAAGGATTGTTACACGGATGTATTTCTTTGAGTAAGTTTGTGCAAAAAGTCGAATCAGAATAATTTACCTAACGGGGGCGACGTTACAGACTATATTAATAAGTAATTGAAAGGGTCAAAACAAAGAAACTCACACTCATCAAAAATGCACTTGAGATTCTCGTATAATCAACATTTACTGAATCGATCCAGGAAGAGTCAACTCCAACTAGTAAAAGTTGATTTAAATTTTTAAAATCAACTTTTACTGCTCGTTTCAGTTGGAGTTGACTCCAACTAGTTGAAGTCAACTCTAACTGAGAATCAACTTGAACTGTAACATCTATACACGCAAATCAAACAATGATAGTAGACTCTCGCTGTCCTTACTACTCTATTTATTAACATTCGCGTTAAGTGGTCATTTAATAATTCTACTCTTCTCGTTTCTCGACGGCACGCGTATAATTATGATCACGTATAAGAACTGGCTTTATCTTACTATTTGGCCAGTTATTAGGGCATCCATCACTGTATCTATACAAATGCACTCTTCATATTCTTCATATTATATTTGGACAAATAATATACGAAAATGTATAAAATTTCACTGTACTATTACGATTTAAACATGACATAATCTTACCATGAAAAATGTTTAAATCTCACACGATAAGTAGTCAAAGCTTCATTGAGAATGAACATTAATTTTTAGTATTCCGTTCATTATTAAATTGATATGCCTACGCAATGCAAATCAAAATTTAAGGTAGGTACATAATACTAAAAAGAGTTGATATGGCACTAATTTTTTGCTATGATTATTTAGTAATAGCTTATTTACAAATTTTCATTCATCTCACAGCTTCCTTATTATCAGGGTCAGATAAAAGATCTATCTGGTGCTGACACACTGTCTATAGTACAAGAATAATAAAAAAATATGAAAAAAAAAATTTAAGAAACGCTTTTCTATAGTTACGAGTGACTAAAATTAAAAATATAAAAAATATCAACTAAAAAGCAAAAAATAAAAAAAAAATTGAAAAAATCTAATACATTCATTAAAGAAAAGCGTGGCGCGTCTTCATCTAATAAAGTATTTTCGCCCCACGCTTTTCTTTAATGAATGTATTAGATTTTTTCAATTTTTTTTTATTTTTTGCTTTTTAGTTGATATTTTTTATGATTTTTTTAATTTTAGTCACTCGTAACTATAGAAAAGCGTTTCTTAAATTTTTTTTTTATTTTTTACTTTTTAGTCTTACACTTTTCAAACATTAAAATATATCGTCATGTTTCTTAAAATATGTATAAATCATATGATGTACTAACATGAAAAGTAGTCGGAATCGGCAAAAAATTTGAAACTTTATTGTTTATTTATGAAGCATAACGTAAACAATTAACGTAAAAAGTGAAATTATGTATAGTTCATATCATTAGCTACAACACGTAAAAGTTTCAAGTTTTTACATTGTAAAAAAAAGAGAATTTGAGCATTTTCCCTTAAAATCGTTTTTTTTTATTTAAACAATTAATAAACATACATTTTTTTTTATATTATTCGTGTATTGTTCCCGCGAATGCATATATCTGCAAATTTTCATTCATTTGCATTGGAGAAAAGGCACTCAAATTAACGTCTAAAGATTTGACGCAAACTATTGAACTAAATAAAAGCGTTTAAAAAACCGCTAAACGCCGTAAAAATGAGTGGCGCATACAATATTCCAGCTACAAAAAAGCTGATATGAATATTACGTGGCGCGAAAATGTATTTTCATTTTGATGCAAAACAAAATTCTAGTTTTATTTTAAAAGATTTTTCCATAATATTTGCTCAATTTGAAGTAAAACGCGCCACAAAAGAGTAACTTTGATACAGTTTGAATTTTGAAACTCTTTTGTGGCGCGTTTAATTTGCTTCAAATCTAGCAAATATTATGGAAAAATATTTTAAAATAAAACTAGAATTTTCTTTTGCATCAAAATGAAAATACATTTTTGCGCCACGTAATATTCATATCAGCTTTTTTGTAGCTGGAATATTGTATGCGCCACTCATTTTTACGGCATTTAGCGGTTTTTTATTCTTGTATCAGGAGTTTTTCAAAGTTATTTATAATTTAAATGTATGAAGTTAAATGCAATATACTTCGCTTACACGTTAATTAAGCTTTATAAATGGTCGGCTTTGTCGCATTATCTCCCAAATGATCTAGTGTCAATCGAATGTACACTAGATTTTTTTTTCTATTCGAAATAGATTGAAAAAAATTATTGGGATGGCCGATAAATGAACTCGGATTGACCGTTGCCAGATCAAATTTAGCGTCGTAACCACTACAACTACATAAAGCATTTCGGGAATAATCGTTAATTGGATTATACTTTTGTAGCTTAATAACTTCTAAACGGCTTAACCGATTTTGATTACTAAACATGAGTTTGAAACGTATTGACAAGTAGTATCTGATGCATCTAAGGTTAAGTATGATAAAAACTGAAACTATTAGAGGAATTATTGAGTTTGAAAAACCGTCTTTTCCCATAGGAAATAGATTTGATCATACTTTTGCAGCCTATAACTTAAAAATTCGAATTTTTCTGGATATGAGGTATACACCCTTAGATTCGTCTAGAGTCCTTCTACAAATTCTCAGTTATTGGCACAATTCGTAGGTTGAAATTTTGAGTAATTGACGAAAAACCAAAATTTTCAAAGTTTAGCTTTTCAGTTTTTTGGCTATACTGAGCCGTGTGTATCCTGACGGCTTAGACACCATTTAAAAGCTTAACTCAACACTATTTATTTGGTGTATCTGCGGTTCTCCTGTCGTTTTTTAACATACTAGTACACTTTAGACAACCAAAAATAAGCATTTTTTCAAGATTTTTTTTCTCAAAACCTTTAATAAAAATGAACATAAAACTTTCTATATATTAATATCTAACTCTTAGAGAATACAAAAAATATACCTTTTTTTCATTTATACAACACACGTACGCTAATATTGTAGAGGGCGCCAAAGTCGAGGCCTCGAAAAAAATTAGTTCCGATGGCGGACAGCTAATCTCAGGATTGGGCTCTCTGAAACAAAAAAAACGTACGACATTTGAATAAGGAAGGTTTCTTACGTGACAATTAGTCCTGTCGCCAGGGTGGGTACAACGGCCTTCTTAATTCAGATGGACTTGTAGCGTTTACGTTTTCCCAGTGTAGATTTTGGTCTAGTCCCCTTCATTTCACGCTTTTATCTTAACTGATTAGATCTTAGAGTCCCTATCGGCGTTGTTTTTCTTAGAAACACATATGTGCTATCGATAGAGTCGACCGTTAGACTTTAATAGCTTTCTGGTGAATGATATGGGCCTTGCATCCCATAACTCATTTTAAGTATTAGGCTTGCTAAGCCCTTTATGGGTGTTAATAAGGCCCTTTTTTGCATTTCTGTGGCGACCGTTGGCAAGTCGCGTACCCCAAGCCGTCAGTCTTATTTAAGCAGAAATCTGAGATATCTTGGCATTCGTGAGTTAAACTTTGTGGCAGTAAGTTAAGCCGTGTCAGCCATGTAGTGAGCGTTAGTTGTTTTGTGATGGACCAGCCTAGAATTTTCTTCTGGTAAGTCTTTACAAAACCCTTTTCTTTATAGAACACTCGCTGTGAATACTTAATTTTGTTCACAGGGCTGGTCCCTGGCCCAAGTCCCAGTTACCACCTATCGCTAGCTCCTGAATCCACATTACACTGTGGCCAAAGCTATTCTTTGTCGTTCCTTTTATTTCGACTTCGCCGCTGGGTAAATGACCTGGCCTAGATAAAGAATGCCTCTAATGGCATCCTCTACATCTACTTCAAGTAAGCTACGCAACTACGCATCCTTTATTAGAAGTATTGAGATGTCTTCTCGCGTGTCCAGAACAAGGAACTTATGTTTGTGTTTCTTTCGTGAAATAAGTTCAATGACCTAAAGTTTTCGCCCAGTTTGTGATAGTGACATTCTGAAAAGTAGGTCATACTTTTAGTATGAAGTTGATGATTATCTTTTTATTTTTAAATGGGTGATCATTTAAACTATAAACATTTACATTATGTAGATATTTTTCTGAGTATTATTAGAGTGTTATTAAGTATTGTTAGATAGGTATAAATATAAACAAAGAGCTCTTTCTTTTTTTGTTGTAAGTGAACGGTAAAATTTCTAGTTTTTATTTAGAGTATGGATTTTTTATTGTTTCGAGTAACTACAGTTAATTTTTTTTTGAGTTAATAATTAATAGTTATATTCGTTCACTTACATTCCATTTTTTTAGTATTACTGTGTTGGTGAATACACCAATTTATATGCAGTGATTGTTATTATGTCGCCAACTTTTGTCTTATAGATTAACGGTTTAGGTATTTTTTGGTTTCTTAATTTTGTTGTTGGCGATCTTATACTGCGTATACACTGTACGTATTGTGTAAATATTGAGATTTGGTAGAGTATTTTAATAAATGTTACATTGAAACTTACGATGTCGTATTTTATTTAATTTTTTTACAGCTCAAGATTAGTACATTGATGTCTTATCGTAGCATTCTTGCTAATTTGTTATTGTTGTGTTATGTTTCGTTAATTATTGTTCCTTTGAGTATTTTTTGGTCAAAATACCTGGCGCCCTATATTTTCGTTTGAGTATTAAGTATTTCCGTTTCCTTAGAGTCTAAGTGTCAAACCATCAGTTAATGTTATCTATTTATCTTTTATTTATCGTCGTTTCATTAGCTCTATTCGCATACCATTGTTTATTCATTTAACATCTATCATTGTAACAGAAGCCCAACCCAAAGAACCATGCCCACATCTCTTCCGACTGAGTAACGTGGCCTTTGTTTCGTCAATGTAAACGATTGGACCTTTCCATCTTCGGTCATTCCTTATTCCATCCAAGGATAATATCGTCCTGATCCTTCTGGTTCAGCCTTCATGACCTCGTGTCCATCTGATCGTTATAGACTTACCCAAGTTTTTTTATGTATTTTGACCCGTAGAACACGAATTTTTTGGGTAACAGTTGATCCGGATGTCGATAAGATTGTTATAAACAAAGAACTTGAGGAGTTACATAACAGCGATTGTTCGCAAAAGAAAACATTTTTTTGTATTTTTTGGGTGATTCCCAGCAAAAAAATGGTCTTACAAGTTTTTTCGTAGGATGCATAGTTTTCGAGATAAACGCAGTTGAACTTTCAAAAAATCGAAAAAGTGCAATTTTTGAACCGGAATAACTTTTGATTAAAAAATAAAATAGCAATTCTGCTTACTGCATTTGAAAGCTCAAGTCAAATTCTATCGATTTTGATTATTGGCATTGCTAAGAATTAAGTTTTAATTTGTTAAACAAAGCTATAAATACATTGTGTTTCCCGTACCCAACGCATGCGTTTTAATGTACGTAATATACGTAGAAATTCTGTATGCGGGCCTACTCGTTCGATTTCAAATTAGAAATGCATTAAAAACATCATTCAATCACTATGTGTTTATAGCTTTGTTTAACAATAAAAAAAATAATTTTTAGCAATGAAAATCATCAAAACCGATAGAATTTGACTTGAACTTTCAAATGCGGTAAGCAGCATTACTATTTTATTTTTCAATCAAAAGTTATTCGGGTTCAAAAATTGCAATTTTTCGATTTTTTGAAAGTTCAACCGCGTTTATGTCGAGAACTATGCATCCTACGAAAAAACTTCTAAAATCGTTTTTTGCTTAGAATGACCCAACAAATACAAAAAATGTTTTGTTTTACGAAAAATCGCTGTTATGTGATTCCTCAAGTTTTTTGTTTATAGGGTGTTTCATTAATAATTGTCCATATAGTAACTGGAGAAACCTTAGCACAAAATACGAAGATTTAGCCTAAAACACTTAAATAAAATGTGGTTCCTTACTGAGTTACAGGGTGTTTTATCTAAAATATTAAAAACTATTTTTGCTCAGCATTTTAAAACTATTCGAGGTATCCGTTTCATACTTGGCAGAAAGTGCGAATACTAGACACCCTACTAAATTATGATAAACAAACGTTTCTAGCTACTATCAGAGGCGTATGACAGGGGATGGTGAATGGTTGACCCTTCTCAAATTCTACGCCACTTGAGGAATTACTATTTTAGTGCGATTTTTAGATTCTCCAATACTTTCTACGTAAATAATATACTCTCCATTGGTAACGATAAAGTCATTAGTTTTCGAGATATTTGAAGTTAAATATGAAATGGCACAATTATTTTGATTAATTTATAATATGATTCATATGTTTAAAATTTAAAAATTATTTGTACCCAGTACTTTAAAACTATTTGGCATATCCTTATCATACTTGGCAGAAAGTGTAGGTACTGTACACCCTACTAAATTAAGATAAATAAACGATTCTAGCTACTACCAGAGGCGTACGACAGGGGATAGTGGCTGGTTGACCCTTCCCAAATTCTACGCCACTGACGAAATTGCTATTTTCGTGTAATTTTTTTATTTTGCAATACTTTTTATGTAAATAATATACTCTTCATTCGTAACGATAAAATGATTAGTTTTCGAGATATTTGAAATTAAAAATTAAGCGACACAATACATTAATCAAAATAACCGTGTCGTTTCATTTTTAACTTCAAAGATCTCGAAAACTAATGACTTTATCGTTACGAATTAAGAGTATATTATTTTCATAGAAAGTACTGGAGAATCCAAAAATTTAACTAAAATAGCAATTTCGCCAGTGGCGTAGAATTTGGAAAGGGTCAACCATTCACTGCCCCCCGTCGTACGCCTCTGGTAATAGCCACAAACGTTTGTTTAATACAATTTAGTCGTTTGCACAGTACCTTTACTTCCTGCCAAGTATGAAAGGGATACGTCGAATAGTTTTAAAATGCTGAGCAAAAATAATTTTTAAATTTTTAGATAAAACACCCTGTAACTCAGTAAGGAACAACATTTTATTTAAGTGTTTTAGGTTAAATCTTCGTATTTTGTGCTAAGGTTTCTCCAGTTACTATATGGACAATTATTAATGAAACACCCTAACAATCTTATCGACATCCGGATCGACTGTTACCCAAAAAATTCGTGTTCTACGGGTCAAAATACATAAAGGAAACTTGGGTAAGTCCACCTGAATTAAGGAGGCCGGTGTACCCCTACTGGCGACAGGACTAAATTTACCGCCGTTAGTGAAAAATTTCGCAAAAAACAAGATTTTACGGGAATTTTAAAAAAATTTGTGAAAAAATGGCCCGTTTTTCTTAAGTTTTTCAATTAAAAATATATATTTTTTATTTTTTGGTCAAATTGTGGTAAATTTGATGTAGGACGTGGACGAAAGGAAGGTATATAAGAAACCTTCCTGAGATATCCCAATCCTGAGATTAACTGTCCGCCATCATTTTTTGAGGTCTCGAATTTTGCGCCCTCTACAATATTAGTGTACGTGCATAAATGAAAAAAGATATATTTTTGTACTCTCTAAGCGTTAGATATTAATATGTAAAAAGTTTTATGTTCGTTTTTAATAAAGGTTCTGAGAAAAAAATTCTTGAAAAAAATGATTATTTTTGGTCTTCTAAAGTGTACCAGTTAGTACCTTAAACCGAAGATATATACCCCCAAAAAATATGCCGTTTTGTACCTACCAAGTCCTCTAGCTGGCTTATGGGTGGTCAACAGTCGCAAACTACACCGATTCTGAATTGACCCTGATTCCCTCTTCAAACACAGAAAAAAAAAATTCAGATTTATTTAACTTTTCCACACACATACATGCATACATACATACATACATATCCACAAACATTTTCCCTTTTTTTAAGTAGAAATTGAGTCATATTTCTGAGCTCGGTAACTTTTGAATGGTATAACCGATTTTCAAAATTAGGTATGCGTTGGAAAGGTAATGATCAGTACTATTAGAAGCCGCAAAGGTTGGACTTAAATTTTTGAAGTTTTTAGGAGTTTTGGGGACGAGAACGAAAAACAGGCATTAATTATTAAGGTCCGTAAAATCCACACCCTTGGACCAAAATGGATGGTTGACATATGAATTGGTGAGTCTTTTCCTGATCTTTAAGATAGAAGTTGGCCCAATTTTTCAATTCAGTCAGATTTAGAAAATCGAAAATTTCGTGTATATATGGTGTCGCGTGTAGGGGGGTTGTGCGCCACTGGCGGGAACTGCCGTTCTCTGGTAATACATATCGAAGATCTTTCGAAGTCCCGAGTACTTGCATAGTTAATGAAATATGCGCAACAAACAAAATTAGCTTCAGTAGGATTTGTGTATGTGGAACAGTGGAAGAAAGGACGCTTCTCTATTCTGAACGACTTTTTTTAAATAAAATATAATAATAACAGTCTCCCGTTTTATACCGGTAACGCGGCTTTGGGATTATAGGACGGTAGTCTGCTATTACCGCTGGTTTTACCCAAGGTACTCATTTTATCCAGGCTGAGTCGACCTGGGGCCTATAGACATTTTAGAAATGTCTAGTTGTTCTTGCCGGTGGTGGGATTTGAACTCCGGCCCACCAACACTCGAGTCAAGCATACTACCGCCTGAGCTACGCGTCCCTAAATAAAAAATCTGGAGCAAAAAAAGCTAATTCGGTTAGAATTGGCTTAAATTAGGCAAAAATTACGTAATGATAAGTTAATAATATTCTCGGCATAAGCGCATTACGATGAGAAGGTACAGGAATAATGAGTACTAGTGGGAAAAACCTTTGCTACTTTGATAGCATAGATCCTAATCACAGACATGGGGTTGAATTTCCAATAGGCCAAAATTTGTTCCGGTCTCCGAAAGAGTCATACTCAGTTGTTTGGAAAAGTTATAAGACTTAAACGTAAATAAGAATCATGAACTTAACATCATATTAGGAGATTTTAACGTCAAAGTTTTAGAAAGAGCCATAGATCACCTAGCTGGAAAAAATGGTCTTGGTCAGCGAAACGGCAGAGGGGATATATTGATACAGTACTGCCAAGACAAAGATCTAGTCATATTTTTCAAACAGACGTTCTTATTTGGGTTTTCAGGACAAATAATAATCTACACCGAACAACCCTTCACCTCGTGGAAGACTCCCTGAAACTGGAGCCCCCAATGTCGCCGGCGATGCATCGATGCAGTAAAAAGAGTTACAGCCCTTTGAAATTACAAAATAAAAATCGATTTTTTTTCAATATGTCCAAAACTATTAGAGATTTTTTATTGAAACTGGACATGTGGCATTCTTATGGCAGGAGTATCTTAGAAAAAAATACCAGTGAAATTTGTACACCCCCATAAAAATTTTATGGGGTTTTGTTCCTTTAAATCCCCCAAAACTCTTGTGTACATTCCAGTTAAATTATTATTGTGAAAACATTAGTTAAACACAATGTTATTAAAACTTTTTTGGGTCTTAGTATTTTTTCGATAAGTCAGTTTTTATCGAGATGCGGTTTCTTTTTTAATATGTTAACATACAAATTTTATGGGGGTTTTGTTCCTTTAAATCCCCCATGCAAATGTTTGTGTACGTTCACATTAAACTATTATTGTGGTACTATTAGTTAAATACAGTATTTTTAAAACTTTTTTGCCTCTTAGTATTTTTTAGATAAGCGACCTTTTATCGAGATGTGGCTTCTTTTTTAAAATGTTTCAAAATGTACCTAAAAATGTAAATTATAAAATAAACTTTCAGATATTAACAGGTCTCTCTAATCGTACTTAACCAATTAACCATATTATACAAAAAATATGTGATAGATTCGACAAATATTCAGAATATCTCGATAAACACTGGCTTATCGAAAAAGTACTAGGAGGCAAAAAAGTTTTAAAAATATTGTGTTTAACTAATGGTACCACAATAATAATTTAATTGGAATGTACACAAAAGTTTGAGGGGTTTTAAAAGAACCAAACCCCCATAAAATTTTTATGGGGTGCACAAATTTCACTATATTTTTTTTGTAAAGATGTTCCTACCGCAAGAATACTACATGTCTATTTTCGATAAAAATCTCTAATAGTTTTCGATATATTGAAAAAAATCGATTTTCATTTTATTACTTCAAAGGGCTGTAACTTTATTTATGTGCACATTTGTACTAAAGTAAGTTAGGTTCAATCGAACTATTTTTAGTCCTAGAATATGTGATTTATTTTTTGTCTTATATTTTTGTAACACCCTGTATATTGCGGGCTTTTTCAATAGTTCAAACCTTGGCTGTCACATTCAGATGTCCTCTCTCTATACAGCTGTCAAGATCTGTTTGATTTAGAAGGTGTCAAAGTATTAGGTTTTGTTGATTTATTTTCTTGTTCTGTAAGAACGCGCCATTTTTAAGCCATCAACAGAAGAGGTAAGTTCAGCTTACTGTTACTATTCTATTATATGTTCTTTATGAAAACTAATTCAAGTCGCTTATTATTTTGTTATATAAGTTTCACACACATTATTCACAAGTTTTAGGTACTAATACTGTATGGTTCATTTGCAATATACTTTTATAAAATGTATCTTACAGTTCACATTGGGCAGCATGGTCCGATTTGTGACATTGTCAATTCGTATATTTGGTTTCATGCAAATAGTAGAATATTATTTTTTTCAATTCGCATATTTTTAACTTACGTATATTATTTTGGCTGTTTATTTTTGAAGTTTGTTTCCGTTTTGAAATTGTAATTTTTTGTTCAGATTTCTTTCTACTCTTGACTCTCAATTATGTTCAAAAATAAATTTATTTGGTGGAAGGTGGAATATAACGGCTATGTTCCATTTAAAATATTTTACTAATTTCGAAAATTCTTTTAATGATATTTATGGGTTATCTTGTCTCTTATCTCTTTTCTGCAAACCGAGTTGAAATTTGAACCACCAACTTTTTGCTACATTATTCACTGTGGTTCACAAAGTTAACCAATTACTAATCTATTTTTATTAAGTTACACCTATACAAGAGGCTTGTATGTATTACTACTTCCCTACATTCCTATCAAGTGTTATCTTTATTTGGTAAAATTCTTAGTTTATATACCTAGGTTTATTTATCGGCCAATTGCGAATGGTTATCAGTTGTCTTAAAAAGTGAAACATTTTTCACATGAAAGAAATCCATCTCGTGCAGCAAACAGTTTATTATTATAGGTACATGTGTATTTTGTTTTGTAAAGAGCGATGTTTTACCATATAACACTGGTTTGGCGTGCACAATGTATCTCTTAGGGTACCGCTTCCAAGACCTATCTACCCAATGTATCTCACAAGATACATATTTTTTAAACGCCTTTTTGGGGGGTCCCTAAACAATACAATGCTAAAAGGAAATTATCATGTGTTGAGGATTTCTTAGCTTGGGTTAAAGAGGGTTAATACTGACTTGTACACAGCTATAATTATTATATAATTTGTTCAACGATCACAGAACATAAAAGTCACCACAACTGGGAGACCATTAATTTGTGAGGTTATACATGCTATGAAACTATAAAAAGTAACAAAGCCCCAGGACCAGAAAAGATATGTATACAGAAACAATCATGTTATTTAATGAAGAAAATCTAGATATTATTGTGAAGTTCTTAAACGATTAGAGCGAGAGCCCGTGGCCTCTAGGCATTCCATATTTAATAAAAGCTGAAAGTTTCTCTGCGCATGTCTCTAACACAGGTAAAAACGATCGGTGAGTACGGACTTTGGATCGCGGTTACTTGAGTAGGTGACAGGTAGCAAAGGCGTGTAAACTATTATGTTGCTTTGCTTTAAGTATAAAAGCTGAATTTTATATATAGTAGGAAAAATGAAAGATTACACATGAGCGATCATATTAAACACATATTTTCTATGTTCCAGAAAATAATGAACTAGTACCAGTACTATAAGAGCAGGTTATACAGTACCTACGTAAATCGTTCAGCTGGACATAGGGAACATACATTGTATATATTTAGGTAGATAAATACATACATCATATTATATTGAGACAATTGTAGCAACTGAGCTCTCTCGATGACAATAAATATGGTTGTTAGCATTAAGGGACATTAACCTCAAAATTGACATCTCATTTCGACTGACACAAATAAACGTCAAACTATGACAATGTATTAGGTATTAACTAAATATTTTTGGCGTAAGGGAATGGGAAAACTGTTTAGTTTTGAAATTAGTTTAAAAAAATATTTTAAAAATTAAAGTAAAATTATTAACTCTATAATCATAAACTTTGTTTTCGATTTATTTATGGACAGCCTTGCTTCAAAACTCACTCATTCTATTCGTCCTAACAGCTCTATTGCACCCAAGACTCATACTCGAACAGAAGCTTCAACTAACACAAGTTAGCGCAGTTGCCAGAATTCTCTCAATGTAAATTTCCTATGTCCAGCTGAACGATTTACGTACTGTATATGTATTACATGTACTTTCGCTGGTGAATTTTTTTGTTGTGACACGATGTCAGAAAAATACAGCGTGTTTTATAGGTTCGTTTCCGGACAGTTTCAATGGTTTCTTCACCTTGCCGGACACATTGAAAGTCTAGTGCCATTTTAGTTGGGACTTACCATTTTTTAATTTAATTTTCCATTTCCAAGCGTTTTTCCGATTATAGCGCCATCTATCCATATTCGAAAAATCTCTCAAATAAAAGTTACTTATTTTTAAGTAAGAAATCCAAATCTGCAATAAAAATGGGGTCTCCTATTTAAGATTTTAAAGTTACTCCCCACCCCACCTCCATGGGTGGTTGGTTTGATGTCATTCGATAGATTTTTAAAAAATATTGAACATTGTAGCAAACCGAGCCGGCCCTGTCTTTCCACACCACGGCATGATCGACTGGTGTCGATTGTACCCGACCCCACTACCACATGGACTCGAGGTGGTGGTAGGTACTCGGAGAGAGGCCAGGGCATTTTCAGTCATTCGACAATTCAACATTCGAATCCAGGACGTTGAAAAGTGAAGACGTGTAATAAAGACTTTAACTCTCAACGTTTCTTTAAATTTTGATAACTTAATGTTTTTTTTATTAAAATTTTAGACTCAATAAAGTTTTAATCATAGCATTACAACTGGCGTCCAACGTAAAGCCTTTTTAAAATTAATATCGTCGTGTTAAGAAATAAGAATTGCAACGATTCCGCTTAACATTGAACACGTGTAGATTTACGGCCAAACATTCGCAAAGCAGGCTTTGTTTAGTTCACTTATCCGCATTGAAAAAAAATCCAATTGAAGACACCCGACAAAACATTCGCTTTATGGAGCTTTGTTTAGTAGTTGTTTTCATAGGAAATAATTAGCAAATTCTAAAATAAAGGTAATTGAAGACACCCGACAAAACATTCGCTATCTACGGCTTTGTTTAGTAGTTGTTTTCAATAATAATAACAAATAATATTCAAACTTGTAACTGAATAGTAAATTCAATTGAAGACACCCGACAAAACGTTCGCTATCTACGGCTTTGTTTAGTAGTTGTTTTCAATAATAATAACAAATAATATTCAAACTTGTAACTGAATAGTAAATTCAATTGAAGACACCCGACAAAACATTCGCTATCTACGGCTTTGTTTAGTAGTTATTTTCAATAATAATAACAAATAATATTCAAACTTGTAACTGAATAGTAAATTCAATTGAAGACACCCGACAAACATTCGCCTTTGTGGCTTTGTTAGTAGCTGTTTTTGTAAATTTTGAAATAATTTAATAAACGTGTTGAAGGCGACCAACAGAACATTCGCACTTGTGGCTTTATTTAGTAGCGTTTTCAATACAAAAACGAACATTTCTACATATTACCTATTAACAAATATTTTAAAGGTGTTGAAGACATCAGACGAAACATTCGCCTTTCGTGGCTTTGTTTAGTAGCTGTTCTCAACACACATTATATTATATTCACATTTTACTTTGGCTTGCAGATCGTGCAATAAAACATTCGCTAGCTTTTCATTGTTTTGTCAGTTCTGTACGTTTCAAACAAGCCTCGACAAGAATTAGCTTTGCGACGATTTGTATAATTGTGATAACCCGTAAGCGACGACTACACCAAACGTGGCCGATCCAAATCAAAACGCGACACTTAGAAGAAGTCCAAGATTTGCTGAAAATATGACTACTATAACTATGTCTGCGGATCAATTTAATGAATTATTTAGAACAGTCGCAGCCAGTCCAGGCACCAACAATTCCAGCGGTAGTTTTAGTAAATGCACCGCACGTTTTAGCGGTAAACGATGTCATAATACAGTTGAAACATTCATAACAACGGTATCAATTTATAAAGAAATTGAAAAGATTTCAGAAGCAGACGCACTGAAAGGGTTACCTTTACTGCTTACTGACAATGCAGCTGTATGGTGGCAAGGCGTCCAGAACGAAGCCAAAACCTGGAACGACGCTACCCAATTACTTAGAACAGCATTCTCACCATCTACACCTGCACACCAAGTTTATGTTGATATATTTAACAATAAGCAACAATCCAACGAAACCATTGATGAATTCGTTACGCAGAAGAGGGCGTTACTCGCTCAACTGCCCCTCAACAGACACGACGAACAGACCCAATTGGACTTAATATATGGATTGCTGAGTCTCCACATACGGAAAGAAGTACCCCGAGATAAAATAACCACGTTCAGTGAGCTTTTAGATAAAGGCCGACAATGTGAGGAGATTCGCAAAGAAGCTATCCCAGATAAAAGAATAGACGAGAAACAAGGCACTTCAACAAAACGCAAGCCGGCACGATGTGGATTTTGCCACTTCAAAGGCCACACAACTGATGTGTGTAGAAAGCGGCAGACTAAAGAAAATGAAAAGCATCCCGGTACCGACAAAGCACCTGATACGCAGAATTCAATGAAAGAATTGCCCCAAACCAATAATGGTATCATATGCTATGGATGTGGCAAGGCCGGTTACTACAGAAGCAATTGTCCAGTAGTAGCTTCGCGACCTAACGTAAACACCCAAGCTGTGAATTTTTACTCCTTCAATACACTACAAAGCTTAAGCACTCAAGTACCGACAATACCAATAACAGTACAAGGCATTCGAGGCATTGCGCATATAGACACTGCAGCCAGGACTAGCGTCGCTGGTAGATCTCTCTATGAGTGCTTGAAGAAGACACCATCTGTTATTTTCAAGAAATCGGAAGCTACGGTAACCCTAGCCGATGGTTCTAACCAAATGCAAGAGCTGCTTAGCACCACAGTTGAAATAGATATTGAAACCAGAACTTTTCAAATAAACTTTATAGTTCTACCGAACGCTTCAGATAATCGAACACTTTTGGGAATCGATTTTCTCGAGAAGGCGGCCATGACCCTACACATACCACAAAGGTGCTGGTCTTTTGCTGATAAACCAGACCAATTTTTTGAGTTTTTGGAAACGACGGATCATACTCCGAATGACAGACAACAAGCACCCTCAAAGAAAACTGTATATGCTACAGGGGTTAGGCAAGTAAGGTCACCGTTTCTCGACATTTTTACATCGCCATTACCGGAAGAGCAAAGTTATAATCTATGCGAGCTAGAACTACCAAATGTACCAACACAGATACCATTAAAAGAAGTATTTTAACACAATGACTTATATTCGCCAGATGCTATTGATGAAATATTCAAAGACTCGATACCTTCCCTATATAGTAGTCCACCTCGTGATCCTCGAAAAAGAAGAAGGTTCGAAATATTTGGCATAGACGTTGTATTGAATACGGAAGAAGCCTCCGGGCTGACCGAAGGACAAAGGGACATTTTCAATACCACGCTGCTACGGTTCCAAGACATCTTCGCTGAAGAAGGTCCGCCAACGTGCTATGCTCAGCACCGGGTCAACACAGCAGATCATGCTCCAATAGCCAGTGCCCCTTACAGGCTGAATTCATCCCGCCAAGCGATCCTTCGCGACAAATTAGATGACATGCTAGCAAAAGGCATTATTGAAGAGAGTGACACCCCTTGGGTATCTCCAGTGGTCTTGGTTCCCAAAAAGAACAACGATCTTAGAGTATGTGTAGACTACAGACGCCTGAACAGTATTACGATCCCGGATCACTACCCGTTACCTAGAGTCGACGATCTATTACACGCCGCAAAAGGTTGCCCATATATGTCAAGCCTTGACCTTCAGTCAGGATATTGGCAGATCGAGATCCACGAAGAAAATAGAAACAAAACAGGATTCATAACTCCATTTGGAGTCTACCGCTTTAACCGAATGGCATTTGGTCTTTACAATGCCCCTTCAACGTTCCAACGACTGATGGACCGTTTTACAGCCAGTCTGCACACAGTGTCACTACTAACATATTTAGACGATTTAATAATAAGATCTGTTAGCTTCGAGCAGCATATCTGCGACCTAGAATTGGTCTTTGAACGTCTTAGACAATATAGACTTAGAGTAAACCGATTAAAATGCAACTTTAGTTTCGCTACTATCCCATACCTAGGACATATAATAACAAGAGATGGAATCAATATGGATCCAAGTAAAACGGAGGCGATCGTGTCGTTACCGGCACCAAAAACCGTTAAACAACTTCTTTCGTTTATACAAACATGCTCGTGGTATAGGAGATTCATACCGAACTTCGCTCATATAGCCCGACCATTAACCAATCTCACCAAAAGGAAATCCATCTGGAAGTGGGGTGAGCAAGAAGGGAGAGCCTTCGATAGTCTTAAGATGTGCCTGTCCACGTCACCTATTCTGAGACAAGCTGATGATGCTATCCCTTTTATAATTAAAACAGATGCTAGTGCCTACGCAATTGGAGCAGTTTTGGTCCAGGGGGAGAAGGAGGAAGAACATCCCATAGAATATGCAAGTCGCTTACTCACCAGTGCGGAAAGGAACTACTCGACGACGGAGCGAGAAGCCCTCGCTGTCGTGTGGGCTGTAGCCAGGTTTAGGGGATATATAGAAGGCGCAGAAACCATTCTCATAACCGATCACCAGCCGCTTAGATGGTTAATGACACTAAAGACTCCCAGCGGTCGATTAGCAAGATGGAGCTTGCAGCTACAATCCTACAATCTAAAGATTCAGTACTCGCCTGGTAGAACCAATACTGTTGCCGACTTTCTATCTAGGCCGCCATTTTCACAGCAGACTGAAAACTGTAGCGTATGCAGCGTGCAGATCGACTTACCCGTACGAAGCGAAAAAGAGATCCGCGAGGAGCAATTGGCAGATGCCGAATTGAAAATCATAGTGAATGCATTAGAAAACATAGAGGATTTGGAGGCACACCAAAAGTGGTTCAATCGAGGATACCTGTTGCATAGAGGCGTACTCTATCGATACAGTGAAGAACAGGAAGACGACGACGCCAGATTGGTAGTTCCCGAATCCCAGTGGAATAATATTTTACAAGCATACCATGACGATCCGACAGCAGGACATTATGGTGTTGAGAAGACCTTCCATAGAATCTCAAGACGGTACTACTGGCCGAAAATGAGGCAGTGTATTACCAAACATGTTGCCCACTGCCTAGACTGTCAAAGATATAAATTAGCCAACAGGAAACCCCCTGGATTATTGCAAACATCTACAACTAACCAGAGATTTGAAGTACTAGCCATCGACTTATTCGGACCTCTGCCCACATCCAAAAGAGGCAAACGGTGGATTTTTACTGTAGAAGACACGGCAAGTCGCTGGGTGGAACTATTCTCGTTGACCGACGCAACCGCTGAAGCTTGTGCACCAGTCCTTTTGGAGGATATATTCCTGCGTTATGGTCTACCCCGCAGAATTTTATGCGACAATGGGGTACAGTTCGTTTCGGCCGTAGTTCAGCAGCTTACATTTTGTTTGGGAATCAAACAGTCCTTTATTCCTATGTATCACGCCGAAGCTAATCCCGTTGAAAGAAAGAACCGAGACTTAAAGGTTCAACTTGGAATATTGGTTGGAAGAGAACACACAACATGGTGTGAACACATACCCGCCATACGTTTTGCCTTAAATACAGCAAACTGCCAGAGCACAGGCTATACTGCCGCCTACCTAACTTTCGGACGCGAGCTCCGAACTGTGCAAGAAGTAACTAATGATTTAAGTGTTATAGTACAAAACGAAAACTTCGTTGCAGAGATTACCCCCCAGGTTGCAGCAATTAGCAACCTCACTTAAGCTTGCACAGAGTATTACTGAAGAGCGTCAAGATCGTAATCAAGCATATGAAAATGCGAAACGACGGCCTGACCCAAAGTATAAACAAGGTGATAAGGTGTTACTACGCTGCCACTTCCTCAGTATACGCAGCAGGGGTATTCTGCTAAACTTGCCCCTAGAAGGGACGGACCGTATGAAATCTTAAAGCAGCATGGGCCTACAAGTTATACAATCGTAGACCCCAGGGACAAGAGAACCCCACTAGGTGTATACCACTCTAGCGCCCTTGCTCCATTTCAGGAGGGCGACACTATTACGGCTGAGCCCGTAAGGACACTCCTTAAGCGAGGACGGCCCAAGAAACAGGGACCAGCTACCCATACTCCTACAGAGTCTTCTCGAGCTACTCCAACTACTGGCGACTCGTCGAGACGCCTTCCTCGCCAGAGGGGGAGACTGTAGCAAACCGAGCCGGCCCTGTCTTTCCACACCACGGCATGATCGACTGGTGTCGATTGTACCCGACCCCACTACCACATGGACTCGAGGTGGTGGTAGGTACTCGGAGAGAGGCCAGGGCATTTTCAGTCATTCGACAATTCAACATTCGAATCCAGGACGTTGAAAAGTGAAGACGTGTAATAAAGACTTTAACTCTCAACGTTTCTTTAAATTTCGATAACTTAATGTTTTTTGTATTAAGATTTTAGACTCAATAAAGTTTTAATCATAACATTACAACATATATTTTTCAGTTATTTGATCTGATGTTCATTTGGCGAAATATCGCCGGGTTCCTATTAAAAATTTTAAAGTTACCCCCCACCCCTCTCTGTAGGGGGTCATGTTTGGTATTATTCGATAGATTTTTGAAAAGTATTGAACACGTATTTTTTAGTTCTTCGATCTGACGTTCATTTTTCGAAATATCCGCTTTTTTTTGTGAATCTTTGTGACTCACCCATTTTCTTACGCCCCGCTCAAATCGTGAGATTTTTTTAAATATACACTGTTCTGCATGTACTTAACTGACCTTATCTTAATATGACGGTTTTAAGTTTTTCTTAGGATAGACTTTTTTTTCGGACACCCCTTAACGAACTCCCCTGTATTAAGAGTCTATAGGCAGGGGTACATTTACAGGGTACAAGAGTTCTCTCTGACGCGCTCGAGTAACTGAAAAAATCCCCGCTTGGGCACCCCTACCATAAAACTCCCCTACAGAAGCAGTGGCAGCCTATACTAAGGGTATTAAAGTAAATATTTATTACAAACATTAGACATTTTGATGATACAACAATAGTGGCAGATAACATCGAAGATCTTCAATGTCTTTTAAATGATCTATGTCTAGCAGATGAAGCTTTGGGTTTGGAAACAATTATCAAGAAGACAAAACAGTAATTATTATAGGTAAACACATATAACCGAACGCTGGAGAGAAACGCAAATATATGAAGCTGCAGAAGAAATCAAAGAGATCAGTCAGTTTTAATACTTAGGTTGTCTGCTAAACGATAGTTCAGACCTTGAGACTGAGATAAAGAGCAGAGTAGAACAAGCCAAAAATGCTTTTTTGAGAGCCGCTCGCGCGCAGCATGTTGGTTAGATTAGTACGTGTTTTCAAGTGGCACACAAACGGTTCGCACACGGCGCACCACGATCTAACTTCTGTCGGCTTTTCAACAAATGCTTTGATGGTTCGCAATACGTATTTGGATGGGTTTGCGAGTGATTTGTTGGTTTTGGGGCGCCTGAGTTGAATATTTGTTAGTAATGGAGTGGTCGGAAGAAAATATCAAACTTATTGATGTTTACCGTGGAAAATCATTGTTGTGGGATCCTCAACAAAGGACCATTTTAAAAAAACAACTTAAAGCAGATATCTGAAGGGAAATAGAAGCTGAAATAGAAAATATACATGCGGACCAATGTAAAAAAGGTCATTTCATTGTTGTCTTACCGGCGTGAGAAATACAAAATTAGATTTACTATTTTATTTGGACATAAGCCACAATTTGAGTTTGAAATCAAGCTTACTTGACGTTTCGACTTTCACTTTGGAAATCGTTATCAATATAAGAAAAACATTCATAAATTAAAAATTTAACTTTGTTTCTGGTGAAGCAACGCAGTTGGAACAAGCAGATATATTATAATTGTGTCACTGGAAAGCGAAAAAGGTAGTCCCTAAAATTTTCAGGACTGAAACAATCCCTTATAGTTCTTAGGCCCCCATATAAAATTATTATTTATGACCACACCGTTGAAACTTTTTGTGGTTGTTATTTGGGTTTAGTCGGACAAATTTGGAGCTTTGCGCAACATGGCAGTGGGGCGTTTGTCTGTCAAGCGACCACGAAGTTGTCAATTTTATGCAAGAAAAAAATTTATAACCACATTGGTCATTTTATTTTAATCAATGGCTTTTATTATATAAACAGCGAAAACAATTTTGTCGGACAAAAATATTGGGGCATATGACGCGTCGGACACGCTAAATATGTCAAATTTATGAAAATAATAAATTTATTACCACATGGATAATTTTAACGGTATCTATCATAAAACCTTTTTACAATCATGTGGTAACCTTGTCGGACAATTTTCACGGGGCATATGCGCAGTCGGATGCGCCGAAGATGTCAATTTCCTGGAATTTTTTTATTTATTACCACAGATGTCATTTTTATTTTGTACTGTTCTTTTACATGTGTAATGCATATTGGATCACTTGTCGGACAAAAATAATGGGGCGTTTACCGAGATACAGGGTGTCAAAGTTATACTTTTTTTTTATTTATTATTGAATATTTCCTGACAGGTATGAGATATCAATATGAAATTTGGTATGTGGGGGTTTTTTGGGTCGAGAAAACTAAATCCCCTACCAAAAATTATGCATTGCCCAGAGGGCGCCACATACGCCTTTCAGCTCTCATTTATTACGTTCAATTTTTTTTATTCCTCACTCTGTATACTTTTGACATTAAAATTTTTATTCTTCTATTAGTTTTACTTAAAAAAGGTATAATTCTTTCATCTCCCGAAACTCAACCGTTTTTGAGATAAACGCATTTTAAATCTGCGATACACCATCATTTTTAGCATAATATCATTGTAGTTACACCCGAAAAATAACTTAAAACCATAAAATTATCCAAAAATGTATCGCAAATTTCCTCAAGTGGAATTTGCGATGCAATGACATAAATTTGAGAACTGGCACAATTATTATGGTATTAAGTTATTTTTCGGGTGTAACTACAATGATATTATGCTAAAAATGATGGTGTATCGCAGATTTAAAATGCGTTTATCTCGAAAACAGCTGAGTTTAGGGAGATGAAAAAGTATACCTTTTTTAAGTAAAACTAATAGGAGAATAAAAATTTTAATGTCAAAATTATACAGAGTGAGGGATAAAAAAAATTGAACGTAATAAATGAGTGCTGAAAGGCGTATGTGGCGCCCTATGGGCAATACATAATTTTTGGTAGGGAATTTAGTTTTCTCGACCCAAAAAACCCCCACATACCAAATTTCATGTTGTTATCCCATACCTGTCAGGAAATATTCAATAATAAATGAAAAAAAAAGTTTAACTTTGACATCCTGTATCTCGGTTATTATAAACTTTGTACCAAGGTAAGTTAGCTTAAATCGGTCTATTTTAACCTCAGGAACCTGAGGTTAAGCTATGGCCCATTCTTTACCAAACACCGTGTATATAAATTAAATGTATGACGTTGAATGTATTGTTTCTCGATTCCACGTTAAGATAAATGGTCGCCTTTCTATGATTATCTCTCAAATGATCTAGTGTCCATTGAATGTACCCTAGAGTTTTTTTTTCTATTCCAAATAGAATAAAAAATTATTTTAATGGCCGGTAAATGAACTCGGATTGCTCTATTAAATTTAGCGTCGCAAGCACTACAACTACATAAACCATTTCGGCGATAATGGTCAAATGGATTATACTTTTGGAACTAGATACCTTCTAATCGGTATAACCGATTTTGATCACTAAATATGAGAAGTAGTGTCGGATGCATCCAAGGTCAAGTATGATAACTGAAGGTATTATAGGAACTATTGAGCTTGAAAAACCGTTTTTCCCATAGGGAATAGATTTGATCACATTTATGAAAGTTATAACTTAAAAATTCGAATCTTTCCTGATATGAGGTATACACCGTTAGACGCGTCTAGAGTCCTCCTCAGTTATTGGCGCAATTCGTAGGTTGAAATTTTGAGTAATTGTCCAAAAACCAAAATTTTCCAAGTTTAGTTTTTCAGTTTTTCAGCTGTACTGAGCCGTGTGTATCTCTGATCCTAACCACTTAGGCACTATTTGAAAGCTTAACTCAAAGCTATTAATTTGGTGTATTTGCGGTTTTCCTGTCTCTCCTTGAACCTAAGATATGTATGTACCCCCAAAAAATATGCCGTTTTGTACCTACCAAGTCCTATAGCTGGCTTAAGGGTGGTCGAAAGTCACAAGCTACACCGGTTCTGAATCGGCCCTGACCCCATCTTAAATCATAGAAAAAAAAATTCAGATCGGTGTAACTTTTCCACAAACATACACACATACAAAACATTTTTCCCTTTTTAAATAGAAATTGAATAAAATTTCTGAGATCGGTAACTTTTGAATGGTATAACCAATTTTCAAAATTAAACATGCGTTGGAAAGGTAATGATCAGTACTATAAGAAGCCGTAAAGGTCGGACTTAAATTTTCGAAATTTTTGGGTGTTTTGGGGACGAGAACGAAAAACAGACCCTAAATAGGAAGGGCCGTAAAATCCACACCCTTGGACCAAAATGGATGATTGACATTTGGATGGGCGAGTCTTTCCCTATACTTTAAGATTGGATTTGGCCCAATTTTTTTAATTTAGTCACATTTAGAAAATAGAAAATTTCTTGTAGATATATATATAGTGTCACAAGTACGGGAACAGCCGTTCTCTGGGATATAAAAAAATAATAAACATCAAGGAGGCCAAAGCGAACTATAAACAATATTTCTCGGTTAGCTCTACATAGATCAAACTGAAAATTTGTAGAAATACTCCTTATAATATAAGGGCGTAACGTAGAGAACTTTCCAAAATTTTCGAAAGATTTTCAGAAATTTTCCCTTTTGTCGGATTTTTTTTAACTTCGAAAAAAAAAACTACAGAACGATGTTTGTCATTGTTCGAAGAGTATGTGCACAAACTTTCAGATAACAATTTTTCCTAAATTTTCCCTATTGTCGGAAATTTTTTTTGGAATATTTTGGGTACAACTCTACGTCATGCCCTTTTAGGTGTTGTACTTAGTGTGTGTACCAATTTTCAGCTTAATCGATTCTAAAATAACCGAGAAAAACTGTTTTAAATTTTTTTTGACAATACCTCTTCGTCGATAACCTAAAAGAATAAAGCTTTCTATTCGTTTGCCCCAACATTTTTGTCAGACAATTTAATTTTTTGTTTAAAAATATAATTACTTGTAACTTACTACTTTTGTCCGAAAAATTGTTCTAAAGATAAGGGATGCATGAACCCAGAATAATTTAAAAGTATAGTTTATTAATAAAAATTAAATTTTTTGTCCGACTTTCGATTTGCTCCAATATATTTGTAGGACACTTAGATTTTTTGATATAGAATGTAACTACTTATAACCTGATATTTGTGTTGGAATTTTTTTTAAATTCGAGAAAAAACAAATAAAAAACGATGTTTGTCATTGTTCAAGGAGTATGTACACAAATTTTCAGATCATAATGTTTCCAAAATTTTCCCTCCTGCCGGAAATTTTTTTTTAAATTTCGGGTACAACTCTACGTCACGCCCTTTTAAATGTTGTGCTCAGAGTGTGTACCAATTTTCAGCTAAATCGATTCAAAAATAACCGAGAAAACCTGATTTAAATTTTTTTTTGACCATTTTTTCGTTTGCCTTAACATTTTTGTCAGACAATTACATTTTTTGTTTAAGAATATAATTATTTGTAACCTACTACCTTTGTCGGAAAAATGGTTGTAAAGATAAGGGATGAACGAACCCAGCATATTTTAAAAGTATAGTTTATTAATAAAAATTAAACTTTTGTCCGACATTGGATTTGCCCCAATATTTTTGTTGGACTCTTAGATTTTTGGATTTAGCATAAAACTACTTTTAACCTGATACTTGTGTCGAATTTTTTTTTAATTCTAAAAAAAAACTACGGAAGGACATTTGTTGTTGTTGAAGGAGTATGTACACAAATTATCAGATCACAATTTTTCTAAAATTTTGCTTATTGTCGGAAAAATTTTTAAGAAAATTTTGGGTACTCCTCTTTGTCATACCTTTTTAAATGTTTTACTTAGCGTGTATACCTATTTTCAGCTAAATGGATTCAAAAATAACCGAGAAAATCTGTTTTATTTTTTTTTGATTATACCTCCTTGTCGGTAGCCTAAAAGATTAAGTTTTCTGTTGGTTTGCCCCAACATTTTTGTCAGACAATTACATTTTTTGTTTAAGAATATAATTACTTGTAACTTACTACTTTTGTCGGAAAAATGGTTGTAAAAATAAGGGATGTACAAACCCAGCATAATTTAAAAGCATAGTTTATCAATAAAAATTAAATTTTTTGTCCGACTTTGGATTTGCCCCAATATTTTTGTCGAACACTTATATTTTTTGATTTAGAATATAACTACTTATAACCTAATACTTGTGTCGGAAATGTTTTTTTTTAATTCGAGAAAAAAAACTATAAAAGGACGTTTGTCGTTTGTTCAAGGAGTATGTACATAAATTATCAGATCAGGATTTTTCTCAAATTTTCCCTCTTGTCGGAAAATTTTTTGGGAAAATTTTGGATACAGATCTACGCCATACCCTATTAAATATTTTACTTATTGTGTGTACCAATTTTCAGCTAGATCGATTCAAAAATAGCCGAGAAAATCTGTTTCAAAATTTTTTTGATAACACCTCCTCGCCGTTAGCCTAAAAGAATTAAGTTTTCTGTTCGTTTGCCCTAACATTTTTGTCAGTCAATTGCGTTTTTTGTTTAAGAATATAATTACTTGTAACTTAATGTTGTTCTGAAGCTATTTCCTTGTGGCATTTTTATGATTAATTATTTATATGGGAAATAAGCCACAATTAAAATGAAAAAAATAATTTTATTAACAAGTAAAATTTAATAAAAAATTTTGGTCTTGGTAAAAGGTATATTATTTTAAAAAGCCCTATAGGGCTACAAACATCGAACAGAACGTTTTCGCTCTAAAAAGAGCATCATCAGTGTTGCAAGAACATGGTGAGCCAACCAAAAAATACGAAGGTCAAAGCCTTTCAAAAATGGACTAAAAGTCACATCAAAATGCTAACATAGCAAATTCCAAAGGATGGATATAATCCCTAAGGATATGGCCCTAGGATAACATATGACTCCCACACGTTGTAAGTGGGTCAAAGGTAACAAATTAGGTCATTATGTTACAAGAGCTGACAGGCAACAGTTGTTTGCAACTTTTAGTCCATTTTTGAAAGGCTTTGACCTTCGTATTTTTTGGTTGGCTCACCATGTTCTTGCAACACTGATGATGCTCTTTTTAGAGCGAAAACGTTCTGTTCGATGTTTGTAGCCCTATAGGGCTTTTTAAAATAATATACCTTTTACCAAGACCAAAATTTTTTATTAAATTTTACTTGTAATTAATGGTATACAGCCAGCTACAGGAAATTCTTCCTAGTGAATTTTATTAACGTTTCGACGCCCAAATCGGGTGCCGTTGTCAAAATACAAAATACTACTGAGTATTTTTGAATATTTAATACTACTCAGTAGTATTTTGTATTTTGACAACGGCACCCGATTTGGGCGTCGAAACGTTAATAAAATTATTTTTTTCATTTTAATTGTGGCTTATTTACTTGTAACTTACTAACTTTGTCGGATAAATGGTTGTAAAGGTAAGGGATGCACGAACCCAGCATTGTTTCAAAGTATAGTTTATTAATAAAAATTAAATTTTTTGTCCGACTCTGGATTTGCCCCAATATTTTTGTAGGTCACTTAGATTCTTTGATTTAGAATATAACTACTTATAACCTGATACGTGTGTCGGAAATGTTTGTTTTTTAAATTCGAGAAAAAAAATTATAAAATGACGATTGTTTTTTGTTCAAAGAGTATGTACCGGGTGATCAGTTAAGGGTAGCGAGCGGCCATATCTCATAAGATATTGGTCGTATAGAATTGAGAAAAAAAAATCATGATAAAAGTCGCCAAGAGAAATTGCTGGAAATTATTTTCGAGTTTGTCAAACGTCCGCTAGAGGGCGTAACAACCAACACATAGTAGAAAAATGCGATTTTCATAGAATTTTGTCTAATGAAAGTTTATCGATGATATCATTTTCATATTAACAGACCATTTCCCTACATTTTTTGTCTAAAACGTTTTGTTCTATCTATCAAAATAAAGCGGTGGGAGAAGTTCAATTGTTTTTTTAAACAAACCAAGATTTCTTCCGTTTCTTTTGACCGATTTTAGCAAACTTAGGCTCATATAAAAGAGCATAATTTGCACTACAAAACGCTTATTTGGTTTTTAATTTTTGACGTTTGCTGTCGCCGCTAGATGGCGTTAACTGAAATGGTAGCAAATTTTTGAGCTTTTTTCAAAAAAAAAACAAATGTAATGATATATTAATTTTTATATATTTTAAAAGAGGATAAATTTCTCTATAATTTAATGAAAATAATTTATTATCTACCTTTTTTTGAACCGTTGATATTGACCAAAATATAATTTTATTACATTAAAAAATGTCACGCCACTGTTTTTTATCAAAATAAAAATCAGTTTCATAATCTCTTATGAGTTGCTAACAAAAAGAACCTCTTGACTTTTTTTCGTTAGACAAACGGT
Organism: Diabrotica virgifera virgifera; assembly: GCF_917563875.1. Taxonomy (NCBI): domain Eukaryota; kingdom Metazoa; phylum Arthropoda; class Insecta; order Coleoptera; family Chrysomelidae; genus Diabrotica; species Diabrotica virgifera. The sequence continues at coordinate 115,482,954 of NC_065449.1, forward strand.
TTTGGATTGAAAAAATAAGATATGTTTACATGGGGCGCCCATATCTCGAAACATACTAATTTACATATTTGGAAAAAAATCTTAATAAAACTGTCCAACAACAGCAAGAGCAGTAACACTAAAAACAAGAACACAGAACTTTAAAAATAAACGTTAAAACTAAATTAATAATTTTGTCGTAAATGTTCAAAATGTTGTCCGTTATTTTGAATGCACTGGTCCAATCTCTTCTGGGTGGAGTTGACAGCTGCCTCAATTTCCGCTCTTGGTATAATATTTATCGCGTTTTGAATTCGGACTATCATGTCTTCTCGAGTAGTTGGTCGAGTTTTATACACTAAATCCTTTATTCGGCCCCATAGATAAAAATCAAGGCAGGTTAAATCAGGGGACCGTGGTGGCCAGAAAATAGGCTGCCTCTACCAATCCAACGGTTAGGAAAATGCCTGTTCATAAAATCTTGCACATTTCGAGAATAATGTGCCGGGCATCCGTCTTGTTGAAACCACATGTTTCTTCTTACTTCTAAAGGCACGTTTTCTAAGAGTCCTGGTAAATCGTTCAATAAAAAGTTCAAATACATGTCACCGGTTAGATTGCCATTAAATATGTGCGGACCGATAATAGTACCATTAATAACACCGCACCAGACGTTAACGCTCCATCGACCCTGCTGATAATCTTCACGTAACCAGTGTGGATTAGTGTCCGACCAGTAATGCATGTTATGCAGATTTACCTTGCCATTACTGCTAAACGATGCTTCATCTGTCCATAATATTTGTGACAAAATAAGACGGTTTTCCCTAATGAAGTCTCTAAGCCAGTAGCTGTAATCGAGCCTACGTTCAAAGTCAGTCTCTTTTAAGGATTGATGAATCACGACGTGATACGGATGCATTTTAAAATCCATTAATATTTTTTGCACTGAGCCATAGGATATTCCTAAATATCTGGAGATCTCTCTTATGCTTAAATGGGGGTCTGCATGAATATAAGCCAACACATTTATAATGTTATCTTCTCTTCTTACTCTACGATTTCTTCTCAAAGTTGGAGTTGGTTGCACTTGGCCATGTTGCCTTAAACGTAAGGCTAAACGACGAAAAACCATTCTCGAATGCCGTCTACGGAGGGGATAACGCAGTGCATACTGCCTAGAAGCAATCGCCGCATTTTCAAAACATTGAAAATAAATTCTCAACATATCAAAGGCTTCTTCATTCGTAAAAGGCATGATTTGTTGTAAAAATACTTTTTACATAACATTAAATTAGATGTCAATGGCAGGAACTGTCAAAATAAATATCAGCGTGATTGACAATTTGGTGTTTTCTTTCATTTTATTTTCAGTTTCGTAGATCATGGCCTGCTTCGCTTAAATGCGATGTTAGTTAAGTTTGATTTTTAATTTAATTTATGAAATAATAATAATTATTATTAATAAATTATGAACTAATGCATTCTCTCGCTAATTAAATAATTATTAATGATAAAAATAATAGGTAATAATTTTATTATTGTGAGATGTAATATTTAAAAATAATTTTGAACCTTATAATTATCAGTATGTAAACCTATTTTATTTTTTCAATCCAAAACCGTTTGTCTAACGAAAAAAAGTCAAGAGGTTCTTTTTGTTAGCAACTAATAAGAGATTACAAAACTGATTTTTATTTTGATAAAAAACAGTGGCGTGCCATTTTTTAATGTAATAAAATTATATTTTGGTCAATATCAACGGTTCAAAAAAAGGTAGATAATAAATTATTTTCATTAAATTATAGAGAAATTTATCCTCTTTTAAAATATATAAAAATTAATATATCATTACATTTGTTTTTTTTGAAAAAAACTCAAAAATTTGCTACCATTTCAGTTAACGCCATCTAGCGGCGACAGAAAACGTCAAAAATTAAAAACCAAATAAGAGTTTTGTAGTGCAAATTATGCTCTTTCATATGAGCCTAAGTTTTCTAAAATCGGTCAAAAGAAACGGAAGAAATCTTGGTTTGTTTAAAAAAACAATTGAACTTCCCCCACCGCTTTATTTTGATAGATAGAACAAAACGTTTTAGACAAAAAATGTAGGGAAATGGTCTGTTAATATGAAAATGATATCATCGATAAACTTTCATTGGACAAAATTCTATAAAAATCCCATTTTTCTACTTTGTGTTGGTTGTTACGCCCTCTAGCGGACGTTTGATAAACTCGAAAATAATTTCCAGCAATTTCTCTTGGCGACTTTTACCATGATTTTTTTTTCTCAATTCTATACGACCAATATCTTATGAGATATGGCCGCTCGCTACCCTTAACTGATCACCCGGTACACAAATTATCAGATCACGATTTTTCTCAAATTTTCCCTCTTGTCGGAAAATTTTTTAAGAAAATTTTGGGTACAGCTCTTCGTCATACCCTTTTAAATGTTTTACTTAGTGTGTGTACCTATTTTCAGCTAAATGGATTCAAAAATAACCGAGAAAACCTGTTTTAATTTTTTTTTTGACAATACCTCCTCGTCCATAGCCTAAAAGAATTAAGTTTTCTGTTCGTTTGCCCCAACATTTCTGTCAGACAATTACATTTTTTGTTTAAGAATATAATTACTTGTAACTTACTACTTTTGTCGGAAAAATGGTGGTAAAAATAAGGGATGTACGAACCCAGCATATTTTAAAAGTATAGTTTACCAATAAAAATTACATTTTTTGTCCGACTTTGGATTTGCTCCAATATTTTTGTCCGACACTTTGATTTTTTGGTTTAGAATATAACTACTTATAACCTGATACTTTTGTCGGAAATGTTTTTTTTTTAATTCGGGAAAAAACTATAGAACGACGTTTGTCGATGTTCAAGGAGTATGTACACAAATTATCAGATCACAATTTTTCTAAAATTTTCTCTATTGTCGGAAAATTTTTTAAGAAAATTTTGAGTACTGCTCTTCGTCATACCTTTTTAAATGTTTTCCTTAGCGTGTGTACCTATTTTCAGCTAAATGGGTTCAAAAATAACCGAGAAAATCTGTTTTAAAATTTTTTGACAATACCTCCTCGTCGATAGCCTAAAAGAATTAAGTTTTTTGTTCGTTTGCCCCAACATTTTTTTCAGACAATTACATTTTTTGTTTAAGAATATAATTACATGTAACTTACTACTTTTATCGGAAAAATGGTTGTAAAGATAAGGGATGTACGAACCCAGCATAGTTTAAAAGTATAGTTTACCAATAAAAATTAAATTTTTTGTCCGACTGTCGATTTGCCCCAATATTTTTGTCCGACACTTTGATTTTTTGATTTAAAATATAACTACTTATAACCTGATACTTTTGTCGGGAATGTTTTTTTTTTTAATTCGAGAAAAAACTATAGAACGACCTTTGTCGTTGTTCAAGAAGTATGTACACAAATTATCAAATCACAATTTTTCTAAAATTTTCCCTATTGTCGGAAAATTTTTTAAGAAAATTTTGGGTACAGCTCTTCGTCATACCTATTTAAATGTTTTACTTAGCGTGTGTACCTATTTTCAGCTAAATGGATTCAAAAATAACCGAGAAAGCTGTTTTAAATTTTTTTTTGATAATACCTCCTCGTCGATAGCCTAAAAGATTTAAGTTTTCTGTTCGTTTGCCCCAACATTTTTGTCAGACATTTACATTTTTTGTTTAAGAATATAATTACTTGTAACTTACTACTTTTGTCGGAAAAATGGTTGTAAAGATAAGGGATGTACGAACCCAGCATAGTTTATAAGTATAGTTTACCAATAAAAATTAAATTTTTTGTCCGACTGTCGATTTGCCCCAATATTTTTGTCCGACACTTTGATTTTTTGATTAAGAGTATAATTACTTATAACCTACTAATTTTGTCGGAAAAATGGTAATAAATAAAAAAATTTCAGGAAATTGACATTTTTGGCGCATCCGACTGCGCATATTCCCCGTGAAAATTGTCCGACAAGGTTACCACATTATTGGAAAAAGGTTTTATGGTAGATTCTGTTAAAATTATCCATGTGGTAATAAATTTATTTTTTTCATAAATTTGACATATTTAGCGTGTCCGACGCGTCATATGCCCCAATATTTTTGTCCGACAAAATTGTTTTCGCGGTTGATATGATAAAAACCATTGATTAAAATAAAATGACCGCTGTGGTTATAAATTTTTTCTTGCATAAAATTGACAACTTCGTCACCGCTTGACAGACAAACGCCCCACTACCATAATGCGCCAAGCTCCAAATTTGTCCGACTCCACCCAAATAACAAGTACAGAAAGTTTCAACGGTGTGGTCATAAATAATAATTTTATATGTGGGCCCAAGGCCTATTAAAATTCGAGAATTTTTACGATTTTGACAAGGTAAACATTTGGTCTTAGGCCGCACCTACATTGGATCCGTTTTTCTCCGATCCGATCAGATCAGATCCGATCCGATCCGATAGGCGGCACCTACATTGAATCCGTATTTCTCCGATCAGATCAAATCCGATATAGACAGATTTTCCGGCGAGGGTGCCTACATAGGGCTTTTTATTCACAGTCATTTGTTTCGAGCTTCTGTCATGTGTCACATAATATTAATATATTTACGTCATACGTTATTGATATATACCAATGATACCAACAAGATACAAACCAAAGACGTATGACGTAGATATATTATTATTATGTGACACATGACAGAAGCTCGAAACAAATGACAATCGATGAAAAGCCCTATTGGTTCCGTTAACTTCCGACCACCGGCCACCGACAATGAGTTCCGATGAAGATGTGTTAGGAGACGATGACATTGAATATATTTAAACATGTTAGCTTGCAACCCCCAACTTGCAACCAGTTTGCAACCAACTTGCAACCAACTTGCAACCAAATTTCAACCAACTTGCAACCAACCTGCAACCAACTTGCAAACAACTTGAAATTTGCAAATCAACTTGCAACCAATCGGAATGAAACCAAACACTTCTCGATGAGAATAGGAGAAGCTACTCCCGACGTCGGCCGAATCGGATCTGATCTGATCGGAGAAAAACGGATCCAATAGGGCTTTTCAATCACAGTCATTTGTTTCGAGCTTCTGTCATGTGTCACATAAAATTAATATATCTACGTCATACGTCTTTGGTTTGTATCATGGGTATATACCAATAACGTACGACGTAGATATATTAATATTATGTGACACATGACAGAAGCTCGAAACAAATGACAATCGAGGAAAAGCCCTATGTAGGCACAGGCACCCACATTTAATACTAATTATCTACAATTACTAAAGGTTCGTAAGTTTCCTCTGCATTGCGGAAGGTTCGTCAAATTGAAAAATTTTAACGAACATTAACCGCGCCACGAACGCGCGGCGCTCACACGGCGCGAAGTTCGCGGCGCGGATATCTATCTCCGCCTTTACGTTTTTCCTGTTTTCTTGTATTAACAAACTTAAAGTTTCTGAAATGTGGTGTTTGCGCCGAATGCTTATAATATCATAGAAGGAATGAGTCAGAAATTAGGAAATATTAAGAAGAGCGGACTTCCAGGATAGAGAACTTTTTGATTATGTAAATAGTAAGAAGACTGCATATTTAGGGCACATTTTAGAGACCGATATACTTTTCAGCAACTAGCGCTAGAAGGAAATAATATAAAGGGTAAGAGAGATTTAGGACGTAAAAAGGGGTCATGGCTGCTTAATATTTACCAATGATATTTACCAGTGTTGAAATGCTTTTCAATGCTGTTGAAAATATAATACTTTAATACTGACTGTCTAACCTCTCACCTGACAAAACAATGTACGGTAGATGCTCATGCAGAAATGTACGGCACCTTAAGAAGAACAAAGAGCTAATAAAGTATAAATAACCAATATTGACTTTAAACAGTTAAAATAAATTCATCTCATCAATAATACCAAATTTGCACGTCACATTGGCAATTAAATTGACATCTATACAACATAAATCTATTAAATTATATTCTTGTACTGCCGGCTCTACCACAAAACAAAACTTTTTCATTATTACAAATTGAAAATTATTACTCAACATATATGTACGAACTAATATACCACCGCTTAAAATGTACATTAGAAATGAAGCAATATATGGTTAACAGCCTAGTTTATAACCTCCCTTGGGGCTTAATTAGAAAGAGGCGGTTCTTTTTACGTTTTTAAATGATACGTTTTATGGGTTAGACGTCTTTAGAATGTTAATTAAAAAACTGTTTGTTTTAATTTGTCTTTAACTCAAGCTTTAATAAGACAATATAAAATACATAATTTAAATTTTAACTCGTATATCCTGTATATTAGTTTTAAATAATAGTTATTTATAATATAAGTGTTAAAAATACAATTTTAAGGCACGCATGTGAAGGTTTGATTATACTTTGTAAGAAAATATGGGAGTGCTAATTTAGGGCTTACTGTAAAGAGACCGAAATCATTAGACCGACAGCAGTAGACCGAAGTCATTAGACCGAAAAGCACTTTACCGAAACCTCACTAGACCGAACAGCAGGAGACCGAAAAGCAGGAGACCGAGTACATAATACAGGGTGCTAAAAAAGGATTGTACTCTGAGTAAGGGTAACATCAACCTCCCTTCACCCTTTATCCATAATGGTTGTTGTCATAATCATGAAATTCAAATTAAAAAGCAAATAAAATTTACCCTTAATTTCTTTTTACTTGTCGCTTGTCGCAGTAAAAGAGATAAGACAAATGTAATTACAACTAAATGTCATTTGGATGCTTATTAGAAATAGTTAAAATGGTGTTATCGTCACTCTACCCTTAATTTATTTTACCTTTACTAATTTGTTTAACGGATGAAAATTATTTCATATCAGACTCTATAGTACAGTACTGTACTGCCGTGCTAAGCCCAAAGGCGGGATCTGATTTTTTATCGAAAATAAGATTTTTGTATTTTTAGGTAGAATAGGGTATTTAGTATATATTTATAAAGTCTTTGGAGTTGTAGAAGCATTATATTTTAAATAAAATTGCAATTTTGTTAGCGGTATCAGATAAAATACTAAGCAATTTGGCGGCAAATGTTAAATACTATGGCGTTTTGACGATATCTGCTACAGTTGCCGTCCATATACCTTAGCATATTGCACTTACCGCTAATCTACTTTCAAGAATTCTACGCCTACATTTAGAAACCGCCAAATCGCCTTAGTATTACAAAGTAAATTCGGCCTAACTTTACAAGGTTAAATTATTGCGTTAGTTAAAAGAGTTGTGTTAGTAAAAGAAGTAATTAGCGAGGATGGTAAGAATTTTCGAGATTACTATATCTATTGAAATATATTTTCATTTTTGTTTATACTATTTCAAGAATTAACCATTTATGTTGTCCTAAACAATGTGAATCTGCGCCAAGTGGATGATTTATATGTATGTTTAAACCCTTTGTTAGGTTGCAACAACTAAATCAATGCAACCCATTGATTGCATTTTTTTTTTGTTTCAATACAAGCTATTATCATTGTTTAACTAGACAATGTCTAATAGTAGTCTAGTTATACAATGCTATTATAGATACGGGATTGTAGATTTGGGATATCTTTACCTTATCTTTTGAGAATCCTTTACATAAGTTTTATACAAAAATGCTGGTTTTATTCCTTTATAAATTTTCTAAGAATGCGTCAGGTACCTGGATAATGATCCAAAAATTTGTTTGCAAGAAACAAAATAAAAATAGCTGAGAAGAGAAAGTCAAAAGTATGGTTTACAATCACATTTACAGTTGAAGAATTCTTTAAAACGCAGATGTTTAAACAGCTATAACAATCTGAACGGATTCTGGTTTTTCGTTGTATAAGTACAGTTCTGCCCAAATTATTAGACTCACTATAAAAGATTTTATAAAAAATGATAATTATGAGGTAATACCATTGTAATACTAAATAGGTTTTGTGTATATACCGGACACAAGGTATGGTGTTCGATTGTCTATTAAATTGTCTATATTGAATCGCAAATAGAACATTAATATTAATGAACCAATATGTATTTATTGACTCTTGAAAGAAAACAGATATAACGACAACTAAATATTCTCAATTTGTTGTTGTCATATTGTGGCTCAACAAAATAATAACATTTAATAGTACTTTAATTCTTTCAATTTAATAAACTGGAATACACAGAAAACCTTTCTATTTCATATCAGTCACAACTATAAACCACATACCGCTAATAGGCTTAGTTTTATAGTAAGTTTTGATAAAACGTTTTAGCGGTATGTACCTCTTTTTATATAAAACTTTGTTTTAAAATATAATTAACGGTTCCCTTAATAAACTGGGGCTTGGGGGTTCCATGCATAAAAACTATTAGCTAGTCCATAAATCCCTAACGGGCCAAAATTTTAGCATTCAATTTTGAAATCTATTTTGCCACCATTTTCTCAAATGTTAGTTACCGCCTTTGGGCCTAGCACGGCAGTGTACTGTACACAGCCTATAAAATAATACAAAAAAAACACAATAAACAAAAAGACAGGTATACAAAATCTTAGCATAATTTACTGCAATATTTTTTAATTTATGTACCATTTCCGTCTAATGCTGTTCGGTCTAGTGAGGTTTCGGTAAAGTGCTTTTCGGTCTAATGAGTTCGGTCTACTACTTTCGGTCTAATGATTTCGGTCTAATTGTCGTGTACCCTAATTTAGCACTCCTATGGAATGCTAAAAGTTGCATTTTTAACACGTTTGTAGAAAAATAATATTAACTAGACGTTAAAACTAGAAAAATTTACAAAATATGTTTTAAATACATAGTTAAGGGATTTTAAAACGGGTCACACGCGATGCATTTTATTGTACTACCGATCGTACGATATACTATTTTGTCCTATACAGGGTGACTCATAAAGAACTGTATATAACCCTACTTTTTCGGTCTTAAAAAATTAGTTCGTTTTGTTTATAGAAAAAATTTCATCCTATATAAGGTTTTTGAAAACTCGTAAATAGAATTTTGTACATTAGACAAATAGTGTCATTAATGTGACAATTTAAGTGAATCTTAGAAGGCTATGAAAATTTGACATTTTCGTTGTTTGAGTACGTTATTTTCTGTATTATGTATGAATTCACATGAGTGCCTTAAAAATGTAATTTTAACACGTATATCATACAGTATTTTTTCTACAAATTTCTTTATCTATAATCACAATTATAATTTATTCATTCTCAATTACAGGACAATACCTACAAAAACTTTTACTTGAACTTGACTGACATTCCATTTTTATATTTTTTATGACATTACATCAAAACTGCCTATACTGTTAATACGTAAATCATAACAACTATAGAATAACATCTACTTTTATTGTTGTATATTCTAACAAATTTTAATAGTTTTTTTCTACAAACGTGTTAAAAATGCAATAATACAATTTAAATTAAATTTTAAAAAACCTTCTAAAAATCCTTTTTTAAATTGCGCAAGTTGTACTGTTAATATTAATGTTAATAAATGAAATATAAAAAATATTTTGACGTTTGTTTTCAAAATTTGACATTTCATATTTAACTGCAGTGCCTTAAAATTTTTAAAGCACTAGTGCTTTAAAGTAACATTTTTAACGCTCCTATGGAGTGCTAAAAGTTGCATTTTTAACACGTTTGTAGAAAAATAATATTAACTAGACGTTAAAACTAGAAAAATTTACAAAAGATGTTTTAAATGGTTAAAGGATTTTAAAACGTGTCACACGCGATGCATTTTATTGTACTACCGATCGTACGATATACTATTTTGTCCTACACAGGGTGAGTCATGAATATAATAATAATAATATAATAGTACATAATATTATAATGAATATAATATAATAGTCCATAATCCTACTTTTTCGGTTTTAAAAAATTAGTTCATTTTGTTTATAGAAAAAATTTCACCCTATATGAGGTTTTTGAAAACTCGTTAATAGAATTTTGTACATTAGAAAAATAGTGTCATTAATGTGACAATTTAAGTGAATCTTAGGAGGCTATGAAAATTTGACATTTTCGTTGTTTGTGTACGTTGTTTTCTGTATTATGTATGTATTTGTGTTTCTTAGATTATTTTGGCAGTTTTTCATTGGTTTTAGAGGGGGTGTACGTTATGTAAATTATTTTAAATAATTGCAAAATGTTCCCCAATAAAAATTTGAACCAGCATTAGATCCATTACAAGAAGACAATACCTATTCTTGAGGCAGTCGAAGAAATCCTAAAAAATATTACCAGGCAAGTAAGCAGATAATTAGACGTTTCTCAATTAAAAGTTGCCATAATATTAATAAATAATAATTTACACTTTGATCACATCTAACAAATCGAAAGATTTTATCTAAGATGAAATACGATATTTACAATTTGCTAGATGGATTTCGAATAGTATGCGCCTATTTAATTTAATTATATAGTCCCCTATTTACTGCCAAAAGCCAATTTACGAAGGATGGAATAAATAATTCGCGCAACTCACACATTTTTGGGCAGACGACAATCCTCATGGGATACGCGAATCTCGTTCGTAGTATATATTTCGCAATCAATGCTTGGATGGACAACTAATAGGCCGGTGCACTTAGATTTGTTACGAAGTATTTTGTCTAATATACCTACTATCCGGTATAGCAGCCCAAGGTATGTACCTATTTTATGCACAATGAGGCATATCCACATTTCTCAATTACTATTCGACATTATTTTCATGAACCTTATGGAAATAGGTGGATAGGACACCTGATTTTAACCCTCTTGATAATTCGATATGGAATCTATTGAAATAAATGTTTTATCAAAAATATATAGATACATGACAAAAACTAATTGAAATGTTTATTAATTTTTATAATAATATTAGAAATTATCACTTAACTCTCAGAAAATGATCCCGTAACTCATTTTATGGTCTAAAAAAGAAAAATGAAAACATGTAGATTTTGTTTCGAAAATTTGCTATAAAACAATTTTACCTGTGGTTGTCGTTACGTCTTAGTCATTTCATTTGTTTTTAAGGAGTTGTTGTTGGTGTAATTGTGTATCCTTGTCTATATTATTTTCATGAAAATGTATTGTCTCGTCGTTAAAGACTAACTTGTCTTTTTTTATTTCTGACAAAACAAAATTCTGAGAATTCAATAAAACGAATCTACGAATGAACCACTAAACAATTAATATACAGAGCGACGTTTTAGTATTATTCAAAACACTTTATACCTTTTGAAATTCTGGAAATGGCTAAGTAGTGTAGGAAACAGAGGTTGAACCTTGCAAAATGGACACAAGTCCGGTTTTATTTTTTTTCTGGCATATCAAGGGGTGCTTATTATAAGACTAACTTTTTCTGAAAAAATTTCGCCCCGGAACCCCCCTTTTCACCCCTTTAAAGGGGGTAATTTATGGTTTTTGCAGAACGTAGCCCTTCCTGTACCTTTTACAAAAAATTTCTTTTATAGAAATATGAAGAGAACTATATTTTCTACGATTTATTTCCGACAGCATCTCTCTATCATCCACCGTTTAGCAAGGGTGGCGCCCCAAAGTTGACAAGTTTTTAAAAAAGATGTTTTTAAAAAATATATATTTTTCCCTAACTGTAACGGAAATTAAAAACAAATGCTGCGGAAATTATTCACAAATAGATGATTGATTTTTTGGTATAGGTTTCACTTAAGGGTAATTGCCCTTTTTTTAATTACTGGGTGTTACATTTCAAAAAACCCCTTTTTATACCATCTGAACCGTTTATGCTAGAGTAAAAATACTTTCAGCGATTACCCATCTACTGGTGTTATTTACAAATTTGTATAATGCACCCCCATTTTTTCCCCGGAACCACCCAAAAAAAAAGAAGAATTAATAAATAAAGTGATTTTCTTGGAATCCTTCACACACAATGCCCTTCAATATGCTTCATATATCATTTTGTGCAAGTTATTATTACCCATGCATGGACACTAAAAGCGATTTCCTAGTGCAACCCTTGTAGCCGAAAACAATAAATAAAATGGGGGGTTAAATTTTTTTTTTGTTTTTTGCTTTTTGATCCATATGGGCATATGCTTCATCAATAGTGCTTTTCAAAAATATATATGGTTATTGCAACATTCCTGCGCAAACCACCCCTATCCTTGAAAATATACTGCAGAAACTACCCCTATACCTTATCCAGCATGTTTTTACGATTTTCTCATTACCTATTCATTTGTTTTAAACAAAACTCATACAACGTTAAAGATCACTATTTACTTTAAAAATTAGGTCATATTCATTTTTTTCGTTTAAGCAACCGTTACGGCACAGTGGCGCCGTAAACCTCATATATGCTTTGACGGGCTCCAGTTTTTGTTTATTTTTTCGTCATCTGTTTGTTTTATTGATAAAGTACTTATGTAAAATAAAACAACACAGTGTAACCTACAAATCATGACCTATGCACATTTTACATTCTTTGCTCCCCAAAGCTACAGTGGTGGTCCAAAATAAATTTTTTCATATTTTCGCCACCTACACGCATTTTATTGCGTTAATGCTACCTTAATAGCACAATATTCACCCCTAAGTGATCGCTAAGCAGTGGCGGATCCAGAGAGGGGTGATGGGGGCGATCACCCCCACCCCTCTCAAACCAAGTGATATTATATTTGAAGATTATAAAAATATTCATTTATTTTTATAGAAATACTTATATTAATATTATTTTTATAAGAATGACTTTTTATGCTTTAGCGACAGTGGCGGATCCAGCATCGTTAAGAGGGGGGTGCCAATTGGTTAAATTTCTATAAAAATAAATGCATATTTTTATAATCTTTGAATATAATATCACTTGGTTTGAGAGGGGGGGGAGGTGATCACCCCCATCACCCCTTCCTGGATCCGCCACTGCGTAGCGACCACCTAAGGGTAAATATTGTGCTGTTAAGGTAGCATTAATGCAATAAAATACATGTAGGTGGCGAAAATATGCAAAAATTTATTTTGGGCCACCACTGTGGCTTTGGGGAGCAAAGAATGTAAAATGTGCATAAGTCATAATTTGTAGGTTACACTGTGTTGTTTTATTTTGCATAAGTACTTTATCAATAAAACGAACAGATGCCGCAAAAAAAAACAAAAACTGGAGCCCGCCAAAGCATATATAAGGTTTACGGCGCCACTGTGCCGTAACGGTTGCTTATAAGAAAAAATGAATAGGACATAATTTTTAGAGTAAATAGTGGTCTTTAACCTTGTATAAGTTTTGTTTAAAAAGAATATATAGGTAATGAGAAAATCGTAAAAACATGCTCGCCAAGGGATAGGGGTAGTTTCTGCAGTATATTTTCAAGGATAGGGGTGGTTTTCGCAGAGATGTTGCAATAACCATATATATTTTTGAAAAGCACTATTGATGAAGCATATGTCCATATGGATCAAAAAGCAAAAAACAAAAAAAAATTTCAACCCCCCATTTTATTTATTTTTGTTTGCTTCAGGGGTTGCACTAGGAAATTGCTTTTGGTGTCCATGCATGGGTAATAATAACGTCCACAAAATGATGTATGAAGCATATTAATAAAGGGCATTGTGTGTGAAGGATTCCAAGAAAATCAATTTATTTATTAATTCTTCTTTTTTTTTGGGGAGGTTTCGGGGAAAAAATGGGGGTGCATTATACAAATTTGTAAATAGCACCAGTACGTGGGTAATCGCTGAAAGTTTTTTTACTCTAGCATAAACGGTTCAGATGGTATAAAAAGAGGTTTTTTAAAATGTAACACCCTGTAATTAAAAAAAGGGCAATTACTCTTAAGTAAAACCTATACCAAAAAATCAGTCAATTATTTGTGAATAATTGCCGCAGGATTTCTTCTTAATTTCCGTTACAGTTAAGGAAAAATATATTTTTTTTAAAATCATCTTTTTTAAAAACTTGTCAACTTTAGGGCACCACCCCCGCTAAACGGTGGATGATAGAGAGATGGTGTTGGAAATAAATCGTAGAAAATATAGTCCTCTTCATATTTTTATAAAAGAAATTTTTTGTAAAAGTTACAGGAAGGACTACGTTCCGCAAAAACCACAAATTACCCCCTTTAAAGGGGTGAAAAGGGAGGTTCCGGGGCGAAATTTTTTCAGAAAAAGTTAGTCTTATAATAAGCACCCCTTGATATACCAGAAAAAAAATAAAACCGGACTTGTGTCCATTTTGCAAGGTTCAACCTTTGTTTCCTACACTAAAGATAGTTGTATGATTTAAAATTAAACTAAAACACAAAATTAATAAAATTCAGATTAATAAAAATACTCCAGATTTAGCCATACGGCTCACACTCCCTCAAAGTGGAAAATTGACTCATCCCATATACCTACGGTATCAAAAAGATTGAACTCTGGTGGGACTCTTTCCGTGTTATCGAGCCGTAGGTGACTTGGTAGGCTGGAGTATTTCCCATAAATTTTCGTACAAATCTGGCCGTTGCGAGTAGTACAGCTTTCTACATGGTCTTTAGTGCAGGAACTGAAGCCTTTCACCTCGCAATTTTTGCAGAATGGATCAATTCGCTTGAAAATTTGAGAACAAGTAGTGGATAGCCCAAGGATTAAAATCTATATGATGCCGAAAGGCGCTTTTACCATGGGGGTGGTTGCCACCCCATCCCGGGAGTGGAAATTTTTTATTATATTTTGACCGCAAAACTTGATAAAAACATTCATTCTAAGCAAAAAACGATCTATACATTTTTTTGATAAAATTAATAGTTTTCGATTTATTCGCTATCGAAAGTGTTAGTTTTATATCGAAAAAATCAGTGTTTTTCATTAATATACTAATTTACGATTCACTCAATTTTTGCTGTAGAAAAAATTTGCTCAAACCAATTTCTTGGGAATTAAATAATCTACAATTTCATATTTAAACATTTTTTCGTATCTCTGATGCTAATCTTTCTATTCTGAAAAATCGACATTTTTACCAAACTACAAAAATTCGTTATTCGGTTTTAACTCCAGTTTTTTTAAAAACTAATCTTTCTAAGCCAGTCAAACTTCTAGAGTCTATTAATAATACATAAATGAAGAAGAATAAATAAGACCAATGACTAAAAACATCGCCAACTTACATTATTATGCTTCCAATTGGATTTCTCCTTTTTTTTTTCAAAAAAATGTAGGGTTTCAAAAAATGTTTTTGTAGGTTTTTATAAGGTCTATCAGCCTATTAATATTAATTCTTTTTAAAATCCTCAGTCGCAAAAAGAGGTGACTTTGAAAGGGTTGGTAAAGGTAGTTTTTGCATGTTATTACAAGTTTTAATTATCAATAGCTCACTCAATTTTTGCTGTAGTAAAAATTTTTGTAAACCAGTTTCTTGACAATTAAATAAGCTGCAATTTCATATTTAAACATTTTTTCGCATCTCTGATGCTAATCTTTCTATTCCAAAGGAAAGGCCATTTTTTTGAAACTACAAAAATTCGTTATTCGCTTCTAACTTCATTTTTTTTAAACTAATCATTCTAAGCCGGTCAAACTTCTAGAACCTATTAATAATATAAAAATATAGAAGACCAAATAAGGTTAATGACTAATTTTAATTAGGGTGGTGATTAGGAGGTTGCTTCGGATCACTTTTTCGCTGAAAAAAGTAGGGACTAACATTCTTTTCAATATACGTCACTTAATTTTTGAGCTAGAGACTTTGTTTGTATTTCTGGAGATAGATATTTTAAAATGCTTTAAATTAGTTTGAACAAGTTATCCTCGAAAAATGCATGGTTTTTTCGTCTTTTGACTTTGAATCTACAGTATTTAGCATTTGACGAAGAAGAGCTAACATTTATTAATGTATAGCTCGATTACTATTGGTCTTAAAAAAAACTAAAACAAACGGTTTTGTTTATTGTTTCAAAAGGTACATTTTTGTTAAGTAAAGTTGTTTTGATAAAACGAAAACTTTTGGAATTATTAGCCGAAAACTTATTAACAACATTGATTTTTTCGATATAAAACTAACATTTTCAATAGCGAATAAATCGAAAACTATTAATTTTATCAAAAAAATGTATAAAACGTTTTTTGCTTAGAACGAATGTTTTTACCAACTCTTGCGATCAAATTACAATAAAAAATTTCCACCCCCGAGATGGGATGGCAACCACCCCCATGATGAAAGCGCCTTTTAGCATCATATAGATTTTGATCCTTGGACTATTCACTACTTATTCTCAAATCTTCAAGCAAATCCATCCATTCTGTAAAAATTGCGAGGTGTTGTCCTATTTTAAGCTTCATTACTTGGACTACTTATAAAGGTGTTTATTTAGACCCAGCTTTTTTATGTTTTCGAGGAGGTTCCTCGGAATGACTCCAGTAGTAGACATAACAATAATAGGTATAGTCTGGGTATTTTGCATTCTCCATTGCCTTCGTCTTTGAATTTCCAGATCTCTGTACTTGGCGACCTTTTCAGTAAATTTAGTACGTAGATTATTGTTGTTAGGTATCGCCACATTAATTAGTGTTGTTTGTCTTTTTAATTTATTAACTAGTATGAGATCTGGTCTATTATGTGCCACTGTTTTATCTGTGAGTACAGTGCGGTCCCAGTAAAGCTTGTAGTTGTCATTCTTAAGCATACTCTGAGGGACTTATTGATAATACGGGAGATGGTTCGTCTGAAGAAGTCCCAGCTTGATAGCTATCTCCTGATGAAGGATCTTTCCTACTGAGTCATGTCGTTCCTTGTAAATGCCTGGCAGCCCCTTGTAAGATGTTGGATGGTTTCTTGGGTTCGGCATCCATATCGGCATTTGTCGTTCTGGATCTGAGGGTCTTTGATGATATATTTCAGGTAACTTTTTGTTGGTATAACCTGATCCTGAATGGAAAAATAATGAACCTTCTGTTTCAGAGAACATCTTTCCTGATGTCAACCAATTGTTCGACGCCTATTGTCGACATAGTCTTAGCTGACCTCATTTGAATGTCGCCCGTGCAGAGGTTTGCCCATCCAAGTGCGCATTTTTTGGTCCTTAGTAAGGCGGTTTGTGCGCATTTCTGGTTCCACAGTTTGATCGGTGTTGTGTCATCTGCTGCGCAAATAGCCCGGTGTAGAGTAGATGTCTCAGCCTGCATCTGAAAATAAGTCCTTAAATTAGCAATGTGTTTATCTAATTGCTCACATATCTACGTAAGTCCTCTTCCTCCTAAATACTGCGTTAATGTCGTTCGTTCTACTGCACTTTTCGGGTGGTGTTTTTGTGTTTTTGTGAGGTGTGTTCGTACTTTTCGCTGAAGATTTTCTATATCCGTTTTTGTCCACTTAACAATACCAAATGAATAGCTAAGCGCGGAACAAGGGTAGGTGTTCATTGCCTTTTTTAACACATTTTTATGCGTATAACTGCGTATAATCTCAGTAGTAATCTCAGATTTCATTTGCTTATGGTCAATTTGTTCTGGCCATTCAAACAATCTTTTTATCACCCCGTATATCACATTAACGCAATGTTATTATATTTAAACATGTGCGGGCTAGGTAATTATTACAAATCATAAACAATAATTTCGGCTATGGCACATTAATAGTGATGACTTAATATAATTTCTGTGTTCTTCAATATTTTGTAAATATATTCAGCGCGTGGGTTGACCCAGAAACTACATATTGCCGCTAAGAAAGAACGTACATTAAAAATCATTCATTCGAATCAATTCATAGAGACAACATGTAGTCTTATCATCATAATTATCCGTTTATCATTCATACAAGTAAGACAGTAAGACTTCGTCGATTAGTAGATTTTTAAGGCTCCCGGGTTAGAGTGTCGTTCATAAATAAAGGTTCATCTTTAATTTTGTGTTTCACTATCGGAGATCGAAGTTTGAGCTAAGCCGATCTTATACACAAAGAAAATCTAAAGTAATAAAGAAAATAAGCGGAATCCGTTAATCTGTTCACGAAAAAATCAACTACGAAAATGAGCATAATAATTTTAGGTGATGCATAGCTTTTGAAACTATGTGTATAGTTTGAATGTCCTGATTTGCAAACACTACAAAAACCTGTAGGTTTTTATAGTATTGAACGATATAGTAATAGATCAGGGCTGATCTGTGAAAAAACGTCTATTTTTGGATGTGAGAGGTGGCATTCGGATTTTTGCAGATAAAGTTTAGTGACACGTTCAGTAATAATAATTGCCTTATGCTCATTCTCAAATATGCCCGGAATAGTATTAAAACAATTAAACAATTTCAAAAATTTCGAAAAACATCAATTTTTTTCTACTTTCTTTGCTTATTCGTTTTGGAACAAAGTCGTGAAGAAATAAAATAAATATAATTGAATTTTTTATGGTATACGACTGGTTAAAAATGTCTTAAAGTATTACCCTTTCTGCAATATAGCAATAAATACAAAATAAGGGGGAAAAATAAGCCTGTTGTTATTCAATGTTTTTCAGCCACTTTGGTGGCAATTAGAACCTTAGTAATTCGCTTAGGAAATTCTTATAACATATAAACTGTCTACCAAATTTCATTAAAATCGACCTAAATAGATTTTGGATATTAAATTTGCAATCTAAATTTTTTTAAAAAAGTTCAACAAATATTTTAAAAACTTTCTGAACAAAAAGTAGACCACTTAGAAGTTGGCTGATTCTTTTACATATAAAGAGGCGCTCTACCCATCTAATACACTTTACAGAATTAAAATCTGATTATTTAAGGGGTCTCAGAAATGTTTTAAAATTATAAACAATTTTTTGGCTTACAAACAAATAGCTTTGTTTAAAAATAAAAAAAAAATAGTTTTTAGCAATGCAAATAATTAAAATCGGTATAATTTGACTTAAACTTTCAAATGTTCTCAGCAGAACTGCTATTTTATTTTTTGTTCCAAAGCTATTCGGGTTCAAAATTGCAATTTTTATATTTTTTGAAAGTTTAACCTCGTTTATTTATCTCGAAAACGAGGCATCCTACGAAAAAACTCGTAAGAAAATTTTTTGCTTAGAATTACCCAAGAAATACAAAAAAAAATGTTTTATTTTGCGAAAAATCGATGTTATGTAATTCCTCAAGTTCTTTGTTTATAACAATCTTATCGACATCCGGATCAACTGTTACCCAAAAATTTGTGTTCTATGGGTCAAAATACATAAAAAAACTTGGATAAGTTCATCTAAATAAAAGAGGCCGTTGCACCCCCTCCTGACGATAGCACTAATTTGTTTATAAGCCAAAAAATTGTATATAACTTTAAAACATTGCTGAGGCTGCTTAAATAATCCGATTTTAATTCTGTAAGGTGTATTAGATAGGTAAAGCGCCTGTGTATATGTAAAAAAATAAGAAACTTTCAAATAGTCTACTTTTTGTTCAGAAAGTTTTTAAAAAATTTGAACTTAAAAAAAATAGATTGCAAAATTATTATGCAAAATCTATTAGGTTGATTTTAATGAAATTTGGTAGACGGTTTAACTATACTATAAGAATTTTCTAAGCAAATTACTAAGGTTCTAAGTGGCACTAAAGTGGTTGAAAAACATTGAGTAACAACAGATTGAGTAACAACAGTATTTATTGCTATATTGCAGAAAGGGTAATACTTTAAGACATTTTTAACCAGTCGTATATCATACAAAATTCAATTATCTTTATTCTATTTCCGTACGACTTTGTTCCAAAACGAATTGTTTTAAAGTTATAAGTAAAGATAGTAGAAAAAATATTGATGTTCTTCGAAATTTTTAAATATTTTAATTTTTTATTAATGTTCCGGGCATATTTAAGAAGGAGCGTAAGTAATTATTATTACTGAAGGTGTCATCTAACTTTACCTGCAAAAATCCGAATGCCACCTCTCACATCCACCTCAAAACAGATCCGCCCTGGCCTATAAGTTTAGTTCAACACAAAGTGTAATCATAATGTAATGAAATATAATTTCACTTTCGTTGCATATGTTCGATTAATGATAAAAAGTTTGTTCAATATTTAACTTTTGTTTATAAAATATTTTATTTATTATTCTTTTTGACATTATACTGCATCCAAAATACAGTTAACAATGTAATTTATTTTTAAATTGTAAATGTATATTTTAAAATATACAGTCGGAAGAATGAAAGAATACCCATAAACGATCACATCAATCGCATATTTTGTATTTGCTGTTTTTTTTTCATAAATAACAAACGAGAGAGATATATTATTAATAATCTGATTAATATGTGATTGATGTCATCGTTCATGGGTATTCTTTCATTTTGCCGACTGTATTTAAATGCATCTTCTATGAGTATACACTATACACGTATCTCTAATACAAATAAACTGCCCATACATATATTTCAGCCTGAATGTAAAGATTTACGGCAATGACAGTGGATGCAGTATTTATAATCTCTAACCTTAACACATATTTAAATCGATCAAGATGCAAAAATATTCGTAAAAAACTAAACGCTTGCCAAGTTTTTAAAAATACAACAAGATCCGAACCAAACCGTTATGAGAAAGTCACTTGTTTTATAAGCTTATTAAAATTTTAATGCACAGGTTTATTATGCTTTGCTTATCCCAAACTAAAAGTGAAGGCAACCTATTTATTTTCCTGTTTTTTAACTAACCATTAATCATGATCGTGATTCTGTACTCTGTACTGTATTGAAAATAATTGATTGGAACTCACTGAACCATTTCCTTAAAATTTTAAGCCGACATTCTTGCCATTTATATTACAGTTCTCGAGTTCTTTCACTGTTTGCATTATTTTCTGTTTTCACTGTTTTTAATAAGGTCTAGCTATGGTGTATGTAACATTCGACGATGCACCACCTGTTGAATAATTCTAATTTTATGTAGATCTGCTCTTTCAACATCCATACTTCAACTTCATATAATAATATGGAGAATACATAGCCTCTACGTCTTTCGTTAACCATGTGCCCAGATATTTGTATTGTGTGTATATTTACAGCATAGCGCAAATTATTCATATTTCATTCATCATTATTGTGATGCCCTTATTGGTTCTCTCAAATAAATCTTCCTGAATATGGCTTCACTATGTACAATAAACAATCAGCAGTATACATTTTTTATTTATATCAGTAAGTTTGTCATGTCTAACTTTATAAATGCTTTCTACAAATCCACAAACCAGCTTTACATATCTTGATCCACATTTGGACATTTTAGTATTAACACATTTCCACCGAATAATGCTTCTTTCGTTCCATTTTCGTTTCTGAACCCCAGTTGAGAGAATCACTTATTTCCAGATCTAGTTTTCAAAACCTTTTTAGTACCAGATTCGTTAGGATAATCCAATATATAAAAAAATCATTACAGGTAATAAAATAAACCAATCTCCAATTAGGTCGTCCTAGGAATCCCCTTCAAAAATCTGACAATATTATTTTAAAGTGTTGTATTTCAAAATATTATAAATTATAAATTAGAAAGATACAATGATAACATTAATAGTATATTAAAAAGACATATTTCGCACGAGCGCAGAAGTTTGTTGGCACGAGGCGAGTGCCGCAAATCAAGCGAGGTAGAAATATGTAATTTTCTCACGTGCTGTACACTGTACTTTTTCTATGGATGCGTTGTTGTAAATAGGTCAAACTTCAAAATTAAATAATTTAGGTGCTTCTAAGTGTATTATATGCCTAAATTGAAATAAAATACATGATATATGTAGGTATTTAATATTCTTAATATTTATATACTTTATTTTTTTAAATTATAAACAGTTATATTTGAACAGTTTTGAAAGGTAATTCCTGGTAAGTTTTGCTTCAACACATTTTGTTTGACAAAAATAATTGTGTTTGCATTGTGCATGTTACCATGGAAACCGCGAACATATGTATGGAAATCGACGGAGAACCCATGAGAAAAATTATTTCTCACTGCAATGACCGACTTTTCTCACTGCGTGAGAAATATTTCGTTTTGATTGTATGTAAGTAATGAGAGAAGTTGCACATTGTATAGCATCCATAGAAAAAAGAACATTTTAAATAATATTTTTCATCATTACCCGTGGCCGGAATGGGACGTTTCATCGCCGTCGGTTCATCGCCGCCGTTTCGATGCCGCCGGTTCATCGCCAGTCCATTTCATCGCCAGCCGTTTCATCGCCAGTTAGTCAGTTGATCTTGTATTATGAGAGATGACACAACACGACGTTAAATTCAGTTCAAAACTTATGACAAATAAATAGATAAAAAATATTATTATATTAATTTACTGTTCTATTTCTACTTCCCCTAAATTTGTTACTAAACAGTATTAAATTTGTAGTGTTAAATTATATTTTATGTTATAAAAGTTTAAAAGTCTATTAAAAGATTAAATATGGCAACGGGAATGGTCATATCTCGCATTTCCTAGAATTCCTGATTAATACTAAAAATAAATAATAAATGTAACTGTTGAAAATTGGTCGAAAATTCGGAAATATATCAGTTAGCGATTAACTGACTGGCGATGAACCGGCGCGGCGGCATGGAAACGGCCGGCGATGAATCGGCTGGCGATGAATCGGCCGGCGATGAACTGGCGGCATCGAAACGGCGGCGATGAAACCTCCTAGACCCCTCTGTGGCTTATTTATTCCTACACGGGATCGGGATTTATCACCAACTACATTGCTTCATAAGTTTTTATCTTGGTTTCTCATACCAATATCAAGCCCCTTTACCGAAAAGTCCTCTCCAAGCCAAGTTTTTTGTCTTCTCCTATGTATTCTTAAATCTCCTTCTCCTTCTCCTCCAGGAAGCTTACAGATCATTAATTCTTCGAATTGGGTCACTAACATCTCGACTTTGAATATGCTCGAACGATATTAACGGATACGCTCATCTTGAAATCAATTAGTAAAATTCCTTAATTTCTGCTAATATATTAATTATTAATTTTATATCAAAAATGATTAACCATTTTCAATTTCGTTGCAAGACGAATCTTCAGCCGCATTATATTCTAATTCAATCAGAGAGTGCAGCAAGCATCTCTACCGGTTTCGAAACTTCTTAATAGCTTATCAGGAGGCACATATGCTGCTCTCTCTGACCCAACCAGGACAAACCCCGGCGTGCAGTCACGGATTGCAACGAACGATATCGCAGGGATGCCCTACCGGCAATAGTCCATTCTTTCACGGTTTTTGCTCTAAATTTTAAAGAACCGCTTGGATTGACATGAAATTTGGCATACGTATAGCTTACATGTCAAAGAAAAAAGTGATATTGTGCCGATGTGTGCTTTTGCCCTGGGGGTGACTTTCACCCCCTCTTGAAGGTAAAAAAATATATGTCCAAAATAAGTCCGGAAATGGGTAAAGTGACTAATTTTAAGTAACTTTTGTTCTATAGAGCTTTTTCGAAAAAACACTTTTCGAGTTATTTGCGAGTGAATATGTTCATTTTTCAACAAAATAACCACATTTTTAGGCGGTTTTTCGCAAATAACTCAAAAATTAAGTATTTTTTCGAAAAAACGTTCTTAGCAAAAATATAGTTTATAAAAAAGTAAAAAAATGGTGTACGCGTTAGGTCTCTGGATCGCGTAGAACCAGAGTTATAGCCAATGCAAAATAGATTCATATTCACCAAATTTCAAATAGAATATTTCGACGTGAAATATCCAAAAAATTAAGCACTTTTTGGGGAAAATCCATTATAACTTTTTTAAAGTGTTTAAAAATATTTATTTCTGTTTTTACAAAAAGTTTCTAGCATTAAATTTAAGCAAGTTACGCTCAAAATAAAGTTGGTCCCTTTTGTTTTTGCAAAAAAAAATCGGGAAGACCACCCCTTAATTAGCAACTTAAATGAAATTAATCATTACCGCTCCACAAATTATGTTACTTATGTTGTTTTTATATGATCTGTAAGTTTCATCTATTCAAAGTGCTTATTTTTGAAAAAATTTGGTTTCAAAGTAAAATTTTTAAAAATTTAAATTTTGAAAAATATGCTTTTTTTTCAAAATAACTTAAAAATTGTTAGAGATACCAAAAATCTCGAAAAACAAAAAAAAGTCAGATTTGCTTTTCTGAATATCATGTATGTTTTTGTTTTCCTCTTAGACAAAAATTGATTAAGATTTGGTGTTTCTAAATTTGCATACATTCGTGATCAGTGACTCGTTCAACCCCTTTTAACTACAGCCCTTTCAATAATAAGGACTTTGAACCGATGAAACTTACACATCATATAAACAATATATACACGAGTCAAGAAACTTGTGAAGTCGTAACGATTAAGTTAATTTAAGATACTAGTTAGGGGGTGATTTTCTCGATTCTTTTACCGAAACTAAAAGGGACTAACTTTATTTTGAGCGTAACTTGTTTAATTTTGAAGCTAGAAATTTTTTTTATCAAACAAAAATGAAGCTTTTTTTAAACACTTTAAATAAGTTGTAATTAGTTTTCCCCGAAATGTGCTTCATTTTTGTTTATTTCACGGTAAAATATTCCATCCGGAATTTGACGAATATGAACCTATATTTCATTAGCTATAACTCTGCTTCTACTAGGTGTAGAGACGTGATATATACACCATTTTTTTTAAATTTTTTACAGGCTATATTTTTGCTGAACATGTTTTTTCGACAAAATACTTACTATTTGAGTTATGTGCGAAAAACTGTCTAAAAGCGTGCTTATTTTGTTGAAAAAATGAACATATTCACTGCCAAATAACCCGAAAAGTATTGACTTGGTGAAAAAACTCTATAGAACAAAAGTTACTTAAAATTAGCCAGTTTATCCATTTCCTGACTTTCTTTGGACGAATATTTTTTCACCCCCAAGATGGGGTGAAAACCACCCCCAGGGCAAAAGCACATATCGGCACAATATCACTTTTTTTCTTTGACTTGTTAGCTATGTGTATGCCAAATTTCATGTCAATCCAAGCGGTTCTTTAAAATTTAGAGATTTTGCAATATTTTACCGTTAAAGAACGGACTACAACTGCTAGCAAAGGACTAAGTTTTCAATCTAATAGCACATAAAATAATACTAAAAATATTACTCTACATCCCACCAGATTAAAAACAATGGGAAACTTCTCTGGTTTCAACTCTGAGACTTCTAAAATTTGCAAGCCATAACGGATGCTGAGACTAAAGAAGATGAGGGAATTTTACAATTTATAATTCACGTCCCATCTGCTCAGCGCGGTAAATTTCCAACGAGAATGGTACCCTTCGTACTCCAATCAGAGTAAACATGTAAATCAAAAATGAATAACCATTTTCAATTTCGTTGCAACACGAAACTACAGCCGCAGCATATTTTGGTACAATCAGATAGTGCAGCAAGCACGTCTACCGGTTTCGAAACTTATTAGTCTCTCATCTAATAGCACATATTGTTCTAAAGCTCTCTCTGACCCAACCAGGACAAACCCCGGCGTGCAGTCACGGATTGCAACGAACGAAATAGCAGGGATGCCCTAGCGGCCATTGCTAGTAAAAGACTAAGCTTTCGATCTAATAGCACATAAAATAACATTAAAAACACTACTCTACATTCCACCAGATTGAAAACAATGGAAACCTTCTCTGGTTACACCTCCGAGTTTCGAAACCGGTAGAGGTGCTTGCTGCACTCTCTGATTGAACTAGAATAACTATGATGCGGCTGTAGTTTCGTGTTGCAACGAAATTGAAAATGGTTATTCATTTTTCATTTACATGTTTACTCTGATTGGAGTACGAAGGGAACCATTCTCGTTAGAATTTTACCGCGCTGAGCAGATGGGACGTGAATTATAAATTGTAAAGTTCCCTCATTAGTCGAGGCATTGAAGGATTGAAGTGTCGATTTTTTTGCAGTAAGTCGGATTTTAATGCGGATTTGAGCGTTGGATTCGTGAGAATGTCAGGAAATTTTGTGAACTAATGTAATAAATAAGAAATCTCAAATTGCATTTGTGCATAAAAAAATGCATTTCAAAGGTGCATTTTGAATTTCATTTTGAAATAGGCAATTATTATAAATTTGCAACTCGGTAAATTTTCTTACTCTGGGGTTTTTCGGGTCGCTGAAAACGAATATGAGGTCGGCGAGAGTGTGTAAAGTACCTGGTGCCTGCAGCGGGTGTAATAAACATCTTCCTTTGGAGTATTATGGTAATTTATCATATAATTAGTTTAAACTCGTTACTCGGGGGATTTTGGGGTAATCTATTTTCTTCGGTGTAACCATAGTGATCTATAGGAAATCCTCCTTGGAGTTCCTATAGATTACTATAGAATTTAAATTCTTAATTTTCTTAACTCTTGTAATTATAACATATTGTAAACCTTACTTTTGTAACCGTGTCAATGGCCTGCGTCGCTGGGAAACGTTAATTTAAATAAAAAAAAATATTTTTTACAGTTCCTTATAATAAATTATTTAAATAACAGGAAAACAAAATAAGAAAAAAAAACGTGTTCCGTTTTGCTTACAGTGTAACCGTTATATTAGTGTATACAAACGTGTGAGAGAGAAAGGCAATAAATCCTACATGAAATTAGTCAAGAACGTATCAATACTGCCAACATAAGTTTAAGCGCCAAATTAAAAAAAAATGGAGATCCTGAACAAAATAATTAGTCATGTTCTTTTATAATATCCTATGAAATTAGAATTTAGTCGTTGCGATATTTATTTTCAGTGACCCCAAAGCCCCTGAAGCAACAAGTTTCGGCCAATTATTTAACAAATTATCATAATAGTCCAGAGGAAGACATTTATTACACCTGTTCCAGGCACCAGGTAGTTTGCACCAACCTCATATTCATTTTCAGCGACCCCAAAAACCCCGAGTAATGAGTTTAAGCCAATTATATGATAGATTACCACAATACTCCAGAGAAAGACGTTTATTACACCCGCTGCAGGCACCAGGTAGTTTGCACACTCTCGCCGACCTCATATTCGTTTTCAGCGACCCGAAAAACTCCAGAATAAGAAAATTTACCGAGTTGCAAATTTATAATAATTGCCTATTTCAAAATGCACTTTTGAAATGCATTTTTCTTATGCACAAATGCAATTTCAGATTTCTTATTCATTACATTAGTTCACAAAATTTCCTGACATTCTCACGAATCCAATGCACCAAACTACATTAAAATCCGTCTTACTGCGCCAAAAATCGACAGTAAGGCCTTTTTTTGTGCTTCAATGCCTCGACTACATCTTCTTTAGTCTCAGCATTTGTTATGGCTTGCAAATTTTAGAAGCCTCGGAGGTGTCACCAGAGAAGGTTCCCATTGTTTTCAATCTGGTCGGATGTAGAGTAGTGTTTTTAATGTTATTTTATATGCTATTAGATTGAAAACTTTTTTTGCTAGCAGTTGCCGCTAGGGCATCCCTGCCATTTCGTTCGTTGCAATCCATGACTGCACGCCGGGGTTTGTCCTGGTTGGGTCAGAAAGAGCAGCATATGTGCCTCCTGATGAGAGACTAATGAGTTTTGAAACCGGTAGAGGTGCTTGCTGCACTCTCTGATTGAACTAGAATATGATGCGGCTTAGTTTCGTATTGCAATGAAATTGAAAATGGTTATTCATTTTTGATTTATATGTTCACTCTAATTGGAGTACGAAGGGAACCATTCTCGTTGGAACTTTACCACACTGAGCAGATGGGACGTGAATTATAAATAGTAAAAGTCCCTCATCTTTTTTAGTCTCAGAATTTGATATGGCTTGCAAATTTTAGAAGCCTCGGATGTGTAACCAGAGAAGGTTCAAATTGTTTTTAATCTGGTGGGATGTAAAATTGTGTTTTTAATGTTATTTTTTGCACGATTGATCATTTTTGACTGTTTACCGTGACAGATTTTACGTCAGTAGGTGACATTTACTAGCAACTCGACGGTAAGTAATCCAACTCGACGGTAAGTACTCCAACTCGACGGTAAGTAATTCACTTACCGTCGAGTTAAAAAATCTCTTAATTTTAATTGATTTTTTGAAAGAATAAAGGAAACTAACGAATTATTTATTAATATTGAAACTTATGGTACAATTTGTTAAATTATTTAATGAAATCCCACTTGTTTGGGCTGTGGTTTCACTCTAACAGAAACTCCTGCAGAATCGCATACATTAGTAGTATTACTAGTATTAGAATAATTGCGGAACACCCTTCTTCCCAAGCCCGTTCAATTTCTTCAAATTCACTTTCGCTCATATTTTAATTTATAGTTATCAAAATTGTACTTAAAATTATTGACAACTAAATAAAAACTCAATTCTCCATTGTTGTTATGCACCCTAGTTACTACCTAACAACCAAAGTATCTATCTTGATAAAATGAATGAAACTAGTCAATATGACGAAAATGTTAAATTTTATAATTTATAATGGTATCAATCGCGCAAAAAACGTTATAAGCATGTCGAACGTTAAGGGTAACCGATCTCAGACAAACAATTGTCTTCGATCGGTATAAAACCCTTACCGTTCTCCATACTTAATATACTATTATCTGCTATTAGATTGAAAACTTAGTCTTTATTATTAATACTGTACAAAAGGTTATATAATAAAATAATTATTTCAAATTTAATTTAGAAATCACTTGTTTCATATTTTCATTACAAGACCAATTGTCTTTCGTACTTCTTATGTTGTACAGTAGAGTAGACCACGGTATTTTACAAATAAAATTCTTCTGTTTATTGTTTCATAATCTAAAGGACAAAAATATCTTTAATTAATACAAACGATATGCTGAACATTTAAAGCTTGTCTTAAGAGGATCGGTACGTTTTTTCGGCTGCCATGCTATTCAAATGGGGATTCATTTTTTTCGAATCCTGAGAAAACTAATAAGTATTTTTAAAAAATTTAAACGCAGAATGAAAGATTATGTTCTTAGCGAGGGCCGAAAGTTCCTGAGAACTTCTATAATGTTTATTTTAATAAGTTACAGGGGTGAAAAACTAAGAGAAAATGTAGTGTTATTTTTAATTTCAAATATCTCATTCAAAATCAACTTTTTATTTATTCTAGGGGACTTTCGGCCCTCGGTAATAATTTAGTCTTTCATTCTGCGTTTAGATTTTTCAAAAATATTTATTGGTTTTTTTCAGGATTAGAAAAAAATTAACACAATGTCCGTGGTAATTTTTCCAAATCTATCTTTGTCATACAACGCACTTACAAGTATGTAGTCGAATAGAATATTGTCAGTCAGACACTGACAATCAATGAAAATTTTAAATATTTATTTGACATGAATCAGGAATATTTTTAGTTTTTTTTTATTTTATTCTGGCCTTGGTTCAGAACCTTTAGCCAAATTGATTTATTTTTAGTTGTTGATTAAATAATATTGATATATAGTGTATTTGATAAATAATTGATTTA
The DNA here is from genome assembly GCF_917563875.1 of Diabrotica virgifera virgifera. NCBI lineage: Eukaryota > Metazoa > Arthropoda > Insecta > Coleoptera > Chrysomelidae > Diabrotica > Diabrotica virgifera. The sequence goes on from NC_065449.1 coordinate 115,512,398, forward strand.
AGAGGTGAACTTTATAAAAAGTTATTTATTGTGTATTATTTGTGGAAGATAGAAGCAGAGAATACATCAAGATATATTCTGTGATCCAAGTATTTTGTTGGTAAAGATGTTCAAAATTGTAAGCGTTCCATAGTAACAATATATTATTAAAAAATCACTTTAACACTTTTCCTCTTTTCTCGATGGAGTATTAGTTTTTGATAGAGGTACATATAAATTATTACAATCACTGAATACATAGCTAGTGAAAAAATTATCATATTTATTAACTGAATTAATAATTTGCAATTATACAAAAAATAACAGTTATCCTTGAACATTCAAAAGCCATCTCTTTAAGCTAGTTATGACATTGTCAAGTAGAATGACATTCTAGTAATATGTACAGATCCATACCAGTGTGAATTTTACTACACGTAATTTGCCATGTAAAGACCGAAAAGGTAGGTATAGCCGTAAAATATTTGCGAATTATGTACCCATAGCCTTAACAATTATACAAGATGAAGCGCTACATAACTTCAAACGATTAAACTCTACATACGACAGCAGTAACTCATAAGAACAAACATATTTCGCTACAAACTAAAAATAAACATGTTAAAATTATCGCTATAAATACCGATAAAAGTTAAATTGATTTTAAGTCGTTCGCCTTGCTAGGAATTTATTTATTATTTTACTGCTATTTATAATTTCCAGCAGACAATATCTTGCAATAAGCACACGAGCTCTTCCTAATTATCTAACCTGGGTACGGTATGGTGTTGAACATTAGGTATGTTTATTTAGTGCATTCCAGTACAGATCTACCGGTCTACCATATGTTGGTGTAAATAAAATAGACGAGTTGAATGAGCATTACATCTAAATAGTAAGAGAAAATAATTTCATCATGTTATACGTTTGTGTTAATTTAATATTATGATTCTGAACTTATTTTTTGTGGCATTTTACTTCCATAATTAACATATTACTATGAATTCTAGGAATTAGCCACAACCAAGGCCGGCGATAACGGGCCTGCAAGGGACGCACTGCAGGCGGGCGCCACTGCTTAGACCCCTACTAAGCTGCACCCCTCACCATCGCGAATAAAGTTCGGACTAGGAAAATATTTAGTGCTATTTATGTGCGAATTAGTTGCTCTAATCCAAATTTTGTTGCTAAAACCGTTGACCAGGAAATCACGTTGAAAGTGGGGGGTCCAGCTTATTGGCAAGCTGGACCCCCCCCCACACCGAAAAAAGTTCAAACTTCTCGATTTGTTTGACGAAAAATTTACTTCTATTTATGTGCTAATTAGTTGCTCTAATCCGAATTTTGTTGCTCAAAACGTTGACCAGGAAATCACGTTGAAAATGGGGGGAGGGGGGTCCAGCTTAATGGCAAGCTGGACCCAGCCCACACCGAAAAAAGTTCAAACTTCTTGACTTGTTGGGTAAAAAATTTACTTCTATTTATGTGCTAATTAGTTGCTCTATTTCGGATTTTCTTGCTGTAAGCGTTAAGCAGGAAATTCATTTGAAAATGGGGCGGGGCGAGCTTCTCATAAGACGTACAACGAAAGACTCGTATATTCACTAAAACAATGAGCAATATAATCAGAGACCGATATATTTCGATGGTACGTGTTCCCTAAATTAGTTTATTACCAAATATGTACAGTCACAATCACTGAATAGTTTACACCCTTTAATATGCAGTAGCCAATTTTTTTAATTTATACCTCGTTTAAACGCACTTTTTACGTCAAAGTGACGTTGCCAGTGGCGGACCCAGAATAAGTTGATTAAAATTAAAAAATCAAAATAAAATAAATCTATTTTACAAGAAAGGCATTTTTTTAAATAAAATTGAGGTAAAATTATTGAGTTTGACAATTACTTTTGGTTTTGCGCGTGATATAAACGGCATTTTGAACGCTTTTAATAACTTCTTATTTTATTTTTCAATACGCACTAAAATTTTTGACAAGCAATTTGACATTTAGTAAATCCGTACGACACTGCGATTTTACAGTATTACAATATAAAAATAAAGGTGTAAACTATTCAGTGATAGTGACTGTACAAGCAACTACATAATTTATTTCGGGTTACATACATAGGTCTTGCGGGTAAAAAAAGTGACTTTTTAAAAAATTATATCTCGAAAACTAAAAATTTCTAGCCAAAAATATTCATTTTTGTAGAGTTGACCGCAATTTTTCAACAACAGCCCTTTTTTGCGGTGGGCAGCATAACTAAGTCCAGTCTCATCTGAAGTCAAAAAATCAAAAAGTTTCTTGTAGTTTATACGTCTGGCTAGTGAATGAACAAAGAAATTTTCATTAGGTGCAGTTGTTTTTGTTTTATAAAAAAAACTACTTTAAAAATGGTCATTTTTGAAAAAAAATAGAAAAATTGGGGTCGAAAATGTGTTTAAACTTATGTAAAATCTTCAAATTTCATTTTTTTTAACTCCTTTATTCATTCACTAGCCAGAGTTGTAAACTACAAGAAACTTTTTGATTTTTTGATTTCAGATGAGACTGGACTTAGTTATGCTGCCCACCGCAAAAAAAGGCTGTTGTCGAAAAATGTCAGCTCTACAAAAATGAATATTTTTGGCTAAAATTTTTTCTGAGAGTACCTTAAGTACTATACTTTACATGTAACAATTATAAATAAAAATTAGTTTTAGTTTTCGAGATATAATTTTTTTAAAAAGTCGCTTTTTTTACCCGCAAGACCTATGTAACCCCTAACATAGAACAGAGACACATATAGCGCAGAGCAAGGTCGGGAGGGATAAACTAATGCATTTGCAAGTTCTACGGTTAGCAACAAAATCAGATACCAATATATTTCGATAATACGTGTTCCCCAGAATATTTTGATACGAAATATGTGCGAGCAACTAATTTATTTTACGCGAGACAGAGGAATATAAAGTGCGGTGCAACGTTGGGTGAGACGAACTACATAATAAATTTTTAAGTTCTACGGTTAGCAACAAAATCGGGTACCGATATATTTCGATAATACGTGTTCCCCCTAGAATATTTTAGTACCAAATATATGCGAGCAGCTAATTTATTTTACACGAGACAGAAATATAAATCGCGGTGCAAGGATGAAGTAATAAATTTATATGTAAATGTATAAATAATAAATAGAACTTAAAAATTTATTAGTTCATCCCAGGTAATGTTGCACCGTGCTTTATATTCCTTTATCTCGTGTGAAATAACTTTGTTGCTCGCACATATTTAGTCATAAAGTATTCTAGGGAACACGTACTATCGAAATAGGTTGGTATTCGATTATGTTGTTAACCGTAGAACTTAAAGAGATTTAATAGTTCATCCCACCCATTCTTGCACCGCGCTTTATATTTCTCTGTAACGTGTAAAATAGATTAGTTGCTCGCACATATTTAATCTTAAATATTCTGGGGAACACGTACTATCGAAATATGTTAGTATTGGATTTTGTTGCTAACCGTAAAAACGTTGCTAACTTAAAAATCTATTAGTTCATCCCACCCATCCTTGCACTGCGCTTTATATTCCTCTGTATCGTGTAAAATAAATTAGCTGTTCGCACATATTTAGTACCAAAATATTTTAGGGAACACGTATTATCGAAATATATCGGTACCTGATCTTGTTGCTAAACGTAGAACTTAAATAATTTATTAGTTCGTCCCAGCCATCGTTGCACCGCGTTTTAAATTCCTCTGTCTCATGTAAAATAAATTAGTTGCTCGCACATATTTGATACTTAAATATTCTAAGTAACATTATTTATCGAAATATGCAAGTAGCCGATTTTGTTGCTAACCGTAGAACTTAAAAATTTATTACTTCTTCCCTCCAACATTGCACCGCGCTTTATGTTCCTCTGTCTCGTGTAAAATATATTAGTTGCTAACACATATTTAGTATTAAAATATTCTAGGGAGCACTTAATATCAAAATATATTTGTATATTATTTTGTTGCTAACCGTAGAACTTGCAAATGCATTAGTTTATCCCACCCGACCTTGCTCCGCGCTATACGTGTCTCTGTTCTATGTTAAATAAATTAGTTGCTCGTACATATTTGCTACTAAAATAATAAAGGGAACACGTACCATCGAAATATACCGGTATCTGATTTTATTGCTCATTGTTTTAATGAGTATACAAACAAGTCTTTCGTTGTACGTCTAATGAGAAGCTGCCCCGTCCCATTTTCAATTCGATATCCTGCTTAACGCTTAGAGAGCAACAAAATCCGAAATAGAGCAACTAATTAGCACGTAAATAGAAGTAAATTTTTCACCCAACAAATCAAGAAGTTTGAACTTTTTTCGGGTGAAGTCGGTCCAGCTTGCCATTAAGCTTAACCCCCCCCCCCCCACTTTCAACGCGATTTCCTGGTCAACGGTTTGAGTAACAAAATTCGGATTAGAGCAACTAATTAGCACGTAAATAGAAGTAAATTTTTCACCAAACAAATCAAGAAGTGTGAACTTTTATCGATGTGGGGTGGTCCAGCATGCCATTAAGCTGGACCCCCCCCCCAATTTCAACGCGATTTCCTGGTAAACGGTTTGAGCAACAAAATTCGGATTAGAGCAACTGATTAGCACATAAATAGCACTAAATTTTTTGCTTAGTCCGAACTTCATTCGCGATGGTGGGGGTGCAGCTTAATAGAGGTCCTGTTTAGAGGGCGCCAAAATAAGTTGTTTTCTGCTGGTGCTATACAAAATACTAATTTAAAAGAAACCGAAGAGTTTTAGAAGAGCCCCTATGCTAGTTTTGCAGGCGGATGCCTTATACCATATCGCCGTGCTGGCCACAACTGTAGAATTGCCAATACTTTATTAAAATTTCAACTTCCACTTCAGTAATACATTCCAAAATATTTTCTTTTTCTTTTTCTTCCTCTTCATAAGCAATTCTGCTTGTTCATTGGCGGATTGATACCTCTAAGGAAGATTGTCACTTCATATTTTGCGCGGTTGGCCGATACTTCTTCTGCCGATTGGTGATTTACCTCTTGTTATATTGAGCACACGTGTCTCCCCCGTTCTTCTTATATGGTTAGTCCATTCTTTTTTTCTATTTAGTGTCTATTCGTTCTATACGATACATTTTCTTCAAATGTCTTCACTCCTCTTTCAATCTTCAGCGTATTTTCTTTAACTCTTACCGGTACTCTCGTCTCTGTTGTTTCCAGCAGTGTTTGTGTTGTGGCTGTATCGGGTCTTGTTTCTAATGGATATGTCATTATTGGTCTTACACTGGCTTTATAAATTCTTGACTTCATCTCAGTGTTAATATGTCGGTTTCGTTATACAGTGTTATTAAGACATCCAGTCTATTTGCTTTTTGTACTTTATTTCTCATTGCTTTGTCCAGGTCTCCGTAACTCGACAATGTAATTTCAAAAAATTGTATTTCCATTAATTTTTCCAATACTGATGCCATAAATTTCTATTTTACATCTGATTGGTTGTTTATTGATTACTATTCTTTTAGTTTTCTGAGTTGATAATTTCTGACCATATCGTACTGAAATATACGCCCAGAGAACATTTCTAAATGGACATCCGCCCAAAAGACGTTGGGGTAGAGAAAAGAGTTTTAAAGAATTAAAGCAAGCAAAAGCAAAAAAAGCAACTTCTAAGATATTATCGAGTACGAGAACATGTAGAAATATTAAAAACAGTAGATCTTGCACACCGCAGATTGTAATACTTATGGGATGAATGTTATATACATAATACTCTCAAACTGCTCCAAGGGATTTCAGATCACATTGCTGAGAGCATGCGAGAGAAGAAAATTCACCTAACCTAAAGCCTGTATTTATATATACTTAAAGTCACTAGGAAATATAGAACGCCATGAAATGCTATAATCATTAAGGAACCATCACAGCAAAAAAAAGTGAACCAAATAAATCTGATAGGTTGTAGTGAGATTTCTTCTTCAATAGTAAAAAACGATAACAGTAACCGTATTTTATTCTATACATATTATTTTACATTATACTTAATTGTAACACAGTATACAGTGATGAGCGCACTAATAACCGGTAAAATAACGCAAAAGATGGAAAACATAATACAAAAGGGATGAAACTAGTAGAGGTGGAAATTATCGATATAAACGTATAAATTATTAACATTACATTACATAGTTTTCCACCTTTAGACGTATCGGAGGAGTATGACAACTATCACTGTGGCAGTAGAATTTTATAAACTACTCCTGTCACCGAATTCTAAAGGCGGGAAACTATGTAACGTAATGTTAATTTATACGTTTATATCGTTTATAGGTAGGTATTATGTTTTCCATCTTTTGCGTTATTTTGCCGGTTATTAGCGCACTCATCACTGTATATATTATTTCCTTTCAAAATATTAAAATGTATACAGGGCGTTTGGTAAAGAATGGGCCGTAGCTTAACCTTCGATTTCTGAGCTTAAAATAGGCCGATTTAAGCTAACTTACTTTAGTACGAAAGTTGATAATAACCGAAATACAGGGTGTCGAAGTTAAACTTTTATTTTATTTTTATTTTTGAATATTTCCTGATAGGCATGAGATAATAACACGAAATTTGGTAAGCGCGGGTTTTCTGGGATGAGAAATCTAAATTCGCCACCAAAAATGAGGTTTTACCAAGAGGGCGCCACATACGTCTTTCAGGGCTCATTTAATAAGTTCAGTGTATCAGTGTTCTGTGTTCAGTTTTTTGTATCCCTCACTCTACACTCTACAGTGACGAGCGCGCTAATAACCTGCAAAATAACGCAAAAGATGGAAAATATAATACATTGCGAAAAAAAAAAGAGATGAAACTAGTGGAGGTGGAAATGATCGTTATAAACGTATAAATTTACATTACATTACATAATTTCCCCCCTTTAGACGTATCAAAGGAGTACGATAACTGTCACTGTGACATTAGAACTTTATAAAATACTCCTGTCACAGACGCCCAAAGATGGGAAACTATGTATTGGAATGTTAATTTATACAAAAATACCAAGTTTCTTGTAAAAGGTATATATTAAAATACCCTAAATAAGGGTCACAATACAAAACGTTTTCGGATTAAGGAATCCATCATCAGTGTTTAAAAGCCAAAATTTGCATGCCTGAGCCACCAAAATGTATAGGGTAAAAACCCTTTAAATGTAAATAATAAAGATATTTAAATATAAATAAAGTCAGTTGGCCACTGAAATCCAATATGTGAGGTTTTCTCCAAAAAAAGTTCCAACCACGTGGGGAGAGTCCTGTGTTGCCCTGGGTAACATCCAGGTTTATCTATAACATCCGATGAATTTTATATAAATATGTAAAATATCTTTATTATTTACATTTAAAGGGTTTTTACCCTATACATTTTGGTGGCTCAGGCATGCAAATTTTGGCTTTTAAACACTGATGATGGATTCCTTAATCCGAAAACGTTTTGTATTGTGACCCTTATTTAGGGTATTTTAATATATACCTTTTACAAGAAACTTGGTATTTTTGTGATTTATGGTATGCAGCCAGCTACAGGAAGTTTATTTTCCTCGTGGATTTTGTTAATTTATACGTTTATAACGATCATTTCCACCACCACTAGTTTCATCTCTTTTTGTTTCGCAATGTCTTATGTTTTTCATCTTTTGCGTTATTTTGCCGGTTATTAGCACGCTTATCACTGTATATACTTTTTGACTCAAAACTTTTATTCTCTTAATATTTTTACTTAAAAAAGGTATACTACATTCATCTCGCCAAACTCAACTGTTTTCGAGATAAACGCATTTTAAATCTGTGATACAACATAATTCCTTGCATAATATAATTGTAGTTACACCCGAAAAATCAACTTGAAACCATAATAATTGTGCCAGTTCTCATATTTATGTCATTGCATGGCAAATTCCATTTTAAGAAATTTGCGATACATTTTTGGAGATTTTTATCGTTTTAAGTTATTTTTTCTACGAGCGTGCAAAAATGTCTACTTTCGCGCGCGCGTTTTAGTTTAGAAACTTTTACTTTTCCGCACGCGTTTTACTTTTCCGCACGCGTTTAGATATTTTAATATGGCCTTAAAATAATTAAAATACATGCAATAAACTAATATTTAGATATTATTTACTATTTTATTTCAAATGTATCTTATTGTGTTCCTGTTTTAATGAAATTAACGCGACAATTCGATGAAATAAAATTATTTTGACATAATATTCGAAAGTAAAATCGGTAGACAATAACAGTCGTTTTGAATCATCATCATGGAAACCAAGATCGTCGTCATGCTAACTAATTATATTGAAAGTTTGGTTTTGACAACCTTGTCAAAGAATTAATTTGTGTATGTATTTTCAGTAGTAATTGCACAAGAGCTCTAAAATTATTGAATTTTTCCCGAGTGACACTTTGACAGTTTTAATTTCACGAGCCGAAGGCGAGTGAAATTATGTTAAAGTGTCACGAGGGCAAAATTTCATTATTAATTTTAGAGATAGAGTGCAATTTTTTGCGATTATTTCATGAATAAAACTGTTCAAAACCAAAATTATATTTTAATTTATTTATGTAAGTACAAATTAGTACAATTAAACACAGTTATTATAAATACTTGACGGTTGAAAGTCGTCACTTCTATAATTTTTAAAACATTAATTGTCATTAATGTCATTGAATATATTTTTTCATAGCAACGAAGGGCATCTTACGTAATATACTTGACGACGGGAAATTATCAAAAATTATCAATTTAATTTGTATTTCTGTAGCTTCCTATTGGTCAGAATCTCCTATGAATGAAATAATCATATTAATTAAATTAATTGATTAAGATTTGGTCATTTTTTAAAGACTCGTAGAAAAATATTGTTCCTAACTCTTGCAGAAAGTCTCTTTTCCGCACTCGACTGCTTGCTGAACTCCCGCTTCGTGTCGTTCGGCAAACTGCAGTCGCGTGCGGAAAAGTATGACTTTCTGCACTTGTTAGGAAAATAACTATTTCGGGTGTAACTACAATGATATTATGCACAAAATTATGTTGCCTCGCAGATTTTATATGAGTTTATCTCCAAAACGGTTGAGTTTAGCGAGATGAATGTAGTATACCTTTTTAATTAAAAATATCAAAAGAATAAAATTTTTGATTCAAAGAGTATGTAGAGTGGGTAATAAAAAAATTAAAACTATTAACTGAGCACTGAAAGGCGTATGTGGCGCCCTCTGTACACTATATAATTTTTGGTGGCGAATTTAGATTTTTTGTCCCAAAAAACCCCCGCTTACCAAATTTTGTGTTATTATCCCATGCCTGAAATATTCAAGAGAAAATAAAATAAAAGTTTAACTTGACACCCTGTAATCGACCTATCTTAACCTCAGGAATCTAAGGTTAAGCTATGACCCATTTTTTACCAAACACACTGTATATTTGGTAGGTTCATAACTTAAAAAAACAATTATTTCATTTTAAACAACTTTATACGTATCTTATAGAACCCGATAATATGTAATTGTAGTGGGCAGAGATTATCTGTGTAGCCGGTGTGATTGTATTTACCACGATTGGCTGATAAATTGATAATAATGGCCACTACCAGCAGGACAACTAGCAACAGACATAATTTAATATCGGCGAACTGAAATGTAAACTTCGCTTAAGGGGATAGTTGTAAAGTTACATGTTCTGATCTGGCTGTATCTGATAATTCGGCAGAAACAAAATGAGCAAATTGCTGAACCGGACAAAGGACCAAGTTTATACTTTTCGTATAATTTATGATTCAATTAGCTTCTGGAACATTGTATACTGGTTTTGAGAGAAATATACAAAGTAAGGGGTTTTAACTTAATGTTGACAAATAAAAGTTAACGTTTATTATCAAAAATATTCAAATATAGATCAAGTGTACTTTAAAATGAAGACGTACAGAAAAGGACTAATACATGACAAGATACGGGAAATCATATATTATGTTCTATAACGGAGTCAAAAGTTGTATTCCATAATTAATTCTGGAAAAATATGTTAAAGTTCACTAAAATCAATTCTAGCACGTAACAATTATTACAAAAATTACACAGATATCAAACTTTTAATTATTTTTCTTCTTTTGGCATCATAACCCTGGATGTTGCCTGTCTGGCTATGTTCTTCCATTCCGATCTCTCTTGTGCTCTTCTTCTCCATTGTCTTATGTTCATTGGTTTTCAGGTCGTCCTCCACGTCATCCAACCATATCGTTCTCGGCCTTCCTTTTTTTCGCCTACCTATCGGATTCCATTGTAATATTTTATTTGTTGTTTTTGCATCGTCCTGTTTCTGTACGTACATGTACCAGCCATGACAGTCTTTGAGTTTTCACAAATCTTACAATATCATAACCGTCATTCAGTTAATTAACCTCGTCGTTTCTCGTGATTTTCCATGTGCCGTCGTCCTCTTGCAGCGGACCATATACTTTTCTTAGCATTTTTCTCTGGAATATCCTGAGTTGGGCTTCACCTTTTTTTGTCATTACGCAGGTTTCACGACCATAGATTACTACAGGTCTAAATAATATTCTGTAAATAGTCATTTTGGTTCTTTTGTCTCATAATTTCGATGTCATCAATCTAATATTAGCATAGTATGTATGATTCCCGCTGGAAATACGTGCATTAATTTTGCTATTTACGGAATTCTTTTGATTGATTTCTGTGCCCAGATATGCGAAGGCATATCACGTTCAATAGTATAGTTGTCTATTGTGATATTATCTTCATTGTCGGGTGTTCTTTTGACCGTCATGTACTTTGTTTTTGCTTCGTTTATCTTAAACCCCTCTTTGTCGTCGTTCAAGATCAATTTCTTTGAGCGTTTCCATTAGTCGTGACTTGTTCCTACTAATGATAGCTACTTCGTTTTCAGATGCAGTAATTTCTACTGTTTTGGTGTTTATATGGCCGGAAATATTGGTTTTTCTGATGAATATGAATTGGCCTCAAGAACTTGGTTGATAGAGCGTCTCCCTGTCTCACTCCCATGTTGATGTCAAACAGGGGAGTCAGTTCTCCATCTATTATGACTGCAGTTTTTGAACCCTGCAACGTCATTTTATCAAACTTTTAATTTTAATTGCAATCTATAAAATGAACTCGAAACCTATTAACAATAATTTAAAAAATATTACACAAGCCATTATAAAGGAATATCACGGTTGTAACAAGAAAAATTGAAAAGGTGGTAACTTTATCAAAGAATATTAGTCTAGTAAAATAAAATTACGCTACATGTAAATCAAAATGTAAATTCGTACAGGTTGAAACAAATTTCATATAAAAGTTTAGGTGGGTACAAAAGACATTTTCAAGAAAGTATCCAAATCATACAAGGGGATCATTGTTTAAATAATTAAAAAGGGGTCATTTTTGCAAAAAAAAATACCTTTTTAACTGATGAGGACATTCAGTTACTAATGAAGGTATATAGGATTATTTTCTGCAAATTTGAAGAGTAAATCTTTCACATAAGACTTACTAAATTGAATTTGACCCCCTATTTATTTAAATAATTATACATAAATTTTTAAAAACAAATTTGCACAAAATTCTTTTTAGCGTTTTAAATAAGCACTATAAAATATCTTATTTTACAGAAGAAGTTGCGCTATGTTATCAGTATTAATAAAAAAAATTGGCCCAAAAATATTTAATATTTTTTGAGATATTGAATTTGTTTATTAAATGTTACTCTATTTTCAATTGCAAAAACGCGGTGGTTGCCAAAGAAATATTCAACTGTTTTAAATCTTATTATTTTTATTTGTATGTATATTTTTGACAAATGTGTTGATAATTTCAAATTTCAATTAAACTGCCCCCTAAAATGGCATTTGAAAATTATTCAAATTTGTTTATAATTTGTTTTTTTAATAACGTCGCGGGGATTAAATATTTTGAAACACCGTTTCGATAATTGGGATCCTGGGAATTTTTTACTAATTAACAAATTTTTTTAACTTTTTTTCCTCTTCTTTTTTTTTTCTTGGAGTTATATTACTACGGGCCCTTTTAGGGTTAAGTTTCATTAATATTGGCGAATCTCTAAGTTGTAGATTCTAGACCTAAAAATAATAAGATTGGTCTAAAATCACTTAAATAAAATGTGGCTACTTACTGAGTTACAGAGTGTTTTATTTAAAAATTTAAAAATTATTTTTAACAAGTACTTTCAAACTATATAACGTATCCTTATCATACTTGGCAGAAAGTCTGCCAACTCTTCCCAAATTCTACGCCACTGAGGGAATTACTATTTTAGCGAAATTTTTCGATTCTCCAATACTTTCTATGTAAATAATATACTCTTTAATGGTAACGATTAAGTCATTAGTTTTGGACGTTAAAAATGAAACGGCATAGTTATTTCGATTCATTCATTCATTCATTTTAAACTTCCAAGATCTCTCAAACTGATGACTTTGTCGATACCCATAAAGTTATTTACATACAGAGTATTGAAGAATCCAAAAATTTCGCTAAAATAATAATTCACTCAGTGGCGTAGAATTTGGGAAGGGTCGATCATTCACTATCCCCTGTCGAACGCCTCTGGCACTAGCTAGAAACGTTTATTAATCACAATTTAGTAGGGTGTATAATAGCCACACGTTCTGCCAAATATGATAAGGATACGTCAAATAGTTTTAAAGTACTTGGTAACAATAATTTTTAAATTTTTAAATAAAACACCCTGTAACTCAGTAAGTACCCACATTTTATTTAAGAGATTTTAGTTAAATCTTAATATTTTTAGGTCTAGAATCTACAACTCAGAGATTCGACATTCTTAATAAAATTTAACCCTAAAAGGGCCCATAGGAATATAACTCCAAGAAAAAAAAAAGAAAAAGAAAAAACGACAAAAAAAATTTGTTAATTAGTAAAAAATTCCCAGGAACCCGATTATCGAAACGGCATTTTAAAATACTTAATCCCCGCGATGTTATTAAAAAAATAAATTATAAACCAATTTGAATAATTTTCAAATGCAATTTTAGGGGGGGGGGAGTTTAATTGAAATTTGAATTTATCAATATCTTTATCGAAAATATACATAAAAATAAAAATAATGAGTTCTTAAACAGGTGAATATTTCTTTGGCAACGACCGCGTTTTTGCAATTGAAAATATAGTAACATTTAATAAACAAATTCAATATCTTAAAAAATATTAAATATTTTTCGACCAATTTTTTTTACTTAATACTGGTAACATAGTGCAACTTAGTCTGTAAAATAAGATATTTTATAGTGCTTATTTAATACGCTAAAAATAATTTTTTGCAAATTTGTTTTTAAAGTTTTATATACAATTATTTAAATAAATAGGGGGTCAAATTTAATTTAGTAAGTCTTATGTGAGAGATTTACTCTTTTTTGCAGAAAAAATCCCATAGACCTTCATTAATAAGTGAATTACCTCAGCAGTTAAAAAAGTATTTTTTTTTTTGCAAAAATGACCCTTTTTTAAATATTTAAACAATGATCCCCTTGTATGATTTGGATACTTTCTTGAAAATATCTTTTGTACCCACCTAAACTTTGATATAAAATTTGTTTTAACCTGTACGAATTTACATTTTGACATTTTTTTATTTTATTAGGCTATATGTAATTTAATTATTAGTTGATTACGAGAAAGCATTTGATCAAGTACAGCACGCCAAGATGATGCAAATAGTAAAAGAAGCAGCAATTAACAACAAAGATCTGAAAATCATTAGAATACTTTAAGAGAGGGCTATATTTTTTCTGCTCTAATCTTCAATCGTATGCTCTGAAAGAATATTTGGCGAAGCTTTGCACGAAATTAAAACGGACATTCTACTAAACTGATATTTGATAAACAAAATTAGATACGCAGATGCCATCATAATATTTGCAACCTAGAACAGGGCAACCTAGACAACCTAGAACATCTACAAATTCTTAGGAACAAAATCTCATATTACAGTCAACAATATGGTCTCAATATATTCATAAATCAAGACAAAGCTCATGACAATTAGCAAGAAAAATATAACAGACTGTCAGCTTTACGTCAACCAAACTCCAGTAGAAAGAGTGACGCACTACGACTAGTATGCTCTATTACTATTACAGTATGCGGCAAAATAAACAGTACTGAAATTCGTATGCCTCAAATTTGTATGTGTCATGCCCCGAAACGTACTGAGTGGTTTCCGAACGTCGTTATAACGTATGTGAGTGTCGTGATAATGTTAGGTGCTTCAGAATGGTTCTCAGTTTTGCAGAAAATTTTTTTATGGTGGAGTACTATTTTCGGTAACACGGAAAAGGTCACGAAAATGGTCCAAGCTTAAAATCAACAATGGTTTCAGCAAGACGGGACAACCTGTCACACTGCCAGGGAGTCTCTTCGAACACTGCGCGATCATTTTGGGAGTTGCCACTCACCAGAACTAACGCCACCGTCTGCCATTTCGTGATTTTGGACCAAAATTAAAGATTTTTTCGTGCCAAAGGCAGTGGCGGATATAGAAATTTGCCTTAGGAGGGGAAATTTGGCTTAGGGGGGAACTTCCAATGAATAACCAACCAAAAAACGTAAAAAAGATAAACGCAGATTACTTAAAAGACAAAAATAATAACTTAGAGGCATTAAATTCTCTTAATTTTCCCAACTAGCGTGTTTATTGGGTAGAATTTGTCTTTCTTTGATTTTGGTTTCATGTCAGCTAATATATTTTTATGTTTGAACAATTTTAAAGATTTAGAATTAAAGATTTTTTCGTGCCAAAGAGTGGCGGATCTAGAAATTTGCCTTGGGAGGGGAAATTTGGCTTAGTGAGGAACTTTTAATGAAAAACCAACCAAAAGACGTAAAAAGATAAACTCAGATTACTTAAAAGTCATAAATAACAACTTATAGGCAATAAATTTCCTTAATTTTCCCAACTAGCGTGTATATTGGGTTGACTTTGTCTCTTTGTGATTTCGGTTTCATGTCAGCAATATATTTGTATGTTTGAACAATTTTTTTTTAATTTTAGACCTTCTCAGGTGGGGAAATTTTCTCATTTTCATTCCCCGTAGGTCCTCCATTGGCCAGAGGGCATCTTCAACATCTGTTTTATCGGGAACGTGCGTCGTCGTAAATAATGCTTGCAAGGCTATATCATGTATACTAGATATACAGTGTGTTCCAACGAAAATTTGACCCCCGCCCCCAGAAACTAGAAACCAAGAGTGAAAATTAAAATTTGACCTGAGAAAAGTTATGGAAAATTCCATTTTCAGAAAAGCGTACTCTGTTTCAACTGTGAATTTTCGTTTTCTTTTGGCTTATCTCATATGACACTTTCAGTGTACAAAAAAGCATAATAGATAAAATCGTGTCTGAACTTGGCTAAATAAATCCTGCCCGATAATTTCCGATAACCTTCTCTGCGACGCGACGGGTTGTAGTCTGTGGTACTGAAATCTGTCAATTTTACAGTGAGTTTCAATTTTTCTTGAAACTCGTGTGACAATCTAGGTTCTAGATATTTGAAATGACACACTTGTTTTAGTTGATAATAGTTAATTGCTATTTTTCTTCTTATGAATTACTCAATTTAGACATTCATTTACGTCGCAAGTGACGTCAGTGCTGGAATAATACATAAACTGAAAACAAAGTCTCTCTCTCTCTCGTACCAAAAGCATTTATGAATCTGAACTGGTTAGGGACAAATTGACTTTCACAAGCTTGTTATTTGTCTTATGGATTATCTTTGGGAAGTTTTGAGATGACTCATGGGACATATCGAATGGTATTCTTTGCATTTTTTTGGCTCCTGTTTTTTAGAAATGGAAATACTCAGACTTCAGCCATTCTGTTGGTGTTTTGTTGGTAACCTAACCAACAAGCGAGCGATATATCTTACTTTGACTAATAATAAAAGTAAAAATTTAAGAAAAATATCTTCCTGGCAGATAACAAATTTATATGACGGAAATGGGCAATACTAAACCTCCAAACCTCAATGAGAAAAGCCGACAATAAAAATGAATTTGAAGAAGTCATCGCCAAACTTCATAAGAGACAGCAACTAAAGAAAATAAAGAAAAAAAGAAAATAATTTTTTATCAATAGTCTCTTAATTTTTACATAATTTCTAGACATGGGATACTTTAGGCTGTAGGCTTTAGGTTTGGGGCAAATACTTTTAAGCGCGGGCTAAAATGAAATTTTCAAAACATCTCCCGGGCCGAAGAACTTTTAAAGCGTACCTAATTTGTACACATGTGAATTTTTTGGTGGAGTTTTTTCCCTGCCCAACAAATTGTTTTGACAAAAATACTATAAGTAAGTATTATTTTAAAGCATTTGTACAAATAAATTTGGTGTACATGCGAACAATATGTACCCAGTAAAATATGTCACGTAATTTTTAAAGAAATATGGTCCATTATAATACACACACTCAAGAATGTTTTGCATAATGTAATATTTTCAAAATTATCAGTAGTAATTGCACAAGAGCTCTGAAATTATTGAATTTTTCCCGAGTGACACTTTGACAGTTTTAATTTCACGAGCCGAAGGCGAGTGAAATTATGTCAAAGTGTCACGAGAGCAAAAATTCTATATTAATTTCAGAGGTCAAGTGCAATTTGTTGCGATTATTTCATGAATAAAACTGTTCAAAACCAAAATTTTATTGTAATTTATTTATGTAAGTATCATTAAACACACAGTTTTTATAAATATTTGACGACTGAAAGTCATCACTTTTATAATTTTTAAAACATTAATTGTCATTAATGTCACTGAATGTATTTTTTCGTAGCAACGAAGGGCATCTGACGTAATATACTTAACGACGGGAGATTATCAAAAATTATCGATTTAATTCAGAGTTCTGTAGCTTTCTATTGGTCAGAATCTCCTATGAATGAAATAATCCACCAAATCTGGTGAAATCTAATTTTTTTTAACAAAATACTTTATTATATATATAAAATTGTATGTTTTGATAAAAACAATAAACAAAATTTAAAGGATTAAAAATTTATTATTATTATTTATAATATGTATTATAAATATATTTTTTAAATTTGTACAGATATAGGAACTAATACTTAATATGCCGTATTTCCACCTCTTGGATCAATGCAAGACTGAATGCGATGTCTCATGCTTCTTATAAGTGTATTAATGTAGTTCTGGTCCATGGTTCCCCATTCTTCAATCGCTGCTATTCTAAGGTCTTGTAGTGTCCTTGGGGGGTGGCTCCAGGGACTGAATTTTTGTTTTGAGCATATCCCATCCGTGCTCAATGGGATTGAGGTCAGGTGAGCAAGGTGGCCCTTGCAATCTGATGATATCTTCTATCTCTAAAAATCTGCCACATGTCTCGTACGATAGGGAGGCGCATTGTCGTCCATAAAAATAAATTCTGGACCAACAGCTCCTCGCCACAAGCGTACAACAGGCCTAAGAATGGTATCAATATAAATTTGTCCATTCATGTTACCAACAATAGGAATTAAAGGAGTTTTATTATTTAGCATGATGCCGCCCCAAAACATTATGAAGCCACCTTGATATGGGACTCTTTGGACAGCTTGGTTAAGTCTATCCTGTCGATTTGGGTTCCTCCAAATCCTAATTCAGCGATTATCCGACAAAAGGCTGATTTTGGTTTCATCAGAAAATAACACGTTTCCCCATCTGTTATCATGCCATTGTAAATGTTCATTGGCCCATTCCAGTCGAGTCCTTTTCTGCTCTAACGTAAGATTTGGTACAAACAATGGTCTTCTTGTAAATAAATTCGCCAAATATAACCTGTTTCTAATAGTCTGATCGCAATTTACAATAATATGAGCTTGCTGGAGCTCTCTTCTAATAGCTGGGGCAGTCATAGAGGGGTTTCTCCGGGTATTTAACGTTAAAAAACGTTCTTGGACATTGGTAGCAATTCTGGGTCTTCCGCTTTTTGGACGATCGCTAACAGAATTCGTCTCTCGATATTTTTTCACAATCCGAGACACGTCACTCTGATTAACTCCAACCCGGACAGCAACGTCGACTTATGTGTGGCCTTCCTCAATCAAAGTAACGATTCTAACTCTGTTGAACTCAGATATCACTTGTCTATTCATATTGTTCACTACAAAGTGAATAAAACGCAAACCAATTTTTACAAATATCGGTTTTCGAAAACTGATGAACGCAATATGAATACTGAGAATCTTTGCGGCACCCGTGTTGAGCTGCCCCCCCCCCCCCCCACTTGCAAAAATTAAAAAACAAATAGCCCTGATTTATGAGCTATTTATGAGCTCTCATATTCCGCAAACTAAAAATTTTTGAGCTCGTTCCACTGAGCAGGAATTTAATACCCTAGTGGGGGGGGGGCTGAGTCAGCCCCCCCCCCACTACTTAAAAATAGGAATATTGAATCGGTTTTTGCGGCAGAATTACGAGCTATTTATGAGCTCTTGAAATTATATAGTTTCGATTTTTGAGCTCATCCCCTTCACCCACAACCAACCCTTTAATTGATTTAACTTAAGAGAAAGATGCTGAGAAAACTTAAAATATATCGTATTGCGAATATAATTCCTATAGCTTATATACTCTAAGAATAAACTATTCAATCAAGAGCATTTCGATTATTGAGCTACAACCCCTTCGCCAGAAAACCACCCTATCTTCCCGTCTTAAGAGAAAGTTGTACTTAAAATGCGTTAAACTAATTATTTGGCGACTACATATCATTTAATAATTTATAAGCTTCCAAATTACGCGCATTTAGATCAGTAAATTGCAATTTATTTTGTATAGTGCAGTCACTGAAGGTAAAAATAAACGATTACCTTCAATTTCGGTGAACCTTCATCGATTTTCACGAAAATTGGTCAGTGGTTAGAGGATACGTCAAGAAACAAAGGTGACATGGTACCACCTTGCGCCTTTACCCTGAGGGTGGATACCGCCCCTTCTCGGGGGTGAAAATTATTTTATAAAAAATAACTGCACAAATCAATAAAAGAACAAATTAAAAGCAAAATTTATTATATAAAGTTAATAAAATAAGTAAATACTTTTTAAGTTATTAAAGATCAAAGATTTTAATTATTCGTGAAAAAAATGCATGTTTTGAAGAGGTTTTTTGTAAATCACTAAAAAACTGTAAGTTTTTACAAAACAGTTAATAGTAGTTTAATTCGTATAGCTTATATTCTAAAAATAAAGTCTAAAATTACGCGCCTTTCGATTATTGAACTACAACCCCTTCGCAAGAAAACCATCCCATATTCCCGGCTTAAGAGAGGGTTGTACTTAAAATAATTTAAATTAATTATTTGTCGACTATATATTGTTTAATAATTTATGAGATCGCAAAATATACGCATCTCAATTATTGAATTGCCATTTTCTTTCTATAGTGCAGTCACTGAAGGTAAAAATCAACTATGACCTTCGATTTCGGTAAATCTCCATTCATTTTCACGAAAATTGGTGAGCGGATTTTGATACTATCAACTTTTTCTGGATCTTATTTTTCATAGGTATTTCTAAGTACTTTGACAAGTATTTAGTACCTAAGTGTTATAAAATGCATCTCTTTCCCGTTATTTAAGCTTGAACCCTTAGATTTGAACAGTCGCGGAAAAAATATACATTTAATTACCAATAACTTACTTTAAATTAACATTAAAGGGTTTTTCAAGTAAGCAATTTATTATATTTTTTATTAGCTTCAATTTTAGTGATGAAGACTTTTTTGTAAAAACTTACAGTTTTTGAGTCATTTATGAAAAATCGCTCTAAAGCATGCATTTTCTTTCCAAAAATTAAAATATTTGATCTTTAATAACTCAAAAAGTATTGATTTATTTTAATCACATTATATAACAAATTTTGCTTAAAATTTGTCCCTCTCTCGATTTGTGGGGTTATTTTTAATAAAGTAATTTTAACTCCCGAGAAGGGGTGACATATACCCCAGGCTAAAACCCCAAGTTGTTATTGTCAATTCGTGAAAATAAATGGCGATTTACCGAAATCGAAGGTAATAGTTGATTTTTACCTTCAGTGACTGCACTATAGAAAGAAAATGGCAATTCAATAATTGAGATGCGTATATTTTGCAAGCTCATAAATTATTAAACGATATGTAGTCGAAAAATAATTAATTTAAATTATTTTAAGAACAACTCTCTCTTAAGCCGGGAATATGGGGTCGTTTTCTTGCGAAGGGGTTGTAGCTCTATAATCGAAAGACGCGTGATTTAAGAGTTTATTCTTAGAATATAAGCTATACGAATTAAACTATTATTAACTTTTTTGTAAAAACTTAAACTTTTTCAGTGATTTACAAAAAACCTCTCCAAAACATGCATTTTTTTCACAAATAATTAAAATCTTTGATCTTTAATAACTTAAAAAGTATTGACTTATTTTATTAACTTTATATAATGAATTTTGCTTTTAATTTGTTCTTTTATTGATTTGTGGATTTATTTTTTATAAAATAATTTTCACCCCCGAGAAGGGGCGGTATCCACCCTCAGGGTAAAGGCGCAAGGTGGTACCATGTCACCTTTGTTTCTTGACGTATCCTCTAACTACTGACCAATTTTCGTGAAAATCGATGAAGGTTCACCGAAATTGAAGGTAATCGTTGATTTTTACCTTCAGTGACTGCACTATACAAAATAAATTGCAATTTACTGATCTAAATGCGCGTAATTTGGAAGGTTATAAATTATTAAATGATATGTAGTCGCCAAATAATTAGTTTAATGCATTTTAAGTACAACTTTCTCTTAAGCCGGGAAGATAGGGTGGTTTTCTTGCGAAGGGGTTGTAGCTCAATAATCGAAATGCTCTTGATTTAATAGTTTATTCTTAGAGTATATAAGCTATATGAATTATATCCGCAATACGATATATTTTAAGTTTTCTCAGCATCTTTCTCTTAAGTTAAATCAATTAAAGGGTTGTTTGGGGGTGAAGGGGATGAGCTCAAAAATCGAAAGTATATAATTTCAAGAGCTCATAAATAGCTCGTAATTCTGCCGCAAAAACGGATTCAATATTCCTATTTTTAAGTAGTGGGGGGGCTGACTCAGCCCCCCCTCCCCACTAGGGTATTAAATTCCTGCTCAGTGGAACGAGCTCAAAATTTTTAGTTTGCGGAATATGAGAGCTCATAAATAGCTCATAAATCAGGGCTATTTGTTTTTTAATTTTTGCAAGTGGGGGGGGGGCAGCTCAACACGGGTCTTTGCGGCGATTAAGAAACAAAAAACAATCAATAAAATACATTATTTTAGTAGACAAAAAAAATCAGTGCAAAAAATTTCAAATGAGAAACGTTCAGTGGCGTTACAGATAATATGCAAAACATTTTTGAGTGTGTGTATGTATTAAGTCATAACAAGGATATAAATAAAAAATAAAGATATTGAACAAGTGGACAAAACGAACGACTTAGGAGTCTGGATTACGGAAGATCTAAATCCGAAATTCAATTAGGAATAGGGCAATTAAGAGGAGCCTGTTTTAAAATGAGGAAATTTCTGAGTAATCAATGACCCAATCTGCAAATCCGATAGGTATCGGATGGGAAAATGTTATATCCACTCTATTCTTCTTTATGGTGCCGAAGATTGGACTGTTAATGTTGACTTAATGAGAAAGCTGGAAATTGAGATGTGGCTTTCTATGAGAATTTTGAAAATACCAGGACCGATTATAGTACGAATGAAATGGTGTTGCACAAAATGGGAAGAGATAAAGAACTTTTGACCACTATAAAAAAGAGAAAGACAGCATATTTGGGGCGTGATAAGTGCGAGTTCTTTCAGCAGCTGCTTAAGAAGGGTAACATCCAAAAACAATGAGGTTCTGGTAGACGACAAATCCTTGGCTGAAAATATTCGCGACTAGATGGGTTAAACACACAAATACTTTTAAGAAAAGCAGAATAGATACTAATTTACAATAGTCCTGTCGGGATAGTATTTGACCTTGCCTGCCGAGCTGCCCAAATGTGAAGACTTAAATTGCTGAAAATGCTCTTTTCTATAATTTCTTCAATTATGTGATTTCCTACAATTTATATTTTTTTGTGCGATCAATATTTTCAGTTAAGGGGGAGACTAGTGAAAGGGGAGAGGAAGCACGTAACGTTACAAACGTCATATCTTTGTTATTTTATTTTTAAATGGCTATTTTACTTTATTTTCTTTAATATTTCATTAATAAATATCTTTCGTATTCGTTTTAACTTGTTTTCCCCTTAAAAACCTGTTTGGCGCCCCCTTTCGTTATTCTCTATTTACTATATATTTTTTCATCTAACGTCTAAATCATCATACTGAACGTACTTCATACACCCTTACTCTCTAGATATCTGTCTTTCATTACGGAACATGCTTATCCTACCTTTCTACAGTTCACGCTGTCATTTCAATGACTGTGACAATTCTCAAAATGGTGGTGGTAAAGTCATAAAAGCGAAAGAACTTGAAAATAAATGATTTTATTCCAAACAGATGATCTCTTGGGGTAAGAAAATTCATTATCTTTTTTTTTTGTATTAAGCGTTCAACATTAATAGTTTTTATAGTTTTTTTTTTACCTAACCTACATCTTCTAAAAGTGTGTGCTGATATTTCAGCTTTAAATATTTCTCTTAATTTACATACAGTGATGACGTTTGAGTTGGAATAAATTCATTTTCTCGGGAATGGGCGACTTTGGAGAGAAATCCCGAAACAGGTCGATTTTTATTTTTAAATTATGATGTTATGGCATATATATCATACTAGTGACTTCATCCATATGGGCGTGAAGACGTAATCGATGATTTTCTTAAAAGAGGGTAGGGGTCGAGTGATAGCTCATTTTAAAGGTTATTTAATTCTCCATTCAATAATATACACATTAAAATAATTATTTCTACAGGGTGCCCAAAAATATTTTTTTAAATTAAATTAATTGAGACAAAAAGAAGAATGCATGCCATTTATTTAATTCAAAATACATTTTACTGCTGTCAGAAAACAGAAAAAATGTTTATTTGACAAATAAACATTGCTTTTCGCTTAAATTCAATGTTCAAACTGCTAAGAGGCAGGTGGGTGGCAGTTTTAACATTTAATTTCAGCGAAAAATAAAACTTATTTGTCAAATACACGTTTTTTCGTTTTATGACAGCGGTAAAATATATTTTGAATTAAATCAATTACATTCCTTCTTCTTTTTGTCTCAAATAATTAAACCCCTGTTGGGCACCCGGTATAAATAATTATGTTAATGTTTATATTACTAAATAGAGAATTAAATAACCTTTCAAATGAGCTATCACAAGACCCCTACTCTCATTTAAAAATATCATCGAATACGTCATCACGCCCAGGTGGATGACGTCACTAGTATGATATAATATGCCAAAAAATCATAATTTAAAAATAAAAGTCGCCCATTCTCTAGAAAATTAATTTATTCCAACTCAAACGTCCTCTTTTTATCTTATTCCTTTGCCATTTGGTACTTTTTACGATTATTTGGCAAAGGCTAGTCTTGGTTTTAACTTGTTGATGTTTGATATGTATTTTATCTTCTAATTTTTGGGAATAAAACCACTTTTCTCCCTCTGGGAGCTTAAAGCATCATCAATCACCGGCGATACAACAACGAGGACCATATCATCTAAACTGCAACCAAATCATCTAGACTGCAACGATCAACATCCATAGGCCTGGTGGAATACAGCATCAAGGACCCCACCGCTAGTTGCAGAAACAGCAGTACCATTCGACATCAAGAATTCACCATCAAATACCAAAAGCCATAAGTATAATACAAGAATTGTTAGTTTTTGACAAGAATTTCAATATATGTTATTGCATTTGATAAGTCATATTTTAATTATATCTTTATTGAACAATAAACATGATTAGTTAAAATATTGTTTTGTTTGCTTCCATTATACATTTTCAGTGTTCATATTTTTGATTGGGACAAGACGAACACACACTTTGGAAGACTGAGCTAGTCTAGGGTGAACGATAGCTATCATGGATGATTGAAGTATTATTATTCAATATTATTTCAATTATCTGGGGTAGTTTATCGTATCGTTTCACTGGCGCCCAACGTGGAGGACCCAGTGTAACGTCTAGATTACATGGTTCTCGTTGTTGTGTCGTCGGCAATTGAGGATGCTAGGGAGAAAAGCGGTTTAAATCCCAAAAACTAGAAGATAAAATACATATAGTTGAGTCCGGGAATCTTTACCCGTGCGTTATCATTTAAAACATAAGAAATAAGTCGATGATAAGTCGAAAATTTAAATTTACTAAACGCAACAGCAAGTCACTTACTGTTACTTGCTGTTGCGTTTAGTAAATTTCAATTTCCGACTTATCATCGACTTATTTCGTATGCTTTAAATGATGACGCACGTGTAAATATTCCCGGACTCAACTGATAAAACATCAAGAAATAAAACCAAAACGAGCCTTGCCAAATAATCGTAAAAAGTAGCAAATGGCAAAGGAATAGGACAAAATTAATAGTGAGTAATGTAAATTAAAAGAAATACCTATTTAAAACTGAAATATCAGAACACAAGCTTTTAGAAGACGTAGGTTAGGTAAAAAAAATTATAAAAACTATTAATGTTGAACTGTGAATACAAGAAAAAAGAGATAATGAATTTTAATTATTATCCTAAGGCAGGCTGCACATCAAAGGAACATGAAACGTAAATTACGTTTCATGGAAATAAACCACTGCTAAACAAATATATATCCGGCCATTTATGAAACTCTCCGAAAATAAAAATGTGTCGTGAGCATGAATCACACTCGTTTCATTGGTAGGCGGACTTTGAGATTTGTTTAGCAGTGGTTTCTTTTCATGAAACCTGTTTTTCGTTTCATGTTTCATGTTTTTCTTTTCATGTTTCTTTGGTGTGCGGCTTGGCTAAGAGATCGTCTGTTTGAAACAAAATAATTTATTTTCAAGCTCCTTTGGCTTTTATGACTTTACCACCACCATTTTGAGAATTGTCACAGTCACTGAAATGACAGCGTGAACTGTAGAAAGGTAGGATAAGCATGTTCCGTAATGAAAGACAGATATCTAGAGAGAAAGGATAATATATTATGAAGTACGTTCAGTATGATGATTTAGATGTTAGATGAAAAGAGATATAGTAAATAGAGAAAAACTAAAGAGGCCGCCAAACAGGTTTTTAACGGGAAAACAAGTTAAAACGAATACACAGGATAATTAATAATGAAATATTAAAGAAAATAAAGTAAAATAATCGTTTATAAATAAAATAACAATGACGTGACGTTTGTAACGTTACAAGCATAATTATTCAATTTCCGTTCCGTTAAATGAACACTACGCACACTAATACTGTTGATTTCAACAAAATCGCATAAAGCGATTAAAAAAAAATCTTGCGAGATTTTTCAACGGGCCGGATAAAGTAAGCAAAAGTTGCCGGATTCCCTGCTCCCTGATTTAGATGATAAATATTAATTGTATTTATCTTTCAAGTTTATTTTTAAATAATTTTAGAGATATTATTTAAAATTTATATAATAATAATCTCTAAAAAATTTTAGAGATTATTATTATTAATAATCCAATTACAAACAGAAAACATGTACAGCACTTAACACATCCACCTTGTTACAAAATCACATTAACTCGAATTGAACTAATTTCTGACCATAATCCCTTAGGGGTACACGTAAAGGGAGCATTTTTCCGGCTTTGTCGAACTGGAAGCAGGACATGAAAGACGGCGTCGCCGCTGCAGCATTCTTGATGGCAGTAATCCTAGCTGATCGGCGAGTGCCATGAAACAATCGCAAAACGCGCACGCGACGGTAAAGGTCGCCGAGACGAAAACTAGTGAAAATACGAAGAAGAACTACGTCAGTGAAGTTATTTTATTATACGGAGTTTGTGTGTACAATTTGTGTTTGGAACTTTCAACCAATATTCCCACTTCGGATTATATTTTGGAGAATGCGACAGGGTGAGATTTGAATGAGATAATAATTTGACAGAATAATTAGGTACTAATTTTTTATTAATAAATCTTTTAAAATACAATAATATAATATACATAATATACTATTTTTGTTGAAAATAAGCCACAATTTTACTTTACACTTAAATTTATTTGACATTTCGATTTCCACCTCGGAAAACGTTCTCAAAATACAAAATATTAATAAAAGAAACAAATTTTGTTTTTATTACTCGGTAAAAAATTCTTCTAATGATTTAACTTTATCTTACTCATTTATATTGACAATTCAGGGATATATTGTACATTTTAAAATATATGACTTTAACATGATATTGCCAATATTTACGAGTTGCGTTCCTAAAACGACTTTTTTGAAAGATAGTTCATCCGATTACATGAATTCAACTATAACTTAAAGATATCCATCAAAAACAATTGATTTGTCTTTGAAAAGGCACCACATGCAATGATGAGAGTAAAATTCTCCTGTTAGTGATTCCTTAGTAAATCATGAGGAAAAAACCTCATGATACTATCCCCACATGGTAAGTATTTAGTGTTACATTTAATTTACTCTCAAAATTAACATCATTCTGGTTTTAATATGTATGTTATTTAAAACATATAAATGATATATCCTTTATGTGCCCTGATAGTGGCATTTTCTTTCTACTGACTTCCTATTTAATTATGGGTAACCACATCCTATTACATGCTGTTAAGGAATTTGCGACGCAATTGGCTTCATTAAACATCATTGGAGCCGCTTCTTTGATTTTTCTCTACTTACCACCTGTTTCTTTCAGGACTATACTTGAATTTTTCCACTGTACTCTATATTCATTTTCCCAAGCGTGTTTACATATTTAAGTTCTATCATTTCTCTATTTTTAATATAAGATTGATGTTCACGTATTCTAGCGTTGAATGGTTTTGATGTTTCACCGTTTCACCTAATTAAAAATGTTTTGATAAACGAGATCTCAATGTATTTGTTGTTTCAAATTATGTTGAAATGTGGAATATTCCCTATCGTTTCAAGTTTTATCCATATACTTCGTCGGTTTGGAAGAAGAACGCTACAACTCAAAAACTGCCATTTTTAGGTTTACCCTCTAACCAACTCTAAATGTTAAACTTTATTATGGAAAAAAATGTCAGAAGTTGCACTCATGTAATTACCTCTAGATGGCGGCTTATAACAGTTTGACTTTGTCAAACCCATGCATTACATTTTATGGAAGAACGTCGCAATATACAATATGTAGTTGTGTTTCAGTTGTTGTGGAAGTTACCACGTGTTTTTTGGAGAACAGTGTTACAAGTTAAAAAAGGAACGTATTTTTTGGGGATCTTGCATTTAATATTTAATGCAAGACATTTCGTCTTAGGTAGTAAGTATTCCTTACAGGATATGTGCGTTTATATAGAATTATTATGGGCAATTCAGTAGCATTTCAACAAATTTTGGGAAAAACTGTTACAAATGCTAATTACAGGTAGAAAGGTGAGAACAAGAAAGGTCTTTCTATTTATATTTAAATGATAATAATGGGCTCTTTAACATTGTAAAAGATTTTACCTCTTATTTTTTACCTTACCAAAATTATAATTAAAAATAGTACATTAAAATTTTAAAACGTCGCTCCTGAAAATTAGAACTTTTCGACTTATAACGTTCTTCTTCCATACCAACGAATATAGTCCAGTATACATAATATATGGTATTGATATTGTCCTTGTATTATTTCTGTGAATGTTATAGGATCCAGTTTGTGTTCCATTCATTATATTTATTATGGGATCACTAACCGGAGAATTGTACTGTCTTTATTGCATGAGGTTATCTTTTAAAAGACAAATCACATGGTGTGATTTTCTGATGGATATTCTTAAGTTAAAGTTGATTTCATGTAATCGAATGAACTATCTTCCAATAAAGTCGACTCACAAATGCAACTGAGATACTGGCAACAGCATCTTAAACTCATCTATTGTAAAATGTATAATAGGTATTCTTCTTCTCATAGGCATCTTTCAGTGCGTCACAGTTTTTCGATTTCTTTCTAACACATAAAATTGTAAGTGACAGAAAATAAGCACAGCCGTGATTACAGACATTTATTCTAGTTGTCGATAGATGGCGCTATAAGCGAAAAAAAGTTATTTACGAATTATATAATATATCTACGAATATAATCTGTACAATTTATAAGACTATACAAATCAAAGAAAATACCATTTTATAATGCAATAAACACAATTGATGTAATTTTATGCCAAATTGCAAATAAAATGTGACAACTGTCAGATTGAACTAAAATGTCATATTAAAATAAATGTTATA
Source organism: Diabrotica virgifera virgifera (assembly GCF_917563875.1). Classification (NCBI taxonomy): domain Eukaryota; kingdom Metazoa; phylum Arthropoda; class Insecta; order Coleoptera; family Chrysomelidae; genus Diabrotica; species Diabrotica virgifera. Next base: position 115,540,836 of record NC_065449.1, read on the forward strand.
AATGTGTATTATCACGGACTTACCTTTTTTTTCTATCATTTGTGACGCACTGAAAAATGTCCATGAAAAGGACTTTATATGTCAGAATTGTCAATATGAATACTACAGGTAAAATTAAATATTAGAAAAATTTTTTACCAAACAACAAAAACAAACCTTATTTAATTTATTAGTATTTTGTCTTTTGAGAATGGTTTTTAAAGCAAAATTGTGGCTTATTTCCAACAAAAATTTTCTTACATTTTATGGAGTACTTTCTTCCTTATTCAACGTTTAGTTTCTGGTTATTTTAATGGACTTTTAATCCACTTAAGCTAGATTTTTTCGTCAAGAAATGTTTGATATTGTGCTTTTTTCTGGTTCTCAAATCTCTAACTTCTTTGAATTGTTCGTTTTCACTGCAATCTGGCATCGTCAGCAAACCTATATTCTGATATGCTTTCTCTACATTTTTCTTCCTTTAGATTCTTTGATTTTTCTCTTTTTCATGTATGTTTCTTTAGTGATTATTAATAGACAAGGCGAAAACGGCGGGTTCGAAGGGAAAATATTCCCATGAGATTTTTTTGTATAATCACATTCGTGAGACATCCCAGAATAAGGTTCAAGAAGTCGCCCACGTGAAAAGTGGGCCAATTTTTTTTTTAACAATTTTTTTTAATCAAATTGCAAGAATCAATATTTTTGACCTAAACAATTTTTTCTTTACTTTTTTGGACCATTCTGGACAAAAAAGGTTTCTTATAATTTTTCTTTAAAGTTGATCGTTTTCGACTTATAAGCAATTTAAAATTGAAAAAAAAAAACGAAAAATGGCGATTTTCAAGGCTTAATAACTCGTTTAAAAGTTATTATTATGAATGTCAATATATGACTAAATCAAAGATTAAAGCCCCCATACAAGATACTGAAGAAATTTTTGTCATTATTTTATTACTAAGCTGTTATTTTTAAGTAATAACTAATAACAATTAGCGCCATGCACGTGTGCGGGGCTGTAAATGCTGAGTGCGAGAGAGAAGCCATTCCAGCATTACAATTGTGCATCTTACTCGCACTCACATTTACAGCAGCGTCAATACGATCTAACCACTCATTGTTATTAATTAAAGATAACAGCTTAGTAGTCAATTAATGACACAGATTTCTTCAGGGTCATGTAACGGCGACTTTAAACTTTGATTTAGTCACTTTCTGACTTTCAAAATAATAATTTTGACCGAGTTATTAAGTCTTACAAATGGCCATTTTCGCGTTTTTCAAATTTTAACTTGCTTATAACTCGAAAAAGATCAACTTTAGAGAAAAATTATAAGATACCTTTTTTGTTCAAAATGGTCCAAAAAACCTAAAAAAATTAGTCCGGGCCAAAAATATTGATTTTTGCAATTTGATTAAAAAAAATTGTTAAAAAAAATTGGCCCACTTTTCTCGTGGGCGACTTCTTGAACCTTATTCTGGGATGCCTCACGAATGTGATTATGCAAAAATATCTCATGGGAATATTTTTCCCAACGAACCCGCCGTTTCCGGCTTGTCTATAATACATCTTTTAAATTTACTCTATGCTCATTGTCCCAGCCATTCCTGTTACCTGTGTTTTGTTCGAAATCGACGACGAATATATCTGGATGATAATATAATAAATCTAGCCGATATTGAAAATAAGGATTAGTCCTTGGCTAATCCGAAATTTTACTTACAGAAATCATTATCTTGTTGAAAATAAGTGTTACCTGTGCAACTTGATATAGTAGCTCCATTATAGTTGATACATTCAGTTTGGCTTTTGTTTTAAATGTATCACACCTCTAGTTTGACTCTTATTATTTTTAACTTTTCGTTATTAACAATATGCGATGCTGGAAAGACCTATTTTCGATAAAAAAAAGGTTCGATATCACCTGCATTTTTCCCAGACAACATAAACCAAAGTGGATGTATCAGTTATCTTAGAGGTACTAATATTTTTCACCCCTTGCAGCAATGATTATATGTGCAAGAAACGAAGGTGTAATAAAATGGCTGTGTAGATACTTGGAAATTTTGAACATTTGTTGTAATATAATATATCTGTGGAGTCAAACAAAAAAATGTGGGCTTCTCTTTTTTAACTTCTTGTTAAATTTTTCAGTATTCTGTTCACTATATCGTTCGGATAGATCGTGGTTAATCTGGATATCTTTTAGCAAATAAAGCTCATGTTCTAGTATATGAAAAGTTAATTTTCGTAATATATATATATATATATATATATATATATATATATATATATATATATATATATATGAATTTCTACAGCTGTCGCCGCCTCTCCATACCCAGCTTCCAACTTTTTCTATCGTAACACATATCTTCATCTAATTGCCTCGGATCCATTGCCTCCTGAATATTGTCCCTCCAGCTTCTCCGTGGTCGTCCTCTTTTTCTTCTCCCCGGTGGGACCCATTATAATATTTTTCTCGGCCAGCGAGTCTCATTCATTCTTTTAACGTGACCAAACCATGTCTCCTTTCAATATCGTCTGTTATAGCTTTTTCCACCTTCATATGTTCTCTAATTGTTTCATTTCTTACATGTTCTAATCTTGAGACCTGACAACTTCTTAAAAAGTCCATTTCTGTACTAATTAGCTTCTTTTTATTTCTTGCATTTATGTCCCAAACTTCTGCACCGTAGGTTGTAGCGCTCTTCATTATACTTTCATATATTCTTCTCTTTGTTTCCTTCCTGATATCTTTGTTCCATAAAATTGAATTGAGGGATCTAGTGATGCTTCTACCTTTATTGATTCTGTATTGTACTTCATCTTCACTATTTCCTCGTTTGTTAAATACAGCTCTCAAATATTTGCATTGTTTCACACCAACAATATGTCCTTGTTCCAATGGTAGGTTTTCAATGTCTTCGTTTGCCACTATGAAGTATTCTGACTTGTCCATATTTATTACTAATCCTGCCTGTTGGTAATGTTCATTTAGCTTTCGTATCATATAGCTTAAGTCATCCTGATCTTGGGCTATAACAACTTGGTCGTCCGCAAAGTATAATGTAAATAGGGAGTCGTCTCCCACTTTCATTCCTATCGGTTTTACTGCTTTTGTCCATCTCTGTAAGAATTGGTCAAGATATATTTTAAAGAGAGTGGGAGATAGACAACATCCTTGTCGGAGGCCTTCTGAAGTATTAAATGCCTCAGTGAAATTTTTGCCGTTTTTTATTATGGTGTTGGTGGTCTCATATAACATTTTAGTTGCTTGTATGAGTTTTCCATCGATACGGATATCTTTCATTAACATCCATAGTTCTATTATGGGGACACTATTATAGGCTTTTTCTAGGTCGATAAGAGCGATGTGGGTTTCCTGATTTCCCTGTATTCTTTTTTCTAGTGCTATTTTTAAAGTGAAGAGATTGTCTACCGTTGAACGTCCCGCACGAAAACCAGCTTGTTCTTCAGCTTGCTTTCCTTGAATTTCTCGTTCTATTTCATTTCTTAATATCCTGAAGTATAATCTTCCAATGGTGCTGATGACTGCGATATATAATCCCCTATAGTTTTTGGGGATATTTTTAGGTCCCTTCTTATTATGGGAGTAATATGTGATGTTAGCCATTCATCTGGTATTTTTTCTCCATTTAGACATCTTTCGAAAAGTTTTTTAAGCATATCTCATAGTTTGGGTGGTCCACATTTTATTAATTCAGGATAAATTCCTCAGCCCCGGGTGCTTTCCGGGATTTCATAGTTTTAATAGCTTCTTCCACTTTGCTTTTATCTAGTTCTATTTCGTGTTCTCTCTGAATATCATTCTCTTTTTCTTGTATTCTTGTTATGTATTGTGGTAGTTTTTCTACTAATAATTCCTTATAATGTTGTTCCCACTCTGCATCAGATATACTCTTAATTGTGTGCCCCCTTTTGTGATATTCTGACATTCTTTATCATCTTCCATGCTTCTGAACCCCTAGTTCCTCCTAATTGTTGATCTATGTTTTCACATTTTCTGATCCAGGATGCGTTTTTTCTTTTAATCACTTCTCTTTTTACTTCTCTATTTAAGTCCCTGTATTGTTGTTGAATCTCAATGTTTTCCTGATTTTGTAGACGTTGTAGGTGAAGTTGTTTTTTCCTCTCTATTTTCTTCTCGATACCTTTATCCCACCATTCTGGTTTCATTCCGTTTTCTAAGTTTCCTAGTGCTTTTTGTGCTGCTTGTTTTATGCATGTTTTTATCTGATTATATTCTTCTTCGGTTGTTCTTTGTTCTTGATTTAGTTTCTGTTCAAGTCTGTTACAGTACAGATATTGTGTACTTTCATGTTGTAAGCTGTCAATATTATATTTTTCTATTTCCGTCAATATTATATTTCCGGATCATATGAATTCCTAAATTTTGCATTTTGTCTCTAGATTAGATAGTCAATGATTGACTTAAGTCTACGTATATGTTGGTACAAAGTAAATTTATAGATATCCTTATGTTCAAAAACGTGTTATATATTTTAAGTTCATACTCCTCGCATAGATTAATCAACCTTATCCCATTGTCGTTAATTCTCTCTTCTCCATATTTTCCCACCACATTGCTATGGTCTTGATTGCCTACTCTGGCATTTAAATCACCTGCTATAATCAATTCGTGCATATTCGGAACCTGTTCTATTTGATCTTTTAATATTTCTTCAAAATTGTTTTTACTGCTATCTGGGCATCGTCATTGGGAGCATATACGCCTAGAATTGTAATCGTTCTTCCTCTAATTGAGATGGTCAGTTTTATTATTCTTTCGTTTATAGCTTTCCATGGTTTTATTTGGTTTTTCCATCGTTTGTTAATCATTACTGATATCTCTGCTTTCGCTCTTTCACTTTTTGGTACTCCCGTGTTACAGTGTATATAATTCTGAAGATCTTCACAGGCGTTTCCCTTCTTCCGAGAGGATAATCAGGTCCAAGTTTCTTTTTTCTACTTCCATAAGAATTTCTCTTTGTTTATTTCTAATTCCTTGTATATTCCAAAAACCAATATTCAATGTCCATTTTCGTTGCCGTGCTCGTCTTTGATTAAAACAGTCCCCGTTCTGAGACCAATTTCTGGGTTTTTAGCATTTGTTAATTTTTTTTACGTGTGTAGGGTTGCTGGCCCTACGACCCAACCGTCCTCCTTTTTCCGGGTTTGGGACTGGCAAGAATAACCGTCAAGCTACTCGATCCACCCAACAGTCATTTCAGGCGGAGTTAATTTTCGTAATAATAATTTTCGTAATACTCAGTGTTTAATTCTAAACGGCCCATTTCTATCACTTTGCAAAAATGTGATTATCAAGGACAGTAATAATGAAAGTTTTAAAAAGGTTTTATTGTGGTAAATAAAAAGATAATATTTTTTAAGTAACCTTGCAAATATATTGCCAGAACTTAAAAACTATTAAGCATGTCACTAGTTTTTAAGAATATAATAACACTATCAAATAAGACTAATTAATCTTAATAAATAATTTTTCTTATTGTAGTTTTAAATGGGTTTATTGTCAGCTCACTTTAAAACTACTCAACTTTATGAAAAACTTTAGGATTATTTGGTTTTATTACATTCTAGTTTGTGACGTTGTAGTTTTTTTGCAGTTTTAAAGATTCTCCTAATTAAACCCACTATCAAATCTACCTGATCTAAAGACTATTACGTCAGTAAATCATACGCCTTAAACCTATTTTACTTTATCGTACTATACAGGGTGTCCAGAAACTCTACCGACAAATGAAGACAGGAGATTCCTCAGATAATTTTAAGACAATTTAACCCAATTCACCTAGTCCGAAAATGCTTCTTAAGGGAGCTAGAGCTCTTTGAAGATGGCGTCATGAAATTAGTTTTTCTTAAATACCCCCAGAACGCTTCTATTTAGAAAAACGAAAATTGGTATGCATATTTACTTTTCAGAGATGAATCGATTCCATCCATTGCAAATTTCTAGTACCGGTCATAGGCGTCCGTTTTGGGTAGAGCAACGGCTATTTTATCGCATAACTTTTTTGTTCTTAACTTTTATGCATTTTTGGCACCGGAATATTAAATTGTGAGGTATTCTAGTACTAAAAGGTACTCTTGTTTTAAGTCGGTTGGATACACCGTTTTCTAGAAAAATCGATTTGAAAGTTTTTCGTTTTTGGAATTTGAAAAAAAATTGAAAGAACTTTTCAACAAAAAACGAAGTATTCTACCAACATAAAGTAAGAGTAACTTTTAGTACTCGAATACCTCATAATTTAATAATCTAGTGTCAAAAATGCTCGAAAATTCAAGACAAAAAGATATGCTATAAAATAACTGTTGACCTACCCAAAACGGACGCCTATGACCAGTACTAGAAATTCGCAATTAATGAAATCGATTTATCTCTGGAATATAAGTAAAGTTTTCGTCTTTCTAAACAGTTTTTTTTTAATTTTTTTTTTAATTCAAAAAGCGAAAAATTTTCAAATCGATTTTTCTAGAAAATGGTGTGTCCTATTGATTTAAAACAAGAGTAACTTTTAGTACTAGAGTACTTCACAATTTAATAATAAAGTGTCATAAATGCATAAAACTTAAAGATAAAAAAGTTATGCGATAAAATATCCGTTGTCCTACCCAAAACGGACGCCTATGATCGGTACTAGAAATTTGCAATGGATGGATTAGATTTATATCTTGAAGATCAATACGCGTACAAATTTTTGTTTTTCTAAATAGAAGCTTTCTGGAGGTATTTAAGAAAAACTTATTACAAGACGCCATCTTCAAAGAGCTCTAGTTCCCTTAGGAAGCATTTTCGGACTAAGTGAATTGGGTTAAATTATTTTAAAATTATCTGAAGAATCTCCTGTTTTCGTTTGTCGGTAGAGTTTCTGGACACCCCGTATACGTAGTATAGTATAATAAAGTTATAGGATCGTGCAAAAATTTTTTTTCAGATTTCACTTTTTTTCGACGTTTTGAGTCCCCCTGAGTCTAAAAAGCAAATAAAAAAAACATGTCGGAAGTATGTACGTACGTATGTATGTACGTATGTCGCCACCGCCCAGCAAAAAATACCAGACCGATTTTGATGAAATTCGGTATGAGTAAGTTTAAGAGAATTTTGTCGAGAAACTAAGCTTTTAAAAAAAACCTCTCAAAGGGGGCCGAAATAGGGGGGTTATTTAGGGCCCATTTGTGCAAATTTTGACCGAAGTGAATTAAATTCAACTCAAAGTAAGCTCATCGATAGGTAAATAAAAATACGGAATTTGACATTTCCAAATTCAAGATGGCGGCCAACATGGCCGACCGCCCACCCGACATATTTCCCTGCCTATGTAAAAACTTGTTTAAGGTAATTTTAATTTGAAAAATTCGTTATATAGCCTAAAGATGGGGCTATAAGAAGGATGTTATCGTTTTTCACAAAAAGTTACGGGTTGCCTATATTTAAGGGGTCAAAATTTGACATAAATTTGAATTAGATTTTCTCAAAAATGGCTCCAAGAAATTGTTTTATTTTTTGATATATTTTTGATATCCTATCAGTAAATTGAATGACATTAGTCAGATTTCTTAACTCCCCATAGTAGGGGAGTTATGAATTTTTTATAAAAAAATATTCGAGTGCCCGTAACTTCCTTCTTAATAGAAACTAAAATTTGAAATTTTGCAGACGTATATGGTACTTTATTATCTATTATTACAATAAATTTTACCAAAAATATGACTTCCGGTTGAACCGAAAATTAATAAAATATCTTAATTTTTCATAAATGCCCTGTGTTTTTTACATATTTTGAAAGAATGTAAAATTACCTTTCAAATGACATAAAATTCATTGCTGTAGCTCAAAAACTCGAAAAGTTACGGTAAATAGAAATTTTGCTATAATCTTATGTGTAGACTTAGACAAATATGCAAATTGCATATTTTGCATATAATATATAAAAAATGCAAAAATGTCAAATTTTTCATATTTTTATAAAAGTGAGCATAAAGTGCATACAATTTGAAAGTTTGGTGGCTATATATTTTTATATTCAAACTTACAGATATCATGAAAATGCCAATATTTAATTTTGTTTTATAATCACTTGGTATTCAAATTCTTGGTATAGTAACTAATAAAAGACAGCGGCTTATAGTTTTGTCACGTTTTGTCCTGGAATTAAGGGTTTGTGTTTGCCAGTTTGTCTCTAGGTAAAATTTTTTATTTTGAGGGTCAGTTTCACTTGGTATCATTTTTGTTGTAAAATTGGAGGCGTAAACAACGTGTATTTCTAATTGCGAATAATTATTATGCTTTGAAAATGCCGAAAATAAGCAATGTTTCAACTTGGATAAAACCTTACAAAGAGCTATCTATGGATATGTTTATTGCTAATTTTGTGGAAAAACCGTAAGTACATACGTATTATTTTTTATTTTATTTTAAAAATTTACACGGTGGTACAAACAAAGATTTTAAAATTGGAGATTATGTTTAGGAAAAGTACCGACACAAGGATAGTTTGCAATAAATCGATGTATTTTTTCTTTTTTCAAGCATTTTTTAAACTCCTTGCGATAAAAAATAGGATACCTATTTAAAATTCAAATCATTCAATAGTCTACTGGAAGGTCGCTAACATTTTTTTTCTAACAATAGCATAGTTTGCTTTAATTTTGCTAAAAACAAAAATATATCATATTTTGGACTTAATTAATTAAGTGCTTTTGATTTATGCTCACAATATTTTTTCTTTAAATGTAAACAGAAAAGACCAAGAGCCTCTTGTAAATATTTGGGTTCTTCCTTCCTTCACAGTCATTTATTGAAATTTTCAAGATTACTACACCGATTTTTATTTGATTTAATTTAAATATTTTAATTGTTATGCAAAAACGGTTCATTTTTAGTTTATTTCTACAATCTTAGATTTTAAAAATGGGTACAACTATACGCTGTGATCTCGTACGTAGAGGGGATATTTATAAATTCGTGAGCGCCAGTAGTGACAAGTCTGTAAACGTTTACCGGAAATTTGACATAAATGTCAAAGTGATTATTTTAAAATTAAAATTAAAAATATTAATTATAAAAAATATTAGTTGATCAAAGCTGTGGTTTATATTTTTACCTTAACTACTTACGTTTTAAATACTGAATTTGCGTTTTTTAATGTTCTGTAATATGTAATTATAAATTAATCTTGGCGCCATCTACATGATAATTGTGAAAGTATCCGAAGTAAGAAATTAATATTTCATCAATAGAACGTCAAAATAATTAGCAAAATCTTAAAAAAATCTATTACAATTTAATTACTTTTTAGCGTTGTAAATATTAAGCGATAACAATTAAATAATAAATTTAAAAATTACCGGTGAAAGTTGAATTAGTAACCGCTACGAGCGACACCAGCGAAGCTCAGAGCGTATAGAATATTTATATTGTTTTTTAGATTTCATCTGAAAAAAATTTTCAAATAGATCAGCATGTCAGAACCGCGAAACATTTAGCTAAAAAAGTAAAAACCACATCCGGTGAAAAATATCAACCTTCAGGGTCCAAGTGCTTTCAGTCAAGTTCCAAAAACAAACCGAACAAGAAACTTTTAACGAAGACTTGTGTCGTGCATTAGTATCTTCTAATATACCGCTTTCAAAATTATCTAATGAAAACTTTAGTTCTTTTGTAAAAAAATATTGCAAACACAACACTCCCAATGAACGAACTCTAAAGAGAAATAATGTCAATTTGTTATACTCCTCAGTTATCCACAACATAAAAGCCGAAATAGATAATAATTACTTTTACATATGTGTGGACAAGACCACTGACTCGTCAGGAAGATACATTGTGCACTTACTAATTGGTGTAGTTAGCGATGAAACCTTTCCAAAATCGTATTTAATTTCCTGTAAGCAAGTGGAAAAAACCAACGCTCTAACAATATCACGGTTTCTACAAGAAGCGTTAGCAAACTTTTTTCTTCCTGCTGCTAAATTATTGCTTATTTTATCTGATACCACACCATATTATGGTGAAAGCAGCACAAAATTTAAAAATGTTTTATCCAAACTTAATACATGTCACTTGTTTAGCGCATGAAATAAACAGAGTTGCGGAGGATGTAGGAAAAAAATTTCCACTATTTAACAGTTTACTAGCGAGCGTCAAAAAGGTATTCCTGAAATCACCTGTATGAATACAATGTTAACAGAGATATGCTTCCCTGCTGTTCCACTGCCACCGCAACCCATTTTAACACGTTGGGGAACATGGTTGGAAGCAGCTAGTTTCTATGCTGATCATTTTGTTGATTTAAAAAAAAGTAATTAACCTTTTAACGGATGATAGTTGTCAATCTTTATTGGAAGCTAAGCAAGCCTTCCAATATAACATCCTCCAACAGCAACTGTTATTCATAAAATCAAATTATAGTTTTGTTCAGAAAATTATAACTCAATTAGAATCCTCCAAATTATCATTGTTAGAGAGTACAGTTTTAATAAAAGAATTTGAGTCATTGTGTCAAAACGTTCAAAGGTACTATTGGGAAGGAAATTTTTCAAAAATTTAAAGTAACCATGAAAAAAAAATAGTGGTTACCAGGTTCTTTCTGAAATGGTTCAAGTACTAGCTGGGACATTTTCCGAACCACTTAATTTAGAACCATCTATTTTTTTTATTTATTTATTTATTGTTCATACATATGACCTGGCCTCTAGTGACTAATCCAGGTCGTTTTTTCCTGATGGGATTACAGATATTTTTTTTTATATATTTTTATATTTTTTATTAAACTACTAAATCTATTTTTACAATTAATCATTTGCCATAATCTATTAATTACATTAAACAAATACATTTAACAAATTTAAAGAAACAATATAGGCATATTTGTTAAAATATTTTTGGTACTATCAACTCCCTTCTAAGTTATAAAGACAGTCCCTCTATTTTCAGAAGAGAGTTGGTATTTTTTTTTTAATTTAATGAATTATTTATTGAATTATTATTTTTATTTATTTATTTTATATTGAATTATTATTATTATAATTGTGAATATCTATTTTTGAATTTATATTTAATTTTATTTATTTTAACTTTATCTTACTCAACTTCATCAGGGTTGGATTATTTGTTGTCTTCTTCTATTATTATAAATTTCTTGTTGTTTTTTAGATATTATTTCTGTTAGATTGTTTAATATTCCAAAATATTCTTCATTTTGTAATATATCTCTTATTTCAATTCTTTCTAATCTTCTTCTCATTTCTCTATGTTCTTCATTTTCTATAGTATTTTGACAATGTAACACTATATGTTCTGGTGTACCTAGTTCTCCACATTCACAATATGCATCATCTTTTAAGTTAAATCTTTTCAAATATGTTGGGTACGGTCCATTTCCTGTTAAAAATTGTACTAAACCTTGTTTTGGATTAAAATAATTTGGAATGTTTTCTAATATTGGTATAAAATTGTATAAACGTCTAGATTTTGTTGAATTTTCCCATTCATTTTGTCTTTTTCTATTTATTATTTCTTTTAATTCTCTTTTATTTCTTATATCTAATCCTATTATTTGTATTATTTTTTCATATTTTTCTTTTTTTAGCCAATAATTACATGCTCTTTTTTGTGTTTCTAAATGCATTGGCATTACTCTAATATATCAGAACCATCTATTATAGTAAATTTGAAAAATGCCCCAGTTACATCATTTGATGTCAAAAGAAGTTTTTCTATTTACAAATATATGTATTCAGACAGAAGCCATAAGTTTTTATTAGAAAATTTTGAACATCATTTGATAATCTATTGTTACCACAATTCAAAATAATGTTATATGTTAAAATAATTTTATATGTTATGTATTTATAATATTGTAAGTATTTTTGTAAATAAAAAATATTGTAAATATTTTTTTTCTACGGCCGTGCCTAAACAGCCACTTTTCCGCACGCATTTTGTTTCCGAAAGTTGCACTTTCCCGCACTAGTGTGGGAAAGTAAATTTTCCCGCACTAGTGCGGGGAAGTAGAATACCTTGTAATATGGCATTATAATATATTATAATATATGCAATAAACTAATATTTAGATATTATTTACTAATTTATTTCAAATTTATCTTAGTGTGTTCATATTTTAATAATATTATCGCAAAAATTCTTTGAAATAGAATTATTTTGACATAATATTTATAAGTCAAATCAGTGGACAATCACAATGGTTTTGAATATCGTCGTCATAGTAACCAATTTTATTGAAAGTTTGATTTTGACAACCTTGTCAAACAACGTATGCATTTGTGTGTTTTTGCTGCAATTTTTAAAAAATTACATGGATTCATCGGACGAAGAGATCCCGAAAGCTGTCTTGATAGCCGCCGGGGAAGCAAATTTAAATTTGTTGCCTGCCAAATCCAAAGAGAGGTATAAAAAACAATTTGTCCATTTTGTGAACTGGTGCGAATCCATGAAAGTAAGGAGCTATAAAGAGGAAGTATTTTTGGCATACTTTTTAGAATTGAGCAAAGTGCTTAAATCAAACACACGTTGGTCACGCTATTCCATGAATAAAAGTTTAATGAAAATAAAGCACAATATTGATATACTTAAGTAAATTTTATAAACTAACAACTTTTTTGAAAAAACAAAATATTGATTTTCGAACACAAAAAGCAAAAATTTTTAGTAAAGAAGATATAGCCAAATTTGTTAGACGCACCAAACGAGATATTTACATCTTATGATAAAAGTAGTTACCATTTTTGATTTATCTGGGGCTTGTCGTAGAGCCGAACTTACGAAAATCACTCTCGACGATATTGAAGACAGAGGGAATCTAATAATCGTAAAAATTACGGACTCGAAAAACAACTCTGCGAGATCATTTGTTGTCTCAGAAGAAATAAACAATGGAATGTTTTTGAAGCTATACAGAGAATACGTCAGTTTACGACCTTCAACCGCAACTCATCGGCGTTTGTTTATAAAATACCAGAAAGGAAAATGTACAGTGCAATGTGTAGGAATTAATACATTTGGAAAAATCCCCTCCAAAATTGCAGCTTTTTTGCATCTACCTAATCCTGAACGTTACAGAGGACACAGCTACAGACGCTCATCAGCAACCTTCCTAGCCGATTCTGCAGAAACGATTACAAATATAAAGCGTCTAGGAGGTTGGAAAACAACTTCTGTAGCCGAAGGTTACCTAGAAGACTCTGAAAAGCAAAAAAGGAGATGTGTGTAACAAAATTTTAAGTATCGATTCTTTAGAACCATCTACATCTACGTCGAGTGATCACAGCGAGCACAGGTCGAGGGAGAATACACAGTGCCAATTCAAGGATCAGCTTGCATCCGTTATAAATTTGCAAAATGCTGCGAATTGCTCTTTTATCTTTAATATTACGAAGCAATAAATAGACGTTCTTCTTTTTCCACCAAATATTTTGTTGTATTTACTAGTAAATAAAAATTGATATAACTCTATTTGTTGTGACTTTTTTCCAAACATACGGCCGTAGAAAAAATATTGTTCCTAACTCATGCGGAAAGTGTCTTTCCCGCACTAGTTAGGAAAATAACTATTATTACATATGCATATTTTCTAGATAAATATGGATATTTTGCATAAAGTACTGCATATTTTTTCATAAAATACTGCATATGTATGCGCATATTTCATACTTTTTTATTTGCATATTTGCCTAAGTCTATTTATGTGTGTCCTCTCTGACGCGATCATAGCAGAGCATTATTGTAGGGCAGTCAATGAGGGTATTTGGCTCCGAATTCCATCCTACTACATTGATGTACTTGATATTTTCACAGTAAGTAGGGAATAGCTCAAGAAACAAAATCTACCCTATATACTATGGCGCTTTTTATCTTGGGGCGGTTCCCACTTCTTCAAGTGGGTGGAAAATTTGTTGGTCAAAATAAGCACGGAAGTGGCTAAAGAACCTATTTCTAAGCAAAAACTGGTCTATACTTTTTTTTTGAGAACTCAATACTTTTTGAGTTATGCGTAGTTGAAAATTGGCCATTTTCATTGAAAAATGACACCTTTTCGGGCCGATTTTTTGTGAATACCTTAAAAACTATGCATCGAACTAAAAACACTATATAAAATATTTTTTAGATTATAAATAATAAAGAGATTCGTTCCTTCGTAAATGTTCTATTTATAATACAAAAAGAGATATGGTAGGTGAAAATAGTTTGTTTTTTGGTGCATACTCAAATTGGTGTATTCAACTTGAAATAACAGAGGAACGGTAGGTTTTAGGTGTATAATGCTACCAACACCTTTTGGAGTGTTTGAAAGGGCCTTTAAAACGAGCAACGTTAAATGTCGCTTACATACAAACTAAGCGAGATATGGTGCAAAAAAAATATATGACTAATGTACTTAAAGGAAAAATGAAAAGTATATACATTTAACTCCCCATCCACCATAATTTAAATGCATTATTTTTCTTTTGCAATACCTTTTAATATAGTGTAAGTGTAAAATGAATGGTTTTTGTAAAAAATGTGATCAAGTTATAGAATGAATTTTTAAATTTTCTTAGAAATCTTCCTTTTTCTCAATGTAATTCGAAAATAAAAATATTTCACCCCTGAGAAGTGGTGGGAACCTCCCCCATGATAAAAGCGCCATAGTATATAGGATAGACTTTGAATTAGGAGATTGGGCTACTCCCAAAATCTCATTAAAATCCAAGCAGTTGGATAGAATTCGGAGATAATATCTTGTTCTTAACCTCGCGCATTGACTGGCGTAATCGAAATAGAATGAAATGCAAATATTGTAAACTATTGATTTCTCAGGAAAATGAACTAATTTGAAATGAAAGTAAGACTATATTTTTCTATTGATTTATGCAATAATCTATACACCTATAGTGTGTCCCCGAAATATGGCATCGAACATTTTCTCAAATGCAGGAATTAATGATGCATAAAACCATAAAATACTTTCAAGTAGAGAAGGTGTTTCTAAAATATCAAAATAACGAGTAACTTTGTTATTTTTATAGAATGCCAGTATCTAGTACCATAAAGATAATAGATCGGTACGATAAAGTTCTCGGGTGGCCCTTCCATCCAGCGTTTTTTAGTTTTCTTTAAAATTGCTTTCTTAAATGCAATTAGGTAGTAGGCTATAATAAAATTGAACGCTTATAACTTAATGAATTTGTTTATCGTACAGACATAAACTAAACTATGCTTCTTGTTAGAAATACTAAAGCCTAACTCATCCCCTCTTCTTTCATATCCAAAAAAAAAATGTTGTAAAAAATGGAAGTACAGTATGAAAGAAATTAGTCGCAAGTACTTAAAATATAAACGCACTGGACATTTTAAAAAATAAGTAAATACGGAAATAGTAAAGGAAGTAGTAAATAAACGGTAGCGTCAGTTGGTTTAGACATCTTACAGATTATTTTTCAAACAATACGACACACTCACATTACTACAAAAATGATATCAATGGAGAAATTCAACCTGAAAATGGAGCAGAGGAACAAAAAACAAAGGGGAGAAAAGCGAGTGAAAGATCCCCAGGAAACGAAATACAGCAAATACCAAAATCAATAAGAACAGCAGAAGGGGGAGCATATAACTCAAAAAACTGAAAACACAGGCACCAAAAACTGCAAAGATACTAGTAAAAAAGACAACGAAAATGGAAAAGGACAACGAAAATAATGGAAAGGAAACAACAATAATAGGTACTTGGAATATCACAAGTCTTTATGGTAAAGAATTCGAATTGACAGAGGAAATGAAAACATACGGCATTGACATCCTAGGCCTGAGTGAAACGAAGAAGAAGGGAAGAGGAAATATGAGATGTGGCGATGGTTACAAGCTCTTCTACTCAGGTGTACAAGAAATGGAAAGAGCAAAAGAGGGAGTCGGTTTTATAATCACGGATGATCTGAGTGGGAGAGTTGTAAAATACCAAGCAATAAACTCTAGAATAATTACCGTAAGTATAAAACTAGACGAGTTAGTTAGCATAATACAAATATATGCACCAGTCGAGGGCACAGAAGAACAGAAAATGTCTCAATTCTATAGCGAACTCCAAACAGCTTTAGACGAAGTGAGAGAAGATACTGAGAACATAATTATTATGGGAGACTGGAATGCTAGAGTTGGAAATGACATCAACAAGGGACTTGGAAGCCTTGGGCGGTATGGAGAAAAAGCTGAGAACAGAAATGGGAAGAAGATGATACAATTTTGTGTAAATAACGACTTAAAAATTGGAAATACATTCTGGTATCAAAATATGGAGGACAGATACACTTTTGAAGCACAGGAAAGAAATGCCAAAAGTCTAATAGATTACATCGTGATTCCTGCAGAAATGAATATTATCAAAAATATAAAAACAGAAAAATTTGCAGAACTTAATACTCAACACAAGCTACTCGTAGCCGAAATGACTACAAAGAAAAAGCAATATATAGTCGATAAGTCATACACTAAGATAAATATTAAGAAGCTGAAAACAGAGAAAGAGAAAAGTGACTATAAACAAGAAATATATGAGGAATTGCAAAGAATGGAGCTGGAAAGAGAGCAATTTAATATGGAAGAAAGATGGAAAATACTAAAAGACACACTATATAAAACAGCAGAGAAAATTTGTGGAAAAAAGTCAATAAATAAATATCATAAGAGAACAGAATGGTGGAGTCAAGAACTAAAGAAAATAATAAAGGAAAAGAAGCAAGCCTGGAAAAAATATCAACAATGTAGAAATGAAAATAACAAAGTAGAATACATGGAGAAACGTAATAGAGCAAAGATAGCAGTAAGGAAAGCGAAAAATATGAGCTGGGAAGAATTCGGAAAAGAATTGGAAGCAAATTACAAAACAGATAACAGAAAATTCTGGAACCGTATAAAGGGTCTAAGAGGGAAAAAAGGTAGGGAACAGTATGGAATCAAAGATAAAAATAACCAATTGAAAATAGAGACTACAGAAATAGTAGAAGTATGGAAACAATACTACGAAGATAAATTCAAACACGAAGAAGTAGAAATATATGAAGCAGGAAGAAATAGACCAGAACTGGAGGAGGAAGAGGAACCAGAGAGTATAAGGAAG
Organism: Diabrotica virgifera virgifera; assembly: GCF_917563875.1. NCBI lineage: Eukaryota > Metazoa > Arthropoda > Insecta > Coleoptera > Chrysomelidae > Diabrotica > Diabrotica virgifera. Next base: position 115,557,972 of record NC_065449.1, read on the forward strand.
GAAGAACTGGAAGAAGCTATAAACAATATTAAACTTGGAAAAGCGGCAGAAGAGGACTAACTAGATCCAGAAATGATAAAATGGATGGGTGAAAAAGGAGAGGACTGGCTATTACAGATATGCAAGGAAGCATGGAGTACAGAGAAAATCCCAGATGACTGGAAGAAGAACATAGTTCTACCAATATACAAAAAAGGACAACATAATGAATGCGAGAATTATAGAGCAATATGCTTGTCATCGGTCGCCTTCAAGGTATACACGAGAATTATAGAGAAGCGTCTAAGATCAGTGATAGAGAAAGAATTGGAAGACGAACAGGCTGCATTCAGATCAAACCGTCAAACAAACGATAACGTCTACATCATAAGAAATATAATAGAGAGACAATGCCGTAAAGGGAATGAACTATTTCTCATGTTCGTCGATCTGAAGGCGGCATTTGATACGATAAACAGAGAAATATTGTGGAAAATATTGGAGAGCTATAATATAACAAAAAAGATGATAAAAGTCATAAAATCTATATATATATATGGAAGTAGAAGGCCAAGTACAAATAAATGGAGAAAGATCAGGCACTTTTAAATGGGATAAGGGAATTAAACAAGGAGATGGACTAAGCCCCCTCTTGTTTATAATAGTCATGGATACTTTAATCAAAAATACCAAAGATCAAACAAGAAACCTTCAATACATAGTAGGATATAAAAACTTAAATGCAATAAAGATCAACTCCCTTCTATACGGTGACGATATAGTTCTAATCACAGACACAGTAGAGAAAATGCAGAAACTAATAGATATTTGGCAAAAAGAGATACATAAATTAAAAATGGAAATGAACCTCAACAAAACAAAACTTATGATAATAAATGAAGATGAGAAAAGAGAAAGGAATACTAATATAATAGTAAGGGAAAAAGTAATAGAACATGTATCTACTTTTGAATATCTGGGAAATATAATAACAGATGATGGGAAAACGGACTTGGCAATAAGTAATAAACTGAAGAAGGCAACTAGCGTGTATTACTCTTTAAATAATACAATTTTTGGAAAGTCAGAAATAAGCAACAAAACTAAACTCAGAGTATATAACAGCATAATAAATCCGATAATGACATATGGGGCGGAAACATGGATTGTCCAAAAGAAACATGAATCAATGATAAACGCGACGGAGATGAAATACATGAGAAAAATAGCCGGAGTTACGAAGTTTGACAGATTCAGAAATGAAGATATAAGAAGAGAGTTGGAACAAGAACCGATAATTAGGAAGATCGAAAACAAACAATTAAGCTGGTTTGGACACATACAACGAATGGAGCAAAATAGACTTACAAAGAAGGTACATGAAGCCAAAATGGGAAACAAAAGAAAAAAGGGAAGGCCGAGGAAGACATGGATGGACCAGATCCAAGATATAGGTGAAAGGAGACACATCAGTATGAGGGATATGAAGAACCTGGCCACCAATAGAAGCAATTGGAAGAAGTGGATAAAAGGCGGAACCCGACATCCGACGCCCTGAAGGGCACCAAGGATTATGAGAAAGAAGAAGAAGAAGAAATTTTCTTAGAAATCTTCCTTTTTCTCAATGTAATTCGAAAATAAAAATATTTCACCCCTGAGAAGTGGTGGGAACCTCCCCCATGATAAAAGCGCCATAGTATATAGGATAGACTTTGAATTAGGAGATTGGGCTACTCCCAAAATCTCATTAAAATCCATGCAGTTGGATAGAATTCGGAGATAATATCTTGTTCTTAACCTCGCGCATTGACTGGCGTAATCGAAATAGAATGAAATGCAAATATTGTAAACTATTGATTTCTCAGGAAAATGAACTAATTTGAAATGAAAGTATGACTATATTTTTCTATTGATTTATGCAATAATCTATACACCTATAGTGTGTCCCCGAAATATGGCATCGAACATTTTCTCAAATGCAGGAATTAATGATGCATAAAACCATAAAATACTTTCAAGTAGAGAAGGTGTTTCTAAAATATCAAAATAACGAGTAACTTTGTTATTTTTTATAGAATGCCAGTATCTAGTACCATAAAGATAATAGATCGGTACGATAAAGTTCTCGGGTGGCCCTTCCATCCAGCGTTTTTTAGTTTTCTTTAAAATTGCTTTCCTAAATGCAATTAGGTAGTAGGCTATAATAAAATTGAACGCTTATAACTTAATGAATTTGTTTATCGTACAGACATAAACTAAACTATGCTTCTTGTTAGAAATACTAAAGCCTAACTCATCCCCTCTTCTTTCTTATCTAAAAAAAAATGTTGTAAAAAATGGAAGTACAGTATGAAAGAAATTAGTCGCAAGTACTTAAAATATAAACGCACTGGACATTTTAAAAAATAAGTAAATACGGAAATAGTAAAGGAAGTAGTAAATAAACGGTAGCGTCAGTTGGTTTAGACATCTTACAGATTATTTTTCAAACAATACGACACACTCACATTACAGCACTATGACGCCTTGATTTTAAGGTTAGATTCACATTAAAACCGAGTGCCAATAATGACACCCGCATTAAAACTAAACGGTTTTAATTCCAAGGCCACCATGCTCTAAATGTAGGATATACGCTCTCGGAACGGTATAAAATAAAACCCTTTTTTAATCTTAACAATTTTCTCTCGATGACTAAATGGTCTTATTTTGTTTTTGACCATTTTGCTTTCTCGGAATACTGTAGAAAACAAAGTTTTAAAAAGGTTTTTATTTTTGGTTTTATTGACCTCCTTCAGTGTACTGAAAGAGGGTTTATTACAACCTTGAAATTTATTTAAAAACCAAATGGTTTTAATTTTAGTTTTATTTTACAATTTAACGCATCCTTAAAATTTTTAATAAACCCGTTCGGTGCTACTTGGGATTATTTGAAAGACAACTGATTTCGTCTTTCATTAAAATTATGAAATACAGGAAGTTCTATTTAAAATTATTGTTGGTTTAATGTGGTTTCAAGTTTACAGAAATAGTGTATCATTTATGAACACCTTATATGAAAATAAAATAAAACAGAAGAAAAAATAAAGCATACAAACATACAGGTACAAATATCTGGAAACAGTAGATAATAAATAACAGAGGACGAGGACGATTTCAACATAAGACTAGAGAGTACAGGAAAACTATTCCAAGTTCTAAACAGAGGATTCCTAACAAACAAAAAATATCAATATGATTTGAAGTCATTCATATATTTCACTTCTCAACACATCATGACTCAAGTATTGTATTTTTCTTTTTTTGATTATTCTTAGTAATTCTTCTTGTTTTCTCATGCGCCGAAGTACCTAAAATCTGACATTAGCATGAAAACTGAGTAGGGTACAAGCAGAGAGGTACGAGCAGAGATGAACTATCTCAAAATAACGATAGAGGCAAGAAGGGCAGACAGACTCAAAAATGAAGAAATAAGAAACGGGCCTAAAATTAACCTGTCACTTAACACAATAAAGAAGAAAAAATAGCGGGGTTCAGTCATACAACACGAATGGACAGTAACGGGCAAGTGAAAAGAGTGTGGAAAGATCAACTAAAAGCGAAAAACAGTAGAGGCAGACTAATAAAAGGGTGAAATAGCGACATAGCAGAGATATTACAAACCAAATACAAATCTTGGCAAGAAGCAACACAAATTGCGAAGAACAGAAAAAATGAAGAAAATTTATCAAAGGCTAGAGGCACCTCCCTCGACACATAACGGTAGAAGAGGGCCGATTATGTATGTATATATTTTAACTAAGCACGATGTACTATATAAAAATATTGTATCATGTTCTTAAATAATCTTTGTTTCAAGAATTAAAAAGCAAGATAAATCCAAAATAGGAACTAAAAATATTTCCCATTCATTTCGTAATAATTCCGACGGCTATGTATATTTGAAGCAATAATTAATTTTTGATTATATCAGGTCGATATAAAAAAAATTACTGTCGCCATAAAAACTCACATAAATTCTTTAAAGTAATAGCTATTTGTATAAAAATGGAGGAAAGCGCTACTTTTCCTCCCGAGAATGAAGCTTACTGCCCGACGCGTAGCGGAGGGCAGTAATCATTCAAGGGAGGAAAAGGCACTTTACTCCCATGTTATACATATGGTTTTTCCACCTTCCTCAAATTAATAACAAGTCATTTTTCATTTTTACTTAATTGATTTATTTAACTAACCAACAAAATTTATTAAAACTAAAACTAACAAGTAGGTGTATAAACAAGGTATATATACAAATTATTAATGTAAACAATGTTAAATCAAAATAACAATTTACTGTTTTTTACCATTCTGCAAAATACAGGGTGTTTATAAAAAACGTTAAATGTATAGATACTTAAGTAATAGAAAATAGATATTGTACAGGACTACAGGACGTCAATAAGTTATATTTCAAGGATGAAATACCATGACGTCGCTTTTACTTTTCCTCCCTAGGGAGGAAAAATATTTTCCTCCTTAGGAAGTAAAAGTACAACTTTGCTCCCTACAATCAGGTCCGGAAAAGTATACTTTCGGTAGAGGTAGGTGGAAAAATAGTTATACGTACACTGAACCAAAAAAGTACGTAAATATAATGAAAAAAACATTGATTCAAAAACGGGGAGCATTAATTTTCGTCCAAAGAACAGTATCATTGGTCCAATGTAAGTAGATACATTAACTAATGCTCAAAAACATTAACTTTTATGAATTAGTACGTTAATTCAATGTACTTTCTAGTTAAGAAGCAATGTATCGGTACATTGAATCAATGTATCGGTACATTGAATCAATGGACCGATACATTGAATCAATGTATCGGTACATTAATTCTTAGCTAGAAAGTACATTGAATGAACGTACTAATTCATAAAAGTTAATGTTTTTGAGCATTAGTTAATGTATTGTACATTGGACCAACGATACTGATCTTTGGACGAAAATTAATGCTCCCCGTTTTTGAATCAATGTTTTTTTCATTATATTTACGTACTTTTTTGGTTCGGCGAATGTCATCTTCATGTATATTTGTATATAACATACAAATAGTTAATAAGTAAACAAAATCACGACTTAATATCTACATAAAGATTACAAATATTGGTTGAAGCACCGATTTTTTGCCGATTCTCAAACTAATCTTAAGTATATATCTATAAGTTTAAAGAAAGAAAAAACATATATTTTTAATTAACACAAAAAACTTTTTATAATGTAATTTGGAAAAAACTGAATAACTAAATGTAACAGAAATTGATTCTTCTTATATAATATATAAAAATATATCTATTTACTAAAAAATGTATACCTAATATCGTGAAAATAAATACATCTACAATAACATCTTGATAAATACATCTCTCTGGGAGTAATTATTACCACCCATACAAAAAACAAATGGTTGAATGGCATTTTTCTTTGATTTAAAAAATCTAATATGATCTTCGACTTCTTGCTGGGTCTTCCCGATGTAAGAATGATTACTGAAAATCTCTGATGGTATATTTTATTATATATTTGGTTGTCCATTAAGATCTTTTTTTAACCATTTTATTAGTTCGTACAAAATATCGATGTAGAACCCAAAGAGGAACTGCATGTTAGCCATCTACAATTTATATTAATAATTAATTATTATAAAAAAAGAAATCTAAATAGTGAACATAGTTGTATTTTTGGGTATCACTTTTTTTTATAGAAATATTTTAATTTATCCTGAAAAAAATTGCTAGATATTGAGATGTTTATTTTTACTTTGATAGATACTACCGACTGCAAGAGTTAATAATATTTTTCAATTATTTACGGTTTAATCACCTAAAGTTTTAATTTACTAATCTGGTATAAGATTATACCATTTAGAAATATTTTCAAATGCTTCCTATTTTCTTTTATGGTTTCAAATGGTTCCTACGTGTCGAATTAGCTTTTGAAAATATTTACAGAGAACAACAATTAATTAATACTAGACATGCAGGATTGCATAATGAAATAGGTACTTACATTCCGTAATGTCTTCATGGGTAGTCTTTTCAAATAAAAATTTATTTGTTTTATCCTTGATATGACTTTCACACCGAAGAAAGGAGATAATTCTTTCGAAATTGCTGTCATATCCATCAATAAGTCCATTTCCATTTCCAAATGCCACTCCAAAGTCCATATCAATCTGCAAAAGTGGAAATAGAAGTACAGCTTTTTTTATAGAAATCCAACAAAATAATTTATAAATAGTTAAAAATATATGTAAATACATACCTTAGAAAAATCAACCAAATCACTAGCGCCAAACACCGCTCCTCAGAGTCTGCAGGGTGACTGTCTGCTATGAGGCTGCAACTGTTGTCACGTGATTTTTTACACCAATAAAACACTTATAGAGTTTTAAGAAATGTATCGGTTTATGTACAAAATTGTTGCTACAATGTATTGATCATTGATTCAGGTATATTACATTGATACAATGATTGCGTTATATCAAAAAAATGTATCGAGTTATTAATCAAAGTCGAAAACATTGATTTAATGTTACGAAAACATTGATTCAATAAACTAGTTCGTAATTTAAAGAACACTTTACATTAGTGCAGCGTTTTATATTCATTAATTTAACCGCATAATCCTGATGTATAGTTTCATATATACAATGAACCAATTATTAGTATTATGAAAAAAGTCATTGGATAGACAAAACGATTCATTGGATTAATGATTCTACTCATTATTTTTTAATGAATAGAATTACATTGTAATAATGAATATGGTCATTACTTAATGACTACGTGTTTATAGTATTAACGAAATTTTCATTGAATCAATGTAAAAAAAGTCAATGATTGGCGTTCATAGGTGCTATGTACAATATTTTTTTTTAGTGTATGTCTCTTTGACTTACGGATTACAGCGGACTAGAACCAAACTACCGAAATGGCAGACATGTTATTACTAGGACTTCAAACTAGCCCTTAACTACTGATGTGGATGTTTCAGAACGTAGACTCTGACATGCGGTAGGTCATACCGTTGCCTATTCTTCTTTGTCTTCAATATGAATTTGTCTTATATCATTGTATTTGTTTTTTACACCAACTACGGAATGATTCTTTACCCTGCTGTAGAATAAAATACTGCTCCAAATGAAATCAACTTTATTTTTTCAACAAAATTATGCACGAATGCATATTGGTTGTAAAAAATGGTGGAGATCTTACAAAATCCTTTATAAATTAAACTACAAAAAAACTTGAGTATTGGTAACTCAAAAATTTTAAAGTAATGTTGATAGTAGTTGAAATAGAACAACTAGATGAACTTGCTGCCATACTAATGGCGAAAGAATAAAGTGGAGAGCTTTTAACTACAGGAACGTAAACACTGACATGCAGTAAGTGATACCGCAAGAAAACTTTATGTAGTTCAAAGACTAAACCATACTAAAAATGCAGCAGTTGAGATCAGGTGCACTTACACATGACTTGTACACAAAGGCATGGTGTTCTAGGAACCTTTTATAAAACACGTTTTACAACAAAATAAAACAAATTTTCGGCGCGGTATGGCATACCGTATGTCAGTGGTTAAGGGTTAAATAAGACTAGAAATGCAGACTTGTCCAACGCAATAACCCAATCAAAAGAGCTCTAAAATGATAGAGACAATCACTGTATCAGTGATAAAGAGTCATGATAAAGATAATAATGAATATTAAAAACATTATTAGTTTCTGGGAATTCATCGATTTTTACAGTCTATGAAGTAATATCCATTACTTATGTGAGTCTTACCTTATATTAGCCTATATCTCATTCAACATATTCTATATTCAGCCTATACAGTAGCCTTGTAACATCGACTTATTGTCACTCTCGATGTAGCCGAAATGGCTTATTTTTTATACTGGTAAGGTCATTCGACCTACCACAGTAGCTAGTTTCAACTACTTTGGATCTGGAACTTTAACCTGATGATGGACTGATTAGTCGAAAACGTTTGTTTGTATCGTACCAGTGATGTACCCACTTTAAATCCAAGTTGGATCTTTTTTAAAAAAAATTTTAAATAAATGATATACCATCTACAAAGCAAAATTTTTACTTCTTTAGTAATTTTTATTATGGTATACAGCCAATGAGAGGGATTCTTGCCTTTTTATATACTTTTTTCTATTTTTACTGGATTTTTTACTACATGTATCTTTATTTAATGATGTTTTATCTATTTTTTTGAGATTAATCTCTTCTGAAATATATTTTTTAATATTCTTTTTTTTTTGTTTTTTATTATTTATTTCCTTGTGTTTTTTTATTCTTTAGTAATAATAATAATAATTTAATAATAATCTTGAACTGTATTAGTGTATGAATAGTTATGTAAATTAGTTTATTTATTGTACATTTTTTATTGTACTGTTTGGTTTTGCAAAATCTGTCGTAGTCACACTTTCTATTCTTGACAGATGTTTAATTTTTGCCTGGTTTAGTAATCCTTAAAAGCAATAGTTTTGTAAGACAAGCTTATTCAACTATAAGATGACGGCCATTTAATTGCATTGTTAACGCTTTTGTTTTCATAGTATAGTTATTAGTGTAATTACTAATAAACTTTTAAAACTAACGTTTATTACTCTAAAGAGAATATAATAATATTACGTATAGTGTTTTTCTTCATAAAAGTGATACTTTATATGTAATATAATGTAAATTTTTTAATACCGTCCTTCTTTTCTATTTTTTTAGACAAAACTTCTTATTAAGGTTTCAAAGCTATTTATAGAATATATTGCTCCCCGTCTGGTTATTGTTTCCTGCATAATTAAAGGTTCTTCTTTATACATACACGTATACGTTTTTCTGTTCTCCACTGTATGTGTTACCGTATGATTTTTATATCGTTTGATATTCGCCATTAATTTTGTATTTAAATGATATTTTTATTCATAGATACTTAACATATGTACGAATTTCATATTCTTCGTCTCCTTCTTCTTCTTGTATAAACAGAACTCTGTATGTTGTCCATTGTGCGTCTAGTAAGTTGTTCCATCATTTTCGTGGTCTTTCTCATGGTTAACCGTCTCTCGCCGTCTTTACTACTCTATTTTCTTGTTGTCATTCGGCATATATGATCGTTCTATTCTAATCTTTTATTCCTTACCCAGTCCTAGACATTCTCCACCTTGCCTTTCTGTCGTATATCTGTAGTCCTTGCTCGGCCCCACAGTGTCCTACTATCGATTTTTCCAAGGGTTTTCATCTCTGCTATTCCTATCATTCTTTTTGTCTTCTCTGTGTCAAGTCGTGTTTCTGTCGCGTATGTCATTATTGGTCTGATGACTGTTTTGTAAATTCTACCTATTATTTCTTTCTGATATTTTTATTTCTCCATATTTTTTCATTCATGCAACCTGCGGCTCTCTTTGCTTTCTTTACTTGCTCACACTTCTGTTTTGAGCTTTCCTTAGGTATATAATGTTATGCGTATTTATATAAACTTCATCACTTGTCCTATTATCCAGCTCTAGTTTATATCTTAGTAGGTTTACTGTTACACATAACCATCCATTTGCGGGGAAATTAATATTAGCATTTAATATTCAACTATAAATTATTATTTTCAGCGTTAAAATAAATACATGCAGTCTTCAAGGGGTGGGCCACTTCACCGAATGCCTAAAAGTCAATTCGATATACTTCTTGCGTAAAATTGCGAAAAAGTGTCAAGCTACATATAAATGTGAGAACTGTGTTAGTTCTCTGTTTGATTTTTAGTCTGTTAGAATATTTTGTAGAGGAAACACCTATCTTAATTTCTTTCTAAATATTATTGTAATAATTCCGTTCGGTTAAAATAAAAATGGTTTTTAATTTTATTTGTACCTTTTATTATCTTATATTTCTTATAATTAACATTTTAAATTTTCTTTTGATTATACTAAATTGGTCCAGCATAATGTTGTAAATCATCTTAACTTTGGGAGATTAGTATTGCATCGTCTGCATAGCAAATTATTTTTAGGTTGTTTTTCGCATTTGGTATCCGTTTTTAGTTCTTACTTTTTTATTATTGCATCCATGATCAGGTTGAACAATAGAGGACTCGGGGAATCTCCCTATCTTAACCCATTGCCAGCTTAAATTGTGACAGTTCATTTTTCTTCTACTTTTACTTTCATTGTGTTGTTCTGGCAGATATTTTCAATCGTTTTGATTATTCCTAAATAAATGATAGCAATGTACATACAGTCGGAAAAATGAAAGAATACCCATGAACGAACATATAAAACACGCTGTATTTTCCTGTCACCGTGTCACAAAGAAAATTACCCAGCGCAAGTACATGTAATAATAATTATTACATGTACTTGCGCTGACCAATTTTTTGTATGACACGGTGACAGGAAAATACAGCGTGGTTTATATGTTCGTTCATGGGTATTATTTCATTTTTCCTACTGTATATTGTTTTACACCATCAGAAAGTAGATACAGTAGGAAAAATGAAAGAATACCCATGAACGAACATATAAAACACGCTGTATTTTCCTGTCACCGTGTCAGACAAAAAATTGGCCAGCGCAAGTACATGTAATAATTATTGTTACATGTACTTGCACTGGACAATTTTCTTTGTGGCACGGTGACAGGAAAATACAGCGTGTTTTATATGTTCTTTCATGGGTATTCTTTCATTTTTCCGACTGTATTTTTATGAAAAAAAGACTTTAAAAAAAAACAGATATTTTGACGTAAGAATTTTCGTTTGAAAATATTTGTGGTTTTTGGATATTATATGAAAACAAGAGGAAAAAATAAAGAAATTTTGAATAAAGAAGATGCAGTAGAGTCGGAACCTAAAGCGGTAAGTTTTCAACAAATTTTATAAAAAAAATTTTTTTACATAAAAATAAAAAACCAAAAACTCGGATATTTGATTTTTTTTTCATAAATTTTGTGGTTATGTGCAAAACGTGTAAATAAAAAAGTTGTAGATCTTTTTAGTAAGTAGGTACTTTACTGTTGAACTTTTTTCCATAGGACTTGTAATTTTGCCGGAACTCGTGATAAATCATTTTTATCCTTAAATAGTCACCCGCTTTAACTTTCCAACATCTGGTTGCCGGATCTGATTTGTATAATACGAATTAAAAAAATGATTTGTGTTATACTTTCTTCGTTTTCCAATGGGTTCTGTCTTGTTACTATTTTGTTTTTCACTTTTTACTAGTTTTAAAGCTTTTATTACTGTAATAATATAGTTATAAGTCCTCATTCTAATGATTATAAATCCAATATTATATTGTTTATGCCAATAGCCATTACAGCCGAGACACATTAATGGTGGGGGTGCAAAGTATGCTAAATGTGCAGTCACTTGAGCGTTATGGGGACCTATTGGGTTGTGAAGAGTAGGTCCTAAAACCAAAAAAAGTTAAGTAAAGTTTTCCATTTTAGTGGGAACTTTCCATTTTTAATTTAATTTTCCATTTCCAACAATTGTTTTTTTAGATTATAGCGCCATCTATCCATAATTCGAAAAAATGTTTCAAATAAAAGTTACTCATTTTTACGAAAGGAATCCAAATCTGCAATAAAAAAGGGAAGATCCCATTTAAGATTTTAAAGTAACCCCCCACGTCACCTACGTGAGGGGTCGTATTTGGTGCCATTCGATAGATTTTAAAAAAATATTGAATAAGTGTATTTTTCAGTTTTTCGATCTGATGTTCATTTCGCGGGATATCACGGGATTCGTATTTAAAATATTAAATTTGCCCCCCACCCCTCTCCGTGGGAAGTCGTGTTTGGTATCATTCGACAGATTTTTAAAAAAATATTGAGCACGTATTTTTTAGTTTTTTGATCTGTCATTCATTTCACGAAATATTCGCTTTTTTCTTTAGAAACTTTGGGACTCATCAAATCGTCAGGTTTCTGAAATATTCACTGTTTTGCATGTACTTAGCTTACCTTATCTTAATCTGAGGATTTCGAGTTTTTGTAGGGATGGATTTTTTTTTCGGTCCCCCCTTAACGAACTCCTCTGCATTAAGAGCCAATATATGGTAGAGATTCATTTTCAGGGTACAAGGTTTCTCCCCATGTAACAATCTGACGCGCTCGAGTAACTGCAAAAATCCCCGCTTGGGCTCCCCTACCATAATTACATTAATCAAAAAAAATAGAATAGGAAATGGTTAAATGCTCGAATATACGAATATTACGGAAATAAAAGGCACATATCGAGCACTGAGTTTATTAAACTTGCCCAAGTACACTGTCGCTCCTAGAACATCATCATGGACGTCTGAAATAAGCCAAAAATCATGGTTTTACATGACGTTTTTTTGGCTTATTTCAGACGCCCCTAATGATGCTCTACATCTGCCTTTTATTTCGGTAAAAAATAGTCTTTTGTACAGAAGTCAAATATTCGTGTGAAAATTATTTAATAAATTCCGTATATTGGCAAGACTTTGATAGCGAGTTCATATTTACATGTTTCCATTGACTGTTATTTACAAATTAATGATATCTTAAAGTTTTTTTTTAATTTTCTTAACGTAAGTGTTTAATTAGGTTTAGTTTATATTACACAAACTAGATAATGATAAAAAGCTTGTATTTAAATTTGTTAATTTTGTTTATAAAACATTATACTTTTTCTTTAAAACGCAAATATATTTTTTACTATTTGAACGATTTATGTAACTTTCGATAATATTTTATTATTGCAGTAATACTTTGATCGAAATGTTTTTATTTGAATAGTTATGCATTATAAGGTTTAATTACAAATATATCATAAGATTTTAGTTTATTGTGATATTTCATATGAAGCGCATCAATTTTTAATTAAAGTTTAATTAGAAGACCAATATAATTATTTGATATTGTTAATAATATGTTTTTCATAAGAATATATTCTGTAATAGGAAAAATCCTTTAACATTAGCGTAACATAAAAAGAAGCAAGAAAATAAAACAGTTTCTTAATAAAAATTAGTCAAATAAATATTCTTTTTATTTAGAATCTTTATATTTTTCTATAAAAAAAATTCAATACGACAATTTCATCTCGGAAACCTAACACAACAGTAATCTGTAAAAAATCAATCTGATGTAAAATAGAAATTGATGGTATCAGTATTGAACAAGTAATGGAAATAAAAATACCTTGGAATTACATTGTCAAGCTAAGGACACCTGTACAAAAAAGTGAGAAATCAAGTAGTACAAAATGCAAAATCCCCGATCGGTAGAAGTATCGGCGGACCGCGCAAAAGATAGAGGGACAACCTTCCATAGAGGTATCAATCCGCCAATGAACAAGCAGAATTTCTTATCAAGAGAAAGAAGAAGAATAGTCTTTTGGTTATTCAAATCTAAACTATTGAACTACTAAACATTGAAGAAAAATAACGAAAAATATATAAAACCGTGATTGTGATAGGCTCTGCTGAACAACTTCAACTACTACTACAGAAGACAAGCAGCTTTCGTGAAAAATGTGGATTAAAAAAATATAAAAAATACTAAATATGTATATGATAATAACAAAGCAAACAAATATGCAAACAAACATACATTTGTGAAATATACCAATAGAAATAGTTGAAAATAACAAATACCTGGGAACCTGGATTTCAGAAAATGTAACACAAAAAGGGCCAGGATAGAAATACCAAGAAATTAGTTTGAAAAATAAAAACAATTCTTTGAATTAAAGACTTTAGATTAGAATTGAGAGTAAGAACTTGAGATGTTATGTGTTTTCGATAATACAATATGGACTTAAAAGCTGGACACTGAAGCAAAAACACATAAATAAGCACATAAAACAGTCATTTGAAATGTCATGTTACAGAACAATGCTTAGAATAGCATAGACACAGAAGAAAACGAACACTGAAGTATTGCTGGAAATTGGAAGAGAATACGAAATAATCAATACAATAAAAATAAGAAAAATTAAATCCCTGTGGTTGGCTGTATACTATAGTTTTAACAAAACTTACAATGAAGTGGAAACTTTTGATATATATTTTTACGGTCTAGGACGTTTCATCGCCGCCCTTTCGATGCCGAAAATTCATCGTCAGTCGATTCATCGCCGGCTGATTCATCGCCGGCCGATTTATCGCCAGTCAGTTAATCGCTAACTGATTTATTTTCGAGTTTCCGACCAATTTTTGACAGCTACATTATGTCTGTAAACCTGTATTGCCCCAGTTCCCAATATATATTTTCAGAACTGTAGCAGTTAGTGCTAGGTTTGTTCTAGTTTGTTCTGTAATTTTGAAGTTTGTTCTAAAAAAATAAAAGAGTTATTGAAAAAAGTATGTGGCATTTTAACTTTACATAAACTTGTAACGGCCCACTCGAAAACAAAAAATTTTCCGAAATATTCAAACAGATAGCCACTTAGTGCTAACTTTGTTCTACTTCCTGACGAAAGCGAGTAATTAGTTTCCCATAAACAAAAAAGTTATTCAACATACAATGTGGCGCTCCAAATTTACGTAAAGCTGTACTGCCCCATATAGAATCCAAACGATTAGAAAAAATCAGAATAAACCACAAGTTAGTGCAAGGTTTGTTCTGCATTTTTGCCAAAGCGTGTAATTTGTTCTGCATAAACAAAAAATATATACAAGATATAATATGGCGCTCTAAGTTTACGTAAAATTGTATTGCCCCATATAGAATCCAAACGACAAGAGAAAATCTGAATATACCACAAGCTAGTGCTAGGTTTGTTCTACATTTTTGCCAAAGCGTGTAATTTGTACTGTATAAACAAAAAAGATATACAAGATATAATGTGGCGCTCCAAGTTTACGTAAAGCTGTACTGCCCCATATAGAATCCAAACGATTAGAGAAAATCTAAATAAACCATAAGTTAGTGCTAGGTTTGTTCTGCATTTTTGTCAAAGCGTGTAATTTGTTCTGTATAAACAAAAAAGATATATACAAGATATAATGTGGCGCTCCAAGTTTACGTAAAGCTGTGCCCCATATAGAATCCAAACGATTAGAGAAAATCTGATTAAACCACAAGTTAGTGCTAGGTTTGTTCTGTATTTTTGCTAAAGCCTGTAATTTGTTCTACATTAACAAAAAAGTTATACAACATACAATATCTAACAATAAAAAACTGAAAACGATTGTTTTCTATACTTCCACAAAATTTATTATATCTAAGTGACTACAGCTGTTTCGGCGGAGTGCCTTTCTCAAGTAATATAGTTTACAATGTGTTTGCCTTTTTAATCTTCAACTGAAGAGGTTGAGGAGTGGGGAGCTGTTTGTCTCGAGTTGGTCATTCAGAATTATATCTGTATTTTTCAGTTTATTAATTTCCATAGATTCTAAAAAAGATAGCTTAAGGCCTTTATTTTGAATATGTAGAATTTTAAACTCTTCATTGAAAGAATGATTATGATCTAGAAGGTGAAGTGCGTATGTAGAAGTGTCTGTTTTTCTATTGTTGAATGCCCTTTTGTGTTCTGCTATCCGTTTGTCAAAAGTTCTGCCAGTTTGACCGATGTACGTTTTCGGACAGTCACCACAAGTTAGTTTGTACACACCACTCTGTAGTTGCTTTCTCTTTCGGCTTTTATTGTTCTTAATATATTTGCTTAAGTTGTTGTTAGTTCTGAAAGCTGGTGTTATTCCTTTCTTTTTTATGTATCTGGCTATTGTTGTTGTTATCTTGCCAGTATATGTGAGAGAGCAGAAGGTACTGGGTTCTTTCTGTGGTGGTGGATACACTAATTTCAGGGCTTTCTTATGGAGTTTTTGGTTTAAAATTTTGTTAACTGTTTGTTCGTTATAGCCGTTGTTTACTGCTATTTGTTTAATGATGTTTAGTTCTATTTCGAAGTTATTTTTTGTCATGGGAATTTCTGTCAGTCTATGTATCATGCTATGGTAGGCTGCTAATTTGTGTTGTGTAGGATGGGATGATGAATTGTGTATAGTTGTGTCAGTATGGGTAGGTTTATAATATATGGAGAACTCATGTTTGTTGTGTAGTCTGGAAATCGTTACATCTAGAAAGTTTATAGAGTTATTCTGTTCTGTTTCTACTGTAAACTCAATATTATTATGAAGTGAATTAATATATGATAGAAATTGGTCAAGTTGTCTGTTAGTTCCTGTAAAGCATACTAGTATATCATCCACGTATCTCCACCAATATAAGAACTGTTTAAATACGGGATGTTTAGAAATTGTTGTTTCAAGTTGGTTCATAAATATATCTGATAGCAATGGGCTTAGAGGATTACCCATAATAAGTCCTGCACTGTTGTTTGTGTATATTTGATTATTGAATTCAAAATAGTCTTGATTTATGCAAATTTCAAGAAGTTGTAAAATTTCAGATGCAATGATCGGATTTGTACTATTATGGTCTAAAAGATTCTTAACTAAAACAAAAGTTTCTGTAGGAGGAACACTAGGAAAAAGATTTTTTACGTCAAATGAAATTAGTTTGGAGTTTTTGGGCAATTGAAAATGTTGTATTTTGTTAACTAGTTCTAGTGTATTTTTTACGGTGAATTTAGGTGAAAATTTAGTGTATTCTGTAATAATATCTGACAGTTTTTTTGAAATTTTATATGACGGAGCTGTATAAAAAGAAACTACAGGTCTTATTGGGTGGTCTGGTTTGTGTAGTTTAATAAAAGAGTATAATTTAGGAGGTTGTGGGTTCATAATATTAAGGTATTTCTGTTCTGTTGGATTTAGTATTGATTTTGAATTTTCAATGGCTAGTTTAATTTGTTTTCGGTATTTTTCTGTGGGGTCTTTGTGGGATCTCTGTGGGATCCGATCATTGCATCTGAAATTTTACACCTTCTTGAAATTTGCATAAATCAAGACTATTTTGAATTCAATAATCAAATATACACAAACAACAGTGCAGGACTTATTATGGGTAATCCTCTAAGCCCATTGCTATCAGATATATTTATGAACCAACTTGAAACAACAATTTCTAAACATCCCGTATTTAAACAGTTCTTATATTGGTGGAGATACGTGGATGATATACTAGTATGCTTTACAGGAACTAACAGACAACTTGACCAATTTCTATCATATATTAATTCACTTCATAATAATATTGAGTTTACAGTAGAAACAGAACAGAATAACTCTATAAACTTTCTAGATGTAACGATTTCCAGACTACACAACAAACATGAGTTCTCCATATATCATAAACCTACCCATACTGACACAACTATACACAATTCATCATCCCATCCTACACAACACAGATTAGCAGCCTACCATAGCATGATACATAGACTGACAGAAATTCCCATGACAAAAAATAACTTCGAAATAGAACTAAATATCATTAAACAAATAGCAGTAAACAACGGCTATAACGAACAAACAGTTAACAAAATTTTAAACCAAAAACTCCATAAGAAAGCCCTGAAATTAGTGTATCCACCACCACAGAAAGAACCCAGTACCTTCTGCTCTCTCACATATACTGGCAAGATAACAACAATAATAGCCAGATACATAAAAAAGAAAGGAATAACACCAGCTTTCAGAACTAACAACAACTTAAGCAAATATATTAAGAACAATAAAAGCCGAAAGAGAAAGCAACTACAGAGTGGTGTGTACAAACTAACTTGTGGTGACTGTCCGAAAACGTACATCGGTCAAACTGGCAGAACTTTTGACAAACGGATAGCAGAACACAAAAGGGCATTCAACAATAGAAAAACAGACACTTCTACATACGCACTTCACCTTCTAGATCATAGTCATTCTTTCAATGAAGAGTTTAAAATTCTACATATTCAAAATAAAGGCCTTAAGCTATCTTTTTTAGAATCTATGGAAATTAATAAACTGAAAAATACAGATATAATTCTGAATGACCAACTCGAGACAAACAGCTCCCCACTCCTCAACCTCTTCAGTTGAAGATTAAAAAGGCAAACACATTGTAAACTATATTACTTGAGAAAGGCACTCCGCCGAAACAGCTGTAGTCACTTAGATATAATAAATTTTGTGGAGGTATAGAAAACAAACGTTTTCAGTTTTTTATTGTTAGATAAAATGAACTTCCATCAAGTAACGGTCGAATCCATCAATTATTAACATACAATATGGCGCTTCAATTTTACGTAAAGCTGTACTGCCCGACTGCCCGACTAAAGCGTCTAATTTGTTGTACGTAAACAAAAAAGTTTCACGCCATATAATGTGGCGCTCCAATTTTACCTAAAACTGTGGTGCCCCACAAACGTTTATATATATAGTGGCTAAACACCCCTTTAGGGGTTACGCCGCTTACGCTCTCTAGATCTATGTTTTGAGGTAGATCAGTCCTCATGTTCGTTATTTAATTTTCTCTGTTATTTTTCTCCACTCTTTCCTGTCTCTGGTTTTCCCTTTCCAATGTCGTATGCCCGCATTGTTGAGATCACTTACTACTTCTTGTAACCATGTAGATCTTGGTCTTCCACGTCTTCTTTTGCCAGCTGGTGTCCATTCCAATATTGAGTATATCGTCGTAGTTGATCCGGATCTCCATATGTGTCCTAGCCATTTTGCTCTTTGCTGTTTTATTTTACATACTATATCCTCCTCAATTTCTTCCAGTAACTCAAGGTTCGTTCTTTGTCTAAATTCATTGTCATTTATTTTTATTGGTCCTAATATTGCTCTTAGTATTTTTCTTTCTTGTATTCTAAGGTTTTCCTCTTGTTTTTTTGTCATGCTAAGAGTTTCGGCTGCATACATCATCGTCGGTCGAATTATTGTTTTGTATACTTTCATTTTTGATTTCTTACTCAATAACTTATTTTTAAGTAATTTTTTATTTGCATGGAAGCTCTTATTTGCTGTAATAATCCTTTCTTTGATTTCGGTTTCTCTTTCTCCATTGTTTGTTATTAATATTCCTAAATATTTAAATTTTTCGACTTCTTCAAAAGTGTATTCTCCTACTCTAACCTTTCTGTTTTCAAAGTTTTTGTCAAATCTCATTATTTTGGTTTTCTCTTGGTTTATTTTTAATCCCATTACTTTTCCTTCTGTTACCATTTCGTTTAACATTCGTTCCATTGTTTTTCTATTTTTTGTTATTAGCACAATATCATCAGCGTATGCTATTATTTGTCCTTCTCTCGTTCGGAGGGTGCCTTTGTTGATCTTCCTGACGACGTATTCTAGGGCAAGATTAAACAGAGTTGCTGATAATGAATCTCCTTGTCTCACCCCTTTATTGATGACAAATTCTTCTGTGTCGCCTACTTGAGTTTTTATACTAACTACAGTTCTACTCATTGTCATTTGTATTAATCTTCTTAATTTATGTTGTATTCCCATTTCTTTCAGAGCTACCATTAGTTTTGATCTATTTATTGTATCAAATGCTTGTCGAAAATCTATAAAAAGCAGTTCAATTTCTATTTTATATCCATGAGCTTTTTCCATAATTTGTTTAACTGTATGTATGGCATCTGTTGTAGACTTTCCCTTAACAAATCCGCATTGATAGTGTCCTATGATATTCGTGGTAGCTTCGGTCAGTCTTCGTTGTATTAAGGCGGACATGATTTTATATGCTGTGTTTAATAGCGTCAGTCCTCTGTAGTTTTTACACATCTGTTGATCTCCTTTTTTATGAATCGTGATAATTTGTCCTTTGTACCATTCTTCCGGCATTTTTTCTTCGTCCCATATGTCTTTTATTAAATTGTATAATCTATCTTTTAATTCTTCACCACCATATTTTATAAGCTCCATATTGATACAGTCCGATCCTGAGGCTTTACCATTACGGCTGCTATTAATAATTTCCTCAACTTCCTCTTTTGTTGGTATTTGTAGCTGGTTTCCTAACATCATTGTCTCTTCTCCTCTGTTTTCATTTAGGTCTTGATCTTGTTGTTCTGTTAATAATTCTTTAAAATAGTTAGTCCAAATTTCTTTATACTCTTCATCGTTTTCTGATACTTTTCCATTTTTATCTTTTATGCTTTTTATCTTTCCTTTAAACGTTTTGTTCTGCTCACTAATTTTCTTATAGAATTCTTTTGTGTTTCTGTTCTTACTCTCTTTTTCTATTTCTTTTATCTTATCATCCAACCACTCACGTCTAATTTTCCTTATTTTTTTCTTACATGCATGCCTTATTATATTGTATTCTTCCCTATAATCCTGTCTATTTGTTCTTATCCACATTTGTCTCATTTCTACCTTCTTTTTTAACATTTTATGGCATTCTTCATTATACCATTCTTGTCTTTTTTTGTTTCTGTGCCCCACAAACGTTTACGGAAACGATATGATTCGTTTGATATGATATCGTATAGCACTGATCATTTGAAGAAAAAATAATCTATAATCAAGAATAAAACAAAAGATTTGCTTTTTGTCTTGTTTGGCCCCACCGAAGTTTTAAGATCATCGTAAGTTTCCCATTTATTGTTATTTCGTCCGCAGTGGGAAATATAATGTCCAATTGTTATTTCGTTTTCAGGAGGAACAAACCCAACAATGCCTTTAATTTGGTATGTTTTGTTTTTTAAGGTACCTCACTGTTGCTGGAATGTCGGTTAACTCGACTAATGTACAATTTTCAAGACAAAAACCTGGATGGCAGCAAAAAAATTGCTTGAAAACGTAGCAACAATTAACAATACTTCCTTGACAAATACTGTGTGGTTATTGATAAACTGAATTTTTATTTATGCTGAAAAATGCATGTATTGCTGCTGAATTTGAAATTTCTCATTATTTCAATTTTCATTTTGTTATTATAACGTTTATGGAAAAATGTATCTGTATCCAGAAATTTAGTGTTTCATTATAAAATTTATTTTAATAACAGCTGTAAAGGTGAATAATTCCTTGTAAATACCTACTCTATTGTTGTATAATGATTACCCAAGCCAAGACCCCCTTGTAGCCAAGTTAACTGTAGGTACAATATTATTATCATCAGATCAAAAATAATAATATAATAATATGTATTATTATCATTCATGCGTAATTTCAAAAAACTCTCATTAGTTTTCAACGAAGAAAATGCGTCAAAAATTATTAAGATCTATTTAGTCAAATTGACTGGATCGGCTGTGGAAATTAATAAGTTTTGCAAAAAACGGGAGAAACAATTTGAATTTGGAAAGATCGATCAGGCGCATCTTTAACGTACTTTTTAGCAATAAAACTCACAAATTTAAATACACTTAAACAGATGTTAGTCAATATACAGGGTGTTTCAAAAGTAAGGTTCACTATTTAAGGGGATTCTTTGGTTTATTTTACAAAGAAACTTTATATGAACATATGTTTAAAACGTCTTAAATTTTTAGATATAAGATAATAAAATAAATAAAAGCTACCTGATGTAATAAATACATATAATAAATAATCATCATCATCATCAATGGTGCTACAGTCCTATGAAAGAGCCTCGACCTTCCCAAGTGTATTACACCAGTCAGTCCTATCCATTGCCAACCGTTGCCGGTTTGCTGCGCCTATTTTTCTCCCATCCTCATATAGAATCCAAACCATTAAAGAAGTTCTGAATATACGTCATTCCACGAATATATGACTGTTATGGATTATCGAGACAACGAATATTTTAGTGTACAACATAAAAAGTACGAAAGTAAATGGCTCTAATAATTATTTCAATAACCAAAAGTGTAATTTGCAATTTAGTTTCCTTCTTCTCATTTTGCATAGTAAAGTATTCGTTGTTAAGATAATCCAAAACAGTCGTATATTCGTGGAATAAGGTATAAACCACAAGTTAGTGCTAGATTTGTTCTGTATTTTTGCCAAAGCGTGTGATTTGTTGTGCTTACACAAAAAAGTTATTCAAGATACAGTATGGCGCTCTGCCACCTATAGGATTAGACCGATTGGAGAAAATCTAAATAGACCATAAGTTAGTGCTGGGTTTGTTCTGCATTTCTGCCAAAGCGTGAAATTTGCGCACAAAAAGTTACACAAGACATTATGCGTTGCTCCAATTCTACCTAATGGTAATGGTAGGGCAGCAAAGTATGCTAAATTTGCAGTGACTCAAGCGTTATGGGGACCTATTGTGTTTTGATTATTAGGTCCTAAAACCAAAAAAAAGTTAAGTAAAGTTTTCCATTTTAATGGCAACTTTCCATTTTTAATTTAATTAATTTTCCATTTCCAACACCGTTTTTTTTTAGATTATAGCGCCATCTCTCCACAATTAAAAAAATGTCTCGAATAAAAGTTACTAATTTTTACGCACGGAATCCAAATCTGGAATAAAAAATGGGGGCTCTTATTTAAGATTTTAAAGTAACCCCCACCCCCCGCGGATGTGGGAGGATAGACTTTTCAAATATATTGAATATGTGTAATTTTCAGTTTTTCGATCTGATGTTAATTTCGCGAAATATCGCTGGATTCGTATTTAAAATTTTAAATTTACTCCCCACCCCTCTACGTGGAAAGTCGTGTTTGGCATCATTCGATAGATTTTTAAAAATATATTGAGCACGTATTTTTTTGTTTTTCGATATGTTATTCATTTCGCGAAATATTCGCTTTTTTCTTGTAAAACTTTGGGACTCGCTCATTTCCTTACTCAGATTTTTGAAATATACACTGTTTTGCATGTACATACTTTTTTTTAACTCCTTTATTCTGCAATCTATCAGTAATGACAATAAGCGTCTTTGTTGATAAATGATTATGACATGTACAGGATGCTCCATTAAGCACCCTGTTTTATAATGTAGCTATTGCTAACTTTGTGGCATTACCTCTAATATTTACAATAGGTTATTATTTACAAAGATATGTACATTACTAATTACTTAACCTATTAATTAAGTCTCTTGGTTTGAATTTTTTTAATCTTCTTTCTTCATGTTCATGTAAGTCTTCAAACAACCGCTTGGCTAACTCGTTAGGATGTTCAGACACTCTTTCGCGATATGTTGCACTATATTCACTTATCACCTCTTGCACTGTTGGAACTGCTAAGTCTCGTTGGATCACGTAGTTGGGTACGTAGTATGGAGCATCAAGAATCAGCCTTATCGTCTTGTTTTGTAACCTCTTTATTATATTTAGGTTGCTATTAGAAGCTGCTCCCCAGAGCTGGATACCGTAGGTCCAAATGGGCTTTATAATGGCTTTGTAGACCAGTAGTTTGTTTTCTAGAGACAACTTCGAGTTTCTGCCGATAATCCAATATAGACGGCTTAGTTTTAGTCCTAACTGTTTGCGTTTAGTGAAAATATGTTTTCGCCATGTTAGTCTTCTGTCTAGGTGGATTCCCAAGTATTTTACATCTTCGGCTTGAGGTAAATTGTTGTTGTTAAGTTGTACTGGTGGGCAAGTTTCTTTACGGAGTGTAAATGTTACATGTGTAGATTTTATTTCGTTAGCTTTCATGCGCCATTTCGACAGCCATTTTTGTATCTTGTTAAGGCAGATTTGAAGTTGTCTTGATGCCATCTTTGGGTCTTCGTGTGAAGAAAGATCTGCTGTACTTAACTTAACTTATCTTAATCTGGCGATTTTGAGTTATTCTAAGGATAGATTTTTTTTCGGCACCCTTACTGAACGCATTAATGAATGCATTAAGAGCCAATATATGGTAGAGGTACATTTTCAGGGTACAAGGTTTCTGCCCATGTAATAATCTGACACGCTCGAGTAACTGTAAAAATCCCTGTTTGGGCTCCCCTACCATAAAAATTTACTGCCCCATATAAAATCCAAAGAAAAATTTGAATAGAAAACTAGTGCTAACTTTGTTATAAAGCTCATTCACAACATTATTAATTGACTTATGCAGAATTTAAGAGTATCCCGCTCATAAAGTCGAAGCGATAAAGGTATTTGCCTCATAGTAGTAGTTATAAGTAGGATTTCAGGTAAATATGTAGTGAAATGGGCCGGCTTAAGAAATTTTATATTTCATTTGGTATTTACTTAACATTACATATTTATTTTAAATAAAATATCTAGATAATACAGAAACCGATAGAGTATTAGAATTAGTTGATTATTATATTTTTCTGTGTCGATTATTTATTAAATATATCGAAATTTTGAAAGTAATTAACAATTTTTGTTATGTTAAATAAATTACAAGTGAAATAATAAAACAGTGAAGTAAAAATTAATATGAATTAATCTAATAGGTATTATCAGATAATATATTTTATATTCCATGTAAGGGAAGAAAGTGAATATTCCAATAATTTTATAATCAAAAATACGACAATAGTCAACAATTGAATCGCCTATTGTATAAAGGGAATAAGTCCACTTCCGTACGAAATTCAAGTGAGATATACATTTCGTTAAACCAACGTCGACGGATCGACGAGTCTATAAAGGAAATTTGTATCTCTCACCATACGCGAAATATCGCACGATAAAATTTTTGTTGAGCGTATAAAGGAAACTAGTCCGTGACTGATTACCTTTATACAATAATTCTTGTGGCGCCACCATCGTTTGTGTCATTTTCTTTACAGAGTAGTTTATTTTATTACTTCGGTTAGCTTACGTTAGTTACTCTTAAGCGAGCACCACACTCTCGGCGAAGTCGATCGAAGTTGAGCAAGTACGAGAGTGTAGACAGTAACCTTGTGCTACTTCGCTGCGCCTCGGTCTACTTCCATTCGGTGGCGGTATTGCGATCAAGTCAAAGGAACGAAGTCCTTATTGCCCGGCGTGAATGTGTTCCTCGCGAAGTAGAACGAGTGTGTATTGACGGGTACTTCGGACTTCGGTCAACTTTGCCGAAGTAACTTCGCCGAGAGTGTGGTGCTCGCTTCACGTTGTATTTTAAGCCTACTTATTTTAAATAAAACACCCTAGGGATTTATAGATTTTTCGTATATCACAAAATTTAAGATGTTTAGGACACCTCAAATAAAGTTTTCTTCTTAAAATAAACCCAAAAATCAACCCCTTAAATATTTTACCTTACTTTTGAAACGCTGTGTATATAAAGATTACAGTGGAACCTCGATAAGTCGAATTAATCGGGAACGCGGCCGATCTGGGTTATCGAAAATCCGGGTTAGCCGTAGAATATAGTAAAAATAAATAAAATACGGTATCCTTAGAGATAAACTCCATTATAATTGCAAAAACATGAAATACATCCACAGTACATGCGAATTACGTACAGTTATATACAGTATTGTTCATTCCTTGGTAAAAATTTCAGTCTGTTTCGGTTGTCTGAAAGGCCGACTTAACGGGGTTCCACTGTACCTTTTATTTTTTTATTTATTTATTATTTACTTTGTTTTAATATTATATTATTTATATAACATTATATATTTCGAGTATCTTATATGGTCTCCTAAGTGCACATTCAGAGGAGCTTCTTGGAGAATATCAAAATGATTTAAGCCTGGTCCATTAACAACAGACCAGATCTTTGTGCTAAGGCAAATAGTGAAAAAAACCAATGAATTCAATATCGACACATACCATCTTTTCGTAGATTTGAAATCGGCCTATGATAGTGTCCAAAAAGAAACATTGTATGAAGTCATGGATAAATTCAACATCCCTGATAAACTGATAAGATTGGTTAAGGCTACAATGCGTAGAGATGTTTGCAAAGTCGAAATACAGGACGAATAATCACAGGCGTTTGAAACGCATGTTGGACTGCGACAGGGAGATGTGCTGCCGTGTCTCATCTTTAACATAGCTCTGGAAAAGGCGATCAGACATGCCCAAATAGACAACAGAGGAAATATTTTTAATAAGTCATCCCAAATTTTGGCATATGCAGATGACGTGGACCTAGTTGCCCGCAAATCACGCAAGCTAGAAGAAATGTAGACCACCTTCTCAAATGCCTCAAAAAATATGGGCCTGCAAGTAAACGAGGAGAAAACTAAGATAATAGAGTCAGAAACATCGGTCACCAATTCACGGTTGATAACTCTACCTTTGAAGTGGTGGACAAATTCACATACTTAGGCTCCCTGATCACCAAGGAGAACGTCATGACGAAAGAAATCAAGCAAAGGATAATACTAGCAAACAAATGCCATTTTGGACTAAGTAGACATATGAAAAGCAAAAACTTAGGCCAAAAAAACAAAAATAGCCATATACAAAACCCTTATACAACCAGTGTTGACATATGGATCGGAGGCATGGACCATCTCCAAGGCAGATGAAAACCTTATGCTTATATTTGAACGAAGGATAGTGAGAGGAATATTCGGTGGCATCTGTGAAAATGGCATTTGGAGGAGGAGGTACAACTACGAGATATACCATAGATATAAACAAAAATTTAGAGGTAAAGACTTAGAATCTCTTATAAGAATATGAAGACTAAGATGGGCAGGACATCTAGCAAGATCACACCAGAACAACCCACCTAGGAGAGCCCTTCCGTCAAAACCTGTAGGATGTAGAAATAGGGGTAGGCCAAAACTCAGATGAGGATGGGAGAAAAATAGGCGCAGCAAACCGGCAACAGTTGGCAATGGATAGGACTGACTGGTGTAATACACTTGGAAGGTCGAGGCTCTTTCATAGGGCTGTAGCACCATTGATGATGATGATGATTATTTATTATATGTATTTATTATATCAGGTAGCTTTTATTTATTTTATTACCTTGTATCTAAAATTTAAGACGTTTTAAACATACGTTCATATAAAGTTTTTTTGTAAAATAAACCAAAGAATCCCCTTAAATAGTGAACCTTACATTTGAAACACCCTGTATATTGACTAACATCTGTTTAAGTGTATTTAAATTTGTGAGTTTTATTGCTAAAAAGTACGTTAAAGATGCGCCTAATCGATCTTTCCAAATTCAAATTGTTTCTCCCGTTTTTTGCAAAACTTATTAATTTCCACAGCCGATCCAGTCAATTTGACTAAATAGATCTTAATAATTTTTGACGCATTTTCTTCGTTGAAAACTAATGAGAGTTTTTTGAAATTACGCATGAATGATATTATTTCCAGATTTAGCCATACGGCTCACACTCCCTCTAAGGGGAAAATTGACTCATCCCAGATACCTACGGTATCAAAAGGATTGAGCTCTGGTGGGACTCTTTCCGTGTTATCGAGCCCTAGGTGACTTGGTATGCAGGTGTATCTCCCAAAAATTTTCGTACACATCTGGCCGTTGCGAGTAGTACAGCTTTCTGCATGGTCTTGTAAAGATGTTCATTTAGACCCAGCCTTTTTATGCTTTCGAGGAGGTTCTTCGGAATGACTCCAGTAGTAGACATAACAATAGGTATCGTCTTGGTACTCTGCATTCTCCATTGCCTTCGTCTTTGAATTTCTAGATCTCTGTACTTGGCGATCTTTTCAGTGAAATTACTACGTAGATTATTGTTGTTAGGTATCGCCACATCAATTAGTGTTGTTTGTCTTGTTAATTTATTAACTAGTACGAGATCTGGTCTATTATGTGCCACTGTTTGGTCTGTGAGCACAGTGCGGTCCCAGTATAGCTTGTAGTTGCCATCCTCAAGCATACTCTCAGGGACGTATTGATAATACGGGAGATGGTCCGTTTGGAGAAGTCCCAGCTTGATAGCTATCTCTTGATGAAGGATTTTTCCCACTGCGTCATGCCGTTCCTTGTATTCAGTTGCAGCAAATGCCTGGCAGCCCCCTGTAAGATGTTGGATGGTTTCTTGGGCTTGACATCCATATCGGCATCTGTCGTTTTGAACCTGAGGGTCTTTGATGATATATTTCAGGTAGTTTCTGGTTGGTATAACCTGATCCTGAATGGCCAGTAATGAACCCTCCGTTTCAGGGAACATCTTTCCTGATGTCAACCAGTAGTTCGACGCTATACTGTCGACATAATCTTGGCTGACCTCATTGGGATGTCGCCCGTGCAAAGGTTTACCCATCCAGGCGCGCACTTTTTCGTCCTTAGTAAGGTGGTTTATGCGCAGTTCGGCTTCCCTCAGTTTGATCGGTGTTGTGTCATCTACTGCGCAGATAGCGCGATGTAGAGTAGATGTCTCAGCCTGCATCTGAAAATAAGTTCTTAAATTAGCAATTTGTTTATCTAATTGCTCACCTATATCCATAAGTCCTCTTCCTCCTAAATACCGGGGTAATACATATTATTATATTATTATTTTTGATCTGATGATAATAATATTGTACCTACAGTTGACTTGGCTACAAGCCGGTCTTGGCTTGGGTAATAATTATACAACAATAGAGTAGGTATTTACAAGGAATTATTCACCTTTACAGCTGTTATTAAAATAACTTTTATAATGAAACACTAAATTTCTGGATACAGATACATTTTTCCATAAACGTTATGATAGCAAAATGAAAATTGAAATAATGAGAAATTTCAAATTCAGCAGCAATACGTGCATTTTTTCAGAATAAATCAAAATTCAGTTTATCAATAACCACGCAGTATTTGTCAAGGAAGGGAATCAATAATTTGCAAAATGCAATAAATGTTACCATATCTATGTGTTCCGTTTGTGGAAGATACATTAATTGTTGCTACGTTTTCAAGCAATTTTTTGCTCCCATCCAAGATTTTGTCTTGAAAATTATACATTAGTCGAGTTAAACGACATTCCAGCAACAGTTAGGTACCTTAAAAAACAAAACATACCAAATTAAAGGCATAGTTGAGTTTGTTCCTCCTGAAAACGAAATAACAATTGGACATTATATTTCCCACTGCAGACGAAATAACAATAAATGGGAAACTTACGATGATCTTAAAACTTCGGTGGGGCCAAACAAGACAAAAAGCAAATCTTTTGTTTTATTCTTGATTATAGATAATTTTTTTTCAAATGATCAGTGCTATACGATATCATATCAAACGAATCATATCGTTTCCGTAAACGTTTGTGGGGCACCACAGTTTTAGGTAAAATTGGAGCACCACATTATATGGCGTGAAACTTTTTTGTTTACGTACAACAAATTAGACGCTTTGGCAAAAATGCAGAACAAACCTATCACTAACTTGTGGTTTATTCAGATTTTCTCTAATCGTTTGGATTCTATACGGGGCAGTCGGGCAGTTGGGCAGTCCAGCTTTATGTAAAATTGAAGCGCCATATTGTATGTTGTATAACTTTTTTGTTAATGTAGAACAAATTACAGGCTTTAGCAAAAATACAGAACAAACCTAGCACTAACTTGTGGTTTAATCAGATTTCTAATCGTTTGGATTCTATATGGGGCACAGCTTTACGTAAACTTGGAGCGCCACATTATATCTTGTATATATCTTTTTTGTTTATGCAGAACAAATTACACGCTTTGACAAAAATGCAGAACAAACCTAGCACTAACTTATGGTTTATTTAGATTTTCTCTAATCATTTGGATTCTATATGGGGCAGTACAGCTTTACGTAAACTTGGAGCGCCACATTATATCTTGTATATCTTTTTTGTTTATGCAGAACCAATTACACGCTTTGGCAAAAATGCAGAACAAACCTAGCACTAACTTGTGGTTTATTCTGATTTTTTCTAATCGTTTGGATTTTATATGGGGCAGTACAGCTTTACGTAAACTTGGAGCGCCACATTGTATGTTGAATAACTTTTTTGTTTATGGGAAACTAATAACTCGCTTTCGCCTGGAAGTAGAAAAAAACTTAGCACTAAGTGGCTATCTGTTTGAATATTTCGGAAAGTTTTTGTTTTCGAGTGGGCCGTACAAGTTTATGTAAAGTTAAAATGCCACATACTTTTTTTCAATAACTCTTTTATTTTTTTAGAACAAACTTCAAAATTACAGAACAAACTAGAACAAACCTAGCACTAACTGCTACAGTTGTGAAAAGATATATTGGGAACTGGGGCAATACAGGTTTACAGACATAGCTACATTTACTATTTATTTTTAATATTAATTATCAATTCTGGGAAATGACTTAACCTAACCTAACCCAACCTAACACTACATAAATTTGAACATATATATTTCTACAAAGGCCATTTAACACTACAAATTTAGTACTATTTAGTATACAATTTAGGGGAAGCAGAAATAGAACAATATATATATATATACATCCCGCTATCATTATGTCATCTTTTCATGTTGCAGTCATTTGGCATCACCAAGAAATACTATCATTTTCGAATTTTAATTCGTGTATGTTTGTTGAGCGCATTTTTTAACGCCCTGTATCGTTCTCAGTTTTCTAAAATTTTAATTTTAAAAATTTAAATTATATACAAAAATTTTTACACTTCATAACCATTTTGACTTCCACCACATAAAAATGTGTATTTCCCATCATTTTGCCGCTTTTCGACGTTGCCACGAGTTAAAAATACCGATCTTTTGAGGACAGGTAGAAAAGGTCTATTGTAAACTTAGAGGATGGAATATTTTGGTAAAATATTCCATCCTCTCAGATTATAAACTACATAAAAGGTAGGTTCTTTACCTGTTCAGCTGGATTACCAAGCAAGGGTCTAAATATTTTACGAGTTGAATTGTGTTTATTTGATTTCATCTGTTAAATTAAAATTTCTCATACCGACTTAAAATATTTGTTTGAAAAATTAATTTTATATTTTCGTTTAATTTACTTAGGGTTTTTGGTCAGAATTTTGAAGAAACGCTTGGTTTGACATAAAATTTGGGACACGTACCTATAGCTAATATGTTAAAGAAAAAAAGTGATATTGTGCCGATATGTGCTTTTGATCTGGAGGTGAGTTTCGTCGGTTATAGGGTATGAAAACAAATACGTTCAAATAAGTCCGGAATTGGATAAACTGACTAATTCTAAGCAACTTCTATTTTATAGCGTTTTTCACTAAGTCAATACTTTTAGAGATATTTGCGAGTGAATATGTTCATTTTTCAACAAAAAAAAATAAAACGTTTTTATATGGTTTTTCGCAAATAACTCAAAAAGTAGGTACTTTATTGAAAAAAAATTAGCAAATAGTAAATATAGCTTATAAAAAAGTAAAAAATGGTATATGTGTAAGGTCTGTAGACCCAGTAGAAGCAGAGTTATTGCTAAGCTTTGTTTTAAAACCAAGAGGAGTAGGTAAACTAAATGGCAGATTCACACCCAAGAAAGTCACTAGAAATATCATCAGATAAATCTTCTTTTTTGGTTGATCATATCGGCCTTTGACGGTAATCTTGACTAAAAATCTAAAAATAAAAGGAAGAACGCAGAAAATACAAAAATTGCTGATAAAATAAATAAACTGACCTATGAAATGCCAATAGTGTCAAAATTTGATATGAGTAAAATTGCCTGAGGTTGTACCAATTACAAACAAGGTGTACGGCGCGGGAAATTTGAATGACTCCTCTTGTTTAAAAACAGACTATAGTGAAAAATAAGCTCTTATATCTCAAATTCCAAATCGAATATTTTAACGTGAAATAAAAAAAATGAAACACTTTTCTGGGAAAACTTATTACAACTTTCTTAAAGTGTTTAAGAAAACGTTTATTTTTATTTTTTTTTAAGTTTCCAGCAGCAAGAGTAAGCAGGTTACGCTCAAAATACAGTTGTTCCTTTTTTTTTGGTTAAAAATATTCTAAAAACTCCCTCTAATTAACAGCCCAAATGGAATTAATCGTTACCACTTCACAAGTAACTTTATGTATTGTTTGTGTTTGTAAGTTTCATCAGTTCAAAGTGCTTATTTGTGGAAAAATTTGGTTTTAAAGTAAATTTTTTTAAATCTTTAATTTTGAAAAAAAGACTTTTGTCAAAATAACTTAAAAATCATTAGTGATACCAAATATCTCAAAGAGTAAAAAATGTAGGTGTTGCTTTTTTAAATATTTGGAATTTTTTGATTTTCTGGAAGACAAAAATTGGTTAAGATATGGCTGTTCAAAATTTGCATATACATACTCGTGACTAGTGATTCGTTCGAGGCCTTTCAACAAAACCCCTTTCAAAAATAAGCATTTTGAACCAATGCAACTTACAGATCATATACAGGGTTTCCCCGAAAATAGTGCGTTCCTTAAAGGTATAGATAGAAAGCACAATGTAGAGCAAAAAAGTCTTATAACATTTTATTCTAAATTCAGCCGTTTGACCAAAAAACGAAAATACATTTTGATATGCAAATTGATACTCAATTAGTAAATAAACAAGGGGTCCCATTAGATTAAATTTCACAGTCACAGGTTCTTCTACGCCATGTTGCCAGGTCATATAAATTTATGAAAATAAAAATTTACTCTTATGGAGAACAACGTAATTTTTGTTGAAACGGTTAACTTTAGGAAAAAATGTTACAACACCTTTTTGTTCTAAATTGTGTATTATATCCACACCTTAAAGGAACGCACTATTTTCGGAGACACCCTGTATAAACAATACATTTATCTAAAGTAACGTGTGAAGCGGTAACAATTAATTTTCATGACTTTCTTTTGCCAAAAAAAAGGGAACGATTTTATTTTCAGCGTAACTTGCTTACTTTTCACGCTAGAAACTGTTTTAAAAACACCAAAAAAAATTTTTTTTAAACACTTTAAAAGAGTTATGATGAGTGTTTCCCGAAAAGTGCTTTATTTTTTTGGTTATTTTACGTTGAAATATTCGATTTGGTATTTGACGAATAAGAACCTATTTTTCATTAGCTGCAACCCTGCTTCTACTGGGTCTACAGACCTTATACTGACACCTCTTTTTCATAAGCTATATTATTGCTAGGAATATTTTCTTCGATAAAATATGTACATACTTACTTTTTGAGTTATTTGCGAAAATCCGTCCAAAACGTGTTTTTCTATGAAAAATAAACATACTCACTCGCACATACCTCGAAAAGTATTGACCTAAAACTTTTATAGAACAAAATTTGCTTAGAATTAGAATTAGTCAGTTTATCCACTTCCGGACTTATTTTGCACGTATGTTTTTTCACCTCCAAGAAGGGGTGAAAGTCACATCCAGGACAAGAGAACATATCGGCATAATCTCACTTTTTTCTTTGGCATTTTAGCTACGTGTGTGCCAAATTTTATGTCAATCCAAGCGGTTCTTTAAAATCTGGAGGTTTTGCGATATTTTATCGTGAGTGAATGGAATAATAATTATTACAACGGCAATTATTGCCGTTGTCACTTTTAGATAAGAAGTCATTATCACAATGATATAGTCAGGTTAACTGAATTGTATAATTATTGTTTTTATCATTAAATGTGAAAACCTAGAATTATCCATGTCTGTCCGTCAATAAACACAACTCGTCTATTAGTAGGACAGAAAGAATGACAAATAAGGTGTCAAATGAAAGCCTATAACCAAAATATGATATTACATGTGAGAAGTTTGACCTCGGACTGCCTGTTCCAGAGTTGCAACCGAAAGTACTGTTTTAAATTCGTCGAAATAGTACAAACTATTGGTCAACACGACTAAGAAAGACCAGAACAAATACATACTTCCGGTTTCATGCCTGTCTGTTCGTCCATATCTGTAGGTGAACAAAATTCATCCGTCATATCAGCTGACAAAAAGTTACACGAAGGGTTCAAATATCGACTGCCGGTTCAACTTCCGGTCACTTTTTGTGAAAAATTAGAACTTACGATGTCCAATTGCTTGTTACAATTTTTTTTATAAGTGTTCTACTCTATCTATTCTGACTTTTCATTAACTTACTTAGATCACATATAATTTAATACAGTTTTGATGTCAGGGTCTTCAAAATTTATGTGGTGAGTTCCGGTATGTGATGAATGAAAAACGACTCCATAAGCAGAAGAAAAAAGTGTTCTCAAGACCTAAGACAATACATCGACTCACAAGAGCGTTGTGACAGTAGCAAAAATTCGAGTTGGGGTTCTAATTACTTTCTCATGCGGCTTACTCTCCTGACTTGGCCCCCTCCGATTATTAAGTGTTCCCAAATCTGAAGAAATGATGGGCGAGTCACAAAGTTTCACAAAAAAGCGAATATTTCGCGAAATGAACGTCAGATCGAAAAACTAAAAAATGCGTGTTCAATATTTTTCAAAAGTCTATCGAATGATACCAAAAACGAACCCCCACGGAAAGGGGTGAGGAGTAAATTAAAAATTTTAAATACGAACCCTGCGATATTTCGCGAAATGAACATCAGAGTGCCAGTGTGTGCTTTTTTTCTGGGGATGAGTACCACCCCCTTCTCGAGTGTGAAAAAATATAGGTCCAAATAAGTCCGTAAGTGGATAAACTAATTAAATTCCTTGTAACTTTTGTTTTTAGATGGTTTTTCGCAAATAAATCAAAAAGTAAGTATTTGATCGAAAAACTATTCCTAGCAAATATAAAGCTTATAAAACAGTAAAAAAAAATGATGTATGTATGAAGTCTGGACACACAATAAAAACAGAGTTGGAGCTAATCAAAAGTTGGTTCTTATTCGTCAAATTCCAAATCGACTAGTTCAACGTAAAATGTCCAAAAAATAACGCACTTTTCGGGGAAAACCCGCCACAAATTTTTTAAAGAGTTTAAAAAAAGTTTTATTTTTGTTATATAAAAAGTATCTATCCTATCACCATCAGCATCAAAAGTAGACCGGGCAGTATCGTCGCCCCCGCTAGCGAAATTATTCCGATTCGATTTTTTTGCACAAACTTACTCAAAAAGAGGTCCTTATAACATATCCAAAGGGTGCCGGGCGGTGCATTGGTCGAAAAATTGTTTAAAAAATTTTTTTGAAACAAATTCACAAAAACAATTTTTTCATTTCGAACAATTTTTTTTAGATAACTTGTGTCATTCTGGGCAAAAAAGGTGTCTTGTCATTTTTGTTTAAAATTGATTGTTGTCGAGTTATATGCGATTAAAAATTTGAAAAATGCGAAAATGGCCATTTTTAAGTCTTAATAACTCGATTAAAAGTTATTATTATGAAATTAAAAAGTGAGCAGATCAAGTTTCAAACCCTTGCTTCAAGGTCCTTAAGAGATTTTTGTCATTATTTTATTACAAAGCTGTTATTTTTAATTATTAATAATTAGCGCTATAGTCCCGGATTTATCGTCGCCCCTGTTAGTGAAATTATTCCGATTCGATTTTTTTGCACAAACTTACTCAAAAAGAGGTCCTTATAACATATTCACAAGGTGCCGTGGTCGAAAAATTGTTTAAACAATTTTTTAAACAAATCCACAAAAATAATTTTTTCACTTTGAACAATTTTTTTTTAGATAATTTTGGACATTCTGAACAAAAAAGGTCTCTTGTCAATTTTCTCTAAAATTGATTGTTGTCGAGTTATACGCGATTTAAAACCTGAAAAATGCGAAAATGGCCATATAACTCGACAAAAATCAATTTTAGAGAAAAATCTCAAGATACCTTTTTTGCTCAGAATAACCCAACTTATCTAAAAAATCGTTCGTAATGAAAAAATTATTTTTGTGAATTTGTTTAAAAAATTGTTTAAGGTGATACAGTAGCGATCAACAGGTAGCCAAAACGCGTTCCAAGATTGCGGCTGTAATTTTGAATATTTTTTCAAGATATTTGGCAGACGTATCCGTAATATAATAAAGAATGGCGGTACAGAGCCCAATTTGAAAAATATATTAGGTAATATTTGAAAATTATTCTGTAATTAAATACAATATTAAAAAAACGAGCCTGTACCGCCATTAAGAAGAACAAAAAAATACACTTTCTTCAAATAAACTTTTTTATCCGATGCCTAGATTTTGTGTCATTTTGGAACTACTAAAATGTTTTATTTCATTAGTCCAAAACAAAATTTAAATTTTTTAATTCGACAAAATATTTCCACGCACAGGCTGTGGTCTGTATTAATTCGAGAACCAAGAGAGACAGCTCATTAACCGCCTTTCATTTTTTCTTAGAAAATAAACGATCTCTACACAAAGTACTTATAGGATAATACGCCGCCGTTATGAAATGATTGTAGGATGTTAAAATGACGAAGGATGTTTTACCCGGAAATCCGAATTTTATATACTTTTGTTATATTTAATACCCTAATAGCACACGACGTCCTTTGGACGTCCAAAATAGGTCAATTTTTGGTCCTAACGTCCATGGACCATAAACGGACGTCCTTTGGACGTCCGACGCTGGACGTACTTCGGGTGTACTAAATATGTACGTCCTTTGGACGTCCGGCGTTGGACGTCCGGCGTTGGACGTCCTTCAGGTGGACTAAATATGTACGTCCTTTGGACGTCCGGCGTTGGACGTCCTTCGGGTGGACTAAATATGTACGTCCTTCGGACGTCCGGTCTTGGACGTCCTTCGGGTGGAATAAATATGAACGTCCTTTGGACGTCCGTACTCGGACGAAATACGGACCTTTTCCAATCGTCCATATTGGACATATTCTACCAATAAGGGGATTAAACAGCAAAATTATTTGATAAAATATTAACTTAATTATGTTAATAAAATAGTTTAAATGGAAAAGATTATAAATCATATTTAATTCAAAACTGTATATGTAGTTTAATATCTAATACATGTTTTTGTTTTTATGTAAAGTGTGAAAATCTGATCGGTAAATTATTCGTTATGTCCACTCTACATCAACAATAAATTGAACAAGAAATTGACTAAGTTATTCAAGGCCAAATTTGACGAGTACAAAATGTATGATTTGTAAAAGAAAATGAAGGAATTTGATGAAATAGAACAATTGGATATGTTTTATTTTGTCAAATTTCTTTATTTTCTGTTTATTCACGGCAAAATTGGAAGTAGAATTGTGTTTTGTATAAGCCAAATTTGACCTTGAATAACTTGTCGTCAATTTCTTGTTCAATTATTGTTGATGTAAAGTGGACTTTATAATGTTTTATTATTCCCGTTACCAAGATGATAGAAGTTTGGTGGTTAATTCTAATAAGCAAAAATATAATTTTTATCAATGTATCCTTACTACAGATGAATATTGAGAGCATCTTTTTGAAGTTGAGCGTACGTGTGCCCAAAATAGGTCCAGTTTTAGTCCTAATGCGGATGGACTATAAATGAACGTCCTTCGGACGTCCGACGTTGGACGTACTTACGTGTTGAATAAATATGAACGTCCTTTGGACGTCCATTGGACGTCCGTGCTCGGACGTCCGTTGGACATTGACATCGATCCGTGAGCGTCATCTGCAAAGAAGAAAATCACAAGCCAGGACAACCAATCCAAATAGTGAGTGTTTCAAACTTTTGTGTTATGTTGTCAAAAGTTTATTTAATTATTTATGTTTTTCCTTACATACTTACATATTTTTTCAAGCTTTTTGGTATATTTTTCATATTTTTTACTATATTTCGATAAAAAAATTCTTCGCAGTTTTATCCTAATCAACATCATCATCATTCTATCCAAAAAGGCAAATCGCCAAAATCGCAATTTTATCATAATATGATATGTATATTTGCATTTTACCACATTTTTTCGATGTTTTGAAACATTTTTGTATATCTTTTGTGTATCTATCTATATTTTGTATATCACCCCTCCTCGGGGTGAAACTCACCCCCCAAATTCACATACTAATTTGTAAGTACACATACTTTGTAAGTATGGAATAAAGGTTGCTTAATATTAATCAGTTTATCGAAGTCCGGACTTATTTTGAACGTTTTTCACCCCAGAGAAAGAGTGAAACTCACCCCAGGGCAATAGCACACATTGGCACAATATCACTTTTTTTCTTTGGCATGTTAGCTATGCGTATGCCAAATTTCATGTCAATCCTTTAAAATTTACAGCAAAAACCATCAAAGAATGTAGTAATACTTGTTTTCATGAAGTCGGTGATAGAGTTTGACAAATCTTTATGGTTGTTAAATATCTTTTAATTTGTGTATTCGATTTTTAAAGGTAGGTACTATATACGTCCATTTGGCACAATAAAAAATAACCTTCGACCGGTACATATTGCTTGTATCGATGCTCGGTGCATTGTTCAGTCATAAATTTTACCTGTCCCTATAGCGTCGGCCGTCGGGTCCTATTGTAAATTATTATAATAATAGTCCGTCTCGGTATTTTATTATTTCTGTCATAAGTATCTCTGTGGAAATGCAAATGCTGCTTGTAACATCCCAAAAACCAGCTCTACTATTAATTGTACTCGTATAAATAAGTGTATAATATGTACCTACCTACTTATTTATTGTATTCATTTATAGACCTGGATCCCGCGTAATAAAAAAAGTTGATTAACAGCAAGCTGAAAATTTGTTAATAGCTTCACGGTGTCTAGTCGGACAAACTTTGATGTACGGGAATACTGGAACCGGGGAAGTTTTAATTGTGGAACAGGTTAAAAACTTGGAACATCAGACTACCGAAAACGTTCCATGTATTTTGTCGGACAGAACTTCCAATTGATTTGTTACCATTTCATTAAACTCTTATGCAAAAATCAGACTGCGTACCAGTCTACTTTTATTCTCTTAATATTTTTACTTAAAAAAAGTGTACTACAATCATCTCGCTAAACTTAATATAACTGTTTTCGAGATAAACCCATTTTAAATCTGCGATATAACATAATTTTTTGCATAATATTGTAGTTAAATCCGAAAAATCAACTTAAAACCATAATAATAATTGTGCCAATTCTCATTTATGTCATTTATATTTTTGGAGATTTTTATGGTTTATAAGTTATTTTTCGAGTTTAGCGAGACGAATGTAGTATATATTTTTTAAGTAATAATATTAAGAGAATAAAAGTTTTGATTCGAAAAGTATATGTAATGTAGAGTTCCCTCAGCGATGTGATATAATATTATTACAGTATAGCTCCCCGTGCATGACAAGCTTATGGAGGTAGCCCATATAGCCTAGGCTATAATATTATTAAAAAAATCACTTAGATGGGACAATGGCTTTAGGAAATTCGAGACATCAAAATGGCCCATTTTTAAGGTGGTGCGTTAATTTCTTGGAGAAATGTAATTATAATTTAATGTAAATAATCTAATATCCAATAATTGTAAATTAATATAAGATGTAATATAAATTCCTTAAAAAATATATTTTTTATTTCCCACAATACATTCTCCACAGGTATAAATATCGTCTCTAGACGTCCACCGAACGTCCTCCCAGGACGTTAGATGGATGATCGGCAGCAATACATTGGACCAAACTGGGACGTCCTATGAAGGCCCAATTGACGTCCACCGAACGTCCCTTCGGACGTTAGGTGGACCTCCATTGGGCGTTTGGCAACGTGGAATTTGGACCAAAATTGGACGTCCTGTTAAGGTCCAATTCACGTCCCCTAAGACGTCCGATTAAGATCCAATTTACTCCGATTAAGGTCCAATTTACGTCCAATTAAGGTCCCATTTACGTCCGATTAAGGTCCAATTTACGTCCGATTAAAGTCCAATTTACGTCCGATTAAGGTTCAATTTACGTCCGATTAAGGTCCAATTTACGTCCGATTAAGGTTCAATTTACGTCCGATTAAGGTCCAATTTACGTCCGATTAGGGTCCAATTTACGTCCCCTAGGACGTCCGATTAAGGTCCAATTTACGTCCGATTAAGATCCAATATATGTCCCCTCGGACATTAGATGGACGTCCAATGGACGTTCGGTAGCGCGACATTTGGACCAAAATAGGACGTATAAAGGACGTTCCTCGGACGAAAACGGACGTCCAATGGA
The DNA here is from genome assembly GCF_917563875.1 of Diabrotica virgifera virgifera. NCBI lineage: Eukaryota > Metazoa > Arthropoda > Insecta > Coleoptera > Chrysomelidae > Diabrotica > Diabrotica virgifera. The sequence goes on from NC_065449.1 coordinate 115,597,671, forward strand.
CGTCCCTAAAGTCCGTGAAAGACGTCCATTGGACGTCCTTGTGCTATTAGGGTAGGTACCTACCTATAATTCTGGTGATTTTTTAAATCCTCTATTGTTAAGAGAATTTACACCTTTAGCCAAAGTTTTACGATTTTCTAACGGAAATTAACAAGTTATTTTAAATACGCACCAATTATCGATGTTGAAAGGAGTTTTTCAAGTTATAAAAATATTTTGTCTGATCAAAGAATATGTTTCCTCGTAAAGAATTTGGAAAAACACATTGTAGTGAATTATAATCGAAGATATATTTATAGTGATATTGTTGTTTTATTTTAAATAGGTAACTATTGGTAGCAGTTTTTGTAAAAACTGTGAATAAATTGCATATATAAAAAATGATTTTATTTGAAAAATAATAAATAAGATAACTAAATAAGACAGAAAATTTGTGGTTTCCCGAAATGCGCATTTTTTGAATTTTTGTGCATATCTTGCGCATATTTCGTAATTTTTTACCGCATATATATGCGAATATTTCATCAAAATTGATCGCATATAAATCCGCTCCCTAGTCATTGTATTCTGTTGGCTGATTCCAATGATTTGAGCCGCCGTACGACACGTTGGGACCAATGGGAGTGAAGATACGTAACTAATACCTATCAAGAGGTTTACTCAAACTTCTTTTCTGTACTTATACCTACCACTCGGTATAAGTACAAAAAAGAAGTTTGTGTAAACCTTTGCACAACTGTGTAAATACTAAAGAAAAATCTAAAATATTAAAAAAAAATAGTGGAATCCGTTAATCTGTTCTCGAAAAAATTAGCTATGAAAATGAGCATAATTTTCTATATCCCTAACTTTTGACGAGCAGTTTAGCTTAAATGGGGAAAAGCGGTAAGCTTAGACCAAACACCAGTAGGAGGCATTCAATTAATTGAGGAAAAAAATTAAATGGATAACAATATTCATTTCAGTTATAGAAAAGGCATTGCCCCGCTAGAATGGTTGAAATCACAAGTAACAATTAATAGTCCTACAAAAAAGACAGGCGCTTGAAAGTGATAAGACCATTGAACAATAAGCCTGCGAACTGCCTTTTAAACACATTCTTAAAAATAATCCATAACACAATTAAAAAAAGGTTTGTTAAGAAATTATTTTATAGACTTCAGAAATTCAACAACTTCTCCTGATTATGTTTAAAAAAGTACGGAATGCACTAAATGAAAAAAAGAAGAAAAAGATTTATCATACCGTTATACTCTAATATATTCTTACGTTGAATATTTGATGCTTCCCTGTAGAGTATAAAACGGACAGTTGTGTTTTTCCCGTGAGCTGCCTTGTTTAGTCTTCTTTGTCGTTCTATTCGTTAAATCCTATCCTCTCAAGTCACAGCGTCAGAAAGCAGTGGGTATATGCAGTGAACGGGAGGCCTATGTCGAGCAGTGAACGTTGGGGCCCTTTCGCGTTTATCATATGTAGAGAAGTCGCTTGTCAAAACCTGGACGTATGTAATCGTATTCTATTTGTTAAATACTCTCACCTAATATGTCATACCATGTGTGTTAATCCATTTTATTTCTACAATTTTAAAGTGTTATTACATGCCGTCATTTTCATTTGTCTACACCATCTTATTCTGCCAGTTAAATCCCATCATTTCAGACGCTGTACGTCACGATTGAACCAATAGAACCGTAGATACAAGACTAAGGCCCTTTTGACATGATGCTGTAATTGATTTTCATACGTCATTGTATTATATTAGTCAAATCCAGTTATTTTAGGTGCTGTACGCCACGATTGGACCAATAGGAGCGAAGATACGTAAATAAGGCCCTTTTGACATATTGCTGTATTTGATTTTTCTGTGTCATTGTATTCTGTTCATTAAACCCTACCATTTCAGCTGCTGTACGTCACAATTGGACCAATAGGACTAGATATACATAACTAGGGCCCTTTTGACTTGTTGCTGTATTTGATTTTTCTGTGTCATTGTATTTTATTTGTCAAGTCCTATTATTTGAGATGCCGTACGTCACGATTGGTCTTATAGGACCGAAGATACGCGACTAAGGCCCTTTTGACATGAGGTTGTATTTGATTTTTCTCTCATTGTATTCTGTTTGTCAAATCCTATCATTTGAGGTGCTATACATCACGATTGGACCAACAGGACCGAAGATACATAACTAAGGCCCTTTTGACATATTGCTTGTTTGATTTTTCTGTGTCATTGTCTTCTATGATGTCTAAGGCATATCTCTGATATGCCCTATTTTTAAATTGGACTTCGTAAGTCCTAGGTTTTCACCCACAAGCTTTTATTTGACACCTCATTTGTCATTCTACCCGGTATAATGGCGGAGGAGTTATATTGGCGGTCGTACGGACCGACAGAAAGAGTACCCAGCTCAAATATCTCACCTTTAGTACCATCCTTGGATTATAAGCTTTCATTTGACACCTCATTTATTATTATAGCTGGTATAATGATAGAGGAGTTACATTCGCGGTCGGACGGACGCACCGACAGACCGCCTAGGTCAAATATCTCACCTTTAGTACCATCCTTGTATTACCAGCTTACATTTGACACCTTATTTGTCGTTCTACCTGGTATAATGACGGAGAAGTTATATTCGCGGTCGTACGGACCGACAGAAAGATTGTCTAGGCCAAATATCTCACTTTTAGTACCATCCTTGGATTATAAGCTTTCATTTGACACCTTATTTATCATTCTACTTGGTATAAAGACGCAGAAGTTATAGTCGCGGTCGTACGGACCGGCGGAAAGACAGCTTAGGTCAAATCGCTCACCTGTAGTACCATCATTGGATTATCAGCTTTCATTTGACACCTCATTTGTCATTCTACTTGGTATAAAGACGCAGAAGTTATAGTCGCGGTCGTACGGACCGGCGGAAAGACAGCCTAGGTCAAATCGCTCACCTGTAGTACTATCATTGGATTATCAGCTTTCATTTGACACCTCATTTGTCATTCTACCTGGTATAACGACGGAGGGGTTATATGCGCGGTCGTACGGACCGACGGAAAGACAGCCTGGGTCAAATATCTCACCTTTAGTACCATCCTTGGAATATAAGCTTTCATTTGACACCTCATTTGTCATTCTACCTGGTATAATGACGGAGGAGTTATATTCGCGGTCGGACAGACCGACGGACAGATAGTTCAAGTCAAATTTCTCACCTTTAGTACCATCCTTGGATTATAAGCTTTCATTTGACACCTCATTTATCATTCTACCTGGTATAATGATTGAATAGTTATACTCGCGGTCGGACGGACCGACGTACAGACCATGTAGGTCAAATATCTCACCTTTAGTACCATCCTTGGAATATCAGCCTTCATTTGACACCTCATTTCTCATTCTACATGGTATAATGACGGAGGAGTTATATTCCCTGTCGTACGGACCGTCGGAAAGACAGCCTAGGTCAAATATCTCACCTTTATTACCATCCTTGGAATATAAGCTTTCATTTGACACCTCATTTGTCATTCTACCTGGTATAATGATGGAGGAGTTATATTGGCGGTCGGAGGGACCGGCGCACAGATCGCCTAAGTTAAATATCTCACCTTTAGTACCATCCTTGTATTATAAGCTTTCTTTTGACACCTCATTTGTCATTCTACCTGGTATAATGACGGAGGAGTTATATTCGCGGTCGGAGGGACCGACGGAAAGACAGCCTAGGTCAAATCGCTCACCTGTAGTACCATCATTGGATTATCAGCTTTCATTTGACACCTCATTTGTCATTCTACTTGGTATAAAGACGCAGAAGTTATAGTCGCGGTCGTACGGACCGGCGGAAAGACAGCCTAGGTCAAATCGCTCACCTGTAGTACTATCATTGGATTATCAGCTTTCATTTGACACCTCATTTGTCATTCTACCTGGTATAACGACGGAGGGGTTATATGCGCGGTCGTACGGACCGACGGAAAGACAGCCTGGGTCAAATATCTCACCTTTAGTACCATCCTTGGAATATAAGCTTTCATTTGACACCTCATTTGTCATTCTACCTGGTATAATGACGGAGGAGTTATATTCGCGGTCGGACAGACCGACGGACAGATAGTTCAAGTCAAATTTCTCACCTTTAGTACCATCCTTGGATTATAAGCTTTCATTTGACACCTCATTTATCATTCTACCTGGTATAATGATTGAATAGTTATACTCGCGGTCGGACGGACCGACGTACAGACCATGTAGGTCAAATATCTCACCTTTAGTACCATCCTTGGAATATCAGCCTTCATTTGACACCTCATTTCTCATTCTACATGGTATAATGACGGAGGAGTTATATTCCCTGTCGTACGGACCGTCGGAAAGACAGCCTAGGTCAAATATCTCACCTTTATTACCATCCTTGGAATATAAGCTTTCATTTGACACCTCATTTGTCATTCTACCTGGTATAATGATGGAGGAGTTATATTGGCGGTCGGAGGGACCGGCGCACAGATCGCCTAAGTTAAATATCTCACCTTTAGTACCATCCTTGTATTATAAGCTTTCTTTTGACACCTCATTTGTCATTCTACCTGGTATAATGACGGAGGAGTTATATTCGCGGTCGGAGGGACCGACGGAAAGACAGCCTAGGTCAAATATCTCACCTTTAGTACCATCCTAGGATTATCAGCTTTCATTTGACACCTCATTTGTCATTCTACCTGGTATAATGACGGATAAGTTATATTCGCGGTCGGAGGGACCGAGTCACAGACCGCCTAAGTCAAATATCTCACCTTTAGTACCATCCTTGTATTATAAGCTTTCTTTTGACACCTCATTTGTCATTCTACCTGGTATAATGACGGAGGAGTTATATTTGCGGTCGGAGGGACCGACGGAAAGACAGCCTAGGTCAAATATCTCACCGTTAGTACCATCCTTGGATTATATGCTTTCATTTGACACCTCATTTGTCATTCTACCTGGTATAACGACGGAGGGGTTATATTCGCGGTCGTACGGACCGACAGAAAGATTGCCTAGGCCAAATATCTCACCTTTAGTACCATCCTTGGATTATAAGCTTTCATTTGACACCTCATTTATCATTCTACCTGGTATAATGATTGAATAGTTATACTCGCGGTCGGACGGACCGACGTACAGACCATGTAGGTCAAATATCTCACCTTTAGTACCATCCTTGGAATATCAGCCTTCATTTGACACCTCATTTCTCATTCTATATGGTATAATGACGGAGGAGTTATATTCCCGGTCGTACGGACCGTCGGAAAGACAGCCTAGGTCAAATATCTCACCTTTATTACCATCCTTGGAATATAAGCTTTCATTTGACACCTCATTTGTCATTCTACCTGGTATAATGATGGAGGAGTTATATTGGCGGTCGGAGGGACCGGCGCACAGATCGCCTAAGTTAAATATCTCACCTTTAGTACCATCCTTGTATTATAAGCTTTCTTTTGACACCTCATTTGTCATTCTACCTGGTATAATGACGGAGGAGTTATATTCGCGGTCGGAGGGACCGACGGAAAGACAGCCTAGGTCAAATATCTCACCTTTAGTACCATCCTAGGATTATCAGCTTTCATTTGACACCTCATTTGTCATTCTACCTGGTATAATGACGGATAAGTTATATTCGCGGTCGGAGGGACCGAGTCACAGACCGCCTAAGTCAAATATCTCACCTTTAGTACCATCCTTGTATTATAAGCTCTCTTTTGACACCTCATTTGTCATTCTACCTGGTATAATGACGGAGGAGTTATATTTGCGGTCGGAGGGACCGACGGAAAGACAGCCTAGGTCAAATATCTCACCGTTAGTACCATCCTTGGATTATATGCTTTCATTTGACACCTCATTTGTCATTCTACCTGGTATAATGATGGAGGAGTTATATTCGCGGTCGTAAAGACCGACGGACAGACCGCCAAGGTCAAATATCTCACCTTTAGTACCATCCTTGGATTATCAGCTTTCATTTGATACCTCATTTGTCATTCTAGCTGGTATATTGACGGAGGAGTTGTGGTTACAGACAGACGGACAGACGGACGTGGATAATACAAAGTTTTCACATTTTTTCAAAATTGGGTGAAAACAATAAAACATGATGCCAGACTGATTTCTTTATGAAAATAATATATACATTCTCAAATTGTCTATTTTTCGTTGTGAATAATATTGTATTCAACAGTGATGCCAAATTTCTGATGCCAAAATGATTGATAATGAAAGTGGGATATACGTTTTCATGTATATAACGGCAGCGACAAAACGGTAAAACACTGAACTAAATGTATATAATATTTTCACTGTACGATCATTTTGGACTCAAACATTTTATGGAATAAACTTATATAACTTAGTAAGAGGTAAACAAGGAAAGCTGATATATTAAAGTAACATCAAGGAATCAAATCTCTAACTACCGAGCTGATTAGACTTCTGGTAGCAAGTACAGGAATAAAGTTATTAAGGTAGTGTAAAGTGGCATCGATATACAGATGCCACTTTGCAAGACGATGCCAAATCGATGGTAAATGCATAATGTATCGATGCCAAATTGATAGTAGGATGTATATATATATATATATATATATATTTGATCACTGAGTGTGTTTCAAGGATCTACATCTCATGTTTTTAAATATATATATATATATATATATATATATATATATATATATATATATATATATATATATATATATATATATATATATATATATATATATATATATATATAACAATATTTTTTTCTTTTTAATTGTCATAAGTTTTGAACTGAATTTAACGTCGTGTCGTGTTATCTCTATCCCCCTTAATACAAAATCAACTGGCGATTAAACGGTCGGTGATGAAACGGCCGGCGATGAAATGGACTGGCGATGAATCAGCTGCATCGAAAAGGCAGCGATGAACCGGCGGCGATGAGACGTCCCATTCCGATATTTTTATTATGTGGACGGCCGTAGTGTAGCGGTAAGATACTTGTCTTCTAAGCAACAGCGCAGTCTGTGATACCACAGACATTTTTATTTCTAAAAATTATACGAGCTGTTCATCTTACGTCAGAAGGCAACTAAAGCCGTCGATCTCCCTGGGATAGTGTGTATCGATATTACCTACTTGAAACAGGGTTAAAGATGCAATTAGCGCCGGAACAATCTGAAAATGTCTCCCCGGCAAAAATTTCATACGGTATTATTATTATTTATAATTATAAAATAAATTAAAATTTAAAAAACAAAACCAGCCTTTATTTATAAAATTTAAATGATCCAAAAAGATTAAAAATATTTCAAAGCGTTTTCTTTCGTATCTGATCATCACACAGTATAAAAAAGGGATAGTAAAACCTCTTCCATGTCGGCACTTTGATCTCAAGAAGTAATACCGGCAGTACGCAACTGGTAATTCACCAGTGGTGGATGCGGGATTTCCCTGTTAAAACCCGTACGTTTCTATGCGACTAGCAATGCGAGAGTGGTGCAAAAGCGACTGGGAACATTGCGCGGTCGCCATGCGCGACTAAAAATTTTACTTCCAATTTTTCGGAGAGTGGTTCTACTGTCCCTTTTTATACTGTGACCATCATTAGTGTAAACATCTTGAAACTAGTTGAAGCTAGTCACATTTCAAGGTCACATTTTCATCTAATTTAATTAAATTTTCAAGGTAATTGTGATATACTATTTATAGTAATTGGAGGGGTTCCATTGCCCTTTGCCTTCTTTGAATTTGAGATTCTTTCGCTTCGTCTTCAATTCTCTTTTTGAGAATTTTGTGTAATAAATTCAAAATTATTGAAAATTTAGTGAAAAATTAACTTTTAATATACTCAAAATTAGAGAACACTGCTATTAGCATTTTTATAATATAAATAAATTGTCAATAAGTAGAAACAACAAGTACAATTTGTGTTCTTGTGTATTAGAATATATTGTTTATTACCACCTGATTAGATAAAAAATTATTATTCAATTATTATTAAGCTGCTTACCACCCAAGTAATGCAAAATATGTACAGAACTGACTTAGTTGACAAAACCTTGTTTCCATGACCCATTAACATCTCTCAATATTATCTACTCTAGTTATTTATCAGCTGAATAATAAATGATATCAAATTAATCAATAAAGTGTACTTTGTTAATTTCTCATTATTTTTTTTTAATTAGGAATGCATTCTAGGTTCAACGGTTAACTTACAAATATAAAAATAATTTTATATTCTTTTCTCCATAAGCCTTAATAGATACGTGTTATTTTTAGACCACGTAAGCATAGACTCTAGAGCTAAAGTAATGTAATCCTTTTCAATTTTTCTGATGATCTAATGCAATTCGTTTAATTCATATTGTCCCTTCCATTTGCTTCAGGTATCCTAGCCCTAACGAAACCATAATACATATATTAATAAATTGATTCCTTTACTCCTTAGTGCCTTGTGTAGATCATAAACACAAGTCTTGATCTTTTGTGCTCGATATCCATATTTCGTAAACGGACATTGTAGAATTAATATTAATATAATACTCTACTTTATTGTCCTATATAATTATACTGGAATTTTCCACGTGAGAACCTTCATAGATTTCTTTTTGTTGACCTTTTCTCTGCTGAATGCTAAAAAATTTGTCGTAAGTACCACAAGATCGCAAGAATTTATAGGAGCCTTAAGCTACCAAGGCAACATTAGCGCAATTCAATTTAAAATACGCCATATTATACATCACTTTTTTAATAATTTATCACCACCCTAATAATTTTGACCCCTTAACCATCCTTAAGGGGAGATGTTCCGCTAGCTTAATATTCAAGCTAGCAGAATTAAAAAAAATATTTTTGAAATACCACAGTGGTCTGCTAGATTTTTACGAATTTATTACCACCCTAGTAATGTTTCACCTCTAAACAACCCTTAAGGAGAGAAATTCGGCTAGCTTAAGATTGTAAGCAAGCAGAATTTACACACAAATATTTTTGAAATATCATATTATAATAATAGTGACAAGGATAAAAAACCGCTAAACGCCGTAAAAATGAGTGGCGCATACAATATTCCAGCTACAAAAGATATGATATGAATATAACGTGTGAATATAACGAGTCCCAAATTCCATTCCTTCCTATTTTGCCACAGGTCATCCCTGAGGTCTCGCGCGCTCATCGCTTTCCGGATGCCGGTGGTAAAATTAACTTTCGGTCTCTCTCGCTTCCGATGTTCAGGAGGTTGCCAATCCAGACATTGTTTTGGAAGTCTTTCGTCATTCATTCTGTTTACGTGTCCATACCAGATCAGTTGTCTTCTCTCTATATCTTTCATTATTTTTCCTTCTATTCCCATTCGATTTTTAATGTCTTCATTTCTGATATGTTCTCTTCTGGATATACGGAATGACCTTCTGATTGCATCCATTTCCACTACTTCAATTTTGTTTTTGTTTTTTTCTGTAAGCCTCCAAGTTTCAGCATCATATAATAAACTACTCTTAATCATAGTCTCGTAGATATTAAATTTTCTCTTATTCGATATTTGAGTACTCCAAAGAATATTATTGAGAGATTGGATTGCTCTTTTTGCTTGTATAATTCTGGAAGTAATTTCTTTGTCATCAGTTCCAGTTTTATCAAATGTTACTCCTAGATATTTATGATATTGGCAGGCTTTAATTTTTTGATTATTTTCCATAGTAAGATGAATATCGTTCTCTTCTGAACCAACACATAAGTACTTTGTTTTATCTATATTGACGTCCAATCCCCATCTTGAATATTGCTCGACCAACTTACGCATTATGTATTCTATGTCTTCCCTGTCGTTTGCTATTACCACCTGGTCGTCCGCGAACTGGAGCGTGTAGAGGCATGTATTGTTTAGCTCGATGCCCTTTCCATTTACTTTCCTCTTCCAACCTTTAAGTGCTGCTGCAACGTAGATTTTAAACAGGGTCGGAGATATGCAACATCCTTGTCTAAGCCCCTTAGTTACTGGAAAGCTGTTAGTAAGCGAGTTTCCTATCTTTACTCGTGAACGTGATCCTGCATATAGATTTTTTAATGCATTGGTGAGAGTGTAGCTTACTGGTGAAGCATGTAGAACTTCCCACATCTTATTTAAGGGTATGTTATCATAAGCTTTTTGTAAGTCAACGAATGTCAGGTGCACTTCTCTGTTTCTGGCTGTTTTTTTCTCTATAATTTGTTTTAAACTAAATACGTTCTCTGTACAAGAGCGGCCAGCTCTAAAGCCCCCTTGTTCTTCTTCTTCGTATTGGCTATATTCGGACTCTATTAGGTCTCTCAGTATTCTACCATACAGTCTACTGAGTGTGCTGGTCACCGAAATTCCCCTGTAGTTTTCGCAGTTTCACTTATCTGAACCGCAAGCTTTACCATTCTTTAAGCTTCTCACCGCTTTTATCAGACTTTCTACGTCGGTATTTATATGTTCTCCTTCTATTTCTATACCTGGTGTAGCTATATTTTCTAGATATTCTCCTCGTTCTTCTGTTAACAATGTTTTATAGTGGTCCATCCATTTTTGTGACTGTATACAGTGTATGGGTACTTTTTCTTTATCATTCTTTTTTACGGAATTTATAAATCTCCAAGCTTCTGTGGTTTTCCTGCCACCTATATATGTGTTTATCTCCATACATTTGCGATCCCTAAATCGTTTTTCTCCTTTATTACTGTGTTTCGCACTGCTCGCTTTATTCTGTTGTACTCTATTCGATCTTCGTCATTTTTAGTATTTAACCATTTTTGGTAAAGCTTCTTCTTGGTCAAAACTAGTTCTTCTATTTCCTCGTTCCACCAGAGTTTATTGCTTGGTTTGGTTTTTGGTTGTTCTCCTAACACTTTTTTGGCACTTTTCTGCATTGCCCATAGCATGTTTTGATATAGATCTGTTGTGTTTTCCAAATGCTCATTGAGATTTTGATCTAGTCTTCTTTGATACAGCTCTTTAGTACTTTCATGAATAAAGCTTTGAAGGTTATACTTAGGTTCTTTTATTTCTTCTAGTTTTTCTTCGAAACAAAACAAAATTCTAATTTTATTTTAAAAGATTTTTTCATAATATTTGCTCAATTTGAAGTAAAACCCGCCACAAAAGAGTAACTTTGCCACAGTTTGAATTTTGAAACTCGTTTGTGGCACGTTTACTTCAAATTTAGCAAATATTATGGAAAAATCTTTTAAAATAAAACTAGAATTTTGTTTTGCATCAAAATGAAAATACATTTTATTTGCGTTTAGCGGTTATTTACTCTTGTATCAGGAATTTTTCAAAATTATTTTAAAATTAAATGTATGAAGTTGAATGCAATGTTTCTCGATTACACGTTAAGCTTTATAAATGGTCGCGTTTGTCGCATTATCTCCCAAATGATCTAGTGTCCATCGAATGTACACTAGATTTTTTTCTATTCGAAATAGATTGGGATGGTCGGTAAATATACTCGGATTGCCCGTTGCCAGATCAAATTTAGCGTCGTAACCACTACAACTACATAAACCATTTCGGGAATAATAATTAATTGGATTAGACTTTTGTAGCTTAATAATTTCTAAACGGCTTAACCGCTTTTGATCACCACTAAACAAGAGTTTGAAACGTATTGACAAGTAGTATCTGATGCATCTAAGGTCAGAAAGATAAGGCAGAAAGCTAAGGTAGAAAGATTTTGGGTTGATCGGGCGGTAAGTTTTCTTTTTAAGATGGAATGAGATTTAGATGTTTCTTAATGCTCCTATTGATTTGGGTTTTTGTGGTAGCCGTTTTGTAAGAGTGTTTGCCTTATTGAATTTATTTCAGATGGTCTGTGTTTGTCGTCACTAAGCCTCATGGAACGGGACACATAGAAGACTGTCAGATAGGAAAAGGAATTCCTGGTTAAGAAATATCGCAAAAGTTAAGGATGCTACTCGTCAAACAGCTAAACTAAAATGGAAATTTGCCGGTCATGCTATTAGACAAAAAGACGAGAAAGATGGAATAAAATTATTACAGAGTGGAGACCATGTACATACAAACGAAAGAGAGGGAGACCACAGATGAGATGGGTAGATGACCTAAAACACCACTCGGGCTCCAAATGGATGCACATGCTCAGGATAGAGAAATATGGATGAGTGAAGGGGAGGTATATGTCCAATATTGGATGTCGCAAGGCTGATAGAGATAGAGATAGAGATAGAGATAGAGATAGAGATAGAGATAGAGATAGAGATAGAGATAGAGATAGAGATAGAGATAGAGATAGAGATAGAGATAGAGATAGAGATAGAGATAGAGATAGAGATAGAGATAGAGATAGAGATAGAGATAGAGATAGAGATAGAGATAGAGATAGAGATAGAGATAGAGATAGAGATAGAGATAGAGATAGAGATAGAGATAGAGATAGAGATAGAGATAGAGATAGAGATAGAGATAGAGATTGATATAGAGATAGAGATAGAGATAGAGATAGAGATAGAGATAGAGATAGAGATAGAGATAGAGATAGAGATAGAGATAGAGATAGAGATAGAGATAGAGATAGAGATAGAGATAGAGATAGAGATAGAGATAGAGATAGAGATAGAGTTAGAGATAGATATAGAGATAGAGAATTGAATTATTTGTCGTACGGTCGGTCCAAGGAATTCGTAGGATTCGTCTCCAACAGAACATTTCAGAGGCGTCTATCTTTCTCCTTTCCGATTGTCTCAATATCCAAGATTCACAACCGTAGGTCAGTATTGGGAACATTAAGCAGTTGACCGACCTCACCTTTAACACTCTTGAAATTTGACAGTCTTTCCATATGGTGGTCATTTTTGCTTTTGCTAGGTCACATCTACTTTTTATTTCTTCCTGTAGTGAACCTGTGATATAACATAGACGTGATGAAAAAGCTAAGTTTCAAATTTTGTCACTTAACTTACGCGATATAATTTTGCAATTCACGAATCTGCACCTTTTAATTTAAAAATTTATAACTTTTATTAAAATGAGACTAAAGGCTTGCAACCACTAACTCCAGTCTTCAAAAAGGTAAAAAATATAGGCTGTAAAAATTTCAAAAAAAAATTTTAAAACCAAACAGAGATGTAGCGAGTTAAACACAAAAAAGTGATTTATTTTTATCTTTAGGGCAAAACAGAATTTTTACAATGTTTCTCCACTTTAAATTCGAAATAAACCCCATTTTCGTTTTCAGCACCATCAAAAACATAAAGTAAGACCAAAATTACCCCTTCACCACCCGTGGTCAGTATCTCGAGAAATAAGCATTTTTTTGAGGGCGTGCCTCTCGTTTAAAACAAATTGGACTTCGTAACGCTTGTTTCACACATTGTTGAAATGCACATATGTAATGGCTCGAGCAATCATATGGAATCTTTCTCCCTTCACCGCTTTATAGCCCGATCAAAGAACAATCTGACCCCAAAAAAATAAAGGAAGGATGAAAACTTGGGAATGGGTAGTTAAAATTGTCTATTATTATATAAGAAAAGTTTACAATTCTACTTCCCCTCCATTTTACAAGAATGGAGGGGAATACCCCCTCTCGAAGATGAAAAAAATATATTCAAAATAAGACCGGAATTGGATAAAATGACTAATTCTAAACAACTTTTCTTCTATAGAGTTTTTTCACTAAGTCAATACTTTTCGAGTTATTTGCGAGTGAATATGTTCATGTTTAACAAAATAAAACATGTTTTTGGACGGTTTTTCTGAGATAACTCAAAAAGTAAGTACTTTAGCGAAAAAATATTCTTAGCAAAAATATAGCCCATAAAAAATTGAAAAAATAATGTACACATGAGGTCTATAGACACAGTAGAAGCAGAGTTGCAGCTAATGAATTCCAAATCGAATATTTCAATGTGAAATAACCCAAAAACGGAGTACTTTTAGGGAAAATTCATTTTAACTTTTTTAAAGTGTTTAAAAAAATGTTTATTTTTGTTTTTTAAAAAAACTTGTAATATTAAAAGTAAGTGAATTACGCTCAAAATATTGTTGGCCCCTTTTATTTTTTGGTAAAAAATCGCGAAAATCACCCCCTAATTAGCATCACATATACATTTTAACATTACCACTTCACAAGTTACTTTGTCTATATATTATTTATATGATCTGTAAGTTTCATCGGTTCAAAGTGCTTCGTTTTGAAAAATCTGTAGTTAAAATGGCTTGAACGCATAACTAATCACGAGTTTAGGCAAATTTTGAACAGCCATAGCATAACCAATTTTTGTCTAACAAGAAAACAAAAAATCAGAAATAGTCAGAAAAGCAAAACGAACATTTTATTACTCTTTGAGATTTTTGGTATTCCTAATTGTTTTTATGTTAATTCCGTAAACAATTACGATTTTTTTCAAATTAAAAAAAAATGTTTTATTTTAAACCCAATTTTTTTCAAAACTGAGCACTTTGAACCAATGAAACTTATAGATAATATAAACAATACATAAGTAAAGTAACTTGTAAAACGGTAACGATTAATTTTATTTGAGAAGCTAATTAAGGGGTGATTTTCGCCATTTTTTCAACAAAAAATAAAAGGGACCAACAATATTTTGAGCGCAACTCAGTTACTTTTAATGTTAGAAGTTTTTTTAAAAACAAAAAGAAAACTTTTTAAACACTTTAAAAAAGTTGTAATTAATTTTTCCCGAAAAGTGCTCCGTTTTTTCGTTATTTCACATTGAAATATTCGATTTGGAATTTGACGAAGAAGAACCTACATTTCATTAGCTGCAACTCTGCTTCTACTGGGTCTGCAGACCACACGCATACACATTTTTTTTCAATTTTTCATAAGCTATAGTTTTACTAAGAATATTTTTTTCGCTAAAATACTTACTTTTTGGGTTATCTCCGAAAAACCATCCAAAAACATTTTTTTTTTTTGGTTAAAAATGAGTACACATTCTCTCGCAAATAACTCGAAAAGTATTGACTTAGTAAAAAACTCTATAGGTCAAAAGTTACTTAGAATTAGTCATTTTATCCAATTCCGGACTTATTTTGAACGTATATTTTTTCACCCCCGAGAAAAAAAATTTTCACCCCGTATTTTCCAATTTTTGTAAAATGGAGGGGATGTAGAATTGTAAACTTTTTCTTATATAATAATAGACAATTTCAACTACCTATTCCCAAATTTTCATCCTTCCTTTATTTTTTTGGAGGTTTTCGTAAAATTTTGCGTTCCTGATCGGCCTATTAAACGTTCGGTGAAGGGAGAAAGATTCCATATGATTGCTCGAGCCACTATGTACATTTTAACCATCGCACGTTCAAAATTCTTGGTGTGTGAAACAAGCGTAAGTCCTAAAGCTACCTATTCCAATACACGGTTTCAACTATATTATAAAATTTTCTCTTCTATAAATTTCTCGCGAATAACATTTTAACTGAAATTACACAAGCTCAACCAAAACACATTTGTTTAATACAGACATCACGAAAAACAGTTTTATTCACGCAGTTTTCACAGTTTATTTAACACAGTTAGTGTCAATTTAGAACATAGTGTGAATAAAAAGTAACCAGACACATAAATATTATTCTACCAATTTCTGTAAAGAAGAATTATAACTACCATAAAAATGATTGCGTTTAACTTACAAAATTGTAAAATTATTATTCTATTAACCTTCGACCTTACAATTTTAACATTCTTTTACGAATTTACACTTAAATTACCAGTTTGACCTAACCTTTTATTTACGACCTAACATAATTATGTGTATCAAAAATATAGTCTCGTAGAGTTATGAATAATATTGACACTAAAAGTTGAATTCGAGAATACCTAATATTATGTAGGTACTTACGATTCTGCAAATACGTAGTTTCTATACGGTAGATCTGAAATAAAAAAATACGTATTATACATGGTGTCTCATTAAGAATTGCCCACATAGTAACTGGAGAAACCCTAACATAAAATACGAAGATTTAACCTAATAATAATAATAATAGTCTCCCGTTTTATACTGCTGACGCGGCTTTGGGATTACAGCAGGGTAATCAGGTCTACCAGCACGCGAGTCAGACATCCTACCGCTAAGCTACGCCGGCCCTTTATTTAGATTTAACCTAATTAAATAAAATGTGGCTCCATACTGAGTTACAGGGTGTTTTATTTAAAAATTTGGAAATTATTTGTGCCCAGAACTTTAAAACCATTTAATATATCCATATCATACTTGCCAGCAAGTGTAGGTACTGTACACGCTACTAAATTATGTTTAAATGGTGCGTTTTCACACCTTTGGCGCTAAATGGGTTAACAAATATGTATGGCTACTACCAGAGGCGTACTACGGGGGAAAGTGAATGGTTGATCCTTTACAAATTCTACGCCACTGACGGAATTGCTATTTTAGTGCAATTTTTGGATTCTCCAATATTTTCTATGTAAATAATGTAATCTTCATTCGTAACGATAAAGTCATTAGTTTTCCAGATATCTAACATGAAGAACATGAAACTAAAAATAAAACGGCACAGTTATTTTGATTAATGTATTATGCCCCTTCGTTTTTAACTTCAAATATCTCTAAAACTAATGACTTTATCGTTACGAATGTAGAGTATATAGAAATATAATGTAAATTTATATAGAAAGTATTGCAGAATCTAAAAATTAGGCTAAAATAGCAGTTTAGTCGGTGGCGTAGAATTTGGGAATGGTCAAATATTCACTTTCCCCTGTCGTGCGCCTTTGGTTATCATCATCACGTAGCGCTACAAACCTGGGTGGGTCTTGGCTGACTGTATAACTTTTTCCAATTTGTTCGGTCTTTCATCAACCTAGGGTCAAATAGAATGTTCAGATTCCGTAGATATGGTTGGATGTTATCTCTTCATTGCTTTCTGGGACGTCCGAGTGGTCTTTCGCCTGTAGGACTCAACTCCCATACCAGTCTTACAAGTCTGAAGTCTGTGTACGCCTCTGGTAGTAGCCAGAAATGATTATTTATCATAATTTAGTAAGGTTTAGGGTACCTACACTTTCTGCCAAATATGAGACGGATATGTCAAATATTTTTAAAGTATATATTTTTAAACGCTTTTATTTAGTTCAATAGATTGCGTCAAATTTTTGGATATTAATTTGACTACCTTTTCTTCCATGCAAATGAATGAACATTTGCAGACATATGCATTCGCGGGGACAAAACACGAATAGACAACAAAAAATTTTTGTTTATGTTTATTAATTGTTTAAATAAAAAAAAACGATTTTAATGGAAAAAGGCTTAAATTCTCTTGTTTTTACAATGTAGAAACTTGAAACTTTTACGGATTGTAGGTAATGATATAACCTATACATAATTTCACTTTTACGTTAATTGTTTACGTTATGCGTCATAAATAAACAATAAAGTTTTAAATTTGAACACTCATATATTTGTTTATACAGTACCATGAAAATGAAAAGAATAAATTCGTTATTTCGTTAAAAGGCGACTTTAAGGAAAAATCCGGAAAGAGGTCGATTTTTATTTTTAAATTACGATATTTTGGCATATGTCATACTAGTGACGTCATACTAGTGACGTCATCCATCTGGGCGCGATGACGTAATGGATGATTTTTTTAAATGAGGATAGGGGACATGCGATAGCTCATTTGAAAGGTCATTCAATTCTTTATTCAGTAATATAAAAATTTATATAATTATTTGTACAGGGCGTCCAAAAATAATTTTTTAATTAAATTATTTGACAAAAAAGAAGAATGTATGTAATTTATTTAACCCAGAATACATTTTACAGTTGCCCGTAAACAGAAAAGAATGTGTATTTCAGAAATAAACATTGCTTTTCGATTAAATTAAATATTCAAGCCAGCTCCCGCCAGCCACCTGCCTCTTGGAAGTTTTAACATTCAATTTAAGCGGAAAGCAATGATTATTTGTGATATAAACATTTTTGTCTGGTTTCTGACAGCAGTAAAATGTATTTTAATTTAAATTTAATAAGTTACACACATTCTTCTTTTTTTTAAACGCTTTTCTTTAGTTCATTAGTTTGCGTCAAATCTTTAGACGTTAATTTGACTGCCTTTTCTTCAATGCAAATGAATGAAAATTTGTAGACATATGTATTCGCGGGAACAATACACGAATAGTCAATAAAAAATATTTTTTTTATGTTTATTAATTGTTTAAATAAAAATAAACCATTTTAATGGAAAATGCTTAAATTCTCTTGTTTTTTACAATGTAGAAACTTA
Organism: Diabrotica virgifera virgifera; assembly: GCF_917563875.1. Classification (NCBI taxonomy): domain Eukaryota; kingdom Metazoa; phylum Arthropoda; class Insecta; order Coleoptera; family Chrysomelidae; genus Diabrotica; species Diabrotica virgifera. Next base: position 115,615,973 of record NC_065449.1, read on the forward strand.
AAACTTTAACGGGTTGTAGCTAATGATATGAACTATACATAATTTCACTTTTTACGTTAATTTTTTACGTTGTGCTTCATAAATAAACAATAAGGTTTCAAATTTTAAAAGCTTATAACGAAATATTGAACGAAAATATATATGTTTATATAAAAACCGGCACCTATTCGTGTCAAATTTCAATATAATACGAAACAGAACCTCGCCCAAAACTCGAATTCAAAAAATTCGTGTTTTTATCGTAGTCTTAAAAAAAACCACCGGTAGAGACGTTTTTTGCTACAATTAACATTAGAATTCGTTTTGGCATATTAATTAAACGCGTTTGGACGTTGGATCAAATCTTTGGACGTTAATTTTACTGCCTTTTCTTCAATGCAAATGACTAAAAATTTGCAGACATATGCATTCGCGGGAACAATACACGAATAGTCAATAATTTTTTTATGTTTGTTAATTGTTTAAATGTAAAAAAGATTTTACCAGAAAATGCTTAAATTCTCTTGTTTTTTAAAATGAAGAAACTTGAAACTTTTGCAGATTGTAGCTAATTATATGAACTATACATAATTTCACTTTTTACGTTAATTGTTTACGTTATGTTTCATAAATAAACAATACAGATTTTAGCTAATTTTATGAACTATACATAATTTCACTTTTTACTTTAATTGTTTACGTTATGTTTCATAAATAAACAATAGAGTTTCAAATTTTTTGCCGATTCCGACTACTTTTCATGTTTGTTCATCATATGTTTAATACATATTTTAATAAACATGACGATATATTTTACTGTTTGAAAAGTGTAAGACTAAAAAGTAAAAAATAAAAAAATATGAAAAAAAAAATTTTAGGAAACGCTTTTCTTTAGTTCCGAGTATGATGGTCTAGGATTACTAGGGCTATCTTCTCCCGGTAAGGGTGGTTAACCCTTATCCGAGGGGTGGAATGATTACTAGTCGTTTCACTGTTCAAGTTGTTTTATTATACTCGCATGAGTACAAGCTGGTAGCAACTTACGTAACGTCGTCCCCGCGGAGTGTAGACGACACTCTCTTTTAATGTGAATAATCTTACATCTAATAATAGAATGACGAATGTGGAATGTGTAATGAGGAATCCCTTATATGTTTTTGATTGTATAAATATATTGAAAAGTGCAAAGTCAGCGTCGACCCTGAAAATTGTTTATAGTGGCTGTATGTATACTTACACCTCACGATCTAGGTCAATAATGTTTATGTAACGAAAGAAGGTTGGAATTGTTTATGATGACATTTAAATAACCGAAAGAAATTAGCGTAGATAATTAAAGGGTGTTTTTTTAAAAGATATCTAATGAGTACAGATGAATTCTTGTACACCTTTCCATCCTAAGAATTTTCTGACTACGGGCAGAAAATTTTGCAAGTGGTACTACCAGCCCATACTGTGTTGTAATCAATACAAAAAATTTTATTTTATATACAAACTTCCTAAAACTACGTAAATACATAAATAAAAATAAAAATGTTCGTTTAACAACATTGTTTCATCACACTTGTCACTCACTGTGTTTTCGGATTGTAAGCATATAATCTATTCTTATGTATTTCCTTGATTTTATTGTTTTCTATTCTGATTTTACAATTAACGTTATTTACTTCTGTTATTGTGAAAAGACCTACATAAAGACTATCAAACTTACCATTCTCTTCCCTTTTTACTAGGACTAGGTCTCCTATTTTAAAGTGTTGAGGTGTTGCTTTGAGCTTATTCTTTTCTTGCCGCTCTCTTTTGTGTTTTAATAAGAAGGTTATGGCTCTCTCGTGTGCGCTTTGTAGTTTGTATCGTAACTCATTGTAGTAGGCATCTATATTGTAACATGGTTGAATCTCCTGTGTAAGGTCTTCCGGTAGGTTAACCTTCCTGCCATATAGCAGTTCGAACGGTGTGTATCCATAATACGCGTTAGGGGTTGTATTGTAGCAGTATGTGAACATTCTGCAACACACATCCCAATTTTCTCTGTCTTCGTCTATGAATGCTCTTACGTACTCGTTCAACGTTCTGTGTAGTTTTTCGCAACTTCCAATGGACTGTGGGTGGTATGCCGTTGAAAAGTTGTGCTCTATTTTTAATAGCTTTGTTAATTCCTGCATTACTTCGTTCTTATACTCTGTGCCTTGGTCTGTTCTTATTTGCTTCATGAGTCCGTATGTTGGTATGAAATGATCAAAGATTCCTCTTGCTATTGTCTCTGCTTCTTTATTGCACACTGGTATGCTGACCGCGTATTTTGTCAGTTCACACAACATTGTGATACAGTATCTATTACCTTCATTACTTCTAGTGAATGGACCTATTGTATCTATGTATACTATGTCCCATGGTTTGGAAGATGTGTCCGATATCACGAACTCTTCGACATGTGTTCTTTTCGGTTTGTTAATTTGACATTTGTGGCATTGTTTAACGTATTTTCTTACGTCTTTTTCCAAATTTTTCCATCGGAATCTTGCCTTTAGCTTCTTTATTAGTCTATTATTCCCTACGTGTCCTCCGAACATCGGGTGATTATGGTATTCTTCTATTAATCTGTGTTTTTCTTTGTCATCTTTTATTGTTTCTGGTACTTCACATGTGTATATTTCTATATTCTTCAATTTTTTATTTCCTTCTTTAATAAATTTATCAATTGTGCACAATTTAAAAATAATATCATTTACGTATATCTTTACTTTACGTACTGCATTCTCCACCGCCAGCTTATCAAGCTGTGCCAACGCTTGGTTTAAATCGAAACGATCAAATCCTGTGGCTATGCTTTTGCTGCATTTTATTTTGTTTTTGGCCCTAATGCTCAGTCTTGGTGAGATTAGTTCTGCTCCAAAGGACAAAATTGGTAGTCTATGCGCCTCTAAATTATTTAGTACCTTCCTTACTGTCTGTTTGGTGGCTTCTGGCTGTAGTGCGAGTTCACTTTCAGCCGTTGTTTGTCTTGCTTCCTTCTCCTTTTCTCTTGCTTGAGCTCTTGTTATAGCTAGTATATGGGTGTTGTCTATGTATAGGTTCTTTAGTTGATGCAATGTTATTCTTGAAAGGCTGTCTGCGTAGTTATTTTTCCCTGTTATATACTCTATTTCGAAGTCATATTCTTCTAGCTCTAATATGATCCTCGTGAGTTTTGAGGTTGGTTCTTTCATTGCAAATAGGTGTGTCAAAGGTTTATGGTCTGTTTTTACTTTGAATGTTGGTGCTCCATATAGATAACATTTAAAATAATTAATTCCCCAATGAATCGCTAGTAATTCCTTAACGATTATAGGTTTATTACATTCTCCTTTACTAAAACTTCTTGATGCATATGCTATAGGTAGATCTATTCCGTTGTAATCTTGACTTAGGATTGCTGAACAACTCTCATTGGATGCGTCTGTTGTTAGGATAAACTGTTTGTTGAAATCAGGATATTTTAAAATTGGTGGTTTCGTCAGAGATGCTTTAAGCTTTTTGAATGCTTTTTCACACTCCTCAGACCAAAAAAATTCTACTCCTTTCCTCGATAATCTGTTGAGTGGTCTGCATATTTCCGCAAAATTTTTAATAAAACGTCTATAATAGTTGCAAAATGCTACAAATCTCTTTGTTTCTTCCGCTGTCTTAGGTGTCGGATATTGTTCAATTGCTGCATACTTCGCTTTGTAAGGTGATACTCCCTCTTGAGAAAGATCATGTCCTAAATATGTTACTTCCCTTCTAAAAAATTGACATTTTCCTGGGTTAAGTTTCAAATTGAATTTTCGACATGTCTCAAATGTCTTTTTCAGGTTGTCTAGGTGATGTTTTTCGGATATTCCTATCACTACTATATCGTCCATGTAAAGAAATGCTTTATCTGGTGTTAATCCCGAAAATGCTATTGACATCATTCTTGAAAAGCTATTCAGGCTTACATTTAATCCAAAAGGTTATCTGGTAAATTGAAATGCTCCGTTTTCCGTGCTAAACGATGTGTATTTTCTCGATGACTTTTCTAATGGTATTTGATGAAAACCTGACATTAAGTCTATAACTGAAAACCATTTTGCTCTTCCTAGTTGATCTAATATCGAATCTATTCTTGGTAATGGAAATTTGTCTGTGACTATTTTCTTGTTCAGTTGTCTAAAATCTATGCATAATCTCCATGCTTTATTTCCATCCATAGCTTTTTTCGGTACCAGTACTACTGGGCTGTTGTACTCGGATGTAGATGGTTCTATGATTCCTTGGTCTCTTAGTTTTTGTACTTGTCGATTTAATTCCTCTGTTTGCGCATGAGGTGTCCTATAATTCTTGATATATACCGGAGTTTGGTCTTTAACTCTTAGTTTCTGTTCGTAGAAATTGTTACAGGTTAACATATCATGCCTTAGGGCGAATATGTCTGCATATTCTTCGCATAACGATACTAAGTTATCTCGTATATATTCTGGTATGTCTAATTTCAGTGATTCTCGTAATTCTTTTTTCCTATCCTTGCTGTCGTTGACTAGTCTATATATATTGAATAGTTTAATGTCCAACGTCCTGATTGTGCTTGCCTCTACGTTTACTGTTTCGTATGTTGTGTTCAAAATTTTAATGTATGGATTACTACTTGAAATAATTGCTCTTGCTATGAATATTCCTGGTTGTATTTCCTGTTGCTCCACTATCCTGTCGTTCCTTAGCGTTTGAAAAATTTTGACTATTCTGTAAATTTCACATCGGGGTGGTATTATTATGGTGTCATTATCTATATTATCCAGAATTTTCGTACTAATGTAACAATCGTTGTCCTCTTTAATGTGCATTTTAAGGTTTGCGTGGTCCAGTATACATTGAAAGTTAGAAATAAAGTCTCTCCCAATGATTCCGTCTGTTGGAATTGGAAAGTTAGGTTCTACCAATTGAAAGCTGTGTTCGAATCGAGTTCCTTTTACTTCTAGTGTTGTCTCAACTTTTCCCATTGTTTGCAACTCTCCTTTAGTGACTCCTTTTATTTTCGCCTTTGTGTTTGGTTTCACCTGTTCCTTCATAAAATCTTGTGAACATTTTAATATTGAAATATCAGCTCCTGTGTCTATGATAAAGGTGCTTGTGTTTTCAAGGATTCCTGTTTTCATTCGTACAAAGTTCGTTAGGTTCAGGTCGAAGTTGTAAATGTTATATTTTATTTCTGCCTGTGTGCTTCCAACTTCTTGTTCATTCAAAACCCCAACTGCTGGTTTTCTTGTTCTTCTTGACTGTCCTCTGTCTCTAGTAACCTTACGTTCCTGTTACGTCCTCCTCTCTGGTTTCCTCTGTATGTTTGATTGTTAAACTGTCTGTATCTTCTGTTCGAATAATTTCGTTGATTGTCCGTTGCTTCTCCTTCGTTCCGTTGTCCGAAGTTATTTCTTCTTCCTCTGTCATACTTGTTATGGTATCCTCTTCTGTATTGCTGCTGTCCTCTCTTATTCTCGTAGTTGGTCCTATAATTTAAGACTCTTCCTTGCGCATTTTCTTCCGTCGTATCGATCGATAAAAATTTAGATACTACTTCCTGCGGTGATGTAAAGTTACCTGCTTCCAGTATTAGCTTAGCTTCCTCTGCATTAACGTTTCGTTTCATTGTTGTTACTACTGTTTCCGTCGTATATTTCTTCGCTAACTCCAGTGGCATTCGTTCCGCTATGTATGCTACTTTTAATTGTTCTGCTAACTCTTCCACTTCAGATGCGTACACTGCTGCATCTCTATGCCCTTGCCTTTTCTTGGCTAATTTGGCTATTAAATTCTTCGGATTATCACCTCTTAGTTCTTTCTTCAGTGCTTCAGCCATCCGTGGAATCGTATCTTCCGTGGTTATTAAGTTCCTAGCCTTATTGGTAAGTCGTGTTTTTATTAGCGTTACAGCTGTGTCTTCATGATCTTCTGCCAATTTTCCAAGTAGTTCTAATGCGTCCAAAAATGGTTGTAATTTCCCTGCGCTTCCATCGAACTCGTTGGGCAATATCTTGCTTGCGATATTCAAAAATTCATTGATTGTCAGAGCCATGTTTAATATTGTTATATCTTGTTTTATGTGACCTTTTTCCTCTTTTATTTCGTCGTTAATTATTTCTTCTTCTACTTCCTCGTCGCTTTTTCCTTCTTCTGCTTCCTCGTCGCTTTGTTCCTCTTCAACTTCCTCGTCGATTGGTTGATGTATTGAATTTGGAACCACTGTTCTTACATTTACTGCTTGAAATGAGCGTATAACTTTTTCTCTGATTTTTCCAAAATATTTGTTGCACGCTTCCCTCTGTTTGTCCGAAAGTGCTTCCCAGTTTTTCTTAGTTAAGTGCGTGAACTTGTTATAGGATTTAATTAGCTGTGTCGTTACTTCTTCCTGTATGTCCTTAGATTTCGGTACTTTTTTCTTTAAGACCCTTCTGCTCTGTCTTCCTACTTCTTGTGCAAGTTCCTCAACTATTTTGACAAAATCTTCCCAAGTAAATTTGTTGCTACTCATTTATACATAATATTCTATCCTCAGTTCCTGCACTTCTTAGCGAAAATATAAATTCGATAGTCTTACGGTGTATATAGATATGTGATATATAGATATATAGTAAAAAATAACGAGATAAAATAATACGTCAATATATGGTAAAAATATGTAAAAAATTTGCAATAATAATAAATAATAGTTCAAAAATAAATAACGTTATATTACACTTGTAAATAAGTAGTTAGAGTAATAATGTAAATGTATTATGCCTATAGCGTATATTTGTTGTATATTTATATCGTATATTTATATTGATAGTGTATATTTACGATAGCAAATATTAAAATCATAAAAAAAATTGCAAAAATGTACCCTCGTAATAAATAATATAAATAATATATACCTCAAATAATAATGGTAATATGCCATGTTAATAACTTTAATATGTGTTAAAAAAAATTCCAATAATACCCATAAAGATAATTAAAAATAAATAGATAAAAATACTAATTACATTACTGCTATTTCATTCATTTGTTAAGAAATATCGTGGAAATACTATAAGAACAAAATATAGACTCACCACTTTAAACGTTTGTGTTCGTATCACCAAAAGTTCTCGATCCACGTTCCCTGGCATTGTCCATTGTCCCACGATGTTCCATCTCCATACCATTGTCCATTTAGCTCCATGTCAGGCCTGCTGTCTCCATCCTTTCTACATACCACACTGTATTCTAGGGTGGTCGAGGTACCAGATCCTCAGCCATAGACGTTTTTCTTTCCATTTCTCGTTCCAGTTTACTTCAGTTTCTATCCTGGCAGGATCGCCATATGATGGTCTAAGATTACTAGGGCTATCTTCTCCCGGTAAGGGTGGTTAACCCTTATCCGAGGTGTGGAATGATTACTAGTCGTTTCACTGTTCAAGTTGTTTTATTATACTCGCATGAGTACAAGCTGGTAGCAACTTACGTAACGTCGTCCCCGCGGAGTGTAGACGACACTCTCTTTTAATGTGAATAATCTTACATCTAATAATAGAATGACGAATGTGGAATGTGTAATGAGGAATCCCTTATATGTTTTTGATTGTATAAATATATTGAAAAGTGCAAAGTCAGCGTCGACTCTGAAAAGTGTTTATAGTGGCTGTATGTATACTTACACCTCACGATCTAGGTCAATAATGTTTATGTAACGAAAGAAGGTTGGAATTGTTTATGATGACATTTAAATAACCGAAAGAAATTAGCGTAGATAATTAAAGGGTGTTTTTTTAAAAGATATCTAATGAGTACAGATGAATTCTTGTACACGAGTGACTAAATTTAACAATATTAAAAAATCAACTAAAAAGCAAAAAATAAAAAAAAATTGAAAAAATCCAACACATTCGTCAAAGAAAAGAGTGGGGCGAACACAGTTTATTCGATGAAGACGCGCCACGCTTTTCTTTGGCGAATGTGTTGGATTTTTTCAATTTTTTTTTTATTATTTTTTATTATTTTTAAATTTAGTCACTCGGAACTAAAGAAAAGCGTTTCCTAAAATTTTTTTTTCATGTTTTTTTATTTTTAAATAGTTTATACTTTATTCAAAACTTTAACAATTATTTGTACCCCGTACTTTAAAACTATTTGGCAAATCCTTATCATACTTGGTAGAAAGTTTAGGTACTCTGCACCCTATTAAATTGTGTTAAATAATTAATCGTTTCTGGCTACTACCAGAGGAGTACGACACGGGATATTGAATGTTTGACCCTTCCCAAATTCTACGCCAATGAGGGAACTGCTATTTTAGCATAATTTTTAGATTCTCCAATAATCAGCCGTGTGATGGAAGACCGAAGCTATCTATAACGTTTGAGTTAAAGTTAAGATTACTCTCATAACTATTTAGGTATAAATGCACATAACTATTTAGGTAAAATTCGGTGTGATGTATTCTTCACAGTTATAAGATGTAACAAATTCCTCAACGTCTTTTCAAATTCAAACAGCTGTTTGGGTTCGGTGGTGTTTCAAACGGTAGATAGAAACAGGGTTGCCAGATTGGTGTGTTTTCCCACAATTTTTGGGTAATTTGAAAGCGTCTAGGGAAATTTTTCCAAGCAGAAATTGTAGTGGAATTTTTGGGGGCGGAAAATTATGGAGGATTTTAAGGGGTCATGGTAAATTAAATTTGCGAATGTACATAGAAGTGTCTATAATACTCCCATATAATCGAAGACGATAGGAACTATGAATTATTTCCAGGGGCGTCGTTGATAAGTAGTATAATTTTGGTTTACTGTTCTCTTTATTTGACTACTAATTTATTAAAATGCAGCAAAAATTTAAATTTGAGGTATTTGATCTTCAATTTGAGAGAATTTCAGTTTCTAAGTAGGGGATTTATAAAATATCATCTGGCAACTCTGGATAGAAAGCCCAGTAGGTACCTACTTAATAAAATTTCAACTTATATCTCTCGATTTGATTTTTGTATAATTTTTAAAATTGTATTACCCTTCTATTCTTAATTATAAATTATTAGCTTCTAAATTCACTTGATTTCTGTCTAAAAACAAGTCAAAAGATGAACCTAACCTTACATAACTGAGAGTTATCTCATAACTTGAGGTTTAACGTGGCGTTATAAAGTGACAGTTGATATATCAGATAACTCAAGAACTGTCAAGAAATAACGCAAGTAGTTAAATATGATACATCACACCAATTCGAGGATTATAACTTAACTAAAGGATAACTTTACGTTAAAGATAACTTCGGCCATGCATCACACGGCTGAATGTCTTTGTAAGTAATATATTCTTCATTCGTAACGATAAAATCATTAGTTTTAGAGATATTTGAAGTTAAAACGAAGGGACATAATACTACTCTGGGCTAATTAGCAAAATACAAGCAAAAGTTATTCACCAGCAACTTTATTGCTGGAATCGAATCTTATGATAAACTTCTGATAAAATGAACTTCCATTAAGTAACAGTCGAATCCATCAATTAATTAAGAAATTGTTTAGTAGGTATTTGAAACAAAATTACAGACAAATGTTAAGCTACCTTTTTGAAACCAATTAATAAAGTTTATAGAGTCAGATTAAAAATAGATTACTAAATCTCAAAAATTTATATACGCATCAGTTGTTATCTGCATTGATTGTATGAATGAATTATCTCTCTCTTGTAATTTTTTGTAATTTTTTTTATCTTAATATAATAATAATTAATCAAAATTAACAAATTAATAAAAATCGCTTTAAGCTCAATATAAATAAGCAATATGAAAAATGGCCCACGCTCAACTCCATTGTTTTAATGGCACTATTGTTTATTTATCTTGAACCAATTACAGAACAATTAAATAAATGTCTTCTTCTTGTAATAGGACTATGTCCTGTTTCTTCTGTTACAGTCTCTGCTGCGATCTGGAGCTCCAGCTCTCGTACCATCGTTTTGTGGGTCTTCCTATGGGTCGTTGGAGTTGGTTTTCGGCTATTAAGTCATTCGTTTTCGGCTATTAAGATTGCATCCGTAGCAAAATATTCTCATGGTTCGGTTACCCATTTTGTATCCCTGATTCATTTTGTTTAACACTACCTATAACTTCATCCATTATTAAATTAAATAAGCATTTAAATAAATGTAATATTATTAATTGTGGTATTGTAATGTACCTAATTATTGTATTGTATTATTATTGTTAATTGTTTAATTTTACGGAAATAAACGTTATTATTATTATATTTGAAAAATACAAAAATATGAAAAAAAAAATTTTTTTAAGAAACGGTTTTCTTTAGTTACGAGTGACTAAAATTAAAAATATTATAAAAAATCAACTAAAAAGCAAAAAATACAAAAATTGAAAAAACCTAACACATTCGTCAAAGAACAGCGTGGCGCGTTTTCATCGAATAAATGGTTTTCGCTCCACGCTTTTCTTTAACGAATGTGTTAGATTTTTTCAATTTTTTTATTTTTTGCTTTTTAGTTGACTTTTTTATAATATTTTTAATTTTAGTCACTCGTAACTAAAGGAAAGAGTTTCTTAAAAAAAATTTTTTCATATTTTTTTATTTTTTACTTTTTAATTTAACACTTTTCAAACATTAAAATATATCGTCATGTTTATTAAAATATGTATAAAACATATAGAATAGAATAGAAATATGCTTTATTGCCACTGAAAATTTTTACAATTTTATGGACAAAGCTTACATACAGTCAAAAGAAAAACATAATATAAATAACAAATAACAACTATAATGTACTAAAATTAGATAAATCGTCAACAATGTACAGTATAATATAAAAGCCAAGACAAAAACAATTTATTGCAAAACATATATAAATTGCAAATTGAACATACAACAAATAAAATAAAATAGGTACAACATAAGGAACTGACAAGTTTATGCTACTGCGCATGGAACCCAATTTTCTTAGTTATTAAGAAATTCTTCTATTGAATAATATGGTCTTTTGGATAGATAGGCTTTTGTCATTTTTCGGAACTTAGGGAAAGATGTTGCAGATTTAAGTTGTAACGGAAGATGATTGTACAGTTTCTTTGCGGAATATAATATAGATTTCTTTACTAACTCAGTGGATGGAATCGGTAAATAAATATCAAAGATTGAATTTCTGGTGGAGTAAAGATGATTGGGCCTTGATGGAAAGACATGAAGGTGCTTACGAATTAAACAAACCGTTTCTAGAATATATAAAGATGAAAGTGTTAAAATTTCGTGATCTCTGAAGTAACTTCTGCAATGTGTAGATCTTCTGAGGCCAAACAAATATCTTATTGCTCTTTTTTGCAATCTAAAAATGACATCAAATTGAGCAGCTGTACTAGAACCCCAAAAAGGAAGACCATATCGAAGATGAGACTCGAACAACGAAAAATATGTTATTTTAGAAGATGATAAATTGAGTTCCCTTGAGACAGATCGTATTGCATAGCAAGCTGAGGCGAGTTTCTTACTTAACGAATCGATATGAAGGGACCATTTGAGGTTGCTGTCTAAAAAAATACCAAGAAATTTTACAGAATCAACGGTACTGATCTGGCTGTTATGAAGTGGCAAAGGTTGAAGAGCTCCTTTATAGGATAATGCTACTGTTTTATTTACGTTAAAAGAGAGTAAATTAGAGTCAGACCAGGTCTTTATCGTCAGTAGATCCGAAGTTATAGTTTCATGAAGAGATGCAATAGTTGAGTTGCTCCAAGTGATACTGGTATCATCAGCAAAAAGAAAAATTTTCCCATTTATTTTTAAATTAGTAATGTCATTTATAAAGATAAGGAACAGTATAGGACCCAATACTGAACCTTGTGGTACTCCACAGACGATGTTTTTGAGACTAGAGTCAGTATCATTTGCTCTAACTAGTTGTTTCCGATTATTCAAGTAGGATTGGAACCAATTCAAAGAAATACCTCGAATTCCATAGAAATTTAGTTTTGTAATCAAGATGTCGTGATTTACACAATCAAAAGCTTTGGCATAGTCGCAGAAAACAGTGGCAGTATAAAGATTATTGTTTAGTGCTTGGTAAACCTCATGTAGTACAGAAAACATGGCATCAGTGGTACATTTATTTGTTAAAAAGCCGAACTGATTTTGTGATAAAATGTTGTTATCAACGATAAAGGACATAAGTCGAGTTTTAATGAGTCTCTCAATAATTTTGGAGAGTACCGGTAGTAAGGCAATAGGTCTATAGTTGCAGGCATCAGATTTTTCGCCACCCTTATGAAGAGGAATAATAATGGCTGTCTTTAGGCACTCTGGAAATTTACCTTTTTCGAAGGAATCATTAATTAGTGAGAGGAGGATTTCCAACATATTTTCTGTGAGATTAGAGAAAATTTTTATAGATAGTCCATCAGTACTACAGGATGATTTGCTTTTGATACAATTGTACATTGTACATGATGTATATGATGTACAAACATGAAAAGTAATCGGAATCGGCAAAAATTTGAAACTTTATTTTTTATTTATGAAGCATAACGTAAACAATTAACGTAAAAAGTGAAATTATGTATAGTTCATATCATTAACTACAACTCTATAGAACTGTATCGGGTTTATCAGTTGTTGGAGCGTAGACTTGTATAATATTGATGTTCATTGGTTCTACATCAGTAAAGTTGTAAAAGTTGCACACGATCTGTGTGATAGACCACATTTGTACCGCTTTTCTCCATAGTTTCGCTTATTATGATTCCGACACCATTTTACTGCTGTTTCTATACTAAAATCGCAATAAAGAAGAACTAGAAATAAACAAACCAAGACACGTTGAATGTTACGAGTTGAATTGTTTATGATTTAAAATGCATAAACTTTGTAAATCATAATTTAAGATTTCCAATGTATATGTTATAGTCAAAGCCCGAATTTCAGGCACTCATAGGTTTGACTAGGCAATTCTCAGGTCTGACTGACGGTCTTAGTCAAAGCCCGAAATAAATTAGAATTTCGGCCTTTGGCTAGTCAAACCTAGGAGAGACTAAGTTGGTTAGGCAAAGGTCGAAATTTAATTTTATAAAATCGGGGTTTGACTAGTCAAACCCCGATCAGCTATTAAAATGTCGTAATTTGTTAGATTAGGTTTAATAAAACGTAATTTTTTTTTATTTTAATGTTTATTATTTTTATATTGTCGTAACTAAAATAAAAAAAATGAGTGTTTATTCTCAAATGTTGATGCATTATAGCATTTAGAGTTGCACAATACGTTAGACATTATTTTACACTTACATAATTTTGAAGAGCATTTATTATTGCAGTAGCATTTTATAAAGCATTGTTCTCCAAATTTAGAACCTTTTGTACAAATTTCTCTTTGTAGAGACAGCTTAACATTTTTGAAACATCTTCTAAATTAAGAAAATTCTCTTTGCATTCTTTTATTTGATTTCTTGAAATACGTAATTTGGTTTGACTAAGTACAGTCGAACCCGCTTATTGGAATAGCCTTTGTACCAGGCAAAAATATTCTTATAACCGGGATATTCTAATAACCGATCATTGGTGGCTAGTCGAAATAAGTGTACCAAATATACGTAATAATATTGTTTACATACTATGCCAATGTGTAGTTTTACATACTATGCCAATATGTAGTTTTACATACTATGCCAATATGTATATCATATTGTTATATTTCTATTTGATATGAAAATTAAATTTTGATAATTATAAACAGAATTCAATTTAATATAAAATATTTTCAATTTTCTCAACCACGGGCATATAAATTTAGAACAACCTGTATACAACAAATTGTTATATTTAATTTTAAGAAGTGATTAGAAAAAGCTTACGGAACTCGGGACAATGCGCGGAGAATAAACAAAGTGAATGGCGCGTACCATTATCGTTGTTCGCGGAAGGTTCGATCATTAGCCTATGCTAAATAAGACTCATTTGAAAGAGATAATAGGTCATTATCGTTGTTCGCGGAAGGTTCGATCATTAGCCTATGCTAAATAAGACTCAGTTGAAGTAGATAATAGGTCATTAAATTTTGTAAATAGTAGAAAGTAATTTTAGAATGGGAATTAACTATTTTTTTTTTGAAATCCATTAAGCATATTTAGAAAGATTAAAAATTGGTTTTTGAGGAATACTGCGAATGAGAGTTGGTGGTGGAAGTTTGATTTGTGAATCTGGAAGGGATATTTAGAAAGTAGGTGAATGACTGAAAATAGAGAGCAGAATGTTTTGAGCTGTCGAGAAGTGAAGTCCAGTAGTAGACGGTAGTGTACGGAGAGTGAGAAAGCCGGTGTAGTTCCGGGAGTGTGGAGTATCTATCGTGGAACGAGAGGTAGGCCAGGTTTAGAGTAAAAGAACCTCCTTGAGCCAAGAGTGTCCCGGTAGCTGATTGCAGTTTCGAAAAAGGTAGAATACAGCATCACGACACAAGCAGGAACGAGAGCTATACGAGCTAGTTTTCAAAGGAGAACATTACTGAAAGCCAGGAAGAGGTTTTGATCGCAGCCAAGGATAGCAGGAAACGGGTCTTGTGTGAAGACATTCTCAGTTCACCAGAAAAAGGTCAGTCTCATTTGTTTGGACATGAATGTATGGGTTTTTTGTATTAAATACCACATTATAAATTGAAGAACATAATAAATAATATCAGAAAAGCTTCATCAAACTTAAACAGAATTGTTGCTAATAAATCCTAATAGTTAAATGTTAATAAAAACTTTCAATTGGAAACCAAAAGGAAATAAGATTCCCATTTGTAAATGTTATGTTTAAGAATAATAAGATCTAGCAAATATTAAGCAGTGATTGCCATTTAAATAAAATAAACAATATTTTGATTATAATTGTAACCCATATGTGTGTATTATTTTACTCTTTTCTTTCCTATCCCGATTAGGAACCATTGAGAAATACTTAGAAGCCACGAGAGTAAGTAATTAATTTTATAATTCGCCCTGAGATTGAAAACATATTGATATGTGATCTGGTAAATTAATTAGATTATGATTAATGCATTGATTAAATTAAATGACATATAAGAATATTATCTCATATCAATAATCAAGATCACATCAACTGTCGTCCAACGTGGAAAGCATGGAAAAGTATTTCTAGTGGCAAATTTGAAGGATAGAAAGAGTAAAGCCGGTATTTGAAAATTTATATGCCTGTGGTAAAAAGTGAGATACTTACATTTGATAACATAAAATTTTAGATCTCTTTAGGTACAAATTTTACTTAACTGATTTAATATTTTATTTTTACGACATTTACATTTGATATATTTATTGACAATTTATAATATTTGGGTGAGAAAAAGTCGTCTTGGTAACATACTAGTAAAATTTCATATTTGGCGGGGACAGTACTTTTTGAAAACAAATGTCTGTGACAAGAAGCCAAAGCAAAGACAATAAAAAACAAAAAGAACATTCAAATCAAGAGGATAATTCAGACAAAGAAGATATTTTAGACACAACAATCATGGAAACAGGAAAAAAAGAATTGTCAGAATTAGAAAAGATATTACAACTTATGCAACTCCAATCACAAAAAATGGATGAAGCAAAAAGGACAATGGATAAAAATCAGGAGGAAACAAAACAAGCAATGGATAAAAATCAGGAAGAAACATCAAAGAAAATGGATAAAGTGGATCAAAAAATGGATGAAACACAACAAAAAATGGATGAAACACAACAAAAAATGGATGAAACACAACAAAAAATGGATGAAACACAACAAAAATTGGATCAAAAAATGGATGAAACAAAAAGAATAATGCAAGAAAATTAGAAGGAAACAAAACAAGCCATAGAAGAGAACAACAAGAAAATGGAGGAACGCATAGAAAAGTATGAAATGAAAATTCAAGATAAAATAAAGGAGTTAACGAATGGCCAGAAAAAGGAACTAGAAAATTTGGAAAATAAGTTGGAAAATGCTATTCAAGTAGATAGAGAAGAAGTGGAAAAAAGAATCACAGAAATAGAAAAACAAGTCACCGAAAACCGGACGCAACAAAATGTAGGAGAAAGAAGAGAAATGGTTATACATAGCACAGATGACGTGAAGATAAGGTTTGGCGGGGATGTAAGAAGATTACACCCAGTGCCGTTCATAAATAGCCTGAAAAAGAAAATACAACACATCGGAAATTTCGAAACAGCAAAAGAAACTATCAGAAACCATCTCAAATATGAAGCAAGCCTATGGTTCGATAGCAAAGAAGAAGAATTCGGCAATTGGCAACAATTTGAACAAAAATTTTTGAATTATTTCTGGGGAAAGGTCCAACAATTGGAAATTAACAAGGAATTGCAAAATGGGAAATACAATGATAGGATGGGTGTATCAGAAAGGACATATGCTTTGCAAATTTACAATAATGCAAAACATTTGCAATATAATTACTCATCGGAACAATTAGTCGAACTGATTGCAAGACATTTCGAGGAAACGCTGGAAGACCATATCACATTGCAAAATTACAAAGACATAGATAGTTTATGCCAATTCCTACAAATAAGAGAATCACGTCTAAGAGAAAGAAAATCAAGAAGGTCGCGAGAAGATTACAGGCCCCGAGAAACACAAGATTACAGAGATAGAAATCAAAATAGGAGGGACTATACAAGACGAGATTTTAATCCCAGAAGGGAAAACGAAAATAGAGACAACGGAAGAGGAAATTATGAACAAAGAAATAGGCAATAGAATGAGGACAGAAATCGAGAATACCAGAATAGAAACACCACACGCTCAAATCAAGAAAACAGAAATAATGGTAGACAAAATGAACAGGGATATCGAGAAAACCGAAACAGATCCGACAGACCAAGAGAAAATAGAAGAGAAGTAAATAATACCCAGACAGATGAATATGACGGAGAGAGACATTATGACGAAAATATAAACAACGATGAGCAACCGGCGTCTTTTCACGACGGCGCTCACTAAAAACCAAAAATCAAACAGGAATCTTTTGTCACCCCAAGGAGTTTATTAAATTGGCAGGAAACAACGAAAAGAAAAATGGAGTTAATTTAAAATTTGTGGATGGATTTATCAACGAGAAACCAATTAAAATTATGATAGACACTGGATCTGAAATAACATTGGTCAACAGAAAACTAATAGAAGAAGTTAACTTAACAAATTTAATTTACAAAATACCTAGGGTAAATTTAGTGGGCGCAAACAAACGGACATTGGCAACTATAAATGAAGGCATACGAGTAATGGTACGACTGGGTAAGAATATGTATGCACTACAATGTGTAATAATGCCAAACATGTCACATGACATGATAGTAGGAGTTGACGAATTGGCAGAAAAACATGTAGTGATAGATTTTAAAAATAATACGATGAAACTAACAGAAGAAAAAGAAAAAGAACAGGACAAGGAACATGAGAAACAAAATACGGACGAATCAGGTAAAGAACAAACAGTGGAAATGAATTTGGCAGCGAAACAAGGACAAAGAAAAAAAAGGAGAAAAGGTCAGAAAAAGATAAAAGAAAATGAAACCTGTGGCTCCTCAAAAGAAGAGTTGAGCCCAGAAGAAGAAAATTTGAGAGTATCAGAAACAAAGGATACCTGGGATTCCTCAAAAGAAGAGACGAGCTCAGGAGAAGAAGAAATAAAGCTAAAAAATGAAAGTGAAAAGAATATGATTGAAACAGTAGTATTTGAAGAGGAGGTATATGCAAACGAGGATGCAGAATGCACGGTAAACATGTGTGAAGAATCTGAGAAAAAAGACAGAAAATTGATATGTGGAGAAGGGAAAGAAAAAGAATTGCGGTTGATGTTAAGAAACTACGAAAATTTGATCAATGAGGAAAACAGAGTGGCTAAAAAGTACGAACATTCATTTGAGGTGAAAAACTTGGGAAATTTTCGATCAAAAACTTACCCGATTCCATACAAGTATCGACAAGAGGTGAAAGAAGAAATAAATAAAATGTTGGAAGATCAAATCATCGAAAGATGTGATTCACCGTATTTTAACCCGATTGTGATAGTAAGGAAAAGCAATGGAGAATTGAGATTATGTTTAGATGCCAGGAATATCAACCAGCACACTGTATCACAATATGAATCACCTCTAAACATCGAGGCCATTTTTGGAAGAATCACCGGGTCACACATATTTTCAAAAATTGACTTAAAACACAGTTTTTGGTTGATACCGTTAGCTGAAAAGTGTAGAAACTACACCGCTTTTTCTATTGATGGTATTGTCTACAGGTTTAAGGTAGTGCCATTTGGATTGCAGAGTGCTTGTGCTGCACTCGTCCGAGCTCTACATACCATTTTGAATCGCCATGAAGATTTCATAGTTCATTATATCGATGATTTATTAATTTTTTCACAAGATACTCAGAGTCATCTGGAACACATAGAAATAATTCTGGAAGAATTGGACACAGCGGGATTGAAATTAAACATTGAAAAATGTCAATTTTTTCAAAAAGAAGTCATTTATTTGGGTTTTCAATTGGACACCAAAACAGTAAGATTAGCCGAAGACAGAATCAAGCTCATAGATGAATACCCAAGACCAACGAATTTGAAAACATTGAGAGGTTTTCTTGGCACGATTAATTATTTTAAAAAACTGATTCCCGATTTGAGCCAAAAGGAAATCCCTCTGATAAAATTGCTTAAAAAAGGAATAAAATGGAATTGGAAACAAGAACAGGAGGAAGCTTTCGAAACATTAAAACGAGAATTCGCAAAAGGAACGAAAATATACCACCCCATTTACAATTTACCTTTTATACTCCGAACTGATGCGTCCATACAAAAATTTGCAGGAGTTCTGTCTCAAATACAAAACGACCAAGAAGTGCCGATATGTTTTATATCTCGAGTGACTAAAACACATGAGAGAAAATATAGTGTTACAGAATTGGAGTTTGCCAGTGTACTATATTGCGTAAACAAATTGAGGTTTTACTTATTGGGAGCAAAATTCACAATCGAAACAGACCATGCAGCTTTAGTACATATCATGAAGAATAGATTAGTAAATAATAGAATACATAGAGGCATTCTATTATTACAGGAGTATGATTTTGAGTTCCGATATATAAAAGGAAAAGACAACATAATAGCCGACGCTCTAACACGGGATGAGGACACCGGAAAAAAGGAAACAATTACTCTACAGGTGGGACTAAATAGATTAATACAAGAAGAAGGGATATATTCGTTAAATAAGATAAGAACAAACCAAGAAGACCTAGAGGAAAGAGAGAAAAGAAGAGCGGAAGTAGAAAATAACATATATTTTAAGAGAATAGACGGAAAGGAACTATATTTAGTGACACAGACATTGGCTGAAAAGATAACAAAGAAATTACATGAGGACAATGGGCATATCGGTAGCAGAAAAGTTTGGCTCGTTTTTAGGGAAAATTACATCAGCCGACAGGATTACCGCGTTGCAAAGGAAATTACCCAGAAGTGCGATGTATGTCAAAAATATAAGAGTCGGAATTTCAAAAACGAAAATGTTGCCAAAAATATTGAAGCCCGAAACAAACTAGACATTGTAGCAATAGATATGTTAAGCGAGCTAATTATGACCACTAAAAGGAACAAACATATTCTGGTAATGGTGGATGTGTTTTCAAAATACGTAAAATTATATAGTTGCCGCACCACAAAGGGGGAAGAAATATTAAGAAAAATCGACAATTTTATAGCCATAGTAGGAACACCAAAAAAGATTCTACTGGACAATGCAACGTATTTCCGAAATGATCGTTTCAAGGGACAACTTCGAGAACGAGGAATAGAGACAAATTTTGTCAGCATCAGGCATCCACAGAGTAATCCGTCGGAACGATTCATAGAGGAAGTGACGAAATTTCTTCGCATTGCAACAGATGGTCAACATCGCCACTGGGACAGGAAAATGGCGGAAATAGAAAGGTATCTAAATACAATTCCGAGCACAGTAACAAAAAAGACCCCAGAATACATCATGAAGGGTGTACTGCCGCTAAGGCCATGGGAAGACCAAGAGCCAAAAGAATATCAACAGGTGATTGAAACCGTACAGAGAAGATTACGGCGAAGCAACGAAAAATATATCCAAAGACAGGAACAAAATAGAAAAAGAAGACCAGTGACTTTCCAAAAGGGTGAAAAAGTACTCGTGAGGGCATTACGAGTATCAAATCTTCCTGGGGGCATTTGCGCAAAGTTGATGCCTGTTTTCGAAGGCCCGTACATCGTGAATAATGAAAATGGGATAAATAGTTATGAGTTGAGGCACAGGAACTCGGAAAAGATCCGAGGAATTTATAATATTCACGATGTATACAAATATCACGAATAAAAGACAGATACATGAAGTAGATAGTAAGTTAGGATATAAGAGGTAGATTAAAGTAAGGAAATATACAGGGATTTGGTTTTTCCTCGAGAAAATTTATTTAAAAATGCAGATAAATTTTATCGAATACAAGGCGGGGATTTGTTATATTTCTATTTGATATGAAAATTAAATTTTGATAATTATAAACAGAATTCAATTTAATATAAAATATTTTCAATTTTCTCAACCACGGGCATATAAATTTAGAACAACCTGTATACAACAAATTGTTATATTTAATTTTAAGAAGTGATTAGAAAAAGCTTACGGAACTCGGGACAATGCGCGGAGAATAAACAAAGTGAATGGCGCGTACCATTATCGTTGTTCGCGGAAGGTTCGATCATTAGCCTATGCTAAATAAGACTCATTTGAAAGAGATAATAGGTCATTATCGTTGTTCGCGGAAGGTTCGATCATTGGCCTATGCTAAATAAGACTCAGTTGAAGTAGATAATAGGTCATTAAATTTTGTAAATAGTAGAAAGTAATTTTAGAATGGGAATTAACTATTTTTTTTTGAAATCCATTAAGCATATTTAGAAAGATTAAAAATTGGTTTTTGAGGAATACTGCGAATGAGAGTTGGTGGTGGAAGTTTGATTTGTGAATCTGGAAGGGATATTTAGAAAGTAGGTGAATGACTGAAAATAGAGAGCAGAATGTTTTGAGCTGTCGAGAAGTGAAGTCCAGTAGTAGACGGTAGTGTACGGAGAGTGAGAAAGCCGGTGTAGTTCCGGGAGTGTGGAGTATCTATCGTGGAACGAGAGGTAGGCCAGGTTGAGAGTAAAAGAACCTCCTTGAGCCAAGAGTGTCCCGGTAGCTGATTGCAGTTTCGAAAAAGGTAGAATACAGCATCACGACAGAAGCAGGAACGAGAGCTATACGAGCTAGTTTTCAAAGGAGAACATTACTGAAAGCCAGGAAGAGGTTTTGATCGCAGCCAAGGATAGCAGGAAACGGGTCTTGTGTGAAGACATTCTCAGTTCACCAGAAAAAGGTCAGTCTCATTTGTTTGGACATGAATGTATGGGTTTTTTGTATTTAATACCACATTATAAATTGAAGAACATAATAAATAATATCAGAAAAGCTTCATCAAACTTAAATAGAATTGTTGCTAATAAATCCTAATAGTTAAATGTTAATAAAAACTTTCAATTGGAAACCAAAAGGAAATAAGATTCCCATTTGTAAATGTTATGTTTAAAAATAATAATATCTAGCAAATATTAAGCAGTGATTGCCATTTAAATAAAATAAACAATATTTTGATTATAATTGTAACCCGTATGTGTGTATTATTTTACTCCTTTCTTTCCTATCCCGATTAGGAACCATTGAGAAATACTTAGAAGCCACGAGAGTAAGTAATTAATTTTATAATTCGCCCTGAGATTGAAAACATATTGATATGTGATCTGGTAAATTAATTAGATTATGATTAATGCATTGATTAAATTAAATGACATATAAGAATATTATCTCATATCAATAATCAAGATCACATCAATATATATACCTACATAATCAGTATATGTAAATGTTTTTAGGTCTTTTTACCTCAATAATACAGTAGTGTAACTACTACTTATCTATGTATGTGTTAAATAGCAAATTACATTATATTATGTATGTGAATGAATACAGTAGCAGTAGGTAATTAATATAAAATGTATGCAATATGTAGATATGTAAATATTTTGTTATTAAAATGCATATAACAAAATTACTTATTTTTTCTTGAGAAATTATCGGTAATTATAGTTTTTTATTGTTAATCCGTGTGGTCATCCTTAATCCATTGGTTGAATGGAACTTTTATTGGCGGCAAGAGATGGATGAATTTAACAAAGCCATAATTCTCATCTTGCAAACAAGTAGGTAAATACTCTCTGGGTGAATTCTAAATAAACTGCTTCTAACAATTTTATAGCAGGCAACAGTGCCTTTGTGTAGACAAATAAAAACTACTTTATGACCCATGCATTTTTCGGCTAAAGATCGAATTGGTAGGTACTCGTAACAAAGTAATAAATATTTATTACCCTAATAATATCTAATCCAGCACTACAGGCCTTGACGACTGACCATAATACCAAACATAATTTAAATTTTTAGTAAAATGTAAAAAAATATTCGTTGACCTGCAAAATATGCTAATAAGCGGTATTATCTAATTAGAACCTATTCCAATAAAAGGATAAATTTATTAAGGAGTAAATGGAAACGTTTCGGGAACTCGAATTTATATTCCATAAACCGGGATATTCCTATAACAGGGATTCTAGTAAGCGGGTTCGACTGTATATGAATTTTATTTTAGCACAAACAGATGGAATGGAAATGTTATCGTCAACTGTGAAAGAAGATATTGCAATCGTAGAAAACACTAAGGACACCATAAAAACTAAGGAATCCCCCGGACCGTCGTCTCTAGGAGAGGAAGAAAATTGTCAAACAATTCAGATTACTTCTTCAGAAGTGGTTTGTTCTATTTGCCAAAAAGATAGCTCTGACGCACATACGTGCATAATTTGTAATTAGCTGGTACATTCTGTGTGCGCTGACAGCACACTTGGTGTATACTATGAAGGTTTTGACAGAAAAGGTACATGCAAGCGTTGTGAACAGACAGAAAAGATTAAAATAAATAAAGGAAAGGTGATTGAAGGTCTTCATGCCCAGGATAATGCTATGAATCAATGAAGTGAAAAAAAAATTCCTTCAATTTCGATCGGAACAACTGTAATAATACCTCTACCGAGCTTTGATAGGGTCAAAGATGCTCGAAATATTTTGGATATCATACAAGATAAAACAATTGATGTTTTATATAGAGTAGGTACAAAATTAGGAACAATAAACACACTTTTTTCAAAAAATAAAATACACAAAGATAATTTTCTTAATTTCGAAGATGTTCCAGACGTTAAGCTGTCTCAAAGAGAAATTAGTACAAAAAATTCTAAATTTGCAGAACAAGGCTTTATAAAATGCAATAAAAAATGCTCTTCAAAATTATGTAAGTGTACCTAAAAGGTCTAACGTATTGTGCAACTCTAAATGCCATAATGCCTCAACATGTGAGAATAAACACTATTTTTTTTAATTGCGACAATATAGAAATAATAAACACTAAAATTAAAAAATAACGTTTTATTAAACCTAATCTAACGAATTACGACATTTTAATAGCTGATCGGGGTTTGACTAGTCAAACCCCGATTCCATAAAATTAAATTTCGACCTTTGCCTGACCAACTTAGTCTCTCCTAGGTTTGACTAGTCAAAGGCCGAAACTGTAATTTATTTCGGGCTTTGACTAAGACCGTCAGTCAGACCTGAGGATTGCCTAGTCAAACCTAGGAGTGCCTGAAATTCGGGCTTTGACTATAACATATATAAAATATATTTTAAATCATGATTTGGGAGTGGCCCTCGTAACATTCAACGTGTCTTGGTTGTTTATTTCTAGTGCATCTTTATTGTGATTTTAGTATAATTATTACTTGAGTAATGTATTTTTAACTTCTTAAGGGCATTGGCGTAAAATTTCGCGCCAATTTGTTTTACAAGATTCTAACATTTTTTTCGAATCCTGAAAAAATCCTAATGAGTATTTTTGAACAATTTAAACGCAGAAGGAAAGATTACATGATCACCGAGCGCCGAAAGTCCTTTAGAATAACCAAAAAGTTTCTTTTGAATGATATATTTGAAATTAAAAATCACACTAAATTTCCTTTATTTTCACCCCTGTAACTTATTATAAATATTATAGAAGTTTTCAGGGACTTTCGGCGCTCGGTAATAATGCAATCTTTCATTCTGCGTTTACATTTTTCAAAAATAATTTGCAGTTACTCGAGCGTTATGGTGACCTATTGGGTTGTGAAGAGTAGGTCTTAAAACCAAAAAAAAGTTAAGTAAAGTTTTCCATTTAAGTGGGGACTTTCCATTTTCAACTAAATTTTCCATTTCCAACAACGGTTTTTTCGGATTATAGCGCCATCTATCCATAATTCAAAAAAATGTCTCGTATAAAAGTTGCTTAAATTTACGTAAAGAATCCAAATCTGCAATAAAAATTGGGGGCTCCTATTTAAAATTTTCAAGTAACCCCCCTCCACCTCCGTGGGGGGTCGTGTTGAATGCCATTCTATAGACTTTTCAAAAATATCAAATATGTGTATATTGCAGTTTTCGATCTGATGTTCATTTCGCGAAATATCGCGGGGTTCGCATTTAAAATTTTAAATTTATCCCCCACCCCTCTCCGGGGAGTAGTGTTTGGTATCATTCGATAGATTTTTGAAAAATATTTAAACACATATTTTTTAGTTTTTCGATCTGGCGTTCATTTAGCGAAATATTCACTTTTTTTGTGAAACTTTGTGACTCGCCCATTTCCTTACGCCCCTCTCAAATCGTCAGATTTTTTAAATATACGCTTATGTTAATCTGACGATTCCGAGTTTTACTAATGATATATTTTTTCGCACCCCCCTTAACGAACTCCAGAGCCAATATATGGTAGAAGTACATTTACGGAGTACAAGGTTTCTCCCCATTTGATAATCTGACGCGCTGGGGTAACTGCAAAAATCCCCGCTTGGGCTCCCCTACCATAACAATGTTCATTTCTCCTGACCCAGGGAATTTTAGCTCGTTACTTCCAAGGATATCAATATTTAACCTGTTCATTTCTTGGATGGCGTTGCTTCCAATGTCCAGGTGCCGACAGGAATCATTGGTTTGTTTTTACGTTTTACCAATTTAGGGTGGGTACACTTTTACAGACGGAAAAAGGAAAATATTCAATGATGTAACCGTCTTCGTGTCCAGACATCTCGTAACGCGACAGTTCGTAACCACACAAACGGTAACGGAAAATTCGTAACGGACAATTCGTAACGGCGACAGTTCGTACCGGCGACAGTTCGTAACCGCGGCAATTCGTAACTATACATATTCGTAACGGACAATTCGTAAGTCAAAATTGAATTATTCTGGTTATTTTTGTTAACACGGAAACTAACTTTTATTACAGTTACAATTGCAATTACGTTTATCTACATATTTAACGAACGAGCATTAGGACAAACATTTTATTTTCAACACATTTCATATTTCGTGGAGAAATAAATTTTTAAAATTGTCTTAAAATAAAACATACTTAATCTAGTAATGTACATTTTTTATTAGTTTCATTACTTTTCACACTTAGTTTTACAACTATAAAAAGGTAATTCAAAATAAAATTTAAAAAATTCTCCAGTAGTCATATTAACAAGAATATAATGTGCAAAAGTTTGTGAAATATATTTAAATACAAGTGGTGTTAACAAAAATACTATTACCTACATACTTTTAGTATAGGAATGTATGCCAGTATGCCAAATGCATTTTTTATTAAATTCAGTAATACTAAATTTGCTAAAAAGAAATTTAATGTTAGTGTTACGAATATAAACGTAATTTTAATTGTAACAATGTAACTATAATAAAAGTTAATTTCCATGTTAACAAAAATAAACAGAATAATTTAATTTTGACGTTACGAATCGTCTGTTACGAATATATAGAGTTACGAACTGTCGCCGTTACGAATTGTCCATTATTACCATTTGTCGGGTTACGAACTGTCGTGTTACGGGATGTCATGGAACCAATAGTCTTGTATGTGCTTACGTATTTCTTAATTTTTGCAGTTTTTAAATAAAACGTAGGAACTTTTCCTCACAGGAATATACATAATAAAGTAAAGATTGTTCACTCCAGTTTACATGACCCTTATATGAAAGTGAAATGGAAAAATGAGAAATTACAGTTTTACAGACAAATTTTGTACACTAAATACTTTAGGCGGTACATGGACCAAGCTGTAGTGTCTTCATTGTAAATGGTTTTAGAATAAGTAATCTCGTATTGGCCTCGTTATTTTCTTACTGTTGGATTTACGTTTTCTTTTTTATTTTTCTTAATGGTAAACAAATTATTATAGTCAAGTATTTCCGACAGATTCATTAATTACATTGAAAGAAAAACTCAAGTATCTCCTTAGATATAGTTTGAATGTATACCCCGATTTCACTCAATAAACATACTTCAAAAAAAATTATTTTTAGTACAAGGAAGCCTATATTTTTAAATTAATAACGCGTTGTTCTCTTTTTTTTACAGCAACCGACTGACCTATTAAACGAATATACCGAGGAGAAAATCCAAATCAATTTCATTGTATCTACTCATCAAAAAACGTCTATTTTGATCGATGACTACGGCTTGGAAAGCCGGTGCAAAATCAAGCATGCTATGGTGCGCCTCAACGATGAACATCAGACAATCGGAACGCACCGATTTTATGACTCTATCGTGAGGGATTCATCTAGTTGGCGGCGTCCCAAAGTCCCAACGACGATCAGGACGTCGGAGCACGTCGCTCGTAGAGGTGGGCGTACCTTGAACTTGCTGTCATTCTCACAATGGCAAACATTTAACATCGAATAAGTTAAATTTCTAAGCTGTTTTTTAAATCAACCATCAGTTATACAGTAAGGTATGTAAAAACAATTTGGTAAGCTATGGCTATTATATTATTTTAACAAATTAAATACACAACTGTTAAAAAATAATGCTTTTATAGAATAACTTGGCCAGAATACATATTAAAAAATAATAAGTAAGGACAATATATAAAAAACAAAGGATTTCCTTGTTATGTTGATGTTTTGCTCAGCTCTTGGACTATAAACTCTTCTAGTATGGGTAGACTTACCTCTCAATACTAAATATATATTAGCTAGGTACACACTGCTTGCCTTTATGTATTACTTATTTTCGAACTTTAGTTACAATCATCAATAAATATGCTTCTAATTTTCCTATGAGCATCACATACATCGTTTGTGACGACACATTTTAAAATTTAAGGATAATCATATTTTTCCATTATTTTCTTCATCATGTCTTTCAGAGCGCAGAATGTCTTTCGTGAGATATTGCTTATTACTACCACCACTGCTTCTTCAATCTTAAATACAGTTGATTATAACAATTCATTCTCTGATTTGAGATGTTTTAACTTTTCAATTAAAAAAATATGTTTCTTTTTGCATAAAGGTTTTCTGCAATATTTTTATTAACGATGTGTTAAAAAATCATATCATTTATGTTGATTGAGTTGTATCACTTTGCATTTAATATTGTAACTAATTAAAACACCTTGTAAATAAACATAGTTTCAAAAGTATGTATCACCTAAAATTATGTTCATTTTCATAGTTGATTTTTTTATGAATATAAGTCATGAACATGATTACCGGATTTCGTGATTTTTTTTAATATTCTAGATTTTTCTTTGATATTTACACAGTTGAGTAAAGGTTTACTCAGACTTCTTTTTTGTACACTTCGCGTCATAATAAACTGGTACAATTCTTATAACCCAAAATCGTGTTTTTAAGTTGTGTAATTTGATCTTGTCACAAGTGTCATTCTAGTTTCTAGGGCAACGTTGCCAGTTCAACGAAAATATTGTGTCAAACCAGGGCTATGCAACAGACCGCAAGTATTTAATAAACATGCATAAAAAACTTATATTAATTTTGTAATTTTCCATCGTCTCAATTAAGTACCCATACATTGATTCGTGCTTTATTATAATTTATAAACGTATTTCACTACAAAAATAATGACAGATAATAAATCTAGACATGACTTTAACACTAGAAAGCCGGAGGTACTAATTTGGCCCCTGTTGCGATTTAAAGTTATTGTAGTTTTTTTGAAGTTATACTTCTTTACGCGCGATATGAGGGTGAATGTTTATATGTTAAAACCTACGATCCGGGCGCATGCGCATTATAACTTTGTTCTGATTGGATGTTCAAATGACATGTCAAAAATTATCCAATATGGCAGCTGTAGCGCAGCTGTGGTTTGGACGGTTGACGGTTTGGTTATGTATGGTTGTTGCGTTTTAAAATTTGTGGAAGAGAAACAACAAACAAAGGTTAGTTAATAGTTATACTGCCTTTTTAAATAGTTTTCATATTATATTTTTGAAGTTATACTTCAAAATGTTTTAATTTATTTATGTATCAGTCCAGAAAAGGTGTGGAAAGAATATATTAGTGTTTTTAAATATATTTTTCTACAAACGTGTTAAAAATGCAAATTTTAGGACTCCATAGGAGCGTTAAAAATGCTACTTTAAGGCACTAGTGCTTTAAAAATTTTAAGGCACTGCAGTTAAAAGTGAATTTTCAAATTGTGAAACGTCAAAATATTTATATTTCATTTATTAACATTAATATTAATAATACAACTTGCGCAATTTGAAAAAGGTGGTTTAAAAGGTTTTTTATTATAATTTTGTGTCTTTGGATTTGTCTTCCTTGGGCGTAAAATACTAAAACATCTATTTTTATATTTCACTTGTCACCGTGATGTATAATTATTTATATCTGAAAGGTAAGTAGCATGCGGCTTGATGGCCTTGTTGGTAGATCATTGGACCAGAGATCAAAAAATCGCGAGATTGCGGGTTCAAATCCCGGACGATTACCTTCTAGAGTTGATTTAATTTCTTTAAACTAAGTTTTAATTGATTAAAGAACGTGGGGCCAAAATAATCCCTTCCGGCTTTCTAGGTAGGTATGCTAAGCCAGACATTCTAGTGTTAAATTATTACGTTTAAAGTGTGTAGCAGAAATCTGTATTGAGTTATTTAAAGATCCTTCGAACATTTTGGACAGTAACTCAACCCTCTCTCTGGTTAATAAAAAATTTTTTTTTGTTGTTATGATAAAGATAATATAATAATAATAAGAACTTTATACATTTTTGAACATTATTTTTTTAATTTAGATTTAGTGCAATTCCGTTATCCGTGATGGCAACAACGGAGTGATTCACGAACCATTGTGTTCAGTCTGAAGATAGGTTTACATTGGGAAATAAAAGTGTACCAGTTTTTTATGACGGGAAGTGTGCTTATACCGGCTGGAAGAAAATAACTGTTTTTCTTATGTTAAGTTTGAGACACTCTGTAGGGAGGAAAAGGTACAAGTGTGAATATGCATCGAAATCGTATTGTAGTCTCATATTTTGTAAACATTTTATATTTTTAGTTTCTTTGATATCTTTCATAACAAGGAAACTAGACGGTTTTACTCTTTACTACGTGTTGTAACTGACGACATGCGATACGTAAGAAGGTTATGTCTTATCATACACATAGATGAAATTATTTCCTATATATACTGCGATAGCAACGAAGTGTTCAAAGAAAGAAAATCTGTGCAATGTACCTCTCGCTATTTAAAGACCCCCCACGTAGACATCAACTCCGTACTTACTGTCAAGGAAATTCCACTCCAAAACATCACAGAGCCTCCATTAAACAATCTCGTCTCCCTTATGCTGCTTTGTGCATACCTACCGCTCACTTGGTCGACAAACAACTTAAGACTTCGACCAGAATTGTTAACGTTATGTGCCTTTCTGCTTCTAAAGGTCCATTAACTGTTATTTTTTATTGTTAATTTAGTTTTGTTTCAGTTAAAACACGTCATATTACAGAATAAAACCGTCCATTTTCTTTGTTTCTAAAGATATCAGGGACATTCACATTAACATCAGAAAACCATATCTTTTCTTCCTCCCGGTATAAGTTTAAAAACGAAGTTTGAGTAAATTTGCCTAACTGTCTAAATACCAAAGAAAACTCTAATATATTAAAAAAATTAGAAGAATCCGTTACTCTGTTCACGAAAAAATCAACTACAAAAGTGGGCAGAATTTTGGTGATGCATAACTTTTGAAACTAGGTGTATTATGTATATATGGGATTAAGCCACAGTTATTGATTGTAATGAAAATTACACTTATAACTAATATTTGACGTTTCGATTTCCACTCCGGAAATCGTTTTCAAAAAAATACTTTAAAAATTGTGCAAAAATTAGGGATGGTCACAAGCTCGAGCTTAGCTTGGCTCGGCTCGAGGATCGAACAACAACCAGTTGCGAACAACAGCTGGTTTGAAACAAACCGGCTCGAGGCTCAGGCTCGTTTCACGAGCCGAGCTTCGTGCTCAAGCCGGTTTTATTCTTGGGAGCCGAGCTTCGAGCCGAATCAATTTTTTTTCAAGCCGAGCCGAGCTTTCCTTAACGAGCTTGTTAGTATTTTAGCTAATACTCTAAACTTTTCCTAATTCATTTATTTCTGCTGTGACTCATACTTTTGTTTGAGAATAAGTACATAATTCAGATTACAAGTATGTATTTTCAGTACACACTGTGTCCGTAAAATATGTAATAAATTCTAGCCGAGTGCGGCTCGGCTCGAAATATTAGAACCGAGCCGACACGGCCACGAGCTCAACCTGCAGCTCGAAGTTCAAGCCGAGCTTTTATCTTCTTGTCAGAAGCTCGGCTCGGCTCGACTCGAGTCCATCCCTACTAAAAATGTATAACTTTGAAGTTGTTATTATGTTCTGTCTATTTCAAATTGTTATACTGGGACTTGATACTTTACGAAACAACATGCGTATGGTTGAAACCGGTGGCGCCCAAAATCCCGACAGCCAAAATCCCGACAGCCAAAATCCCGACGGCCAAAACACCGACACGCCAGAATCCCGACACGCCAGAATCCCGACAGGCCAAAATCCCGACATGCAACAATCCTCGCATAAGCAAAAATCCCGGCCACTACATTTTGCATATTTATTGTTTCCTTTTCAAATGCAGTACCAAATCATATTATAGAGTATTGAAATTGAAAAATTAATTACTTACTAATAAGTACGGGTACTAATTATTATGTATTTTAAAAGAAAAAATCATTAAACACTTCATTTTATAATATAAAAGCTATACTTACTAAAATAGAAGGTTGTAAGTGACATGATAATATCTATTATATTATGACAGTAAACTTGAATTCAGGATTTGAGTATACATAATATACTATTGGACTACATATATACTGGCAAAAAAAAATTAATTCATATACCCATGTAACTTTAATTTAGAAAATTAGTTCATATTAAATGGTAAATACTTTTGTTTAGTAACAAAAAATATAAAACAGATGGCCATTAACAAAAAACCAGAAATAAATGTAATTATATGTTAAAAACTTATCAAACCTGTCGGGATTCTGGTGTGTCGGGATTTTGACCTGTCGGGACTCTGGCGTGTCGGTATTTTGGCCGTCGGGATTTTGGCTGTCGGGATTTTGGCTGTCGGGATTTTGGGGTAGACCCGGTTGAAACAATTTAAGGGTGGTGTTTTTATTCTAGGAATATTAAAGTCTGACTGTATTGTGTGTTTTTTGTGTTATGTTTGTGTAATCTGTTGGTAGTTGCAGTTGTATAACGTAAGTTGTTTAACGTGTTTGTGTATTGTGTGGCACTAAAAAATAAAAAAGGTAAAATCGATTGTAGGTGATATTCCTCCAACTTCCTATTACTCCGCTATTGTTGGTATATTCTTGTTATTGGCTTCTTCTTTCAGTCTTGGGAACCAAAGCCTGCTACATTCTGCTGATGGGTTTGCTACACATTGTTCTTCGTTAAGCAGGATGAGAGTTGCTTCTTTGACTTTTCTTTTTTTATGTCTGTATCTTTCATGTTTTTTGATGAATCTTTGCATAATATTCTGTGCTCGTTGTCCCAGGCATGTTTGCATATCTGGCATTTCTCGAAGTCTCTGTTCTACATGTATGTTTCATACTCGTTTATTCTGACACTTAGTGGTCTTAAGCTTTCTCTTACGTATAAATTGTAACTTTCACAGGATATTTTATAGATCCTTTTTTATATTTCTGCTCTATTGCTGGGTTTGACTTTGGAAAGATAGATGTCAGTATGTTGGTGGTTTTTAATATTGTGATGTACTTGTTTCCTATCATTTTCAATTTTTCCAAAAAGACCTTTACATATGGTATTGTCATATTTGGCTTCTTCTTGTGAGTGTTTCTGGATTGCTTGTGGTGTTTTGTCGTTTGCTTTCTTAAATCCTGTGGCATTCCTTGTTTATAAATGATAACGGGTACTCGGGTAGTCATTTTTAATCAAAACCTTTCTTCGCAGGTTTTTACTTTTTGAAATGCATTTTTATTAGAGCAGGTGCTTCTGGCTCTATCATCTAGGGATTTGATAATTCCTTTTATGATGTTTATGTTGTGGTTGGAGTGGTAACTTGCGTTGTTGTGGGTTGGTATTCTGTAGACTTTGGTTGCATATCTCGTGTCTTCTTTTGTGGTTAGCATATCCAGAAAAGTGAATTATTGTTTTCTTATTTCATGGTGAACTTGATTGGTTCTTCTTTATTTTTGATGGCCATCAGAATCTCACCGTCTAATTAAAAAAGGAAGTTGCATTATCAAAAATCAATCTAATTCCGAAACGAATCTAAAACAAACCCAAACTATACGTAGTAGTAATAACAATAATGTCACTAACAGAAACAAATACTATGCAGTATGGTGAAAATGTTTGGAATAAATTCGTTATTTCGTAAACCGGCGAATTTGGACACATCCCGAAACAGGTCGTCTTTAGTTTTAAATTATAATATTTTGGCATAATATATCATACCAAAAATCTCATCCATATGGGCGTGATGACGTAATCGATGATTTTTTAAAATTAGACTAGTGGTCGTATGATAGCTCATTTTAAAGCTTATTCAATTGTGTATTCAGTAATGCAAATACCAACATAATTGTTTATAGAGGGCGTCAAAAAATTTTTTTAAGTTAAATTAATTGACAAAATATAGAAGAATATATTATGTCATTCATTTAATTCAAAATACATTTTACTATTGTCACAATACAGAAAAAAAATTATTTAATAAATAATAGTTATTTATGAAACAGTTCGTGAAGTACGCTTTTTGCGCATGCACGCGATGTTTATAGCACGAGCAGAGCGAGTGCTTTACATCGCGTAAGTGCGAAAAAAATACTTCACGCACAGTTTCATACAATATTTTCTCTACGATAAACAAATAATAAAACTGCAACTCTTCGTCACTGGAATACATTCCTATTCTACAATTTTTAGAACTTTGACATTTAAAAATTCAAACTTCTTTCAAACCACAAAACTGTCAATAATTTTGTTGTACTTTAGTGCTCACATGTCATCACCATGACAACGCGAAAGTTAAGGATATTTGATTATATGAAATTGTGCCAAAAAACAGTGCGAAAAAGTAAATCCCATTTAAAATACATTGTTACTTCACGCATACATTAAACCCTTCACGTACTGGTATTGTATATATAATGACAGTTTTCACAAACTAAAAACTTATACATAATATGAGATAGAGTAGATAAACATTGTTTTTCGCCTAAATTCAATGTTTAAACCAGCTCCCGCCAACCACCTACCTCTTGGAAGTTTTAACGTTTAATTTAAGCCAAAAGCAATGCTTATTTGTCAAATAAACATTTTTTTCTGTTTTCTGACAGCAGTAAAATGTATTTTAAATTAAATAAGTTACATAAATTCTTCTTTTTTTGTCAATTAATTTAATTTAAAAAAATATTTTTTTGGATACTCTGTACAAATAATTCTGTTAATTTTATATTACTGAATACAGGATTGAATAACTTTTCAAATGAGACATCATGCAACCCCTAGTCTCATTAAAAAAGATCATCAATTACCTCATCACGCCCATATGGATGACGCCACTCGTATGATCTGTATGCCAAATATCATAATTTAAAAATAAAAATGACGTTTCGTAATTTTTCCTTAAATTCGCCGGTTTACGAAATAACGAATGTATTCCAAACAATTGCACCATCCTTACCATACATTGATGGATTCTCGAAAAATATGAAATCAATGTTGGACATAAATCGTCAAAGCATCCGGAATATATTTTTCAAAATTTAAACCCAATGTTACTAAAAATCATCAGCTGGATGTTGTATTTAAAACAATGACTTCAATTCAACATATATTGGGCAAACATAACAATATCTACATAGAAGGGTAACAACCCTTCAACAATAAACATAGTGTACAAATCAACCGAGTAAATACTACAGCTTTAGCTTAGTTAAGTATTTTCTAGAAAACAACGATTATTTTGATTTTGAAAATGTACAGATTTTTGAAAAAGAAAAGAAGTGCAGCAAAAGATGTATATTGGATATGATACACATAAAAAAGATAAAAATTGTTTCAACAATCAGACCGATATAAAAGATTTTTCAATACAACTTAATAATTGAGTTGTTCGTAAATGCACCATTGGCAGATATTTTAAATACGACCCCGTACCAGTCCTACATTTCAAGTGTCCACCATGTGGCTTAGGGTAAAATATAACTTTTGGATTCCATAGCAAACTAGCAAATATGTAGTGCAAACATAAATGAGACGCTCAGAGCAACAGTGGCGTTCCCCAAAAACGAAGTTTTGAGATAAATGCAACCTTTGCATTCGTATTTCCATTATGCTTATGGGATGACGATACAAATTATGTAGCGCCATTTAGCAAAATATAGGTACGTTGTGTAGACCCTTGTTAATTCGCAGAGTTAATGCTTCTGCTTTTATTGATATATTAATCTAAAAATGCTCAATTGGTGACTTAGGCTACTGTTGCTCTGAGCGCCTCAAATATAAATTGTATTAAGTTATGTTTATATAATAATTAAAGTGCTTATTGAAAATAGCGAAGAGACCCGAAACGTTTAATCAATAATTGGGTAACCCGCTCGTCTTATAATCAATAAATATTATATTTTAATGATAAAAAAAGTATATTTTCATACTTTATACGACAAAAAATGACGCATTAAAAAGTATAACAATATAAATATAAGTATTTCTATTTTCTTTGTCATACTGTTATTAATCTTCTGTTTTTTTTGCAGATATCGCAAAACCAGTGTCTATAAAGTGTACTAACCAATGAATCGTTTTATCAAAATTAGTGAGTATAATATTCGGGCGTGTCTAATTCAGCATATGAACACAATGTTGACAAAATAGTTATAAAAGAACTGTTACAAATGTAACCGGTGATCTCTACAGCGAGTAGGCTATGACGACGCGTGAAGTCGCGCTCGAAGGTGGTGCTCCGTGGGGTTTTCGCATGCATGGTGGAGTCGATCATAATCAGCC
This sequence comes from Diabrotica virgifera virgifera, assembly GCF_917563875.1. Classification (NCBI taxonomy): domain Eukaryota; kingdom Metazoa; phylum Arthropoda; class Insecta; order Coleoptera; family Chrysomelidae; genus Diabrotica; species Diabrotica virgifera. Next base: position 115,651,539 of record NC_065449.1, read on the forward strand.
GTTGAGGATTTCTAGGGTGAGTATAGCGTGCTGATTGTTTTTGTGTTTGAGATTGACGTTGACAAATTGTGTTGTCTAATGCGCATGTTTATAGTTTCAAATTTAATGTATTTTGACATACCGAGTATTTGTGGACAGGATGTGATAGTTTTTTTAGAAAAAGTTATTTGATTAAGTATTAATAAACAAATCATTTATATACAGAAATATCGGTATATTAGGAATGCACACACATTCTTATAATCTTACACGAAATTCTTATCATTTTATATTTTATCATCACTGCACGAATTTGTTGATATTTTACTTTAATACTTCCCCTAACTATTTCCAAATTTGACAAATGGGCAATTTTCTAATTTATATGTCTATTTACATTTACTATTTACTAAATGAAATTAATATTACTTTTATTATATTATATTATGATCGGATAAAGATGTGTCCTGGGTTTAGAGTTCATTGATGTTTAAAGCTCTTCATTCATTGTGCATTCTTATTTCGAATGATTTTTATTTATTTATATCGTCTTGTTTGAATGTCTATATTTTGCAATTCTATATCAAAACTTAACTAAGTGCTTCTCTTGGGAGTATAAATAATTTGCAAGTTATTTGGAGATGCTAGTAAATGTTTACTGCTGCTTAGATAGGTATATCAATTGTTACGTTGTATTGGTCTTAAATTGTAAATATAGCTATCAATATGCTTGTTTACTTGTTTAGTGCTGTTGGTCTCCGTCGTTCATTCTGTGTTTATGTATCTCAGGTAGTTTATGGTTTATAGTAGTTTCAAGGAAGTCACTTCATGGTTCTGGATATTGTTAGAGAGAAATTATCTTCAGAAATAATGCATCGTATGGTTTGTCTTTCATGGTCACAATCACGATCTAGAGACCGATCTTACTCCACTTAGATAGGATCTTAGTAGATCTACCTCATCCGGTACTGATTCTATTTAGTGTCAACCATGTCTTACCATTCGAATCTAATCTTGAAATCAGTGGACCAGTTGACCAGTTTGTTTTCATCTATTTCTTCACCATTTGTTTGTGTCAAAGTTGTCTGGTAACACTCAAAAAAATTTAGTTCGTAATATTGATTAACAGTGATTTTTGAATAGTATTTCGTTGTAACAACAATTTAATTTTTTGTTTCAACGAACTTTTAGACATTGACGAATGTATTTGGTTATTGTCACAATGATTGAATAATAATTGTGAAAATAACTAGAGTACATTAATCAATTACACTCAATTTATTCAGCCAATAACTTAGTTTCGTATATTTAATAAATATTGTTAATTCTGGCAGCAACTTACTTTCTTGATTTTGTAGACGAGAAGCAATTACCTTGGTTTATCGTGATAACGTACAGATTTCATTAAAACAATTTACAAATGTTGTTAATGTAGAGTAATATATGATTACTGTATAGATGTAAACTGATTGTTGTGACAACGAATGCGTTAATCAATCTACTACTCTGTTTAATAACCACAATCAATGCGTTCATGGTGAGAATAAACGTAGTTGAGACAATAAATATTTTGCTTAACCATTTGAAACGTAACGGCTATTTCTTATCGTGATACCCCTAGCTTCTCTGTGTAACCATTGTTTAAAAAAGAATTCTTGAAGACCCTGAGCACTTCTATAATGATTATTTTAATAAGTCACAGGGGTGAAAAAGAGAAAATTTAGTATGATTTTTAATTTCAAATATACCATTCAAAAGAAACTTTTTGTTTATTCTAAGGGACTTTTAGCCCTCGGTAATAATGTAATCTTTTATTCTGCGTTTAAATTTTTTAAAAATACTTTTTAATTTTCTCAGGATTCCAAAAAAAAATGAATGCGTTTAAAAAGAATTCGATCAAAATTTTGCACTTGCGCTCTCAAAAAGGATTAAAGTGTTATACATTTTTGGAGTCACTATTTCAAACGCTTTTAAATGAGCTGTCACATGATGTATTTTCCTATTTAAAAAAAATCAAAATTATCACCTGAAGAGGGATCGTGTAAAGTTCGAAACATTGATGTTATAATATACTTTGATTATTTTAAAAATCGACCTATCCGAGCGTTTTGCTTATGTGCTAAAAATAAATAAGTTAATAAGGGGGCGGGGAGTGTAACACTTATTCCAGCGCACATTGTATGTGCCAGAAATTATTATGAGAAATCACACAGTGTAAAGTCCATTAGGTTTAGGACAAAAAAGGGGAATTTAGAAAATTATTATTAATCAATATCATACATTGGGCTAATGCATTCAGTAATTATTAATATAAAATACGTTCATAGTAGGAATGAACGAAACTTATTGGAAGAATGAATAGAATTGCTTGTAAGAATAACCATATTTATTGTGGGAATGAACGGAATTAATTGTAAGAATAAACGGAAATAATTGTAGAAATAAACGAAATACGTTAGGAGAAATAACACTGTTATTGACACAACGAATAGTCTTCGTCGGTCATTTAACGACGTTGTTGTTTCAATGAATAGTGTTCGTTGACTCAATGAACAGAGTTCGTAATATCAATAAAGTGATATTATGGTATACATAATGAATGTTCATCCATTCAATAAACGTAATACATTGGCCCAACTAACGAAAATAATGAATTGATGAACATCGCTTTTTTGTTCCAATAAAACCAAGAATTGGACAAATTTTAAATATTGCGTTTGTTGTTTGAATTAACATTTTTATTGATATTACGTACCTTTTTCGTTGAGTGAACTGGACGTTAGCAATGGCAGATCTTAGGATTTTATCATCATCATCAATTCGACCTGATTTGATCATTGTTGAACATAGGGCTACTCTAGATACTATCTTCCGTTCTGCGTCTCTGCTATCCAATTGATCGCAATCGCAACTCTTTTTAGGTCGTCGGTTCATCGGGCTGGCGGTCTTCCTTGGCTTTGCTTGTCTACCTATTGTCTCCATTCAAGTCATTTTTGTTCACCTGCCGTTTTTCATTCTTGCAACAGGTCCCGCCCACCTCCATTTTTGCCTTGTAATACATTCGACAATGTCCTCCACTTCGTTCGTCTACGAACTTCCCCATTTCTTAGTCAATTTCTCTAGTTTATTCCAAGCATTGATCTTTTCCTTTTTCGTTGTAACCTCCTTAACTTTTCCCTGATCTTTTGGTCGAAGTTAAAATTTTTGCTTCGTATGTGCTAGAACACACTGGTTGAAAGCTTTAATTTCCCCTTTGCTGATTTCTAATGGGATCCATTCCATAGCATTACCTTTATAAGTTCTATCGATGTCTCGATAAGATATCATCATTGGTATTTCGAAACCGACTTTCTGGAAGACAGGACTGGGTTGCGAGGAGACCTGTTTTATACTTTTCTTGAGCACGTAAATGATTAATTAAATAATAATATGATTAACTTCTAGTGATTTTGGTAGACAGGAATTGTGTAGCGTTATTTTTATTGAATATTATGGTTTAATAGACTGCACTGCTCTAACCGATTAGCCACATTTCATTAGTAGCTAAGATCTATCTACTATCTGTTACCTGGAATAGAGATTCAGTTGCTTACTACATAGAAGTTTTTTTATGTAAATTTTGAGATTTTTATATCTTTCTTTGTTCTAATTGCGACTTCTTATGATATCTCATCTCGGAATATCTTGTTGGTATATTAAATATGTTTATACTATAGTACTTTTTCTCAATTTAGAAAATATCGTTTTAGTTAAGGCTTTGTTTCGTTTAAATTGTTATCTTTTCAATTATTGTTTGTTTTTCTTTGTTCACTTATTCCATTTTCTTTTTTTCATACCGTATCATATTGTCTTTTCATTATTTTGTATCTTCAATTTTTACTTTTTTATTCTGTTTTGGAAAAGGAAAACTTCCTTATCCCTTATAAGGGCTAAATTTTTTGGTCTTATTAGTTTTTATTCTTTAGGGCTAAACTTAGCATAAATATTTTATATTTGGAGATCGGAATTAGTAAATAACCACTGCAGTATTTCCATTTAACCTATAAAAAGTGAATAATGTCAAAAAGTCAAAATCGTATTTCTCAATTCACGTTTAACCGTTGGCAGTTTAAACTACGTTTAGTTTGAACTATACTGAACTATGAATAATCTAATACAATATATTCTTCACTGAAGGGTATAAAGTTGTGTTTTTATAGATCACAAGAAAAAAAATGAAAACTCCACCAAAACACTGAATACCAAGTCCATTGAAAGAGTGAGCAAATTTAAATACCTGGGAACGTCGCTTTTTAAAAAGTGGGCATTGGACAGGGAAGTAAAATGTCGCTTTGAGCAAGCTCGATAAGCTTTTGTAAAATTCAGGAAGGTACTGACTTGTTCAGAGTGTGATCTTCAACTTCAACTGAGACTAAGGTTTACTAAGTGCCACGTATGGTCAGTGCTGCTATATGGCGTAGAGGGCTGGACACTCAAAACAAGGGATATAAACAGACTAGAAGCCTTCGAAATGCGGTTTTGTCGCCGTATCCTAAAGATACCATGGACGGTAAAAGTCACAAATGTAGATGCCCTTACCCTTAAAACAATCAACCAAAAACGCCAACTTTTCGAAACCACCAAGAAAAGGAAAATGGCGTATCTGGGCCACATCATACGAAACGAAAAATAACAGTTCCTTCCAATTTATAATCAAGGGGAAAATTTAAAGCAAAAGAGGAATAGGGCGCAAGAAAATGCCATGGCTCCGAAATATAAGGCAATGGACAGGGATTAACGACAAACAATATATGATACACATTGCAAGAAACAGAGTCAATGGAAAATGTGGTCGCTAACATCCATTAGTGGATTTGCATCTGAAGAAGAAGAAGAAGAAGAAGAAGAAGAAGAAGAAGAAGAAGAAAATAACAAATGTATGTAAAATATTTCTTAAATTTGCGAATTAGTTCTGCCATATTAAAAATGAAGTATAGTCGACTCGGAAATCCGCTAGAACATTTAAAACGAATATAACAAAATTCAGTTTGGCAACATTGTGTGAATACCAACTCCTCTCAGATATCAACAGAACCGTAATTTAGTTCAGACAAATTAATATATTTTTTTAACAACAAAAATTATATTTTTTTACTAAATAGCGATTCAAAAATGATGTGCAGAGTAATTTTGAATTCGGTTAGGCTAGTAAAATTGCTTTTTTTGTTCTTAAAAGTAGAAAAAAAAGTTTAATTTCAATTGCTTAATATTTTATCGTCTAATAATTTTAATCGTACTAGTATGCAAGTTGACTACTAATGACTAAGTGAATGACTTGATTAATGGGATGTTAAAACATCGGCAAGCTCTTATCTTTAAAGGCGGCGTATCGAATTTCCTAAACCTTTATACCAAGCATTGATATCGCAACTTTTTTGCGCATTCTGACAAAGTTCCGTTTCCACTATAAAAACAGTTAAATATTTATAACAATACCTAATTTCGTAAAAGCTGAAAATTTACAATAATACGATTAATTTGTCTAACAGGTCTGTGAAACGTCCAAATAAACTAAAACGGATTAATCCCAATTGTATTTATTTCCTGTCCGCTGTTCCAAAATATCTGGAAAATAAGGTCAAGGCTAGATTTATTTTTTCTTGTCTAAAAACACAGAAATACAAATGTTGGATTTACTAGAAATCGATCGGATTAACAATATAGGGGCCGTGATAAGAACGATTTTAGTTTTTTTTGTGTTAATTGCCAGATTTATTTGTTTAGCATGATTTATGTTTCATACGTATTCTCACCTGTTGCTTTGGTTCTATTCATTGATAGGTTGGACTGATTTATTGTTTTCAGCCAATTTTGAAAAAATGTAAAAACGTTTAATTATCCTCGTCTGTCTGTCCGTCCGTAAACACAACTCCTCCGTCATTATGCCAGGTAGAATGACAAATAGGTGTCGAATGAAAGCATGTACCTAATCCAAGGATGGTATGTATTAAAGGTGAGAAATTTGACCTAGGATTTTAGAAAAATGCAACCAGAAGTACTGTTTTAAAGTCACCGAAATAGTACAAGCAATATATTATTCGACTCTCCTTAGCACGGTAGGTACGTCTGTCCGTCCGTTCACGTTAATAATACAGATAGAATGACAAATGAAGTGTCGAATGAAAGCTTATAACCCAAGGATGGTATTAAAGATGATAAATTTGACCTAGTTCTTCCGGAGTGCAACCGGAAGTACCGTTTTAAAGACACCCAAATAGAATTCATTTTTAAAAAGAATATTGTTCTGAAGCTATTCTGTTGTAAAATGTTAATACAATTTACGAAACAAGTAAAATACTTTTCTCGTTTTAGCATTTTTGTTATAATTATCGTACTTGTTTTGGCTTCTAATTTAAATGTTGTAGTGTGCTGAGATACAAATTGATTCAGAAGTGAATTAATATAATAAATTACCATTGCTAATTAAAGTAAATACCTACCTTAGAAGATATTTATGATAGTTATGAAATTCCGATAATCACGTGGGAATACGTCTATAAACTGCTACTATTATAAACTATGTGGACGATTAAACCAATCTTATGTTGATAATGATGACACCGTTAGGATAAGAATCTCGGTAGTAAATTTCTAAAATATTTGTTAAAGCTTGATCAATAAAACTACCAGGAAGTAATATATATTTACGTCTGCCTTGAGGTTTTATACCATCTTTTGCCTAATTAATTATTTAAGCTGATTTTACAACATAATGTAAGTATAGCGAATCCTCATTTAAGAATTATAGTACCTTTCAAAATATTTTATAAAACCTTAATCTTAAGCTTATTACAAAATCATTTGTACTTGAATCGTGTGGTTAAGTTTTCGATCCAGGTAGAAATTAATAAATTTTAATCTATTGTATTTTTAATCATTATACCTGCTATTCAGTATGTTCCGTACTGGAAGTTTAACGATACTACTCAAATACAAATGACTTGGTAATAGGATTAAGAGACCGTTTTCTAAAATATCTTGAAACGTAGGTACTATACTTTGTTTTACATTAATTTGAAATAAAATTTTGACTTTTCTTGAATATAATAATATCGTAATTATTAAAATAATATCAAACATAATCCTTAAACTTCTACATTCTTCCACAAATAAAATTTGGCTTAATAAAATTCTTAAAATAGCATTTGGATAAACGTAATCGAATTTCGAGTTTTATTCGAGAATCACAAAGCAGTTTTTTGATTTTTTCGAAAGATTTTTTGGCCTGTTCTATTCTCGATCTTATTTCTAGATAAGGATTTAGACTGCTATCGATCCAACATCCCGAGTACTTAAATCTATTGACTTGTTCTAAAATGTGCCCATTTACTCTGCAAGGTTGAGGCACGTTTTGGTTTTTTCGGATTGACATCACTTTGGTTTTTTTAATGTTTATTTTCATACCAAATTGCTCACAGGTCGAGTTGGTCTTGTTGATGAGTCGTTGTAGACCCAAGTCGGAATCCGCAATCAACACCGTATCATCGGCATATCTGATGCTATTGATATTTACGCCATTCACCTTGACTCCATCCTTGGAGTCCCCAAGTGCCTCTTTAAATAGAAATTCGGAGTAAAGATTAAACAGCAGAGGTGACAGAACACGTCCCTGTCTAACTTCCCTCCTAATTTCTACTTCTGCGGATGTGGAACCTTCGATCCTAACTCTGGCGTTTTGGTTCCAGTAAAAGTTCTTTAGTAAATTGATGTCTTTCCATCTAAACTGGCTTCTTGCAAACGTTCTAATAGTAGGTCGTGTCTTACTTTATGAAATGCTTTTTCGAAGTCTATAAAGAATATAAATATATCTTTCTGTTGGTCGTAGCATTTTTGCGCGAGAACTAGTAAATTGAAGAGGGCTTCTCTCATTCCCATGCCGGCTCTGAATCCAAACTGGTCGTCTCCGATGATTGTTTCGCACTTTCTATAGATACGATTATGTACGACTTTGACGGAACGGAGACGGAACTCATTGCAGTGTTGTGGGTTTGGCTTTTTCGGTAGTGGAATGAATATTGACTCTGAAGGTGAAGGTGAGTGGTGCAGGACCAGAAATACTAAAATCATAAATACTATACTAAATTTACCATCAAGATGCAGTAGAAATAAACAAACCAAGACATGTTAAATGCTACCAGGAGCACTTCCGAATCATAATTTACAATGTATAAACTTTGTAAATCATGATTTGGGATTTACAATGTATATACATTGTAAATTATGATTCGGGAGTGCTCCTAGTAGCATTTAACGTGACTTGGTTTGTTTATTTCTACTGCATCTTGATTGTAAATTTAGTATACATGCTATAAAATTGGCAAAAAAACAAAAAAGCCGTTGGTCCTGACAACATACCGATAGAGATGTTAAAGCTCATAAATGCGGAAAACATTGGAATACTGGTCAAAGTTTTCAATGATGTTTATTCGACTGGTGATATCCCTGAAGATTGGTTAAAGTCCGAATTCATAATTCTACCAAAAAAAAACAACGTCCGAAAAACTGTAGCGGTTACAGAATTATAAGCCTTATGAGCCACAGTTTAAAAATATTTCTACGTATCATCCATAGCAGAATCAGAATATGAAGAAGATCAGGATGAAACACAATATCTCTTCAGAAATGAACTAGGAAGCCGGGACGCATCCTTTACACTAAATATATTATTGCAGAAATGTCGAGATCAAAGGAAAGACATCTTTGCTGTATTTATTGACTATGAAAAGGCTTTTGATCGTGTACAGCATCACAAATTAAATAAAATATTTAAGGATAAAGGAGTTGATAATAAAGCCGTACGAATCATAGAAAAATGTTACTGGCGTCAAACAGCGGAAACTTGCATAAATGGAAAATCAACAGAAATATGTAAAATTCAAAGAGGTGTCAGACAGGGTTGTATACTGTCCCCACTATTATTCAATCTATATCCAGATAGAATATTTAAAGAAGCGCTGTAAAATTTGCAATGCGACGTGAAAGTTAATGGAATCCTGATGATAAAATACAATTGGATATGCAGATGATAAAATTATTTTAAGTGATAACATGAATGTATTGTAATGCCTTTTAAATGCCATTGACACAGTGGGAAGAGAGTTTGGCCTAAACATAAACTGTTCAAAAACAAAATACATGGTGTTTAGCCGTTTAGCACATCAAGATTCACAGTTATACGTTGATGATGGTCATATAATTCAAAGAGTGTCCAGTTTTAAATATCTTTGTTGCCATACTACTGAACAACTAAATCCAGATAAAGAGATAAAATGTGGAATCGAGATAGCCCGCACAACATTTTTAAAAATGAGGTTATTCTTTTGTAACGATAACTTGCAACTTCGAAAGCGTATGATTAAATGTTACATTTAGTCAGTCCTCTTATACGGTGTTGAAGCATGGACATTAAAAATATCCACCATTAATCGTTTGGAGGCCTTTAAAATGTGGCTGCACAGACGTATCTACACTAAAAATACCATGGACCGCTATGCTGACAAATGTGGCAGTCCTTAAGAGACAAATTTTACTCGCGAGCTACTTGATAATATCAAATGTAGAAAGATGGTCTATTTTGGACACGTAGTAAGGGGAGACTGATATAATTTTCTTCAACTTATTATGATGGGTAAAATCGAAGGACGCAGAGGAATTAGTAGAAAAAGGCCTCTTGGTTGAAGATTATCAGGAAGTGGATATGTATAAAGAAAGCAGAGCAACTATTTAGAATAACTCGAGACAGAGACAGTTTCGCCATGTTAGTCCCAACATCAAGGGGAATTGATAGGGCACGTTAAGAAGAAGATTTCAGTTTCATAAGAGCCTGCATTACTAATGCAGGATCCTAGATAATTGAACTCGATAACCATTTCAAAGTGGTCTAAGATTTCGGTTGTTTGCAGTCAGTTTGAATAATTGAATACCATAATTCTTGTTTTTTGTGTATTGATCTTGAGACTACGTATATTGCTTACGTTTTCCACTAACTGTAGCACGCTTGACTTTTAATTTTTGGATGCAGTTATTCCCGCCATTTTATTTACCAAGTTCGTGTTTTGAAAATAGAACACGTCCTTGACGGACTCTGCTACTGACTTACGGGTTTTACGACTGTTACTGACTACAAAGGGTTAAACTTACTGCTATCGATTCTCTTATGCTGGTTTCATTATTATCGTATGGACTCATCAACAGAGCTGACAGATGACAATAGACATAATTAGAGAGCTGACAGATGACAATGGACAGAATTAGGTGAAAAAGGAAAAACCACACTACATTTTATGGGGATCTCTATTCTCTATCTAGTCCTGTAGTCATCTATATTGTTGTAAATTGATTTTTAGATCGTCACTTCCTGTTTTCTTGTGTTTCTTATTCCGCTGGTTTATCATCATAAATGTCTTATATTTAAATTAGTTATGTAGTTATGGCTGATGTTCTTAGTAAAAATTACGTCCTTAACAGTTTCATAACAAAATCTTTTGTAACTCTTCAGCTTATATATTACACCGGGTTGTGAATGGTAAAAAGGGCCATAGGAAACTCAATGTAAAATTCTAAGATGTTGAATTCCTGCTTCCCTAATTATTTTACATCAAAATTCATGAGAGAAAATTTGTAGAAGATTGAAATCTGTATTAAAATCAAAAGGTAAAATTGTACTACGATTTAAACGCATTCCAAAATTTTAAAAAATATAATACATTTGCCACAGTAGCTATGTGTGTAAAAGTTAGGCCACACGAAACTATTTAACTGACAGTGCTCACACCATTGACTGAATAAAAAATCTTTATTTAATAATACTTTCTCCGCAACTGAGGGTATCTTATCAACTTGTTTTTAAACAATAAATGATAAAATAAAAATATTGACAGTTCAAAAATATGAAAATAATTACTTTATTGTGGCAAATTATTGCACTGTGTGTGGCCTAATTTTGGGCTGAAAAACTGAAATATGAATTAAATTTTTTCGTTGAACAATTTTAACAGTTGTTTTCAATACAGATTTCAATCCTCTACAAAGAGTTTCTAATGTCTTTTGATGTAAAAGAATTAGGGAAGCAGGAATTCAACAGTTTAGAATTTTACATTGAGTTTCCTATGGCCCGTTTTACAATTCACCACCCGGTATTGACTGTTCAAGTTACTCACCGCAGTATTTCACATTTGTATCTTAAATATATTATATTCAAGCAGACATAAGTAGGTACTTGTAGCCCGAATATTTACATAGCCTGCCGAATAATCTGTCTCTATTAGTTCTTTTTTCAGTTTATGACTGTGTCTGTGAAGGGGTTTATTATTATTGGTATGACCAATAACAGGGACCTATAGAGAACAAGAGAATTTTCTAATTGTTTTCTAGTTCCATGAGAATAAATGAAGCTATTTGTAGACGAGGCAACGAAGCATCAAACCTAGGAATTTTGTGCAGTAAGATGAATCGTAATGTAACTTTTTGCATTCGATTCGTGAGAGTGTCAGGCAATTTTGTGAACTAAATTGATCTCCGGCAAAAATTTTTGCGCATGAGAAAAAACATCTTCAAAGTGCATCTCGAAGAGATGGAAAAAAAAATTTAGGACTCAGGAAATATTGACGAAAATGAGTTAAAGTTTTATGCTTGGGGGTTTTGGAGGTCACTGAACACGAAATTCATGACGGCGATGGTCTCAGAGGTACCTGGTGTCCAGGGTGGAATTCGTCGCTTGGGACGACCGAATAATTCGCGGAACGATCGAATAATTCGCAAAATGAAGATGGGATCGAAAAATTGAAAAGTACGTGTTCAATATTTTTCAAAAATCTATCGAATAACACTAAACACGACCACCCCACTCCACCTCCTGGAGGTGGGGTGGTGACAAAACTTTAAAATCTTAATTAGAAACCCCATTTGTTATTGCAGATTTGGATTGCTTACGTAAACGTAAACAACTCTTATTCGAGATATTTTTTAGAATTGTGGATAGATGGCGCTATAATCGGAAAAAACGATTTTTTCGTAATACCATAGGTAAATTATAGAAACGGCCTAATATCTCGAGAAATTCACTTCCAAATAAAAAACCAAAAAATACGTCTTTTATATTCATGAGGTGGAGTGGGGTGGTCGTGTTTAGTGTCATTCGATAGATTTTTGAAAAATATTGAACACGTATTTTTTAATTTTTCGATCCAATCTTCATTTCGCGAATTCCACCCTGGGCACCAGGTGGTTTCACCCCTATTCAGCGGTCCCCGATTGAGCGGTCTCAATACAGCGGTCCCCGTTTCAGCGGGTCCCCGTTTCAGCGGTACCCCGATTCAGCGGTCCCCATAAACGCGGTCCCCAATAGAGCGGTTTCAATAAGAAAATAATAATATGACAATGATAAGTAATTAGTTTTATTGTAGGATATTATTTTAACCTATTCTTGTTTGAAAATATACAGGTAATATCTAAGTATCCGGTATATACCCCAGTTAATAGGGAAAAAAATCATCGATTTCAGGTAAAAATGTTCTACAGGGTTTTCAAAGTTTTAAACGTTAGATGAGGGATAACTGATGATAATTCCGTGAAGACGTACAGCTGTTTTTGCTTTTTTTTTTAAACAATTGAAAAGAATGAAAAAAGCAGTTTTTTGACTATAAAACGTTTCTTGTACATTTTAGAGAAAAATGGTTCAAATAAATGTAGATCTTAAAAAGTTTTTTAATTTGGTGGTAAGCATATTGTAATATATAAACAATTTACCGAGATAATTGCAAAAAACCCTCATTTTTGCAGTAAATTATAAATATTAATAACTTTATTTTTTGCACAATGACGTAAAATTTATTGACTTTAAATTATGTCAATTAATGAGTTATTTAAGTGTGCTAAATTTCAACCAGATCGACCAAATAGTTTATAAGTTATTCAATTTGTTTATCCCAGAGAGCAATTGTTTATACAACTGTTCTTGCCCTACAGTGACTCTGTGAGATATTTAGCAGATCGCAGTCGATTATTTGAGACTTTAATTTTAAGACGTATTAAAAAATTTTTAACATTTTATTGAAATTGTTATTAAAAAAACTGTTTGAAGAAGACCTGACTTTTTAGCTTATAAACAATTAAAATAACTTAGATATTTTTTATGTTCCGTGCTTGTATGTATGCTCAATGAAAAGCTGATGAAAAAATGCATATAAAAAAAGAAAAAATAATTTTATATGTTCATTTTTTATTGTTAAAACTACTGTCCCCAAGAGGGTCCTGTTTTTACTCATTTTCCTGAACGATGCCTCTCAAACGGCATGCTGCAGAACCAAACGCCGCTGAAACGGGTCGGTGGAATCGAGAACCGCCGAAACGGTGACTGCTGAAATGGCTACCGCTAAACCGGGGACTGCTGAAAAGGGTCGGTTGAATCGAGAGCCGCTGAAACGGGGACTGTTAAAATGGGGTCTTACCGCACCAGGTAGCTCGTAGACCATCGCCGTCATGAAATTCGTGTTCAGTGACCTCCTAAAGTCCTAAATTTTTTTTCCATCTCTTCGAGATGCACTTTAAAGATGCTTTTTCTCATGCGCAAAAATTTTTTCCGGAGATCAGTTTAGTTCACAAAATTGCCTGACACTCGCTCGAATTGAATGCAAAAAGTTGCATGACGATTCATCTAGGTTTTGGGCTTTTTATTGCTTCGTTGCTTCGTTTATTATTAGCTTGAAATTGTGGCCGACTTAGGTTATAGTTTTATCCGAAAAAACAATGAATCATCGTAAAAACATACTAAATTTCTTATATGAGAAGGTATATATCCGCTCTTTTCAACTTTTAACGGTACCTAGTGTAATATGACTTGCAAGTACAACTTTCGTAATGACTTAATATAGCGGTTACTTGTTTGGAAACTGACCTGGTCCGGTTCTTAAATAAAGTACAATTGAACTAATCAACCAAATAACCTTGGCTATTTCTGCTGTAGTAAACTTGAACGAATGTAAACAATCAAGTAAACAAAGCAGTAATTATTGTGGGAGAGACTTTCCTCGTTCAGTGCCGTACACTAAAATATTACATTGTATTATTAAAATAGTCCTTTATTTTTATGATTGGCGAATAATTATGAAATTCTATTTAGTAACCTTTTTCTACTATTTATACAGGGTGTAACAATAACGCAGGTCATAAACTAAGTCACATATTCCTAACTTAACTTACTTTAGTATAAAAATGTGCACAGAAAAAAGTTAGAACCCTTTGAAGTTACAAAATGGAAGTCGATTTTTTCCAATATATCGATTTGTTACCTGTTAGAGATTTTATATTGAAAATGGACATGTGGCTTTATTATGACAGGAACATTTTGAATCAAATAGGTAACAGTGAAATTTGTGCAATCCATAAATATTTTATGGTGGTTTTGTTCCCTTAAACACCACCCAAATTTTTGTGTACATTCCAACTAATTTATTGTCGTGGTACCATTAGATAAGCACAATGTTTTTCAAAACTTTGTTGCATCCTAGTACTTTGTCGATAAGCCAGTTTTTATCGAGATGCGGCTTCGTTTTTAATACGTTTCAAAACTTCGGAGTACAACAAAATTTTGTACCTAACAAAATGAAAATGATAAATACATTTTTGTATTATTACCAGATCTCTATAATATTACTTTAACCATTTACAAATTTGAGGTGGATTTTACAATTTTACAAATGTTCAAAATATCTTGATAAAAACTGGCTTAACGAAAAATTACTAAGACCCAAAGAGTTTTAAAAACATTGTGTTTAACTAATGGTACCACAATAATAATTTAATTGGAACGTACACAGAGGGGGTCATTTAGATTTTTCTTTAGTATCTATTTACACAGTTGTGGAAAGATTTACTCAAACTTCTCTTTTATACTTATACCGGGTGAAAGAAAAGAAATGTTTTTCTTATGCAAAGTTTGAGACACCCTGTAGGGAGGACTAGGTATAAACGTGAAAGTACATCGGAATCGTATTGTAGTCTTATGTTTTGTGAACATTTTGTTTTTTGAATGTCCTTGATATCCTTAGAAACAAAGACAAGAGGTGGTTTTACTGTTTAACATGTGTTAACTGAAACAAAACCAAATTAACAATATAAAATAAGAGTTACATAAACTTTAAAAACAAACATCCAAAGTGAAAGTTATCCTTCAACACCAAATTGTTCTATATCGTCCACATAATGTTCAGAAAAGATTCACACCATTTTGAGTGTGGGGTTTTTTGTTTGGGGGTAGGGAGAAGGGGGAGAAATCGATAAATTCGTAGTTTTTTACGTTTTTCGTCAATATTTCTAAAACTATGCGATTTAGCAAGTTATTTGAAAAACCTTCTATACAAAATGCTCTACATTAAATTTGAAATAATAAAGGCACTATGGTTCCTTCTAAAATGGACGGTTCCAAAGGTTACGGAGGTAGTATAGTATAATTGGTCCAAGAAAGGCCTAACCCAGACATTCAAAGTAAAAGTTTTTCTCCAACATCAAATTGTTCTATATGGTCCACATATTGTTCAGTAAAAAGTTACACCATTTTGAGCGTTCGGTTTGGGGAAAGATGGGGGAGAAGTTGGTAAATTAGTAGTTTTTTTTTATTTTTCGTCAATATTAGGATTATGTATAGAACTTTTTTAATTTAAATTTAATGTAGAACATTTTTGTATAGAAGGCTGTTCATGCTAAACCGCATAGTTTTAGAAAAATTTAAGAAAAACGTAAAAAACTAAAAATTTACCGGTTTCTCCCCCCTCTCACCCTCCAAACCCGGCTCTCAAAATGGTGTGACTTTTTTCTAAACATTATGTGGACCATATAGAACAATTTGGTGTTGGAGGATAACACCTTGGTGTTGGAGACACTTTGGATGTCTGGGTTTGGGTCTAGTTATACCATACTATACAGGGTGTAACAAAAATGCAGGTCATAAATTAAAACACATGTTCTGAGACCAAAAATATTTCGATTAAATCTAACTTACCTCAGTCCAAAAGTGCATCTAAAAAGAGTTACAGCCCTTTGAAGGCTATCGATAACTATTAGAGATTTTTTATTGAAACTTGACATGTTACAAAAATGACACAAAAATACCAGTGACATTTGTACAACCCATAAAAATTGTATGGGGTTTTGTTCCCTTAAACCCCCCAAACTCTTGTGTACGTTCCAATTAAATTATTATTGTGATAACAATATAGTCCATTCTTTCACGGTTTTTGCTGTAAATTTTGAAGAACCGCTTGGATTGACATGAAATTTGGCACATGCATATGCATAGCTAACATGTCAAAGAAAAAAAGTGATATGGTGCCGATGTGTGCTTTTGCCCTGGGGGCGAGTTTCACCCCATCTCGGGGGTGAAAAAATATATGTCCAAGATAAGTCCCGAAATAGATAAACTGACTAATTTTAAGCAACTTTTGTTCTATAGAGTTTTTTCACCAAATCAATACTTTTCGAGTTATTTGCAAGTGAATATGTTCATTTTTCAACAAAATAACCACGTTTTTAGACGGTTTTTCGCAAATAACTCAAAACGTAAGCATTTTGCCGAAAAAAATATTCCTAGCAAATCTATAGCCTATAAAAAAGTGAAAAAAAAACGGTGTATATAATAGGTCTCTACAATAGGTATCTATATGTAAGCAAGTTACGCTCAAAATAAAGTTGGTCCCATTTTTTTTTGACAAAAAAAAAACAGGAAGATTACCCCCCAATTAGCAACTTAAATGAAATTAATCATTACCGCTTCACAAGTTACTTTACTTACAGTAGGAAAACTGAAAGAATACCCATGAACGAACATATAAAACACGCTGTATTTTCCTGTCACCGTGTCTTACAAAAAATTGGCCAGCGCAAGTACATGTAATAATTATTATTACATGTACTTGCGCTGGACAATTTTCTTTGTGACACTGTAAGAGGAAAATACAGCGTGTTTTATATGTTCGTTCATGGGTATTCTTTCATTTTTCCGACTGTATGTTGTGTTTATATGATCTGTAGGCTTCATCGATTCAAAGTGCTTATTTTTGAAAAAAATTGGTTAAAGCAGAAGTTTTAAAAATTTTAATTTGGAAAAATGCTTTTTTTCAAAATAGCTTAAAAATTGTTAGAGATACCAAAAATTTTAGACAATAAAAAAAGTCGACTTTACTTTTCTGAATATTTTGTGTTTTTTTATTTTTCTCTAAGACAAAATTGGTTAAGATTCGGTGTTTCCAAATTTGCATACACTCGTGATAAGTGACCCGTTCAAGCCCTTTTAACTACAGCTGTGTCAAAAATAAGGACCTTGAACCTATGAAACTTACAGAGCATATGATCAATACATACGAGAGTAAAAAACTTGTGAAGTGGTAACAATTAAGTACATTTGAAATGCTAATTATGGGTGATTTTCCCGATTTCTTACCAAAAAAAGGGACCAACCTTATTTTGAGCGTAACTTGTTTACTTTTGATGCTGAAAAATTAAAAAACAAAAATAAGCCACTTTTTTAAAGTGTTTAAAAAGTTAAAATGAGTTTTCCTCAAAAAAGTGCTTCTATCCCAGGCTGTGGATGAAAAATCGTGATATAATTCAGGAATTTTTGAAACCTATCAGGTGTTGTAAAGGACTATGCCAGGGATAACTTCTACTAAAATGTGACCAAAAATATTGTGAGCTTTTTTTTATTGCGATTTTCATTTGTTAAATTTGCAATTTTTAAGGATTTTTAATTTTGCCGATTAGGATATTGATTCTAGAGAAAAACTTTTTAATAGAAAGTTATAGCAAATTAAAAAACCTACAATTTGAGCTATGGTAAGTTTAATTTCGTTTATTGGTTATTGCAAAACAGCCTGCGAAATGTCCAAAATGGCCATTTTTTACAATTGCGGTATTTATTGTACAAATAATTTTTTTTTATTTTTTAAAGCTTTGAAATGAAGATCTTTCAATTCCAAACATAAAAAAAATTGTAAGGCCGGATTAATGAATTTGTTGCTTAGATATTATAAATTGTTTATCCTAAGAGGTCAAATGTCCAAGGCTATAACTTAAAAAAATCGTAGAGATTTGGTGAAACATCCAATCTCGTTCTAAGGAGTTATATTTTCATATTCTGATGTAAATAAATGCGTAAAACATTTTTAAACCTCTATTTTTTGGATTTGAAAATAAGGGGGCAAATTTCGTTATAAACATTTAGAGCTGAAGCGGCCGTGTACATCCTGAGTTTTTAACTTACAGATTATTGTTGCTGAAGACATAACGAAGATTTATAAAAAAATAAAAAATTTCTACAACCAACTGAAGCCGAGCTAAATGTTGGGTTTGAGAATAAGGGGGCAAATTTCGTTAAAAACATTTAGAGCTGAAGCGGCCCTGTACGTCCTATGAGTTTCTAACTTACAGATTATTATTTCTGAAGAGGAAACGAAGATTTATAAAAAAATAAAAATTTTCTACAACCAACTGAAGCTGAGATAATTGTTTCTTTTTTCTTAAATCGTAGTGCCTTTATTTATAACAATTAAGAAATTATTTTACAGTCATTGACTAAAGAAAGACTTATATTATCTTAAAATAAAAATTATTATAAAATATAGGTACATTTAATTATTAAAAATTATTTTTAAAATCGGTGCTTTTGCGAGCGGCCGAATTTTGCAAATCGCCCGGCTCGCTTCAAATCCGCGCGCTCGGATAATTTTTACGTAACTTGTATTAAATTTTGACCGAAAACAATTTAATTATATTACCATTATAATATACAGTCTAGTTACCACTGTATTTGTTTTTCTTGATAAATATATATGTGAAATCTCATTTCTGAAGAAATAATATTACAAAAATGTTACATGTATATGAAATATATAACTATATTTCATATAACTTCACACCCTGTAGAACTGTACTGATTTGATATCAAAAACTCCATTTATGTTCAAGTGATTTTTAATATAGTCTATTATTATCAAAAATTAATAATATAGCGAAATGTTTAATTTTAGTATACAGGGTTGGTCGAAATTCGGAATTAGTATTTTCTGAGTTTTCTTAAATGGAACACCCTGTATTTTTGTATTGTAATGAAATAATATTTTACAGTACTTTTTTATTTCTTAAGCATTCCCTATACCTAACTGCTTTAATTTGTAGTACGTTATTCGTAGTTCTTTAAGACAAACATTAATTGCAACAATTATAGTTCCAGTTGCTTTGTTACCATTACTAATATAAATTTTTGTAATGAGGAACTGATTAGTAAAGTTTTCGTTCTAGGAGAGTATAACAAAAATGTACTACTAGCAATAAGAATTTATCATCTGCAACTCCCTGATAGACGACAACAAGAAGAGAATCTTTTCAAAGTTTACTAGAATAGTTTCGACGTACTAGACACTTAGATAACGAGAACTAAACATAGTAATATGCAGATTCTCAGTGACACTAACATTTAATTCATTTTAATCATTTACAATAGTTTTTGCTCGATCAGATTTCTCGTAATCTATATCCAGTTCGTTGAAACCGCCCTAGTAAATTTTGAAAATTTTCTCTTTTTGGTTGTCATCCATCATGGAATTGCTGGTGATAAATTCTTATTGCTAGTAGCACATTTTTATTTGTTATACTCTCCTCTAACAAAAAAACATCTGAATCAGTTCCTGATTAGAAAAATTCATATTAAGTAGTAATGACAGCAAAGCAACTGGAACTTCAAAATAGTAGAATGTTTAAGCAAAGCAAATGTTTAAGCATATTTAGTGTCAAAGTCATAGCCAACTAGATAGAATGTTGTATGTTTTTATTAATATTAAACACACCAACAATCTTAACTACGTAGGTATTTTGATATATCAACCAGTATTAATAAATTAAGGGTCAGTCGAGATCAATATGTGCTTATTTTCGAAAAATTATTTATGATTGAATATTTTCACGGCAAATCTAATAAAATTTCACGTAATTTTTGTTGCAATTAATGTTTGTCTTAAAGAACTACGAATAACTTACAAATTAAAGCAGTTAGGTATAAGGGATTGCTTAAGAAATAAAAAAGTACTATAAAATATTATTTCATTACAATACAAAAATACAGCGTGTTCCATTTAAGAAAACTCAGAAAATACTCATTCCGAGTTTCGACCAACCCTGTATACTAAAATTAAACATTTCGCTATATTACTAATTTTTAATAATAAAAGACTATACTAAAAATCACTTGAACATAAATGGAGTTTTTAATATCAAATCAGTACAATTCTACAGGGTGTGAAGTTTGCTACACAATTTATAAAAAAAACGTAATTATCTTTTAAACTACCCTGCATAATGTTAAAAAACCTCATATTTTAAGAAAGAAGACATCGAGCAGAATCCAAAAATGTAAAAATATACAGGGTGTCCCATTAAAAAAAACGAAGGTACAATCAACTTCCGGTATAACCGGAAGTAGCAAAGAGACCAAAATATTTTCATTAAATAGTTCATACCTCAGAACTTCTGTATCCAATTTTCATGATTCTCTTACCTTTAGTTCTCGAGATATTTCTAATAGACCCTTTATCTGCCTCACCCTGTATAGTTCTGTCATTTAGTTAAAGTTCTTAACAACCATTGTAATACTGGTTACTGTTTTGAATAAAAATAGTCATAAAGAATTGTAACAATATTGTTATTCGTTTATTAATAGCTTTAGTTGAAAGGCTAACAGTTGTGTATAGTAGGTATACATTCTATGGAGACCAAATATTACCGTAATTTTCATACTATTCTTCTTGACTTTTAGTAGGTGTAAATTGCAAAATTAAACAAATAATAAAAGTTGAAGAAACCTGTTAGAATATATTATATAACAAGAAGGAGACGTAAATATTTAACACTAGCCTAAAGCATATTCTACATGTGTGGGATGATTTTTTTTTACAAAGTAGACAAAGCAAAGGATATTGCATTTTAAACACTGTTATTTTGTATGTTATTACATATAAATTTCTGCAACTAAATATATATGCAGTTGTTAACAATAATTGTTTGTTATTAGTTCTACCATTTATCTCATTCCAGATGTTGATTACAAAATAACCCTTTTACATAACCACAGAAACACTATTAGTCAGCTCTACGTGAAAATTATCTGATAATTGTTGTACAGGGTCTCCCAATATTAATTTAATTTATTGAGTTTTGATTCTTCTTGTTGTCCCTTTATTGTTAACCCCAGAAACACACAGTGAGGTAATGAATTAATGTCAATTGTAAATTCGCAACTCATTGAAAGATTATTGCCATGACGATTTACACAATTCTTTGCTATGACGATTTGAGTGGAATGTGGCACTTCAGACCCCAGTATGCAGTTAAAGGTTGCTAAGATATTTGGTTAATTATTGAATTTTTGAATGGAAAAAGTAACTAATAATAGAACAAAAAATTATTAAAGTATAACGGAGAGGACAATATTACAAACACGATACGGTTAAGAAAAAGGACAAAAGAGGAAAACGAGAAAACCAAAAAGAAAATAATAAAATCAAACGAAGTAACACAAATGACAACAGTTAAGATAAGAAGATGCTACAAAGAAAGAAAATTAAAACAAGTGGTATTTAAACTTAAAAAGATATAACTTTGAAACCGTAGCATTACAAGAAACAAAGCAATTAGGGCAATATTGTCGAGAAATAGAAGATTATTTATTCTTTAATAGCAGAGGAAATAATTGAATTCTAAGGCATAGGTACAGGCATTTAATGCATAAGGGATTTAGAGCGTCAATTGTTGAATGCAGGCCAATATCCGATAGACTTAGTGTTCTTAGAGTAAATAAACACGAATATTGTAACTTGGAAAATATTATTGATGAAACGATGGTAAAATTCAAAGGCCCCATCTCACAAATAAAACATACCTAACACATCAATCAATAGGGTTATCAAATTATTTTAAAGATGCGATACCATGACTGGTTATATAGACTTCAAACTCTACTCCGGCAAATAAAGCACACCACTAGATGGAACTCTTGTGAGTGTGTATCTTGTAATAATCTTGAGTTTCCATGCGTTGGTTTGGTACATACATTCAGTGCGGAATCCTCCCCATTTTATTGATAAAGAACTACCAAGAGGTGAATCTAATTCATTGGTAAATGGTAAAGGTGTAATGGCAGTTTTTTTTTTCTTGGGTTTGTATGACTGCGGACCTTAGGGTCCATTCGCCCATCTAACCGAGTTTGCTCATTTTTACATTAATTTCAACTAATCTATGTTTATTTTACTTCCCTATGTATACATTACAATATCATCATATCATTATTATTATTATTATTTTACATTCACATTTTTTACTTTTAGTTTTCATTATATTTTTCATCTTTTTATTCAATTATATTTTTTTTTCCTTTTTTTTTGTATCTTTTTTATTTTTTTTTGTTATATATATTTTTTTTGCTTTTTTTTTTGTTTTTTGTTTTTTTTTGCTTTCTTTTTTTTTTGCTTTTTTTTTGTTTTTTGTTTTTTTTTGTTTTTTTTTTTTTTTTTTTTTGTTTTTTTTTTGTTTTTTGTTTTTTTTTTTTGTTTTTTGTTTTTTTTTTCCATTACGGTAAGACTAAAACCCGATTCATCCTCGCGGAGGTTATTCGTCTTCTTAATGGTTTCTGTTTTTTTTTATTACATTGTTTTTACATTTTTTTTTTTACAATATTTATCTAATTCTAAATACAGATAGTTAACCATAGCTACTCATATTTCCAGTTTAATATTTTTAATATGTTCACATATTAAAATGACCAGTTGTGGATTATTACTTTGATTTAATAAGAATTTTAAATTAATTGGATGTATGACATCCTTTAACTTATAAATTTTGTCCAAAAAGATTTTCACTTGAGCTTGTATTAGAGAGCAATTTAATATTTGATGCTCTGCGTCTCCTATTTCTCCACAATTGCAATATGGATCGGTTTTTAAACGAATTTTAAATAGAAATTTGGGAACCGGTACGTGATTAAACCTCAAACGACAAATTTTTCTTATTGCATTTTTGGAAAGATTCCCCTTTATAAACCATGGTTTTTTGGGAATCGTTTCTTGAATTTCTTTGTAATGTTTGCCTTTTTGATTGTTTTTATTATCTTCTTCCCATTTTGATTTCCAAAAGTTGTTAATAACTTTTTTTATTTCATTTGTTGTACATTTGTATTTTGTTCCTTCTCCTTCGTGTATGGCCCTTTTAGCTAAGACATCAACTGTTTCGTTGCCCAGTATTCCACAATGGCTTTTGACCCATATTAGATGTATTGTTTTGAAATCTTTATTTAATTCTTCAACTTTTTGTAATATTTCTAAGATGATATAATTTATTTTAGATGTAGATTGAAGGTGCTTAATTTTTTGCAAAGCACTTTTACTGTCAGAGAAAATATAAATTTTCTTGTTTGGAAGATGTTGGCAGTATTTTAGGGCTTCTAATATGCCTATTAATTCAGCTGAGTATATGTTACTATTTGCGTTTAATTTAAACATCTTACTCTCATTTGTTTGAGGATCGTATATTGCACATGCTGTTCCTTTAGTACTTTTGGAAGCATCGGTGTAGATTTGATAAGCATTTGATGATAGTTCTTTAATATCAGCTTTAAACATCACATCTCTAATACATGTTGGGTAATTGGAATAATCTCTTAGGAAGTTTATTTTTAAATTTTTTAATTGTACTGTATTAAAAATATAATTTAAATTAATTGGGGTTGTATGTAAAGTTTCTTTATATTCTGCCAGTTCTCTATAACATTCAGCAATACAGGGAGATTTCTTTTTTTTTTTCAATAACCTTTTATTAAATCATTTATCGAAAGCCAATGAATTTTATTAATTATTTCTGATTCTTTATGTGATAAATTTACTAAGAATTGACTACACAGTTTATTTCTTCTTAACCTTAATGGCATCTCTGCGCACTCCACATGTAGATTATTTATTGGAGTAGATTTTAAAGCACCTATGCAAAGTCTTAAACATTTATTGACAACATTTTCAATTTTTTGTAGATGAACATTTGCTGCATCTGCATAGAAAATAGATCCGTAGTCTATTATTGATCTAATATAGGATCTATACATCAGTAAGGAAATATTAGGATCTGCTCCCCATTTAGAATGTGAAATGGTTCTCAACACGTTCACTCCCCTTTCTGCTTTCTTAACTGTGTTTTCTATATGTTCCTTCCATAAGAGTTTCTGATCCAAAATCACCCCAAGATATTTTATTGATTTTTTAACCGGAAATTTAATACCATCTATTACTTCTATTTCCTTTGGAATGCCTTTCCTACGTTTGGTAAATATACATGCTTGTGTTTTTTTATTTGAAAGGGACATACCATTTTTAAACGCCCAATTTCTAATTGCAGTGTAGCTCTGTTTTACCTTTTCTACACCTGTATTTATTTCTCTTTGGTCACTATAAATTACCAAATCGTCTGCAAATTGTAATATTTTAGTATCTGTTACCGATTTTTCCAAATCATATGTATATATTAGGTATAAAATTGGACTTAATATTCCTCCTTGTGGTAATCCGTCTTGAGCTATTTGTGGTCCTAAGCGTTCGTTGTTGATTTGAAGATATAATTTTCTATTACTATACAACTTGATTATTTTTGTGTTAAAAGACTCTGGTAATCCAACTTCAATCATTTTATTATACAATATGTTGAGGTTAACATTATCGTATGCACTTTCAATATCTATAAATAGAGATGTAACTGATTTATTGTTAGTGAAGGATAAATTAATATCTGTTATTAAATGACTTAGATTTTCTGTACCAGAATAACCTTTTCTGAAGCCGAATTGGGTCATTGACATTTTTTTATTAAGTTCTAGCCACTTCTCCAATCTGATTTTAACCATTCTTTCAAAAGTTTTAGCAATACAAGATCCCAAAAAGATACCTCTATATGAATCTGGTGATTCAGGACTTCGATCTGGTTTCAGAAAAGGAACAACTAAGAATTCTTTCCAACTAGAGGGGTAACTTTCAGTTATCCATATATCATTGTATATTGCCAAGATCATCTCCTTTGCAGCCATCCCTAACTTATTTAGCATAACATAGTGTATATTATCTATTCCAGGAGTTGTATTTTTAGTTGTTTTAATGGATGACTCTAATTCGTCCATAGAAAATTTTTTAGTTAGACTGTGTCTTTCTGTATTTACTGGATACAATATATTTTGTCTCGGACCTGGCGGTGCAATTTTATTAAAGAAAGTTGTTGTCCATTCCCCTTCTATTGTTGAATTTATTGGTGGTTTGTACACATTCTTTAGCTTTTTAACCTGTCCCCAAATATTTTTAATATCTGTGTTTCTGTTTAAAGACATGCAAAATTCTTTCCACGTTTTCTTTTTATTCTGTTGTATAATTTTTTTCGTTTGGGCTACACATTTATTATAATTAATGTAGTTTTCCATTGTTCCTTTTTTCTTGTACCGTCTTAATGCTACCTTTTGTTCTTCGACTGCCCTACTACATTCCTGATTCCACCAATGTTTATTAAATTTTGGATTAATCGATTTTCGCTTCTCTGGTATACTGATTGCATTGACCTCATTTAGTTTAGTAATAAAATCTGTATATCTGTGACTGCCTTTATGAGTTTGTGCATATTGTTCCATATGGTAGGAAAAAATCTCCCAATCTGCTTTATCAACATTCCATTTTTTCCAATTAGTTTTACAATCTATATTACTTACACTAACGTTTATATTCATTTTCATACAAATTACATAATGATCTGAGCCTAGTGTTGTATCGTCTACATCCCATTCAAATAAATGAGCAATATCGGTTGTACAAAAGGTAATATCTATAGCTGATTTATTAAAAAATCCCGGCCTTGGTAATACCGTTTCTTTACCAGTATTTAAATATACAGTACCACTCTCATCGCATGCTTCTAATAGATTTTTACCCGCTCGATCCGTAGTACTACAACCCCAAGCAATATTGTGACTATTAAAGTCTCCACCAACTAAAAATGGTTTTTTTAAACTATTAAAAAAATTTTTCCAATCATTTTTAGATATAGATAACCCTGGTTTTACATAAATAGAGTATATATTTATCTTTTTTCCTAAATTTAAGTGAATGGTTACCTGTTTGCACATTACATTATTGATTTTATGAAATGCTGGAGCTGGAGAAAAACCTATACCTCCTTTTAGCAGTACAGCCACTCCTCCATATCCATCACCTCTATCTTCTCGAAAAATATTATACCCTGTGAATTTAATATTTATGTTTGGTTTAAACCAGGTTTCTGACAAAAAGCATACAGATATATTCTTGTCAAAAAGATATTTCTCTAAAGTACCTTTATTTGATAATACTGATCTACCATTCCATTGTAGGAAATTTATATTAGCCATTTCTAGTAAGAATTTTCTCTATATTATTTTTTAAAACTAACAATGTATTTGCTTCTAAAGATTGATTTAAATTATTGAGAATAGTTTTAAAGCATTCCAAAATATTATCACACACATTTTTTTTATTTATTTGTAAATTAGATGAAATATTATGATACTGTGGTACATTATGAAAATTACTATTGACTGTTTGTGATTGTGGTTTCGGTTTACTTAGTATTTCTTTACGTTGTTCAAGCGTTGCCGTGTCGTTTGTTATCGAATTAACACTTTCTGTTCTTCTACGTTTTGTTATTGTATAATGATTCGATGTTTGACTATTTTTTACTGCCGATGAGAAATTTTTTTGATATTTTGTTTTAGCCTCATAATAAGATATTTTTTCTACGTTCATTATATTTTTAATACTCTTTTGTTTTTCTCTTTCTGGACACTCAGCCCTTATATCTGTTGCGGAATGATTCCCGTTACATAATATGCATTTTACTGACTCTTTATCTAAACATTTTAAACTCTCATGTTCTCCAGCACAAAACCTACACCTGTCTGTTCCTCTACACTGAAAACTAACGTGTCCGTACCGTAAACATTTCAAACATTGAATTAATCTCGGTTGATACGTTTCTACTTCGTACACTAATTTTTCTATAACTACCTGATGTGGCACTATTTGCCCTTTAAATGTAACAATTATGGTAGATGTAGGTACAAAATCTGCATTTCCTTCTGAATTTATAACCTTTCTATTTATTCTTTTGACGTCTATAACATCAAAATTATATCCGTATCTTGGTTTAATTAATGATTTCAATTCTTTTGTATCTAAATCTTTATCTACCAACTTAATTACGCCCTTTTTTTGAATAAGAAAATTTGGTAAATACGCATTATAATTTTTAATAGCTAAATTTTCTGACAATATTAATTTATTTGCACTTGCTCCCGAATTTAGTTCTACCTTAACTTTATTTCTACCTATAACGGTTATTTGTTTAATATTATTTTGAATCTCCGGAACCGAATTATTTATAATTTTTGCTGTCCCAATCCGATAAAATTTTTCAATGTTGCCTAGACTATTTTCAATATAGACATAATAAGGTCCATTATCAGTTGCAGTATACAAGTTTTTGTTTGCGTTCTTAATTACCTGACTATTATTTACGCTCGGAGTGGTATTTACCTCACCTAACTGACTGTTATTTGTAAAATTAAATCTTTTTGATATTACTGTATTTTGATTAGAAATATTATTTTGACTTACCGAAGCCTCTGAATATTTATTTTTATCATGATTTTCCGTTACCTGCGTATTTTTCTGAATACTACCTAATCCGGGTGTTTCCAATTCCGTTTCCATAATCTCGCCTTCGTTGTTGAATTTTACATTTTTTCCTCGATCTGGTGGTTCAGGAGGTATATCGTTATCCATATTATTATTGTCCATTAATGACTATAAAAAACCTGTATAATTTAACTCACTCGATACACGACCGATTCGTTTGAAATTTTAACACTGAATGTCGTAATGGCAGTTAGATGACAGGATATTAAAGAAGTTCTACTTTTATCAAACTGCCACGTACCATCTATATTACAGATTAAGAAAACTAAAACCAGGTGAAAGATGTACTTTTAATTGCCTTGAAGCTGTACCTAGTATTTTAGAATAAACATGTGGGGGGTTTTGATTTGGCTGATCAAAGTCACCTACAAGTTGTCTACAAATTTTTAATAGCATCTATATTCTCTTCGTGAATAATATTTTCGGAAACAGAACCAAAAGAAGAAAGCTTTTGATTATTTTAGCACCCATAGCTGAGCAGTTGATAAGTTCGAGGAGGCTCAAAGCCAAAATTAAAAGAAGAGTCACTTGTCCAACACCTGTCAAAAGTTTTTGCGTTTTTGTGTACCTATCTAGACGACAAGCGACTCTTCTTTTAATTTTGGCTTTGAGCCTGCTCGAACTTATCAACTGCTCAGCTATTGGTGTTAAGATAATCAAAAACCTTTGATTTCTTATTCCTTTGGTTTTGTTTCCGAAAATATTATTCACGAAGAGATTATAGATGCTGTTAAAAATTTGTAGACAACTTGTAGGTGGCTTTGTTCAGCCAAATCAAAACCCCCCACATGTTTATTGTAAAATACTAGGTATAGCTGCAAGGCATTAAAAGTACATTGATTCCAAAACAAAAAGGAAAGCCGTACAAAGACTTTATGGACTCCATGCCATGTCCATTTAGGCAAAAGGTTTTAACATTCAACTTTAACTCATATTGAAATAATTGTTATTATACCTTATTTTTCAATATCAATTTCTGTTACAAGTCCTCTTTTTATTACTTATGGGACCTTAGATTCCCAGTTAACACTACTGTTGTGGCCAAAAGAACGGACTCCCACCTCTTTAGAACGGAAAATGAAGAATTTTACGACTACATACTTATATCATTGTTGATATAGAGAGATAGTTGGTCAGTCCAATAGGTAAATATGTTTGATTCAAATTGAGACAGTCACCAGATGTCCCCACAATTTCTGTCAGGGTTGCAACGTCAAAATGCATAGACACCAAGTTGGATACGATCCTATTCATAACCCCCCAACTCGCATACATATTAAGAAAAATAAATATATTGTTATGATCTGCTTTCTCTTACTTTTATAATAATTAGTATTTATTTAATTAATTAGTCAATTGTCGCAAGTCATACATAAAAATTAAGACAAATCTCAGGGTGCCTTTTTATCATACAAAAAAAAATAACTAAATTATCTTAGGTTATACTTATCCTTTCTCGTGGTTTCAGTATCTCTTAGTTGATCCTTATCGGGATAACAATACTCTGAAAATCTATCAATCAAATCCTGTGGGCATAACTGTCCCAATGAAACTTTTACCACATAAATTAATTTTAATTCAACAAATATTTATCGGTTTATTCTTGATAACATTGATAAAACAAACTAAACAAACAAATTTAGATATTTGCAAAACTGCTTATACTTCCTTATGTCTCCTCTTGACCCAAACAGCTCTTCCTTGTTGATTATGTTAGGCTACCCATCCAAGCCCTCTCCGTTCTCAGCATTAACCCAACAGCATACCAGCAACTAATTCTCCAAAACACGAGCCAGGCCTCTTTTGACCAGTACTCGTTAAAAAAAAACTCCAAAATTCTCTCCTCTCTTTCTCACAATAATATTTTCTCTCTTGGACTTTACAGAATCAAAGAGGTATTTCTTCTCAATTTGATCTGTCTCTCGTTCCATTTTTCAGCTACACTCTTCACTATCAAACAACCAGTGGTACTTGCTTCTGAACTATTCACGAAAACTTTGACTGCTCTTCTCGGATGCGGGTCACATAATAATCTCCTTTTTCAAACTATCTGAACATTCAACCTTCTCTCATCCCCATTCCAAATTGCTAAACCAATCAGAAACATTTATCTCTCTTTTTTCATTCGAAAACCCATGCATCCTTCCAAACAAATACTTCTACTCATGATAATTACTTTTCGGGAATTCTACAAATTTACTTGAGGCATAAACAAAGAGACCTAAAATTCCAACTTTCTTTACATTATTTTTATAAATATAACAATTACCTGTGGCTTTTGGCCTCGCACGTAACAAAGCAACCGTGTTAAAATTATAATTCCGAAATAAATTGTCTATTCACGTCACTTTATTTACTAATGTCTTTAATTCTTTAGGGAAAAACTCATTAAGGATAACCCACTGCGTAAAAACTAACTTATAATAAATAGCTACAAATCAATATACGGGGTGTATCAAATTTATGTTCCCGCGTTATATTAAAAAAAATAAAATTTTTTATTCTATCTTTGATTGACAAATGATACACAATAAAATCCCCGCCTTGTTTTGAGATAAAATCGTTTTTAATAAGTGCAACGAAAAAATTATTTTCTCTCGACAACAAAACTTTTCTCCTGTGTCAAAATATTTAGTTCCACCTGAAAAACAATTGCTTCCTTTTTTCCAGTGTCTGTACTTATATGGGATAGGGTAAGTTTTCGATCGAAAATTTACCCTAAAAGTCTTTAACCTCAAATGAATGTTCATACTTTTTGGCTACTACGTTTTCTTCATTTATTAAATTTTCATACCCCCTCAATATTACACGCAGTTCCTTCTCCTTTTCTTCTTCACATATCAATTTTCTTTCTTTTTCCTCCGATTATTTACACATGTTTATTGTGTATTCTGCCTCCTCCATTTCGCATACCTCTTCTTCAAATACCACAGTTTCAATTGTATTTCTTTCGCCTCCTTTTTCTATTCTGATCTTTTCTTCTTTTGGGCGCATCTCTTCTTTTGAGGAATCCCAAGCTTCATTTTCTTTTGTCAATCTTTTTTCTTCTTTTTCTTCTTCTGGGCTCATCTCTTCTTTTAAGGAATCCCAAGCTTCATTTTCTTTTGTCTTCTGCTGCTTTCTCCACTTTCTTTTCTGTCCTTGCTTCATTGCCAAATTCATTTCCGCCGTTTGTTTTTTGTCTAAATTATCCTTTTTCAGTTTCTCATGTTCCTTGTCCATTTTCAGAATGTCCTGTTCTTCTTATTTTTCCTCTGTGATTTTCATCGTGTTATTTTTGAAATCTATCACCACATGTTTTTCTGACAATTCATCCACTCCTACGATCATATCATGCATCATGTTCGGCATTATAACACATTGTAGTGCATAAAATTTCTTACCCAATCGTACCCTTATTCGTATTCCTTCATTTATAGTTGCCAAAGTCCGTTTATTTGCACCCACTAAATTTACCCTGGGAATTTTGTAAATTAAATTCGTTAAATCAACCTCTTCTCTTAATTTCCTGTTAATCAATGTAATTTCCGAACCAGTATCAATCATATTTTTAATCGGTTTCTCATTGATAAAACCATCTACTTTTAAATTTACTCCACTTCTTTTATCATTATTTCTTGCTAATTTAATAAATTCCTTCGGGTGACAAAAAATTCCTGTTAGTTCTTTTGTGTCTAGTGAGCGCCTTCGTGAAAAATGCTTGCTGTTCTTCTTCTTCCGTCGCTTTGTCCCTCATCCTCATATTCACCTATTTGTGTATTGTTCACTGCTCTTCTATTTTTTCTTGGTCTGTCGGACCCGTATCGGTTTTCACGATTTTCCTGTTCATTTTTTTTATTATCATTTCTGTCTTCTTGATATGTGCGGGTGTTATTTCTATTCTGGTTTTCTCGATATCTGTCTTCGCTCCATTGCCGATTTCTTTGTTCATAGTTTCCTCTTCCGTTGTCTCTATTTTCGTTTTCCCTCCTCGGAATAAATTCTCTTCTTGTATAATATCTCCTAAAGTTTTGTCTTCTATCTCTATAGTCTTGATTTTCGCGTTGTCTATAATTTTCTTGCGATCTTCTTATTTTTCTTTCTCTCATTTTTGCTTCTCGTATTTGTAAGAATTGGCACAAACTGTCGATATCTTTGTAGTTTTGTAAAGTTATGTGATCTTCTAAGGTATTTTTAAAATGTCTGGCTATCAGTTCTACTAGCTGTTCGGACGAATAATTGTAATGTAGGTGTGTATTGTTGTATAATTGTAGTGCGTATGTTTTTTCTGAAATACACATTCTATCATGCTTTCATGGTACCTCCCATTTTGCAACTCCTTGTTTATTTCCATCTGCTGTATTTTTCCCCAGAAATAACTCAGGAACTTTTGTTCGAATTTATGCCAATTGTCCAATTCTTCTTCTTTGCTATCAAACCATAAACTCGCCTCATCTTTAAGATGGTTCCTTATCGTTTCTTTGGCTGTTTCGAAGTTACCGATGTATCGTACTTCCTTTTTTAAATTATTTATGAAAATTACTGGGTGTAATTTTTTTACATCCCCGCCAAATCTTATTTTCACATCCTCTGTACTATGGATAATCGTTGCCCTTCTTTCTCCGGAATTTTGTTAATTCCTGATTTCCTCCATTTTTCTTTCTATTTCTCGCCTGTCTTCTTGTAAAGCATTTTCAAATGTCGCTTCCATTTCTTCTACCTTCTTGTCTTGTTCCGCCATTTTCTAAACAAACTTTTACTTCATTTTCATATTTGTCCAGACGCTTTCCCATTTTTATATTATTTTCTTCTATTTTCTGTTTCATTTTTTGTTGTGTTTCATCCATTTTTGATCCATTTTTTGTTGTGATTCGTCCATTTTTTGACCCATTTTTTGTTGTGTTTCATCCATTTTTCGTTGTGTTTCCCTTTGACTTTCTGTCATTTTTTGTGACTGGAGTTGCATCAGTTGTAATAATTTATCTATTACTGATAATTCCTGTTTTCCGTTGCCATGATTGTTGTTTCGAAAATGTCTTCTTGTTCAATATGTTCTTCTTGTTCCAAATGTTCCTCTTGTTTTTTGTTTTTTTTTGCTTTTGCTTCTGGTGATCGACATGTAGTTAAATTTTATCCCGCCTGATACGAAATTCGAAAATACCTTGTATGCTGTAGAGACAAAATTTTTCTATCCCCAAATATAATCAATTTAATTGATGGATTCGAGCGTTACTTGACGGAAGTTCATTTTATCTCACAATAAAACACTGAAAACTTTTGTTTTCTATACTTCCACAAAATTTATTATTTACAACTATGTGACTACAGCTGTTTCGGCAGAGTGCCTTTCTCAAGTGATATAATTTACAATGTGTTTGTCTTTTTAAGTCTCTAACTGAAGAGGTTGAGGAGTGGGGAGCTGTTTGTTTTGAGTTGGTCATTCAGAATTATATCTGTATTTTTCAGTTTATTAATTTCCATAGATTCTAAAAAAGATAGCTTAAGGCTTTTATTTTGGATATGCAGAATTTGAAACTCTTCATTGAAAGAATGATTATGATCTAGAAGGTGAAGTGCGTATGTAGAAGTGTCTGTTTTTCTATTGTTGAAAGCCCTTTTGTGTTCTGCTATCCGTTTTTCAAAAGTTCTGCCAGTTTGGCCGATCAATTTATCACACAAATTTTTAAATTTATCAAATTCAAATCAATCAAATATAAAATAAATATGTAAAATTATACCTAGATAAAAATAACTCCAACAAAATATTTCATAAATTTTAAATATACATATCAACTTTTTCCGACGGGCAAATAAATTTTCCATCACCTGTTTTTCCGTTTCCTGTCCTTTCAAATTCACAACTAGAGATACTTTCATGTCCCACGTTGGCTCGCCATGTTGTTATGATCTGCTTTCTCTTACTTTTATAATAATTAGTATTTATTTAATTAATTAGTCAATTGTCGCAATTCATACATAAAAATTAAGAAAGATCTCAGGGTGCCTTTTTATCATACAAAAAATATAACTAAATTATCTTAGGTTATACTTATCCTTTCTCGTGGTTTCAGTATCTCTTGGTTGATCCTTATCGGGATAAAATAGGAAAAAGGAACTAAATAGAAATACCATAAATAAGCAAATACAAATATCTTTTATTATCAAAAGCAATACTCTGAAAATCTATCAATCAAATCCTGTGGGCATAACTGTCCCAATGAAACTTTTACCACATAAATTAATTTTAATTCAACAAATATTTATCGGTTTGTTCTTGATAACATTGATAAAACCAACTAAACAAACAAATTTAGATATTCGCAGAACTGCTTATACTTCCTATTAAATGTTTGAAATATTGGAATCTTAGTTCATATGCTGTTAGTCAAAAAAATTAACTTCTGAACATAAAGAAAATCTATCACATAAGTTATTGACTGACCTTTTGATTCACACACAATGATGTCTCCTCTTGACCCAAACAGCTCTTCCTTGTTGATTATGTTAGGCTACCCATCCAAGCCGTCTCCGTTCTCAGCATTAATCCAACAGCATACCAGCAACTAATTCTCCAAAACACGAGCCAGGCCTCTTTTGACCAGTACTCGTAAAAAAAAATACTCCAAAATTCTCTCCTCTCTTTGAGATCTCTTGATCTGTCTCTCGTTCCACTTTTCAGCTACACTCTTCACTATCAAACAACCACTGGTACTTGCTTCTGAACTATTCACGAAAACTTTGCCTGCTCTTCTCGGATGGCGGTCACATAATAATCTCCTTTTTAAAACTATCTGAACATTCAACCTTCTCTCATCCCCATTCCAAATTGCTAAACCAATCAGAAACATTTTTCTCTCTTTTTTCATTCGAAAAACCCATGCATCCTTCCAAACAAATACTTCTACTCATGATAATTACTTTTCGGGAAGTCTACAAATTTACTTGGGGCTTAAACAAAGAGAGTTAAAATTCCAAGTTTCTCTACATTATTTTTCTAAATATAACAATTACCTGTGTGTGGCTTTTGGTCTCGCACGTAACAAAGCAACTGTTTTAAAATTATACGTCACTTTATTTACTAATGTCTTTAATTCTTCAGGGAAAAACTCATTAAAGATAACCCACTGCGTAAAAACTAACTTATAATAAATAGTTACAAATCAATATACAGAGTGTATCAAATTTATGTGCTCGCGTTATATTAAAAAAATAAAAATTTTATTCTATCTTTGATTGACAAATGATATGATACACAATAATATATTAGAAGAGTATATTTAGAAATTGAATTATGATGTCATGCTACTATATATTATATATGTAATAGCATGACATCATTAATTCAATTTTTAAATATATTCTTCAATATATATTTATTTTTCTTAATATGTATGCGAGTTGGGGTGTTATGAAGAGGATCGTATCCAACTTGGTGTCTATGCATTTTGACGTTGCGACCCTGACAGAAATTGTGGGGACATCTGGTGACTGTCTTAATTTGAATCAAACAAATTTTGTTATTGGGCTGACCAACTATCCCTATATAAACAAAGCTTATATCGTTGATTGATAATGCGTCAAAATAAGCTTTTCTGATTATAAAAGTGAATAGTTACAGTCCCTAACATGTAAAAATCAATTCAGTGATGAAAGTATAGTATATTATTTAATATTTATGGATTATCGTCGAAGGCCGACATAATCAATCAAAAAAGAAAAAAGAAGATATATTTCGTGATTATTCTAGTGACACTATTGGGTGTGAATCTGTCTTTTGAGTTTACTTCCCTTGGTTTAAAAACAGGGTACCTATAGTATAAAATCTTTTAACGTGAAAATACATAATACGATCAAGTTTATCTCCGGCTAAATTATTATTATTGCTCTTTTAGCATAATTTATTTCACTGTAGTTTTTTTAGTATGTATATTATTTATCTTTATAAAGTAAATATTACCAACTGCTCTAAAAATGTTACAGTTTATTTAACAGTAAGTTTGATGTTTTCAGAGGTAATTCGATATTTTTAAAAGGCGTATGTATCAAGTGGCTCGAATAGCGCCATATTGTAGGTCATATCAAGTTACATATTATAGTTTCAAGAATATTTTTAGTTATGTCTCTTCTTCAGTCAGTTCAAAACGTGATGTTTGTGCTTTGTGCCCAAGAAGTTCGGTAGGATAGTCAACAAGTGATTGTTAAACAAGTGCTATTTTATACATATAAATATTTTGTTACTAAATTGTGTCAAAGTTTTGTAGTCAATAATAGCGGTGGTAAAACAATGTTAATTGGTTTGGTAAATTCGGTACTCTCTGATATTAGTTATACTTGATACTTACGAGCATAGGCACGAAATTTGCTTGCTATGCTTTTTAAATGCATTCATTTTTTTCGAATCCTGAAAAAACTAATAAATATT
This sequence comes from Diabrotica virgifera virgifera, assembly GCF_917563875.1. NCBI lineage: Eukaryota > Metazoa > Arthropoda > Insecta > Coleoptera > Chrysomelidae > Diabrotica > Diabrotica virgifera. The sequence continues at coordinate 115,687,749 of NC_065449.1, forward strand.
TCTGAAAAATTTAAACGCAGATTGAAAGATTGCATTAATACCGAGGGCCAAAAGTCCTTTAGAATAAACAAGAGGTTTCTTTTGAATAAGATATTTTTTTTAAATGGCTAATAAGATATTTGAAATTAAATATTACACTCCATTTTCTTTTTTTTTTCACCCCTGTAACATATTCGAATAAGCATTATAGAGGTTTTCAGGAACTATCTTCGGCCGTCGGTAATAATGTAATCTTTCATTCTGCGTTTAATTTTATTCAAAAATACTAATTAGGTATACCTACTTAGAGTCCTTTACTTAGGTATACTACCCACTTAAAGGTATTAAAAATAAGCTTGGTTTTCATATTTGGTGGAAATAGTCGATGGGCCAGGGCTGTTTCGTGGCTGATCCAAGTCCATGGTAGGGATGGGAAAAACCTACCGGTTTAAACCTAAAACCGGTTTTTTTACTTCACAATAACGGGTTTTACCGGTTGTTTTTTAGTCCCGGTTATAACCGGTTTTTTCTTTTGAAAGTAAAAACCGGTTATTAGGTTTTTACGGTGATTAGGATTAGGTTAGGTATTATTTTGGATCCCAATCATAATTATTATTCTCAAGTAATTATTCCAAACAAAACCATAATTCAAATTTTATTTTATTTTATAAATACAGAAGCAAACTGAAAGTGCAATCTCACATCAGCCAGAAACATTTATTCAGTTTTATTATAGTATTTCCTTGAAAAGTTATTTGTAATCATAATATTTACATAAGAGGTGATCTGGTTGAATTAGACGCAAACATCATCTATTTTTCACACTTAACTCTTGACATTGAAAGTGGGTGAATGACTTTTTCTGATTACCAAAAATAATGCTCTGACTATGAATATCGAATTACTGGTTACGAATACGAATCTCCAAGAATTTCCCTACGTTTTCAAAACGATACACCCATACAGGAAGTATTAAATGATTTAAAATGTACCTATTCTGCAAACATACAAACGTGTTAAAAGTAATACATGATAAATTTTTGTTGATGGTAGTAAAAATAAAAGATAAATTGCATTATACAATTTATTTTTAAGTAAAATATTTATGTTGATCTTATTTTTTTTTAAATCCCATTTCTTGTAACCTATTGGATTAAAAAAACCGAAAACCGGTTTTTTTATGGCCGGTTATAACCGCCAGGTTAAACCGTAAGCAAAAAAAACCGGCATAACCGAAAACCGGTGTTTTGTCAAAAACCGCCATCCCTAGTCCATGGAGTTTCAGACTGTATAATTTGGTCTAATTTCATACTTGCTTTTGCGGTGGAAGTAACGGGAATTTGTTATAAACAATTTAATAACGATTATAATTCGTAAAGTAATAAAATAAATATACCTATGTAAATCATTTTTACAAAATGCAATTTGTTCCATTAAAAAAGCCTACAAAATGATGATATTTTGGTAATCTAAACCTAAATGATGTAGGTCTGGATCTCGCGTACCAAAAAAAAAAGATTGATTACTAGCAAGTTGAAAATTTGTTAATAGCTTAACGGCATCTAGTCAGACAAACTTTAATGCACGGGAACACTGGAACAGGGAAAGTTTTAATTGTGGAACAGTTTAAAAATTTGGAACGTCAGATTACCAAAACGTCCCATGTATTTTGTCGGACAGAAGATCCAATTGAGTTGTTACCCTTTCATCAAACTATCATGCGAAATCAGACTGCTATTAGTAGCCAACTTGATTCCTGTCATTTGACATGTTCTTCGTGTTCAACTTATTAAAATGCCCAGTTGGGGATAAACACCAGTCTGATTTTTGTATGAGAGTTTAATGAAATGGTAACAAATCAATTGGAAGTTCTGTCCGACAAAATACATGGAACGATTTCGTAGTCTGATGTTCCAAATTTTTAACCTATTCCACAATTTAAAACTTCCCCTGTTCCTGTGTTACCATACATCAAAATTTGTCCGACTAGACACCGTTAAGATATTTACAAATTTTCAGCTTGCTATTAATCAACTTTTTTTGGTACGCGGGATCCAGGTCTAATGGCATTTAGGTGATTTTTCACTTGTAATTCGGCTGCATTTTGAGTAAAATAACTTTAAAATAGATCAAATTAAAGGAACAACTACCAGCTTTTAAATTATACCTTAATTTTGTTCTGACGCTATTTGCTATTTTTTAAATTTTAAATTTACTATTTTTGTTGAGAATAAGGGAATAATGAGAATAAGGCTAAGAATAAGGTATTTTGATAACGATTTCCGAATGGGAAATCGTAGCGTCAAATAAACTTAATTTTAAAGTGAAATTGTGGCTTGTTCCCAACAAATAAAATAAATTACTTTATACCTTAATTATATTATAATCAAAGTATTATTTAGGACAAAGTTATAACAATAGAATAAGTAAACCGATTTTTTTAAACTAGGCATATAATTTGTTTATAAGGTTTTTAAAAACTTTAGCAAAGTAAGCTACATGGTCGTAGTGTACTATTGTACAATCCAAGTTGAAACATAAAATTCTTCCTTTTGGATCCTACAATAAAATATGACTATGTTACTTGCTTTGCTTTATAGCCCGATCGGGGAACACAAAATTTTACGAAAACCTCCAAAAAAATAAAGAAAGGATGAAAATGTGGGAATAGGTAGTTGAAATTGTCTATTATTATATAAGAACAAGTTTACAATTCTACATCCCCTCCATTTTACAAAAATTGGGAAATGCGGGGTGAAAAATATTTTCTCGGGAGTGAAAAAATATACGTCCAAACTAGGCCCGGAATTGGATAAAATGACTAATTCTAAGCAACTTTTGTTCTATAGAGTTTTTCCCTAAGTCAATACTTTTAGAGTTATTTGCGAGTGAATATGTTCATTTTTAACGAAAAAAAAACATGTTTTTGGACGGTTTTTCGCAGATAAAATATTCTTAGGAAAATATAGCTTATAAAATTTTTTAAAAAATGGTGTACGCGTAAGGTTTACAGACCCAGTAGAAGCAGAGTTTTAGCTAATGAAAAGTAGGTTCTTCTTCGTCAAATTCCAAATCGAATAATTCAATGTGAAATAACCAAGAAACAGAGCACTTTTCGGGGAAACTTCATTACAACTTTTTTAAAGTGTATAAAAAAGATTTATTTTTGTTTTTTAAAAAAACTTCTAACATTAAAAATAAGTGAGTTTGTGAATATTGTTGGTCCCTTTTATTTTTTGGTACAAAAATCACGAAAATCACCCCCTAATTAGCTTCCCAAATAAAATTAATCATTACAGCTTCACAAGTTACTTTACGTACTTGAGCGTACTTGATAGCGTACGTCCGCTATAACTTTTCCCATGCGGTACGATCCATTTTCAATCAAATTAAGTCAAAACATAAATTGAAACGAACATCGATGTTTATATACATTTTGTATACTGTATACTATATACTACACACATCGGCGTACGTTTCACTTTCTGTTTTGACTTAATTTGATTGAAAATGAATCGTACCGCATGGGTAAAGTTATAGCGAACGGACTATATGTATTGTTTATATTATCTATAAGTTTCATTGGTTCAAAGTGCACCTTTTTGAAAAAAATTGGGTTTAAAATAAATCATTTAAAAAAAATGGAAGTGTTCATGAAATTACCTTAAAAATTATTAATTATACCAAAAATCTTAAAGAGCAATAAAATGTACGTTTAGCTTTTCTGAATATTTTTGCTTTTTTGTTTTCTTGTTAGACAAAAATTGGTTATGCTATCGCTGTTCAAAATTTGCCTAAACTCGTGATTAGTTGCTCGTTCAAGCCATTTTAACTACAGCTTTTTCAAAATTAAGCACTAATTAGGGGGTGATTTTCGCGATTTTTTTACCAAAATATAAAAGAGACCAACAATATTTTGAGCGTAACTCACCTACTTTTAATGTTACAAGTTTTTTTTAAAACAAAAATAAACCTTTTTTTAAACACTTTAAAAAAGTTAAAACGAATTTTCCCCGAAAAATGCCCCGTTTTCGGGTTATTTCACATTGAAATATTCGAATTTTAATTTGATGAAGAAGAACCTACTTTTCATTAGCTACAACTCTGCTTCTACTGGGTTTACAGACCTCAAGCATACACCATTTTTTTCAGTTTTTTATAAGGTATATTTTGCTAAGAATATTTTTTCGCTCAAGTACTTACTTTTTGAGTTATCTCTGGAAAACCGTCCAAAAACATGTTTTTTCTGTTAAAAATGAACATATTCACTTGCAAATAACTCGAAAAGTATTGACTTAGGGAAAAAACTCTATAAAACAGAAGTTGCTTAGAATCAGTCATTTTATCCAATTCCGGACTTATTTTGAATGTATATTTTTCATCTCTTAGAGGGGGTATTCCCCTCCATTTTTGTAAAATGGAGGGGGTGTAGAATTGTAAACTTTTTCTTATATAATGATAGACCATTTCAACTACCAATTCCCAAATTTTCATCCTTCCTTTATTTTTTTGGGTGTCAGATTTTTCTTTGATCGGGCTAATAATCTAAAGTTTTACTAGCTAAAAACATTTTAAACATCTTTTAGTCCGTTCTTTAACGGTAAAATATTGCAAAACCTCTAAATTTTAAAGAACCGCTTGGATTGACATGAAATTTGGCATACACATAGCTAACAAAGCAAAGAAAAAAAGTGATATTGTGCCGATATGTGCTTTTGCCCTAGGGGTGGTTTTCACCCCCTCTTGGGGGTGAAAAAATATTCGTCCAAAGAAAGTCAGAAAATGGATAAACTGGGTAATTTTAAGTAACTTTTCTTCTATAGAGTTTATTCATTAAGTCAATACTTTTCGAGTTATTTGACAGTGAATATGTTCATTTTTTCAACAAAATAACCATGCTTTAAGACGGTTTTTCGTAAATAACTCAAATAGTAAGTATTTTGTGAAAAATCATTTTTAGCAAAAATATGGCCTGTAAAAAATTTAAAAAAATGGTGTATATATCACGTCTTTACACCTAGTAGAAGCAGAGTTATAGCTAATGAAAAATAGGTTCATATTCGTCAAATTCCAAATGGAATACTTTAACGTGAAATAACCAAAAATTAAGCACATTTCGGGGAAAATTCATTACAACTTATTTAAAGTGTTTAAAAAAGCTTCATTTTTGTTTTATAAAAAAAATTTCTCAAACATCAAAATTAAACAAGTTACGCTCAAAATAAAGTTAGTCCCTTTTGGTTTTGGAAAAAAAATCGAGAAAATCACCCCGTAATTAGTATCTTAAATGAACTTAATCGTTACGACTTCACAAGTTTCTTGACTCGTGTATATATTGTTTATATGATCTGTAAGTTTCATCGGTTCAAAGTCCTTATTATTGAAAGGGCTGTAGTTAAAAGGGGTTGAACGAGTCACTGATCACGAATGTATGCAAATTTAGAAACACCAAATCTTAATCAATTTTTGTCTAACAGAAAAACAAAAAAATACATGATATTCAGAAAAGCAAATCTGACTTTTTTTGTTTTTCGAGATTTTTGGTATCTCTAACAATTTTTAAGTTATTTTGAAAAAAGCATATTTTTCAAAATTTAAATTTTTAAAAGTTTTACTTTGAAACCAAATTGTTTCAAAAATAAGCACTTTGACTCGATCAAACTTACAGATCATATAAACACAACATAAGTAAAATAATTTGCGGAGCGGTAACGATTAATTTCATTTAACTTGCTAATTAGGGGGTGGTCTTCCCGATTTTTTTTTGCAAAAACAAAAGGGACCAACTTTATTTTGAGCGTAACTTGCTTAAATTTAAAGCCAGAAACTTTTTGTAAAAACCAAAATAAAGCTTTTTTTAAACACTTTAAAAAAGTTAAAATAGGTTTTCCCCAAAAAGTGCTTAATTTTGGGATATTTCACGTCGAAATATTCTATTTGAAATTTGGTGAATATGAATCTATTTTTCATTGGCAATAACTCTGGTTCTACAAGGTCCAGTGACCTAACGCGTACACCATTTTTTTTTACTTTTTTACAGGCTATATTTTTGCTAAGAACGTTTTTTTCGACAAAATACTTACTTTTTGAGTTTTTTGTGAAAAACCGTCTAAAAATGTGGTTATTTTGTTAAAAAATGAACATATTCACTAGCAAATAACTGGAAAAGTGCTGACTTGGCGAAAAAGCTCTATAGAACAAAAGTTACTTAAAATTAGTCAGTTTACCCATTTCGGGACTTATTTTGGACATATATTTTTTCACCCCCAAGAGGGGGTGAAAGTCACCCCCAGGGCAAAAGCACACATCGGCACAATATCACTTTTTTTCTTTGACTTGTAAGCTATACGTATGCCAAATTTCATGTCAAACCAAGCGGTTCTTTAAAATTTAGAGCAAAAACCGTGAAAGAATGGACTATTTTAAACATTTAAACAATGCAATTGTTTATAACAAATCACCATAATTTTTGACTGAAAAGCAAGTTTGAAATTCGAATTCAGCGGGTCAAAATTCATAAACATACACTCTGAGCCTCCGTGGTCTCCACGTCTTCCTCGGACCAGGGTCAGAGTATTATGTGCCCTTAGCAAAGCATAAAATATGAAACAGACAAACAAGCATTACTTTCAGTTTCCCTCCTGCATCCTTCAGGTCATATGGACATAAACCTCCATCAGATATCTTCAATTGGCCTTTATATGTCCTCATATTAACTTGTTTGTGGTCTTTCTGGATTCCTTTTTTCTATAGATGATCTTTGATTTGAATATAGTCTAATTTCTATAGATACTTCATCTGCTATCCTCTAGGCTTGCAATGGATATTTCAAATGGAGTTAACGAGTCGTTCTGAAATTTTACTGATGATAGCATCTTGGCCATTGACACATTGATCATGCATATAAGTTTTCTTAGAATTTCTAATTCATTCAAAGCGTAATATTCATTTTGCTCTGTAAATAATATGGACAACTATATACTCTATTTTTTTATAAATCATCACTTGACAAATAAAACTATACCTATAAAAAATGGTACTATTTCTTTGTATTTTGATTATTTTAATTTACTATTTTAACTGGTAATGAGTCACAATTTTACTTTAAAATAAGTCTATTTTGTCGTATCTATTTCCACTTACTATACTTTCTACTACTAGTTCATTCGATTACATGATATCAACTTTAACCTAAGAATACTTACCTCTCAGAAAAATTAAAATTGATAATTTGTCTCTAAAAAGACAACCGCATATTATGACAGTAAAACTCTCATATATAGTAAATCATGAGGAAAAAACCTCAAGCTACTATCTCAACACGGTAAGTATTCGGACTTGCAATTAGTTTACTCTCAATATTAACACCAAACTCTGATTTTAAATGTATGTTATTTTAAAACATAAATGATGTATCCTCAATATGATGTTGACTTATTAATTGTGGTACTTTATTTCTATCGCTTGCCTCTTTTAATATGGGTAACAGATTCTACTACATTCTGTTGAGGAATTTGCGACGCAATTGGGTTAGTTTAACATAATAAGAGCCGCTTCTTTGATTGTTCTCTATTTACCATCTGTTTCTTTCAGGTCTACACTTAAATCTTTCCACGGACATCTATGTTCAGTTTTTCATGCGTGTTTACATATTATGTGAGATCTATCAAATTCTCAATTTTTGATTTTACATTGATGTTCACTTATTTTAACATTTAATGATTGTGATGTTTCTCCTAAATAAAAATGTTCGCATTAACAAGGCATTTTATGATTACAATTCTTTGTTCTTTCTTGTTCATTGATAAGTTTAGTTTTAGATAAAATAGATGTCAATATCTTTGTTGTTTTGAACGTTGTTGAAATGTGGAATTTATTTCCTATCATTTTAAGTTTTTTCTATAATCCTTTTATGTATGGTATTGTTATTTTGTCTGTATTACGTCTTTTGAAGGTTATAGGATCCCGTTCTGAGTTATTCTGTTCCATTCGGGATATTCTTAAAAATTCCTTAAATGTTAACAAATGTTTCTCCTCTACAGATGAATTTTCGTTAGAACAAGTAATTTTGGCTTTTTGATATTAATGTTGTTATTTGATTTTTATTTTAGATATATTTTAGTGTTTGTTGGTTTTCTATACACCTGAGTCTCATATCCATTAACATTCTTTGACAAAAAAATCCAGTGAAGGTAGTGTTCTTATATTTTTTTCATGGTTAATGCAATAAGAATTGTCTCTTCTTTATCGTTTATTTTAGTCCATTCACTATGGGTAAAATATTGCAAAACCTTCAAATTTAATTGACCTGAAATTTGGCATACACATAGCTAACATGTTAAAGAAAAAAATATTGTGCGGATGTGTGCTTTTGCCCTGGGGGTGAGTTGCACCTCTTGTCGGGGGTGGAAAAACATACTTTCAGAATAAGTCTGGAGCAGGATAAACTGACTAATTATAAGTAACTTTTGTTCTGTAGAGTTTTTTCACCAAGTCGATAGTTTTCGAGTTATTTGCGCGTGGATTTGTTCATTTTTCAACAAAAAAAAACAAGTTTTTAGACGGTTTTTCGCAAATAATTCAAAAATTTTATTTTATCGAAAAAATATTCTTAGCATAAAAATAGCTTATAAAAAATTCAAAAAATGGTTCCCAGCAGAAACAGAGTTGTAGCTAATAAAAAGTAGGTTCTTTTTCGTCAAATTCTAAATCGAATATTTTAACGTAAAATAACCAAAAAATTAAGCACTTTTCCGGTAAATATCATTAAAACATTTTTAAAGTTTTAAAAAAGGTTTATCTTTATTTTTTAAAAACGTTTCTAGCATAAAAAGTTAGTAAGTTACGCTTAAAATAAAGTTGGTCCCTTTTTTGGTAAAAAAATAGTGAAAATCACCCTCTAATTAACAACTCAAATTAAATTGATCGTTACCGTTTAAAACGTTACTTTACTTATGTCTTATATATTGTTTATATGGCCTATAAGTTTAATCGATTCAAAGTGCTTATTTTTGAAAAGGTGGTAGTTAAAAGGACTTGAATGAGTCGTTAATCACGAGTGTATGCAAATTTTGCATACCTTAACTAATTTTTGTCTTACAGGAAAACAAAAAGAAAATACAAAAATTTCGGAAAAGCAAAACCTACATTTTTTTTACCATTTGAGATAATTTTTAAGTTATTTTTGAAAAAAGAAATTTTTAAAGATGGAAAAAAAATTACTTGAAAACCAAATTTTTTCAGAAATGAGCACTTTGACCCGATGAAACTTACAGATCATATTTAATAACAATACATAACTATAATGACTTATGAAGCGGTAATGACTAATTTCATTTGAGATGTTAATACAGGGGTGATTTTTGCGATTTTTTTTTGCCAAAAAAAGGGACCAACTTTATTTTGAGAGTAAAGGCGCGTCCACACTGGAGCAACATTTGGCAACTTGTAGCAATTTTATGTTGCAACAAGTTGCTAAATGTTTAATTTATTAAACTTTTGACATAAAACAAATTGTCCTCACTAGTGCAACAATGTTAATGAATGTTTGAACTTGTTGAATCACAAATTCAGTTGAGTACAACATTCTGTCCATACTGCTGTAGTTTTGTGACATGATGGAGGAAGACTTATTAACTGCTACCGCGTGCTTTCTAATTTTGTGTGGTGATTCACGAAAACGGAAGCGTAAATGTTGGGTCCGTCCAAGTTTGAAGAAAAGGGAAAAATATGGTGGAAAGGAAATATTATCGGATTTAAAGAAAGATGACGTTTTATTAGAACTTCGAACCGATGGGTGCTTCAAAAATTTTTTGCGCATGAGTAGTTCAGATATGGAATTTTTGCTGCAAAAAATTGCACCAGTGATAAGAAAAGCAGATACTAACTGTAGAAAGGCTATACCTCCACAAGAACGATTAGCTGTAACATTGCGCTTTCTGGCAACTGGAGATTCCTACAGCAGCTTGATGTATTTATTTAAGATTTCGAAACAAGCTATCTCAAAGATAGTACCAGAAGTATGTGCTGCGCTAGTAAATGCAATTAAAGACCAAGTTAAGGTAAGTAAACTTTATTGTACTTTTTTATTGATAACTTTAGAAGTTTTACATGTTACTTAATTGAAATGCCTCTGCGAGAATGTTTGAGGAACCAAAAGCAGTAGAGGAGTCTGAAGAGTTTTGTATGTATGTCTCCGCTGGTGATATAGCTGGTGTGCTGCAATACGATGAATGTGATTGTGGTCTCGTGGAAGGCTGCATTGATAAAATTGGCTCATATGTGTTAGTTGATTGTGGCATTCCATAATCATATTTACCCATACTTGCATCGAACAAAATATTACCTATAAGATGTTCTACAATATTTTGTGCGCAAGTGATATTCAAATCCCTAATTTTACACGCCATATGTTCTCCAAATACATCGAATTTGTCTCGCTGTCGTTTATTTTGTATGTCTTGAATTATTTTATATGCCTCTTCTTTTCGAGCGTTATCATCGATTTTTCTTGTAAGTGTTTGTGTGACACGTCTAGTTTTATTAGGGTGTTTAAATTCATCAACATTTGTGCTGTTCGGATTTTCCACGGTTTTTTTACGAGGCTCTTGAGAGGATTTGTTAGATGCCGAAGGCTTCTCACAAGCAGCGTTAGATGTTGATGGGTTTTGAGAACCATCGTCATACAAGTCTTTCATGCCTTCGTTGCCATTTTCTGCATCTTGAAATTCTTGGGTCTCATTTCCACCTTCATCACAATCTGTTACTTGTGAATCATCTAAATCCGTTTCGGAGGAAGAGTCATTAAGGTCATCCTGAAAAGAAAAATACATTGTATAAAATGTAAACACTACAGTGATCTACATTTTTAGCGTAAGTAATGATATCTTTGTATTTCAGATGCCTAAAACTGCTCAAGAATGGGAAACAATTACTAATGGTTTCAGTGTTCTTTGGAATTTTCCAAAATGTGTAGGCGTCATGGATGGCAAGCACATTGCAATACAAGCACCAAAAAACAGTGGAAGTGATTTCTTCAATTACAAAACGTTTTTTAGCATTGTTCTGTTCGGCGTAATGGATGCTAATTACCAATTTTTGTATTTTCATGTAGGCTCCCAAGGGAGAATATCTGATGGAGGAGTTTTCGAAAATACATTATTCAAAAAACTATTAACTCGCTGCAAACTCAACCTTCCAGAATATAGCTCTTTACCAGGACGTGAGAAATTAGTCCCTCACGTATTTTTAGGGGATGATGCCTTCCCATTATCACCAAATTTACTGAAACCCTATCCTGGGGCGCAGGACAAAGGGTCTCCCAAAAGGATATTTAATTACCGTCTCAGTAGAGCGAGAAGAATATCAGAAAATGTTTTTGGAATGTTATCTTCGATTTTTTGAATATTTAGAAAACCCTTACTTTTAGAACCAGAAACTGCAGAAGTTGTTGTTATGGCTTGCATTTACTTGCATAATTTTTTAAGGAATAGTTCAAGATCTAAAAATTCCTACAATCCCCCAGGTACATATGACGGTGAAGATAAAGATACAGGACGTGTTTTAGAAGGATCGTGGAGAAGAGAAACTCAGAGTAATACATTTACTTCATACAAGAAAGTTGCACGAAATGCATCAACTGAAGCAAAAGATATTAGGCAAGAGTTTGCAGATTTTTTCGTTACACCTTTGGGGATGGTGCCGTGGCAGAATAATTATTGAATTTTAATTCATGTATAAATTGAAATTGCCTATTTATTTGTTTGAATAATTAATAACAGAAAAGTTAATATCTAAAAACATTGTGTGTTTACTTACCACGTTCTCAGCTTCACTTTCCTTGCATGGGCGGACTTTGTTTTTGTCTCGAAGAAATACTAATGCATCGTAGGCAAACCACTTGGAATGAAACTGAGCGCCTGCTCCAGATTTTTTCATGCTGCGATATTTTTTTTTCTCTCTATAAAACTGAGCCACCAAATTACGGATTTTTCTTTTTGCCTCTTCCTGAGATAAGCACCCTACAGCTGAACAAACTGCATTCCATGCATCATTTTTTGATTCTCTGCATTTATATTTAACATTTTTAGGATTCCAAATACATGGATGTTGTCTATAATTGTCAATTAAATTAAAACAATTCTCCGAAGTCCACTTAAGCGCCATCACTAAATATAGACGCGGCGGTCTGTCTACTGTCTAGTCACTCAATTTGCAACAGGTCTCAACTCGCAACAATCCGTCCACATCGAAGCAATGTTGACAAATGTTTCACTTTGTTTCATATTATCCTTTGATCTTTACCGCTAGAAACGGATTTATACAACATACTACAACTTGTGTTGAATCGCAACACCAACTTTATGCAACGCAACACAACATATTCCAACAAATATAAACATTTTATGTTGTAACAAGTTTTTGTTGTATTATGTTGGAAAATGTTGCTACAGTGTGGACGCGTCTTAACGTACATACTTATGATGCAATAAACTTTTTTAAAAAACAAAAATAAAGTTTTGTGAAACACTTTACGTTGAAATATTCTATTTGAAATTTGACGAATAAGAACATACATTTCATTAGCTACAACTCTGCTTCTACTCGGTCTACAGACTTCATACACCGTTTTTTTACTTATTTAAAAGCCATATTTTTCGCTAAAAATATCTTTTCGATAAAAACTTACTTTTTAGTTATTTGCGAAAAACTGTTTAAAAATGTGTTTTTTTTGTAGAAAAATGAACATATTCAGTGGCAAATAATATTTCGAAGTTAATTTTTAATTTTAATAATTAAAATTTGCTGACGTTCTGCCGGACAGCAGTTGCTAATAAATATACAAATTAATAGTATAAAGTGCAAAGTAATAACGTCGTTATGGTAACAACTCTAACTGCCGTCTGCAGTTACCGTTTGCCGTCTGCAGTCGTCGAAATCTTACCTTACAGATCAAAAGTTGCTTAGAATTATTCATCTTATCTAATTCCGGATTTATTTTGAACGTATGTTTTTTCAGAAAACTGATGAACCACGAAGTAAGAGAACTTTTAAAGGGAGAAGAAATCGTCAGATTTATCAAGGCCCAGAGACTCAGATGGATGGGACATATAGAAAGGAGAAATCCAGAAGCCATTATCAAGAAAATTACCAAATGGAGACCTGTATCAGGCACACCACGAGGAAGACCCAAAACCAGATCGGAAAACCAGATAATCGAGGACTTTAAGAAGATGGGAGTTAGAGGGTAACCATAAGCAAAAACAGGAACGAATGGAGAAAAATTGTAGAAGATGTCAAGTCACACAACCAGTTGTAAAACCAAAATGTTAATGCGGATTCATTCACCGCGACTAATGAATCGGAGGAGCTCAAAGAGAGCGGCAATCACTCTGCTAGGAGTGTAGATGCCATGATGATGATGTTTTTTCATCCCGGACAAGGGGTGAAACTCACCTCCAGGGCAAAAGCAGACATCGGCACAATATCACTTTTTGTCTTTGACATGTTAGCTATGTGTAATGCCAAATTTCATGTCAATCCAAGCGGTTCTTTAAAATTAACAGCAAAAACCGTGAGTAAATGGACCAATTATTTAGGAATGTGTCATCATGTGTGAGAACACACATATCTCCACTATTAGACTGTTGGATTTAAATTTTGTTTAGGAATAATATTTGTTTAGAAATCTTCCATAAATATATCCCCTAATAATGAACATAAATCAAAGCACATTGAAAGACCTAATAAAGCTTATTTCTAGTAAAAATAGTAAATTGTATTAAGATGCCACAAGAAAATAGCTTCAGAACAATATTCTATTATAGTTCAATCATTTGGTAGTTTTACCTGGAAAGTCTTCCGGGAGTTTTAAAAATTGGTTATTTTATGGATTTCGGTATGCTCTTTGGGAATTTTAACTTTGCTACCTTGTATCTCCGCCGCTCATGCATCCATATTGAAAAAATGGCGCCTAATAACATTTTTTTTTGAAATATCTCCCTTCCGACGCATTTTACAAAAAAAAAACATTTATGTGCAAAATTAAGCTCCAGCTTTTCTGCATACACAGGCTTTCTGACATCCTTTTCTGACATCCAGTAATTTGTTGGGATATTTCTTTATTATGTGTAAAAGCACGTGTCAACTATGCTTGCGCTCGGAGATCCTACAACTGCTCCACATAGTTGATACGTTTGGCGCTCCCGGACTGTGCAATTGTGCGCATTCTGCCTCGGCGCTCCAATCTGTAGCGGTTTATATGTAAGGGAGCGCATACCGTATCGATTGGAGCAGTTGCAGGGAGGGCAGAGCGCAAGAGGTTTGTAAACATAGTGAATGGTTGGCGCTCCCGGACCGTGCAACAGTACGTGCTCCTCCTCGGTGGCCCAATATTACGAAAATAGTGCTATAGTGGGTACGTACCTTTAGAAAGACGGGTATTCTGGTATTCAGTTTTATTATAAGCTGTGGCTGGGGTGGGGTGCTACATAAGGGAGGTTTTGTTGTGTTGTAAACAATATGTCGATTTGTTGAATTTATACAACTGGCACAGTGCGAGATACAGGATTGAAAAGTGTAAACTGGAAACATCTAAAATAATTTCTAAAAAAGATAGAGAGCCGTTCGACTTCGTTTTTAACAAAGAAGCTGAAGAAGGTGTAGGCCATGTTCTAACCATACTAATTTTAATCAACTATTTTCAATGGGAAATAAGCCACAATTTTACCAAAAATTATTTTATTAACGTTTCGACGCCCAAGTCGGGTGTCGTTGTCAAAATACAAAATAATACTCAATTAAACAAAAATGTTGTTGCTTAGTAAAAAATTCTTCAAATAATTGATTTAATCTGACACATTTATATCGGTAATTCAGGCATGTATATGTTACAGTTCAAGTTGATTCTCAGTTAGAGTTGACTCCAACTAGTTGGAGTCAACTCCAACTGAAACGAGCAGTAAAAGTTGATTTTAAAAATTTAAATCAACTTTTACTAGTTGGAGTTGACTCTTCCTGGATCGATTCAGTAAATGTTGATTAAACGAGAATCTCAAGTGCATTTTTGATGAGTGTGCGTTTCTTTGTTTTGACCGTTTCAACTACTTATTAGTATAGTCTGTAACGTCGCCCGCGTTAGGTAAATTATTCTGATTCGATTTTTTGCACAAACTTACTCAAAGAAATACATCCGTATAACAATCCTTATAACAAATACACAGGGTGTCACGCGATACCGCGGTCGAAAAATTGTTTAACTAATTTTTGTTAACCAAATTCACAAAAATAATTTTTATCTAGTCTATCTCATATTATGTTAGTAAAGGTTTTATTGTGTGAAAATTGTAAATATAGATAGCAGTACATGAAGGGCTTAAAGTGTGTCTGAAGTAACAATGTATTTTAAATGGGTTTTACTTTTTCGCACTGTTTTTTAGCACACTTTCATATAATTAAACATCCTTAACAGACACGCCCTTGCAACGGCAACTGAAATGCTCACAAAACAGCGACCACGGAAGCAAAGATGGATGACAGAGGAAATATTGGATTTAATGGATGAAAGAAGAAAATGCAAACAGCACAAAGCAATGTACAAAGCATTAAATAGAACCATTAAACAAAAAATAAAAATTGCAAAAGAAAAATGGATAACAGAACAATGTGAAGAAATCGAAAACTTATATAAAAAACATGATGGCTTCCATCTGTATAAGAAACTCAAGGAATTCACAGGCACGACATACTCACAAGGACCAAATAATCTAATCAACGCAGAAGGCAAACTGATTTCAAGCCCTGAAGAACAAATAAAAATGTGAGAAGACTATATAAAGGAACTCTTCTATGACATCAGAGAACCTCCTACATTAAATACCGAAAACTACGAAGGTCTTCCAATACTGAAGTCCGAACTGGAATAGGAATATGCTCTAGGTCAACTAAAAAACAACAAATCTGTAGGAAAAGATGAAATACCAGCTGAGCTATTGAAGTTAATCAACGAGGAAAACTTAGACCTTCTTCTTGGACCATTTAATAATGTTTTCAATGCAGGGACTATCCCTAAAATATGGCTTGAATCAGTCTTCATACCACTACCTAAAAAGAGGAACGCCAAATTATGCCAGGACTTCCGCCTTATAAGTCTATTAAATAACATTCTGAAGCTTTTCTTGCTTATCATACAGAACAGAATATATTATAAAAAATGTGATGAGGTCACGGGTCAAGAACAATTTGGCTTCAGGAAAGGTATGGGGACACGAGAAGCAATATTCTGTCTTCAAACTCTGGCACAAAGATACAAAGATCAGCAAGCGGACCTTTTTATCTGTTTCATAGATTTTGAGAAAGCGTTCGATGGGGTGAAGCAGAAGACCTTGATAGAAAGATTGAACGACATCGGAGTCGACAAAAGAGATTCTAAAATTATAGAGGCTATTTATTGGAATCAGACAGCAATCATAAAGAACAATGGTAATACGTCAAGGCCAATTGAAATACAACGAGGAGTTAGACATGGTTGCGTGCTATCACCCATACTTTTAACGTCTACTCTGAGGTAATATTTGCGAACTCTTTATCGTACTTTTCAGAAGGAATCAGGATAAACGGTCAGAGAGTAAATAACATCCGCTATGCAGATGACACAGTATTAATGACTGATTCGCACCATAGTCTGCAGATACTGTTGGATAGGGTTACTGAGAGTTGTGAAAAAATGGGGATGAAGATCAATACTGCGAAAACCAAAGTTATAAGAATATAAAGGAAGAAAAATTTACCCCTTTCAATAAATATCTGAAACACCAACAGCTTGAATACGTAAGCCAGTACAAATATCTTGGTTGCTGGTTCAACAATCAACTTGATTACAAACAAGAAGTCAAGAGCGAGAATAAAGGTAGCCCGACAGGGGTTTATCAAAATGAAAAGCTTATGTTGTAACAGTAGCATTAATATCAGCCTTAGATGTCGTTTTCTGCATTGCTATGTGTGGTCAATACTTTTGTATGGAACGGAGGCCTGGACACAACACAACACTGATGAACAAGTTGGACGCCTTTGAACTCTGGCTTTACAGAAGTGACTTGAAAATACCTTGGACAACCCACACCACCAACGAATATGTTCTGAGGAGAATAGGTACAGGTAGGGAACTGCTAAAAATCATTAAAGTCAGAAAAGTTAGCTACCTGGGACACATAATGAGAAACGGAAAGTACCGCCTCACGCAACTGATCATCCAGGGTGAGATTGAAGGAAAACGGGGTCCCGGTAGGCGTCAGATTTCATGGCTTAGAAATATCAGAGACTGGACCGGCCTTGATTCAACATCTTTGTTTAGAGCCGCATTGGACAGAGACAGATTTGCCAGTGTAGTTGCTAACCTCCACTAAAGGAGAAAGCGCCACAAGAAGAAGAACTTTCTTTCGCCTTGTCATGGTGATGACATGTGAGCAATAAATTACAAAAAAAGTTTTGACACTTTTGTGGTTTGACAGAAGTTTGAATTTTTAAATGTCAAAATGGTGCAATGGTGCATCTCACTCGCACTCACATTGATAGCTGCCTCAATACGCTCCTAGCGCTCATTGTTAATAATTAAAAATAACCGCATAGTAATAAAATAACAAAAATTTCTTCAGTATATTGTAGGGGGGTCGTTAAAATTTTATTTTGTGACTTTCGGACTTTCATAATAATAATTTTTAACTGAGTTATTAAGCCTTGAAAATGGTCATTTTCGTATTTTGCAAATTTTAAACTATATATGCGTATATATTATATTGCGTATACGTATAACTCGAGAACAATAAATTTTACAGAAAAATCTCAAAAGACCTCTTTTGCTCCAAATAACCCAAATGATGTAAAGAAAATTGTCCTAAATTAATTTTTTTGGTGAGTGTGTTTAAAAAAATTGTTTAAAAAATTTTTCGACCACAGTACCATCTGACACCCTGTGGATTCGTTATAAGGACCTCTTTTTGAGTAAGTTTGTGCAAAAAAATCGAACTGGAATAATTTACCTATCGGAGGCGACGATACAGCCTGGAATATAAATACATCACAATTTGAACATAATTATATCCAGTAACATTTAATTTCTAGAATCGGTTGCTTGCGTGAATCAACTTTTATTAAATGGCATTGGGAAGAGTATACTTTAACTAGTTGGAGTCTACTTTTTGGTTTTGCTTAAACAATTATGAACCAAAATTTAGTAAAGCTGACTCAAAATTAGTAAAATCGTGTACCAATCGACGCAAAGTTAAACGAAGATTTCAAATATCGACTTCCAGTTTTACTTTAGATTACTTTGGGTGAAAATCTAGGACTTACGAAGTCCAATTACTTGTTAATTAAATTTATGTCAAAAACTGAAATTCTGTAGTGTTTTCAATTATATTGATATAAAATAAGTAAATACTTTACAGATTTAGTAACTAGTTATTCAATATTGATAATTATCGATTAAACATCGAAACCGACCATCATGCAAAAGTCATCTGTCATTACTGTCAGCCAAAATTTTTATTTCGTCTAAAATAAAAAAAATCTTAAATTTCATAACGTTTTTTACGATTGGCGATAAAATTTTGTATGCACCACGTCAGTAAAGACTCTTTATCGAACTCGTCTGTTACTCGCCTCGCTCGCTTAGCTCCATCTGCTCGTAATATCAGAATCGTTCGATAAAGAGTCACTGTACTGACTCGTTACATAAATAACTAGTTTACGAGTTATTAAGCCTTGAAAATGGCGATTTTCGCATTTTTCAAATTTTAAATCGCGTATAACTCGACAACATTAAATTTTATAGAAAAATCATAGGAGACCTTTTTTACTCAGAATGACCCAAATAATCTAAAAAAAAATATCCGAAGTGAAAAAATTGATGTTTTGAATTTGTTTAAAAAAATTGTTTAACACATTCGCGGACACGCTGTCATTTTATACACGTATTCTTATGGAGTAAATGACTTCATATGCAGTCATGACCGCGAATGTGTTAACCAATTTTCCGACTCCCCACCTCCCGACACCCTGTATATTTGTTTATAAAATAAGGAACTTTTATTGAGTAAGTTTGTGGAATAAAATCGAATCGGAATAATTTACCTAACGAAAAGAAATGAAAGGCAGAATTTACAAATCAGTCATCAGACCAATAATGACATACGCGGCAGAAACACAACACGCCACAGAGAGGACAAAAAGATTGTTCGAAACAGCCGAGATGAACACCCTTCTAAAAATCGATAGTAAGACTCTATGGGACAGAGCTAGAAGTACAGAAAGATATACGACGGAGATGCAAGGTGGATAACATTAATAACTGGGTAAGAAACAGAAGAATAGAATAGAATAACCACATAAGTCGAATGACAACAAATAGAGTAGTCAGAACAGCGAGAGACGGTTCCCCAATAGGAAGACGTTCAGTGGGAAGACCACGAAAACAATGGAACGACAAATTACTAGAGGCACATTGAAAAAACAGACAAAGTAATGTCTATACAAAAAGAAGAAGAAGAAGATTTGTCAATCTACCTGTTATAATGACGGAGGAGTTATATTCGCGGACGGACGGACAGCCTAGGTTAAATTTGTCACCTTTAGTACCATCCTTGGATATTAATCTTTCATTTGACACCTCATTTGTCATTCTACCTTATAATTAACGAGGAGTTATACTCGCTGTCGGACAGATGGTACCAGGCAGTACCGTGGTCGAAAAATTGTTTAATAGTTATTTATGTACCAAGTCAGTAAAGTGACTCTTTATCGAACGAGTCTGATATTACGAGCAGAGGAAGCGAAGCGAGCAACAGACGCGTTCGATAAAGAGTTTTGAGGTGGTGCGTACAAAATTGTATCGTCAATCATAAAAAACATTAACACTTACTTACAACTTTGAGGAAATTTTTTTAATTTTAGACAAAATAAAAAATTCGTATGACAGTAATCACAACTGACTTTTGCATGATGGCCGGTTTTGATGTTTAATCGATAGTTATCAATATTATATACCTACCTAATTACTAAATCTGTAAAGTTTTGATTTATTTTGTATGAATATAATTGCGAAACACTACAAAATTTTACTTTTTGACATCAATTTTATTAATAATAAGATAAATTTTGTACAATATTTTTAATAATTAAAGTAAATAAATTTTAATTTTAGTCAAATAAATAATTGATTGCTGCCATTGACCACTTATATTCAATCTGGGTTAATTTGATTAATAATCGCGGCAGGTAAAGTAACATTCTTCTTTCAATACAACAAAGTGTTACTTTACTGCCGAAAATGAGGGCACATGAGTACAATAATGAATGATTTTAGTGACGTTTGGCGATAAACAATGATTTTAAACAAATTCGCAAAAATAATTTTTTCACTTCGTACAAATTTTTTTTAGATCCTTTGGGCCTTTTTTCTCTAAAATTGACTGTTGTCGAGTTATTAGCGACTTAAAATTTGAAAAACGCCAAAATAACCATTTTCAAGGTTTAATAACTCGGTTAAAGATAATTATTGTGAAAGTCGAGCGAGCGGCCGTGGAGTAACGGCATAATCGCTGGCCTCATACGCCAGTGCACGTGGGTTCGAGCCCTGCCAAAGACAAACCATTTTCATTTCCAATAATGACACGAGCCATCTCACCGTGCCTCGGAGAGCACGTTAAGCCGTTGGTCCCCCTGGGCTAGTGTACATCGACACTAGTTACTTGAAACAGGGTTAAAGATGTAATTGGCGCCGGAACTATCCGAAAGGCAAAAATACCATACGATATTATATATTATGAAAGTCAGAAACTAAAAAAATCAAAGATTAAAGCTACCTCTATAAGATCTTAAAGAAATTTTGTCATTATTTCATTAATAAGATATTATTTTTAATTATCAACAATGAGCGCTAACCGTGTATTGAGGCGGCCGTCAATGTGAGTGCGAGTGAGAATCACCATTGGACGGCCGGAATGGTGCATCTCTTTAGCACTCACCATTGACGGCCGCCTAATACGCACTTAGCGCTCATTGTTAATAATTAAAGATAAAGCTTAGTAATAAAATAGTGACAAAATTTTCTGCTGGATGTTGTAGAGGGGGCTATAAACTTTGATTTGGTCAGTTTCTGACTTTCATAATACATAATGGGTTTTAATCGAGTTATTCGCATTTTTCAAATTTTAAATCGCGTATAACTCGACAACAATCAATTTTAGAGAAAAATAACAAAATACTTTTTTTGCTCAGAATAAATCAAATGGTCTAAAAAAAATTGTTCGAAGTGAAAAAATTATTTTTGTGAATTCGTCTAAAAAAAAATTGTTTAAACAATTTATCGATCAAGGTACTGCCTGGTACCCAGTAGATTTGTTATAAGGACCTCTTTTTAAGTAAGTTTGTGCAAAAAATTCGAATCGGAGTAATTTACCTAACGGGGGCGACAATACAGCCTAGACTAATTTGAACATATTCAGTAACATTTAATTTCTAGAATCGGCTGTTTGTGTGAATCAGAATCAACTTTTACTAAATGGCATTGGGAAGAGTATACTTTTCCTAGTTGGAGTCTACGTTTACTAGTAAATGTTGAATATAAATCTTCATTTTATATTTATAATCAACTTTTACTGAAACCAGCCGTCAGAGTTGACTCCAACTAGTTGGAGTCAACTCCAACTGGATAATCAACTTGAACTGTAACATATACATTTTAAAGTAAAAGACTTTAAAATGATATTGCATATATTGAGATGAGTTGCGTTCCTGGGACGACTTTACTAAAAGATAGTTCATTTGATTACATGAAATCAACCCAACTCAAGAATATCCGCCACAAAAAATCATAGCATATGATCTGTCTTTAAAAAGACAACTTAATCTCAAGAAAAATAGTAAACATTATTAAACTTGCATATTAAGGGTACTAATAAAATAAACTACTCGTCAAAAATTAGGGATATAGAAAATATACTCATTTTCATAGTTGATTTTTTCGTGAACAGATTCACAGATTCCGCTAATTTTTTTTATTATTTTAAAATTTTCTTTAGTATTTACACAGTTGTGCAAAGGTTTACTTAAACTTCTTTTTTGTACTTATACCGGGTGGAAGAAAAGAAATGTTTTCATTATGTTAAGTTTGAGACACCCTGTAGGGAGGACGAGGTACAAATGTAAGTATACATCAGAATCGTATTGTAGTCTTATGTTTTAACATTTTGTTTTTTGAATATCCCTCATGTCTTTAGAGACAAAAAAAATAGACGGTTTTGTAGTTTAACATGTGTTTTAACCGAAACAAAAGTTTGAGACACATAGTAGGGAGGAAAAGACACAAAAGTGGGTATGCATCGATATTATGTTATAGTTTCATATTTTGCGAATATTTTATTTTTTAATGTTTCTGATATCTTTAATATCAAAAAAACTAGACGGTTTTACTCTTTAATATGTGTTTTAACTGACGACATGCGATACGTGAAGAGGCCATGTCTTGTCATACCACTAATATGAAATTATGTCCTACATTACCTATAGTGCGAAAGGAACAGAGTGTTAAAAAAATCTATCTAATATACCTCTCGCTATTTAAAGAGCCTCCACGTAGACACACAAATATGTACTTATTCTCAAGGAAATTCCACCCCAAAACATCACAGAGCCTCCATTAAACAATCTCATCACTCTTATATTGCGCTTTGCATACCGCTTACCTGGTCGACAAATAACTCTTATAGGTGTCGATAAGAACTGTTTACTTTATGTGCCTTTCTGTTTTTAAAGTTTTGTTAACTGTTATTTGTTATTGTTAATTTAGTTTTGTTTCAGTTAAAACACCTATTAACGACTAAAACCACGCATATTCTTTGTTTCTAAAGATATCAATGATATTAAAAAAATAAAATGTTCACAAAACATAAGACTATAATACGATTTCGATGTATACTAACATTTTTGTACCTCGTCCTTTCTACAGAGTGTCACAAACTTAACATAAGAAAAACATGTATTTTCTTCTACCCGGTATAAGTACAAAAAATAAGTTTGAGTAAACCTCTGTACAACTGTGTAAATACTAAAGAAAAATCTAAAATATTAAAAAAAGATTTGCGTTAATCTGTTTACGAAAAAATCAGCTATAAAAATGAGCATAATTTTTCATATCCCTAACTTTTGACGAGAAGTTTACTACAACAGGTATTAGATTAATAAAGTTCTATTTGATTTTTATGAGAAATATTTATATCTAAAACAAAAGAAATTACCTATAATTATAAAATATTAATGTTGTTCTGAAGCTATTTCCTTGTGGCATTTTTATAATCAACTATTTTTAATGGGAAATAAGCCACAATTTTACCATAAAAATGATTTTTTTGACGTTTCGACGCCCAAGTCGGGTGTCGTTGTCAAAATAAAAATAATACTAAATTAAACAAAAATGTTGTTGCTTAGTAAAAAATTCCTCAAATAATTGATTTACATAATCTGACTCATTTATATCGGCAATTCAGGCAGGTATACATTTTAAAGTAGAAGACTTTAAAATGATATTGCCAATATTGAGATGAGTTGCGTTCCTGGGACGACTTTACTAAAAGATAGTTCATTTGATAACATGAAATCAACCCAAGTCAAGAATATCCGCCACAAAAAATGATAGCATGTGATATGTCTTTAAAAAGACAACCAAATGCAACGGTGGCAGTAAAATACTCGAGCTAGAGACTCCATAGTGAATTTAAATCATTTTTTTTTTGGTAAAATTGTGGCTTATTTCCCATTAATAATAGTTGATTATAAAAAGGTCACAAGGAAATGACTTCAGAACAGCATATTATTTTTGTTTATCAAAAATGTCAAGCCCATTTACACTCTAAATGTTTTGAGACTTTTTACAAAAAATAAAATTGTGTATTTCAATTTTTATATCTCAGTCCCGCCAAAGGTTCGAACACGAACCATTTTGTTGATGTGACACCTGCCATTATCAAAGTGTAAAACAGTTTTTTTACAAATTTTTATTTTACTCTAGTTAATCAAATATATTACATATTGTTCTGAAGCTATTTCCTTGTGGTATTTTTATAATTACGTATTTTTTATGGGAAATAAGCCACAATTTTACTAAAAAATGAATTTATTAACGTTTCGAAGCCCAAATCGGGTTTCGTTGTCAAATTACAAAATACTATTAAAATAAAACAAACATGTTGTTGCTAAGTAAAAAAATTCTTCTAATAATTTATTTAATCTGACTCATTTATATTGGCAATTCAGACGTATATTATACATTTTAAAGTAGAAGACTTTAAAATGATATCGCCAATATTTATGAGTTGCGTTTCTGGAACGACTTTACTAAAAGATAGTTCATTCGATTACATGAAATCAATCCCAACTCAAGAATATCCGTCGCAAAAAATCATAGCATGTGATCTGTCTTTAAAAAGACAACCAAATGCAACGATGACAGTAAAATTCTCGCGTTAGAGATTCCATAGTAAATCACGAGGGAAAACCAGAAAAAAAAATTCGTCCCAGGAACGCAACTCATAAATATTGGCGATATCATTTTAAAGTCTTCTACTTTAAAACGTATAATATACGTCTGAATTGCCAATATAAATGAGTTAGATTAAATAAATTATTAGAAGAATTTTTTTACATAGCAACAACATGTTTGTTTTATTTTAATAGTATTTTGTATTTTGACAACGAAACCCGATTTGGGCTTTGAAACGTTAATAAATTCATTTTTTAGTAAAATTGTGGCTTATTTCCCATAAAAAATACGTAATTATATTACATATTATTGCAGTATTTCTTTGCTTGGCGGTTAACGGGTTAAGAGCCATTTTCGCAGAGGTACGAGGTAGCAAAGTTGAAATTCGGAAGAAGCATACCGAAATCCATAAAATAACCTATTCGCAAAACCCCCGTAGAACTTTCCCTTTTTTTGACCAAGTGACTGAACTATTATTTTAGTTAATATAATTTTTAATTAAATCAAACTAACAAACTTTATGTTAGTACAAACGGACGTTATTTTCTAGCAAATAACTAGAATACTTAAATCCGTTCTACAAAACCTATTCAACTATAAAATGAACTGATCATTTAAATGCGGAGCGTATGCTTTAACACACTCGAGATACAATAGTACATAATGTAACAAAAAATCACCACTTGAATTCTTAAGCAATACGAAGAATAGACTACCACTTACAAAAGACCTTTTAATGCATACTAATTGAGTCTTTATACTTTTAACCCTTTTAACTCAAGGTTGTTAACATCTGGAGGTTTATTCATATTACGACATTTTGGAAGTAGTGTTTGTTTTCTTATTTAAAGTTTTTATACTTGTCACACACACACATGAACAGAGTATATACACATATTGTATCAAAATGATTAATATTTAATACCATTACCTTAATATTATTTTATTTTTAATAGTCCAGAAAGCCACTGCGCATCCGCTAGGAAAAATATTCTGATTCGGATTTTTTGCACAATCTTTCTCAAAAAGTAAGTAAGTAATCTTACTCCTTTTAACAAATTTGCATGTTGCCAGGACCAAAAGGTGGTCAAAAATATTCAAAACTCCTTTGTTTTTTAATTGCTAATCAAGCGTGCGCGACACTATTTTCCACCGACAGCATGGTACAAATGAAAGGAATAAATTCGTTATTTCGTAAACCGGTGACTTTAAGGAAAAATCCCGAAACAGGTCGATTTTTATTTTTAAGTTATAATATTGTGGCATATTTGGTATACTAGTGACGTCATCCATCTAGAGGTGATGACGTAATCGATTATTTTTTTTAAATAAGAATAGGGGTCGTGTGCTAGCTCATTTGAAAGGTTCTTCAATTCTCTATTCAGTAATATAAACATTTACATAATTGTTTATACAGGGTGTACAAAAATTTTTTATTAAATTAAATTATTTGACAAAAAAGAAGTAGAAAGATACCCTGTATAAATAATTATATAAATGTTTACATTACTGAATAGATAATTGCAGAACCTTTCAAATGAGCTACCACACGACCCCTATTCTCATTTAAAAAAGTTATCGATTCCGTCATCACGCCCAGACCGATGACGTCACTAGTATACCATATATGCCACAATATCATAACCTAAAAATAAAAATCGACCTGTTTCGGGATTTTTTCTTAAAGTCGCCGGTTTACGAAATAACGAATTTATTCCTTTCATTTGTACCATACTGTCGGTGGAAAATAGTGTCGCGCACGCTTGATTAGCAATTAAAATACAAAGGAGTTTTGAATATTGTATTGCAAAAAACTCTTCGGGATTTCATCAATCGATATTTAAAGAATATCTAACTACCTTGGCAACATTCAAATTTTCAGTTTTTCATATAGTTTTTGATGGTTAAAAATGGTCAATTTCGCAATTTTTCAATTTTTAATCGCTTATAATATGTCAAAAACTGTCATTTTTAGAGAAAAGTCACTAAAGACCTTTTCTAACCTGAAAAAACCTGTTTCCAAAAAAAAACGTTTAAAAAATTTTTGACCACCTTTTGGCCCTAGCAACATGCAAATTTGTTAAAAGGATTCCTTTTCCAAAGGATTCCAGAATATTTTTCCTAGCGGATGCGCAGTGGCTTTCTGGACTATAAGAAATAATTAACTGTTATACTTATGCTATATTTTTATAATTAATTTGTGTTGCCTTCATAAAAAAGATAAATCTGAAGCTGAAATTAGCTGTGTTAATTTATACACAGACTTTTAACCATTTATAGGGCAAATTATTAATATGGTGAATTCACAGTCTATTTTGGGTAAATAGTATTTATTATAGTCCTATATAACTTGTAACACAGTATAAAGTTAAGAAAAATAGTGAGGTTCTATTTTAGAGGCCGGTAAATTATTATACCTATGTGCATTAAGCAAAATGTAATATAGGCTTAAACTTGGTAAAATAGTTTACCACTTTTTTAGACAAAAGTAACACACACTATTTTGATGTTTACACCGATGATTACCTGATTCGAAAATTTTGGAAAATCATTTGTTTCCCAAGTGGCAGACTAAAATAATAAATGCGCTTTTCCTCGTAGGCACAATGATAATAAAAATACAGGGATTCCACTCTGTCTCTCTTCAATCTTAACCCCGCTGAAGGAGTACAGTCAGAGAACTGTATACTGTATAGTAGTGGTCGTCGTGATGTCGGTAATGGTCCTTCTTCTTCTTTTGGTGCTCTAGTAATCCGGGCAGATGATATTTACCAGCTGTTTTATTGCTGGAATCAGATCTTAAAATTGCATAGGTTAGTAATATATGTATGAAAAGTCCGCAGAAAGTGTGCTATTTTGCTTATAAACAAATTAGCGCTCCGAAAACTACCTTTTTTCAATTATTGCTCTGTAACTCCGAAAATTTTACCTTTAAACCAAAGACACTCAAATAAAAATTCACCTTAATTTAGATAATTTTGTACAAAGATTATTTTTCCTATTTCCAAAATTTAAATAAAGCTTTAATCTTCAATTAAAATTTTTGGTTTTATATAAAAAAGCAATTATAAATAATTAAATAGCTTGGTGACATAAAAGCTTTTTTGTAGTAGATTATATTTCCGGGAGCCGGCGATAATCTAACAAATAGTTTATCAACAATTAAATTGTTAATTAAAAATTACAGTCGCAATAATAACCAGAATAATTACGATACACCAGAATAACTATGATTTTCGTATAAAAAGGCACTATATACATATACAGTATGGTGCAAATGAAAGGAATAAATTCGTTATTTCATAAACCGGCGACTTTACGGAAAAACCCTGAAACAGGTCGATTTTTATTTTTAAATTATGATAATTTTTTGGCATATACATCACACAAGTGACGTCATCCATCTGGGCGTGATAACGTAATCGATGATTTTTTTAAATGAGAATAGGGGTCGTGTGCTAGCTCATTTCAAAGGTAATTCAATTCTCTATTCAGTAGTATAAACATTAACATTAATATTTATACAGGGTGTCACAATTTTTTTATATTAAATTAATTGACATAAAAAGAAGAACGTATGTAAATTATTTAATTCAAAATACGTTTACTACTGAAAAAAATGTTTATTCCAAAAATTAACATTGATTTTCGCTTAAATTTATTGTTCTAACTTCCAAAAAGCAGGTGCCTAGCGGGATGTGTCTTGAACATTGAGCATTAGCAAAAACGAAGGTTTCTTTTTCAAATAAACTTTTTTTTTCTGTTTTCTGATAACAGTAAAAAGTATTTTGTATTAAATAAATTACATACATTCATCCTTTTTTGTCAATTAATTTAATTTAAAAAATTGTTTTTGGACACCCTGTATAAATAATTATGTTCATGTTTACATTACTGAATAGAGAATTGAATAACCTTTAAAATGAGCTAGCACACTACCCCTATTCTCATTTAAAAATTTATCGATTACGTCATCATGCCCAGATAGATGACGTCACGTGTGTTAAATATATGCTAAAATATCATAATCTAAAAATAACAATCGACCTGTTTCGGGAGTTTTTCTTAGTGTAGCCGGTTTACGACTTAACTAATTTTTTCCTTTCATTTGCACCATACTGTATCTTCTTCTTCTTCAGGTGCCATCTCCGCTACGGAGGTTGGCAATCATCATAGCTATTTTAATTTTTGAGGCAGTAGCTCTAAATAGTTGTTTTGAGCTGCATCCAAACCATTCTCTGAGGTTCTTCAGCCATGAAATTCGTCTTCTGCCGATGCTTCTTCTGCCATCTATCTTTCCCTGCATTATGAGTTGCAGGATGCCATACTTCTCACCCCGCATCACATGTCCGAGATACTGTAGTTTTCTTTCTTTAATTGTAAGTTCAACTTCCTTCTCTTTACCTATTCTTCTCAGTACTTCATTGTTCGTAACTCTATCTACCCAGGAAACCCTCATAATTCTTCTATAGGTCCACATTTCAAAGGCGTTAAGTCGTCTCATTGTCTCTACTTTTAACGTCCATGATTCCAGTCCATAGTATAGTACACTATATACGTAACATTTTGTTAGGCGTACTTTAAGAGCTAATATTAAATCTTTGCTACATAGGACCTTTTTCATTTTCATAAAATTAGAACGTGCTTTCTCGATTCTGACTTTGATTTGTGCAGAGTAGTCATTATTTTCGGTTATAAGTGTTCCTAGGTAAGTGTACTTTTTTCCTTTTTCGATCTGCTGGCCCTCTACTATCAAGATTTCGTTAGTATTATGGTTGTTTTTACTAATTTTCATAAACTTCGTCTTTTTGATATTGAGAGAGAGTCCGTCCTCCCTACTACACCTTACTATTTTACTCATGAGTATTTGCAGGTCTTGTAATCTATCGGCTATTATTACTGTATCATCTGCATATCTGATGTTGTTAACTAAGACTCCACTTACTCTTATGCCGACTGTTTTATTTTCAAGAGTTTCTCGCATTACCTCTTCAGAATAAGCGTTAAATAATAGAGGTGATAGTATGCAGCCTTGCCTGACTCCTCTCTTTATTTCCATTTCTTCAGATGTTTCTTTTTCTATTCTTACTATTGCTCGCTGATTGTAATAGAGATGTGTTATTAGTCTTAAATCTCTTTCATCTAGGTTTTTAGTTTTTAGAATTTCCATGAGTGGGTCATGTTTTACTTTGTCAAACGCTTTATTGTAGTCTATAAAACAGACGTAAAGAGAACGGTTAACATCCAAACATCTCTGTGTCAGCACGTTGAAGGAGAATAATGCCTCTCTGGTGCCCATACCATTGCAGAACCCATATTGAGTGTCACTAATATCCAGTTCCAGTTTAGAGTGTATTCTGGCGTGGATAATTTTCAGCAGAATTTTCAAGGTATGTGACATTAAGCTTATGGTTCCGTAGTCAATGCATTCTTTGGCTTTCACTTTTTTTGGCAAACACACAAATGCTGATCTCAACATTTCTCTAGGGATGATTCCCGTAGTGTAGATAGCGTTGAACAGTTCTACTATTATGTCCAGGTTTTTCTCGTTGACCAACTTTATCGGCTCGCTAGGTAATTCATCTGGACCAGCAGATTTATTACTTTTCATAGAGTTTATTGCTTGACTAACCTCTGATTTGGTTATCTCTGGGCCTACGTCTCCGGTTTGGCTATCTACGGATGTATGGTATGTTTAACAGTAAATGGTTGGGTTCAATTAGTTACCACTATAATCATCTTGGATTAACCGATAATAATATAAAAGGCCCGGTTTCAGGTAAAATTTAAATATGTTTTCTGGTAAAATTTCTTTTGCTTTATTATGGGAGTACCGTCTAGTCAGTGTTAATTGTCAAAAGACCAACTCTGTCTACCTCGATTGCTTGTCGCTCCGGGTGGGTCTTAACAATGGGCCAGGTCAGATAAATTTAATAATATTTACGACCGCACTAATTGCACTCAACCATTTACTGTTGAACAAACCATACTACAGAATTGAAATAGGATTATTTAAGAGGCCTCCGGAATGTTTTAAGTTATAAACAAATTTTTGGCTTATAAACAAATATAATATCTTGGAAACTATTAGATTAAATTAAATTATTGAAAAGTACGTAAGAGACACGACGGTATTACGCGTGAAAAATATCAAAAATACCAAAATGCCAATCGAAAACTAGCCCCCGTAGCCAATTAAGAATTGAAAATTTGGAATCTGTATTTATTTTTACTATAAAAACATGTGCCGCTCTATTTTTTTCGAATACGACAAAATACGGTTTTTATACGACAGATTTTTATACGTTTTTTCGACAATTACGTTTTTAATGACGTCAAAATTCCATACCGAGGGATAAGAAGTATCCACTTCAAAAATTGGCTCCACAATATTTTAGGAGTTTATATGATTATCAGTGTGTGTACAGGGTTAAATCAAATAAACACGCGCCAACTGATAACTTGACATAGGAGCAAGCTGGGCTGTTTGTAGCTAAGTCCTTAACGTCGACGTTTTCTTATATGTATTTCCAAATAACAAAACACGTTGGTCAACTATTACGTAGTATTCTTTTTTGAACTTATACCGGGTGGAAGAAAAGATATATTTTTTATGTTAAGTTGGAGATACCCTGTAGGCAGGGCCGCGTTTAGGTCAATTGACGCCCTAGGCAATTCTCTAGTAGCCGCCCTTCAAACATGTACCACTTTTGCGAAAAAAAAAATTGCAGAATTTTTTATTTAAATAAGAATACATACACTAAAAAGGGATTTAAACTACGATGTTTATATACCTATAATAAAAAAAATTGTCATTCCAGTTCGATCACATCAGAGACTTCTTTTCAAAAAAAAGACTTTTCAAAAAAAATATTTGTTCTTGACAAAATCGACAAATTGTTAACACGTTCTCGCGTCATACTTCATACTTGATGGGAAATTATTTTTAATTCTTGACATTTTCGAAAATGACCTTTCAGCGGACACGTTGGCAACTGGGAAGCACAAATAAATGTGCAAAGCAATGTCAAAATTAGGGAAAATATCTTTCAATTCACTTCGTGCAGTCACTGAAGGTTTTTACCTCCGATTTCGTTGAACCTCTATCGATTTTCATGAAAATTGGTGAGTAGTTAGAGGGTACCACAAGGAACAATGGTGACATAATGCCCATTTGCGCTTTTACCGTGGTGGTGAAAACTACCCGTTTACGTGGGGGTGAAAAAAATAATACCATAAATCGATAAAGAGACAAATTCCAAGCAAAATTTGTTATATAAAGTTCTTCTTCTTCTTCTTATTTTTATATAGACATTACTCTGTCTGTTTTTCAATGTGTCTCCAGTAAGTTGTCATTCCATCTTTTTCGTGGTCTTCCCACTGATCGTCTTCCTATTGGGGAACCGTCTGTCGCCGTCCTTACTACTCTATTTGCTGTCATTCGGCTTATGTGGTCGTTCCATTCTACTCTTCTGCTTTTCACCCAGTTATTAATGTTGTCCACCTTGCATCTCCTTCGTAAATCTGCACTTCTAGCTCTATCCCACAGCGTCTTACCATCGATTTTTCGCAATGTTTTCATCTCTGCTGTTTCTAGCATTCTTTTTGTCCTTTCTGTATCAGGTCGTGTTTCTGCCGCGTATATCATAATTGGTCTGATGACTGTTTTGTATATTCTGCCTTTCACTTCTTTTCCGATATTTTTATTTCTCCATATTGTTTCATTCAGGCAACCTGCGGCTCTGTTTGCTTTATTCACCTGATCTTCCACTTCTGTTTCGAGCTTCTCGTAGCTGCATAGTGTGATGCCTAGATATTTAAACTCCATGACTTGTTCTATTATTTGACTCTCCAGCTCTAATTTACACCTTATTAGATCTGCTGTTATCACCATGCATTTAGTCTTTTTTGGGGAAATTAACATGTTAAATTTTCTAGCGGTTATATTAAATTCCTGCAGCATACGTTGTAAATCATCTTCACTTTGAGAGATTAGTATTGCATCGTCTGCATAACAGATTATTTTGAGTTGTTTTTCTCCCATTTGGTATCCTTTTGTTTTGTTCTTACTTTTTTTATTATTTCGTCCATGATCAAGTTGAACAACAGAGGACTCAGGGAATCTCCCTGTCTTATCCCATTGCCAGCTTCAATTGAGTCAGTGAGGTCTTCATCTACTTTTACTTTTATTGTGTTGTTCTGGTAGATATTTTCGATCGTTTTAATTATTCCTAGAGGTACCTCTCTTGCGTACAATAAATGGATAACGTCCTTTAATTTGACCCTGTCAAATGACCTCTTATGATGCCTTCTTATGATGCCTATATAAAGTTATTAATATAAATCAACACTTTCTGAGTTACTAAGGATAAAAGATTTTAGTTTTTCGTAAAAAAATGCATGTTTTAAAGCTGTTTTTCACGTACAACTCGAAAACTGTAAGCTTTTACAAAAAAGTTATTACCAAAATTGAAAATAATAAAAAGCAGAATACACTCCTCACTTAAAGAACTCAAAGTGAGTTATTAACCCGGTCTATATAGACATTTCAAATAACAAAAATTGCCACAGAGCCAAATTTTGGTGGAGAGCTAGGGTATACCATAACAAATAAAGTTTAAAAAGTCCCCATCGATCCCATGTGTGCGTCAAAAGTTATTCGGGGTCAAAGGTCAAAATTTGAGATTTTTTGGATTTTTTTCGAAAACGGTAAGTTTTATCAAAAAAAAACCTTATACCAAAGTTGTAGATCTTAAAATTCTCTACAAAAATAGTCCTTACTATTTTTTTCCTAAGAGTTGCCATTCCTGAGATATCGCGATTCAAAGAGTCACATTATACATGATATGCACACGTTTCCACACCACCTGTGAGGTAGTGTACTCGGCGCGTTTTTTTTACCGTGGTTTCCCCTGTAGGTCTACTCCACTAACTGTTTTGACAATTTTAGGATAATTTAAGGAAACAATACCGGTCAAGTTCTAGATATTACCTTATTACTGATATTGATTATTGATATTGAATATATTTTATTACTATTGATTATTAGGTTAAGTATTGTTTTGATTTCTTTAGATATTTTAATCAGATTCATATTCTTGAAAGTCTACTTCAACAGTTAAGTCTTCTTCGATTTCATCTTCTTCCTCTTCCTCTTGCTGGATGTTCAAAAATTGTTCAAATGTGACTGAGTCATTGGTCTCTTCATTAAAATCACAGGAGTCTTCCTCTGTTGTACTAAACTGGACATTTGAGCAAGACTGACCTTGGCAGTTGGTACACACTTGAGAACACAGCAACCCGACTTTTTTACATCCACATTTGGCACTACAACCTTTTTTGCAATTGCAAAAAATACTGTTAAGGAGTTTTTCTGGAGCAGGTGGGAGTAAGGTTTTAATCGGTTCCAGAGTATTATCTATTAATTTCCAACCCCAGTCTTCTGGATTCAGTTCATTGCCTAGCCATATTTGAACTTGATAATATACTCGATACAAATGTTGAAAAGCAGATGCTGATGTTGGAGGAAGACATGATAGTTGTACTTGTTTCTTGTTTCGCGTATTTTTTACAAAAGTTAAGTATCGGTATTTATCAAGACAAATAATTTTTTTTGGAGCTCCATAAACCGCAAGAAGAAAGCGAATTCCTTCCGTAATTATTGTTTGCGGTGTAGAATCAAGTTCTGTAAAAACTTTACAGCAGTCAGTCAAATCTTTTTTTTCGAATAATTTAAGTACTGACGTTTTGCCCCTCCTGTACATTGCGGATGTAGTGTCGCAGCCGGTTATCGCATGTAAAAATAAAATGTACTTTTGGCATTTGGGATAAGCCGATAAACTATTCGAAGAATATATTTCTGTTCGCTGTTGAGCCCTTCCAGGTTTCAGAAAATAAATAACTTTATCTACTGGAGTCCTTGCAGTAATCAGTACCAACAAATCAACATCTTCACCAACTACAATTGTTGTGTTTGTTGCCTTAAATTTTTCAATTGCTGTCTCAATTATAAGGACATCTGCGTCATTTTTAGCTTGTTTCACTTCAATATTCGCAGCTGTTAATTTGTCAGTTAACATGGAAATGAAACGAGATTTATTATTAATGTTGGCGAAAAATTGTTGTTGATTCGCTGGAACTGTTATATTTTCATCAAAGATAATCTCGGAACCCGATGATGTTTTTGTAGTTCGTCGACGTTGTTCTGCAGATTTAATATTCTTTGTCGAGTCATTGTAGCCGTCAAATACCACTGTCACTGTAAGCCCGTAATGTCTGCGTAGATACTGAACATATTTGCCAAAAATAACGCTAAAGGTTTCTTCTCGATCCCACACAACGTGATGTAGTAGGTACCCTCCATCAATAATGTAAGTAGCGTTTCTACGATCAACCTCAGTATTGACCGATTCAAAGCAATCATAAATTGCTGACTTTGTTGTTTTACGCATTCCAGCTGCATCGAAAAGTGATAAGGGGTAAGGAGCTAATTCATACTCAAAAAATTTTTCAATCTCATCCTCAAAAGCTTCAGTGATACTCATGCGTTGAAATAATAATACAGGATCTATAGCTACTTCTTCTTCATGAACTTTCACGGTGCTACTCGCAGCTAAAAGAGGCAGTACTTTTTCAGAGACAGAACCTAGATCCATAATTTTCATATACAAATGTTTTTTGTACAGTATTTTTGCCGCCCTCTCATAATGTGCCGCCCTAGGCAACTGCCTATGTTGCCTAATGGATAAAGGGGTCCTGCCTGTAGGGAAGACAAGGTATAAGTGTGGGTATACATCGAAATCATATTATTATAGTCTTATGTTTTGTGAACATTATGTTTTTTGAATGTCCGTGATACCTGTAGAAGTAAAGAAAATATACCGTTTTATTCTTTAACATGACGTGTTTTAACTGAAACAAAACTAAATAAAAAATAAAAAAATAAGAGTTAACAAATCTTTAAAAACAGAAAGGCATATAAAGTTAACAATTTTGGTCGACACCCTAAGAGTTATTTGTCGAAACAGTCAGCGGTATGCATAGCGCAGCATAAGAGAAACGAGATTGTTTAATGGAGGCTCTGTGAGGCTTTGGGGTGGAATATCCTTGAGAGTACGTACGGATTTGGTGTCTCCGTGGAGGCTCTTTAAGTAGCGAGAGGTATGTTGCACAGATTTTCTTTCTTTGAACACTTTCACAGTATTTATAGGAAATAATTTCATCTTAGTGTATGATAAGACATAACCCCTTTTACGTATCGCATGTCGTCAGTTAAAACACATATTAAAGAGTAAAACCGTCTAGTTTCTTTGTTATAAAATATATCAAAAAAACTATAAAAGTAAAATGTTCACGAAATATTAGACTACAATATAATTTTGATGTATTACTCACCTTTATATCGTTTCCTTTCTACAGGGTGTCTCAAACTTTTGTTTCAGTTAAAACACATGTTAAAGAATAAAACCGTATATTTTCTTTGTTTCTACAGATATCAAGGATATTCAAAAAGCAAAATCTTCACAAAACATAAAAGTATAATACGAGTTTGTATACAAGGTATCTAAAATGGTTTACCCGTTCTATCTCCTCTCCATTAAGAGAAAGCAGACCTGGATCTATATTAATCTTTTCAACTGCCATCCACTTTGTCTTTGAAATATTGATTTTATGGCCCCTTCGATAGCTTGCTTCACTGACTAGATTTACTAATGTCTAGAAAACTTGTAAATTTTCTGCAAGAATGGCTGTATTACTAAAAATGAAAATTACTATAGGTCTTCTACAATAACATAAGCTATTTTTTGGGTTTCCAATATATCATACTTAAATAGCAATAAATATTTCGTTATTTTATGTATGATTTTTATGCCATAGTTAAAGTTCAAAGCATTGAAAAATGATTGGTAATATTTTGTAGGTCCTCCGTCATTATGCATTATTACAGCCTGCAGTCGTCAGGTGCGCATTTTTTCTTGCTTAGATAGGTGGCTTATGCGCATTTCTTGTTCCCTCAGTTTAAGCGGTGTTATGTCATCTACTGTGCAGTTTGAGCGATCTAAAGTTGATGCCTCAACCTGCGTCTGAAAATAAATTATTAAATTCGCAACTTGTTTATCCAATTGCTATCCTATTTCCGTGAGACCTCTTCGCCCTAGATACCGCGGTATATGTTGTTCTCTTTACTTCACTGCGTGGACGATGTTTGTGTGCCTTTGTAAGAAGTGTTTGTACTTTCCGCTGAAGACTTTCTATATCCGCTTTTGACCACCTTATAATACCAAATAAATAGCTAAGCACGGAACAGGCGTATGTATTGAATGCCTTAAATTAAGTTTTACCATTAAGATGTGAGGTGACCTATTTAGCTGTCTCATTCTTCGTATAAACTCGAAAGTTTGTTCGGTTTTCATTTGTCTATGTTAAATTTTTTGAGCTTGCCTTACTCCGAGATATTTGTACAATCATTTTCACCCATGGCCTCGATGTTTTGGACATCTTGCATATCCAAACCTCTGAGATGAACATTTTCTCTGACTATATTTGGAACACAGCACTTGTCTAAAGTGCTTACAGAAATCATTTGAAAAAGTTTCTGCAGTTTCTAGTATCTGATCTAGGTGGTTTCGAGTAGAAACCATTAATTTCAAATCATCCATATATGTACAACAGATGATTAAGCTTCGCGACAACAGTATTGTTGTTTTTGATGCTAAAATCTGAGTCAGTGGAGTTAAGTAGCTGAGATAGAGGGTTCGTTGCTATTTGAAGATCCACTCCGTCATTACATGCTCACATACATAATATTATCATCGACTATATTGTTAATACATATATCTATAAACCATTCGTGTGGCACTGAATCATAGGTATTATTGTAGGCAATGAAGGTAAAAAGTTTTCTTTTATGAATGCCTAGTTATAAATGAGTGACTCGATCATAATTTGTTCTTTACAACCCATGGAACCCTTAGCACATCATTTCTGTTGATGCTCTATGATATTGTATAGAGCACAGTGTTGGTAGACACGCCGGGCTACACAGGATATGACCAATTTTTACAGAGTTGGAAGACAAGTAATTGGACGGTACTTGGTTGGATTTTGAGTATTATTTTGATGCTTTGATATTAGATATCTATCAGTGGAGAAGTTTTGAACAACTTACGTTTTGTAGACGAGAGAGTAATAATAACGGATAGCAATAATGATTTACAAAACGTAATGTAACGCTGTCATGAGTGCGGACTGAAGATGAATTTAAACAAAACTAAATGCATGATCCTAACTAAATCAGTACACGCAAACCTGACTAAATCAGTACACGCAAACATTCAATTGACTATTAATTGAAGATACTGTAATTGAGAGTGTGGATAACTACAAATACTTGGGATTAGAAACATGGATAACATCAAATGTAGAGCAAACCAAAGATATTAAGACATGTATTGAAATAGCACGTGCATAATTCATTACACTTAAAAAGTTTCTTTGTTGTCGGGATATAAGGTCTACCCCTAAGGATTCATACGTGGAAGTAACTAGAAGGGTAGGAAATAAACCGGAAATAATATTAACTATCAAAAGACGAAAAATTGAGTACTTGGGACATGTGATGAGAGGGCAAAAATACTCATTACTATAACTTATTATGCTAGGCAAAATCCGAGGAAAGCGAAATGTGGAAAGATGAAGCTGGCTTAAGAACTTGAGAGAATGGTTCGAATGCAATAGTGCAGGGCTACTTGGAGCGGCAGTCAACAGGGTCCGCATTGCCACGATGATTTCCAACCTTCGACAGAAGATGGAACTTAAAGAAGAGAAGATATTAGATAAGTAGTGGTTCCCAGAGTAACGAATGATGGTATTTCCTGTGGATTCGAAATAATATAATTAATTATGTTGACAAAAACTTATAAACACTCCAAAATTTCTTTAGCCAGAAGTTTTGAACTCCGTCTGGTCAATGATCTGTTTCTTTCAACCGTTTTCCCGAAGGTGCAATTATGTCACCAGTTCTTCCGTTCTTAGTATCCAGTTGTGTTCTGATCTTAGTACCCATAACATTAGCAATAATTGCTGTTGCTGTGCAGTAGATAAGCATATGCAAATTGTCCAGAATTAGCCATACGGCCCACACTCCCTCTAAGGGGAAAAATTCACTCATCCCAGATACCTAGGGTGTCAAAAGGATTGACCTCTGGTGGGACTCTTTCCGTGTTATCGAGCCCTAGGTGACTTGGTACGCCGGAGTCTCTCCCAAAAATTTTCTACCGCATCTGGACGTCGAGAGTAGCACAGCTTTCTGCATAATCTTGTAAAGATGTTCATTTAGACCCAGGTTTTTGATGTTTTCTATGAGGTTTTTCGGAATTACTCAAGTAGTTGAAAGGATAATAGGTATTGTCTGGGTACTTTCCATTCTCCATTGTCTCCTTATTTGTATTTCGAGATCTCTATACTTGGCGATCTTTTCGTTGGCCAAATTATCATTATAATTTTTATTATTCACTATTCACCGTTTTCACGTAACATTTTAATTCATTTTTTTTTATTTGGGTTTCACTCCCTTTTAGTTCGCATAACAAAATAACAGATTTTAGTTGGTTGATTACAATTTGTATTATTTTGACAAAAATATTAAAGAATAAAAGAATAATAATTATGAATTAAACAATAATTATAGAAGCACTACAACCTAATTTTATTAAAAACGCTACTACAAAACTCTGACACATTTTTTTGATTAATTTACAACATCCTGAATGAATTTTTTATGCCAACAGAAGCGATGACGTAAACTATAATAATTATTCTGGCTACCACTCATGTTCAGGCATCAAGCTCTTATGAATACTTACCCGTCTTTACAGCGGAGGCATTATACCCTGTTAAAATATTAAAGAACTTGCGTACCCATGCGTCTGAATGAAGAATTGTTAATACTCAGTGACCTACGAAACAAACATTCGTGTTGTGTCTGGTGACTTTGTGATGAATAGTGCCTTTTGAACAACGTGCAAGACATTAGAGTTTTGAGTTCGGTGGATTGTCAGTGTTTACCTCGAAAATATGCTGAAATTTTGTTCGCCACATGGGAAGCGAAGAGAATATTTGGTGAGTAAAGACATTTTTAAAAGTGCATTTAATTCATTAGCATAAGAAATTTTAACATTAGGTAAAAGAAAAATAATTTTTTTTTCAATTGTATTGAAATACTGTAAGCTTAATGCAATTTACTATTTTTACAGGGAATAAGCCACAATATTAGTTAGAAATTAAATTTATTTGACGTTTCGACTTCCACTTTGGAAATCATTTTCAAAATACATAATAAATTAAACAAATTTTTCTTTTGCTACTTATATTCGGGGTAGGTAAACCAAATGTAAGACCAATTACTTATCATGTGGGGATAGTGTCTTGAGGTTTGTTCACGGTTTTTTCCTCACGGTTAACTATTTGATTACCAACAGGAGAATTATATTGTCATCATTGCATATGGTTAAAGACAAATAGACTCTTTAAAGACAAATCACATGCTATGATTTTGCTGACGGGTATTCTTATAGTAGCGGAGGAAAGTATGCTAAATTTGCAGTTACTTGAGCGTTATAGGGCCCTATTTTGAAGAGTAGGTCCTAAAACCAAAAAAAAGTTAATTTAAGTTTTCCATAAAGTGGGGGACCTTCCATTTTTTAATTTAATTTTCCATTTCCAACAATCGTTTTTTCCGATTATAGGGCCATCTATCCATAATTCGAAAAAATGCCTCAAATAAAAGTTACTTATTTTTACACAAGGAATCCAAATCTGCAATAAAAAAATGAAATCTCCTATTTAAGATTTTAACGTAACCCCCACCCCACCTACGTGGGGGATCGTGTTTGGTGTCATTCGATAGATTTTTCAAACTTATTAATTACGTGTATTTTTCAGTTTTTCGATCTAATGTTCATTTCGCGAAATATCTCGGGGTTTGTATTTAAAATTTTAAATTTACCCCCCACCACTCTCCGTGGCGGATCGTGTTTGGTATCATTCGATAGATTTTTGAAAAAATAAGAACACGTAGTTTTTAGTTTTTCGATCTGACATTAATTTCGCGCTCGAATAACTGCAAAAATCCCCGCTTGGGCTCCCCTACCATTAAGTTTAACGCAACTCAAAAATATTGACAATATCATTTTAAAGTATTCTACTCTAAAATATATGATATATGTCGGAATTTTCAATATAAATGTCAAATGAGTCACATAATTAAATTATTAGAAAATTTTTTACCAAGTAACAAAAACAAAATTTGTTTAATTTACTAATGTATCGTATTTTGCGAATGATTTCCGAAGTGAAAATTGAAGCTACAAATAAACTTATGTTAAAGTTAAATTGTGGCTTAATCTCAATAAAAATAGTAAACATTATTAAACTTGTGCATATTACGGGTACTGGTAAAATAAACTGCTCGTCAAAAATTAGGGATATAGAAAATATACTCATTTCATAGTTGATTTTTTCTTGAACACATTAACGGATTCCGCTAATTTTTTTTATTATTTTAAAATTTTTTTTAGTATTTACACAGTTGTGCAAAGGTTTACTTAAACTTCTTTTTTGTACTTATACCGGGTGGAAGAAAAGAAATGTTTTTATTTTGTTAAGTTTGGGACACCCTGTAGGGAGGACGAGGTACAAATGTAAGTATACATCAGAATAGTATTGTAGTCTTATGTTTTAACATTTTGTTTTTCGAATGTCCCTCATATCTTCAGAAACAAAGAAAATAGACGGTTTTGTAGTTTAACATGTGTTTTAACGGAAACAAAAGTTTGAGACACATTTTAGGGGGGAAAAGAGACAAAGGTGGGTATGGAATATCCTTTGTGCCAAGTAAAAGTATTCCTATAACCTATAACCGGGATATTCTAATGCTGGGGCCACAGTAACGTCTAATGCCGTTAATTTACGCATTATTTGCCATCTTTATAAGGAAAACAATGCGTTAATTAACGACATTAGACGTTACTGTGGCCCCAGCATAATAACCCATCACTGGTGGCTAGTAGAATTTTTTTCATTTATCACTAGTTCAGTCGCCAGAGATTTGACCTCTAAAAACGAAAACAGGCTGAATTTTGCGGATAATGTTAATTATAGGACCCCAAAAAAATGCAAAGCCGTTTGCTACTCCTACCCCCGCGTTTTCCCCTAAAACCCCCCTGGTAGGGGGAAAACTAAAGGAGAACATCGATTTGCCAAAAACATGTTCGCCGTAGAAAAAAAAAATGTATTAAACAACAAATGTGCCTAGGACAATTTTGAAATAAACTTTTGTTAGCGTTTTTTGTGTAGAATGAAGCCAGAAACCACGCTTGAGACGACAGGTGATTTTGTATGTGTTAAGGCACGTATCCGTACTCCGTTGGTGTTCCGTGTAACTGTTCAAATGGATACGGCATGCGCTACCCTACATATAAACCGCCACCGATTGGATCGCCGAGGGTGAGCGCCGAGCGGGAGCACCAATCCACTATGTGGAGCAGCTACAGGGAGCACGGAGCACCATTCTAATGGATACGTAGCTTTACGCGCGAAATAAATTTTTTAAATAAAATTGTATCAACCCGACGGTAAAAATTCGAATGGATCGGAGTGTCCTGTCAACAAAAACTAAATTGCCTTTTAAAGGTGAAGAGTGCAGCGTACGTTGCAAATTTTTGCATTTTGCCGCAAATGCAGTCACATCACAAACGATCTCACGCCACGAGAAATGCTTCCACGAAGACGGCATTGGGTGAAATTTGGAACTAAAGTTGAGTAGTTTCGAAAAACGTTCTTATGCAATCGTAAACAAGCAGTTTTAAACGGTTTAGATCGTTTGTAATGTTAAAGTTTAAATTCATTTTTTAGGCATACCTATTTCAACTGCCTCATATTT
The DNA here is from genome assembly GCF_917563875.1 of Diabrotica virgifera virgifera. Lineage (NCBI taxonomy): Eukaryota > Metazoa > Arthropoda > Insecta > Coleoptera > Chrysomelidae > Diabrotica > Diabrotica virgifera. The sequence continues at coordinate 115,730,201 of NC_065449.1, forward strand.
GCTGAAAAAAAAATTTAAAATGAAATTTCGCCCTATTTGTTTTGTAAATGTAATTTTGACTGTAACAATGTAAATTTCACAGTGACCGGTCAATATAAGTGATAAATTTTATTGATCTCATAAGAATCGTAAAAAATGCAAAAATCGCACAACAGTTCTATAGAAACTGACTTCATTTACGACAAAATGCAAAAATTGCATACTCACTCTTCACCTTTAAAACATACTTATTTTTGTCAATAGGGCACTCTGGTCGAAAGATATCGAATTTTTACCGTCCAGTTGATACAAATGTTATTTAAAAATCTGATATTGTGCGCGTAACTGACAATCAAAATCGCCGGAGAACGGTTCATCCTATGGGTCATTCCACGAATATACGACTCTCTTGGATTACCGCGACAGCGAATATTTTGGTGTACAACATAGGAAGTACGAAAGTAAATGGCTCTAATAATTATTCCAATAAACAGCAATGTAATTTTCAATTTACTTTCATTCGTCTTATTTTACACAGCAAAATATTCGTTGTCGAGATAATCCAAGAGGGTCGTATATTCATGGAATAGGGATTACATAAAAAGTGCTAATAAACATTTATGTTTAAATTTATCTCAGCTACATTTTTTTTAACATTTTTATCTATAGCGCACAGATTATTGGTAAATCAATGTTTTCCGTTTTCCGGTTTTTTATTTTTTTAGAAGCGGCAAACCTTTTTGCGTATCAAAAATGAATAACCATTTTCAATTTCGTTACAAAACGAAAATTCAGCCGCACCATATTCTAGTCCAATCAGAGAGTGCAGCAAGCACCTCTACCGGTTTCGAAACTTATTAGTCTCTCATCAGGAGGCACATATGCTGCTCTCTCTGACCCAACCAGAACAAACCCCGGCGTGCAGCCACGGATTGCAACGAACGAAATGGCATAGATGCCCTACGGCAACTGCTAGCAAAAGACTCTAGTTTTCACTCTAGTGGCATATAAAACAACATAATGTTACTCTACATCCCACCAGACTGAAAACAATGGGAACCTTCTCTGGTTACACCTCCGAGGCTTCTACAATTTGCAAGCCATGCGGATGCTGAGACTAAGGAAGATGAGGAAATTTTACAATTTATAATTCACGTCCCATCTGCTCAGTACGAAGGGAACCATTCTCGTTGGACCTCTACTGCGCTGAGCAAATGGGACGTGAATTATAAATTGTAAAATTCCCTCATCTTCCTTAGTCTCAACATCCGTATGGCTTGCAAATTGTAGAAGCCTCGGAGGTGTAACCAGAGAAGGTTCCCGTTGTTTTCAGTCTGGTGGGATGTAGAGTAACAATATGTTGTGTTATATGCCATTAGAGTGAAAACTTAGTCTTTTTTTTTTCATATTTTTGATATTCTTAGCAAAAGTCAGCTATTCGTATCTATTAATTTTAGAGGTTCAGTAGCATTTTCGCCTCTGACCACTCGACTACACTAATATATTTGATTTTATGTATATTTTATTGAATCTTTAAAATCTTTTCACTTTTTATTGTCCCCACCATTAACTTGAAGTAGCTAGAAAGGGGGAAAACAATTTACAAATTTTATATTAGGTCATTACCATATCTTGCATCATAGCCCTTGGGTCATAAAAATTTATCAATCCCCTTTAGTCGCACTTCCTGCCTGGAGATATTGAACATGTCCTTTGTTTTTATAGGAAGGTTCTAATATCCTGCTTTACTATTAGTCTGGTATGGATCCCAGCTCCATAATTCTATTAACACTTTCAGCTCCGAGCCAATATCATGGCGCGTCCGCATTGGTACATTTTTCGTGCGTATTGAACTAATGGTTCGTCGCAAATTTTTACTAGTGAGGACGAGGTGCTCCGATCATTTGATCTTCGCTCGAAAACTATAACCGATGGAGCGTGCGCGTTGTATGCGTCGAAAATTCTTCCATCCGATTTATGCCACGAACACGACTATACTAGCACAATTTACTTCGAGCACGCAAATATTTGCGACGAACAGCTGGTACGCACGAAAAATTTAGCAATGCGGACACTCCATCAGATATTTGTCTCATCTGCCCATTTATACATACACAAAATTGTTGAAATATAAACATGGTAGCCGTGTCGGTAGCACCTGATTAATAACAGTGTGCACACGGGAGCCGTGTCGGCGGACTTGAAAGTCAACAATTCAACACTCCAACACTTTTTCCAGTCTCTCTGAAAGCTCTCTATACGTTCGCAGAGGAATCATGTCAATATGTTAATCAATGTCTAATTATTAATGTTCTGTAGATAGTCATTTTTGTTTTTTTGTCTAATAATTTCGATGTGATCAATCTTTTATTAAGATATAATATATACGACTCCCACTAAAAATACGTACAACATTAATCTTACTACAGAATACTCAAAAGAAAATCTAGAAGTGATAAGTAAAGAAATAATATTTTATTTATTTCTTCTTCTTCTTCTTCTTCTTCTTCTTCTTCTTCTTCTTCTTCTTCGAGCGACTAGAATTACTCCTGTTTGTCTGCATCTTATTCTGTTTCAGTTGTTGTTGACTGTACATTGTCTTTCCACCTTCTTCTTCTGCGCTTTGTCTTCTGCTATACGGCTTGTTGTTTTTACAGATGTTCGCTAATCTATCTGGTTTCATTCGGTTTACATGTTCGTTCCAGTTTTTCTTTCTTGTTTTTATACACCTGTTAATATTTTGAATTTTGCATCGTTCTCGTATACTTCTGTTGCTTTGTCTGTCTCTTAATGATATGCCCGCTATTGATCTTAATATGTACTTTCATTTCGATATTGTTGATTTGTTGTTTCGTCTTTCTTGTATCGGTCCTTGTCTCCGCTGCATATGTTAGGATAGGTCTTACTGTTGTCTTGTATACTTTTATTTTGCTTTCCTTGGTCAGATATTTGTTTCTCTATATGGTTTCTCGGAGGCAACCACTTACTCTTGCCGCTTTTGTTGCTTGTGTTGTGGTCTCTGTTCTTATATTCCTGTCACTAGTGATCTCTACTCCTAGGTAATTGAATTTCATTACTTGTTCTACAATTTTGCCGTCTATTTCTAACTTGCATCTACGCGGCTTTTTTCTTATCACTATATATTTAGTTTTTTCTACTGATATTCTCATATTAAGTTTATTTGCTGTGATATTGAAAGTGTGGAGCTGCCTTTGTAGGTCATCCTCGTTATCAGCAATTAGTACTGCATCATCGGTATAGCATAGCATCGTGATTTTATGCGCTCCCATGTGGTATTTCTAATTACCTTTTTAATACATTTGATTTTTTTTCTCGGTTTGTTTAATGTATATCGTTTAAGTATTGTTGTTTTTTCTGCTTTATGGATGATTAGTTTTTGTGTTTCATTGTTTTCACTCTTGTCGTCTCCCAAATCACGAAGATACTTCATTTCAAAAACATGTCTCTTTTAGAGTATTTCCATTGAATCCTTTTGCTTTAGTTTTTTTTAGCAGCCAATGTTTAGCGAACATTGGCAGTCATGATGTTTCGATTTCCAGTGCGAAAATCGAAGCATGGACGCTATGGAAGCGAAACATTGACACTAATAAAAAAACGAAGTAAATAAATTGCTGGTTTGGGAACGTAAACTCATTCGAGTAATAGTATGGCCCTTGCCGAGATAACGTGAAACAGACGTAACAGACACAAGAAAGAGTTAGATTCTCTCTTCGGTAAGGAAAATCTAGTGAGATTGTAGAGGCCAATAGACCAAGATGCACTCAAGAAAATTTAGTTCGTATTATTGATTAACAATGATTATTGAATGGTATTTCGTTGTAACAACAATTGAATTTTTTGTTTCAACGAACTTTTAGACATTGATCAATGTACTTGGTTATTGTCACACTGATTGAATAATAATTGTGAAAATAACTAAAGTACATTAATCAATAAAACTCAATTTATTCAGAAAATAAGTTAGTTTCGTATATTTAATAAATAATGGTTATTCTGGCAGCAAAGCACTTTCTTGATTTCGTAGATTCTAAGCAATTACCTTGGTTTATATGGACAACGTACAGATTTCATTAAAACAATGTACAAATGTTGTTAATTTAGAGTAAATCTTATTATTCCATAGATGTAAACTGATTGTTGCGACAACGAATGCATTAATCAATCTACTACTGCCTTTAATAACCACAATCAATGTGTTCATGGTAACAATAAACGAAGTTGTTGAAACAATAAATGTTTTGCTTGACCATTTGAAATGTAACGGCTTTTCCTTATCGTTCTCTGTTAAACAATGCTGTTACCTCTGCATGCTCTGCCGAAGTGCCGAATAATTTCATTTCGTTTCCAAGTGTAGTCCGTACTGGAAGGAAGTTTTCGTCTGTCTATTATCGTATTCATTTTTTTTTCGAATCCTGAGAAAACTAATTAGTATTTTTGAAAAATTTAAACGCAGAATAAAATATTACAGTATTATCGAGGGTCTGAATTCCCGTAGAACTTCTATAATGATTATTTTATTAAGTCACAGGGCACACAGGGCTGAAAAAGAGAAAATTTATATGATTTTTAATTTTAAATATAAATTATAATTATAAATTTTATAATTTCAGTTTATTCTAAGAGACTTTCAGCCCTCGGTAATAATGTAATCTTTTATTCTGCGTTTAAATTTTTCAAAAATATTTATTAGTTTTCTCAGGATTCCAAAAAAATTAATGCGATCGAAATTTTGCACCTGCGCTTTCCAAAATGATTAAAGTATTACCTATACATTTTTGGAATTACTATTTCAAACGCTTTTAAATGAGCTGTCACATGATGTACTTTCTCATTAAAGAAAACAAAGTTGTGGCTCTCACCTGAAGAGGGATCGCGTAAAGTTCGAAACATTGATGTTATAATATACTTTGATTATTTTTAAAATCGACCTGTCCGAGCGTTTTGCTTATGTGATAAAAATAAATAAGTTAATAAGAGGGCCACACTTTTTCCAGCACGCTGTATAAGTGAAATCATATGAGAAATCACACAGTGTAAAGTCCATTAGGTTTAGGACAAAAAAGGGGGATTTGCAAAATTATTATTAATCAAATAATATCATACATTGAGCTAATGCATTCAGTAATTATCAATATAAAATACGTTCATAATAGGAATGAACGAAATTGATTGTAGGGATGAATAGAATTGCTTGTAATAATAACCGTATTTATTGTGGGAATGAACGGAATTAATTGTAAGAATAAACTGAAATAATTGTAGAAATAAACAAAATACGTTATTAGAAATAACACTGTTATTGACACAACGAATAGTCTTCGTCGGTCAATTAACGACGTTGTTGTTTCAATGAATAGTGTTCGTTGGCTCAGTGAACAGTGTTCGTAATATTAATAAATGGATGTTCATCAATTCAATAAACGTAATACATTGGATCAACTAACGAAAATAAGTAATGAATTGATGAACATCGCTTTGTTGTTCCAATAAAACCAAGAATTGGACAAATTTTAAGTATTGCTTTTGTTGTCTGAATTAAAATTTTTATTAATATTACGTACCTTTTTCGTTGAGTGTGAGCAGAACATATGATACGCAGTAATTACAATATCCTTATAAACAATATGTTTTGAGAAAGAAAAGATGGGACAAGCTCTATAGGACGGTATAAAAAACGGTGATAAGGTGAAGTCAGAGAGGAATTGGAGAAAATGGAAGTGAAACAATGAGAAATACTGGCACAGGACCGCCAAACATGGAAGGTAATTGTAAACGTGGTACAAACTCACGAAGAGTTGTAACGCCATTGGTGATAATAGTGACTTGTGTTGGCATTGCTTTTAGGCGTTGTTATAGTCACTATAAAATAACAACAAAAATTACAGTGTGAATAGCATTACTGAAATAGTTTAATTCCGTAACTATTTTTCAGTTGACTTCTTTCTTTAATTTTATTTCGATATTTCCATATATAATAGTTATGGTGTCTTTCTAACCAGAAAAGAGGCATTTGAACAATCATAATAAAAATTGTAAAATGTAATACATATTTTATACACTACTCCAAGAAATTAACGCACCACTTTAAAAATAGGTCATTTTTGATGTCTCGAATTTCTTGAACCTGTCGTCCGATTTAAATGATTTTTTATTATGTTATAGCCTTATTCTTTAACAATATCGCTGTAATAATATTGTTGTCCGACAGGTATTAAGGGTAATTCTACATGAATAAGTAATGACAGTTTGCTTTATAAATTTATGTCCGCAAATGGTTCGTTTCCGAGATACGGGATGCTGAAATTTTTCCTGCAAACTGAGGATTTATTTGTTGCTCTCAAACCGGTTGTGATATGCAAATGAAATTTGGTGGGTTTTAAGAGGTAATTATTGCACATTTTTTACATACAATTAAGAATTTTATATTCACCATTGGCGTGCATACGGGTAATATGACCCATATACGCGCCAATGGAGACTAAAAATTATTAACTATACCTCAAGCAATGCGCAATAACTACCTCTTAAAATCTACCAAATTTCAATTGCATATCGCAACCGGTTTTAGAGCAATAAATCTTCAGTTTGTAAGAAAAATTTCAACATCCCGTATCTCGGAAACGAAGCATTTGCAGACATATGTTTATAAAGCAAACTCTATTATTTTTTCATGAAGAAATACCCCTTAAAGTTTGACGCACTTATTTCGAAACACCCTTTATTGATGAAGCACATGGCTAGTTGTTAAAATACCTAACGTTTTTATTATCCAACATAAACGAATGAATAAAAAAACAAAATATTAAGAGAACCTGAGGCTATAGTTTGGTTTTAATTGCAGTATTTTATAAATGCTAGAATATTCCACATGGTGTGGTGAACTTTGAGAAAAAATACAGTTTGATTGTTACACCCAGTATACAGTGACAATTTACCTGTCTAGCAACAATTTTATTACAGCGATAATGTTAAAGAATAAGGCTATACCATTTTAAAAAATCACTTAAATCAGACAACAGGTTTAGGAAATACGAGACATCAAAAATGACCCTATTTAAAGATGGTGCGTTAACTTCTTGGAGTAGTTTATGTATGTCATTTTATATTTTTCACAATATAGGATAGCTTCCAATTTAGATTAATAATAAACCGGTATAACCAATAGTTCACATTTCCAATCAAATCGGAACTGTATTTTACTGTATTAAATGTAAACTGTTTGCATGTTACAAATTTGTTTATTGGTTTTGGATAATAAATGATGGGGTTCATTTATTAACCATAACCAATCAAAAAATATAATTTAAATTCGCAATCGCCAAACATTGTAGCATCAATTAATTTCACAATCAATAAATCGGTGGCTTTGAATGCTACTTAAACCAGTAAAGCGAAGATAACTGAAGTTTATTATGCAATATTCTGAAATAATCCCATATATCATATCATCTAAGATTTATTTACGTTCTTTGATGTTTTAATTGTAGAAGATAATGATACTCTTCATTTTCTCTCTGTCTTTCTCTATAAGCAATTCTGGTTGTTTAGTGGTGGATGAATATCTGTATGGAAGGTGTCACTCTAACATTTGTGCAGTCTACTCTGGCTTCCTCCATTCTATTTATAATTCGTTTATCGATGAGTCAGGATAGTTACTCCCTGTTGTGTTCTTTTGTCTTTGTCTAGTCCGGTATAAAAAAAATCATTCTTCCAATTTCTGATCCATTTCTTTTCTTCTTGGTTTCGGAAGAAATGACTGAAATGACTGAAGTGACGAGATATACCAGATTAAAATATAATCAGCCACAGATCAATAATGGTAGACAGGTTACCATTTAACCATTTAACCATTATTACCAATATAGAAGAAGGCTTAATTTACACAGGCAACAAGTACGGAGGAAATAAAAATGGAAATTTATGGGACAAAAATAAGATAATCGTCTCTGATAAAAAATAAACTAATGAAATGAATATAAAATATACAACTCAAAAATTTATTAACGACGGGAAGATAAAAGGATATAACAAATAGAGTAAAAAAATTTAACGAATTGTACCACGCGCTAACTTCAATTTTACGGAAAAGGAAACAACTGAACCAAGAGCTAAAAATGCTACACAATAATCATACCGACGTTACTCTCTGAAAAACATTCGACATTCGGGGATGAACCGAGTTGAACACACAGATACTTTTAAGAAAAGCAGAAGATAGAGACGAATTTGCAATGGTTATAGCCAACCTTTATTAGTGGAGTCGGAACGAGAAGAAAAAGACGTTACTCTATGAAAATGAGAACTTGGCACTTAAAAAGCATAATATTAACCATTGGAGATTCTTAATATTAACCAATGGAGATCATTTTATATATCTCTGGCTAAATCGGTGATGAAAAAAGTGGACGTTTTCGAGATGCAGATTTACAGAAGAATCCTGAGAATATTTTACGTAAACAGAGTCACAAATGAAGAAGTCTTGCGAAGACTTTCAAAAGAAACAGAACTGAGTAATGAAATCAAGATACGAAAACTGCAATACCTTGGCCAAGTGAGGAGAGGGACGCAATACCAGCTTCTGCAAAATATTATGCAGGGAGATTTTAAGAAAGCGTACCGCTGAAAAGCGACAAATGTCATGGCTGCGCAATCTCACAGTGTGGTGAAATTACGCGTCTAACCAGCTTTTTAGAGCAGCTGTAAACAGAATACACATAGCCATGATGATCGCCAACCTTCGAAAGGAGACGGCACCTTAAGAAGAACAAAACAAGAAATCAAGAAATGAGATAATTAGGGTAATGTAATGGCCAATTAGAAACATCAATCTTCTTTTTCTTCAGGTTCCTTCCCCTATCGGAGGTTGGAAATCATCATCGCTATTTTAATTTTATTGGCCGCACTTCTGAATAATTCTAATGAGCTGCAACCGAACCACTCTCTCAAATTTCTTAGCCAGGATATTTTGCGTCGTCCTGGGTTTCTCTTTCCTTGCATAATTAACCTAAGTAGTACGTACTTCTCGCCCCTCATTATATGACCCAGATATTGAATCTTTCAGATACACGTGAACATCAATCTACACGTAAATAATAAGATGATAGAACGAGTTCAAAATTATAACTATTTAGGGACAAACATTAGTGAAACAAACGATTATACCAAAGAAATTCGAATTAGAATAGAAACGGCTAGAAGTACATTCCCTAATATGAAACAAATATTATGTAGTAGAGACCTCAGCCTAAACCTTAGAAAGCGAGTACTAAAATGTTATGTATTTTCTGTTCTTTTATATGGTGTGGGACTCTCAATAAACAATGCCTCAATAGATTGGAATCATTTGAGATGTGGACGTATCGAAGAATGCTGAGAGTCTCCTGGACAGACAGAATAACCAATGAGAAAGTACTAAGGAGAATACAGAACAGCAGGGAGATACTGGATTCCATCAAAATAAGAAAACTTCGATACTTGGGTCATATAACACGTGGTGACAGATATGAACTCCTAAAATTAATTATGCAGGGAAAGAGTTAAGGAAGGCGCAGCATAGGTAGGAGAAAAATGTCCTGGCTGAGAAATCTCAGAGAATGGTCTGGATGCAGCTCAACTGAACTCTTTCGAGCTGTAGTGTCAAAAGTGAGAATAGCAATGATGATTGCCAACCTTCGTCGCGGAGATGGCACGTTAAGAAGAAGAAGAATGGCCAATTAGGAGGTTGAATAGAATAGTAAAAACAGTTTAACTAGTACAAATACTTGATGATAATGTGACCCAGTATAATTACAAGAAAAATACATGAACAAAGAATGAAGTAACCAGGAAAGAAGTTAAAGTACGAAACAAAAAATGCAAAATAATAAAAAACGAATGCACAAAATAGAATAATATTGAAGAAATAGATAATAGTAATATAACTAACCCAAATAACCAACAGAAAGGATAAAAGAAAGGGGAGAAATAAAGAAAGCTATTTTGTATATTTATGTATTTTGTTTTTCGTATTCTTCTATAGCTGCCTCTGGATTTTGGAGTATTTGATGTTTTATACTTCATGTAGGCCTCTCGTTTCTCTTAATTAATCGTTCATTAATTGCCGAGACAGAAGACGATCTTCAAAGATTAACACACATCTTTAATATAACAGCCAAGAAATACAATATGATATCGGCAGAAAAAAACCAAATGTATGACAAAATCTAAATACCCACTACGATGTAAAATTCAAATTGATGGGAAAATAATAAAGCAGGAAGCAAGGTTTATGGTCCGTTCTTTAACGGTAAAATATTGCAAAACCTCTAAATTTTAAAGAACCGCTTGGATTGACATGAAATTTGTCATACACAAATACACATAGCTAACAAGTCAAAGAAAAAAAGTGATATTGTGCCGATATGTGCTTTTGCCCTGGGGGTGGTTTTCACCCCCTCTTGGTGGTGAAAAAATATTCGTCCAAAGAAAGTCAGGAAATGGATAAACTGGCTAATTTTAAGTAACTTTTCTTCTATAGAGTTTTTTCACTAAGTCAATACTTTTCGAGTTATTTGACAGTGAATATGTTCATTTTTTCAACAAAATAACCCCGCTTTTAGACGGTTTTTCGTAAATAACTCTTCTTCTTCTTTCTCATAATCCTTAGTGCCCTTCAGGGCGTCGGATGTCGGGTTCCGCCTTTTATCCACTTCTTCCAATTGCTTCTATTGGTGGCCAGGTTCTTCATATCCCTCATACTGATGTGTCTCCTTTCACCTATATCTTGGATCTGGTCCATCCATGTCTTCCTCGGCCTTCCCTTTTTTCTTTTGTTTCCCATTTTGGCTTCATGTACCTTCTTTGTAAGTCTATTTTGCTCCATTCGTTGTATGTGTCCAAACCAGCTTAATTGTTTGTTTTCGATCTTCCTAATTATCGGTTCTTGTTCCAACTCTCTTCTTATATCTTCATTTCTGAATCTGTCAAACTTCGTAACTCCGGCTATTTTTCTCATGTATTTCATCTCCGTCGCGTTTATCATTGATTCATGTTTCTTTTGGACAATCCATGTTTCCGCCCCATATGTCATTATCGGATTTACTATGCTGTTATATACTCTGAGTTTAGTTTTGTTGCTTATTTCTGACTTTCCAAAAATTGTATTATTTAAAGAGTAATACACGCTAGTTGCCTTCTTCAGTTTATTACTTATTGCCAAGTCCGTTTTCCCATCATCTGTTATTATATTTCCCAGATATTCAAAAGTAGATACATGTTCTATTACTTTTTCCCTTACTATTATATTAGTATTCCTTTCTCTTTTCTCATCTTCATTTATTATCATAAGTTTTGTTTTGTTGAGGTTCATTTCCATTTTTAATTTATGTATCTCTTTTTGCCAAATATCTATTAGTTTCTGCATTTTCTCTACTGTGTCTGTGATTAGAACTATATCATCAGCGTATAGAAGGGAGTTGATCTTTATTGCATTTAAGTTTTTATATCCTACTATGTATTGAAGGTTTCTTGTTTGATCTTTGGTATTTTTGATTAAAGTATCCATGACTATTATAAACAAGAGGGGGCTTAGTCCATCTCCTTGTTTAATTCCCTTATCCCATTTAAAAGTGCCTGATCTTTCTCCATTTATTTGTACTTGGCCTTCTACTTCCATATATATAGATTTTATGACTTTTATCATCTTTTTTGGTATATTATAGCTCTCCAATATTTTCCACAATATTTCTCTGTTTATCTTATCAAATGCCGCCTTCAGATCGACGAACATGAGAAATAGTTCATTCCCTTTACGGCATTGTCTCTCTATTATATTTCTTATGATGTAGACGTTATCGTTTGTTTGACGGTTTGATCTGAATGCAGCCTGTTCGTCTTCCAATTCTTTCTCTATCACTGATCTTAGACGCTTCTCTATAATTCTCGTGTATACCTTGAAGGCGACCGATGACAAGCATATTGCTCTATAATTCTCGCATTCATTATGTTGTCCTTTTTTGTATATTGGTAGAACTATGTTCTTCTTCCAGTCATCTGGGATTTTCTCTGTACTCCATGCTTCCTTGCATATCTGTAATAGCCAGTCCTCTCCTTTTTCACCCATCCATTTTATCATTTCTGGATCTAGTTGGTCCTCTCCTGCCGCTTTTCCAAGTTTAATATTGTTTATAGCTTCTTCCAGTTCTTCCTTCCTTATACTCTCTGGTTCCTCTTCCTCCTCCAGTTCTGGTCTATTTCTTCCTGCTTCATATATTTCTACTTCTTCGTGTTTGAATTTATCTTCGTAGTATTGTTTCCATACTTCTACTATTTCTGTAGTCTCTATTTTCAATTGGTTATTTTTATCTTTGATTCCATACTGTTCCCTACCTTTTTTCCCTCTTAGACCCTTTATACGGTTCCAGAATTTTCTGTTATCTGTTTTGTAATTTGCTTCCAATTCTTTTCCGAATTCTTCCCAGCTCATATTTTTCGCTTTCCTTACTGCTATCTTTGCTCTATTACGTTTCTCCATGTATTCTACTTTGTTATTTTCATTTCTACATTGTTGATATTTTTTCCAGGCTTGCTTCTTTTCCTTTATTATTTTCTTTAGTTCTTGACTCCACCATTCTGTTCTCTTATGATATTTATTTATTGACTTTTTTCCACAAATTTTCTCTGCTGTTTTATATAGTGTGTCTTTTAGTATTTTCCATCTTTCTTCCATATCCAATTGCTCTCTTTCCAGCTCCATTCTTTGCAATTCCTCATATATTTCTTGTTTATAGTCACTTTTCTCTTTCTCTGTTTTCAGCTTCTTAATATTTATCTTAGTGTATGACTTATCGACTATATATTGCTTTTTCTTTGTAGTCATTTCGGCTACGAGTAGCTTGTGTTGAGTATTAAGTTCTGCAAATTTTTCTGTTTTTATATTTTTGATAATATTCATTTCTGCAGGAATCACGATGTAATCTATTAGACTTTTGGCATTTCTTTCCTGTGCTTCAAAAGTGTATCTGTCCTCCATATTTTGATACCAGAATGTATTTCCAATTTTTAAGTCGTTATTTACACAAAATTGTATCATCTTCTTCCCATTTCTGTTCTCAGCTTTTTCTCCATACCGCCCAAGGCTTCCAAGTCCCTTGTTGATGTCATTTCCAACTCTAGCATTCCAGTCTCCCATAATAATTATGTTCTCAGTATCTTCTCTCACTTCGTCTAAAGCTGTTTGGAGTTCGCTATAGAATTGAGACATTTTCTGTTCTTCTGTGCCCTCGACTGGTGCATATATTTGTATTATGCTAACTAACTCGTCTAGTTTTATACTTACGGTAATTATTCTAGAGTTTATTGCTTGGTATTTTACAACTCTCCCACTCAGATCATCCGTGATTATAAAACCGACTCCCTCTTTTGCTCTTTCCATTTCTTGTACACCTGAGTAGAAGAGCTTGTAACCATCGCCACATCTTATATTTCCTCTTCCCTTCTTCTTCGTTTCACTCAGGCCTAGGATGTCAATGCCGTATGTTTTCATTTCCTCTGTCAATTCGAATTCTTTACCATAAAGACTTGTGATATTCCAAGTACCTATTATTGTTGTTTCCTTTCCATTATTTTCGTTGTCCTTTTCCATTTGCGTTGTCTTTTTTACTAGTATCTTTGCAGTTTTTGGTGCCTGTGTTTTCAGTTTTTTGAGTTATATGCTCCCCCTTCTGCTGTTCTTATTGATTTTGGTATTTGCTGTATTTCGTTTCCTGGGGATCTTTCACTCGCTTTTCTCCCCTTTGTTTTTTGTTCCTCTGCTCCATTTTCAGGTTGAATTTCTCCATTGTTATCATTTTTGTAGCCCAACTGCTCCGGGGTATATATTTCTCCATCTATTTTGAGCCCGTTATAGTTTAGGAACGCTCTGTAACCTTTATCTCTAGCCAATTTCAGTTGGTGGATTAGAAATTTCCTTTTCTGTTGGTATTCTTTTGAGTAGTCTTCCGTAATGAATATTTTGCTGCCCTTGAGTCTGCGTGTTTGGCTTAGTATCTCTATTTTTTTCGACACATGTTTAAGTTCTATTTTTATAGGCCTGCTTTTATTATTTTGGTTTCCTACTCTATAGATATCTTGTATCTCCTCGTTTTCGTCTATTGAAATGTTCATTTTATTAGTTATTTCTTTGAATTTATTTTTTAGGATTGCTCTATTTTCATTTGTTGTTTCGTCTACACCATGTATCACAATGTTTTTCTTTCTTACTTCTTTTTCTAGAGCCTCGATTCTTCTTTCTTGCAATTTCATCTCCTCTTTGATTTCCAGGTTTTCCTTTTTAATCAGTTCATTTTCTAATTTTAGCTTATTGAGTTCGATTGATATAGCATCTATTTTATTTTCTACCCTAATCTCTCTCTCTTCCATTTTATTAAGTTTTTCTATTATTTCTTCCATTATTTTTTCCATGACGATGTATTTTTTTTTACCTTTCCCTACACGACCACTCACCGATAAAGGTTTATCCCAAGTCGACCCTGCGGAGGAGCCGCCTTTCCTTGAGTGGTTAAATGTAGTTTGTTTAGATTTTAAATCAAATATTTTATTTTTAAATTGATTTTTAAGTTGATTTTAGGCTTACTTTATTTATTATGGTTTAAAGAATATTTATACTATTATAATCCAATACTTTAACCATCCAACCGTCCAGAGGATCCAAAATCTATTTTTAATAATAAAAATATGGAATATTCTTACCTTGAATTGTTACGCCTATGTTTATGTTATTGTTATTTTTGAGTACCTTATTAAATTCTGTCACCACGCGTCTTACTTGTTTGTAGGTTAATAAACTAAATTTACACTTCCACAATAAAATATTATGAATTTTCACTATGTAAATATTTTAAACCATTTAACTATTAATTAAGTTTTATTAATTGTTGTTTATAAGTTTTAAAATTCACTTTTTACCACCAAAAACTTGATTTTTAGACGATCGATCTAATTATACGTATCTTCTAATATATAGCCAGTGACGGAACCCCGTAAATAACTCAAATAGTAAATATTTTGTCGAAAAAACATTTTTAGCAAAAATATAGCCTGTAAAAATTAAAAAAAAAATGGTGTATATATTACGTCTTTACACCTAGTAGAAGCAGATTATAGCTAATGAAAAATAGGTTCATATTCGTCAAATTCCAAATGGAATACTTTACCGTGAAATAACCAAAAATTAAGCACATTTCGGGGAAAATTCATTACAAATTATTTAAAGTGTTTAAAAAAAGCTTCATTTTTGTTTCATAAAAAAAATTTCTAACATCAAAATTAAACAAGTTACGCTCAAAATAAAGTTATTCCCTTTTGGTTTTGGTAAAAAAATCGAGAAAATCACCCCCTAATTAGTATCTTAAATGAACTTAATCGTTACGACTTCACAAGTTTCTTGACTCGTGTATATATTGTTTATATGATCTGTAAGTTTCATTGGTTCAAAGTCCTTATTATTGAAAGGGCTGTAGTTAAAAGGGGTTGAACGAGTCACTGATCACGAATGTATGCAAATTTAGAAACACCAAATCTTAATCAATTTTTGTCTAACAGAAAAACAAAGAAATACATGATATTCAGAAAAGCAAATCTGACTTTTCTTGTTTTTCGAGATTTTTGGCATCTCTAACAATTTTTAAGTTATTTTGAAAAAAAGCATATTTTTCAAAATTAAAATTTTTAAAAATTTTACTTTGAAACCAAATTGTTTCAAAAATAAGCACTCTGACTCGATCAAACTTACACATCATATAAACACAACATAAGTAAAATAATTTGTGGAGCGGTAACGATTAATTTCATTTAAGTTGCTAATTAGGGGGTGGTCTTCCCGATTTTTTTTTTGCAAAAACAAAAGGGACCAACTTTATTTTGAGCGTAACCTGCGTAAATTTAATGCTAGAAACTTTTTGTAGCAACAGAAATAAAGCTTTTTTTAAACACTTTAAAAAAAGTGCTTAATTTTTTGGATATTTCACGTCGAAATATTCTATTTGAAATTTGGTGAATATGAATCTATTTTTCATTGGCTATAACTCTGGTTCTACGAGATCCAGAGACCTAACGCGTACACCATTTTTTTTTACTTTTTTATGTGCTATATTTTTGCTAAGAACGTTTTTTTCGACAAAATACTTACTTTTTTAGTTATTTGCGAAAAACCGTCCAAAAATGTGGTTATTTTGTTGAAAAATGAACATATTCACTCGCAAATAACACGAAAAGTGTTGACTTGGCGGAAAAGCTCTAAAGAACAAAAGTTACTTAAAATTAGTCAGTTTACCCATTTCCGGACTTATTTTGGACATATATTTTTTCACCCCCAAGAGGGGGTGAAAGTCACCCCCAGGGCAAAAGCACACATCGGGACAATATCAATTTTTTTCTTTGACATGTAAGCTGTACGTATGCCAAATTTCATGTCAAACCAAGCGGTTCTTTAAAATTTAGAGCAAAAACCGTGAAAGAATGGACTATTAGATATCTGGGAATAGATATAACCAGTTACGGATATGTTGAAGAGGAAGTACGACAACAAAGCTTAAAAGCAAGTAAAGCGGCGGGATCTTTTAATGACACAATCTGGAAGAACAAATACCTAAGACAAGACACAAAAGCAAGAATCTATAAAGCAGCAATTAGACCTATATTGACATACACAGCGGAGACAAGACCTGACATATCTATTTAAAACGAGACGACTACTAGAAACAACAGAGATGAAAATCATTCGACGAATATCAGGAAAAAGTCTGTTGGATAGGGAGAGAAGCGAAAACATAAGAAGATCATGCAATGTAGAAGACATTAATGGATGAATATATGAACAGTAGTGGAACGAATATATTAGTAGAATGGCAGAGGATATGATAGTACGAATAGCACGAGATAAGTCACCAAATGGACGGAGAAGTATAGGCAGGCCAAGAAAAAGATGGCGCGATAATTTAAATAATTTAGGAGGCTAATTTTAAAGAAGAAACAGGTTTATAAACCTACATACAAAAAGGAAGAAGAAGAAGAAGATGTATTTTTTATTCAATGATATTACATCTATCTAATCTTCGTTAGTGAAAATATAAAAAAATATAATACCTATTGCTTAGAAATTAATAAAAGCTTCATAGCGTTTATTATGTTATACGTTAAATTACATTACACATTAAGTAAGGTTACTGACAAGAGCCCTTAGCAATATGAGATCCACACATTCTAATCAAAAGCATCCGGTAACAGATAAACATTTAGATTTCTTATTGCAGACGGCAATAATCTTTAAAACCCTGATAGCGAACGTCCGGGCGATTAGATATGAAGCATTTAGTGGAACATTAATCATAATTTATTAACCATACATCTTTTATAATCTCGAGGGATGTCTGATACCACCCTAGTGTAAATTTATGTTTGATAGACTAACAAGTATTATTTATAGTGTTTTTATTCGGGGATTTTTGTAACTTGATGAAAATAAAACATTTTACAAAAATCAATTCTATATTTTTGTGCGGTTCTGTCTGTCCATACAAGTTACAATAAAAATCTTTTAGATCTGCTAAATGGTGGTGTCCGTATTAAATTTAATATAATAGTTAATTGAATTATTTTGATATGATATTAATTATCTTCTACTATAATTTAATTGTTTTACGTACCTTGTATTGCTTAATATATACAGAGTATTTCAAGACGTGCTTACACTATCTATATATTGGAAACTACTTAGGATACATTAGATACATTAGGATATATTAGAAGGATTCTTATGAAAATGGGGGATTACAAGTGACGAATATAAAGAAAATATCTTAGCATACATAACATTTCCGGTTATACCGGCCATTCCACTTAAACAACTTTGTTATTTTAAACGGAACACTCTGTATATTATCTGCATAAAATCCTAGACAAAATTTTTTTTAAGGTGCCATAGGTCAAAACTTTTGAGTTATTCGTTTTTTTTTTCAAAAACTTTTGCAGATAGAGACAGTCTTTTCAAAGTCAATATCTTATCCATAATGCAGTCGTAATGCCTTGAACACCCTCACACGCATAGAGTAAAGCCTCGGTTTCCGCGAAAGCGGCACCGACAAACTGCGAGCGTAACACTGCGATGAATGACGTCATAAAAAACTGTACCACGCAAAATAATAGCGGTGGTTTCCAAGGATGCGTTGGAAGCAACTGCTTGCTGAGTTTGCACATTCCATTGCTGCAGTGAAGAACCTTGAATATTTCACCGTAATCTGACGTAATTCATCGCAGTGCTACAGTCGCAGTTTGTCGGTGCCGCTTTCGAGGAAACCCCGGCTTAAGTAACGTTCTTTTAGGAATTTACATCAAAATTTCTAAATAAAAGGCGTTCACAAATTAAACGCATAATTTCCTTAAATTTCAAACCACAGTAAGTCCACACTTTTTAATAAAACACCCTGTATTTTATAATTTTATTGCAAATTAAAATCAATTGTCTTTCAAATAGTATTAGGGCGCCCTACATCTAAATTTAATACTTTTGGAGTTATTTCTGATTTAATGTTAATGATAATAAGAATTTTTCTATAGAAATTATTTATTGGCACTTTTACAAAATGATAGAAAAGGCGCGTTGAGAATTAAACAATGAAGATTGCGTAAATTTACTTTTAATACATGGGGAATGTGACAGATTTATTACTAGAACATGTGCTTTATTGGGCAAAAGATATACTCCAGGGAAATAAGCTAGAAATAAACGATATGTTCGGGACACTTAAAGATCCAGGTAGCCGACTTCTTTTTTAGTTATTGTAGATCTATAATCATCTATAGGAAGAAAACCTACCTGTTTCGTGCCTAGAGTTCGCGTCCGTTTTTTAATTATTATTAACAATCTAGTACAAAAATCTCGATTTTTTGCACGTCACTCAAAAGCTAAATAGTTGATATAAAATTACAAAATTTAATGTTTTAGAACATTGAAAACCCTTCAAAATGCCGATTTTTGAAAGTTTAAAAGTTAATTTGTTGCTACGCAAACTGCATCATAAGTGAAAATGGTTATTTGTTAATAACTTTTACTAACACTACCTTAGAACTTTAGTGTTTCACCCAAAGTTGGCTATTGGGGTACTTAACAAACCCTCAAAATTTGAGACCAATCCATGAATTAGTTTAAAAGTTATTCTATTTGTTTATCCCAGATACCTTTATTTTGCAATAACACAAGACACAAAATAATGAAGATAGGGCAATTCTGCGTATACCAAATGAAAGTAGAAAACTGATGCTATTAAAGTGTACTAAAAAAAAAATAAAAAATTATCTAATATGTATAGTCAAAAATCCTAATGCCAAATTTTTGAAATTTTGTAGTTTATTAACATTTAGAATAACTTTAAAAATATTATCCGTAAAAAAATCCTTTTACATACAGTAAAACCTGTGTTAACGGCCACCTGTCAAAATCGACCACCTGAACTAGCCGGCCAATTTCAAAGTTCCCCAAACCAAAATTTGTGGACTACAAATCCTGGTATTAGCGGCCATCTTTTTATATCGGCCAATAGTTCTGTAAATTTTAGTGACCGTTATTGACAGGTTTTACTGTATTAGAAAAGCTGGTATTTTACACAAATTTTTAAAAATGTAGTTCATTTGGTGACTAGTCGTGGTAAGTGAAGGGGGGCTGGTAGCCAACAAATGCACGAGTTCAAAAACTAAAAAAGGCAATTTAAAACGACTAAGTCCTTTTCATGAGGATTTTTTAGTGCGTCACAAGGTAGGCAAGGTAGAAGAAGAAGAGGTAGACCGAGGAAAAGTTTGCAGGCAGGAATAAACAAAGCCATGGATGAAAGAGGTCTGCAAGTAGATCAATGTGCGGACAGAGAGGAATGGCGAACGGGTATCGGAAGACGGAGAACGTTTAAACTCCCATAAAGTGCGTTACGTAGGGGGGGGGGGGTTAAAAATCTTCAAAAATCCCGTTACGTAATATTTGACCGCTCCCTAATATGTATATACAAATGATAGAAAAAAAAGTAAGTCCGTGATAACACACATTTATAACATTTATTCTAACATGACATTTAAGTTAAATCTGACAGTTGTCACATTTTATTTGCAATTTGGCATAAAAACAAATCAATTGTGTTTATTGCATTAATAAAATGGTATTTTCTTTGATTTGTATAGTCTTATAAATTGTACAGATTATATTCGTAAATACATTATATAATTCGTAAATAATTTGTTTTCGATTATAGCGCCATCTATCGACAACTAGAATAAATGTTATAAATGTCTCTAATCACAGACGTGCCTTTTTTCTGCCCCATACAATTTAATGCGTTAGAAAGAAATCGAAAAACTGAGGCGCATTGAAAGGTGTTTATGAGAAAATCAATATCATTTTGTATAATATCTCGGGATCTACTGAATATATTTTGATCGTTCTTTTTTTAATTTATATGTAATTTTTCTGTACATTACAAATATGAAATTTGTCTAGACATTTATTAATTAATAAGCAGTCTAATTTGTTTAAAAATTTTTGCAAAAATAATTTTTTCCCAAAAATCCATGATTTTAATTATACTATCATTATTAATCAGAGAAAAAGTTAAGGTATACTTTAATAAATAAATTATCTTCAATAAATAATTATCTAATAAAAATAATTTATTTATTAAAAAGTACTTTAACTTTTTCGATGATCCCTAATGATACTATGATTAAAAAAATGGATTTTTGTAAAAAAATATTTTTTCAAGAATTTTTTAACAAATTAGACAGTTTATTAATTAATAAATTTATAAAAAAATTGCCTACTTGTAATTTACGTAGAAATTACATACAAAGATCAAAATCCATTGACTTGATCCGGAGATACAGAAAATTGTATTATGTAGTTTGAAATTGCTTGTTCGGTATTTTAACTTGTAGTCTGGGCTGATTATCGGAGAATAGGCCATTTCTGGGAAAAGTTATTTACCAGCAATTTTATTGCTGGAATCGAATTATAAGATCCTATATATCAATAATATAGGTATGCAAAGTCCTCAGATAGTGTGCTACTTTTTTTATAAACAAAATGGCGCCCGAAAATCGTGTTTTTTCAATTATTGCTCTATAACTCCGAAGATTTTAATTTTACAACAAAAACTCCCAAATAAAAATTCACCGTGATTAAATTCTGCATAGAGACATGTTTTTTCCGATCTGCTCCGATGAAAATTTTCCTCGCAAAATGCGGGTTTTCCCAACAAAATCTTTAATTTTCAAATAAAGTTTTAGATAAGTAATTATCTACCAATATTTAAATAATTTGGTGACTTAAAAGCCTTCTTGGTTTAGATTATAGTTCCAGAAGCTGATGCAAATTAAACGAATATTTTAGCAACAATTCAATTGGTCATTAATAATTTACGGTCGCAATAATAACCAAAATAATTAAAATACACTGATCAAACTTTATAACCAAACCTTATAACCAAAACTTTATAACCAAACGCAATAACCTTGGGACCAGAGAAGCAATGTTTAGTATTCAGGTTATGGTACAGAGATGCAGAGATGTCGGACATCCGGTTTATATGTGTTTCATTGACTTTGAGAAGGCCTTTGATCGGGTAAAACATACAGAAATGATTGCTATTCTTCAGAAAGTGGGTATTGATGATAAAGACCTACGCATTATCAAAAATCTTTACTGGCATCAACGTGCAAACATCAGGATTGGCTGGGACACGTCTGAAGAACTTCAGATACGAAGAGGAGTAAGGCAGGGCTGCATTTTGTCCCCACTAATATTCTGAGTTTGTTTTCAATAAAGCAGTGGATAATGCTCAATGTGGTATCAAAATGAATGGCGTCAATATTAATAATTTGAGATATGCGGATGACACGGTGTTAATTGCGAGCAATTATGAAGAACTTCAACATCTGATTAATAGGATTACCACAACGTGTGATGAATATGGACTCAAGCTAAACACCGCAAAGACCAAGGTGATGGTTGTCAGTAAGACGCCAATACAACCGGAAGTAGTAACAGCTTATGGTGAACAATCAGAGAGAACTAACAGTATCACCTACCTTGGTTGTAATCTAAATGAGAACACTGGGACATGAGCAAAGAAATTAGAATACGTATAGAGAAGGCCAGAGCTGCATTCTTTAAGATAAAGAAACTTTTATGTGGAAACAACATTACTTTGAATCTTAAAATTAGATTAGTGAGATGTTATGTGTTCTCTACTCTTTTGTACGGTGTCGAAGGTTGGACTTTAACAGATACTCTTCTCAAGAAATTGGAAGCCTTTGAAATTTGGGTATACCGAAGAATCCTACGAATAAGTTGGGTGGATAGAGTTCGTAACGAAGTTGTTTTGCACCGGATGAGAAAAGTCACAGAAGTCGTCAGAACAGTTAAAAATCGAAAACTTAAATATTTTGGCCATGTTATGCGACACCGAGAGAGATATAATATACTCCATTTAATAATACAAGGCAAGGTAGACGGAAGAAGAGGGCCAGGTCGAAGAAGAACGTCATGGCTTAAAAACCTGAGAGAATGGTATAACAGATCCTCTGCATCCCTTTTCCGAGCTGCCGTTAACAAAGTTGCTATAGCCAATTTGATAGCCAACGTTCGATAATCGAGCACGGCACATGAAGAAGAAGAAGATCAAACTTTGAAATCTTATAAACATGAGATGCCTTTTTAACATTTTGTCGACAAAATATAAATTTATTATTTTTTTGCATAATCTTTAAATGTTTAAAAAAAATAGTTATAAACAAATTAACGTTTCTCAGAAAGTTTTTACTATATTGTAATTTTAAAAAATAGCTAAAATGCGCATTTCAAATATCTTGAAAATGAATGCTTTAAAACTTTTTTGCAACCATTTACAAAAAAGTTATGAAACAGCAAAGTAAACATACGATTACTAAGGTGTTTATACATTTTTTTAATTCTTTCAAAGCGTAGAAGTGAGTATAATGTACAAGCTAATTATTTACAAAAAAATATCGATTATCAATTTAATGGTTATATTTTAATTAAAGATTATAAATACATTTTTTTGTAATTTACACGCGCGAAAGTAGAATAATACAGCACTGTAGCTGAAATTTTCACTCGGAGCGACGACCGGCCGCGCGAGACGTACACTTTTATAAATAATATATGCTGTGTGTCAGTCGCTTCGAGTGAACATTTTAGCTCCGACTCTGTATCAGGCCTACTTTTGCGCTAAAAATTACAAAAAAAAGTATTTTTAATCTTTGATTAAAATATAACCATTGCACTAATTTTTGACATTCTTTGGGAGTAATTAGATTGTACCATAGAGTCACTTTTAAGCTTTGAAACAATTAAAACAAATTATAAACAACGGAGATTTCGTATATTTATTTGCTGTTTCATAACTTTTTTGCAAATGGTTGGAAAATTTTTTTAAAGCATTCATTTTCAAGACCTATGAAATACGCATTTTAAGTATTTTATAAAATTAGAATATAATAAACAATTTCTGAGAAACGTAAATTTTTTTATAACAATTTTTTTTAAACATTTAAAGATTATGCAAAAGAATGAAAAATTTACATTTTGTCGACAAAATATTAAATAGGCATCACACCTTTATAATCTTTCTAAGTTTGATCAATGTCTTACGATTATTTTGGTTGTTATTGCGACTGTAAATTTTTAATTAACAATTGAATTGTTGCTAAAATATTCGTTTCATTTTCACCGACTTCTGAATTTATAATCTATACCAAGAAAGCTTTTATTTCACCAAGCTATATAATTATTTATAAATAATTATTGGCCCAAAAAATTTATTTGAAAATTCGAGATTTTGTTGGAAAAACCCACATTTTCCGAGGAAAATTTTCGTCGGAGCAAATCGAAAAAAACATGCTTCTATGTAGAATTAAATTGGGGTGAATTTTTATTTGAGTGTTTTTGGTGTAAAGTTAAAATCTTCGGAGTTATAGAGCAATAATTGAAAAAAATACGATTTGTCGGCGCCATTTTGTTTATAAAAAAAGTAGCACACTATCTGCGGACTTTGCATAACAGTATTATTAATATATAGGATCTTATAATTCGATTCCAGCAATAAAATTGCTGGTAAATAACTTTTCCATGAATTTTGCTAATTAGCCCAGAGTATTGGTGGATTTGTAGGTTCCCCCTAGTAATCGTTTGAACTACATATTTCAAAAATCGTAGAAAGTGCTGTGAAGGTACAATGTTTGGGAAATTTTTTTAAGAGAAAATACAAATCTCATTCTTTAAAAGGGCATTAATGAGATTCCTTAATTATTATAAACAAATTAACTATGAATTAAACAAACATATGGCTAACTTTGTCCCAAATGAACCCAAGCTAAATTTTTTTATTTGAAAATTCCACACCTGTAATTTTGAACCAATCAAAATACGTTATTTTGACAGATCACCATGGCAACGGAGGTATTTTATCGGAAATTTTTTGCTCGTGGGGTACCCAACAGCGAATTATAGTGGAAATTTTTTGACGTTTACAATAACAGAACATTTTTGACAGACTGGTTTTTATTTGTTTACATAATTTAGTTTTGATTCATTTTCTATCACTTGTAGTTACTCAAAACTTATGTAAAATTGAAGAATATACTATTTTCTATCTTGAAATGGTATTCCCATGCAACTACAATGAGTAGAAATTACGAATTTGAAAGCCTAAATAATTGCTGACAAAGCTATGGCGCGCTATTAATCTGTTCATGCAGCTTTGGATTTTCAAATGCAAATTTGGTCTGGAATTTTCTTACCGAATACTACGCGAAGTCAAATTAATATCCGGAAATTTTTTTTTGATTATGAATATTTTTAGAAAATTTCCCTCGTCTGCGACTCGGGAAATTTTCAAAATATTCATGATCTCAAAAAAATTTCCGGAAATAATTTGACCTCTAGTGGTATTACTAGTGAAAATTCGTGTTAAAATACTAGATTTTCGAATATAGAAAAAGATTGTTTCTACGGACATTTTTAAAGCTATTCTAAATGTTTATCAACTACAAAATTTCAAAAATTTGTCATTAGGAATTTTTGACTATATTAATAAATTTTTATCTTTTTTTAATACATTTTGATACTATCGCTCTTCTACTTTCATTTGACATACTCAGAATTGCCCTATATTTATTATTTTCTGTCTTATGTTATTGCAAAATAAAGGTCTCTGGTAAAAACAAATAGAATAACTCTTAAACTAATTAATGGATCGGTCTCAAATTTTGACAATTTATTAAGTACCCCAATACCCAACTCTGGGTGAAACACTAAAGTTCTAAGGTAGTTTAAGTAAAAGTTATTAACAAATAACGATTTTCACTTATTTTGCAGTTTGCGTAGCATCAAAATTAACTTTTTAACTTTCAAAAATCGACATTTTGAAGGTCTTTCAATGTTCTAAAAATGTAAATATTTTAATTGTATATCAACTGTTTAGCTTTTGAATGGGATGCAAAAAATCTAAAAAATAGATAGGTGTTCTTCCTATATGTCTACAATAACTAAAAAATTAGTCAGCTACCTGGATCTTTTAGTGTCCCGAGAAAATCCTTATTCCTCTGAACTAATAATATCCAGATGGAACCACCTGCGTGGCGCTCTGAATATATTAGTTAAAAACTTAACACATTTTGGTTGTTTTCAATAAAAAGTTAACCAAGAGAAGCCTATTTTTGCTAATAATGATCATACAATGTTTACTTGGTTACTATGTTGTTTATCTACTATTATATAATTCAGAACTAAGGAAAACACACTACAAAAAAAATAATAGTATGTGCAGAATTTCTAACGGCAAATAAAAATTTACAAAAAACGGAATCTTTAATAGGCACAATTCGCATTACTTGAGCGAAGTAAATCAACATTTTAAAAGACTCCGTGGCGACGGGAGTTTTGTGATATCAAAAACAACCATGTTGTAGCTCTTCACTTTTATGAGGGTAACTTAACACGTTGACGCACAGAACGTCTTTATAGACGTCTAATTTTCATTGATGTAATGTGACATAACGTCTATAGACGACATTTCTAAAATAACGAGTTTTGAGAAAAAATAGGTGTCAAAAAATGTCACATTACATCTACAGATGCATACTAAATGTGACACGATGTCCATGGTCGTCGTCCACATGTTTACAAAAAATGTTAAATAACCCATAACTATAAGTGCTAAAAGAGATTCAGCAATTTCCCTATTCTATTTTGCAAAATACATATACAGTGTCACAACACTTGCATATACATTTGAGGCACTGTCCGTCAACGTGTTAAGCAGCTTTTGATTTTTTAGGTGAAAGATAGCTCAATGTATTTAAAGGAATACGCAATATTCATCGTTTAATTCTAAACGAACCATTTTCATCACTTTGTAAAATTGTCACTAACCAGAAATAATTACAATTATGACATCTTCGATACAGTTCGATACAGTACAGCACGACAAGCTGATGGAGATTTTAACAAATATTGGAATAAACACCTGTGATCTAAGAATTACTAGCAATCTTTACTAGAATCAAGCATCTTCTATCGGGACAGAATCATGGAGAATCTGACGATATCAAAATCAAACGTGGGGTCCGACAGGGATGTATATTATCAACACTTCTGTTCAGCATCTACTCTGAGGAAATCTTTCAAGAAGCAGTGGATGATGTTGAAGCCAGAATTCGAATTAACGGAGAGTGTTTCAACAACATAAGATACGCAGACGATACGGTGGTATCTGCTGACAGTTCTGAAGCCCTCCAGGAGTTAGTGAATAGGATCACAGAAGTTAGTCGGAGATAGAGACTTTCACTAAACATTAGGGAAACAAAATATATGATGATATATAAGAGGAAGTAGCAATTTGGACAAATCTGTGTGAGCGGTCAACAAATAGAAAGAGTAAAAACATATACCTACCTTGGTCAACATCAATGAAGATTGGGCCCATTCCCTAGAAATCAAATGTAGGATAGAGAAAACAGGATCTGCATTTCAAAAATGGCTAAGCTTTTTAAATGCCATGATTTATCAATATACCCATAAAAATCAGGTTACTACGGTGTTATACCTTGTCTATACTGTGATACGGAGTTAAATCGTGGACTTTCACAGACGCCACCTGCAAGAAAATTGAGGCATTCGAAATCTGGCTTTATCGTCGAATCCTGAAGATATCTTATACAAACCACATTACTAATCAGGACGTTTTATTAAGAATACAAAAAGAAAAAAAGGTTCTAATCACAATCAAAACAGCCAAATTCGAATACCTCGGTCACACATCATTAGGAACAGTGAGAGATATGGACTGCTGCAACTAATTTTATAAGAAAACGTAGAAAGAAAACGGGGACCAGTAAGGCGAAGGATTGCTTGATTGAAAAATCTGCGTACTTTGTTCAACACGACAGCCACAAATCTTTTCAGTGTAGTAGTATGCAAAGTGCAGATTGCCATGATGATCGCCAACATTAGAAGCGGATAGGCACTACATTAAAAAGAAGATGAGATCTTCATAAACGGTCCGCTAAAATAAAACAGTAATTACCTAAACCACAATTATCTCCGAAAGTATTAAATTTTGATATAGGGAAGCCTAACACTATTCGAAAGACAATGTTATTATAATTATAAGAACAAGGGGATTTTATTTAAAATTATTTACTTACTGTAGTTTATTGTAAGTTTTGTTGTTTAAAGAAATGGCGGTTCATTTGTAAATACCCTGTATTTAAAATTGGATTTCGATAAAAATTCTTGAAAGAACATTACCTATTCTTGGTTTGCAATGGCTTTGAAGACATTATGATTCTAAAGCTAGATAGATAAAACTTTAGATTGATTTTGTGTTCCATCGGTTAAGGATTGGTTCTATTTGCTTTGTATATTATTATTTAGTGGATCAGTATTACCTCTTAATAACAAAATAATGAAATCGATAAAAAAATGCAGATTGCTTATTTAATCCTAGGTCTACTAGGTACTTGCTTACTTGCTGTATGACTAGAATTATTATTACAAGCCTGCAGCAATTTTATTTTCTATTTAGCGATCCGACATCGACATTGAGAAATATGAGTGTAAAATACTAGGTGGATCTTATTAGGCGGCAGAATTAGTATTACTACAATATAGGCAACTCGTAATACAGACTTGCGTTTATTGTTGCAGGTTAATCCGGGGAGTAAAGCTGCGCTTAAAGGAATCCGAGAGGGAGATTTGATTTCGTCAATCAATGGTCAAGGCACTAAAAAATTAACAAACATTGAAGCACATGG
Organism: Diabrotica virgifera virgifera; assembly: GCF_917563875.1. Lineage (NCBI taxonomy): Eukaryota > Metazoa > Arthropoda > Insecta > Coleoptera > Chrysomelidae > Diabrotica > Diabrotica virgifera. Next base: position 115,758,551 of record NC_065449.1, read on the forward strand.
ACTTTTACGCAATGCAGGAAATGTACTGAAATTAGGATTAAACGAGTAAGTAAAATATGTCTGATATTTTCTTTACATATGTGTTTCTTTTAAACTATATTTTTTTGTGAGATAGTAAAAATGTCGGAACTTATTTGTCAACTAAACTAATTAGGTCCAAAGGGTACCCCCGTTAAGATAGGGAAAATGTCCTCACACCCAGAATTCAGTTTTTAATTAATTTTTTTGCATTCGATGTGATTAAAAAATAAGAATCAGCGCAATTTTAACCACGCACCCTCTTTCCTCCCCTCCCCCACCAAACACGTCATAATTTTTTTATTTTTATTTTTTCCATAAAATCAAGGTTTTTATAGGTTCTATATAAGTAATTTGAAGTACTTGAGTCCTTAAGGACATTAAAAAATGGGAGAAACACGTTCAAACCCAAAAAAGACCCCCAAAAAACATATGATGTTTTTGGGGGTTTGAACGTCTATCCTAAAGGACTCCGTTACTTCAAATTATATTATAATCTATAAAAAAACTTTTTTTGATCTATTTTGGAGTCGTTAAAATGGAGAAAACGCCCAAAAACCTCTAAAAATCAGTTTTTTGGATGTTTGAAAGTGGCACACCTTATAAAAAATCTGAAAAAAAGAAATACAGTATTTAATAAAATCCACGAGGAAAAAATTTCCTGTAGTTGGCTGTATACCATGTATTACAAAAAACCATGAAATCCTTTATAAAAGGTATATTTGTTAAAATCCCTATACAGGGCTACATCATAAAATAAACAGAACTAGTTTTCAATCGATTGACCGATCATCATCAGTGTTTCCTAAAAAGTGTATAACCTGATAAAATGATGCAAAGTATTTAAAATTTTGACTATGATTTTAAAAAGTTATAGGTTATACTCACTTGAATCATGCATGCTAACCACCAAAGTAAAAATATTAGGGTAAAAACCCTTTAAAATTAATCCGTCATAGGAACATATAAAATTGATGTGACTTTACATATGGATGTACAAAATATCCAATGTTTCACGCCCTAGGTACCATTGAGCTAAATATGACTTGTTCACATCATGGCTGTGTAGAAGCAAGTGACTTTGATAGCGGAAATCCTGAATGGTGACATGACAGAAATGACAGTTCCACAGGAAGTTAAAATTTCCCTGTTGGTTTTGTGATTGTAAAGTTTGTTAAATTATTAACAATAAACACAGTCGCTCCCACTATAGTAAATACTCTGTTAGAATGAAAATTAACTTGATGTAGAATATTTGTAATGAAAGAGATAGGCAAACCACATTACGCGTTGGAACGAAAACTTAATAAACGTTATCAAGCCCTCTTATGTGGATATCTAGGGCTTAGAAAAGCAATTTTATGTTGATATCAAGTTATCGATATTATTCGAATGGTCGGAAGTTGCCGTAGTATGTGGAAGCACCACAAAAGATCACAATGGGGGAGCCACAGATGTAGAAATGTTTAAAAATCAGGGAGGGATGTACAAGATAAGCTCATATTCATGCGACCATTTCCCAAGTTCCCTGCAGGCCACCCAATCAGAACTCTAAGGGTTCGACAAAACAGACCGTCACATGATATAGTCAACCATAGGAGAGAGGGTTGAGTGTTAGAAGTTTATGAGACCATAATGGAAATGTGACATGAACGGGACCTAGAAAGAGTAGTGAGACTGTTAAATTTGGTTATAATGTGAATAGATGGGGTGAAGATAGTCATAGAAAATTATGGATGAACGTTTAGAGATGGAGATGTATGTGGGTGATGATAGCAGATGTTAGTTTGTATGTGTATCATTGGATAGATGATAATGGTTAATGGTCATTGTTAATCCATAAAAAGGTCAGCCATAAAAATGTCAGCTAGGAGAGGAGATAGGCAACTACCCATGACTAAGCCATCAGCTTGTCTGTAATATTTATTGTCAAATACGAAGAAGTCTTGAGCTAGACAAAATTGCAGTAATTGAATAATTGAATTGGTAGCAGAAATGGTAATAGAACTTGCTCTTAGAAGAGAGTGTACCAGATTAATAGTTTCTTGTTTGGTTCTTGTACCAGAATAATAGTTTCTTGTTACACTCTCTTCTAAGAGCAAGTTCTATTACCATTTCTACTAAATTCGATTATTCAATTACTGCAATTTTGTCTAGCTCAAGACTTCTTCGTATTTGACAATAAATATTACAGACAACCTGATGGCTTAGCCATAGGTAGTTGCCTATCTCCTCTCCTAGCTGACATTTTTATGGATCATTTAGAATCCGTAGATATCATGAAAAATCCTGAAATTCTCCATTGGTATCGTTATGTTGCTGATTGTTTTCTCATCATCTCAGGTAACTCAAATACAGCTGAACTATTACTTTCTAGAATCAACCAAATCCACCCCAATATTAAATTCACTATGGAATTAGAGTCTTCCAAATCAATAAATTTTCTCGACCTTACTATTACCAGATTAAATGACCACTTCGAATTCAGTATCTATAGGAAACCAACACAGACCGACCATATGATTCCATCATCTTCCAACCACCCTATGTCACACAAACTTGCTGCTTTTCACAGTTACATACACCGTCTTGAAACCATCCCCTTATCACAATCCAACTACAAGAAAGAATTAAATATACTACGTCAAATAGCTCACAATAACGGATAGGATCCACACATCATAACCAAGCTCATTCTTAAAAGACAGCTCAAGGTCTTACGACATGCTGCGTTCCCTAGGGATTTGACAACTAAACCTACTTATGCTTCCATACATTTCCATGAAGATAGACTGTCTGGGGATATTTCAAATATTATAAAAAGATCAGTTGATAATATTCAAATTTTTTTCCAGGGGGTGGTTTTGGGGGTTATAACCCCTCTTTTGGATGTACTTTGAGCTCTGTACGCTTAACACCATTATTATTCCATAGCCCCCAGAGACCTTCAAGTAGACGTAATCCCCCCCCTTAGGATCATCCTGGTTACACCTCTGATAATGGTTTAAACGATTTATGAATTTGATTAATCTCCTAATCATAATCATTCCTAATTTTGTTATTCAATGAAACAGCAATCATAAATTGGTCATAAATCTAATACAATGTTATTCGTTAATCGATTAATTTGATGATTTCGTAAATCCATCTCTGCTTCACAGATTCATTTACCCAAACTGTAATAGTGTAATCTCCGTATATTTATGGGAATTGCACTGAAATAGAGAGAACCGTTTAAGTGTATTGTCATGTTGGTTCCATAGGATTTCTGCATGAAATGATAGGTGCGGGGAGTCGAAATGTTTGACGGTATTTATGCAGGAAGGCGAGGCAAAAGCACAAATAGGTTAGTTATGGACGTGGGTTGGTAATGGATGAATTCAGGGTCGGATTCGTTCCAGTAATTAAAGAAATTAATGTTTTTGCAATAGTTTTTGGGGTTAGAATGTAAACGATGACTCAATATGAGGCATATCTAATAATCTAATAACTTAAAAATATATATTGTGTTTATAATTTAAGTGATAGATTCTACAGACTTTTCAAACCCAGAAAAGTAATCAGCAAAAGGTTATTGATAAAAATTCACAAGGAAATGAATTTCATGTAGTCCAGCTGTATACTCACAAAAATGTTTTTCTGCAGCCTAGCCGTTCCGAAATAGTTATTTTTCTACAACCACTATTCAAAGTGCACTTTTCTGCACGGTTTTATGTTAGCAAACTTGATATTTTCTCACAGTATAAGATATTTGACATTAGTGTGCAGAAAAGTGACGTTTCTGTGCCGCAAAGTGACGTTTCTGTGCCGCAAAGTTCTTTTCTGCACAGTTGACTACCTCATTCTGAGTAACGTTATATTCTGTTTACATCCGTGGTTAAACTTTAGACAAATATATAACCTATAAGACAATTATTATATTTACGGTGACCATATCTTTTTAAAGAAAAAAAAGTACAAAAAACAAAAATGTATTAAAAACGCAAAATGTATCTTGTTATTGGACAAATATAGCTTTTTGGCATTAAAAATAAATAAACTATGTAGCTAAACATAAAAAATTATATCAATTAAACTAAACATAACACATTACATTAACTTTGAAAAAGTTACAAGCCTGTAATAATTAAGAGTTTTTAGATGAGGGACCTGGAATAGCCTCATCTTCTTCCGGTGTTTTGCATCATTCATATTTTTCTGAACTTAAAATTAATTTAAGAAGGTCCGGCTTCGACTGAAGTAAATGAAACATTTCATACAAGTCTCATCAAAATTTGCGTACACCAGCATCGCTGCCTTGAGAGTGATATGGACATTTGTGACTGTTCCGACGTCCAATAATAATTATTTATTACAGAAAATAAACGCTCGATAGCCGCACTAGTACCCGGAAGACAAAAAATAAATTCGCATAATATTTGTAAGTTTTTCAGTTTGAATTGATCTACACACTTAAAAACTTTAAGCCATCGATCCTGACTATTTTTTCTTCTCTGTTCCACTCAGCAATTTTTTCACTTGTAGCCATGTCTTTCAAAATTCCCAGTTCGTCAAAGAGTTGATCTTCGTTTAACATGGTTGCCTTGATTTACAATTTATTAAAAGCTTCGAGAGAATAACAAACATCGTTCCAGGTTATTTCACTTCTTATACGAGCTCCACACTCTCGCCTAAGTCGATCGAGGTTCAACAAGTACGAGAGTGTAGACGGCCACCTTGTGTAACTTTGCCTCACTTCGTTCTACTTCCATTCTCTGTCGCTGTCGGTCTGGTCAAAGGGATCTTTGTCGGTATCGCACCGCTCTTTGTCGGTATCGCACTTCCTCGCGAAGTAGAACGAGTGTGTAGAGAGGGTACTTCGGACTTCGGTCAACTTTGGCGAAGTAACTTTGCTCATGTGGCAATTCTAAGTATGTTTAACATTAACAATTCCTTCGGTTAATGACTTGTGTGAGTAAGTTTAATATCATACCATTTTGACTCATGAGTTGTGAGAACATGTTTTTGAACTCGTTAAGGAATGTTATTAGTTGTAGTTCTATGTTAGTTTTAGGTTCTTGGTCGTGGTTGATTTGATGTGCTGTCACATTTGCATATGTTCTGTAATGATTTTGTAGAGTAGTGTTTAGCTGATTTGTTTCATTACTTACATGAGGGTTGTTAAATGTTTTTTCTTTGGGGCTGTTGGTTTCCTCTTTTTGGCATATTTCTGTTTTCTACTAGTTCCATGTAGACAACACAGCCCTTATAGTTAGCAGGGTGATCTTGTTTGCATATGCCTTAGCCGGAGTGTTTCTAGGTTTTTTTACAAGATTTTGTATCATGTTGTTCTCCACATGAGACATGTGTATGAAAATGAAAATTTGTACTCCAGTTTTCTAAGAAGGTTACACATTTTGTGTAAAAATGTTTCACTTGTGTAGTGTACGACCACCGCACCATACGCCTGATGTCTCACACACTTAAAATGTTTTTAAAGATCATTCATAAACGCATTTACCAAACACTTGATATGGATATTGAAGAAACCTACTTTGGGTTTACACTACTAATCCAGAGATGCTTGGATGTGAACCAGGATAATATGTACGTCTGTTTCATAGATTACAACAAGCCTTTCGATAAAGTCTGCCACAAAGAGCTAATGGACATCCTCAAAGCAAAACAATTACAATACAATGACCTTTGAATTACAACAAATCTATATTATAAACAGCAGGCACACATACGCATTAACGAACACACATCAGAAGAGTTCGAAATTAAAAGAGGAGTGCGACAGGGGTGTGTATTGTCACTACTACTATTAAATGCATACTCTGAAGAAATTATGAAAAAGTTCTTGAGGGAGAAACAGTAGGAATAAAGGTACCTAAATGGAACGCCAATTAACAACATTAGATATGCGGACGACACTATCATAATAGCGGACAACCTCCAAGACCTCCAAAATCTAATGAACAAGATAGTTGAGTGTGGAGAACAATATAGATTATCAGTAAACATCAAGAAAACTAAATTTATGAGGATATCAAAAACCCAAAATAATGATGAAAGCCTGACAATTAAAGGTAAAACTTTAGAACAAGTTGAAGACTACAACTATCTTGGCACAATAATTAATCACACAAACGATTACTTACTCCAAAGAAATCAAAGTTCGAATAGAGAAGACAAGAACCAACTTCAATAAAATAAGAAAGGTAGTTTGTGCAAGAGAACTGAAATAATTAAGACTTGAGAGTTAGGCTGGCAAGGTGTTATATTTTCTCGACTCTGCTTTACGGGATAGAAGCATGGTCAATTAACGCGTCGACTACTAAAAAGTTGGAAGCATTTGAACTGTGGGTGAAGGTACCTGAAGATAGCATGGACCGAGCCTGTAACAAACAACGAAGTCATGAGAAGAGTCAACAAAAGAATGGAAATATTGGAAACCATATATGTATACAAAAAGAAAAATATACAAAGAAATTTGTTTAAAAGTAGTAAAAGATAAAAATATTCATTTTTAGAAAAAATAAGTACATTCGCGTGTCCTTAGAAAGGTTTTAAAGTACATTAGGACAATATTTAAAAATAAGTACTGTCCTACTTAAATAAGTACATATGGTCACCGTAATTATATTTAACTATAGCATAGAAACTAAATTATGGATGTTACAACTGTTTTATTTTACAATTTTATTCTTATTAAACATTTTATAATTATCAAATAACCAATAAGGATTTAGCAACCTGTGCAAGAGACGTCGAATGAAGTAGGTTTTGTGTAAATCCGTGACTGCATAAATATAATGTCAATAATGTGTAATAATTGTTTAAATTTAAACAAATTAAGACAGTGCATTAATTTTTTAACTGAATTCTGTGCAATTTATTTAGGTATGAGGAATTTAAATTGATTAGTAGGTATTAATTAAATACAGTTTAAAATTTATCACATAGGTACCTATTATAATTAATCGTCGTTTGGAAATTGTAATTTTTTTTTAGGAAAAACTGTGCTTGTAGAAAAAGTATAGTGTGAAACACGTGCAGAAAGGTAATTTCTCACTCGTTTGAATTGCGGCACTCGCTTGCGCTCGTACCGCAACTTTTCAAACTCGTGAGAAATTAGTACCTTTCTGCACTTGTTGCACAATATACTATTTCCTAACTAGTGCGGAAAGTGATACTTTCCCGCACGAGACTGCCGTTGACCCGAACGACGCGATAACGGAGTTCGGGCAAGCAGTCGAGTGCGGGGAAGACACTTTCCGCATGAGTTAGGAACAATATTTTTTCTAGGGCCGTACGTTTGGAAAAAAGCCACAAAAAATAGAGTCATATCAATTTTTATTTAGAAGTGAAAATACATAAATTAATTCTTTGACAGGGTTGTCAAAACCAAACTTTCAATATAATGGGTTACCACGACAACTATATTGGTTTTTATGACGACGATTCAAAACCATTGTAATTGTCTACTGATTTGACTTTTAAATATTATGTCAAAATATTTTTTTTATCGAATTATTGCGTTAATTTCATTAAAACATGAACACAATAAGATACATTTGAAATAAATTAGTAAATAATATCTAAATATTAGTTTATTCCATGTATTATAGTATATTATAATGACATTTTAAAAGGTATTCTACTATCCCGCACGCCGTGCGGGAAAATTTACTTTCCGGCACGACGCCGACGTGCGGAAAAGTGCAGCTTTCGGAAAAGAAAGGCGTGCGGGAAAGTGGCTGTTTTAGCACGGCCGTAGAAAAATAAAACTTTCGGTATGATTTATTAAATCGAAAGTACCATTTTACACAACTCGTACTGAAAGTAGCTACTTTCGAGACTAATTTTTTCCATTTCGGGGCGCTTTCTTTACTTTCGGGGCGATTTTGGGTAGCTACGTAACGGCTTTGACAATAACATCAACTTTTGATTATAACAACGCTTGTCATTTAAGATTCGTGTGTGTGAAAATGGCCGCAATCAAATTAGTATCTCAAAAAATAGTGAAAGTACTGACACGTCTAACACTAATTTCAATACTGCCATTTCTGTTAATATTCCTAACAATATCAATGTAAATAATTGTTATAATTGTGTTATTATTATTCATAAGTAGATTTTTCTAATGTTGAATTCACGAGAGTAACTTTAAAGTGTTTAATAAAAGTTCATAAGTAAAGTTTATCCATATATTCTTTTTAACATACAAAACGGCTGCAGAAAAAATATTGTACGTAACACGATCCAAAAGTGATTTTACGAGACTCGCAGGATTCCAGGACTCGCCTACGGCTCGCCCTGGAAACTTCCTACTCGTCTCGTAAAATATCACTTTCGGAACTTGTTACGTAAATTACTATTAATAAAAAATTCCTTTATAAAAGATATACGTATTAAAAAGAACCATTTCGGCTACATCACAGAACGTTTTTGGAATGAAAATTCCATCTTCAAGCTGCTTATAAGCTATACATGGTAGGTATACCTAAAAATGGTCACCGTCGTCACCATATCCCAGGGCCGCTAACAATATATGGGTGAAAATCCTTTAAATGGTATAAAATTATATTACATTGTTGTAGATAGTAATATATTTTTAACTTTAACGTGATTTACATCATACCAACGCAGAACTCCTTATTGGGGGTTGCTGGCTTGCAGAGAACCTTTCCTAAACGGATTCAATGTAGATACCAACTAGTTTTTGATAACTTGAAACTTTGATAGGAAATTACGTTATCTACCAAAAAATAAGACAGTAAGTAAAACAAAATCAAATTTATTTATTTAAAGAGGCAAAAGTTGAATTTAGCCTCATGATATGCTCGCAGTACAAAATTATTCAACACAAAATATATGTGTAAAATAAAAAGTCAGTCATTTGATGCAGGCGGGAGATTCTTCTTCTTCTTCTTTGTCTTCTCGTTATCATTGTCTGTGCAATATCATTGCAAAATAATCTCCTTGGGATAAACAAATTGAATAAAATTTTAAAACATTGACGAATCATCTTAAAATTTTTTTGTGTATTATATGGACTGTTTGACTCAACTTTTCATGCAATATCATTCATATTAATTATCATGTCTTAAGTTCATTTTTGCTAAATTTATAGCAAAGTTTTGATTTTCGAAATTTTAGTCTTATTTTGCAATCTCCGAAGCAACAAATGATCGGACCAAAATTCAAAAACCGCCATTTTAAACCTTTGCTCATCTACTAAAAGTTGAATACTCTACATAAGATATTTAATTACCCTATTTTTACCTGTAGCGATTTAAACGAAGAAACTGCCATTTTAGACCCTTTTGTTAACAACTAAAATTATCCTCCGAACTCTGATGGGCATTTTTGTATTTTTAATATATTAGGTATATACATAGTACTCAAAAAAAACCCATTTGCAACCTGGCTGGTCAAGTGTCCCGAACATGGTACATTTTTGCCTTATTTCCATGGAGTAGTATAGATAAACCATTAATTAAATTTACTTGTCCTTTAATTTAAAGTAATAGTACATTGTGACCTAGTAGAAAAAGCTTAACATTCCCGGACGATGTAAAGATTGCCGTCGAGGCGCAAGCTGAGACAAGTTAATACAGAGTCCGAGAATGTGGCTTTTCCTACAAGGTATACATACTGTTTTTTCGAAAATCGAACAATTAAATTATATTAAAATAAATATGTTAAAATTTTCAAATAGACATATTATTATATTGACTCAAATATTCGTGATGCCACCACATACAGGTTTTGTAACTATAGGAACAAAAATATTGAATTGTCAAATTTGACGCATTTGCTTATTTTTGTCAGTATTTTTGGTGTTTTTTTTTTCGTGTTTTCTGTCATTGTAATCATTCTAAAAAGCAAAATTACCCAATTTAATCATGAATGATGATGAGTGTTCGATTCCTGGTACCCCTCCAGAACTGATGGAAGTAGTGAATAATGCTTCATTAGATTTATTGCATCAAGATCTAGAGACTAGAACTATTCATACAACCGTTTCATGGACTATCGTAAGAAGAAAAATGCAAGTTCTTTCTCAGAAAATGTTGTAATGGCATACTTCTTTTGTTCTTTAATAAACTTGTTCTGAATCTGCTGTAAGGAAAAAATATTTCCTTACAGTAAGGAAATAACGTTTCCGTACAATTATTTTTCGTTTCCAGGCAACGGCTAAGAATTAGGAAACATCGAACGTTTCTTTCAAAAATGTTGTCTAAAATGTCTAAATTCCTGTCCGACTTTCGGAAAATTTAATTTATTGTACAAAACAAACATTTACCAAAGGAATATATGAATAAAAAACATATTTTAAAATTCATTATAAGCTTTGCAAAATATTTTTAATCCTAAACATGAGTCTCAAAATACCCATTACCAAAATGGAATAGGAAACCACACAGACGAAAGTCAAAAGATTAAATGAAACGTTGGCGTATGAATAATAAAACGGCAATTAGAATTTTTTAGAACCACCTTTTGTAAGAACGTGATCTTCGTTTAGGGCACAAAAAGCCGTAATGCAGCAGAGTTGAGGCAGTCTCTGCTACTGGAAAAGCACGAGCTTATTTATTTAAGCCATAATTTTAAATACACGTACATTTTTATTTTAGCTTCACCCACCGAGGACCTAAACGGCTTTAATTTGTTTAGTTTATTGTGCAAACAAAAAAAAATCAGATATACCACTAGCTCTCACAAAAATTCATGAATTTTTACGTTTAGCTAATATAATTACCCCAGTCTATCTGTGAAAAAACCATCGATTTCACATAAAAATCTGATACAGGTTTTTGAAGGTTGAAAAAGGTATATAGGGATAGCTGATAACAAATCCTTGATGACGTATTTTGATAAAATGTTGAAATTTTTGTAATATATTTTAAAATTTGAAGCCTCAAAGAATCGATTGCGATCTATATCTCTAGAGTCACTGTTTGGGTAAGTACAGTTGTTTAAATAATCACTCTCACACTTTAACACACTTCAATATCACCAATTACCATAATTTCTTGCAATTCACTGGGTCAATTATGTATTTTAATTTGGAAACTCACAAATTAAAGAAATTTTTAAGAGAACGTGGAATGAAGTAAACAATTCTGTTGTATGCAGGCTTATGAATTTATTAAAAAATCCTTAAAATTTATCCACGAAGGAGTGGAAGTACAAAACGTTTTCGGCCAGACTGACCATCATCAGTGTAAACCTGGAAATAAGTGAATCACTAAGATTAAAAAGCAAAAGGGTGAAATTTTGACAGTTGAAAAAATTTAAGAAAATGTGGTTACTTACGTCCAGTGTGCAAATAATTGTAACTAGCCACTTCAATAGGTATAAAAACCTCTAAAATAAATTATTGTTACATTCTATATTAAAAAGTAGTCGACAAGAAGTCGATGTCTTAAGATTTAAAGATCACATGTGAATGTATTTCATCCTTGCTCGAAAATTGCACAAGGTATGTAGATACTTGTGTTCAGGTGAGAGGTTACGAACCACCTGATTAGACAGTTTGATCACAGTATAGGAGGAATCAGTAAGCTCACTCGTCGAAAAATTTGTTCCACTTTTCCGAAGATGCGCAAAGTCGTCCAAAACTCTGTTCACCTCGCGCATCCGACACAGCGGATGGGATACGTTTGCTATGATTGGTCGGGATCGTCAAATCGTCATCTGATTTTCTTTCATGAAATTTTTGAGGTTGTGTTTGTGTTTGAGAATTGCGCTATTCCGGCCAATTTACCACTTCATTTTCTACTAACAACATATCATCATGAACAGAGTTTTGGACGACTTTGCGCATCTTCGGAAAAGTGGAACAAAAAAAAATTTTCGACGAGTGAGCTTACTGATTCCTCCTATACTGTGACCAAACTGTCTAATCAGTTGGTTCGTAACCTCTCACCTGAACGCAAGTACATACCTTGTGCAATTTTCGAGCAAGGATGAAATACATTCACATGTGATCTTTAAATCCTAAGACATCGACTTAATGTCGACCACTTTTTAATATAGAATGTAACAATAATGTATTTTAGAGGTTTTTATACCTATTGAAGTGGCTAGTTACAATTACTTGTACACTGGACGTAACTAACCACATTTTCTTACATTTTTTCAACTGTCAAAATTTGACCCTTTTGGTTTTTAATCTTAGTGGTCCACTTATTTCCAAGTTTACACTGATGATGGTCAGTCTGACCGAAAACGTTTTGTACTTCCACTCCTTCGTGGATAAATTTTAGGGATTTTTTAATAAATTCATATGCCTACATACAACAGAAGTGTTTACTTCATTCCACGTTGTTATATTGAAGGTATACATCCAACTACAGGGTTTACCCCCTTTTTAAAATTTTTAAGATCTACAACTTTTATTTAACCCTTTCATTGCGGATGACATCGAAAGACGTCATTCGATTTTTAAGTCACAGGCAGATGACCATTTTTTTTTCTAAAATGTATAAGATCCGTTTTATAGACAAAAAGTGATTTTTAAAATTTTTTACGATTGTTTAAAAAAACAAACCAAAATCACCTGTACGTCTTCAAGCTTTTGTCCTTAGCTATCCCTCATATACCTTTTAGAACCGTCAAAACCTGAATAATTTTTTTTTGCTTTTTACTGGCGTAATTAGCAGGTGACGTTGGCCAGTACTACTTTTATTTAAAAAGTGTGTTTTTGTTTAACCATTTCAGAACACGTCACAAACAAAGAGGTTCTGAGAAAGATGAATAAAGAAATGAAAATCCTAAATACCATCAAAACAAGAAAATTGGAATATCTCGGACGTATTACACGTGGAGAGAGATACAGCTTGCTACAGTTGATTATGCAGGGAAAGATTCAAGGAAAGAGAAGCATAGGGAGACGCACAATATCGTGGCTGCGCAACCTGAGAGAGTGGTACGGATATACATCAAATGGACTTTTTATTAGAGCAGCCGTCTCTAAAATACGAATAGCTATGATGATTGCCGACCTACGCCGCGGAGATGGCACTTAAAGTAGATAGATATCTATAAGTCGGAAAGCAAAAGTTTTACAGACCGATAAATAGTAGACATGGGAGAATCTACGATTCGTATTCTACACCTGTATACTTATCTAGGTAAAAATCCAACGAAGTCTTGGTTCCTAAACTAAAATTCAAACAATTAAACGTGCACACCATAGATTTAATGACATCATATCCCACTGGTACAAACAAACTTGACGGCAAACAAATTCAACAAATTTTTCCGCATTTCTTAGTTTTTTCGCTTCGGTCAAGTTTAGGGAGAAAGCACTGCGCGAAATAAAAACCTATATGTACTCGTATTTACCACAGCATCTACCGGATACACTCTTTCTCTTTGTCTTTAAGAGTGTGAAACAAAGATAACTATCTGTAATATAAGTGTCAAAATTATGTTGTCCTATAGAAGGTTATGTAAGATTTTTGTTCCTAACTAACGCCTTTTGTTCTTAAAATTAACGCCTAACTAAACCTACCATAAAACAAGACTATTTCGAACCTAATCCACCAATCAAAGATAGGGAAGGGAATGAAGTTGGTTAAAAAATAAACTGTCGTTAAAATATAAACTAAATAGGTAAAATATAAGTCAAAGTTTTCATCCTAATAAAAATATTTAAACATATTTTTAAAAGACATTTAATTGAAAACTTATTGGACCATTTTCCTGGTAACACCTCCATGGCTTCTAAAAATTGCAAGCCAGATGGATGCTGAAGCGAAGAAGACAAGAGGGAATTCTAAAACTTGCAATTCACGACCCCGTCTGTTCAACGTGGTAAATTCCAACTGAAAATGGACCTATGTTATGTTACTCAAACGAGTAATAGTAATAAAAAAAATTGTATATTATATTTATTCAGTTGCAATGCGAAGCCAAAACTGTTTTAATTTTCATTTAGTTGAGAGAGCGTAAACCAGCTCTCAAATCGACGATTTCGCCTCTTATTAGAGACATCATCAGAGAGGCATAGGTGGCAAATAAAATATAATTTGAAAACAATAATTTGACATTATATTTAACCTCCAATATTATGACAGACGTCAATTACCATTTACCATCTCACGAAATTAATAATGACGTCATATCTACTCATGCAACGAAGGCTATTGTAACTTAATTTTGGTTGAACTGAGATAATCGCGTTTGAAAATGTTTCGCAAAGAGTTCGCTCTAAGAAGTGACGATATCTTTGGAACAAAATTTGTTGAATCTGATACTCTTTACACACTGAAATTTCTGATATATTATATTTAAAGGGTTTTAAGGAATTTCACAAATCAAACATAACAAAAAACACATTTTTTTTCTAAATCTTGTAGACTTACTATAGTTTTCGTCGAAGCAATTAAGGAAAAAATAATACTTTAGACTCTGTAACAGTAAGTGACGTTTATCTATCTTTGGAAGAAATACGTCTTACAAATTTAAATTTCTGTTATATTATGTATAAAAGGTAAGGTATTTCACATCAAACATAATAAAAATCAGATTTTTTGCTAAATTTTGAAGACTTACTATAGTTTTCGTCGAAACAGTTACCGAAAAAATATTTGTTCTAGACTAGACTTACTAGTAACAGATTTATTGAAGTAAAACAGTACTATGTACAAAATTCTAATAAAAAACATTTCTATAGTTAATCAGAATAACTAAAATTAGAGTCTAACTAGAAAAAACTATAGTAAGTCAAACAGTTTAACTCAAACTTGGAATACCTTTCGCTGTTTCTTGCAACGAAGAATACAGTAACTTAAATTACTATAGTTTTCGCTTGCAGGAGTGTGGGTCAGTAAACTTACTATACACATGCAAATGCTTTACTGGTTGCCTTAAAATTCATACCTGATTTACCATACTTTTCCACCAAATAAAGCTTAAAAAGAATAATAATAGGTTTGTTCTAGCATCAGTTTCAAACGGTTTGAAACCATCAGCGAATAGTGGACCAGCGCGAGTAGAGGGGATAGCACTGGTGACTGTATTATGTTTTCTCACTGACCAACTGTTTATATATAAATTCGGGTTCAAAACGTCCTCCGACGTTGTCCGATGCCTTGTTGCCAATATCTTCTATCATTGCAGTTTTCATCTTCTAATCCTCGTACACTCATTGATCGTCTTACTCCTTGTATCCATGTCGTTCTTGGCCTTCCTCTTTTTCTGTTTTCTGTGGGTATCCATTTCATAATTTTCTTTGGCAGTCTTTCCTCCCCCATTCTCTGAACATGTCCGTACCACGTTAATTGTTTCTTCTCAATGCATTCTACAACCGTTTCTTGTAAATTCATTCTTCGCTTTACTTCCTCATTTCTAACCCGGTCCAATCTCGATGTTCTACTTGCTCTTCTTAGGGCGTCCATCTCAGTAGCTTATAATTTTCGTTTTAGGTGTTCCTTTATTCTCCATGTTTCGGATCCGTATACCAATGTGCTCTTAATCATGGTGTTGTATATTCGCATTTTTCTTTGTTTCCCTATCTCGGTACTCCATAAAACTCCGTTCAATGATTTAATTATCGTTCTTGCTTTATTTATTCTGCTCTTAATTTCTGCATCGTCAGTACCTTCCTTGTTGAAATTAATGCCCAAATACTTATATTTATCACAGCTAGTTATTTTCTGATTATTGTCCAATATCATATAAGTTGAATCCTCACCTAGGCATAAATTATACATTCATCTGCAATCCCCATTTTTCGTATTCTTTCTTCAATTTGCGAGTCATATATTCCAAATCTTCTTTATCGTTTGCACATATTATCTGATCGTCTGCAAACTGAAGGGTGTACAGGCAGGTGTTGTAGTCGATTTGGATGCCCATTCCACTGCATTTTCTTTTCCATATTGCAAGGGCTTTGGCGATATAAATCTTAAACAGACTCGGTGATATGCAACATCCTTGTCGTAGACCTTTGTTGACTGTAAACAAATCTGTTATTTTGCTTCCTAATTTTACTGCAGATTTCATGTCACTGTATAAATTTTGGACAGCTTTTATGAGAGTAAAGTTAATGTTGGAGTTTTGCAGTACTTCCCATAGTTTCGGTATCGGTATATTGTCATAAGCTTTTTGTAAATCTATAAAAACTAGGTGTATTGGCCTATTCCGTTCTAATTTTTTTTCGATGATTTGTTTTAACGAAAGTACATTATCCGTACAGGACCTTCCAGCTCTAAACCCGCATTGTTCTTCTTCTTCGTATTCTGAATATTCTTGTTCAATCAGTTCTCTTAAAATTTTTATATATACTCTGCTTAATGTATTTGTTACTGATATTCCGCGATAATTGCTACATTTTAGTTTATTGCCCTTTTTATGAATCGATGATATATAAGCTATTTTCTAGTCACTGGGTACATTTTCGCCATTGATGTACTTTGTAAATACATATGCCAGAGATTCGAAAAGTTTTTTAGTTCCATTTTTCAGTAGATCGGCATTGATTCCACCTGGACCAGGAGATCTTCCATTTTTTAGTTGTTTAATTGCATTTTTAACTGCTACACTGTTTATGTTTATTTCTTCCCCTACAATTTGTATTTCCGTCTCTGTTGGTTGTGAGTATTCGGGCCTTTGTTCAGTTAATAAGTCCTTATAATGTTGAACCCATTTATCTGTTGGTATTAATTGTAGTTTGTCGTTGCGTGTTTCGTTATTCTTGATCTTGTTCAGAAATTTCCATGATTCACTGCATTTTCGTCCTCTTATGTGTGCTTCGATTTCTTGGCACTTTCGATCCCAGGTCTCTCTCTTACTTTGAATGATTTTATGTCTTGATTCTCTTTTCTTTTCTCTATATCTGTTGTAGTCTTCTTCATTTTTTGTGTTAAGCCATTTTTGGTATAGTATCTTTTTTTCCTTGACTAGTCTCTCTGTCTCTGAATTCCACCAGTATTTGTTACTTTTTCTAATTTCTCTGATACCAAGGGCTTCCTTTGCAGCTGCTTTTATGCTGTATACTATATTATTATAAACCTCTTCTGTTGTTAGATTATTCGGGCTTAGTATGTAATTGTCGAGTCTCGTTTGATAGAGATATTTAACACTTTCATGAAATAGGCTCTCTAAGTTATATTTCTCGTCTGTTATATTTGAAGTATTTTTGTCTGCATCCGGGATTGTTTTCGTCTTCGTTATTGTGTGTCTTATCGGGAAGAATATTTTAGCTCTTAGGAAATGATGATCTGATATGTTACATATTCCTCTGCATACTCGTATATCTTCAACTTTCAATAAGGTTTGTTGTTTTAGTATTGCGTAGTCAATTATTGATCTTAAATTTCTTGTCGGCTGTGTCCATATATACTTATGTACCTCTTTGTGGTTAAAATAGCCGTTGTTAATTCTTAACTGAAGTTGGTCGCATAAGTCTACAAGTCTTTTGCCATTGTCGTTGACTATTTCTTCACCAAAAGGTCCTATTATGTTGTTGTTTTCCATTTTTCCCGTTCGACTATTGATGTCTCCTAATATAATTATTTCTCTAGTGTCACCAATTTTCGATATCTCTTGATGTAACGTTTGAAAGAATGTTTCTTTTTCACTGACGACACTATCATTTGACACACCGTATACTGCAAAAACAGTGAGTTTATGATGCAAGATGTTTATGTTTACTCGTATGATATTTTCATTTATTGCATCCCAATCTGTTATTTTATTCTTTAATGTCTTTCTAATTAATACCGATACACCTATACTTGCATGTTTATCTTTTGTGACGCCACTGTAAAGATGAAGGTAACTGCCAATTATTTCGATACCGCTTCCTTTCTTCTTTGTTTCAGTTAGTGACACTATTTCTAACTTGTGTTTATCAATTTCGTGTACTATTTCTGTTAGTTTTCCTCTGCAACCTTGCGTATTGATAGTTCCAAAATTCATCATCCTTTTTCTATGCCGTTGTCTTTTTCCATTCTGTCCGTCCTTACTTCCGAGGCAACCATTAGGCTTTTTTGCATTTTATCGTTTTTACGTGAAATGAGGAGCAGGTCCATTGTCACAATCCCCAACCTGGAGAACCAGGAAGAATTTCTGTCGCGGTCTTCTACCCTTAGCTGATGTGATCCAGATTTCGAGCGCTGGATACTCGCTCTTCGCCCTCCCTCGTCTGCAGCACAACGCACATCCATTGTACGCCATGCCTCCAGCAGTTACGCGACCCATAAATGGATCTTCGAGGACGTGAGAGTAGGATTCGTTGGCAGAGCTGAGTTTGATTTCTCAAACTGTTTGCTGACAGTTTTTGACTAGTTTGACTGTTTGCTAGAACAAACCTAATACCGTTATAGTAAGTCAAATCTAACGTTTTTTGAGTTACGATAGTCTTCGTTGCATGGGTCGATATATACTCGTCACTACTTCTAGCCAATGAAATGCCCGCTGAAATAGGAATGGCACGTCAAGAAAATCTGATTATTTCCTATATATTTTTTCAAATTTAAAATATGGCAACAAGGGGAAAATTGCGTGCGAGTTTTATTGTTTGACTTCGACCACAGTACTCAAAATGTGAGTAAAACCAAAGTATGGAAAGAGCTTAAAATTTAGATTTAATTTGTTTCAGGAACTACCACCATCAGTTGACATAATGTTTCTTCTTTATAGAGTCATCGGGCCTGTGATGTATTACCCTTGTACCCTTTACTTTAAGGTACACCACAAGCAGTTCTGATCACTCTATAAAAAATAAAAAATAAACTTCGTTCTGTACCATTTGCTTTTTTTTCTTATACAACAGGGCGTTACAGGCCATAACGTCCGCTTATTATGCCCTAGGATATAACATGTGTGTTTATGGCAACCGTATCCAAGGTAAAATAAACAAATAAGTAATATGCAAGTGAAAAATAAATAACATTAATTCAACCTGTTACAACATAAGTAATTGCTACCGAAAAATATATGGATCAATTACACAATTCACAAGAATTATTTCCTAATACAGTTCAGAAATAGCTTCATAATTTTCCCATTATTTTCAGTTTAATAGCTATGGACTTATATCCTGAACTTAAAATATGAAACTCCCATTTGTAACACAACTAACACATCCCGCTTAATTGCCATCATAATTCTCAACACTTATGATATATGTTTGACCCGATGTTTCTGGATAACTTCTAAAGCCTTTTAATGATTAATATGTTCAACTTGAGAATTAATTAATCAACATTGCTGTGGTTTGCTTTGTTTGCACCGACACATTAAAACAAAAGATAAATAGGCATTTAAAGTTTAAAATTTTAATGATGATAATGTACTTTGAAAGTAGAGGATTCACTTTTACTGTTTCTGATATTTTTAAGAAATCTTCGAGATTCTTTTATTTAAAGTTCCTCTTAGAGACGTTGAAAATTTACGTCAGTTAAACGTAGAGTGATATGTATATAACAAAAACTTTTGTTTTATAGAATATACTAAAAGAAGAAGTCAACAACAAGAGCATACCAACAACAGCTGAGTATAGGAAGTCGAAGAACCAATCAGCGACAATCTCACACAGATTGTATAATATGTATATGTAACACACAATACACGAACACACTCTATTGTACAACAATTTAAAAAACTCAATTGGCACAACCACACCTAGGTTACAGATTGCACAAAAAACTTAAACACAAAATGACACAAAGAAACAGTGAGCATTTGATATCCTTGATGTAATAACATCAACCCTTAAACAATGTTTCGCAACCACACATTTGCTGTGGCCTATAAGATCTAGGCCAAGTACCTATGTCAATTTGTTAAAACACATACATAACCTAATAAATCTAGCTTATACAGTCTTCCCAGAATTTTTAAAATAATCATTTTGAGAACGATTTCCGGAGTGGAAATCTAAACGTCAAACATTATTTAATTAAAAATGTAATTTTCATGACACCAACAATTGTGGATCAATCAGATATAAACATAATACTTAAATTTGACATGTCACAAGAAAACAGTTTTAGAACCTTGTTAAGAACAACAAGGGTTTAGGTCGGCAAGATCATGACCGACGCTATATTTATAATAAGGCACGTACAATAGACATTACTAAAATAAAACAAATCGACATATTTATGTTCTTGTGGACCTTAGGAGGCATTTCAAAGTGTAAAATTTAAGGTCGTTATCCACTTATTGCACGCAAGAGAGATACCTCTAGGAATAATCAAAACGGTCGCAAATATCTACTAGAACAACTAGGGCTTCCAATCCCGCAACCTGAGTTCAATCTCGGTATTTGCGGGACTACGAATTTTCAATCCCGCGGGATCTCGGTATTTGCGGGATCCCGCATATTATAAATAGTCATATTTTTATATAAGGCAAAAAAAAAACAATAAATTAATCAACTAACTCCACATTTATTTAAGTACTATTGCTATTAGTATGAGATCTTCGTCTTCTTCTTTCTCATAATCCTTAGTGCCCTTCGGGGCGTCGGATTAGTATGAGATCAAAACTGTTTTTTATAAAACAGTAACAAATACTGAAAAAACAAAAATCTATCTTCTTCAAAAAAAATGCACCAACAAAATTTTAAAAATCAACCAAAAAACCCATTTTCAGCTGAAAATTAATATAGTTTACTAATTTCTCATGAGTATGAGCATAAAGTATAAGTTTATACTTACTACATTTCATATGAATAAAAATATGTTGATGTGATGAGTTTTTACTCACCGTACATAAGAGTAGATACTACCGCGTGGAGTATGTACTTCAAAATTTGGAGTATAAACTACATTCTCATTTTTATTCATACGAGCCAACATCTAAATCTAAACTGTCATCTGCCAAACTCCTGCGTATTTTTGACACAATATAGCCAGCAGCAGAAAATGCCCTTTCGGCTTCCATACATCGACGGTATTCCTTTTAAGGCTTTATATGTAAATGTAAGATATTTTCCCATTGACTCCCCAGATTCATACAGAGTCATTTATGTTTAATGGACTCGAGACTCTAAAGTGTATTAGCTCGAGATGGCGACGGGCAAAGTAAATACATTACATGCTGACGATATAGTTAACTCCAACTCCTGTTGCAATGTAAGATCAAGATCGGAACCCGATGATGGAACCTCTACATGGTTTCTCACGTGTTTCTTACTTGATCAGCCTCTTCTTCATCAGTACGTGCTCTCAGATGAATTTAAAATGCATTCCCGTTACAAAATCATTAATTTCTTTTTGAAGTAAACTTTTCGGTAAGAGATGAAAAGTTTCATCGTCGCACACGACGCTTGGTAACTACGAGGTTTTTGGAGATAAATCAGTAGTGCAGTCACATTTCTACGTCGTTGTAAAATACGGCGCAAAGACAAAGCTAATTCTGAAGCTAACCTTGAACGATATTGCCTTTTTTATGTATGAATAGAAAAAATAAAAGTTGTGACTGGCTAATTGACACCCAAGTCTATGCCATAAAACCCAAAAAACCTTGAATGATTTTTTTTCCAGTTTTTTGATAATTTTGAGCGTAGCTACAGCAGTAATGTACGCTCTTTTCAGTCCCGCAAATCCCGCGGATCCCGCGCCTGTAATCCCGCATCACGCGGGATTGGAAAATGACGCGGGATCCCGCAATACCGAGATCTCGGTATTGCGGGATTGGAAGCCCTAAGAACAACACAATAAAAGTAAAAGCAGAAGAAGAATTAACTCAACTAACTGAAGCTGGTAATTTGACAAGGCAGACGGATTCCCTAAGCCCTAAGCTCTGGGAAGACCATGAAAACGATAGAAAGACAACTTACTGGAGACACTTTGAGAAACAGACAGTCATCTCTGCACTAAAAGAAGAAGAAAAAGAGAATTTTATTTATTTCAATTCGTTAAATATGATAATTATATCAATTATTATAACAATGATATCAAGTGAAGTTTTATCCTTTTTTTTAAATTATTTTCTTTTACACTCTGCTAGACAACCAACCATCTCCTTAATTTTGTCATAGAGATTTTCACAAAAACGTTATGTTGTATCACACTTTTATATGCTTGAAAACATTAATATCTGAATAGTATCTGAAACAAACTCTTTTGAAATGAGACATTATAGGAGAATGCACAGAATATCACGGACGGATATAATGACAAATCAAGATATATTATTTTAAACAAAAGAATGAATACAAAATGTGAGATTATAAAAACTAGTAAACTTAAGAGGGTAGGCACAACATCTTGGGCTTTTTAAATGCATTCATTTTTTTCGAATCCTGAGAAAAATTTAAACGCAGAATGAAAGATTACATTACTGAGGGCCGAAAGTCCCTTAGAATAAACAAAAAGTTTCTTTTGAATGAAATATTTGAAATTAAAAATCACACTAAATTTTCTCTTTTTTTTTTCACCCCTGTAACTTATTAAAATAAGCATCATAGAAGTTTTCAGCAACTTTCAGCCCTCGGCAATAATGCAATTTATGGGGGTATCCTGTCGCCAGGGGGGGGGGGGTACAACGGCCTTCTTAATTCAGATGGACTTACCCAAGTTTTTTTATGTATTTTGACCCGTAGAACACGAATTTTTTGGGTAACAGTTGGTCCGGATGTCGATAAGATTGTTATAAACAAAGAAGTTGAGGAATTACATAACAGCGATTTCTCGCAAAACAAAATATTTTTTTGTATTTTTTGGGTCATTCTAACCAAAAAATGTTCCTACAAGTTTTTTCGTAGGATGCATAGTTTTCGAGATAAACGCGGTTGAACTTTCAAAAAATCGAAAAATTGCAATTTTTGAACAATAACGTTTGAATAAAAAATAAAATAGCAATTCTGCTTACCGCCTTTAAAAGTTTAAGTCAAATTATATCTGTTTTGAATATTTGCATTGCTAAAAATTTATTTTTTGATTGTTAAAAAAAGCTATAAACACATAGTGTTTCCCATGCCTAATACATGCGTTTTAATGCATGCTACTTGAAATAGCCCCGCTTGCACTTACCTCCTCTACGTACTCGTTCGATTTTAAATGAGAAATCATTGAAACATCACTCAAGCACTAGGTGTTTATAGCTTTGTTTTAACAATAAAATAATACATTTTTAGCAATACAAATAATTAAAACCGATATAATTTGACTTGAACTTTCAAATGTGGTAAGCAGAATTGCTATTTTATTTTTTAATCAAAAGTTTTTCGGGTTCAAAAATTCCAATTTTTCGATTTTTTGAAAGTTCAACCGCGTTTCTCTCGAAAACTATGCATTTTACGAAAAAATTTGTAGGAACATTTTTTGGTTAAAATGGCCCAAAAAATACAAAAAAATGTTTTGTTTTGCGAGAAATCGCTGTTATGTGATTCCTCAACTTCTTGGTTTATAACAATCTTATCGACATCCGGATCAACTGTTACCCAAAAAATTCGTGTTCTACAGGTCAAAATACATAAAAAAACTTGGGTAAGTCCATCTGAATACAGGAGGCCGTTGTACCCCCCCTGGCGACAGGACTAATTTTTCATTCTGAGTTTAAATTATTCAAAAAAAAATACTTATTAGTTTTCTCAGGATTCGAAAAAAATTAATGCATTTATATAGCATTGGTCAAGATCTTGCGCCTATCCCTTAAATAATTTCTACATAATGGGGTTATACAGTATAGTGAAGGGAGACGAAATATATAATATATAGTACTTAGGTTGATTATGGAAGGAAAAATACAAGGAATGAGAAGCTAGAAAGGAGCAGAAAATCCTGGCTAAGAAATCTGAGAAAATGATTTAATTTGATCGCACCAGAGATCTTTAAAAGTACGGGTAATAAAGATCACATTTAATAAAATAATACTAGAAGAAAGCGGAAGAGGAAAAATATATCAATTTATAATGGTAGATACAATACATCTTTTTAATTCAACTTTATAAATCGCATGGTATATTTTCAAATATTTCAAACACGTGTTAGTCTGGTGGAAACATCAAACAAGAAAACAAAAATGAATAATGTAGCGTGTCTTTACAGTTATTTCTGTATATTTTCATTTCTTTGTCAGTGTTACAATTTATCAACAAAGCAAATGGTTACACTAGTCTGTTTAACAGAAAGCTGTCTTACACGTCTTACAAAAATACGATTTTTTGAAGTGAAAACTTCTTTAGGGACGTTGTGCGATTTTTGGATAGGGGAAAAAGCATTGAATTCGCGACCATCATCGCGATCGTCATTGCGACCGTCATCGCTTATGCTATATATTATTTGTATGTATATTTAAATTGTATAGAAGTATTTAAATTTAAAATAAATGTAAAACCTATTTTAGGGTGGGTAAAAAGGATTTATTTCGCGACCGTCATCTCTTCGGCGAAATAAATTTTGTACGGATCTATATTATGTGTATCTATACATAAATTGTATAGAAGTATTTAAATTTAAAATAAATGTAAAACCTATTTTTGGATGGGAAAAAAGGATTTATCTCGCGACCGTCATCGAGACCGTAATCTCTTCGGCGAAATAAATTTTGTACGTATATGTATTGAAGTGAAAACTTCTTTGGGGACGTTGTGCACTTTTTGGATGGGAAAAAGTATTAAATTGGCTACCGTCATCGCGACCGGCGTCGCTTCGAAGAAATACATTTTTGAAGTGAAGTCTTCTCGAGGGTCGTTGTGCACTTTTTGGATTGGTAAAAAAGTATTAAATTAGCGACCGTCATCGCTTCGACGAAATAAATTTTTGAAGTAAAAATTCCTTAGTAAAAATTCTTTAATACGATGACGCAACTGCTGACGCGAAAGAAAATGTCTTTGAAGAATTAAGTGAATTAATAAGCAGTTTTGGAAATCGGAAAGATATATTCCTACTAACTAGGGGACTTTAATGGTCGAGTTGGAAGGAAAAAACATAGTGCAGTGATAGGAGACTACGGAGGAGATATGTTAAATGACCATTGCACACGTCTTATAGAACTGTGTCAGCAGCATTCTTTAAAAATACAAAATGGATATTTTAGACATAAAGACATCCACAAATTCACGTGGGAACAAAGAACAAGGGGGTTAAAATCTATCATTGACTACTGTATAACCAGACAACAATCACAAACAAAAATAATTGACGTCATTGTGAAACGGGGTGCAGTCTGTGGATGAGACCACCACTTACTCAAAACCGTAACCTTCATAAAATACAAACATATAACGCATAAAGAGGAAAAAACAAGACCTGAGTTTCTATCTAGACAACCTGTATATAACCTAGATAGTTTTTACAACGACTCCACAGTCTTCTTGTATAGAATAAGACTAGCAAAAAAGATGAAAAACGAACCTACAGGATCGCCTGAAGAAATGTATAACACTCTTAAAACGTATCTACACGAAGCGGCAAATGAGGCTGTAGGAGAAAAATCATTAGTAGAAACACGGAAAACTACTGATGGAACGAGGAACTAGATGATCTTATAAAACAAAAGAAAGAACTTTATAATGAATGGCTAGCCTCACAAGACCTAGAAGACAGACAAATGCACAAAAGGTACTGTTATATGGTCAAGAAGCAAGTAGCGAAAATAAAAAACGAATTCTGGGTCAGAAAATGCCATGAGATCGACAGATTATAGGCTATTGATTATGTTCAAAATCATAGAGCTAAAAGAAACTACAACGTTAACGGGATTTTATTGTCTCATATGATCAATGGACCTCTAAATTAGAAAAAACCTTGGAGTGCTACCAATTAAATGGGTGCGTTTTTGAGAAAGGGGTGAATTAGTCCCTAGGCACAGGGTGAATTAGGGTGAGTTCTATTGTAGCACTAAATGAAAACAAAAGCCTAAACGGTGGGCGCTATTTGTGTAATGGCCCAAACACGGTGGGCGGCATTTGTGTAGCCTGCCTAGACACGTTTAATTAAATAAACAAAAAAATATTTGCCATAACGCCATTTGTGTAAAACATTAAGTAGCGTTAAATAAAAATAAAAAATATCTATTCAAACAGTGTAATTATGTAGGTCATAGGCGTGATGTTTTATTCTGCTACTTTTCGGATGCACCGGTAAGCTACATTCTTCAGAGATTAAAGGGGTGGGTTTTTAAAATAACATTTATAATTAAAAGATAATTTGGGCGCCATTAATAAATCATAATAATAATACTGCAATGTGCTTATTCAAAATTAAAGAAAGTTACTTGCAATGTCGTTCCCTCTGATGTAGGTTGGTACTTACCATTGCGGTCGTAAGTTTGTCTGTAGTCCTCTCCAACAATAAGGATAAGAGGTTAAGTGTGCAAAAGAAAAAATACTAATAAAAGTTATAACATTTATACTACTTCACAACATTTTATAATATGAGAATAGAATTCCATAGTTTTTGTTTATTTTAGTAAAAAGGTAACTGCTATTTATTGATTGTTATTGAACATTGAACATTCCACATTGGAACGATATAAACACTGTTCATCTGAACGTAGTAAAATTTTTGTTTAAAAAAAATGAGTTTTTTTATCTTATTATGAAGTTGGGGAAACTTGTTCCGCGAACTTGTATTCGTTTCTTCTTAAGAACAACATAACGAAGTTATTCTTTCTAATACACTAGACAACTAGACAGAAAACATACTATTGTGGTATTCACTGTAACCAACATTTGTTTTCTCAACAAGAAAACATACTGAAAAAGGAGATCACTCCCACGAGTGCCTTCATTTTTTTCATTCCTTCATATATTAGAAGTATCAATCCAAAATAGCAAAATTTGTATGTGTTACCAAAACTGTATACCTATAAAAAAATTAACACATTTAGTCATAATGTTTACAGCGTGTTGTTGTAAAGTTAGTTGAAAGTTCAGTTTATTTGTTTTAGTATGAATATTTCAGTCTATGATGTAATTGCGCTTTAACATCTACTTATTTTCTTACAGGGACCCAGGAGAATCACCAAAGAGAAGACAATATAGAACAGTACACCAAGAAACTTTACAAGAAACGGTAAAAAGTACGTTTTTTATTTATAGTTTTTTCGAAAATAAGGTTATCAATTTTTTTTTATTCCACTTCATCGTTCCATCTTTTCTCAAAAAATACTCTTTTAAACCCTGTGTTGTTCTTTGATTTTACCACATGACCTAAACTCTTTCTGAGTAAAGATTAAAGAGTGGAGATGTACTGCATCCTTTTATTAATCTTTTATTTGGAAACGATAGCTTATTACCAACACGAATATAGACTTTTTTATACTCAACTTTAAGTTCCTAATAGAATAAGCCGGAAATTGCTATTCCACTATGAGATATTGTGAAAACATTTTATGGTAGAAATTGGTTTTATATTTAATTTTATAGCTTGATTCCGTAAACTTGACATATTTTTATTCAACTTTGAGTACCAAGCAATCCAGCTCGTTTTTACTTTATTTTTTAGAAATATTTTGCCTCGTAAGTATCTGACATAACAATGACTATGTTTAGCTTTATAATTTATAGAAACCAACATTTATTGTTGATTACAAAAAAAAATCCATTTTTAAAACCTTTGGTTTGGACATTGTTAATTAAAAAATTAAATTTAATATTACTTGCAGGATCCAGCGTGACAACATACTCTCTAACAAAAACGTTTGAAACTGCAGACTCGTTATCGGAAAATTCCAACGAAAATCCAGTTGCCAAAACAGAACAATCAACTGTAAATGGTAAGCGATAAAATTTTCGTTTAAAGAATTTAACCGTTAAAAACAATTGTGTTTGGCACGTGTTCAAAATTGCAAAAAATTTAATTTTTGAGTTAATCTGATACGCTGCATTGATAGGTTGCATTGTTTTATGGTCATTTGCTTGAGGATACTCTAAAATTGATTTGTTTTGTAATTTCGGAAATATGGTTCATTCCACCAACATACGCCTGTTTGGGATTATAGCGACAACGAATATTTCAGTGTGCAACATAAGAAGTACGAAAATAAATGGCTCTAATAATTATTCCATTAAGCAGCAATGAAATTTGCAATTTATTTTTGTTCTTCATATTTTGCACAATAAAATATTCGTTGTCGAAATAATCCAACACAGGCGTATATTCGTGGAATAGGGTATAAAAACGGATTTATTATTACATAGCAAAAAAAATGTTTTCGAAAAATTCGCCAAATCGATGGAATGCCAAATGTAATTATAGCCCAGTAAATGACCGTTACGAAGTGTAATCTTCAGGGGCAACTCCAAATTGCATGAAAATTTGGATTTAGGTTCTACTTACCCTCCACTTTAAAGTTGAATTTGTGTCGTTGGTTTCTTTTACTTGGGGGGTGACTGTCACTCCTTCTCGGGGGTGAAAAAACGCGTCTTTAAAATAAGCCCGGAAATGGATAAATTGATTGATTATAAGCAACTTACAATAACAAAGTACAAAAATGAAAGTATTTAAAGCAATATATAGACCCATACTCACCTTCGGTTGCGAATTGTGGACATTAACAGAGAGGCAGAAGAGCAGAATACAAGCGACCGAAATGAAGTACCTAAGAAGAGCAAGAGGAGTCACAAGACTTGACAGGGTAAGAAATGAGCTGATAAGAGAGGATCTGGAGGTGGAGTCAATATTAGAATTCATTGAAAAAAGATAAATCAGCTGGTGGGGACATTTACAAAGACTAGACGATAGAAGACCGGTAAAAATGATTTGGGAAGCGAGAGTAAATATCAAGAGGAAGAGAGGAAGACCAAGAGAAACATGGGACCAAGCTATTGGAAAAGTTCTACAAAAGAGAGACAAATCCTGGAAAGAAGCAAAAGTCTTGGCACAAAATAGAAGTCAGTGACGTAAATTTGTACACAATATCTAAGTTATTGTTGTAATCCCGACACCAATATCGTAGAAGGGAATTTGATTATATTGTATACAGGGTGAGGCAGATAACTGGCCTATTAGAAATATCTCGAGAACTAAAGGCAACAGAATCATGAAAATTGGAATATAGGGGTTTTGAAGGATGATCTATTAAGTGAAAATATTTTCATCTCTTTGCAACTACCGGTTATACCGGAAGTTGCTTACAACTTCGTTTTTAAATGGGACACCCTGTATATTTTTACATTTTTGGATTCTTCTCAATATCTTCTTTGTTAAAATATGAGATTTTGTAATATTATACAGGTATTTTAAAAGATATTTACGTTTTTTATTAATTTCGTAGCAATATTCACACCCTGTAGAATTGTAATAGTTTGACATTAAAAACTCTGCTTACGTTCAACTGATTCTTAATATAGTCTACTATTGTTAAGAATCATTAGTATAGCTAAGTTTTTAATTTTAGTATACAGGGTTGGTCGAAACTCGGAATGAGAATTTTCTGAGTTTTCTTAAATAGAACACCCTGTATTTTAGTATTGTAATGAAATGATATTTTATGGTACTTTTTTATTTCTTAAGCATTCCCTATACCTAAATGCTTTAATTTGTGCTTAATTGTTAGTCGCACCAACAATTTTAACTACGTAGGTATTTTGATAGCTAAACCATTATTGGTAATTTTAAGGATCAGTCTGGATTAATATGTATTTATTTCTGAAAAATTATTTGTGATTGAATATTTTCACGGCCAACCTAATAAAATTTTACGTATTTTTTGTTGCAATTAATGTTTAGTTTGAATCACCAATAACTCACAAATTAAAGCAGTTAGGTATAGGGAATACTTATAAAATAAAAAAGTACTATGAAATATCATTTCATTACAATACTAAAATACAGGGTATTATATTTAAGAAAACTCAGAAAATATTCATTTTGAGTTTCGACCAACCCTGTATACTAAAATTTCAAAATTAGCTATACTACTGATTCTTAACAATAATAGACTATATTAAAAATCACTTGAACGTAAGCAGAGTTTTAATGTCAAATTATTACAATTCTACAGGGTGTGAATATTGCTACGAAATTAATAAAAAACGTAAATATCTTTTAAAATACCCTGTATAATATTACAAAATCTCATATTTTAAGAAAGAAGATGTTGAGGAGAATCCAAAAATGTAAAAATATACAGGGTGTCCCATTTAAAAAAACCAAGTTATAAGCAACTTCCGGTATAACCGGAAGTTGCAAAGAGATGAAAATATTTTCATTTAATAGATCATCCCTCAAAACCCCTTTACTCCAATTCTTATGATTCCGTTGCTTTTAGTTCTCGAGATATTTCTAATAGGCCAGTTATCTGCCTCACCCTATATATAAGCAACTTTCGTTGTATAGAGATTTTTTGGGAGTCAATACTTTTCGAGTTATTTGCGATTGAAAATGTTTAATTTTCGACAAAAAAAACTACGTTTACCAAAAGTAAATATTTTTTCAAAAAAAATATTCTTAGCAAAGGTGTAGCTTATAAAAAGAGGAAAAAATGGAGTATAAGTAATGTCTATAAACCGAGTAAAAGCAAAGTTGTAGCTCATGAAAATTACGTTCTTATCGTCTAATTCCAAATCGAATATTTCAACGTGAAATCACCGAAAAATTAAGCAATTTTCGAGAAAATCTTATTAACATTTTTTAAAGTGTTTAAAAAAATATTTTCATTTTTTGCAAAAGTTTCTAGCATCAAAAATAAACGAGTTCGCTGAAAAAAATATTGGCCTCTTTTTTTTGTAAAAAAAAATCGTTAAAATCTCCCTGTATTTAGCACCCTACATATTAGGCTATTGATTATGTACTATAGAAAGGAACTACAACGTTAACGGGGTTTTATTATTTCATATGGTCAATGAATCTCTCTATATGAAAAAACCTCGGAGTCCTACCATTTAAAGGGGTGCGTTTTTGAGAAATGGGTGAATTAGTCCCTGGGCACAGGTTACATTAGGGTGAGTTCTATGCACTTTTGGTACAAACACGTCTACATAAAAATTGTTCCTGGTTAAATTTCCTATCTAAATATAACTTTTTAAAGTCAAAGATACTTTTTTTTACAAAAATATATTCAAAAGAAAAAGCACAAAGAAACCCAAAAGAAAGAAATTTTGTTTTTTGTCCCATAACTTTTGTCCACGGGGATATAGGTATAGACATTGCTTCACAGAAAAAAAACTTACATATTTTCTCTTTTAAATGATGTTTGGTAAAGGTCATTAGGATTTACAGTTTTCGAAATATGATTTTTCAAAGTTCGCCACTCACAGCAATTTTGGGCAATTTTCCTTGTTATTTCGCAAATATTGTTCTGTAACTTTTTTCTACGTAACTTTAGGTATATGCAATGGTACATGTAAGAGGAATAGAAATCAATTACCTTTAAAATGGTCTACTGTATAATGTTGTACGACTTCTTTTAAAGAGGTTATCTTTTTCAAGACTTTTAACGAGTTTTTATATTTTTGCGATTATTTTTTAAATTTCCCATTATAACTTTTTTTTTATGGTATATATTATACAATAAAAAAGAAAGATTATTCTGTTTACTTTAAAATGGTGTATTAAAAAAAATTCTAGGGTTATTTTTGAACAAGATATGCTTTTTCAAATTGTAATAAGTACTTGCAACGATTTTTGATTTAAGGATTATTTTTTAAATTCCCCATTATAACTTTTTTATATGATTGTGTGTTATGATTGAATCTTATTTTTTATAGGTAATACTTTTGATCCACTTGACTCGGCCGGGCAAACTTGAAAGTATGGATTAATTCCAATATTTACTGTCAAAGCTCCTGCACCACAAGCTTTGCTTGAAAAAATAGCATGTAAATGTACCAAAGGATGTACAAAAAACTGCGGATGTAGGAAGATAGGAATTAGTTGTTCAATATTCTGCAAAGGGTGCATGTGGATGGGTACTAATTGTGGGAACTCTAAGATAACTGAGGTGTCAGAGGAAGATATTGAAGCTAATGCTAACGAAGAGATGGACTTTGATTTTGAAATTTTTTTAAATGTCAACGTTTAAATAATTTTAACTAAAGTGATGTTTTTTAAGACTAATGTTTTTGAAATTTTTGTAAAAGAAATATTTTAAATAATACAGGTAAAAAAATATCAAAGAGTCACTCGGTTTCCATTATGTATTTAAATATAGATGATACACCATTTTAAAGAACAGAAAGTAAGCCCTCTTTGTTGCGCAATATATAGATAGTATATTCATGTACAAGAAAAAAAGTTATAATGAGAAATTTTAAAAATAATCGTAAAAAATGTAAAAAATAATATTTTTTTTATATTAGGTATTATATAGTATATAATATATTATATAATAATTTTGTTTTATTTTTATATTATATTATAAAAAATCGTTAAAAGTATAAAACCTTGAAAAACCACAATCCCTTTAAAAAAAGTCGTACAACGTTATACAGTAGACCATTTTAAAGGTAATTGATTTCTATTCCTATTACGTGTACCATTGCATATACCTAAAGTTACGTAGAAAAAAGTTACAGAACAATATTTGCGAAATAACAAGGAAAATTGCCCAAAATTGCTGTGAGTGGCGAACTTTGAAAAATCATATTTCGAAAACTGTAAATCCTAATGACCTCTACCAAACATCATTTTAAAGAGAAAATATGTAAGTTTTCTTTCTGTGAAGCAATGTCTATACCTATATCCCCGTGGACAAAAGTTAAGGGACAAAAAACAAAATTTCTTTCTTTTGGGTTTCTTTTTGCTTTTTCTTTTGAATATATTTTTGTAAAAAAAAGTATCTTTGGCTTTAAAAAGTTATATTTAGATAGGAAATTTAACCAGGAACAATTTTTATGTAGACGTATTTGTATCAAAAGTGCATAGAACTCACCCTAATGTAACCTGTGCCCAGTGACTAATTCAGCCATTTCTCAAAAACGCACCCCTTTAAATGGTAGCACTCCGCGGTTTTTTCATATATAGATGTCCATTGACCATATCAAATAATAAAACCCCGTTAACGTTGTAGTTCCTTTTAGCTATTTTATTTTGAATATAATCAATAGCCTATATAATTAATTGTTACTACTTAACCATTTACTTTAAATGTATGTGTATTGTTTTGTATAATCTGTAGGTTTGACCGATTTAAGGTGCTTATTTTTGAAAAAATTTGGTTTTATACTAAATTTTTTTTAGATTTTGGAAAAATTCCCTTTTTTCAAAATAACTTAAAAAGTATTAGTGATACGAAAAATCTCAAGGAATAAAAAAATGTAGGTTTTGCTGTTATCAATGTGATAGTTTTATTTTGTTTTTCTGTAAGACAAAATTGGTTAAGCTATGGCTGTTCAAAATTTGCATACACCCGTGATTAATGACTCGTTCAAGCCGTTTTAACCAAAACCCTTTCAAAAATAAGCACATAAACCGGTGAAACTGATAGATCATATAAAAAATAGATAAGTGTAGTAAATTCGGCAACGAATAATTTCATTTGGGCAGCTAAACACGGGGAGCTTTTCATGATTTTTTTTATCAAAAAAAGGGGCCCTACTTTATTTTGAGCGTAATTCGCTTATTTTTAATGATAGAAACTTTTATAAACAATTAAAATAAAGCTTTTTGTAAACAGTTTAAATGGATTTTTCCCGAAGAGTGCTTCATTTTTGTTTATTTCACGTTAAAATATTGGATTTGGAATTTGACGAACAAAAACGTGTTTTTCATGAGCTACAACTTTGCTTTTGCTGGATCTATAGACTTCACGAATACACAACTCTTTTATTTTTTTTTCTAAGCTAAATTTTTGCTGACATTATTTTTTTCGATGAAATATTTACTTTTTGATTTATTTACGAAAAACCGTCTGAAACGTAGTGTTTTTTGTTAAAAAATAAATAATTTCAATCGCAAATAATTCGAAAAGTATTGACTAACATAAAAAAACTCTATTATACGAAAGTTGCTCATAATTATTAGTCAATTTATCCATTTCCAGGCTTTTCTTGAACGTATGTTTTTTCACCCGCGAGAACTGTCCTCCTCCAAGTAAAAGTAACCAACGGCACAAATTTTACTTTGACGTGGAGGGTAAGTAGAACCTAAACCCAAATTTTTATGCAGTTCGAAATTGCCCCTGAAAATTACACCGTATTTCGCGTCCATTTACTGGGCTATTATTGTATAAACAATACTTGCGAAAATAATCCTTGTTTAGGATAATGTCATGCAAAAACAAAAAGTAGAATCCAATTTCATTAAAAACATTTTATTTTCAAAATTTGTGCTCTTCATCGGTTTTATTCTTCAATTTTCGGAAAAAAATCTAAGCTTTAATAAATATACAGTAAAAACGAATTATCAATTGTGTCAACATTCATTACACGATATTATTATATTTTCTCTTTGATTGTTTTACCTTTATTTACTTTTAGTTCAGTTAAAATAATTTGATTCAGTCATTCGGATTCTCTGAAAACAATATAAAATAATTCATTAATAAAACTAATGCGGATAACATAACGACGCCTATCTACAAAGTTGAATATTTCTTAGATTATTTCATTCATAGGAGATTCTGACCAATAGAAAGCTACAGAAATCTAAATTAA
Organism: Diabrotica virgifera virgifera; assembly: GCF_917563875.1. Lineage (NCBI taxonomy): Eukaryota > Metazoa > Arthropoda > Insecta > Coleoptera > Chrysomelidae > Diabrotica > Diabrotica virgifera. The sequence goes on from NC_065449.1 coordinate 115,793,067, forward strand.
ATTGATAATTTTTGATAATTTCCCGTCGTCAAGTATATTACGTCAGATGCCCTTCGTTGCTATGAAAAAATACATTCAGTGAGATTAATGACAATTAATGTTTAAAAAATTATAAAAGTAAAGACTTTCAACCGTAAAATATTTATAACAACTGTGTGTTTAATTGTACTAATTTGTATTTACATGAATAAATTACAATAAAATTTTGGTTTTTAACAGTTTTATTCATGAAATAATCGCAACAAATTGCACTCGATCTCTAAAATTAATATAGAATTTTTGCCCTCGTGAGACTTTGACATAATTTCACTCGCCTTCTGCTCGTGAAATTAAAACTGTCAAAGTGTCACTCGGGAGAAATGCAATAATTTTAGAGCTCTTGTGCAATTACTACTGACTATTTCACTAGACTATGTTAAACTGATAAAACGTCATAGCAACGCCAAGTTTCCTACTGACAAAACTTCTTCCTGTCCGTGATTTATCAGCGACCAAATTATGACAGATCCGTCACGAAGAGGTCTGGTAATTTTATTGTTGTCAATTTGACAAACGTCATTAAGGCGTAATCAATTTTGGAGAGATATAATGAACCCAGACGAAAAATCAAGATTTTGATGCCAGTCAGGTGAAGAAATCAAAAAATTGGTTTCGGAAAATGTCCCATTGAATACGCAGAGGTCCAGAAGCTCTATTTGTACCCAATTTTCGGAGTTCCTACGGGTGATAAATTTTACGCTTGAAAGATGTACCATAACGAAACTAGCACAAATTCTCGAGGATTATACCCTTAACATGAAAAAAGGCAATGGCGAAGACTCTAAAGTCGTCTGTAAAGTCAATGTGGAATAGCTACAGCAAAAATGATACAAGAAAAATATTTTACGGAGTACGGCATAAAAATCGACCCTTTCACAGGCATATCTTTCAAATGTGCAAGATTGTCCAGAGATACCAAGCGAAGGCAGCTTCAAAGTGTTCAAAAAAGAAAACTCAGTTCAAAAGCATTATCCACCGAATAACTATTAAAAATCAGTCAAAGCTACGACGAGGAAACCCCCGATGGAGCACAAAAAAGTGTTTTCACCTTTGCTCATTTGAACTTGCTTGGAGAGGCAATGAGGCCGTACAATGAACAGTAAAAGTATACTTGAAATAATCAAAATTTAGTAAAAATACATTCAAAAAGTACATAATTATGCATATTTTTGTGATTAATGTTTATTAATCTCAAAATGTACAGTCAGAAGCTATAGAATCAAATTAGTTTAGCTGCCTTTAACTACCTTTGCATTGCTGGAAGTTAAAGGCAGCTTGCAGTTTAAATACAAAAATGTGAAATGACGCATATTACATGATTCTGGCGATTGTTGCGTATGTATGGGCGGTTGTACATAAGTACTAGGATTTTGAATATTGTACTTAAAAAGGAAAATGTTTTAAAAAAAAAATAATGTTAGATTTGTAATTAGCGAACTTCGACTACCAAATTGACAAAAAAATTGCGTTTTGATTGATATTTTCAACTTCTTTCCGACATGTTGGATCCGCCATTTTGTTTTTCAAAAAAGATAATGTCAGATTCGTAATCAGTGATGCCTTCAGTACGAAAGTAATTCCGAAGTTTATGAACAATATACGCTTTTAAAGGTTCATGACCACCTTTTCGGCATTTGGAACCATAGTGTGACGTGGAAGCTCACATGTCTGGTTATCTTTGCCGGCATTTCATGTCTCATTGTCAATTAAAACATGTCCTAAGTAGGTACAACTCTTATAGTCTGTTCTTGCAACGTGCCCTGCCCAATTTAATTAAAACATTGTTATTTTTCCATAGCCTCTTCGAACTATAGTTCCTTTGAAACGATGCAGTTTGCTCAATACCTTCTCCATTAACAGCAATATTAAGATTCCACTAGAATCATTATTATGTGCGTCTTGTTCATGTTAACCTTTATTCCGACCTCCAAGGAAGCGTGATACACTTTTTCCAACATCATTATTGCATCATCCATATGATGGGCTAAAAGCTGATGTCATCTGTGAATCTCAAATGACTGAGCTTTTCTCCGCTCCAGTTCTGCCTTCTTACATGTATGTTCTAAAAGCGTCATGAATAGCTTTGGAGAGATGGTGTCTCCTTGCCGTACTCCTCGCTGTATACAGAATATATTTGTTTCTTGTATACATAGTATGTTACGCCCGCCGTGGCATTTTGGTAGATATATATGATTATGTTAGTGTAGCTATGGTCTATTTGGCATTCTGTCAATGCTTTTAACATTTTATGCTGGCTTACAGTATCAAACGTTTCTTGTAATCCACGACTATCAGTTCAAATGGTTTGTTGTATTATGCAGACTTCTCTATTAGGTTCTTTATCACTAGTAAGTGGTAGTTAGTGCTATATCCCGATCTAAATCCAGCTTGTTATCTACGGCAATAAAAAGCTAACTTAGTCTCCAGTCTTTTATTGATAATTTTTGTGAAAAGTTTATATACAGTTACATTGTTCCATTTAGAAAGGGTTTTTCCTTGATAGATGCATTCGATAAAAAGTTTGTCCAAAGCCTAGATAATTTTATTTTCACCTAGTTTGATCGGCTCTTAAGTGTCGTTTTGACTTCGTATGGTGTTATTTCTGATATTAATTCTGATTCCTGGTTTGTGATTTTGGGCAGGGGCTGATTGCCTTTCATTGGTGTTATTATACATTTCACGATAGAAGGATTCGGCAACCTCGAGGATTTCGGTTCTATCCGTAGTAATGTTTTCATCTTTGTTTCTTATTTTGTACGTACTCAAAACTTTTAAACTTTTGTTTGCTTGAGTTATTTTAGTTATTTCCATTTGAAATCATTACATGTATATAAATCAGTTATTACTAAATTATGTCACAATGAACTTAAAATTATATAATTTTTTTACCATCAAATAGGCTGTTATACTTTTTGAGATGATCGAGTTTGCTTTTGTCAATAAAATTACACATCAACAAAAATATAGTACTAAACAAACAGTAGTAAGGTGTGCCCAGAAACACCAATCTGTTCCGCTACCATCATCATATTTTCGAATCATATATCCACACTTTTTATTGCTCATAACCGTGTCTTCCGTTTGGGGCTGTGTCGTCGTCATCGTCGCCGTAGTTTCTTTCTTCCGCGCCTCTATTTAGTTTACTCAGTTAATAGATAGTCTTCGGGTCGTTGTTAGATGACACGTTTGGTAGTTTAGTAATATAGAACAACGCCGGGACGTTTGTGGTACAGAATTTATTGTCATAACAAAGTGGATAAGAGTTTAAAGGGTGACTATATTCGAAAGTATTTAAACATTTAGATGTTAATGTAAAATTGAGATAACAAAGAAATCTGCTATCGTTTGGTATAACTTTAATTTTTAAATGACAAATATTTTTCAAGTCATGCATGTGTGATTTCTTAATTCTCAGGAGCAAATTAAATAAGTGCTTGATTAATTTTTTTACGTTAGAAAGTATATTAGAAGAAAGGCTATTTATTACTTTCTTAAATTAACAAGCTGACCCACTGGCATTTTAAAACCTTTTGGTTCATTTTCGCCTTTTTTAACTCTTTTTAATTTGGTCACTACAAAATAAACATTTTATTTGACTTTTTTTCGTCGTTTTTAAAAGATATTTTAGTCAAATACTATGCTTATATGGGAGTAAGCCACAATTGATTGTAAGGAAAATTACATTTTTCAATTACATTTTCAATTTTCACTCCGGAATTCGTTTTCAAAAAAATATTATTTTAAATTAGTTAGCTGTTATAACCAATAATTGTTTGTAGCTCACTAATTTAAAATATTTTTTTTAAACGATTTCCGGAGTGCAAATCGAAGTGTCAAATAACAATTATAAAATGTAATTTTCATTACAGTCAATTGTGGCTTAATCCCATATAAACACAATATATATTTGACTTTGACATGCCACAAGAAAACATTTCCATTCTTCTACACTACATTTCAAATGACAGCTTATTTTTGTGTTATTGCTTCAGTGTTCAGTTTCTAAGTTCATATTGTACAATCGAAAACACGTAACATCTCAGAACTCTTAAGCCTTGTTCATATAGGGCGGTTTGCCAACGTCGACGTCGCGGTTTACCTGTTTTCCCCTGTTTTCTTGTTGACTTCAAAGGCGGCATTAGGATGAGATCAAGTAAAACAGGGGGAAAAGAGATAAATCGCGGCGCCGACCTTGGCAAACCGCCTGCATATAAACAAGCCCTTACTCCCACTTCTAATCTAAGGTTTTATTGCAGAGAATTGTTTTCATTTTTGCAAACGCATTCCTTGCTATTTTTATCCTGGCCCTTATTCCTATCGTTTGATCATTATTTTCTGAAATCCAGTTTCCCAGATATTTTTATTTTCTTTTATGAACCCTTTATATGAGTACATCTCCCAAATGTATGTTTGTTTGTATATTTGTTTTCTTTGTTATTATTTTATATTTAGTCCTTTTTATGTTCATTTTTAGTCCATATTTTTCATAGAACCTGTTTTTCTTATTGCACGAACTTATACTTGAATCACGGTGTCATCTGCATATCTTATGATGTTAATAATTTTTCTGTAATTATTATTCCTTCACTTTCAGAAAGTAATACCTACTTTTTCAAAAATGGATTCATTATATAACTGAATAGTAATAGATAGAGATATAATACGTCCCTGCCTAACTCCTTCTCTGATTTAAATTTTTGAACTGGGTTCGTTATCTATTACAATTTGTGCTCTTTGATTTAGTTAAAGTAAGGTTTGATATTATTCTTAAGTCTCTTTTGTCTATGTTTTTTGTCTTTAGAATTTGAACTAATTTTTTGTCTTACTTTAAATTAAGTATTTTAAATTTGATATCTTACTGATAAATAAATAAACACACCCATAATGTTTACATACCGCCTTTTCCGTTTTTTTTTTCTGATTGATACTCATATATTATTTACCCTCCCAGTCTCTTTGCATTGGTACTTTGTACTTTACCAGTACCTCTTACTATCGCTTCCTTTATTATGTTTATTAACAACATTTTACCTAATTCTTGATATTCTTGATTTCTGTATTCTTGATATTCTAAATATCTACTACGTTGGATTCTTGTTTTTCAATATAGTCCTCTCTTTCGGATTACAATATTTGATCTACCCCCTCTGTGGCTCAGTGGTAAGAGCGCCTACCTTTGGACCCAAAGGTCGTCAGTTCGAATTTAACTTGGGTATAGAATTTTTCATTTATTAAAAATTAATATGTAAGTGAAAATAATTTATATCCTTCTGCGATCGCTACTCACAGGAGGGACCGCAGACGTTCGGATACAATTATCGTCCCTTTGCAAAGACAATGACGTCGACTTTGCTAAGTAATAAGACACTTACTCAACACACTCCACATTACACTAGGTATCTAATTGAAAAATCTACTGTACCATGCCAATGGCTACTAGTTGTCGATGCATTAAGCTAGATAAAAAAAATAAGTCATATATATTTTTCTTCCCTTTAATTTTTCATCAAATTGGTTTTAGTTTCTTTCCTTCCCGTTCCATATTAGCCTTTTTACGTTAAAGCTTGTTTTATTGTAAAATTCTTCTTTTTAAAAATATTGCCTTTTAGTCGATTGTGTAACAAACATTTTTAATATTCTAGAGACAACTTTTGCTCTATATAAATATTATTGAGCCCCATATTATTGAGCTTAGAATATTATCTGTTTTGTTACACTGCGAATGTCATATTATCTACCAACAAAGTGTATCAAACTCTTTTTATTAGTTTAGTCAATTAATATTAAAACAAAATTACTTCAAATTTATTAATTTGTTTTGAATTTTTAATTTTAAAATATAGTCTTCATCACAACAGGTCACAAATTAAACTTTTATCTATTTTTGTTGTGGTGTTGTATGAAATTTTAAGGTATGAAATTGCCTTGGTTAGAGTGTTTAAAGGAATTGGGAACCCTTCCTCGAAGTGAAAAGGTAAAAAAGAAAGACAAACATAAAAGGATTTGGACTAGGGTATTTAGACCTTTTCGAAGCAGGAGATATCGTAAGTGTATCGATTTAATAATTTTAATATCAGTGATAGCACTTTAATCTACTACTATAATTTGTAAATGTATAAATGTATACAGGGGTAGGCATTAGTCAGTAAAAAAAATTTGAAAAAAAAACAAATTTACTTTTTTTGTTTCCTTATAAATAAAAGTATATATTCATTATTCATCTCAGTACACTTGAAATAACCTTTTTAATGATGCGAGCCAGCATCGCGAGATCTTCATTGATATTAGACTAGAGCCGGTAAAGGTGAAATTTGCTAATCATTTTAGGCCCGATAAGAGCCTATAACTTAAATATGTAGTAGAAGCTAAAAGAAAACGTATGAACACTTAGTCGGAGAGATAGAAGCGGATTTTGTGCGTGATAAGTAATATGGAAAAACTATAAGGGGATATGTTGAATTAGTTGTGTACATGACTTTCACCAACAACCGGAAACCAGAGTGGGGGGCCAAGGTAGTTATAAGGGATCAAAGTCGCGGTTTTTATTATTTTATTTGTGACGCTCATGATTGAGATAGTGCACCAAAATTTGGGAATAAGTAGGTCATGACGTAACTAAGTCAAATCTCTAGGGGCGGAGTGCTGCATGGCCGACAATGGGGTGGGGGTAGGGGTCAATATAAAAAATATAAAGGGTTTTTTGCGACGTTCGTGATTGAGATAGTGGACCAAAATTTGGGAATAAGTAGACCATGACATTACTAAGTAAAATCCCCAGAGCCGGAAACCAGAGTGGGGGACGAGGGTAGTTATAAGGGGTCAAAGTCGCCGTTTTTATTATTTTTTTTTGTGAGGCTCATGATCGAGATAGTGCACCAAAATTTGGGAATAAGTAGGTCATGACGTAACTAAGTAAAATCTCCAGGGGTGGCACGCTGCGTGGCCGACAAAGGGATGGGGCGGGGTGAATACAAAAATATAAGGGGTTTTTTGCGACGTTCGTGATTGAGAGAGTGCACCAAAATTTGGGAATATATAGAGCATAACATAACTAAGTAAAATCCTCAGAGCCGAAAAACCGAGGTGGGGGACGAGGGTAGTTATAAGGGGTCAAAGTCGCCGTTTTTATTATTTTATTTGTGACGCTCATAATCTCCAGGGGTGGAACGATGCGTGGCCGATAAAGGGGTGGGGGTAGATGTGAATATAAAAAATATAAGGGGTTTTTTTGCGACGTTCTAGATTCAGATAGTGCACCAAAAATTTGGGAATAAGTACACCATGACTTAGCTACGTAAAATCCCCAGAGCCGGAAACCAGAGTTGGGGATGAGCGAAGTCTTAAGGGGTCAAAGTCGCAGTGTGTATTATTTTTTTGTGACCTGGCACAACATTTGTCCCCCACGCAGAGTTCCGCCCTTGGAGATTTTACTTAGTAATGTCATGATCTACTTATTCCCAAATTTTAGTGCACTATCTCGATCACGAACGGCAAAAAAAACCCCATATATTTTTATACTCAGCCTTGCCTACCCCAAGCAGCGTTTGTACCCCAAACAGCGTTCCGCCGCTGAGATTTTAATTAGTTATGTCATGACCTACTTACTCCCAAATTTTGGTGCACTATCTCCATCATGAGCGCCCCAAAAAAATAATAAAAACCGCGAATATTACCCCTTATAACTACCCTCGTCCGCCACTCTGGTTTCCGCCTCTGGGAATATTACTTAGTTATGTAATGGTCTACTTATTCCCAAATTTTGGTGCACTATCTCAATCACGAACGTCGCAAAAAACCCCTTACATTTTTTTAAGTTCACCCCTGCCCCACCCCTTTGTCGGCCACACAGCGTTCCACTCCTGGAGATTTTAGTTAGTTACGTCATGATCTACTCATTCCCAAATTTTGCTGCACTATCTCGATCATGAGCGTCACAAAAAAAATAATAAAAAACGGGATTTTGTCCCCTTGTAACTACCTTCCTCCCACACTCTGGTTTCCGGCTCTGGGGATTTCAATTATTTATGTCATGGTCTACCTATACCCAAATTTTGGTGCACTATCTCAATCACGAACGTCGCAAAAAGCCCCTTATATTTTTTATATTCACCCCTACCCCCACCCCTTTGTCGGCCACACAGTGTTGCGCCCCTAGAGATTCTACTTAGGTACGTCATGACCTACTTATTCCCAAATTTTGGTGCACTATGTCGATCATGAGCTTCATAAAAAAAATAATAAAAACCGCGACTTTGACTCCTTATAACTACCCTCGGCCCCCACTCTGGTTTCCGGCCGTTGGTGAAAGTCATGCACACAACTAATTCAACATATCCACGTATAGTTTTTCCATATTACTTATCACGCACAAAATCCGCTCCCAGCTCTTAGACTAACTGTGCCGTCACTTTTTAGTGGCACATGCGTCGACAGTGGAGCATCAAATTTTCCACTTATTTCCACGTGATAAATAAATTAAAAGGTACCCTCCCTCACTACCAGAATTCAATTTTTTTCATGTTTTTAAGTTATATGTGATCAAAAAATAAGCTCAGCGTAACTTTAATCCACCACCCCTTTCCCCCTTCTCCCACCATCAAAACTTCATTTTTGGTTTTTATTTTTTTTTAGGTGGGATGCAATTTTAAAATTTCAAAAATTCACACGCATAGTTGAGGCTTTTACAGAATATGTCTATTTTTAATAGACCCGTAGGTCGACTTTACATAACCTCAAAAAAAAATCTTTTTTTTGGAAAAAAGCGTATAAGTTTTTTTTTGGATGGCTGCAGGTCTAATTTTTTTTAATCTTGTGTATTTTATCAAACACTATTATTCTAATTTTTTCAGATTTTTCCATAAGGTTCGCCCCGTCAAAAATCCAAAAACACTGCTATTTAGGGGGTTTTTGGGGGGTTTAAATGTGTTTCTTCCATTTTTAAATGTTCTCAAGGACTCAGTTATTTTAATTTACATCTAATCTACAAAAACATTGATTTTATTTATTTTCTATCTAATTTTCTGTGATTATCTAATGCTATAAAATAGGGAAAATCCCCAAAAACCCCCTAAAAAACAATTTTTCGGATTTATGAAGGTGGTAGAAAAATCGGAAAAAAATCAGAAATATAGTGTTTGATAAAATACACAAGATTGAAAAACTAGACCTGCAGCTATACCTAAGAAAAAAAGTTATACGATTTAAAAAAAATGTCGCCGCTAGGTGATGGCACAGTGTTCATACGTTTTCTTTTAGGTTCTACTATTTAATTTATAGACTCGTATCGTGCCTAAAATGGTTAGTAAATTTCACCTATATCGGCTCTTAGTCTATATCTAACTCGATCGACATTTTTATGTTTGAAATGTTTATGTTTGAATGTTTGAAATCTTCGACGTTTTTGATCGTATATATGCAAAAACTCTGTTCTCGTCAATATAAAATATCCATAGTGCTGGAACTTAATGGGAATGATTATGGCCGCCGCGCCGTTTGCAGTTTTTTGAAATAATCACTAATCAGTGAACAACCAATGACTGATCCACAGTTTCGCTTTAACACTTTTTCTCCGATAAAAGCACTTTTTTCATATATGGTCTGTAAATTCCTCACGAATGTCGTTTTTGGTCTGATCAAAACCTCAGGATTTTTCACGAGGTGCACACACAGCAACCGCAAAAATTAAATGTATGGACTGGTATTTTTGGTGATTGACTAATGGGACCAGCTTCTTTACCTGGAAATTTAACTAGCGAAATGTATTTACAATTACTATAAGACGTGATAAATTCTGCCTTGACTGATATTATTGAAAATGATTGGTCGCTCCTCAGGACAGGACGGTGCCCCTCCTTATTTAGCTTTACTTGTTCGTCAATATTTAGAACAAAATTTTTCACACCATTGGCTTGGGAGAAGAGGCAGCATCAAATGGCCTCCTCGGTCAGCAGATTGGTCTGTTCCAATTTTTTATAGAACACCTAAAAGGTAAAATCTATAAAGCTCAACCCGTATCTTTAGAAGATTTACGTCAACGAAATGTCAAACAATCACTCTGCAGATGCTTTGGAATGTGGAAGAACGTTTTGAACAAACGATTGTCATTATTTGGACGCCAGAGGTCATCAGTTTCACCATTTAGTCACCTAAGAAATAAGTAACCAGACAAAAATATTGATTTTAAAATATTAAGATTAGTTAATAAAAATATTGATTTTTTTTTCTAACAAACCAAATAAAGTACTGTACCGAATTTAAAAATTTTAAGACTAATGTATAGGGAATTCCAAGCACTTTCAAACGATATCTTATTTGACCTCCATTGCCATTCAAAAATATTGGAGTGATTCTTAATCTGCCTTAGGGGTGAAAGTAAAATAATCGAAAATACCGGAAAAATGTGTTCCCCTTTAATCAAAAATGTCGCTGGGTTTTTCCGAAAATGTAGTTCCTGACAATTCGACTGTTTCATTTTAGTCCGGCCACCCCTTAGTAAAAAGATGAAACAAGTTTTTTTTTCTGTCACCATCCTTTTTGGTTACATAAAACATTGATCCAATGGCCCATTCATGTGACTTTATTTTTGTATATTTAAAAAATATCAGAATTGAATTTTTCTTGATTTAGCTGTTACAGAGCAGTAGGATGATTAGGCTTCTAATTTATACTGACATAATATATTTATTTTTCACGCATTATTACTAGATACTTTTTTAATATCCGAACTTGACACCGACACAAACTTCCGATATGCATGCAGCCGTAATCACCTTTCAGAACAAATAACCGTATATCCACTCATCATATTGTTTACTTTGTTTGCGTGTCATTGAACAAAATATAACCTATTTACGGTATTTACTTAGTCCAGCCGTACATTAATATTAATGTGAATTTACCACTTCAAAGTAAACATGAAGGACTTTTTTCATTATTACGAAATTTCATCGATGTATTAGTATTAACAATAATTGTTACGCTCTTTAAGATTTATTTGGAGCGGGGTTTAATTGTCTGGAAAAGCCAATAAGAACATTCGCCTCCTATATCCGGTATTCTTCGGAAGGGTTTTTGTCGTAAGAGGTTATGGTATTCGACGAATGATTGCTAGCCATTCTTCTTTATCTTGGGCGTGGTGTGCTGCCTGAGACAGAGAGTAACCGGTAGTGATCTTTATTTTGTCTTAACATCGGAGTCGCGATCTTCCTCGGGGTATTTTACCATCTACTTTGCCTTAAATCACTAATCTCTCCATAGCCTCCTTTCTTCTGAATCATCTTCATCATGGTGATACAGCTCTTAATGGGCCTTTACTTTGTCAAGCTTTCTAGTCTTTTCCAGTTGGCAATACCCATCTTCACATCCTCCTGTGTTACCCCGTCTATCCACCTCAGTTTTGGTCTACCCTGTCTTCTTATTCCCATCGGTTCCACTGTTAGAATGTTTTTGTATCACCTTCGATTACGGAAATAATAAACAAACACAAAAAGTGGTCAAGGAAAACATCATACACTAGAGGTTAAACAAAAAAAAAAAGAAAGCTTTCCTAAAATGGAAGTGTGTTCCTGAAACTCATCAATTGGTAAGAAAAACAAAAGCAGATTACTGGGAAATATTCACAAAAGGACTAGAGATGGACTTCTACGGACAACAGAACAAGTATGCCGCTTAATGAGACAACAAAGAAGCGAAATGAAAGGACTAGTTGAAATAGAACACATAAGTATATATGGGTGGCCTTCCTGATAGAAATGTTTAAAAAAAAACGAAGAATCTTTACCAGAAACGCCAAATATAATAACTGCTGAAAAGACCAAAACCTCCCAAAACGATCTGAAACAAGAAATAAACAAATTAAAAAAATAGAAAGTCACCAGGAAGAGATCAAATCCCAAATGAACTCTTAAAATATGAAGGTGATTACCTTGTACAAAACCTGCAACATTTTATTCATAAAATAATCACCACGAACAGAAAACCAGATGAATGGAGGAGAGCGGGCATACTGATATTCTTCAAGAAAGGGGATAAGAAAGAAAGACCCCAATAATTATCGAGCAATAAATCTTTTAAATACAAGACTTAAATTGACAACAAGGATAATAGCAACAAAAATAAACGAGCCAATAACACTGCAAGAGGAACAGCAAGGATTTCGGACAGGAAGATCATACACGGATGCAAATTGACAACAAGGATAATAGCGACAAAAATAAACGAGTCAATAGCACTGCAAGAGGAACAGCAAAGATTTCGGACAGGAAGATCATACACGGATGCAGTTTTTGTAATTACTCAAAACTTTTACAGTCATACATAAAAGGACGACATTTTAGAATTAAGCAAGAAGACTGTTTTTCAGACTTAAAAGAAATTAGAGCAGGTGTTCCACAAGGCAGTGTGTTGGGTCCGGTCCTATACCTACTATACACGTGTGATATACCTGTAATGGAAAACAACACAGTTGCCACCTTTGCTGATGATACAGCTATTCAAGCAGTAGGGACGACAAGTGAAGAGGCGACCAACAAGGTCCAAATAGCAGTTAACCAAATCTATAAGTGGACACAAAAATGGAGAATCAGGCTAAATGAAGCTAAATCTGTCCATGTTAATTTCACCAACAAAAAAATACAATATATACCAGTTATAATCAGCAATATCCAAGTACCATATGCAGATACTGCTAAGTATTTGGGTATAACATTAGATGCAAAACTACGCTGGAAGGTGCACGTTAAGAAAAAAAGGGAAGAACTAAATATAAGATATAAAAAAATGTATTGGCTAATTGGAAGAAACTCCACACTGTCGATGCATAATAAGTTACTAATTTACAAACAAATATTGAGACCTGTATGGACTTATGGATGCCCACTATGGGGTGTACTAGACCAAGTAATATAACAGTAATACAAAGATTCCAGAACAAAATACTAAGAAATATTGTAGATGCTCCTTGGTATGTTACAAACAGTGATCTCCATAAGGACCTAGGAATGGAAACTGTGGAAATAATCATCAAGAAGATGGCAGGAAGTCACGAGCAACGACTTCACATGCACGAGAATATTGAGGCAATCCAGCTCCTCGATACTACTGGGCAAGTTAGAAGACTGAAGAGGACAAAACCTTATGAACTAGTTTAAGTGATAGGTGATACTGAAAAGCAGAGCATAGTGCTTGTGCGCGTTAGTGTGTATGCTAGAATAGTGCACTATTTTGTTAGGTTAGGTAAGAGACGCTATGGGGCAAGCTCTTAATTTTAAGGAACAGTAATAATTTAGGTTAGATTAAAATTGCTCATTGGTCAAGTATGACCAGATTGTAATTGTAATAATCATCATCGTAGTGATGATTATGGGGAAAAAAAAAAGTTTTTGTAATAAGATAAATAAAAGAAAAGTCGCTGGAATACAAGAAACCAGGATATTATGTGCTTGATAGATTTGAAGAAAGCGTTTGATAGAGTGAGAATTCGAGACGCGATGCATTTATTATATGAAAAGGGAATATTACTGGATTTAGTAAAATCCGTTGAGAATATATTATAATATATAAAGATAACATAGCTAGCGTAAAATGTAAAGGAAAACTATCGCATCAAGTATGAAACTGGCATTTGACAACGAGATTCGCTGAGCCCACTAATATTTAATCTGATAATGGATGAAATCATAAAGAAAGTTAAAAAAGAAGAGGGTATAGAATGGGAGGAAAGGAAAAAATGATAATATGCTACGCCGACGACGCCATAAAAACAGCCGGAAATGAATATGACCTACAAAGATTCGAAACACGGCGCTCATATACAACATGGTGATCTCAACAGAGAAAACTAAATCGATAGTGATATCAGTGGAACCAAAACGATATAAACTGGTCGTAAATAATAAAATAATAGGACAAGTGATGGAAATGGGATACTTGGGAATAAAACTGTCAAGCTACAGAAAAGTGGAAGAAGAAGTAAAAAAACAAGCGAACATGGCGAACAGAGCAGTAGAATGTTTCAACAATACAATCTGGAGAAACAAATACGTCACAACGAAAACGAAAACCAGAATATATAAATCAACAATAAGACCAATATTGACGACAACAAGAGCAGATACGGCGAAAACAAAATACTGCTGGAAATAGCAGAAATGAAATTATTACGGAAAATAACAAACCAAACTCTAAAAGACAGATTAAGAAGTGAGTAAAATACGAACGAGATGTGGTATAGGGGAAATAAACATGTGGACCAAATGAAGAAAAATAGAATGGAATCAACACATAGAAAGAATGACAGCAAATAGAATAGTACGAATAGCAAGAGACCAATCGTCAAATGGAAGAATATCATTGGGACGACGGAGGAAAAAATGGTCAGACAACGTTAATTGAGGCTAAAATCCGAAGTAAAACAGGCATGAGCCTATTTATAACGTAAAAAGAAGAAGAAGAAGAAGTTTTCGGGAAGCGAGTGACATGTCATGCCCATTGCAAACGGTTTCGTCTGATTATAGTGGTAATGTATCTTCCACCAAACATGCTGGTAGATATTCTGCAGTTTAAAGTTATATCTACGTCTCCTTATTCCGGTGTAACAGACCGCTCCGAATATCTTGCATAGTCCATGCTGTTTTGGTCTGAAGTCTGATCTATATGTGAGAACGGGGGCAATCAGTGTTCTAAGTCTTATAAGAGTTTTTTAAACAATCTTTTATTGCCTTAGTATTGTAGACTAAGATCTTCCTAAGTTTTCATAGATCAAGATAACACCGGTTTGCAGTTATCATTCACCGTTTTATTTTCCCTGGTGTGTTATTATTGGGGTTAACCGATGTCCCCAGATGTATATCAAGTATTTGATTGTTTCGAAGTTTTGGTCATTTACAATTTGATCTGTGTCAACATTTCCAGCTCTTGTCTTTGTGTTAGTCGGCATGAATTTGGTTTTATTTTGATTTATATATAATCCCATTTGTTCTGCTACTACTACTAGTTCGGTTAGGATTTCCGTAGTTCTCGCCCTGGTTATAACGTTTACGTCATCAGCATATGCTAGAATTTGTACTGATCTGTTAAATAAAATTCCCCTGCTAGGTAGATTCGCGTCTCGTAGGACTTTTTCTAAGGCCATGTTGAAAAGCTGACTCTACCTTAACCTCCTGTGTATTTCAAATGAGTTTGACGAGTCGTTCTAAAAAAACAGCCGATCTTGCCCATTGTCACTTTTATCATGCATATGAGTTTTTTTAATTCCTAACTCATTTAAAGAGCTGTAAAGACCTGGTCTTATGACAGTATCATATGACGGTTTAAAATCGACAAAAAGATGGTACCTGTCTATATTAAACTCTGGGGTTTTTTCGAGAATTTGCCGTAGCGTAAAGATCTGGTTAATAGATTTAGTTAATAGATTTGCCTTCACTTTTGAAACCTGTCTGATATTCTCCTAGAAAAACTTCAGGTTAAGACTTCTATCTCCAGTGCAAGATATTTGACAATATCTTGTATAATGTAATTATTAATAAACGCATTTGTGTCATTCAAAATATTTTGAATCATATTTTCTGTGAGAAAATACATAAATATATTCTATTTATTAGAATTATTTGTAAAAGCTTTATAATTTATTAATAAAAGTCCCTTGAAGGCTAAATCACAAATGCAGAACGTTTTCGATCTATTATAGATCATCATTAGTGCTGAATCTAAGGTAAGTATAACCGTTGAAATGAAAACAAAGGTTTTAAATGTTGACTAAGTCTGAAAAAGCAAAGTTGGTTATACTTACAGGATGCTTACCAATCAAGATGCAGTAGAAATAAACAAACCAAGACACGTTAAATGCTACTAGGAGCAATCCCAAATCATAATTTACAATGTATATGTTACCGTCAAAACCCCATTTTAGTTAAAACCCGAATTTAACCCGAATTTAACCTTTACTAGTTTTAACACGACCCCGAACAAGCTAAATCGTATTTTTCTCTTTTCGCAACGGTTTTTACTGGTATTCGCTAGTAATTCCAGTAAAAATTAGTTTGAACTAGTATAAACAAATCAAATTCATTCGGGATTTCTAGTTTTAACTGAATTTAGCAGTCAAATGTAGTTTGGACTAGTTAAAATTAGAATTTTCTAAAGCGCATAGTTAAAACTAGTTTTCCTAGTTAATTTGGGTAATAACTGAAATCGGGTTTTAACGGTAACATAATAATACATATTATACGTTGTAAATACCAAATCATGATTTCCAAAGTAAATTATGATTCGGGAGTGCTCCTATTAGCATTGAACGTGTCTTGGTTTGTTTATTTCTACTGCATCTTGATTGTAAATTTAGTATAATCCATTAGGAAACTGTTCCTTGCTTTTTCAAATGTCCGTTTTCAGTGGTCTTTTAGATCCTATTTTTCGTTAGTAAACCTTTTCAGTCTTTATTCGATTCTCTTTTTAATTTTTATATCTTTTCTTTGTACCTACTGCATTGTTAAAAGCTAAAAAATTTAACGAAAAAGGTTAACAACAATTACAATTAGCAACTATTCCAAACTATCAACCTATTTCAACATCATATTTTACTTCAATATAAATTTTTAAAGAAATTTGACACGGTCGTTTTTGTTTCAGTGCAGATTTGCTCCACATTCGAGTGCACAAAAGAAGTAAATTTCAATTAATCAGTTTTAAAAAAATTACATCATCAAATTGCACTAAATCTCTTTAAATAAAAACGAACAATAGGAGGCTTGTTGATTTCATAGTATACTTTTTACTACGGTATATCCAAAATCAATCAAACTAATAGAATTTGTTTACGCTTATGTAATGATAATATATGACTCTAATTTTCAATGGATTATGCAAAATCACAAAGTTTTATTATCGAAAAAAGAGGATTGTCTAGTGGTCACACATGGAAGCGTCAACCATGGGCGTAGCAATGTATGCTACTTACATAGTACATTTATTTGTAAACGTATTGAAATAATTTAGAAAATATAAACTACATAGGTATAATGTTCTTTGTTCGAACTACAACCACTTCTTCATTTTACATACGATTTCTTCTCTTTAGGTGTTCTAAATAGGATTTAACTGGATAACATATTAACATCAGTTCTCTTCGAACAACTAGTAGAAGCAGAACTAATCCGGCGCGGCGTGACAATATCAAGTTAGTGCCATCTGTTGACAAAATAAAGTTATTCAACGCCGAAAAACCCAATAAATAACATAATATACCACCCGCGGAAACCTCAAATGCAAGCTATGTTTAGTTTATAGGTACAGTGATGAGTGCACTAAGAACCGACAAAATAGCGCAAAAGACGGAAAACATAATACGTTGTGAAATATAAAAAGAGACGAAACCTTTAGAGGTGGGAAATTATCAATAGAAACCTATTAATTTACACTATATTGATAGTTTCGCACCTTTAGGCGTATCGGAGGACTTTGCCAACTGCCACTGTGACAGGAGATTTTGATAAAAATTATCTTGTGACAGTTTGACTCAGGAACGTCTAAAGGTGGGAAACTATCAATATAATGTAAATTTATATGTTTCTATTGATAATTTTCCATCTCTACAAGTTTCATCCCTTTTTATTACACAACGTATTATGTTTTCCATATTTTCCGTTATTTTGCCGGTTATTAGCGCACTCATCACTGTACAGGGTGATTGATTACTGTGAGGAAGCTCAGTAGATCTGTTATAGTAAAAATTACAAAAAAAAGTTATTGACAAAAATTGTAGGCAGCTTTAAACTCCACATTTTAAAATTAGTTACAGTCTTACAGGGTGTTCCATAAGATGGTGGCAGACCAAACTTATGTTTTTTTAAATGGAACACCCTGTATTTTATTTTAAATTTGAAATCTGCTTCACTTCCACATTACTACAGTGTAAAGTTTTATTATGTTATACCGGGTATTTAAAAAGTTATAACCAATATTACCTGAAAATCGTATCAAGTTTAACCCCCTGTATAATTAAAAAGGAGTATAGGAACATTGATCTATTGCAACCATAGTTTTTAATAATTGTTAAAAATTATAAAACATATTCGTTTTCATAATATAATATTCGTTAAATCAAATACAGGGTAAGTCAAAATGCAAGTACATTACATATTTTCTTGGTAATTTTAAATAGAACACCCTGTATTTTATATCTCTATCGAAAAGTACTACTATCGTACTTCAAATTTTATGAAGTACTCCCTATACCTAAAGTTATCAGTGTTCTAGATATTTTTATTTTTCCATCAAAGTATTAATTTGGTAGATATTTTAACGTTTACCAATAATATAATTATTAGAGAGATATCGCAAATGCAAACGATAATATCGTGTCAAGACGTAAATAACGTATAACGTTCTATTTCAGCACAGGCAACAAGAGAGTTATCGCAAATGTTCTGGGGCGGGGCTTAACGTTATTATGACAACCGACGTTTGGTATTACAATGTAACCTAGAAATTAATTTTGAGGAATACTGTAATTGTTTTTTATTGAAAAATGAATTTGGATATTGAGCTGGTTGACATGCATTTTAATTTTAATGATTTAACCAACAATAAATATAAATAGTTAGTATAAAAATAATATAAAATATCTGAATAAATAATATCCTAACCACAAAAAGTAGTCTATTGTAGACAAAATAAAAATGCACGTGTTTCCCAACATAAGATGATTCACAGTATTTAGTTTATAAAATTTGTATTCTATACATTATTTTTATGTTTCATCCCAAATGTCAAATTAGCGTTAACGTTATTACCGTCCCTTATTTCAACCTAAATAGCGGGACACGCTATCCGGTATTAGCGTAACATTCATTCTGCGCTTGCGTACATGTCAAAATAGCGTATTCCGCTATTAGCGTGCGATAAAAATGCATTTGCGATATCTCTCTATTGTGAGTTGGCCATGATTCATTTGTCAGAAACGGACAGTTTGACATTATTGTTTATTAATTCCGTATTGGGGTACACCGTAAATTAGCAACAATTATAATTTAGTAATTCAGTAATTAATTCAATTTAAATTAACAATAATGAATTTTACTACTGATGAAATTGTAGATATGATCTGGATTTTGGGGGAATGCAATAAAAATTCATTACTATCAGCTAGAATTTATCAAGAACGGTTTCCAGATAGGCGGCAACCTAGACAAGATACATTTGAAAAATTGAAAGATCGATTTAACCGCACTGGTTCAGTGAATTATGAGAAACATGAACCAACAGAAACGAGTGTGACCCACACACAAGTATAAGGAGTATTTCCAATGAAGAAGAACTTAGTTTCTACTCTGTTCAAAACATTCTATCTAAAAACAAGATGCACCCTTATCATATTCAAAAGCACCAAGAATTAAATAATGATGATTTTCAGAAACGAATAGTATTTTGTGAATGGGCCTTAGAAAAAATTAATGAGCAGAGAGATTTTTTTGATTATGTCCTATTTGGCGATGAAGCTACATTCCATCGAAACGGTTCTGTTAATAGGCATAACTTTCACTACTATTCAACAAGTAATCCATACCACATAGTAACACATAGTCAAACAAGATGGTCTCTAAATGTGTGGGGAGGTATCGTCGGTAACCATGTAGTAGGACCATATTTTTTTGAAGATAACTTAAATGGTGAGATTTATTTAGATTTTATCGTAAATCAGTTACCGATATTATTAGAAGAGGTTCCACTTAATATACGTGAACAAATGTGGTTTCTACATGACGGTGCTCCTGCGCACCACAACGAATTAGTACGTGGTGACCTTAATGATCAGTTTGGTGAAAGATGGATCGGAATGGATGGACCGGTAAGGTGGCCCCCAAGGTCACCAGATTTCAATAAAATGGACACATTTTTTTGGGGTTACGTTAAGAACGAAGTATATAAAATACCTCCAACAACAAGGGACGGTATGAAAAATAGAATCCTAATTGCATTTCAAAATATTTCTTTACAAATGCTTAGTAATGTAAGCAACTCTTTCAATGACCGCTTTCAAGTATGCATTGATGTTTTAGGAGGTCATTTTGAACACCTTACTTTAGGAAGATAAGTTAAAATTACTGTTGTTTTTTATTTTTCTATGTGTTATTATTTTTTTTTTAATTTTCCGTCGGTTATTTTTTATAAATTTTATTTGAAATAAATTGTTTTCTTTCATGTGTCGTTATTTCGTTACTGAATTAATAAACAATGATGTCAAACTGTCAGTTTCTGACAAATCAATCATGGCCAACTCACAATAATTATTGGTAAACGTTAAAATATCTACCAAATTAATACGTTGATGGAAAAATAAAAATATCTAGAAAACTGATAACTTCAGGTATAGGGAGTACTTCATAAAATTTGAAGTACGATATTAGTACTTTTCGATAGTGATATAAAAGACAGGGTGTTTTATTTAAAATTACCAAGAAAATAATGTACTTGCATTTTGACTTACCCTGTATTTGATTTAACGAATATTATGAAAACGAATATGTTTTATAATTTCTAACAATTATTAAAAAACTATGGTTGCAATAGATCAATGTCCCTATACTCCTTTTTAATTACACAGGGAGTTAAACTTGATACGACTTTCAGGTAAAATTGATTATAACTTTTTAAATACCCGGTATAACATAATAAACCTTTACACTGTAGTAATGTGGAAGTGAAGCAGATTTCAAATTTAAAATAAAATACAGGGTGTTCCATTTAAAAAAACATAAGTTTGGTCTGCCACCATCTTATGGAACACCCTGTAAGACTGTAACTAATTTTAAAATGTGGACTTTAAAGCTGCCTACAATTTTTGTCAATAACTTTTTTTTGTAATTTTTACTATAACAGATCTACTGAGGTTCCTCCCACTAATCAATCATCCTGTATATGAGTAATTTTTTTATTTTTCAACCACTTTGAGGGGGGGGGGGCGTGGTCCGCGGATTTGTACCAAATTTTAATATATTATTGTACCTTAAAAAATCAGCCTATTTGTTTTTGCCCTCTAGGTGACTTTGTGTCCCTCGAAAGGTTCAAAAATAGTCCTGTTTATGCTATATTTAAAGAGATATACCTATCTCTGAGCCGAGTGTACCGATTTTAATGCACAAGGTTCGTTGTTTTTGTTATAATGTCTTTTTGTCGGTAAGATGGCTCAGTGGGCTGAGCGCTCATCGACAAATCTAGCGGATTTACGATCGAGGTTAGAGACCCGGCCAAGTAATTAAAAAATAAAAAGGTCAACGTCGTAGTATAAAATTCAGTAGAATCTATGACTTGGTCTGGAATAAACTGGTGTCTGATCGACCTATGGAGGAGCGGTATGGCAAGGGATAAGGGCTTGCGGCTTGGTAATACTCCTCCATAGATCCCTACCGAAGGGCGTTGACGCCTAGTAACGGTGTATATATATATATATATATATATATATATATGATATGTTGTATTTTATAGGTAAAGAAAAAGGAAAAGAAAACTGTAAACACTTTATGATCTTCAACTAATTGTCAAAATTTAACTAAGAGTAAAAAATATGTAGAAACCGACAAATGAAAGGATATTTAACTACCTTTCAAACGAGTGTTTGCAAATTAAAATTCTTCTAGTATGTTCGAAGATACAGCTGCTTAAAATACCCAGTTTTTCGAAAATAGCAGTTTTTGTCATTTGTAAACTGATGGTACTTTTGCCTGACAATATTAAATTGGCTAAAAATTTAGGTGAAGGTAGTTCTACAATGTATATGTTATAGTCAAAGCCCGAATTTCAGGCACTCCTAGGTTTGACAAGGCAATCCTCAGGTCTGACTGACGGTCTTAGTCAAAGCCCGAAATAAATTAGAGTTTCGGCCTTTGACTAGTCAAACCTAGGAGAGACTAAGTTGGTCAGGCAAAGGTCGAAATTTAATTTTATGAAATCGGGCTTTGACTAGTCAAACCCCAATCAGCTATTAAAATGTCGTAATTTGTTAGATTAGGTTGAATTAAACGTAATTTTTTAATTTTAATATTTATTATTTTTATATTGTCGTAATTAAAATAAAAAAATTAATGTTTATTCTCACATGTTGATGAATTATAGCATTTAGAGTTGCACAATACGTTTGACCTTTTACACTTACATAATTTTGAAGAGGATTTCTTATTTCAGTAGCATTTTATAAAGCCTTGTCCTCCAAATTTAGAACCTTTTGTACAAATTTCTCTTTATAGAGACAGCTTAACATCTGGAACATCTTCGAAATTAGGAACATCACCATAATACTAAGGAAGCCCCTGGACCGTCGTCACTAGGAGAGGAAGAAAATTGTCAAACAATTCAGATTAGTTCTTCAGATTCAGAAGTGGTTTGTTCTATTTGCCAAAAAGAGAGCTCTGACGCACATACGTGCATAATTTGTAATTAGGTGGTACATGTTGTGTGCGCTGACAGCACACTTGGTGTATACTATGAAGGTTTTGACAGAAAAGGTACATGCATGCGTTATGTACAGACAGAAAAGATTAAAATAAATAAAGGAAAGGCGATTGAAGGTCTTAATGCCCAGGATAATGCTATGAATCAATTAAGTTAAAAAAAAATTTTACAATTTCGATCGGAAAAACTGTAATAATACCTCTCCCCAGCTTTGATAGGGTCAAAGGAGATGCTCGAAATATTTTGGATATCATACAAGATAAAACAGTTGACGTTTTACATAGAATTGGTACGAAATTAGGAACAATAAACACACTTTTTTCAAGAAATCAAATATACAAAGAGAATTTTCTTAATTTCGAAGATGTTCCAGCCGTTAAGCTGTCTCAAGGGAAATTAGTACCTACAAAAAATTCTAAATTTGCAGGACAAGGCTTTATAAAATGCTACTGCAATAAGAAATGCCCTTCAAAATTATATAAGTGTACCTAAAAAGTCTAACCTAACGTATTGTGCAACTCTAAATGCCATAATGCCTCAACATGTGAGAATAAACACTATTTTTTTATTTTAATTGCGACAATATAAAAATAATAAACAATAAAATTAAAAATAACGTTTTATTAAACCTAATCAAACAAATTACGACATTTAAATAGCTGATCGGGGTTTGACTAGTCAAACCCCGATTCCATAAAATTAAATTTCGACCTTTGCCTGACCAACTTAGTCTCTCCTAGGTTTGACTAGTCAAAGGCCGAAACTCTAATTTATTTCGGGCTTTGACTAATACCGTCAGTCAGACCTGAGGATTGCCTAGTCAAACCTAGGAGTGCCTGAAATTCGGGCTTTGACTATAACATATACAACAATCTCTACTTATTGGATTTCTTGGATCAAGCCTTTAACTATTTTTTACCTCTGAAAAATATTCATAAGTAGATAAGCCAAAAAAAGTTATCGTTAATAATTTCTCGCATCTGTTTGATTATTATGTACTATTTAAATTCAACTGATTATTAAAATAGATAAAAAAAAACCTAACGTTTAGTGTCTAACCCCTCCGGAAATCACCTTAAGTAGTGATGCATAGTTTGTCGCTATATATTACTAATAGCATGCACGGATTTGATACGTCAGATTAAAGTTGAAATTAAAACTGCTATAACTTTGGTCCTAGAGGTTCTAAAAGGAAAGGTAAAAGGAACGAAAGATACAAATATGTACAGGTAAGAAACAAATGGAATTTTGAAAACTAGAAATAAAAAGAAAATACACTCACCGGCACGAAAACCGGGCCCCCTTGAATTTTTGATAACGTTGTCGAAGCACACTTTATTTTTTATTGTAGCTTATATCGACGATTGGCATGCTCTGATAATATAAGGTTTTGAAGTATGTTTCTATGTCTTACGTAGGAAATGCGTACGAAAAACGTTTATTTACAGAGGACTATATAAAGTTATAAATGAACGCATAAAAAATGAAATAAAACAATTTGGTATTTATTCAATTATCTTAGAAACAAAAGAAAAACAATAAGGAAACCTATACACACGTCTGCACTGAGGGCAGATGTCAGTGGCCCAAGATGGTTGGTTAAGTTTTCGTGTAGGGATTCTTCATGTTCCCGGAAGGTATTCACTAACACCGGCTTTAAGCCTTTTTAATTTTACAATTTAACGATGTAAATTGAATTCTAAATATAACGACTGTTTGGTTCGGGAGCTATTTAGCAATTACAAGAGTTCACTGATGATGGACTGATAGGTACGAAAACGTTTGTTCCAAACACATATATGTAATTCATTTGGATTTTTAAGATTTTTAATTAAGTTATACCTACTGCTAAGGAGTTTTTTACTTTGATGTTATAGTTTTATAAAAAATTTTCTTTTTGTATGTATATTACTCCAGTTTTTATGGTTGAACTATTCATAAATACCACTGTTAATGTTTAACCATCCACCCACAATCCAGTACTCTTGAACAGATCGAGAGAATTTTACAGTTTTTGCAACATTTTTTATTTAATCTTAATAGGTATACTCTTAACCATATATTAACTAAATATTGTCATTTTATCTTATCTAACCGATTACCGAATATTCTTTATTATTATGATGTTAAACCAATCGCATCTTTTAGTCAGTGTGTGTAAGTAATATCGTATCGAGAGTATATTTTTTATCGGTAAACAAGATCATGCGTTTTGGTAAGTGAATTTTAAAAAACTTTTATCTGTAGAAGTGTTAATTAGTATTTTTTAAATTCTCTAAATATAAAGAATTGAAATAATAAATATTTTTAAAACACAAAAATTTAGTAAAAATCCTTAAAGTGTAATGATCATATTGTTGTTCTTTATTGATATTAAAAATTGGTATAAAATATACGATGATCATGGCAAACGGAAGTAAAAACGGTATGGTATATTTAAATGGAAAAACAACTAAAAAAAATAAGCAGCCACCCATTTCGCTAGAAGTCAGATCAAAAAGCAGATTAAATGACATTCATTGAACTGGAACCCTTCTGCGGAATTGCAAGAGTTACAAGAAAGTGGGCAGCTCACAAGTCTCACTGGAATGGTCAAGGAATATTAAGAAAAACGAAATAGTTCATTATAGAATATTTGCCAAAATTTAAGGTTAACCTAATAAACAAAGAGGGAAAAATAATCAAAGCCGCAGTAGTGCTGCAGCCTGTAAGCTGAATAGTCAGTTGAAGCTGACGGGAGAAACAGCTGAGCTGTTTTTTGTGTCAGTCTGACAGCCTGGCGAATGAGCGGTTCTTTGTTTTAGGCGAAAAAAAGCCACCGGCAAAGAGCTACATGGAAGGTTCGAAGTTTTTAGAGTTTAGACCGTTTAAAAAGGATCAGGCTAGAGAATGTAATCTAGGGTTAGAAGGGCAATAGTTCTGAAATGGTCGCAGTGGAATAGGCCAAAAGTCATCTCATTGTATCCATATGTGAGGGATCATATCTAGACTATACGGCGGGTGCGGAAGCAAGTCAAATCAAAGCCCAATTTATGCATTTTTGCCATAGTTTTCATCAACTTGTGACCTGGTGCATTGGTTTTCTGAAACAACAAAGTTTTCCTTCTCTGGTGTTACCAGAGAAGGCTCCCATGGTTTTCAATCTCGTAGGATGTAGAGTAGCATCTTTTGGTGTTGTTTTATGTACTATTAGATTGCAAACTTAGTTTTTTATTAGCAGTTGCCGCTAGGGCATCCCTGCCATTTCGTTCGTTGCAATCCGTGATGTGCGCCGGGGTTTGTACTAGTTGGGTCAGAAAGGGCAGCATATGTGCCTCCTGATGAGAGACTAATAAGTTTCGAAACCGATACAGGTGCTTGCTGCACTCTCTGATTGGACTAGAATAATCATGAGGCTGTAGTTTCCTGTTGCAACAAAATTGAAAATGGTTATTCATATTTGATTAACATGTTTACTCTGATTGGAGTACGAAGGGAACCATTCTCGTTGGATCTTTACCGCACTGAGCAGATGGGACGTGAATGATAAATTGTAAAATTTCCTCATCTTCCTTAGTCTCAGCATCCGTTATGGCTTGCAAATTGTAGAAGCCTCGGAGGTGTTACCAGAGAAGGTTCCCATTGTTTTCAATCTGGTAGGATGTAGAGTAGCATCTTTGGTTGTTGTTTTATGTGCTATTAGATTGAAAACTTAGTTTTTGTTAGCAGTTGCCGCTAGGGCATCCCTACCATTTCGTTCGTTGCAATCCGTGACTGCACGCCGGGGTTTGTCCTAGTTGGGTCAGAGAGAGTAGCATATGTGTCTCCTGATGAGAGACTAATAAGTTTCGAAACCGGTAGAGGTGCTTGCTGCACTCTCTGATTGGACTAGAATAATGATGCGGCTGTATTTTCGTGTTGCAACGAAATTGAAAATGGTTATTCATTTTTTAACAAATTTTTAATTTTCTTTCCGATTTCGCTCTTTAGCATTCCAATACCCAATGTATAAAATACAGGGGCCATAACCTACCTAGCGGTTTGTTACATCTTTAATCGCTTTGGACGGCTTTGACCGCGTGCTGTCCACTTAGATAACTGCCAATTGCATTCATGTTTGGATCCATGTTTTATCCTTTCTGACATACCTCTGCAAAAATTCCGACTAATTCCGCTTAAACATATCCAAATAGTGCTGAAATTCATCAATTTGTTGCTGTTTTTGCTCTGGTGTGAGAAATCTATTTTCTAAAACAGCTTTCTTACAGCCAAATGTTCGTTTATAATAGTAAAAATGCTACTTTATGATAACTTTAGAGTGTCAGCTATCTCTTGAAACTTCTCTTTGCTCTTTTCCGTAATAATTTTCAGAATGTTTTTCTAAGTTTTTGGATATAACTGCCTCATTTGGCCTTCCAGAGCGTTCAGCAACATTGGTGCTGATTAAACAAATCATCGATTACAATCATTAAACGAGCAGAGTCCCGGTGACACTTTTTGAGCCTAGTTTGGACAAATTAAGGTATTTTCTTTCTTCAAATAATAATAACAAATCAGAACACGAAATTGCTTTGAATCCATTGTTTATGAAAACCACAAAAATAGCGTCACTTCAAGCACTGTAACTCGGTAAATAATAATCTTGTTCTTCTTCCCATTCATTATTTGAATAATCTTATTCTTCTTCTTTGGTTTATTGGCATCCACCTACTTGGGTACTTGGCCAGCTCATCGTCGCGGAATAAAGGAAAACTCTCTTATGCACCTACAATTTGGAGTTGATATGGAACAAATACAACAAAAGTAAAAACTTTTCTTGCTCATGGATAACTGCCGACCATAACACAATCTGATTCTTCTTCTATTTCTTTGGTTAACTCTCAATTTTGAGTTGGCATGGGACAAATACAACAAAGGTTAAAACTTATCTCGATCAGTGGCAACTGTCGACCATTACACAACTTTCTTCTTCTTCTTTGGTTTATTAGCAATTTTGAGTAAATATAATCCGAATGACAAGAAATTTTGACAGTATGATTTTAAAGGTTGGAACTACCGTAATGTCATATGGATAACTCATTAGAGTAGCCAGACTCGCCAACGTTTAAAACGCACTGTCAAAAATAGACTAGGTAGACTTAAGAGAATACGCATCTGAAAACATATTATTGAAATAATGCATCCATTGGTAGTTATTAAATATATTTCTTTGTTTAAATATGTTTCTTTCGTATTTTAAAATCTAGCTCTAGATTATATATTTTATTAATAAAATGTGTGTACTGCGCCCATGAATACACTCCCTACGGTGATGATTCCAGGGCCTGCCCTGGCCCGGATCCGGAAACGCGGTACGACTGTGCGAGAGGACATCCTTTGGATCTCTTTTGATCCACTAGTACTAGTATAGTTCACCATCGGCTTTCGCTAAAAACGCGCTTTACCTAATCACCTCATTCGAACGTTTTTATTAACTCTATCGTCGGTGTTGAGAATTTCGCGTGGGTCTCGTATAAAGACATTTTAATATTCTATTAGTTTGTCGTCTTTGTAGTTTGCGTGCAGTTTGCTAAGTTTGTGGTATTTGTAGTTGAACTCGAGTATCAAGTGTTAAAAGGTTTGTGCAGAAATGTTCTAGAAACAACTGTTTAGTTGCTGTTTTAGGTGGTGGTTTAACTTTAGCTAATATAGTTTTCGTGGAAGTTTTAAAGTAAAACGTATCCACGCTTTCCTATAAATAACTAAACCTGGTTTACTCTTTGTCAGGAGTTATGCAATAAAATAAATTTAAATAAAATAAACTATATTAACACTTACCCATACAGGGTGATATCGAAGGCACTATAGAAAAGGCCATACAAAATGTTAACCTGTTTAATTTCTGATTTCTTAATTATTATTTACTAAAAATTTGAAAAGTCTAGTACATTTTCTAAAAAGTATCATATCTAAAATCATAACATCAAACTTGTATAAAACAGGCCATCATTTTGTGCTAAACAGTATATGAATCCATCATGTCCATTTTTCGAGCAGGGACATAACATCGATCTCGTGTCATCATAATTTTCCAATTTAATAATAATACTACGCAATATAAAGGTCTTAATAACCAACAATTTGGCTAGTTTCAACTACTATCAGGATGATTCACTGATGATGGTCGGAATGGATCGAAAACGTTCTGAAG
Source organism: Diabrotica virgifera virgifera (assembly GCF_917563875.1). Lineage (NCBI taxonomy): Eukaryota > Metazoa > Arthropoda > Insecta > Coleoptera > Chrysomelidae > Diabrotica > Diabrotica virgifera. Next base: position 115,821,718 of record NC_065449.1, read on the forward strand.
ATTTATAATCCATTTGAATGATTCTTTAACATTTCTTAATAAAAAATATACCATCATACATTAGAAGTTTTTTATTGCATTGTCTTCTTCTTCTTAGCCTTCTATCGTTCACGTTTGAACATCGCCCTCTCCCAACTCCTTCCACCGGACTCTATCTTGAGCAACATATTTCCAATTTGTTCCGGCTACTCTTTTAATAGCATCAACCCACCTCATCAGTGGTCTTCTTCTTGGCCGTTTATTTTGGTAAGGTCTCCGCAATGTTGTATTGTTGCATTCCAACTGCATTGTAACTTTGATTATACAGAGATTAGACGCAAAAAAGAAAAACATTGCAAGAAACGAATTCATAAACATGCCAAATCTCACTCAAATATGAAACTTTCGCTAACCACTTGGCTAGTAGGCACGGATATACAGGAGAAGTCTTTTGAGGACAATTTTAAGTCAAAATATCATTTACAAGCGGTAACACTAGAGAAAAGGCACCAGAGAAAAACTAGCTTGAGTTCTCTAAGATCGAGATCGGCACAAAGAATGGAAATCTGCATATTCGTCAAGGAACTTAATTTTGAAAAGTACTTTCATAGTTCACGTGCATGTATTTGTATCTATTCGTTAGAGCCTACCTATCCGTTTTGATACGGTTCTATTAAAATATAGGATGGGATTTTTTTTATTTATTTACGCTGTAACCACAGGGGTTATTAGCGATCTAAAAAATATAACAAAAGTAAAGTTAGTAAAAATTACAATAGGTGATACAGTCCAGAATCTTTAAGATAACTTATTGTGTTTTTAACGTTCATGTTTACTCCTAAGGCTTCCTTTATATTCGTTGGGATGGTATAGTTCTTTCTTATTGTTTCGTATGTTTTGCACTCAGTTAATATGTTTCACGGAAAGTGTTGTTTCACAGTTTTCACACATAGGCGGCACAGTTCGCGTAACGAGGTGTTTATGTGTTAGGTTGCTGTGTCCCAGCCGTAAACGTGTTATTCTCACTTGGTCGGGTCTGTTCGTTGTTGGTTGGAGCCACAGTTTCCCTAATTGTTTGATTTCCTTGAGTTTATTTTGCGACGCACTCCACTTATTTTGCCACGCACTAAACACTTTATATTTTATTTCTGACTTCAAGTCATCGGAAGAAACCTCGTTAATAAGAATGGAGTCCTGGCTGAAGGATGCTAAGCGGGCTAGTAGATCTACTTCTTCATTTCCTTGTATACTTGAATGCGATGGGACAAACATAGAGTCGACAGTGATCTTATTTTTATTTAGGATCGCTATTTCTGATTGGATATGTAAAGCAATTGGATTAATGGTGTAAAGACGTTTGATAATACGAAGTGAGCTGAGTGAATCCGTTATTATGAGAGACGGGGATTGTTTTGACTATTTTATGTGGATGAGTGCTTGTAATATTGCATACAACTCTGCAGTTAATGACGAAGTAATAGGCTTGAATTTAAATTTTATTGATGCATTGGGTGTGATGATGGCTGCACCAACACCGTCTGATGATTTGGATGCGTCAGTGTATATCTTATAGTGATTTTTATTAAAGGTTTCCATTTCTATTAATAATGATTGTTTGATTAGGTCTGTTATGGTCTCGCTTTTTTTGTATATACTAAGGTTAGTATTAATTTTGAGAATTGGTATTAACCAAGGTGGAGAAGATGGGAAATTTGTTGGGATACTTTCAGGAAATTGAAGATGTAGGTCATGAAGGTTTCTCCTAATTCTTTCGTAAGATGGTGGATCTAATCTTGTTGCAGAGAAAGTGCCTTGAAATCGATCTGTGAATGTATTTGTATAAGTAGGGTGTTCTTTATTACTGGCTATTTTAGAAGCATATGAGAGAGAAAGATATTTGCATCGTAAACTTAGGGGTGGTTCTCCTGTTAAGCATTGTAAACTTTCAACTGGTGTCGTTCGAAACGCACCTGTAGCTATTCGTAGAGCTGTGTTTTGAACAGTTTCTAAGGTTTTCAATACTGATAATTTGCTTGATGAATAAACTATCGCACTGTAGTCGAGTTTCGATCTGACTAAAGACTTATACAGGGTGTTTCATTAATAATTGTCCATATAGTAACTGGAGAAACCTTAGCACAAAATACGAAGATTTAACCTAAAACACTTAAATAAAATGTGGCCCCTTACTGAGTTACATGGTGTTTTATCTAAAAATTTAAAAATTATTTTTGCTCAGCATTTTAAGACTATTCAACGTATCCTTTTCATACTTGGCAAAAAGTGCGACTGCTATACACCCTACTAAATTATGATAAACAAACGTTTCTAACTACTACCAGAGGCCTACGACAGGGGATAGTGAATGGTTGACCCTTCTCAAATTGTACGCCACTGGAGGAATTACTACTTTAGTACGGTTTTTAGATTCACCAATACTTTATACGTAAATAATATACTCTTCATTGGTAACGATAAAGTCATTAGTTTTCGAGATATTTGAAGTTAAATATGAAACGGCACAGTTATTTTGATTAATTTATGATATGATTCATAAGATTAAAATTTAAAAATTATTTTTACCCGGTACTTTAAAACTATATCATACTTGGCAGAAAGTGTAGGTACCGTACACCTTACTAAATTAAGATAAATAAACGTTTCAAGCTACCACCAGAGGCGTAATTTTTTGATTTTTCAGTACTTTTTATGTAAATAATATACTCGTCATTCGGAACGATAAAATTATTAGTTTTCGGGATATTTGAAATTAAAAATGAAGCGACAAAATATATTAATCAAAATAACCGTGTCGTTTCATTTTTAACTTCAAAGATCTCGAAAACTAATGACTTTATCGTTACGAATAAAGAGTATATTATTTTTATAGAAAGTATTGGAAAATTCAATAATTTAACTAAAATGGCAATTCCGCCAGTGGCGTAGAATTTGGAAAAGGTCAAACATTCACTTTCCCCCGTAGTACGCCTCTGGTAATAGTCAGAAACGTTTGTTTAACATAATTTAGTAGTTTGTATAGCACCTATACTTCCTGCCAAGTATGAAAAGAATACGTCGAATAGTTTTAAAATGCTGAGCAAAAATAATTTTTAAATTTTTAGATAAAACACCCTGTAACTCAGTAAGGGGCCACATTTTATTTAAGTGTTTTAGGTTAAATCTTTGTATTTCGTGCTAAGGTTTCTCCAGTTACTATATGGACAATTATTAATGAAACACCCTGTATACGTGTAATAGTGTATTTTGATCTGCTCCCCAGTTTTTGCTGGAAATAGTTTTCATAAAATTTAATCCTGCTTGGCATGATTTTTTAAGTTTTTCTGTATGTTTTTTCCATGATAACTTTTGATCGAAAACCATACCTAAAAATCGGACATTATTTGTGAAATTGAGGGTTTGGTTATACAGTGGAACCTGCTTAATGCGAACTTCCATAATTCGAAATCTTCTTTAATTCGACTTTTTATTCCGGTCCCTACATTTCCTATATAAGTGATGGTAAAAAGTAGTAAATAATTCGAATTATATTTTGGATAATTCGAACTCTTCTACTATTTTTTCTGAATATCTTAGAATCTTTAGTCATTACTGAGAAGTTAAATTCTAAAAAGCAGCTAAAAATTTCGGATCACTTACGAAAAAAATTAAGTCGGTCTTTTTTATAACTTGCAAATGTTTTAATTGGTATTTTTGGCCGAATTTTGTTGGCCCATTTTTTTAGGTTGACAAAACTCGGGCAAGAATAGGAACAAAAACATCACCAGCGATAAAAATGATCAATTACTGTTTTTTGCTGATCAACTACTGATATCTATCATTATTTGCAGATGTTTTTGTAGGTAATCCTTGTTTTTGTAGATTTATTGTTTAATTCGAATTTTTGGATAATTCGAATTTTTTTAACGGTCCCCTGAGATTCGAATTATCCAAGTGTCACTGTATAGCTTCAGATGTGGAGTTCGAGTGTTATGTTTTCGTGTGAATAGAATACATTTAGTTTTTTAGGATGGGATTAGTTTTAATGAACTTACGTTTTCGAGAATGGTGATTTTTACCATGTGATTACAGGAAAGCTTTTTGATAAATGGTAGACAATGAACACGACAAACAAGGTATTCTTGCTATAGAGATCGCCAACGTCCAGGAAACTGACTAACACACTTGAAAAAAGACGAAGAAGGACCTAGTTATTAATTTTAAATACGACCAATATTTAATTTCTTCTTCATCTTTCTGTGTAGACATGACTCTGTCTGTTTTTCAATGTGCCTCCATTAAGTTGTCATTCCATCTTTTTCGTGGTCTTCCCACTGATCGTCTTCCTATTGGGGAACCGTCCCTCGCCTACCTTACTACCTATTTGTTGTCATTCGGCTTATGTGGTCGTTCCATTCTACTCTTCTGTTTTTTTTTTTCCAGCCATTAATGTTGTCCACTTTGCATCTCCGTCGTATATCTGCACTTCCAGCTGTATCCAAAAGCTCATAGTGTCAAGTGTCTTACCATCGACTTTTCGAGGGGTCTTCATCTCTGATGTTTCTAATTTTTTTTGTCCTCTCTGTGTCAGATCGTGTTTCTGCCTCGTGTGTTATTATTGGTCTGATGACTTTTTTGTAAATTATGTCTTTCATTTCTTCCGATATTTTTGTTTCACCATATTGTTTCATTCAGGCAACCTGCGGCTTGTTTTCTATATTCATTTGATCTTCCACTTCTGTTTCGAGCTCTCCGTAGCTAGATAGTGTGATGCGTAAGTTAAAGAGAAAAATTCCTTATTAATAGTTTTTAAAAATTTTCATATCACTACCGGTCAAGGTTTACTTTTATTTATTTTTAATGCTTAACAGACCTTATTTGCCATGGCTAAACCATTAAGTAAATCATTACATATTTTATACACATTAAACATTTAGGTGGATTATCTGCTGAAATGATGTCTTATTCCCTTCATGCTTTTGTTCTTTTCTTAACTCTTGAGTACTTTGCAAGAAATGTTAATATGAATTATTTTTATCTCATCATTTCCATATAATATTGAAACTGTAACGTACATTTTTCTGCTAGCACATTAATTTTAGCTTTCGAACACTTTATAAAATATTTCTACGCTTTTTATTCCTATTATTTTAATTAAGTGTTAAAGTTAAAATATTATGTGTGTTTCTTATTTGGTTGTCTCTGTAAAGATACAAACCCTGCCTTTACTTTACCACAGAATAAATAACAACATTGTTATTGTGGTTATTTATTCTGTGACTTTACTAACCCTTACTGTACTTTAACTGAGAAATAAATGAATACAATGCGCTTTGTTATTAAAAACTACAATATAAGAAATAAGTAACATTTCTTTAACTGTATATACTTTCAAGAACAGGTTTTTCACTTATAGAATAAAAAAACTACCAGTAGACTAAGGTGTGTTAACTAAATACTGAATAATTAAATAGTATTAAGTAATACCACTATTAAATTAAACGTATACAGTTTTAGGGCCATAAACCCACTTATACATTAAAAAGATATGGGAGAGAGTACTAATTAATAGATGAATAAGTACATAAACAAACCAAAATATCTGAAAATGAGTTTGGATTTACGCAACTTTATTTAACAACTGTTGCAATTTTTATTATGTAGTAGAAAAATATACGAATAAGTGTAGGGTGGCGTAATAACTATTCTACAACTATATATCACAAGTAACGAAAAACTTAGCACATGCATTAACTACTATCCTCAATGTTGTTCTGAAGCTATTTTCTTGTGGCATTTTTATAATAAAGTATATTCAAATGGGAAATAAGCCACAATTTTACCTAAAAATGATTTTATTAACGTTTCGACGCCCAAGTCAGGTGTCGTTGTCAAAATACAAAATAATACTAAATAAATAAAAATGTTGTTGCTTAGTAAAAAATTCTTCTAATAATTTATTTAATCTGACTCATTTATATCGGCAATTCAGACACGTATTATACATTTTAAAGTAGACGACTTTAAAATGATATTGCCAATATTGATGAGTTGCGTTCCTGGGACGACTTTACTAAAAGATAGTTCATTCGATTACATGAAATCAATCCCAACTCAAGAATATCCGCCACAAAAAATCATAGCATGTGATCTGTCTTTAAAAAGACAACCAAATGCAACGGTGGTACTGAAATTCTCGCGTTAGAGATTCCATAGTAAATCACGAGGGAAAACCAGGAAAAACCTCGTGATACTATCCCGACGTCGTAAGTTATTGGGGTTTACATTTAGTTTACTCTCAAAACTAATACAAAATTCTGACTTGATATTTTAAATTTTAAATATGTACTAACTCGATATGTTACTGATTTACTAATTGCGGTATTTTCTTTCTATTGACTTCCTCCTTTATGTTTTTTATTATATGGTTTTCCCTCGTGATTTACTATGGAATCTCTAACGCGAGAATTTCAGTACCACCGTTACATTTGGTTGTCTTTTTAAAGACAGATCACATGCTATGATTTTTTGTGGCGGATATTCTTGAGTTGGGATTGATTTCATGTAATCGAATGAACTATCTTTTAGTAAAGTCGTCCCAGGAACGCAACTCATCAATATTGGCAATATCATTTTAAAGTCGTCTACTTTAAAATGTATAATACGTGTCTGAATTGCCGATATAAATGAGTCAGATTAAATAAATTATTAGAAGAATTTTTTGCTAAGCAACAACATTTTTATTTATTTAGTATTATTTTGTATTTTGACAACGACACCCGACTTGGGCGTCGAAACGTTAATAAAATCATTTTTAGGTAAAATTGTGGCTTATTTCCCATTTGAATATACTTGATTACTATCCTCAATATCCTCATATGCAAAATGGATATGCAAATATGGATTGAATATTTATAGTAGTAATAATAATGGAGCATCGTAATGGTTTTTTTTCTATGAAAAACGTTGACCTGTGTCCGATGACTTTTACCATAATATAATATAATTTATAATACATATAAAGCTATTTAAAGGCGGAGACAGATATCCGCGCCGCGAACTCCGCGCCGTGTGAGCGCCGCGCGTTCGCGGCGCGGTTATTGTTCGTTAAAATTTTTCATTTTGACGATCCAGAGGAAACTTACGAACGTTTAGTAATTGTAGATAATCACTCTATCCTGTACTTCTACTACATCTTATTTTGGTATTGTTCTGAAACTATTTTCTTGTGTCATCTTATGCAATTTACTATTTTATGTGGAATAAGCCACAGTTTGGGAACATTTCGGGAACTACCTTTTTCGCTTCCCGGCAACACAAAAATATAATGGTAGGGGAGCCCAAGCGGGGATTTTTGCAGTTACTCGAGTGCGTCAGATTATCATATGGGGAGAAACGTGGTACTCTGCAGATGTACCTCCACCATATATTGGCTCTTAACACAGGGGAGTTCGTTCAGGGGCGCCCGAAAAAAAAATCTATCCTTAAAAATACTCGAAATTGTCAGATTAAGATAAGGTAAGTTAAGTACATGCAAAAGAGTCTATATTTCAAAAATATGACGATTTGAGGTACAGAAATGGGTGAGTCAAAAAGTTTCACAAAAAAAGCGGATATTTCGCGAAATGAACGTCAGATTGAAAAACTAAAAACTACGTGTTCAATATTTTTCAAAAATCTATCGAAAATTACCAAACTTGACCCCCCACGGAGAGGGGTGGGGGGTAAATTTAAAATTTTAAATACAAATCCCGCGATCTTTCCCAAAATAAACATCATATCGAAAAACTGCAAAATACACTTTATCAATATTTTTGAAAATCTATCGAATGGTTCCAAACACGACCCCCCACGGAGGTGAGGTGGGGGGTTACTTTAAAATCTTAAATGGTAGCCCCCGTTTCTTATTGCAGATTTGGATTGTTTGTATAAAAATAAACAACTTTTATTCGAAACATTTTTTTTGAAAATGTATAAACATTCTCAATTTCTTTGCAAAACGAAAACGCAGCAGCTGCATAATACTCTGGTTAAAGCGGAGAGTGCAGGAAGAGTCTATACCGGTTTCGGAGATCTTTTTCCCCTCATCAGTAAACCCATATCCTCTTCTCTCCGCTTTAACCATTTACCATAGCTTAGGGCCTTCCCGAATTGCAAAGAAAGAAATGTCACGGATGAACTAGGGCCATCTACCGGGCCATTTTTTTTTGAATTATGGATAGATGCCGCTATAATCGGAAAAAAGGTTGTTGGAAATGGAAAATTAAATTAAAAAATAGGAAGTCCCCACTAAAATGGAAAATTTTACTTAACTTTTTTTGGTTTTAGGCCCTAATAATCACAACCCAATAGGTCCCCAAAGCGCTCGAGTGACTGCACATTTAGCATACTTTGCTCCCCTACCATAATATATCTGCTTGTTCCTACAACCAGAAACAAAATTAGAGAACTGTAGGTACTTCCAAGTCATGCGTTACCTTTTTCGTTTTCCGGTGACACAATTGTAATGTATCTGCTTGTTTCAACTGCGTAGCTTCACTAGAGACGAAATTAGAAAACTATAGGTTCTTCCAAGCCCTGTGTTATTTTTTTCGCTTTCCGGTGACCCAGTTATAATATATCTGCTTGTTCCAACTCAGTTGCTTCACCAAAAGCGAAGTTAGGAAACTATAGGCTCTTCAAAGTTGTGCGTTACCTTTTTCGCTTTCCGACGACACAATTATAACATATCTACTTGTTCCAACTCCGTTGCTTCACCAGAAGCGAAGTTAGGAAACTATAGGCTCTTCCAAGTTGTGCGTTACCTTTTTCGTTTTCCGGTGACTCAATTATAATATATCTGCTTGTTCCAACTCCGTTGCTTTACCAGAAGCGAAGTTAGAAAACTATTGGTTCTTCCAAGTTGTGCGTTACCTTTTTCGTTTTCCGGTGGCCCAATTATAATATATCTGCTTGTTCCAACTCCGTTGCTTCACCAGAAGCGAAGTTAGGAAACTAGAGGCTCTTCCAAGTTGTGCGTTACCTTTTTCGTTTTCCGGTGACCCAATTATAATATATCTGCTTGTTCCAACTCCGTTGCTTCACCACAAGCGAAGTTAGGAAACTAACTCTTCCAAGTTGTGCGTTACCTTTTTCGTTTTCCGGTGACCCAATTATAATATATCTGCTTGTTCCAACTCCGTTGCTTCACCAGAAGCGAAGTTAGGAAACTATAGGCTCTGCCAAGTTGTGCCTTACCTTTTTCGCTTTCCGGTGACACAATTATAATAATATATCCGCTTGTTTCAACTGCGTTGCTTCACCAGACACGAAGTTAGAAAACTATAGGTTCTCCAAGTCGTGCGTTACCTATTTCGCTTTCCGGTGACATATAATATACCGGGTGGTGAATTGGAAAGCGGGCCATAGGAAACTCAATGTAAAATTCTAAGCTGTTAAATTCCTGCTTCCCTAATTATTTTACATCAAAAGTCATCAGAAACTATTTGTAGAGAATTGAATTCTCTATTGAAAACAACTGTTAATATTGTTCTATGAACAATAATTATTCAAAATTTTGTAAAAATATAATACAATTTTCAGAGTAATACGCCAAAGCTAGGCCACACACAATACAATAATGTGTATAAGATTGCATTTGTTGACAATGAATTTATTATATTAACAATTAGAACTGTCAATTTTTTTAATTATTTTATCATTTTTTGTTTAAAACACAATAAAGTTGATAAGATACCCTTAGTTAAGGAGAAAATATTAATAATAAAGATATTTTCTTCAGTCAATAATGTGCTCACTGTCAGTTAAATAGTAACGTGTGGCCTAACATACCCACACATACCTACTGCGGTAAATACATTATATTTTTCAAAATTTTGGAATGTGTTTAAATCGTAGAACAATTGTAACTTCTGTTTTTAATACAGATTTCAATCCTCTACAAATAACTTCTCATGACTTTTGATGTAACATAATTAGGGAAGCAGGAATTCAACAGTTTAGAATTTTACATTGAGTTTCCTATGGCCCGTTTTCCGATTCACCACCCGGTATATCTGCTTATGAATGTTTTTTTGATATTGATAACTATTTCCGAAGTGAAAGTCGAAAGGTCAAGTAAACTTGATTTCAAACTCGAATTGTGGCTTATGCCCAAATAAAATAGTAAACCCTTTTTTTTATACATGTTATTTTTAGTACAACAATGAACTAACATTTTTTAAAAAGGTCCGCATGTAAATTTTTTTATTTCAGCTTCTATTTCCGTTCATCGGATTTAAGTTGTTTCTTTAAATTAAATGGTTCTTTATTGAGGATCCCACAATAATGATTTTCCACGGTAAACATCAATAAGTTAGATATTTCCTTCCGACAGTTTCGACCATTCCATTACTAACAAAACCAACAAACCACTCGCAAACCCGTCCAAATACGTATTGCGAACCATCAAAGCGTTTGTTGAAAACCCGACAGAATTTAGATCGTGGTGCGCCGTGTGCGTGCCGTGTGTGCGTCACTTGAAAACACGTATTCTTGTTCTCATGATCATTTTTCAGTGCGTCATTAATTATGACGTCATATACTGTATTGGCTGTGTCGATACTTATTTCATGTAATTATTGACGAATCTGACAGATGCCACAATCGTACTTAGCCATAGGTGAAAAGCTTGTGGAATTAGTAATTTAGTAGATTTGATTTTTACACAATATGTTAACATGTAGGTATTTTTTATAAAGGGGAATAGAATTAAAAAGTAAACAATATTGTTAATTAAATTTATAAATATGGAAACATTAAAAAATGACACAAAACTATCCATAAACTGTGTTTTTATCTTCTTCTGTAGGTGCTGTCTCCACTTCAAAAGTTAGCAATCATCAGAGAGATCTTTATTTCTGAAACAGCGGCTCTAAATAATTCATTGTTATTATATCCAAACCAGTTCCTAAGGTCCTTCAGCCATGAGTTATGTCTCCTTACTATGGATCTTTTTCTTGCATAATGACCTGGAGTATTAGATATACATCTCTCATCACATGTCCCATATATCTCAGTTTTCTTCTTATTTGTTAGTTCTCGTTCCTTATGCGTAAATCTCATTACCTCCACGTTGGCTATTCTATATACTCATGAGATATTTAGCACTCTTCGGTACATCTCGAATGTCTCTAGTCTCCTCACGTCAATGACTAACTTTTAACGAACTAAATTCTAAACCAAAACACAAAATAATGCACAAAGACGTTGTGAAACACAAGTGAAGTCGAATTCGAAATTTCAAAATGACGGGTACACAAAATACTGACCTGAATAATAACCGTCACTTGACTTTTTGACACTTCTAAAAAATGACCAAAATGGACGAAGTTTTCGTCAAATGTTCGTAATACGTGTATTTGATTGGCTAGAAAAAACGCGCATTCTAAATATCAACGAATCAAGCGTAGGTTAGGAATAGACATCTTATGTATATAATCATTGTAATGCTGCATTATTTTTGTGTTTAATCACGGAGCTACCGCTTTTTCCGTCTCATCTAACTTAATGCATTAGAGAGAAATCGAAAAACTGTGACGCACTGAAAAATGATCATGAGAACAAGAATACTAATCTGACGAATACGCTGCGCGCGAGCGGCTCGCACACCGAGCAGAGCGCATATGTATATCCGCCTTAACACTTTCTTTATTTAGTTAAAGTGCAGTATGTATTAGGATAGATATACGATAGCGCTTCTCCTTCTTCAAGTCTTTTACCGAGATCAATCATCTTTGCCTTTCGAAACAACTCGGAAGTTTTTCGGAAGACTAGTCGAATGTCAATTTCTCTAATTATTTTGATTTAGAGCAACAAGTGACTAATTTTGTTAAACATGTAACAAAAAATGGCTAGGACTACTTATTAGTTTTCAAGAAAAAATAAGTAACTTTTATAATAAAATATGTGCATATACAGTGAGCACGTAAAGGTTGGAATAAATTCATTTTCTCGAGAATGGACGAAACAGGTCAATTTCTATTTTTAAATTTCGACTTTTTGGCATATTTGGTAAAGCTCCAACGCTGAGTAGATGAGTTGTGAATTATTTAAAATTCTCTCATCTTAATTTCCTCGGCACCCTGTATGATTTATAAATATTGAAAATCTAAGGAGGTGTAACCAAAGAAAGTATTCCACCAGTTGTCAATTTGGTGGTACGGAGGCGATATTTATTGTCGTTTTCTGCGCTACTTCGATTGATAACTTAGTTTGTTTTTCGGTAGATGCCCCTAGTTCATCCATGACATTTCTTTCTTTGCAATTCGGGAAGGCCCAAGCTGTGGTAAATGGTTAAAGCGGAGAGAAGAGGATATGGGTTTACTGATGAGGGGAAAAAGATCTCCGAAACCGGTATAGACTCTTCCTGCACTCTCCGCTTTAACCAGAGTATTATGCAGCTGCTGCATTTTCGTTTTGCAAAGAAATTGAGAATGTTTATATATTTTTACAAAATATTTAAACCGTAGGTCTGTATGGGTCTGCTCCTTCTTTTATTTTATTATATACGCGTAGAAACAATATTTGAATATTTCTAATAATATACACTTAAGAAATACACCATACATTGTTTTATTTACAGTCGGAAAAATGAAAGATTACCCATGAGCGATCACATCAATCACTTATTTTCTATTTGCTGTCTTTTTCTATAAATAACAAACGTTTGTTATAGAAAAAGACAGCAAATACAAAATAAGTGATTGATGTGATCGTTCATAGGTAATCTTTCATTTTTCCGACTGTAGGTAATTTGTATGTATAAGTAGAATCTTCTTATAAAGCACACTTGACCGGATTACACTGCGATCGAACGAAGGTGATATTTTTTTTTTTGATAAATTGGTATCACTTTTTTGACAGTTGCGGTGTTGACACTTCGTCCGATTTGTTTTTATTATTTATTAATATTATATTAAGTATTTTTTTTTATTATATTTATTGTTTTTTTTATTACTTTAACTTGAGAATATTGCTTAATTCTTGTTTTTTATTTATGTTTTTATTGATTTACGTTGAATATTGATTTGTTTTGTTATGTAATCCACTTCTGCAATAAGTATGTGAATTTGATTTAAAATTAATTCATACATTTTTTGGTAATTTGGCAACAATGTCAACATTTATCTCTGACGTAGATAATGACGTGCATCCGGATTTATCCTGTACGCACCATACGTCTACTTATATAATTATATAAAAAATAGTATATAATATAATATTATTACGTATGTTCACTACATTTGTTTCTAATAGCCACCAATGATCGGTTATTACAATATCTCGGTTATAGGAATACCTATTTTTGCTTGGTGCGAAGGCAATTTCGCAATCAAATATTGAATATCGTTCGCAATCAAACGGAATAATATTGTTTAAATATCACAACTGTTATAATATGTAATAATAGCGTAACGGATATTTTGCATGGATGAGTAGCTTTTTTGTAACCATCACTTGAGTTTCCTTGACTTCTTCGGCTTACACCTGGGTCGTCACACTTGAAAACACATGCATTACCCTTATTAGACCATCAATTAGTAAATGACTCAACTCTTCTTGACAAAATCCGTTTTCCATTGAAACCGACTACCGGCGCACCGCGCGCAGGGTATCAACTAAACAAGATTGTGTTCGAATTATTCGATTTTCTTTTGTTTTGTTTTTGTTGCGTTTTGTCCTCTTAATTGAAGTTTACGGTCTTGAATACAGTTGCGGTACCTTTTTCGGATGATTGTAGTAGTGAGATAGGTTAGGATTTTATGTGATAAATTTTTGCATTTGCGGTTGTTACTTAAAAACAATGAAGTTCGGTGAGCTTAGTCATTGTTCTGATATTTAGATTATTATTTGTCAATGGTATATATATATATATATATATATATATATATATATATATATATATATATATATATATATATATATCTATATATATATATAAGATTATTTGTCAATGGTAATTAGCTTTTGGTTTAAAAACGTTATTAGTATTAGATTGATAAATCATTTTTTTGTCTTATTGGGGCTTATGAAAAAAAAAATAGAATTTTGGAAATAATTATTGTATTTTGATCAGCTGCGGCTCCTGGTCATAAAAGTAAAATCTATTTTAGAATTTAATAGCTATTTGTATAACAAGGGAGGAAAGTGCTACTTTTCCTCCCAAAAATGAAGTTTGAAAACTAATCAGTCAAGGGAGGAAAACGCACTTTACTTCCATGTTATACATATCATTTTTTCACCTTCCTCAAATCACAAGTCATTTTTTTATTTTTAAATAATTTATTTACCTATGTAACTAACTAACACAATTTACTAGAAAACTAAAACTAACAGCAGAACTGCAAACTGTCAAATATAAGTCAAATTATTAATGTTAACATTGTTAAATCAAAATAACAATTTACTGTGTTTTCCATTCTGTAAAATACAGGGTGTTCTATAAATAAACGTTAAAATGTATAGATACTTACGTAATAGATAATAGAATTTTGTATAGGGCGTCAATAAGTTATTTCATTAACGACATACCATGACGTCACTTTTACTTTTACTCCCTAGGGAGGAAAAGTACTTTTAGTCCCTAGGGAGGAAAAGTACGACTTTGCTCCCTACAATCAGGTCCAGAAAAGTATACTTTCGGTAGAGGTAGGTGGAAAAAAATTTTGTATACCAGGTCATAATATGATTATGCACATTATGCATATTATGCGGGCTTTACACCAATCAGTAGGCACTATTTCATTTTCCCATACTAGCACTATTAGTTGATAAATCCTTCTCTGCAGTTGAACTCCACCAAACTTGATTACCTGCCTTTCAACTAACTCATCTTCTCCAACTTCCCAGTTTTCTACTGCTTCGCGCTCCACCACACCATTTAATAACTCTTCGAAATGTTTGTTCCACTCAGTTAATATTTCTACCGGATCGCCAACTATTAGATTTCCATCTTTGTCTTTCATATAACTACAGTGTCTGTGGTAACCTTTTTCCATCTTCTTAACTTCTTGATAGAACGACTTCAGATCTTTGGTTTTGAACTTTTCTTTGATCTCTTTTAATTTCTACTCATTGTGTAAATCTTTTTGAAGTTATACTTCTTTAGGTGCGATTGGGAGTGAATTTTTATTATTCTGCGCGCATGCGCACACAGACAGTATGGCGTTTGTTACTAAATGTTTCAAGTTATGTATGTATTAGTACAAAAAAGGTGTGGAAAGAATACAGTGATGAGCGCGCTAATAACCGGCAAAATAGCTCAAAAGATGGAAAACATAATACATTGCGAATCAAAAAGGGATGAAACTAGTGGAGGTGGAAATTATCGTTATAAACGTCTAAAATAACTTTACATTACATAGCTTCCCACCTTTAGATGTATCATTGGAGTATGACAACTGATACTGTGACAGTAGAATTTTATAAAATACTCATGTCACAGACTTCTAAAGGTGGGAAACTATATAACGTAATGTTACTTAATACGTTTATAACGATAATTTTCACATCCACTAGTTTCCTTTTTGTTTCGCAATGTATTATGTTTTCCATCTTTTGAGCTATTTTGCCGGTTATTAGCGTGCTCATCACTGTATATTAGTGTTTTTAGTAAATATATTTATTATAATTTTTGTATGTCTAACTCGGGAATAAGATAATAAGTAATATTTAAAGTATTTTTATACTTCACTTGGTCTATTTGACACTATGTCTGAGAAATTTTGTAGTCCGCACGCTCACAAACAAAAGGAGTATAGCTCAGTGGTAGAGCCTTCGACTGGAGATCAAGAGGTACTCGGTTCGAATCCGGGTGTTTTCTATTTTTTTTAATTTTGGTATTGTTTTAATAAAAATTTTTGGAAAGTACTAAGTAAAAATTAGTTTAATCTTTAAATAAAATATAAATAAACTGTTCGAAAGTATATGTATTTCGTTGAAATCATATAATAGAAGTATAACTTCTTACGTGCGTACAAAGTACACACACATTCTTTTTTTTTTTCTACACAGAGCTTTCAGTGTCCCTTGAATTATTCTATATTCTTGTTTTTTTTTTAATCTCTATTATCTGTCAATAATTGTTGTCTGGTCTTCTTGTTTTTTTTTGCTATCACCTGATATTCTGCGTCAAACCAATCTTTGTTTGGAAGACTTCTCTTGAAGTCACCCTTAACTATTTTCCGTTAGCTTCTCATACGGCAGATATAATTTGTTTCCTGGCTTTCTCTCTTTGTAAATTGTGGTCACACTGTTGGAGAATTTTATTCATTCTTCATACATCTATTTTACTTCTTCTTCCTTAAATTTTTAAATATTGTTTTGATTTTGTTGTGTGTAATTGAAGTTTGCGGTCTTAAATACCGTTGCGGTAGTTGCGAACTTTTTTGTAGATGTTAGACTTTAATTAATTAAAAAATCAATGGGAAAATCCCAATAGTTGGCTGTATACCATAGTTTAAAAAACCAATACAGAAGTAAAAACTTCGAGATGTATTCTGGTATACAATCGTTTATTTAAAACTATAAAATGTCATGGATTGTAAAACGTTTTCGTTCTATACAGAACATCTTCAGTGCCTAGAATGAAGTATTTCCACGTTAGTTTAAAGCAAAAGGTTAAAATTGTGACTGTTAAAATGAAAAATGTGGGAATACTTACATCCTGCCGAGTAGTTTGAAACTAGCACACTGTAAATAGTGTTAACCTCATTGTATATGGTTTACATAATATAATATATTAAAATTTTACGACTACAAGTCGATGTTGATAGATAA
Organism: Diabrotica virgifera virgifera; assembly: GCF_917563875.1. Lineage (NCBI taxonomy): Eukaryota > Metazoa > Arthropoda > Insecta > Coleoptera > Chrysomelidae > Diabrotica > Diabrotica virgifera. The sequence continues at coordinate 115,838,512 of NC_065449.1, forward strand.
AGTGGAACACATGCTAAAAGGGTGCCATGGTTCCCTGCTCGAAGATGCTAGGTACTTGCCAATTCAATGGGCACAGACCAACTGAGAAATTAGGAAGTGGATATACAATTTGACAAAAGTGACATGACATGACAAGATAAAGCCAATTTTTGGTTAAAGTTTCATTTGATTTTGGATTTAAAAAAAATAAAATGCAAAGGTTTGCCTGCAAAAATAATTTAAATTATTTGAATAATAAAATCTACTGTAAAGTTTAAATTAGCAACTCTCTATTCCAGAATAACTTATAGATTCATTAAATTTAATGCAGATATATTTCATGGTTTAAGATGTGACGTCATCGAATGTGAAATGACGAGATGAAAGTTGAGTTCTGTTGAAACAAGGAAATACACTACATAATAAAAGATAATTAGACTTGCGTGGAAAAACAAAGCTAAACAAACCAAAAAACCACAATTTAAGAGTATTTTTATGTGATGTACTGTTGGTTGCCTAACAAGGCAAGCAGGCAACAGGTTGAAGGTAAACGGTAGAATATTGCGAGAAAACAGTATAATACAAAAGTGGCTATTTATTGTGTTAAATTTATTAGTATACTATTGCAATGAATAATTATGTCTGTTAAAAGTTGGAAAATAATTGTTGACAAAATTAAATAACTAAAGATTACTGTTAGTGAGGTAGATATATGTGTGAAGGAAATGATTGTATATAATATTGTGGAATGAATAAAAGTATGTAATAATATAATAAAATTAAACTATGTGACATAAAGTCTTATTCATCTTTATGTAGTTTTGGAAGGACTGAATGAATTGGAAGTAATGTATCTTGATAGGCTACCAACGTAGATTAGTGAATAAAATAATTAGAATGAGAGCTACCAATATAAGTCAAATTGTGGGTTGGTGTCAGTATGTAAAGAAGAATCTAAATTGAATAAGTATATGAAATAGAGAAGTATGAGATTGATTTCTATTGGTGATAGTGGAGTGAACAGACTGAACTAAATGAAATATATTTAAGTGCAGAACATTATGAACGTATGTGATTGCAACTGAAATCAAACAAATGTAAAATGTGAAAAAATTATTTTAAATTGGGATAAATGGATATTGGAAGTTGCCTGATATGATTGTAAATGAAAAGATAGATGAAAAAAAAAGAATAGTGAATGCATTAAAACTTAAATGTTATAGTCTGAAAGAAGTTTGACTGAATGGATCATAATGGATGTAGGTGTGCAGTATCCTATTGTTAAGTAAAGTCTAAGAATCTAAAAAGAAAGAAGTGACAGAATGTTACTAAGTAAGGAAAGTGATATATATGACAGACCAGAGTGATTGGCTGTATGGTGTTTTTTTTATTGTAAACGGAGATGAGAGAAAATGAGTAAGTAACATAACAGGCAACATGATAAAATGAGTGATAAGGTACATTCCAAAGAGACAATAAACCAGACAGATTTAAGGATTATTAATAATAAGAGCCATTTAAATAAATTATGAAAGAAATGGTGAGATGAGATATAGAGGACCTGAAAAAAAGACAGAGACACGGGGTCAAATCAGAAATGACTAGGAATGGAGAAAAATATGAAGGATAGGAAAATAGAAGAATCAAAACTGTGTTAGGGATGGGATGGTGGGAGAGGCAATAATGAAGTGGAAAAGAAGATGCAAGTTGAGATATGTGTTGATGGGTGATTTATATGGAAAGAGAAGATTGTTAGAAACTAGTGTGGTAGTGGAAAAAGCGGGGAGGGGGAAAAGTGGAGAATAGGAGTAAAGGGGAAGGGGGTGAGGGGAATAATGAGATAAAACTAGGGTTGGATTAAGGGAATAGTTGTCGATGGATAGGAGTAAAAGGACGATTTAAAGTGGTTTGGCGATTAACCCAATTGGGGCTGGTCCTCATGTCTCTGGAAATCTCAAGGTCCTCGTACAAATCCAGGCGTAGATTGTTTTTGTCTTGGATGTTATGGATTAATTTAACACCATCAGGGATGTTAAGATGATGATTATTAACTTTTAAATGATGGGAAAAGGCTGATATAGTGTCTCTTTTAGAATGTTCAGCAGATCTGGTTGAGAGTGATCTGTACGTCCTGCCGATGTAAGGGGCATCACAATCAGAACAAGTCAGTCTATAAACACCACTACGGTTCATATAGTGTATTGTATCCTTAGTATTTGTCAAAAAGTGGCCAAGGGTATTTCCAACTTTGAAAGAAATATGTATGTTTTCAGAAGAGTTAGATACAATACGTTTAATCTTTTCAGATAGATTGGGGTTATGATATGGTAGTGATCTGTAAATAGCAGAAGAGGAAGATGACTGATAAAAAGCAGAATTTTGAAGCGATCTAGATTCTCTTTTACGGATGAGTTTATCTATTATAGAGGGATCGTAACCATTGTTGACAGCTATTTGTTTTATAATGTTGAGTTCTTTGTTGAATGAATCTGTTGACATAGGTATAGAGAAAAGTCTGTGTATGAAGTTTCTAAAAGCTGCTAGTTTGTGTGATAGAGGATGATTAAAAGAAAAATGAATTACATGGTCAGTTTGGGTGCGTTTACGAAAGATACCAAAGTTGAATTGGTTGTTAAGTCTGGTAATAGATAAATCAAGGAAATTAATGGCCTGCGAAGATTCTAGTTCCATGGTAAATTTGATATTTGGGTGAATTAGGTTAATTTTAAGAAGTAGTTGTTGAGCTGAGTCATGATGTCCAGCAATGAAGACCAAATAGTCATCTACGTAACGGAACCAATGTAAAATTTCTGGATTTTTCATAATGTGATTGGACTCTAAATGATCTATAAAGACATCAGCTAGGAATGGGGATAAGCAACTGTCCATTGCTAAACCATCTGGTTGTTTATAGAATTTGTTGTTAAATTGAAAGAAATCTTAAGATATACATAATTCAAGGATATCTAGTATCGGTGAAATGACATTGGGCTGAACAGACTTGTTGACTAATCCCCCTTCCCCTTTACTCCTATTCTCCACTTTTCCCCCTCCCCCTCTTTTTCCACTACCACACTAGTTTCTGACTATCTTCTCTTTCCATACTAATCACCCATTAACACATATCTCAACTTGCATCTTGTTTTCCACTTCATTATTGCCTCTTCCACTATCCCATCCCTAACACAGTTTTGATTCTTCTATTTTCCTATCCTTCATATTTTTCTACATTCCTAGTCATTTCTGGTTTGACCCCGTGTCTCTGTCTTTTTTCAGGTCCTCTATATCTCATCTCACCATTTCTTTCATAATTTATTTAAATGGCTCTTATTATTAATAATCCTTAAATCTGTCTGGTTTATTGTCTCTTTGGAATGTACCTTATCACTCATTTTATCCTGTTGCCTGTTATGTTACTTACTCATTTTCTCTCATCTCCGTTTACAATAAAAAAAGCACCATACAGCCAATCACTCTGGTCCGTCATATATATCACTTTCCTTACTTAGTAACATTCTGTCACTTCTTTCTTTTTAGATTCTTAGACTTTACTTAACAATAGGATACTGCACACCTACATCCATTATGATCCTTTCAGTCAAACTTCTTTCAGACTATAACATTTAAGTTTTAATGCATTCACTATTCTTTTTTTTTCATCTATCTTTTCATTTACAATCATATCAGGCAACTTCCAATATCCATTTATCCCAATTTAAAATAATTTTTTTCACATTTTACATTTGTTTAATTTCAGTTGCAATCACATACGTTCATAAAGTTCTGCACTTAAATATATTTCATTTAGTTCAGTCTGTTCACTCCACTATCACCAATAGAAGTCAATCTCATACTTCTCTATTTCATATACTTATTCAATTTAGATTCTTCTTTACATACTGACACCAACCCACAATTTGACTTATATGGGTAGCTCTCATTCTAATTATTTTATTCACTAATCTACGTTGGTAGCCTATCAAGATACATTACTTCCAATTCATTCAGTCCTTCCAAAACTACATAAAGATGAATTAGACTCTATGTCACATAGTTTAATTTTATTATATTATTACATACTTTTATTCATTCCACAATATTATATACAATCATTTCCTTCACACATATATCTACCTCACTAACAGTAATCTTTAGTTGTTTAATTTTGTCAACAATTATTTTCCAACTTTTAACAGACATAATTATTCATTGCAATAGTATACTAATAAATTTAACACAATAAATAGCCACCTTTTGTATTATACTGTTTTCTCGCAATATTCTACCATTTACCTTCAACCTGTTGCCTGCTTGCCTTGTTAGCAACCAACAGTACATCACATAAAAATACTCTTAAATTCTGGTCTTTTGGTTTGTTTAGCTTTGTTTTTCCACGCAAGTCTAATTATCTTTTATTATGTAGTGTATTTCCTTGTTTCAACAGAACTCAACTTTCATCTCGTCATTTCACATTCGATGACGTCACATCTTAAACCATGAAATACATCTGCATTAAATTTAATGAATCTATAAGTTATTCTGGAATAGAGAGTTGCTAATTTAAACTTTACAGTAGATTTTATTATTCAAATAATTTAAATTATTTTTGCAGACAAACCATTACAAATATACAAAATTACCATAGACAAATTATTATTTTGCATTTTATTTTTTTGTAAATCCAAAATCAAATGAAACTTTAACCAAAAATTGGCTTTATCTTGTCATGTCATGTCACTCTTGTCAAATTGTATATCCACTTCCTAATTTCTCAGTTGGTCTGTGCCCATTGAATTGGCAAGTACCTAGCATCTTCGAGCAGGGAACCATGGCACCCTTTTAGCATGTGTTCCACTTTATCTATCAACATCGACTTGTAGTCATAAAATTTTAATATATTATATTATGTAAACCATATACAATGAGGTTAACACTATTTACAGTGTGCTAGTTTCAAACTACTCGGCAGGATGTAAGTATTCCCACATTTTTCATTTTAACAGTCACAATTTTAACCTTTTGCTTTAAACTAACGTGGAAATACTTCATTCTAGGCACTGAAGATGTTCTGTATAGAACGAAAACGTTTTGCAATCCATGACATTTTATAGTTTTAAATAAACAATTTTATACCAGAATACATCTCGAAGTTTTTACTTCTGTATTGGTTTTTTAATTAATTACATTTATTTTTCTTCCTAGCTATAAGCAATTCGGCTTGTCTATTGGGGCGAAATTAAATTGTAAAATATTAAAAATAAATAACCATTTTCAATTTCCAGAGAAGGGAACCATTCTCGTTGGAACTTTACCGCGCTGAGCAGATGGGACGTGAATTGTAAATTGTAGAATTCCCTCATCTTCCTTAGTCTCAGCGTCCGTATGGCTTGCATATTGTAGAAGCCTCGGAGGTGTAACTAGAGAAGGTTCCCATTGTTTTTATTCTGGTGGGATGTAGAATAGCATTATGTTGTTTTATATGCCATTAGAGTGAAAACTTAGTCTTTTTGTAAAATATTATATTATTATTAAAAATATTTCCATATTTATTGATTTCCATTTCCATATCTCAATCTTGCGCGGCCAGCGGATATAGGAATGGTCACAAGCTCGAGCTTAGCTCGGCTTGGCCCAAGGCTCGGCTCAAGGCTCGGCTCGTTTGATTAGCTGAGCTTCGAGCTCAAGCCAGTTTGTTTCTTGTGAGCCGAGATTCGAGCCGAATCAATTTTTTTTTCGACCCAAACCAAGCTGAATTTGAAACGAGCCGAGATTTCCTTAACGAGCTGTTCAAGCGAGATTTCCTTAACGAGCAAAGTATTGTAGTCTGGGCTGATTAACGGAGAATAGGCCATTTTTGGGAAAAGTTATTTACCAGCAATTTTATTGCTGGAATCGAATTGTAAGATCCTATATATTAATAATATAGGTATGCAAAGTCCTCAGATAGTGTGCTACTTTTTTTATAAACAAAATGGCGCCCGAAAATCGTGTTTTTTTCAATTATTGCTCTATAACTCCGAATATTTTAAATTTACAACAAAAACACTCAAATAAAAATTCACCGTGATTAAATTCTGCATAGAAACGTGTTTTTCCAGATCTGATTAGACGAAAATTTTCCTCGGAAAATACGGGTTTTCCCAACAAAATCTTTAATTTTCAAAGAAAGTTTTAGATAAGTAATTATCTACCAATAATTAAATAGTTTGGTGACTTAAAAGCCTTCTTGGTTTAGATTATAGTTCCAGAAGCTGGTGAAAATTAAAGTAATATTTTAGCAACAATTCAATTGTTAATTAATAATTTACGGTCGCACTAATAACCAAAATAATTATGATACACTGATCAAACTTTGAATTCTTATAAAGATGAGATGCCTATTTAACATTTTGTCAACAAAATATTTTTTTTTTAATTTTTTTGCAAAATCTTTAAATGTTTAAAAAAATAGTTATAAACAAATTAACGTTTCTCAGAAAGTTTTTATTATATTATAATTTTAAAAAATAGCTAAAATGCGCATTTCAAATATCTTGAAAATAAATGCTTTAAAACTTTTTTGCAACCATTTGCAAAAAAGTTATGAAACAGCAAAATAAACATACGATTACAACGGTGTTTATAATTTTTTTTAATTCTTTCAAACCGTAGAAGTTAGGTTAAAGTACAAGCTAATTATTTACAAAAAATATCGATTATCAGTTTAATGGTTATATTTTAATTAAAGATTATAAATATATTTTTTTGTAATTTACACGCGCGAAAGTAGACTAATACAGTACTGTAGCTAAAATTTTCACTCGGAGCGACGACCGGCCGCGCAACGTACACTTTTAATAAATAATGTATGCTGCGTGTCAGTCGCTTCGAGTGAACATTTTAGCTCCGACTCTGTATCAGGCCTACTTTTGCGCTAAAAATTACAAAAAAAAGTATTTTTAATCTTTGATTAAAATATAACCATTGCACTAATTTTTGACATTCTTTGTGAGTAATTAGTTTGTACCATAGACTCACATTTAAGCTTTGAAACAATTAAAACAAATTATAAACAACAGAGAAATCGTATATTCATTTTGCTGTTTCATAACTTTTTTGCAAATGGTTGTAAAAATTTTTTAAAGCATTCATTTTCAAGACCTATGAAATACGCATTTCAAGTATTTTTTAAAACTAGAATATAATAAACAATTTCTGAGAAATGTTAATTTGTTTATAACAATTTTTTTTAAACATTTAAAGATTATGCAAAAAAATTAAAAAATTTATATTTTGTCGACAAAATATTAAATAGGCATCACACCTTTATAATCTTTCTAAGTTTGATCAATGTGTCATGATTATTTTGGTTGTTATTGCGACTGTAAATTATTAATTAACAATTGAATTGTTGCTAAAATATTCGTTTCATTTTCACCGGCTTCTGAATTTGTAATCTATACCAAGAAAGCTTTTATTTCGCCAAGCTATATAATTATTGATAAATAATTACTGGCCCAAAAAATTTATCTAAAAATTCGAGATTTTGTTGCGAAAACCCACATTTTCCGAGAAAAATTTTCGTCTGAGCAAATCGGGAAAAACTTGCCTCTATGTAGAATTAAATTGGCGTGAATTTTTATTTAAAGATTATGCAAAAAAATTAAAAAATTTATATTTTGTCGACAAAATATTAAATAGGCATCACACCTTTATAATCTTTCTCAGTTTGATGAATGTGTCATGATTATTTTGGTTGTTATTGCGACTGTAAATTGTTAATTAACAATTGAATTGTTGCTAAAATATTCGTTTCATTTTCACCGGCTTCTGAATTTGTAATCTATACCAAGAAAGCTTTTATTTCACCAAGCTATATAATTATTAATAAATAATTACTGGCCCAAAAAATTTATTTAAAAATTCGATATTTTGTTGCGAAAACCCACATTTTCCGAGAAAAATTTTCGTCTGAGCAAATCGGGAAAAACTTGCCTCTATGTAGAATTAAATTGGCGTGAATTTTTATTTGAGTGTTTTTGGTGTAAAGCTAAAATCTTCGGAGTTATAGAGCAATAATTGAAAAAAATACGATTTGTCGGCGCCATTTTGTTTATAAAAAAAGTAGCACACTATCTGCGGACTTTGCATACCTATATTAATAATATATAGGATCTTATAATTCGATTCCAGCAAAAAAATTGCTGGTAAATAACCTTTCTTTGTACTTTACTAATTAGACCAGCGTATTGTAACTATTTTTTTTTTCAAAATTTAAAGATTATGCAAAAAAAAGAAAAATTTATATTTTGTCGATAAAATATTAAATAAGCATCTCATCTTTATAATCTTTATAAGTTTGATCAATGTATCATTATTATTTTGGTTATTATTGCGATCGTAAATTGTTAATTAACAATTGAATTGTTGCTAAAATATTCCTTTAATTTTTACCGGCTTCTGGAATATTGCAATCTATACCAAGAAAGCTTTGATGTCACTAAGTTATTTAATTATTGATTAATAATTATTTACCTAAAAATTTATTTGAAAATTGGAGTTTTTTAGAGTGAAAAACAGATCTCTATGCAAAATTTAATTGCGGTGAATGTTTATTTGGGTGTTTTTGTTGTAAAGTTAAAATCTTCGGAGTTATAGAGCAATAATTGAAAAAATACGATTTGTCGGCGCCATTTTGTTTATAAAAAAAGTAGCACACTATCTGCGGACTTTGCATACCTATATTATTAATATATAGGATCTTATAATTCGATTCCAGCAATAAAATTGCTGGTAAATAACTTTTCCATGAATTTTGCTAATTAGCCCAGAGTATTGATACTTTTTCTAATTCGTTTATTTCTGCTACTACTGATACTTTTGTTTAAGAATAATTAATTCAGACTACAAATATGACTGTATTTTGAATCTACAGTGTGTCCGTAAATTACTATGAATGTTATGTTTTACATTCATTATTATGTTTTCGAGCTCGGCTTGGCTTGGCTCGAAGTTTAAGCGGTGCTTCTATCTCGAGCTCGGAAATTTCGAGAAGAGCTCAAGCTTGTCAAAAGCTCGGCTTGGCTTGGCTCAAGTCCATTTCGAAGCGGATACTTCTTCTATTTCTTCACTTCTCTTTCACCTTCTCAGCGAATTTTGCGTATTTCTTCATAGTGCTCTCATTTCTGCCGTTTCTATTACTCTTTGTGTTGAGGCTGAGTTGGGTCTTGTTTTTTTGTTACTTTTTTTGGCTGATTTTATCGTCTTTTCAAATAACAGGATTAGTTCGCTAGTTCTCCATTATTTTACCTGTTCGTTAGTCCGTCATGGCTACTTCACAATATTTGAACATTTGGTATCATACATGCAGATTTATTTATCTTTAGTTTTTTAAGTTCTTTTAACTGCGTTTTTATATTACTTTTTTCGTTTGTAGTTGTTTCTATTGTTTCGACTTTTTGTTGTCGACGTCGACGTCATTTGTTGTCCCTCTGTATTAGAGATGTATTAAGTCAAACTAGTTTGATTTTACTCAACAAACTTGACTTGACTTGAAAACCAAACTTTTTTTGTAAAAAAGTTTGACTTACTTGATTTAGATATTTTTAAGTTTGACTTGAAGCGTGGTAAAAAGTACATATAGAAACGTACTTGCTAAAGTACAAATAAACGGAAACAGATCGCCAATAATAAACCTAAGGAGAGGAATAAAACAACGGGACAGTCTCAGCCAAGTTTTTTTTTATATTAGTAATAGATAGAGTAATGAAGAGCGCTAAAAGAAGGTCAAGGCAATTACAGTCTCCAATAGGGTACAGGAATTTAGTGCCAGTGAGAATGGAGGGATAACTATATGCAGATGACAGTAATAATAGCAGACAATAAAGAGAAAATGCAAAAATTAATCGATATCTGGGTGGAGGAAATAGAAAATTTGAAAATGGAGGTAAATGTAAAGAAAACGAAGACCATGCTAGTAACCCAAAAGAAAACGGAAGAAATAAACCAAACGATATTTAGGTGCAAAAACGAAATAATAGAAACAGTCTCGACGTTTGAATACCTTGGAGTAATAATATCAGAGGATGGAAATATAGATCATGAAATTTCATACAGAGCGAAAAAAGCAAATAAGATCTACTATGCACTAAATTAAACAATATTGGGAAAGGAAGAAATAGATAAAAGAATAAAACTGAAGGTATACACGCAATCTCTGTACCAACTTTAATATATGCAAGTTTACATGGGTTAAACAATGCAAAAATAGACAGTACAATAAACGCAGCGGAGATAAAGCAGCTAAGAAAAATAGCAGGAAAAACGAAATTGGACAGAATAAGAAATGAAGATATTAGACAAAGACTGAAACAGGAATCGATAATAACCAAGATACAAAAAAGAAAATTAAATTGGTATGGACACATTAACAGAATGGGCCAGGGAAGACTACCAAAGCAGGTGATGGAATCAAAAAGATATGGTAAAAGAAGGAAAGGGAGGCCAAGGAAGATATGGATCGATCAGATTATAGAAATTGGACAGGAAAAAGGGAAAACACATCAACAAATGAAAGAGTTATTAAAAGACCGCAAGAAATGGAAGATATGGATAGAGGATGAATAAAACCTCCGACGCCCCTGAGGGGCATAAGGAGTTTCGAGAAAGAAGAAGAAGACTTGAAATCAATCTTCTTTACACAGTTTGAAGTTTGAATATTATATTGCGCAACGTGCTTATTTCCAATTATTCTAATAGAAAGCGTATCGCCTTCTGTTTTGACTTATTAGGATAGGTCTGAATCTATACTCTTCTACTCCGCAAATTAGTTATACAGTGTGTCAATTTTAAAACTTACAATGGGCTATATCTCACGAACAAAAGCTGATATCAAAAAATGCTTGAAACCGTTTCTAGGATAGTAAGGGGGAACTAAAATGACATGAAAGAGAACTCACCCTGATCAACCCCCTAAGGCCCACCCACCACAACCAAAAAAGTTTAAATTGCAAACCCCTACTTGTGATACATCATTGAAAAGACTATAGAAAATTATATCCAATGGTATAAATAATAATTATACAGGGTGAAGCAATAATTGTGAAACTTTGGCTTAAATGAAAAATTTAATAACGTTTTTGTTGAACTACAAATTTGTTAAAAATGTCAATTAAATAAATGTTTAAAGTGGCTTCCGTTGTTTTGTAAACAATAATACAGCCTATTTTCAAATTCTACACGAACTTTGGCAAATGTTGTTCTTGTAATAGTGCGACATGCTTGTGTAATTCTTTCTCGCAATTCCTTAAGTGACGCAGGTTGAGTTTTATAAACAACTGACTTGAGGTAACCCCATAGAAAAAAGTCAGGTGGCGGTAAGTCTACTGATCTTGGTGGCCACTCAATAGGACCTCTCCTTCCAATCCATTTGTTCGGATAATTGGTAGCTAACCAGTGCCTAACTGGAGCTGCATAATGAGGAGGTATTCCATCTTGTTGGAAGTGCAGCAAATATTCGTCTAGAGCTAGGTTGCCTTGGTCGTCCCTTTGGTTGTCTAATTCATGCACAATTAAAAGTTCGATGGTGTTTTCCAGCATATCGAGATAAATGTCGCCACTTAAATTGCCTGGTATGAACAAGGGGCCAATTATAGCATCGCCTAATATTCCTGCCCAAACATTCAGTTTTTCAGGATATTGAGTGTGACCTTCTCTGAATCGATGCGGGTTCGCATCAATCCAGTACCGACAGTTTTGTTTATTAACATTACCATTCAGCATAAAAGTACATTCATCAGTGAAACAAATATTTTTTCACAATCTCGATTCAACGCGAATTCTTTCAGTCATGAGTTCACAAAACTCAATTCGTCGGTCTGGATCATCATCGCCTAGTTCTTGAAGAATTTGTGTTTTGTACGGGTGAAACTTATGTAATTGCAACACCTTTCTAACTGACTCATGTGAAAGTTCTGTCATTGCAGATACTTGACGTGTTGATGCAGTAGGCTCTATTACACAATTTCCAAGGACCTCAATTTGGGATGCTTCATTCGGTAATCTTGGGGCATTCCTTTTTTTTATTTTGCGCTGATGCTGTAAACCATCGTGACAACTACAGCCACTAATAACATTATAGGTCTCAAATTAACCAAAAATTATTGTATCTGACAGAAACCAAAAAACAGATGCTTTTAACTTGTTTTGCAAAAACGGCAAATTAAGTTTTTATACAAAAAAATGTACCGACGGATATTTATCATTCACAATAATAGTCCGGGGATAGCATTACAAATATAAAAGTCATAGTAAGCCGGCTGATATTAACACCCTGTATAATTATTATTTATACCATTGGATAACATTGTTTATAGTCTTTTAAATGATGTATCACAAGTAGGGGTTTGCTATTAAAAATTTTTTGGTTGTGGTGGGTGAGGCCTAGGGGTTGATGGGGGTGAGTTCTCTTTCATGTCATTTTAGTTCCCCCGTACTTTCCTAAAAACGGTTTCAAGCATTTTTCAATACCAGCTTTTGTTCGTGAGATATAGCCAATTGTAAGTTTTAAAATTGACACACTGTATGTAGTTCATATTTAGAAGTATAATATGCTTGCCTTGTTTATTACGTTCATTTGAAGTGTGTGCTTTGTGCGATAATGTCTAACCTGAATCGTTTTCGACTCAGAATACGTACTGGAACAAATGGAGTCTGATTTGAAGGTATTCCCACTGCAAAAATTATGAGAAAAAATCTGTAGACGAAGCAGAATTAATTAAGAAAAATAAATAAACTGATTTATTTGATGTTGCGGCAGGCGATTACAAAACCATGAAAATTGCAAAGTGCGCGTTATGTAAAAATAAATAACAGCTTTATAAAATGACAAATAGTGGAAAATTATTTAAAACGACGTCTGATGCAAAGTCACAAAAAATTCAATAAACCTATTCTATCAAAAATATAATATTTTGTTGTTTTTTCATAAATTTTTGTTAAAGTAGATTAAATTATACTTTATTATTGGTATGATAAAAAACATCCAACGAATTTTTTGTTGTACCTAATCTAGTAACACTCAAATAAAAATATAAAAAAGTGATATCGTTGACAGCATATAATGCATAAACACCGATGGCCGATAAAATGAAACTTGCCAGCAAGCAATTTTACACGTAAATGAATCATTCTCAAGAAATTTACGACTGTATTTTGACTTGAATCGCTACCTGTGTCACGTTACTTTTATATGGGACTCATTGTATTTTTAATTTTGTTATCTTAATTGGCAACTAGCATTTCTATCTCGACAAAAAAGTATATCTGCTAAATGAATTATTTTTCAAACAGTTTTAATTTTCAAACCTGTAGCTAATGACCAGTTTGACTTGAATTGAATTATTTCTCAGAAGGATTGACTTGAGTTTGACTTGAAATAAGTCAAACTCAAGTCAATTTCAAACATTCAAGTCAAACTTGAGCAACTCTACTCTGTATACACTTTCGTTAGATAATCAAGCCATGTATTCTTTTCTATGTTATTCGGGTCTCTTAGTACCTTTACTTCCGTTCTTTGACCTGTTATATATTTTCTGGGCCATATTTTCTGTTGTATACTTTAAAATTCATGCTATGCTTCTTTTGAAAAACTTTCCCAGTGATCATTTTTATTCTTCTTCAAGAGCGTTTCCTCAATGTGCACCACTATTAATCACATCTATTCATATTTACACCACTGCACTGGTGTTTTAGAGCAGATACTAATAATTTTATTAATAAAAACATGATAAGAATAAACTTACATGCCAATAATAGTAAGTAGTGTATTTGAGTCACTACAGACATAAACAACACCGTGTTACGGCATCATGTTATTTATAATTTACTTAAAAACATAGTAAAATAATAAAATATCCATCTTAATGGAATGCAAAATGCATGTACCAATTTGCATGTGATTGAAGGTCAGTGATTAAAATTCTGCGAAAGTATGTTTACACGTTTTGCTATTTATTGAGCTCAATACTTTATATTACATAATCTAGGTATTTACAGTATGCAGCTGTAATAACTGAAATGGTACGTAATGAAGATAAGCTAGAGGAACAGCAGTTTTTTTGATAATATTATGTAGATCCGTTATTGCTAAAATAGCCAAATTTATGAAATGTTATGCATTCCAACCTAAAAAAAATATTGGTGAGGCTAGTGTCATTCTTATACATATAATAGGGTGATCTAACAGATCTAAAATATAAATGATTATCAATTAATTTAGATCAAAGTTTCTACTTTTTATGCTACAAATTTGCAATAATTTCCATAGGCGTGACCACGACGGGTGCCGCGATTACTCTGGAACCCACACTCACTTTCGAGGGAGTTCCTTTCATGGTCCATATTTTCTACTACTTTGGTTCAGAGTAGACTTTCTATCGTATCTTTTAACATCCGCCCTTTGATTTTTTGTTGCCATTTGCAATAATTTGGTTTGGTTTTGCGTTTTTTACTTTAATATCCAGCACAAGCAACTTATTTTATGTTGCCTTACTGTCTAATTATTACCTCGCAGTTTTTATAATCACGTCTATCTTTTTTTCTTGTCATGCAATAATATATTTGGGAGTGATTTTGTCCACTGTTGTACATTGAGTTTCTCTCTTTTGAAAGAATGCCTTTTTAATTGTCTTTCAATCTAATGCTGTTTCTAAGTCAAGCATGACATTTTCAGTTTTATTTCTAGTTCCAAAGCCTATTCCTCTATATATTGCTTCATATTCTGTCTTGGATTGGTCCACATGTGCATTAAAATCACCTCCTATTAGGAAACATACTGCGGAGGAATCTCATTCAGTATTTCTCCTAATGGATCATAGAAAGCTTTTTTTTCGTTCTCACAAAGCCCTGCTTGAGGAGCATACACACACAGCTCCGAATACACTCCAATATACAACTTTATCAAGCACCAATTACACTGACGTTATTGTATTACCCGTTGTTTTAACTTCTGCTGCGTTATCTTGCATTTTACTATTTGCAATTACACCAACTCCATTCCTAGTGTTACTTTACTCTACATACTTGTAGGTACTCCCCTTCTTGTAAGCACATTTACTAACTTCCACTCTCTATCCTGTAATACTTCAAGACCCTATCCTAATTTTTTATCTTACAATTGTGTTCCTCACCAGGGAAATCCTAAAGGAGACTCAATTTGCTTCTGGAACATTTTACTTCAAGAAAAGCAACAATATCAGTATAATTTTCTTTATTCTTTCATTATTATGGCCTGAAATGTAATACGTTCGATAATGTCTTCCACTTCGGTGTCTACTTCCTTGTTTCTTAATATATTTCTTAAGCTTATTCCAAGTTTTCTTAATTTTACGTTGTGTCCTCCTCAATTTTTCCGCTGTTGTTTTTGTGAGAGAAAAGGTTCCTGCTCCGTATGTAAGGACTGGTAAAATGCATAGTTGATAACTTACCTGTTTAAATAGTTGGTGACATTTATTTTAAACGCGTCAATTATTTTTCCGAATAAAGCCCAATCTACACTTATAAGTAGTTACTTACTCACTTACTTACTTACTTATAAGTAACTACTCTTATAAGTAGTTCACATGTTTGGTTTTCTCGAGTTAACCTTATTTCGTGTCCCAAATTTTAGGGTCACGAAATAATATTTTCTTTCCACAACTTCTATGAGCGATTTCTGGATTTTTATTAGCTCATTGGGACGAGATTCGTCATCATTTTGTTATCTCATAGTTTATGTTATTATGAAATCCTAAGAAGCAAAAGCATCGACAGTCGCGACATTAACATCATATCCAGGTTGTACTGGGAACATACAACAAAAATCAAGGTTGATAATGAGTTAACCGAAGAAATTGAGATTCCTCGAGGTGTGCGTTAGGGTTGTGTGCTTTCTCCACTACTATTCAATTATATAGCGAAACAATATATCAGGAAGCGCTCCTAGAGCAAAACATTGGTATGAACATTAGCGGAGAGTTAATTAACAATATACGATACGCTGATGACACGCTACTAGTAACAGATAACCTAGCAAATTTACAGAATTGGATGGAAAACATAAATACTCATACCAATGCCAATAAGTGTGGTCTAAAACTGAACATAAAAAAGACGAAATTCATGATTGTAACAAAGAAGCAATACACCAATGTGAATTTAACCATAAATAATCAGCCAGTTGAAAGAGTTACGTCCTACAAATATTTAGGGGTTTAGAGATAGCGAGACAATCGTTTGTCAAAATGAAAAAGTTCCTATTAGGGCAGTCAGTGAGGTTATTTGGCTCCGAATTCTATACTACTACATCGATTTACTTGATATTTTCTCAATAAGTAGAGAATTGGGGGTGGTTCCCACCCCTTCTCGGGGGTGTAAAATTTTTTGGTTAAAATAACCACGGAAATGGCTAGAGAAACTAATTCTGAGCAAAAACTGTTCAATAATTTTTTTTTGAAAACTCAATAATTTTTGAATTATTGGTGGTTGAAAATTGGCCGTTTTCATTGAAAAATTGCACCTTTTCGGGCGGTTTCTTGCGAATTCCTTAAAATCTATGCATCTAACGAAAAAACCATACAAAACATTTTTGTAGCTTATAATATATTCGTTCCTTCATATATCTTCTAGTTATACAGGGTGTCCAGAAACTCTACCGACAAACGAAGACAGGAGACTCCTCAAATAATTTTATGACAATTTAACCCAATTCACCTAGTCCGAAAATGCTTCCTAAGGGAGCTAGAGCTCTTTGAAGATGGCGCCATGTAATTAGTTTTTCTTAAATACCTCCAGAACGCTTCTATTTAGAAAAACTAAAATTGGTATATTTATTTACTTTCCTGAAATTAATCGATTCCATCTATTGCGAATTTCTAGTACCGGTCATAGGCGTACGTTTTGGGTAGGGCAACGGTTATTTTATTGCATAACTTTTTTGTCTTCAACTTTTAAGCATTTTTTATACTGGATTATTAAATTGTGAGGTATTCTAGTACTAAAAGGTACTCTTACTTTAAGTCGATAGGATACACCGTTTTCTAGAAAAATCTATTTGAAAGTTTTTAGTTTTGGGAATTTGAAAAAAAAAGTTAAAAAAATTTAAAAAAAAAACCGATGTATTTTACCAACTTAAAGCAAGAGTAACTTTTAGTACTCGAATATCTCATAATTGAATAATCTCGTGTCAAAAATACTTAAAAATTAAAGGCAATAAAGGTATGCTATAAAATAACTGTTGACCTACCCAAGACGGACGCCTATGACCGGTACTAGAAATTCGCCACTAATGAAATCGATTAATCTCTGGAATATAAATAAATGTACCAGTTTTCATCTTTCTAAATAGTTTTTTTTAATCTTTTTTTTTTAATTCAAGGAATGAAAAATTTTCAAATCGATTTTTCTAGAAAACGGTGTGTCCTATCGACTTAAACTAAGAGTACCTTTTAGTACTAGAATAACTCACAATTAAATCATTCAGAGTCAAAAATGCTTAAAAATTAAAGACAAAAAAGTTAGGCGATAAAATAACCGTTGCCCTACCCAAAACGGACGCCTATGACCTGTACTAGAAATTAGCAATGGATGGAATCGATTCATTTCTGGAAAGTAAATGTGTATACCAATTTTCGTTTTTCTAAATAGAAGCCTTCTGGAGGTATTTAAGAAAAACTAATTACATGACGCCATCTTCAAAGAGCTCTAGCTCCCTTAGGAAGCATTTTCGGACTAGGTGAATTGGGTTAAATTATCTTAAAATTATCTGAGGAATCTCCTGTCTTCGTTTGTCGGTAGAGTTTCTGGACACCCTGTATATTATAATACAAAAAGAGATATGGTAGGTGAGAAAAGTTTGTTTTTTTTTTTTGGTGCATGCTGAAATCGGTGTATTCAACTTGAAATAAAAGAGGAACAGTCAATTTTAGTTGTATAATGCTACCAATACCTTTTGTAGTGATTGAAAAGACCTTTAGAATGAGCAACATTAAATGTCGATTACATTCGAAGTAAGCGAGATATGCTGCAAAAAAAATTTGATGACTAATGGAAAAAAAAATGTTAAGTACATTTAACCCCTCGTCCATCAGAATTTAAATGCATCGTTTTCCTTCTACAATACTTTTTATTATAGTGATATTTCTATGTTCAAATAGTTGGACAGGTTTAAAATTAATAGTTTTTGAATAAAATAAGATCAAATTATAGAGCGCATTTTTAAATTTTCTTAAGAATCTTCCTTTTTCTCCATGTAACTCGAAAATGATAAGAGATACGAAAAAAAGGTACCACACAAAAATGTAGGATTTTGTTGAATAACAATTTTGTTGTGGGTTTTTCATTGTTGTATCCCTTATCTAAAATGCGCTCTATAAATTGATCCTATTTTTTTTCAAAAATCCTTCATTTTAAACCCGTCCATCTTTTTGAACCCGTCCATAATACTATAGTAAAAGGTACTGTATAAGTAATATGATGCATTAAAATTCTGGTGGATGAGAGGTTAAAAATATACTTCTTATTTTTTCTTAAAATACATTAATCATCAATTTTTTTGCAGCATATCTCGCTTAGTTTAAATGCAATATACCTTTAATATTGCTCATTTTAAACATCTTTTTAAGCACTACAAAAGGTGTTGGTAACATTATTCACCTAAAATCGACCGTTTGTGTGTTATTTCAAGTTGAATACAACGATTTGAACATGCACCAAAAAAACAAACTATTTTCACCTACGATATCTCTTTTTATATTATAACTAGAATATTTATGAAGGAACTAGTCTCTTTGGTTTTTTATAAGCTACAAAAATGTTTTATATAGTTTTTTAGTTAGATGCATAGTTTTTAAGATATTTGCAAAAAACCGTTGGAAACGATGTTACGTTTCAATGAAAATTGCCAATTTTCAACCACGAACTACTCAAAAAATATTGAGTTTTCAAAAAAAAATTATAGAGCAGTTTTTGCTTACAATTAAGTTCTCTAGCCACTTCCGTGGTTATTTTAACCAAGAAATTTTCTACCCCTGAGAAGGGGTGGGAACAACCCCCAACATAAAAGCACACATCGGCATAGGGTAGACTTTGAATTAGGAAATAAGTAGAGGCTATTTCCAAAATTTCATTAAAATCCATGCAGTAGGATAGAATTCGGAGGTAATATCCTATTTTTGCTCCCATTTACTGACGTAATATGCAGCCGGGACATAAATATAAACTTAAGAACGAGAATGTTAAGGTGCTATGTTATCTCCGTTCTGCTGTACGGCATGGAAGCTTGAACACTGAAAGAGATAAACATCAACAACATTGAAGCATTCGAGATGTGGTGCTACAGGAGAATGTGGAAAATACCATGGACAGAAAGAGTAACAAATCAAGATGTTTTGCTGAAGATGGGGAAGGAATGCGAAGTCATAAAAACCATACAAATGAAAAAACTGGAATATCTAGGCCACATAATGAGAGCAGAAAAGTACTCTCTGCTAAGACTCATAATCCAAGGAAAAATCTCGGGAAAGAGAAATGTGGGACGTAGGAGTATTTCCTGGTTGCGAAATTTAAGGCAGTGGTATGGGTGCAGTTCAATACAGTTGTTCAGAGCTGCAGCCAACAAAGTTAAGATTGCTGTGATGGTAGCCAACCTCCGATAGGAGACGGTACTGCAAGAAGAAGAAGAAGTTTATGTTTAAACCAACTCTGTGTGTTAAATTGCTGTAGTTTTTGTATCATAAATCTGGCTTCTCCTAAGTCAGTCCTGAGACAATGGCATCGGCATATCGGAGATGACTTAGTTTCTTTTTATCGATGTTAATATACTGTGAGTCCCACTCTAATTATTTAAATGCCTATTCCATAACTGTTATAAATAGTTTTGGCGCCAAAATATCTCCCGTCAGATAATCTGGAAAGCTCAACGTAGATAGCACTAGTGACGTTGGAGGTCACGTCAACTGTTCAAATATATTATCTATTTTTAAGTTAAGATTGCATTTATTTCGCTGTATGAATTTAATTTGGGAAAATAGGATGCCTCGATGTTGTTATGTACCTTTTTGTGCTCATCGAGAACATCAGGACAAGGTTTCCAAAAGATGATCTAATGAGAAAAGATTGGATTGTAACAATAAACATTGTTAACATAGCACACTGCTAAACTCATTTTGTATTGAAAACTTGCAATGTGAGTCTAAGTTGGAAGAACTCAAATGTTATACTAGATTTGATAACTGTGAACATTTTTGACTTGCTTTTAATATCTAAGGCCCCGCAGTGGACCATGTCTTGTATTATCTAACTGGATCTAAAATGGGAATGGGTGTTCGTGTCTTAAATCCGGCGAATGAGTTTCTACTTACTGTTTTTAATTTAAGGCGCCAAGTGAGGTATTAGTTAGCTGTATCTTTATCACATGGATCAACTTTCTTTACTGTCAGTTTATAGAACTTAACATCTGGGTACCACTCAACATTTCCTCAGTTTAGTTACGTGACTGTTAGTTCAAACCCAAATACATCACTATAAATTTTATTTTGTTCTGAGCTATAGAAATAAAATATTAAGACGTTGATTAATATAGTTTATCTTTCGATAAGGTCTTCCTTTTTTACACTAATTCTCGCTTTTCTTCTCCTCAATTCGTTTTTTAGCTGGCGTACATATTAAGATCCGTATTTTTCTGCCATAATTTATTAAATCGCTATAATTATAACAAAAATGCCAAACGAGCTTAAAGAACTGTCAAAATGTGTTGACCCTCAACTACATTGGCGCCGCGCTGCCAAGCGGGGGCAACGCTGTAGATAGCTGCCCTTTTTATCTTCTGTCGTGCAATGAAGGTCTACAGTTACTGTCAGATTTTCGTATATATTTCGAATAATATTCGCGTACCTGTGGTCTATTCTACATTTTGATAGTGCTTTTTATTATAGCGACTGTTTCTACTGTGTCAAATGCTTTGTGGAAGTCAACAAACACATCAACCAGGGGTATATTATTTTCGATAGATTTTTCGACTATAGTTTTAAGGCACTGCATAATGATCATTTGTTCCGTGGGTTGATCGAAAACCCACTTGTTCTTCTGACTGATAGAAATCGAGTTTTTATCATTAATAGTATTAAAATATTTATATTAATTAGCAATTATTTAGTAGTATTAAAATATTTATATTTAAAAAATAATAATACTCAAGGCTGAATATTTGCTTTTTACGATTTGTTATTTATTCAGCTTACACTAACTGTATTTCCATTTCTGGTTATAAATTATTCTGATTTTATGATTTAAAAAAATTCACAAAGCCTCTGGCAGTAGGATTATGCAAACAAAGCGTAATTTGTTTTTACAGCTCCAATTTTTTATCAATAAATTCAAGTCATTTTACTGTCCAGTTACATCAGTTGGAGATTACTTTTTTATTTTTAAATAAAGTGTTTGTGAGAATTATCAAATGTTAAAAAGAAATTCTTATAAATTTACTCCTCAGTAAAAAATATCACAGTTTAAAAAATGCAAAAAACATGTTGCTGTGGGAGTAATAACGAATTTTAAATAAATTTTACAAATAAGCGCCGATCTCGAGCACATATATTTATTAAATCTTGTCCAAGGACTTTCACTCTCAGAGCAGCTTCAGGAACATATTTATTTCTTCAAAAAAGGAAACTATCCAGTAGGTACATCCCGAATGTCGAAGACATTTGAGGCGTTCTTTGCAAAAACCCCATTTGTCATTATTTACAACATTGAAGATATTTAAACATTAGTTATTTATGTACCAAGTCAGTAAAGTGACTCTTTATCGAACGAGTCTGATATTACGAGCAGAGGGAGCGAAGCGAGCGAAGCGAGTAAC
Source organism: Diabrotica virgifera virgifera (assembly GCF_917563875.1). Taxonomy (NCBI): domain Eukaryota; kingdom Metazoa; phylum Arthropoda; class Insecta; order Coleoptera; family Chrysomelidae; genus Diabrotica; species Diabrotica virgifera. The sequence continues at coordinate 115,860,365 of NC_065449.1, forward strand.
AGACTAGTTCGATAAAGAGTCTTTACTGACGTGGTGCATACAAAATTTTATCGCCAATCATAAAAAACATTAACACTTACTTAATACTTACTTAATTACATCCTTCTAATGACAAAAGAGTGTGTGTACTTTGTACGCACGTAAGAAGTTATACTTATATTATTATGATTTCAACGAAACAAATATATTTTAAACAATTTAATTGTATTTTTATATAAATAACTAATTTTCTTAAAATAATATCTACCAAAAATTAAAAATATCGTTAATAGTTACGCCATTGTTTATGAACTGTATATCCTTGCGCAGTTGCTTGTCTCTCGATGAATCGTTGACAATCTAAATAAATATATTTACTAACAAATTATCAATAAATATCTATCACCGTCCTATATATAATCTAATTAACAAAAACACAATTTCACACATTATTTGCATTAGTAGGTAGTACCTAACTTAAAAGATTTAAGAATTTTATAAATTTTAGACGTAATAAAAATTTTGTATGACAATGACAGTAATGACAGAATGCCTTTGCATTATGGGCGGTTTCGATGTTTAATCGATAGTTGTTATCAATATTGAATACCTAATTACTAAATTTGTAAAGTTTGGATTTATTTTGTATGAATATAATTGCAAACTAATACAGAATTTCACTTTTTGGCATAAATTTAATTAACTATAACGTAAATTTTGTACAATATCTTTATTAATTAAAGTAAATAAATTTTCAGTTCACACAAATAAATAATCAATTACTGCAATTGACCACTTACATTCAGTCTTGGTTAATTTGATTAATCGCGGCAGGTAAACTAAAATTCTTCTTTCAGTACAATAAAGTGTTACTTTACTGCCGCAAATGAGGGCAAATGAGTACAATAATTAATGACTTTAGTGACGGTTGGCAATAAAAGTTATTTAATTGAACCGTATTAAGTTTACAGAAATTCTCAAATTAGTGATTTATTATTTTAATCATTACACACAGTTTACAGTATAAATAACATTATTTTTTCGTTTGTTTTTTTTTTTTGAAGGACATTTATTCATTTGACAAATGGGGTTTTTGCAGGAAATTTTCATTAATTTATAGGAAAAACGACATTTATAGTAATAAACCAAAATAAAAAATGAACGAAAAATGGTTTTTACTTAAAAAATCACACAACACAACTATTCGAAGGAACGTTAACCTGTAAAAACCTACTGACAGCCAAGCAATAAAGTTTCCCTCAAAGACACCAATTGTCATTAACAGCTGTGGTTTTGAAGGAAATTGCGCTTGACATATCGGGTTTATGCGGAATCGCCTATATTTTTGTCGCTTGTATCTTGGACTACTGTGGTTTTAAATTAATGGAATTTTCTTACGCAAGGAACTTAGGTAATTAGTCCTTCAATCCATAGGTGGCGCAAGTCCATTTCCGAAAAAAACTGACATATGGGGTTCTTGCAAAGAACGCCCCATTTACTTACAATATATGCTAAAATTACCCACACAGTTTAAAATGGTTACATTATTGGCAGTGATTGCGAATATTGATCCGGCGCATTCAACGATAATTAACATAATTAATGTTTTGTATTTTGAGAACGATGTCCGAAGTGAAAATCTTTCTTTCTTTCTTTCTCCCCTTCCTTTATCCCTATTCATGGTGTCGGATTTGGGCCGTGGCACCCATCTCTTCCACTGTTCTCTATTTTCTGCCATTATTTTCAATTCCTCGAGTGATTTTTCTTTAACTTTTCCCGCCTCTACTACTTGTTGTGTCCATTTTTCCTTGGTCTGTCTCTTTTTTTACGATGTTCTTTGCTTCGTGGACTTTTCTTGTAATTCCGTTGGGTTGCATCCTCATCAAATACCCGTACCAGTTCATTTTTCTCTTTGTTAGTTTATTCATTATTGGTTATTGGTTGGCCATTCTCTTAATAGTCCCGTTGCTTAATCTATCCCATTTTGTCTTTCCAACTTAAATCGTTATTCTTATATGTCTCATCTCCATTGCATTTACCCTGCTCTTATGTTTTTCCAGAATTGTCCAGTTTTCACTTGCATAGAGCACAGTCGGTATCACTATTGTGTTATATATTTTTATTTTTGTCTCTCTTGTAGTTTTCGTTTTCCCAGTATTGATGCTAACGCATAGTATAGCTTGTTTGACTTCTTTGCTGTATTTGTTATTTCCTAATATATTTTTCATGGCTCCTAGTTAATGATACTTCCCAGGTATTCGTAAGTTGTAACTATTTCCAGTTCTGAGTTTTTGCATTTTATCTTTATTTCATTATCTTCCGTATCTCTTTTGCCGTCGATTATCATTTCCTCGTTTATTTCCATTTTTAGTCATTAGCTTTCCTCTAGCCATGTATCCATTAGTTTCTGCATTTTGTTCTCGGAATCTGTTATTAGTACTATGGTCGTCCGCGTACGTCGTCCGCGGACTCTATTATTTTCTGTAGTTGGTTGGTTCTTACTTTAGTATTTCTTATTAATTCGTTCATTACGATAATGAATAGCGTATGCACCAATGGAAGAGAAGGATGAAGATATCAAGGATGACTTCTACGACGCCCTAGAAAGAGTGATAGATACGATGTGCATACTCTGGGAGATTTTAATGCTAAAATAGGCAAAGAGCCTAGCCTATACCCTACAATAGGTAAACACAGCCTCCACAATATATCCAACGACAATAGCTTAAGACTCGCAGAAACTGCAGCAGCTAATAATATGCTAATAAAGTCAACTATGTTTTCTCATAAAGACATTTATAAGCAAACGTGGGTCTCAAACGACCATATGACGCGAAACCAAATTGACCACATCATTGTATATGCCCGACATGAGAACAACATCATAGACGTAAGAAGCCTCAGAGGAATAGACGGAGACACAGATCATTACTTAGTCAGAGCAAAAGTCAAATCCAGAATATCTACCCACAAATACAATAAAACAACAATGAACCTACAATGAAACATGGACGAAATGCAGAATACAGAGAAACTACAAAAATATATATAGAACAACTTGAACAAACCTTGAACTCTGAAACAGTTTACAATGATATACAAGAGCTGTGGGAAACGACTGCCGAAATAATAACCAAGACAGCCGACAAGATCTTTGGAAGGAGTAGGCAGAAGAGGGCAAAAACATGGTATGACGAGGAATGTCGGAAACAGCTGGAAAAAAGACAAACAGTAAGAAAGACATGGATAAAACTACAAAATAGAAAAAATTAAAAAGGAATACGACGACTGCCGAAAAGAAACAAGAAAAATAATACGCACAAAGAAACGAAACTATGAACTACAAAAATATGAAGCTATGGAGAGAGACCGACCCAAATCAGGCTCCAGAGAACTCTATAAAGCAATTTTCACTGAGAAAAGAGGACATAGAACCAATTCTATCCCTAGACTGAGAGACAATCAAGGCCATATGATAATCGGCGATAAAGAACTAACTGAAGAATGGAAAGGGTATTTCAGGGACCTTCTAAACATCATACAGGAAGAACAGCACAAAGAAGAGATCTATATCACAGCGGATATGCCCGTCAAAAATCCCTCTTTTAAAGAAACCCAAAAGGCCTTAAATAAGCTTATTCTTCTTAAAGTTCCATCTCCTATCGGAGGTTGGATATCATAATGGCTATGGTCACTTTGTTGGCTGCTGCTATAAACAGTTGTAATAAACTACATTTAAACCATTCTTTAAGGTTCCTCAGCCAGGAGATGCGTCTTCTTCCTATGCTTGTTCTTTCTTGGATCCTTCCTTGCATAATAATTCTCATCAACTCATATTTTTCTTCTCTGGTAATGTGACTCAAATATTCCAGTTTTCTTGTTTTTATACTGTTCATAATTTCTAAATTAAATATGCTGAAAAATCACAAATCGCCAGGTACGGACAAGATACCAGCAGAATTTCTGAAACATGGTGGAGACGCACTACATCGCCAAATCCACCAGTGAATACACAAATATGGTTAGAAGAACGGATACCAGCAAGATGAAAGGAAAACATCATAGTGCCCCTCCACAAAAAAGCGGACAAAACAAAATGCGCGAATTATAGAGGAATTTCACTCCTAAACACGGCATATAAAATCCTCTCAAACATTATTTTTTGTAGACTAACCCCTTATGCTGAATATGTCCTAGGAGAATATCAAGCCGGTTTTAGGGCAAACAGATCAACAATATATGAACTATTCACGCTGAGCCAGCTTCTAGAAAAGGGATGGTAGAAAGAAGCCAAGTATGGAATGCCATGGCGGAGTTCTCAATACCAAAGAAACTCAGTCGAATGACCAAAGTCTGCATGGAGAGTGGAATATTTAAAGTACGTGTAAATAATAAACGAGCAACAAATGAAGTAAGGCTGAAGATTAATAAAGAGAAGACGACATATATGTGTATAAATAGAACGACACGAAGAGATAGGATAGGAAAAAATGTGATGGTCAATACCTTCAATTTCGAAAGAGTACAACGTTTTAAGTATCTGGGGGTCGTAATCATAGCGACAACGATGTTACTGAAGAAATAAAAGACAGAATCCAATCGGCAAATCGCTGTCTATTCGCACTAGATAATCTTATAAAATCAAAAAATCTTACAAGAAGTTCCAAGATTAAAATCTATAAATCCATCCATAGACCTGTACTAACATAAATGGATGCGAAACGTGGACAATGACCAAAGCAAACGAAGAAAAGCTTAGGCGTTTTGAACGAAAAATACTTGGAAACATTTTCGGACCTCACCACGACATTAACACAAACCAGTATAGGATCAGAACCAATATCGAAATAAAAGCACTCTATAATGGCACCGATATTGTCCAAGAAATTAAATCACAGCGACTAAGATGGGCAGGCCAAGTGCACAGACTTCATAACGAGAAACTTGTAAAACTGGTATGGGAGGAGATTACTACAGGCAAAAGACCACCCGGACGTCCCAGAATGCGATGGAGAGATAACATCCAAACAGATCTCCGGCAAATGAACATTCGATTTAACCCTAGTTTGATGGAAGACCGAACAAATTGGAAAAAAGTTGTAAAGTCTGCCAGGATCCACCCAGGGTTGTAGCGCTACGTGATGATGATGATGATTATGAATAGCAGAGGGCTGAGACTATCTCCTTGTTTAATACCTCTCTTCTAATTAAATTCTTCCGGTTTTTCCCCTGTTATTTTTACTCTTTCTTTTACCGCTTTCTATAAGTACTTTCTATAATTTTTATTAATGTATTTGGTACATTTAATTTCCCCAAGCTTTCCCCTATAATCTGTCTTTCTAGCATGTCAGATGTTGCTCTTAGGTATATGAATGCTAATACCAGTTTCCCCCGTCTCTATGCATCTTTTTATTAAGTTCCTAATGATATATAATGTATACCATATCATATTACGTTGTCATTTGTTTATCTTTCTGGTCTTAATGCCGCTTGTTCTTCCAATTTCATTTCTGCTTTTTGTCGCAGTGTCTTCTGTATTATATTCGTATATATTTTAAAGCATACCGATGACACACATATAGTTATCCTATAGTTATCGCAGTTTACATGTTTTCCATTGTTGTATATTGATATGATGATGTTGTTCTGCCAATCTTTAGGGATTGTTAGTGTTTCCCATTGTAGCGGTTACGCTACTACTTAAATTAATTCAATTAAAATTGCACTAATAATATCCCTTAAGGAATTCCTTGTGATACGCCCGCAATCGATTCACAAACGACATTTCTCTACGCACGCGCGAAAACCTCGTTGGATTAAAGCCGAATTGATTTCAATGTAGCGGTTACGCTGCTAATTAAATTAATTCAATTAAAATTGGCTTAATATGTAATATCCCTCAAGGAATTCCTTGTGATACGCCCACAATCGATTCACAAACGACATTTCTCTACGCACGCGCGTAAACCTCGTTGGATTGAAGCCGAATTGATTTCCAGAACGAACAACGTTTCGCCTTTACCGTGTCTATCCTCAGTTCGCCTAGCGTTAGTTCGTTCTGGGAATCCATTCGGCTTCAATCCAACGAGGTTTTTGCGCGTGCGTAGAGAAATGTCGTTTGTGAATCGATTGCGGGAGTATCACAAGGAATTCCTCGAGGGATATTATTAATGCAATTTTAATTAAATTAATTTAATTAGTAGCGTAACCGCTACACCATGCTTTTTTATGTATTTTCGATAGCCAGTATATTCCTTCTTCTCCCATGTATTTTAACATTGTCGGTTCAATTTCATCGTATCCAACTGCCTTGCATATTTTTGTGTTTGATAATCCTTCCGTTACTTCTTCTTTACTTATTTGTTCTATCTCTTTGTTTTCTTTACCTTTATTTATTACATTGTCTTCCTTTGGTACTTCGGTATCAATTTTTTTTCTCATAATATTCTTTGCAAACCTATTTATTTTGGGTATATTTGGATTTGCATTGATGTATCTCTTACTGCGTTTATTTCATTTCTCTTTCCTCCTTTCATGTGTCGTATTGACGTCAAATAGTTTCGATTATTTGTTACATAGATACCATTCTTGTAATTTTTCTCAAAATTCTGTGAAGTGAAAATGAAACGTCAATTAAACTTAATTTTAAAGGAATATTCGCAACAAAAATAGTAAATTTTCTTATCTTTCTTGCACCAATATATTTGTTTATAGTTTTACTGATTTCTTTTTGTTTACAAAATAATATTGTACTTTTAATTATTATTTTGGTTAAAAATTCAACAATGATATATGATAGGGGAGACCTGGGAGGCTTTGGACACGAGGAGACAATGGAGGCATTCATATTTCCTGCTCTATTAGTAGCACGTGAATTTTAGTTCCTTTCTTATAATATGGCGCATTAGCCGTTACATTGTTGACTGTATGCCGATCGACCCTGCGACATTGCAGAAATTTGTGAAAAAATAATAATATCTATTTTCGGTGAGTCTGATGTAATTTTGGATTCTCATATTGCAAGGCATATTTTGATCATTGATATAGGGAGACATATCATATTTTGTACGGTGCTCCTTAAATGTCTACTGTTTGAGGTTATGCGATAATAACTGCTCAAATATCATAACCTTGACTAAATACTATTTTTTAAGTAATATTTTGTGCATACAAAGTAGACAATGGACAGTGTCCAAAGTCTGCTACGAACTTGCCATTTACCTATTTATTATTTTGTAGATTTAATAATTTCAACATGCCGAACATTTATGCAAAAAAAAAGAAAAAGATTTCGATTTGGGCAATTCGAATTCGGCAATTTGCGGCAGGTTGTTGTTCGAAAGATATTTAGGCTCAAAGTGTAATTTCCGTCTAATAGACGGGGTGTTAGTGTTTGTGCCCAGTTCGTCATTACACATAATGTGCCCCAGTTCGTCAAAAAACATCAAATAAGGGAATAAAGACCCTGAGGAAACTCTTTTGAAATGGTTTGATGAGGTAGAAGACGACATAAGCGAAGTGGAATCAATTTGTGATGAAAATGGCGCCACTGACTACCATTGCTACACTGTACTAACTATAGTACCTGTTTTTTTTTTGTTTTAACATTTTTTAAAAACCTTTTATTTTCATTTTTCTTACTCTTTGTTTAACTCGACTATAAATTTTTATTAAGATTTTTTAATTTGTTTAGTTTTTATGACACTTTTTTTCAGGAGTAAAAAGGTACACAAATAATCCTTCCATTCTTGTTATAATGTTGTTTATTTTAATAAATACAGAAATACTAGATTTATTACTGTGTTTTTTAGATAATCAATACTTTCAGTAAGTCATCGAGATATTTTTTTGCATTAAAATATTTAACAAAAACAAAAATTACCACTAAAATGTTAAACCCGTCTGTCAGGCGGTTAGTTAGTGTTTACGTCATTAATTTAAGATGTTAGTACTTAAAGGTTAATAACATGAGCATAAGGAGAAGCGCAGCGCATAATGAAGTTAAAAAAGCAGACTTGCTATGCAGAGCCTATTTTACTTTAAATCAGGCCCGAGGCACTACTTACTTTTCGGGCCCCTAACAAAAATTTATATAAATTATTAATTAAGTATTAATTATTTAATATAAATATAGTTGCACCAAAAATTTAAATTTTTAAGATTGCAATTTTTAAGTAATATAATTTTTAATATTTAATATTGCAATAAATAAAATTTATATTTCAATAATTAAACATTGTTTGAAGTGCAAAAACTATCGTGGAGTTTTTCTATACTATGTACAGCATATAAAGTCCTCACGTTAGTATATTATAAACCAGCGGCTCCAACCACTAGCAGAAAATATTATTGGAGAGTTTTAGGCGGGGAAGATCGACAATGGACCAAATATTTACAGTCAAGCAGGTCTTTAGCAGATCATGGGAACACGACATTGATGTTCACAACGTGTTTGTAGACTTCAAACAGGAATAAGACTTAGTCGAAAGGAAGAGACTATACTTTGGCTGAATTCGCAATACCACACAAGCTAATTAGGCTCATTAAAGACACAATGGTTGAAACTCAGGCATGTGTATGAGCACAAAACCACCTGAAAGACTTTTTCAAAATCTCGCAGCGATTGAAGCTGGCCCCAACATTGTTTAACCTGCACTGGAGTATGCGGTTAGGCAAATGCAGACTGGACGAGGAAACCTACTGAACAACAGAACCGTTCAACTGGCCGCTTATGCCGATGATATTAATATTATGAGTAGAACATCAACAGGAGCACAGGAAACATACGCAGAGTTAAAAACACAAACGTAAAGGCTAGATTTGGAAATTAACACAGAAAAAAAAAACAAAAATAATGATACAGAAGAGAAGAAATATAGTCCCACAAAACATTATACATGAAGATGACATTGAAACGGTTGGAAAGTTTACATACCTGGGAGTAGAAATATATGCCGATGGATTAGAAGATAGAGAAATACGGAGGAGAATAACACAGGCAAACAGAGCTTATTTTGCCCTCTCCCATATATTTCGGTTTAAAAGTGTCCACCGAAATACAAGGTTGAGAATCTATAAAACCTTAATTCGACCAATAGCATGCTATGACAGTGAAGAATGGGTCTTGAAAGAAACATCCAAAAACAAACTCGACACATTCGAAGGTAAAGTACTGAGGAGAAAACTAGGACCTGTGGATTCGATACAACAACCAGCTTTATCAACTTTATAAGGAAATACCCCTGTCAAACTTCATCAGAATACAAAGATTGCAATGGGCCGGACATGTGATAAGAATGGGAGAGGTTAGGCTACCAAAAAGAGCACTGAACGCTTGGATGCAGGGAAAGGGACCGGTTGGAAAGCAAAGAAAGCGCTGGGAAGACACAGTAAGTAGCGACGCACAAGCATTTTTAAGAGATCATGCATCGAGAGGAGCAGCGACAGATAAACAAGGCTGGAGGCGAAAAATAAACGAGGCCAAGGCTCAATTTGGGCTGTAGTGCCGTAGAAGAAGAAGGACAGGATGGGAGGACGAACTTCCTTTTTGCACACTGTTGTGGGTTGAAAAATATGATAATATTGCATATTTTTGTGCCTGCCGGTCCTGTTCTCTTGATTTTTGGTTTTTTCGTTTTCCACTGCCACTTAAATGTTTGTAACTCATGTTAATAATGAAACTATTACTTAGTTAAGAAAAATAAGTGTTCAAAGAAATTTAATAAAACGACTAGGTACTGATTAATGAATAGATTAGTTGAGCTAACTTAAAAAGAACAGGACTGAAAACTAATACAAGCAAGCAATACTTTATCTTTGCAAAAAACGGCATCAAACATCAAACTATATATTAAATAAATTTAAAAGTGCATTTTGAATAAATATTATGACAAATACGTGACTATACCTCTTGTAAATCGTACCTCTTGTTAATCCTTCGGAGGGGTGTTTAAATTTTGCTTATTTTTAAAAAACCGACAAGGCACTCTACCCACTCTTATTGCAGTTTTAGGATAAGAATGGTTTATGGTTTATGAATATAACTCTAACCTTTGTTATCATTTCCTTTTCGTAAAATTAAATAATTTTGAAAATTTAATTTGTTTTTCAATAAAAATATTCTTTTGGTGATCTTTTCGGGCCCCTTTAAAATGCGGGCCCGAGGCAGGGGCCTCATGGGCCTAGTGGTAAAATAGGCCCTGTTGCTATGTATGTAAAAAGGGCAAAAGATGTTGATACCGAGCACATGTAATTTAAACCCGACTTTTGTATAAGCCAAATCCTCACTTCTGATATGGAGCATTAGAAGAATATTTATTCAAACCTGCAGCAATGTTTTATGACCTCGCGCCCAAATTGGTGAGGCCCCTGGCATTTGAATATGCTTCTATAAACTCGAGAAAAGTACCTAACAAATGGGAAGTGGACAAGGTGGCGTCAGAGTCTTGCTTCACTAACTTTATGCGCCGACATCCGAAGTCATAAGTGTGAAAGCCCGAGGCAACCAGTTTAGCTCGAATGGCCAGTTTTAACAAGACTAATGTGGAAATTTTCCAAAAGAAGTTACAAGATGTCCTCAGTCGGTATTCCTTTACACCAGCCCAAATTTATAATCTTGATGAGGTAATTTCGACTTTTCATGATAAAGAAAAGAATATAGCCATTTTACTTTCTCTTTCAGACGGGCGTCACAACTGTGCAGAGGGTTCAGAAGATCGTGGGAAAAAAGGCGAGCATCAGATCGGAAAAGTGATTTCTAGAGAGAGAGGTGAACTAATGACTCATGTTGGGATAATTGGTTCAAATGGGAGAGCTCCACCACCTGTATGGATCTTTTCGCGCCATAGGTTTGACACCGCTAGGATGATGAATGGAATTTCCAGTGATGGCCCTATGGGGTTAGCATATCCCAGTGACTGGATGACCTGCGACAATTTTCTGAAGGTGTTGGAACATTTTGTGAAGCACGTTAAATGTAACTCACATGACCGTGTTCTGCTAATCATGGACAACCATGAATCGCATGTGTCACTGAAGGCCGTTGAGTTCTGCAGGGATAAAAGGATTGTCATCCTCACCCTCCCACCGCACACATCCAACAAACTCCAACCGTTGGACAGGACAGTTTTTGGACCATTTAAGACTTGCTTCAACCAAGAAGCAGATTCTTGGATGCTGTCTCATTCAGGACAAACTGTAACTATATACGATTTTCCTCTGACGTGTCTTCAATCATCGGATAGGGCAGCTAGTCCAGTTAACATCAAGTCTGGATTTAGGTGCATGGGGATTGTTCCATTTGACCGAAAAATATTCGGCGAAGAGGAATTTTTATCTTCTGCAGTTACGGATCGCCCGATATCTGAACCTGTTAATATACATTCTGCAACTACAGCTATGGACCACCAGGCGACGTTGGACTTGAATGACAGGTCCCTAACTACTTCAGTCCTACTGCGATCAGAGAATGAATCACCCAACGTAACACCGTGTTCTTCAAAGCAAGCCGAACGTACCTTCATATTTTTAAAGATCATTTAGCCTTTTCCAAAAGCGCCTGCTAGAAAAGGAAATTCGAATAGAGAAAGAAAACCCGGCAGATGCATGATTGCAACGGACACCCCAGAGAAAATTTTACTTGAAGAGAAGGTAAAACAAAGAGAAGATAAGATTCAAGCAAAAAAGAGGAAAGTTGTTACAAGGAAAGTTTTGCAGGATGAGTCATCTGAGGATGAAAGTAATCTGTTAGAATACGCAGATCATTCTTCAGAGCATAATTTCGACTCTAAAGAAGATTGGGAGGATAGAGATATTTCTAAAGGCGACTATATAGTTGCGAATGTTTATGGGAAAGCTTGCGTTCGAAAATACGTTGCACTTGTTGATGACATATTTGAGAAGGGATATGAAGTAAGATTTCTTAAGAGAAATATTTCGTCAAATAGATTCAGTTTTACCTCCGAGTCCGCGGCTATAGTTGGCTTCACAGAAGTTGGGACTGTCTGTCAAAACCAATAGAGGACAACAGGCCAAGATTTCAAGGAATGGTCTATTTTAACATTGATTTGACGGAGTTCAGTTTGCAATAACTTCTTTCACTGAATTTTAGGATCAAAATCAATAATATTTTTTACTTTTATTTATTATAATATACTTTTTGAGGTCAGGTTTAGTTAACAGAAAAATATATATTCGCTTTAAAACATAAAGATTTTTAATAAACTTCCACTGTCCATTTTCTATTTTCTCCCTGACTCTAGTCCATTATCTCCTCGGGTGGAGGAGACAATGGACAACCTGCACGGTAGATTTTTTTCTGCAATAATTTTGATTGCTCTTAAGGTCTTAAGATTTTGGAATGAGACTATGAAAACAGGACAGCAGTTAATCAAGGTATACAACGAAATCGTCGTCGTTGTTTAAATAGCATTTTTATGGATTTCAGGGCTCCTAATGAAAAAGTAGCCAAAGTCTCCCAGGTCTCCCCTAACTATGCAAATAGGTATGCAAATACCTATGCAATATTGCAAATTTTTAAGTAACGTACTTAAATGTAAAATAACAAGTACATACAAGTAAAGTAAATATTTAGTGAATAACGCCGACACATAATCAATGTTTATAATTACTAATATTATTAAAATTATCAATATAACATATAGTTAGATTGTTAGATACGTATTTAAATTTTGAATTAAAATAATACATATTCAACATTTTTAAAATAATATTCTGATTATTCTACTACGACTACTACTACAACTTATGCAACCTGTTTTACAGTTGAATCATAATAATGACGTACTCTTTATTGTGCTTCATGGATGAATACTCAGTATTTATAAAAATAAAAAATTTCTCATTTAAAATCGTATTTTCATTTTACCGTATCATTAATAAATTTAATTTTTATTGTCTATGTATTTTCTACTTTACTAATATCCTGATTTTTTGTCTATTATTCACATTGTGTAGATAAGAAGATATCCTTTTACTAGATCAGCTTCTCTAATAATTCGATTTCTACTGTTTATTCATAATATATCAGGGGTGGCCAAACTGTGCCTCGCAAGCCATATTTTGCTCTTTGAAGGATAATTTGTGGCTGTCAATAAATGTACCGACCTGAATAACTTTTAATTTTTGTGTTTCAAAATGTCTTAAATTACTGACAACAAATATAAAAGACTGTGTAACATCAGGACTTAGACAAGGAGACCCCTTATAACCTTGGCTATTCAATTTGGCGTCAGAATATATTATGTAATAAGTAAAATATCATCTGAGCTGACAGGGGGATTTGCGAATCGAGGATCAAAACTAGTGTTGGCCTTTGCTGATGATTTAAGTGCAATCGCTCATTCTATAAGAGACATGACAGAGGTGTTTTCACAACTCGAAGAAGAAACAGGTAGTCTGGGCCTTCGAATAAATGAAGAGAAGACGAAATACATGCTAGTGACCAAAAATCCAAGACTTAGGCAGAACATACCTATTAATGACCGCAACTTCGAAGTAGTAAAAGAGTTTAAATATCTAGAGGCGGTAATCGCAGATGGCAACCACATGTAAAAAGATGTCTCAGCAAGGATAGTTGCGTGGAATAGAGCAGTATACTCCCTAGCATCATTATTAAGATCTAAGCTGTTAAAAATACAATCTAAATTAAGACTGTACCGGGTGTCCCAATAAGAATGGCTCTCGGCCATATCTCAGGAACCGTTTATAGTACAGCTTTGAGAAAAAAATATCTCGGGAAAAGCCTGGAAATTATTTTCATAATTGTAGGTCCACTGCTAGAGGGAGTAATTGAATATCAAAAATTAAAAAATCAAAATTTTACAAAATTTACCTAATGAAAGGGCACTGGAAATCCAATCATCGTATTATTCATGAAATTCTGCGCATAGTTGATTTCACAAGTTTAAGTCTACCTTTGCAAATAAGAGGTGGGGGTGAGTGGGAACCTTCTTATGAAAAATGGCTGTAAGTCCGGTTCTGCTAAATCGAATTTTGCATACTTGGTCTTGTTGAAAACAGCTCTTGTTCGTAAATGTAAGTGTTTTACTTTCGAAATAGCCTAATAAGTAATATGCAAGCTAGGAGGCGTTATTTAATTATTTTCAGAAATCTAGTTTTCTTTGGAAAATATTAAATACAAGTATGCACTTTTAATCCTGTGTTACAAAATTAGACCAAATTACCAACATAATACCGAAAACCGCATGTCGATACCTTTTTTAGATCTCGAGATATCTTAAGAAATGTGTAAGTTTTAAACATAATTGTTACTGTCACCGGTAAACGAGGTTAAGGATAAGTAGTGTGCTATGGAAAAAACAAATAAACATTTTTCAGATGTAAACGTATATCATTAATTAAAACAATGATTAGGCAAAGAACACTATAAAATATAACAAAGAAATAAAAGCAACTACTTACTTAGTGACGACCTAAATGTTCAAATTGTTGCCCATCATTTTCGATGCAAGCATTTACTCTTTCAAGAGTAGATTAAACAGCGGTCTCAATTTCTGCTTACGCAATGCTTTGAATGGCGTTTCGTATTCTCTAGATTCTGGATAATGTTTTCTCGAGTAGTGGGCCTAGCGGCGAAAACAAGGTCTTTAATCTGTTCTTATAAATAAAAGTCTAAAACAGTTAAATCTGTTGCTATCCAGTATGTTCTTGAAAGAGTAAATGCTTGCATCGAAAATGATTGGCAACAATTTGAACATTTAGGCTGTCACTAAGACTAAGTAAGTAGTTGCTTTTATTCCTTTGTTATATTTTATAGTGTTGTTTGTCTTATTGTTGTTTTAATTAATTATATACGTTTACAACTGGAAAATGTTTATTTGTTTTTTCCATAGCACACTATTTTTCCTTAACCTCGTTTACCGGTGACAGTAACACTTATGATTATAATTTACACATTCTTAAAATATCTTCAATTCGTAAGATATCTCGAGATCCAAAAAAGGTATCGACATGCGGTTTTCGGTATTATGTTGCTAATTTAGTCTAACTTTGTAATACAGGATTAAAAATGCATACATACTTGTATTTAATATTTTCCAAAGAAAACTAGATTTCTGAAAATAATTAAATAACGCCTTCTAGTTTGCATATTACTTATTAGGCTATTTCGAAAATAAAACATTTACATTGAAGAAAAAGATCTGTTTCAACAAGACCAAGCACGTAAAATTCGATTTAGCAGAACCGGACTTACAGTCATTTTTTCATAAGAAGGTTCCCACTCATCCCCACCTCTTATTTGCAGAGGTAGACTTAAACTTTTGAAATCAAATATGCGCAGAATTTTATGAAGAATCCGATGTTTGGATTTCCAGTGCCCTTTTATTAGGTGAATTTTGTAAAATTTTGATTTTTTAATTTGTGATATTCAATTACGCCCTTTAGCGGTGGACCTACAATTATGAAAATAATTTCCAGGCTTTTCCCGAGGCAGCTTTGGCCGAGAGCCATTCTTATTGGGACATCCGGTACATGCCAAATATTTACCAAATTGTTGCATATGGAAGTGAAATATGGGCTACATCAGCGGAAAATAAATAAGTTGCTGGTATTTGAAAGGAAAATTCTCAGAATGATATTTGTCCCTCAAAGAGATGAATTGACAGGAGAGTGGAGGAGCCGCAAAGCTGAATTAGTGACTGAAAACATCTTCAGACATATAAAAGGTAACAGGATAAGAGGGGCAGGTCGTGTAATAAGATCAGATGAAGAATCGAAGTATCCTACATTAGTAAATGCTGCTTTTAGAATTATTTGCGTATTTGGAGCAACGTTGTGAACCATTTTATTTCTCTTTAAAATTCGTGAAATTGAAACACTGATCAGTATTATCTAACTAGCATCTGAGAGAATTACCGAGAAGTGATGTCACCAATTATTTACCAAATTTGAAAAAATTATCAGAAGAAGTAAAATAAATCTGTATATTCAAATTTAATGCACATACTTTGTACTTTTGTTTATGTTTTTTTATACTCACATACCTTATACCCTATAAGAGCGTCGGATCATGTTTTCATAAATAAAATTTCTGGAAAAACGCACTTAATGAATAGGATCACAAAAGTAAGTCAGAGAAATGGTCTTTCCGCACCATAGATAGGTTAGAACCGACATGTCGCGACAGCACATCTTGATCAAAGACCTTTCTCTTTAAGCAGATGGGAAGAGCTGATTTCAAAACGTCTCTTAGCTTTCCATAAGCCGCCCAAGTCAACACTATTCTACGTATTAGTTCATTGGTCTGATTATCTCTACTTAAGCGAATTTCGTGCCCTAGATATTTATATGCTGATGTTTGTTATATAATTGTTGCAGCTATGTTAATGTTCTCACCCGGAACGAGGTTTGTCATCATTGTGCTTTTAAGGGTTGATCTTTAAACCAACTTGTGTAGAGGCATGGTAGAGCCTTTCGCACATTTCGATGGCATGATCAATGCGATCTGTGGGATGCGCATAGTATAAACAAATAAATATTGACCCCCTTAACGGAAACACAAAGAATCGAAATATACACCGGTATTTAAACTTCAACGCCCTTCCGGTAGGGATCTATGAGAGAGTATCACTGAGCCTTAAGCCCTTATCCCATGCCGTACTGCTCCCTCATAGGCCGATCAGACGCCCGCATATTCCAGTCTAAGCTTCAGATTCTTATGAATTTTATACTGACGCGTTACCTAGCCTTTTTGTTTTTCGTTCACCGGGCTGGGGATTGAACTCGTATTCAGCACAGCGAAGTGATGTGCATGTGCGGCCAACGGCTCGTACCGCTGAGCTATTCGATCAACAATTTATTTAATATAAATTATTCTAATACGTCTATCATACAATGCAGTGTTAAAAAAATTGGACGAAATTTAGAGAAACTGGACACGTAAAAAAAGAGGTCCACCAATAAATTACGCTTGTATTCTAAGTGTAGCATGGAATCCACAAATTAATTCAAGGCAAATTGCAGCTGATACGAACATTGACTAAAATGTACGTTATTCGTATACTAAAAAAAGAGGAATATTATCCGTATCAAGTTTATAATTTCCAGGAAATAAATCACTAGATCACCGAATGCAGTTTTACGAAGTAATACAAGATTTATGTAATCAGTTTCCACGCTTCATTCGTTAACTCCGTTTTTCTGATTTACGTAAAATCTTCTGTTTACATCAAACAGTGAATCGTCAAACTATATTAGAGTAAATAAAATCCTCTTTGGATGACTTAGGCGCATACTCAGCAACCTCAAAAAGTACATGTATTTGCAAGTATAGTCGAAGATATAATAATAATTCCTTTTTCTCTTAGAGTCTCCTTAGGGGCAAATATATCTAGCCCAGTAAATGACCGTTTTGGAGATTAATTTTCAGGGTCAACTCCAAATTGCATAAAAATTTCGATTTAGGTTCTACTTTTTTTCTACAAAAATATCAAAAATTAAAAAAATATAGGTTTTGCTATTATAAATATGCTACTTTCATTTTGTATTTCTGTAAGAAGAAAAATTGGTTAAAATATAGCTGTTCAAAGATACACTCGTCATTAGTTACTCGTTCAAACCTTTTCAACTGTAACCCTTTCCAAAATAAGCACTTTAAACCGGTAAAACTTACAGATCATATAAAAAATACATAAGTAAAGTAGATTATGTAACGCGGTAACGATTAATTTTATTTGGGGTGTTAATAGGGGGAGATTTTTACGATTTTTTTTACCAAAAAAAGGGTCCAACTTTATTTTGAGCGTATTTTGATTAATCTTGACGCTATAACTTCGACGCTAAATTTTTATAACAAAACAGAGCTTTTTTTAAACACTTTAAAAAAGTTTCAATGGGCTTTTCCCGAAAACTGCTTCATTTTTGGATTATTTCACGTTGGAGTATGCCATTTGGAATTTGACGAATAAGGTCGCATTTTTCAAATGCGTTTTTATTAAAACGCATAAGAATATTTTTTTCGATAACATACTTTTTTTGAGTTATTTGCGAAAAACCACCTAAAAACGTGTTTTTTACCGAAAAATAAACATTTTCAATCGCAAATAACTCGAAAAGTATTGACTTACTTAAAAAAAAACTCTATAAGACAAAAGCTGCTTATAATTAGTTAATTAATCCGTTTCCGGAATTATTCTCAACGCGCGTTTTTTCATAGTTTGAACGGCATAAGTTCAACTTTGAAATGGAGGGTAAGTAGAACCTAAATCCAAATTTTTAAGCAATTCGGAGTTGACCCTGAAAGTTACATGGTATTGCCTTATTTCCCGTTCATTTACTGGGCTAATCTTGATTTTTTATAAAATTAATTTATACCCTCTCTCACAGATAGTTCTATAAATGGAAATGATCGTAGTTTGCCAAATAAAAACTGTGTAGTTTTTCATTAAGTCTGTACACCTCCTAAGTTTACACTTCCTGTGATTTTTTAAACAGATGTTTTACCAGAAGATGGATTGGTAGAAGAAGAACAATAGAGTGGCCCCGAATAACTCCAGACCTTACACCACTTAGTTTTTTGCTATGGAATTACTTAAAATTAAAAGATTGCATCGCTGGACGACAAAATTTACACAAGATTTAGAAAATATAATAAGATGTAAATTCGTAATATAACTCAAGAAATAATCTATTTAAACATTTTTTAATGTAAGCGAAAAGCAATTTTTATTTGTCAAATAATTGTTTTTCTGTTTTATGCCAGCAGTAAAATGTATTTTGTATTAATTAAACTACATACATACTTCTTGTTGTGCAAATTACAAAAATTAATTTCAAAAATTTAATATTTTTTGATTACCCCATGTTATAGTTATGTTAATTTTTATATCGTGGAATAAAAGAATTGAATATTCTTTCAAATAAGCTAGCACACGACCCCCATTTTCATTAAAAAAAATAATCGACTACGTCAACACGGCCAGATGGATAACGTCACTAGTATGTATATACAGTGACGAGCACGCTGATAACCGGCAAAATAACGCAAAAGATGGAAAACACATTAAGTTGTCAGATGAAAAGAAATGAAACTAGCAGATATGAGAAATTTAGCGATAAAAACCTATTAATTAACATTATATTTATTGTTTCAAACCTTTAGACGTATCAGAGGAGTATGTCAACTAGAATTGTCACTGTCAGAGTGGCAGTTGCCAAACTCGTCCGATACGGCTAAAGGTGGGAAACAACAAATAGAATGTAAATTTATAGGTTTTATCGCTAAATTTTCCAAACAACTCACAACTACAACTTATTTCACAACTTAATATGTTTTCCATTTTTTCGTTATTTTGCCGGTTATTAGCGCCTTCATCACTGTATGTATATGTGTATATGCCAAAAAATAAAAGCGCTTTACGAGCATAAAAATAAAAATCGACTTTTTTCGGAATTTGTCTTTAAAGTCGTTTATTCTCGAAAAAATGAATTTATTTCATAATTATGTCGGTCACTGTATAATACTTTTGTGCGTTTTTATCTACACATCGCTTATTTTTATACGGTAGTTGTCTTATCATAATACATATATTATAAACATATCGTTAATATCCTTAAATAAATTGACCCATATATCCTGATATATATATATTGATGTGATCTTGATTGTTGATATGAGATAATATTCTTATATGTTACTTAATTTAATCAATGTATTAATACTAATCCAATTAATTAACCAGATCACATATCAATATGTTTTCAATCTCAGGGCGAATTATAAATTAATTACTTACTTCCGTGGCTTCTAAATATTTCTTAATGGTTCCTAATCGGGATAGAAAAGAAAAGAGTAAAAAAAATACACATATGGGTTACAATTATAATCAAAATATTTTTTATTTTATTTAAAAGGCAATCAATGCTTAATATTTGCTATTTCTTATTATTCTTAAACATAACATTTACAAATGGGAATCTTATTTCCTTTTGGTTTTCAATTGAAAGTTTTTATTAACATTTAACTATTAGGAGTTATTAGGAACAACTCTATTTAAGTTTGATGAAGCTTTTCTGATATTATTGATTATGTTATTCAATTTTTTATGTGGAATTTAATACGAAAAACCCATACATTAATGTCCAAACAAATGAGACTGACCTTTTCCTGGTGAACTGAAAATGTCCTCACACAAGACCCTTTCCTGCTATCCTTGGCTGCGATCAAACCTCGTCCTGGCTTCCAGTGATGTTCTCCTTTGAAAAACTAGCTCGAATAGCTCTCGTTCCTGCTTTTGTCGTGATGCTGTGTTCTACCTTTTTCGAAACTGCTATCATCTACCGGGACACTCTGGGCTCAAGGAGGTTCTTTTACTCTCGACCTGGCCTACTTCTCGTTCCACGATAGATACTCCACACTCACGGAACTACACCGGCTTTCTCACTCCTCGAACACTACCGTCTACTACTCGACTTCACTTCTCGACAGCTCAAAACATCCTGATCTCACTTTCTCATCCATTCCCCTACTTTCTAAATATCCCTTCCAGATTCACAAATCAATCTTCCACCACCAACTCTCATTCGTAATATTCCTCAAAACCAATTTTTAATCTTTCTAAATATGCTTAATGGATTTCAAAAGAAAATATTTAATTCCCATTCTAAAATACTTTCTAACTATTTACAAATTTTAATGACCTATTCTCTCTTTCAAATGAGTCTTATTTAGCATAGGCTAATGATCGAAACCTTCCGCGAAAAACGATAATGAACTATCATCTATTTCACTGAGTTTTATTTAGCATAGGCTAATGATCGACCTTCCGAGAAGAACGATAATGGTACGCGTCATTCACTTTGTTTATCTAAGCACATTGTTCCGAGTTTCGTACGCTTATTCTAATCACTTCTTAAAATTAAATATAACAATTTGTTGTATACAGGTTGTTCTAAATTTATATGCCCGAGGTTGAGAAAATTAAAAATATTTTATATTAAAGTGAATTTTGTTTATAATTATCAAATTTTAATTTTTATATCAAATAGAAATATAACAATATATATATATACAGTACGTAAATCGTTCAGCTGTACATAGGGAATATACATTGAGAGAATTGTGGCAACAGCGCTAACCTGTGTTAGTTAAAGCTTCTGTTCGAGTACAAGTTTTTGGTGCAATAGAGCTGTTAGAACGAATAGAATGAGTGAGTTTTGAAGCCAGGCTCTGTCCATAAATAAATCAAAAACGAAGTTAATGATTAATGAGTTAATAATTTTATTTAATTTTTAAAATATTTTTTATTTAAAAACTACATAATTTCAAAACTAAACAGTTTTCCCATTCCCTTAGACCCAAAATATTTAGCTACTACATTGTCATATTGTGAAGTTTATTTGTGTCAGTCGAAATGAGTTAACATTTTTGATGTTAATGCCCCTTAATGCTAACAACCATACATAGGCGTAACCAGGGGGGGGTTTTGGGGGTTATAACCCCCCCCATTGGGATGTACTTTGAGCTCTATACACTTAACACCATAGCCCTCAGAGACCTTCCAGTAGTTGTAACCCCCCCCCTTTCAGGTAGTTGTAACCCCCCCCTTAGGATCATCCTGGTTACGCCTATGCAACCATATGCCATCGAGAGAGCTCAGTTGCCACAATTATCTCAATATAATACAATGTATGTATTTATGTATCTACATATATACAAGGTATGTTCCCTATGTCCAGCTGAACGATTTACGTACTGTATATATATATATATATATATATAATTTACACATATATTTTTGTCTTATACAGTTGTGCTTGCTTGTGTAAACGTTGTTAGTAATGTTCGCTATTTATTGTGGATTCTATCTTTCGCCTATAAGGAGCTTCTTTAGGCTATATGAAAATTATCTAAATTCTAGGTAAATACTGCTTATGGGTCAAGAATCTAAGAGTTTCTCATGCTAATTTACTTAATAATTTGCATTATTTACGCTTAAAAATAGTAGATCGATTTAACACATTTTTTTTGTTGCTATAAATTATCTTAGCATTAATTAATTTTGATTTATTACGTTTATTACATAATGCAGAGAGAAGATAACGCATAATAAATAAGCGAATTAACAGAAACCAACAAAATATATGTCGATAAAATAGATGTCGATTTACCTGGACCTCCTATCTCACCCAATTGTTTAAGACAGGCGAAGACGAGACCTTGCCAGAAACTCCAGAGATAACAACCGAAAATGTAATCGTCACAACGGAGGAAATTACTAAAGCATTAGAAAAACTGAAAAATCGTAAATCTCCAGCACCGGACAAGATTCCAAACGAAATGCTGAAATACGGTGGAAACACATTAACTGAACAACTAAGGATACTTTCCTACAAAAAATTCTTTCGGGACATACAATACCTAACAGCTGCGCACTAGCACAACGATCTTAATGTTTAAAAAGGGTGATAAAAGGGTACCAGAAAACTACAGAGTAATAAACCTGCTTAATACCGCTCTGAAATTGACCAAAAAAGTCATAACCATAGTGAAATTTTTGCTGAGATTGAAACAGACGAAAATGCAAAATTACGACGGAAACATCGGTTTTGGGTTCACGAAATATTAAAAAAAGAAGAGAATATGGCGATTTTCATCATCTTTTCCCGCATAAAGTTGATCCAAAATTTCTCAAATATTTTCAAATGTCTCAAACCAAATTTTATATTTCCATATTTCAAAACAAACAACGCGATTTCAATTACAAAATCAACAATATATCTGCTTACTACCAACAATTATGACGCACTGGCGCCGACTGGCCGTTCAGGCCGTTCGACTTCAACGGATTTTATTCTCCTAGGAGAATTTTGGCCGTTCCGTTTGCGTGCTGGACGGCCCGGCCGCTCATAATGGGTTACGTTGCATTTAAAACTATACAAATGAATTTGGACTGTCCTGTGCCGTGCCAGGCTGTGCCGAGCCGGGCGTTCATAATGGGTTTCCTGCTTAGGGCTAAGGGCCGGCACGGCACGGCACCGGAAAAATGATCATTTGCCATGGAGACCTCGTCAGAAGAAGAGGTTATAATAGTAAGTGAAATTTGTGCTGAGATTGAAACAGACGAAAATGCGAAATTACTACGGAAACATCGGTTTTGGGTCCACGAAATATTAAAAAAAGAAGAGAATATGGCGATTTTTATCATCTTTTCCTTTATAAAGATGATCCAAAATTTCCCAAATATTTTCGAATGTCTCAAACCAAATTTTATATTTCCATATTTCAAAACAAACAACGCGCTTTCAATTAAAAAATCAACAATGTATCTGCTTACTACCAACAATTATGACGCACTAGTGCCGACTGGCCGTTCAGGCGGTTCGACTTCAACGGATTTTATTCTCCTCGGAGAATTTTGGCCGTTCCGTTTGCGTGCTGGACTGTGCCGGGCCGAGCTGGCCGCTCATAATGGGTTACGTTGCATTTAAAACTATACAAATGAATTTGGACTGTCCTGTGCCCTGCCGGGCTGTGCCGTGCCGGGCGTTTATAATGGGTTTCCTGCTTAAAGCAGGAAACCCATTATGAACGCCACCAAAACCACCAAACCACCAAAATCGCCAACGAAATGCCTCTAGCAGATGAACAACAAGGCTTTAGATCCGGACGATCCTGTAACGATGCAGTTTTTGTCGTCAGGCAAGTCAAGGAAAAATCACTTGAATACATCGTCCCGGCTTACTGTTGCTTCTTAGATCTACAAAAGTCATTCGACCGTGTAGAGCTGAATGGCGTAATTTACCTGTTATATAAACCAAACATACCATCAGATATTATAGAGACTATCGAAAACATATACAGCAGAAATAACATACAGGCCAGAATTAATAACAAACTAACACAGCCGATAACACAGTGGAAAGGGGTTCATTGAGCCAGCTGCTGTTTAACCTCATCATGAATGAAATTATTCATTAAGTCAAAAACCTGAGTATAGGGTACAGAATGGGTGAAGAAGTTATCTCTATAGTACGCTATGCAGATGATGCATACTTATTGCAGAGAGTGAAGATGACCTTCTGAGACTTTTATATCAATTTAATATAACAGCAAGAAAGTTCAACATGATAATATCACCAAATAAAACAAAAAGTATGGTAATCTCTAAAGATCCAGTAAGGCGGAAGCTGGAAGTGGACAGCAACATAATCCAGCAAGAAAGAAGTATCAGCTACCTGGGAGTACAGTTATGGAGATACAGAAGCGGAAGTTGCCGAACAAATAAACAAAGCCAACAGAATAGCAGGATGTCTTAAACACACTATCTGGCGCAACACACATCTACAGACAGAAACAAAGGCCAACATTTAAAGGACAGTAGTTTAGTTAGTTATAGGCCAATTATGACTTTAACTGTGGACACAAGACCTGACACCACAAGAACAAAAGACTGATGGAAACGTTTGAAATAAAAATAGTCTGAGATATCACAGGAAAATCATTATGGAACAGACAACGTAGCACAGACATTAGGCCAAGCTGTAATATAGACAACATAAATGACTGGACACTAAAAAGAAAAAAGAATGGTATAGCCTATAAGCAGAATGGCAGAAGGAAGACTGATAAAGATAGCACGAGACAGATCACCAAACGGCCGAAGGATTATAGGAAGGCCAAGAAAGAGATGGAGTGACAACCTGGATATCTGATGAGGAGGCAATCGAAGATGGAACAGGCGCGAGCCTATTAAGGAAGCAGGAAGAAGAAGAAGAAGAAGAAGAAGAAGAAGAAGAAGAAGAAGAAGAAGAAGAAGAAGAAGATTTATTACATATCCACAATTTTTTGTATTTAAATTGTTAATGTATCTAAAGAACGTGAAGCAGAATAAACTTTACACTATACAACCGCTGATAAATCCAGCTTGGAAATAAGTTCTTTCTAATTCAGATCCGTAAATACTTTAGACTTCTATAGGTAAAAATGAAAAAACAGTGCTCCTAAATGAATACATCAAAGTAGACAAAAGAAGATCTGATGACACAGTGGCAGAATATGTCCTAGGGAAAAGAAATCAATGCGGGCAAATACTAGTAATACAATCCTCCTAGGAGGAAGAATTAGCAATCTCAAACACATGCTTCAAATTGCTTGTAAATTTCGACAGGGCTTACTTAAACATTTAGTTAGAAACCAAATAGACTAAATACTAATCGAAAACACTATAGAAGTGGCATAGTGAGCGTCAAACTACATATACTCGGGTAACGACCAATGGATCTGATTAAAACCATATAATTCCAATCTAAGATTTTAACTAAAAAAACTAGTAATGAGGATATAATTACCAGGACTAAATACCCAAATATTCAAATCGAAAGTCAGAAGAAAACTATCAACCAGGAAAATGAGATATATAAGATGTGATATACAAACTATAGGGCAAACATACAGATACTATGTATGATTACTACAAGTAATTTTCTTACATACTAGCTATATTTTATGTACCTAACGATCGTTAGTTATATTGAAAAGAAATACTAATGGTGTTTACTCTTTTCAGGTACTTCGAACACCATACCCCCTAGTAACTTATTAGTGACAAGAAAAACAAGTTCTTCCAGTTCTTCATCACCAACACTCACTAAAGAAGGTATTGTATTTATTTTGATATTTTGATTTTTACTAGACCAAAAGTTATATAACTTAATGCAAAACATAAAAGCTACATCATAAAAACAAGAGGCACACATAGGTATAGTTCTTCCGTTCTATCTTTTCTCATGCATGAAATTATTCACGAATTGCTCTTTATACTAGGTTTCTTTTTTACTCACAAAATCTAGTATCGCAAAATTAAGCCGCTTGTCCATAGAAACCACAATGAGTTAAACAAGGATAAACAATGCGGCATGTCTTTGATACCTTGTTTTCTATGAATTTTGACGATTATCAAAATATAAATTTATATAAATGTTAATAAAAATTATTTTTTAATAATATTGTGGCTTATTTCCCATTATAAATAGTTAAAATTGTAAAAATGCCACAAGAAAATAGCTTCAGAACAACATTGACGTTTATCATTTTCAATGTCAGTGACATTAGCGCATTGGTTGTGTATATTGTAATTTATAACTTATGTTGTGATGATTTTATAAAGTTTTATTGTGTGAAATATATTATAACATACTAAAATATAAATGTACAATATAACTTTATAAATTACGTCCACCGATAATAGCCATTTCCTAATTCTTACCTTGACGGTAGGTACGTATCAATGATATTACACATCGACGTACGTTTCAATTAATGTTTTGATTTAACTTGTTTGACAATGAATCATGGTATTTAGGCAAAGGTAAAATGGAAAAACTTATATCTACGATTTTGTCTTATTTAAACATCGTTAAAGAGAGTTAAAAACAGCGATAAAGAGTAAATAAAGATCAAAACGTAAATTGATTGATGATTTAAAAAAAACGATCCAACTTAGCAAAGTAATGAAACGATCATGAAATATTTTCGAACAAAAGTATCATATTGATCAATGAATTCTGAGTCCTTCATATAGGTAGCAACAATAATATTAATGTTAAGTGCGTAGAAGGTATTAATGAGAAACCTCAAATAATGGTCAAAAGCTGAGCTTCTTAGGGTAATTAGTTCGTCAGTATCGTGATTTATGTGACTCTTCGTTTTAAAAACTGAAAATACTTATTTTGAAACAACAATAAGTACTTATTTTCTGCACCAGATATCTGAGTCCTATACATTATACAGATGCAAAAGAAGTTTTTACCCTATTCGAGAACGGAGCCAAGGAAGTTGGTCTTAAGGTCAACGAGGACAAGATCAAGTACATGGTGGTTACGAAGAACCCAAGACCAAGGGTTAGACAAAACGTAACAATTAATGAATACAATTTTGAAGTCGTCAAAGAATTTAAGTACCTGGGAGCGATCATAACATCTGAAAATAAATATGAAAAGGACGTGGCAGCCAGGATTATCGCAGGAAACAGGGCATATTACTCATTAAGGACCCTACTTAAATCAAAAATACTCTCAAGACCAGCAAAATAAGAGTATATAAGACAATAATTTGTCCCACAATAACGTATGGAAGCGAAACATGGACTCTGAATCGGCGGGAAACGACAAAATTACTGGTACTTAAAAGAAAGATACTGCGGACTATCTATGGGCCTTGCAGAGAAGAGACAACAGGAGAATGGAGAAAAGGACACAATGATGAACTCCAGACAATATATGGAGATGAAAACATAGTACGCTACATTAAAGCAAACAGAATACGATGGGCGAGTGACGTGCTAAGATCAAGTGACGAAAGACTTCTGAACGCCACATTCTGGGAAAGGCCCGATGGAAAAAGGTCAGTTGGTCGCCCAAAAAAGAGATGAAAGGATGCAGTAGCCAGCGATCTACGCAAAATGGGAGTACAGCAATGGGAAATAGCTGCTCAGGACCGACAACAATGGAGGGAAATAGTAAACGCGGCCAAGACTCACATAGAGTTGTAGAGCCAAATGATGATGATAATGATACATTATATGTACACATTCTTTTCACATTTGATACATTTTTACCCCTCTTGGGGGTGAAAAATATAAGTCCAAAATAAGTCCGGAAATGGATAAACTGACTAATTTTAAGTAACTTTTGTTCTATAGAGCTTTTTCGCCAAGTCAACACTTTTCGAGTTATTTGCGAGTGAATATGTTTATTTTTCAACCAAATAACTACATTTTAGACGGTTTTTCGCAAATAACTCAAAAAGAAAGTATTTTGTCGAAAAAAACGTTCTTAGCAAAAATATAGCCTGTAAAAAAGTAAAAAAAAAATGGTGTACGCGTTAGGTCTCTGGACCTCGTAAAACCAGAGTTATACCCAATGAAAAATATATTCATATTCACCAAATTTCAAATAGAATAATTCAAAGTGAAATATCCAAAAAAATAAGCACTTTTTGGGGAAAACCCATTATAACTTTTTTAGAGTGTTTAAAAAAGCTTTATTTCTGTTTTTATAAAAAGTTTCTAGCATTAAATTTAAGAAAGTTACGCTCAAAAAAAAGTTGGTCCCTTTTGTTTTGGCAAAAAAAAAATAGGGAAGACCACCCCCTAATTAGCAACTTAAATGAAATTAATCGTTACCGCTCCACAAATTATTTTACTTATGTTGTGTTTATATGATCTGTAAGTTTCATCGATTCAAAGTGCTTATTTGGGAAAAAAATTGGTTTTGAAGTAAAATTTTTAAAAATTTTAATTTTGAAAAATATGGTTTTTTCAAAATAACTTAAAAATTGTTAGAGATACCAAAAAATCTCGAAAAACAAAAAAGTCAGCATTGCTTTTCTGAATATCATGTATTTTTTTTGTTTTTCTGTTAGACAAAAATTGATTAAGATTTGCTGTTTCTAAATTGGCATACATTCGTGATCAGTGACTCGTTCAACCCCTTTTAACTACAGCCCTTTCAAAAATAAGGACTTTGAACCGATGAAACTTACAGATCATATAACCAATACATACACGAGTCAAGAAACTTGTGAAGTCGTAACGATTAAGTTCATTTGAGATAATAATTAGGGGGTGATTTTCCAGATTTTTTTACCAAAAAAATGGCACTTACTTTATTTTGACCGTAACTCGTTTACTTTTGATGCTAGAAATTTTTTTTATCAAACAAAAATTAAGCTTTTTTTAAACATTTTAAATAAGTTGTAATGAGTTTCCCCGAAATGTGTTTCATTTTTTGTTATTTCACGTTAAAGTATTCCATTTGGAATTTGACGGATGTGAACCTATTTTTAATTAGCTATAACTCTGCTTCTACTAGGTATAGAAACGTGATATATACATCATTTTTTAAATTTTTTACAGGCTATATTTTTGCTGCGAATGTTTTTCGACAAAGTACTTACTATTTGAGTTATTTGCAAAAAACCGTCTAAAAGCGTGGTTATTTTGTTGAAAAAATGAACATATTCCCTGCAAATAACTCGAAAAGTATTGACTTAGTGAAAAAACTCTATAGAACAAAAGTTACTTAAAATTAGTCAGTTTAACAATTTCCGGACATACTTTGGACGAATACTTTTTCACCCTCAAGAGGGGGTGAAAATCACCCCCGGGGCAAAAGCACATATCGGCACAATATCACTTTTTTTCTTTAACTTGTTAGCTATGTGTATGCCAAATTAAATTTCATGTCAATCCAAGCGGTTCTTTAAAATTTAGAGGTTTTGCAATATTTTACCGTTAAAAAACGTGCTATAAATACTAACTGACGCTCCCAAATGTGATGAAGGACATGCTGCAGCCTATATCTGCGAATAGGTACTTCAATTCCGCCGTAAAAATTCCTACCAATTGATTTTTACCGAAGAATTTCCTACAACTCACCAAGCCATAAAAAATATGGTTTTATCCATGAAAATAAATTTGTTATTATCACTGAATCAATGAACGCATTACTTGGAATAAAACTCGAGCTATACTTCTTAAGATCAAAGAAAAATTATCTTATCTACAAGCTCAACAAAAAGATATTTCCTTGATCTGGGTACCTTCCCATATGGTAATCGGTGGCAATGAGGAAGTAATGCAATTACTAAAAGTACAATAACTTTATGTAATGCAATTATATAAAGTCTGGCAAGCAATGCAATAAACGACTTAAATATAACTATCATAAATTAATACCTTGGACTGATCACAAAGCAACATCAAAGGACACATCTACATATGGTGTAGATGTGTCCTTTGTGCAAATTACTTGGGGTTTACTACCACTAAGCTCAAAGAATGCCTAAATCCAATCGGAACCGCACTCATCTTGCAAGTAATAGAAAATACCAAGTCATCATCAACCGACTTTGAATAGCACATACTTTAATAACGCACAAGAATATCTTGTGCTAACACCAGAACCGACCCTCGGAGCACCTAGTTCCCTTCTGGAATTTCGAGGTTTTCCGGCACTACATTGATACAGAGTACTCGGGGTATAAAAAAATATCAAAAGTTCACCAGTAATCTGTTTACCTCAATTTAATGCCGAAATCCCTCAAAACTTCAGAAGATGACGTGCCTTAGCTGTAACCGTGAGCACCAGGTGCTTCGGGGGTCGGTCAATTGTGATGGCATATCCGTGTTCGGCGATCCCAAAAACCACCGAGTAATCTGTTTGCATCAATTTTGTCCCGAAAACCGTCGAAACTCCAGATGACGGGCCTTCGCAGTAACCCTAGGCACCAGGTGCCCCGGGAGGTCGGTTCTGATGGTGTTTCCATGTTCAGCAATCCCAAAAATCCTCGAGTAATCTGTTTGTACCAATTTAGCCCGGAAACCCCTCGAAACTCCAGATGGCGGGTCTTCGCAGTAACCCTGAGCACCAGGGCGTATTCATGTTCACCGACCCCAAAAACCCCCGAGTAACAAAATCTGACCCTTAATATACTGATGTTGACATGTTGAGATATGAACTTTTGGATGCATTTATTGCTAGACTTCTGACAAGCAAATGACCCACTAATGGGAAACACATTTACAAACCAAAACATGAAAGAGAAATATACGTTCGTGGCGGAAGAGAGAAGAGCGAAAAGTTTGATTGATTACATAGTTTATACGAAAAACCTAGAAGATAAAATACATAACGTCTTAACTGAAAAGGAACCGGAACTAGCTACAGAGCACATGATGGTTACTGCAAAACTCGAGGATGAAAAAATAAAGGAGGTGAAAAAAAAGATTACGAAAGAGTACAAGTAAATAAGCTTAAATTAAAATAGGTGCGAGAACAAAGAAGAAACAAATAGAAGATTAAAACAACTAGAAAACCAAAAATAGGCATACACACTGGAGGAAAGATGGAACGCCTTCAAAGTAGTCATAAAGTCTACAACAACAGAGATATGTGGAATCAGAAAACATAACAAACACCATAAAAGAACGAGATGGTGGAACAATGAAGTTAAAACAGCAGTGAAGAAAAAGAAAATAGCATGGAAACAATACATTGAAACCGAGCTGGAAGAAGATAAAGAAGAATATAAAAGGCTGAGACCATTAGCGAAAAACACCATAAGACAAGCAAAAACAAAGAATTGGGAAGAGTTTGGAGAAGAATTACAGGAAAACTATGTAATAAAAATTTAAGCTTCTGGACAGCAATCCGACATATGAAGAAAGGAAAACATAAAGAAATAACAGCCGTAAGGGATACAACAAACCAAATCCAAACAAATCCAGAACAGTATGGAAATAATACTATGAAAACAAATTTAGAAATG
The DNA here is from genome assembly GCF_917563875.1 of Diabrotica virgifera virgifera. NCBI lineage: Eukaryota > Metazoa > Arthropoda > Insecta > Coleoptera > Chrysomelidae > Diabrotica > Diabrotica virgifera. The sequence continues at coordinate 115,891,653 of NC_065449.1, forward strand.
AAACAATAGATGATAGAAATGAAACATATCAAGATAACGAGAACAAAGAATTAGAGCAAATAAGTAGAGAAAAAGAAATACAGGCAGTATCAAACGTAAAAATAGGTAAAGCTGGAGGGGATGATGACATAGACCCGGAAATGGTCAAGTATATGGGAGAAGAAGGGGTAAACTGGTTGTTGAAAATATACAAAGAGGCATGGGAAAAGCAGCAAATCCCAAAAGACTGGCAAAGTAACCTTACAGTGCCAATATACAAAAAGGGAGAACACGTCAACTGCGAAAATTATAGAGCATTATGTTTATCATCGGTATGTTTTAAAATATACACGAAAATGGTAGATAGGAGGCTAAGACAAGAGGTAGAAAAAGAACTGGGAGAAGAACAAGCAGCGTTTAGACCAGAAAGACAGACAAAAGATAACATTTACATCATTAGAAATATAACAGAAAGAAGTATTGACTCGGGGGAAAGCTCATTCTAGCATTCATAGATCTAAGGGCAGCATTCAACTTTATAGAAAGAAAAATTATATGGAAATGCTTGCAGAACATGAAAGTACCAATTACACTGATAAAAATATTTGAAAGTATATACAGAGTAGTAAAAGGACGTGTACAGATAGCAGGAGAAAGATCTGAAAAATTCAATTGGGAAACAGGTGTCAAAAAAGGAGAAAGTCTTAGTCCGCTACTATTCATAATAGTCATGAATGAATTGACTAGGAATACGGGAGAAAGAACGAACCAAATACAGACAACAATAGGATACCAAAGATTACAGCCAATAAAAATAGAAGCCTTATTGTATGCGGATAATTTAGTCCTTATAGCAGATTCCGTGACAAAAATGCAAAAACTTATAAACATATGGACAGTAGAAACAGAGAAATTAAAAATGAAAATAAACATCGTGAAAAGTAAAATAATGGTCATCGGCCAAAAGGAAGAAAATAAAGTAAATATATAATGCAAAAATACTCAACTTGAAATAGTTATGATTATCTTGGAAGTATAAATAGCAATGATGGGAAAATAGACCTCGAATTAACAAACAGAACTAAAAAATCAAACAAATTGTACTAAACAGAGCAACAGCTCTGAGGAAAAAATAATTGCCCCACGAAACAAAAATTAAAATATATAATACGATTGTGATACCGACGATACTTTATACGAGCGAAAATTGGACTTTAGAGAAAAAGCATAATAGTAGGATAAATGCAATTCAGATGAGACATCTACGAGCTATAGTCGGAAAGACCAAATGGGATAGAATAAGAAATGAGGCAATAAGAGCGATAACCAAACAGGAACCAATAATGAATAAAATAATAAAAAGACAATTAAACTGGTATGGACATCTGATGAGAATGAAACCTAGTAGACTAACAAGAAAAAATCACAAAACAAGGAATATTACAAAAAAGAAAAAAGGCAGACCGAGAAAAAAATGGATACAGCAAATAGTAGAAGCAGGAAAAATAAGCAGAAAACGCTAGAAAAGAAAATAATAGCAAAAGACAGAAAAGGATGGAAGAGATGGGTGAATATGAAGCTAAACTAAACCCAAATCCGACACCTGAAACGGTATAAGGAAGGGGAAAAAGAAAGAAAGGATGCATTTTATGCACAGTAAATGCAATTATGCCATCCCCTTTTCCATTGTTAACTTTTTTCTGACATCATCCCGGACACAATGCAAAAAGTTGCAAGACGCTGTATTTAAAAATCGATTTATTCCGGTGGTTTTTGTTCTAATGCTCTGGATTATAAACTCGAGTGGCCTCCAGTGGCCAGTATATCAAAAAGAAAGAATCGCGTGTCACTTAAGTGACAATTAAAAAAATTTAACATCTTTATTAAATTATGTCAAAATAACTAAACTATTGTAAATACTAAATTGAAAAGTATTTTTATGTATGTAATATGTAACTTATTGTCGGTGCATGTCTCCCGCTGATAACCTTTAGGTTGATGCGAATACTAGGCTGTTCAGTTTTGCGGTTCGATAGAAAAACACAAGTTTATGATTTGAAATATACTATATTATTCAGTATAGTCTCCCTGAACATCAATACACTAGACTTGTTCCAACGAGATTCCAATTTATAAATTCCATCCCTAAAGTGCGAATCTGGAAGAACTGCAAAATACGCTTCCACAGCTGTTATGCCCTAATGGTATGGGGAGCAAAGTATGCTAAATGTGCAGTCACTCGAACGTTATGGGGACCTATTGGGTTGTGAAAAGTAGGTCCTAAAACCAAAAGTAAACCTTTACTTTAAGTAAAGTTTTTCATTTTAGTGGGGACTTTCCATTTTTAATTTACAATCGTTTTTTATTAGATTATAGCGCCATCTATCCATAATTCGAAAAATTGTCTCGAATAAAAGTTAGGTATTTTTACGTAAGCAATCCAAATCTGCAATAAAAAGTGGGGGCTTCCATTTAAGGTTTTAATGTAACCTCCCACCCCACCTTCGTGGGGGGTCGAATTTGGTGCCATTCGATAGATTTTTTAAAAATATTGAATAAGTTATTTTTCAGTTTTTTCATCTGATATTCATTTTGCGAAATATCGCGGGATTCATATTTAAAATATTAAATTTACCCTACACCCCTCTCCGTGGGAAGTCGTGTTTGGTATCATTCGACAGATTTTTGAAAAATATGGAGTACGTATTTTTTTAGTTATTGGTTTTGCCGTTCATTTTGCGAAATATTCCCATTTTTCTTTTGAAAATCTGGGACTCGCCCATTTTCTTACGCCTCGCTCAAATCGTCAGATTTTTGAAATATACACTGCTTTGCATGTACTTAACTTCCCTTATCTTAATCTGACGAGCTCGAGTGTTTCTAAGGATAGATTTTTTTTCGACCCCCCTTAACGAACTCCCCTGCATTAAGAGTCAATATATGGTAGAGGTACATTTTCAGGGCACAAGATTTCTCTCCATGTAATAATCTGACGACGCGATCGAGTAACTGCAAAAATCCCGGCTTGGGCTCCCCTACCATAATCATTTGACGAAAAGCGCATTTCACACATACATTCTTTTTGAGTATTGAAACAGATGGAAGTCACTAAGCGCCAAATCTTATGAATACGGTGAACGCTTTAACAATTCGAACTTTAATTCATGGATTTTAGCCCTTGTTAAAATGCTTATACGACACGATGCACTATCGTAATGAAAAATAATTTTTTTCTTTTGCTTCTTCTTCTAAAAGTTATCTTCTAGAGATGTTGGCGACCACATTGACCCATCTTATTCTATTTACGGCAGCTCGAAATAGATCAGTTGACGTTAGACCAGTCCACTTCCTAAGATTGGCCAGCCAGGATATACGTCTACGTCCAGGGCCTCCCCTGCCCTCAATCTTGCCTTGTAGAATCAACTGCAGCAGTCGGTATTTTTCATTACGCATAATGTGGCCGAAGTAAGCCAATTTTCTGTTCTTTACGGTGTTAATTATTTCTTTGTCTTTTCCTAGCCTCTGGAGAATAGTTATATTAGTTGTGTGGTGTATATATGAGACCCTCAACATACGTCGGTAGCACCACATTTCAAACGCCTCTAACCGTTTTATGGCATCTTCTGTCAGGTTCCAGCTTTCAACTCCGTATAGGAGGACACTAAAGACGTAACATCTAAGAATTCTTATGCGTATATTGATACTTAAAGACAAGTTGCAGAGAATTTTCTTAAGACAAGACTGTTAAAAGAGCTTCTGGCTTTTTCAATACAAGTTTTTATTTCGTAGCTATGATCCCAAGTATCCTTAATGTTGCAGCCCAGGTAGCATATTTTCTGTACTCTCTCTAGAGGTGTACTGTTTACTGTAATTTGGGCGTTTATGTTGGTGTTTTTACTAATGATCATTATTTTTGTCTTCTTACAGTTTAGTTTTAGGCCGTATTTGTTACATGCTTCTACAACATTATCCATTTTCTTTTGCACAAGTCTTTTTTTACGATTTTTTTCCTTTAGCTGGTCTAGGTTACTAGGTTACAATAATATCCAGAATTTATTGTTTTACCATTTTGCAAGTAATCCGGCATCTAGCATCCCAAAAAGGTAATGCTAACTCCTTATTAGCTGATTACTGGACACGAACTCGTTTCGAAGCCGAAGAACTAGGTTAACACCAGTCTTTAGCCTCTTGTTTTGATGCAGGATCATGGTGATAGACCCAATAGCCCGATCAGGGAACACAAAATTTTACGAAAACCGCCAAAAAAATAAAGGAAGGATGAAAATTTGTGAATAGGTAGTTGAAATTGTCTATTATTATATAAGAAAAAGTTTACAATTCTATATCCTCTCCATTTTACAAAAATTGGGAAATACGGGGTGAAAAATATTTTCTCGGGGGTGACAAAATATACGTTTAAAGTAAGTCCGAAATTGTAAAAAAAGGACTAATTCTAAGTAAATTTTGTTCTATAGAGTTTTTTCACTAAGTTAATACTTTTCGAGTTATTTGCGAGTGGATATGTTCATTTTTAACAAAAAAAAAACCTGTTTTGGACGGTTTTTCGCAGATAATTCAAAAAGTAAGTATTTTAGCAAAAATATAGCTTATACAAAACTAAAAAAATGGTGTATGCATTAGGTCTGTAGACCCATTAGAAGCAGAGTTGTAGCTAATGAAAAGTAGGTTCTTCTTCGTCAAATTCGAAATCGAATATTTTAATTTAAAATAACCCAAAAAACGGAGCTCTTTTCGGGAAAAATTGATTACAACTTTTTTAAAGTGTTTAAAAAAAGATTTATTTTTGTTTTTAAAAGAACTTTCAACATTAAAAGTAAGTGAGTTACGCTCAAAATATTGCTGGTCTTTTTTATTTTTTGCTAAAAAAATCGCGAAAATCACCCCCTAATTAGCTTTCCAAATAAAATTAATCATTACCGCTTCACAAGTTACTTTACTTATGTATTGTCTATATTATCTATAAGTTTCATTGGTTCAAAGTGCTCATTTTTGAAAAAAATTGGGTTTAAAATAAAACATTTTTTTCTAAATATTAAAAAAAAATGGAATTTTTATGGAATTAACTTAAACATTATTAGTAATACCAAAAACCTCAAGAAGTAATAAAATGTTCGTTTTGCTTTTCTGAATATTTTTGATTTTTTGTTTTCTTGTTAGACAAAAATTGGTTATGCTATGGCTGTTCAAAATTTGCCTAAACTCGTGATCAGTTACTCGTTCAAGCCATTTTAACTACAGCTTTTTCAAAAATAAGCACTTTGAACCGATGAAACTTACAGATCATATAAATAATACATAGGCAAAGTAACTTGTGAAGTGGAAATGATAAAATGTATTTGTGATGCTAATTAGGGGGTGATTTTCGCGATTTTTTTTTACCAAATAATGAAAGGGACCAACAATATTTTGAGTGTAACTCACTTACTTTTAATGTTAGAAGTTGTTTTAAAAAACAAAAATAAACCTTTTTTAAACAAAATGTCGAAACCCAAAAGACTCTATTTTCAAACAAATAAATGTTTAGAAATAATAAAATCTTTGGATTTCTTAGTTCGGAAACAGATTCTCTGTTATATATATTCCCATCCTTCTAAAAATTGCAAGGAAAAGGGTGATGAATGTAGAGACATGCGGAGTCTACATAGTTGCGCTCCACAACATATCAATTCACCGAGGTAAAGATCAACAAATCTGCTTCCTAATACTCGATACGTGAGTAAAACCGTGGGTAGATAAAAGGCATTATATTTAATTTCGATTCAGAGATCATTACCATCTTTCTATGGACCATTTCGAACTCTTTTGTTCTCATCAGGAAAGCAACTGTAATGATGCTCTGAATCGAAAAATAAAAAATACCTTTGCCATTCATGCCAATTACAAAATATAATTAACATTAAGACGCTATAGCGACCTCTATTAACAAAATGTCGAAACCCAAAAGACTATATTTTCAAACAAATAAATGTTTAAAAATAATAAAATCTTTGGATTTCTTAGTTCGGGAACAGATTATCTCTTATATCTATTCCCATCCTTCTAAAAATTGCAAGGAAAAGGGTGGTGATGTCTCTACATTCATCACCCTTTTCCTTGCAATTTTTAGAAGGATGGGAATAGATATAAGAGAGAATCTGTTTCCGAACTAAGAAATTCAAAGATTTTATTATTTTTAAACATTTATTTGTTTGAAAATAGAGTTTTTTGGGTTTCGACATTTTGTTAATAGAGGTCGCTATAGCGTCTTAATGTTAATTATATTTTGTAATTGGCATGAATGGCAAAGGTATTTTTTATTTTTCGATTGAGAGCATCATTACAGTTGCTTTCCTGATGAGAACAAAAGACTTTTTTAAACACTTTAAAAAAGTTGAAATGAATTTTCCCCGAAAATTGCCCCATTTTTGGGTTATTTCACATTGAAATATTCGATTTGGAATTTAACGAAGAAGAATCTACTTTTCATTAGCTACAACTCTGCTTCTACTGGGTCTACAGACCTCATGCTTACACCAACTTTTTAAATTTTTTATATAATAAGCTATATTTTTGTTAAGAATATTTTTTTCAATAAAATACTTACTTTTTGAGTTATTTCCGAAAATCCGTCCAAAAACATGTTTTGATTTTGTTTTTTTTTTTCTTTTTTGGCTTGGACTATGGTCATTCAGCCAGTCTCAATCAAAAGTAAATGCATTAAAGATATTGCCAATTAGTGAAACTTGGTTATTATAATATTATTCCAATTTTTTACTTCTTATTTACCTACTCATTACAGCTAATGTACCGGGTGTCCCAATAAGAATGGCTCTCGGCCATATCTCAGGAACCGTTTATAGTAGAGCTTTGAAATAAAAAATTTTATAACAAAAGTTGCCTCAGGAAAAGCCTGGAAATTATTTTCATAATTGTGGGTCCACCGTTAGAGGGCGTAATTGAATATCAAAAATTAAAAAATCTAAATTTTACAAAATTTTCCTAATGAAGGGGCACTGGAAATCCGATCGTCGTATTCTTCATAAAATTCTACGCATCATTGATTTGACAAGTTTAGGTCTACCTTTGGAAATAAGAGGTGGGGGTGAGTGGGAACCTTGTTATGAAAAACTGGCTGTGAGTCCGGTTCTGCTTAATCAAATTTTGCAAACTGGGTCTTGTTGAAGACAGATCTTTTTCATCAATGTAAAAGTTATGATTTCGAACCAACTTACTGAGTAATATGCCAGCTAGAAGGCGTTATTTAATTTTTTTCAGAAATCTAGTGTTCCTTGGAAAATATTAAATACAAACTTGCATTTTTAATACCATATTACAAAATTAGACAAAATTATCAACAGAATAGCGAAAACCGCATGTTAATGCCTTTTTTCTATCTCGAGATATCTTACAAAACGTGTAAATTTAAAAACATAACTGTTACTGTCACCGGTAAACGAAATAATTCATTAAAAGTAGTGTGCTATGGAAACAACAAAGAAACATTTTCCAGCTGTCAACGTATATTAGGTCTTTTCAACGCTTCTCATTTGTTTCGAGCCTCGTTCATTTCTCGTATATTAATATTATACACGGATTATACGGCATATGACAGAGGCTCGAAACAAATGAGAAGCGTTGAAAAGCCCTATTACAAAGAAATAAAAACAACTATTTAGTGATGACATAAACGTTCAAATTTTTGCCCATCATTTTCGTTGCAAACATTTACTCTTTCAAGAGTATATTGAACAGCAGTCTCAATTTCTGCTCTCGATATGCTTTGAATGGCGTTTAGTATTCTCTGGATAATGTATTCTAGAGTAGTGTATGATGGGCAACAATTTGAATATTTAGGTCGTCACTAAGTAGTTCTTTTTGTTCTGTGTTATATTTAATTTTAATAGTATTGTTTCTCTTTATGTTGTTGTTTTAATTAATTATATTTTTATACGTTGACATCTGGAAAATGTTATTTTGTTTTTTTCCACAGCACACTACTTTTCATTAACTTAGTTTACCGGTGATAGTAACAGTTATGTATAAAATTTACACGTTTCTCGAGATATCTTGAGATAGACAAAAGGTATCGACATGCGGTTTTCGCTATTCTATTGCTAATTTAATCTAATTTTATAAAATATGATTAAAAATGCATACTTGTATTTAATATTTTCCAAAGAAAACTAGATTTCTGAAAAAAATTAAATAACGCCTCCCAGCTGGCTTATTACTTATTAGGATGGTTCAAAATTTTCACGCTTACATTGAAGAAAAAGATCTGTCTTCAACAAGACCCAGTTTTCAAAATTTGATTTAGCAGAACCGGACTTACAGCCATTTTTTCATAACAAGGTTCCCACTCACCCCCACCTCTTATTTGCAAAGGTAGAGTTAAACTTGTGAAATCAAATATGCGCAGAATTTGATGAAGAATACAATAATCGGATTTCCAGTGCCCCTTCATTAGGAAAATTTTGTAAAATTTAGATTTTTTTATTTTTGATATTCAATTACGCCCTCTAGCGGTGGACCCACAATTATGAAAATAATTTCCAGGCTTTTCCTGAGGCAACTTTTGTTATAAAATTTTTTATTTCAAAGCTCTACTATAAACCGTTCCTGAGATAGGGCCGAGAGCCATTCTTATTGGGACACCCGGTACATACTATGTTAATAAATATAAATATATTACATTACTTAATGTTTATCAAGAACACATAGTGTATACATTTTACAAATAAAAATATTAATCTTAATATTAAAATAAATGCATTCTTTTTTGTATATTATTTTAGTTTTTTTTTGTTTTGTTTTTTGTTTTGTTTTCTTTTTTCACTACGATAGGATGTCACATAGTGTATACATTTTACAAATAAAAATATTAATCTTAATATTAAAATAAATGCATTTTTTTGTATTTTATTTTAGTTTTTTTTTTTTGTTTTGTTTTTTGTTTTGTTTTCTTTTTGTCAACTACGATAGGACGTCAATTTTGATTTTGTTAAAAATGAACATATTCACTCGCAAATAACTCGAAAAGTATTGACTTAGCGAAAAAACTCTATAGGACAAAAGTTTTTTATAATCAGTCATTTTATTAAATTCCTGTCTTATTTTGAATGTATGTTTTTCACCTTCGGGAGGGAGTATTTTACAAAAATGGAGGGGATGTAGAACTGTAAACTTTTTCCTATATAATAATAGACTATTTCAACTACTTATTCCCAAATTTTCATCCTACCTTTATTTTTTTTGGGGTCAGATTTTTCTTTGATCGGGCTACAAAGTCTCATCCACAGTGATGAATCGACGGATAAAATCTACTTTATCCTTTCGAAAATATATAGCCTTATAAAATACGTTCACGGGATAATAGCCATTTCCTAATTACTACCACTGACACTCTGACAGTACGTATCAATACTACACATCGACGTACGTTTCACTTTATTTTTTGATTGAACTCGGTTGAAAATGAATCGTGACGCATGGGAAAAGTTAAACTGGAAGAATTATAAACAAAGTATTTAATCTAAAGCTGTATGTCCTTATAAACAAAGAAAATTGGCATATAGTGCAGTCACTGAAGGTTTTCACCTCCGATTTCATTGAACCTCCATCGACTTTGTTGAAAATTGGTGAGTAATTAGAGGATATCTCAAGGAACAAAGGTGACATGATGCCAACTTGAGCTTTTACCTTGGGGGTGGATACCACCCCTTCTCGGGGGTGAAAATTATTTTATTAAAAATAGCCCCATAATTCGATACAGGGACAAATTTCAAGCAAAATTTGTTATATAAAGTTATTAAAATAAATCAAAACTGTTTGAGTTATTAACGATCAAAGATTTTAATTTTTCTTGAGAAAAATGCAATTTTTCATCAATAACTCAAAAAGTGAAGTTTTTGAGCTTGATGAGTTGAGCTTTTACTCTGGGGGTGGATACCACCCCTTCTCGGGGGTGAAAATTATTTTATTAAAAATAATACCATAAGTCGATAGAGGGACAAATTATAAGCAAAATTTGTTATATAAAGTTATTAAAATAAATCAACATTTTTTGAGTTATTAAAGACCAAAGATTTTATCTTTTCGTAAAGAAATGCATGTTTTAAATCGGTTTTTCACGTATAAATTAAAAACTATAAGCTTTTACAAAAAAGTTATTTTTACTCAAAATTGAAGATAATAAAAAATTGAATACATTCCTCACATAAAGAACTAAACTAATGTTAGTTCAAAGTGAGTTATTGGCAATTGAATGCGTATTTTTTTCGACGAGTACTCAAATCTAAGTATTCAAGCTTAAATAACGGGAAAACGATGCAACGTATAAAATATTCCTGCTGAACATTTACCAAAGTACTTTGGAATACCTATCAAATGAGCTTCAGAACAAGGTAATAGCGTTAAAATTAAGCAAGTTATAATGAAAATAAAAGAACCGTTTCGAATTTTTTAGGAAAAAGTGAAAAATAAAACATGCGCCATTTCCACAAAAATTAAAATTTATAGTAATCCTTACAAGAACTTCTTTATATTGGCATAAGTAATGTGTTCGATAATTTTGACCGGTTTAGAATGCATATTTTTGAAAAAAAGATATAATTTAAAAAAATCATAATTTTTAAAATTATTGTAATTCTCATATTCTTTTGATAATAACTCCAAAAATACTCAATATACTTAAAAAATTATATATAACCAAATTTTAGTTTTTTCTGCGCCAAATATTTTAACTGTTTTAGTATTTCTATAGGGTAAAAAATAACCGAGATAGAAACGTTTATATCTTAAATTTTGCTGTGGGAACCATGCAACCGGGGTTACTTAACCTTTTATTTTTAAAAGAGTAAGGGGTTTAAAAGATTAGGTTTAACGTGTTTAAATAGCACTTGGAATTAACTTTCAAACAGTTTTTAGGTGAACCTGATATCTTAAACACGAACGGAGTTATTAAAAAAAACAATAACATTTTTTGGAAAAATTTTTAAAAGATAAATTTTGAAAAAATTTTGGGGCATAAATTTTAACGCTATCAAGATGCTCGGGGCTCATTTAATAGATATTTTTAAGTACTTTGACAAATGTTTAATAATAGGTCTGGATCCCGCGTATGAAAAAAAAGTTGATTAATAGCAAGCTGAAAATTTGTTAATAGCTTAAGGGTGTCTAGTCGGATAAACTTTGATATATGGGAACACTGGAACAGGGGCAGTTTTAATTGTGGAACAGGTTAAAAATTTGGAACGGTCAGACCACGAAAACGGCACATTTATTTTGTCCGACAGAATAGACTTAAACTCTCCGAACAGAGATTAAACTCTCATGCAAAAATCAGACTGCTATTTAACACCTGTCATAATTCCTGTCATTTGACATATTCTACATGTTCCACTCATTAAAACGCCCATTTGGTGAAAAATAGCAGTGTGATTTTTGCATGAGAGTTTAATCTCTGTTCGGAGAGTTTAAGTCTATTCTGTCGGACAAAATAAATGTGCCGTTTTCGTGGTCTGACTGTTCCAAATTTTTAACCTGTTCCACAATTAAAACTGCCTCTGTTCCAGTGTTCCCATATATAAAAGTTTAGCCGACTAGACACCCTTAAGCTATTGACAAATTTTCAGCTTGCTATTAATCAACTTTTTTTTCATACGCGGGATCCAGACCTATAAGTTTATGTTATAAAATGCACCAATTTCCCGTTATTTCAGCTTGAATACTTAAAGTTTTTTACTCGCCGAAAAAAATATACATTCAATTACCTATAACTCACTTTTAGTTAACATTAAAAGGTCTATGTAGTAAGGGGTTTATTTTATTTTTTATTAGCTTCAATTTTGATAATAATAACTTTTTTAAAAACTTCACTTTTTGAGTTATTGATGAAAAATTGCATTTTTCTCAAGAAAAATTAAAATCTTTGATCTTTAATAACTCAAACAGTTTTGATTTATTTTAATAACTTTATATAACAAATTTTGCTTGAAATTTGTCCCTCTATCGAATTATGGGGCTATTTTTAATAAAATAATTTTCACCCACGAGAAGGGGTGGCTTCCACCCCCAGGGTAAAAGCGCAAGTTGGCACCATGTCACCTTTGTTCAATGAGATATCCTCTAACCACTCACCAATTTTCATGCAAATCGATGGAGGTTCAACGAAATCGGAGGTAATAGCTCATATCCACCTTCAGTGACTCCACTAATATTGAAATAAAATTCACACACGTTCATCTGAAGAGTGTATCAACGTAACAAAATATATTATAGGCTGGTAGCAACGCCCTCTCTTATCGAACTGCAAAACTTATTGAACAGCCATGTGTATAAATAAAAAAATCTTTAAATGTATACTACAAATAACCTACAAGTATTAAAAACTATAATGATATTTGTTTGCGATATACTTATAATAAATCATTTAAATTAAACAGTATTTAAATAATATATTTTTAGGTGATCTTCGAAATACATCGTCCGATCATGCTTTAGCATCTCAAAGGTCTTCCTATACAAATTGTACATTAAGTCCGTCCAGCCCTTCCATATTATCCGAAGACGGTAAGTAAATAAATTTTTTATATGGAACCTTTTTATTAAACCTCTTTAGGAAACTTTATATACACGACATGTGTTAATAATATATTATTAAGGAGTAAAAGTATGGCTTACTTCCGACAAATTCGACAACAAAAGCATAGGCGTCATCGCTTGAAACTAGACACGTTTTTAGGGGTAAAGTTATGTTTAGAACAAGAATATTTTTACATTGAATAGAAAAAGAGGTAAAAATAATAGAAACTAAGATTAAATTTTAAATGAATACTAAGTAAAAATTTATACTTTATTATTTATTTTTACTATATAAATTTCTAATCTTAAAAGACTTTTAAGATTATACCAGACCAGACTCATGTTTGTATCGATAGTTATTTCATGGCTTTCCCAAATTTACGTCAATTTTGCACAGAGGTTTTTGCAATTGCTCACCGGCGCTATATTTCTTTGGTATAGCCCTCCTTGTTAGTTATTAATGAGCCCAGATAGACAAATTTATCTACAAGAGCGATATTCTTTATCATCGTTAGATGCATTTTATTGTTGTAAGTACTATAGATTATCATGATTCTTGTTTTGTCTCTGTTTATTTTAAGACCCATCGTTAAGCTTACTTCTTCTATCCGTTGTAGCAGTGGAATCAGTTCTGTTCAACCTCGGAACTAGAAAGGATGGTTGTATCATCTGCATACCTCAAGTTTCAAATCGCCTTCCCGCAGATAGTGAATCTGCAGTTGTTTCCGCATTATCCTTTTACCATACATATTCAATAGAATTGGGCTTAGTCTTCAGCCTTGCCTCACGCCCTTAGTGACCCTGAAACTTTCGGTTAGTTCACCATTTACTCTAACTCTTGCATAATTGTTATTTTTTAGGCTTTTAGTTAGCAGTATCAGATGAATCAAGACTTCCATTTTTAGAAAAAACTTGCCACATATTATTCCATTTGATTAGATCTAAAGCTTTACTATACTCTATGAAGCACAGATATGTTGAGATGTTGAATTCTCTAGATTTTTCTTAATCGATCAGTACTCTTAACTTAATATCTAGGGTTGATAAATCCCCACTGACGGTTGGTCAGATCATCGATTTTTGTTCAGCCATTGATACCAATGACATACCAAAATTTTTCACGCCGTATTGACTGAAAAACACTGGTGTTTATAGAGCTCATTTCTAGATGAATGTATATTATAGTGGTTTCCGATGCTCTTTCTTCTTCTTCTTTATGTACCATGTCCTTTCAGAAGGTTGGTTAGCATCATAGTTATTTTGATTTAATTCACTGCCACCCTAAATAGCATACCCTACCAATCTCGAAAGTTCTGCAACCATGAAGTCCTGCTTCGTCCTGGATTGAGTTTGCTTGCTATTTTCCGTGGCATAATATTTTGCAGCAACGTATATTTGGGACCTCTCATTACATGTCGGAAATAGTCTTTGTCGATATCAAATATGCTCTCTGTCTATCCTATTTGGCAAATAATAAAATATGTATAAACATTTTACAAGCTGCAACCAAGATTCTAATGAATGCTAGTTTTTTGTTATAAAAACAAAAATATTAGATATTAAATACTTATGACAGCAAAAATTTAGGTTATATGTATTTATAAAGATAATAGGCAGCATAAGATTAAAAATCAATGTTTTACTTTTAAAACAAACAACGAAGAATCTATGTGATATTTTTACCCATAAGTGTAATAGGTAAACAGTAGGTACGTCATTCGCTGATAAGAATATATGAATGCCATAGAGTCTACATTTAAAATTTAAAACATAGTTTTGCTACCAATTTTACCTCTAAAACGTGTGCTGTAAAAGTTGTGGTTATCGTCGCAGTACATAATTACAAGTTAACATTAGTTGATTTTAAAGTTTGCGTTGTGGTGATGTTAAGATTAACATTGAAAATATGAGAGCCTATATGTAAATTTGGTAAACAATATTAGACAGTGTTACAAATAAAAAGATAAGTTGATAATAAATAAGAGTTCAAGTTTAAGTTTACCATTATGGGTCAATATAATTTTTGTCGAAAATATGAAACATTTATCATAAACAAATATCTAACAAATTCGAATCATTCTCCTATTCGACTCTGTATCTACTGTTGTGTATCTAGTACTACCCTATACAGGTGATTGAATGTAGTCAAACCAGACAATCAAATTAGGCAGACATAAAGGTTCTTGTTCAGCCTATGGTGTTTTTTCGTTGGATTCTCAGTTGTAAATCGTATTTTGGATCTCTTATAACATATGCTACATATTACGATACTTTTATTTCAAAACCCAAAGTTAATTTACCATGGTCTCTAGTACTTCTTCATTGATGATTCGTTCAATCCATGATATTTTAATAAAATTATCCTGTGTTCATAGTCTTCCATTTTTCCACTGAACCTTTTCTTGCATACTTATGTGTAACAATTTGTATTTATCTCCTTGTATCAGATGGCCCAGATATTGTATTTTCCTTTAATTGTTAATACTGGTAATATTGGTTGTTTTAATCTACCACAATGTAGTACTTCCTGGTTAGTCAACTTATCCCTCCACAAGATTATCAAGATCCTTTTGTATGCCCACCCCTCAAATGGCTATATCAGGTTCATGCATTATTTGTTTAGTGTCCACGTTTCTACAGCATTCAACTGTAGTCTACAAAACAAAACATAGATAGGTATATGCTTTGCTTTGCAGTTAAATATAGCTCTATCAAAGCATGAAAAGCAAATAACACCTCTCTAGCAGCTAAACAATTCCTAAATTCAAATTATCTATGTCCGATTTCTGCTACCAATTTTTCATATATTGTAAGATGAATGATTTTTAAAAATCCTGCGATATAAACAATTCATACTTATTCTTTTGCATACCTCTATCTCAAATTCCTCAAGGAATTCGATGCGAAGGGTGTAGAGTTGATTTCCGCACGGAAAGATTGAATATAAATTTCACAGTAGGTACCTACTTTTGCTTGGTTTTAATTTTAATGCAACAGAAAAAGTTTTATTAGGAGTCTCTGTGGCGGGTTATGTAAGTGTTTATGTAAGTCATTTCGGTATAATTTTCAAATGATTATTACGACTATTGTTTTATGTTTGCTGTTTCCATTATGTCTAGCTAACTTTTTGAATAAGTGTGTTTTCTATTATAGGTTGCAAATTATTGAAAACTTAAATACATTCATTCTACTCGTACTTACTTTAAGTTCATGCTAACGCCATACTGTCTACTTATTAAATGTCATTAGAAGTCTTAAGGAAAAGAAAATTCATGTACTGTGACATCAAATGTCACGATTTATTAAGACATCAAGCCCATCTCCTCGGCTATTCCGCTGCTTGTTCATGTAAATGTGTGTTTTTTTTTATTTGAGAGGCGTCTGAACGCATTCTTCGGTGACACTGCCGTCTTTTGGCGTATTTCACTTACCGTTCATGTTCTTTTTTGACACCGATTCAAAAATGCTTTTGCCCTTTACCAGTTTGTAGAGGTCTTTTGGGTGGAGACCATATTTGGAGTTTCCATATACTACTTGTCTCCTGCGATCCAGTGTCTTGCAGTCACACAAATCATGTCTGACTTTCTCGGTCCTTTTGTTACATAATCTGCAGCTTAGATCTCCATTGCATATTCACATTACAATTAGTAACCCTTTTATGATTTTAAGCGGTCTCTTTTTCATTTCTCTCAGTTCTACAGCTATCCTTTCTAGGTCTAGCTAGGTCTCAGTTATGAAACTATTTTCACGAGAAAAATAAATTATATACCAGCTACAAAAACAAGTCTTTTTTACTTCTTCAGTATCTTCTCATGAGATTGCGTGGGAATTTGTTCTCAGTATTCTTTGTGTTTTCCCGGATCCAGCCTGTTATTCTGTTTCTAATAGTGCTTTTTGGTACACCTAAAATCGGTTCTGGATAAAAGTATCTCGTTGCCGATACTCTTCTGGGAAGTTGTTTATTTACAAAGTTCAATAGGCTTTGAAGGCCTAGGGCTAAAAATACAATTAATATTACAATAATATAATACTTAAATATTACAAAATTTGTATTAAGTGGGGTGGCTTCTTTTCCAATCATGTTCCTTGCCTACCAAATTGACTTTCTATTCTCCTTCATTCATCCATGCTTATTGCACTTTCTTCCCAACCAATACTTCCCTAATTTCTTAGATCTTCCTGTACGCTGTCAAACCATCTTCGTCCGGGTCTTCCTTTCATTTTTTTCGTTATTGGGCCCTGTTCTAGGATCATCTTTGGCATCCTCTTCTTTTCCATTCTCATCACGTGTCTCATCCATCTCACTGTCTGTGCTTTTATAAAGTGACTGACGCTTAGTTCATTATACAGTTCCTTTAGCTCCCTGTTTGTTCGTTGCGCCTAACCTTCCACCGTGTTTTTTCCTCCATATATAGCTCTGCGTATTTTCCTTTGCCATCTTTCCAATTTCTGCGTATTTGCTTTTTAATTGTCCATACTTCGCTACCATAGTTGACTGTGAGCCTTGTTACCGTTTTATATATCCTTAGCTTTATTTTTCTCGATACATATTTGGATTTCATCAGCGGTCATAGGCTTCTTAGGCCCATTTTTTATTTCCCTTTGCCAACCTCTCATTTATTTCCCATGCTTCCTGACCTTTCTGGTCTACAATAACCCCCAGATACGTAAAATGGACCAATCTCTCGAAATTATATTCCTTTGCTTCATTTGATATAAAAGTAAACTGCCCTCTTCTTTTTGCTCTGTATTTCCGAGTATCATGTATTTTCTTGTTTTCGTTAGAACAGTAAGATTATCAGCGAAGACCAGGTATTGATGCTCATTGTTCAAGATAGATCCGGTCGTCTTAACTCGACTATTTCTGATTATTGTTTCCAATACTAAGTTAAAAAGCACCGTGGATAACCGACCTCCTTGTCTAAGACCAATGTTCACTTTAAATTCATCCCATGAGAATCCTTACCACACTAGATGATTTTGTGTGTTATTCAAATCAAAGTCATTCATACTAACCTAATCACTTTTGCGGGTATGCCTAAGGAGTTCAGTGCTTCATACATTTTATTCCTTCATATCCTATCATACGCTTGTTTATAATCTAGGAGCAACGCATGAAGGGATACCTGATGTTGATACCAGGTAGTCTGAATTTCTTTTAGTGTAAAAATCTAATCTTTCACTGGTGTTTTAACTCTAAAACCGGCCTGATATGCACCTAGTTGATCTTCAGCAAATCTGTTAAGTCTCTCACCAAGTATCCAACAGAGCAACACCTCTGTAATTTTCATATGCCAATCTATCTTCCCTTTTTTTACATATGACATAATAGAGCTTCAGTTCAATCTTCCGGCATATTTTCCTTCTCCCCTAGCCTCTTGATAAGGCTTTACATCCTTTTTTGTAGTTCTTCCACTCCATTATTTATCATTTCAGCAGCTATTTCGTTTTCTCCTATTTCCATTGATTACACTTTTAATCCCTTCTTTACTATGCAGTTATATGACTATGGTATTGTTAAATGTTTCCAAGTATATAATACTTACTTCAAAACATTTTTGTTAGTTTCTCATATTATATTCAATCAATGACTTTTTAATGATGTATCAATGAAAACAATATATTGGAAACAAACGTCGCCATTTTGGTTCCAAATACTTTTACATAATATCTGAATTTGGTTTCATTAACTTCTTGTTTGAAGTTTCTGTTGTGTATAATTCGAAAATATATCAGTAATGTATGATTCATGAATGCTATCAATCTATAGTAACTAAATAATCGTGTAACAGGAGTGATACTAGGAGTCTATAAATAAATATTTATATCAGTGCAAGTTTGATGTTATCTATTTAGATGTTATCTATTATCTTGATGTAACCAGACCTATCAACAAAAATATATTAGGTACCAAAAACTATAGACGCTTATGTCTATATTCGGTATAAATCTTGTCGAGATTAGGTATTTAAGAACCAGACTAATTTTAATAATTTAATACTTCTTGGTTTTTGTCTTAAATCAAAAAATTAATGATAATATTACGGAACAAACGTGAATGTTTCTTCGTCTGTAGAATCTGCTCAGCTAATGTTAATTTTAGACAATCTAATGAGCTGTTAGCAAATAAATCAAAATTAAAGTTCTCGCAAGAACGGATTTTAATATCGGCAAAACTAATCGAGAAAAATATAGATTACTTATGATTTAAAAGTTTAAACTCTTACATACGTCGTATGTTTCATGTTGTATTTGTTATAAATCTAATGATTTGTTGATTTCATTGTGGTCTCCCCGGTGGTCGCCCGGTGGTTTTCATAGCGCAATTCTTGGTAGCCTGTACCTTCCCATCCGTTTTTTTCATGATTGTACCATTCTATTCTATTTGTCTAGCCTACATATCTTACTACATCCTGTTCACCGCATTGTTCTGCGATGGTGTTCCTTATTCTGTCTCCTCTTATTGTACGTAGCATAATTTTGGTTTTATTGACGTTCGTCGTGATTCCATTCCATAGATCATTAGGGATCTGATACAGGCTTTATAAATTTTAGCTTTGCTGTCCGGTTGCAGCAAGTATATTAATCATTTGGGAAATGGATTTAAATCCATTACAAAAGCGAAAATGAACAGAAGGATAAAGTACCACTTGGCAGTAAGAGAAAACAAACAACACACAATTATACTACGAAAAACAGTTCTCGTCATTATAAAAATTAAAAGATTTAAAAAAAGAACAACGTTTGGAAGACTTGATCTTTGAGCATAACCGTGGACTTAGTAGGAGCTAAATCGCATGGCTTAAGAATCTTAGACAGTGAACCAGACATACAGCTAACACTCTTCCAAGATCAATGGTCATCTTAGTTATCTGGATTAACGTCCTAATTAATATCAGTAGAGAGGAGGAGATACAAGAAAAAGATTATTACATAAACACAATGCTTGATTGTTTTACCTCTTGCCACTGTAAACTGGCAAAAACTTGTTTGTTTCCCACATTGGCAGTAATATTGCCTATTTTGTTACAACTGGTGACACATTTAATTGCTTACCGACCTTTTAGTCTTATTATCAGAGCTTGTGGTTTTCTTAATGTTCCATTTATATTTACCACTATGAATTCGATATTCTGCCAATTTCCCGTTTAAGATACAACCTGGACTTTCTAACTTTGTTTTTGCAGTGTAGAATAATAGAGCAAAAACTTTACCAGTCTTCCCACTGTAAATTTAATGCAATAACCGCATATTATAATAGGTATGACGAATGTTAAGTATAGTTTGTTAAATTGACATAATTCACATTAATTTCCTAAATTATTGCGTATCGTGTGCTAAAAACAGTTTAAAAATCATGAAATTAAATTAACCATTCGAACTGATAAATATATAAAATTTGCATATTACCTGCATATTTAGCAACTAAATAAAACAAGAAGGGGACATAATTCCATTAATAATTATAATTTAGTAATTACATATTAATATACAGCTCGCTGTTTTGCTTTATTTGATTTTATGGCCGAATGATATTACTTGTTCATCGAACAGAATAATTTAAACAATGAAATGTTTAAATGAAACAGTGGGAATTGAACAACTGAAAGAAACATAATTCAAAAACAAACAACCCCGAAATAAGTGCTTGTCAAATGACACATTAAGATGTGCAATAATGACAGCAGAAACCAAATGGATAGAATACAAAAGCAAAACTATCAGTATATAAACTGTACAATACATAATACAGAAATACAATACTACAAATAAAAACAAAAGCCACCAAAGCGATAATAAATAACGGATATAACTCATTCCATTCCATTTGTTCTACATGTACTTATAGGAGATTAAGAAGAAAACTTAAATTCTCCCCTCTCTCTCTCTTCTCTCTCTCTCTCTCGTCTCTTTCTCTCTCTCTCTCTCTCTATCTCTTCTCTTCTCTCTCTCTCCTCTCTCTCTCATATCTCTCTCTCTCTTTCTCTCTCTCTCTCTCTCTCCTCTCTCTCTCTCTCTCTCTCTCTCTCTCTCTCTCTCTCTCTCTCTCTCTCTCTCTCTCTCTCTCTCTCTCTCTCTCTCTCTCTCTCTCTCTCTCTCTCTCTCTCTCTCTCTCTCTCTCTCTCTCTCTTGTTCCATTGTGTATTATTTTACCTTTTAGAATTTCATTATAACTTTAATAGTCCGTCACTCTGTCCCATTTTCATATATATGAAAGCCATCTCATCAATTTTGCTCTAAATAAGAAGATGATGCCGATGGTTATACAGTTAGACCAAAAATCCCTTAGTTCGATTTCTATCTTCTACCTAGGTATTTTGTTATTGAATCTTTTTGTTGGTACGTTTGCAACTTTTCTGGCTAGTAAGAAATGTTAATTTTAGATTCAGTTGGGAATGATACATCATCATCATCATCATCATCATCATCATCATCATCATCATCATCATCATCATCATCCAGCCTTCTACATCCAAAGTTGAACATAGGCCTCCCCTAATTTCTTCCAGTTTTGTCGATCTTGGGCTTTCTGCAACCAATTCCCAGCAATCCTTTTGACGTCATCTATCCATCGTGTAGGTGGTCTACCTCTACTTCTTCTGTCTTCTCTTGGTCTCCACACTGTAATTTTTTGGGTCCACCTCCCGGTGTAATTTTTTGGGTAATATTGATAAGATCAATGTAAATGTTCTTAAAAAGGATGAGAATACTTATTTTTTCAACGTTTAATAGTAAACATAGTACGGAGAGAAGAAGATATCCCTGTTTAGTTATGTTATACTGGAGTGTGTTGTTTTCAGTTTGGCCATGCGCCTTTTTCGTTTCTATCAAAGATGTTCTCTGCCATCCAAAATTATTTCTCTCCTTCTTGCTTACTATACCCAATAAATTTTCTGTTGCTTGTTTTACATTGATCTTTATATTTTTCCAATATTCTTGTATAAATTGCTTCTAGCCGTTTTATGTTTTTCTCTTTTAGTTTGAAGTAGTTCCTTTTTATTATTTTTCATCAAAATTTTGATGCCACATCAATAACAATCAATAACTTAAATGCCGAGTCTGACAAAGCGTTTTACTTCTGGAGCATAAAAAATTACTGTACGTACATCTGAACTACAGACAACGTTTCTGATGATTCTTTTACACCTGATTAAATGATAGTAGGGGAGCGAAGTATGCTAAATGTGCAGTCAGTCGAGCGCTTTGGGGGCCCATTGGGTTGTGAAGAGTAGGTCCTAAAACCAAAAAACGTTAAGCCAAGTTTTCCATTTTAGTGAGGACTTTCCATTTTTAATTTAAGTTTCCATTTCCAACAATCGTTTTTCTCATTATAGCGCCACCGATCCATAATTTGAAAAAATGTTTGAATAAAAGTTGCTTATTTTTACGTAAAGAATCCAAATCTGGAATAACAATTTGGGGCTCCTATTTAAGATTTTAAAGTAACCCCCCATCCCACCTCCGTGGAGGGCCGTGTTTAGTACCATTCTATAGATATTTCAAAAATATGTATTGGTTAAGTGCATTTTGCAGTTTTTTGATGTTTATTTTGCGAAATATCGCGGGATTTGTATCTCAAATTTTAAATTTAGCCCCCACCCTCTCCGTGGGGGTCATGTTTGGTACCATTCAATAGATTTTTGAAAAATGTTGAACACATATTTTTAGTTTTTCGATTTAAAGTTAATTTCGCGAATTATTCGCTTTTTTTTCTGAGACTTTTTAACTCGCCCATTTCCTTACGCCCCGCTCAAATCGTCAGATTTTTGAAATATATACTGTTTTGCATGTCCTTAACTTACCTTATCTTAATCTGACAATTTCTAGTATTTTTAAAGATAGATTTTTTTTCGGGCCCCCCTTAACGAACTCCCATATGTCCCCGAGCTAAAATATGGTAGAGGTACATCTGCAGTGCACCAGGTTTCTCCCCATATGATAATCTGACACGCTCGAGTAACTGCAAAAATCCCCGCTTGGGCTCCCCTACCATAATTTAAATATGACACTACACTGTAATTTTATATATAAATATGTAATACACAGTTTTCACATGTTTCAATTAAGTGAAATATTGTAATTATCTGACATGGTATTACATTGCAATGCATATTTTCATTATCTCGTCTTCTTCTTTACGTACCATCTCCGCGACGGAGGTTGGCAATCATCATGGCTATTCTGATCTTAGATGCTGCTGCTCTGAATGGTTCGATTGATGTGATTCCATTCCCTCAATTTACGCAACCTCACATGGTTCTTCTCCTTCCTACACTTCTCTTGCCCCGGATTTTCCCTTGTATAATTAATTGAAGTATGTTGTATATCTCATTACGATATCCCTATATTGCAGGTTTCGTGTCTTGATGGTTTGCAATATTTCCATTCTTTTGTTGACTCTTCTCGTGGCATTGTTGTCTGTTAGATGCTCGGTCCATTATATCTTCAGGATTCTTCTATACAACCACAGTTCAAATGATTCCAACTTTTTAGCAGTCGACGCGTTAAGTGTCCATACTTTTATCCCGTAAAGCAGAGTCAAGAAAATTTAATACCTCACCAGTCTAACTCTCAAGTCTAATTTCAGTTCTCTTGCACAAAGTACCTTTTTCTATCCTCATACTATAATATATCAATTATGATGTCAAGACCTGTATCATAATGAGCTTCATTATAATACAGATTTTCATTAGTATACAGATTTTTAACCAATAGAATCGCGATATGGCATTCGCGATTAAGGTGGCACACGCGCAGTGACCAATGGCGAGTCAAATACATACGCTTTGACAGTTCTCAATATGTAAACAAACTGTCAAACTGACAAATTACTTAATTTGTTTGCGTTACAAAATTAATAAATTTGAATATAACTTGTCGAAACCCAAAAGACTCCATTTTCAAACAAATAAATGTTTAAAAATAATAAAATCTTTGGATTTCTTAGTTCGGAAACAGATTCTCTCTTATACCTATTCCCCATCCTTCTAAAATTTGCAAGGAATAAAGGGTGATGAATGCAGAGACATGGGGAGTCTATATTCACTCCACAACACATCAATTCACCGAGGCAAAGATCAACAAATCTGTCTCCTAGTACTCAATACGTGAGTAAGAACGTAGGTAGATAAAGGCATTATTTTTATTTTCGATTCAGAGATCATTACCATCTTTCTATGGACCATTTCGAACTCCTTAGTTCTCATCAGGAAAGCTACCGTAATGATGCTCTGAAAAGAAAATAAAAATCTTTGCCAAATTTGAATATATTTTTTGTTGTTAATGATCATAGAAAATATCGTGTACACAACTTGCATTTAATTATCATTATGAAGCTCGTACTCCATACGAAACTCGCCTCTAGGCGGCTCGTTTCGTATCCCTCATACTCGCTTCATAATGACCATCATTAAATGCTCGTTGCATAATATACTCATCATTTTCTTGAAGTTTGTTCGTGCTTTCTCTATTCGAACTTTGATTTATTTGGAGTATTCGTTTGTCTGATTAATTATTGTGCCAAGAGATTTGTAGTTTTCAACTTGTTCTAAAGTTTTACCGTCAATTGTCAGGCTTTCATCATTATTTGGGGTTTTTGATATCCTCATAAATTTAGTTTTCTTGATGTTTATTGATAATCCACATTATTCTCCATACTATCTTGTTCATTAGGTTTTGGAGGTCTAGGAGGTTGTCCGCTATTATGATAGTATCGTCCGCATATCTAATGTTGTTAATTGGTGTTCCATTGACCTTCATTCCTGCTGTTTCTCTCTCAAGACCTCTTTTCATAATTTCTTCAGAGTATGCATTGAATATTAGTGCTGAAAATACACACCCCTGTCGCACTTCTCTTTTAATTTCGAACTCTTCTGATGCGTGTTCATTATTGCTTATGTGTGTCTGCTGTTTATAATAGTGCTGAAAATACACATCCCTGTCGCACTTCTCTTTTAATTTCGAACTGTTCTGATGCGTTTTTATAATATAGATTTGTTATAATTCGAAGGTCATTTTGTTGTAATTGTTTTGCTTGCTTGTAATTGCTAAAAAACCTCTTTCTAAATAAAACATTGTAATTTAGAACCTATTTTATAAATTTACAGATCAGAGCGCTTGTCCATTCACAGGCTATTCGCTGTTATTCCATATTTTGCAATAAGTTTAATATTCCACTTCATTTTATGGTTACTTATTTGCCAGAATTCAATTTTTTTTAGTATTTTTACGTTCTATGTGCTTAAATAATAACGCTCTTTTTATAAATTTTAGCCCACCCTCTATTTCTCCAACCACTAACAGCTAAAACGTAATTTTTTCGTTTTTTGTTCGGTACAATCAATTTAAAAATTTCAAAAATTTCAGAAGCATACTTGAGGCTTTACAAAACTTGTTTATTTTTTTATAGACTTGAGTGCAAACAACTTAAAAATGCATTTTTTTTTTCAAAAAATCGTATAATTTTTTTTGAGATGGCTGAAGGTGTATTTTTTTGTTTTTTGTACTTTATCAAAAAATATATTTCCAATTGTTCCAGATTATTCCGTAACATGCGCCACCCTCAAAACCCAAAAAAACTGTTTTTAAGGGTTTTTGGGCATTTTCCTGGTTTGATAGACTTTAAAATAGATCAAGTCAAGGTTTCTTTATAGGTTATACATGTAATTTGGAATAAATGGGTTTTTTATGATATTCAAAAATTGAGCGAAACACATTTAAACCGCAAAAAAATTGTTTTTTTCAAAACTCTCAAGAGACTCCCTTACTTCAAATTATATATAACCCATAAAAAATCTTGATTTGATCTATTTTGAAATCTATAAAATGGAGAAAATTACCAAAAACCCATAAAAACCAGTTTTTTTGGGTTTTTGAAGGTGGGTACTTTAGGGAAAAAATTGGAAATATATTTTTTGATAAGATACACAAAATAAAAAAAATTAGACCTGCAACCATCTCAAAAAAAATTATACGCTTTTTTAGAAAAAAAAATGCATTTTTTAAAATGCTCAATGCTCAAATACTCAACCTACGGGTCTATAAAATACACCAGTTTTGTAAAAGCATCAACTATACGTGTGAATTTTTTGAAATTTTTAAATTGATTGCAATTCGCTGAAATAAAAAATAAAAAAGAAAAAATGACATTTATGATGGTAGGTGGAGTGAGGGGGAGTGAGCATAGAACGTAAAAAAATTGGATTCTGCGAGTTAGGGCATTTCGACTATCTTAACGGGGGTACCCTTTATTTTGTATAATATAAAACAATTCGTCTGGTTTTAAATACAATAAAGATTTTTACGAAGATAATAATAAAGCATATTACATTATACTGTTAGATGTAATAAAAATTATATCAGAATTATAGAATCAGAACTAGAATTATCATAAGATAGGAATGTAAGTAACCATTCAAAACAACGCAAACAAACATCAACTCATGTTCGAATGCGTATTTTTACATACCGCTCAGTCTATCATAACCACAACAATGGGCTCGGTGCGCCGCCTATGTTTTAAAAAATACTTTTGACAATTTGCACGTTCCAAGTGATATCCGTCTAATACTTTGCGAGTTCAGATACAAACTTGAACCGTCGGTGGCGTCGGCTTTTTAGCATAATATATCGAGTGTTGTAGTGGCTTGTGACCAAGTGATCTAGTGGCAAAAATAACGTGCGCAAAATATTAACAATACCGCTAACCAGCTTCGTCCTCTCACCCTTTTTTTAGATTATTTCGAAAGGTGTTTCGGCGCTATTAAAATATGAATAACAACTATAAATAGCACCATTATTTTTGTTTGATTCTAGTTGTTCAAGGTTGTGGAATTATTGTTTGTTTGGTGGATTTTTGATGTTCTAAGTACATAAGAAAATATTTAAACGAAAAGTGTTGGTAGTTGCCTGTACAGCGTCGTTACTTTTGAAAATGTGTAAGCCTATGAAATTAAAGGTTAAGAGTAATTTTTATTAAAAAAGAGTTTACATTTATACCTAATTATTGCATTTATAATTATTATAAAATTTACTTACAACAAATACTTAAGGAGAGTTTTACTTTCTAAATTGGAAAAAATGACAATTTTTTAATATTTAAACAAAAGATTTTACATTGTTAAGAAGGTTTTGTGGTATACAAACATTTTTTTGGTACTTTTAGTTGTTTTTCGCCACTGTACTTGACACTTTTCTGCCTTCCTGTAACATTTTTTTTCCAACGGGATCCAATTCTTGAGACTTAAAACTAATAAATAAACCTTTAAAAAGTGAATTATTTTTTATATTTTTCTGAAGTATCAAAACAAATAAAATTGGTGTACTGAAATTGGTGTAGTAGATTTTAAGAAAAAGGTCTTCCAATTTTCAAAAATTGAATTTCGAGAAAAACCCGTTTTTATTTCTTTTTTTTTATTCCCAACGGGATTCAATTCCTGACACTTAAAGCTAATAAAGTTAATTCTTTTGTATATTTTTCTAAAGTATCAAAAAAATTGGTGTACTGAGATTGATTAGTAGATTTTAGGAAAAGGTTTTCCACTTTTGAAAAATGCAAATTCGAGAAAAACGCGGTTAAAGTATTGTTACTGTAATTTTATCGAATAAAATGGTCATATTTTTTATTTTACCTTTAATCAGCGATTTCTCATGGGTATACGTTCACTGTTAAGTAAAAGCTGTAAATGGTCAAACAAAGCTTTTTTTTTCATAATTCTGTCATCTTTTGATATCATGCTGCTTCTTCTACTGGCTTGAGCAATACGAGCTTCGTGGATATTTTCCGACCATTTTTCTTAGACCATTTTTCGACCATTATGAAAAACACTTCCAAGGTGGATAAAATATATGATGCCATTTGTTAATATGGCCAGGGCTGCTTTATCCATTAGGCAATATAGGCAGCTGCCTAGGGCGGCAAATTGTGAGAGGGCGGCACAGGGGCGTCATTTGAAATTTTGATTGGGGGGGCAAGCATTATATAATATACAATACATTATACATGATGTAATGATTAAAATTGAAAGTATTCTTTTGTAAATTTCAGTCATTTTCAGAGGCAGGCAACTGCCTCCCCTGACCCTATCAAAAGACGCCCCTGGGGCGGCAAAAATACTGCACAAAAAAATATTTGTATTTAAAAATTAAAATCGAATAACAAAAATAGTATATTCATCCATCAATGAAATAGAAGTGGGCATTCGTTTCTAAATAGAATAAAACAAATTGCATTCATATCAAAAATAAAACAAACAGCATTCTGTTATCTTAAACCTAACACTATTCATTCAAAAAGGACGGAAATAATAAATTTAGTGATTATTGGGCCGCCAGAAGCTCGGCAAAGACGGTGAGCCATTGAACACTTCAATATTGCACATATGTATTGCTAATATTGCAGAAACTAAAGATTACAGTAGGACATCGAGTTAGAGTTGGGATTTTCAAACTGTATTATTACAAGTAGATAACATTCGTGTCGTCGCACTGATATAATACTCCAGGGTAATAGGCAAGAAATAGACCATGTTCGGTACAATGAAATATCAAGGTAGCTGACTACTTTTTTAGTTATTGTTGACTTGACCTATAGGATAGGATGAAAACCTACATGTTTCCTGCCTAGAATTCGCGTTTTTTAATTATTAACAATTTAGTGCAATCAATGCGATTTTTTCCATTTTTTGCACTCAATTAAAAAGCTAAATAGTTGACATAAAATTACAAAATTTATTTTTTAGAACATTAAAAAACCTTCAAAATGACGATTTTTGAAAGTCAAAAAGTTAATTTGTTGCTCCGTAAACTGCAAAATAACTGAAAATTGTTATTTATTAATAACTTTTACTAAAACTAACTAGAGCTGTAGTGTTTCACTTCACTCAAAGTTGGGTATTGGGGTACATAACAAACTCTCAAAATTTGCGACCGATCCATTAATTAGTTTAAAAGTTAGGTATTCTATTTGTTTATCCCAGAGACCTTTGTTTTGCAATAACAAATGACAGAAAATAACGAAGATAGGACAATTCTGCGTATGCCAAATGAAAGTAGAAAAGTGATACTATCAAAATGTATTAAGAAAAGATAAAAAATTATCTAATATAGTAAAAAATACTAGCAAATATTTGGTCCAGTAGTTATAATAAATATAGGTAAATATAATTAAATAAAGTATTTTAAATTTTAAGACAACTGGTTCTTTAATATAATATTATTCCCTATGCTCCCTCGAACACCGTACCGGCCATCTGGCTACTGACACAGGTTGCGTTCATTACTGCGCAGCACACCTGTACAGGTAAATATATCGAATTTAAAATTATTTTTTCTACAACCGTGTTAAAAATGCAATTTTAACCGTGTTAAAAATGCAATTTTTAGCACTCCATAGGAGCGTTAACAATGCTACTTTAAAGCCCTAGTGCTTTAAAATGTTCAAGGCAGTGCAGTTAAAAGTGAATTGTCAAATTGTGAAACGTCAAAATATTTATATTTCATTTATTAACATTAAGAGGAAACAGTAGCGATCAACAGGTAGCTAAAACGGGTTCCAAGATTGCGGCTGTAATTTTGAATATTTTTTCGAGATATTTGGTACACGTATTCGTAATTTAATAAAGAATGGCGGTACAGAGCCCAATTTGAAAAATATATTAATATGTGGAAATTACTCTGTAATTAAATACAATATTAAAAAAACGAGCCTGTACCGCCATTAAGAAGAACAAAAAAATACACTTTCTTCAAATATACTTTTTTATCCGATGCCGAGATTTTGTGTCATTTTGGACTAAAATTTTTTATTTCATTAGTAGTTCCAAAATGACACAAAATCTAGGCATCGGATAAAAAAGTTTATTTGAAGAAAGTGTATTTTTTTGTTCTTCTTAGGGTCAATTTCTCATATCGAGTTCAACTCCAGTTTAACCTGAACTTCTAGTAAACGTCAGTTTAAAGTCAAAATCGTCTTTCTCAATTCCCGTTCAACCGATGGCAGTTTAAACTTGAACGATGCTTGAACGGTGGAATTCGGCCGTTCAAAGATTTCAGAACTCAGTTCAGATGATTTCATGGACTACGCATGCGTTGTATTAACACGAAACGCTGTCATAATATAAATATATCCTATTTTATTATATTAAGCCTAACGATAAACGATAACATTATTTGTGTTTTTATAATATTTATTTATAATTATTAAAATGACTATTTGACTATAAATACTTAAATTTAACTTTATTCAAAAACAGCATAAAAAAGGTAGTTCAAAATGGCGACAGTTTTTACCTTTTGCCATCTATTGGCATTTCTCGAAAGCTGTAGAACGAGCACTGACATGAACGCGCAATGAGAAATGCATTCCAAACAGAACCGGAGATCACCCGTGAACCCGGTTCAACTGAACCATAGATTAACGCAGGTATGAGAAATCGACCCTTAATAGCGGTACAGGCTCGTTTTTTTAATATTGTATTTAATTACAGAGTAACTTCCACATATTAATATATTTTTCAAATTGGGCTCTGTACCGCCATTCTTTATTATATTACGAACACGTGTGCCAAATATCTCGAAAAAATATTCAAAATTACAGCCGCAATCTTTGAACGCGTTTTGGCTACCTGTTGATCGCTACTGTATCACCTTAATATTAATAGTACAACTTGCGCAATTTGAAAAAGGTGGTTTAAAATGTTATTTAAAATTTAATTTAAACTGTATTATTGCATTTTTAACACGTTTGTAGAAAAAACAAGTTTATGTAACGGTATAATATTTTCGCTGAGAATTTTTAGACATTCCCCTCGAGTGTAGACAACCAGTTCTACCTTTTACGGGTCATAGGTTTTATGGTTTCAGCAATTAACAAAAATATTGTATTTTATAAATTTATAACGTTTGTAGAAAAAATATTGTATGATATACGTGTTAAAAAGTACGTTTTTAATGCACTCATGTGAATTGCAGAATTCGCTTCGCTCATTCTACAAACTTTTACATGCGTGCCTTAAAATTGTACTTTTAACACTTTATCATAAATAACTATTAAGGCGAAAAATTTTTTTGTCATTACTTTTTAAACATTATTAGAAATATGAATTATAATTTACAGACATTTCTGTGGTTTAAAAAGTAATGACAAAAAAATGTTTCGCCTTAAAATAATTTTAAAATCAATATACAAGTTGATTGATTAGTGTGATAATGCTCAGTAGATCCGCTATAGTAATAGATAGCAATGAAGAACCTAACATTCTTATTAAAGGGACCGTTCAAGTATTACGTAACGCAGGTTGGGGGGGGGGGGGGTGTCAAAAATCTTCAAAAACTGCGTTACGGTGGGGGGGAGCGGGGTCAAAAATCTTCAAAAATCGCGTTACGTAATACTTGAACGCTCCCTAAATCAAAAATTCTGCTTGAACTTTTTTTTCGCAAAAATGGTACATGTTTGAAGGGCGGCTACTAGAGAATTGCCTAGAGCGGCAATTGACCTAAACGCGGCCCTGAATATGGCTACTGGCCATCATATAATTGACTCTACAGCCCATACATAGTGAGTATGGGCTTGTTCTAGGATCAGCTTCCAGTCCTTCCTATCCTTTGCCTTGGTTTTCCAAATTTGTACTATTAACACTTATAGGTCGTCTTCCACCTGGTCCTTAAATCGTACTCTGGGTCTGCCTGCCCAAACGTTCTTCATCGTTTTTTGTCATCGTCCACGTTTCTGACGCCTAACTAAGGACTAAGGACTGGCTTGATAATAATTCTTTATAACAATATTTCCGTTCTGCTTGTGACTATGTTTGATATTAAAAGTTTCTTTAATATTTACTATATTTATAGTAAAAGTTTACTAGAAATATAAATACGTCTGTTAATTTCTGTATGTCTACTGGGAGCCAAGGAATTTCATATTTGTGAACAAAAACACTGTTTTTGTAAGAAATAAAATTTTTGCAGATATTTAAAAAATATTCGCTTAAATTCAGAATGAATACAATGCGTTGATTCCATAACAAATATTTGTTTTAATTTAACAATTAAAACATTTGTCCGTTTCGTATTCCATTTTTAAAAAATAGAAATATACATTTTGGAGTCTACTAGGTACACATTTTTTAATGTATTATAATGTATGAAGAAAACAAACCAGGCTTACTAAATCAAGTACCTAGTACATAGTACTGCGTATGATTGTAGAGTGGTAATATAATTGAACCACTGACTAAGGATATCATTAAATGTAAATGGATTATAATAATCTGGTACTACCGGAAATATTCAGTTCGTACTTTAAATGGTTGAAAGGTTGAGCCGTATACTTACACGACTATAGAATAAAAAATCGAACTACCAAAGCATAATCTAAAGGTTAACTTAAATAGATGTTCCTAAGACTATGAAAATACGTCTTTACGCCTACGTCTTTCAATGCCAGATGGCGCTTGCCACCTACTATCATCACTTCAGTTGCAATGGGTGGGAAAACCTCTCGATGCGAATCGGTTAAAATATGGAGAACAGTGCCTACGTTCTTTCCGATGAAGGCTCCAATAAGAGCCGAAAATCGCGATTCAAGTGACTGGACTGCACTCCGTATTCTAATTGAAAAGTAAGATTGTTTTGCCTTCGCATTGCAACTGAATAGAAATGGTATACATTTTTATTTTACTATGAAAATAGTTAAAAACGAGTAGTTCTAAAACAAATTCAAATTACGGGGTGTATTCAAGTGACCACCTACCTAGCCGGTAGTCTCCAATAGACGCCGTAGGCTGCGTACAGCGTGTATTGGATGACCGTCGACTTAGAATGGGCAGCATTTGAAAGATTATAAACAGTATTTAACCAAACTTATCAACCTTTTAAAGGTAAAAACTTTCGATCAGTACGCATTGCTGGCTCTGACATATGGAATTGAAACATGGGCTTTTAACGACAACGTAGTCCACAAACTTCAAGTAACTCAGAGAGTGCTATGGAACGGAAAATGCTCAACATTAAGCTGTGCGATCACAAAAGAAAAAGTACCGGATGTAATCCAAAAGATTGCCATGTTAATGCAACTTGGCAGGATACATAGGAAGAATGGAAGGAAACCGTTGAACGAAGCGAATTATTGAATGGCTACCAAGAGCAATTAAAAGTAGAAGCTGACCTTAAACCAGATGGAATGATAACATCAGGCGAATCGCTGGTCACGAGTGGGTGCAAAAACAAGAACCGAAATGAATGGACACATCTAAGAGAGGCTTACATCCGACGATGGATGCAATAGCTTATGATGACGATGACTATAGCATCTATCTAATACACATTTAAATTGTTTGGTTCAATTTTTTGTACGGCTTCTATCTCTTAAGTTTTGAAGATATACACTGGGGTGCAAAATTAACCGGACAGTCAGATTTTTTGTTTTTTTTTTTGGTGTTTAGATCAAAACTTGTTTAATTTCTTTGAACTGTAGCGATATCTTATTAGCGATAACTTTTTTTCTTGTTTGAACCTGTTTAGATGTTTTGTGCCGAAAACAACACTTCTGAAAAACGTTTTGTTCATCACTCTCTTTGCCTTATCCCTATGCAGGGTCGGCTTCCCTAATTGCATTTCTCCACACAATTCTATCTTCGGTCATATCAATGTTATTCCCCTTTACCAACATGTCCTGCCTTATCGTCTCCCCAGGTCTTCTTTGGTCTTCCTCTCCTACTCCTTCCAGGAATCTGCACTTCAGCTATTCTTTGTATTGGGTGATTAACGTCTCTACGTTGAACATGACCAAACCATCTTAACCTATTCTCTCTCATTTTGGCATCAATTGGTGCCACACCTAGACTTAACCTAATATACTCATTTCTAATTTTACCTTCTTTGTCACTCCACTCATCCATCTAAGCATTCTCATTTCCGCCAAATTCTTTCGTTGTTCCTCTTTCTTTTTTATTGCCCAACATTCAGTTCCGTACATCATAGCCGGTCGTATGACTGTTTTATAGAATTTTTCCTTCAGCTTCATTGGAATTTTTCTGTTACACAACACACCACTCACTTCTTTCCACTTCATCCATCCAGCCCTAATTCTACTGCATGCATCTCCATCTATTTCTCCATTACTCTGTAATACCGATTCTAGGTACTTAAAACTATTGCTTTTCCACAATCATTTCACTATTGCAAAACGTTTTGTTATTATTGCGAAATAGTGGCTTAAATGAAACAGCATTAATTTAAATTTATTATGGTATTGCACGTGTTTAAAAGTTCGGTTATAGGTTTTTGTGATGTCCCCTGTTTAAAACTTGCACCAACAAAATTATGAAACCAGAAGGAGTAGCAAAAGCTGTTGCTTTACAGGATGATGGGCGGAGCATTCGTTACATCGCAAATGTTTAAGGAATTTATCGAAGTACAGAGCATGATGCAATATAAAGATTTCGAAAAACATGGCAATACACCAGGAAGCCAGGTCAAAGTAGACTACGAACCATAATTCAAGTTGAAGATCGCTTTATTAGGTTGCAAGCGTTACGTTATCGCACATTATCAGCACGAGTACTTGTTCAGCGATTAAATGATGTCTACAGAAACATAGTTTCTATTGATAATGTTTGAAGACGCTTAAATAAATATGGATTAAGGTCCAGAATACCTGTCACAGGACCTCTATTAACAGCAGATTATCGGAGGCAACGTTTACATTTCGTTCACGAACATAATAATTAGGGTGTTGACGATTGGAGTGCTGTGATTTTCACGGAAGAATCCAGATTTAACAGATACTCATTAGATGGGCAACCTAGGATTTGCAGACGAGCTGAAGAACGTTATCAGCAATGTTGTTTTACTCCTGAAGTGATATAATAGTGTGGCCAGGCATTTTCCTAGAGACTCATACAGAACTGGATACAATGCAAGGGGTTAATTTGAATGCTCAACGGTATATCAAGCAATGTTTGGAAGATCATGTAGTGCCATTTGCCCCATTTGTTGCTTGCAGACAACTTTCGTCTGATGCAAGATAATGTTCGTCCGCACACCGCAAGGATAACACTGGATTAGTTGGATGAAGTTGGGATTCGCTTATTACCATGGCCCTATGGAGTTCAGACTTAAATACAATATATAGAGCATGCATGGGATATTCTGGGACGACGTATTCGACATCACCAAGGTGAGTTTGAAACCATGAATGATTTGGAGCAAGCGGTTCGAGACGAATGGGAGAATATCCCTCAGGCAGAATATGCTGCCTTAATCTGAAGTATGCCTGATCGAATGAGAGCCGTAAGTAGGGCTTGTGGAGGTAATACACCCTACTAAATATTTTTTTCATAAAAAATGTTTAAATTAAAAGAAAATGAAATTTTTGTTTTTTTCTGTAGTAAATTTGACTTTTAAATTGTGATTATTAATAAATACTTACTCAATTGGAAAAAACATCTTAAATATTTTAAACGCCAGTTTTTAGGAAAAATCTGAGTGTCCGGTTAATTTTGCACCCCAGTGTATAATTACTTTCACAAATTCATCTTATACCATTGTATGCTTTAGGTACTTTAGGTATTGCTAATTCGTAGGATTTCATTAATTGCATTGTTTGTAATTTAAATTCTCTTTTTTAAAATCTTAATGGTTTGTTGATAACATTGTTTGAAAATATATTTGACGTAAATACTTTTATCTTTATCAAAAACGTGTTCTTTCTTACTATCACAAATGAATTTGTAGTAAACTTTTTAGTCATCTGGAGTACAAGTTCAGAGAGATTACAAGGTTGTAATCATAAGTGATGTAACGAAAAACTATGTTTGTTGTTACAAAAAATATTTTCTTAGAAATGAGTTATGTTATGGTTCCTATCAGACTTAGTTATTCTTAGAAATTGATACATAGTATACAGGGTGTAACAAAAATGCAAGTCGTAAATTAAATCACATATTCTGGGACCAAAAAGAGTTCGATTGAACCTAACTTACCTTAGTAAGTACCAATGTGCACATAAAAAAGTTACATCCCTTTGAAGTTACAAAATGAAAATCAATTTTTCCAATATATCGAAAACTATTATAGATATTTTATTGAAAATGGACACGCAGCATTTTTATGGCAGTAATATCTTAAAAAAAGATATAGTAAAATTTGGCACCCCATTTAAATTTTATGGGGGTTTTGTTCCCTTAAACCCCCCAAAGTTTTGTGTACGTTCCAATTAAATAATTATTGTGGTACCATTAGTTAAACACAATATTTTAAAACTTTTTTGTTTCCTGGTACTTTTTCGATAAGCCAGTGTTTATTAAGATATTTTGAATATTTGTCGAATCCACCACATATTTGTATATGGTTAAGTACGATTATAGAGACCTGTTAATAATCTGAAAATTTATTTATAATTTACATTTTTATGTATATTTTGAAACATATTAAAAAAGAAGCCACATCTCGATAAAAGGGGGCTTTTAGAAAAACTACTAAGAGGCAAAAAAGTGTTAAAAACACTGTGTTTAACTAATGGTACCACAATAATAGTTTAGTTGGAAGGTACACATTTGGGGGGTTTAAAGGAACAAAACCCCCATAAAATTTTTACGTAAACATATTAAAAAAGAAGCCGCATCTCGATAAGAACTGACTTATCGAAAAAATACTAAGAAGCAAAAAGTTTTAAAAACATTTTGTTTACCTAATGGTACCACAATAATAATTTAATTGGAACGTACACAAAAGTTTGGGTGGGTTTAAAGGAACAAAACCCCATAAAATTTTTATGGAGTGTACAAATTTTACTGTTATTTTTTTAAGATAATCCTATTAGAATGCCACACATATAATGAAAAAAAAAATAGTTGTTCTGAAGCTATTTT
Source organism: Diabrotica virgifera virgifera (assembly GCF_917563875.1). Lineage (NCBI taxonomy): Eukaryota > Metazoa > Arthropoda > Insecta > Coleoptera > Chrysomelidae > Diabrotica > Diabrotica virgifera. The sequence continues at coordinate 115,928,081 of NC_065449.1, forward strand.
CTTGTGGCATTTTTATAATCAAGTATATTCAAATGGGAAATAAGCCACACTTTTACCTAAAAATGATTTTATTAACGTTTCGACGCCCAAGTCGGGTGTCGTTGTCAAAATACAAAATAATACTAAATAAATAAAAATGTTGTTGCTTAGTAAAAAATTCTTCTATCATTTTGAAATAGATTATCATTTTGTAACTTCAAAGGGCTATAACTTTTTTTATATGCACATTTCTATTAGGGTAAGTTAGGTCCAATCGGTCTATTTTTGGTCCCAGAATATGTGACTTAATTTATGACCTGCATTTTTGTTACACCCTGTATAATGTAAAAATAATTTTTTGATAGGTGCATTTGGTGAAACAGGTCCATTAATGCAATACCCAAAACGGGAAATGCAATAAAATTGTATTTTTGAGAACTGCTGATCATAATTTACCATCATTTTTAATTTTCTTTAGTAAAGATTTTTACTATTTTTAATATTAGTGCTTAATAAAGTGGTCTGATACGTAAACTCCTTTAAAAGGAGAAATAAGTTGTTCCAATAGATGCTTTTATTTTATTCGATATAGTCTCCGTATAGTTCAATACAACTCGATTTTTAACACGATTGATTTGAACGATTCCAGCGATTTTCGCACTTTCTTATACTGTCCGAATAATTTGATTCTGGAAGTTCTGCAAAATGAGCGTTTGTTTGTCAACTATATCTTCGTTAGAGTTAAATTTTGTAATGCTCAGCCACCTCTTCAAATTTGGGATTACATATTAATCGGAGGGAGCCAAATGAGGAGTATAAGCCGCATGAGAAAGCAATTTGAAGCCCAACTCATGAATTTTTGCCATTGTCATAATAGCCAGGGAGGTAGTGTCAAATTTGACCGGAGCATTTTAGCATGGCTGTTTTCTTTTTATTTAGGTAGGTGTTCCAAAGCTTATTAACAAATGATGTGTCAGCTGGCCCAAAACCGGGGATTTTAGACAAGAAAAGGTAAAATATGAAAGTTGATGGACAAACGCTAGAAATGTTAAATATTTATATACGTTACTCAGAACATTTGATAGACTTGCTTACTTGACTCCTACCTTTTACTCAGGATATCCGGGTTCAAATCCTGGCGCGGAAAATTCTTTTTGTTTTTTAAATTAACATTTTATTTTGAGAAATAGTTATTTTTATAATACCACGGCATGTCCACTTGGCCAGCTAACATTTTTTGCAACGTACATGATGCAGCTGACGCTTTTTATTTACAATCTAAAATTCATAAATTATTGATTTATCTTTTTTAATCTTTGCCACACTAGTCCAAGAATATTTTTTTATTATTAACTAGCTGACCCGGCAAACTTCGTACCGCCTTAAAACTAAATAATGTTTAAAAGTTTAATACCTAAAAATTACCAGAAAGCCAAAAAATACTAAAAAATATTGCGTACCTATACTTTTTTCTACCAAATGCATAGTTTACGATTCTATAAGGGACATAGATACAGACAAACATTCATTTTTATGTATTATAGAGAATAGGCCAATATTTAGATTGCTATTAAAAAATGGGGGTTGGCTAGATAAAAGTGAAAATTTAGGGTTGTATCTTTCGGTTCTACAACATATAAAATTAAGAAAAAACAGTTTGTCCAAAAAAATAACAAATAATGTCTCCCTTTCCACTTAGATTGTTGGTCTTACCAACTAAGGAACCTTCAGAGGTTCATGTACAACTTTGCTTATTAAGATCAATCATAATATTATGCCCAAGAATGCATAGTTTGCGATTCTATAAAAGACAAACAGATTTTTTTATATTGTCTCGTATAAATAATAAAAACGTGGTATTATAAAAATAATTATTTTTCAAAATAAAATGTCAATTTAAAAAATAAAAAGAATTTTCCGCGCCAGGATTTGAACCTGGATCTCCTGAGTGAAAGGTAGGAGCAAAGTAAGCAAGGCTATCAAATGTCCTGAATAACGTGTATAAATATTTGACATTTAAGTTGTAGCGTTTGTCCATCAACTTTCATATTTTACCTTTTCTTGTCTAAAATCCCCGGTTTTGGGCCAGCCGACACATCATTTGTTAATAAGCTTTGGAACACCTACCTAAATAAAAAGAAACCAGCCATGCTAAAATGCTCCGGTCAAATTTGACACTAGCTCCCGGGCTATAACGCTCTAGTGCGCTCTTGTGAATCGGTGCATGGTGTTGGAGAAACAACACTTTTTTCTTCTGCAATGGGGCCGTTTCTCACTGAGTTCCTCCTTCAGTTTGGCCAGTAAAGTACAATACTAATTCTGCTTCTTGTTGGCGACCATCATGGCAATCTGTACTTTGCACACTGCTGATCTGAAAGGATTTGTGGTTATTATGTTGAGCCACGTACATACGTCGATTTTTCAGCCAGGAAAACCTTCGCCTTCTTGGTCCTCGTCTCCTTCTACTTTTCCCTGTAAGATTAGTTGACGCAGTCCATATGTCTCGCTGTTCCTCATGATGTGAACAAGGTATGCGATTTTGGATGTTTTTATTGTGGTATGCAGTTCTTTTTCTTAGTGTATAATAAAACACCCAGATTAGTAAAGTGGTCGGTAAAAGATATCAGGATTCGACGATAAAGCCACATATCAAAAGTCTCAATTTTCTTGCAGGTTGCTTCTGCGAGAGTCCACGACTCACTCAACACAATGCTAATGGCTATTATATATTGTTACATTTTTTAAGATGTTAGTTAATTAAAATTATTCCTTTGCGATCCCAAAATTCAGTGCCCATAACCATTCTGTTATAGTGACGGTGTATCTGTGACTTCTTTAACGTGTGGCAGAATAGCTTATGGTAGGGGAGCCCAAGAGGAGATTTTTGCAGTTACTCGAGCGCGTCAGATTATCATATGGGGAGAAACCTGGTACCCTGAAGATGTACCTCTACCATATATTGGCTCTTAACACAGGGGAGTTCGTTAAGGGGGCCCGAAAAAAATCTATCTTTAAAAAAACTCAAAATTGTCAGATTAAGATAAGGTAAAAGTACATGCAAAAGAGTGTATATTTCAAAAATCTGACGGTCTGGGCCGGGCGTAAGAAAATAGGGGAATCCCAAAGTTTCACAAGAAAAAAGCGAACATTTCGCGAAATTAATGACAGATCGAAAAACTAAAAAATATGTGCTCAATATTTTTTAAAAATCTATCGAATGATACCAAACATGACTTCCCGCGGAGAGGGATGGGGGGTAAATTTAATATTTTAAATACGAATCCCGCGATATTTCGCGAAATGAACATCAGATCGAAAAACTGTAAAATACACCTATTTAATATTTTTGAACAATCTATCAAATGGCACCAAACACGACCCCCCACGGAGGCGGGGTGTGGGGTTACTTTAAAATCTTAAATAGGAGCCCCCATTTTTTATTGCAGATTTGGATTCCTTACGTAAAAATAAGTAACTTTTATTCGAAACATTTTTTCGAACTATGGATAGATGGCGTTATTATCGGAAAAAACGATTATTGGAAATGGAAAATGAAATTAAAAAATGGCTAGCGCCCACTAAAATCGAAAACTTTACTTAACTTTTTTTGGTTTTAGGACCTACTCTTCACAACCCAATAGGTCCCCATAACGCTCGAGTGACTGCACATTTAGCATACTTTGCTCCCCTACCATTAATAGGCTTGTTGATTCCTTGGTATCTGTTACATTAAATACTATACTTAATAGTAGCATTAATTATTGTTTAAAATATTTTTCTACAAACGTGTTAAAAACTTTTAGCACTCCATAGGAGCGTTAAAAATGTTATTTTACGGCACTAGTGCTTTAAAATTTTTAAGGCACTGCAGTTAAAATTAAAATGTCAAATTTTGAAAACAAACGTCAAATAATTTTTACTATTGCATTTATTAACATTAATATTAACAGTACAACTTGCGCAATTTGAAAAAGGTTTTTTAGGTTTTTTAAAATTTAATTTAAACTGTATTATTGCATTTTTAACACGTTTGAAGAAAATAGTTATTTATGATATGTGTTAAAAGTACACGTTTAAGGCACGCATGTGAAAGTTTGCAGAATGAGCGATAGCGGGTTCTGCAATTCACATGAGTGCCTTAAAAATGTACTTTTAACACGCATATCATACAATATTTTTTCTACAAACGTAATTACAGGACAATATCTACAAAAACTTTTACTTGAACTTGACTGACATTCCATTTTTATATTTTTTTGACATTACATCAAAATTGCCTATACGGTCAATACGAACTGCAGTGCCTTAAAAATTTTAAAGCACTAGTGCCTTAAAGTAGCATTTTTAACGCTCGTATGGAGTGCTAAAAATTGCATTTTTAACACGGTTGTAGAAAAAAACTATTAAAATTTGTTGGAATATACAACAATAAAAGTAGATGTTATTCTATAGTTGTTATGATTTACGTATTGACAGTATAGGCAGTTTTTATGTAATGTCAAGTCAAGAAAAATATAAAAATGGAATGTCAGTCAAGTTCAAGTAAAAGATTTTGTAGGTATTGTCCTGTAATTGAGAATGAATAAATTATAATTGTTGATATATAAGACGTTTGTAGTAAAAATATTGTATGATATACGTGTTAAAATTACATTTTTAAGGCACTCATGTGAATTGCAGAATTCGCTTCGCTCATTCTGCAAACCTTCACATGCGTGCCTTAAAATTGTATTTTTAACACTTATGTCATAAATAACTATTAAACATGAACTTTTTGCCTGGAACATGAACTTGACACTGGTTTCCCTAATCTTTATTTCTGTTATCACTTTAATTGTCTTGATTTATATGATGTGTATTAATTTCATAGCTTCAATTTACACAGTCCAATGTTTCTTTTATAAATTCCGTTATTAATTTGTAATAATTATTAGTCCAGAAAGCCACTGCGCATCCGCTAGGAAAAATATTCTAATTCGAATTTTTTGCACAATCTTACTCAAAATGGACCCCTTTTAACAAATTTGCATGTTGCCAGGACCAAAAATTGGTCAAAAATTTTTTAAACGTTTTTTTTTTTGTTTTTTTTCCTAAAATTATTTTTTTTGCATGGAACAAATTTTTTTTAGGTTTTCTGGATCATTCCAAACAGAAAAGGTCTTTAGTGACTTTTCTCTAAAGTTGATAGTTTTTGACATATAAGCGATTAAAAATTGAAAAATTGCGAAATCGTCTATTTTTAACCCTCCAAAACTATGTGAAAAACTGAAAATTTTAATGTTACCAAGGTAGGTAGATATTCTTTAAACATCGATTGATGAAATCCCGAAGAGATTTTTGCAATACAATATTCAAAACTCCTTTGTTTCTTAATTGTTAATCAAGCGTGCGCGACACTATTTTCCACCGTTGCATGTGTATGCAATTTTAACTATTTAGAATGGGAAATAAGCCACGATATTATTAAAAAAATGATTTTTATTAACGTTTCGACGCCCAAATCGGGTGCCGTTGTCAAAATACAAAATACTATTAATATAAACAAAAATGTTGTTGCTTAGTAAAAAAATTCTTCTAATAATTTATTTAATTTGACTCATTTATATCGGCAATTCAGATACATATGATACATTTTAAAGTAGAAGACTTTAAAATGATATTGCCAATATTTATTTATGAGTTGCGTTCCTGGGACGACTTTACTGAAAAATAGTTCATTCGATTACATGAAATCAACCCAATTACATGAAATCAATCAATCAATCAAATCAATCAAATCAAACAAATTTTTGTGACGGATATTCTTGAGTTGGGGTTGATTTCATGTAATCGAATGAACTATCTTTCAGTAAAGTCGTCCCAGGAACGCAACTCATAAATATTGGCAATATCATTTTAAAGTCTTCTACTTTAAAATGTATCATATGTATCTGAATTGCCGATATAAATGAGTCAAATTAAATAAATTATTAGAAGAATTTTTTTACTAAGCAACAACATTTTTGTTTATATTAATAGTATTTTGTATTTTGACAACGGCACCCGATTTGGGCGTCGAAACGTTAATAAAAATCATTTTTTTAATAATATCGTGGCTTATTTCCCATTCTAAATAGTTAAAATTGTAAAAATGCCACAAGAAAATAGCTTCAGAACAACATGTGTATGCAGTATGGTGCAAATGAAAGGAATAAATTCGTTATTTCGTAAACCGGCGACTTTACGGGAAAATCCCGAAACAGGTCATTTTTATTTTTAAGTTATGATATTGTGACATATATGGTATACTAGTGACGTCATCCATCTGGGCGTGATGACGTAATCGATGATTTTTTTAAATGAGAATAGGGGTCGTGTGCTAGCTCATTTGAAATGTTCTTCAATTCTCTATTCACTAATGTAAACATTTACATAATTATTTATACAGGGTGTCGAATAATTTAATTTTTTTGTCAATTTGCCAAATGATTTAATTTAATAAAAAATTTTTGGACACCCTGTATAAATAATTATGTACACGTTTATATTACTGAATAGAGAATTGAAGAACCTTTCAAATGAGCCAGCACACGACCCATATTCTCATTTAAAAAAATCATCGATTACGTCATCACGCCGAGATGGATGACGTCACTAGTATACTATATATGCCACAATATCACAACTTAAAAATAAAAACCGACCTGTTTTGGGATTTTTCCTTAAAGTCACCTGTTTACGAAATAACGAATTTATTCATTTATATTTAATACGGAAAATAGTGTCGCGCACGCTTGATTGGCAATTAAAAAACAAAGGGGTATTTGATATTGTATTGCAAAAGACTCTTCGGGATTTCATCAATCGATGTTTAAAGAATATCTACCTACCTTGGCAACATTCAAATTTTCAGTTTTTCACATAGTTTTTAAGGGTTAAAAATGGCCGATTTCGCAATTTCGCTTATATGTCAAAAACTATCAACTTTAGAGAAAAGTCACTAAATACCTTTTCTGTTTGGAATGATCCAAAAAACTTAAAAAAAAATTTGTTCCATGCAAAAAAAATAATTTTAGGAAAAAAACAAAAAAAAAACGTTTATAAAATTTTTGACCAACTTTTGGTCCTGGCAACATGCAAATTTGTTAAAAGGGGTCCTTTTTGAGTAAGATTGTGCAAAAAATCCGAATTAGAATATTTTTCCTAGCGAATGCGCAGTGGCTTTCTGGACTATATTGTTTTATTCGTAATAATGATTTTTTCAACACCTTAATTTATTTTTAAATCCTAACCTTCAAGGTGGAACTTAAAATGTAGATAACTATATTATACGATTTCGTGACCCAATAAAAACCAAACACAATAAAACCTTTTTAACGATGTACTCTTTCAAATATTTACACTGCTGACTTTAATGGCCAGATAAACCTAGAAATTTAAGTTTTGAGTATATAGTTCTTTACGTTATAAACACGGAAAACACCGAAAATATATTACAAAGAACAAATCGTACCAACGATTATTATGCTTCCTCTTTTCAGTCCATATAATACGCATTTTCATAAATCGGGTTCAGGCCCGGTTGCCTTTTTTCCACGCGTTTCGTGGAGTTTCATTTCTTCGATGCGCTATCAATTTGTTCTCTTTATTTTCCTCTATTTGACTTCACTATATTCATTTCCGTCTTCTTATCTTCTTATCTATTCCCCCCTGATGTTGCTAGACTACGATTCGTTCTCTTCATATTTCAGAATAATTTTCTATGTATATTAGGGTGGAGCGCTGTTATATGGAGAAAAATGAAATAACAATTTTTACAAACGTGGGGTGCGGAATCGACGCTACTGTGGGAAAGGATTGGAAAAGATAATTGTCATTTTTTTATATTATGACTAACATCTGCCCCAACGTGATTCAAATTTTGAAATTTGAAAAAATTTTTTTTTGCATTTTAACCTACGCGGGTGCGGTATCAATTCGCTTCTAGGTTATGAATCGAAAACTTCAATAACACTTATTTCTATTTTTATCAGAATAACTGCCCCAGCGCTACTTAATTGATCTATTTTGAATTTCGCGCCAACCCCCGACCTAACGCTGCAACCAAAGAGTTATAACCTGTCACAGGAGTCGACCTTCACTCTCCAACTCAATTTCAAGTATAAGTAAGTAGAATACAATAGTGGCTAGAATTATTATAGTTTTCCACGATAAGTATATAAAATTATTGAAACCTTATGAAGGCAGGAAGGACGAAGACGGTTACAAAGAGAAGCTCTTAAAGTTTGGTGAGGATAGCAAGAAATTGTTTGATATTGCAACTTGCAAATGTTTATGAGTTCAGAGATTGCAACTGTCCTAGAAACCGAAAGATTCCAATACCAGAACGAAATTTCTTAATCTACCAACGAACTGACCATAAAATAATGATTAATAGTTTAGATCGTGAAGCGACCAAAAAAATTTAGATGGATTTACATAGATTACACCAGTAAGAGCAACGTGAAGAACGTCTTGCAAATAGGGGTGGAATCCATTCCTAGTACTTCCAGATTACCTACAACTTCAAAGATACGACCGAATGTTCAACAGCCAGATATATTAAACAAAAGCGGTGAAATTATGGACTTCCAATCGCAATCGATTATTTCCACTTCATTACTCACAATGACTGATGTCACATTTCCGGTTGTTGCCAGAACATTAGATCGTTATGGGGTTTCAGATCGTGGTGGAGTAGCAATCATTTATGCAGCTTTCCACGACATTGGTCTCATTACTGAAAAAGATTCATCGCGGCTTATAGACAAAAAGAGAGTTCGACGAGCTCGTTCTAAAGCTAGGACTACTTTGTAACTCTATTCTAACATTTCTTTCCTCGAACTCTATTGATGTAAATCAAATAATGGCTGTTGGTTGTGATGGGACTGTCGTTAACCAAGGAAACAAAGGTGGCGGCATTCGTTTGTTGGAGTTTCCACCTCCACTCCAATGGTTCATATGCCAACTACACGCCAATGAACTGACATTGCGTCATCTTTTTCAACATCTAGATGGCATTAGAAGTGGACCAAAAGGTTTCACAGGTCCCATTAGCAAGGCAGTTACTAACTGTGAAGTATTACCCATTGTTCCGTTTGATTCAATTAAATGTACGTTGCCCGATATTACCAAATCGACACAGGAATTAAGCACCGATTAACTATATCTACTACAAATATATCAGTATATCAATAGTGGACATTGTGATGAACATTTTGTGAAAAAAAATCCTGGTATACTAGTCCAGCCTAGATGGTTGACAATGGTTAATCGGATATTGAGATTATATGTCTCAAGCCAAACTCCGTCAGAAAACCTAATTATACTAAGCATATCTATTTTAACGGTCTATGCTTCTATGTGGTTCAGGATAAAGACTAGGCCAATTTGTATTTTTGATGCCAAACATTTATATGATATGATAAAACTGTCGCACTATTTGCCAAACCACTTGAAGAATGTTATTGTCCCAGGCATACAGAGAAATGCATTCTTTGGACATTCAGAAAATCTACTACTAGGAATATTAGCCGACAACAGACAGTACGTCAGAGAAGTTGCACTCCGCAGAATATTGAAGATCAGAGAGACATCATACATAGGAGCCTTACATATTTTCCAAGTACCTACTTTAAATATGGATGCTGATGATTACATCGATATGATAGATTGGAAAACCAAGACAGAACCTCCACTATTTAAGTACCGAAAGGATATCTCAGGCCATCATAGGCCATCACGGAAAAATTCCGTGTCACACACAGTCCTTTGAAAGGTGTGTCAAATTAGTTACAGAAGAAAGTGCTGTCCCCTGTGGGTCACGGAGGAGAGACGAATTCATTAATAATAAGCTGAAATTATGCCTTTTGATGCCTAAATTTGATACTAAGAAAGACTATAGTTCACAATGAGTTTTTATGTTATTCTTCAGTTTGTAAGCATTTTTTTTTAATTCATAAGGAAAATTTTTCCTGTAGCTGTCTGTATACCATTAATTACAAAAATTGAAGAAAAATATCTTCTGTGTAAAACTAATATACCTTTTACACAGAAGATCTTTTTCTTCAATATTTTTTTTACTTTATATTCACTATTTTTCTTTTGTTTTCTTCATTTTATAGTCCTAATAGCTTAAATAAATGAATAAAACATTATCGTTCACTCTAGTTGACTCTATCAAATTTTTTTAGGAAATTTTTTTTACAAAATTCCAAAATTTCAATCACCCTGGGGCACTCAAACTGAAAATATGAAAAAATGTTATCTTAGTTTTTCATTCGAAAATGAAAGACGCGTCAATTCCGCATCCCGCGAAAATGAAATTCGAAAAAATAAATTTGCGCTCCAGCCTAATGTATACAGGGTGTTTCATTAATAATTGTCCATATAGTAACTGGACAAACCTTAGCATAAAATACGAAGATTTAACCTAAAACACTTAAATAAAATGTGGTTCCTTACTGAGTTACAAGGTGTTTTATCTAAAAATTTAAAAATTATTTTTGCTCAGCATTTTTAAACTATTCGACGTACCTTTTTCATACTTGGCAGGAAGTATAGGTACTGTACAAACTACCAAATTACGTTCAACAAACGTTTCTGGCTATTACTAGAGGCGTACAACGGGGGAAAGTGATTGGTTGACCCTTTCCAAATTCTACGCCACTGGAGAGATTGCTATTTTAGTTCAATTTTTGGATTCTCCAATACTTTCTATGAAAATAATATACTCTTCATTCGTAACGATAAAATCATTAGTTTTCGAGATTTTTGAAGTTAAAAATGAAACGACACGGTTATTTTGATTAATATATTGTGTCGCTTCATTTTTAATTTCAAATATCTCGAAAACTAATCATTTTATCGTTACGAATGAAGAGTATATTATTTACGTAAAAAGTATTGCAAAATCAAAAAATAACACTAAAATAGCAATTTCGTCAGTGGCGTAGAATTTGGGAAGGGTCAACCAGCCCCTATCCCCTGTCGTACGCCTCTGGTAGTAGCTAGAAACGTTTATTTATCTTAATTTAGTAGGATGTACAGTACCTATACTTACTGCCGAGTATGATAAGGATACGCCACATAGTTTTAAAGTATGTAATGGGTACAAATAATTTTTAAATTTTAATCATATGAATAATATAAATTAATCAAAATAACTGTGCCGTTTCATATTTAACTTCAAATATCTCGAAAACTAATGACTTTATCGTTACCAATGAAGAGTATATTATTTACGTAGAAAGTATTGGAAAATCTAAAAATGGCACTAAAATAGTAATTTCGCCAGTGGCGTAGAATTTGAGAAGGGTCAACCATTCACCATCCCCTGTCGTACGCCTCTGGTAGTAGCTAAAAGCGTTTGTTTATTATAATTTAGTAGGGTGTCTAGTAGTCGTACTTTCTGCCAAGTATAAAAAGGATACGTCGAATAGTTTTAAAATGGTAAGCAAAAATATTTTTAAATTTTTAGATAAAACACCCTGTAACTCAGTAAGGAACCACATTTTATTTAAGTGTTTTAGGTTAAATCTTCGTATTTTTTGCTAAGGTTTCTCCAGTTACGATATGGACAATTATTAATGAAACACCCTGTATACCTAGCACATCATTAGTTAGGGTTTATTGGTGACTTATTTTACTAATAATTGTCACCTGGATGGTATGCGTCGGTTCAATTCAGTCCTCTCATAAAGTCTTCCCTGGTGATAAGTAGGCCTTTGAAATACGTGTAGGAGAATGGCGAGGGGCTTAAAGTCATAGTGTCGTCGCAATACATAATTTAAGAAAGATAGATATTGCGTTAATTCCTTCTACATGTCAGTGGCAAATCCAAGGGGGGGCGATGGGGGCGATCGGCCCCCCCTCTCAAACCAAGTGATTTAACTTTTTTTTTTCCAAACAGATAATCAGACATTTTTTATAATAGATTTTATAATATTGACTAAGATATATGTATTAATTACATATATCTATATAAATATATATACCTATAAATATAAATTTTATATTATATGAATTATAAATAAATTTTATTAGTACAGGACAAAACGTTCACTTCAGTCGAAAGCCGGAGTGGAGGATGGACAGCAATGTTCACCTCAAACATCGGCCCAAACAAAGACTGGACACGGATCACCTCAGAGAAATCGACCAAAACGCCTCAGACCCTGTGGTGCCGAGGTAAAAAAAGGAGGAAGGCCAGGAAGATACCTACGAGCCTACGGGAGCCACCCATACCTCTCCAGCCCCTCCCAAAACAAAGGTGAAGGTGCTCGCATCAGAGTCTCTGACAATAGTTCCACCTCCAAAAGTGGACAGGAACCGACAGGCGACAGGCGCCGATGTGAAGCGCCTTCACCCAAGCACTTCCACGGAAGGCAGGCTGCAGAGGCACAAGAAAGAACGCAGAAGCGGAAACGCCACTGCCCCTTCCCAAAGCTTCGCAGAAGTCGCCGTGACACACCTTAAGGTCGCTATCATAGATTAGGTAAACCCGTAAGGCAAGGTCACTCGGTCACTGCTGACCGGGAAGACCTTATCAAACGCAGCCTGATGGAGGAATTGGACAGAGCAATCTTGTCCAACTCCAACAGTCAAGCAAAAGCCACACGTTTAAATCGTGGACCTATTCTGGTGAGATCATCAGAGTAGTATGTGGTGACGACTGAGTGGCTGGAAAAGGTTATAGATGACTTCAAACCGTGGGAGGAAGCGTCACTAGCTGTTATAAGTCAGGATAAGCTCCGGAAGCTTACCAAAGCCTCTCTATGGATCTCGGGGGATGTTACTACCACCTCCGATTTCCCAGAAAGAGTGCTGCAGAGGCTAACGGCGTAAAGTCCAGACATGTCAGTTACGAGACAGTGCACCTTCCACCACGAGGTAAAGACTGATCCAAACGGACACCTGTTCGTCTTTGGAATCGGAGACGAGGGCATGGCTGTCGTTAAGAAAAGCCCAATGAGGCTGAGCTACGCGTCCAAGGGAACTTACTCAGCAGCCGGAGACGGTCACTGAGACTGAGACACCCATGGTCCACAGCAGGACGACGACCCTCAGATGGTGGTCGACGAACCCTGCAGAGGAAGCGCAAAGTGACTAAGGTTGCCGCCTCCTCAATCGAGGAGGAAATGAACGCCTAAAAGAATTAGTACGACACCTTCACCATGGCCAAGGACATCGGGAAAAAAGTACAATATTTTAATTAGAAGGATGTAATTGAACATTAAAACAAATTTTTTAATTCCAAACAACTTTTCTTAATAACAATTTTCGATATTCCACCTGTTTCGAGACACCTGTTCGTCTTTGGAATCGTAGACGAGGACATGGCTGTCGTTAAGAAAAGACCAATGAGGCTGAGCTACGCGTCCAAGGGAACCTACTCGGCAGCCGGAGACGGTCACTGAGACTGAGACACCCATGGTCCACAGCAGGACGACGACCCTCAGATGGTGGTCGACGAACCCTGCAGAGGAAGCGCAAAGTGACTAAGGTTGTCGCCTCCTCAATCGAGGAGGAAATGAACGCCTAAAAGAATTAGTACGACACCTTCGCCATGGCCAAGGACATCGGGAAAAAAGTAATTATTATTCAATGCAATCTCCAACACAAAAAGGTGGCAACGACGACAATCTGCCGTGACCTGGATGTAACGGAGAATGCAATAGCATTAATCCGAGAACCTTGGATAACTAAGACCAAAATAACTGGTTTTATCAGTCTAAATGGTCAAATCTTCAGCTTAAAAAACAACCAACAACCGAGAACAGCAATATATGTTCCCAGAAAAATCAAAGCCTCCCCCTCGTGAAGCTTTGCACCTCAGACATAACTGCGGTTAAAGTAAAATTGCCATAGTCAAAAGGCAAAAATAGAGTTAATACTAGCATCGGTTTACCTACCCTCAGTTGCAGTCACCGTACCACCAACAAAGGAGATGGAAGATCTGGTAGACCATTGTCTCAGCCAGAAGGTAGAACTTATGACCAGGAAAAACCTACGCTTGACAGTTGGTTTTTTACCTGGCCATTGTCAAGTAAGAAAACACCTTCACACACTGTCACATTTGTCCACCTTCCTGGAAATGGTAGGATGAACAATGAGCTAAGGACGACAGCCCCCTGGGAGGATGCACAATGGGTCAATTGTGGCCTAAGTGCTGTGGGACTTGACTCACCCTTCGTACTCTAAAGATACAGAGATAGTACGGGACTTTTCCGGTGGGTCGGTAGGCTAAAAAAGGCCGGCGTAGTAGAAAACTATCTAAAGATTTAGCCGATCGGCCCCCCCTCTTAACACTTCTGGATCCGCCGCTGCTACATGTAGGTGTACAAATCGCAGATGAAAATCACTGTCACGCAAATTATGAAATTTGTTTCTAAGGGATTAAAACAATAATTATCATAATCATTAGTAAATCATTTCAATTATATTTTCTACATAATGTAGACCATACTTCTCATTATTTGAGCCCTTCTCATGCTGTGGTGACACTTTAATATATTTTAAGCTTGCTTTCCATTGGCTGCGATCCTGTGCTAGATGAACGGCTTGATGTAGGATTTTCCCACCAGAGTCTTTCCAGAGATCTCCCTCTTGGTCTTCGGCCTTCTACCTTTTCTTCTACCACCAATATTTCCATAGTCCCAGTTCTTCTGACTAAGCGGCCGAAATAATTTAGGTATGCTCGGTCCACAATGGGAAAAATAAGAGCATTGGCCAAAATGAGTTTAGCCTTCCGTGTTATTGTTCGGCCTGTCCATATTAGCTGTTGGCCAATGTTGTAAAAAAATAACCTAAAATTAGAGTTTCTATCAATAACCGGTCAATAACGGCAGTGGCCAAAAGGAAATGGCCAATCTTGATAAATAAATAAAATTAGGTATGATGTCCTATTATTTTTTTTATATAAGATAGCTTTTGAAGGCTCATCATTTTTATTTTGACAAGATAGTGAAGCATCACATTTTTAACACTTTTTACATAAATTTACTACGAGTAATTTCAGCACGAGCACAGAAATGAAGCAAATAATAAACATAACCTATCTTGTAGTCAAAATTTCAACATTGACCGATTAACAACGGGCATTGTTGACATTGACCGGACAATAATGGAAAAGTTATCAAGAATTTAAAATTATCATCAATGTTCAGTTTCTATGGACAATAACGTTAATATTCGGCAATTGTCGACAATGACTAATTCAACAGGCCATTGTCGATATTGACCGGTTTATTAACGTTATTGGCCGGATTTACGTTATTGCCCGTAACATATCTATCATATATCAATAATTTCAAATCTTCTTTAAGTGCCATCTCCGCGACGAAGGTTGGCAACCATCATGGCTGTTCTGACCTTCGAGGCATCTGCTCTGAACAACTAACTTGAGCTGCAACCAAACTATTCTCTCAGGTTCTTCAACCAGGATACGTGTCTCCTTCCTACGCCTCTCAATGGGCCAATGTCAGATCTTGGTTGCATAAAATCTTCTTCATTTTCACTAAGTTGGCACGTGCTTTTTCAATTCTCACTCTATAAGCAATAATAATTTCAAATAGAAAACATAAAAACAATTTGACATTATTAGTGTATCAAACAAAAATGCAATGTATCACAATATATTTTTAAGAATTACAAAAAATTACCACTACAAATTACAACTTTTGTTTATAAACATAGTTTTATTCATGAAATAGTCTTACCGAAGTACATTCGAGCACTTCAAATTGTCGATTTTTATTGGCCTCGTGATAATTTTACATTAGATTCGTTTATTATGGTTAATTGTCTTAAATATGACAGTTGTCAAAACTAGGAAATTCGTTGTAAATAAACAGAAACAATCTACCTAAAAATATTTCCAGTATAATAATATAGGTAGAAAATTCCCACTAAAATAATAATCGGATTGGACAGAATTAAGTATGTGATGAAAAATCTTACTGCACAATTGGAAATTAAAATCATTAAAAAATAATCGTTATAATAATAATTTATCTCTTAATTTCTAAGTAATGCATATTTTTAACCCTGCATAAGTATTTTATTTAATTACTACTGGGGTAGATATAACGCGACTCCATTACAAACATAATTAATTACCTGTTAAAAATACCACCAAACAAAAACAAGAAACACCTCTCGAAAGTATCTACTGCCTTCTTGCTTCACACTTTCCTTATCGGTATTTACCTTACAAATCCAAACATCCTGTTTCTGAACTTGAAATTCACCCATATAGGCATATGTAGCTGTACTCCAGGCCAAGACAACATAGATAAACAACACGTAATAGATAACATGAACGATAACCAGAGCAGTTCAAGATCAAAGCGACGAAGACAGCGCCGAAAAAATCATCGAAATAATTCCGAATCTACGCAAGATAATACGCAAAATAATACGCAAAATACTTTAACTAGCGTCGAGACTGAGAAATACGAAAATGTTGTTAATGAGATTAAAAATATTAAAGAAGACTATATCGTACAATCTCCCGGTGAACTTTCAAAAATTAATAGCGGTAAAAAAACAATTGTGAAACCAGTTAAAAGCCGAAGTTTAGACGATGATGATATGGTAAAAATTCAAGAGGTGTCTGAACTAAGTGAAACAGAAGACAGAGAAAGTCAAGCAATAGTTTCAGAAGCATCTGAAAGTGAAGTTGAATGGGAAGAAACGGCTACTTTAGATATTCCACCTCCCCTTCATGGCTCTTTAAGTACCTTTACACTACCTCTCGAAGTATGCAGTAGTGAACAAATAACTTTGCTGTCTCCCGAAGAAGAGAAAAGTTTGCGCGATTTTCTCGGAAGTCTTAATTTAGTAAACGGTCCAGAAGAAGCCGCGAATAAAGTATACGAAAAGAACTCAATAGAAAGTATTAAACTACGAAAAGCTAAAAAGAAGGCTGAATTAGACCAATATTTTTTTCCCATTTACCAAAATCCTCGTTATTTAGATGTAATTAGTGAAGAATCTAGTGATCGTGACAGTGACAGAGAACAAACAAACAAAACTCGTATTCTTAGGAAAGGAACCCCAGAACAAGACCTTTCTCCTGTACCTCCTAAAATTCCTCCCCGACCCAATCGCGAACGAAAAAATTATCTTCCCCCTATAGAACAAGCACCTGCAGTCTTAGTGGATACAAAACTGCTTGAAATTCCCACGAAGTCGGAAGCTATTTGTAGTACAACCATTACAACTGAAGAAGGTATAAGGCCAGAGGTTGAGGTCGTTTACCTAACTTCATCTGAAACAGATTCTACTGATGACGTGGATAGTGCCAGTAGCGATAGTTACGCCGTTGGTTCAGAAAGAAATAGTAGCAATGAAGATTTAAGTGAAAAAACATTAGTAAGTGTCAATGCTGAAATTTTAAATAGTAGCGAAGAACTGCATACTATAAAAAACAATAATGCACTGGATTTTTCTGTTGAAAATATGAATAAAGGAAACGAAACCTTAAAAAGTGAATTGTCCTCAAAGAGCTGCTTCACTATTAAAAGCAATAAAAGTTTCGATAACACAGAAGATACTGTAACTATAGACTGCTTCTCCCAATTAACACCTCCACCAACCCCTGAAAATGTATCTCCAAAAGAAACAAAATCTAATATTGAAATATACCATGGTGTCAACCAAAATAAGGCAGACACTAAACCTGTACCATTCGCAACAGTTATTAATGTTTCATCTAAAGGAGATCATGACACTCATGATACTCACAATAAAAAGGAAGATATTTTAGTAAGGAAAATAGGAATAGACGATACTACAAAATATTTAACAACTCTTGAAATTGATCCAAATGGAGAAACTATTTACACCAACAGCATAAGTCCACCTCCTCCTTCAAGATCTAGGTCCTCCTCCAGAAGTGGAAGCTCAAGCCGAGAAAGTTCTCAGTGTACAGCTAAATATAATCCATCAGTGTCGTCAATAACTGACGTTCTGTCACTAGCAAAAAGTGAAGAAACCAACTACTACCAAGCATTAACTCTTAGGGAAATATGTTTGAAGTTTCTACTAGCATTTCCTTTTGGGAAAGAAATTTTAGAAGAACTGGCTGACGTTTCCAAATATATAGAATCCTACACTAGATCCCTGCCTAGCACTGTGTTACCTAAACTAGTTCCTAACTTAGCACCGTTTGTTGACAAAGCACATACAAACAATAATATTCTTTCTTATAACCTTTCAGTCCATTTACCCTCCAAAAAACTGCAACATGAGGATATCATTGCTATGAACAGCACTGTAAATGAAACTCAAGAAAATCTCAAAAATAGTCTTAAAAGTAGCCATAAGGTAGTCACTCAACTTGATAAACAAGAAGTACCAGGAAATGACGTTAAAATAGATAATTCTAAGTTATCTACTTCTATAGAGAGAATAATACCAATTCAGATAGAAACGTCTTCTACTAAGGAAACGTCAAAAGTTGATTCTACATCTCGAGAATTTAATATTCCTATACATATCGAAAAAGGGTGTGAAAGAACAATTCCAATAGGGATTGAGGCAAATGAAAAACAAGACGCAAAAGATCAAAACAGCAACGTGACCAAAGAACGAATAATTCCTGTGCAAATTGAACAAAAATGTCAATCAGATAAGAATATCTCAAAGAAACATGAAGTAAATATACCAATTAAAACGGACGTGTCAAATTGTCCAAGTAAAGAATTTTTAATACCAATCACAAGGGAAAATGTTAATATCAAAGATAATGAAATAAAAAACGTGGACAACATGTTAAAGAAAGAGGTAAATATTCCAATAATAAAAGATTGGGTTGCACTACCCACTGAAAAGGATCCAAACGTTTTAATGTGTTTATCGCCTAAACAAAAGGATCAACTTGAAAAATCTAAACAGATTCCTGATGAAGCAGGAAAGTTACTAGAACTACATGAAAAATTCATGAACAGAAGAAGTTGCCACGAAGATGTTAGAAAAGAATCTCAAGAAAAAGTCACTGTCACAACTAACGTACCGGAGACCTCCAGTAGATTATTATCTATAATAAGAGAAGAACCGTCAACGATTACTGATGATAAAGACTACATATTTTTTATTGAAAAAGAACCAAAACCTAGTTGCATGGCTACATTACCCCGCGATACGAATAAAGCGCGCCTGAACGCTAAAGATTTAAGCGAATGGCTTAATTTAGCTCGAAACAAAAGTATGAGTGAAAGCAACTTGACCACCGTTCCAGATATTCCCGAAAATAACTTAAGAAAGTATTTCAATACACCTGCGGCGCCTATAAGACGTACGTCGTTGCCTCACGATATTTACGAAAAGCAAATGATTTACATTCAAGAGAAAGAGCGAGAAATCCAACGGCAATTAGAAGCCCTCGAGGAGGAAAAGAGAAAAATGAATGCCGATATGGCACCCTCGAAGCAATTTCACGCGGAAGACTACAATTTTTCTCGCAAGGGCGATTTCGCGGAGTCTAAAAAAAGACCCGTGTCTATGCCCCTGATTCCGACTGAATATTTTCGTCAACAAATGTACGAAGAGTATATGGATAAGTTTGCCGAGCGTGAAGAACGTAAACAACATAAAATTATTAAGGTCACGTCGTCCAAGGACGTACACGAGGATGATCAAAAAACCATCACAGCCAAGGAAATAATTCATCCGGTACAAATAGAAGACGAATTTATGAACAAAGTGAAACAAAAGCAGCAAGAGGGTGTATTAGAAAACCGAAAAAGTGAAGAAACAGAAAAAGCAAGCAGCACGAAAGAAGATGATGAACCTCCCGTTTTGGTAATGGACGGTGAAAAGTTAAAGGAGGCCAGAGAACTACCCAAACATTTGCAGGAGTTCGTGGGACCAGACGGTAAGTTGATCTGTTGTTTTGACTAATTGTGTTGATTTTGTTTTGTACTAATGATAAACTTGTGAATGAATAAATCTGCGTTTGTATTTTATCGGCTTCAAACATGTGCTTGTGTACTTTGTGATGTTTTTTTAACATTGACGCAAGCTTTCGATCTGCAGTGTTCTAAGTTAAGCTAAATTTATATTTTTAAACCGGGTTATATGAATACCTAACACCGGAGACTGTTACTGTTCGGAGGATATTTTATTATACAATCGGGTGCTTGAAAATGACGTAACGCCGCGGAATAATATTACCAATAAATGTTTGATTGAATATTTTATTACAGTGTTTTAATGGGGAAATATAAAATGTTGGTTATTTCAAAATAATGTTATTTTAAATTGATCTGTTTTAATCAATGTTTTTAATTGGTTATATTTTTAACTCAGATTAAAAACAGTCTAAAAAATTTTTGTCAAAATATTTTTAGGTTTATTTTTATATTTTTAATGTGTACTTTCTTACTCATATATTATAATTACGAAATTTTTAGGTCAGTCAATCAATTAGCCTACATTCGTTCACTGCTGAACGTAGGCCTTCCGTAAAATTGTCAACCTTTCTTTGTCTTGCTTGAGCTTATTTTATCCAATTTGTGGTGATGCGCTGTATATCATCCGTCCATCTAATCGGTGGTCGTCCTCTACTTCGATATGTCTGCAATATTCGGCCCAAGCTCATTTAGCTATTCTTTCAACTGCATCCGCGCCTTCTGCTCTTCTTCTTATTTCTATGTTTGGTACTTTATCTCTGATGGTAATACCTATCATTGATCTTTTCATAGCATGTTGTGTAACTGTTATTTTATTTATTGTTCCTTTTGTCAGAGTTAGTGTTACCGAACCACATGTAAGAACCCGTAAAGCACATTGGTCACGAACCTTCCTTTTCAAACAAACTGGAACATTAGACTTGAAAATATTGTTCACCAATCTACCAGAGACCTACCCTTCTCCTTATTTAGTTGTCTGATTATCTCTGCTTTCTTCTTTAAATTATCTTCGTATTAACAAGCTGATGAAATGTTTCTCGGTCGGCAGCTATATGAAACAATTCCTCAACCGTTCGACCTGTCCATTGTCTAATGTTACGCAGCCAGGTCAGTTGTTTTTGTCCAACATCGCGTTTTCCTTCGATTTTGCCCTGAATGATCAACCGGAGTAAGCGATATTTAGGTCCTCTCATTATATGACCGAAGTAATGAACCTTTCTCATTTTTATAACGTTGATCAAGTCTCGCTCTTTGTGCATGGTCTCCAGCACAGGTTCGTTGGATATGTGTGCTGTCCAAGGGATTCTGAGCATGCGACGGTAACACCACAACTCAAACGTTTCTAATCTGTTAAGATTCTTCATTTTTGTTGTTCAGGTTTCACATCCATAGAACAAAATGGATCAGACGTAACACTTTCCTACTCTTAAGGTACGTATCCATACAAGGGTGTAGCAGCTCCACATAGTGGATATGTTGGTGAGCACCGCACGGCGCTCACCCTCTTCGATCCAAGCGGTTTGCGGTTTATATGTAGGGGAGTGTATGCCGTATCTATTTGAGCAGCTACACCGAGCGCGGATCACCCTTGTATGGATACGTAACTTTAGATGTATGATCAATGACAGAAATCTACTGCACAATACAGAACGCCAGCGATTAAAGCTTTTTCGTGCAAGTTCTACTCGAAATCTCCTCATCACTTTCAACCGTGCAGTCAATCCAGCTACGCAGCTATCTAAAGTGTTCCACCCTTTACAGGATTTTGTTATCTAATTTTAGTGGTGAGTCTTCGATATTAATTTTTCCCACCACCATACATTTCTTTGCGTTGATTGTTAAGCTCTTTGCGGTACATTCGTTGTGTACAGCGTTCAACAGGGTGATTCTGATTATCTCGGCCTAAGCGAATATCATGCCGTAGATATTTGTAAGCTACATATTTGGTTTTATTTTTATGTACGTGTTGTTAAATTCGTATATTCAACGGTTTATGTCTTTATTCTATCTTAGCAATATTTCAAATTTCCTCTGTGGTCTGTTTTGTACTTTTTTATTTCCTATAATTTCTACATTGTATATACTATAGACTTATATACTATACATACTATTTCACTTTTGTAAAAAATAAAGTGCTGTTATCTTTTTTATTATATTTTTTGAAAATTCAGTTTTATTTAGCGACCAAGATATTCTTCTCCTTTATGGTCCATGGTCCTCTCGTTACAAATACCTTGTCATGAAGAATAAGTTACAAAAAACAATATCTCTGTTCATTTCTGATAACATGCCCACGATATTCCAATTTGCGCTCTTTGTACCCTCTCAGAATAATACACTGGTGTCTGACACCGGTGTGCAATTGCAGCAAAGAATTGTTGAGCCACTAAAATCAGCCAGACACTAAAACTGGTTCGTCTGTAGTCGTTCATTTAAAACAATGCTTTGCTGCAAGTGGCAGTGTCTTAGTCTAAAAGAGTACTTTGATTATTTTAATAATCTCGCATTCATTGGCCTTTCTACGCAGTACCTCAACATTGGTTACACAATCCACCCATGAAATTCTTAAGATACGTCTGTAACACCACATCTCGAGGGTCTTGAGTTTTCTTAAAGAAGCTTCAGAAAGTCTCCAGGTTTCTGCTCCATATGTTAATGTAGAAAACACATAGATCTAATAATAGAGATTTTGGTACCAAGTGGTAAATTGTGACTTTTGAAAAGAGACTTTATCTTTAGAATCTTGCTTTCCCTATACGTAGTTTTATTTTAATAAAGTGGTCCAATTGGCTGTTTGTGTTGGTACCAAAGTATGTATTCTATATCTAATCAAAATATCCATTTTATATCAATCTTATTTTACACTCATGACATACGCCAATGAAAACAGCTTAATTTTTTACTTTATCTTATATTTTCGTGTTCATATAATTATTTTATTAAATCTTGGTTTTACAACTACTATTCATTCGTTGGTGTGTAGCCATAACACGCTCAGAATCGAATGCCAGTGTTCACGTTTTATAATGATACACTGTTTTCGGGCTTTTAAGTCGGGGCTAGAAATTATCTGTTCTTGTAAGTAGTAAGGTAAGATTTTACGAAATTTACGTTTTGGTAATTTACACGTATTAATATTAACATGTCAGAGGTGTTAATTTGAAATCTGTTCAATTACAGTAAATCTGATGTAATTTCACACTAGCTTTATATTTTACCTTCGAAGATGACAAGAAACCATTTTTATTGCTGATATGTAATTGAATCGATTATTGTTGAAAGGAGGTAAGCGCCATTTTCTACTTTTCGAGTGACAGTAAAAAACCCTTCTTTCTTTCTTTCTTTATCCGTGTCATTTGATGTTGAAAGGAAGTAAGCACTAATGCACTGCATGGATATAGTTTATACTACAAAACTGCATTTAACACCAAATGATGTGCATATAAAAAGAGAGAAGGGTTTTTTACTATAACTCGAAAAGTTTAAAATGGTGCTTACCCCCTTTCAACAATAAACGATTCAATTGAGTTTAAAAATTGATCCTTCTAGTTTATAAAACGCTTCTTATAATATTTGGAAGTGTCGTTTATGCAGTAAGATATAGACAAAAATTTAACTGACTATTGTTCAGTTTCATAATCTTATGGCGTTTTTATACTTACTTTATTATTTGTATTTTTTGAAACAGAAAAACTATTACAATTCATTTTAACTATATAGGCAATAAGAAAAACAATGTATGCAAAAGAATCGATTATAAACAAGCAAGAAGAGTTAATAGAGCACTTAGCAAAAATAGAGGCCAAATCAAATCTAGCTTATTGCATGAAATTGATGACTCCCTTAGTCTAGCTAAAGGTTTCTTATTCCAAACAGGTTTGTCGATGATGCTTAAATTTTGTACAGACAAATTAAAATTCTAGATGGCAGACAGAATGGCTCTGGTTCAATTAAAGGAATAATAACTGCTTCTTTACAAAGGTTATCACTTATCACTTATCAGCAACACTATTATCAACATTATTTGGTATACTTACACTTGTAATAAACAATTTAATTCTTTTTTTTAATTCCTTCTTTTTGCATTCTACTTTATTTAATTAGCAACACAGGCAACATCTGAATTTTACAATTTACTTTTCTTTTATAGGAAATTTAATTTTAGTTCACGTTTTATCGATAACATTTTTCCCTAAAGTAAATGTTTTCGAGATTAATGACAAAATGTTTACATATTTATATTCACTGCTGTAAAGGTGGATGCTCACAAAAAACCGTTTAAGGAAGTTTACCAATATGTGAGACACCAAGTTAACTTCGACGATATTCTTCGCACTATCTAAAATTGATAAATAGGTTGTAAATCATAAAATCTGGATAATTTTTATTATAACTTGATAAAAATTATTTTGACATCAATTACGGTGGTATTTACATACAAGGAGAAGTTATACATGCTAGAAGGGAAATACTTCCTGACTAGCAAGGAAAGTAAAGTAAGTCATGTCCCGATTGTTTTAAAGGTTAGAAATTTATAAATTATCTTAATTAATAAGTAAAAGATACCATAGCATTTAGCAAAAAGAAACACCGGAATAAATTGATTTTTAAATGCAACACCTAGAGACTTGCAACTTTTTGAATTGTGTTCAGGATGATGTCAGGAAGAAAGTCTACTGTAGATCTTCTTCAAGTGCCATCTCCGCGACGGAGGTCGGCAATCATCATAGCTATTCGGACCTTGGAGACGGCTGCTCTGAAAAGTTCGTTTGATGTACATCCGTACCATTCTCTCAGGTTGCGCAGCCACGATATTCTGCGTCTCCCTATGCTTCTTTTTCCTTGAATCTTTCCCTGCATAATGAAATGCACAGTTTCATAGAGCATAAACATGTTAAAGTGCATAAACATGTTAAAATAAGTGTATTAAGGGCCAGATTTTGTTATTCGATGGTTTTTGGAGCTGCTTAACACGACTATTATATCAGAACCGATCTACGGAGCACCTCGTGCCCAGGGTCACAGCTAAAACACGTCATCTGGGGGTTCGAGGGTTATCGGCACCAAATTGATGCCAGCAGATTACCTGGAGGTTTTTGGAGTCACTGAACATGAAAACACCTTCATAAACAACCCCTAGAGCACCTGGTGCCCAGTATCACTGCCAAAGCATGTGATCTTCGGGAGTTTCGAGGGTTTTCGGCATTGAGTTGATGCAAATAGAGTACTCTAGGGGCTTTTGGGGTTGCTGAAAACGAATATGCTATCAGAACCGACACCTGGAGCACCTGGTGTCAAGGGCCACGTCATCTTATGGAGTTTCTAGTAATTTTGGCCTTAAAATTGATGAAAAGGGATTACACGAGGGGTTTTTGGGGTTACCAAACCCGAATACGCCATCAGAACTGACCTCCGGAGCAAATGGTGCCCACGGTCACTGTTAAGGGACGTCATCCTCTGGAGTTCCAAAGGTTTTCGTTCTTGAATGTATGCAAATAAATTACAGGGCGGTTTTTGGGGTCGCTGAATACGAATACGCCTTCAGAACCGATTTCGGGCCACCTGGTGCCCAAGGTCACTGCTAAGGCATGTTATCTTCTGAAGTTTAGAGAGTTTTTAGGCACAAGGTGCACCGGTGATAGGTTCTGATGGCGTATTCGTGTTCAGCGACCCCAAGAACCACCCTAGTCACAAAATATAGCTCTTAATACAATTATTTTGACATGTTTATGCACTTTTGGATGCATTTTATACACTTTAAAATGCAAATATGTATTTCCACTCATGTGCCTATAGTAGACTTAATTCATGACAACATTCTGAACAAAATTCAAAAAGTTACAAGTCTCTAGGTGCTGTATTTAAAAATTGATTCATTTTGTGCTAAATGCCCTGGTCTAAAATCTGCGATATACGAAAAGATTAGTCATAAATTATACCACATATTCTGGGGTCAAAAATAGATTGATTGAACCTCACTTACCTATATACAATAGTGCACACAAAAAAAGTTACAGCCCTTTGAAGTTACAAAATGAAAATCGATTTTTTTTCATATATCGAAAACTCTTAGAGATTTTTTATTGAAAATGGACATGAGGCATTCTTATGGCAGCAACATCTTAAAAGAAATAAAGTGAAATTTGTGCACCCCATAAAAATTGTATGGGGGTTTTGTTACCTTCAACCCCCCCAAACTTCTGTGTACGTTCCAATTAAATTATTATTGTGGCACCATTAGTTAACCACTATGTTTTTAAAACTTTTTTCTCTCTTAGTAATTTTTCGATAAGCCAGTGTTTATCGAGATATTTTGAATATTTGTCGAATCCACCACATATTTGTATATGGTTAAGAACGATTATAGACCTGTTAATAATCTGAAAATTTATTTATAATTTACATTTTTAGGTATATTTTGAAAAAGAAGCCGCATCTCGATAAATGGTGACTTATCAAAAAAAGACTAAGAGGCAAAAAAGTTTTAAAAACACTGTGTTTAACTAATGGTACCACAATAATAGTTTAATTGGAACGTACCAAACATTTGGGGGGTTTAAAGGAACAAAATCCCCATAAATTTTTTACGTAAATATATTAAAAAAGAAGCAACATCACGATAAAAACTGGCTTATCGAAAAAGTACTAAGAGGCAAAAAAAGTTTAAAAACGTTGTGTTTAACTAATGGTACCACAATAATAAATTAATTGGAACGTACACAAAAGTTTGGGGGGTTTAAGGGAACAAAATCCCCATAAAATTTTTATGTGGTGGACTAATTTCACTATAATTTTGTTTTAACATTTTCCTGCCATAAGGACGGTACATGTCCATTTTCAATAAAAAATCTCTAATAGTTTTCGATATATTGAAAAAAATCGATTTTCATTTTATAACTTCAAAGGGCTGTAACTTTTTTTATGAGCACATTTGTAGTTAGGTTCAATCAAATTATTTTTGACCCCAGAATGTGTGGTATAATTTATGACCAATATTTTCGGCATAATTAATTAGAAATAAAAATGGAGAGCGAAGTAATTTTTTTGTATAGTCCTTTTTTAAAAAGAAACATAAGCTGTTTTTTAATCCTTTTGTAAAGATTCTATTCCTTTCAATTATATTCAAAGGAGTCAGTCATCAAACTTGGATCAAAATTTTTTATGAAAAATAAAATAAAATCAAATAGGTACATATCTTGATTTTAATTTGTCTGTATAACCAAACATACCACATAATTTACCTAATAACAATAGTATAAGATATACATCATACCCATTGTTTTAACAATGAAATATCGCAGTTGCATATTGTAGACTCATTATGAACATTTGGAGTACGTCATGAACATTTCATGTCTGATGATGGAACTTTAGCCACCTTCATATAATTACATTTTAAAGATAAGAAGTGAATAATTCCAGAACGATATTTAACAATTTAAATTGAATCTGAACTGAGTGCCATATAGGTATTTTGATCTAACCGTTTATTAGACCCTTTCATTTCATTGATCACAATATCTAGCTTCCCTGCCAGCGTATATGCCAATATTATAGTGGAGGATCCGATATAAGGTCGATTTGCACCGATCTGTTTAATGAATAAAAATTATTGGATATGTAACTTAGCATATTAACAATAACAAAAACCAAGGGTTGCCCGACCTAATCTTGTTCTAACTATAATAAATTAATTATTAAAAAATGTCATTTTTTTATTAATTAAAAATAATTCGACCTGGGCAGACGTTACATCTTATTTTTGGAATCATTCTAAACAAAAAAGGATTTTTGTAATTTTTCTCTAAAGTTGATCGTTTTCGAGTTATAAAAAATGTAAAACTGAAAAAAGAACGAAAGATGACAATTTTCAAGGCTCGAAAACACAAGTAAAAATTATCATTTTTGTACTCGTCAAGTACATAAATTCAAGTTCAAACCTTTTTCTATCAGGTCTCGATAAGAATGAATTTTAGCCATGTTTTATTCTAAAACATATTTTTTTAATAGTTAATAAGGAAGGTTTCTTATGGCGAGACGGGCATTAACAACTAAAAAACAATGTTTCAGAATGAAATAAATCCAAAAAACTTATCACGAACTGGTAGAATAAGGTATATAATAATGTAATAATTTGAACTTGAATTTAGGTACTTCGTAATTTCAAAAATGATATTTTATACTTATATTTTTGTAGTTCTTTGAAGTTCTTTTTTAAATTTTAAATTGTTTATAACTAGAAAACGATCAACTTTAGAGAAATATTACAAAAGAGCCTTTTTTGTTTAAAATGACCTAAAAAATCTCAAATAATATCTGCCCGGGCCCAAATTATTTTTTAATTCATAAAAAAATGTAATTTTTAAATTATTAATTAATTATAGTTAGAACAAGATTAGTTTGGGCAACCCTTGTTTTTTGTAATTTTGTTAACATGGTAAATTACATATCCAATAATTTTTAACCATTAAACAGATCGGTGCAAATCGACCTTATATCGTATCTTAGACTATTACAGTATCGTGTAGTTGTCCATTTAATTTACTAGGGCCATTCATAAAATAAGGTTCCCTATGCCGCTGAGAAAGAGTGCAACGTGCTGGGAGAAATATGGCAACACTGCCGTACACATCAACACTCACTCTCTCACACCCCACCAGTTTCGCCTCGCTGCATTGTTCAGTGTCGGCCTAGCAGCCTTTGAAGATGGAGGTCACGGTGGCTGTTACCGCCAATATAAAATTCATGCCGTGATACGTATGCAAAATGCATTTCGTCTATTGACATTCATCGTCAGTTAATCGAAGTTTATGGATAAAACTGCGTATCTGTTCAACATATTTATATGCATGTGTGTACCTGTGATAGGGGAGTCCAAGCCGGGATTTTTGGTGTTACTAGAGAGAGTCATAAAATCACATGGGGAGAAACATTGTACCCTGTAAATGTACCCCTACCATATATGGGCTCTTAATACAGAAAGTTCGTTAAGGGGGTCCGAAAAAAAATCTATCCTTAGAAAATCTCGAAATCGTCAGATTAAGATAAGGTAAGATAAGTACAAGCGGAACAGTGTATATTTAAAAAATCTGACGATTTTAGCGGTAGAACGTGTCACAAAGTTTCACAAAAACAAACGAATATTTCGCGAAATGAACGTTAGAGCAAAAAACTGAAAAACACGTGTTCAATATTTTTTAAAAATCTATCGAATGATATCAAACACGACCACCCACGGAGGTGGGGTGAGGATTACTTTAAAATCTTAGATAAGAGCCCCCATTTTTATTATAGATTTGGATTCCTTACGTAAAAATAAGTAACTTTTATTCGAGATATTTTTTCGAAATATGGAAATTATAATTGAAAAAACGATTGTTGGAATTGGAAAATTAAGTTAAAAAATGGAACGTTCCCACTAAAATGGAAAACTTAACTTTGTTTGGTTTTAGAACCTACTCTTCACAATCCAGTAGGTCCTCATAACGCCCGAGTAACTGCAAATTTAGCATACTTGCCTTTTCTACTATACATAATATAAATATGTTTATTACAAATAAGAAATAAATGTTCGGATTATCCGCGCGTTTCAATTATCCGTGCTGCATCCGGTCCCGTTCTACTTTATACAGGGTGTTTGGTAAAGAATGGGCCATAGCTTAACCTTAGATTCCTCAGCTTAAAATAGGTCGATTTAAGCTAACTTACCTTAGTACGAAATTTGATAATAACCTAAATACAGGGTGTCAAAATTAAATTTATTTTATTTATTCTCGAATATTTCCTAACAGGCATGGGATAACAAAACGAAATTTGGTAAGCACGGGTTTTTTAGGACGAGAAATATAGATTTGCCATCAACAATTATATATTACCCAGAGATCGCCACATACGTCTTTCATCGCTCATTTAATACGTTCAATTTTTTATCCCCCACTTTTTGAATGAAAACTTTCATTCGCTTAATATTTTTACTTGAAAAAGAGATACTACATTCATCTCGCTAATCCGTTTTCGAAATAAAAGCATTTTAAATCTGCGATGCAACATAATTTTTTGCATTATATCATTGTAGTTACACCCGACAAATAAACTTTAAACCATAATAATTGTGCAAGTTTATGTAATTGGTTTATTTTGGTTTTAAGTTTATTTTTCTGGTGTTCTAAGATATGCAAAAAATAGTGTTGCATCGCAGATTTAAAGTGCGTTTATTTCGAAAAGGGTTAAATTTAGCAAGATGCATGTAGTATACCCTTTTTAAGTAAAAATGTTAAGAGAATACAAGTTTTGATTCAGAAAGTATGTGGAGTGAGGGATAAAAACAATTGAACGTATTAAATGAGCGTTGAAAGACGTATGTGGCGCCCTCTGCCTAATACATCATCTTTGGTGGCAAATTTATATTTCTTGTCCTAAAAAACCTCCGCTTACCAAATTTTGTGTTGTTATCTCATGCCTGTCAGGAAATATTCAAGAATAAATAAAATAAAAGTTAAACTTTGACACCCTGTATTTCGGTTATTATCAACTTTTGTACTAAAGTAAGTTAGCTTAAATCGAAATATTTTAATCCCAGGAATCTAAGGTTACGCTATGGCCCATTCTTTACCAAACACCCTGTATATGTACATTTTGAGTATTAGGTCGATATTAAATAAGTAATTTGTTGCATTTTCTATAATTTTATTAACTTCGTTGTTAGAACTATTTAGAAGTGCCGTAAGCAAGATCAGAATTGCTATGTTAATAGCAAACGTTCGCAACGGACAGGGTTCTTGAAGAATAATAAGAAGAAGAAGAAGTACCTATTATTAACGTGACCTTAAATTGATTCATCATCATCATCACATAACCAAATTTGTCCACTGTCGGACATAGGCCTCCTAAAGATGTATCCACCCTTCTCTGTCCTGCGCAGCTACAATCCAGTTTGTCGCTATTCTTTTAATGTCGTCGATCCATCTGGCAAGTGGTCTTCCACGACTTCGCTTGTCTGCCATTGGCCGCCACTCTAAAATCTTCTTTGTCCGTCTGTTATCTCTCTGTCTTGCGACGTGTTCTGACCATTTCCACTTTAACTTCGTAATGCGTTTTGATCTGTTAAATTTGATTTGTTAAATTGATTCACTTTATAAATATTTGATCTATTTATTATAGTGACTAACACTTTCTCTTATGTTTATTGTTAAAATTATCTCCCAATGCACACAGTTTAAATACTTTAATTAAAGGTGGAAGTTTCAACTTAACTATCACGAAAACGACGGTCATTAAATAAAAAGTTTAAAACTACTGCAGCGATTAAGAAAATATACAATTTCCTGTTTAACTGTTGTTTAAACTTAAGTTATTGTCTACCGGGAGCGACATTTTAGTCGTCCATTGTTTTAGATCACGGATAATTGCTAATAATATCTAATTATTTAATTTATTTCAACCGTACGATCAATGAATATTAACAACATAATGTTATTTGTCATGGGTATAATAAAAATGTATGACATGACGTTTTTATTAGTAACTCTAGCTCTATTCAGATATACAGAGTGTATTAATTCAGGTTGCAGGGAAAAAAATATACTTCTCCAAGAAATTAATATACTACTTCAATAAATCAATTTTATTTGTAAACAGACAAAGAATAAAAAATTAAACTTAAAATTACTTATAGCAATCTGTCAACCGTCATTCGGGATGAGTTACATCAGAAAAAATAAATAAAACGGAAAATTACAAGAAAAGTAAACTAGAATATGAAAAAGGTCTTAATAAACGAGTGATTCCACCTCTACCGCGTATAACAGCCTGACATCCTCGGCCCGTATTTAAAATTAATTGGCGTATTTCATTTTGGTCTAGTTCTCTCCAAATCTATATCAGCCTCCCTCTCACCTTCTGTAAGTTGTTTGGTTGCGTCGCGTCGGTGTCGCTCTTAATCGCCTACCAAGAATATCCCAGCGATTTTCGATCGTACTAAAGTCCGGTCTACGCGCTGGCCATTTCATAGTGTCAATTTTTACCTCTTCTAAATAAGTTATGAATATCCGTACAACGTGAGGAGTATTACCTTGCATTGGTAAGAAATTTTCGCCAGTATAAGGGGCGAATAGTAGGTACTTACTACATGTTGCTCCAGGATCCCCAGTATGTATCTTTCATCTGCAACAGTTTCGTTTTGTATGACCACTAGGTCTGTAGGTGCGGACAAAGAAATACCACCCGACACCATAACGGATCCTCCACCAAATAATGTGGTGTATGAGAAGTTATCTTGTGTATGTCCAGTGTAAGTAAGTTAAGCCTTTTTAAGTAAAGTAACTTGTGAAGCAGTAACGATTAATTTCATTTTGGATGCTAATTAGGGGTCGATTTCACGATTTTTTTACTAAAAAATAAAAGGCGTCAACATTATTTTCAGCGTATTATCTTACTTTTGATGTAAGAAACTCCTTTAAAAAACAAAAATAAAGTTTTTTTAAACAATTTAAAACAGTTGTAATGAGTTTGTCCCGAAAAGTGTTTTATTTTTTGGTCATTTCACGTTGAAATATTCCATTTGGAATTTGACGAACAAGAACCAACTTTTCATTGGCTACAACTCTGCTTCTACTGGGTCTCCAGACTTCGTATATATGTACACAGTTTTTTTAATTTTTGTATAAGCTATATTTTTTTAGGAACATTTATTTCGATAAAATACTTACTTTATGAGTTATTTGCGAGAATCCGTCTAAAATATTTATTTATGAAACAGTTCGTAAAGTATGCTTTTTGCGAACGCACGCGATTTTTAGTGCACGAGCGACAACGGAGCGAGTGCTATAAATCGCGTAAGTTCGCAAAAAGTACTTCACGCACAGTTTCATACAATAGTTTATCTACGATAAACAAATAAAAAAGCTGTAACTCTTCATCGTCACTGGAACTCATTGCTATTCTACAATTTTTAGAACTTTGACATTTAAAAATTCTAACTACTTTCAAACCACAAAACTGTCAAAACTTTTGTTGTAATTCATTGCTAGTTGATACTTGAAAGTTAAAAACAGTGCGAAAACGTAAATCCCATTTAAAATACATTGTTAATTCACGCACTGCTATCTATAATGACAGTTTTCACAAACTAAAAACTTATACATAATATGACATAGAGTAGATAAACGTGTTTTTTTTTATTGAAAAATGAACATATTCACTAGCAAGTAACTCGAAAATTATTGAAAGTGAAAAAACTCTATAAATCAAACGTTGCTTAGCATTATTCAGTTTATCCAATTCTGGATTTATTTCGAACGTATTTTTTCACCCCCGAAAAGGGGTGAAAGTCACCCCCAGTGCAAAAGCGCACATCGTGATCGGAACAATATCACTTTTTTTTATTGTTAGCTATGTGTATGCCAATTTTCATGTCAATCCAAACGGTTGTTTAAAATTCGAAGGTTTTGCAATATTTTACCGTGAATGAATGGACTAATAAAAGGGCCTAGCCGGGTAAGATGGTGAAAAGTGCCCCCAGCTCGATTTAAATTTCATATAGGCCACTTTTTAGCACATATAGAGGAACTCACTTTCTGAAATTTTTAGCCCCCTAGGTGGTCACGTGACCCCCCTAGAGCCTAATTAGGCTTTTTATGTTTTTATTTTTTCTCTCAGCCGCATCAAGAGTTAGCCAAAAACTTTATTTAAAAAGTTGTAAGTTTAAAAAAGATCTATATGAAAAAATTTTTTTTTATTTTTTTGGCGGGAAATTAGAATTTTTAGAACAATTTTAAACTTTTAAATACATCTGAAAAAAAAACTAAGACACTCGTTTTTACGAAAATTAATTATAATGTGTATTTTTGCACAGTCTTTCACCCTTAATTTTTTCAGATTTTTAAAATTGGTGAAACGTACCTTTAAAAATAAAAAACCGCATTTTTTCGGTTTTTTTTTCGTTTTTTGATATAATTTTATACATATTTTTCAAAAAATTTAACACCGTCACTAGAATAGGTAAAAAACTGAAAAATAATTGGGGTTTGCTTAATAAAAATTTTTTGTAACGATATCCATTTTCAAGATACAGGGCGTTGAAGAAAACAAAATTTTACATATTTTTTACGATTTTGCCGAAACTACTGGCAACATTGTAATAAAACTTGGCGGGATTTAAGAGGTAGTTATTGTACATGTTTTGACATACAACTAAGGATTTGATATTCACCATTGGCGCGCATAGGGGTAATGGTCTGAACTTTTTAAAGAATAAAGATAGTACGCCACTGACATATTTCAAATTAACAATGGTTTTTGAATTTCTCGTTCAATTTGTGACAAAAAATGTATCTTCTTATTTTTTCATCCGACGCGCCATTTTTATTCAAAAAATAAAAGATCTTAACCCTTACAAAATATTCGAACTTCTAGTACTTTCTACATCTACATAATAAACTCATACATCCATTATTATCAAAATTAATTCGAATACTTTGGAAGCGTTAAGATATTTTATTTTTTGCAGCCAAACGGCGCGTCGTATGAAAAAATGAGAAGATAGATTTTTTATTGAAAATTGAACGAGAAATTCAAAAATGATTGTTAATTTGAAATATGTCAGTGGCGTACTATCTTTTTTTCTTTGAAAAGTTCAGACCATTACCCCTATGCGCGCCAATGATGAATATCAAATCCTTAATTGTATGTCAAAACATGCACAATAACTACCTCTTAAATCCCGCCAAGTTTTATTACAATGTTGCCAGTAGTTTCGGCAAAATCGTAAAAAATATGTAAAATTTTGTTTTCTTCAACGCCCTGTATCTTGAAAATGGATATCGTTACAAAAAATTTTTATTAAGCAAACCCCAATTATTTTTTAGTTTTTTACCTATTCTAGTGACGGTGTTAAATTTTTTGAAAAATATGTATAAAATTGTATCAAAAAACGAAAAAAAAACCGAAAAATTGCGGTTTTTTATTTTTAAAGGTACGTTTACGTATTGTGCAAAAATACACATTATAATTAATTTTCGTAAAAACGAGTGTCTTAGTTTTTTTTCAGAGGTATTTAAAAGATTAAAATTGTTCTAAAAATTCTAATTTCCCGCCAAAAAAATAAAAAAAATTTTTTTCATATAGATCTTTTTGAAACTTACAACTTTTTAAATAAAGTTTTTGGCTAGCTCTTACTGCGGCTGAGAGAAAAAATAAAAACATAAAAAGCCTAATTAGGCTCTAGGGGGGTCACGTGACCACCTAGGGGGCTAAAAATTTCAGAAATTGAGTTCCTCTATATGTGCTAAAAAGTGGCCTATATGGAATTTAAATTGGGTTGGGGGCACTTTTCACCATCTTACCCGGCTAGGCCCTTACTATCTAATTATCAACACGAAAATTTTAATGTCAGTGTTGAATAAGTTTCGTCTTACAAGAAAAATCACATGCAATATTATTTGTGCTGATCGGTATTCTTAAGGTAAAGCAAATATTAAGTTAGTAGAGTTAGAAATTAGAACTTTCAGAACAAAAAGCAAAAAATTCTTTTATGAACGAAAACTTTTTTAAATTTTATTTGAAAACAATTCATTTTTTGCTGGCGTAAAACAATGATATAACCGGTTGGTTCTAATATTAACTTTTATTTAACTGCCATTAGTAAAAAATTATGAAATTGCTTGGATATAATTAGGTCTTGGAGAACGTCCAAACAAACTGCTTGAAATCTCGAGAGTCCGCAAAGTAAACATACCGGCGATTAGAATTAAATTACTGTAGGTTAGATCGAATGGTTCTTTTGGCACAACAAATGTCAAATATATACATGTAAATATTATACTAGTAACATAGTAATAAAGAGTTAAGACCACCTTGGCTGGATTTTTATTTATGGTAGATTCGTATTCTACATGAGAAGCCCTATTTATTTATATGCCTGCAAAATTTTCCTGACAATCGCAGCTTTTGCTGCTTTAGCTCAATCATCAATCAATAATGCCTTGTTATTTCTTATTCTCAAAAAAGACTTTTAATATGACATTTTGTTCTCCTTGGCACATGCCATCAGGGGGCTGCAGCTTTAGTTAAAAGTCACACTTATTTAAAAAAAATAACACTCTGCATAACAACTCAGTCAACAACGACTCATTACCATAGCCGCGCGTCTCATCCAATTAGCACTCGTTTCTCGATCACGTGATCTTTCAGCTCCCTCGTGCATGCTGCCAGAAAAGCCAAGTGTTTTCGTCCAAGTGTTTTCGTCTTTCAAAAGAGCAATTTATAATATTTCCAAATTCATGACATTTTTCTAATATCTTAGGAATGCCTGAATTGGTAACTGCATGTGCTTAGAGTTTAAGCAAGATTAAGAATATTCTTTACGTTATGAGCTAAACACTACTCGGCATTTAATCGTTTTTTCTTCGACCTCTGAAAAATTTCCCTAATATTCTAAGAAATGAAGCTTAAAATAGGACAAAACCTCGCAATTTTTACAGAATACGCCGATTTGCATAAAAATTTGGGAAGTTCACCTTACCCTCTGCTTCAAAATCTATATTGTACCGAAGAGCGCTTTTTATTTTTTTAAGGGCGAAAAATATCCCTTATTTCCAAAATCTATAAAAAAAACTTAAAAAGAATTAAATTTGTTCAGATGAATTAAATAGTGATTGTCTGATACTCTAACTATAATAATTATTGATTATTTCAACTACCCCAAATTGCTCAAATTTAGAAAAAAAAAAGATTAAGGAGGATAAAATTTGGATCGGATGATTTAGGTAATAATGGTGTGATATTCTTAACATAATTTCTGAGTAGGTATTTTAACTTTTAAAAATTTATTTTTTTAAGGTGAAAACTACCCTGCATTCTGAACTCTACAAAAAAGTTTATCAACAGTAAAATTTGGTTAAGATGAATTGAATAATGATTTTTCGGTGCTCTAAGTATAATTTGTAAATATTTCAACACTTTGAAAATTTATTTTTAAGGGTTAAAAGTAGCCACTCATTGCCAAAATATAAAAAAATATATTTATACATAAATTAAATCACAGATACATATATTATACATACATGGTGATTGGTTAGTGGGATAAAGCTCAATAGATCCGCTATAGTAATAGATAGCAATAAAAGTTAATAACAAGAATTGTAGACAACTTTGAGATTCATATTACAAAATTAGTTAGAATCTTACAGGGTGTTAGATAACCTAGTGGCAGATCAAACTGTTGTTTTTTTAAATGGAACATACTGATATTTACAAAGTTATAACCAATTTTCTATGAAAATCGTAACAAGTTCAGCTCCCTGTATAAATAAAAATGAGCACAGGAGCAATGGTTTATCGATGCCATATTTTTTTGTTGATTGTGAAAATTTTTAAGAATGGTTGATATTGCTAATTTTCTTTACATCGCATACAGGGTGAGTCAAATCGCAAGTACATTATTTTCTCAGTAATTTTAAATGGAACACACTGTATTTTATGTCAGTATCGAAAAGTATCTTTACCGTACTTTAATTTTTGTATAATTTTCCGTGTGTCTAAATTTATTAGTTTTCGAGATATTTTCATATTTCAGAGCAAATTATTAAATAGGGGGCTAAATCTTTCCAAATTTTAAGTAAGCCATGACTGAATTTTTTAAAACTGATAATTTAAGATTACTGATTATCAATCTGGTAATCAATGTAACAATGTAGCAAATAAAGAAAGAAAAATAATTTATTAGTAATAAATTTTACAAAAAAAACACAACCAAAACATACAACATTTTTGAAACAATTAATAACTACTGTGGTACCTATATAAATGTAACAAATAAAGAACGAAAAATAATTTATTAGTTATAAATTTTACAAAAAAAAAACACAAACACAAAAGACAACATTTTGTGAAAACAGTTAAAACTACTTTTGTATGTAAATGTATCAAATAAAGAACAAGAAATAATTTATCAGTAAAAATTTTTACAAAAAAAAAACAGGAACACAAAATACAATATTTTTGAAAAAATTAAAAGCTACTTTTAGTAAAATATTTTATATATATTTAATTACGTAAGGTGTTCAAAATGAGTTGAGTGAATGAGTTACTTCCACTACAAAGCATTTGTAAATTAACACTTCTAAATACACTTTGTATTCTATTTTTCATCTCATCCCTTGTTGTTGGAGGCATTTTATAACCTTCATTCTTAACGTAACTCCAAAAAATCAGTCCAGTTTATTAAATTTTGGTGATATGGGTGGCCACACTACTGGTCCATTGAAACATGAAAATATCTCGAAAGCGAATAAAGTTAGACATAGGTAATGTTGTATACAAATAGAAGTACGATTATGGTACTTTTTAATAGTGATATAAAATACAGGGTGTTCCATTTAAAATTACTGAGAGAATAATGTACTTGCGTTTGAACACACCCTGTATTCGATATAAAGAAAATTAGCAATGTAAATCATTTTTAAAAATTTTGACAATAAATAAAAAAATATGACATCAATAAACCATTGCCTTTCTGCTTATTTTTATTTATACAGGGAGCTGAACTTGTTACGATTTTCATAGAAAATTGGTTATAACTTTGTAAATACCCTGTATAACATAACAGACCTTTATATTTTTGTAATGGGGTTAAGAAGATTTCGAATATAAGATAAAATATAGGGTCTTCCATTTAAAAAAACAAAAGTTTGGTCTGCCACGATGTTATCACACATCCTGTAATATTCTAATTAATTTTAAAATGTGAAGCTCAAAAGTGGCTACAATTTTTGTTATTAACTTTTATTGCTTTTTATTACTATAGCGGATCTATTGAGCTTTACCCCACTAATCAGTCACCCTGTATATTAAATTTCATTCGTCATTCGTGTCGCTTCTTTCACCATCTTCTTCGTCATCTTCTATTAATGAAGTATTATTACCGCAATTATTATCACAACATAATAAATAGTGATTTCGTTGTGAATCGAAACAAGAGCCGTCTTATTTTAATTAGTTAAGTCAGAGAGCGCCAAAAGTGCTCTAACTAGTTTCAACTCTTGTTAGAGTCTCTTCAGAGAGCACATATTTGATTCTCTCTGAACCACTAAAATATTGTGGTCGTCAGCCTCGACCCACAAACGAAATATTATGATGACATGGATGCCGTGGCGGCATCTGCTAAAGACTAACGAAAGTTTTACTTTTACTATTAACAATATTAAAAATAAAACTTTATCAGAACTAATTTTCTGGTTACACCATTCGTGGCTTCTAAAAATTTGCAAGTCAACGAATCGACGAATTTTAGTGGTTCAGAGAGAATCAAATATGTGCTCTCTGAAGAGACTCGAACAAGATTTGAAGTTGAAACTAGTTAGAGCACTTTTGGTGCTGTCTGAACTAACTAAAATAAGACGGCTCTTGTTACGATTCACAACGAAATGATTATTTATTATTTTTATTAGTTCTACTCCTAGTCTGAGTATTGAGAACTAACCTTTGTTGGAATTTTACCGTGCTGGACAGGCGGGTAGGGAGATGCAACTGTATAGATCTCCCTCGGCCCTCTTTGCCCCGGCGATTGGTTGGCTTGCAAATTTTTAGAAGCCACGAATGGTAGATCCAGAAGGTTAATTATGATAAAGTTTTATTTTTAATATTGTTAATATTAAAAGTAAAACTTTCTTAGTATTATCAGAACAACCAGAGCAAGTTGGGTTACAAAATAACTGCAGTTATTTTTCGGCAGCTACATTAACGCACCGTAAACTTTCTTGCAGTGACAAAATATCATTTTTAAAAGTTCTTCAGAAGCAGGTGACTCTTCCATTTTTAATTGATCTGACGATCCATTTTTTGAAAACCATCCCCAGTCAGCTAGCTGAATATTGTAGTTTCCAGGCAACTGCTGTACCTGAGGGTAAGTCCTTTTTGAGTGCTTATCTAAATCATCTACATCTACGTATTCATATGTGTTCGATGGTTCCATGAGTCGAGTATGAATCAATATATGCGAGTATATACTAACGTACAGAATACAAAAAACAACCGCTAACTTACATTATTATGCGTCCAATCGCATTTCTCAATTTTTTTCCAAAAAAATATATTTGTTCTTTAACCATGGTTATGCAACTGTAACCAAAATGTTAAGGTCATTGCTCCTAGATTATCTAGGGGCAGTGGTCGTAAATAGGAAGAAAATAGTTAAAAAACAACTAAATTATTGTATCAGCAGTCATGTGATAATAGGATGAGAGTTAGTTAACATCAATGTAGGTACCTGAAACTGAAAAACCACAACGGAAAAGAAAAGAAAGAAATCAGTAAGTTCAGTTGTGGAGTCTGGTAAAAATAAGTGAAAAAATAAAAAATTATATTATTATTAATTATGGAAAAAATAATAAAAAAATAATATTATTTTTCTTATTATTTTTTCACTTATTTTTACCCGACTTCAAAACTGAACCTGTCGGTTTCTTTCTTTTCTTTTCAGTTGTGGTTTTTCAGTTTCAGGTACATACATTGATGTTCACTTACTCTCATATTATTATCTTATGACTGCTGATACAATTATTTAGTTGTTTTCTAACTATTTTCTTCATGTTTATGAACACTACCTATAGCTTAAGATCATCTAGGAGCAATTACTTTAACGTTTTGGTTACAATTGCATAATCAGAGTTAACACCAATTTCAATTATTAACTCTTTTAATCCAAACGTTATAGTACGTTCTTTAACGGTAAAATATTGCAAAACCTCTAAATTTTAAAGAACCGCTTGGATTGACATGAAATTTGGTAAAGAATAGCTAAAAGTCAAAGTAAAAAAGTGATATTGTGCCGATGTGTGCTTTTGCCCTGGGGGTGGGTTTCACCCCTTCTCCTGGGTAAAAAAATATACGTACAAATAAGTCCGGAAATGGATAAATTGACTAATTTTAAGTAACTTTTGTTCTATAGAGTTTTTTCATTAAGTCAATACTTTTCGAGTTATTTGCGAGTGAATATGTTCAGTTTTCAACAAAATAACCACGCTTTTAGAAGGTTGTTCGCAAATAACTCAAAAAGTGAGCATTTTTTGAAAAAAACATTCTAAGCAAAAATATAGCCTGTAAAAAATTTAACAAAATGGTGTATATATTAGGTCTCTATACCTAACAGAAGCAGAGTTATAGCTAATGAAGAATAGGTTCATATTCGTCAATTCCAAATGGAATACTTCAACGTGAAATAACCAAAAAATAAAGCACTTTTTAGGGAAAACTTATTACAACTTATTTAAACTATTTAAAAAACTTCATTTTTGTTTTATAAAAAAATTTTTAGTATCAGAAGTAAGCAAGTTATGTTTAAAATAAAGTTAGTCCCTTTTTTTGGGTTAAAAAAATCGGGAAAATCACCTCCTAATTAGTATCTCAAATGAACTTAATCGTCACCCTTCACAAGTTTCTTTACTCGTGTATGTATTGTTTATGTGATCTATAAGTTTCATCGGTTCAAAGTCCTTATTTTTGAAAGGGTTGTAGTTAAAATGGATTGAACAAGTCACTGATCACGAGTGTATGCAAATTTAGAAACACTAAATCTTAATTAATTTTTGTCTTACAGAAAAACAAAAAAAATACATGATATTCAGAAAAGCAATGCTGACTTTTTTTGTTTTTTGAGATTTTTGGTATCTCTAACAATTTTTAAGTTGTTTCGAAAAATAAAACCATTTTTTTCAAAATTAAAAATTTTAAAAATTTTACTTTAAAACAAAATTTTTTCAAAACTAAGCACTTTGAATCGATGAAATTACAGTTCATAATACAAACACAACATAAGTAAAATAATTTGTGAAGCGGTAACGATTAATTTAATTTAAATTGCTAATTAGGGGGTGGTCTTCCTGATTTTTTTGCCAAAACAAAAGGGACCAACTTTGTTTTGAGCGTAACTTGCTTAAATTTGATTCTAGAAACTTGTTATAAAAACAGAAATAAAGCCTTTATTAAACACTTTAAAAAAGTTATAATGGGTTTTTCCCTAAAAGTGCTTTATCTTTTGGATATTTCATTGAAATATTCCATTTGAAATTTGGCGAATATGAACCTATTTTTCATTGGCTATAACTCTGGTTCTAAGAGGTCCAGAGACCCCAAGCGTAAACTTTTTTTTTACTTTTTGACAGGCTATATTTTTGTTAACAATATTTTTTTCGACATAATACTTACTTTTTGAGTTATTCGCGAAAAACCGTCTAAAAACGTAGTTATTTTGTTGGAAAATGAACATATTCACTCGCAAATAACTCGAAAATTGTTGACTTGGCGAAAAAGCTCTATAAAACAAAAGTTACTTAAAATTACTCATTTTA
The DNA here is from genome assembly GCF_917563875.1 of Diabrotica virgifera virgifera. Taxonomy (NCBI): domain Eukaryota; kingdom Metazoa; phylum Arthropoda; class Insecta; order Coleoptera; family Chrysomelidae; genus Diabrotica; species Diabrotica virgifera. Next base: position 115,970,337 of record NC_065449.1, read on the forward strand.
TCCATTTCCGGTCTTATTTTGTACATATATTTTTTCACCCCAGTAGGGGGTGAAAGTCACCCCAGGGCAAAATCACACATCGGCACAATATTACTTTTTTTCGTTGACATGTTAACTATGCGTATGCCAAATTTCATGTAAATCCAAGCGGTTCTTTAAAATTTACAGCAAAAACCGTGAAAGAATGTACTATTATCAGTCTTACAATCATTAACACATACATAAATAGAAATTTTTTAATAAATATAAATAAAACATTAAAACCGTTACATATTAAAAACTAAATATCTAGATGACATCACTTTTTATTCCACAATATCAGAGATTTGTTGGCTGTCTCTCTCCACTTTTCTCTCTACCCTCAAGAACTTACCCATATACTTGTTAACCTATGTATCATTGTCCGTATATCCAATCAAATCTCCATAGCATAATTTGAGCAATGAATAATGTTATTGAAGACTATAGAAATATCTCCTTGTAACGGCCTGTAAGTACAACACGTTTACATTGCATAATCACAGACCGCATACACTTGCATGTGTTTGCGGGCATAAGACGCAATTCTTTGCCGGTATGTGTGCATACATATGTATTTGTCTGTGGGTTTAATTTATGTATATTTTTTTAATATTGGCTGATCTTATTGATCTTATAGCATCTTGGGTCATATCAATATTAATCCCCTTTACCAACATGTCCTGTCTAATCGCCTCCCCCACGTCTTCTTTGGTCTTCCTCTCCGACTCCTTCCAGGAATCTGCACTTCAGCAATTCTTCGTATTGGGTGATTAGCGTCTCGACGTTGAACATGACCAAGCCATCTCAACCTATGCTCTCTCATTTTGGCATTAATTGGTGCCACACCTAGACTTCCCCTAATATACTCATTTCTAATTTTATCCTTTTTTGTCACTCCACTCATCCATCTAAGCATTCTCATTTCCTCCACATACATTCGTTGTTCCTCTTTCTTTTTCACTGCCGAACATTCAGTTCCGTACATCATAGCCGGTCTTATGGCTGTTTTATAGAATTTTCCCTTTAACTTCATTGGAATTTTCCTGTCACACAGCACACTACTCGCTTCCTTCCACTTCATCCATCCAGCCCTAATTCTACTGCATGCATATCCATCTATTTCTCCATTACTCTGTATCAAAGAGTGTCTTGGGAAAATCGTTATTTCCCTGGTCTATTCATTAAGTTTTCCTACTAACATGCACAATATTGTGGATCGCAGATACACAGCAAAAAATATCATAATTAAACTAAAGTCTCGGTTGCGGTAACTCCTAATCCGAACTCTATGCAAATTTTCTACTAAATTTCACGTCCAACGGTGTGTGTAATGGTTGACGCACAGATGACTTTACCAACAGAACAGGCGTTTCAGAACACATTACCAACATAAGATTTCTTGGTAATGAAGTGAAGCCATTATTAATGAAAGCATCGGTTAAAGAATAATATTACATATGTGCATATAAGTTGAGTGATCAAGTAGGTACTACATAATAGTACTTGCCTACATAAGTAGGCAAAACATTGCACTGTTGAACATTTGCTAATGAAGAAAATTTTAATAGAAAAGGCCAATGAATCTGTCATATTTTATTAATAAAATTCCCAACAATATTTTATTTTGTTGAACAGTAGATCGTAATAAATGCCGCCAAATTGATTATAAATTAATATACAATCATATAATTATACTGTGAGGACGTTTAGGTTGGAATAAATTAATTTTTTCACGAATGGGCGATTTTGGAAATGAATCCCGAAACAGGTCGATTTTTATTAAATTACGATTTTTTGGCATATATAGGGTGTCAATTTAAAAAGTTGCCACCCCTATAATTTGGTCCCTATAGAAAATCTAAAAATATACAAAAACACGTCAAATTTATTTGTGAGGGGGACATTTTAGAGACCAGTTTTCAACTAAATTACACTAACCCTCTAGCGGGGGCGGACACAACCCCCAAAATCTTTACATACATTATATTCCTTTTCAGTAATTTTATTTTTTTATAATTAATTTTAATAATTAAATATCGAGTTCAGAACTCCAAAAATTTTTTTGGAGTATTGAACTCCAAATTGAATTTTTTTTGGGGTGTTGAAGTATTTAGAGTATTTTTTAAAAGTATTTTTGGAAAAATCAAGTAAAACCGTAAAGATATTTTCAGAACTCCAAAATTTTTTAGAGTATTGAGTCCAATATTTTTCCAAAAGTACTGAAAATAAATATAAGGCATGTGGTATTTTTGAAAAGGTAATTGAATGACCTTCAAAATGAGGTATCACTTAACCCCCCCTCCAATTAAAGATTTTGGGGGTGGTGTCCGCCATCGCTATAGGGTTGATGTAATTTAGTTGAAAACTGGTCTACAAAATGTCCCCCTCACAAATAAATTTGACGTGTTTTTGCATATTTTAGAGTTTCTATAGGGACCAAATTATAGTACACACAGTATATTATACACAGTAGACCACACTGTATATTATACTAGTGACGTCATCTATCTGGGCGGGATGACGTAATCGATTATTTTTTTTAAATGAGAATAGGGACCGTGTGCTAGCTCATTTGAATCGTTATTCAATTCTCTATAAAATAGTATGAACATTAACATAATAATTTATACAGGGTGCCCAAACATTTGTTTAATTAAATTGACACAAAAAGAAGAATATATGTAATTCATTTAATTTAAAATACATGTTACTGCTGACATAAAACAAAAAAAAAATGTTTATTTCACAAATAAACATATATAATAGGTTTTCGCTTAAATTAAATGTTCAAACTGCCAAGAGGCAGGTGAGTCACAGCTTTAACTTTAAATTTAAGCGAAACGCAATATTTATTTTTCAAATAAACATTTTTTCCTTTTTTCTGACAGCAGTAAAATGTATTTGAACTAAATAAATCGCATACATTTTTCTGTTTGTCTCAATGATTTTAAGTAAAAAAAATTTTTGGACACCCTGTACAAATAATTATGTTAATATTTGTATAACTACGTAAATAGAGAACTGAATAACCTTTCAAATGAGCAAACGAATCCTATTCTCGTTTAAAAAACTCATCGATTACGTCATCACGCCCAGATGGATGATGTCACTACTATAATATATACTTAAGCCAAAAAGTCGTAATTTCTGTTCCGGGAGTTATTTCCGAAATCGCCCATTCGTGAAAAAATGTATTTATTCCAACCTACACGTCCTCACGGTATACAGAATATCTAGAGAACCTATAGAAGTATCTTAACGAGAATAAAATTGTCCATCTAAATTAAGAAGACAGAGAGGATATTTCTAACATGTTTTAATCAGTTGTTACAGAATATCTAAAAGAAACTATACTGGAAGAAACGAGGCAATAAGGCTGATATTTTCCTATTGCAGGTAATTTAGACAATGTGTAGTGATTACGAATACCAATATTTTTTACGGTTTTTGTTACTCTTTTACGCTGACTCTTCATATTTTTCTAATCTGGCTTGGCCATATTATGCTCGAAAAGTTTCTATCTAGTAGTTTCTCCACTAGATCAGCCTATCTAGTTGAAGATTGCTCTCTTCTAACTCGCTATCTCCGATTAATATTCTAGCACTTTAGTAAAATATCCAAGAACTCGTTTCTGCCCTTTTTGGATCTAAGATAGTACTCCTCTAATCCCCTCAATACTTCTGTATTATGTAGTCTGTTTCTAAGATAAACCCTCCTTCTAACAGTTTCTACGCTAATATTTGTGCTGTGATTAAATGTTTCTGTAAGGTTTTAAAGGCAGTTTGGCAGTCTCCATCCCAACATTTATTTTTTGCTTCCTTTGTAATTCGTGTTAATGGCTTAGCGATATCTGCAAACTTCTTAATAAACCTCCGATAATAAGTACATAGCCCAGGAAAAGCTATCACTTTATATTTGTGAGTTGTTTTTGACCAGTACTCCTTAATGAAATCGACTTTTCCCTTATCCAATGCCACCTCTTCTTAACTAAGAATGGACTAATGCCCGGTTGCACCAACAGATCTTAAGCTTAAGTCGAGAATATCATAAGAATTAATATAATATAATTATTATATATTACAATAAGAATACCACAATATAATACTAGATATAATTGATAATAAGGTAAGAATCTAAAATTATGGTGCAACGTAAGCGATACTCAAGGAGGCCCTATCTATAAGTAGAGCTTAGCTAAGCTGGGGCTTAAGATCTGTTGGTGCAACCAGGCATTAATGACCTAATATTTACTTTGGCTTAGCTGGCACTTCTTGAGTATAATATCATCAATTGGGCACCTTTAATTCGATAGAAATATCTTCTAAATTCTTGAAATAGTCTTCAAAAGTCTTCCCCAAGACGATTTTGTCATCTAAATTCATCAAGCAATATCTAAGTACACCACAAGCCTTTCAAATCTCGCAAGAGCATTTGCAAAGTCCAAATTACATAACATAACGTTGAATTGACATAATGAATGAATTGAATGACTACTCATTTCTACCTGACAACATCCATGCCCATGGGTTGGTAGAAGGTTCTGTCACCTCACCTGTCTTCATTTCCCGAATAATTCGTTCAGCTTCCTCTCTCTTCGTCTGGGGTAATCGTCGATCTGTTTGACGAATTGGCTTCACCAGTATCGATTTTATGTTTGATAACGGTAGTTCTTTCTGTCTTTCCTTACGAAGATGTCACGATACCGCCGGAAAAGTTCCCTTTGTATTATTTTCTCCGTCTGATTTAGAGACTGGCCAGCAACTGCAAGCATGTGGTGGAATTTGTCGTTGAAATTATCGTATTTTCTCATCTGATGAGTTGAACGATAAACAAGAAATAAGACAATCATAGAGAAGTTAAACTTATAACCAAGAGTCATATTTTTATGGGAAGCAAATAATACATTCACAAAGTTATTTTGTAAGGTAAGGTAAGAAGTGCCGAAGCTCAGGAAGAAAGCACCATTTCATTATATTTCGAAGAGCCGAAAACAAAACATCAGAATTAGTTTGAAGAGTAATAAACAATCACCATGTAGCTAAGACACAAGAAGAATGAATCAATTAACACGCGCAAAAAATAATATTTTCTTCCGGTACTCCAATGCGCCATTTATAAACTACACTGCGCGCCAAAATTAACGCATAATTTTAAAAATCCTGCTAAATCAAATAATTTTAATGTTTCGATTTTTGTGATAATATAGTTATTGTTACCTTAGGTATATTGTAAAATTTATTGAAAGAACGGTAAAAAACGATGATGTTTTTCATTTTTTGCAAAAAAATTAAAAACATACTAGTTGTGCTTCATTTTAATTCGAATTTAGTTGGGTTTGAATAGGTTGTCCTGAATGTTCAAAGGCAAATAAATGGAGAACCACTCAAGGGCAAATCCAGACTAAAAAAATAATCAAGAATGTTGATAAAAACCTCTCGAACAGTTTGTTGAACCTCAATAAACGAGAGATCAAAACGGTCACTGAAATGGTGACTGGACATTGCCGTTTAAGAAGTCACCTATACAAAGTAGGTAAGGTGAATGAACCATGGTGCAGAAAGTGCGAAATGGAAGAAGAAACTGCCATACACATATTATGCCATTGCAGTGTGCTAGGTGATGTAAGGCATGACTTCACTGGTCAAATCAGGTTTGAACCAGAAGATATCCTAAAACTACCAATAAAAAAACTACTGTTTGCCTTCGTTTAGGCCACAGGACTTATTAAAGTTTAAGGAGAAGAACAGGGTTTGATACAAAGGTCTTATGACCAAGTGCCAGAGACTAACGAGTCTCGCCTGAGTTAAGAAGGGGAAGAAGAGATGTTCAAAGACGCTTTTCAAGTTTGTCAAGTGTTTTTCCTCTGAAATGAACCATCAGCAGCAAGAAAATCGAAATTTGTTAAAAAGTGATTGTATCAGAATCGTTAATCTTCGCGAAGAATGATACCGTCAAGTTGAACCAGCTGAACGGTTTAATGTCACTCAGTCAACCATTTCAAGAGCCTTACCACTTTTTTGTTACTGGAAGTGACTTAATAAGGCTGTAGAAGGGTTACAGCTCCTAATCAAGACCGGTTTGGTTTTTGACACTTCGTACACTGAGATAAAGGTTGGTTACCAGTACTTCTCTACAAAACGAATTTTTGGATTGTAACTTTAGAATGAGTATAACTATCAAAATAGGATGAGAAGACTTGGCGCAAACGATCTGCGCCCTGGAAGGGTACCCTCTGGCCCAATATTGACCAGAGATTATAGAAGGCAAAGATTGCAGTTTGCTCGTGAACATGTTCTTTGGAATAATGGCGATTGGTGAAGAATATTGTTCACCTATGAATACAGGTAAGTACTGTGTTTTTTCTGATAACAGGCGGAACACAGTGTACAAAAGGCCTGGGAATCGCTACTCACAGTGCAAACCGTAGGGACTGTACATTGTACAGGATGTTGGCGAGCTCGGTAATGGTGTGGGGTGGGATTTATTTGGAGACTCGTACGGAGTTAGCTAGAATAGATCACGGTTGGCTTACATCACACAGGTACATTTAGAAGAGCATATCGTGCCATTTGCACCATTTATTGGGGACAATTGCATGTTTTTGCAAGATAATACCATGCCACACATTGCAAGAATTGTGCAGCAGTATGGTCAGGGGATTGAGATTCCTGCCATGGTTTGACCTGCGAGAAGTTCCGACCTCAACCCAATAGAACATTATTGGAGACATTGTAGGGAAACAAATACGACAACTAACTAATGCACCAAGCAAATAACACATTAGGTCAATTGTTTTTGCGATCAGTTAAAATTGGAATCAAATTGATCAAGATGAAAATAAAAACGGTAATTCTCACTACGAGAGATCGTTGTCAAGTAGTAATCAATATCGGAGGAGGCAATACTGGCTACTAGTTTAAATTTCTTAAACTTAAATTTTCAATTTCGTCATTTATTTATGATGTTAGGTAGTGTTATTGTAATACATTTTTCGTAAAAACAGAAATGTTTTTTATTTTAGATGTTACAAAAGTAACCTTAAAGAACAAAAGAACAAACAATTTTTTTTTCATTACGACTGAAATTATAATTTTAAAATTATGCGTTAATTTTGGCGCTCAATATACAGGGTGAGGCAGATAAAGGGCCTATTAGAAATATCTCGAGAACTAAAGGTAAGAAAATCATGAAAATTGGAATATAGGAGTTTGGAGATATGAACTATTTAATGAAAATATTTTGGTCTCTTTGCTACTTCCGGTTATACCGGAAGTTGACTGTAACTTCGTTTTTTTAAATGGGTTACCCTGTATATTTTTACATTTTTGAATTCTCCTCGATATCTTCTTTTTTAAAATATAAGGTTTTGTAATATTATACAAGGTAGCTTAAAAGATAATTACGTTCTCTTATTAATTTCGGAGCAATATTCGCACCCTGTAAGATAGTAGTAGTTTGACATAATAAACTGTATTTATGTTTAAATGATTTTTAATATAGTCTACTATTGTTAGGAACTATTGGTATAGTTAAATTTTTCATTTTAGTATACAGGGTTGGTCGAAACTCGGAATGAGTGTTTTCTGAGTTTTCTTAATTGGAACACCCTGTATTTTAGTATTGTAATAAAATGTTATTTTATGGTACTTTTTAATTTCTTAAACATTCCCTATACCTAACTGCTTTATTTTGTGAGTAATTGGTGATTCAAGCCAAACATTAATTGCAAAACAAAATATGTGAAATTGTATTAAGTTCTCCGTAAAAATATTCAATCACAAATAATTTTTTGGAAATAAATACATATTAATCTAGACTGATACTTAAAATTGCCAATAATGGTTGAAATATCAAAATACCGAGGAAGTTAAGACTGTTGGTACGATTAACAATTAAGCACAAATTAAAGCAGTTAGGTATAGGTAATGCTTAAGAAGTAAAAAAGTACCATGAAATATCATTTCATTACAATACTAAAATATAGGGTGTTCCATTTAAGAAAACTCAGAAAATACTCATTCCGAGTTTCGACCCACCCTGTATACTAAAATTAAAAATTTAGCTATACTAATAATTGTTAACAATAGTAGACTATATTAAAAGTCATTTGAACATAAATAGAGTTTATTATGTCAAACTACTACAATCCTACAGGGTGTGAATATTGCTACGAAATTAATAAAAAAACTTAATTATTTTTTAACCTAACCTGTATAATGTTACAAAACCTTATATTTTAAGAAAGAAGAAATCGAGGAGAATCCAAAAATGTAAAAATATACAGGGTGTCCAATTAAAAAAACGAAGTTATAAGCAACTTCCGGTATAACCGGAAGTACCAAATAGATGAACATATTTTCATTAAATAGATCACTCTTCAAAACCCGCTTATTCCAATTTTCACAATTCAGTTGCCTTTAGTTCTCGAGATATTTCTAATAGGCCCTTTATCTGTCTCACCATATATATTTAGTATATTTAGTGTACAAGAATTTCAATATGGAAAAATAGACGAAAGTTAAGGCGTTTGAGGCATTAATGATTGAGGCAATATACAGTCGGAAAAATGAAAGAATACCCATGAACGAACATATTAAAACACGCTGTATTTTCCTGTCACCGTGTCACAAAGAAAATTTTCCATTGCAAGTACATGTAACAATATTTATTACATGTACTTGCGCTGGCCAATTTTTTGTATGACACGGTGACAAGAAACTACAGCGTGTTTTATATGTTCGTTCATGGGTATTCTTTCGTTTTTCTTACTGTATGTATAATAAAAGAACCATAAGATTACACTTACATCAACTCATAGAGGAAATTACGATACAAAGAGGAGTAAGACAAGGAAATATTATTTTCTCTAAAGTTCTTATTCTCACAGTTGAAGATTTTCAAATATTAGAATAGTATTTAGGAATAAACGGGTCCATGACATCTCGTAACGCGACAGTTCGTAACCGGACAATTGGTAACGGACAATGCTTAACAGCGACACTTCGTAACGGCGACACTTCGTAACTATACAAATTCGTAACGGACAATTCGTAACGTCCAAATTTAATTATTCTGTTTATTTTTGTTAACGTGGAAACTAACTGGTATTACAGTTATAAATGAAATTATGTTTATCAATTTAACGAATCAATATCAGGATAAATATTTTTAACGCATTTCATATTTCGTTGATTGAATACCCCAACGCTATAATTAATCACAAGGTTTATTATAATAACAGGTAATTATAATATTTTCTTTACAAAATGTTTACTTAGAAAGTTGGGAATGTTTAAAGACGGTTGTTGGTTTAAAGATTTCACGAATGACTTCATTATTCCTTTGTCTAGGTCCTAGGTACATGCAAATTTAAGGAACAATAAAAGGGATAAACTTTTAAAAATATTGTTAAAAGTTTGTATCTATTTAAATATTTGTTTGTGTTTAAAGAGTTTTAATATACCTATTATGAAACACGAAATATAAGACGTGTTAATAGTCCGTTCTTTAACGGTAAAATATTGCAAAACCTCTAAATTTTAAAGAACCGATTGGATTGACATGAAATTTGGCATACACATAGCTAACAAGTCAAAGAATAAAAGTGATATTGTGCCGATATGTGCTTTTGCCCTGGGGGTGGTTTTCACCCCCTCTTGGGGGTGAAAAAATATTCGTCCAAAGAAAGTCAGGAAATGGATAAACTGGCTAATTTTAAGTAACTTTTGTTCTATAGAGTTTTTTCACTAAGTCAATACTTTTCGAGTTATTTGGCAGTGAATATATTTTGTCGAAAAATATATTCTTAGCAAAAATGGAGCTTGTAATAAATTAAAAAAAAGGTGTACATATCACGTCTCTACACCTAGCAGAAGCAGAGTTATAAGCTAATGAAAAATAGGTTCATATTCGTCAAATTCCAAATGGAATATTTTAACGTGAAATTACCAAAAATGAAGCACATTTTGGTCTCATTACAACTTATTTAATGTGTTTAAAAAAAGCTTCACTTTTGTTTCATAAAAAAATTTCTAGCATCAAAATTAAATAAGTTACGCTCAAAATAAAGTTAGTCCCTTTTGGGTTAGGTGAAAAAATCGAGAAAATCAGCGTCTAATTAGTATCTTAAATGAACTTAATCGTTACGACTGCACAGTTTCTTGACTCATGTATATATTGTTTATATGATCTGTAAGTTTCATTGGTTTAAAGTCCTTATTATTGAAAGGGCTGTAGTTAAAATGGGTTGAACGCGTCACTGATCACGAATGTATGCAAATTTAGAAACACCAAATCTTAATCAATTTTTGTCTAACAGAAAAACAAAAATATACATGATATTCAGAAAAGCAAATATGACTTTTTTTTGTTTTTCGAGATTTTTGGTATCTCTAACAATTTTTAAGTTATTTTTAAAAAAAGCATATTTTTCAAAATTTAAATTTTTAAAAATTTTACTTTGAAACCAATGTTTTTCAAAAATAAGCACTTTGAATCGATGAAACTTACAGATCATATAAACACAACATAAATAAAATAATTTGTGTAGTGGTAACGATTAATTTCATTTAAGTTGCTAATAAGGGGGTGGTCTTCCCCATTTTTTTTTTGCAAAAACAAAAGGGACCAACTTTATTTTGAGCGTAACGATTTTTTTTGCAAAAACAATAGGGACCAACTTTATTTTGAGCGTAACTTGCTTAAATTTATAGGTCTGGATCCCGCGTATGAAAAAAAAGTTGATTAATAGCAAGCTGAAAATTTGTTAATAGCTTAAGGGTGTCTAGTCGGATAAACTTTGACATATGGGAACACTGTAACAGGGGCAGCTTTAATTGTGGAACAGGTTAAAAATTTGGAACGGCCACCCCACGAAAACGGCACATTTATTTTGTCCGACAGAACAGACTTAAACTCTCCGAACAGAGATTAAACTCTCATGCAAAAATCAGACTGCTATTTATCACCTGTTATAATTCCTGTCATGTGACATATTCTACATGTTCCACTCATTAAAATGCCCATTTGGTGATAAATAGCAGTCTGATTTTTGCATGAGAGTTTAATCTCTGTTCGGAGAGTTTAAGTCTGTTCTGTCGGACAAAATACATGTGCCGTTTTCGTGGTCTGACCGTTCCAAATTTTTAACCTGTTCCACAATTAAAACTTCCCCTGTTCCAGTGTTCCCATATATCAAAGTTTGTTCGACTAGACACCCTTAAGCTATTAACAAATTTTCAGCTTGCTATTAATCAACTTTTTTTTCATACGCGGGATCCAGACCTATTAATGCTAGAAACTTTTTATAAAAATAGAAGTAAATATTTTTTTAAACACTTTAAAAAAGCTAAAATGGGTTTTTCCCAAAAAGTGCTTAATTATTTGCATATTTCACGTCGAAATATTCTATTTGAAATTTGGTGAATGTGAATCTATTTTTCATTGGCTATAACTCTGGTTCTACGACATCCAGAGACCTAAGGCGTACACCATTTTTTTTACTTTTTTATAGGCTATATTTTTGCTAAGAACGTTTTTTTGGACAGAATACTTACTTTTTGAGTTATTTGCGAAAAAAACGGCCAAAAATGTGGTTATTTTGTTGAAAAATGAACATATTCACTCGCAAATAACTCGAAAAGTGTTGACTTGGCGAAAAAGCTCTATAGAACAAAAGTTACTTAAAATTAGTCACTTTACTCATTTCCGGACTTATTTTGGACATATATTTTAAGGGGGGTGAAAGTCACCCCCCGGGCAAAAGCACGCATCGGCACAATATCGCTTTTTTTCTTTGACATGTAAGCTATACGTATGCCAAATTTCATGTCAATCCAAGTGGTTCTTTAAATTTTAGAGCAAAAACCGTGAAAGAATGGACTATAAACATGTTTATCCCGGCACTGATTCGTTAAATTGATAAATTTAATTTCAATTATAACTGTAATAACAGTTAGTTTCCACGTTAACAAAAATAAACATAATAATTCAATTTTGACGTTACGAATTGTCCGTTATGAATTTGTATAGTTACGAACTGTCGCCGTTACGAAGTGTCGCCGTTACGAGTTGTCCGTTACCACTTGTCCGGTTACGAATTGTCACGTTACGATATGTCTGGTCACGGAATAAATATAGCGGGAGAAAGACTCAACATCTGGAGGTATGCTGATGACGTTATTGTATGCGCTTACAAAGAAACAGAAATAAAGAGAATGCTAGAAGAATTCAGCAAAAAGATTTTTAAATTAAATAGTAGTAGTAGGTTATGAAAGTTTTTTAATTAAAATATTGTAAATAATTTTTTGTATGTTAGTATTCGAAGATATAACTTGCATACAATATTTTCAAAAAGATATTGTTCGCACATACAAAAAATAAAAAATTTTCTTTTGTTAAGTTTCAACATGGCACAAAAATATTGTCAATTCAGATGTTTACTCGACTGAAGAATAGTAAGAACTAATGATATTCCATTTAAATCATCAAAGACTAGTAAGTAGTAGTCACTCCCAGTCTAATTTCGAACTGAGCGTCGAGCTAGTGGTTGAAAGGCGTCGCGATGCCATGTATTCAGTTCACTACGTTATTCTAGCGGCGTCGCACGCGTCCGAACACGTGAGAACTCAAAATGCCTTCATGCTGATGACGTTTCTATTGAAAATGACAAACGACGTGCTTACTTGTTTTCATTGTGGATATATTTCATTGAAAGTGACAATGTTTTATTAGGATATTTATAAAATGAAAGAACTGAAAATGATCGCACCGACGCCGACTTTCAAGGCGACTTCTTTGCCGTCTAGTCCAAGTAGGTATTCGATAACGAATGCTCTTTTATTTAATTATATATTATAAAGTAAACACATCAACTAGTTTATGGTTCATAAACAGAAACTCTTTTACAATGAACAAGAAAGTATGTAACCCCTTTTATATAACTAAAAGGTTTATGCATTTATCAAACTAATATTTTTAATTAATAAGAAATGTAACCATAAGTGAATTTTCTTGTATCCAGGAGAGTATATCAACTACTCTAGCTATTCTCAACATGTTGTTAAATTCTTTACTTATTTATCGGTATTTAGATGCATTTTTAAAAATGAACGTCGTATAGTCCGCGAAATAAACCGATTCAACAGGGTATCAAAGAGCTCGACAGAACTCTTACACGTAACGAAAGCTTGTGTCAAACTACCTTCTAATGATTTAGACATTATTATCTTGTATTTATACACAAAGCAACTATCGACCAATTTTCAACACCACGTCCTCTCCCCGGATTTAACTGTAACTTGAATGACCTTGAAAGGGGAATTAAAAATTCAGTAGGGTTGAAAACTCAAATCTTCCTTGCACCAAGACAAAATGTACTTCCAGTTTCAAGACTTTAAGACTTTTGGTTCAGTAGGTATCACACAGACAGACAGATAGACAGGCAAACAGACAGCAACACAATTACAAGAAGGATCTATTGGTGCATCGGGGTTTCTTTTTCTTCTTAAGGTGCAATCTTCTTTCGAAGGTTGGCGATCATCATGACTATTTGTATTCTGTTTACAGCTGCCTTAAAAGCTGGTTAGACGAGCAATTGAGATTGCGCAACCATGACATGCATCGGCTTCCAACGCTATTCTTTCCTAAAATCTTTCTCTGCATGATATTCTGCAGAAGATGTTATCTTGTTCCTTTCATCACGTGGCTAAGAAACTCTAGTTTTCGTATCGTTATTGCATAATTTAGTTCTGTTTTTTTAGTCTTCGCAAGACTTCTTCATTCATGACTCTGTCTATGTAAGATATTCTCAAGATTCTTCAGTGAGGCCACATCTCAAAAACTATTCAAGTTCATATTTTATTTAAGCCATAATGTAAACTTGCCGTATAAACTGTTTGGACTATTCTCTCTGAAAATCTTCAATATTCTCTGCTGTTAACATGGTGTTATCTGCATACCTCAAGTTATTAATAGGGATTCCGTTTACTACAACGCCAGCTGTTTCGTTGTCCAATAGTACCTGTATAAGGATAACTTCCGAATGTAATTTAAAAGGGGGTCTAGGACGTTTCATCGCCACCAGTTCATCGCCGCCGTTTCGATGCCGCCAGTTCATCGCCGGCCGATTCATCGCCGGCCGTTTCGATGCCGCCGGTTCATCGCCAGTCAGTTAATCGCTAACTGATATATTTCCGAATTTTCGAGCAATTTTCGACAGTTACATTTATTATTTATTTTTAGTATTAATTAGGAATTCTAGGAAATGCGAGATATGCCCATTCCCGTTGCCATACTTAATCTTTTAATAGACTTTTAAACTTTTAAAATATAAAATATAATTTAACACTACAAATTTAATACTGTTTAGTATCAAATTTAGGGGATGTAGAAATATAACAGTAAATTAATATAATAATATTTTTTATCTATTTATTTGTCATAAGTTTTGAACTGAATTTAACGTCGTGTCGTGTCATCTCCCATAATTCAAGATCAACTGACTAACTGGCGATGAAACGGCCGGCGATGAAACGGCCGGCGATGAAGTGGACTGGCGATGAACCGGCGGCATCGAAACGGCGGCGATGAACCGGCGGCGATGAAACGTCCCATTCCGTTTAAAAGGTAACCTTGCCGTACCCGTCTTTTAATTTTGATGTTATCCGGATTGTGTGTAATTTATTGTTATGCCTTACTCTTGCAAACGCCTTTTCATAACCGATAATTCAGGTATCCACATCTTTATTTACGTCCGAACAGAGTTGCGTTAATACATTTAAACATAATAAACCCTTCCTAGTTCCCACTCTATTGCGAAATCCGAACTCTGTGTTGCTTATGCTCAAATGTCACGTTTATGCAAATAATCTGTGAGGTTTTGGAATATAACATAACATTTGATCTTTGATATCATTTTTTGCTTTAACATAATACGTATGACTTTGATATACAACGTGACATTTAACGTGAGACATGACACAACGTAACTAAGTTGTACTGGTTTCTACATTATACATAACTATAGTTTGTTTTTAAAGCAAGAGGAGTAAACTAAAAAGACAGTTTCACACTCAAAAAAGTCACTAGAAAAATCATCAAATACATCTTCTTTTTTGGTTGATCATATCGGCCTTCGACGGTAATCCATACATATTATATTATACTAATACGTCGCTAAACAGTTTTAAAAACAACTGTTTTTTATATAAAAGTAGACTGAAAATCTAAAAATTAAAGAAATAACGCAGAAAACACAAAAATCGCCGATTTAACTTAATTAACCTATTAAATGTCAGTAGTGTCAAAATTTCATAAATGTCATTAATGTCAACATTTCATAACAGTGGAGTAAACTTGCCTGAGGTTGGACCAATTACAAACAAGCATTGCGGCGCGGTAAATTTGAATTACTCCTCTTGGTTTAAAAACAGACCATAGATTCCGTGAACATCGAGCCTTTCAAACACGATTTTGAAAAGAATAAAAAAAATGGCCAGAATGGACTCCTTAGACTTTCTTATGGAGATTTATATGCGAAAGTGGCCTCGTGGGCACACAACCTATTTATTTATTGATTATATTTATTGTAGGTTTTGATGTAGTTTTCTGAAATTAAAGAGTATTTTATTATCGCCATGGTTCGTCAGTTTTTGGAATTTTTATAATGATCTGAGAAAAGATTCTGAAGTTATATGGTTAATTGTTGCATTAAACTTACTCTCTTGCATTCCATATTTCATTAGATATTTGGAATTTCGTCCAAAGCCCAAAATTTTGCTAGAAATGCATTATATCTGCTGTTTAACTTATTTCTTCTGAGTCGTATTCAGTGGTGTCATGGTGCGGGAACGCGTGGGAAGGCCGTTCCGGCACTGGTTAAGAAAAGAAAAAAAAAATAATAGAGAATTTAGGTTTTGTAAACAAAAATTAGCAGTGCGTTCCGGCACTGCTAATTTTGCCATGACACCACTGGTCGTATTACGAATTACCAATGAATTATGTTAATTTCAATTAGTTCGTTAATTTCTTTTGGTTTTGATCGGGATATATTTTTAAACATTGTAGTAGTCGTTTTTCAAGTTGTACGATATAAATTATCTATTTATTTCAGTTTAGAAGGACTTGTTTAGAATTATTTCGTAAAATTCGAGTAACTTTGAATGTTACTAACTGTTGAAAAATTTGTTGTTAACACTGTTTACTCTGATTTCCTTTCTTAAAGCTTTTTAAAATACATTGAAACTATTCAAAGTTAACAAAGACAGTTTATACGAAGCTAAACGTTTTATAAAATTGACAGATTTAGGAATCCTTCTACATTGTTGAATTGTGTAAAGATGCTAATTAACATCTAGTCACCTCAACCTAACGAGATCATTTTTACAATTTTTTCGGATAGTTTTTAAATTACACTTTTAACCGACTGACGGTGTATATTGTTGTGTAGGAACCGATTGGCTATTTAGATAACACAGTAAAAATCCCAAAAAATGTCCACTGTCTGTATGAACACAATAATGAATGGCATTGAAAGGTTGGTTATTTGTATTATAATTAAGCGACCTTTGTATTTCAAATTAGAGTAATAAATATTCAACTGGTGCTTGCCTGGTATGAAATTACAAACTAATATTTTTAATTTCATACTTAAATATTAATTAATTTTATTATCACTGTTCCCAATTGAAATCAGTAATGCGTATACTCCAAAACTTGTTTTAGTCCCTTAAATACGTCTTGCTCTCGGACAAAGGAACAAACTATATACTCGAGATTACATAAGTAACTTTACACATAACATATTATAAAAATCTTCCCAGAAATTTTTATTGTATTAAAATTCTATCACCAAAACCGATATTTCTACTTTAAATGTCAATACGTATTAACATACCTAAATAAGATCGACTTAGAGGTCCTTTTAGGCACTGCTCTACTTGATTTGCACGGCTAAAATTACAACAAGTAACACTAGTTGTAGTACACACTACAAAATATCAGCAGCCAAAAGTTCCCTAGCCGCAAACATACTTAAAATTGCCTGCGAATCTTGCGGTAACGTATTCGTCAGGCATCCCAAAATAAACTCTCCTTCCTATCCACAAAACTGCTGACCTTTGCCAGCAACCAACTTCGTGATGAAGAGGTGTTGCCTCCATCGACATCCTGGAGTCATCACATGCACCATGCCCCCAGATGAATAGCTCACGTTGAGCACTTTGTGCTTTTCTCACGGACAGGGAAGGCTCAGTAACAGATTAGTTTAGGTTAGGTTGTATATGTGAAGAGTATGTGCGAGTTTTCATCGACAATTCACTTTCTTAACTCAGTGGGTATATCATTTCAATCTAATGTGTGTAGTATTGTGAAATTGCGTTTTACTATTTCAAAGTATAGTCGTATTTCCTATTACACTGTTTCATTTTAATGTATTGAAGGTGCAGATTTGGATTGTTCCTTCATTGAAATTAAAATACATTTTCGACCTTTTCTATTATGTCCAGAGCCTCAGAAGACAAGGAGAATTACTCATATCAGTTACTACTAATACTAAACAACCAGACATTATGTTAAAGCGACTTAAAATGATAAGAAATATATCTTTACAATAGGCAGAACTGCTGCCAACTCCAAGTTTGAAAGACTGGAACCCTTCTAATCTAAGATCTTAAAACAATTAAGGGTATAAGCGCAAAATCTTGGGCCAATGCTATTTAAATGCTTTAATTTTTTTCGAATCCTGGGAAAATTAACAAGTATGTTTGAAAAATTTAAACGCAGAATGAAAAATGACATTATTACCGAGGGCCGAAAGTCCCTTAGAATAAACAAAAATATTATTTTGAATAAAATATTTGAAATTAAAAATCACACTAACTTTTTTTTCACCCCTGTAACTTATCAAAATAAACATAGAAGTTTTCGGGGACTTTCTGCCCTCAGTAATAATGTAATCTTTCATTCTGCGTTTAAATTTTTCAAAAATATTTATTAGTTTTCTCAGGACTCGGAAAAATGAATGCATTTAAATAGCATTGGCCGAAGATTTTGCCTACCCCCTTATATTAAGCAATGCATCGTGTTTCAACTAAAACTGAATCATTACGAGGATGTTAAATATTCAATAGGTTAAGAATTTTAGTAATGATTTAATGAATGAATAAACCAGATTAAACGTATTCAAGTATTCCACATCTACAACCTAGTCATTGGACTTTAAGTTTTTTTATAGTAATAATTAATTACTAATATTGTGCTGAAGCTATTTTCTTGTGGCTTTTCTGTAATTAACTATTTTTAATGGGAAATAAGCCACAATTTTACTAAAAAAATGATTATATTAACGTTTCGACGTCCAAATCTTATTATATTTTTTGTATTTTGACAACGGCATCCGATTTGGACGTTGAAACGTTAATAAAATCATTTCTTTAGTAAAATTGTGGCTTATTTCCCATTAAAAATAGTTAATTAATTACTACTTTAATACTATTACCAAGTAAATCCTACTACCTACTAGTATAGGTAAATTAACAATTTAAAAGAAGGAACAATTGGTTACTTCTTTCAACAAAATACTTCTTAATGTAATTTCTGTATTGGCCGAATTACTAAGTGCACATTAAAATAAATTAGAAAATTACACAAAATAACCTTTAGTTCCTAAGTACATAATATATTACTGTTTTATTTTTGTGTGACTAAAGTAATCCATTTAAAAAATTTCTCTTACTTTTCGGTTGTCTGTTACCGAAATCCCAAAATCACATGCATTATTTATATACAAACTACGTCGAAAACATGAGGAAACTAAAACGTAAATAAGATGGTATGAAATTCCCAACGGGCTAATTAACAACAGAGAGGAAAATTATTGACAAGCATCTATAACCTAATAGTTAGAATATGGGAAGCAGAAGAAGTTTCCGAGGATTGGAAAGAAGGCAGAATTATACCAATATTTAAGAAAGCGGAAGTAACAGACTGTAACAACTATAGAGGGATATCTCTACTGAGTACAAAATATAAAGTTCTAACAGTCCTCATCAAACAAAAACTCACATATATTTCATTGATTTCTTCGATTCATTGATTTTTTTATCTCTTGTCTATATGTCGAATTTAAATTTTTTATTTTATTTGACTTCTTAAGTTTTAAAACCAACAATATTTCTTCTACAATCGATACATATGCTGCATCACGTTTTTGTTTATTTTTATACTCCAAAAATTTGAAATTTTATAAGCACGGGTGTGACTTGTCTATAGAATTGAACTAAACTTTATTGTCCTATCCGAGTTCCATGTGTTAGCTATTTTTGAGAATCACAAATCACATTGATTAACACAAGTCGTTTCCTCTGATGAAGTGGTAATGTGCACAGTTACACAGCGAGTGTTGTTTACACATACCGAGTGGATTGGCGAGTATACGATTGAAGGGTGGGAGGTTGAAGACTCGGCCTAGTAAATAGAACAAGATCCGAGTGACTGTCACCCCATATGACTGGGTCGAGTGCTCGGCCAAGTACTCGTTAGTATGTTTATAGTATACAAGTTAGTATGTTTATACCAAACGAACACTCGGCCGAGAACACTGTCTGGCTAAAATACTCGTTACGTGTAATCAAGGTTTATGGATGGATCTCGAGCTACAGTAACAACAGAAGAAGGTAGCACAAAATCAGTTGCAATAGAAACAAAAGTACGACAAAACCATTCCCTGTCAACCACCCTATTCAACATAGCAGTAGAGAAGGCACAATTAAGGCCACTGAATTAAATGAACTATAGCCCACTCCTTAACACAGATAGTATGGGAAGAGACAAGGAAATATTAAAGCAGCAGTAACAATCCTGGCAAATAAAGTACGGAAAAGAGATCTAGAAATTAACGAAGGAAGAACATAATATCCACTCTGCTCTAGAAGAGAAGATAACAGGACGAAAGAAATGAAGATAGAAAACTACACTTTTAACAGAATTCAACAATTTAAATATTTGGGGTAATGGTGAATGGCAAAAATTAGAGATGCGAAGAAGTGACGGAGCGAATACTAGCAGGCAACAAAACATATTGGAGATATCATAGGCTAATGAAGGAAAAGAATTTATCCAGAAATACAAAACTGAAAATATACAGAGTTGCAATCAGACCAGTAGTTACATACGCAGCTGAGACAGTGTACCTGAAGATGAAGAAAATCTTCATGAATTTTCTTTATCTTTTTTTGAGCCCGATAAGAACGAAAAACGGAGAAATGAAAGGAAAAAATGAACCATGAACTAAGAGACATAATGAAGGGAGCAGATATAGTTAGATTTCTTAACGTGCGAAGACTGCGATGGCTGGGACACATAAAGAAAAGGAAAAACGACCTACTGATTATGAAAATCACCAGATGGAAGCCATCAACTGAAAGACCAAGGGAAAGACCCAGAGATATATCAAAATTTTGAAAGTGAGAAACTGGAGGGAACTATGCACATATCAAAATGAGTGGAAGAGAACTGTAACGAAAGCTGAGTGATTCAACAAACTTTGACAACACACAAGAAGAATTCGGAATGATCCATCGCAATTACTGAATCGAGAGTTCTAAGTAAGAGTGGCAAACATTCCATGCGGAATAAAAAGCCTTGATGATGATCACATGTCAATCCTACTAGCAATTTAACAGAAGGAACAATATTTAGTTGTATGTATACACCGTTCTTAGGCGTCAACGCCCTTCGGTAGGGATCTATGGAGGAGTATCACCAAGCCGGAAGCCCTTATCCCTTCCCGTACCGCTCCTCCATAGGTCGATCAGACGCCAGTTTATTCCAGACCAAGCCGTAGACTCTATTGAGTTTTATACTACGGCGTTGGCCTTTTATAAATTTCATGACCTAGCTGAGGCTCGAACCAGCGACCGCAAATCGCAAATCCACTAAACTTGTCGATCGACTGAGCCCCAGCTAACTGGACCGTCAAGACCGACCAATATTTAGTTTACTTCTTCAAAAATATACCTCTTAATGAAATTTCTTTTTTACCCAAATTACAAAGTGACCATTATAAATAAATTAGAAAATTACACAAAACAAACTTTAGTTCCTAAGTACATAATATATTACTCTTTTATTTTTGGGTAACTAAATCCCAAAATCACATGCATTATAAATTACGTCAAAACATAAGGAAACGAAAACGTTTGGCATTCCACGGGCTTGTGAAAACGGTTATATTAGCAAATTGGGTGATTAGTTATTAGATTGTTTTAATTAAATACCTTAATACTATTCTAAAGTAAATGCTATTAGAATAGATTAAAATAAAATTTCAGTCCCCCCTGATAATTATTACTACCTTCGATGTCATCGTATATTTGTTTGTAGAGAGCTTTGGCCATTGTACGAAATTATTGTAAAAGTCAGTACTAGCACTGTGTGGTCGCTAAAGCATAATTTTTTTCTCCAGTTTTATATCCCCCCATATTACGCATTTTTCCTATTAATTTGTCCATAAAGATATTAAATAGATCTGGATTCAATGCATCTCCCTGACAGATCCCGTTGGCAGAAAATATTGATTTAGTATCTTATTCTCGTTGTTCAACGTTCGTTATCAACGTTCTCTTATAAACGTTGTTCCTCGTTTATCAATGGTAACTGCCATACCGACAACCAAACTTTACCTCAACAAAACGAGTTAAAATGACCTAAGAATACATGAACATGTATTAATCTCATCATACGCTTGAAATAGTGAAACCCTTGTAGTGTAAAATTCCAGAAACCATTAGATGCTAATCAATGGATAGTGTATCATCCAAAACCGTTTCATTACAAATTACAAGGATGTTACATTGAGTAGTTTAAGTGAAAACCCAAATAAAATTATACATATTTAAGCGTTCCATACTCACAATCTAGTCACCAAATTTTAATTGTTTTAATTAACTACGTTATTACTATTCCAAAGTCAATCCTATTATAATAGATAACTATTAACAATTTAAAAGAAGTAACCATTGGGTTACTTCTTCAAAAAAATACCTTTTAATGAAATTTCTTTATTGCTCAAATTACTAAGTGCCTATTATAAACAAGTAATTTGACTTCGTAAATCCTAGATTTTCACCCAAAGTGACCGAAAGTAGAGCCCGAGGTCGATATTATTTGAACTCTTCGTGAACTTTGCGTCGATTGATATAGGTACGATTTCACTAATTTTGAGTCATTTTTACTAAACTTTCCGTCATAGCTGTTTAAAGGGAAATGACTTCAAAACCGGAACTAAAGATTCAAGCTCGACTTTTCTCTACATTTCGATTGATATGTCACATGTACTATTTCTGCGACTATAGTATGGCATTTCTGGTTCGAACTTTTTAACCGGAAATTATATAAAAACCAAAAGTATACATTTGTTCTCATCTTGCTAAGGCAAGTAGAATAATATATCGCTATACTATTTCGGTGACTTTAAAACGGTACTTCCGGTTGCAACTGTAAAACCGGAAGTCCGAGGTCAAATTTCTCATCTTTAATACCATCCTTATATTCGCGACGAACAGGCAGTCATGAAACCGGATTAATATATTTTTTGTTCTCGTCTTTCTAAGGCGCGTCGAATAATATATCACTTGCACTATTCCGGCGACTTTAAAACAGTACTTCCGGCTGTATTTCTAAAATCGGCAGTCCTAGGTCAAATTTCTCATGTTTAGTACCATCCTTGGGTTATAAGCTTTCATTCGACACCTCATTTGTCATTCTACCTAGTATATATTAACGGAGGAGTTATGTTTACGGACAGACGGACGTGGATATTTTATAGTCGAGGCATTGAAGGATTGAAGTGTCAATATTTTTGCAGTAAGACGGATTTTAATGCGGATTGGTGCGTTGGATTCGTGAGAATGTCAGGAAATTTTGTGAACTAATGTAATGAATAAAAAATCTCAAATTCCATTTGTGCATAAGAAAAATGCATTTCAAAAGTGCATTATGAAATAGGAAATTATTATAAATTTGCAACTCGGTAAATTTTCTTACTCAGGGGTTTTTGGGGTCGCTGAAAACGAATATGAGGTCGGCGAGAGTGTGCAAACTAGCCTCTAGCGGGTGTAATAAACGTCTTCCTGAAGTATTATGGTAATTTGTTAAATAATTGGCCCAAACTTGGAACGCGGGGGCTTTTTGGGGTCGCTGAAAATAAATATGAGGTCGGCGGGAGTGTGCAAAGTACCTGGTGCCTACAGCGGGTGTAATAGACGTCTTCCTCTGGAATATTATGGTAATTTACCATATAATTAGTTTAAACTCGTTACTCGGGGGTTTTTGGGGTAATCTATTTTCTTCAATGTAACTAGGGGAATGGGGGGCATGACGGGGTCTCGAGGTAAGACGGGGTACCGCATACAAACAAGAAACTACACGTTGTTGAATAGCATGCAGTAACTCAATAGGAAGAGTCATTCGACTAACAGTCCCTGCAAGAGAAACCGTGAATGAGAGTGCACGCGTTTTTTGTTTACAAACGGAAAACTGTTTTAGCGATCCGTTGATCTAATTTTGTGCAAGGACAACCATCGTTATTTTAAGGTAATTATGATCACCTCATTAATGTCTTTGTTGTCGTTGTTTACTAGTATTCTTATTTTGATAATGGCATATTGTTTGTGTGAATACGTTAAACATTTAATTAGTGAATTTTTTTTGTTCAAAGTTACCTTTTGAGGCAAGATGGGGTATTGGGTGCGGGGTATGATGGGACATTGGTGGTAAGTCTGGGTTAATTTAAATTTCTTAATAAATAACATTGGATTATTATTTTAGATAATACCATGGTACGTACTTACAAGAAAAAAAACAAAAAGAGGAGAGTGGTCGAGAGATGCTATGAAAACAGCCATAGATAAAGTGACATCGTCAGAACCCTGGGTAGGCTGCCAGATCTGTGGATGTTGAGCTCACAATGCTTGTGCTAGGGTGGACAATGAATATCTGGAGCAAATACACATTTTTGTTTGTTTTGTGAGAATTGATTAGCATCACCATCATGCCCCAATTCCATTACCCCATCATACCCCATAGTATGGGGCAAGATGGTTTTTCATAATGTTCTTATTAATGGCTAATTGTTGAAAAATGTGATAGGTTGATTTTCCAAAGATTGTACCAAATCATAGTTAGATTAATGACGCAACGTGTCATCAATTAGTAATAGTAATAAACGTAGTAATTATGTTGTATTTTTGTTATTTTCCTTAGCTACCCCATCATACCCCCCTCCCCCTATAGTGATCGAAAAGGGTGGTATTTTTATTATAAATAAACATAAATTTTTAATATTATAATATATTTATGGTTAAAAAAGTTCATTATACAAAATTCAGCGTAATTTATCTTTAAAATTCATTTTCTTCATCATTCATCTTCTTCATGATTGTCTTCGCCTCTCGAGCCCAATGCAATATTTGTGCAATCAGAGCCTGCACAATTTTTGTAGGCTAAATTACAAACTAACCCATGATTCCTGCACATGCATGAGTTGCAGCAGTCTGACTTACAATTACAGAATATTAAAATGTATGGATAATGAATATTAAATTTAAAATGTTTGGAGGACCAGGTGGCCGAGTCATTCTAACTGGAGGTAATACATTATTTTGTAATTCCCATCCCCAATCGGGTTCATGCTACTGTCCTCTCCATGCAGACAAATTTGTGTTTGTAAATATACCCTTTTTAAATGCTGGGTAAATGCATCAACAGATGAAAGAATTTTTCCAATAACAATCTTTTTATTTTTGGCAATAGCCATTAAGTACATTCTGTATCGGTAAGTTTCAGCTAATTGGATATTACTCAGTTTAAACTGCTCAGGAATATTCGGTTTCCTGAAACTTATCGGGACATTGTACATAGCCATAAGAAGTTGGCAGCGTGGCAGCCAATAATTTCATTAAGGGGTACAACATACAGTAAACCAAATGTGCTTGAGAGTCTGGCAAGACCTCTGGAATAGAACAAACTCAAAACTCCATAATATTCAACCCAGAATACATGCCTTACAAATACCAGTACTTTGTATAAGGGACAAAGTTGTCATGAGAAGACTAAGAATTGGACATTGCCGTCTTACACATGGTTACCTGATGAGCCAGGGAAATACTCCTTGGTGTCATACCTGCAACACTCGTGTCACCGTCAAACACATACTAGTTGAGTGCCAGATATACACGAACACCCGAAGACAACATAAACTGGATGGAGACCAAACCACCACTCTTAGTGATAATAGTAACTTTAATAATGTGATAATGTTTCTCAAAGACTCTCGGTTATACTACACCATATGAATGTTGTTTTTCTCATTTTGCTGATATTGTAATTTCTTAATTTAAATTCTTAATTCTCTTAACTCTTGTAATTTAAATATATTGTAAACCTTACTTTTGTAACCGTGTCAGTGGTCTGCGTTGCTGAGACACGTTAATTTAAATAAAAAAAAATATTTTTTACACTTCTTTATAATAAATTATTTAAATAACAGGAAAACAAAATAAGAAAAAAAAAACGTGTTCTGTTTTGCTTACAGTGTTACCGTTATATTAGTGTATACAAACGTGTAAGAAAGAAAGGCAATAGATCCTACGTGAAATTTGTCAATAATGTATCAATACTGCCAACATAATTTTAAGCGCCAAATTTAAAAAAAAAATGGAGATCCTGAACAAAGTAATCATGTTTTTTTTTATAATATCAAGTATACCCCGAGTAACAAGTTTGGGCCAATTATGTAACAAATTACCATAATAGTAAAGAGGAAGACGTTTATTACACCTGCTGCAGACACCAGATAGTTTGCACACTCTCGCCGACCTCATATAACTGCATTAAAATTCGTCTTACTGCGCCAAAAATCGACAGTAAGACCTTTTTTGTGCTTCAATGCCTCGACTATTAACGTTTCAACGTTCAACGAACATTTCTTCAAAATTGGGTGAAAACAATAAATTAGGGAATTACACAAAACAACATTGAGTCCTAAGTAGGTACATAATAGTTAAAATAAAACATTACTATTTTATTTTTGTGTGACTACACTAATCCATTTAAAAAATGTCTCTTACTTTTCGTTTGTCTGTTGACTAAATCCCAAAATCACATGCATTATAAATTACGTCAAAAACATGAGGAAACGAAAACGTAAATAAGCTTCGGTTTTCATTCGCATTCCACGGGCTTGTGGAAACGGTTATATTAGTAAATTGGGTGATGTTGAAAGACTTTCAGCAGATACTTTTTCGTTTTATGAAAGTTGAGATAATTAACCTTGGATTTGTACACAAATGCATCCCGTCTGAGGTTTTTAAGAACTTAAACGTAGGAGAGCACTTTGAAAACTAATATAGGTAGCGAACTGATCTAGTCAGAAGTTTGGTAATAAAAATTTTCTGTAATTTCCGAAGGTAAAGAAATGTTATGTCAACAAAGTAAAGACATATTTCATTTCATTACTTATATGTACTTGCATTTCGCAATCAAATGCTTAAAACATATTACCTATTTAGTGGGTTAAAAAATGGCGAGTTTAATATCCAAAAAGAACTTAAAGAAATTACCTACACTCAGAGAAAAAGAAAACACTGCCTGGGGTAATTGCGGGGTGGATCGAGTAGCTCTGCGGTTACCACAGCCGGTCCGAAGCCCGGATAAAATGTGGAGGGAGATTGGCAAGGTTAGCAACCTACCAATCGTAAAAACGAATACTGCTCAAAGAAACAATGTGAAGCCTCGGAACCGGATTGATAATATGAAGACGACCACGGCAAGAAATATGGACACGAAAAAAACCTCCAAAACCCAGATGAGAATAACCACTTGGAACATAAGATCGGTCAACACTAGAGATCAAGAAATAACCCAAGAAATAAAAGAGAAAAAAATAGATATATTATGCGCTCTACAGGAGACCAAAAAGAAAGGAAAAGGCCAGTCAAAATTAGGCGAATATATACTAATCTACAGTGGAGTAGCAAAAGAAAACAGTGCCAAAGAGGGTGTAGCCTTACTAATACACCAAAGATGCCAAAATAACATCAAAGAGTGTCAATATGTATCAGAAAGGATTGTCGTAGCAAAAATTAGAATTGAGAAGGAAGACATGAACATCATCGGAGTATACGACCCAGAAAATAGTAAGCCCCAAACAACAAGGGAAATATTCTATGATCAATTGCAACAAGTAGTAGATCAAGTTAGAGGAAAGTTGATAATACTGGGGATTTTAACGCTCGAATAGGCAACCAAGTAATACCTGGAATTAAACAAAAACATAATGAGAATGTCAAAAACGAAAATGGAGAACTGATGATAAACTTCTGCACGAATTACGAACTTCGAATAAACAACACCTTTTTTGACCACAAAGACCAACACAAATATACATTCAATAATACCCGTGGACAAAGATCTATGATAGATTATGTTGTAACTAACAGAGATATACATCCATCAAAAATAATTGAAAAAAGATGTCTCAACTCAGCAGATGTAGGTAGTGACCACAGCCTAGTATTATGTAAAATTAGAATCGCCATGAAATGCTTCACACCTAAGAGAGTGGCACCAACACAAACAAAAACCAAAGTAGAAGGACTAAGTATGAATCGGCCGGCATCGGCATCGAACTGGCGGCATCGAAACGGCGGCGATGAAACGTCCTAGACCCGAATCCACGGCGTATTTATATAGAAAAATAATATCATTTCTGATAATGAAATACTAGAAAACGATAACATCGAGGAACGCTGGGAAAAACTCAAAAGTAACATAATTAACGCAGCAACAGAATCACTGGGTGAGAGGAAAGTAACGAATACCAATATATCAAAAAAGAAAACCCCATGGTTTCGAGAGGAAGTGAAGATAAAATGTGAAGAAAAGAAGAAAGCCTTTTTACAATACAGAACACAACAAACACAACAGGCATACAACCACTATAAAAGAATTAGAAACGAAACAAACACTTTAGTCAGACAAATAAAAAGAGAACACTGGGAGAGTTTCTCAAAACAGATGGAACACGACTTCTACGGAACACAAAAGGAAATATGGAGAATGATCAGAGGACAAAGAAAAGAGATAAACGAACTAATAAAAACGAAACACATTCAGAAGGAAACTTGGGTAGACTATTTTCGATCTCTGTTTGCTAAAGATAACGATAACGAACCACCAACACCTGAAGTGACAACAAACGAAGAAATAAATATTGAAGAAGCAGAGGTAACGGAAGCATTAAGGAAATTAAAAAATAGAAAATCACCAGAAGAGGACAACATATCGAATGAACTCCTAAAGTATGGAGGACAAGACCTGACCAAACAATTATTAAAATTAATCCAAAAAATAATAGAACAAAACAGAATACCACAAGAATGGAAATCCAGCATCCTAATACCTCTCTTCAAAAAGGGGAAAAAATCGGACCCGGAGAATTACAGAGGAATTAATGTATTAAACACAACACTAAAATTAACGACCAAAGTGATAACAAACAAACTGAAAAAAAAATTATAGCATTAGCAGAAGAACAACAAGGTTTTAGATCTGGAAGATCATGCACCGACGCTATATTTATAATGAGGCAGATTTAAGAATCGATAGAATACAATAAACCGGCATACTTATGTTTCGTGGACCTTAAGAAGGCATTTGAGAGGGTCAAATTAAATGACGTTTTCCATTTATTGTACGCAAGAGAGGTACCTCTAGGAATAATTAAAACGATCGAAAATATCTACCAGAACAACACAATAAAAGTAAAAGTAGATGAAGAACTAACTGACCCAATTGAAGCTGGCAATGGGATAAGACAGGGAGTTTTCCTGAGTCCTCTGCTGTTCAACCTAATCATGGACGAAATTAAAAAAAGTAAGAACAAAAAAAGGATACCAATAGGGAAAAAAACAACTTAAAATAATCTGCTATGCAGACGATGAAATACTAATCTCTCAAAGTGAAGATGATTTACAACGTATGCTGCACGAATTTAATATAACCGCTAGAAAATTTAACATGTTAATTTCCCCAAAAAAGACTAAATACATGGTTATAACAGCAGATCTAATAAGGTGTAAATAAGAGCTGGAGGGTCAAATAATAGAACAAGTCATGGAGTTTAAATATCTAGGCATCACACTATGCAGCTACGGAAAGCTCGAAACAGAAGTGGAAGATCAGGTGAATAAAGCAAACAGATCCGCAGGTTGCCTGAATGAAACAATATGGAGAAATAAAAACATCGGAAAAGAAGTGAAAGGCAGAATTTACAAAACAGTCATCAGACTAATAATGACATACGCGGCAGAAACACGACCTGATACAGAAAGGACAAAAAGAATGCTAGAAACAGCAGAAATGAAAACATTGCGAAAAATCGATGGTAAGACGCTGTGGGATAGAGCTAGAAGTGCAGATATACGAAGGAGACGCAAGGTGGACAACATTAATAACTGGGTGAAAAGCAGAAGAGTAGAATGGAACGACCACATAAGCCGAATGACAACAAATAGAGTCGTAAGGACGGCGAGAGACGGTTCCCCAATAGGAAGACGATCAGTGGGAAGACCACGAAAAAGATGGAATGACAACTTATTGGAGGCACATTGAAAAACAGACAGAGTAATGTCTATATATAAAAAAGAAGAAGAAGAAGAAGAAGAGAAAAAGAACTCCTCACTTCATGAGAAACACCAAAGGTACCTAAATTAATTTTCGGCTTAATTTAAAAAAGGAATAATGGACTAATTACATGAAGGAGCTCTTCCTGGATACGAGGCCACCACCTCAAAGCATATGCATACTTGTCCTAGTATTTTAAAAGCGGAAGTAGAGGAAGCCATCAAACAATGCAAACATGGGAAATCTCCAGGCCTTGACCAAATACTACCATCAGACTCAAAATTCTAGATGACGACAAAGTCTCAGAACTAACAAACATTTATTACTACATATACGAAACTGGAATAATGCTACAAATATGGTTAAAGTCTACATTTATCCCACTCACAACAAAACCTAATACATCATCATGTAAAAACTTTAGACTAAATAGTCTCATGAGTCACTCTCTCAAACTACTCCTTTATATCAAGATAATTCTTGATAGAATTAAGCAGTAATATGAAAAAACAATGGGATACAAATAACTCGGTTTCAGAGAAGGATTGGGAACAAGGGAAGCTTTGTTCTCAATGCCAAGATTATTTCGAAGATCGTAGATACAGAAACCAATTTATAAATCCCGGAAGAGTGGTGTATTGGAATCGTTTGCCCGCTACACAAAAAGGGTGATCAATTAGAATGTAGGAACTATAGGGTAATAACCTTCCTTATTCCTTAATACAGCATACAAAATATTTTCAAGTACCTTATATTTATATGGTCGCCTAAGTGCACATCCAGAGGAACTTCTTGGCGAATATCAAAGTGATTTTAGGCCTGGTCGATCAACATACCATATCTTTGTGCTAAGGCAAATACTGGAAAAACCCATGAATTCAAAATCGATATATACTATCTTTTCGTAGATCTTAAATCAGCGTATGATAGTGTCCTAACAAATAAATTGTATGAAACCATGAATGAATTCTACATCCCCGATAAACTGATAAGATTGGTTAAAGCTACAATGCGTAAAGTTCTTTGCAAAGTCGAAATGCAGGGCGAACAATCACATGCTTTTGAAACGGGCTGCGACAGGGAGATGCTCTGGCGTGTCTCCTTTTTAACATAGTTTTGGAAAAGGCGTTCAGACATGACCGAATAGACAACAGAGGAAATATTTTTAATAAATCATCCCAAATTTTGGCATATGCAGATGATGTGGACCTAGTTGCTCGTACAAAACGCAAGCTAGAAGAAATGTATACCACCTTCTCAAATGCCTCAAAAAATATGGGCCTGCAAGTAAATATGAGGAGAAAACTAAGATGATGACACCCAACAATAGAGCCAGAAAAATCGGTTACCAACTCACGGATGATAACACTACCTTTGAAGTGGTGGACAAATTCACATACTTCGGCTCCCTGATCACCAAGGAGAACGTCATGACGGAAGAAATTAAGCGAAGGATAATCCTAGCAAACAAATGCTATTTTGGAGACATATATGAGAAGCAGAAACTTAATCCAAAAAAACAAAAATAACCATATACAAAACCCTTATACAACCAGTGTTGATATATGGATCAGAGATATGGCCCATCTCGAAGGCAGATTGAAAGCCTTCTGCTTATATTTGAACGAAAGATCCTGAGAGGAATATTCGATGGCTTCTGTGAAAATGGTGTTTGGATGAGGAGGTACAACTACGAGATGTACCACAGATATAAATATATATTTGGTGGTAAGGACGTAGTATCTCTGATAAAAATAGGAAGACTAAGATGGGCAGGACATCTAGCAAGATCACAACCCTCATAGAAGAATCCTTACGTCACAACCTGTGGGAAATAGAAATAGGGGTAGGCCAAAACTCAGATGGAAGCAGACGAGAAAAAAAATACCCTCAGCAAAAGTGTAGCTTATAAAAAACCGAAAAAAATGGTGTATCAGTAAAGTCTATCAATCGAGTAAAAACAAAGTTGTAGCTCATGAAAAATACGCTCTTATTCGTCTAATTCCAAATCGAATATTTCAAGGTAAAATCGCCGAAAAATTAAGCACTTTTTGGGAAAAACCCATTCAAACTTTTTTAAAGTGTTTATAAAAATCTTTATTTTAATTGTTTATAAAAGTTTCTAGCATTAAAAATAAGCGAGTTACGCTCAAAATAACGTTGGCCCTCTTTTTTTTTTTTCGTAAAAAAATTATGAAAATCTCCCCGTGTTTAGCTCCCCAAATGAAATGAATCGCTACCGCTTTACAAACAATTTACTTACTTTTTTATTTTTTATATGATCTGTCAGTCTACCGGTTTAAAGTGCTTATTCTTGAAAGGGGTATAGTTGAAAAAGCTCGAACGGGTCACTAATCATGAGTGTATGCAAATTTTGAGCAGCCATATCTTAACAAATTTTTGTCTTACGGAAAAACAAAATGAAACTAGCATATTTATAATAGCAAAACCTACATTTTTTTACTTTTTACGATTTTTCTTATCACTAATACTTTTGAAGTTATTTTGAAAAAAGCAAATTTTTCAAAAGATTTTACAAAATTTTTTTTACTCTAAAACCAATTTTTTTTAA
This sequence comes from Diabrotica virgifera virgifera, assembly GCF_917563875.1. Lineage (NCBI taxonomy): Eukaryota > Metazoa > Arthropoda > Insecta > Coleoptera > Chrysomelidae > Diabrotica > Diabrotica virgifera. The sequence continues at coordinate 116,002,612 of NC_065449.1, forward strand.
AAATAAGCACTTAGCTCTAAAACAAATCAAACTTACAGATCGTATAAACAATACATATACCTACAGTTAAAATAAATGGTAAAGCGGTAACTATTAATTTTATTTAGGGTGCTAAATAGAGGGAGGTTTGCAAGATTTTTTTTTTACCAAAAAAAGGGGCCAACTTTTTTTTCAGTGTAACTCGTTTATTTTTGATGCTAGAAACTTTTGTAAAAAACAAATATAAAGCTTTTTTAAGATACTTTAAAAATGTTAATAAGCTTTTCTCGAAAAGTGCTTAATTTTTTGGTGATTTCGCGTTGAATTATTCGATTTGGAATTAGACTAATAAGAACGTATTTTTCATGAGCTACAACTTTGCTTTTACTCAATTTATAGACTTTACTGATACACCATTTTTTTCGCTTTTTTATAAGCTACACTTTTGCTAAGAATATTATTTTCGATAAAATATTTACTTTTTGAGTTATTTGCGAAAAACGGTCTGAAAACGTAGTTTGTTTTTGTCGAAAAGTATTGACTCGAGAAAAGTATTAAATCGCGAATCACTTGAAAAGTATTGACTTACGTAAAAACTTTATAGAACGAAAGTTGCTTATAATCTGTTAATTTATCCATTTCCGGGCTTATTTTAAACACGCGTTTTTCACCCCCCGAGAAGGAGTGACTGTCACCCCCAAGAAAAAGCAACCAACGGCACAAATTCAACTTTGAAGAGAAGGGTAAGTAGAACCTAAATCCAAATTTTCATGCAATTCGGAGGTGCCCCTGAAAATTACACTCCAAAACGGTCATTTATTGGGCTAATACTAGTTTTTTAATTTTTGATGTCAAATATCTCTGGATCCTTAGAAGATAAAGGGTTCAAATTTTTATAGTAGTTGTAGATAGACAATATCAAGTGTCGCGTACTGTTTTATTAAAAAATATAGAGAAACAAGTAAAATAAAAAATAAATACTAAACTTTTTTCGGTTTTTTTTGTAAAAGTATTTTAAAAAATTTTGAAATAAATTTTTCTTTCACTCTTACTTTACAAAAATCTACGCGCCCTCACTAAAAAATACATCTAATTTCATATTAACACAAAAATTAGGTCTCTAAGTGCTTTGGTTACAGAGCTATGTGAGATAATGTTAACATTGTCGTTAAATGGGACTTTATATGCCCTTAAGATCATACAAAGTTAAAGTACAGTAAAGTAAAGGTCATGACACTTGATGAAAATATGCCATCTTATATTTCCTTCATTTCAGTTTTAAATTTAGAAAACCACAGAAAAGTTGTCAATAAAGTGACATTCAATTTGTATGCTTATCTATTATGGTAGATTAAGCTCTTTATGCACTCACAGGGCAATATCCAATGATACCTCATAACATAATTTTGTGATAAAATAAAACTTAGGCACAAGTATCTATAAAAAATATAAAAAATAAAAATTTGTAAAAATATTGTAAAGTTACAACAATACACAAATAATTATTAATTAACTTTCCTGCCATTTTCCATATTTATTTAAATAATTTTCTATTTGTTCCTTAGTTCGTGATGATAGCATCCTTTTTTGCTCCCCAGAATACCAAAATGGTGAATTCATTGTTGAAATATTATGTTTAGCACCTGAATATCCAATGAACGTATTTTAATTGGAAATGATTTTATTTGAAATAAATTAAATAAAATTAAAATACTTCACGTTCCAGTATAATCTCATAAATCGTTCGAAACAAATGGCGGTTGTATTTCATAAATAATAAAGTCACGGCCAAGTAAATTGAGTTTCAAAAATAGAGCTGCAATCCAGTTTATTCAATTATTCAGATGCCGATCGTAAATTACTTTGAGAAAATTGTTAATTTTAGAACAGAGTAAGAAAAAAAACATAAACCATAAACATTTATTTGTTCTAACGTTAAATATCTCAATATTTAAATAGGTCTGGTATACATTTCCTTAATTTTAGTAGAGGTAAAATCAGTCGTTTTATTACTGCAGATTATAAATCCACTTGCCAATCTTTAAGTAAAATAGTTATTCTGAAACACTTGATTTTATGTGTTTTGTATGTATTTTCTTTCTAGAATAAGTAACATAGTGAATATTCCATTTATGCCCAAGGAAATATGTACCTAAATTACCACGATTACAAAACTATGAGTATCATATCATTATTTTTTCGCTAGTAGAAATTTTTTTGCATAAAGGAATTTTGGCCTTTTAGGCGGCTGCTTTAATTACCATTTTGTCAACTCGTTCATTGCTCGATATTCTATTAAACCCAGATAAATAGGAGTTTACGCCCCAAAAAGTAACCCAAGTAATCAAAATGATATAAGTACCAGAAATGTAGCAGTACCTATTTGACTTAATAAAGGGAAAAAGACTACAACGATTACTTAGGAAGACAATAGAAAAACTCACAAACCTAATAAACGCAGCATTCAGGCTACAATACGTACCAATAACGTAGAAAAATACCGATGGATAAAGTAGAATCATTTAGACCAATATTATTGTTACCAATATTGCATTTCTTAAATGAAACTATTGTTTGACGTTTCGATGTCCACTTCGGAAGTCGTCCTCAGAAAATTAAAAAGAAAATTTAGTTTGAAAATTCTGGGAAAATCTCATGACCTGATCTTTTTGGGTTATGTGCACTTTCCTTACAAATGAAATTTTGATCTCGATCTTAAGCATCCAAGCTATTTGTGGGTGAAAAACATTGTTTGAAATGTTGTTACTGCACCAGAGGCATCAAATTCTGACTGTTTTTATTAGAAAGAAAGCCACAACAATCCAAATCAAGATGTACAATGTATCCAAAAACCGAATACTAAGGATAATAGTCCTATATCCGAATGCTATGAAATATAATCATTTGTTGCGGATATAAGTACGAGTGTTACATTCTCAACTGTAATGGGAACTTCAATAAAATTTAAAAAAAAATAAAGATCGAGCCAAGTGTCATGAAAAACGACTTCATAACCGTATAAAAACACTGTCAGATAATGAAGGCAAGCTAGTCGTCTTTTTTGGCGCTAATTTTGGCGCCTTTAAGAGGATGGGTACGTATTTTCGGCTGCAATGCTATTCAAATGGGGATTCATTTTTTTGGAATCCTGAGAAACCTAATAACTATTTCTGAAAAATTGCAGGGGTGAAATAAATTACAGGGGTGAAAAACTAAGAGAAAACTTAGTGTGATATTTAATTTAAAATATCTCATTCAAAATAAACTTTTTATTTATTCTAAGAGACTTTCGGCCCTCGGTAATAATATAATATTTCATTCTGCATTTATATATTTCAAAAATATTTATTGGTTTTTTCAGGATTCGGAAAAAATGAACACAATGTCCGAGGTAATATTTCCAAATCTATCTTTGCAATACAACGCACTCAGTCGAATAGAATATTGTCAGCATACTGTCAGTCAGACAGTGACAATCAGTGACAATTTTAAATATTTGACATGGCATCGGGAATATTTTGAGTTGTTAATTAAATAATATTGATAACTGAATTCGCTCTACCGAGATTCACTTTGACCCATTCGGAATAGGAAACATACAACACAAAAATTCCTACCTCACACTATGAACTGCTAAAATCAACTTAATCTTTCATTAAAAAAAGAAGAATTATTAGAAATAGTGGGAGTGTCTACTAATCTCATAAAATTTTGTGGAGTTTATTTCTACAAAATATTTTTATTTTGTACAATAAATAATTTTCTCATTTGTTATCAATACATTATAATGGTCTAAATAAATAATTATTGATTGGCGTAAGGTTAAGGTTATGTTATTTTTATGTCTGTTTACTATTAATAATATTGGCTATGAGCAGGTGCGTTGGTTGTGTAGTAATTTCCAGTCACTTCTGACAACTGAACTTTCCAAAAAAGAAATTACTAACGTCAGTGTCAAAGTGAATCTCGATAGAGCGAATTCAGTATATATAGTGTATTTGTTAAATAATTGATTTAAGACGTGAACTTAATAAAAAGTTATTTATTGTGTATTATTTGTGGAAGATCCAAGCAGAGAATACATCAGGATAATATATTCTGTGATCCAAGTATTTTGTTGTTAAAGATGTTCAAAATTGTAAGCGTTCCATAGTAACAATATATTATTAAAAAATCACTTAAACACTCTTCCTCTTTTCTCGATTGAGTATTAGTTTTTGTTGTACATATAAATTATTACAATCACTGAATACATAGTTAGTGAAAAAATTATCACATTTATTAACTGAATTAATAATTTGCAATTATAAAAATAACGGTTATCCAATAACATTCAAAAGCCATCTCATTATATTAATGATGACATTTTCAAGTAGAATGACATTCCAGTAATATGTACAAATCCATACCAGTGTGAATTTTACTACACGTAATTTGCCGTGTAAAGACAGAAAAAGTTGGGATACCCGTAAAATATTTGCGAATTATGTACCGATGGCCTTAAGCTTGCATAAAGGCACTAAAACTTTCGAAATTGTGCGAAATTGTCTGATCAGTGTCAGTGATAAATGTAGTAAATTAGGTTAAATAGAAAATGTATGTTGATTAGTCGTAGGATTGGGCAAATTATTTTCTTTTAATAAAAAATGATAAGACGTTCCTCGAGGTACCCTTACATAGAATAAGCAACGGAAAAAACATAAAAGTTTTTCTTCTTCTTGTAGTGCCGATACGTTTCGGATGTTGCCGATCATCATGGCAATCTCTACGTTGCACACCGCTGCTCTAAAAAGATTTTTGGTTGTTGTGTTCAATATATATGTATAAAAATATATGTTGTATAAAATATACGTACGTATATTTTTCAACCAGGAACTTGTTCGACTTCCTGGTCCTCCTTTTCTAGAATTAGTTGCAGAAATCCATATTTTTCGCCGTTCTTTATTATGTGACCGAGGTATTCGATTTTGGCTGTCTATACTTTTTGTATCCTGAATAAGACGTACTGGTTAGTAACGTGGTCGGAATACGATTTCTTCAGCCTAAAAAGCCACATTTTGAAAGCCACATAAAGGTTACGAACAAGAAATAATACATATGGTTTGATCAAGCTAACCTTAATAAAATGTTACCTCGTGTAAGAAGTTATCTAGATACCTATGTCAAGCTTGAAAAATAATAGATATACGAAAATATTTTATTATATATATATTTATTTTTATACTGAATAAACTCTTACTACATATAATTCAAAATATATCGCCATGAAACAATTAGGCTTTTAATTTTTGTCAACAATGTGGGCATAAGTAATTATTTCCTTCTTTACAAATACATTCTATTTTTACCACTGCAATAAATTATTTTAAGTGTACTTACCCAATTGCAAATTTTCCATTTTAATATTACAAATGGAACCTGAAAATAATCAGAAAATATGTTAAAACGCCTGCTTTTTCCGGCTTTGAAGTTGCAACTATGTATATATTTACAAAGATCGATATTTCATTTGAAAAATTAAGTTTAGTTGAAAACAGTTGAAAATTGTTTTTTAATGAAAAAAAATTATAAAATATTAACGTTTATTGAATCTGAGATTTTTTCATTTAAAATGTTAACCAATGCTTAACGTTATACTTCGTTTTATACCTAAAGTCAAACGGTGTCCTCTAAACTTAAAGTATCAATAATTCTAGTAATTAAAAATGGAAGCTTTCTTGACATAATTATTAAACGCTTTTCTTTAGTTCAATCGTTTGGGTCAAATCTTTAGACGTTAATTTGACTGCCTTTTCTTCAATCCAAATGAATGAAAATTTGCAGATGTATGCATTCGCGGGAACAATACACGAATAGTCAATACATTTTTTTAAGTTCATTAATTGTTTAAATAAAAAAAAGCGATTTTAATGGAGAATGCTTAAATTCTCTTTTTTTTACAATATAGAAACTTAAAACTTTTACAGATTGTAGCTAATTATATGAACTATACATAATTTCACTGTTTACGTTAATTGTTTACGTTATGCTTCATAAATAAACAATAAAGTTTCAAATTTTTTTGCCGATTCCGACTACTTTTCATGTTTGTACATCATGTTTATAAAGATCCTAAGCGGCGACGATTTTGAACGCTCATATATTTGTTTTATAAACATCGGCGCTTATTCGTGTCAAATTTCAATACGATACGAAACAAAACTTCAACCAAAACTCGAATTCAAAAAATTCGTGTTTTTAACGTAGTCTTAGAAAAAGCACCGGTAAAGACGTTTCGTGCTACAATTAACATTAGAATTCGTAATTCGCGAGAAATTAACAGGGTCTACACCATGCAATAGTAAAGCATTAGAAGAGATGGAAAGACTGCGTAAAACTATCTGTAATAGGTGTAAATAATGATTTTGATTTAAGAAATGTATGAAGAAATTACAGAAAATGTACAATGTATGTATCAAATGTTGAAATAAATGCAAAAAATGTTTTTATCATATACATCTTTTTTAAACATGACGATATATTTTAATGTTTGAAGTGTAAGACTAAAAAGTAAAAACTAAAAAAAATATGAAAAAAATTTTTAAGAAACGCTTTTTTTAGTTACGGGTGACTAAAATTAAAAATATTATAAAAAATCAACCAAAAAGCAAAAAAATAAAAAAAATCAAACTCGAAGGATTATTCGAAAAAAAACTGTTGACAGATTAAATATACAAAAATCTCACACATTCGTTAAAAAATTTAAAAAATTTAACACATTCGTTGAAGAAAAGCGTGGGGCGCGTCTTCATCGAATAAACGGTTTGAAGATAGATACTCTTTTACTTTTTCTTTAACGATAAGCGCCCCACGCTTTTCTTTAACGAATGAGTTAGCTTTTTCAATTTTTTAACGAATGTGTGAGATTTTTGTATATTAATCTGGCCAACAGTTTTTTTTTTAATAATCCTTCGAGTTGGAATTTTTTTTATTTTTTGCTTTTTAGTTGATTTTTTATAATATTTTTAATTTTAGTCACTCGTAAATAAAAAAAAAGCGTTTCTTAAAAAAAATTTGTATTTTTTTACCATCCATTCCAGACAAGTTATAATTCGACGATATTTCAATAAGACATTTTTATATTTATTTTACTATGTGGATTTAATTATTGTGCATTTAAAAATTTAATTATTACAAAAGGGGAAACCATGGATGAGAAATAAGATATCTTACACTCGAAGAAAGTTCTTCTGCTATATTTTTAATAGAGTAACGCTTGACTCAACTTGAATTTGGACAACTCTTTGGAGTTACGCAATCGGCAATAAAGGAATGGTAGCTATGGTTCGCAAAACGTCCAGTAATCAGAGAACATCTCACAAGAGACAACCAAGAATTACAACAGCCCACCAAAACTGCTTTTACGTCCACGTCTTATGATCATTCCCTTTCTAGCAGCGAAGTCTAGCAGATTTCTATTGTCATTAGTTGTATGTATCATGGAGGCTATGCTTGCCTACTGTTCCCATGTATTCGGTTTCTTTTCCATTAATATTTTTATATCATTTCTGATGACTAATTATATCTCTCTCCTATTGCCTCCATGCATATATTGCCTTGGTTGTTCTCCTCCAGTTGATTGACTGCTTGACTTGACGTACTGATTATATGCGGTGTCTAAATGTTGATAAAAGATTTTTTTTCTGCTAGGATCTTTCCTTCAGTATGACAGCGAATGTTGATAATTGTAATATTAGAGAACTTTGATTTAATTTGTAATTTACACATTCTTTCATTTAACGGCTGAAAGTCTAATATTGTATTGTTAATAAGGATAATTATAAAAAAAAAACTTTATTCTTCGGGAGAAAAACGTGAATCAAGTTATATTTAAGACGAATCAATAATCGAATATTATATAACTACTCTTCATTGTACACGATTCTTAGTTGTTGTTCCCAAATTATGGATAATTTCCTCCTTCACGTGCTACTCTGCTTTACTAACCATATCTTCCTGGCTAAGTAAAGCTTTCATTTCTTCTTCATGGCTCTTCACTTCATTATTCATGACCGTCAGAGTAAATGACCGTCAGAGTAGAGTAGATAATGTGAAGATAGGTGTTCTCAGTACTCTGGCTTGAATTTTGGTATATAGGCCAGGGTAATAAGGTTTTTTCCATGACACTTGAACAGCCAGGGTACTGAAGCGTTTTTTCGACAGGTAATACCTACAAGAGCAAATTGTAACTATTTCCTGCGTAGGATCTGGCGGCCATTTTTATTTATAAACAATTAAGTGTCAAAAAATGGCATTTTTCACTTTTTTTCAAATCAATGGAAAACAGGGAAACATGGTTTTTTTAGTACAAATATATTCGAGATTATAGAAAAATCTTTAGAATGACGTATTACAAAGTTTGATATACTCATTTATTGTTAATATAATTGCGAAAAAAAGGTAGGAATTGCAAAAAAAATATTTTTTAATAACGGTTGTAAAAATTAGTGTACAGCTTTGAAATTTTTGTCAAATAAGGGTTCTTTGGTGCTTAATACGTGATAAAAATTTCAAAGCGATTCATTCAATTGTTTAAAATTTATTCAAATTGTTTATTCCTGAGAGCATTTTTTTTGCAATAACATAAGTCAGAAGAAAATGACGTTAGAACCATTCCACAGATGTCAAATGAAAGAGCAGGAGCTTTGTTTTTAACTTGGTATAAAAAAGTGAATAAAAAATGCATCTATTAGTAATAAATAATTATGCAAAGGTATCGTCAATCTTTCCTTATAAACTTTTTATTTTGTTATATAAGAAATAATATATATATATATATATATATATATATATATATATTATCAAGAATGATATAGATAACATTACTTGGTAGTTATGGACTTATAGGACGTAAAAAAGTTAATTTTTTTGGAAAAAGTTATTCAAAAAGTTTATAAAGAAAAATTGACGATACCTTTGCATAATTATTTATTACTAATAAATGCACTTTTTATTCACTTTTTTAAACCACGTTGAAAATGTAGCTCATGCTCTTTCATTTGACACCTGTAGAATGGTTCTAAGGTCATTTTTTTCTGACTTATGTTATTGCAAAAAAATGCTCTCTGGGAAAAACAATTTGAATAAAATTTAAACAATTGAATGAATCGCTTTGAAATTTTTATCACATATTAAGCACTAAAGAACTCTCATTTGACAAAAATTTCAAAGCTGTAAACTAATTTTTACAACAGTTATTGAGAAAATATTTTTTGCAATTCCGAGCTTTTTTCGCAATTATATTAACAATAAATGAGTATATCAAACTTTGTAATACGTCATTTTAAAGCTTTTTCCATAATCTCGAAGATATTTGTACTAAGAAAATTATAAGTTTCACTGTTTTCCGTTGATTTGACAAAAAAGGGGAAAATGCCATTTTTTGACAGTTATTTGTTTATAATTAAAAATGGCCGCCAGATCCTACGCAGGAAATAGTTATAATTTGTTCCTATAGATATTACCTGTCGAAAAAACGCTTCAGTACCCTGGCTGCTGAAGTGTTACGAACAGGGTATATTTTTGTCTTATTACCCTGGCCTAATAATACCTGCACATCTCTGATGATATCCAAGGAGCTTGAAATCGCGCTAACATATTGATGTTTACGAATTCAAAATACTAAATGAAGGCATAGCAATGTAGTAGAAAAACATTAGTGTAAAGAAATTAATTATTAAAAATGGCAATTATGTGCCTTAAAGAAAATGTGTCAGACATAATAGATATAAATATTTCATTGTATGAAATGAAAAACTCTTACTAATGAGTTACATACATGCCCTTTTCCCTTGTAATTAAATGATTAGTCGTGTTTCCGTTTTCATATTTCGCAAATATTGGGCATACCTATGTATTCGCTAAATATATAAAATCTAATTTCGTAAACCGTGTCTAATATTACTGAGTTTAACTCATTCGGGTCTCCAGGTAATTACCTATAATTTCTGGATACAAAAGCGGTGAGTTAAATAATTTTCTTGTTGGCAACTGTTCATAACTATTATATAGTCTACAAAAAAATCTCCAACAAATTAGGTTATACAAAATGTTACGTTCAAATAAATCATATGAATGTTATCACTTTTTATATAATTAATTTAATCAGTAAATAGTTTTTAAGGCAAAATATTATAATCAAATATGTCCAATCGATCAATTTTCCGACAAGATCCTATTTAAATTATTGATAAGGTGTTTCATTGTATGCTTTCACCGTCTCAATGTTGCCTAATCGTCGAAATCGTAGGTGTGTAGTAGGTATATACCTACTATAGATAAAGAACTGCTAACAGGGGCGTAACAGAGGCCCCCGCAGCATGGAGCTTGCGGGAGGCCCCAATATATCAGGGGCCCCATCTTGTCGTCTAATATATGTAAAAATGTGTTATTGATATATTATTTTACGCATGCGTACGCAACGTTTTTAAACAGTGCCTGGACATCTTCAAAAACTTCCCTCGATTCGATTTAATAAACAATGCAAAAAAACTTCCAACCAAAATCGCTTCCTCCAAAAACGCTATCGGTGACTAGGTGGTCATCCAGATTTCAAACTGAGCTTGGTGTAAAGCAGAACTACATGTCAATTTTAAAAACATTCTCTAAAATAATATTAACTAGGTACCACAGATCGTGAGTAGAGAATGACAGCTAATAATTTAAAAAGTAAAATGGAACAGTTTGAATTTGCCTTCCCATCTATTTTACAAAATAAAGTAGTACTTTTACATAACTGTAAAGAATTTTTATCAAATCTTTAGGAAAAACTATACTTACGTCATTTTTATAAGAATTCAAATATTTTGCTACTAATTGTGTCTTTCTCTGTACTTTTAAAATCAAAATGTTTGGTAGAGTTAAGAAGCATTTTGATGAATTATTACATGATCAACGCATCAAATATTACATTATTACCCAAGGCTGAAAGTCCCTTAGAATAAAACAAAAAGTTTCTTTAGAATGAAATATTTGAAATTAAAAATTATACTAAATATTCTTTTTTTCACACTTATAACTTTTCAGGGACTTTCGACCCTCGGTAATAATATAATCTTTCATTCTGCGTTTAAATTTTTCAAAAATACTTACTAGTTTTCTCAGGATTAGAAAAAATTAATGCATTTAAAAAGCATTGGCACTAAATTTTGCGGCTACGTTCTAAATTTTTGGTCTGTTCTATACCAATAAAGATAAAAAATGTAAGTTGTTATAAACAGTACATGAATATGTTTTTGTCACAAAAGCCGCATATAGTAATTTTTTAAATGGAGCCCCATTTCCAATTCTGCTGGGGGGGGGGGGGCGACGGAGTTTGTTACGCCACTGACTGCTAAGGACTGTTAAACACCGTAAAATATCTTATCTGGGGCATAGTCCTGTCGCCAGGGGGGGTACAACGGCCTCCTGTATTCAGATGGACTTACCAAAGTTTTTTTATGTATTTTGACCCGTAGAACACGAATTTTTTGGGTAACAGTTGATCCGGATGTCGATAAGATTGTTATAAACAAAGAAGTTGAGGAATTACATAACAGCGATTTCTGGCAAAACAAAACATGTTTTTGTATTTTTTGGGCCATTCTAACCAAAAAGTGTTCCTACAAATTTTTTCGTAGGATGCATAGTTTTCGAGATAAACGCGGTGGAACTTTCAAAAAATCGAAAAATTGCAATTTTTGTACCCGAATAACTTTTGATTACGCACAAAAAAGATAACTGTCAATTAGTACAGACGTTTGAAAGTAGCTCAGTGTTATATTTCAATTTTAGTTTTGTATAAACTGCCTTTTGAACTTAAAGTGTGATATTAGTGTAAATTATAGTATAAAGTGAAAATAAGAATCAAAAATTACAAGCGGAAGAGGCTGTAAGTAAAAAATTTTGAAAATTAAATTATTTTAAAACTGACAACATATAATATTTAACAACTGTCAAATAAAAATATTTGGCTAGAGATAAGAGTAAACATTTTGGAACTGTAGAGGTGGGCGTTACTCCTTACGGTATAATAATAAAATAATAGCTGATAAAACTAAAATGGAAGTCAATATTCCGCCAGAACCACCTGACAGGGGAAAAAATTCTAAGATGTCAACAAATGAAAATGATAAGGTCATAAAAAATCTGTACACAAATAATGATAACGGACCTTTTTACGTATATATCGAAAATAAAAACGGTAATTTTGGAAAATTGCACCGAATCGGGACAGCCAGAATAATATTAAAGACAGTGCCGGAGGTACAAAATAATATTACATTATTAACAGTAATTGGTAGGAATAAAGTAAAAGTCAAACTTAATTCTTTTGAAAGTGCAAATAAATTAATAATTTCCGAAAAGTTAGCAGCAAAGGAGTATGTTTACTTACCAACATTCCTTATACAAAAAAGGGGAGTAATTAAGTTAGTTGATAAAGACCTGGGTGAGAAAGAATTAATTAATATAATTCAACCTAGATATGGATATAAATTTGAGGTAGTTAATGTAAAAAGAATTAACAGAAGAGTTAAGAATTCAGATGGAAATATAGAGTATATCCCTACATCTACCATAATAGTATCCTTTAAGGGTCAAACGATACCTCAGAAGGTAATTATAGAAAAAATGATATATGAAGTCGAAGCATATATCCCCAGATTAGTTCAGTGTTTGAAATGTTTGAGATTTGGACACGTAAGTTCCCAGTGTAGAGGAAAAGATAGATGCAAATATTGTAGTGAAGAACATGAAAGTAATAATTGTACCGACAAAAAAGATATAAAATGTGCACTTTGTAGCGGTAATCATATGGCAACAGATATGACGGCACGTTGTCCAGAAAGGGAAAAGCAAAAAGATATTAAAAATATAATGAACTCAGAAAAACTATCTTACTATGAAGCCAACGTCAAATACAAAAAAAACTTTTCTACAGTGGTTAAAAGCAATCCAGCAACTACCTCGAGTTATTATACAATAGCAAAACGGAAGAGGACTGGAAGTATTAGTTCAAATACGAAAGATACGGCAACAATGGAGCAACATAAACAAATATTACGTAATCCCAATGTACACTCACAACCAGTTTTTTCAAACTACCATAATATACCTGATTATCACAATAATAATGATAATTTACAAATGGACAGTAACAATGTTTGTGAAAATATATTAGATTTTATAAAAACTAAATTATATCAATTAAGTTATACTATGGACATAGAAACATTAGCAGCTTTAAAAAATAATAGAGAGAAAGTAATAAATAACACTAATGGCTAATATTAATATGTTGCAATGGAACGGTAGGTCTGTTTTAGCAAACAAAGGTACTTTAGAAAGGTATCTTTTTGATAAAAATATTTCTATTTGTTTTTTATCGGAAACTTGGTTTAAAAGAAATATGAATATTCATTTTTCAGGATATAATATATATAGAGAAGACAGGCATGATGGATATGGAGGAGTGTCCTTGCTGCTTAAAAGCGGTTTGGCTGTTTCTCCAACTCCATTATATCATAAAATAAATAATGTAATGACTATTAGCATAGCTGTCCGATTACCTTCAGGAAAAACAATAAACTTATACTCAATATATGTTAAACCTGGATTAAGTATTTCACAGAATGATTGGAAAAAATTTTTTGGTAGTTTGAAAAAACCATTTTTGGTAGGTGGTGATTTTAATTGTCATAACGTTGCTTGGGGTTGTAGTACTACGGATCGTTTGGGGAAAAATTTATTAGAGGCCATTGATGAATGCAATTTAATATATTTAAATAATGGTAAAGAAACTATTTTGTCTAGACCGGGAAGTATTAATAAGTCGGCAATAGATATTACTATTTCTACAGCCGATGTTGCTCATTTATTTGACTGGGACGTGGATGATACGACATTAGGTTCAAATCATTATGTAATTTTAATGAAGATAAATTTGAATTATAACGTTAATAATATTAATTATACTAGAAAAAAATGGAATATAGAGAATGCAGATTGGACACTTTTTTCTTCTCTTATGGAACAATATGCTGAAATTAATAAAAATAATAATGACTACCATACCTTTATTGAAGAATTTAAAAAATGTATTAAAATTACTGTTCCAGAGAAGAAAAAATCGTTTCACGCAAAATTTAATAAGAATTGGTGGAATCCAGAGTGTAGTAGAGCAATAAAGCAACAACAATTAGCACTTAAACAGTATAAAAAACAAGGAACAATTGAAAATTACATTAACTACAACAAATGCACAGCTATTACTAAAAAAATAATAAAACAAAGTAAAAGAAAAGCGTGGAGAGAATCTTGTGTCTCTTTAAATAGAAACACAAATATTAAAACCATTTGGAGTCAAATACGAATGTTAAATAATGCCTATAAACCACCCATAAGTTCAGTTATGGAAGGAGATTGGATAATAAATTTTTTTAATAAAATTCGTCAACCGGGTCCTGCTCAAAATATCATATACTCGACTAATGTAGAAGAACATTATTTAGTAAAATCATTTACTATGAATGAATTAGAAGCGAGTATAAAAATAAACAAAAACACAGCTCCAAGACTTGATGATGTTCAATATATCATGATAAGTAAATTGGGAGAAGGGGCTAAGAATATGCTACTGGCACTTTACAATAAAATATGGAATACCGAATGTTATCCATCAAGTTGGAGAGAGTTTATAGTTTTACCCTTTCTAAAACCATACAAAAATCCAGAATTGCAAGAATCATATCGAGGAATCTCGTTAGGATCTTGTATTAGTAAAACATTTGAAAGAATGGTAAAGTGGAGATTGGAGAAATGGTTAGAATCTAATGAAAAGATACCGGCTTCACAATTCGGATTTAGAAGAGGATATTCTACCACAGAAAACATAGGTCATCTAGTAACAGATATTAATCTTAGTTTTACTGAAAATAAGTCTGTTACAGCTTTATTTATGGACATAGAAGGAGCATACGATAATGTCAAACTTAGTATTCTATATAACAAAATGTCACTAATTGGTCTTCCGGAAAGTTTTAATAAAAAAATAATTAAGATGTATTCCAACAGAAAAATATTCCTAAACATCAACAATAACCTGTTAGGACCTCAAATTGCTAGAGATGGATTACCACAAGGAGGCATATTAAGTCCAGTATTGTACCTTATATATACACATGATTTAGAAAAAACAGCAAAATTTTCAAAAATTATAGAATTTGCAGACGATGTGGTAATTTATCAAGATCAAACTGAAATTAATCAAGGAATCAAAAATATCAATGATAACTACATAACAATTAGTAACTGGGCATTTAAAAATGGACTTACATTATCTAAAGATAAAACTCAAGCCTGTCTATTTACTAGACAAAGGAAAAATGTCCCAGTAGAAATAAAATTAAATAATATAAATTTTCCGGTACAAAAATTTGTAAAACACCTCGGTGTCATTTTGGATCAAAAACTTCTATGGAAAGAACAAATAGAAAATATAATTAGGAAAACAGAAATAGGAGTAAATATCTTACGAGCAGTTTCACATTCCACATGGGGAGCAGATCCCAATCTCTCTCTTTTGGTCTATAGAGCTTATATAAGAGCAATAATAGATTATGGATCAGTATTTTATGCGGACGCAGCCAACTGTTATCTACAAAAAATTGAAGTCGTTGTGAACAAATGTTTAAGACTGTGTTTAGGCGCTCTAAAGTCTACTCCAATAAATAATTTATTTATAGAGTGTTCTGAAATGCCTATGACAATAAGAAGATGCAAACTAGGCAGTCAATTTTTAATTAAATTACTTCATAAAGAATCCAATATAATTGAAAAAATTCATCGATTGTCAATACAAGATTTAATGAATAAATACTGACAAAAAAAGAAATCACCTTGTATTGCAGAATGCTATAGACAATTGGCTAAGTACAAGGAAAATATTCACACTACATCAATAAACCTAAGCTATACCTATAAATTCGAAGAAACGATGAAAATAGATATAAATTTCCTTCGAGATTATTCGAAATATCCAAATCAAATAAGAAATCTAATGTTTGAAACAGATATAAAAGAATTAGTACCAAATTCATATCAAATTTATACAGACGCATCAAAAAACAAGGAGGGAACAGCCTGTGCAATATATGATCCACAAGTAAAGTATAAAAAAATGGTAAAATTAAATATAAACACAAACATATATTCGGCGGAGTTAATAGGTATACTAGAAGCCTTGAAGTATTGTCAACATATTGTCACAAATTCAGAAATTGTTATAATAAGTGACAGTAAAAGCGCTTTGTCAAAAATAAAGCACCTGAAGATAACTTCCAAAGTAAATTATATTATTTTGGAAATAATCAAAAATATTAACAAATTAAATACAGATTTAAAAAAAATACGGTTAGTGTGGGTCAAAGGACACAGCGGAATTATGGGTAATGAACTGGTGGATTCCTTAGCTAAGCAGGCTCTAAAAGAAGGGATATATATATTGACTACAAATGTACACCTGAAGAAATTAAAAATATTAGCACTAATATATATAAAACAATCTGGAGCAAAGAATTTGAGGAAATTAAAAAAGGTATGTACTATAAAGAAATCCAATGTACAATACCATCAAGACCATGGTTTGCAATGACAACTCTTCCAAAATACGCAGTGAGACAAATATGCCGGTTAAGATTTAACCATGCATTGATTCCAACATATCTACATAAAATTCATTTAAGAGACAATCCATATTGTCAATGTGGAGAAATAGGTGATGCTGAACATATGATTTTAAATTGCCCTCTAATACAAATAAAAATAAATATGTTTATAAGTAAATTATACAGTTGTAAAGATATAACACACCCAATAAATTTAACATATCACAAATTAATAATACAGAATTAATGCAATTTTTTATAGAACATATTAAAAATATAAAAATCAAATTATAAACTAACTAACGTAAAGACCGAAATTAAAATCTATTACAATATATAAGTAAAACTGTGTTTTTGCCTGATGTGGTATTCCCACTGATCAGTGGTCATTTCTTATAAAGTATGTAGAATAAGTAGGATAGAAAATGTTGAGTAGATAAGTATAGGAAAATATTATTGTAAAATAAATGAGCAAAATTGGTGAATCGGCGAATGAGCTTTGAAGGGCCCGTAGTCATACAACTCCAAAGAAAAAAAAAATCTTTTGATTAAAAAATAAAATAGCAATTCTGCTTACCGCATTTGAAAGTTCAAGTCAAAGTATATCGGTTTTAGTTATTTGCATTGCTAAAATTTTATTATTTTATTGTTAAACAAAAGTATAAACACCTAGTGCTGGAGTGATGTTTTCAATGATTTCTCATTTAAAATGGAACGAGTAGGTAGAGTTGATACAAGTGCAAGCGATTTCTACGTAGCATGCATGTAAATTGTAAACGCATGTATTAGGCACGGGAAACACTATGTGTTTATAGCTTTTTTTAGCAATAAACACATACATTTTTAGCATTGTATATATGCGAAGCCGATAGAATTTGACTTGAACTTTCAAATGCGGTAAGCAGAATTGCTATTTTATTTTTTAATCAAAAGTTATTCGGGTTCAAAAATTGCAATTTTTCGATTTTTTGAAAGTTCAACCGCGTTTATCTCGAAAACTATGCATCCTACGAAAAAACTTGTAGGAACATTTTTTGGTTAGAATGGCCCAAAAAATACAAAAACATGTTTTGCTTTGCGAGAAATCGCTGTTATGTAATTCCTCAACTTCTTTGTTTATAACAATCTTATCGACATCCGGATCAACTGTTACCCAAAAAATTCGTGTTTTACGGACCACAATACATAATAAAAACTTGGGTAAGTCCATCTGAATACAGGAGGCCGTTGTACCCCCCCTGGCGACAGGTCTAGCATGTAGTGAGGGGAAATCGATATAAAATACTACAACTGATCTTTAAAGGGCTGTAGAAGTGTAGGAAGAAGTTTCTTCGTTAAAAAAACATTAGTGAATGATATCCGATATAAAATGCACTACAATAATTATTCCATGTCGCAGAAAATTGACAACCCTTTTCAATGGTGATGGCCAATGTCGGATAATAAGTCTGATATATGACACGTGGAAAAGAATTAATACTAAACATTACACACTGCAGTGTTGAACAATCCGGAATCCGGAGATTACTTTCTTTTCGTAAATGTTCTTCAATTTTTTCCTATAAATTTTGTTAAAATTATTAACGTGTTTTATCCCTTATTCTTTATAGTATACCAAACTTCATTTTTTATAAAATTTGTCTTGAACTAGTCTCAATTGACTGGTTTTGTTCTGTCTATTCAATTAGAGGTTTGCTTAGATTCTACAAACATATCGTATACATCTATGTTATATTGTCATGATTTAGCTAGTATTTTTAACTGTAAAGAGTTGTTCAATAGTAGACTATATTGCCTAAACCCTGCTGGGAATTCCCCGATGAGTTTTTCAGCGAGAGGTTGAAGTTTCGATTAAGAATATTTGTGAGTATTTTGTATCCCTCGTGAAGTAATAGTTCTATGAGACAATAGTGACACCATGCTGTCATTGAATGTGACAGCTGTGTAATGATAAAAAGAAATCTTCCCCAAATCAGAACTAGCGAAGTGAGATAGAGGAGAAGAGTAAAATGGATGAGAAGAGCTGATAGAAAGAGAAATGGAAATGTAAGACAGTATTGATTTTCTACTTGATGAATGAAAAAATTAAAGAATACAAAATTTAAACAACATGTACACAGTATGTATGAACGTCGATTAACTAAATAAATACTAGGGAAGGTTTATACTGCTACGTGCACAAACGCCTAAATGCTGAATTGAAAAGACTTGAATTCTTAACTAATAGATTAATCAAATAATCCTTTTAATTCCTACTGTCCCTTCTTTACTTACACTTAAAACTAACAAGCGATATGATTTAAGATAATTGATAAATGGGATATATTTTTATTTATTTATAATATTAACCTAGAACAGATCACTGGTAAGTCACATGTTTTACATAACTATATCCGCAATACACCGACTCAACATCCTCCTATATTTGCGAATCTATTTGTGAATTTTCTCACAGCCAACTAATACTGTGTGATTTTGTGCCAAATCCTTATTATTTATTTCATAATTTACTTTTTCTAAGCCAATAACCCACTGTATTATTTACATAGTGGTAGATATATAAAAACTAATGTAAAGTTTGAATGTCTGTAAATACTGTAAAACGCGTCTCTGCATGTTTTTGAATATATTGTTTATTCTCTTTAAGATGCCTAATTAAGCTACTTTCATATTTTTCTGAACTATTTTCTTGTGACGCTTAATGCAATTTACTATTTTTGTTGGGAATAAGCCACAATTTTACTTTAAAATTAAATTTATTTTACACTTCAATTTCCACTTCAGACCGAAATCGCTTCCAAAATACTAAATATTAAAAAAAATTATGAAAGATTTTCTTTACAAAAGGTGTACAATCCGACAAGTGAGTGCTGGCGGGTTGCGCGTAGAACAAATTAAAAAGTGGAAAAGATTGCTCATTTCTATTGCTGTCGGCTAGGAGTCCACATCGTACTGAATAATATCTACTAACGTAATTTTCAGATCCCAACTAATTTTTGATACGGCAACCACACATTTGTGACACCTGCGATTAAGGTCACCCGTCAGCTCTCGCTAAAAAGGGCTATAGTATAGTATAGTTGATCCAAACGATGGCATAACCCAGACATCCACAGTGAAAGTTATCCTTTAACACCAAATTGTTCTATATGGTCCACACAATGTCCAGAAAAATGTCACACCATTTTGAGCGTCGGGTTTGGGGGGGGGGGGGAGAAATCGGTAAATTCGTAGTTTTTTAAGTTTTTCGCCAATATTTCTAAAACTATGCGGTTTAGCATGAACAACCCTCTATACAAAATTGTTCTACATTAAATTTTAAATAAAAAAGACTCTATGCATAATCTTTCTAAAATGAATGGTTCCAAAGTTACGGAGGTAGTATAGTATAACTGGTCCAAAAAAAGGCCTAATCCAAACATCCAAAGTTAAAGTTTTCCTCCAACACGAAAATATTCTATATGGTCCACCATATTGTTCAGTAAAAAGTTACACCATTTTGAGCGTCCGGATTGGGAGGGAGATGGGAGAGAAGCCGGTAAATTAGTAGTTTTTTTACGTTTTTCGTCAATATTTCTAAAACTATGCTTTAGCGTAAACAATGTTATATACAAAAATATTCTACATGAAATTAAAAACAAAAAATGTTCTATACATAATTGTTATAAAATCAACGGTTCCAGAGTTACGGAGGGTGAAAAGTCGAGGTTTTCGATACTTTTTATATTTTTTGGGCAATATTTATGATATAACTATACCAAAAACCCAGACATCCAAAGTGAAAGTTATCCTCCAACAACAAATTGTTCTATATGGTCCACATAATGTTCAGGAAAAAGTCACACCATTTTGAGCGTCGGGTTTGGGGGGGGGGAGAGGGGGGAGTAATCGGTAATTATAAAAAGTATCGAAAACCTCCACTTTTCACCCTCCGTAACTCTGGAACCGTTGATTTTATAACAATTATGTATAGAACCTTTTTTGTTTTAAATTTTATGTAGAACATTTTTCTATAGAACATTCCTTACGCTAAAGCACAGTTTTAGAAATATTGACGAAAAACGTTAAAAAAATACTAATTTGCCGACTTCTCCCCATCTCCCCCCCCCCCCCCCCCAAACCGGACGCTCAAAATGGTGTAACTTTTTACTGAACAATATGTGGAGCATATAGAACAATTTGGTGTTGAAGGAAAACTTTTACTTTGGATGTCTGGGTTAGGCCTTTTTTTGGACCAATTATACTATACTACCTCCGTAACTTTGGAACCGTTCATTTTAGAAGGGTTATGCATAGGGCCTTTTTTATTTCAAATTTAATGTAGAACTATTTTGTGTAGAGGGTGGTTCATGCTAAACCGCTTAGTTTTAGAAATATTGACGAAAAAGTTAAAAAACTACGAATTTGCAGATTTCTCCCCCTCTCCCCCCCAAACCCGACGCTCAAAATGGTGTGACTTTTTTCTGAACATTATAGAACAATTTGGTGTTGGAGGATAACTTTCACTTTGGATGTCTGGGTTTGGGTCTAACTATACCATACTACTACAAATACAACAGAACCTGTTCGCTCTAAAAAGAGCATCATCAGTGTTCTTGCCTAAAATAAGTATAACCATAATTAGTAAAGACAAAGTTAAAATTTAAATGTTGACCAAGATAAAAACAAAGTTAGGTTATACTTAAAAGTTTTACATGCTAAGCCACCAAAAACATATCGGTTAAAACCGTTTAAATGTCGACTAAATGTCTCACGTTAGAGTGTTAAATATTAAATCCAAAGAATGGATGAAATCCCTAAGGATCAGAGTTGGGTCGGATACTGAAAAAAAGTATCCGGATACCGGACACGGATACTCAAAATGTATCCGGATACTTTTTAAAAAAGTACGAATACTTTCATTTAAAAATGTATTCGGATACAAGTATCCGGATATTTTTTCGGATACTTCCTAGGATACTTTGAAGGATACTTTTTTTAAGCAGGACATAAATTATTAGTATTAGAACTATGTGATGTGTATGTATTTTTAATGTAATATATAATAATAAAAATACATTAAATGATGGAGAAAGAAATCAGAAAGTACTCAAAAAATTGTTTATTGCTTATGAATAATAAAAGATTTACTTATTGACACCTAAGTGTTGAGTACTTATTTGTACTTGTAGGTACACTAAAATAAACTTATAAATATTAAGATGTACTTTATTATAATCCGAAAAATAATTTTTTCTAATTATACAGGGTACAAAAAGGGGTTCTTGAAAATAGAGATATAGAAAATATCCGGATGCCGGATACTTTCAAATTTAATCATGGATACGGATACCGGATACAAAATTTAAAAAGTATCCGGATACAGCTTTCGGATACATAAAAAGTATTTCCGGATATTGTATCCGGATACAGAAGTATCCGGCTCTGAAAGTATGTAAGTAGCTCTGCTAAGGATCTACCCTAAGGCATTATATGACCTACCACGAAGCACGTGGGTTGTTGAGTAAAATTCTATGTCTTCACATGAGAAAGGTGAAAGTCAACTGAAGTAAAGGTGTAAAAGCACTTCCGACTGATGACAGAACGAGAAAAACAAGGCAACTTGAAGTTTTGTGAATTGATTTATAGTTACCCTAGCTACTAAATTTAAAGGTTATTTGTAGTAAAATTCAATAATAACAACAAACATCAGTGTGTTGGGATTGAAAGTATTGAATATTAAGCTACCATCAATAAGGTGTAATAATAAAGTTATTTAAAATTTATTATCAGTAGGGTGCAAATAAGTATATTAAGTAAAGCTAGCCAAACAACCATACATGACTAGAATTTAGAAAATGAAAGATATCATTTTTATTTTAATAGTTATAGAAATATGTCCATATAATATGCTAAGATGCATCAAGGACAGGAAAAATAAGTAGATTTTTTCCATTAAACATTAATAAAAACAAATTTTGTTTTTGTTGCTGGGTAAAAAATTTTACTACTGTAGGTTTATGTGACTCATTCATATTGACAATTCAGACATAGCTATTATACATTTTAAAGTAGATGGCGTTAAAATAATATTGCCAATATTATGAGCTGCGTTTCTGGTGCGACTTTATTGTAAGATAGTTCACACGATTACATGAAATCAACTTTAACTTAGAATATCCGTCAGAAAAAATAATAGCATTTGACTTACGTATTTTTAACAAGACAAACACATGCAATGATGACAATAAAATTCTCCTGTTGGTGATCTCATAGTAAATCATGAGGAAAAAAATCAATAGTTAATAATTGTCAAATAAACTTAAATTTAACGTAAAGTTGTAGCTTTTTACCAACAAAATAGTAAATTAAATTATTTATTTACATTTCCAATATCTTGTTCTAATACATTTTCTTTTATGTGATGAATTTTTTATTTAATCAACGGGAAACAAGAATACAACTCAGGTATTATAAGACGAAATTTAAGTATTTTTTCGAACACCACTATCTTGATTATTATTATTATTACTGGATTTACCGTATTCAGAAACATTTTTGCCATGCTCTTTTCCTTTTTTCCTATTTCCTGCTAATATTTCTCTGATGCTACTTTTGGGAAGTCGCTTTGCGAACTGTTGAGTATCCCTTTTCTTTGCTTCTCTATTCTTCATATAAAGTTTGGTATATTAATTTAGAGGTTTTATGTTGGGTAAATACTCATGTTGTATCGTATATGCTCCAAGATAACGTGCTAGTTTGAGACTATATTTATGTAGGTACAGATATTTCATCCTCAACTTTATAACATTTGTATTCTGTCATCTTCATTGCTTTGAGGTGTGTTTTTGGATGACAGTGGCATATAGATAGTTCTGTTGAAATACTTATCCATCTGTGGTAGTAGGGTAATGGAAACCCTATTTTTGATTTTCTTAGTCGTTGTAAGTATTCTCATGATTTGTATCTTTTGCGATCTACTTTTCATCCGATTTGTTCTAGCATTACGCTAGTTTTAATTATACAAAGTAGTTTCAGTTCTTAAGTAGTTAACAAAAGATCCACACGCCAGGAATGATTTGGTTGTCAATAACACGGTTATAGAAAGGGTATCCTCCTATAAATACCTTGGAGCTTGCCTGGATCATACAGGCGATCAAACAAAAGAAATAAGAGCAAGAATAGAAATAGCTAGATCAGCATTTAACAAGATGAAAATATTTCTCTGTAGTCGTGACATAAATCTTGATCTGAGAGTGCGTATGCTGCGGTGTTATATCTTCTCCACTTTATTATACGGAGTTGAGTCATGGACCATCAAGATGGGCAGCATTAAAAACATTGAAGCTTTTGAGATGTGGTGTTACCGTAGAATGCTACGTGTATCTTGGGTGGACCACGTGACGAATGCCGAAATTTTACGTCGGATCGGAAAAGGATGTGAAGTTGTACTTACTGTTAAAAGAAGAAAGCTTGAATACTTTGGCCATGTTATGGGAGGTGACAAATACTCGCTGCTGAGACTGATCATTCAGGGTAAAATCAGGGGTAAGAGAAGTATCGGTAGGCGCAGAATATCTTGGTTAAGAAATCTGAGGGAATGGTTCGGCTGCAGTTCCATCGACCTATTTAGGGCAGCCGCCAGTAAAATAAGAATAGCTGTGATGATTTCCAACCTCCGATAGGAGACGAACTTGAAGAAGAAGAAGTTTCAGTTCTATTGTAACACAACAAACGATGGTCGGTGTTTGGGATGCACAGAATGAACGAGGCCGCGATGCTCAGAATCGGAAGAGATCTGAAACTCAGACCCAGCCTCGCCAAAGGCTAGATCTCCAATGATCTTAATAAAATCATCAAGGAGGCAAAACAAATCAGACATTTGGTTATCCTTTTCTCTTTTGGGCAGCTAAGCTTTGTCGTCCTCTTCAGCTGATGAATCTTTGAATTCGTCAAAAATCATTGTTGAAGATGATGTTGATATGGAGTTCTTGAGTTGAAGTATGGATTGTTTTGATCCTGACAATCTTTGTTTAAAAATCGGGATTCTGAAAATTTGTCTTGCATCTGAATCTCTTCGTTAGATGCACTTTTAAAGTTTTGGAGAGTTTTCTCAGCTTGGAGTCATCCAAAGCATTGTTTTGATTAATTTATACATGTTCTTAATTCTTAAACTCTATTGTTGCTTTCTAGACGTCGTCGATTATTACATTTAAATTGGCACAGACGTATCACCTTGCTACCTTGATGATGATGAATGAAAATTGCTTCTTTTATTTGAATTTCGGTCTCTTCACGCATCTTCCTATAAATTCTCTTCTATATTTGCGTGGTGTGTCTAAGTAGTTTTAATGTCATGTAGTTTGTGTATGG
This sequence comes from Diabrotica virgifera virgifera, assembly GCF_917563875.1. Taxonomy (NCBI): domain Eukaryota; kingdom Metazoa; phylum Arthropoda; class Insecta; order Coleoptera; family Chrysomelidae; genus Diabrotica; species Diabrotica virgifera. The sequence continues at coordinate 116,027,625 of NC_065449.1, forward strand.
TTAAAAATCTATACCTATTTTTTTGTAAACAAGTAATAATATACTGTTCCTTCATTCATCTGGCAGTTCTATACTTCTATTAAATTATCCATATTAAAGTTATCCACTTCCCCAAGGATTTTATCTGAACCTACTACTTTACCTCTCTCTCTCTACTATTTCTGGAGCTGGAGCTTAATTACGTCCCCTAGTATTAATTGACCACCTGGTCAATTACTAGTTAACCAACAACCTATAACACAAATCACCAACTTTTGTTATTTGGGTACAAACTTAAATGAACAGTGGGACCAATCGACGGAAATTAAGATAAGGATCGAGAAGGCAAGATCAGCTTTCGTCAATATGAAAAAAATCTTTAACAGCCACGATATAAAATTGGAAATAAAAGTTCGTTTACTAAAATGCTACGTATTCTCCGTTCTTTTATATGGCGTGGAGTCATGGACCTTAACTGAAGCATCACTGAAGAGACTCGAAGCATTTGAGATGTGGTGCTATAGACGCATGTTGAGAATTTCCTGGATAGACAGAGTTACCAACGAAGAAGTTCTACATAGAATGGGTAAAGAGCGCGAACTAGTCGTAACCATAAGACGTCGCAAACTGGAATACCTGGGCCATATAATGCGCAATGAACAACGATATGACCTACTTCGGACCATACTTCAAGGTAAAGTGCATGGGAAAAGAGGTCCAGGACGAAGAAGAATATCCTGGCTGCATAACCTGCGAAAATGGTTTAACTTAAACACTACCGGACTTTTCAGGGCAGCAATCAACAAAGTCAGAATAGCCATGTTAGTGTCCAACATCCGTAACGGATAGGCACCATAAGAAGAAGTATTAATTAAAAAATTATTGTAAGTGGTGTCTTCAAGCTCTACTGATATATTATTAATATCATCATCATCAATGGTGCTACAGCCCTATGAAAGAGCCTCGACCTTCCCAAGTCTATTACGCCAGTCACCAGTCAGTCCCATCCGTTGCCAACCGTTGCCAGTGTGCTGCGCCTATTTTCCTCCCATCCTCGTCTACACCATCCTTCCATCTACTTCTCACAGGTTGTGACATAAGGATTCTTCTAGGAGAGTTGTTCTGCTGTGATCTTGCTAGATGTCCTGCCCATCTTAGTCTTCCTATTCTTATAAGAGATGTATATAAGAGATATATTATTAATATGCTACATCAAAATTACCGATATTTTTAAGTCCACGATCATATATTTAATGATGATGTTAAATAATTACTTAACAAACAGTTCCTTATTCCGTAAATTTTGTGATCATTTGTGACTCGTCCAAGGTTCTGTTATCAATTACGTATTTATATGAAGCATTAATTAACGAGAGACTACGAGATGTGGCAATTCGTACAGAATAAAAATAGGTATTTTTGTTTCTCCGTATTATTAATAGAAAAAAAATATATAGCGGAAATTCGTATCATTAAAATTTGAGCCAAAAATAATTCAAATCTAAAATTAAAAGTTTGAATTAATAGTGGGAATATTTATTGTTTTTAATAAAAAATTATTTTTCGTACACTTAACTGAAAATAAGTCGACTGGTTGTTCATATTACTGGCAATGTATTTAAAAACATGTGATATAAGGTGCTAAAATTTGAAAATAATATTTTAAAAACGATGTTAGTATTTTTAACACGAATTATAAGCCTCCTTCCAATACCCAATCGCTACTGCTCTGTGTCGACCTACTGGTCCTCTTCTACATAGAACACGAAGAGCAGACCAAAATGAAGATGAAGACTCTCGTGGGACAATTCCTACATAGCCTACATCTACAATTCCTACATCTGGCACAGGATCGTATTTCAAATATTATTTATAGAATATAATAGAAATATGCTTTATTGTCATGAAAAATTTAAAAATTTTATAGACAAAGCTTACAAGAATCATAAATAAGAACAATAACAAATAAAAAAATACAATTTACTAAAATGATATAAATCGTCAATATAAATAAAATATAAGGAAGTTAAACAAAAAACAGTAACAATCTATTGCAAAATTAAAAAAAAAATTGGCAAATTGCATAATCTACCTTAAGAAATCTAATATGTTAAGTTAAGCTGCTGCATATGACACTCAAATATAGATTAAGATTCTACTTATAATTAAGAATACTGTACTTTCTTAGTTATTGGTTTAAGAAACTCTGCTATTGAATAATATGGTCTTTCAGATAAATAGGCTTTATAGGCCAGGAACCGAAGCTTTTCACCTCGCAATTTTTACAGAATGGATCGATTTGCTTAAAACTTTGAGAATAAGCAGTGGATAGACCAAGGATCAAAATCTATATGATGCCGACAGGCGCTTTTACAATGGGGGTGGTTGCCACCCCCTCTCGGGGGTGGAAATTTTATTATATTTTGACCGCAGAAGTTGATAAAAACATTCATTCTAAGCTAACAATGTTTTATACGTCTTTTTGATAGAATTAATAGTTTTCGATTTATTCGTTATCGAAAGTGTTAATTTTGTATAGAAAAATCAATGTTTATCGATGGTATACTCATTTACGATTCACTCAATTTTTGCCGTAGAAATTTGTTTTAAACCAAGTCCTTGGGAATTATGCCTGATTGCACCAACAGATTTTAAGCTCCAGCTTAGCTAAGCTCTACTTATAGATAGGGCCTCCTTGAGTATCACTTACGTTGCACCATAATTTTAGATTCTTACCTTATTATCAATTATATATATTATTATAATATGGTATTCTTATTGTAATATATTATAATTATATTATATTAATTCTTATGATATTCTCGACTTAAGCTTAAGATCTGTTGGTGCAACCGGGCATTTAAGTAACCCACATTTTTATATTAAAACATTTTTTTCATATCCCTGATGCTAATCTTTCTATTCTGAAGAAAATTGCATTTTTTGCCAAACTACAAAAATTCGTTATTTGCTTTTAACTCAAGTTTTTTAAAAACTAATCATTATAAGACAATAAAACATCAAGAATCTATTAATAATACATAAATGAATAATAATGAATAAGGCCAATGACTAAAATACCGCTAACTTACATTATTAGCTTCCAATTGGATTTCTCCTTTCTTTTTTTTTCGAAAAAATATATTCATTTTTTAACCCTAACTTTTTTATTTTTTATTTTAGAAAGTTTTTTAAAATACAATGATGTAGGTTTTCATAAAATCTATAAGCCTATTAATATTAAATCTTTTTTAAGTCCTCAGTCGCAAGAAGAAGTGACTTTGAAAGGGTTGGTAAATGTGGATTTTGCATGTTATTACAATTGCATGTTTTAATTATCAATAGCTCACTCAATTTTTGCCGTAGAAAAAATTTTGGAAAACCACACTTTTGGGAACTAAATAAGCTAATTTAATATTTAAACATTTTTTCTTATCGCTAATGGTAATCTTGCTATTCTGAAGAAAAGGCCTTTTTTCCAAACTACCTAAATTCGTTATTCGCTTTAAACTTCATTTTTTAAAAACTAATTATTCTAAGCCGGCTAAGCTTCTAGAACCTATTAATAATACATAAATAAAAGAGACCAAATAAGGTTAATGACTAATTTTAATTAGGATGGTGATTATGGGGTTGTTTGCGATCACCTTTTCGCTGAAAAAAAATGGAGACTGACATTCTTTTCATTATAAGTTACTTAATTTTTGAGCCAGAGACTTTTTTTGTATTTATGGAGATAGATATTTTGAAATACTTTAAATTAGTTTGAACAAGATATGCTCGAAAAATGCATGGTTTTCCCGTCATCTGACTTTGAAACTGCAATATTTAGCATTTGACGAAGAAGAGCTACCATATAATAAAGTATAGCTCGATTACTATTGGTCTTAAAGAAAATTAGAAAAAACAGTTTTGTTTATTTTTTTAAAAGGTATATTTTTGTCAAGCAAAGTTGTTTTGATAAAACAAAAACTTTTTGAGTTATTAGCAGAAAACTGATTAAAACATTGATTTTTTCGATATAAAACTAGAATTTTGGATAGCGAATAAAACGAAAACTATTAATTTTATGAAAAAATGTATTAAACGTTTTTCACTTAGAATAAATGTTTTTATCAACTTTGCGGTCAAAATATAACAAAAAATTTCCACCCCGGAGATGGGGTGGCAACCACCTCCAAGGTAGAAGCGCCTTTTGGCATGATATAGATTTTGATCCTTGGACTATCTACTACTTATTCTCAAATTTTCAAGCAAATCGATCCATTCTGTAAAAATTGCGAGGTTTTGTCGTATTTTGAGCTTCATTACTTGGACGGGATCATTTTAACGGATCTTGGGAAAAGATGTTGCAGATTTAAGTTGTAGAGAGAGAAGGTTGTAAAGTTTTTTGCAGAATATAATATAGATTTCTTTACTAACTCACTGGACGGGATCGGTAAATATATGTCAAAGGTAGAATTTCTGGTGGAATAGTCATGTCTAGGTCTTGCTGGAAAGACATGTAGATGTTTACGAATTAAGCAAACAGTTTCTAAAATATATAAAGAAGGTAGTGCTAGAATCATGTGATCTTTGAAGTAGCTTCTGCAATGTGTTGTTCTTCTGAGGCCAAACAGATATCTTATTGCTCTTTTTTGTAATTTAAAAAATAACATCGGATTGGGCAGCCGTACCTGAACCCCAAAAAGGGAGACCATATCGAAGATGGGACTCGAACAAAGAAAAATATGTTATTTTGGAGGAAGCTAAATTCATTTCCTTCTAAACAGATCTTATTGTAAAGCAAGCTGAGGACAGTTTCTTGCTTAACACATCAATATAAAGGAACCATTTAAGGTTGGTATCTAAAAAAATACCAAGAAACTTTACAGAATCAACGATACTGATCTGGCTGTTAAGAAGAGGTAAGGGTTGAAGAGCTCCTTTATAGGATAATGCTACTGTTTTATCTACGTTAAAGGAGAGTAAATTTGAATCGGACCAGTATTTTATTGTGAGTAGATCAGAAGTTATAGTAGCATGAAGAGTTGCGATATTTAAGTTGCTCCAAGTGATACTGGTATCATCAGCAAAAAGAAAAACTTTTCAAGCTAGCTTTTCAAGCATTTTTAAGCTAGTGATGTCATTAATAAAGATAAGAAAATGTAGAGGACCCAATACTGAACCTTGTAATACCCCACATACAACATTTTTGAGACTAGAGTCTGTATCATTAATTTGCTCTAACCAGTTGTTTCTTATTATTCAAGTAAGATTGAAACCAGTTCGAAGAAATACCTCGAATTCCATAGAAATTTAGTTTTTTTATCAAAATATCGTGATTTACACAATCAAAAGCTTTGGCATAATCACAAAAACAGTGGCAGTTTGCAGATTATTGTTTAATGCTTGATGAACCTCATGGAGTACAGAAAACATGGCATATGTGGTACATTTATTATTTAAAAAGCCGAACTTATTTTGTGATAAAATATTGTTATTAACGAGAAAGGATGTAAGTCGGGCTTTTATGAGTCTCTCAATAATTTTGGAGAGTACCGGTAGTAATGCAATAGGTCTATAATCGCAGGCATTTGATTTTTCACCACCCTTATGAAGAAGAATAATGATGGTCGTCTTTAGGCAATCTGGAAATTTATCTTTCTCAAAAGAATCATTAATTATGGAGATGAGGACTCCCAACACACTGTATGGAAGGTTTGAGAAAATTTTTATGGATAGTCCACAGTCGGTACTACAGGAAGATTTGATTTTGATACTATTGATTGTTTGGATCAGTTCAGATTTATCAACAGGTCTTATAAAGAATGAATTCGAGACCTTTCCTGAATTAGGGAGATAGGAAATGGGATCTTGTTGTGACACAATAGTTGATGTTATATTTTTACTCACATTAAGAAAGTATTCATTTAGATTTTCTGGATCTGGAAGGGAAAATGTTTGAGCTGTGTGAGTTTTATTTCGAAGATCGTTTATTATGGACCAAGTTTCTTTTGCAACACTTTTAGAGTTTCTCAGACGATTTTGATAGTACAATTTTTTAGTTGATTTTATAAGTTTTAAATAGATTGTACTTGGTGATATATTCAGTAACAGAGTAAATTTCTTGATGTACAGTAGTGAACGCATATTTTTGGCTGATATGCAGACTACCTTTGGTAGTCCAGGGTTTGTGATGTTTTGGCTTAATTGTGATTAAAGGAAATGCTTTATTGAAGATACAGACAAGCTTATTCAAAAAGTCACTGAAATTATTATCGATGTTCATAGAAGGAAAGGGAAACTCCAAGGTTAGGCATAAATTTTGGAATTTACGAAAGTTCCGAGCGGACTCCGAGAGAACTACTAAACGTAAATGCGTAGTCTAACGAAAAGAGAATTAGTCCTGTCGCCAGGGGGGCTACAACGGCCTCCTTAATTCAGATGGACTTACCCAAGTTTTTTTCATGTATTTTCACCCGTAGAATACGAAGTTTTTGGGTAACAGTTGATCCGGATGTCGATAAGATTGTTATAGACAAAGAACTTGAGGAATTACATAACAGCGATTTCTCGCAAAACAAAACATATTTTTGTATTTTTTGGGTCATTCTAAGCAAAAAATGTTCCGACAAGTTTCTTCGTAGGATGCATAGTTTTCGAGATAAACGGGGTTAAACTTTCAAAAAATCTAAAAATTGCAATTTTTGAACCCGAATAACTTTTGATTAAAAAATAAAATAACAATTCTGCTTACCGCATTTAAAAGTTCAAGTCAAATTATATCGGTTTTGATTATTTGCATTGCTAAAAATTTATTAGTTTATTGTTAAACAAAGCTATAAACACCTAGTGCGTGAGTGTTTTCAATGATTTCTCATTTAAAATCGAACGAGTAGATAGAGTAGCTACAAGTGCAAGCGAGGCAATTTCTACGTAGCATGCGTTAAAACGCATGTATTAGGCACGGGAAACACCATGTTTTATAGCTTTGTTTAACAATAAAAAAATTAATTTTTAGCAATGCAAATAATCAATATCGATATAATTTGACCTAAACTTTCAAATGCGGTAAGCAGAATTGCTACTTTATTTTTTAATCAAAAGTTATTCGGGTTCAAAATTTGCAATTTTTCGATTTTTTGAAAGTTTAACCGCGGTTATCTCGAAAACTATGCATTCTACGAAAAAACTTGTAGGAATATTTTTTGCTTAAAATGACCCAAAAAATACAAAAAAATGTTTTGTTTTGCGAGAAATCGCTGTTATATAATTCCTCAAGTTCTTTCTTTATAACAATCTTATCGACATCCGGATCACCTGTTACCCAAAAAATTCGTGTTCTACGGGTCAAAATACATAAAAAAAACTTGGGTAAGTCCATCTGAATAAAGGAGGCCGTTGTACCCCCCTGGCGACAGGACTAAATAGTAAAAGTAGAAAAAAAAAGCGAGTGCACAGATCTCTAGAGACAAAATACCGATACTGTAATGGTATACAATAATAGGTGTCCCAAAATTGACGAAAGTTTTGAATTGGCCGCCTTTTGTGCAGTAAATTGTTAACGACTATTCGCAAAATTAAATTCCAACAGAGGGCGCTCAAAATTTCAAAGATGGACGATAACTCTAGGAAAACAATTCATTTTGTCATTTGAATTCACAGTTCTAAAACGTTAAATTAAAATCATTTACGGGAGTGTTTTGACAAAGTAACCACTAAGTTTTGCAACTAAGACATCTTATAAGTTAAAGACGACTCAAAATTATGTTTAATCTGTATGCATTCATTAAAATTTGATGCTAACTACTCATTGATTTTACCCTTTTTTTCATAAAAACATCTGGCTCCCCGATAATCACACAGCGTTCTAAAAATTATTAATCTATCTTACGATTTCTAATTTTATTTTTAATTTAATTAATAGGTGCACTACAGTTTATTTTACTACTTAACATTATCAAACGTCTTTACACCAATAATCCAATTGCCTTACATATCCAATCAGAAATAGCGATCCTAAATAAAAATAAGATCACTGTCGACTTTATGTTTGTCCCATCACACTCAGGTATACAAGGAAATGAGGAAGTAGATCTACTAGCCCGTTCAGCATCCCTCAGCCAGGACTCCATCCTTATTAACGAGGTTTCTTCCGATGACCTGAAGTCAGAAATAAAATATAAAGTGTTTAGTGCGTGGCAAAATAAATGGAGTGCGTCGCAAAATAAACTCAAGGAAATCAAACAATCAGTGAAACCGTGGCCGCAAATAATAGCGAACAGACCCGACCAAGTGAAAATAACACGTTTACGGCTGGGACACAGCAACCTAACACACAAACATCTCTTTACGCGAACTGTGCCGCCTATGTGTGAAAACTGTGAAACAACACTCTCCGTGAAACATATATTAACTGAATGCAAAACATATGAAACAATAAGAAAGAAGTATACCATCCCAATGAATATAAAGGAAGCCTTAGGAGTAAACATGAATGTTAAAAACACAATAAATTATCTTAAAGACTCTGGACTGTATCACCTATTGTAATTTTTATTAACTTTACTTTTGTTATATTTTTTAGATCGCTAATAACCCCTGTGGTTACAGCGTAAATAAAAAAAAACAGTTTACTTTACACCAACAGATAACAATTTTTATTAAATAAAAACTGGAAACTTGGAAACTAAGTAGGTGAATTTATTTTATAATAATTGTGTTCTGGAAATTACGAAGTGGTCGGGATATTTTGCATAACAATGTACATTCTATGTACAGAATATATTACTACATTTTATTTATTTATTTAATTTTGCAGTCGCTTAAACATTAAAAAATACTACGTTTAATACAAACGTTAAATTAACAAAATGTGTGATTTGGCATTGGTTAATTTAGGTCATTACGTAGAGTATAATAGGAATGAATACTAAGGAACACTGCAATAGTTTTTTAAGTCGAAATTATTGTTAATTACAACATAAACTGACCGCAAATATGTACATAAATTAATGGCAAAGTCAATGTTTTCTTTGAGTTGATGCTTTTCAAATTCGCCACCAGGCGTCGCCCACTTTGCGGTTCCTCGCCAATACAAAAATAGTTTGACAGCTGACAATTTAGGGTTATTAAAAATGGAGCAGAACACGAGAGAACAACAATTTTCATTGTTAAACAATATTTTGAAAATAATGAAAGTTTGGCGATTACAGTTCGAAAATTTGGTACAAAATATGGTCGGAATGTTGACTTAACTTCGATAACTGTGAAGAGAGTAATTGAAAAATTAAAAAAAACTGAATCAATTGGTGACGCTCAATACACTGGTCGTCCAAAGACAAATCGCTAAAATGCCAATATCGAAGCAGCTCGTGAGAGTGTTGGGTAACGTCCAGTAACCTAATTTCGGCATTGTGGACAAGAATTACAAATTTTAAGAAGTTCTCTATAATGTATACTCACTGAAGATTTGCATCTCGATGCTTACAAAGATCAATTGACATAAGAATTGAAACCTAATGACCATGCACGGAGATAAGAAATCGTTGAATGGATTATTGAACATATACAAGTGGATGCTGATTTTTCTAGCAAATTCATCCTAAGTGATGAAGCACATTTTTACCTTGATGGCTTTGTTAACCGTCAAAATGACCGCATTTGGGGTTTTGAGAATCCATCTGTAACTGTCGAGAGAAAATGCATCCAAAACGTATCACTGTTTGGTGCTGATTTTGGACTGGAGGCATCATTGCAAATACTTCTTTCAAAATCACGCTGGTCAAGCAATGACTGTTACTGGTACTCGATGTGGTAGAAGGTAAGAGAGTTTGTGCTACCTAAAATGGATGATATTGATGTGGACGATATGAGGTTTCAACACCACAGTGTCATATGCCATCCCATATAACAATTTCATGTTCTTAGTAGATTCATAGAACATAGTTTTAAGAAAAAGTATATACTGAGAACATGCGTAATTACCATTGCGAATGTGCAGAGCAGATACTGAGTATATACTATATTACAGTACTTAAACGTTCTATATATAAACTCAGAATGTACTACCGCACTTCTTTTCAGTATCAAGAATATACTTTTTAGAACATTCAAAGGAATTTATGTATTTATATACTTAGAACGTACTACCGCACATCTTTTTAGTTTATACCAAGAACGTACTTTTTAGAATATTCCAAGGAAGTGCCATAAACCTTCTATTTATATACTTAGAACGTACTACTGCACATCTTTGTATGGGAAGAAAATATTTTTAAGAATATTCTAAGAACGTGCTATCAAGTGCTATATTGCTCAGAAGTATGTTTTCAACATCACCTAATCTCATCTTAGGTCCTACTGGTTCTACCAAATACCCATTATATTTACATATGTATTCTAATTGCATATGAGAATGTACTTATGTTTTGAATTATCGCGACAACGAATATTTTAGTGTGCAACATAAGAAGATACAAATAATGCCTGTTTTCGTTTTCATATTTTACCGTTGTTTCCTATCTCTAATCCTTATTCAGGTAGGAAAAGACTGGCCGTGTGGCCGTTTGCAGTTTGGTCACTAAAGAACATCGGTGCATCGGTGGTTAGTGTTGCCAAACGGAGGGAAATTTCCCTTTTTGCGGGAATTTTCAACATGATAAAGGGAAAAAGGGCATTTTTGCTCTAGTTAAAATTGTATAATATTAAAAAAATAAAATATTTGAAAATAATTAAACATATCTTCTCAGATTTTGTAAACAGGAGGGAATTTTTTTATAAAAGTGGGAATTTTTAAGGTAAGTTGACGGAAAAAGCTTACTCGACGGTTGGCAACACCAGTCTTTGATTGTTGATTTTGGCACGTTTTGGTGCTGGAATGGCACATATTGCATTAAATGTACCTAAACTCAAATTCCAACGATGTAAAAATACTGATGATAAACTCGAAATGGTAAAGTCATTTCAATTATGAAAAAGAATTTTTAATAATAAACGTTAATACAATTAATGTTTAAACTTTTTTACCATACAACAATTTTGAAATGAAATTCGTCCAATACTACCTACATACATAAATTTTATTAATTATTCTAAAAAATAACGAAGTTAATAATCTATAAGTGTAATATTTTACTTCCTATATATACATAATATTTTTAAGATATTTTTTCTACAACCGTGTTAAAAATGCAATTTTTAGCACTCCATACGAGCGTTAAAAAGGCTACTTTAAGGCACTAGTGCTTTAAAAAAATTTTAAGGCACTGCAGTTCGTATTGACCCTATATGCAATTTTGATGTAATGTCAAAAAAATATAAAATTAGAATGTCAGTCAAGTTCAAGTAAAAGTTTTTGTAGATATTGTCCGGTAATTACGTTTGTAGAAAAAATATTGTATGATATGCGTGTTAAAAAGTACATTTTTAAGGCACTCATGTGAATTGCAGAACTCGCTATCGCTCATTCTGCAAACTTTCACATATGTGCCTTAAACGTGTACTTTTAACACTTATATCGTAAATAACTATTAAAAGTATCTACTTATATGTATGTGTTAAGAATGTACTTATAAGTATGTGTTAAGAATATTCGATAAAGGTATATTCTAAGAATAAACTTTTACGAATATTCCGAGATACTACGTACTACGTACACGAATGCGGCGGGCGAACTTTCGACACCAACTGGGGTTTGTACCTGGGGTAATCGAAGGGTCAAATTTTATTACAGGAAATTTCGACACCGCGCGGTAAAGTAGGTAGCTGGGTAATTACTTGGGTTTTCTCAATATTTTTTATCACTTGCATCTAAATTTACAGGAATATTATAAGCTGTATTTTATTTCTTGTTTGACGTCTTGTTTGTATATGGATAGTACATTTTCATACAGTACCGAATTTTTCTCCAATTATTTACTATACATGGCTTGGAAAATGGACATTATGTTCCTTGGACAAATTGTAGATGACATACAAAAATTTATTTTGTTTACTAAAGTCTAAAATGTTTGCAACATTTCAATTATCATTAGAGTCAACTGAAATATTTGTGGACTTTGAAAAAGCCATTCATTTTGCTGTATTAAAATGTGACCCAATGTAAAAATTCGCGGATGCCGTTTTTACTTACATCACAACTGATGTAAAAAAAATGATGTTAAAAAAAATTCAATTATTTTATTTGGTACAAGAATATAAGAATACAAATTCAGAAATTACAAAATAGTTATAGTGTAGGAAACAAAGGTTGAACCTTGCAAAATGGACACAAGTCCGGTTTTATTTTTTTTCTGGTATATCAAGGGGTGCTTATTATAAGACTAACTTTTTCTGAAAAAAATTCGCCCCGGAACCTCCCTTTTCACCCCTTTAAAGGGGGTAATTTGTGGTTTTTGCGGAACGTACCCTTCCTGTAACTTTTACAAAAAATTTCTTTTATACAAATATGAAGAGGACTATATTTTCTACGACTTATTTCCAACAAAATCTCTCTATCATCCGACGTTTAGCAGGGGTGGCGCCCTAAAGTTGACAAGTTTTTAAAAAAGATGTTTTTAAAAAAAATATATTTTTCCCTAACTGTAACGGAAATTAAGAAGAAATCCTGCGGCAATTATTCCCAAATAATTAACTGATTTTTTGGTATAGGTTTTACTTAAGGGTAATTGCCCTTTTTTTAATTACAGGGTGTTACATTTTAAAAAACCTCTTTTTATACCATCTGAACCGTTTATGCTAGAGTAAAAAGACTTTCAGCGATTACCCATGTACTGGTGCTATTTACAAATTTGTATAATGCACCCCCATATTTTCTCTGGAACCACCCCAAAAAAAAGAAGAATTAATAAATAAATTGATTTTCTTGGAATCCTTCACACACAATGCCCTTTATTAATATGCTTCATATATCATTTTGTGGACGTTATTATTACCCATGCATGGACACCAAAAGCAATTTCCTAGTGCAACCCCTGTAGCAAAAAAAAAATAAATAAAATGGGGGGTTGAAAATTTTTTTTTGGTTTTTGCTTTTTGATCCATATGCGCACATGCTTCATCAATAGTGCTTTTCAAAAATATATATGGTTATTGCAACATATCTGCGAAAACCACCCCTATCCTTGAAAATATACTGCAGAAACTACCCCTATCCCTTGGCGAGCATGTTTTTACGATTTTCTCATTACCTATGTGTTCTTTTTAAACAAAACTTATACAAGGTTAAAGACCACTATTTACTCTAAAAATTATGTCGTATTCATTTTTTCGTATAAGCAACCGTTACGGCACAGTGGCGCCGTAAACCTCATATATGCTTTGGCGGGCTCCAGTTTTTGTTTTTTTTTTTTCGTCATCTGTTCGTTTTATTGATAAAGTACTTATCCAAAATAAAACAACACAGTGTAACCTATAAATTATGACTTATGCACATTTCACATTCTTTGCTCCCCAAAGCCACAGTGGTGGCCCAAAATAAATTTTTGCATATTTTCGCCACCTACATGCATTTTATTGCATTAATGCTACCTTAACAGCACAATATTTACCCTTAGGTGATCGCTACGCAGTGGCGGATCCAGGGAAGGGTGATGGGGTGATCATCTCCCCCCCCCCTCTCAAACCAAGTGATATTATATTCAAAGATTATAAAAATATTCATTTATTTTTATAGAAATTTAACCAATTGGCACCCCCCTCTTAACGATGCTGGATCCGCCACTGTCGCTAAAGCATAAAAAGTCATTCTTATAAAAATAATATTAATATAATATAAGTATTTCTATAAAAATAAATGAATATTTTTATAATCTTCAAATATAATATCACTTGGTTTGAGAGCGGTGGGGGTGATCGCCCCCATCACCCCTCCCTGGATCCGCCACTGCTTAGCGACCACTTAGGGGTGAATATTGTGCTATTAAGGTAGCATTAACGCAATAAAATGCGTGTAGGTGGCGAAAATATGAAAAAATTTATTTTGGGCCACCACTGTAGCTTTGGGGAGCAAAGAATGTAAAATGTGCATAGGTCATGATTTGTAGGTTACACTGTGTTGTTTTATTTTACATAAGTACTTTATCAATAAAACAAACAGATGACGAAAAAATAAACAAAAACTGGAGCCCGTCAAAGCATATATGAGGTTTACGGCGCCACTGTGCCGTAACGGTTGCTTAAACGAAAAAAATGAATAGGACCTAATTTTTAGAGTAAATAGTGGTCTTTAACCTTGTATAAGTTTTGTTTAAAAAAAATAAATAGGTAATGAGAAAATCGTAAAAACATGCTGGATAAGGTATAGGGGTAGTTTCTGCAGTATATTTTCAAGGATAGGGGTGGTTTGCGCAGGGATGTTGCAATAACCATATATATTTTTGAAAAGCACTATTGATGAAGCATATGCCCATATGGATCAAAAAGCAAAAAACAAAAAAAAATTTTCAACCCCCCATTTTATTTATTGTTTTTGGCTACAGGGGTTGCAATAGGAAATAGCTTTTAGTGTCCATGCATGGGTAATAATAACTTGCACAAAATGATATATGAAGCATATTAATGAAGGGCATTGTGTGTGAAGGATTCCAAGAAAATCACTTTATTTATTAATTCTTCTTTTTGTTTGGGTGGTTCCGGGGAAAAAATGGGGGTGCATTATACAAATTTGTAAATAACACCAGTACATGGGTAATCGCTGAAAGTCTTTTTACTCTAGCATAAACGGTTCAGATGGTATAAAAACGGGTTTTTTAAAATGTAACACCCTGTAATTAAAAAAAGGGCAATTACCCTTAAGTGAAACCTACACCAAAAAATCAATCATCTACTTGTGAATAATCTTCGCAGCATTTCTTTTTAATTTCCGTTACAGTTAGGGAAAAATATATTTTTTTTAAAAACATCTTTTTTAAAAACTTATCAACTTTGGGGCGCCACCCTTGCTAAACGTCGGATGATAGAGAGATGCTGTTGGAAATAAATCGTAGAAAATATAGTCCTCTTCATATTTCTATAAAAGAAATTTTTTGTAAAAGGTACAGGAAGGGCTACGTTCTGCAAAAACCATAAATTACCCCCTTTAAAGGGGTGAAAAGGGGGGTTCCGGGGCGAAATTTTTTCAGAAAAATTTAGTCTTATAATAAGCACCCCTTGATATGCCAGAAAAAAAATAAAACCGGACTTGTGTCCATTTTGCAAGGTTCAACCTCTGTTTCCTACGCTATTAAGGCATACGTTTGATTTAACTAAACGAAGTTGAAGAATGCTTTGTTTATGATGTCATGTCATATAGGTAATCCTAAACACTTGATATATGTGCAGATTATTTACCGGAAAATTACTTAATCGATAGCCTATTTCCACCACAAATACATTCTAATATGAATCCAGGTCTATTACGAGGACCACGAATGCCTGCGAACCCTTACATTAGAGGTTTAATTCTTCTTTTTACTTAACGCATCTTTTTGTTTTTTGTTATTGAAAAGTTTTCAGTGGATACTTATTATGTCAAAATAAATAGTAGATACTACCGTTAAGGCTAAATTGGCAATTTTGGAGAAAATGATAGATAAACTACGATTCCAACAAATACATACATAAGTTAGATTTTATTAAAGCTATATCATTCCTATAATAGCTAATAAATTATTGTATAGATGTACCTATATTGACTGTAAGATGTATAAAAATTACTAGTTGAGTTATATTTAGATACTATTACTGCTTTAGAGAAATAAAATGTATATTGTGTTTATAAAATAAACAAATACATTAAATAATTATTAATTATGGTATTTTATTTATGCCGCAACTATATTTGGTGTCGAATATTCCTGTAAGATAAAAACCAGCCTTTGGGGCTAGTCTCAAAAATTGCCATTAAATTTTAATCGCTACCTTGGTGTTGAAATTTCCTACGCTCCACGAATGTGCTCAGTATATTCGGTATGAGAATATTCTTTGAAGTATATGTAAAGAACATGAAATTTAGAATGTTTTTAAGTTACATACTATGTTTGTACTACGCATATACTAAAAAGAATATACTCCGACGTATGTTGGTAGTATATGCTTTGAACATGATGCGAACATCATTGTTATGTGGGATACAGCCTCCTGTAAACCAATTCAGTTACTGCATGAAACTTTTTCTGGACGTGTAATTTCTCGTTGGAATTATCAAAATTACCTCCTAGATCGTGTGATTTAACACCATTAGATTTATTTTTATGGCGTTGTTTGAAGTAATAGACCTATACCAGTAAGCCTAAGACCACCCGTGCATTGAAGAAAGAAATTCAACAACATTTATGCAAAATAGGAAAATGTCAACAAAAGACTGAAGAGTGAGTATGTGCCAGCAAAGCACTGGAGGCCATTTGTCTGATTTGCTATTCCAGACAATCTATCCTATGTTCTTTTTGAGTCAACAAAAATTACAATCTAAAGAAAAAAAGAGTGTTTTCTTTTAAATTCAAATCTTTCGTAAATTTTGAGATGCCCTTTATTTAATTAAAAAAAATACCTGGACCATGTTTAATTTAACTATCTATAATACTATTTCTTGTTTTGCTAATTAGCGTGTCATATGTTGGTAAAACATTTCAGCTTTATTTTGTAAACGATTTTTAAATATATTTGACAAACAATTTTAATAAACTATATTCACAATTAGTTTCATTGGATCATTGAAGAGAAAAGCTCGCATAATATTGATTGCTAGCATTCGGATAATTAAATAAGGATAATTGAGCCATCTATAATCATCGACGTTTTCTCCACTCCCAAATTGTCCTATGTTTAATTATAATTAAAGAGGTTAATGGTTGGCTGTAAAGAAAACAAATCGCAGAACTAGCCTTGGACATTGATAAAATCAGATAACCCGCAACTAATTCAAAGTAACTACTGCCAAATTCACCTGTCGCAACACACCTTTCCTACACTAAAATAAACAACAATCACAACGTCGTTCCTGCCGCGGTTATTTTCGTCATTTCTCCCCTCAATGAATCATAGGGAGGCCAGAAATAAACAGCCAGACATTAGATTAGCCAAAAACTGTTTGATTTTTAAAAATTGGTTCAACATTCGATAACCAGGCGAAAAGAAAAATAATCAATGAGATTTTTATCTTAATCCTATTGTTTTCACCCGATTTTGAAAAAATGTGAAAACGTTGAATTATCCACGTCCGTCTGTCCGTCTGTCCGTTCGTCCATTTGTATAACTCCTCCGTCATTATATCAGGTAGAACGACAAATGAGGTGTCGAATGAAAGCTTATAACCCAAGGATGGTATTAAAGGTGAGAAATTTGATCAAGAAAAGCAAAGAAGAAAAAAAAATTTTGAGAAGAAAACAAATATAGACTTTCGGTTTCATGGCTGTCTGTCCGTCTGTCCACGAATATAACTCCTCCGTTATTAATACAGATAGAATGACAAATGACGTGCCGAATGAAAGCTTATAACCCAAGGATTGTATTAAAGATGAGAAATTTGACATCGGACTTCAGGTTTTAGAGTTCCAACTGAAATACTAGAGTACCTTTTAAAATCACCGGTATAAGCTATATATTATTCGACGTGCCTTAGCAAGATGAGAACAAATAAATACTTTTGGCTTTTATATCATTTCTGGTTAAAAAGTACTAACCATACTCAGAAGTAGTGCATGTTACATGTCAATCGAAGCGTACTGAAAAGTCGAACTTGAATCTTTAGTTCCGATTTTGAAGTCATTTCCGTTTAAACAGATATGACAGAAAGTTTAGTAAAAATGACTCAAAATTAGTGAAATCGTATACCAATCGACGCAAAGTTACACAAAGAGTTCAAATATCGACTTCCGGTTCTACTTTCGGTCACTTTGGGTAAAAACCTAGGACTTACAAAGTCCAAATTACTTGTTTAATATTATTTTAATTTTATAAATGTTAATACATACAGGGTGATTGATTAGTGTGATAAAGCTCCGTAGATCCGCTATAGTAATAGATAGCAATAAAAGTTAATAACAAAAATTGTAGCCAACGTTGAGCTTCACATTACAAAATTAGTTAGAATGTTCTGCAGGGTGTTCGATAACATACTGGCAGACCAAACTTATGTTTTTTAAATTGAATAACCTGTAATTTATTTTATATTCGAAATCCTGTTAACTTCTCCATCACAAAAATATAAAGGATTGTTATGTTATATAGGCTCTTCACAAAGTTATAACCAATTTTATGTGAAAATCATGACAAGTTCAATTCCCTGTATAAATAAAAAAAAGGACAACAGCAATGGTTTATTGATGTCATATTTTTTATTTGTTGTGACAATTTTCAAAAATGACTAATATTGCTAATTTTCTATCAAATTCAGGGTGAGTCAAAACGCAAGTACATTATTTTCTATTATTATTATTTTTTTATTTTTATCCCGGCTATTTATAGCGTTCTTCGCCTTCCGGTTCCCAGTTTCCAGCTTCGTCGGTCGTTCCATTCGCAAGGGTGAAGATTCCTTTCCGACATTGCCTTCTGAATGCCGCCTAGCCATGCTTGTTTCGGCCTTCCTCTCTTCCTTCTTTCCCTTGGCGTCCATTTTAGAATTTGTTTTGGCAGTCTGTCGTCGTCCATTCTTTCTACATGGCCATACCAGATCAGTTGTCTCCTTTGAATTTCGTCTATGATGGTTGACTTGACTCCCATTATATTTCTGATTTGGTCATTTTGTATTCTTTCAAGGCTTGATTTTCTAGCCGATCTTCTCCAGAAGTCCATTTCCAATGCAAGTAGGCGTCGTTCCAGGGATTTAGTAAGTTGCCATGTTTCGCATCCATAGAGCACTATACTTTTAAAGATGGAGTTAAAGATAAGATGTTTTCTTTGATTAGATAGTTCTTTTGACCATAGCATCCGGCTTAGGCATCCAATCACCCTTTTTCCTTTCACGATCTTTTGCTCTATCTCTTTTTCGGTGCGCCCACTCTTGTTGATTGTTGTTCCCAAATATACATATCCCTCACAGTTCTTGATTGTTTCTTGTTCGTTAACTATTAGATCTTCTACTTCAGTCCCGATGCATAAGTATTGCGTTTTGTTTCTGTTTACAGAAAGGCCCCACTCTTCATATGTTTGAAATAACCGTCTTGTCATGAATTCTAAATCTTCCTTATCCGCTGCTACTACGACTTAGTCGTCCTCGAAATGTAGAGTATATAATGTTGTATCATCGTCAAGTTGAATTTCCATCCCTGAACAAGATCTTCTCCAGTATTTTAGTGCTTCATTTAAATAGATCTTAAATAGTACTGGGGAGAGGCAGCATCCTTGTCATAATCCTTTGGTTACTGGAAATTCTTCTAATAAGGTGTTGTTTAGTTTGATTTTTGATGTGGCTTTATTGTATAGTTGTCTGACCGCGGCGATGATCGTGTTATTTAAGGCAGATCGTTCAAGAGACTGCCACATTATTTTCTCAGTATGTAATTTTAAATATATCACCCTGTATTTTATATAACTATTATTGTAAAGTGCCATTACCGTACTTTAATTTTTATATACCATTCATTTATTCATTTTTCAATGGACCAGTAGCGTGGTCACCCAGATCACCAGAATTTAATAAACTGGACTCATTTTTTTGGGGTTACGTTAAGAATTAAGGTTATAAAATACCTCCAACAAGAGGTAAGATTAAAAATAGAATACAAAGTGTATTTCGAAGTGTTTATTTACAAATGCTCCTAGTGCAAGTAACACATTCAATGACCGTTTTTAGGCATGCATAAATGTGTTAGCAGGTCATTTTGAACACCTTATGTAATTAAATATTTCAAATATTTTATTACAAGTAATTTTAATTTTTTCAAAAATGTTGCATTTTGTATTCCTGTTTTTCTTTGTAAAATTTTACTGATAAATTATTTTTCGTTTTTTATTTGTTACATTGTTACATTTATATATAAACGTAGTTTTTAATTGTTTTCACAAAATGTTGTATTCTGCGTTTGTGTTTTTTTTGTAAAATTTATTACTAATAAATTATCTTTCTTTCTTTATTTGCCAAATTGTTACATTTATTACCGGGTTGATAAACAGTAACCGTAAATTGTCAGTTTTAGACAATTCAGTCATGGCTTACTTAAAATTTGGAAAAATTTAGATACCTAATTAATAATTTTGTTCTGAAAAATGAAAATATCTCGAAAACTAATACATTTAGACTAGACATAGGGATCGTTACATAAATTAAAATACGGTAATGGTACCTTTCGATAGTGATATAAAATACAGGGGGTTCCACTTAAAATTACCGAGAAAATAATGTACTTGCGTTTCGACTCATCCTGTATTCGACATAAAGAAAATTAGCAATGTCATTCATTTTTGAAAATTTTGATAATAAATAAAAAATATGGTATCAATAATCCATTGCTGTTGTGCTTATTTTTTTTATACAGTGAGTTGAACTTGTTACGATTTTTATATAAAATTGGTTATAACTTTGTAAATACCCTGTATAACATAACAAACCTTTATATTTTTGTGATGGAGAAGTTAATGAGATTTCGAATATAAAATAAAATACAGTGTGTTTTATTTAAAAATACATTTGTTTGGTCTGCCCCTATCTTATCGAACACCCTGTAACTTTTATTGGTATCTATTACTATAGCGGATCTACTGAGCTTTATCACACTAATGAATCACCCTGTATATACAATACATACATAATCGTTCTCCTATTACCTTTAGGTGTCGAGGGAAGTTCGTCTAGCTTTTGATTAATTTTCTCCATTATTTTCTGTTCTTCGCAATTTGTTTTGCTTCTTCCAAGATTTTTCCTTATTTTGTAATATCTCTGCTATACCTCTGTTCCACTCTTTTATTGATCTGCCTCTTCTGTTTTTCCTCCTATTGGTTTAGCTGCCCGCACTCTTTTTACTTGCTTGTTACTATTTTTTTTTTTTGGCTTGGCCTATATATTGTTTTGTATATTGTCATCTTCGTTTTCCTTGATATTCCTTTGTTGTTGAGAAATCCAAGGATTCTAGTTAGTGCCTGGAATAGATTTCCTGTGGGTACTCCATAGTCGGTTGTTGAGATCATCCTCGATCTATCATCTGCAAATACGCATATCTCTGTATTTATCATTTGGATTTTATGCCATCCTATATAGCATTTTTAAAAGTTTCTTTTATAAATAAGCTGAAAAAAGTATTATGTAGCATGGATATTACATTTCCTTTAAAGATAAGACTTATGAGCTGCTACGTGTTCTCCGTATTATTTTATGGTTTGGAGGCTTCGACATTAAAGAAAGATATTTCGGACAAATTAGAAGCCTTCAAGTTATGGGCCTACAGAAGGATATTTAGAATAAGTTGGGTGGATAGAGTCATGAATGTCGAGGTATTCAGAAGAATGAGAAAAGTAAGATAGGTTTTGAATACAACTAAAGTTAGAAAACTGCAATATCTTGGACATGTCCTGAGGGGCGAGCGTTATAACCAGTTGCAATTAACGATACCAGGAATAATATAGGGTAGAAGGGGTCGTGGAAGAAGACGCACCTACTAGTTAAACAATTTGAGAGGTTGGTTTAACTGCACTTCGGCGGATCTCTTTAGAGCAGCGGTATCGAAAGTGCGAATTGACATGATGGTTGCCGACCTTCTTAGAGGAGATAGCACATGAAGAAAAAGATAGGTAGTTCCTAGTATCCCATCTTTAAAGGTCTTTTCCATCTTATCCCTAACATTACTAGGTACCTTTCATAACCTAATCCAAAATCCTATCTAGGATTTTGGAGGAGGTTATTATGGTCAAATCGACCAAAAGTACTGTTTGTGTCTTCATAACTTCCTTTGCGTTATATCTGTATCATAACATAAAAAACAAGCCGATTTTATTTATGTACAAAGATTCAAAATAGAATCTCATTCATATCGACTTTCTTTACAACTGCTCGAAATATTTAATGGAACAAATCTCTTACTTTCACTACTAAATTACATAACAGTTTATATGAATTAAAATTATCATTTAAATATTGTTTGTTACACGATTTTACGACTTATACATCGACCAAATTTAATCATTTAATGACACATTTACGACTCTTCTAATTTTAAAATTTGATGTTTATATCAAATCTCGTACTAAATTGAATGATTGGTGGGTGTTAGCAACCCATTAAAATCGGAAAACATTCGGCATACGAAGATTTTTTGGCTGCAATGTCTGGAAGTTTATTTCTGACCTTCCTCTGCCTCTGAATCATTGTTGAAAAGCAGTAGGTTACAATATAAATACACAAATAACGACTCCTATTATCCAGAAATTACATGGTTTAATTTTAATGCACAATTTATGTGTTTTTACACAATAAAAAACGTTTGATCTTTTTTATTCTATAGTTGTATGTACTTAGTAAAAACACTGTGTTATACCTAGCACTTACAGAATTGTTACTTCGTACTAATTTAGAATACTCATTGTGATTTAAAATGCAAAGCTCTTACAGCTTCCTCTTCTTTCATCTTGAGTTTATCCAAATTGACCGGTTATCTTAGACATGTCGCCTTGGTGCTTAAGTTATTGATACACCTCTTTCAGAAGGACTCATATATGCTTCCACTGAATCTTAAGCGATAAATAGGCCAAGAGTTATAAACTTCAGCGATTCTCACTACTCTTGCTCCTACCATTCTGTTCCATATGCCCATTTCACTGAATAGAATCAAAGGTGAGATTGATGATAAAGAATTACTTTAAGTACAAGCGCTTAGTATTACCAACTCTTTATTTTATTGCATAGATAATAGTCTACCTATGTTTACTGCAATGCCCTCTCTCTCTCTCTCTCTCTCACACTCTCTTTCTTTCTTTCTTTCTTTCTCTCCAATGTAGCTACAGCCTAAATTGGGCTCTGGACTCCCCCCGTATCCTTCTCCAAGTATATCTTTCCTCGACTGCTCTCCTCCAGTTATGCACCATAATATACATATATCTCTCTATCACCAGTTCCCCTTCGTCATAGTTCCACTACGAGTTCTAGTAGGTGTTCTGTTATTATCCAGTCTTTTAAATTACTCACTCTGTCTATCTACTTCTTCCTTGGTCTTCCTTGGCCTACTGGCCGACGTCCCACCATAGTTCCACTAAGCGTTCTACTAGATGTTCTGTTATTATACATTCTTATAAGGTGACCTGCCCAGCGCAATCTTTGTACTCTTATGAAATTTGCTATAGCGGGTTCTTTGTCATATTATACATATATTGATATAACTTTTGATTGAACCTTATTCTCCACATACTATTGTAGCCAATGAGTCTTAATATCCTTCTCAATATCTTTCTTTCAAAAGTACTAATAAGGTACCTACTGTCGTGATCCAATAGCCATGTGGCTGTTGGTTATATGATGGTTTTATATGTTTTGAACTCTACTTTCCTATCTTCTGTCTATCTGCCAATTGTGTCGCGATAGACTACCACAGATAATTGAAATACTATTGAAAAATAATATTTCAATCAACTATGATAGTTGTCGTATACCATAGTCTAGCTCAGGTTCCCAAGGTTTGTGTTCTTCTTCTCCTAATCAAAAATATGACCGATGAAGATATGGATTGGATGCAAACAAATAAAAACAAATAACTATCTATCTGTCTTTGCATCTAAACACTTGGTAAGATCCTTAGTTAGATGTACCTACTCCCACTTTGATAGCCAAACTATAGAAGAATCTTTCGCTTCTTCTGTCGATGCCCTCTATACATATAAGTTTAACAACCCTAGACAACGTATACATCCTGGCCATACTCTAGTTTTTAATGTTATTACTATTACCCGTTAATTGGTAAATGTTCGTCCCCATTTTCCATGCCCTTTTATCAACAGGTAGTTGCCTCTTGTAGGTTCCTTGCTGTCATTGTTTCATAGATATCGTCACGCCTTGACTTCTTCGAGGACGTTTTCTCTTTCTTTTCTCAGGGGAAATTCATTACAATATTAGTTCATTTTTAGTAAGCGCTAAATTATTTCATGATTATTGAAAAGTGTTGCCTCATTTTTATTAATACTGATAATAAATGAATGAATCTTTAATAACCATGATAAATAACTGAGCAGAACAGCATGTAAATAAAGATTATCACAAAATTTAATATGATATGCGTGCCATCTTAATAGTGTTCTGGTTTGCACATACACGCTACGGTGATTAAACATTTCCAAGTAGTTTTTCAATGAAAGTGACATGCCCAAGTGTGTGCTTTCACTGAACAATTATTAGCGTCTCATTAGCTATATTATAATATTGTCATATATTGTTACTTTTTATTTGTTTTGTGGCCTGTAATGAACAACATGCAAGTTTAACTAGGTATATGTATATCATGTACACAATTAGAAAAATTACACCCATGTTAGAAGTAATTACTGTTCGATGTCGAGGATCAAAATTGAACTACATAATATAACGAAGTCATGGGCAGTAGGTACCTTGAAACTTATTAATTGGCACTTGGCACTCGTATACTAGGTAATAATTACGGTCTTTTATTCGGCTTTAAATTTGCAATGAAGGCTCTAATGAATATATCATAAGAATGATGGAAAGCTTTGAACCTTCATATGGATGCCCGTGATGAATATTTTGCAGGGTAGTTCAAATCCAGGCGCAGACGTTTTGATGTCCAGTAGAGCCTGCTGTTCAGCGTTTCGCGAGGTTCCACCAGTCGGCTAACCATGTTTTGGTGAAACCTATAGTTTGGTCATTTAATTTTAATAAAAGTAGGGTACTAATGATAATGATAAAAAATTGGTCCTTTTTACCATTTTAGGTCTTTTTATATGGTAAAATTGTTTTTATTATATTCGCTAGATGAAGAGCTCGTATTCCAGAGCACTTAAGCTTTGTAAACAGCAGGAAAACAGTTTCAAAAGCAATGCATCACAGCTTGAGCTGTAGAATATGAGTAAAAAATACTAACAAATAAATTATTAGTCTTTTATTATTTGCACTAGCATTATTAGTATAAATTATTACATGCGTCATATGCCATTAAGGCAACTAAAAGTTGGTATAAAGTGAAGGATATCGCTTTTAAAAAAGAAATTTATTAAAACAAACTGAATTAAATGAAACACAATGGTAAGAGGATGGGAAAAGAGGACACAATCCTGAGAAAACTAATAAGTATTTTTGAAAAATTTAAACGCAGAATGAAAGATTACGTTATTGGCGAGGGCCGAAGGTCCCTGAGAACTTCTATAATGTTTATTTTAATAAGTTACAGGGGTGAAAAACTAAGAGAAAATTTAGTGTGATATTTAATTTAAAACATCTCATTCAAAATAAACTTTCTATTTATTCTAAGGGACTTTCCCTCGGTAATAATATAGTCTTTCATTCTGCGTTTAAATTTTTCAAAAATATTTATTGGTTCTTTCAGGATTCGAAAAAAATGAAAACAATGTCGGTGGTAATGTTTCCAAATATATCTTTGTCATACAACGCACTCAGTCGAATAGAATATTGTCAGCATACTGTCAGTCAAACAGTGACAATCAGTGACAATTTTAAATATTTGACATGGCATCGAGAATATTTTGAGTTGTTGATTAAATAATATTGATATATAGTGTATTTGATAAATAATTGATTTAATTTTAACTATTTAGAATGGGAAATAAGCCACAATATTATTAAAAAATGATTTTTTATTAACGTTTCGACGCCCAAATCGGGTGCCGTTGTCAAAATACAAAATACTATTAATATAAACAAAAATGTTGTTGCTTAGTAAAAAAATTCTTCTAATAATTTATTTAATTTGACTCATTTATATCGGCAATTCAGATACATACAATTAAGTAAATTAATTAAATTTATTAAGTTAGTAGGATAAGAATATTATATTCTCTATTAAAATATTTAATTATATATAATTCTATTATTAACAATAAAATATATAATTAAAATTAAAAACAAATATAAATAAATAAATAATGATAAATAAATAATTTAAATTTATTTATTATTAATAAAATTAATTCTTATATAATATTGTGGCTTATTTCCCATTCTAAATAGTTAAAATTGTAAAAATGCCACAAGAAAATAGCTTCAGAACAACATTAATTGATTTAAGACGTGAACTTAATAAAAATTTATTTAATGTGTATTTTTTGTGGAAGATCCAAGCAAAGAATACATCAGGATAATATATTCTGTGATCCAAGTATTTTGCTGTTAAATATGTTCAAAATAATAATTGTAAGCGTTCCATAGTAACAATATATTATTAAAAAAATCACTTTAACACTTTTCCTCTTTTCTCGATTGGGTATTAGTTTTTGTTGTACATATAAATTATTACAATTACTGAATACATAGTTAGTGAAAAAATTATCACTTTTATTAACTGAATTAATAATTTGCAAATATAAAAATAACATTTATCCAAGAACTTTCAAAAGCCATCTCTTTAAATTAATGATGACATTTTCAACTAGAATGACATTCTAGTAATGTTTACATATATCCATACCAGTGTGAATTTTACTACACGTAATTTGCCGTGTAAAGACAGAAAAAGTAGGGATACCCGTAAAATATTTGCGAATTATGTACCGATGGCCTTAACAATAACACAATTATATCAAAACTGATAATTAAATTGGTACCATCAACAACAGTAAAGTTTCAATTCGCATTTCAATTCAATTCTAGACTCTATACTAAATTTACAATCAAGATGCAGTAGAAATAAATAAACCAAGACACGTTAAATGCTACTAGGAGCACTCCCAAATCATAATTTACAATGTATAAACATTGTAAATCCCAAATCATGATTTCCAAAGTTTATACATGTAAATTATGATTCGGAAGTGTTCCTAGTAGCATTTAACGTGTCTTGGTTTGTTAATTTCTACTGCATCTTGATTGTAAATTTAGTATAACTATTCTCTTACACGTGTTTCAACGCTTACGTTTCATCAGAGAAGGTTTGGTGAGAGGACTTAATTGAATCGACGGTACCTGTGCCATTTAGGTCACAATTATTAGTAAAATAATGCACCAATAAATGCTAATAGTGACCTTTAATGAGGCAAAATGAACTTAGTGTCGATAGCGATTTAAGTAAACTGTAAACCCAAGCTAATAACGCTTATAGGTCGATGTTAGGAATATTTATGTTCCATGAGTAAATCAACAATTTACCAATGTACATCAATATCATTTTTATACGCTTTTCGTCTAGTAAGAACGGTAACACAATATATAGATGGTTGAGTTTCGACTTCATTCGAGTCTCTCACCATTCCCCTACACGTGTTTCAACGTTTACGTTTCATCAGGGAAGATTTTGTGAGAGGACTGAAAGATAAAAAAAATTCACAGAACTACTGTAGTACTAAATTATACACATACATGTGTTGGACTCTAGACTTGTACCTATATTTAAGAAAATATTTCACTACATTTATACATTTCCTTAATTTTTAATTAATTAGTTATTAACTGACTACTTTTTTTAAAAATTGTAGTCGTTAAGAGACTACTTCAGAGCGTCATTAACCTTTGGCAACAGTGCGTCAGCAGTACTTGACACTATCAAAGACGAAGGCACCATATTGTCATAATAATATACTCATATGCGCCCTAACTGTTGCCAAATCAGTCAGTCAAATTCAATTTCCTATGATAGATAATAGATTTTAGTAGTTCTAATGTGGCACATAATCTAGGCATGGGTTAAAAAAGTTTATTTGAAGAAAGTGTATTTTTTTGTTCTTCTTAATGCTGGTACAGACTCGTTTTTGTAATATTTTATTTAATTATAGAGTAATTTCCACATACTAACATATTTCTCAAACTGAGCTCTGTACCGCCACTCTTTACTATATTACGTATATGTGTAGTCTCTTGTACTGTTACTGCTCTTGTTACTGATGTAGCCTCTTAAAGAAGTTTCTATTGATTAAAAATTTTGTCTAAGAATATTTTAGATATTTTTTAATATAAAGTTGAATGAATGTATATTACGTATGTCGGATATTTTCATTTTTAGCATAGTGTCTTCGGGAATTTACTATCCAGGCACTTCTCAACGTTTCTATTTACAATGTGATGAGATCACTGCAACAATAAATTAAAAAATTCAACATATATTTTTCTAAAATAACCATTAAAAATTATTAATCTTTGTATTACTTTTCATACTATGTGCAACTTACAGCATATTCATAAAATGCTCTAAAACTTTGTTGTCATTAACAGCATTATTTGTTATGTGTTTGATGTTTTGTGCCACTTAATGCATTCTTTCAAAAGTCTCCACATCTAAATGGTTTTTATTTTTAGGTATATGGTCGCCTGGTCAAAGAATTGACTTTTCACCAACAAAAGAACATAATAAAAAGGACTACGAGAGCCAAGATGAATCCATTCCTCCTATGTGGACACCCAAAAGTGCAAACTCTAGTCCCGTCGCCGAAAGAAAAGAATTTAAGCCTGTTAATTTTCAATCGCCTGTGTTAAGCAGGAGAAACAGAACGTCTTCTGAGGTAAAAAAATCTATATGTTCTTTTAATTAAATAGTAAATGTTTTAACGAAGTATGTACAGATAATGCTTCAAATCAATCTCCAATTGTCTAATTTTCTTTTGGTTGTTTCGTTTTCATTATTATATTTAACTTTATCTGTCTACATCTACCAACAGTGTAGAGGTTATTGTTCTGTCTATAGAGTTGAAAGAACACCAGTTCAAGACAGTAGTAGCAACGGTCACAAAATATCAAACGTATTAGTTGTTCAAGCACTTTAAAAACTTTAAAAAAATGAAGCAGTTGGAGCAAATTATATCCCTTAAGAAGTATGGACAGATTTAAGAGAGATAGGAACAAGTTGGTCAATCGTATTTAATAGAATTATGAAAGACAAATACAAGACAAATGGAGAAGAAAGATATTTGAAGGAAGTGAAAACATAGTATGTCAAAGTGTGCAAATAATGTGCACAATATGTAAATAATTATTTACACACTTTGACATACTATATTTTCACTTCCTTCATCCATTCAAATGTGTACAAACTCATCAGTCTTTCAACCAGCAGTATATTTGTATATTTTTACAAGAACAAAGAAAATATACAGTAATGACAAAAATACAGGTCCGTAAAATTAGTCACACCATGAAAATGGTGAATGGGGGCGAAAGAAATTGATAGACGGATATGTGAAAAAAAAAACGAAAAATCCGAAAAATATTTATTTAAAGCAAATTAGCAAACAAACGAACAAATGGATAGTCCTGTCGCCAGGGGGGGTACAACGGCCTCGTTAATTCAGATGGACTTACTCAAGTTTTTTTTATGTATTTTGACCCGTAGAACACGAATTTTTTGGGTAACAGTTGATCCGGATGTCGATAAGATTGTTATAGACCAAGAACTTGAGGAATCAAATAACAGCGATTTTTGGCAAAACAAAACAATATTTTGTATTTTTTGGGCCATTTTAAGTAAAAAATATTTCTACAAGTTTTTTCGTAGGATGCACAGTTTTCGAGATAAACGCGGTTGAACTTTAAAAAAATCGAAAAATTGCAATTTTTGAACCCGAATAACTTTTGATTAAAAAATAAAATAGCAAGTCTGCTTACCGCATTTGAAAGTTTAAGTCAAATTATATCGGTTTTGATTATTTGCATTGGTAAAAATTTATTTTTTTATTGTTTAACAAAGCTATAAACACGTAGGGTTTCCCGTGCTTTTACATGCGTTTTAACGCATGTAACGTAGAAATAGTCTTGATTGCACTAGTACCTATTCTACCTACTCGTTCGATTTTAAATGAGAAATCATAGAAACATCACTCACGCACTAGTTGTTTGTAGCTTTGTTTAGCAATAACACAATAAATTTTTAGCAATGCAAATAATCAAAACCGACATAATTTGACTTGAACTTTCAAAGGCGCTAAGCAGAATTGCTATTTTATTTTTTAATCAAAAGTTATTCGGGTTTAAAAATTGCAGTTTTTCGATTTTTTGAAAGTTCAACCGCGTTTATCTCGAAAACTGTGCATCCTACTAAAAAACTTGTAGAAATATTTTTTGCTTAAAATGACCCAAAAAATACAAAATATTGTTTTGTTTTGCCAAAAATCGCTGTTATTTGATTCCTCAAGTTCTTGGTCTATAACAATCTTATCGACATCCGGATTAACTGTTACCCAAAAAATTCGTGTTCTACGGGTCAAAATACATAAAAAAAATTTGGGTAAGTCCATCTGAATTAACGAGGCCGTTGTACCCCCCCTGGCGACAGGACTAGGAGGCGCAGACATAATAACGAGTTAGAGTCTGTTTTCGGAGAAAAAATCTAGTGAGACATATAAATAGTCCTGTCGCCAGGGGGGGGGGTACAACGGCCTCCTTAATTCAGATTGACTTACCCAAGTTTTTTTAATGTAAAAAAAACAGTAAAATCATGTATAAAAGGTATATTTAAAAAACCCTCAAAAGGGCCACATCAAAATCGCAGCATAACTAGTTTTCGACTGGTTTACCAGTCATCTTCAGTGCTTACCTAAAATGAATATAATCTGATAAAATAATACAAAGATATTGAAATTTTGACTACGGTTTAAAAAATTATCAGTTATACTCACGTGTAATGTACATGCTAACCACCAAGATAGTATTTAACAAAAATATGTGGGTCAAAGCCCAGTAAAAGAAGTCCGTCAAGGAAACATTAGTTTAAAAAGCTACATTAGATATGGACGTTTAAAATATTTAGCTAATCTTCCCCAGGTAACATCTGAACTGTGGTTTTGACTTGTTTACATGTTGAAAGTATGACGGCAAGTGACAATGAGATGGAAAACTTTTTCTTTGTGGATTTTTTTAATGTATTTTGACCCGTAGAACACGAATTTTTTGGGTAACAGTTGATCCGGATGTCGATAGGATTGTTATAAACAAAGAACTTGAGGAATTACATAACAGCGATTTTTCGCAAAACAAAACATTTTTTTGTATGTTTTGGGTGATTCTCAGCAAAAAATGCCCCTAAAAGTTTTTTGCCCTTTGCAAAAAATGCCCCTAAACGCGGTTGAACTTTCATAAAATCGAAAAAGTGCAATTTTTGAACCCAAATAACTTTTGATCAAAAAATAAAATGGCAATTCTGCTTACTGCATTTGAAAGCTCAAGTCAAATGCTATCGGTTTGGATTATTTGCACTGCTAAAAATTAATTTTTTTATTATTAAACAGAGCTATAAACACATAGTGTTTCCCGTGCCCAATGCATGCGTTTTAATGTACGTAATCTACGTAGAAATTGTCTGTATGCGCGCCTACTCGTTCGATTTCAAATGAGAAATGCATTGAAAACATCATTCAATCACTATGTGTTTATAGCTCTGTTTAACAATAAAAAAATTAATTTTTAGCAGTGCAAATAATCCAAACCGATAGCATTTGACTTGAGCTTTCAAATGCTGTAAGCAGGATTGCTATTTTATTTTTCAATCAAAAGTTATTCGGGTTCAAAAATTGCAATTTTTCGATTTTTTGAAAGTTCAACCGCATTTCTTTCGAAAACTAGGCATCCTACGAAAAAACTTGTAAAAACATTGTTTCCTAAGAATGGCCCAAAGAATACAAAAAAATGTTTTGTTTTGCGAAAAATCGCTGTTACGTGATTCCTAAAGTTATTTTTTTATAACAATCTTATCGACATCCGGATCAACTGTTCCTCAAAAAATTCGTGTTCTACGGATCAAAATACATAAAAAGAACTTGGATAAGTCCATCTGAATTAGGGAGGCCGTTGTACCCCCACTGGCGACAGGACTAAAAGGCCAATAGACTAACATGGGCAGGATATGTGATACGCAGTAACGACAATCTCCTTACAAACAATGCATTTTAGGAAAGACTAGATGGGATAAAATCTGCACGACGGCCTAGAAAATGGTGGAAAGATGCAATTAGAGAGAAGGTGGTGAAAATGGGAATAAAATGATAGGAAATAGTGCCACAGGATCGACAAACATGAAAGACAATAGTAAACGCGACAAAGACTCACTAAGCGTTGTAACGCCATTGATGATGATGATGAAATTAACAACAGCTGATGAAAAAAGACAAGAATAAAGAAACAAACGCCCATACGATACTCATTAATCTTCAGAAAGCATATGGTAGGGGTTCCTCGAGATGTCCTGTGGCGGGCGCTCAGTAAGAAAGCTGATGATTATGTGAAGATTGTGATAGACATGTATGAGAGAGTAATGACTAGGGTTAGGATAATTTAACAGAGACTGATAAATTTCACGTGAAAGTAGGATTGCATTAGGGCTCAGTACTTCTCTCTTCAATCCTGACCTCCCGGAGGGAGTGTAGTGGTCGATGTGATGTCGTGTATTGTCCGTCTCCAAAGATTTCTGTCTCTGGTCATTTCTTTTAACTCATGCATAGGTGTTTTGCATATTCCTGTAATTTGATCCATCCATCTTGTTGGGGATCTTCCTCGTGATCTTCGGCCTTCCACCTTTCCTTGTATAATGAGTCTTTCCACGTTTTATGTGTTTGCTCTTATAACATGTCCACAGTATTTTAATTGTTAGTTTTAAGCGCAGTGCTTACTCGATATTTATTCCCATTAGTGTTGGATCAGATAAGAGGGCCACGACAGGTTAATTTTTCGTGGTATTTAATGTATTAGGTCTTGGGCCCACATATAAAATTATTATTTATGACCACACCGTTGAAACTTTTTGTACTTGTTATTTGGGTGGAGTCGGACAAATTTGGAGCTTGGCGCATTATGGTAGTGGGGCGTTTGTCTGTCAAGCGGTGACGAAGTTGTCAATTTTATGCAAAAAAATTATAACCACACTGGTGATTTTATTTTAATCAATGGTTTTTATCATATAAACAGCGAAAACAATTTTGTCGGACAAAAATGTTGGGCCATATGACGCGTCGGACACGCTAAATATGTCAAATTTATGAAAAACATAAATTTATTACCACATGGATAATTTAACTGAATCTACCATAAAAGCTTTTTACAATAATGTGGTAACCTTATCGGACAATTTTCACGGGGCATATGCGCAGTCGGATCCGCCGAAGATGTCAATTTCCTGAATTTTTTTATTGACAACCATTTTTCCGACAAAAATAGGAGGTTATATGTATTATATTCTAAATCAAAAAATCTATGTGTCGGATAAAAACATTGGGGCAAATCGACAGTCGGACAAAAAATCTAATTTTTATTAGTAAACTATACTTTTAAACTATGCTGGGTTCGTGCATCCCTTATCTTGACAATCATTTTTCCGACAAAAGTAGTAGACTACTATTCTAAAAAAAAGTGCCCGACAAAAATATTGTTGCAAACCGACATGACAGTCGGACAAAAAATTTAATTTTTATTAGTAAACTATACTTCTAAACTATGCTTTTTTCGTGCATTTTTCCGACAAAAGTAATAGGTTACAAGTAATTATATTTTTAAACAAAAAATGTAATTGTCTGACAAAAATGTTAAGGCAAACCAACAGAAAACTTAATTCTTTTAGGCTATCGACGAGGAGCAATCGTAAAAAAAATTTAAAGCAGTTTTTCTCGGTTACTTTTGAATCGATTTAGCTGAAAATTGGTACACACACTACAATATTTAAAAGAGCATGACGTAGAGCTGTACCCAAAATTTTCCGGCCAGAGGGAAAATTTTGGAAAAATTATGATCTAATAATTTGAGTACATACTACTTGAACAATGACAAACATCGTTCTGCAGTTTTTTTTTCGAATTTAAAAAAAAATCGACACAAGTAGGAGGATAGTTATGTATCTTGTAAATCAAAAAATCTAAGTGTCCGACAAAATATTGGGGCAAATCGAAAGTCGGACAAAAAATTTAATTTTTATTAGTAAACTACACTTTTAAACTATGCTGGGTTCGTGCATCCCTTATCTTCACAACCATTTTTCCGACAAAAGTGGTAGGTTGCAAGTAATTATATTCTTAAACAAAATATGTAATTGTCTGACAAAAATGTTGGATCAAACGAACAGAAAACTTAATTCTTTTAGGCTATCGACGAGGAGGTATTATCATAAAAAATTTAATACAATTTTTCTTGGTTATTTTTGAATCGATTTAGCTGAAAATTGGTACACACACAAAGTACAACATTTAAAAGAGCACGACGTAGAGATGTACCCAAAATTTTCCAAAATATTTTCCGAAAACGGGGAATATTTTGGAAAAATTGTGATCTGGAAATGTGCGTACATGCTCCTTGAACAATGACAAACATCTTTCTGTAGTTTTTGTCTCGAATTAAAAAGAATCCGACAAAAGTAGGAAGTTATAAGTAATTATATTCTAAATCAAAAAATCTAACTGTCGGACAAAAATATTGGGGCAAATCGACAGTCGGACAAAAAATTTATTTTTATTAGTAAACTATACTTTTAAACTATGCTGGGTTCGTGCATCCCTTATCTTCACAACTATTTTTCCGACAAAAGTAGTAG
The DNA here is from genome assembly GCF_917563875.1 of Diabrotica virgifera virgifera. Lineage (NCBI taxonomy): Eukaryota > Metazoa > Arthropoda > Insecta > Coleoptera > Chrysomelidae > Diabrotica > Diabrotica virgifera. Next base: position 116,062,163 of record NC_065449.1, read on the forward strand.
TTTACAAGTAATTATATTCTTAAACAAAAAATGTAATTGTCTGACAAAAATGTTGGGGTAAACGGACAGAAAACTTAATTCTTTTAGGCTATCGACGAAGAGGAATTGTCAAAAAAAATTTAATACAGTTTTTCTTGGTTATGTTTGAATCGATTTAGCTGAAAATTGGTACACACACTAAGTACAACATTTAAAAGAGCATGACATAGATCTGTACCCAAAATTTTCCACAAATTTTTTCTGACAACGGGAAAAATTTTGGAAAAATTGTGATCTGGAAATGTGTGTGCATGCTCCTTGAACAATGACAAACATCTCTCTGTATTTTTTTTTCTCGAATTAAAAAAAATCAGACAAAAGTAGGAGGTTATAAGTAATTATATTCTAAATCAAAAAATCTAAGTGTCGGACAAAAATATTGGGGCAAATCGACAGTCGGACATAAAATTTAATTTTTATTAGTAAACTATACTTATAAACTATGCTGGGTTCGTGCATCCCTTATTTTCACAACCATTTTTCCGACAAAATTAGTAGGTTACAAGTAATTATATTCTTAAACATAAAATGTAATTGTCTAACAAAAATATTGGGGCAAACGAACAGAAAGCTTAATTCTTTGAGGCTATCGACGAAGAGGTATTGTCAAAAAAAACTTTAAAACAGTTCCTCGTACCCGAAAGTCGTACAAAAAATTTAATTTTTATTAATAAACTATACTTTTAAACTATGCTGGGTTTATGCATCCCTTATATTTACAATCATTTTTCCGACAAAAGTAGTAAGTTACAAGTAATTATATTCTTAAACAAAAAATGTAATTGTCTGACAAAAATGTTGGGGCAAACGAACAGAAAACTTAATTCTTTTAGGCTGTCGACGAGGAGTTATTATCAAAAAAATATTTACAACAGTTCTTCTCGGTTATTTTTGAATCGATTTAGTTGAAAATTGGTACACACTCTAAGTACAACATTTAAATGGGCATGACGTAGAGCTGTACCCAAAATTTTCACCATTGGCGCGCATACGGGTAATATGAGCCGAAAAATACGTAATATAATATGAAGTCAAAAATGTATAAAAATTACTTTTTTTTAAATTGTACCAAAACGCCCCATTATTTTTGTCCGACAAGTGATCCAATATGCATTACACATGTAAAAAACAGTACAAAATAAAAATAACATCTGTGGTAATAAATAAAAAAATTCCAGGAAATTGACATCTTCGGCGCATGTGAACCCGACTCCGCATATGCCCCGTGAAAATTGTCCGACAAGGTTACCATAACACATTATTGTAAAAAGGTTTTATGGTAGATACCGTTAAAATTATCCATGTGGTAATAAATTTATTATTTTCATAAATTTGACATATTTAGCGTGTCCGACGCGTCATATGCCCCAATATTTTTGTCCTACAAAATTGTTTTCGCTGTTTATATGATAAAAACCAATATAAAAACCAATTAAACCAATTAAAATAAAATGACCAATGTGGTTATAAATTTTTTTCTTGCATAAAATTGACAACTTCGTGACCGTTTGACAGACAAACGCCCCTCTGCCATAATGCGCTAAGCTCCAAATTTGTCCGACTCCACCAAAATAACAAGTACAAAAAGTTTCAACGGTGTGGTTATAAATAATAATTTTATACAGTGCTAGTCAAAAGTCCGTACCCCCCCCTCGTATCTTTTGAAGGGTTATACCTATAATAGTGAAATTTGGAGAGAGGAAATAAACGGACGTAAGCTTCTTAACTAGTCATGACAGGTGACGTAATAGTGACAAATGACGTTACAGAGCCACTGTGACCGATAATTTTAAATGGGACCTTATGGCAAGTGATACCTCGTTTGAAAGGTATTCAAAATACCTATTCAGTTATACTAATTTTGAGTTTAAGCTAATTTTGATGAATAAATGAAATAAATATAAAATTGGAGTTTCGCATTTAATTAATAAAAATTCAAAATTCCTCACATAATTACTTGTCCAAAAGGTTGACGTTGACATAAAAACTACTAGAAATTTGAAAAACATCAAACTTTTTGACAAAAAAACCATAGGCGGACAGTTGAATTTTTATTAATTAAATGCGAAACTAAAATATTATATTCATTTAATTTATTCACCAAAATTCAAATCAACTAAAACCCAAAAAAATTAGTATAACTGAATAGGTATTTTGAATACCTTTCAAACGAAGTATCACTTGCCATGGGGTCCCATTTAAAATTATTGGTCACAGTGGCTCTGCAACGTCATATGTCACTATTACGTCACCTGTCATGACTAGTTAAGAAGCTTACGTCCGTTTATTTCCTCCCTCCAAATTTCACTATTATAGGTATAACCGTTCAAAAGATACGAGGGGGGGTACGGACTTTTGACTAGCACTGTATGTGGGCCTAAGACCTATATTCTGATGATGTGCTAGTAGAAAATATTGAAAATAATTTAAAACAAAAGCTGGAACAGTGGATAGAAGATCTTGCAAAAATAGGTTTAAATCTTAATAGCACAAAAACAGAGAATTTGGAATATTCGTTTAAATTTGAAGTTACTACAAAAAGAAAATCACTTTGGATGGTGAAAATGATTGTGAAAAGTGATTGTTTTTAAGTGCCAAAATAGGTATTAAAGTACCTAGAATAGGTATTAAAGTGTAACGGGGAAATATATGAAGATGCATGTACATTACGAGGGACCGCTGATCTGTTAGTTCCTGGAAGAGATACGGTACGAGGACCTGGGGGAGAGGCTTAGGTAGGACATGTCGCCAAAGGGGATTGATATTGGTATGACCCAAAATAGAAACTTATGGAAAAATATCATTAGAAAGAAAATGATAAGAATAATTATTGAGAAAAAACATAAATGCTATACCGAATGCTTACTATGTAGCGATAATGTCGTTTTTCTAGTTTTTCTCATGATTCACAATGAAATTAGTAACAAGAAAATTGTACTATCATGATTGGATGTGGTTGTATTTTCAGAGAATAACTTTGTATATTATTATTACTTTTTCTGAAAGGTCTTTTTAGGTTAAACTTGATTTCATGTAATCAATTGAGCATGCTCTAGTAAATTCGTCAAAAGAAACCATGAGAAAAATACTAACAATACCCTTTTAAAGTTTTTTTAATGGGTATATTTGTCTTAACTATATTTAGGTAGATAAAACTAAAAATGTTGTCATTTTAAAAGTTGGTAGCCTGGTGGCAGGGCCGGATTTAAGGGGGCGCAGGCTGGGCAGCTGCCCGGGGCCCCCACATTTCGGGGGCCCTCACAAAGCCCCAAACATAAGAGGTTCATTTAAACAGATATTAGCAGGAGGTGCAGGAACTCGACATAAATGTATGACAACTATAAAATAAAGAAGCGTAGGAGCTTCTTCATTTTTGAATATTTTACTGTAACAAGTTACAGCCCTGGTACTTTTTATTATTTAAAATTATATTTATAAAGGTAGTTAATGGTAGGAGGTAGGGCCCCTACACCAATTCGGCCCAGGAGCCCCCACTGCCTTAAATCGGGTTCTGCCTGGTAGTTAGATAGTTAGATATAGCCATCAGCGGCAAATATTTCTATATAAATTTATTGTAGTTAAAATATAAATAAATTTCACATATAAACAATAACTGAGTAGTTCATATTTTAAATATTCATTTAAACATTTTAGAACTTGGGATCAAAAACACAAGTTCAGGCACCTCCTTGGAAAAACCAAGATTATAGTAGCGATACAGGATCAGGACCCACTGTAGACCGAAGGCTGCCTACAAGTCGATCAACTCCCGCTACAGGTTTTTCAGAATTTTCCAGTACTTCACGTCTTCCTAAAGCACAAAACCCTACTATCACGCTTCTTCAGAAAGCTAGAGGTAAGTGTATATGAATAAATTATTCGATATGTGAAATTTTGTTTTAGGCAATAGAACTGATCGATAAAGATCTCGGAAAGCTTTTTTCTTTTACTCTTTTTCCGCCTTTATATTGGAGAAATTATCTATATTTCATTGATTTTTCATTGTTACCTTACGTAATCATACATACATTACATACATGTTCATACATGCCTTTAATTTAGGTCATCAATAAATATTTTTTTAAGAAAGCCTTTTTACAATACAGAACAAATCAAACACAATAGGCATACAACCACTATAAACGAATCAGAAACGAAACGAACACTTTAGTCAGACAAATAAAATGGGGACACTGGGAGAGCTTCTCAAAACAGATGGAACACGATTTCTATGGAACATAAAAGGAAATATGGAGAATGACCAGAGTACAAAGAAAGAGATGAACGAACTAATAAAAACATGACACATTCAGAGAGAAATTTGGCCAGACTATTTTCGATCTCTATTTGCTAAAGGTGACGATAATGAACAACCAACACCTGAAGTGACAACAAACGAAAAAATAAGCATTTAAGAAGCAGGTAAAGGTACCATTAAGGAAATTAGAAAATAGAAAATCACCAGGAGGGGACGGAATATCGAATAAACTCCTAAATTACGGAGGACAAGATCTGACCAAACAACTATTAAAACTCATCCAAAAAATAATAGAACAAAACACAATATTACAAAAATACATATCAAGCATCCTAATATCTCCCTTCAAAAAGGGAGCCAAATCGGACATGGGGAATTACACAGGAATTAATTAATTAAACACAACACTAAAATTAAAGACCAAAGTGATAACGAAAAAACTGAATAAAATTATAACAACAGCCGAAGAACAACAAGGTTTTAGATTGGAAAGATTATGCACCGACGCTATATTTATAATGAGGCCGGTTCAAGAGAAATCATTAGAATACAACAAACCGGCATACTTATATTTCGTGGACCCTAAGAAGGCATTCGACAGGTTCACATTAAATCACGTTATCCATTTATTGTATGCAAAAGAGGCATTAGGCCTAGAGGTACCTCTAGGCATTAATTAGAACAATCGAAAATATCTACAAAAACAACACAATAAAAGTAGATGAAGAACTAACTGACCCAATTGAAGCTGGCAATGGGATAAGACAGGGAAACTCCCTGAGTCATCTATTGTTGAACCTGATCGTGGATGAAGTAATAAAAAAGTAAGAACTAAAAAAGGATACCAGATGGGAGAAAAATAACTTAAAATAATCTGCTATTAGTTCCAAGTAATGAAGCTTAAAATAGGACAAAACCTCGCAATTTTTACAGAATGGATCGATTTGCTTAAAAATTTGAAAATAAGTAGTGGATAGTCCAAGGATCAAAATATATATGATGCCGAAAGGCGCCTTTATCATTGGGTGGTTGCGACCCCATCCCGGGGGTGGAAATTTTTTATTATTTAGTGAGCTATTGATGATAAAAACTTGTTATAACATGCAAAAACCACCTTTACCAACCCTTTCAAAGTCACCTCTTTTTGCAAATGATGATTTTAAAAAGATTTAATATTAATAGTCGTATAGATCTTGTAAAAACCTACAAAATTCTTTTTTGCCAAACTTTCTAAAGTAAAAAATAAAATGTTACGGTTAAAAAATCAATATATTTTTTTGAAAAAAAAAAGGGAGAAATCCTCTAATAATGTAAGTTAGCGGTGTTTTTAGTCATTGACCTTATTCATTCTTCTTTATTTATGTATTATTAATAGATTCTAGAAATTTGACTGGCTTAGAATGATCAGTTTTTAAAAAACTGGAGTTAAAAGCGAATAACGAATTTTTGTAGTTTGGTAAAAAATGCCATTTCCTTCAGAATGGAAAGATTAGCATCAGAGATACGAAAAAATGTTTAAATACAAAATTGTAGGTTATTTAATTCCCAAGAACATGGTTTGAAAAAAATTTTTTTTTCGTCAAAAATTGAGTGAATCGTAAAGGAGTATATCGAAAAACATTGATTTTTTTCGATATAAAACTAACACATTCGATAGCGATTAAATCGAAAACTATATATTAACTTTATCAAAAAAATGTATAGAACATTTTTTGCTTAGAATGAACGTTTTTATCAACTATATTTTTGCTCAACTATATTTTTGTCAAAATATAATAAAAAATTTGGTGGAAACCACCCCCATGGTAAAAGCGTCTTTCGGAATCATATTGATTTTGATTATTGGACTATCCACTACTTATTCTCAAATTTTCAAGCAAATCGATATATTCTGTAAAAATTGCGAGGTGAAAAGCATCGGTTCCTGGACTATATACAGACGACGCAATACGAATATCTCAAAGTGAAGATGATCTACATCTACAACGTATGCTGCAAAAATTTAATATAACCGCTAGAAAATGTGACATGTTAATTTCCCCAAAACAGACCAAATGCATGGTTATAATAGCAAATTTAATAAGATGTAAATTACATAGAACTGGAGGGTCAGATAAATCGAACAAGTCATTAAGTTTAAATATCTAGGCATAACACTATATTTAGAGCTTACAATACCGGGATTCCGGGATCCCGAATACCGGAATCCCGGACGATTTTTGTCCGGTATTCGATACCGGTATTTATAATAAAAATACCGGTATTTCGGTATTAGCTTAATTTATGAAAAGTGAATTGATGCACAATAAACTTTCTTCTAAAATATTTTTTGCTATTACAAGAAATTATTTTTGAAGATAAACAACCAATATCATTGTAAAAAATATTTATTAAACACGCTTATTACATATACAAGTCAAGTATAGCGCTTTCTAAAAGCGTGAATTTCACGCGAAGGGTTATATCAGTTTCTACGACCAAATTATTAAATCTCGTCTATACAAATACATAAAATGAGTTATATAAAAATTCTTAAATTTTTAAAATTAGACTACTTTATTTTATAAATAAGCCGTAAGATAATCAGAATTGCTTTTACATTTTTAGATCTAGTTTTCATTTTTTTTGTGTATTGTGGTGTATAAATTAGGCTCACTTATTTTCTAAATTATTTATAATAATTGAAAATATATAGCAGTCTAAACACAGAGTAGTCTATATTGAATATATGTCAGAGTAAGTTAATCTTTGTATCAATATATTTTAAAGTTAAATTAATTTAAAAATAGAAAATTTCAAAAGTAAAAGTACTATATGCAAAATTTATCCTAGAATCAAATATATAGTTTTTCTATTTGCACCTTTTTTGTATCTATCTACTCCTACTCTCTATGTAATATTATAAACAACATCTTCTCATTTGAAAACAAAATTTAAAAGGTTTCATATATAGGGCTTTTCATCGATTCTCATTTGTTTCGAGCTTCTGTCATATGTTGTATAATCTGTGTATAATATTAATATACACGGATTATATGACATATGACAGAAGCTCGAAACAAATGACTGTGAATGAAAAGCCGTATTATTTAATATGAAGTCGATATAACAACTGAGGATGGTATAAATATAACGTGGATATTTTTTATTCATAATACCGGTTTTAATACCGGGATCCCGGTATTTGAAATTTTAAATACCAAATACCGGTATTGAGATTTTGGCTCGGTATTGTAAGCCCTAACTATATTGCTAACAGAAGTGAAAGATCAAGTGAACAAAGCAAACAGAGCCGCAGGTTGCCTTAATGAAACAATATAGAGAAATAAAAATATCAGAAAAGAAGTGACAGGCAGAATTTACAAAACAGTCATCAGACCAATAATGACATACACGGCAGAAACACGACGTAATACAGAAAGGATAAAAAGAATACTAGAAAGCCCTTCGAAGAATCGATGGTAAGACACTATGTAATAGAGCTAGAAGTGCAGATATACGACGGATATGCAAGGTGGACAACACAACGGATGTTGGCGATCATCTGGCAATCTTCACTTTATCTGCAGCAACGCGGAAAAGCTGCACAGATGTTTTGTTGAACCAGGTTCTGAGGTTCTTTAACCAGGATGTTCTTCTCCTTCCTGGGCCTCGCTTTTCAAATATTTTTCCTTTCAGGATGGCTTGTAAGCTTCTAGAATGGCTTGTAAGCTTGTAGGCCTGGCTTAGGCGACGTTATTTCTTTTTCAAGTTGGCTATCTATCCAATGGCTCAAGTATGTATGTGTATGGATTGCCCTATTCTAACACGTCATTATTAACTGTAAATACTAGGGGTACATTCTATTTTCTCTAAGTTACCATTATTTAGATTTTTTTTTTCATTAATAGAGCCTATAAACTGACTGTGCTTATTTACTTTTTGTGACTATTTACTTATGAGTATTACTGCATACATACTTACTTATTTTGAATGTTTACAGACTGTTAACCGACTGCTAGATTACGTGTTGTCTGCATATAAAATTCTGGCTATTTAAACACAAAGCTCATTGTTACCCCTTTGTTAATTTTTTTAAAAACCATTTTAAATAAGAGCTCGGAATACGAGTTAAACAATATGGACGACAACAAGCACCCTTGTCGCACACCCCGCTGTCTAATTTTGGTCATTTTTTTCTAGATTAATTTTTGTCTCAAATATTTTCCATCCAATCCAATGTCTTGTAGGGTGACACTGAATGACTAAAACCGACAAAACAGAGAAAGATTATATTTGTTGATCGTAATAATTTTGGCTTCATACAAGGTCTGGCAAAAGGACGGATGTTTTTACTAATCAACACTATTGGTCATTTTGCAACAGTTACAGCCTGGAGATTACATACAACGAATACACTTCGCACGTGGGATGAAAGCAATTATCGACCAAAATGGGTACCTCATTTTGTTCGTGTGAGTGATGAAGCTCAATTTGAACTTAATGGAATGGTTAACCAGCAGAGTTTTTGGTTATTGGAATAATGAAAATCTGCTACAATTATACGAAACACCGTTACTCACCCCAAAAATAACGGTTTGGTGCGCTGTATCGCAAATTTGCATCATCGGTCCTTACTTCTTCGTCTTCGAAAACAGTGATGGCAATGCTATTACGTGAACTTGGAACGCTATGGTAAAATAATCACCAACTTCTTTTCACTTAAATTACGACAACGAGTTCCATTCCTACGTGTGTGGCTCCAATAGGATGTGGTGACCGCCTACCTTCAGTGGTAGCCTTATTTCCAGGTTTGGTGATGTTCATTGTTATCCGCCTCCGCGCATTGACCGCCTCCGCGGTCCCCAAATCTATCAATCTGCGATTATTTTCTATGGGAATACCTAAAGGCTCGTGTATATGAGCAAAACCCCTGAACTTTGGACGATATAAAGTAGGCAATTCGCGTGGAAGTCGCCAAGTTGGGAGAATGATGTTGGAGATTCTACGCGAACTTTCAAGAACACCTCCAGCAATGCATCGGCAAAAATGGTCACCTAATGACTGATGTGATTTTTCACACTCAATTATGACAAATGCTATTTCATTGTAACCCGAATCCGTCAATCAATTCGTTTTTGAATAAAAATTTGTGATTTTTTAAACACTGTCCGTCTTTTTGTGCCGGACGGCACAAATTACGGATTAGTCTAATATTTTTCCTGTGTCATACATTGTATTAAACACCCAAAACAAGCAGATCGATGTTATCCTCATTTAAAAGTATTAAAATTCCAGTGTAAATGTTATGAAATTCGGGACTGATTTTTGCTTTTAGTTATATGGCACTTTAAATTTTAAAATTTTCTTAAGCCAAGTCTATCATTTTCAAACAATTCCTTGATATATCTGTTGCATTCTGTTAATATATCTTGGGTGCTCTTTATTAAATATCCGTCAGTAGTGTGCGTATTTTTTTAATTTTCTTTTACATAAAATAGTAACGTTTGTTTTCAACTTTTTTTCTTTTATTCGTGAATATATTTGGTAATTAAAAGGCTGATATGTTTAATACAGTTATAATGATTGATTCATACGATAAATTGACATGTATAAATGATGTAAAGAAGGACTCTCCTTCCTTCAATTTAAGGTCATCATAGTTGCACTTTTCCAAAATAAAAGTAAAACTAATTTTAAAATCGATCTGTTTCAGCGTAAACAGATAACGGGTAGATAAACGGGAATATTTTGAGGTTTCAAACCTCAAACCGCAAACTTTCACACTATATAACCCTCAGTTTATATACAATGTTCTTGAACTCCTAAGTGGAGCATAGAGCTTCAGTGAAAACGCGCCATCGGGTTCTATTTTGCGCTAGGGCCTTCACCTCATTCCAAGACTTTCCTTGACTTCTTATCTCGTCCATGATGGATCTTCTCCAAGTTTGTGCTGGGCGACCTCTTTTTCTCTTTCCTTGGGGATTCCACTCTAGGGCATTTTTTGCAATACTGGAACTATCTTTTCGGAGTGTGTGACCTATCCACCCCCACTTTCTGTATTTTATTTCATTTTCTACCCTCTTTTGTTGGGTCAGGTGTAGCAGATCTTCGTTTCTGATGGTGTTTGGCCAGAAAATACGAACAATTCTTCGTAGACATTTGTTAACAAAGACCTGCAATTTGTCTGTAAGGTATTTTGTCACTTTCCAGGTTTCACATCCATAGAGTAGAACAGACATAACATTTGACTGGAATATTCGGATCTTTGTCCTTGTAGTATATTCTCCAGACCTCCAAACAGGGTTAAGAATGCTGAAAGCTTGTTGAGCTTTTCGTATCCTCATACGAATATCGTCTTCTGTACCTCCGCTTTCTGTTATGACACTTCCAAGGTACGTGAAGTTCTCCACATTTTCAATCTGCTTGTTGTCGATATTAAATAGCGTGTTGTTCCTTGCATTTATTCTCATCGACTTGGTTTTACCAATATTGATTTTTAAACCTATTTTATTGGCCTCAGTGGATAGTGTTTCCAATTGGTCGGCCACATCCTGGAACCTTTGTCCTAACAGGCAGATATCGTCGGCGTATTCCAGATCACTTAGGCGTGTGGTTAACGTCCATTGTATCCCTTTTGTGTCGAAGTCTAGTTTGGAGAGAACATAGTCCAGAGCTATGTTAAACAGAAACGGAGAAAGCACACATCCCTGTCTGACTCCAGTAAGTACGTCAAATTCGTCACTGTTGACCCCATTGTGTGTCACGCTGCACGTCGCCTCAGTGTACAGTGACTTTATAATGGAAATTATTTTATGAGGAATGGTTCTTAGCTCTAAAATTTTCCATATAGCAGCATGAGACAGGCTGTCAAAGGCACGTTCGAAATCGACAAAGACCATGTATAGAGGTGTGTTCCAGTCAACCGATTGTTCCATTATTACCCTCACTGTATTAATGTGATCTATGCAGGAAGATTCTGGTCTAAAACCTGCTTGATTCGCTCGAAATTCAACCTTGTTTGTTAATCTTTTATGTATGATGATCGTAAAAATTTTATTTATGACGGTAAGCAAGGTTATTCGTCTCCAATTTTTGCACAGTGTGAGGTTGCCCTTTTTTGGAAGCTTAATAATATTACCTTTTTTCCAGCCCGCTGGAATGCGGTTTGTTTCCCACACCTCTCGGATTATGGGGAGCAAAAGTTCAGCGGTTAGATGCGGGTCAGTTTTAAGTAGTTCGGCAGCAATGTTATCGATTCCCGGGGACCTGTTATTTCTCAGAGATTTGATAGCTGTTATTATCTCCATTTTGGAAGGGGACTCGCAAGATATATGCAAGTCTACATTCTGCGGGTTTTCGACAATTTCATCCGCGTTATCCCTGGGCGTGCCTAGCATCTCCTGAAAGTGCTCTTTCCATCTCTCTACTTGATCATCCGTTGTAGTAAGTAATTCACCTGTCTTGGATCTTACAATGTTCGAACAGTTGGGCCCATTTTTTGTTAATCGTCTGGTAATTTGGTACAGCTCTCTAGTCCTGTTGTGTTGTGCAGCTGTTTCTGCTTGTTTTGCCAGTTCTTCAGCCCACCTTCTTTTGTCTCTTCTTGCATTCCTTTTAAATGCTTTATTTAGTGTTTCATATTCTTGTTGTCGGTTCGTTCTTCCTTCTACAGTTCTTGCTTGCAAGATATCTTTTTTTCGTTGTTTTCTTTCCTCGATAAGATTCCAAGTTTCATCTGATATCCATTCCTTTCTATCTTTCTCTTTTTTACCCAGTTTGTCTTCAGCTATTTCTGTCAGAACATTTGCCAAATCTTCCCAGCTATTTACTTCACGTTCTCTTGTTTTTACTTGAAGCTCCTCCCTAAACATGTGTTTTCCTGGAAGAGTTTTTAATTTGTTCAGGTTATATGTGGGTCTGTTGGTGTTTCTTGTGATTTTGTTTTTGTTTTTTGCCATCTTGATTTTAATGGTACCAATTAACAGATGGTGGTCACTTGCGATGTCTGCTCCTCTTTTATTTCGTACATCAAGAAGAGATGATCTCCATCTTTTTGATATGGCGATGTGATCTATTTGGTTTTCTCTGGTATGACCAGGGGCAGTCCATGTTACCTTGTGAATATTCTTATGTGGGAAGATGGTTCCACCAATAACTAAACGGTGATTGGAGCAAAAATTTGTAAAGCGCTCTCCATTTTCATTCATCATTCCCAGGCCATGTTTTCCCATTACGGTTTCTAAATTAATATTATCTTCTCCAACTTTGGCGTTCATATCGCCCATCACTATTAGGATATCGCCTTTGTTTACTTGTTGGGTTGTTTGTTCTAGTTGTTCGTAGAAAATGTCTTTATCTTCGAGGAGAGATGTGTTCGTAGGAGCATAGCACTGAATAACTGTTATCTTACGGTATCTGGTATAAAATCTGACAGTCATAATTCTGTCATTAATGGGTTTCCATGAAATGAGGCTTTTTTTGGCTTGTTTACTGAGTAGAAGACCCACTCCGCTCTCGTGACTTCCATTTTCTTTACCACTATATAATAGAAGTTCTCCTGTTTGGGTATGGTGTTCACCATTGCCCAACCATCTTACTTCCGATAGACCAACAAAGCTTAATTTATATCTGTTTAATTCTTTTACTGCTTGAGCCAGTTTAGAAATCTCATACAGTGTTTTTACATTCCAGCAACCAAATCGTGTCCGTGTTTTCGGTGATGCCAAAGTCGTCAACATTTGATCCGTCCGGTTTGTTTCTACCAAAGTTTCAGTAATAATATAAAATTTAAGATGGGTAGGTTATTGGCCTTCCGCACCCGAGTCTGGTGCCGGGGCTGCCGACTGTAGCTTCCAGACAAGCCTCAGGGGGTAGTGGTCCTGGAGGTGGCAACGACATTTCCTTCGTGCGAGTGCGTGTTTATTATAGGAGTGCGTGTCTGGTTTGGACGTTCTGAACGCAGTTTGATAGGTTGCGCGACATATACATGCCCCGCTTCCCCCACGTCCAGACGGCCCTTGCCATTCACCCACGGGCAAAAGGACTCCAATCTCACGCGGGGTGAGTTGGAGGTGGGTATCGGGGTTTGGTCGTTGAGGGTTAGGTGTCGACAGGATTTCAAGGAAGAGGACAGCGGAATGCTGCTCCTATTAGTCGCCTTCTACGATCAAGTCAGGAGATACTGTGGGTGAATTCTACTTGGGCGGCCCGCATCCCACACGGGGAAACCCTCAGTTTAATAAAAACAATTAAGTACCTGTTAGAAGTAAGGGTAAGAACAGAACAAGTGGGTCGAGGTGGAGGTTTAGGTCGCGGTGGATGCTACTAGTTAAGTCGCGGTCGATGTCGACAGCACATAGCAAGGAGGTCACCTGCGCTGTCAGCCGAGCTAGAACCACTATCAAGTGAAGTAGTTTAATGAAATTTGAATGACAAAAAGACTGTGCTTGGGCGACGTTGTGTCAGTCAAGTGATGATAGTGATTAAATGTCAGCTGTAAATAATCAGATCCTCCTTCATATTTCAAAAATTTACTGAATTTAATTACTTTAAAAATTCAAAAATAAACTGAATACAAAAAAGGGATTATATAAAAAGTATCAACTCAGATAGCGCAGGTAATGACAACTTGGCTTCGAACGGACCAATCACAGGGAAGCATCCTTGTAGGCCGCGCAGTAGACATCCATGTAAAACAAATTCTTTTTATTTTTAAAAGCATCGATGTAAACCTCCTGGATGGCATCGCGCTAAACCTCCACCGCCACTTACCTGCTCTGATCTCTGCCATTCACCACAATGTGTTTGTTTTACATGGATATCGGCATCGACCGCGACCTCCACCTCCACCTCCACCGGACCCACTTGTTCTGTTCTTACCCTTAGAGTCCCTTATTAAGCGTGATCATAAGGAAAGATATTTCTTTACTAATCTTCTGAGTAAACTTAACAATGCTTTCTTCATTATACTACTGCTTTCTTCTTCTTAGCTTCATATCGTTAATTTATGGGCATAGGCCTCTCCCAACTCCTTCCAGCTATCTTAACCTGAGCTTCCAATATGTTCCGGCGTTTTATATTATCTACTCATCTATCCTTCCTCTTGGACATCTATCTACCATTATAAAGTATCCAATGTTGTATTGTGGCGTTCCAACGTTGGTGTATTTGTCTAACAGTGTGACCTCCGAAGCTCCATTTCAGTTTGGAAATTTTTGTTGTGATATCTTCGACTTTTGTTTTTGATCTTATCCAGTCGTTGCTCTTTCTATCTGACAGTCGTATACCTAACATGGCTCTTTCCATGGCCCTTTCTGTTGTGTCTTAGTAACTGAATACTCCTTTATTATGGTAAAATAATTGTTAGAATTTGTTTCCACATGCAAATCCACTTTCGAATTAACTTTATTTTTAACACTTTTACTGCTTAAAATTTTTATTGTGTGTATATCATTTATGCTGCTTTCATTCATAGAGTTCCTATTTTTTGTTTTAGAAGGTCAACTTCCAAAAGGAGCATCCTATATTGATCAAGAACCAAGACAATACAGGCTGAAAAACGAGAGACCTCCTATAGCTGGACCTGGAGAAATTTGTAAGTATTTCCATATAGGATAGATGTGTATATATTTTTAGTCTATTATCATGTATTCCTCAGAAAATGATATATACTACGAAAAATGGACTATTCCGAATGAATCCCAGCAACGTAAGGATAACCGTGTTATCCTTACTTAGGGCAACAAAGATACATTGTGTACCTTAATAATGTTTGATAGTCTGCTGTCACTAGCATATTCCAGTCATAAATTCAGTAATTAAGTAAGTAGTGGAAAATATAAAGAAACAAAAATTTCCCCCTCCAATATATGTGAACCACCAACAGCTTGAATACGTAAACCAATACAAATATCTTGGCTACTGGTTCAACAATCAACTTGATTATAAACAAGAAGTAAGACGGGAATAGAGGGGGCCCGACAAGGCTTTATCAAAATGAAAAGCTTAATTTGTAACAGTAGCCTTATATGTCGTTTTCTGCATTGCATTTCTGCGATACTTTTGTATGGAACGGAGGCCTGGACACTCAACGAAACGCTGATGAATAAGTTAGAAGCCTTTGCATTCTGGCTTTATAGAATCTTGAAATACCTTGGACAGCCCCACACCACGAAAGAAAATGTTGTGAGGAGAATAGGTACAGATAGGGAGCTGCTAAAGATCATCAAAGTTATTAAAGGGCTGGATTTTGATATGGACTGAATGAGCTATAGCTCAAGGTGGCAGAATTCAGGGGGCGGCCAATGGTGGATAGCCCAGGGGTGGCAAATCTTCAAATCCGCCTCTGGAAAAGTTAGATACCTGGGACACATAAAACAGGGTTCCAGTAAGCGCCAGATTTCGTGGCTTAGAAATATCAGATACTGGACTGGCCTTTATTCAACATCTTTATTTAGGATATTGGACAGAGACAAATTTGCAAGAGTAGTCGCTAACCTCCACTAAAGGAGATAGCACTACAAGAAGAAGAAGAAGTAAGTAGTAAATTCATTTAAAATTTTAAACTACTACCTTAGCGTTTTTGTTTTCTGGACAGAGCCTGAACCATCGTCTGCTAGTTTATTCTCAGTGAAGAGAATGCAATTCGGTCACCTAGTTCACCAGCATATTCTAGTCTAAGTAGTAAATTCATTTGAAATTTTAAACTACTACGTTAATGTTTTATTTTCTGGTCAAAGCCTAAACCATAGAGCGCTAGATCATTCGCAGTGTGATCATTCACTTGAAACTCATGAGTATTATTAACATAATGTTGCTTGTTGCTATTTCTATAAGTATTTGGTCATTGTCATTGAGAACCCTCCTGATAATACGTTCCAAGGAGAACAAAATGTTACTAAAAGAAAATCTTGTACTTTTTTGTGGGAATAAGAAGTAAAACGGCATTATTGATTGATTGATTTTAGTATATAGGTATGCGGAACAATTTCCAGAGCATTGAAAAAAGAAAACTTATAAAACACTACTTTAGAGACAATGAAATTTTTTATAAATATTCTATGTATCTTGTATCTGTACTTGCTATCTTGTTTGATAATTATTTTAAAAATGTCTTAATACATCATCATTTATGATGTAGATAAAAAAATTTCAATAAATCCTATACTTATACATTTATTTTCTATTTTGATAAAATATTTTAAACTTTTTAGTGTACCAAATTAAACACGAGTATACAAGCGAATCCGAAAACGAAAGATCTCGAAAAATGACAGACTTAGGGCCTAGAAAATTCGAAGGAATTGGTCCCGTTACCAAAGATGGTCTTCCACTGGTTCTTAGATCTGTAAGTATTATATTTTTTTTACTTTTTTTTAATATCAAATTTTTAACATGACACATATTTACTTACTTTTTTATGCTATGTTCTGGCTGCTGATGTAGTCTCTATTTGTCTTATTACTGTTTTTACCCATTCTACAACAATAAAATGTGAAAACCGTGAATTATCTATGTCTGTCTGTCCGTCCGTAAACACAACTCCTCCATTATTAAATTAAAATAGAGTCAGAAGTGAGGTGTCGGATGACAGCTTATAACCCAAAGATAGTATTAAAGGTGAGAAAATGGATCTTACAATTTCGGTTCCACAGCTGCAACCGGAAGTACTATTTTGAAAGCGCCGAAATAGTGCAGGCAATATATTATTCGACGCGCCCTAGCAAGTCGAGATCAAATAATATACTTCCAGTTTTTCTATGACTTCCAGTTAAAAAGTTGAAACTATTATTGGTATTTATGTCATTTCTGGTTAACACATTAACCGCCACACTAACATTTTTTGTTTGTGTCGTCAGGCTCCACCTGCAGAATCTCAATGTTAATGTGAATTATATTTAACTCACTAAGCGCCTGAGCCAAACAAGGCGCGAGTTAAATACAACTCGCGTGGCGTTCAATGTGTTAAAAAGTTATGACCGGAAGTTTATCGACTTCCGATTCTACTTCCATTCACGCTGTGTGAAAAACTAAGACTTACGAAGTCCAATTGCTTGTTATTTTCTTTAATATTAAAATTCCATGTTTCTTATGTCGTTCACACAATTTTATTGTTTCTTTCTGTTTTGTGCGCATTTCTGGTATTCTTGGCTTGTTGTTGATGTATATAGTTAAAAATGAACTGATAAAGAGTAGCAATATTAAACAATTTTAAAAATATTAGAGAATATGAAAATTGATCAGAATATAAAAGCCAAAACTAATGTGAAACTCTATATACTATTGTATAAGACCATGATGTTTGCTTATCTACAAAAAATGTGCAAATACGTTAAACCTATATAAATTACACAATTAATATAGAAATAGAAAAAGATAATAGATAAGGAAGAGGAAATATTTGTCCATTGCAGGATATAGTTTATGTAAATGCAACTTAAAATCAAATATTTTAACACGTTTTCAATTATGTGATGGTTTTAGGAAATAAAAGACGAAAATCAATCAAAATGGTACAAAAGGATGTACGACACTATTCACAAACAGAAGCCTCATAATGGTGAGTATACTTAAAAATAACATTAAGATTAAGTTAAAAGATATTGAAATAAAAATGAAATAAAATATGTATGTTGCATGTTTAAATTTGTTTTGAAACATTTTCAAAAAGTTTATATTATGCATTTGTAATGAATAATTTATCCAATGTATATGTCGACATTTCATTGCACGAAAAGTCAGCTCGTAAATGTTTTTGGTACCCAAGTAACAAGTAGCTTTAACCTTGCAGCGGGCGCGCCCTTTAATTTCTCATGAGCGGTCGCGTGTCGTAAATTTTACGTCTTTTGTAAATGATGCAAATGATGTTTTCTTTAAATATATGTTGGGAATTATTATTAGGTTTTATTAAAAATATCTTTTATCGTATTATGGATTTTAAACTAATATAACAATTTAAAAAAATTATATTATAAAAGAATCTGACTCTTAGTCAGAATCAACATTCTCATCATTCTTTCGATAATTGCAACCCATCTCAACAGCAGAATACTTCTTGCACGTAAATGACTGAAAATGGCAACACTTCATTCAACCTGAGGATCTTTTCTTTTCTATATAATCGGCAAACACCAAGCTTAGGAAAGTTTCTATTTTGTTCTTCCTCAGTAGGGTTAACCCCCTGACCACATGTCACCTGAGAAGAGCACGTATATCTTGACGTAACCTTCTGGCGGTTCATATAACAAATTTTCCATGAAAATTCTTTGACAATTAGGAGCCTTCGCTGAACAGGCCAATTTGTATAAAATTGAAGCAAATATGCAGCAAATATTCATACACGGCCATCTCACACTATATTTCTATGTTTCTATATCTTTTTTACACATTTCTTCTAATAGCTGCAACATTCGTCATATTATATATATTATGTGCTCACTATACCCTATTCCGCGACTATACGACTGTTTTTTGATTATTTCCACAATGAATATTTTACTGTGCAAAATATGAAGAACGAAAGTAAATTGCAAATTACATTGTTGCTTATTGGAATAATTATTAGAGCCATTTACTTTCGTACTTCTTATGTTGCACACTAAAATATTCGTTGTCACGATAATCCAAAACAGTCGTATATTCGTGGAATAGCCTATAAGCCTTTTTAACTTTATCAAATACATAGTTACCACAAAAGAACATTTTGGTAGGTACACCATTTACAACAATGTACATATTTATGTAGTAGTACAAGTTTGTGTTGCTGTGGAATAGAATGTAATACAACGTTGCTATTACATACTTTTGCAATGAACACACTTGTAAACTTCCAGCATCTTATAGTTTCTTTGAATCACAGTACAATATTTTTGACGAACTACTATTTTCTATTTTCTATTGTTTATATTTTCTACTGTCTAAGGTAGATCGTCGCTACACACTTCTGTCCATTTTGTAACTGCAAATAAGGATAAGATCCGGTCTTTCTATCTGAGTTTTCTTGGTCCTACTAGCCTCTAACTTACTACACATAAGCTCTCTGCCAATACCCAAGATACCTTTTATGTGGTCCTGAAAGACCTAGGACTCTTGTATCAAACCGACATAAAACCCTCCAATGATAACAGAAAGTTCTGAGGAAGCTATCTTACTATGTTAAAAATTCACTGGAACTATGATTGCGGTTAGTGACTATTTGGGGAATCCCGTTTGAGGCAGAGGAAGAGAGAGTCTGCAACAGGAGTCACCTATCTGCTTGATCTCTAGACGTTTTTATTTGTGGACTTCACCTTCTTCTCGTTTAAGCTATCATTTTTGTCTCTTTCCCATTTTATTGTCATAAGTCCTACACCTATAAAATGTTTCGATTAACCGTGTCGGGAATGAACACTTCACCGCCCAGTATTCCTGCGTTGTGACAAGCTCGGAATCATAAATTCAATACTACATATATGTAGACCCTCTGTCTTTTCAATGAATACAGATTTTACATAGAAACCTTGTATTTAACAATGTAATTATCTAAAGCCTATACATCAGTAACTAAAGGGGTTCCTTGTTATTGTTACTTGGGTACTACAATATGCACGACTACCTACATGTTTTATTGTGTCATAAAGGTAAAGGTTTAGTAAAGTTTTTTAATTAATTGATAGTCGTCACCAAGTATTCGTAGATATACAGAAAAACTAGTCAAAAACATCTGGTTATCTGTGATAAATTGAAATATGGTTACTTCAGCTAATATTACTAGAAAAAGACAACTAATATTGCTATTGTTACTGCTAATATTAAACTTTGCTATACTTTTATTAATTTTAATACAAGTACACTAGAACCATGTCTAGACTGTGTTAACACCCATTTTTTGTTTTTACAGACGAATATGTTACAATACGATATAAACAGAAGAGAGGTATTAAAATAGTATATTATACGCAATGCTTTTACATGTGCTTGTGTGCTAACCTATTAAGACTTATTTTTTCGCCTCATAATAAAGTTCTAAAAACAATAAAGCGATGTACGTCTTCCAAAGAGGACCAAGTAATCAAAATGATATGTCAAATTAATTACTTACTTACCCACAAACTGCGTTATTGCTCGACAGTTTTGTTCGACGACCGAGTCTGTTCGAACAAAAATGACAAACACGAGTTGCACAAACACTTCAGTTTTGTTTAGTAGTTTACGAATATGAAACGAACTTAGTATTTAACTATACGCTGTGAGCTCGTACGTAGAGGGGATATTTATAAATTCGCGAGCGCCAGTAGTGGCAAGTCTGTAAACGTTTACCGGAAATTTGACATAAATGTCAAAGTGATTAATTTATAATTAAAATTAAAAACATTAATTATAAAAAATATTAGTTGGTCAAAGCTGTGGTATATATTTTTACCTTAAATATACTTACGTTTTAAATATTGAATTTACGTTTTTTTAATGTTCCGTAATATGTAATTATAAATTCTTAGCGCCATCTACACGATAATTGTGAAAGTATCCGAAGTAAGAAATTAATATTTCATCAATAGAACGTCAAATTGATTAGCAAAATCTTAGAAAAATCTATTACAATTTAATTACTTTTTAGCGTTGTAAATATTAAGCGATAACAATTAAATAATAAATTTAAAAATTACCGGTGAAAGTTGAATTAGTAATCCGCCAGGAGCGACACCAGCGAAGCTCAGAGCGTATAAGTTCTATAAATTCTATTAAAAACAATCTACTCATCTGGCGAAGATCCGTCATATTGAAAAAATTCGTTGAGAAATATAGACTTATTAAAATAAATATTTTCAAAAGTAAGTTTTCACTTATGAATAAACAGTCGGTTTTTAAAATTGTTGTACCCATGTTACATATGTCATTCATTGACTTTCATAAGACTTTTAATAGTATTGAAACTTGTTCCTTTTGTCGGCCCTAAGGGATGCTGGAATAGACACGACGCACTACACTTATTAAAAATATTTACGAACAGGCTATATTCCACATCAAAATTAATGAAGATACAAAAACTGAAAAATGTCCCTTGGTAAGGGTATTAGACAAGGTGATACTATTTCACCAAAGTTGAAAAAGGAAGGAAAAGGCAGTTTTTGTTTTTATTTGATTCAGAGTTGGACCGCCATCTCCAGATATAGTCGAGGAAATGAAGCTGAAAAAATGGCAAAACCTCGCAATTTTTTCGTCCAGCATCGATTTGTACAAAAATTTGGGATTAGGCTCATTTCACCCTCTAGTTCATTTTCTATATTGAGCCGTTGTACGCTTTTGGTTTTTTAAGGGTGAAAACTACCCCTAATTGTAAAAAATTATAAAATAACATTTTAAACTTTAATATTGTCAACGTTTGTTTCTAATTAGTGTTTTCACAATATTAATGTATAATAATTTTTCATAATAAGTGTTTTATGCTTTAAGATATACTATCATATTATTTCAACCCTTAAAACCACCCTTCTTGGAGCTATATATATAAAAAATCACTTATCCTAAAAGAATAATTTCGGCTTGCATCGATTTACATAAAAATTTGGGATTAGGATCATCTCACCCTGTACTTTTTATTCTATAACATGCTGAAGGGCGTCGATTATTTTTAGGGGTGCAAACTACCCTTATTGTCAAAAATTATATAAAAACGTTGTAAACTTTAATAAGGGTAAAATTTGGTTTTGATTCGCTAAAAATAATGATTGTTTTATGCTTTAGGATATAATATCATAATATTTCAACCCTTAAAAACCACTCTTAAGAACATTACAATTTTTATAAGTAGATAATTTAATAGATATATACAGAAAAAAAGTAGAATTAATAAACTACAAAAACATTTATTTACACAAAAATACGAATTTACAAATATGTAGAAGTACAAATACAGATAGTTTTTAAGTCATCTTCCAATATACGAACTACGAACCAGATCTGTGGTATTATACATGCATTGAAAATGTTCCATAAGCGGACTATTCGAATATTTCGAAAAAAAATTCGTTTTATAAACATAGCTCCTTCATTTTTGGCGATAAAAGGTTTTTTCGAAAATGATTTTGTAGGATTTTTGAAGAAATATAAGACTGTGTAAATGAAATTCCGTTAGATCTCTTACTTTTTAATTGGGGCGGGTTTAAAGGGTTCGAATGAGGCGGTGTTTGCTCGTAAATAGAGGTTTTAAACAGCTATATCTCGCTTACTATTACCTATAATGAAAATATATGCACAATATAATTTTAGTTATTAAAAAGTCTTTAATTTAATAATCTATCATTTTTTTCGTATCTCCAGCATTTTCGGAGATATTTTGAATTAAAAAATGAAAAATACGAAATTACAAAAAATCAATTTATTTTTAAACTCCAATTTTTCTAAAATTAGGCCTTTTAAATAGGTCAAACTTCTTGGGTGTATTGACAATATAAATATACAAGAATTACAGAAAGGTGAAGACCAGTTTTTGATTAGGAGGGTAGTTAGGGGGTTATTTTCACCGAATTTTTCGTAGAGAAAACAGGTACCGACCTTTTTTTGATCATAAGTCGCTCTATTTTCAGGTTAGAAATTTTTTATTATTATTCTTTGAAAGATTTAATTGCATACTTGAAAAAAGATAATTTAAG
Organism: Diabrotica virgifera virgifera; assembly: GCF_917563875.1. NCBI lineage: Eukaryota > Metazoa > Arthropoda > Insecta > Coleoptera > Chrysomelidae > Diabrotica > Diabrotica virgifera. The sequence continues at coordinate 116,085,071 of NC_065449.1, forward strand.
TTTTCTTCGAAAAATGCAAAGTTTTCCCGTTATTTGGCTTTGAATATTTCAAATTATGCATTTGACGAAAAAAGCTAACCTTTAACATACCGTATCTCGGTTTGTATTGGTCTTAAATATATTATAGAAAAAGAATTTAGTTTGTGTTACTAAAAGTAGTCCTGTCGCCAGGGGGGGTACAACGGCCTCCTTAATTCAGATGGACTTACCCAAGTTTTTTTTATATATTTTGACCCGTAGAATACGAATTTTTTGGGTAACAGTTGATCCGGATGTCGATAAGATTGTTATAGACAAAGAACTTGAGGAATTACATAACAGCGATTTCTCGCAAAACAAAACATCTTTTTGTATTTTTTGGGTCATTTTAAGCAAAAAATATTCCTACAAGTTTTTTCGTAGAATGCATAGTTTTCGAGATAACCACGGTTGAACTTTCAAAAAATCGAAAAATTGCAATTTTTGAACCCGAATAACTTTTGACTAAAAAATAAAGTAGCAATTCTGCTTACCGGATTTGAAAGTTTAAGTCAAATTATATCGGTTCTGATTATTTGCATTGCTAAAAATTAATTTTTTTATTGGTCAACAAAGCTATAAACACATAGTGTTTCCCGTGCCTAATACATGCGTTTTAACGCATGCTACGTAGAAATTGCCTCGCTTGCACTTGTAGCTACTCCACCTACTCGTTCGATTTTAAATGAGAAATCATTGAAAACATCACTCACGCACTAGGTGTTTATAGCTTTGTTTAACAATAAACTAATAAATTTTTAGCAATTCAAATAATCAAAACCGATATAATTTGACTTAAACTTTCAAATGCGGTAAGCAGAATTGCTACTTTATTTTTTAATCAAAAGTTATTCGGGTTCAAAATTTGCAATTTTTCGATTTTTTGAAAGTTCAACCGCGGTTATCTCGAAAACTATGCATCCTACGAAAAAACTTGTCAGAACATTTTTTGCCTAGAATGATCCAAAAAATAAAAAAAGATGTTTTGTTTTGCGAGAAATCACTGTTATGTAATTCCTCAAGTTCTTTGTCTATAACAATCTTATCGACATCCGGATCAACTGTTACCCAAAAAATTCGTATTCTGCGGGTTAAAATATATAAAAAAAAACTTGGGTAAGTCCATCTGAAATAAGGAGGTCGTTGTACCCCCCCTGGCGACAGGACTAAAGGTACAATTCTTATATCTGCAGTTTTTTTGATTAAATGCATATTTTTCGAGGTATTCTCAAAAAACTCTCTAAAAAAGTCGATTTTTTCGACGAAAAACTGTTACTTTCAAGCGCGAATAACTCGAAAAATATTAGTTTTACGAAGAAAATGTAAAAAACATTTTTTTCTTAGAATTAGTTTTTACATAGATTTACATGGTTAAAGTGTAATAAAAAATTCCCTCCCCCGAGATGGGGTGGCAACCACCCCCAAGGTTTTAGCGTACAGCCGCATGATATATAAAATGATTTTTGGGCTATTCCCTACCTTCTGTGAAAATTTCAAGTAAATCCATGCTGGACGAAAAAATTGCGAGCCAAAATGCTTCATTTCCTCGACTAATAGCTATTTCTGCACATCATGCGTCCTCGGTGGAGCTATACAGTCACAACTCTAAACCAAATATCAACAGCCTGCCTATTTAAGGGAATTCACCGCGATGCAATAATTCCAACTTTGAGACGCAAAACAGCGACATCTCTCGTAAAACGAGGAAGACGATAAGCCCTAGATACAAAGTTTACTACAATTAAAGAATTAAAATAGCTGAAAAAAAATAATAATTTTAAATCCAAGACTTTTCGTTAAGAAACTGCTTTCTGACTGCATCCCGTATCTCTGGCCTGTACAATATATAAGCACAGAGACGACGAATATAGAAGAAAGCAAATAAAGGACACGGGTCACCAAAGTTGTTTACGTTAGTGTTGGAAAATGTATTCATGAAATGCCTGGAATGGGAGGAAAAATGTTTAAACATTGATGGTGTACGTCTGAGTCGTCTGAGTAATTTGAGGTTTGCGGATGACCTAGTATTATTTAATACAGATAACAAGTGTATCTCACCAGTGACTACGTACGGACTTGAGACCATACCCTTTATAAAGAAAACTTAAAAACAATTCAGTACAACGGGCAGTCGGGTAGTTGCTTGAGATAACCCTGAAAATGGACGCAGAGTAACAAACTGGAGATCAAGGAGAAAACGAGAGAAGTGGACAGGTTGAAGAAGAGGTAGACGGATGATAAACAATTTTAACATCTCGATAGATTCGTAGGGTGTTTAAAAGGAAGAACTACTTATTATGTTAGTCGATTATGTATTGATTGCTTAAATAATTACCAAGAGCTTTATTATAAGGAATATAAATAAGTTTTGATAAGCTTTCATATATGATTTTATTTTTAATCACCTCGCTATATTTATAGGGTTAACAGCTACTACATCGCTACACATTTTTTAATACTAACACATTACTTACTTACGTATACTTGAAATACTTGCGCTTTCTTATATTAGTATCTAATAATATGTACTATAGAGATATATATGTATAGGTATACTTTCAAGCGTGGACACGTTTATATAGAATTGTTAACTAATCAAATACAAAAATATTAGTAGCTTAGTAACTCTGTATCACGGATATCGGAGACCAAGATGAGAAACCACGGGGTCGCTCAGTTTGTTATCACACGAAAGACCTGTGAAATATATATATAATCGGTTTAAAACGTCCTCCGACGTCTTCCGATGCCCAATCTCCATGCATGTCTATCTTCCCAAAGGTCTTCGTCTAAACCTCTCTCTCGGATCTCTCTGTCTATTCCTTCTCTCCAGCTCTTTCTGGGTCGGCCTCTTTTTCTCTTACCATGTGGTGACCAATCTAGAATCTGTTTTGGCAGACGGTGTTCTGGCATTCTCTGCACATGTCCATACCACTTTAGTTGTTGTACTCTTATATCTTCGACAATCGTATGTGTGACTCCCATAATATCTCGTATACGTTCGTTATTAATTCTTTCGAGTTTTGATTTTCCTGCGGCACGTCTCCAGTAGTCCATCTCCGTGGCTTGTAGTGTTCTTTCAGTAGTTGTCTTTAACTGCCACACGTCACTTCCATACATTACTATGCTCTTTATAATAGTGTTGTATATTCGATGTTTATTTTTTTTGGATATATGTTGATCCCAAATAATACTATTTAGTTGAGATATGGCCCTTCTACCTTGAGTGTTTCGTTTTTTTATAGCCTGATCTGATTTGCCGTCGTCCGTGATTTCTACTCCTAAATAAGAATATTTATTGTTGTACTTAATGTATTGTCCGTCGTTTAAAACTAGATTCTGTTCGTTGCCACCGATGTTCATGTACATTGTTTTCTCTATGTTAACTTCTAATCCCCATTTTTTGTACTCTTCGATTAATTTCCGAGTCATGTATTCCATGAATACCCGGTATTAATACATCGACCAACAACAACACTGATATCAAAAGAAATGTCATGAAAATAGACATGTGAAATGTTAAGTGAATATACGAACCAGGAAAAGTCCATAACGTTATACAAGAGATTGAAAGACTTAACGTAAACACGTTATAGCTGGTAATGACAATGATCCAAATTACTAGAATGTAATAGCGGCATTAGAATAGCGAATAGTTGACAAAAATACCCAAAGTTTGCAACTGGTTTCCTACCTATTACAGATAGTTATGATACTAACATGAGTCAATTTAATTTAAGTAGGTGTGTTCCCGTAGCATAAAAGCCGAATGAAGAGTTAGAACAATTTTACAACAAATTAGAACAAGCATTAGAAGTATTCACATTTAGAAAAGTTACAATAGTAATGGGAGATCTAAATCTAAATCCAAAAATATGTACAGGTAGTAAAGGAGACTATTGAAAATTTTGGACTAGATTTTTGTAAGGAGAGTGAAGAAACATTTGCCCAATTCCCCCAAGAGAACGATTTATTGTTGCGATTACTTATTACGATACGTGTGCAGACCAGAAGGCAAATTTTCTACCTTCTTATCTACAACAGAAGTTCCAAAGTATCCTGAAATATCCAACAGTATCCGAAGTTCCCTGAAATCAATTAAAACATACTCGGAGTTAATGTCAGATTGGATCACAACCCACTCGTAGAAAGAATTAGAATTAAACTAAAGAAGTTCGCAGCTAAAACTAACTTAGACAAAATCTCGTTTGATGGACACAACAGAAGAGCATCTCACACAGAGAATTAACAAAGTTCTCACCAAAATAGAAATTATTCCTACTAAGGATGTAAACAGGAAATGGCACGTAATAAAAGATACTTTTATACGCACAAGTGAGGCAACACTAAGCCAACTAACAGTAAAAATGAATGGGTGACCTAGGTGATTCTGGATCTCATGTACAAGAGGAGATTTTATAAAACCAGAGACCAGAGAGAAACATGCATAACATTGTATACACACATAAGAAGAAAATCAAAGAGAAAGGAAACATGGCAGAGTGACATATGCGAAGAGATTGACCAGCTGGTAGAGAAACGTAATAACTGAAACTAAAAATAAAAAAAATTAGAGAAATAGCAGGTACGAATAATAGAAAAAATCAAGCATACTGCTGGATAAAAACGGCAAAATAATAATGGCAAGATAATTATAAACTTGGGGAATATGCTAGGGGTAGCAGTTGTATATCTTAGGATATACTTCTCTGCTACCGTAGCTTTTTAAGGATGAAATAACGGAGATAGTACTGGAAAAGGAAAATATCGATACCGGTCCAGATTTAACAAAAGTTGAGTTATTGGCAACGATAAAACACACGAAGAGCAACAAGGAATTAGGTCCTAATCAAGCACCAATAGATATAATAAAGCTAATAAAAGATCAGATTGGAATAATGGTCAACATATAATACAATATACAATACACATGAATCATTCGGAGACATCAGGATTCATTCATGAAAAATAATTCTTGGTAAAAAAGTTACAATATCCAAATTTTATTTCACAATATCTAAATCATATTATGGTATACCTCCTACAATATTGATAAAGATATAAATTAAATGGAACATTTTTAAAAATTGAAAAACAAGGTAGGTTGCTTAAAATATTGAATAATTTAAAAAACGATTAGATAAACAATGACCTTTTTATGGTAAATGTATGTATAAGTAAAACTACTCTTATCGCACGATTGAGTAATGGCATAATTTGTTCGAAGCATTCCGTTGCACGTAAACAAACAGTAGTTTATCATTTGTAGGCCTGTGTAGATGATTTGAGTAAAAAAATGTATATTTAGGTGAGTTAGAATATTATAACAACTATTTAGAACTATGTGGGTGTTTAAATTTTAATATTGGCCCGTAGTTTTATCGGTGTCAGTACATGAAGTTGTCACAACATTAAAATTACTTTTATAATCCATCATAAATATAAAGTACTATGTTGTTATTTATTTTCGTCTTCTATTTTTTAAAATAATTTTAAGGCACTGCAGTTCGTATTGACCGTATATGCAATTTTGATGTAATGTCAAAAAAATATAAAATTGGAATGTCAGTCAAGTTCAAGTAAAAGTTTTTGTAGATATTGTCCTGTAATTACGTTTGTAGAAAAAATATTGTATGATATGCGTGTTAAAACGTACATTTTTAAGGCACTCATGTGAATTGCAGAACTCACTACCGCTCATTCTGCAAACTTTCACATGCGTGCCTTAAACGTGTACTTTTAACACTTATATCATAATGGTAGGGGAGCAAAGTATGCTAAATGTGCAGTCACTCGAGCGCTTTGGGGACCTATTGGGTTGTGAAGAGTAGGTCCTAAAACCAAAAAAAGTTAAGTCAAGTTTTCCATTTTAGTGGGCGCTTGCCATTTTTTAATTTAATTTTTCATTTCCAACAATGGTTTTTTCCGATTATAACGCCATCTATCCATAATTCGAAAAAATGTTTCCAATAAAATTTACTTATTTTTACGTAATGAATCCAAATCTGCAATAAAAAATGGGGGCTCCTATTTAAGATTTTAACGTAACCCCCCACCACACTCCCGTGGGGGGTTGTGTTTGGTGCCATCCGATAGATTTTTCAAAAATATTGAATAAGTGTATTTTACAGTTTTTCGATCTGATATTCATTTCGCGAAATATCGCGGGATTCGTATTTAAAATATTAAATGTACCCCCCACCCCTCTACGTGGGAAGTCGTGTTTGGTATCATTCGATAGATTTTTAAAAAATATTGAGCACATATTTTTTAGTTTTTCGATCTGTCATTAATTTCGCGAAATATTCGCTTTTTTCTTGTGAAATTTTGGGGCTCACCCATTTCCATACGCCCGGCTCAAATCGTCAGATTTTTGAAATATACACTCTTTTGCATGTACTTAACTTACCTTATCTTAATCTGACAATTTCGAGTTTTTTTAAGGATAGATTTTATTTTTCGGGCCCCCCTTAACGAACTCCCCTGTGTTAAGAGCCAATATATGGTAGAGGTACTCCTGCAGTGTACCAAGTTTCTCCCCATATGATAATCTGACGCGCTCGAGTAACTGCAAAAATCCCCGCTTGGGCTCCCCTACCATAAATAACTATTAAATAAAAAAAAAAACGATTTTAAAGCAAATTGCTTAAATTCTCTTGTTTTTTACAATGTAGAAACTTGAAACGTTTACGGATTGTAGCTAATGATATGAACTATACATAATTTCACTTTTTACGTTAATTTTTTACGTTATGCTTCATAAATAAACAATAAAGTTTCAAATTTTAAACGCACATATATTTATTTATATAAAATCAAACAAATGAAATTGAGAATATGGAAAAATCCCCTTACGAATAATTCACACATAAACTATTTCGGGCTGGGAAAAATTTTTTGAATAGAATCAAAGATCCAAACACCAGTTCTTAGAAATGTGTTTCGCCCTCTTCAACCTCTTATTTATATATAAATCGGCGTTTATTTGTGTCAAATTTCAATACGATACGAAACAAAACTTCAACCAAAACTCGAATTCAAAAAATTTGTGTTTTTATCGTAGTCTTAGAAAAACCATCGGTAGAGACGTTTTGTGCTACAATTAACATTAGAATTCGTTTTGTTGTATTAATTAATTAAACGCTTTTCTTTAGTTCAATCGTTTGGGTCAAATCTTTGGGCGTTAATTGGACTGCCTTTTTCTTCAATGCAAATGACTAAAAATTTGCAGACATTGGCATTCGCGGGAACAATACACGAATTGTCAATAAAAAATATTTTTGTTTATTAATTGTTTAAATACAAAAACATTTTAACGGAAAATGCTTAAATTCTCTTGTTTTTTACAATGAAGAAACTTGAAACTTTTACAGATTGTAGCTAATTATATGAACTATACATAATTTCACTTTTTACGTTAATTGTTTACGTTATGCTTCATAAATAAACAATAAAGTTTCAAATTTTTCGCCGATTCCGACTACTTTTCATGCTTGTACATCATATGTTTTATATATATTTTAATAAACATGACGATATATTTTAATGTTTGAAAAGTGTAAGACTAAAAAGTAAAAAATAAAAAAAAAACATGAAAAAAATATTTTTAAGAAACGCTTTTCTTTAGTTACGAGTGACTAAAATTAAACATATAAAAAATCAACCAAAAGGCAAAAAATAAAAAAAAATTAAAAATCTAACACATTCGTTAAAGAAAAGCGTGGTGCGAAAACCGTTTATTCGATGAAGACGCGCCACGCTTTTCTTTGACGAATGTGTTAGATTTTTCAATTTTTTTTATTTTTTGCTTTTTAGTTGATTTTTTTATAATATGTTTAATTTTAGTCACTCGTAACTAAAGAAAAGCGTTTCTTAAAAATATTTTTTTCATATTTTTTTATTTTAAATGGTTTATATCATTTTTCATCTGTGGAATTAATATCTTTCTCATTTTGTCAATCCACTTCTTCTTCTTCTTCTTCTTTTCCTTGTATAATAGAAATCAATTTAGCTCTCAAGACTAGATTTTGTGTACTCGTACCTATAGATATCAGATCTATATAGTTTCTTTTATTTATTATAAAGTTGTCATTCTATATTCTATACTTTACGCCAATTGATTCAATTCTAAACAATTACTATTTTGTTGCACATTTTTATTCAGTGGTACAAATTATTTGTGATCTCTATCCTGTGGTCTACATCTAAATCAGTTTTCTGCCATCTCATAATATGCTTCCTAGGAGCTCATAAGTTGTTCTCCAATAATTTTTATCGGACTATTATCATAGATATGCATGTTTTTTGTTAGTTATAATAAATATTATTTTATTTTTAGAGTCTATTTTATTTTTAGAGTTTATTTTATTTTTTTTGTTTATTATATTTCTATCTTCGTTATCTCGTTATCTCCTCTATGCATACTGTAACTCACTTATCATTTTCTGAAGCCACTATTAAGATTATATCATCTGAATACACAAGTATTACATAACATAGGTCTTTCCCAACTTCTTCCATCGATGCCTATCCTGAGCAAGATACTTTCAATTAGTTTCGGCTATTGTTTTGGTGTCATCTACCCATCTAACCTGTGGTATTCCTCTTAGTCGTCTACCTTTGCAAGGTCTCCAATGTTGTATTGTGGCATTCCAATGTGGGTGTTTTTGTCTAGCTGTGTGACCGGTAAAGGCGCATTTTCACGAGTCGATCTGGATTGAACGATTTAGACCGATTATTAAATCTAAAGCAAATTGAATATGTAAACCATAAATCGACTTGGCTGTTCCGCGGAGCGAGTCGATTCGACGGAAGTAGAAAGACTGTCTACTTTTGATAGGCGATTGTCGCCGAATCGATGTCGAACGACTGGAATCGAATGTGTAAACACCTCGTCGACCAGAAACACAACGTGCCGAAAGCTGAGTAGAGTACTTCTAGCGTGTATGAAGTTGTTGTTTTTAGTGCGACAAGCTGTAATTTTGGGAAAAAATAACTGAAAAATGGTCAGATGCAGACATGGCAAGATTTTTGGATGCTTATCAAAACTATGATGTATTATGGAATCCACAAACCGAGTTTTATCGCAATCTACAAGCGGCGCGAGCAGCATTGCAAGCAATTCTGCAACATATGAATAAACCCAAAATGTCTGAAAATGACTTGAAAAATAAAATCAAACATATTAGAACAACACACAATCGTGAATTGAGCAAAGTATTGAAATCACTAAATAGCATCCAACACTTCCGGCAAAAATATCGATATTGAACATTTTGGTACCCGATACAAGGCTTCGAGTGACGCATAGCTGTCTCCAGTGGCTAGAAATCGAAGAGCTATTTGCAATTTCAGCCTTGCTGGTAATGCTTCACGCATATTTGTATCGTTTTTTTTTAATTTTCCCAGTTTTTTTTAGGTTCTTTAAAATGTGCATTATCCATTCTTAGATGATTTCTATAAACCTCTGGATCTTCCACAACCATTTCTTGGAGCAGGCTTTGTGATGCACCATGAGTATTTCGTCTTAAAATCCACAGTCGGGTCCACCACCTTCGTTTATTTTTCTTTTTGTTTGATTTGGCGATTTCTTCTCAAATTGCTTAACAAATTAATTGCAAACCTACATTAAGAATTTCACGTGATGCCATTGTGTACTACAATAAATTCGACATTTATCGACTGTTGTGTAAACCTTTTTGCTTTCGGCACAGATCGAATTATGGTCGAACGATCCAAATCGTTCAACCCAGATCGACCCGTGGAAACGCGCCTTTAAACTCCATTTTAGTTTGGCAATTTGTGTTGTGAACTGTTGCGACTGTTGTTTTTAATCTTTTGCTTCCAGTGGTTCATCTTTCTATCTGTCGTATTCTATGGCCATTTCTGATTTGACTAGTTTGTTCATATTTGTCTTGGTTAGGATCCAAGTTTGACATCCACATATCATTACAGGAAAGATGCACTGGTTGAGCACTTTGCTCCTCAAGTATTGAGTTATTTTACGGTTCTTAAGTATCCAACGGAGTTTTTCAGATCCTGCCCATGCCAGTCTTGATCTTCTAGTGATTTCAGCACTTTGGTTCTCTTTCTTTTTTTTTTTCAGCATTTGGCCTAAGTAGATATATTCTTGGACTTATTCTATCTCATTGGAATCTATAGTTATACGTCTGGGGTCGTCTGTGTTTTTCTTTGTTTTTGTTTTTGTCACGTTAATTTTAAGGCTGACATATTGGCTGGCTGCGAGTTTTTCCACCATAGTTTGTAGTTCCCCTATTGTGCTCACTCTAATCGCGATAATCTGAGACGGTTTAATGTTACCATCAACGTCGGTGCCATATTTTTATCAGTTTGTAGTGTTGAAAACCTTTCGCAATTCTTTTCCATTTGTCCTCCTTCTTCTGCCTCTGTATAAGCAATTCTACTTGTTCATTCAATGATACCACTATGGAAGGTTGTCACTCCATCTTTTCCACGGTCGGCCGATACTTCTACCGTTGGAGATTTATCTCTTGCTATTTTGACCACACGTGTCTCCCTCATTATGCTTATGTGGTTATTGCATTTTTTTCTCTATTTGGTGTCAATTCGTTTATATACTGTATGTTAAATTTTCTTCATATGTCTTCACTCCTCTTTCGATCTCTCAGCGTATTTCCTGTAATTCTTCTCAGTACTCTCATATCTGCCGTTTCCAGTACTATTCGCATATATATGTCATTATTGGTCTTACACTGGGTTAAATTCTTCACTTCATCTCAGTGTTATGTCGTTTTCGTTATATAGTCTTATTAAGGCATCCTGCAAGTCTATTTTTCCATTTGTTCTTACTTTGAAAGCATCTATCCGCGTTGTTTTTTTAAGATTGTTTGCTCTCGTCTTTCGAGTTAATATTTATTTATTTCGCCCTAACTATACGATGGTCACTATCAGTTGTTAGGTTATTTATTGTTGTGGCGTTTTCAAATATTCTTTTGTTGTTTGAGAGAAAATAATCATTTTTGGTTATTCTATTACTCCTCCTATGTCCACTTTCTATTAGGTTTCTTTTTGTAAAAAGTAGTCATAGCGTACGTGTTTTTTTGCTCCAGGAATTCAAAGTCTTTCTCCTCTTGTGTTTCTTGATTCGCTGGTTCTTTCGCTGGTGTTTTTGTTTATTCTATTCTTTAAAATACTGGAGAGTGTCTTGGTACTTCCCACTTTCCGTGACCTTTCTGTTAATATAAATCTTCATAAATATTGGTTTGATGTAATACTGTATATTTCTGACTATTAGTTCATAGTGATATGAATGACTTGATTAGACCTCGACGGAAATATATATAGTGCCTTATTAAATATAATAATCATTAACATTGTCAACACAAAGTATCTAGAGCACGCTTAATAACAGTCAAATGTACAAACAAATTAATTCGATATTTACCTTACTCTCTATTTTAAATGTGATTTAATCTGATTTTTAGCGCAATACCCTTACACTTCCGGTTATCTGTCTGAGCCGGAACCAGGCGCTTATGACAGTGATTTCACCGATTACAAATATCAAACTCTGGATAGAAGACGGCCGGCGCCACAAGATCGATCTACGGAATATATTTCATCTACGATGCCAAGGCCAACAGTTAATAGGTTTGTATATTAGGATACAAAAATTGTTTGTTGTAACTCTAAGCACTAATCCTCTAGGGTGACTTATACGCTAGTAACTCGTACGAGCCACTAAAACCGAGTACCGACTTTTAGTACTTACTCTCCTTGTGTAAATTGGTGTTTTATATTCTAGTAGAGAGTAGAGTACTCGCTGCGAGTGATCATGCCAGTCGTGTAAATAGAAAGCAATTCTATTTGCTGGAACAAGTATGTTTCCCCACCAATACTTCTCTCAAGTAAAGTGGACTTTACATTACATGATTTATCATGTGATTTGTCATATGATTTGGTCATGGAGTGAAATTTACATGTTTACACTGTGCGATTTGTCATATGATTTTGTCTTAAGCATTGTGTTTTATCATAAGCATTGTCATGCGGCTCGTCATGGGCCAAATCATATGATAAATCACATGATAAATCATGTAGTGTAAAGTCGACTTAATACTAAACTGTATGACGCACTAGCAGCGTAAAGACTGGTTACACGATTCTAGAAGCTAGCACCAGCGATTAGTTGAGGTGGTAATAAGTCTCCGAAGGCGCGTCTACACATTAAAAAAGCTTGTAGACGCCACTATCCCTGTGAAACACTCGCCTACAATATTCGCCCCAGTAACTCGTACGAGTTACTAGCGTCGTGTCACTCAGCCTTTAGTGGAAGCCTAGGTAATCAATTTACTATCGTAGGAGTTACTAGCGTCGTGTCACTCAGCCTTTAGTGGAAGCCTAGGTAATCAATTTACTATCGTAGGAGTTACTAGCGTCGTGTCACTCAGCCTTTAGTGGAAGCCTAGGTAATCAATTTACTATCTTTCAAGCGGAAATTTATGCTATAGCTATAAAGATGTGTCTGCAGGAACTAATCGCGAGGAGCAACAGGGACAAATCTATAAAACTTATTTTAGCGGCAATAAAGGCACTGGAATCGAACGGGATTGACTCTTAAGTTAGTTTGGAACTCTCTTCGTAATCTGATTCGGATCGGAAAAAGTAAAAATGTATGCCTGGATATACTGGTATTCGTATGCCCAGGACCTGTAGTTCACATAGCAAGAAGCACAACCAAAAGAACAATATCGGAGAGGGTGGAACGGATGAAACGCAAATAACCACTGGTACGAACAAATGAGTCTCAAATATTCGAATGCTTTTATAAATATAGCTTCGAAAAAGAGATCAAAAAATCTACTAGATATAAATAGGGGTGGATTCAGAGGCGGCTCTAGCCCATGTAGCGCCCGTGTGCAGTTGATGCCCTGGCGCCCTTTTAGTCCTTGGGCTCACATATAAAATTATTATTAATGACCACAACGTCGAAACTTTTTGTACTTGTTATCTGGGTGTAGTCGGACAAATTTAGAGCTTGGCGCATTATGGTAGTGGGGCGTTGGTCTGTCAAGCTGTCACGAAGTTATCAATTTTATGCAAGAAAAAAATTTATAACCACATTGGTCATTTTATTTTAATCAATGGTTTTTATCGTATAAACAGCGAAAACAATTTTGTCGAACAAAAATATTGGGCCATATGACGCGTCGGACACGCTAAATATGTCAAAGTTATGAAAATAATAAATTTATTACCACATGGCTAATTTTAACACAATCTACCATAAAACATTTTTACAATAATGTGGTAACCTTTTATAGGTCTGGATCCCGCGTATGAAAAAAAAGTTGATTAATAGCAAGCTGAATATTTGTTAATAGCTTAAGGGTGTCTAGTCGGACAAACTTTGATATATGGGAACACCGGAACAGGGGAAGTTTTAATTGTGGAACAGGTTAAAAATTTGGAACGGTCAGACCACGAAAACGGTACATGTATTTTGTCCGACAGAACAGACTTAAACTCTCTGAACAGAGATTAAACTCTCATGCAAAAATCAGACTGCTATTTATCACCAAATGGGCGTTTTAATGAGCGGAACATGTAGAATATGTCAAATGACAGGAAATATGACAGGTGATAAATAGCAGTCTGATTTTTGCATGAGAGTTTAATCTCTATTCGGAGAGTTTAAGTCTGTTCTGTCGGACAAAATAAATGTGCCGTTTTCGTGGTCTGACCTTTCCAAATTTTTAACGTGTTCCACAATTAAAACTGCCCCTGTTACAGTGATCCCATATATCAAAGTTTATCCGACTAGACACCCTTAAGCTATTAAAAAATTTTCAGCTTGCTATTAATCAACTTTTTTTTTCATACGCGGGATCCAGACCTATTAGGGCAATTTTCACGGGGCTTATGCGCAGTCGGATGCGCCGAGGATGTCAATTTCCTGGAATTTTTTTATTTAGTGCATACCACATATGTCATTTTTATTTTGTACTGTTTTTTTACATATGTGTAATGTATATTGGATCACTTGTCGGACAAAAAGAATGGGTCCAAAATTTTCAAAAAATTTTTCGAAAGTTTCCCTCTTTACGGAATTTTACGAAACTACAGAACGATGTTTGTCATTGTTCAAGGAGTATATACACAAATTTTCAGATCAAAATTTTCCCTCTTGTCGGAATTTTTTTTGGAAAATTTTGGGTACAGCTCTACGTCACGCTCTTTTAAATGTTGTACTTAGTGTGTGTACCAATTTTCAGCTAAATCGATTCAAAAGTATCCGAGAAAAACTGTTTTAAATTTTTTTTTGACAATGCCTCCTCTTAAGGACGTCGATAACCTAAAAATATTAAGTTTTCTGTTCGTTTGCCCCAACATTTTTATCAGACAATTACATTTTTTGTTTAAGAATATAATTACTTGTAACCTACTACTTTTGTTGGAAAAATGGTTGTGAAGATAAAGGATGCACGAACCCAGTATAGTTTAAAAGTATAGTTTACTAATAAAAATTAAATTTTTTGTTTAACTGTCGATTTGCCCCAATATTTTTGTCGGACACTTAGATTTTTTTATTTAGAATATAATTACTTATAACCTATTTTTGTTGGAAAATGGTTGTAAATAAAAAAATTCCAGGAAATTGACATCTTCGGCGCATCCGACTGCACATAAGCCACGTGAAAATTGTCCGACAAGGTTACCACATTATTGTAAAGATGTTTTATGGTAGATTTTGTTAAAATTAGCCATGTAGTAATATATTTATTATTTTCATAAATTTGACATATTTAGCGTGTCCGACGCGTCATATGGCCCGTCATTTTGTCCAACAAAATTGTTTTCGCTGTTTATATGATAAAAACCATTGATTAAAATAAAATGACCAATGTGGTTATAAATTTTTTTCTTGCATAAAATTAAAAACTTCGTGACAGCTTGGCAGAGAAACGCCCCACTATCATAATGTGAAAAGCTCCAAATTTGTCCGATTCCACCCAAATAACAAGTACAAAAAGTTTCGACGGTGTGGTCATAAATAATAATTTTATATGTGGGCCCGATAACTATTTGGTAGACGCGCAGTCAAAATGGAATAGTCGAATAGGTACCTACCTAGTACTAGTACATAGGGTACAGAGGGTGTTATGTACGCTTATAATGTACACAGTGTGGCAATAAAATGGAAAGGAGAAAAAATTGTCAACACATATGGGATGAACGAAGGCTCCGTTGCTCAGAATCGGTTAGAGGTGTGGGGTGGTTCTTTATAGTTTCTTATTAGCTGGGAAATATATGAATAATAGACAAAAAAATTAAAAAAAGGAAAATAGCTACTAGAGCTAAATTAGTACACAATGGACAAAAGGATTAAATAAACAATGAATCAATATTAAGCCAAAAGGGCGCCACTTTGATCTTTTAGTTTTAAAAGGGAAGACAAAGAAAAACTCTTTAGATAAAACAAACAACAAATTAAAAGGCAACTAAATAAAAATAATCTTTTCAAGATAAATATAAAGTATATAAAGAAAAAAAGATAAATAAAACCTACCTGGTTGTTTCTTACGCACTTGACCAGAGAGAAGGGAAATGGATAATTATTTACAAGCCAACATTATTTAAAATTAATACTATTTATTAAACAAAAAATTATAAAAAAAGAAGTTAAAGTTGACCTCTTTCTGGTTTTACATTTAAGAGGTATTGTCCACAAATACAAATAAATACAACATTAATTAGGTACCTTTGTGTCTCCGCTTTAATGTCCTGCAGCTTCCAACGCAAAGTCCAGGTATACGGTCGTAGCACTTTTCACTTTACTACCACAAAAATACAATACTGATGTGGTACATTTTCGAATTTACAAAAGTATTTAGTTTGAAAAGTTCAGCAATGCTTTACTGGTTTTAATAACTTAAGTAACTTGTTGTGACGTAAATACACGACTTCATTTCACCATGGTTATTAATAAGAACTGCTTAAATGATTAATATGAAATGTGTTCCAAAAGGAACAGGGGGTGTCCTCTAGACGAAAATAAAGGTCGTTGACTGCCGACATCAAACTCTGCAGCCAAATTCACAATCTCCATATTTGCACCTAAATGCAAACTCTCCCAGTGTTTTTTGAAGACATCACTGGACACTACATCATCAGAAGTTCGACCTCTCTCACCCGTTAGCTAATCGATCATGTTCATCTTAGCTACCTCCTCATCGCTCCTATCCTAGAAAACATACCACCCCTCCTTCAGCTCACACACCATGATCCGACCAACCAATCAAGCAAATATTGTCCTTTGCATGACGAAATAATTGACGAATCACGCAACCAATTACAGAAACATGAACAACCCTGAAAAGCACCATTTCTCCCAAAATATCACAAAACGTTAGTCCAGCCAATCAAAAATGAGATACCGTGATTTCAGATGACAAATATTAACCAATGCTAAGCCCTGTGGTTTTGCATGACACAATGTTTAGCAAATCAGAACAGAATACGACGATTTATATTTTTGCGTAGTCATTCTTTTACGTTAAATCCTGAGTATGCGACTATTAGTTTGGAAAATAAATAAGTTTTAAAGTGTTTACATTTGCAAGATGTTTCCATTAGATCACGCCAAAAGATTGATCATAATTCATTCCTAATTAAGCTGACTTAAGTAATAAGAACAACAAACAGAGCTATTGGATAACTTCGATCAAATTCTCAATGTTTACTTTGGATGCGAGTTGACACGGAAAACGAATTAACTCTAAAGAGAACCGTAAAGTCAATCATATTTATGGTGACACTAATGACCCACTCAAGGTTCAGTCGTATTTTTTGTTTACCGCAAGGGAACAGACACTTGTGTAAACACCTAAATTCTCGAATAGTCCATATCGCATAAACATTCTTGAGACTGTAAGAAAAATGACACACAAATCAATCTACGCTAAAGCGCAGGAACATTACGATTCTTACTTGGGAACTTTTTCACGGCGAAATTTCACTCATACAGGGTGATACGAGATTTTTTTCTTCTCCAAGTGAGATGGAATTCTTTTAAGAAATTAACGTGTTTCTGCATCGTTACAACAGAAATCCAGATGCAAATAGTGCAATATAAATGATGTCGGGAGCCAATAGGTATTCACAGGGTCAGATCAACCTACCCGAATCTAATCTAGGATGAACTACGTATTTTCAGTATTACTAAAAAACCAACAACAAATTGTTAATACGGATAATTTTTGAGAAGCTCTGACTCCGCTGAAAGTCGCAATAATTGTGGTGGTAATTGTTTTAATCAAAAGAAAAGCCGCTTTACTTTATATTTACATGTTAACTTAAATATAATACGACATAATCCATTCCGTCAACGCTTATTTCGCAAAATTACCCCGCGACACGTGTACAAACGCCTTTGAAAATGCCCGGCAAGTCACAAGCAATTTGACCTTTATAGGCTCCACAAACTATTTCGAAATCATTGTCGATATGTCTTCAAACGAATCAAAAGATTGGCGCCCGTCCATTGGAGCGTTGGACGGACAGACGGGTGGGCGGCAATCTATAAATCGCGCCTAATTGCCAATGTAATTTTTCATTAATCGTTTTAAAGCCTATTTTTTATGTTGAAACAAAGTAAAGGACCCGCTCTTTAGCGCTCGGCGCCCCCAACATGTAGGCGCCCGTGTGCACCGCACACCCTGCACAATAGGTAAAGCCGTCTCTGGGGGTGATTTGCGTATTATCGTAGGTCTTCTAACAGGACACTGTCACCTGGGCACATGAACAAAATGGGACTTACAGAAAGTACGAAATGCAGATTCTGTCAGGCTGATGATGAGACGGCGGAACATGTTATGTGCAACTACCCAGATCTTGATAGGATAAGACTCGATATATTTGAGCATTATCAACTAGATCCATACGACTTCGAAGAAGGACATAATAGACTTTGTTAAAATGTCTGTGCTGAAGGGACTTTAACCTAAGGATTAGCCACAATAGACATCTTAGGTCGAGTGTAAGGGTGGATAAACTAGACCTAAGATGGAACCTAACCTAACAAAATGAAGAAAACTCAGAGTGATATACACAAGTAAAATACAAGTAAATTTATACACAAAGTAAAATATTAAGCATATTGTAGATAAAAGGGTACAGCAGAAAAATTATATAGACAAGCATAAATGTAAAATAATTTAGAAAGCATGACTCACTCGAGTATTGTTAAATTATTGAATGCTCAAAGTGATTAAGTTAAATTCACGATACTACATAAAAATAAACAGTTTATATCGATTGAAGAAGTGTACTCACTCGTTCATAACTACTTATCATTGAATAAAACTGAAATATTTCCTCCCAAAGTACAATAATACTTTAGATCTAGAATTATTCCTCGTGAAATTCAATAGACAAGTTATAAAATTTTCTTACTTTTACATGCCATGTAGATTTTTTCTTTAAAAACGATCCATAATCAATACTGATTGCCTGAATACCAAAACACTTAAAAATAACATAAAAGAATCTATATTAACAAAAAATATCCCCCTGTTCTCGTTTTTTCTCTGAAAATTCAGAATAAAATAATTAACTACTAATGCTAAACGATTTTTATCTTCCAATGCCACATGTGTCAAATAAAAATGCATGTTTAATCCATAGTACTTTAGTCTTAGCGTATTAAATACAGAATTATTCCAAACTAGTCTTCTTTAAACAGTAGCTTTTTATTTTGCTCTGTTGAGTCTTATTTTACATTTATATTGGTAGATTTGTTTATAATAAATATGAAACTGACTGAAATGATCATGTGAAATCTAATAACTTAAAAAATTCACTAACGATGAACCCTTGCAGGTCAATATCTTCTGACGTTGTACGAAACTCAGCGGATAAATACGCGAACCAGCCAGGAAGAATAGAAAACTACACTCCTGGCAAATCCTCAATCTCAGAAAAAGAAGCGAAACAGGCAAGTATTTATATAGCTACACATTTATTATTTATTTCTACCTTACGTGCACGTGTCATCATGATGACCTAGGCACTTGGTCCACGTAGAAACTGGTTACAGACTATTACAAAACATCAATTTTAATTTTGTATTAACTACTTATGTAAGGCTAAAGCGCTCTATTCACATGCGTATTTGTCCGGCGGATATGTACGGCGGACAGATCCGTTGTTAGCTACATACAGGCAGATGTGTCTCCAGACAAATTCGTTGGTGCTACACATTCAGTCGTCGCGTCGTCTTGAACCACAGACGGCGAGCAAGACACATACGGCGTACGCACGGATACACACATGCGGATCTGTCCGGAGTATCTGTCCGCCGTACATATCCGCCGGACAAATACGCATGTGAATAGAGCGCTTAAGAGCTTAAGAGCCTAAATACACTGTATTAATGTTATTGCATATACCTACTATTTTTCTATAAGTATGTCTAATACTAAATACGCTATACCTATCAATGCTGAGACCTCTTCCATGTTTATTTGTGTAAACGTTAAAAACAAAGAAAGAAGAAGCTTTACAAAGCTTGAAATAGTAATCTAATAATAATCTAGTCTTAACTTGCAAATATCGTGCCATAGACAAAGATGTGTCTATTATTTTTGGTTTTTAACGAAATATGTACCATATTATGAATCTCTTTTCAGGGAGTTTCTTTCCTTTTAGTGTAACCCATTTCTTCTACAAGCTTTGTATATAACTTGTTTAACTATGAAAAATATTTTTTTTTCATGATGGAAATTTATAATAAGCCTACGTAACAGACCTTCGTCAAATTGATCTATTTTTAGTTTGGATACTGTTTTTTGTTTTTTTTTATTTTAGACCGAAACCAGAACTTTATTCTTAGTTAAGCTACCATTTTCTATTTTTCGGCTTTCCTTAATTATTATCCTTTGAATTGATTTTAAGATCACGCTTGAAAATAATATGTAATTTTTGATTGACTGAAGTTGGAAAATATTTTTTTTTAATTCCAAAATGTACCTGTTCCGCTTCAAAGAAATATTTCAGTACTTACTTGAGAACACTGCAGAGCATTTAACGTTAGGAACTCGATCTCCTCCGCTTAAGGAGTCATAAAAGAAATGAATTATGTAATAACATAAAATTCGGCAAACGTTCAACAAGCACTTCTAGATTGTCGTACGTCGTACTGTACAGTAATATTGATGGCATTGGATATTTGAATATTCTAATAGTTTTTCTTATAACATTCTTAAATTTATTTAACAAAACCTAATAAACAAACAGCAATAGCTATGAAAAACTGAAACACGCTCAAAACAGTACTAAGAAACAAAAAAATTACAGTTATGTACTTAATAGTTCGATAAATAACCAGTTGCTTCGTGGATGAAGACCCTTAATGTATTCACTTATGTAAGTTACCATAGATACACGTTTGTAAATTATTAAAATATATCCTCTTTGTTTAATAACCTTAGCTGTTGTTTAGTTGATAATCTAATTTTTGTTTAGATATTTGTAAAATATGTACTAAAAAATCTTTAAAGCTCGGGTAATATCTGAGATATAACTTAAAAAATTAATATTATTACCATTATAACAGGTTTAAAATTTTTCTAATGATCCAATATTTTTTATTTTTTTATAGTGGTGGGACGAAGTCATGGATATATTCGATGGGGTACGATTTTTATGCTGAATAATATATTAATACTTTTTTTTCTTCTTTAACACATTATACAAAACTGTAGAAGATATTCTTCGGGTATTTTAAATCGACATTAGTGGTCAGTGCCTTAAACAGTATTTATTTTAGGCCTGGATCCCGCGTACCAAATAAAAAGGTTATTAATAGCAAGCTGAAAATTTGTCAATGGCTTACGGTGTCTAGTCGGACAAACTTTGATGTACGGGAACACTGAAACAGGGGAAGTTTTAATTGCAGAACCGGTTACAGGTTTCGAACGTCAGACTACGAAAACGTTCCATATATTTTGTTGGACAGAACTTCCAATCGATTTGTTACCCATTCATTAAACTTTCATGCAAAAATCAGACTGCTATTTACCACCAATATAAATCCTGTCATTTAAAATGTTCTACGTGTCGGA
Source organism: Diabrotica virgifera virgifera (assembly GCF_917563875.1). NCBI lineage: Eukaryota > Metazoa > Arthropoda > Insecta > Coleoptera > Chrysomelidae > Diabrotica > Diabrotica virgifera. The sequence goes on from NC_065449.1 coordinate 116,106,193, forward strand.
CTTATTAAAATGCCCACCATATTTTTCGGGCAAACATTTTTTCATATATTATATAAAGTTTGCTATTGAATAAACTTAAAAACAACTTGCTAGTTTTCACAATCATAAACTTGTCAGGATGACACGTTCCACAATTAAAATCACGTTCCACAATTAAAACTTCCCCTGTTCCAGTGTTCCCATACATCAAAGATTGTCGGACCAGACACTGTTACGCTATTAATAAATTTTCAGCTTGCTATTAATCAACTTTTTTTGTTACCTACGTGGGATAAAGGCCTATTTTATTATACGATAAAAAAATAATCTGCTTGGTAGTGTTATCATACAAAAAAAAATAAAATGGAATGGTGAGACATACTATGTTACCTAAAAATACATAAAACTCACTAGGATAACTTTTCAATGTAGTTATCATCGTAATTCTCTTTCGTGTTTGTCACTACGCGAAACCTCTTTCCAACTTAAGAAATCTATGTATGTTTCCTCCTTGATTCATATCAATCTAAATACCCTTCACAGACGTTTAATTATCTTTTATCATATCTTCATTGCAGCAAGTCTGTTACTGAAATGCCTTTTCTGAAGAGCCTATCTCTAATATTGGATGAAACCAGCCCTTGCTGGTTTCTGTAGTAGTAGAACATTCAACCAAGCTGTATTATTTAATATTAAAGAGATGTAATATGTGCTTCATACAATATTTATGACAAGTTCTTTAACAAGATACCCATTAATATTCTAAAATCATATAACATAGATAAGAAAGAACTAACGACGAGAATAAAAATTTAAAATATCTGATCTAATTCATATTGAAAGGTAAGTGCTTCAAGGTTGCGTTTTTCCCCTGTTATTGTTCAATGTTTGGAGGAACTTTTAAGAAGGCTCTGGAAAAACAGATAGCTTAAGAACAAACAGTAAGTCGCAGTGATTTTTGGCGGACAGCTAAGAAGCAAAATTACAAAGAACGTTACATTAAAAAGAGTTTGTGGAGAATTTAAAATGAAACTAAACAAAGAAAAAAAAAAGAAAGAAGTAGAAAGAAAACATCAACCAAGAAAGAACGAATGAACCAAGAAAGAAAAGTAAAAAATTTCGTTTATATCATGTGGAATTACAAATAAAATATAAATTACTAGATGTAAGTTAGACTTAAGATGTCCAATAAACTAATTGGCTGCTGTAAGACTGGCAGAATAGTTGTCTTCCAGAAAAAAAAAAACGTTCTAAGTATAAAAAAGGTAATCTGTTCAAAATTACATCAAATGACAGATTGGAATATCTTTCTAGACAATCACTTACTTACTTACTTACTTACTAGCCAACGCCCACCCTTGGCATGTTAGCCATTTGGTGGCGCGCTGACCAGTATAGACGAGCCGTTTCTCGTAGGCTATCTTCATCCTCCTCGGGTGGGTCTGTTATCAGGGCTGGGCACACTGGGAGGTGAGCAGCATCCATCTGGGGCTGATTACATAGTGGACAGTTGTCATTTTCGTGGACGCCGATGCGATGTAGATGGGAAGCCAGGTAGTCATGTCCCGTAGTTGTTCTGAACACGGCTACAATAATGGGTCTCGGCAAGTTGCGAGGGATTGGTGACTCGCGTCTAGAAATTATAAAATTTTTGGCTCCTTGGCTTCTACAAGGTCAAAGTTCTGACAGTTGTGTTCGAATGTAAAGTAAAATGCCGCGAAATTCAAATATGATTACTAAGATTAAAAAATGTGTTAACTGTTATTTGAAATTTTTATGGATTAATAAAAATATTAGTTGTGCTGATTAAATTACGAATCAATGTTACAAGACAGACATAATAATATCATAAATTGCTTTCAGAGTAATCTAGTAGATGTTATTAAACTTTCCTATAATATTTTGAGGTTATGATTATTGTTTATTGTTAGTTACCTACATAAATATTATTTTAAAACTATTTCCGTAAAATAGGAATATATTATATTGTCATAATATTGTATTATTTCTTGTAATAGATAGACTCGACATAATTGCACCCAACAAAACGTTCAAGTGTATTGCACTATGTAATAAATGTCCCAAAAGGTTCTTTAAATATTTAAATTTAAAAAGGCATACCACTAAGTTTCATCCAGGTAAGGACAAAACTAAAGCAAAAATATTTAGTGCTTTTTGGCTATTATTGTATACAGAATCAATAGGGGACATTATTTTATTTTGTTTCAGAAAACATAAAGTACCTAGCTGAATAACTACAATTTGCCCATATCAATGCAGTGCATGAATGTCAGAAAAATTGTTCACACTTACAAACTATTAGAAAACATCAAAAAATTCATACAAAAGACATTGATATTGGAAAAAATCAAGGAAACTTCAGGTGCATATTGTGTAACTACTAAAATTCTGTAAAATCCAATTTAATTCTTCATTTTGAAGAATATCATGCTAATAAAATAGAACAACAAGATCTTCACTTTTCTAGTGAACTAGAATTTCAAAAATGGAAAACTGACATGTCACGTACAGTCATCCATACATGGCTGCAGACAGTACCGGCGCTAGGGTATCAGGCGCCCACCTGCAAAACAAGCATAGGCGCCCTTCAGTGTCTTTTAAATTAATATTTTGTATCACACCAGCAGAAAAAAGCTTATTTTGGCGCCCCCAAACAGGGGCGCCCGCCTGCAGTGCATCCCTTGCAGGCCCGTTATCGCCGGCCCTGGCTGCAGAGGGCATTAACAAACAGAGTTATATTTTTAATCGTTCAGGCTTTTATGTGAAAAAAGGTAAGGATATGCAGTATGTATTTAAAACCTCAAGGAAGCAAAAAAAATTAATGGAAAATGCCATTCTTGATTGAAAGTTAGTATTTTACCAGAAAACGGCACTGTTAAAATAAATTTTATACAAACTTATGTTGGTCATGACAATGCCATGGGTCATTTAAATATTACTAAAAACGAAAAAATAAAAATAGCTTCTAAAGCCTAAAGCTTCTAAAGAGATTCTGTACCGAATCTGGAATCTGTAATCTTCTGTACATAATCTCTAATATCATCTAATACAGAAACCAGATGAATTTTAGAAGCAGTTTTGCTAGCTATTTCTATTTTTTATTTTTAGTAATATTTAAATGACCCACCAAGTCATTGTCATGACCAATGTAAGTTTGTTAAAATTTATTTTAACAGTGCCGTTTTCTGGTAAAATACTAACTTTCAATCAAGAATGGCATTTTCCATGAATTTTTTTGCTTCCATGAGGTTTTAAATACATACTGAATATCCTTAAATTTTTTCACATAAAAGCCTGGAACGATTACAAATATAACTCTGTTTGTTAATGCCCTCTGTAGCCATGTATGGATGACTGTACGTGACATATATAAAGACAATTCTTATTTTTTTTTTAAAGTTAATTTTCCATCTTTGAAATTCTAGTTCACTAGAAAGTGAAGATCTTGTTGTTCTATTTTATTAGCATGATATTCTTCAAAATGAAGAATTAAATTGGATTTTACAGAACTTTCGTAGTTACAAAAACTGCACTTGAAGTTTCCATTCTTTTTTCCAATATCCAATTTCCATCCAATATAAAAATATGAATTTTTTTATGTTTACTAAGATTTTGTAAATGTAAAAACTTTTTGAAACAAAATAATATCCCCTATCTTTCTGTATACAATCATAGCCAAGAAGCAGAAAATAGAAGTTTTTTCCTTACCTGGATGAAACTTAGTGACATGCCTTTTAAATTGGAATATTTAGAGAACCTTTTGATGACTTTTTTTGAGAATTTAGTTTTGAGACATTTGTTACAAAGTGCAATACACGTGAATGTTTTGTTGTGTGCAATTATGTCGAGTTTATCTAAAATTACAAAAAATAATACAATATTATGACAATATGTATAACAAAGAGAAGTCTTTAATATATTCCATTATATATTAATATTTTAGCAAAACTAGTTTAAAATAATAGTAGGTATTTTAATAGTAAATAATAATCCTAACCTCAAAATATTGTAGGCCTTATGTGGGCCTTTTTATCTATATACTAGACTAGATTATTCTGAAAGCAATTTATGATATTATGCCTGTCTTGTGTTAAAAATGAATAACCATTTTCAATTTTTTTTAATCAAATAAACAAATTTAAACATAAACAATTTTTAATCTTATTAGTAATCATGTTTGAATTTCGCGGCATTTTATTTTACATTCGAATAGAACTGTCACAACTTTGACCTTGTGGAAGCCAAGGAGCCAAAAATTTTATAATTTCTAGACGCGAGTGGGATTGGTGACTCTATTAGGTGGGCCCAAGATTTTCCGACGCCGGCTTGTATTTGCTGCTCTTTTATCTTCGCTTTGATTCCTCTTCTAATGGTGGATTTTGCTGATGTGTACGATTGGAAGCTAGGGGCTGTGGAAGAGTAGTGCCTTCTTTTGCAAGTTCACCTGCCGCTTCATTTCCTTCAACACCGACATCACATCTAGACAATCACATATATGTTAACAATACCTACTCATTACAAATATTTACTTTGTAATACACAAAAGTTTATTTTTAAGATCAGTTATCAGTTAAACGTATAAGAAAAAGTGATGATAAGTAAATCCTATTTGAAATACTTAAGTACTCTATTTTGTAGAAGGTATAAAATTGTTTTTATTAAAATCCCTTTAAGGCCTAAATTTTGCAGAACGTTTTCGATTTTCTTACAAAATCATCATCAGTGTTAAAAAATAAACAGGTTGATTAATGCTAGCTGAGCCACCAAAGAAATACCAGGGTGAGAACCCTTTAAATGGTATACAGTGCTAGTCATAAGTCCGTACCCTCCCCTCGTATTTTTTGAACGGTTATACCTATAATAGTGAAATTTGGAGGGAGGAAATAAACGGACGTAAGCTTCTTAACTGGTCATGACAGGTGATGTAATTATGACAGATGACTTTACAGCGCAACTGTGACAGATAATTTTAAATGGGACCTTATGGCAAGTGATACCTTGTTTGAAAGGTATTGAAAATACCTATTCTATCATACTGATTGTGTTTGAGTTTAAGTTAATTTTGATGAATAAATGAAATAAATATAAAATTGTAGTTTCGAATTTAATTAATAAAAATTCAAAATTCCGCATAAGATTGCTTGTCAAAAAGGTTGACGTAAAAACTACTAGAGAATTGAAAAACGTCAACTTTTTTGACAAACAAACCATAGGCGGACATTTGAATGTTTATTAATGAAATACGAAACTACAATATTATATTTATTTAATTTATTCACCAAAATCAAAATCAACTAAAATCCAAAAAAATTAGTATGCCTGAATAGGTATTTTAAATACCTTTCCAACGAGGTATCACTTGACATAAGGTCCTATTTAAAATTATCGGTCACAGTGGCTCTGTAACTTCATCTGTCACTATTACGTCACCTGCCATGACTAGTTAAGAAGCTTACGTCTGTTTATTTCCTCCATCCAAATTTCACTATTATAGGTATAACCGTTCAAAAGATACGAGGGGGGTACGGACTTTTGACTAGTACTGTATAGCTATGTTATAAATACATATTTGCTTGAAATTCCATAGGATGAATAGAATGTATAAGGAATTATGCCCTTAGGTAAAGTATGACATTCCCATCACGTGGGATGCAAAGTGAGTTGCTTTGTCTCTACATGACGACAGTCAACTAGAGTCAAGTAGAGTCAACTAGATTTGCCATCTAACTGTCGTCATGTAGAGACAAAACAACTCACTTTACATCCCACGTGATGGGAATGTCATACTTTACCTAAGGGCATAATTCCTTATTAATTTTATCCATCCTGTGGAATTTCAAGCAAATATTATGGAATTATAACATATATACCATTTATAGGGTTCTTACTCTGGTATTTCTTTGGTGGCTCAGCTAGCTTGCAACCTGTTTATTTTTTAACACTAATGATGATTTTGTAAGAAAATCGAAAACGTTCTGTGACGTAGGGCTTAAAGGGATTTTAATAAACCACATTTATACCTTTTACAAGGATTTTTCAATAAAATTTTTGTGATTAATGGTATACAGCCAGCTACAGGAAAAATTCTTTCTTTTTCTTGTGGATTTACTCTTAAATACCCGAGGAATTTCTACAGTTTACTATTCACTTCTTTATCTTAATTAATTTGGAGGAGGGTTTTTGATACTAACACTTATTTTTTTCGCAAAAGTGGCTAGATGATAACTCGGCTCTACCCAGCTATGAGGTCATGTTCGCAAGGGCACTTTCAAAATCTGTAAGGAAAAGGAGCATGTCCCAAATATATTTTTTATTCCGATTACATACAAAATTGTTTTTGGATCTACCCAAAATAATTAATTGTTTTTTGTTTGTGTTCAGATTTAACAAATATGTTATTTTGAGTAGGTTCTGCATCACACTATTTTATAAAACAAAGAATTATAGAAAGTTTGCTAAAAAATATTCATAAATATGAACAAATAACGATAGGCTTTGTATTGGCATCCCAGTGTTTTCATTACTAGGGAAAAATGTCATTATATTGAAAAAAATTATCTTAATTGAAGTTTTCCACTTTCCGACTAATTTCCAAATACACTGCTAAAAAAATTAGTAAACACTTCTTTAAATCTCATTCTACTAACCATTATTTTGATTAGTAAAAATGATATAAAATTTAATATTACAAATTCTCTGACAAATTTGATTTTTTTCTGATAAAATAAAAATAACAAAATATAACTCATCTTTTCGGAATATGTTATTCTTCTCATCATCTCCTCCTTCGTGAGGGTCTGCCGCGTTTAGTATTGCCTTCCATGTTTGCTGGTCCTATCCCACTAATTCCCATTGTCTCTCTACCATTTTTTCCAGATCCTCTATGACTGCATCTTTCATCAAAAACACATTGTTTATAAGGTAATTCTCGTTACTACATATTACATGTTCTGCCCATTTTAGTCTATTGGCCTTTTTATGTCTCACTAGATTTTCCATTCCAAAGAGAGACTAACTCATTGTTCTGTCTGCGCCTCCATTCATTTGTCACACTATCTCTGCAAGAGCACTATATTACTCAAAGAATTTTACGTTCCAATACCAGCAATTTATTTACTTTGCTTTGATGTTAATGTCCATGATTCGCTTCCATACGCGAGTTCTGATCGTATTACGGTTTTGTATATCTTCATTTTTGCATCTCGTGAAAAAAGTTTTGGCCTTATTAGATATTGCATCGCGAAAAAAGATCTGTTTCCCGTCATTATTCGCTTTTCAACTTCTCGTTCTACTTTGTTGTCATTGATGATTGTTGCTTCTAAATATTTAAATTATTTAACCAATTCTAAGTTATGTTCGTTTATAGCAATATTTTGCCTTTTTCGCTGTCGTTCTTGTTTTGAGACAACCATGTATTTTGTTTTACCTTCATTTACTTTTAGACCGATTTTTTATTTTATTTAATGCAGCTTCTTCAAAACTCTAGAAAATATCCCTAACGTGATATCCCTAATATAGATCATTCTACTGCATCTACGTCCTCAGCAAAGGGCATCGACAGCAGTTATTACAATATGCAATATTTTTTTACTTATTAACGATTTGATAGGTCATCTTGGCTACCAGCCGAAAGGTCCCAGATTTAATTCTTGATACGGAAAAAAAACTAACAGATGTTTCTAGGATTACTCCAAAACCAAGTCTGTCTCGACATATGTAAAGTAGATCTTGATACTTAACTTGTTTCCATTTTTTATTAGCTTTGTGTTTCAATATACCTATTATACTAAATTTTCTATATAGAATTAGTTACTTTCTGTGGTTCACAAAAAGACTAAAATGTTGTACCCAAAATTGAAACGAATATTTAAATACGCATGTCTCCTAGCATGAAAGGATAATTAATAAATGTATGAGATCTCAACACCGACTTGCATGAACCTAAACACTACTTAAACTAATATGTCGGCTTATTATAATATTATATTAATAGTTATACTGTTGTAGCATTTGGAGCAGCAAAGGAGAGTTCAAGTTCAGCCTCATCCAAGGAGTTTCATAAACCAGTGAGTATGTTATTTTTGATACGAGGTATTAACACTTTGGCTACCAATGATCCTATGATGATTCTGCGTTGTGGTGCCATATGTATCACTGGTGATCAAACTTCTTGTTTTATTTCTGGACCATATGTATCACCGGTGCACCATGCAGAGTATAGTTTAAATGACCATTAATTGTTGGTATATAAAATCGAGCAAACAGAGTATGCCGATGGGATGTAAGTGAACCTAATAGCATGTCGGACAAGTGGGCATCAAGGATGATTCATTTTAGTCAAGTTGCAACAGTAATAATAAAAAAAGCAAGATTTGACGACTATTATTAAAACAATCACGCATTGTTTGCTGAATACTGTATTATAAAAAGTAACAGAAAAAAAAGATATATGTTAACAGATAAAAAATAATATATTGGTAACTTTTTTGAAAACATTCCAAACATAGCGCCGAAGCATTTGGGCAACTATTTAGTCCATGCTGTGTGGCCCCTTCGGTACGAAAAATTTTCTGATTCGGTTTCTTTGCGGATTCCTGTTCGAAAATGTCCCCTTTAAACAAATCAAAAGGGTACGAGGCGAAAAATGCGAAAACTATACTCTTCTGGTTCATTCATATACCATGTGAATCACCGGTGATCACAAGCAAATCCCGCGTAAAAGTTATTCCGGTATGATATTTAAGCCGTCCAGAGTGACACCTATGGATCGAAGAATAAATTTATAACCACAGTGTGCTTGGTACCAGACAGAAGTCTATACAAATTTATGCGGGTATATCAGCGACTGAAGCTGATGTATTAGTATTAGTATTGGTATTTTTATTTATTTATTTATTTCATTCAATCAAGTAGTTTTCAGAGGTTTCCATGTTCACAAGTTTCCTCATTTCTTTGCGTTGGTCGTCATGGAATATTTTGTCATGCTTCTCTGATTGTGGATTTCACAAACATGGCTTTTTTACGTGATAGTTTTACTCATTGCACTTTTCGTTCTATTCGAACTAATTCTTCAGGAAAAAAGGTCATGCAAAGTATATTTTGCAAATATCTGGAACAGATAATCATCATTGTAAAAAGAAAAATCTTTTCTGAAGACTATTTTCAAGTTGGCCGGCTTTGAATTTTGATGTCACAGAAGACTCTTACGAGTAGTGGAACGAGTAGTAGACTACTAATGGTTTCAAAGAGTGTCAAACGTGAAAGTAACTAACAGGCTAGGAAATGAACTGAAAATAATTACTATCGAAAGATGAAAACTTTGCTTAGAATATTTGGTGAGAGAGCAGTGTGCAGTGTGCACTCATTATTACAACTTATGGGAGGAAGTATATCCTGGCTTAACAACCAAAAATTGTTTGAATGCAGTAGTGCAGAACTATTTAGAGCTGCGGTTAACAAAGTCCGGATAGCCAGTATGATTTTCGACTTTCGATGGAACATCGAACTTGAAGAAGAAACCTATTTTACCTGACTTAAACATAATTCTTATAACCAATATATCTTGCCAAAATGAAGGTTTTTAAACTTTAGCCACTCAGGTCCTGAGTGGCTAAAAGACTCTCATGAACCCTAATACACCAGTTAATAGGGAAAAAAATCGTCGATTTCACGTAAAAATGTTAAGCAGGGTTTTGAAGGTTTTAAACGATATATGAGGTATAAATGATGATAATTCCGTGAAGACGTACAGCTAATTTTTCTTCTTCTTTTTTTAAAACAGTTACAAAGGATCAAAAACTAAGTTTTTTGACTATAAAACGTTTCTTATCCATTTTAGAGAAAAATGTTTCAAATAAATATTGTATACCTTAAAAAGTTCTTCAATTTGGTGGGACACATATTGAAATATATAAACAATTGACCGAGATAATTGTAAAAAACTCTCATTTTTGCACTAATTTTTAAATATTAATAACTGTATTTTTTGCACAACGATATTTAAATTAACTACTTCAAATTATGCCAATTAATGGGTTATTTCAGTGTGCTAAATTTCAACTAGATCGACCAAATAGTTTATAAGTTATTCAATTTGTTTTTCCCAGACAGCAATTGTTTAAACAACTGTTCTTGCCCTAACAGTGACTCTAGAGATATTTTACAAATCGCAATCGATTATTTAAGACTTTAGTTTTAAGATGTATTGAAAATGTTTTAAGATTTTATCAAAATTGTTGTTAAAAAAACCGTCTGAAAAAGACCCTACATTTTAGGTTATAAACAATTAGAATAACTTTGACAGTTTTTATGTTACACGCTCGTATGTAGGCTCATGAAAAGCTGGTGAAAAAATACACATTAAAATAATAAAATGGATTTTATATGACTAATAGAAATCAAGTTAGAATTTTTTTTTCAATAAATCATATTTCCATTGTTTATAAACATTAAGAGCTGAAAATTGAATAAGTTGTTTAAGAAAGTCTATATTTTCTGACCCACTTCATAGATTGCATATGCAGTAAAAAATAAAAAGTCATGACTCGTTAAAATGATGGTACTCGTGAAACACCGCCAACAAATGTAAAGGTGAGAATAGCTTCGTTTTATTTTTTAGAATGGAATCCCAATTTGAAACATGTTGAAAAAATTTGCAGTTTAATTGCTATTACTTGCTTTAATTTTACAATAATTTCTCGTAAGAATTACTTATATTTTACTAATTAAATTATATTATTTATATAAATATACAATAATAATTAACTCAGGCCCAGAAATTAAATTGGTTGAAAACACGATCTTATCCATAAAACAAAAAATATTTTTAGCAGTTAGTAAAAATAAAAAGCAATTGATTCAACTTTTATGTGCAGAGCTCAACAAATCTGGGTACCGAACTAAAGTAGCAGATGAAGATGCGGACGTATTAATAGTGCAGACAGCTCTTCACGAACATACATATGAAACTAGCAAGACCATTGTAATAATTGGTAATGATACTGATATACTCATAATATTGACGCAACTCTCTGCTCCGGACAATAACATATATGTATTTTGAAAAAAAAAAAAGGCGAAAAAGGAAAATATATCTATTATAGTTGTAATAGTTTTAAACATTCTCATCTAAGAAAATACGTTGGGTTCTTATATATTTTTACTGGGTATGATACAACTTCCTCTTTTTTTAATCAAGGAAAATTCAAATTATTAACTTCATCATCAGAAATTGTAGATCTGATAAATATTTTTTACGACGAGAATGCTAACAAGGAGGACATCATGAAAAACGGATGTGATATCATTGTTGCTTTGTATTCTGCTGCAATTGATGTTACATATAAAAAAAAACATAATAACATATTGTCATTAAATGAGTTACGTTTTTTACAATTTATAAGAAATACAGGAAAAAAATCTTTTAATTTGGAAAATTTGCCCCCAACAGAAGGTGCAGGATATCAGCATGTACTTCGCGTTTATCATCAATTACAACACTGGTTAGGTAAAAAACTGGATACTATCCGATATGGATGCAAAAAAACTGATACGGGTTTTGAACCTATTTACACCTTAGATTGTTTGATTCCTGAAGAGATATTAAAACAAATTACATCTAAATGTTCAACGGGTTGCAAAAGTACCAGATATGGTTGTAAAAAATATGGTATAAACTGTACGGATCTTTGTACAAACTGTGCAGTGGAAGAAGAGGAGAAAAAATGTTGTAATCGCGCTGCAGTGGTTTTTGACGATGTCAAGTCACTTTGTAGAGGATGAACTGTAACTTGCCGAGAAGCGATTTAGAAGTTATAGACGTTCACTAGAATAATCAAATTAAAATTCATAAACAATGTTTTACTTTTTTATTTTTATAATTAATTATATAAATTTATTAAAATATATATATTACTATCAAAACAAATATATGACTTTTATTCTAATTATTGAACTTAAACATACATCATTAAATAGTGCAAACATATTACATATTTATACTTATTAGATGCCTACCTAAACAAATATTAATAGTTTCATTAAATTAAATAACATTTCATAACAATTCAGAAACAAAATAAAACAAACAGTTTTTTAAAAATTATTAAGGACTTTTAAATACTTTTTAATTATTTCAAATAAAAAAAATAATGTATTGTACTAATTTATAATTATTTTATATTTATATAAAAAATATACTTTACTTAATAATTTAAAGAATTTTTAAGAAATACTTGTAAAATTCAATAACTTTTATAGTAAAATTGAATCAATTGATTTTCACGGGATTTTCCAATTTTCCAATTGTGCAAGGTGAAATTTGCACAATTTTTAGTATTTTCTTGAGCTACTCCAGTTAAAAAAGAAGGTTGTGCGTGCTATGGAAGGTGATAATATATTGCAGTTTTTTTCCAAAAAAGGAAGCGAAGCTTGAACAGTTCCCACCTTCACTTTCGTTGGTGGTGTTTCACGAGTACTATCAGTTTAACAGGTCATAAGTTTTTATTATTTCACTGCATATGCAATCTATAAACTGGATCGTAAAATATAGATTTCCATATATAAATTTTCAGCTCTTAATGTTTATCAACAATGCAAAATTTGATTTATAAAAAAAATACTAACTTGGTTCCTATTTGTCATATAAAATTATTTTGTCTTTTTTAATATGTATTTTTTCACCAGCTTTTCAGTGAGCCTACATGCAAGCGTGTGACATAAAAACTGTCAAAGTTATTCAAATTGTTTATAACCTAGAAGGTAGGGTCTTTTTCAAACGAGTTTTTTAATATCAATTTTAATAAAATGTTAATTTTTTCTTAATGCATCTTAAAAGTAGACTCTCGAATAATTGATTGCGATTTGCTAAATATCTCTAGATTCACTGTTAGGGCAAGAACAGTTGTATAAACAATTGCTCTCTGGGATAAACAAATTGAATAACTTATAAACTATTTGGTCAATCTGGTTGAAATTTATTGCACTTAAATAAACTATTAAATGGCATAATTTAAAGTAGTTAAATTATATATCATTATGTAAAAAGTAAAGTTATTAATATTTAAAAATTAGTGCAAAAATGAGAGTTGCTTGCAATTATCTAGGTCAATTGTTTATGTATATTATTATGAGTACTATCAAATTAAAGAACTTTTTAAGATCTACAACACTTATTTAAAAAATTTTTCTCTAAAATTAACAAGAAACGTTTTATAGTAAAAAAACTGAGTTTTTCATTCTTTGTACCTGTTTAAAAAAAAGAAGAAGAAAAATTAGCTGTACGTCTTCACGGAATTATCATCAGTTATCTCTCATCTACCGTTTAGCACCTTCAAAACCCTGCTTAACATTTTTTCATGTTTTTTTCCCTATTAACTGGGGTATAAGATGGTCTCTAGACTAATGTGGAAATGACGGGAAGAACTCGTTAGACTGGAATATAATTGCATCAGTACCAAAGCATTGGAGAATACCCTTCTTCTTTCTCATAATCCTTAGTGCCCTTCAGGGTGTCGGATGTCGGGTTCCGCCTTTTATCCATTTTTTCCAAGCGCTTCTATTGGTGGCCAGGTTCTTTATATCCCTCATACTCGTGTGTAACCTTTCACCTATATCCTGGATCTAGTCCATCCATGTCTTCCTCGGCCTTCCCTTTTTTCTTTTGTTTCCCATTTTGGCTTCATGTACCTTCTTCGTAAGTCTCTTTTGTTCCATTCGTTGTATGTGTCCAAACCAGCTTAATTGTTTGTTTTCGATCTTCCTCATTATCGGTTCTTGTTCCAGCTCTCTGCTTATATCTTCATTTCTGAATCTATCAAACTTCGTAACTGCAGCTATTCTACTCATCTATTTCATCTCGGTCGCGTTTATCACTGATTCATGATTTTTTGCACAATCCATGTTTCCGCCCCATATGTCATTATCGGATTGACTATGCTGTTATATACTCTGAGTTTAGTTTAGATGTTTATTTCTGACTTTTCAAAAATTGTATTATTTAAAGAGTAATACACGTTAGTTGCCTTCTTCAGTTTATTGCTTATTGCCAAGTCCGTTTTCCCATCATCTATTATTATATTTCCCAAATATTCAAAAGTAGATACGTGCTCTATTACATGTTCCCTTACTATTATATTAGTATTCCTTTCTTTTTTCTCATCTTCATTTATTATCATAAGTTTTGTTTTGTTGAGATTCATTTCCATTTTTAAATTCTATATCTCTTTTTGCCAAATACGTATTAGTTTCTGCATTTTCTCTACTGTGTCTATAATTAAAATTACATCATCAGCGTATGGAAGGGAGTTGATCTTTATTGCATTTAAATTTTTATATCCTACTAAATATTGAAGGTTTCTGGTTTGATCTTTGGTATTTTTTATTAAAGTATCCATGACTATTATAAACAAGAGGAGCTTAGTCCATCTCCTTGTTTAATTCCCTTATCCCATTTAAAATGCCTGATCTTTCTCCATATATGTACTTGGCCTTCTACTTCCGTATAAATAGATTATATAACTTTTATCATCTATTTTGGTATATTATAACTTTCCAATATTTTCCACATTATTTTTCTGTTTATCGTATCAAATGCCGCCTTCAGATCAACGAAAATGAGAAATAGTTCAACCCCTTTACGGCATTGTCTCTCTATTATGCTCCTTATATTGTAGACGTTATCGTTTGTTTGACGGTTTGATCTGAATGCAGCCTGTTGGTCTTCCAATTCTTTCTCTATCACTGATCTTAGACGCTTCTCTATAATTCTCGTGTATACCTTGAAGGCGACCGATGACAAGCATATTGCTCTATAATTCTCGCATTCATTATGTTGTCCTTTTTTGTATATTGGCAGAACTATGTTTTTCTTCCAGTCATCTGGGATTTTCTCTGTACTCCATGCTTTCTTGCATATCTGAAATATCCAGTTCTCTCCTTTTTCACCCATCCATTTTATCATTTGGAGAATACATGACAATAAAAACGTTTCTTCTTCATTAAGTGTCATCTCCACGATGGAGGTCGGCAATCATCATAGCTATGTGAACTGTTCCGACTGCTATTCGGAGACGGCTACTCTGAAAAGTTCATTTGATCTATATCCATACCATTCTCTCAGGTTGCGTTGCCATGATTTTCTACGTCACCCCAGGATTATTTTTCTTTGGAGCTTTCCCTGCATAATGAGCTGGAGCAAGTTGTATCTCTCTCCATCTGTAGTATGTCCGAGATATTCCAATTTTCTTGTTTTTACTGTATTTAAGATTTTTTCTTTTTTATTTTTTATCCTCCTCAGAACCTCTTTATGACGTTTTCTGTCCATCACATTTTCAGGATCTTCTATACACTCAGAATTAGAATGATTACAGTTTTTTCATTGGGGTCGCATTCAAGTTTAAGTCCAGAAAAGATAGCATCTCGCCAACCTAACTCTTAGCTCCAACTTTAAATTTCTTATGCAGAGCATTCTTCCCATTTTTGTAAAATTTGCCTTTTCTAGACTTATGCTTAGAAAGACCTGATAAACTTAATAGCTCAGCTACAGAATATTTCGGTCCATAGTCGGCCTTCGGAGTGAAACAACCCACGCTTCACAACCGGAAAAATCTGGATCCGAACACAACATAACTCCCATTGCGAAGGTAAATCCGAAGGTAAAGCTTTGCAGAGAGTAAGTAGGAATCAGGTTAGAATCCTAACAGGCTTCTTTAGTGGACATGCGTCAGTCAACACCTGAACGCCTTTATACAATAACATACAACCTGAAACAATCAATAAAATATTGTATACGACTCTGACGTACGTAAGTGGAACATACTCTTTGAATACCCATACACTAAGAAGACATCCGTTGATCTACATTTTCTTCAGATGGCTAGTTTTCGTCGAAAATCTACCAGTTCTTTTGTATTGAAGAATGGTTTGTAAAATTAGTGCACAGAATGTTTGTTTTATAAAGAAAATTTTATTTTTTTTAAATTTTAATTCGTCCGTAGGGCCTTAAAGGAGTCCGGATATGAAAGCGACTCCACCTTGGTGTTTAGGCGAAAAGAGGAAGCGATAGCTCAACAGCTTAGTCCAAAGGAGCAACGGGAAGCCTACAAATTTATTCAAAAGGGTGGGGATATACCATTGCATGGTCTTCGAAAACCAGCACCCGAAAGACCCAAAGGTGAGTCTTCTGAGTCCCCAGTTGAAAAACAGATTTTCTACTTACCTAAATCTAATCAATCTGTTGGTGAAGGTAACGCATGATTTTTTCTTTTCATAAGGTCAAATATACAGACAGTACAGAGAATATGACCGTTTATATTTAGAGCCTTTCTAAGATTATAACTATTATACCGACTAGGATATCTGAGATCTTTGTCATATAGTATAAAATTTTTGTATTTATATTAGAATTAGCATAATTCACTACTATCAAGTACAGTTGAGTCCGCGAGTGATTACCCGTGCGTCATCATTTAAAGCATACGAAATAAGTCGATGATAAAACGGAAATTGAAATTTACTAAACGCAACAGCAAGTGACACTAAGTCACAACGCAACAGTAAGTGACAGTAAGTCACTTGCTGTTGCGTTTAGTTAATTTCAATTTCCGTTTTATCATCGACTTATTTCGTATGCTTTAAATGATGACGCATGGGTAAAGACTCGTGGACTCAACTGTAAATCTTGATAGTAAGTTTTCCACGTTCCTACGCCAAAATGCTTCTCAACAGTTCTTGTTATGCCTATCATTATTCTAAGTGCTTAAGGATCCATTAGTATTTTTACGTCGTTTTGACATATTGTTACTTTATCTTTAACCTCATATTTACACCTGTTGTAAGCTTTTATGTCCTCCCTATCTTTACTATCGAGCTACTCTTTGGTAGATGTTTTTTTTTTTGGTTGCACCAGTTCTTCAGTCTACCATGAACTCATTTTATTCCTTAATCTCCTTTTTGTCATGTGCTTCGTCTACCACTTTATGTAAAATATTTTTGCAAATAATAATTTTCCTCAGTGTTTTCTTCTGAAAATTTGTGATATTTTGGCATAAACTGATGTTAAATTTCGGATATACTTTGGTTATACTTTATACTACAAACTACAAGAATAATTAATATTAGCTCTGAATAATTTTATACTAGCTTTATTGTGGCTCAATCTCGGATAAAAAAAATATTATAAAGAAGAACAAGTTAATGCCCTCCTGTTGTTTCAGTATAATTTTAAATTAATATTGGACAAACAGAACAAATAAGTACAAAAAATTTATTATAAAAATCAAATAACTAGTTATACGGGTTGCCTACATTAAGGTGAAAATATAAATATTTCTCTGAACCTATCTGTATAACCCTGGTGAAGGATTTTATTCTAATAAGGTTTGTTTTATTCTGTTTTACTTATTAGTAACTTAATATTTAATTAATCCTAAACGCTTTTGATTTCTTCTGTTTGTAAGACTAGGTAGCTATTATCTTTAAAAAAACACAATAGTCATCACTTTGTTTTTCAGAACACCGAGCACAATATTAATATTTAAACTTAAAGTCTAATAAGAATATTCTTCACAGAAACGGAATTTGTGGAATTTTTCCCAATTTCCCCAACGCTAACAAGAATAAGAGTTCATAAAAATATTAAGCCTCAAAAGGAAGTACTCTGCTATCCGGTAACAGTTCAGCACCAAGATCCGAACACTTTTTCGGCTTACAAGCGAATTGCTCCTTCTTCAGCCATTCCTACTCCTCCTCCCATTCCTCCTCCATCTCCACCACGAAGAAAATCTTCTAGAAATAATCCGACTTTAAGATTGGTTTCTACAATGAAAGTCAAAACAGAAAAGTCACCGTTGTGTAAAAGGCACGAGACATGTTTTACGACAACATCAAATATTGATAAATCAAAAGTTAATTACTTAAAGGATAAAATTACTTGTAAATTATCACCAACGCCAAGCAAGAGAAGTCCCAGTCCTAAAATTAGAGTGACTAAGAAGGTTACTGCTTCTACAGATCTGAAGAATAAAATAACTTCTACCCTAACTACTTCGAAAGACGTTAAAACTTCGGCTCGTAAAATACAAAGTAAAACTAATGTTCATAATTACATTGGGAGATCTAAATCGACGGATTCTGTTAGAAATACAATTAAAACGACTGTTGGTAGAAGTCCGGTCACGTCATCCATGGAAAGTCTCAATCTTATGAGAAGCTCTCCAAAAACTTTTAGATCTGAGAAGAGAAAGTTTGATTTAAACATAAAAACCAAGCTGGTAAAATCTCCCGATCTGTTGTCACCAACCGAGGTTAAAAAAGCATCCATGATGACTCTACCACAAGGTACAGTATATAAGAAATCTAATGCTGTATTAGCATCATCTAAAAACAGTGGCAAGATTAAAGAGTTTTTGCCAGTCAAGGTTGGAATTTCAGATAAAGGAAGAAATATTTTAAAACCAAATGTTCCGTCTTCTCCTAAACCTAAAAGAGTGTCACCTTGTCCTTCAAGCTCATCATCAACCAAAGTGAGATCATTAGAATCATTATCATCACCAAAACTGCAAAAGAAGAAGAGCGTTATAAAAACTAAAAGTGTTTCATCTAAAGACCATAGTCAGAAGTCAAAAAAGGAACAAATCAATGACGAAATTAAAAAAGACATTAAATCAAGTAGACCTACAAGCAAATCTTTAGAGAAAATCGAGGGATTAAGAACATATAAGAGATCAGATGCTAATACTAAAGAAGACTTTGATACTAGTTCGATACTAACCGATATACGTAGACAAAAGAACGCTATAGAAAGTAATCATTTCTTCCAACATTTGTTTCTGCGAGACATATCTCCAACTCCGTCAAACACCAGCAGAAATTCTTGGATTGTTGAAAAAACAAACCAGTTAACTCGTAGACGGTCATCTGTTCCTGAGCCTACTGTAAGTGCAATGAAAGTATATTTAAAACATACAAGACCTGTTTCCGATTCCAAATTTATAAGTCTAGATATAGCTCGAATTCGTTCGAGATCTGCAAGTCCCAAGTCCGTGACTTTTGACGATAGCACTAAATTTGAAAGCAAGCCACCCAAAAGAAGTTCAAGCTTGCCAGCAAAATTAATATTCTCGCAAACTAGTAGACCCATTTCGCCTGTGGTACAACATAAAAAATTTATATCTCCACCACCTTCCCCTAAGTTATGCCGCTCGCCATCTTGCAGGAAAATAATGCAATACAAGAGCCATCAAGTTGAGAAGAAACAGCCAGAACTATCTTTATACATGTGTCCGAGTTTAAATCATAGTACTACCTCATTGGACTCTTTAAGAAGTGAGGATTATTATAAATACTTTACCGATCAAGTTCATGGCAATAAGTATTATGACAAATTCAAAGACTTAAATCAGTTTTACACAGAAATAGAAAAGGTTGGTCAACTTGAAAAGGTATTTAGCGTCAAACCTAGGAAAAAAAGTGAAACTGAAATTATTGATTATGATAGATGGAAGGAGGTTAGGACCCGTGAACGTGCAGAACAAGAACTGGGAGCCCTTTATAATCAAATTAAAAAGGAAGAAAAAGAAAAAGGTTTCTTATACCTTCCTAAAGACGTTCAGCGATATAAATGGCGAAAAGAATATGACATGGGGCTTAGAGTAAAGGAAAAGTCAGTAGATGATATAAAAGGAGAATTTGAAAAAATTAAATATGAGGATTCTGATCGTGAAAACGCAAAGAGGCGAGAACTAGCTTTCCTCAAAGACACGTATAAACCTTTGTGGCGAGGATTTTCTGTGGCTAATATAGCGAGTAACATAGCAGAACGTAGAGCACATTCAGAAGGAAGGGTTAAAACAGCCAGGCAAAGGCTTATCGACTCTGAAAAGATATTGAATCATGGCATTGGAAGCAAGCTTTGGAGTAGCTTGTCAATGGAACAAGTAAATATATTAAAGGAACAACTTGCAGAAATATACAATAATTACCCAAAAAACAAAGAAGATTATACTATTCATGTTCCTAAGGAAAAAAGTAAAGGGTATGTTCCAACTTTAACAGTGCGAAGAAATTCAGATTCTTCTGATCATATGTACAAGCCATCTAAAACTGTTAAAAGCTCAAATATGTCTGAAAATGATAAAAAAATGTTATCATATACTTTAAGCAAAGAGTTATTAGAAAAAATTGGTAATCAACGTAAAGATTTGGGCTTACGATTAGTTGTTGGTAAAGAAGTATTGGGGGCAGTTGCGTCAGCTGAAGCGAATGTTAAAGCAGATTTTCGGAAAGAAGAACCAAAAAAACCTTTGGTTAAGACAAATGCACTAACAAACGGAAAGGTGACATCTTTAAGCGAAACTGAAAGTGGTAGTACTGATGAAAGCACAAGGACTGTTATATGTACTGGAAAGAAGGAAGATATGAAGGAAGTTAAAAAGAAAGTTGAATATTTTGAGCAGGTAAAAGAACATGAGCCATACGTCCCAACTATACACAAACCAGCTGAAACAGGTGTTGAGGTTAGTGAAGGTAGCGTTCATTCTTCGAAAAATTTAGAAAAATCTCATGAGAAATCTCTTGTTCAATCGAAGTCGGTTCAAAGCTTTAAAGAATATTTTGGAGAAACAGATTTAATGAAATTTGCTACAATTCCATTATCAGCAACCAGAAAGCAGAAGTTTATTCCAAAAAGGCCAGAATTGCGTGCCATTGACATAAGTCCTATAAGATCTGAAATATCAGTCGATACTAGCAACGACAGTCTTTTCAGGAGTAGATCAATTTCTCCTTATTTTAGTGAAAAACCCCCACTTAAAACTGGAGAAGTGTCAAGACTTCGCAATAAATTTGAATTCTTGGAAGATATTTATGGAGACACTACGCTAAAGAGATCCAGGAGTGAATCAGATCTTAACACTGTTTACCCACATTTTAGTTTAGGGCACGTGGATAATCTGAGAAGAAAATATGAATACCCTGCTTACTCAGGAAGAGGTAGAAGTCGGACTAGAAGGGGAGGAGTTGTTTCGCCCGTTTTTTTAAGAGCTGAAGATCGATTTATGCCCCACATTAATATCATAAGTAAAATTGCTAGTCTCTATACACGTAAAAATATCAAGAATGGTAATAAAGGACATCGCAAAAGTATAGAGGAGTTGGCAGAAATTTTCGGATGTCCTGTTGGTGAAGTCGAAAAGTTACGAGAAAAATTTGACAGTCAAGAAGATATTTCGTTGGTAGGACACATGTACACTTCTTCTCCCAGCATTCGTGAACTTAGAGATATTGCTCCATACTTAACTGCTGACTGGACAGCACACCGTTATCCCAGACTTGAAGATAACACTCGTTCATTGTCTTCTCCAGAGAATTCTGTAGCATCCAAAGACACTTCTCTCCTTCGCAAAAATAAACAGAGACCTAAGTCTACCTCACCCACTCCTAAACCCATAAAGTCTTCTTCAATCCTAAAACCAATTCAGCAAAAACAACGGTCTACGGATTTTTTCAAAAATCAGAAGTATGATCCGAAGATACACGAGCCCATAGCTCGATACCAGCCGAAAGATGT
Organism: Diabrotica virgifera virgifera; assembly: GCF_917563875.1. NCBI lineage: Eukaryota > Metazoa > Arthropoda > Insecta > Coleoptera > Chrysomelidae > Diabrotica > Diabrotica virgifera. The sequence continues at coordinate 116,127,758 of NC_065449.1, forward strand.
CTCCAGGTACAAAAATGGGTGGAGTGTTTGCTCGAAACCAACGGTTTCGTTTAAAGGTGTTGTATTTAGGTTAAATGACACAAACTGATTTATGGCACCCCTACAAACAGTAGAATGGTTCAAATGCTTCTTTTGTTTTGACCACACAGCACATGCTTTTTTTCAATATCATCTACCGACAACTTTAGACTTAAATACGTAATTAAACATTATATGAAAAGATCATTTCTAAGTTCCAACATGGTTTATATATTTACAGTAGGTTTGTTCTAGCAAACAGTAAAACTAGTCAGAAACCGTCAACAAACAGTTGGTCAGGGAGAGAACATAATCAGTCACCAGTGCTATCCCCTCTACTCGCGCTGGTCCACTATTCGCTGATGGTTTCAAACCGTTTGAAACTGATGCTAGAACAAATCTATTATTATGCAAATCTATGTAATAAATGCATTATTTCAGAAACAGACGACTTTAAAAAACATCTAAAAACATGTCAGTTTAAATTTTGAATGACCTACAATCCGAGGTCGCAGGATATCTAATTTGAAATATCTCGTAATCGGCACAACGATGTATTTTTTGGAATATTTATTATGTATATGAATATACATACAGTGCTAGTCAAAAGTCCGTACCCCCCCTCGTATCTTTCGAACGGTTATAATTGGAGGGAGGAAATAAACGGACGTGAGATTCTTAACTAGTCATGACAGGTAACGTAATAGTGGCAGATGACGTTACAGAGCCACTGTGACCGATAATTTTAAATGGGACCTTATGCCAAATGATACCTCTTTTGAAAGGTATTCAAAATACCTATTCAGTCATACTAATTTTTTTGGGTTTTAGTTGACTTTGATTTTGGTGAATAAATTAAATTAATATAACATTTTAGTTTCGCATTTAATTAATAAAAATTCAAATGTCCGCCTATGGTTTTTTTGTCAAATAGTTTGACATTTTTCAATTCTCTAGTAGTTTTTACGTTAACGTCAAGCTTTTTGACAAGTAATTACATATAGCTATGCGGAATTTTGAATTTTTGTTAATTAAATGCGAAACTACAATTTTATATTTATTTCATTTATTCATCAAAATTAGCTTAAACTCAAACAAAATTAGTATAACTGATTAGATATTTTGAATACCTTTCAAACGAGGTATCACTTGCCATAAGGTCCCATTTAAAATTATCGGTCACAGTGGCTCTGTAACGTCATCTGTCACTATTACGTCAGCTGTCTTAACTAGTTAAGAAGCTTACGTCCGTTTATTTCCTCCCTCCAAATTTCACTATTATAAGTATAATCGTTCAAAAGATACGAGGGGGGTACGGACTTTTGACTAGCACTGTATATCATTTAAACATGTGTTTAAGGCTAAAGTTTTAGGTAGTGATATACCGTTTAATAGATTTAAAGTATCATAAACTTATCAAATATAGCTCGAGACTTGGCGATTTGGTATTTGAAAGAAAATAGATGCATAATGCCCTATCTCACCTCACCTCGTTGGTACACACTGTGCAACAATTTTGCAGAGTGTGTATAAGGTATATAATTTTATTAAAATTCCAGTTGCCATCCAACATTCCTAATGTAAGGAGAGATCCATCTGATTAGCAACCCACGCGGTATGGGGGAGTAATGCGGTGCCTAAGGGTCATATCTTTGACAATTTTATCCATCGTTTCGAATTTTAAAACAGTCCCAATTTAAACAAAATACAAAAAAAAATATATGAGAAAAATGTAAAAAAAATTATTAAGAAAAAAAATATATATTATAGATAGATATAATATATTTAGTATTAAAATCTTCTTCTTCTTCTTTTATCTAGGCAGTACTGCCTGTTTTTCTTCAATGGTGCCTTTCATTCTGCCCTAACTTGTCATTCCATCTTTTCCTTGGGCGTCCTATACTCCTCCTGCCTAACGGTGACTTGTCCCTGGCTATTCTTACTATCCTTGATTCAGACATCCTGCTTATGTGCTCATTTCATTTCCAGTATTAAAATCAATAATGTAATATCTTCTTCTTCTCCTTCTTCCTCTTTATAAGCAATTCTGCTTGTTCATTGGCGGATTGATACCTCTATGGAAGGTTGTCACTACATATTTTACGCGGTCGGCCGATACTTCTTCTACCGATTGGTAATTTATCTCGTGCTATTTTGACTACACGTGTCTCTCCCATTCTGGTTATGTGGTTGTTCCATTATTTTTTTCTATTTAATGTTCATTCGTTTATACACTGTAGGTACATTGTCTTCTAATATCTTCGCTCCTCTTTCGATCTCTCTGTGTAATTCCTGTAATTCTTCTCAGTACTCTTATCTCTACCGTTTCCAGTAGTCTTTGTGTTGTGGCTGTATCGGGTCTTGTTTCTGATGCATATGTCATTATTGGTCTTACACTGGCTTTATAAATTCTTGACTTCATCTCAGTGTTAATATGTCGGTTTGTAATATGACGCCACATTATAGTCAGAGACATATAAAGATCATCAATAATAATCTGGGCAGATTATCGGAGAATAGGCCATTTTTGGGAAAAGTTATTTACCAGCAATTTTATTGCTGGACTCGAATCTTATGATTGTATATATTTATAATATAGGTATGCAAAGTCCGCAGATAGCGTGCTACTTTTTTATAAACAAAATGACGCCCGAAAATCGTGTTTTTTTCAATTTTTGCTCTATAACTCCAAACATTTTAATTTTACACCAAAAACACTCAAAAATTCACCGTAATTAAATTCTGCATAGAGACGTGTTTTTCCCAATTTACTTCGACGAAAATTTTTCCCAGAGAATGCGGGTTTTTCCAACAAAATTTTTAATTTTCAACAAAAATTTTAGATAAGTAATTGTTTATCAATAATTAAATAACTTGGTAATATAAAAGCTCTTTTCGTATAGACAATAATTCCAGAAGACGATGGAAATTGAATGAACAGTTTAGCAACAATTGAATTGTAAATTAAAAATTTACGGTCGCTATAATAACCACAATAATTATGACACAAGAATAACTATGATTTTTGTATAAAAAGACACTGTACCTATCTAATGTACTTCATATAATTGAAATTGGACTATTTAAGCAGCCTCAGGAATATTTTAAAATTATAAACAATTTTTTGGTTTACAAACAATTAGAATATCTCGGTAAATATTCAATTAAATTAAATCATGAAAGCGGTATTGGAAAAAAAGCGGCAGGACGCTTCTTTTAAAAGAAAAAATGTTTAATTCTGATGAGTGGTTCCTGAGATACAACCAGTCAAAGTTGACCGGCATTTATGGCAAAGATATAAACAATAGGACCATAATTTTCGAACCATCACCTTTTTAGTTGTGTCCCCTTTCTCCACACCAATTTTCATATCTTTAAAATACTCCTAACATATATTATTATAATAAAAACTATCGATATTACGGGTGAAAATTGCCAAAAATAGCAAAATTTCAATCAAAAATTAGGTTGGAGAAAATGTAATCTCAAAGTTCAAAATCGGTATACGTTAAAAAAAACATGCATTTTCTCTGCTTCCCATGGAGCAATTTGTTTCATTCTTTTTTTGTTTCCAAGTAACTCGAGCAGAGCCATATATCTAACACATTATTAAAATGTCACACTTGCTTTTGTGTCACCTTTGTTTTGTTATAATAAATTAATTCATTGATTATAACAAAAATTTTTAATTTGTTTAAATAAATATTGTTTAAATAATTACAGCTTTCAAATGAAAATATTTGTGTTTTTAACGGTAAAAGGTATACTTGTAGTAAGTTTACCTAAAAAATGTATACAACTGGAAAAAATATGTAGTTTTCTTTTTTTATAAATAAATTAATCAATTATAACAAAACAAAAGCAAGTGTGACATTTAGTAATGCATTAGTTAGATGGCTCTATTCGAGTTACTTGGGAACAAAAAAAGAATGAAGAAAATTGCTTCATGGGAAGCCGAAAAAATGCATTTTTTTAACGTATACCGATTCTGAACTTTGAGATTACATTTTCTCCAACCTAATTTTTGATTAAAATTTTGCTATTTTTGGCAACTTTCACTCGTAATATCGATAGTTTTTATTATAATAATATATGTTATGACTATTTTAAATATATGAAAATTGGTGTGGAGAAAGAGGACAAAAGTTAAAAGGTGATGGTTGGAAAATTATGATCCTATTGTTTATATCTTTGCCGTAAATGCCGGTCAAATTAAACCGGTTGTATCTCAGGAACCACTTATCACAATTAAACGATTTTTCTTTTGAAAGAAGCGTCCTGTCGCTTTTTTTCCAATACCGTTTTCATTATTTAATTTAATTTAATATTTTCCGAGATATTCTAATTGTTTATAAGCCAAAAAATTGTTTATAATTTTAAAATATTACTGATGCCGCTTAAATAGGCCAATTTCAACTTTATAAAGTACATTAGATAGGTACAGTATGCTTTTATACAAAAATCGTAGTTATTCTTATGTGTCATAATTACTGTGGTTATTATAGCGACCGTAAATTTTTAATCAACAATTCAGTTGTTGCTAAACTGTTCATTCAATGTACATCGGCTTCTGGAATTATTATTTATACAAAAAGAGCTTTTATATTACCACGTTATTTAATTATTGATAAACAATTACTTATCTAAAATTTTAGTTGAAAATTAAAGATTTTGTTGGAAAACCCCGCATTTTCCGGGGAAAATTTTCGTCGAAGTAAATCGGGAAAACATGTCTCCATGCAGAATTTAATTACGGTGAACTTTTATTTGGGTGCTTTTGGTGTAAAATTAAAATGTTTGGAGTTATAGAGCAAAAATTGAAAAAAAAAACACGATTTTCGGGCGTCATTTTGTTTATAAAAAAAGTAGCACACTATCTGCGAACTTTGCATACCTATATTATTAATATAGGATAGGCAATCATAAGATTCGGTAAATAACTTTTCCTTGTATTTTGCTAATTAGCCCAGAGTATAAATGTAGTTTGGCAAATGGGTTACGTTCCCGCAGTCATCACATAGAAGGAAAAAACACATTTTCATACCATTTAATGGGTGTATATTCAGGTATTTTTGGTGGCTCAGAATGTGATTAATCTGTGCTAGCACTGACGATGACATTTTTATATCAAAAACGTTATGTGATTTGATGTAGCCCTTGAAGGAATTTTAATAAAATTATATACCTTTTATAAACCATTTTTAATAAAATTTATTGTAATAAATATATATTTTTCTTAATGTAAATCCGGGTGGCCTAATTATTCTTCTTTTAAACAAAAAGTACATAGAAAAAGCATTTAGAAAAAATAACTTAATAATAATTAATATGAATAACTCAAAACGACCAAAGCTCGGGATATATTTGACGAGTATTCATTTTATTGTTACTTTCTTCAATTGAAAATCCCAAAAATTGTTGAAATATTTTTTTGGACAGAAAAAAATCCTAAAGTAGTAGTTGATCCACTTGATCCCTACCGAAAGAGTTGATGCGTTAGAGGCTAGATGGCTAGAACATACATTTAGCCTTATGTTCAATATTTTGACTCACAAATTTGAAGGTCAATTTTCAACCCTGATTTTTGTGCATGATAATGTCTTTACCAGTCTGGAGTGACTATTAGTAAAGTTGTGGGTACGAGGTCTAATATTTACTTCCAGAAGATTTTCCAAAAGTTACTGATTTCCTATTGCTATTTCACCTTCTTTATTCTTGATCTTTCTCTTTATTATCAGTTTATATATTATGGTCTCGATTATCACACCATGTTTTTCTAGCTCCGTCGGATTTCAATATGAAGTTCAATCACAATTTTATCCCTTTTGCTTGTTTGTGTACCCAAAATGTCATAGGTAATTTAGACAAAAATAAAAATGAAAAAGGCAATTTAGACTTAAACCACGATCGTTTATCTAAAAATTGAATTTTCCTTATTTTCTGCAACTTTTTCAAGGAATAATTTTTCGTTTTCACTTTTCACTACGTACCATTATGCCTTTTTTGTAGCTTGTTTGTCGTGAAAACTAACAAACTTTCAAGTGGCATGAATGAAAAAATCATGGATACTGACCTATTAACATTACCTACATGTTTAGCTTATAATTAACATCCGTAAGACACCAGTAGCTCTTATTTTATTCTGTGATTAAATACCCCAAATTTTTAAAAATATAATAAATTCTCCTCTATCGATTCGTAAAATGACCTTAGCGGAGAAAATCGTCGCAGTACATGCAATTTTCTTTCCAAAGGAAAATTCAATTTTCAAGCAGATATCCTTAGAAAACCCTACAGTTTCACATATTTTACTCTCCTTGATTTCATCTTTCAGTAGTCTCAAAGGCATAAGTGATAAAATCGTGTCTGAACTTGTATTAAAATCCGATGGTCTACTTATACTACCAATATTTCTTCTGTCGTATGATATTGTACAATAATGCAATATGGGTATGTTTCCTTTCTAGTGTAAATATTTGAAGTAATTTGATTCATTTTGTGTATCTTTACTTTTGTATATTATGTAACTCCACTAGGTTTTGTTCGAACTTTTTAGTAATTGCTGAGATATCTGCAATTCATTTTTGGAGAGTAAAAAAAATAGAAAAATATTTTCCAATTCCATTTTTAACGAAACTAAAAAACACAGCTTACAGTTATAGTGATCTAACATGCTTTTAACGGTTTTATAAGCTTTTCTAACCCTAGACAAATAAAAATTAAGCTGTACGTCATATAAATTGGACATTTTTACATATTCAATAGACCCAGAACCTCCAGTACCACCACCCAAGGGAATTTCCGCAAGAAATCTCGACTCAGGTAAGTTGTTTTGAAGTTGTTACAGTTAGACTCACGTTTTCTATTCTACTAACATTAAAGTAAGTACCTAAATTTATTTTTCCATATTTTCAAATATCTTATTCAAAAGAAACTTTTTGTTGATTCTAAGGTTCTTTCAGCCCTTGGTAATAATGTAGTCTTTCATTCTGCCTTTAAATTGTTTTAAAATATGTATTAGTTTCTTCAGGATTCGAAAAAAAAATGAATGCATTTACGTCTACGCATTTATAAATTCATTTTGCGTCTACGCTCTTAAAACAAAAAATCCTGTTATCTACTCTATCTCATATTATATATAAGTTTTTAGTTTGTGAAAACTGTCATTATAGATAGCAGTACGTGAAGGATTTAAAGTGTGCGTGAAGTAACAATGTATTTTAAATGGGATTTACTTTTTCCCACTGTTTTTGGCACACTTTCATATAATCAAATATCCTTAACTTTCGCGTTGTCATGGTGATGACATGTGAGCAATAAATTACAACAAAAGTTTTGACAGTTTTGTGGTTTGAAAGAAGTTAGAATTTTTAAATTTCAAAGTTCTAAAAATTGTAGAATAGAAAAGAATACCAGTGACGAAGAGTGAGTTTTTTTATTAGTTTATCGTAGATAAAATATTGTATGAAACTGTGCGTGAAGTACTTTTTGCGAACTTACGCGATGCATAGCACTCTCTCCGCTGTCGCTCGTGCTCTAAACATCGCGTGCGTTCGCAAAAAGCATATTTCACGAACTGTTTCATAAATAACTATTTATATACACACCATTATCATTTTAACTATTTAAGTTCACTTTATATTTTTATAATGTAACTATTATAAATGTTCACTTTATATTTATTAAACATTGTGTGTCTAATGTCGTACGATAACTAAATCGTTATAACTGTTTTTTTTTTAAATTTTATTATTATAATAGTAGGTTGAAATTGATGATTATTTCGTCGGTGGTACAGAAAAGAAATGAACAATAGATACCTAATATAAATAAAATTGTACAAAAGGATTACAATTTTTTTTTAAACGGTTTCGATCTTATCAGACCGGCATCACATATTTGAACATTAATTTAACAAAACAATTTTATATAATTACTAGATGACCCGGTGAACTTCGTTGCACCTTAGATAGTGTGTCATAATTAGATAATGTGTCATAATTTTACTCAAATCAACTGCTCGAAAATGAATTGCTCGACATAACAATTGATTGAAATACAAATTCCTCGAATTAAAAATAAAATTATATGTCTAAATATTTATTCACAATAATGCAAAATTTGTAGGTATATAAGAAAAGGTACATTTAATAGGACAATTATATGATATTCGGAAATTAGAAAAAAATTAGACGGAAAGGTACATTTAATAGGACAAATTATGTGAAATTCATATTTTGTTCAATTTGAGTTCAAAAGTTAAACTGTTGCACTTTTCTTTGGGACTCATTTTATTTTTAATTTTTTATCTTATAGCTTAAAGAGCAACTTAATTAGGTACAATATTTCTATCTGGAAAAAAGTAATCTACTAAAAATAATTTTTTTTTCAAATTTTACACAATACAGTTTATACTACTAACTTATATATAATTTTATTTGATGTCTAGGTATGTAAAATAGTTCTCCAGTTCTCTAGTTCTCCACTATATCCTATTTTTCTCCTTTCCTTTCCAGTGTGTAATTTTCATCAATACTATTATATTCCTGAAACTTTTTTGCAGTCCTAGTCTACCTCGTCCCTAGTCCCAACTGGTCTTCTTAGCAGTACCATCTTTGGCATTCTTTCCTTATCCATCCCCTCAAAATGACCTGCCCATCTGATTCTTTATGACTTTGTTTATCTTGTTATACTTGGTTCCTTGTAATGCATCCTTAATTCTTGATTGCTGCTTCTATGCCAGCCGTCTTCCGTATCTGTATTATTTTCCCTGAAAATAGCTCTCAGTACGTTCCGTTCTCAACTCTTTATCATTTCTCCTTCTGTTTTATTTAGCACCCATGTCTCACATCCGGCAGGTGACTGTTGCTCTTATTACGGTTTTGTATATTCTGGTTTTCGTCTTTCTCGATAAGTACTGTGCCTTTAATTCGAATAATTTTTTTGTTAATAATAATTTGTGAAACATCACTATTTCCCAATAAATTGGGTATAATAGAGGGGCATCAATTTAACACCTGTATTTGCTCAGTGGCGTACCATTGAATGGACAGCCTCTTAGCGTTATAAATAGTTTTTCTTAGGGGATATGCTTTCCCTCATAATGGTGTTATTTCTTGAAAACGGCTCTTTTATACTTACTAATAACTCCTGAAAATATTTTTTAGACATTCTTGTAAAATTAAAAAACTTTTCTGGGACTTTATTATATTAATTTCGTTATATAATGTGTAACAAAATTCCTTATAATTTCGTTCCTTTATGATGGGATGTATCCAATATCTGTGTTTCTTTTTTTTTTAATATAAGATAAAATAAACTTGCATTTATTGCAAAAGACAAATCGTCATAACTTTCAGATATCGTATCGTCACGTATCGTACAGCAGCCAACACGCGACTAAATTTGGCAACTACAAACCTCCACCAAAAGCATCCGCCAAAATTTCGATTATTCCAGATTTGCGCCTCCGCCAAAATTTGATTGTTATACCAGAGATCTGGTCCTTCGGCAAAATTTTAAAATATTTTTTGTACATTAAAAATAGTAATCGTAAAGTTAAAAACTTTATATTTTCACGGATTAAAGTACAATTTTCGCTCATTCGTTTCGTGTGCTTAGTGTTGTCTCTAGTGCTCTCGTGTTATCCTACGGCCTCGTTTTGCTATCTCGGAAACTAATTGAGCTAGAGAGACGATTTATACGCCGTTTTAGCGAGGAGTCCACCTGCGAAATTTCATGAAAATCGGTAAAGTGGTTTCGGAGGAGTTTGGTAACAAAGCCTGCGAAAGAGAATTTTATATATATATAGATGTTAAACCACGAAATTTTTTTAAAAAAATAACGGTTAAAGATAGAAAAGTGAAAATTTAGGATTGTATGTATCTTTTGCTTCTGAATCATATAGAATTAAGAAAAATCGGTTTGCCGAAAAATAAAAAAAATATATTAGGGGGGGCAAAGCCCCTTTAAGACGTACGGCTATGAAATATAGATAACAACCTACTCCCTGTCCGGTCGAGTCCACCTGCCAAATTTCATGAAAATCGGTCAAGCGGTTTCGGAGGAGTACGGTAACAAAGCCTGCGAATTAGAATTTTATATATATAGATGTTAAACCACGAAATTTTTTTAAAAAAATAACGGTTAAAGATAGAAAAGTGAAAATTTAGGATTATATGTATCTTTTGCTTGTGAATCATATACAATTAAGAAAAATCGGTTTGTCGAAAAATAAAAAAAAATATTAGGGGGGGCAAAGCCCCCTTATAACGTACGGCTATGAAATATAGATAACAACCTACTCCCTGTCCGGTCGAGTCCACCTGCCAAATTTCATGAAAATCGGTCAAGCGGTTTCGGAGGAGTACGGTAACAAAGCCTGCGAATTAGAATTTTATATATATAGATTATAAAATGACATATTTGAACTTATTATTTAATGACATATTGTCTATGATTGAATATTGTAACGAAAAGGTAACGAGCGCACTTACTTGAAAATGGCGACTACGTGTGGGCCAAACAAATATTACCAGGCAAATGACTGTTTGACATAGTGTGATTTGTTAGACGTTTTTTCCATAACTATCTAAGTTTTTTAACTTCTGAGATAAAATTTGTAATTTTTGCATCAATGGGATCCCTCTTGTGGTATTTTTAAATTTTTACCATAGCTCTGAAATTGGGTTTGTAAGCCGAAAGCGAACGCTAGGAATTCAATATTATTTTACACACTGATGCTCAATCGTATTAAGGTCTGGAGTTTGAGAAGGCCGGTCCATTTTTGGAATACCGGTATCTTCAAGATACTGTGTTAAGTTCCTTACCGTGTATCGTCTCTCAATACATATCTTGCATTAGCAGAAGATCATCAATAAACTCAGCATATAGCATCATATGATGTTGTATGATCTCCGTTATATATTTGTGTTTTGTTAATGCGCCCTTCTCAATAAAGACGAGATCAAAAACATCCATGTCCAAAAGATTACTGAGCCACCACCAAAATCAACCCAGTGTGACCGACTGTGGGCAGACTAAAGTTATTCGGCCCTATTGTAGACCGTAGACCTTATTTTGACTATCTTTACCATAAATTGATATTGTACAATCATTCTTAAACAATACTATTTCCAATCGTCTATTCTCTAATTGACGTGTTCACGGTCAAATGTAAGTCTGCATTTTGTGTGAAGACCAGTAAGTAATGGCCCCGCTGCTGGATTGTAAGCTGTCAAACCATGTTCTCTTAACCTTCGTCGAACAGCAGAAATACTGATTACTGGTCTTTGGGCTTGTTGAATTTGCCTTTGAAACACTATAGCACTTTGCGTCCGATTTCGCAATGCAGCCATATAGTCCAGGGTAATAAGGTTTTTTCCATGACACTTCAACAGCCAGGGTACTAAAGTGTTTTTTCGACAGGTAATACCTTTAAGAACAAATTGTAACCATGTATTTCCTGCGTAGGATCTGGCGGCCATTTTTATTTATAAAAAATTTAGTGAAAACGGCCTGTTTTCATTTTTTTTTTAAATTAATGGAAAACAGTAAGATTTATGGTTATCTTAGTACAAACATCCTCGAGAGAATGGAAAATGCTTTAAAATGGCGTATTACAAAGTTTAATATATTCTTCTTCTTAAAGTGCCTATCCGTTCCGGATGTTTACCGGAGCGCGGAACAGTTCATTGGTAGTCGTGTTATACCACTTTCGTAAATTTTGAAGCCACGAAATGCGTCTTCTTCCCGGTCCTCTTTTACCATTTACCTTCTTTTGGAGAATCAGTTGGAGAAGGCTTAAGTTTAAGTTTAATGTATTCATTAATAATTGTTAATATATTTGCGGAAAAAGGTCGAAATTTCAAAAAAATTAAGTTGGCAATAACTATTATAAAAATAAGAGTAGAGCTTTGAAATTTTTGTTAAATGAGGGTTCTTTGGTGATTAATATGTGACAAAAAATTCAAAGCGATTCATTCAATTGTTTAAATTTTATTCAAATTGTTTATCCCAGAAAGATTTTTTTTGCAATAACAAGTCAGAAAAAGATAATGTTAGAACCATTCTACAGGTGTCAAATGAAAGAGCATGAGCTAAGCTTTCAAATTGGTTTAAAAAAAGTGAATAAAAAATGCATTTATTAGTAATAAATAATTATGCAAAAGTATGGTCAACTTTTCCTTATAAACTTTTAATTTTTTTATATAACAAATTATATATATTTATTAAAATTTTTCATCCATTATCATATACAGAACATTACTTGGTAGTTGTGCACCTAAAACACGGTAAGAAAAATAGATTTTTTTTAAAGGTTAAAAATTGACGATACTTTTGCATAATTATTTATTACTAATAACTGCATTTTTTATTCACTTTTTTAAACGAATTTGAAAGTTGAGCTCATCCTCTTTCATTTAACACATATAGAATGGTTCTAACAGTATTTTTTCTGACTTATGTTATTGCAAAAAAAAGCTCTCTGGGATAAACAATTTGAATAAAAATTAAACAATTGAATAAATCGCTTTGAAATTTTTGTCACATATTAAGGACCAAATAACCCCCATTTGACAAAAATTTCAAAGCTGTAGGTATATTTATTTTTACAATACGTAGTTATTGCGAAATTCATTTTTTCGAAATTTTGACCGTTTTTCGCAATTATATTAACAATAAATAAATATATTAAACTTTGTAATACGCCATTTTAAAGCTTTTCCATTCTCTCGAAGTTGTTTGTACTAAGAAAACCATAAGTCTTACTGTTTTCCATTAATTTGTAGAAAAAAGGAAAAAAGGCCGTTTTTGACACTAAATTATTTATAAATAAAAATGGCCGTCAGATCCTACGCAGGAAATACTTACAATTTGTTCTTATAGGTATTAACTGTCGAAAAAACGCTTCAGTACCCTGGCTGTTGAAGTGTCACGAACAGAGTATAGTTTTGTCTTCTCTGACTGTTGTCCTCCTTTTGGCACCAGTACCGGGTTGCTGTCGATCTCAACGGATCTCAACGAATCGTTAGTAACTGCTCTAAACAGTTGATTGACTAACATTCAATTGTACTTGAGCAAGCCACATCCTTTTGGCTTGCTCCATTTTCCAATGTAACAATCTGAACAGACTTTCGATATTCTTCCATCGTTATTAAGAAATACACTTCACTGTAAGGAGGCCAGTGTAATACTAAGATATCTTTAGAACACTGCAATAGTTCACCTATTTCTCAAAACCATCAATTTTGAAGCGAAGCTTCTTTGATTCGCAAATAATGAGCTTTGAGAATTTTATGTTTTAATAGGTTTTGCGAATTGGTTTATTTTCTTTATAGGGTCAGCCTAACTTCTCAGTATACGTGACAATTCATTTAATAGGCTATTGATTATATTCAAAATAAGATAGCTAAAAGGAACTACAACGTTAACGGGGTTTTATTATTTCATATGGTCAATGGACATCTATATATGAAAAAGCCGCAGAGTGCTACCATTTAAATGGGTGCGTTTTTGAGAAATGGGTGAATTAGTCCCTGGGCATAGGTTACATTAGGGTGAGTTCTATGCATTTTTGGTAGATATATATATATACATAAAAATTATTCCTGGTTAAATTTCCTATCTAAATATCACTTTCTAAAGTCAATGATACTTCTTTTTACAAAAATATATTCAAAAGAAAAAGCACAAAGAAACCCAGAAGAAAGAAATTTTGTTTTTTGTCCCATAACAGTTGTCCACGAGGATATAAGTAAAGACATTGCTTTACAGAAAAGAACCTACATATGTCTTCTTTAAAATGTTGTTTAGTAGAGGTAATTAGGTGGTACAGTTTTCGAAATATGATTTTTCAAAGTTCGCCACTCACAGCAATTTTGGGCAATTTTCCTTGTTAATTCGCAAATATTGTTCTGTAACTTTTTTCTACGTAACTTTAAGTATATGCAATGATACACGTAATAGGAATAGAAATCAATTACCTTTAAAATGGTCTACTGTATAACGTTGTACGACTTTTTTTTAAAGAGATTTTGGGTTTTCAAGGTTTTATATTTTAACGATTTTTTTATAATATAATATAAAAATAAAATAATATTATTGTAAAATATATTTTATATTATATAATATTATATTATATATCATATAATACCTAATATAAAAAAAATAATATTTTTTACATTTTTTACGATTATTCTTGAAATTTCTCATTATAACTTTTTTTTCTTGTACATAAATATACTATATATTGCTCAATAAAGAGGGCTTACTTTCTGTTCTTTAAAATGGTGTATCATCTATATTTAAATATGTAATGAAAACCGAGTGATTCTTTGAAATTTTTTTATCTGTATTATTTAAAATTATTTCTTTTACAAAAATTACATAAACATTAGTCTTAGAAAACATCACTTTAGTTAAAATTATTTAAACGTTTGACATTTAAATAATTTTCAAAATCAAAGTCCATCTCTTCGTTAGCATTAGCTTCAATATCTTCCTCTGACACCTCAGTTATCTTAGAGTTCCCACAATTAGTACCCATGCACATGCACCCTTTGCAGAATATTAAACAACTAATTCGTATATTCCTACAACCGCAGTTTTTTGTACATCCTTTGGTACATTTACATGCTATTTTTTCAAGCAAAGCTTGTGGTGTAGGAGCTTTGACAGTAAATATTGGAATTAGTCCATATTTTGAAGTTTGCCCGGCCGAGTCAAGTGGATCCAAAGTATTACCTATAAAAAATAAGATTCAATCATAACATCATAACACACAATCACATAAAAAATTTATAATGGGGAATTTAAAAAATAATCCTAAAATCAAAAATCGTTGCAAGTACTTATTACATTTTGAAAAAGCATATCTTATTCAAAAATAATCCTAGAATTTTTTATAATACACCATTTTAAAGTAAACAGAATAAGCTTTCTTTTTTATTATATAATTTATACCTAAATGTAGAAAAAAAAAGTTGTAATGGGAAATTTAAAAAATAATCGTAAAAAATATAAAAACTCGTTAAAAGTATAAAGTCTTGAAAAAGATAACCTCTTTAAAAGAAGTCGTAAAACATTATACAGTAGAACATTTTAAAGGTAATTGATTTCTATTCCTCTTACATGTTCCATTGCATATGCCTAAAGTTACGTAGAAAAAAGTTACAGAACATTATTTGCGAACTAAGAAGGAAAATTGCCCAAAATTGCTGTGAGTGGCGAACTTTGAAAAATCATATTTCGAAAACTGTAAATCATAACGACCTCTACCAAACATCATTTTAAAGACAAAATATGTAAGTCTTTTTTCTGTGATGCAATGTCTATACCTATATCCCCGTAGACAAAAGTTATGGGACAAAAAACAAAATTTCTTTCTTTTGGGTTTCTTTGTGCTTTTTCTTTTGAATATATGTTTGTAAAAAATGTATCTTTGACATTAAAAAGTTATATTTAGATAGGAAATTTAACCAGGAACAATTTTTATGTAGACGTGTTTGTATCAAAAGTGCATAGAACTCACCCTAATGTAACCTGTGCCCAGGAACTAATTCACCCATTTCTCAAAAACGCACCCCTTTACATGGTAGTACTCCGCGGTTTTTTCATATATAGAGATTCATTGACCATATGAAATAATAAAACCCCGTTAACGTTGTAGTTCCTTTCTATAGTACATAATCAATAGCCTATAATTTAATTAACATAAAACACATTAAAATAAAATGGAGAAATAAATAAAAAAATATAAAATTTTCGAAATTTTGTGGGTGGCCCGTTTTGTCTGACGCGCTGTGTACAAGGACTCTGACATCATAAGGGACATTAAGGGACTGTATTATAAAGAGAAAACTAGTATGGAAATAAAAATAAACAATTATACGAGAGTGTCTGATTGATTTTTTGTCAAAAATTGATCTTAAGTTATAATAGTATTACCATCATTAGCTATTATTTTCGCTTATTTATTTTACCTATCTTCCGTGGCCTAAGTTTATTGTAAAAAAGTCCTGGACGAGAAGCGTGTAACCCTGTTTTCCATTTTTTTGTTGTTGTTATGGTTCATTTGTTAATTTTGTTATAAACCTTTGAAATTTCATTTTTGTTTTAGTAATTTTTTTAACATAAATTTATTACAATAAGATTACTGGGAAAAAGGTTCAGTATTACTATTGTACAAATTTTGCCAAGTATAATCAAAAATATAAGACAGACTCTGTAGATACCATTTGCCTTCATCGAATAGCAATCTTTCCCTATCCAGAAGCTGTCAAAAAGAAAATATATTAAAACCTACGTCTTGATCGATTTTCAGTTGTGTATAAGGGAGGTCGACATTTAACTAAACAAACATGACGGAAAAATTAAATACATTTCGTGCCAGTCTCCTATTCAGACGCAGGAGGTTTGGAAACATCGACCAGAATTTTGTCAGTTTATCTTTAACTTTTCTTTTGTGTCGTTCAAAACATCAGGAATACTACAGATGTTGGTATGTAGATATAACATTTTCTAATTTTCGTCTAAAACTATCCCTTAAAGTTTATTATATGAAATAAGTTTTATCTACATAGTAATTTTAACTATACCTAAAAACTTGGGTTTTCTAGTAATATTAGTTTCCTTTATATTATATAAAAAACATAATAATAAATATACTCCTCGTTTCAATTTAAAAAATGTTAAGGTATGGGAGTTAAGTTTAACATTTGATGTGGTGGTCTGCTACACTATTGGATAGTGCAGCAATTATTTTTGCTTGGCTCACTGAGTCAAACGCTTTCCCGTTTTCTTTAAATAATAAGACCAGTTTGTTGTGTTCCACTTATTTTTCTGTAAGTCTTTTTATAACTATTAAGTGGTCTGAAAACTGCTTGGTCTTTAGATTGATACAAATTCTTGTTTTAGTATCTTTATGAATAATTTGTACATATGTTGAAGAAAACTGATTGGACTTTAGTTTTTACGATATATGGACTCATGCTTTTAATACGTAATTACTTATGATGAGATGGCGTTGTTTCATGACATTGGCATTCTTCCAGTTACGTTACAGCATCTATTAAACAGGAATTAGAAAGTGTAAATTAAGCTTTCCCCCTTTTTTGATACTTTTAATCGCAATGCTATTTTCTCCTAGAGCTGATGCTCTACCGAATAGTTTTGAAATATGTAATACCCGACAGTTCAAAAGATGGTAATTATTTTTTCCGTAGAAGGGCTAAAAAGCAAAGTTAGGCCACGACTTGCACGGTAACAGCGACTGATTAGTAAAAATATAACTTTAATTAAGAATTTTGAAAAATCATATTACGGATTATTTATAAGTAAGGAGCGATATATGATGCTGAGGTTGTCAATATCTGAACGTTTATAGGTGGAGTTTGGTTCTTTTAGAATATGGCACATTTCCATAAAAGATCTCTTATAGAATTTATTTTCTGTAAGTATAGATTCGATATTATCGAAACAAATTTGATGATTAACAGAACGTCATATCCCGGCGAGAAGTCACTAACATTTTATTGTTATGGAGATATTTGAAGTTAAATATAAAATCTTCACTAATAAATCAGGTTTTTAAAATTTTCTATCACACACTGATTTAAGGTGTATTTACCGCTTTTATATTTACTAATCGGAAGTTACTAATACTTTGAAGCTACTCTGCTATGTATTTTGTGCAATACTATCAGTTAGTGATTTTTTGCATAAACAACAATAATGAATTTTGGTAATAACTATTTATTACATAATAATATAATTATTACATATTATTATATTTATTACATAATACATCGTAATAAGTTATAATAAAAAAAATATCAAAGAAGTTCCTCTTCGTCGTTATCCTCAACGGCTAGCTCGGTTATTGTATCTGGTATATTATTGGCTGTTGGTAGAGAAGCATAATATCCAGGCAGTTCCTCTGATATAATTTCTTTTTTACATAACTTCATCAAGTCCACCTTTCTCTGGTTACTAAAAGGCAGCAGTTGATTGTAAGCTTTAATTTCATTCAAACAATTTTTCCGACCTCTTCAGTGTACATTTTGGTACAATGTAGGACTCTGTGTGACTCTAGCGAAATTTTTTTTATATCTGGATTGGCTTTTTCATATCGCAAAGACTTGAGTTCAAGCCATCTGCCTATGTTATCATTCTCATCTTTCAGACGATTTTTAATTGTGCGTTTTGAGAGATCCTTAAGATCCAAGATATCAGAAAAATGCAGCTGTTTGGCATGGTGGGAATTGTTGGAGCTTTTGTTTCTGTTTGATCTGGCTCTTTTTTATTATGTTCATGAACTCCATAACAGAACTAATAGACACATGCCTTTTTTCCTTTTCAATGGCACTATGCATTCTGTCAACTTCCATGAAAGAATGGCCGGATTCTAGGTATTTCTGCTCTATGATTGCAATATGAGTAGTTTGGGTCAAATACAGCAGGAGCGCAGAGATGTACTGATTGCGATTTTGACCCCCAAAAGTGTCTGAAAACAATGAAAGCTCCGTAATATTCTTTGGAAGTCCATTAATCCACTGCATTAAAGCTGTATCAATTTCATTGCTGCCTCTTCTACCATTCACCTCAGACCACAGCATGCAATATGCTTCATTTGGAAAACGTGACTCATAAACAGTGAAATTATAAAGGCAGAGTTTACGACAGTAATATAACAGAGACTCTTCACGAGACGGTATTTGAAGAACACTCTGGAAGTCAAGCGTTGCAGACATAAATTAGGGATCATTTTCAGATCAGATCTCATCTTCTTCTTTAGCAATTGTGGCCTGCCTTTTTCTTTCTAAGTGGGCCTTGTATTTTTGTTCTAATTCAGGTGTTACAGAATCTATTCGTTTTGCGTCCCTAAATTTATTACAGAGTGTACCTTGATCCTTTTTCGACCCGAAAAATGAAAAATTGGAACATTCGCAAAAAAATTGTCTGTACCTACTTTGAATGAGTCACCGGAATTCGATTATTCTCGTTACAGTGGACAGTATAAAAGAAAAACATTTTTCTAATAGACCATTTTTCATCTACGTAACGTCTGTGAGTATTTTTCCTCCAATAATGAGACTCTGTTGTAGGAAACATCTCGATGTGTTATTTCACAAAAGCCACATCTTCTTGTTTAATTTTATTATGAGGAGATTTTTTACCTCGCCTATCTTCTGCAGTAAAAACACCATCGTTGGAACCTTCAAAGTCTTTATTAATCGTATCGTTACTAATATTAAGAGTTTTTTGAAAGAAATTCAGACAGACTCGATATTTCTTGTCATTGCTTATAAGAAAGTATGCTCTGCTGCACTTTCTTCTTTTTATTATTTGAAACATTTGCCAAAGGTCTTGCCGGTTCTTTTGTTTGAACTATTTTTAAAATGAAATTTTTCTGTCTTTTATAATTAGAAAGAGACCAGTACTTTTTATAAATGCTGATCCTATCCATTTCCGAAAAATTTTGACTACATTTAAATTTACAAGATCGACAGTTTACTGGTTGTGGGACCTTTGCTGGCTTTATACCTTTCGTTATTTTTTAGGGCAAACAGTAAACTTTTATTTATTATTATTAAACATTATTCTTCTCAATATTTTTTGACCATTTAGAGGTATCAGCTTTTCTACATCGAGAAAAAACTTTCTTTAGAGGTGTATTCTCATCATTATTCCCAACAGAATTATATGTATATTTTTAACTATTAAACTTCAACAATCAGATGTTATAACAATAGGTTTGTTCTAGCAAATAGTCAAACTAGTCAGAAACGTCAGCAAACAGTTGGTCAGTGAGAGAACATAATACAGTCACCCTTCTACTCGCGCTGATCCGCTATTCGCTGATGGTTTCAAACCGTTTGAAACTGATGCTTGAACAAACCTAATGCTAACAAGTAACATCACCAAGGAATATTTTTTAGCAAAATAATATGTGTTCACTCACTAACTGCATATCAATAACTGAGAAATAGAAGAGTAAAATCAAACACAGCAGTGGTTGATTATTCTGGAAAAGTCACTAATGCCTGGTTGCACCAACAGATCTTAAGCTCCAGCTTAGCTAAGCTCTACTTAGAGATAGGGCCTCCTTGAGTATAACTTACGTTGCACCATAATTTTAGATTCTTACCTTATTATCGATTATATCTATTATTATATTATGGTATTCTTATTGTAATATATTATAATTATATCATGTTAATTCTTATGATATTCTCGACTTAATTCTAAGATCTGTTGGTGCAACCGGGCATAAGAGCCATTAATGAGTTTTAACGCATATCTCTACAACGTATTCGTATGTAAAAAGTTACTAATGCCCGGTTGCACCAGATCTAAGCTTAAGTCGAGAATATCATAAGAATTAATATGATATAACTATAATATATTACATTAAGAATACCATAATATAATAATAGATATAATTGATAATAAGGTAAGAATCTAAAATTATGGTGCAACGTAAGTGATACTCAAGGAGGCCCTATCTATAAGTAGAGCTTAGCTAAGCTGGAGCTTAAGATCTGTTGGTGCAACCAGGCATAAGCCACTTGTGGCTGCTTAATATTTTCTGTATTAACGGGTTAGTGGTTTTTCAACACACAGAAATAGTCATTTAGTAACACATTCAGCAAGTAGTGACTTTTATAATAGAAAGATATAATGAATTTCATTCGATCGGCGAAGTTAATAAGTTTTTTCACAAAATGTCAGTTAGTGACTTTTCGCCGGGATATGACGAGAAACAGAATGCATGCTAAGGGTATTTTTGCATCGAATTTGAGTTCGATGAGATGTCTTACGCCCTTTCGGGACACTTCTTGTTTGAGCAATATGCTTCAAATGTCAGTCTTTTTATGGAATGTTATACTTATACCACATTATATTTCTCCCAAATATATATAGGTGTTCATACATATGCGAAAAGAGATTTTCAACTGTTTTACAATTTCTGATATCTATTTTAGTAGATAGCGGTTTGAACCATTTAGTAAGTTTACCATGTAACTCTGTGGGAAATAAGGTAAGGAACAGTATCTATAAGGAGTATCACATGTGGACTGTTCCTCAAGATGAACTTCATTCATGACTTGTATGGAACTATGAACCTCTCTTAAGTTGGTATAAGTCTGGTCAAGTAACGCACGAGGAGTGGAAAACAGGTATATGTTAATAAGAGAAGTGGTATACAAATGAATTCTCTTAAACTGGTCTTAAGCAATTGACTGGATTCACTTCACTAGAGAAGATGTGAGAACTTATAATAGGTCCCTAAGGCTAACCCCTGTACAAGGTTATGTTTGAATATTTTAGGATGAAAGGCATAATAATTGAGGACGCGATTGCTAGCAACGCTCTTTTTAAACCACTAGGTTCTTAGGATATTGTCAAAACCTTTTACGACCAATGTTTAGGAAGGGAACGGTGCTGTTTACCTTCATCTCACCTGTAAATTATAAGTTGGGAGTGTATTCATTAAAAACTGAAGACATAATTTGATCAGTAGGTACAGCCATGATAAGTCCTCCACATAAGGACTATTGTAATTAAGATGACTAAGTCTGTCTGAAATCAAGTTATCCAAGACAAAACCAACTAACAGCAATCAGCCAACCTAGCAACTAGGTACCATTTATTTCGGTTTTCGCTTTTGTGTCTACATATAGATAAAATAGTTTTGCAGAAATTTTAAGAATGGCTTGAGTATTATTAAAATGTGTATCAAATTGGTTTCATTATATTTTGGAGTATTAAAAAGTGGAGTGCGTTGCAAACTCTGCTGTATGTTCATTTCATCGACTTTCAACTCTGTATATCCCAAACTTAGACATATAAACAATACTCATTGTTGAAAACCGTAAAATATAGATTGATCTCTTCAAAGAAATTAAAAGAAGAAAACAAAGAACATAAAGTAATGATATTAGTTATAATTACAAATTAAGTTTAATTATTATAAATTATCCTGCTGATTAGCTCTTATTAAGTTATGTATAGAAATAATGGAAAATAGTCTTATTCACTTTTTCCCATGGACAAATATATTAACACAATTTGTTATGGTTTAATTTTCATCTGTTTCTTACAACTTCCCGTACCTATTAGCTATTGCTATAGCTATTGTAGGATGTATTGATTCACAAATATATTGACACCCTCAATTAGTAACGGTTTCCAAGTAACTAGTTTATTTATACTTTCTACTTGCCCCGTATATGGAAGCGAACAATATCCTCTTCCTGAAATGTTCCATATACCAATACCATCATTATAAATTCATCATTGTTACATCTCGCACCTTAGGAATAATTAATGAATTTTTAAACGCAAAAGCGAGCAGACCACCTTGAAATACTTATACCAACTTTTTAGTCCAGTCAAACATTACGGGTTCGCGATCGTTTGCGTGACATGTTTATTTTTCTTCTTCTTATACTTTCATTATCGACGAAGGATTTGTTTCACGTCTATATTTCTGGACCTCGGAGGTGAACTACACTATGTCATTTTGAGCAACTGTGTTTAGCGTGTGTTTGCAACAAAGTATAGAGCACTTAGAATGTTCATAAAAATCTGGTATTAGCCATAATGGTTTGATAGACAATACGTCTATATTTTAATGATAATATACAATCAATTTCTGTAATCCAAATAATAAAACAAGTGGATTGAAAAAACTTGTTCAAAAAAACACCATGTCGACATAGTGTAGTTTACCTCCGAGGTCCAGATTTGTTTTTGTAATGTTTTTTGGTTGGTGATTATTTTATTTTATTTTCCTTCTTCTCATTCGCCCATGAACGTTTATTGCATTATTCTGAATAATAGTTTCCGTCTAATACTGCAAGTCTCCAAATCAAAATTTCAAAAAATACAATTTGTATTTTTTTTTTTTAATTTTTACATGTCCATGATAGCAGATACATTATATTGTAAAAAAGTTTAGATCGGACAGTTTTCCTTAATTCGTATTCGTATTACATTTTCATTATCTTTTCTAATTCTTTAATACTTTTTTTTTAATTTCAGAAATTTCAGCCATTTCAGCCAAGAGGTATCTTGACTTGATTCTTATATAGCTTGTCGAAATATTGTTGTTATAAAATCTTATGACCAATAGTTATAAAAAATAAACTACTGTGTTGATGAAATAGTAAGATGACTCGAAAAATTTCAAAAGAAATAAATATACTAAAGAACATTTTTGGACATGTTCGAAGGTATAGTAATATCTAGACTAGAGAATCTGAACTGGACGAGTTAATCATCATGTGCCAATTGTGGCATGTCTAAGTTAAAAATGTATTATAGTAAGGGAGAAAAGTATGCTAAATTTGCAGTCACTTGAGCGTTATGGGGACCTATTGGGTTGTGAAGAGTAGGTCCTAAAACCAAAAAAAGTTAAATAAAGTTTTCCATTTAAGTGGGAACTTTCCATAATTTAAAAAAAGGTTACTTATTTTTATATAAGGAATCCAAATCTGCAATAAAAAATGGATCCCCTATTTAAGATTTTAACGTAACCCCTCACCCCATCTTCGTGGGTGGTCGTGTTTGATGTCATTCGATAGATTTTAAAAAAATAATGATCACGTATTTTTCAGTTTTTTGATCTGATGTTCATTTCGCGAAATATCGCCGGGTTCCTATTTAAAACCCTTACGACCCGCTCAAGTCATCAAATTTTGGAAATGTACACTGTTCGGCATGTACTTAACTTACCTTATCTTAATCCGACGGTTTCGATATTTTCTTCTAAGGATAGATTTGTTTTTCGGATCCCCTTTAACGAACTCCCCTGTATTAAGAGTCCATATATGGTAGGGGTACATTTACAGGGTACAAGGTTGACAGGGTACGCTCAATAACTGCAAAAATCCCCGCTTTGGCTCCCCTACAATAATTTTTCTCGTTTCGACTTCGACTCAGGAAATCGTTTAAAAAAAAAGATTATTTCGAAAATTCTGCGGAAGTGTATAACCAACAAGTTGTCAGCAGGTACTGTTTTTCAAAATTGATGGTTGACTTACTTGGTCTTGATCTTGTAGACAAGAGCCTGTGTTTAGTTAAAGACAATCTGAGGATGGCGTTTGTAACCCTTGGATATCCAATTCTGGCTGTTTTGTATGCTTTTTTGTGTTATTCGTTTGTGGAATGTGTGTTTATGTAAAATGAATATTTGTGTATTTTATGTTACATATTTATGTATTGTGTATAATTGTAGATGATATGTCCCCGACTTTCTATTAATCCGTAATTGTTGGTATATTCTTATTCTTGACTTAGATGAGAGTTGCTTCTTTGACTTTTCGCAAAAATCCTCAAATGCTTCTTTCATTATTATTGCGTCTTATTGCATGAATCTTTCCATTGTATTGTGTGCTAGTTTTTCCAGGCATGTTTGCATATCTGAGATTGGTCGAAGTCTCTGTGATGTAAATGAAGTAAAAGTCAGACTTACTCTCAATCTTTATTATAACTTCCGACGACCGGTTTCGCTCTTTAAAATTTGTAGAGCATCTTCAGGTCAAAGGTAACAAGTTACAAAATGCTACAAATAAAAACCAGAATTAGCACATTGTCTGGTTGTAAAAGATGCTAAATATCCATATGATCAAGCCAATGTTGAATAACATACATAAAAGTAGCGAAATAGCATACCAATGCACATGCAAGCATTCATGGGGGTGGTGGTACAAAACTTCCCTTAAACGCAACAACATGCGCAGTAGTATGCTATATATAATCATGCAATCATAACGTGTCGTACTTACATTCGGATACAAGGTGCTATCAACTCAGTTTTCATTATCATGATGTTTCTTTTAAAGTTATGTTAACGGGATATGGTGGAATAGACGGACGATGCAGCAAAGGTAAACAAATCTATGGGACTTAGGAGTTCTTGAGGGTGATGAGATAGTTGGTGTAAGTTAACCAGCAAATCTATGTCTGTTATTATGTTTGTGTAAATCAAATTAGTGAATGACTTATTTACAATTTTACAATTTTAATGTGTGTTGATTTTAAAGATTTTATTTTTATTTTATTTTAATTTTAATTATAATTTTATCTATATTTATATATATATTAAAGAATTCTATTTATTATTAATGTAAGATTGACAACGTTTGGATCGTAAATGTATTGAGTAATTATTGTGTATGTTAGAACTTGATTGTGCAGTTGCAAACTGATTATTTTAAGGTCAAAACCAGATCTGTGACGTGTACTGCTCGTGTGGGACTATTGTTCTAATAAGAGTAGGGTGATCGAAAGCTTTTTAATTGTAGTTAAAATGCCATATCGGCAGTCATATAATAAATAGCAATACAAAGTAAAAAGGTGGATTTAAATTAAAAATTTAAAACAGCAATGTAGGTAAACAAAACATTACAAATTTAAGGGTGGAGAATTGGAATAGAAATTAAATAGAAATGTAAATGTATTAGGAAGTAATTGTTTGTGAATAGCAACTATGTTTTAAGTGACATAAGCTATGGATAGATATTAATAAACTATTGAACCAGATAATGGAAATTGGTAGTAAATTATATTTTCTTGGTATACCTACATTGTGTTATAAAATTTAGTCAATAAATAAATACTTGCTAGTTATGTAAATTCACCTCACATAGAAACACACAGGACAAAGGACGATACAACAAAAAAAGAGAGATTGGTTAGGTCTCTGTGATGTATTTTTGATGCTTATTTATCCCATCACATACTGGTCTTGCGATTTCTCCCACATTGTTTTATTCATATGGTATTTTATAGAAGCAGTTCTTTGATTCTTCTTTTGTGTTATTGGATTTGGTTTTGGACAGGATAGATCTCATTGTATTGGTTGTTTTGAGTGTTGTGATATACTTATTTCCTATCCTTTTAAATTTTTCTGAAAATCTCTTTACATAATATGGTATTGTTTTCATCTTTGAATCCTTTCGTGTGAGTATTTCTGGATTGCTTGTGGTGTTATGTTGTTTGCTTTCTTCAATCTTGTGGAATTTCTTGTTTTTAAATGACAATGAGTAGAGATTTTTTGACAAAGCTTTTGTTACTAGTTTTTCTTCCTGAAATGCGTTTTCATTAGAGCAGATGTTTCGGGCTCTATCGTTCTATCTATTAAGTATATTCTATCATTCTATCTATTATACATTTATACAGGGTGTTTCAAAAAGGTATGTCATAAATTAAATCACGCATTCCGGGAACAAAAATAAATTGATTGAATCCAACTTACCTTAGTACAAAAGTGTACACAAAAAAAGTTACAGCCCTTTGAAGTTACAAAATGAAAATCGATTTTTTTCAATATATCGAAAACTATTGGAGATTTTTTTAATGAAAATGGACATGTATGATTCTTATCGTAGGAACATCTTAAAACAAAATTATAATGAAATTTGTCCACCCCATAAAAATTTTATGGGGGTTTTGTTCCCTCAAACCCCCCCCCCCCAAACTTTTGTGTACGTTACAATTAATTCATTACTGTGGTACCATTAGTTAAATACAACGTTTTTTAAAACTTTTTGCCTCTTAGTATTTTTTCGATAAGCCAATTTTTATCGAGATGCGGCTTCTTTTTTAATATGTTTACATAAAAATTCTATGGGGGTTTTGTTCCTTTAAACCCCCCAAATGTTCGTGTACGTTCCAATTAGACCATTATTGTGGTACCATTAGGTAAACACAGTGTTTTTAAAACTTTTTTGCCTCTTAGTCTTTTTTTGATAAGTCACCTTTGATCGAGATGTGGCTTCTTCTTCAAAATATACCTAAAAATGTAAATTATAAATAAATTTTCAGATTATTAACAGGTATATCATAGGTACTTAACCATTAACCATATACAAATATGTGATGGATTCGACAAATATTCAAAATATCTCGATAAACACTGGCTTATCGAAAAAGTACTAAGACGCAAAAAAGTTTTAAAAACATTGTTTTTAACTAATGGTGCCACAATAATAATTTAATTGGAACGTACACAAAAGGAGGGGTTTAAGGGAGCAAAACCCCCATAAAATGTTTATGGGGTACCAATGTTATATATTGAAGATATATTTCCACCACATGGGCCTCTGGTAGTCTAAAAAGTGTTTGGTCTAATAACGAAAATCACAATTTACGCTTTCAAAGAAATGTATTCTTCAATATTATCTAATAACATCAAAAAAGAGTTGAGTAGTAAGAAAGTTGTTGAGTTTTTGGAATATATCCAAGGGGAACAAATCTGGTGAATGGGGTGGATGTTATATGCCGGTAAGTCCCTGGTTTATATATTTGTTACATAAAGATGCCAAAATGACGTCAAGACGTCAGAAAATGTCGGAAATTTGCTCATTTTGACTACTTTTGTAGTTTATTTTGTTATCCATACCTATACCTGCTTTATTTCAATTTATATTATATCGATTGGTTTCGCAACTAAAGTTTGGTTTTGATTTAACAAAACTATTACTAATTAAATGAAACTTTAATCTAATCAAACTGGTTAATTGCTGGAACTGATTTGACTGGTCTAACTTATATTGCAAGACTGAAAAAGAATCAAGATACCTGGTAATTTAGTAACTGTTTAGTCAATCTGTGATCTCGAATCGCGGCAGGCCTCGCCCATGGGCTGAGGCGCGCGAGAGCGTATGTCGCGTGTTTTGTTTATATTGTTTACAAAATATACGAATTTAAGGTTGCCGTTGCTAATGACGTTTCGTAATTGAATGTGTTAAGTTGCGCTAATAATTTATATGTAATATTAACTACGGTATCTGATTTATCTAATTTGTATAAAGGTATTAGTGGGACTCTTTTGGTTTAATATTTAAAAATAGTTTTAAAATTTTTATTTTGTAATTATTGTTTTTTCAACATTAACATTAACTTGTTAGTATGCTTGCTTTACTTTTATACAGTGTGTCAATTTGAAAAGGTACCACCCTCTATAATTTGGCCCTATATAAAATCTAAAAATGTTCAAGAAATAATTGTGAGGTGGGCATTTTGTAGATCAGTTTTCAACTAAATTACATCAACCCTCTAGCTGGAATGGACTCAACCCCAAAATCTTTAATGGAAAGGGGGGTTGAGTGATATCTCATTTTAAAGGTCATCTAACTATAACCACAAACATTATATTTCTTTTCAGTAATTTTGAAAAAATCTTGGACTCAATACTTCAAAAACATTTTGGAGTTTTGACCTCGATACCTAATATATTTACGGTTTTACTTTATATTTCCAGAAATATCCCAAAATACTCAAAATACTCCAAAACTCAAAAAAAAAT
Source organism: Diabrotica virgifera virgifera (assembly GCF_917563875.1). Lineage (NCBI taxonomy): Eukaryota > Metazoa > Arthropoda > Insecta > Coleoptera > Chrysomelidae > Diabrotica > Diabrotica virgifera. Next base: position 116,156,094 of record NC_065449.1, read on the forward strand.
TGTCGTTCTGAAATCGATACTTAGATCTTTGCGGTTTTACTTGATTTTTCCAAAGTACTGAGAATAAATATAATGTATGTGGTATTTTTGAAAAGGTAGTTGAACGATCTTTAAAATAATGTATCATTCAACCCCCCTTTCCATTAAAGATTTTGAGGGTTGTGTCCGCCCCCGCTGGATGGTTAACGCAATTTAGTTCAAAATTGGTCTACAAAAGGTTCCCTTTCGCAAATGAATTTGACATGTTTTTATAAATTTTTAGATGTTCTATTTGTTCTGGTAGGTGTGTGTATGTGTTGACGGAAACAATTATATACAATAATATTAATTAAAACGCAAACAGTTGTCAATATTATACTTATTTATTTTTGGTAAAAAAAGGTGTTTTGCTTATTCATCTCGTAAGAGAGTTTGTTATTGTTTCGGCCCAGCAAGCGACCGATGCCTGCTGGGGTGTGTAACCGACTGCCTGGCTGAAAGAAACCACAGACGCTAATCTGTTTGTGTTTCTACCATCTGACCAGAAGAGCAATAAATTATTTAGATCTGGCGTTTAAAAGTTTAAACATTTCTGCAGTTTTAGGAAACGTTTTCGAGCATGTCCAAAGTGAGTTATTGACATAAGGTCTGATAAGGTAATTAATTTATGGGGAATTCAGTTTATTATACTGAACACACCAAGAACATATAGTTAAGAATACATTTCGTTTCGTAAAACCGTGCCCTTCTTAGCATCTGGTTTGTATATTACATGTGAATTTATATGACCCAATTATGTCGTTTTGAGAAAATTATTAAAAATTAAGAAAATAAAATTAGCAAAAATAGTAATTAAAGCGTACCGCTATATATAGATACCAAATTATAGAGGATGGTACCTTTTCAAACTGACAATCTGTATATTTATCTGTCACGCAGTATTTCACCCGTTTCACACACTTAATTTAGCCTAGAAAAATCTAAATTTCTAAGGAGAAGAAATGAGCTCTAAATTTCAATTTGTTATTCTTCTTCTTCATGTGCCGTCTCTTTAATTGACGGTTAGCGGTTATGGTGACAAACATTTCTGTGTCCTGCTGTTATTCAAAGTTATTCAAAGCCTAGGCACATCCATTTTCTAATCTTAGGCAGTGCAGAAATGTTTTGGTCGTTTTATTCCTTCTTTTCGGTCAAGCTTGTAGTTAATGCAGCAGATAAGGTATCTGTAATGATTTGCCTGTTATAATACATTTACATTTATTATTATAAGTAAAGGAACATTTTTCTCCTTAATTTTCATTCCAAACTCTCGACAAACATTATAAAGTTGGTCCAAGAATTTCTATAGGATCGTACCTGTATCAATTAGTACGAGAGTATCATATGCATATCTTTTATTAGAAATTTGGTTGCCAATAATTTTATTCCATTAGGTTTTTGAAGGCTTTCTTGAATAGCAGTCTTTATGGCTTGCTTCTTTTATCATCAATCAGCCAATCGTGTCCACTACTGGACATAGGCCTCCCTCAGTTCTTTCCGCTGTTATCTACACTGGGCTGCTTGTAGCCAGTTTCCCGCTACTCTTTTTACGTCGTCGGTCCATCTAGACGGTGGTCGTCCTCGGCTTCTTTTATAGTTTCTTGACCTTTATTCCATAATTCGTCTTCGCCTTGTGTTCTGGCTAAGTGACCTGCCCAGTTCCACTTAAGCGTAGTAGTTCTTTCGGTGATGTTTTGAACTCCTGATCTTTGCCTGATTTGTTGGTTTGTTATGTGGTCTCGAAGGCTCACGTTCAGCATTGCACGTTCCATGGCTCGTTGTTTAACTGTGAGTTTATTCGCGGAGTGTTGCGTCAGTGTTAAAGTTTCTGTTCCATAAGTTTGTACAGGCAACACACATTGGTTATAGTCTACTAAGAGCTAGTGAACCCTCCGACTAACGGTCGTCCTGTAAGGCTAGAAATTTGTCTAGTGATAATTCATAGCACACCAAGGCTAAAAACCATGACCTGGCAGGCATGAGCCGTGCACGTGTACCTACCAGGTGAATCGAAAAGTGCATAGTTTAGGGGTAAAATAAACTTTCTGCTGTAAGGTTTAAATTTAAGTATGTGTTTGAGTAAGTCCTTTAGAAGAAATGTGTACAATGACAGGCGATTCTGAAGAGCATAAGACCTTGCCAGGCGAGGGGAAAGATTAGGGGTTTTTCCTAAAATTATTTTTTTTTGCATCGAACAAATTTTTTTAGGTTTTTTGAATCATTCTAAACAGAAAAGGTCTTTAGTGATTTTTCTCTTAAGTTAACAGTTTTTCTTATATAATCAACTGAAAATTTTGAAAATTGCGAAATCAGCCATTTTTAACCCTAAATCGGACATTTATCTAAAAATTTCAATGTTGCCAAGTTACGTAGATATTCTTTAAACATTGATTGATGAAATCCCGAAGAGTTTTTTGCAATAAAATATCGAAAACCCCTTTGTTTTTTTTAATTGCTAATCAAGCGGGCGCGACACTGTAGTATAAGTGAAGACGTTTGAGTTTGCATAAATTCATTATCTCAAGAATGAGCAAATCTCAAGAGAAATCCTCAGAGAGGTCGATTTTTATTTTTGAATTAGGACTTTTTGGCTATATATATAATACTAGTGACGTTATCTATCTGGGCGTGATGACGTAATGGATGATTTTTTTAAATAAGAGTAGGGGTTGTGTGATCGCTCATTTGAAAGGTTATTTAATTCTCTATTCAGTAATATAAACGTTAACATAATTATTTATACAGGGTGTACAAAAAAATGTTTTATTTTTTTGTCAAATTTAATCAAAGTTAATTTAATAAAAAAAAATTTGTACACCCTGTATAAATAATTATGTTAATGCTTACACCAGTGAATAGAGAATTTAATAACCTTTCAAATGAGCTATCACACAACCCCTACTCTCATTTAAAAAAATCATCGATTACGTCATCACGCTCAGATGGGTCACTAGTATTATATATATGCCAAAAGTCCTAATTTAAAAATAAAAATCGACCTATCTGAGGATTTCTCTTGACATTTGCCCATTCTCGAGATAATGAATTTATGCCAACACAAACGTCCTCACTTATGCTACAGTGTCGCGCCCGCTTGATTAGCAATTAAAAAAACAAAGGGGTTTCCGATATTGTATTGCAAAAAACTCTTTGGGATTTCATCAATCAATGTTTAAAGAATATCTACCTACCTTGGCAACTTTAAAATTTTTAGATAAATGTCTTAAGAGTTAAATCACTAAAGATCTTTTCTGTTTGGAATGATTCAAAAAACCTAAAAAAAATTTTCGATGCATAAAAAATAATTTTAGGAAAAACCCCTAATTTTTCCCCTCGCCTGGCAAGGTCTTATGCTCTTCAGAATCGCCTGTCATTGTACACATTTCTTCTAAATGACTTACTCAAAAACATACTTAAATTTAAACCTTGCAGGAGTAAGTTTATTTTACCCCTAAACTATGCACTTTTCGATTCACCTGGTAGATACACATGCACGGCTGATGCCTGCCAGGTCATGGTTTTTAGCCTTGGTGTGCTATGAATTATCACTAGACAAATTTCTAGCCTTACAGGACGACCGTTAGTCGGAGGGTTCACTAGCTCTTAGACTATTATAGACCTTTCGCTTGAGATACATGGGAATTGAACTTTTTAGAATATGGCTTAGTGTGCCAAATGCTGCCCATATAAGGCCTATTCGCCTCTGTATTTCATGTATTTGATCGTCTCTGCTTATTTTGATCCCCTGTACCAGATATTTGTAAGTGTCTGTTTGTTATCAATAGTAATATTTCCACTCATTACAAGATTTGTCAGTTTAGTTTTTTCAAAGTTGATTTTTAATCCTGTTCTCTCAGACAAACTTTTAAGCGAATGTATCATATAAACTGTATCCTGTAAGTTAGCTGCGATTAATACAACATCATCTGCAAACCTCAGATAATTTCTGACTCCTTTCTTACTCGTTTACTTATCCTAATATTTGCCTCTAATAAGGTCCTTATTAATCTGAGGTTTTTATCATGTTAAGTTAATAATCTTTAAACAACAATTTTTCTAATTCAAGCGATCAAGTGCCTTTTCGAAATCGACAAAGCCTAGGAAATAACCTTTTTTGTTCTAAGACTTCTGCAAGGGTAGAGAAAACTTAGAGGAATCAAAGCCTGAATTCCCATTCCGGCTCTTCTGAACCCAATTGGTCGTATCCCACTTCTTCATAGTGTTATATGTTGTGAATTATTTTGGGTAGAATTTTAAATACTTGGTTCATACAGAACAGTTATTAATCTGAAATCTGCACATCGTCTGGAGTTAGCTTGTTTTCAAAGGTAGGGAATAAAGATTGTAGCTATTTTTTAGTATGTCTCCAGTATTATAAACTGTATTAAAAAAAATTACTACCAAATCAAGATTATCATTTTCAATCATTTTCAGTATTTCGTGGTAAACTTGGTTCAGGTCCTGGGCTCATTTTGGTTTTTAGTTTAATGGCATATTTCACCTCGACTCTTATAATTGGTGGACTTTCTCTAGAATTATTTTTTATCGTAATGTCCATTCTTTCATCCTGGAACAGCTCTTATATAAATTTTTTCCTGTCTTGTATTTTATTTTTGGTTTTAGAAATTAACTCCCCTTTGTTATTTCGGGTTGGCATTTGGCAGTATTGTTTTTTTATTCTTCTTCTTAAGGGGAAACAGTAGCGATCAACAGGTAGCGGAAACGCGTTCCAAGATTGCGGCTGTAATTTTGAATATTTTTTCGAGATATTTGGCACACTTATTCGTAATATAATAAAGAATGGCGGTACAGAGCCCAATTTGAAAAATATATTAATATGTGGAAATTACTCTGCAATTAAATACAATATTAAAAAAACGAGCCTGTACCGCCATTAAGAAGAACAAAAAAATACACTTTCTTCAAATAAACTTTTTTATCCGATGCCTAGATTTTGTGTCATTTTGGAACTACTAAAATTTTTTATTTCATTAGTAGTTCCAAAATGACACAAAATCTAGGCATCGGATAAAAAAGTTTATTTGAAGAAAGTGTATTTTTTTGTTCTTCTTAATGGCAGTACAGGCTCGTTTTTTTAATATTGCATTTAATTACAAAGTAATTTCCACATATTAACATATTTTTCAAATTGGGCTCTATACCGCCATTCTTTATTATATTACGAATAAGTGTGCCAAATATCTCGAAAAAATATTCAAAATTACAGCCGCAATCTTGGAACGCGTTTTGGCTACCTGTTGATCGCTACTGTATCACCTTAAGGCACCATCTTCTTTCAAAGCTGATCCAAATGGCAATTGTAGCTTTGGAAATTGCTACACGAAAAATGTCTGCGGATGAGTCGTCAAGCCATCTTCTCAGATCTTTCAGCCACGAGTTTTGGTGTCTGCCTACTGATCTGTTTCCTGTACCTTACCTATCAATGTGATTTGAAGTAATTCATGTTTGGCTCTCAACACACATGACCCAAGTATTCTATTTTTCTTTTTTTGATTATTCTTAGTAGTACTTTTTGTTTGCTCATGCGCCAAAGTACCTCATTGTTAGTAACTTTTTGTACCCATGGAATTCTCAGCATCCATCTGTGTAATATTTACATCTCAAAGGCATCTGCTCTTTTTTCTGTTTCAGAGTCCATTGGCCAACTTTCACAGCCATACAGCAAAACAGAAAGCATATAACATCTGATCATTCAGATTCAGAGATCCTGAATTTTTTATTGATAGGTATATGAAAACTCCTTCACTTGTACATATTAAAATAATCATGCCTCTTTTCTATTTCTTCCTTTTTTACATCATCCCTACTCTTGTGATGTTGATGTTCAGCTGTCATACCACCTCTTCGGAAATCTTGCTAGTGATATTTCTGTATTGGGTTTGTTATTTTGTCTATTTCGTGATTCTTCCTGGATCCATTCTGTCGACATGATCTCTCCATCTGCGACGTTATGCTCGTATCCATCTCACCACATCTTGGACTCCAGTTTCTCTTAATGTATCCTCATTCCGTATTATATATCTTAAATAAATTTCTCTTATGGTTCTTAATACGTTTATATCTGTAGTACTCATCAGTCTTTTTGTAAGCAACGTTTCAGCTCTTGTATCGTATCCTGATATTCTGGCTTTCTTGTTAACTTGTTTTTTCAGTTCCTCTGCAGTTTACCTATCTTACGATAAATCTTTTCCGACGTAGTTAAAATTAATGACTTGTCCTATTGTAAAATCCACAAGAAAAAGAAATAATTTTCCCGTATATTCCCGTTGCTCTATTGTGTGATTGTGAACCATTATTTTACATCTGATGGGGCTCTTGGCTATAACCATTGACTGGGTCTTTTCGTGGGATATTAACATGTTTAACTTGTGTGCTCTTACTGGAGGGTCATCTTCATTTTCCCATTTTGCCAATGTTGTCTTCATTTACATCATCATCATCACGTAGCGCTACAACCCTGGGTGGATCCTGGCTGACTGTACAACTTTCTTCCAATTTGTTCGGTCTTCCATCAACCTAGGGTCAAATAGAATGTTCATTTTTCGGAGATCTGATTGGATGTTATCTCTCCATCGCATTCTGGGACGTCGGAGTGGTCTTTTGCCTGTAGGAATCTCCTCCCATACCAGTTTTACAAGTCTCTCGTTATGAAGTCTGTGCACGTGGCCTGCCCATCTTAGTCGCTGTGATTTAATTTCTTGGACAATATCGGTGTCATTGTAGAGTGCTTTTAATTAGATGTTGGTTTTGATCCTATACTGGTTTGTGTTAATGTCGTGGTGAGGTCCGAAAATGTTTCTAAGTATTTTTCGTACAAAACGTCTGAACTTTTCTTCGTTTGATTTGGTCATGGTCCACGTTTCGCATCCATTTGTTAGTACAGGTGTGACGATGGATTTATAGATTTTGATCTTGAAACTTCTTGTAAGATTTTTTGATTTTATAAGCTTATCCAGTGCGAATAGACAGCGATTTGCTGATTGGATTATATCTTTTATTTCTTCAGTAACATCGTTGTCACCTGTGATTACGGCCCCCAGATACTGAAAACATTGTACTCTTTCGAAATTGAAGGTGTTGACCGTCACATTTTATCCTATCCTGTCTCTTCGTGTCGTTCTATTTACACACATATATTTCGTCTTCTCTTCATTAATCCTCAGCCCTACTTCGCTTGTTGCTCCTTCCACCTTGTTTAAAATGGCTTTTGTGGATAGGATGGAGTCTCCAACGAGATCAATGTCATCTGCGTAAGCTAGTAATAACTTGGGACCTTGAACCGATATCAGTTCTGTTTTTATTTCGGCCGACCTCATAGCTCTCTCTAATACAAGGTTAAAAAGTAGTGGAGATAACGCATCACCCTGTTTGAGTCCACTGTTGATTTCAAAGCTGTCAGACAGTTTATTATTTACACGTACTTTTGATATTCCACCCTCCATACAGACTTTAGTCATCCGAATTAGTTTCTTTGGTATTGAGAACTCCGCCATGGCATTCCATACTTGGTTTCTTTCTACGCTATCATATGCCTGTCGAAAGTCTATGAAGAGATTGTGTATGGGTCTGTTATACTACCATCCCTTTTCTAGAAGCTGTCTCAGCGTGAATAGTTGATCTATTGTGGATTTGTGCCCTAAAACCGGCTTGATATTCACCTAGGACATTTTCAGCATAGGGGCTTAGTCTACTAAGAATGATGTTTGAGAGGATTTTATATGCCGTGTTTAGGAATGAAATTCCTCTATAATTCGCGCACTTTGTTTTGTCCCCTTTTTTGTGGCTTCATTTACTCTTTATCTTATCTTGTCCATGATCATGTTAAAAGGAATCGGACTGAGGCTATCTCCCTGTCTGATTTCTGCCGAAACGTCTATTTCTTCGATGTTCCTTAGTCCATGTTCCTCTTTTATTCTTGTTTCATTGCGATTGTTAAGTTCCCTGATTATTGATATGTTTTTTATTGGCCTGTTATTAATATAAAATGACGTACAATTTGTGGACATATATTTTTACTTTTTTGTATTGATGCTTACCCCATAGTTCCTACTAATTTCTCTTACTTTACTCTGCTTTAGACTTTTGAGAACTATTAGAAATAGAGACTATTTAACCTTTAACTGCCCGCGCATCAAGTTATAACATAACTACACGCGTGGCGTACTTTATACGCCACAAGAAAATACACTTAAAACAGCGGATTTGTTTATTTTTTTTTTAAATACACTTAGTTGTTTGTTATAAACCTTATTCGGCATCAGTGAATACTTGGAGTTCCTTCTCAGTAAGCCAATTGGGACTTATAACTGGAATCATGGTATAACTGGATTCCATGATAAATAAAATTACTAATAATTTTTTTTTCAAATGTGATTTTTTACTAGAGAAAAAGTATTGTTTATAAAGAAAAATATATTTTGTGCCATATTGACTAAAAAACAATTGAAATATGTACTTATATTTCTACTTATATTAATATAATCGTGGCATATATTGTCCACGACCGGAAACAACAAATAATAAACTGTAAATTACGAGCTTCCCAGAACGCCGATCATAACGAAACTAAAATCAAATTGTAAAGCACATTCCAGTTATAGGTTAGAGAGATAAACAAGGTCAGAAATTAAATTTTTAAATATATTTGCAGTAGAATTCTTATATCTGGCGTACAAAATACGCCAGCGCGTGTAGTTAAAGGTTCATCATCATCATCATCCAACCAATTCACGTCCACTGCTGGACATAGGTCTCCCTCAATTGTTTCCACACTTCACGGTTTTGTGCTGATTTTTGCCAGTTTTTACTAATCCGCCTGATATCATCTGCCCATCGTGTAGGCGGCCTTCCTCTACTTCGTTTATCTTCTCTTGGTCTCCACTCCATCAGCTTTCGTGCCCATCTTGAATCTTTCAGCCTGGCGACGTGTCCTGCCCAGTTCCATTTGAGCCTGGTGATACGTTCTACAACATCTGCGATACCGGTTTTTTGTCTGAGATCTTCATTTCTTATTTTATCCCGTAGAGTTACGCCCAGCATGGATCTTTCCATGCGCCTTTGAGCAACCCGCATTTTCGACGCTGTTGCCTTGGTTAGAGTCAGTGTCTCTGCTCCATATGTCATTACCGGTAGCACACATTGGTCAAACACTTGTCTTTTTAAACCGATCGGTATACTGCTCCTAAATATGTCTCTCAGAGCTCCGTAGGCTGCCCAAGCAAGAGTTAATCTTCTTTTTATTTCGCATGTTTGGTTATCTCTGCCAATTCTAATTTCATGACCCAAGTAAATGTACTTTTCCACTAGTTCTACTTCTTGTTCGCGTATAATCAGCTGCCCGCTAGGAATCAGATTAGTCATAAATTTAGTTTTAGAAAAGTTCATTTTCAGGCCTATTTTCCAGCAGATAGCGTCTAACTCATTTAGCATTTTCTTTACTTCTCCTAGGTCATCAGTTATAAGGACTATGTCATCTGCAAAACGAAGATGATTTAACTTTTCTCCATCTATTTTGATCCCTTTATTGTCCCAGTTGAGCATCTTAAAGGCATATTCCAGAACAGTTATGAATAGTTTTGGCGAGAGTGTGTCGCCTTGTCTTACGCCGCGTTCTATGCTTATTTGTTTGGTTTTATCATGTAACTTAACACTCATTGTTGCCTCTTTATAAATATTATAGATGAGTGTACTGTAACGGTAGTCAATGCGGCATTCATTTAGAGCTTCTAAAATGCTATCCAGCTCTATCGTGTCAAAGGCTTTATGAAAATCCACGAATGCTAGGACAAGGGGTTTATTATATTCTATTGACTTCTCAATTAGTAACTTGACTGCCTGCAGATGGTCGTTTGTCCCAAAGTTTGATCGAAATCCAGCTTGTTCTTTTGGCTGGTAAAAATCTAGCTTCTTTTCTACTCTTGATGTCACTACTTTTGTAAAGAGTTTGTATAAGTGGTTTAGCAGGCTAATGGGTCTATAATGTTCTAAGTCTGTCTTATCTCCCTTCTTATGCAAAAGTATTGTTACTGCGTTTTTCCATTTTTCAGGTATCGACTTTTGATGAAGGCATAAGTTGAAGAGATTTTTTATTTTACCTATAAGAATGTGGCCTCCGTTTTTAATGGCCTCTATTACGACTCCATCTTCACCTGGTGCTTTTCCATTTTTCATTTTTCTCAGTGCTTGATGGATTTCGCTAGAGGTTATCTCTGGTAGTATTTCGGAGCCTTGGTTTATTATTTTCTTTGAAACCGCTTCCCTCAGATTATTTTGATTCAGCCTTTGGCTCCTATATAGTTCCAAATAAAATTCTTCTACGATATTTAGTAAATCTTCTCTGTTTGATGTTATTTCGCTGTTTTTATTTTTTAATTTATGTATTTCGCATTTTCCGTTGGTCAATTTCCTTCGTAAAACTTTCAAACTTTTATTTTCTTCTATGGTTTTCTGGATGCTTTGAGTTTTATACTTCCTTAGATCTTTTCTGATTTCCTTTGACACTTTCTTGTTGATGTCTCTTAACGCACTTTTTTCAGTATTTTCGCTTCCTCTCATTTTACTTCGCGTTTTGATTAGTTCTCTAGTTTCTGGGCTTATTTTTTCATCTCTCTTCTTTTTTGGGCAGTTTTTTCGTTGACTTTCTTCAATGGCTCTAATTATGTTTTCATTTAAGCTATTTATACTTTCATCTGAAGTTGTATTTCTTTCCAAAGCAGCGTTTATATGGTGTTGGTATTTGTCAATATTTAATGGGGGAGTCCAGGCTTGCAAGGTTTTCTTTTTTATCAAACGATTACGTTCTTTTTTGAGGTCTATTTTTATTGTGGCTCTTACCATTCGATGGTCACTTCCTGTAGTAAATTTATTTAGGACGCTCACGTCTGTGATAATCTGTTTTTTGTCGCTGATAATGTAATCTATTTCATTTCTTGTTTTACCATCAGGACTTTCCCACGTCCACCTTCTATGTAGTTTTTTAACGAAAAAACTGTTCATTTGGAACAAGTTATTCTGTAGCAAAAAGCCTAAGAGTGTTTCTCCCCGCTCATTTCTACCTAGAGTTCCAAAATTTCCTAGTGATGTCTCTGCTTCGTCTTCTTTAAGGCCTAATTTTGCATTAAAATCCCCACACAGGATTGTAAAGTGGGTGGGTGTGTCTTTTAGAGCTACAGATATATCATCATAAAAGTCTTCAACTTCTTCGTCTGGATGTTGTGTTGTTGGAGCGTATACCTGGATAATTTTCAGTTTATACCTGTTGTTGAGCTTTAGGGTTACACAGGCAACTCTTGTAGACACACTTTTTATATCAACTACGTTTTTCTTATGTTTTTTATGGATGAAGAAACCGACCCCTCCAACTGATTCGGTTTCGGAGCCAATGCTATAGAAGAGGTGTCCTGATTTCAGCGTCTTTAAGTTTTCACCACGGTGTCGTATTTCGCAGACTCCTATTACGTCCCATTTAATTTCTTTGATTGCATCTTCCATTTCGAAGAATTTTTCTTCTGACAATAGAGTTCTGGCATTATAGGTGGCAACGTAGAATGAAAAGGGTTTACGTATTTCTCGTTTCGTCAGTTTTTTGTCCCCCCCAGAATCCTTGGGACAGACTGATAAATCAGTGTGAGACTCTGGATTTATCCTACTCACCTGGGGTCTTTCCGTCTTTGTTTTAAAATCTGACATTTCGATTTATTTGAGGGGATGTTGGCAACATAAAACACCACGCTTGCCGAACGGGTTGGTGAGTCGCAGTATAGAAGCCAATCAAACTGCTGCAGTCTTGCCTCCTACTATCCAATATTAGGCCGGTCCTGGATAAATTTCCATACGCCCCAACATGGTACTGGAAATGCTGCTTACCATTTTCAGGAATATTTATCGACCTTCCGGTCTAGATCCGTAATGTTCAGCGTTAACAGGGGCACCTCGTGTAGGATGTGGCTCTTCACCACGCATTACGGTCTTCACTAGAGAGAGGCTAAGGCTCCACTTGGAAGAGCTATATTCGCTTCATCTAGCCCTGTGAGCTTGTTAAAGGTTAACTATCAGAAAATATCACCGTATTATCCGCATATCTGATATTGCTGACTTTCTCTCCATCAGTACATCATCTAGGGCTTCATTAAGTATGTTTAAATTAAAGAGTAGGTATTGATTCAACAAGAGTTCAGACAATATTAAATCCTTGTCTAACTCCTAACTTTGATCTCGTGTGTTTGTGTGAATATGTGATGTTCGTGTCAACTTATGATATTGTAGGTACACCATGAAAAGCTTTTATGAAACAAGCATGAATGTCGAAATTTACACCTGTATCTCCGAAAAAGAACCTGTACCTCCGAAAAAGAACCTGTGCACAAAAAATGATCTTTCCCATTCCCATTTCTACATTGTTATACAAAAATGTAACAAAAATGCAGGTCATAAATTAAATCACATATTCTAGGACCAAAAATAGTTCGATTGGACCTAACTTACATTAGTAGTATTAGAACAAATGTGCACACAAAAAAATTACAGCTCGTTGAAGTTACAACATGAAAATCGATTTTTTCCAATATATCGAAAACTATTATAGATTTTTTATTGAAAATGAGCATGCTGCATTCTTAAGGCAGGAGCATATTAAAAAAAATTATAATGGAATTTGTGAACCTCATAAAAATTTTATGTGGGTTTTGTTCCCCTAAACCCCCGCCCCCCACCACCAAACTTTTGGTTACGTTCCAATTAACTCATTATTGTGGTGCCATTAGTTAAACACAATGTTTTTAAAACTTTTTTGCATCTTAGTACTTTTTCTATAAGCCAGTGTTTATTGAGATATTTTGAATATTTGTCGAATCCACCACATATTTGAATATGGTTAAGTACGATTAGTAATAATATGAAAATTTATTTATAAATTCCATTTTTAGGTATATTTTGAAACATATTGAAAAAGAAGCCACATCTCGATAAAAGGTCGCTTATCGAAAAAATACTTAGGCGAAAAAGTTTAAAAACATTGTGTTTAACTAATGATACCACAATAATAATTTAATTGGAACGTACACAAAAGTTTGGGGGGTTTTAAGGGAACAAAATTCCATAAAGTTTTTATGGGGTGTACAAATTTCACTGTTATTTTGTTTTAAGATATTCCTACCATAAGAATGCCAGATGTCAATTTTCAATAAAAAATCTCTAATAGTTTTCGATATATTGAAAAAAAATCGATTTTCATTTTGTAAGGGTTATAACTTTTTTTTATGAGCACATCTGTACTAAGGTAAGTTGGGTTCAATCGAACTATTTTTGGTCCCAGAATATGTGATTTAATTTATAACGTTCATTTTTGTTACACCCTGTATTTGTATATTGGTAGGTGTATTAAACCAAATAGATCATCAGACTAATACTATGCTATAGTCGGAGGCATTGAAGCACAAAAAAAGCCTTACTGTCGATTTTTGGCGCAGTAAGACGGCTTTTAATGCAGTTTGGTGCGTTGGATTCGTGAGAATGTCAGGAAATTTTGTGAACTAATGTAATGAATAAGAAATCTCAAATTGCATTTGTGCATAAGAAAAATGCATTTCAAAATTGCATTTCGGTAAATAGTGAAAAAAATTGACTCAATTTTCCTACTCGGGGGTTTTTGGGGTCGCTGAAAACGAATATGAGGTCGGCGAGAGTGTGCAAACTACCTGGGGCTGTAATAAACGTCTTCCTCTGGAGTGTTGTGGTAATTTATCATATAATTGGCTTAAACTCATTACTCGGGGCTTTTTGGGGTCGCTGAAAATGAATATGAGGTCGGCGAGAGTGTGCAAACTTCGTGGTGCCTGCAGCGGGTGTAATAAACGTATTCTTTTGGAGTATTGTGGTAATTTATCATATAATTGGCTTAAACTCATTACTCGGGAGTTTTTGAAGTCGCTGAAAATGAATATGAGGTCGGCGAGTGTGCAAACTACCTGGTGCTTGCAGCGGGTCTAATAAACGTCTTCCTCGTGAGTATTGTGGTAATTTATCATATAATTGGCTTAAACTCATTACTCGGGGGTTTTTGGGGTCACTGAAAATGAATATGAGGTCGGCGAGAGTGTGCAAACTACCTGGTGCCTGCAGCAGGTGTAACAAACGTTTTCCTCTGGACTATTATGGTAATTTGCTAAATAATTGGCCAAAACTTGTTACTCGGGAGGTCTTTGGGGTCACTGAAAATAAATATCGCAACGACTAAATTATAATTTCATTTGAATTAAGTCGCAAGTGGATGATGTGGTTTTGCCTTGAGAGAAAATTACTAGATACAAAATGTACTTAATGGCTATTGCCAAAAATAAAAAGATTGTCATTGGAAAAATTCTTTCATCTGTTGATGCATTTACCCAGCATTTAAAAAGGGTATATTTACAAACACAAATTTGGCTGGATGGAGAGGCCAGTAACATAAACCCAACCGATTGGGGATGGGAATTACAAAATAATGTATTAATTCCAGTTAGAATGACTCAGCCACCTGGTCCTCCAAACATTTTAAATTTAATATTCTGTAGTTGTAAGTCAGACTGCGGCAACTCATGCGGGTGCAGGAAGCATGGGTTAGTTTGTAATTTAGCTTGCAAAAATTGTGCAGGCTCTGATTGCACAAATATTGCATTGGACTCGAGAGAGCAAGGCAATTCTGAAGAAGAAGATGATAATGATGAAGAAAATGAATTTTAAAGATAAATTACGATAAATTTTGTATAATGAACTTTTTTAACCATAAATATATTATAGTAATAAAAATTTATGTTTATTTATAATAAAAATACCACCCTTTTCGATCACTATAGTTACATCGAAGAAAATAGATTACCCCAAAAACCCCCGAGTAAAGAGTTTAAACTAATTATATAATAAATTACCATAATACTCCATAGGAAGACGTTTATTACACCCGCTGCAGGCACCAGGTACTTTGCACAATCTCGCCGACCTCATATTCATTTTCAGCGACCCCAAAACCCCCCCGAGTTACAAGTTTGGGCCAATTATTTAACAAATTACCATAATACTCCAGAGGAAGACGTTTATTACACCCGCTGCAGGCACCAGGTAGTTTGCACACTCTCGCCGACCTCATATTTGTTTTCAGCGACCCCAAAAACCCCCGAGTAAGAAAATTGAGTCAATTTTTCCCACTATTTACCGAAATGCATTTTTGAAATGCATTTTTCTTATGCACAAATGCAATTTGAGATTTCTTATTCATTACATTAGTTCACAAAATTTCCTGACATTCTCACGAATCCAACGCACCAATCCGCATTAAAATCCGTCTTACTGCAAAAAAATCGACACTTCAATCCTTCAATGCCTCGACTACTAGTGAGTACCTACACAGTAGGTATTAAACTGGCCTTTTCGGAAACCCTAAAAACATCGATTTAAACGAAATTTGTAGTGTGACACCTATCTCGTAAACATAATTGAATATTCTTGATCAACATTTCATTTCTTCATGACATAATACCCATGTAGGTATACTCATAGCAGTACAGATTTAGGTCATTTATATGCCTTTTAATTATAATATCTAACCACATATCTAACATTTATTTTAGTTAACCATGCATATTCATATTACTCTCCATACATTGACAAGAATTCTGTTATTTGATATGTTTATTCTCAAACTTCACGGAGTGAGAAGCTGAAGAAGAAATTCAATACAAAACTAGTTTTAAAACCTTGATCTACAAGTTTTGCATGCAATACTTAACACTTTTTAATAATTTTTATAATTTACTATATTTTCACTAAAGAAAACAATGAAACAAAATCCATATTAGTATAAAATCTGATAAAATTATACTGAAGGTTCTGAATGTGTAATGTTGGTTGCCGAACTTAAGTTAATAAATCTCGGATAAAAAGTTTTAAGCTTTTAATATTGTACATAATACCATTGATTATAGACACGGATGTGTAGTAATCATAGATCCGTGTCTGTAACAATGATAATACCGACATAATAAATATAGAACATAAATTTTGTTATAAATATGTATTTATTTTATTCTATTCTATCTATGTTGCTTACATATTTGGAAGTTACTATAATTTACATCTTAATTTTTTTCTTTTTCCATAATAAATTATCTCAGTTTATCGAGTTACACGTAATTAAATCTTCTCTTGAATCTTATCAATCTCAACTCTCTCTCTCTCTCTCTTTCCCATATCCCTTTCATGGGTTCACGAACTCTGCCCACAAACTCATATTCAGCAACTGTTCCCATTCACCATTCACTACTCTCGTCTGTCCTTATAATACTCAAATGCACTGTGAAACGTAATGCTATCACAGTTTGCCACTAAATGGATAATTGAGTTTGTTTTGTTTGTATTTTCTAGAATTTTTTTTGCAAGCATTTATTAACACTCAGAATTACATATTCTATGAGTTAATTTGATAACAATAGTACAATAACTTATATCTTATAATATATATCAATGTAGTATTGTACACTAAAATGGCGTTATGAGGTACATCACCCAGCGGTTTCACCTCAGTTTCAGCGAAGATCTATGGGCCATAATCTTCGCAATCTTCTGTTGTTTAGTGGCTGCAGTAATGGTAATATTAATTGGTTGGGGTGGCCTTCCAATTTCTCGTGGTGTCTGTTGGCTCTTTCTTGAATTACTGTGCTGACTAAAATTACTGTGCTGACTCTAGAATTTGAAAAACAAAAACGAAACTGACACAAAACCAAAACTCTTGTTTACATTAAGCGGACTACATTTTGGTAGGGGAGCCCAAGCGGGGATTTTTGCAGTTACTCGAGCGCGTCAGATTATCATATGGGGAGAAACCTGGTACCCTGCAGATGTACCTCTACCATATATTGGTTCTTAACACAGGGAAGTTCGTTAAGGGGGGCCCGAAAAAAAATCTATTCTTAAAAATACTCCAAATTGTCAGATTAAGATAAGGTAAGTTAAGTACATACATGCAAAAGAGTGTATATTTCAAAAATCTGACGATTTGAGCAAGGAAATGAGTGAGTCAAAAAGTTTCCCAAAAAAAAGCTATAATATTTCGCGAAGTGAACGTCAGATCGAAAAACTAAAAAATACGTCTTCAATATTTTTCAAAAATCTATCGAATGGTACTAAACATGACCCCCACGGAGAGGGGTGGGGGTAAATTTAAAATTTTAAATACAAACCCCGCGATATTTCGCAAAATGAACATCAGATCGAAAAACTGCAAAATACACTTTCAAAATGTTTTTGAAAAATCTATCGAATGGTACCAAACACGACCTCCCACGGAGGTTACTTTAAAATCTTAAATGGGACCCCCAAATTTTTATTGCAGATTTGGACTCTTTGCTTAAAAATTGGCAAGTTTAATTTGAGACATTTTTTCGAATTATGGATAGACGGCGCTATAATCGGAAAAAACGATTGTTGGGAATGGAAAATTAAATTAAAAAATGGAAAGACCCCACTAAAATGGAAAATTTTACTTAACTTTTTTTGGTTTTAGAACCTAATAATCACAACCCAATAGGTAACCATATAACGCTCGAGTGACTGCAAATTTAGCATACTTTGCTCCCCTACCATTTTGTTCGAGTTTTGTTTTTATTTTCGGTTCTTTTCCACGGAAGTCAATGTATAGTTTTTCTTCAATAATCAAAAATTGATAGTGTGTAAAATTACTTATTAAACTCAGCTAAGTACTTTCGGCATAGCACATGCCATCATCAGAGCTTCGTCTTATAGGTGATAAATGCCTCATAGAAAAGTAATTATCGACATACAGCATATTAAAAAATTAAAAAGTATTAGATTCAGGGCTAAGCCTCTGATTTTGTGGTGAAAACCCTATAAAATATTAAAATTTCACATCTGTTGTGATTAAACAACAATATGGCTACCACATATTCCCGATACCATATCAAGCAGAATTTACAAAACAGTCATCAGACCAATAATGACATATGCGGCAGATATACGACCTGGCATAGAGAGGACAAAAAGATTGCTCGAAACAGCTGAGAAGAAAACCTTTCGAAAAATCGATGATAAGACACTATGGGGCATAGCTATAAGTACAGATATATGACGGAGGTGCAAGGTGGATAACATTAATAACCAGGTAAGAAACAGAAGAATAGAATGGAATGATCACATAATCCGGATGATACCAAATAGAGTAATAAGGACGGCGAGAGACGGTTCCCCAATAGGAAGACGATCAGTGGGAACACCACGAAAACGATGGAAGGGAAGGATATCTTATTGTAGGCGCAGTGAAAACACAGACAGAGTTATGTCTAGACTTAGGCAAATATGCAAATAAAAAGATTTGACATATGCGCATAAATATGCAGTATTTTACCCAAAAATATGCACAATTATCTAGAAAATATGTATGTAATTAAAAAAAATATTTACAGTATTTTTTTATTTACAAACATATTTTCAATACCTCCACATGGTGTATTAATTAACATGTATATATTTTACTAACTAAGCTAATTAATTAAATATTTAAGTATTTAAGTATTTTAACAAATAAATAATTGATATTATTTCGAATTGTGGTAACAATAAATAATTATCAAATGCTGTTCAAAATTGTCAGTAGTAATTGCACAAGAGCTCTAAAATTATTGAATTTTTCCCGAGTGTCAAAGTGACACTCGGGAAAGTTTTAATTTCACGAGCCGAAGGCGAGTGAAATTATTTCAAAGTGTCACGGGGGCAAAAATTCTATATTAATTTTAGAGATCGAGTGCAATTTGTTGCGATTATTTCGTGAATAAAACTGTTCAAAACCAAAATTTTATTGTAATTTATTTATGTAAGTACAAATTAGTACAATTAAACACACAATTTTTATAAATATTTCACGGTTGAAAGTCATCAATTTTATAATTCTTAAAACATTAATAATTGTCATTAATGTCACTGAATGTATTTTTTCGTAGCAACGAAGGGCATCTGACGTAATATACTTGACGACGGAAAATTATCAAAAATTATGAATGAAATAATCAGTAGTAATTGCACAAGAGCTCTAAAATTATTAAATTTTTCCCGAGTGACACTTTGACAGTTTTAATTTCACGAGCCGAAGGCGAGTGAAATTATGTCAAAGTGTCACGAGGACAAAAATTCTATATTAATTTTAGAGATCGAGTGCAATTTGTTGCGATTATTTCATGAATAAAACTGTTCAACACCAAAATTTTATTGTAATTTATTTATGTAAGTACAAATTAGTACAATTAAACACACAGTTGTTATAAATATTAATTTGACGGTTGAAAGTCATCACTTTTATAATTTTTAAAACATTAATTGTCATTAATGTCACTGAATGTATTTTTCGTAGCAACGAAGGGCATCTAACGTAATATACTTGACGACGGGAAATTATCAAAAATTATCGATTTAATTTAGATTTATGTAGCTTTCTATTGGTCAGAATCTCCTATGAATGAAATAATCTAACAAATACTTATGGCTTCTATCTGATTACATAGAAAAACTTCTTTCGATATTAACTGATGTAATTGGGGCATTGTTCAAATTTACGATAATAGTTGGTTCTAAATTAAGTACCTCGAAAAATGTCCCAGCTAGTACTTGAACCACTTGAGAAAGAATCTGGTAATAACCACTGTTGTTTTTCCATGGTTGCTTTAAATTTTTGAAAAATTTCCTATCCAATATGTATTACTTTACCGTTTTGAAACAATGATTCAAATTCTTTTATTTAAAATGTACTGTCTAACAATGATAATTATTTGGAGGATTCTAATTGAGTAATAGTTTTCTGAACAAAACTATAGTTTGATTTTATGAATGACACCACGACACTGAACTGTCTATTTGCGGCATTTTCAAAGCACAATAATTATTCACAATTACGAAGACACGTGTGTTCACGGCTTATTTTACAACAAAAGCGAAATGGGCCGTCAAAATAAAAATTTTTACCTAGAGATATAAACTGGCTGATTTTGAACCTTTGTAACCAAAACGTGACAAAACTGTGTACATATATTAAGCCGCTCTTTTATTAGTTACTACATTCAGGTACCCAAAATTTGAATATGTACCAAGATATTATAAAACAAAATTAAATATTGAGATTTCCAAGCTACTTGTTACAGTAATATAAAAATATATTTATAGTTACAACCAAAATTTAAAACTATATGCACTTTATGCACACTTATATAAAAATATGCAAAATTAGAAAGTTTTGGATTTTTTATGCATTATATGCAAAATATGCAATTTGCATATTTGCCTAAGTCTAAGTCATGTCTATACAAAAAGAAAAAGAAGAAGAACTTAACAAAAAGCTTGACTTACCACAAAAATCATCCAAAATATTCTTAGATATTTTGGACATATTTATAACTAGAAGAAGAGAAGGCAATGAACGAATGATAATTTAAGGATACGCGGGTAAAATATCCAGAGGATATCTCCAGCACGATGTTCGGAGCAATAAGGGATTTTGAAGGATAACAGCTGATTGTGACTGTATCGATACCAAATCGTATGTCAGATAGTTATTGATTTTCTACATGTAATTTTACAATAATTGGCGTTTCAGAAACCCATCACTGGTTAACAGTTGATCAAATCTGATTGCAGATTAGAAGATTGGAGATTTGAATAACGTTTCGGAAACCGGCTGTTAGTTCTATTATTTACAGATGAATACATACCAGCAACACTTAGAAATAATGTCAGAACGGTGATAGTAACAGCCAAAGGAACAAAAATATTAAATATGGAGATGAGAATAAATATTTACAAAATAAACGTTACAAAATTCAAAGGCAAAAACATTGATAAAGTTCGGACCATATGCTTTTTTCTTCTCTATATAGTCTGTTTATAATTATAAAGGGTTTAATTTATGCAATTTACTTTTAGCCTTTTATGTAACACCTCACCTTGTATTCTTTAGAAAATCAATGTATCTATCTAATCTATGCTAATCTACACCAAATACTATGTACACTGATGTACACGTCTTATCTCTTTTAGAAACAATATCACTCAAAATACGTGTAAAAATGTCATATTTTCAAACAAACGAGCCCACTTTTGTCCTTAACACGTTTAAAAAATAGATATTTGCTAATAACTACATAAACTATAATTTTAGGAAAAAGTATTGGGCAACGTCCATACGTTTATTGTTAACGTTAACAGTTAGTAGAAAGAAATAATATCTTGTATATCGGTGTGAACCTAAAATCAAAATAGACGTTATTTACGATATAATAATTTTTTTGTGAATGTGCGGGTATATTGTGATTAGTTCATTGTGATGGATGTGAAACTGAGGATTAGATCTCCGGAGCAGATTGAAAGGCAAAAACAAAATGGGCACACGCGACATACGATCGCAAATCCTATGGTTTACGGGCCTCTTCCGTACAGTTAGTATATTTTTTCATAGTATATGTAATTCAAATTTCCACGACGACCATACAATTACAGTTTTTTCTTATATATCAACTCACATAAATAGCTGTATAAACATTAAACTCAAAACCAAATATGATATTTCTAAAACTTTGATTTTTATAGATATCGTGGACATTTGAATTTGCTCTTCTGAAAAATATCGAAAGTGGACATATCAGCTTTTGGCAAACCGCCACTTATATATTTATAAAAGTTATAATTTTATAAAGTATTTTATTTTTTATAATTTAAGTGTATTCACGTTTAATTAGTACCTCGACAAATCGATTAATGATAAAAAATCGATACATGCAGGAATTAGGATATACAGGGTGTTTCATTAATAATTGTCCATATAGTAACTGGAGAAACCTTAGCATAAAATACGAAGATTTAACCTAAAACACTTAAATAAAATGTGGTTCCTTACTGAGTTACAGGGTGTTTTATCTAAAAATTTAAAAACTATTTTTGCTCAGTATTTTAAAACTGTTCGACGTATCATTTTCATACTTGGCAGGAAGTATAGCTACTATACAAACTACTAAACTATGTTAAACAAACTTTTCTGGCTATTACCAGAGGCGTACGACGGGGAAAAGTGAATGGTTGACCCTTTCCAAATTTATGCCACTGGCGGAATTGGTATTTTAGTCCAATATTTGGACTCTCCACTACATTATATGAAAATAATATACTCTTCATTTGTAACGATAAAGTCAATAGTTTTCGAGATATTTGAAGTTGAAAATGCAACGACATAGCTATTTTGGTTTGGTAACTTTAAATATCTCGAAAACTAATGATTTTATCGGTACGAATGAAGAGTATGTTATTCACATAAAAAGTGTTGGAAAATCTAAAAATTGCACTAAAATAGTAATTCCGCCAGTGGCGTAGAACGTGGGAAGGGTCAACCATTCACTTTCCCTTGTCGTACGACTCTGGTAGTAGCCAGAAAGATTTATTTAACATAGTTTAGCATGGTGTACAGTACCTACACCTTCTGACAAGTATGATAAGGATATGTCGAATACTTTTAAAGTACTGGATACAAATAGTTAATATTTATGTAATAGGTATCTTTGATTTAGAATTTAAAAAAAAATTGCACCCAGTACTTTAAAAGTATTTCAAATATCCTTATCATACATGTCAAAAAGTGTAGATACTGTACACCCTACTATTGGATGTTAAATAAACGTTTCTGGCTACTACCAGATACGTACAGGGAAAAGTGAATGGTTGACCCTTTCCAAATTCGACACCACTGATGGAATTGCTGTTTTAGCATAACTTTTAGATTCTCCAATACATTCTATGTAAATAATATATTCTTCATTCGTAACGATAAAATCATTATTTTTCGAGATATTTGAAGTTAAAAATGAAGGAGCACAATACATTAACCAAAATAGCTGTGCCGTTGTATTTTCAACTTTAGATATCTCCAAAACTAATGACTTTATCGTTACGAATGAAGGGTACATTATTTTCATAGAAAGTAGTGGAAAATAGAAATATTGGACTAAAATAGTAATTCCGCCAGTAGCGTAGAATTTGAAGAGGGTCAACCATTTACTTTCCCCCGTCGTACGCCTCTGGTAATAGCCAGAAACATTTGTTTAACACAGTTTAGTAGTTTGTAAGTACCTATACTTTCTGCCAAGTCTGAAAAGGATACATTGAATAGTTTTAAAATTCTGAGCAAAAATAGTTTTTAAATTTTTAGATAAAACACCCTGTAAATCAGTAAGGAAGGATATTTTATTTAAGAGGAAACAGTAGCGATCAACAGGTAGCAAAAACGCGTTCCAAGATTGCGGCTGTAATTTTGAATATTTTTTCGAGATATTTGGCACACGTATTCGTAATATAATAAAGAATGGCGGTACAGAGCCCAATTTGAAAAATATATTAATATGTGGAAAATACTCTGTAATTAAATACAAAAAACCGAGCCTGTACCGCCAATAAGAAGAACAAAAAAATACACTTTCTTCAAATAAACTTTTTTATCCGATGCCTAGATTTTGTGTCATTTTGGAACTACTAAAATTTTTTATTTCATTAGTAGTTCCAAAATGACACAAAATCTAGGCATCGGACTAACAAGTTTATTTGAAGAAAGTGTATTTTTTTGTTCTTCTTAATGGCGGTACAGGCTCGTTTTTTTAATATTGTATTTAATTACAGAGTAATTTCCACATATTAATATATTTTTCAAATTGGGCTCTGTACCGCCATTCTTTATTATATTAAGAATACGTGTGCCAAATATCTCGAAAAAATATTCAAAATTACAGCCGCAATCTTGGAACGCGTTTTCGCTACCTGTTGATCGCTACTGTTTCACCTTAAGTGTTTTAGGTTAAATCTTCGTATTTTGTGCTAAGGTTTCTAGGGTTACTATATGGTCAATTATTAATGGAACACCCTGTATAGAACTAATTTTTATAAAATTATATTCTTGGTTACAATTTACCAAAATATAGTTACAATTATTATTAGTTAACACATGGTTTGCTGCAATTTTACTCACAATTGTTCACATATTGTTTCATTATATTTATGTAATATCGAAATAGGTTGCATACATACATAATCGTTCCTCTTCTACCGTTAGATGTCGAATAAGGTGCTTCTAGCCTTTAAGAGGAAACAGTAGCGATCAACAGGTAGCGAAAACGCGTTCCAAGATTTCGGCTGTAATTTTGAATATTTTTTCGAGATATTTGGCACACGTATTCGTAATATAATAAAGAATGGCGGTACAGAGCCCAATTTGAAAAATATATTAATATGTGAAAATTACTCTGTAATTAAATACAATATTAAAAAAACGAGCATGTACCGCCATTAAGAAGAACAAAAAAATACACTTTCTTCAAATAAACTTTTTTATCCGATGCCTAGATTTTGTGTCATTTTGGAACTACTAAAATTTTTTATTTCATTAGTAGTTCCAAAATGACACAAAATCTAGGCATCGGATAAAAAAGTTTATTTGAAGGAAGTGTATTTTTTTGGTCTTCTTAATGGCGGTACAGGCTCTTTTTTATTATTGTATTTAATTACAGAGTAATTTCCACATATTAATATATTTTTCAAATTGGGCTCTGTACCGCCATTCTTTATTATATTACTAATACGTGTGCCAAATATCTCGAAAAAATATTCAAAATTACAGCCGAAATCTTGGAACGCGTTTTCGCTACCTGTTGATCGCTACTGTTTCACCTTAAGTGTTTTAGGTTAAATCTTCGTATTTTGTGCTAAGGTTTCTAGGGTTACTATATGGTCAATTATTAATGGAACACCCTGTATAGAACTAATTTTTATAAAATTATATTCTTGGTTACAATTTACCAAAATATAGTTACAATTATTATTAGTTAACACATGGTTTGCTGCAATTTTACTCACAATTGTTCACATATTGTTTCATTATATTTATGTAATATCGAAATAGGTTGCATACATACATAATCGTTCCTCTTCTACCGTTAGATGTCGAATAAGGTGCTTCTAGCCTTTAAGAGGAAACAGTAGCGATCAACAGGTAGCGAAAACGCGTTCCAAGATTTCGGCTGTAATTTTGAATATTTTTTCGAGATATTTGGCACACGTATTCGTAATATAATAAAGAATGGCGGTACAGAGCCCAATTTGAAAAATATATTAATATGTGAAAATTACTCTGTAATTAAATACAATATTAAAAAAACGAGCATGTACCGCCATTAAGAAGAACAAAAAAATACACTTTCTTCAAATAAACTTTTTTATCCGATGCCTAGATTTTGTGTCATTTTGGAACTACTAAAATTTTTTATTTCATTAGTAGTTCCAAAATGACACAAAATCTAGGCATCGGATAAAAAAGTTTATTTGAAGGAAGTGTATTTTTTTGGTCTTCTTAATGGCGGTACAGGCTCTTTTTTATTATTGTATTTAATTACAGAGTAATTTCCACATATTAATATATTTTTCAAATTGGGCTCTGTACCGCCATTCTTTATTATATTACTAATACGTGTGCCAAATATCTCGAAAAAATATTCAAAATTACAGCCGAAATCTTGGAACGCGTTTTGGCTACCTGTTGATCACTACTGTATCACCTTAACGAATTTTCTCCATTTGTTCCTCTTTCCTGTTCTTCGCGATTTCTGCTGCTTCTTGCCAAGATTGGCCCTTATTTTGTAATATCACTGTTACGTCGCTGTTCCACTCTTTTATTGGTCTGCCACATTCTTTTTGGTGTGTCATTGCGGGACCATTTAACAAACGAAGAACTACGATTGAGAACAGGAGTCACAGATGTTGTATATCAGGTAGCTAAACTAAATGGAACTGGGCCGGTCATGTGGCTCCTCTGACAGATAGGAGATGAACAAAGAGGTTGCACGAGTGTAGACCAAGAGCCTATAAAAGAAGTTGAGCAAGAAAATCCACGATATAAAAAGAATGACCACTAATTGGATTCTAAGCGCACAGGACAAAAGGCAGTGGACGGAAATAGGGGAGGCCTACATCCAGCAATGGATGCAAAGGGCTGATGGATGATGATGATGACGACACTCTTTTCACTTGCCTGTTGCTGTCCATTCGTGTTGTATGACCGAACATGCTATTTTTTTCTCTTTTATTGTGTCAAGTAACGGTTTGATTTTAAGTCTGTGTCTTATTTCTTTATTTCTGAGTCTGTCTGTCGTTCTTGTCCTCACCGGTCTTCTGAGGTATTTCATCTCTGCTGTTTATATCATACTCTGGTATCTTCTGTTTTTGATCCAGTTTTCTGCTTCCTATGTTAATAATGACCTATATATTGTTTCATATCCATATTGTCATCTTCATTTTCCTTGTTGTTGTTGTTGATGAATCCTCTATTTAAAGCCTGGAATCGTTTTCTCTACTCCAGTCTGTTATTAAGATCATTCTCAGTATGGTCCCAGGTATTTGTATATGGTTCGTACAGTATAAATACCGTTGCAGGTCATCCGCGTCATAGACAGTGACGTCACATGATACCAACACAAAATATTTAAGTCGTAGGTCTGTTCTTTTGTAGAATCGTTTAGCCGAGTACACTGGAATTGCAGCCACTAGACATATTTTATTATATAAGCACAGAAATAAGTTCAGTTCAGTTCAGTTTTCCTGCTTTTTCGGCGAAGAATGTCGTCTGCAAATAGGCAAATTTCTGCATTTATCTTTGCATTTTATTCCATCCTATACAGTATTTTTTAACGGTTTCCTTACATTCTTTCATTATCTCATCTATTATACATATTAAATTACACCCTATATTTTATTGCATTTTTTAATTATTGTCTGCAAAAAATAAGGTATATGTTGTTCTGAAGCTATTTCCTTGTGGCATTTTTACAATCAACTATTTTTAATGGGAAATAAGCCACAATTTTACCAAAAAATGATTTTATTAACGTTTCGAAGCTCAAATCGGGTTTTTAAAGAGGAAGTCAATAGAAAGAAAATACCAATATTAGTAAGTCAATAACATATCGAGTTAGTATAAATTTTATATTTTAGTATTACTTATTGTATATCTATGTATAATTAATATTATTTATAATTTAAACATATTAAAGTCAGAATTAGGTATTAGTTTTTTGAAAGTAAATTAAATGTAAGACCAAATACTTACGATGTCGGGATAGTATCACGAGGTTTTTTCCTGGTTTTCCCTCGTGATTTACTATGAAATCTCTAACGCGAGAATTTTACTGTCATGGTTGCATTTGGTTGTCTTTTTAAAGACAGATCACATGCTATGATTTTTTTTGGGACGGATATTCTTGAGTTGGGATTGATTTCATGTAATCGAATGAACTATCTTTTAGTAAAGTCGTCCCAGGAACACAACTCATAAATATTGGCAATATGATTTTAAAGTCTTCTACTTTAAAATGTATAATATACGTCTGAATTGCCAATATAAATGAGTCAGATTAAATAAATTATTAGAGGAATTTTTTACCTAGCAACATTTTTGTTTATTTTAGTAGTATTTTGTATTTTGACAACGAAACCCGATTTGAGCTTCGAAACGTTAATAAAATCATTTTTTGGTAAAATTGTGGCTTATTTCCCATTAAAAATAATTGATTAAATAAGGTATAGTTTCATAAGGCTTCCCTATACCACCTATGTACAGAGTGTTCTGAGTTATGTTGACTTTTCTTAAAATGTAGAGTTTTAAAAAAAAGGCGTATTCTCAAGTTATTTAAGAAATTATAAAAAAATTCCATTATTGATTATTACACATTTATTTACAGGCTGTTCAAAATTTACAGTTTCATTATTGGATTATTCAATGTGTCATATGATGCTTATTTTAAATGGAACACCATGTATATTAGTAAATAATTATACTAAACAAATTTACCTCTTTCGAATGGTATATGGATGTCCTATACATAGGTCTCATAACTTTTGCGGAATTTACAATTATTTAATTTCTTAATCTGTAAATCGATATTCAAACAAAAGATGTAGTTAATTAATATCATTGTATCGCATTGTCATTTTATGACAGTACGGTCTGGTAATTATCTTATAATTAATGTATTCCATGATTGATTATTACCCATTTATTTACAGGGTGTTCAAAATTTATAGTTTCATTATTGGATTATTCAATGTGTCATATTATGATGCTTAATTTAAATAACACCGTATATTAATAAATTATTATACTAAACACAGGTTCGTTTTTCGAATGGTATAATGGATGTTCTATAACTAGGAGTCATAGTTTTTGCGTAATTTAGAATTTTCTTAAACGGTAAATCGATTTTAAAAATATTTATTTTAGAGTCACTCCCGATTTTTAAACCCACCATCTTGGCATAGTTGATATAAACGAGTGTAGTTGTAAATAAAAATGTAGATATATGTACTTTTAGTTGCTGAGTTTTAAAATAAATTATTTCGTTATTGAAAATAATTAAATACATAACGAAACAAAGAATTTTATTAAAACAAATACATAAATAATACAAAATGAACCACAACTTACTATAAGTAAAAAAGAGGTTCAAGAAGAAATACCTTTCCCACAAAATAATGCTTCTCTTTTATATTTGTCTCGTAGAAATTCTAAAATTAAACAAATCATCTGGGAGTTTTTAAAAAGGACTAAGAGGAAAATTTAACTTGCACTGAATGAGTCCGGTTGAATGTGTTTAGCAATAATTATTGTTTTTTTATGTTTATCCTTATTATGTAATATTGTCTCCCTGTGAAAGTTCATTAAGTAGATTTTGCAGGGAGTTAATAAGAATAGAATTGTATAAAAGTTTATATTGAGAAAATTAAAAAAAAAAAAAAAAAAAATATACAAAAAAATATGTATACAAAAAAAATGTATAAAAAAATTAAATCTTATTAAAAAAAAATAAATAAATAAATAAAAAAAAGTATAATAAATTATAAAAAAAATAAAAAAGAGAAAAAAAAAATTAAAAACACAAAGAGGGTGTAAACCTCCGCGGGGTTGATCCGGGTTGAAGCCTTATCGCTGTGTAAAAAAAAACATATATTTATTAGCATTTAGTATTAGTATTTAGTATTAGCATGTAGTTTTTTTTTGTCGATTTAATTATTTGTAAATTAATTTAAGTTGGTTAGGGCCATGAATGAGGAGTATACCTACTGGTCAATTAAATGTTTCCACTTCTACATATGTATGTATGTATGTGCGTGCATAAGTATTATATGTGCGCACATGTACCTAATGTATTATGTAATACAATGTATTATATTTGGAATATTGTAGCAAACAGTAATTTATTATCTATCGTGGCTGAATGGATCAAGTAATCCAAAGCCAATAAGGAAGGAAAAAAAATAAGTAAAAAATTATCAGTTATGTAATAGATGTTCAAAATGTTTGCTTTCTTGTGCAATAGGTACAACAAGCGCTTTTATCTTCAAATGATTTGCTTACATTATTTAACATAGGTGGTGTTATAGACGCAAAAGCGTTCGAAATTCTTAATTTCATAACATCTGGAGTAGTAGCAAGTGTAGCATATTTATACAATATTTTTAATATAACCCCATTTAAAAAATCCATCTTTGTCAATCCTGGTGACCTAGGTGGCTTTCGTAGATAGAGTGATTGTTCATTTTTAGGAACAATTAAATTTGAATATCATACACGGATGTTTATATTTTTGATAGTTACCAGACCGTACTGTCAAAAAATGACAATGTCATACAATGACATTAATTAACTACCTACATCTTTTGTTTATTTACATATTAAGAGTTTAAATAATTGCAACTTAAGCAAAAACTGTGAGACCTAGGTATAGGACATTCATACACCATTCGAAAGAGATAAATAAGTTTAGTATAATTATTTATTAATATACATGGTGTCCCATTTAAAATAAGCATAATATGACATATTGAATAATCCAATAATGAAACTGTAAATTTTGAATACTCTGTAAATAAATGCGTAATAATCAATAGTGGAATGCATTCAACCAGTATCCAACTATAAATGTTACAGTAATTATTTTATAATTTCTTAAATAACTAGAGAACAAGCCTTCTTTTAAAACTTTAAATTTTAAGAAAAGTCAACATAACTCAAAACACTCTGTACGTAGGTATAGGGAAGCCTTAGAAAACTATACCTTATTTTTTGCGGATAATTAAAGAATGCAATAAAATATAGGTTGTTCCATAAGAAAAAATATAACTTTAATACGTCGCCATTTATTGGGACTGTATATTTCAAAATAATTTTAAAATGTAGCTTTTATCAACTTGCAACCTATTAATTTAAATTTTTTTACTAATATTTTACCATTTCGCTGTAATCTTCCGTCCCGTTAGTGGTGACTCACCCTGTATATGCCAAAAAATCATAATTTAAAAATAAAAATCGACCTGTTTCAGATACTGTATGCACTTCTGCATCAACATTCAACATAGTGTTGCTGATTTATTTTATTTTTATTTGCACCTCCTTTTATTTCCTAATATGTGCAATTACAAGAAATTAACTACCTTACCAGAAATGTTACCGTAATTACACAACTGACCACCGGAAAAGCCTCAAGCATTAACAAAATAAACATCTCCTCTCATTTCAATGTTGCCAATGTTTAATTATTGCTGCATGAAAAATGTAATAAATTCTTAATACCTGTTTAAGATGTCTGGAAATATTATACATATACATATTCTTGTTACTATCACATCCTGTTTAGTTTCACCCTAGTTTTATAAAACATCTGAGAGAGAGAGAGCGAGGGGGAACGAGAGAGCGAGAGAGAGAGAGAGAGAGAGAGAGAGAGAGAGAGAGAGAGAGAGAGAGAGAGAGAATATACTAATAAAAACAGATTTAACGAATAGCTAGAATAAATAAAATGGATGAGCAGGACACAGAGCGAAAATGACAGATGGTCGGTGGACAAAGAGCCCATTGGTATAGAGACCACGTGAGGACCAACGAAGCGTTGGGCAACCACCAACCCAATGGCCTGACGACTGAAAAAAGTAAAATAAAAACTAGATGAGGACAATGCATTGGAAAGAAGGAGAATATTCCTAATTTCCTCGGCATCCTCTTTGATTTATAAATTTTGAAAATCTCAGGACGTGTAACCAAAGAAAGTATTCCACCTTTTGTCAATCTGGTAGCATGGAGACGATATTTATTGTCGTTTTCTGTACTACTTCGATTGATAACTTACTTTGTTTTTCGGTAGATGGCTCTAGTTCATCCGTGACATTTCTTTCTTTGCAATTCGGAAAGGCTCAAAGTATGATACGTGGATAAGTCGGAGAGAAGAGGATATGGTACTACTGATGAGGGGGAAAAGACCTCTGAAACCGGTATAGACTCTTCCTGCACTCTCCGATTTAACCAGAGTATTATGCAGCTGCTGTATTTTCGTGTTGCAAAGAAATTGAACATATTTATACATTATTAAATATCACATCGATATGCTACTAGACAATATAGCTACCACATTTTAATGAACAGCTGTTACTGGCAGTTTTTTGAAATGATGAAGAAGGAAGTATCAAAACGGAAACGTCCGATGCGACATCTATATTATTAAATAATATTAAAAAAATTTGAAAATGACTCACAATTTATATTACCTTCACTTAACTATATTTAACCTACACAGGTTTTTTAACCTACACAGGTGAGGTTTTTATACCTATAAGACGAAGCTCTGACGATGGCCTTTTGCTATGCCGAAAGTACTTAGCTGATTTTAATAAATACTTTACACACTATCTACTATTTACTTTACTATATACTTATTTAGTTTTTGAAAACATACACCTGTTACCGTTTCGACTTTTATAGAAGTGTGTACGAGTCATACAGTCTTTTTCTATTTGTTTAGTTTTTGGGTATCCTGTAAAGTTACAGTAAATGGAAACTAACTTTCTGTGGCTAGGATATGTGGGTACTAAACTTTATACAGAATCAATCAGAGCGATATTGTTTTCATTGTATTAAATATGTTTCCGGTTGTTCCCAATCTTTCGTTTATCTTGTTCCCTTTTCCGTATTCTCCTAAAATTGCTCTAAAAAGGTATTTAAAGTGATCTACTTGATCAGCTGCGTTTCATTCAATCTTAAGTCGTGTATCTTTTTAATCCCATCTATTATTTTTCCAACCTTTTTTTTTTGTTTTATCTGCGTTTATTTTCATGTTTATATATCATATATTTCTTTCATTTAGTATTTCTAGATTGTGCTGTAGATTTATAATAATAGCTCGGATAGTTGTATTTGTTTCATTTTTCAATATCCTAGCGGCAGTTTTCTCGTCTTTACCTTGGCTTTTTTCATTGCATCTAGCAATACTGAGAAAAGTAATGGGCTCGGCACGCACTCTTCTTTGAGACCTTGGCGTATTGTGAATTCATTGGATTCATTATTATTTGTTCTTATTATTTTTCTATTGATTCTATACATATCTTTTCTAATTTCTATTGTATTACTACTTCTATCTCGTAATGTTTTCCACGCGTCCTTTCTTCTACTTATGTTAGATGCATTCTGTGAGTCTTCTTAACGTAATCTATTTCTTTTTTCTGACTGATTATCTTCTCACTCACTTGTTTTGTTGTAAATATGAGGTATTCGGTGCTTGTGTTCCTTCTGAATCCACATTGCGTATTGCGTGTCTTCCAATCTTGGATCTATTTTATCCCTTACTATTTTCTCTACTAAATATCTTGATCTCGATTGGAATCAGACATGTTTTACAATATATTTTAATAAATACAATATATTTGGCAACTATGTTTGAACATCGTGAGAAGCAATTTCTCGGATGATTTGTTTATCTTACTTTTTTTATTATTATAAAAATAATCTTGCAAGTAAAAGTTGGTGCGTAGCCTTTGGCAGATTTTAGAATTCCACTTTCCATTTTGTTTTAAACGTACACACCTGGTCATTGATACAAGATTTCTAATCAAAATTAATAATGAAGTTTAACAACGTTTGTTTCGCAATAATATTTATTACGTTTATACTAATTATCCCATGCACCTTGATATTTTTTTATTAAGCTTCTGAAATAATAATTATTAATTAGTTAAAAAATATTACAATGATTAGAATTTGGAAAACAATTACATATACAAAAAAATGAATTAACAAAATTATGTTACTTAATCGACTGGTGTCGGCGACATTTTTTTTACAAAGTTACTACGTAAATATTTTGAAGCAATCTTAATAGAATAGAAATTCACATTAGCTAAACAAAATGACAACCATCTATCCAGACATCTTGAGTTGTTGGTAATGACCTTTTGAAAGCTGTTGGTAAATAAAAGTAAAAAAACACTCAAAAAATCGTTCTTTGCTTTGAGATCTAGAATCCAGATATATCTATTATTATTCAGGAAGTGGACCGATTTGGTAATGAATCTGTGATAATTTACGTCAGTATCAGTTTGACCAATCGATTTAATCTTGCAGTCATTCAGGGTCATGTTGTCGCTCAAAGTTATGTCGACAATATCCAGTGTTTACTGTGTCTACTGTATACAGAAGTGATCCTAATGTGATCTTAAGGAGGGCTACGTAAGACCTTTAAACTTTAAACGTACATTGCAGAATTATTCACAACAATTATCAAAATACAAAACTGAAGCTAAAGAGAGGTCAATGATGGCAACACTGAAATGGAATACATAGATAATAGATGTAAAAAGCATATACTGGAATGAAGACCAAGAGATAATGCCTACCGAGGTAGAGGTCGTCCACAAACATGATGGACAGATGATCTAAAATTGACGTTGCCAGATAAACTGTATGCAAGGGGCATAAAATCGAAACAGATGGAAAATTATAAGGACGGTATATATATATATATATATATATATATATATATATATAACAGGTATATAATCTTTGCTGAACAGTTAGGAAACAAGGTTGAAATATTGGGGTAGCAGCAATCTCAAAGAAAACTCTTTATAATAATTCCAAGCTTTCGATAATGTTTATTATCATCTTCAGGAAAATTATTTGAGGATGTAGAGCCTAGTTGTTAAATACTGACATAGCAATGAAATTTTGTCTTGGTAAATAGTAAATAATATAAATTAAAGTAAAAACTATATAAAAACTTATAAAAATCTGAGTATAAAGCGATAAAAGCTAAAATATTTTTTAAAAAATTTTTTGTATGTCTAATTGGCATTTTACTATATATATATATATATATATATATATATATATATATATATATATATATATATATATATATATGTTCAGCAGAGGACAAATGTAGATTGAATGATAAAATGCCAATTAGACATACAAAAAATTTTTTAAAAAATATTTTAGCTTTTATCGCTTTATACTCAGATTTTTATAAGTTTTTATATAGTTTTTACTTTAATTTATATTATTTACTATTTACCAAGACAAAATTTCATTGTTATGTCAGTATTTAACAACTAGGCTCTACATCCTCAAATAATTTTCCTGAAGATGATAATAAACATTATCGAAAGCTTGGAATTATTATAAAGAGTTTTCTTTGAGATTGCTGCTACCCCAATATTTCAACCTTGTTATATATATATATATATATATATATATATATATATATATATATATATATATGTTCAGCAGAGGACAAATGTAGATTGAATGATAATTATGAGTAATTATCAAATATCGTTTTGAATTTTTTATTGCAGAATTATTAGCAAATGGATTCGCCGCCCAGGGAGCTAAGATACTGTTAGCTTTGCTTACAATGTCGACACAATTGCATGATTCACCTGAGATGCGAAAACAGTTTTTATTCTTTTTGAAAGAGCTGCCAGAAAAATTGGCCTTAATATTAAGGAAGATAAGACCCATTGTAGTTACCAAAAATATAAATCAAAGAATTAGATAAAACATTTTTATAAATGCTTGGGATTCAGATGCAGAATTCAAATACTTGGGATCAGTACTAACAGCTGAAAATAGTTATGAAAAATATGTAGCAGCTAGAATCATATCCGGAAACGTATTACTCCATGTCGTCTATGCTACTTAAATCAAAATTGCTCTCAAAGACAGCAAAACAAAGGTATGTATACTATTATGACTCGCCCCATAATAACCTATGGAGGTGAGACTTGGACATTGAACCAGCGTGAAACAACAAAAGTATTAGTGTTAAAACGGAAGATTATCTGAACGATCCTTGTGTCTTGTAGAAATGAGATAACAGGAAAGCGGAGACGAAGACACAGCCAAGAACTCTAAATACTCTATGGAATCGCAAACATATTACGATACATCAAAGAAAATAAGACGAGCAGTACATGTACTGAGAGCAAATAATGTAAGACTACTAAATATAATCTTCTGGGAAAGTCCCGATGGCAGAGGGTTAATTGGTCTCCAAAAAAAACACTGGAAGGTTGCAGTAGCGAGTGATTTACGTAAGATGGGGATGTAATAATGGGAGATTATTGCACAAGACCTGCAGGAGTGGATAAAAATAGCAAACCTCGGCCAAGACTCACTTAGAGTTGTAGAGTCAATAAAGAAAGGAGAAAAAGCAATATTAATAACCAAGATTGAAACGTTGTTGCAACAAGCAAGTAGAGTTCCCTTCCAAATTTTAGTAAGTTGTGCCTTTCATAGAATGAAAAAAATCTCAAAAAATACACCTGTATTAGATGTTCGAACGAACGAAGTTTCTATTATCTAATAGTGATGGGAAATATTGAGTGAAAAATTGGCAAAAGAATAACAAAATTCTCCCACCTAAAAAATAAAGGAGATTTGGGAGACATATAGATCCACTGCTAAGAACTGTAGAAGACACAGAACCATTTACCATTCGATTTGAAAAGATTGAGGAAGGGAATGTAAAAAATAATCTATTATATATGACTTTTTACACAGCTATATCGCAGAGATATATTGTTTTTTATTATTTATTGTTTATTTAAAAAATAATCTCCTAATTTATTTGTTCAAGAAATTTACAATATACAAAGCAACACTTTTTGCTTCATAAAAAATATCTTAATTCTTCGACTATCCCTAACTTCCAAAGACCTAAAATACACGCATTGACCTTTCGTGACTTGATTATTTAAATTGAGCCAGTTGTTTTTATTGGTTGATACATACAAGTGGTAAAGCTAATTGAAGTGTTATGAACTCTTCTAGTGCCTTGTCAAGAGAGTCTTTCGTAAGAATAATAATTTTACGATTTACGTTGCTGTCGTGGGCACAAGTCATTAAACAAAAAACAATGTGACGTCCGTCGAAACTTTGTTCACTTTTCTGTAAGTACAGTCCAATTTAATTGTTAATGTAAATAAGAAAAGTTGTATTTAACTTTCACATATTATCGGCGGATAGTTTGCGCTGAAATGAGAGTTAAGTTAAGTGGAAAATGAGTTTGCAAGAGAAAACAATATTTATTTAAACATTTAACTTATATATTAGCTTCTTTTCTGGCGTGTGTATAAAAACAACATATTATTATATAGGGAAAACTGTGGTTTATTTTTATATTCAATAGTATTAGGATGTTCTTCGCTAAATATCTAGTTCTATAGATATACACCCATTTGAATTTTGGATGCGTTACACAAAATAGTCTCACTATTCACTATACAGTGCGTCCATAAAGTAACGCATAAATTCGTTATTTCGTAAACAGGCGACTTTAAGGAAAAATACCGAAACAGGTCGATTTTTATTTTTAAATTACGATTTTTTGGCATATATATCATGCTAGTGACGTCATCCATCTGGGCGTGATGACGCAATCAATGATTTTTTTAAGTGGGAATAGGGGTCATGTGATAGCTCATTTGAAAGGATATTCAGTTCTCTATCCAATAATATAAACATTAACATATGTACTCATACAGGGTGTTCAAAAAACATTTTTTTAATTAAAATAAGTGAGACAAAAAGAAGAATATATGTAATTTATTTTAATTCAAAATGCATTTTACTACTGTCAGTAAAGATAAAAAATTTTATTTGACAACTAAACATTGATTTTCGTTTAAACGAAATGTTCAAACTGCCAAGAGACAGGTGGGTGGCAGCTTTAACATTAAATTTAAGCGAAAAACAATATTTATTTGTCGAATAAACATTTATTTCCTGTTTTCTGACAACAGTAAAACATATTTTAAATTAAATAAATTACATACATTCTTCTTTTTGTCTCAATTATTTTAATTAAAAAAATGTTTTTTTGAACACCTTGTATAAATAAATATGTTAATGTTTATATTAGAGAATAGAAAATTGAATACTCTTTCAAATGAGCTATCACATGACCCCTATTCTCATTTAAAAAAACATCGATTACGTCATCATGCTCAGATGGATGACGTCACTAGTATGATATATATGCCAAAAAATCGGAATTTAAAAATAAAAATCGACCTGTTTCGGGATTTTTCCTTAATATCGCTGGTTTACGAAATAATGAATTTATGCGTTACTTTATGGACGCACTGTATAAATAATTATCACTAACATTCTGCTAGATTTTTTGGAAATAAGCCACGATTCATTTATTTATTATTATTATCCAGATTTAAAGCATGTGACTCTCATTCATCTAAGGAAAGAATTCACTCATTAGAGATAGGGTATCTTTTTATTTTTCTTCTTCTTCTTCTTCAGATTTTTCTTTTTCAGGGATTTCTTACTCTTCTTTGCTATTCATCCCCGTCCATCGTTTCTTTAAACCTTTCTCTCTTAGGTCCCCTGCCACACAGTCCTCCATTTTCTCGGTTTTCCTCTACTTCTCTTTCCCTCAACCTCTAATAGCTCTATCTTTCTTCCCACATCGTTCTTATTCTGACATGACCAAACCATTGAAGTATTTGTTCTTGAACCTTTTTCGAGAATGTAGTCATCTCAGCTCGTTCCCCCTATCTCGTATTTCCTTATCTTGTCCCTTCTAATCTTACTCAGTACCTCATTCTTATTTCAGTTACCTTCATCTTCTTTTTGTGAACCCTCTATACAGACCACGCTTCACTACCGTACACCAAAGGAGGTCTCTCCACACTCTTGTATATCTTTCCTTTTAAACCTTTTCCATTTTCCGTTATGTCGGAGCCAAGATATTTAAATTCTCCTACTCGTCCTAGTTTTTCCGCAAGCAATTTTATGTCCCCATGCAGTTCCTGTTTCTTATATAACCACATATCCCTACTCCGTTTTCGACGTGCTAATAGACGGAGAGGCAGCGCTGAAAAATCTTATTGAACTTACTTAAGCTAAATTTTTCACAGTTGATTACTGTGATTGTGTAGAGAAACATACTGCGGTCGGTCAAGCGAAACGTATAACAGGGGTGACTGAGAGGGTATTAAATTTGTTTCCCTACGAAGGTAATTAAATCCATTTACTAAGGTCGAAAATCAGTAAACACATTCTAAATTGAATATAAATAAAAGCTTTTATAGTCGGTCAGCTGTATGACGGGACAGAGCCGGTCGGTCGGCCCCAATGAATGTACAGGGTTATTCACTATATTTTGACCCCCTTGTAAACTGCTTTATTTACAGAATTAGAAAAAAATGTAAAATACAAAAGTTATTCGATTTTTTAATTATGGTTTTTTGACATATATATCGTACTAATAACGTCATCCATCTGGGCGTAATGACGTAATCGACTATTTTTTTAAATAAGAATAGGGGTCGTGTGCTACCTCATTTGAAAGGTTATTCAATTTGTTATACAGTACTATAAACATTAAGATCATTAATTATACAGGGTGTCCAAAAAAATTTGAATTATTAATTAAACAATTAATTTAATTAAAAAAATTTTTTTGGACACCCTATATAATTAATCATGCTAATGTTTATATTACTGAATAGAGAATTGAATATCCTTTCAAATGAGCTAGCACTCGACCCCTATTTCCATTTATCCCCTAATATTTATTGTAAAGATATTTACGATTCATGTTCTCCAGGAACTAGAGAGAATATTAGATATTAATCCTCGTCCTATACCGTTATCTAGAATAGTTATTTATGAAACAGTTCGTGAAGTATGCTTTTTGCGAACGCACGCGATTTTTAGAGCACGAGCGACAACGGAGCGAGCGCTATAAATCGCATAATTTCGCAAAAAGTACTTCACGCACAGTTTCATACAATATTTTATCTACGATAAACAAATAGAAAAAGCTGTAACTCTTCGCCACTGGAATTCATTTCTATTCTACAAGTTTTAGAACTTTGACATTTAAAAATTCTAACTACTTTCAAACCACAAAACTGTCAAAACTTTTGTTGTAATTCATTGCTCATATTGTCATCACCATGAAAACGCGAAAGTTAAGGATTGTCACCATGACAACTCGAAAGTTACAAACAGTGCCAAAAAGTAAATCCCATTTATAAATACATTGTCACTTCACGCACACTTTAAATCCTTCACGCACTGCTATCTATAATGACAGTTTTCACAAACTATAAAAGCTTATACATAATATGACATAGAGTAGATAAAATATTTTATCCATATTTATGCCATAATATGGCTCTCACTCCCTGCAAGAGGAAAATTCACGCATACCAGATACCTTCGGTATCAAAGGATGGGATCCGGTGAACTGTTTTAGTATTTGGTATAATTAAGAATTACATGACCTAATATACTTGAGTATTCCCAAAAACTGTCCTGGCGCATCTGAAGCAAGTAATATAACTTTTTGAACATCCTTTGATATTCTCTAGAAAGCTCTTAGAGATGGTACCAACAGTTAAGACAATTTTAAGTATCATCTGGACATTTTTAATTTTTCGATCTCTTCTTATTAGTTGTAACGAGTAATAGATAATATATTACTAATAAGAATAGATGTATGGGCTTAACATTGAGCTCTGCACAATTCCACTCTCACGTGGTGTCTACAGTATCTTCTGTTTATTTATTAGATTCTTATTTCGACTATTTAATTGATTTAACATTCCATCTGCAAATCAGTATAACCAATAATCAGCTAATTTCCATTTTGACAAAAACTCCTATTAATGGCACGAACCAAAAATATCATCCTGGTAAAGCAATTCTAATAAATACATACGCAATATTTTTTGAATCGATTTCATGATTGGAAATCAAAACATCAATTCACATTTTTACTATTCACATTTCTATTTCTTTTAATAATAAAAACGAAAATCTTATATTTCAAGTTTAATATATTAATTTTTATGTCCATAGCAATACTGATTGTCAACCGAATTTAGATCAAATCATTGTTTTTTAACTATTACACTTTTTATTATGACAAAAAAGTGAGAATTGTACTCGTCAAAATACTAAAAATGGTTCTAATGTGAAAATAATATCACTATACAGTTGGTTTTTCAGTAATGTCTTTACAAATATAAAAGGCCATAAATATTTCTGTAGCTTTCAGATTTTTTAGTGCAATTAGAGAAATTGTAAGTAAAGTCATTTTTCAACGATCTAAACCTAGATGTATCATTAGTAATGTGGAATATAGGTTTCTTTATTTAATATTTATATATGTACAGGATTTTCTTTGTTCCTTGAACGGAGTCGTACAAATCTATCAATAGCGATTGAAAAGTATTTAGTTCATACTTCTTCATCAAAAATTATCTTCCCGACTATATTTACAATAGATCTTATCTAATTTTATGTTTATATTATAAACATAAAATTTAAATATTATGCTTATATGGGATTGAGCCACAATTATTGGAGTAATGAACATTACATTTTTAATTAAATAATGTTTGACGTTTCGATTTCCACTCCGGAGATCGTTCTCAAAAAAAGAAAAATTATTCTAAAAAATTCTGGGAAGATTTTATAGCCTGAAGTTTTTAGATTACACACAAGTCCAAAAGTTTGGTATATGTACAAATAATATATCTACGCCTATGGTGGTTTCAAAACTGTTGTTGATATTCATTCTAGAGCGTTTTTAAATGGAAATGATAAAAAATTTGAATCGTTTTTGTATCATTTTGGTCACATTCAACTGATTAGCGTATTTACACATTACTTCAGTCTGTGTTTAAATTTGAATTGAACCGTTTAAAATGTCTAGAAACGTGATATCTATTTGACAGATCTAGAGTAATTACTTTGTTAAACCAGGGCTTTATTCAAAGTCATATCGCGAATATTGTTCATGTTACTCAGAGTGCTCTATCGAAAGTTAAAAAAAAATCAAGATACAATTGACGTAAAGGATCGCCCTAGAAGTGGTAGAAGTCGATGTACAACAGCAGCACAAGACCTGCTGATAACATTAATATCTCGAAGAAGTCGTCTGGAATCTACAAGTGATATATCCAGAGAAATTGCTAGGTTTCAAGGGCTGAATATTTCATGGCAAAAAATAACACGCATGCGGTAAATTTGTATCGTAGAAGACCCTTACATATTCCTTAACTAACCTACCAACACAAAATAGTAAGGTTGCAATGGGCTAGAGAAATGGTGCAATTGACTTGGTTTCTGATTCGCGAAGAACACTGGTTTGGAGGGCCCCAGGACGACAAGCCCGACTAGAAACAGCCCAACTGCGTGTCCCATTTGAAGATGGCAGTATTATGGTTTGGGGTGGTATTATGGGTGGTACACGGACGCCACTGCTGGTTCTGGACAGAAGAGTCACTGGTGCTGTGTACATACATCGAGGAAGTTTTAAATACTGTCGTGCGTCTATTTCTAGGGGCAGTAGGTGATGTATTTGTGTTTATGCATGACAACGCACGTCCTCATCGAACAGCAGCAGTACAAAATTTTCAGTACAGTGGCCCTCGAATTCCCCCGACATGAACGTCATTGAACATGCTTGGGACATTCTCAAAACATGCTTCGAGAAGCGAAACAATCTTCCTATTACACTTCGAGAACTAACAGATGCTGTTCGTGAAGAATGGGAGAGAATTTCGCATGCCTAGCTCGACCAGATAATCGGCAGCATGCCAAATCGGCTACAGGCATGCATAGAGGCAAAGAGAGGAAATGCTGATTATTAGTTTTATTAAAAATCGTTTTTATCTATACTAATTTATTTTTAAATGTAAGTTGTACATTGTAAGTTTTTCACTCCAAGAGAATAAATCATTTTTTTGCATATCGTTTATCTGGTTTTGAAATTTATTTAGTACCTATTGATGAGAATTGAAGCAAAATGATGTTTAACTATTCAAAAGGGTTTATATATAAAAATCAATAAAATGATGAAATAATATTCCAATGTTCCAAACTTTTGGACATGTGGGTATGTATTTATTTTCAAACCATGACACCTAAAATAATATCTTAAATAATCTTCCCAAAATTTTTTAGAATAGTTTTTTTTTGAGAACGTTTTCTGGAGTGAAAATCGAAACGTCAAACATTAGTTAACCTTTAACTACCCGCGCATCAAGTTATAACATAACTACACGCGTGGCGTACTTTATACGCCACAAGAAAATACACTTAAAAACAGCGGATTTGTTTATTTTTTTTTTTTTTTGAAAAATACACTTAGTTGTTTGTATAAACCTTATTTGGCATCAGTGAATACTTGGAGTTCCTTCTCAGTAAGCCAATTGGGATTTAAACTGGAATCATGGAATAACTGGATTCCATGATAAATAAAATTACTAATAAAGAATTTTTTGAAAAGTGGTTTTTTACAGGAGAAAAAGTATTGTTTATAAAGAAAATATATTTTGTGCCATAATGACTAAAAAACAATTGAAATATGTATTTATATTACTACTTATATTAATATAATCGTGCCGTATATTGTCCACCACCGGAAACAACAAATAATAAACCGTAAATTACGATCTTCCCAGAACGCCGATTATAACCAAACTAAAACCAAATTGTAAAGCACATTCCAGTGATAGGTTAGAGAGATAAACAACGTCAAAAATTAAATTTTTAATTATACTTGCAGTAGAATTCTTATATCTGGCGTACAAAATACGCCAGCGCGTGTAGTTAAAGGTTAATTAAAAATTTAATTTTACTTGATACTTAAATTATACTTACCACAAGAAAACATCTTCAGAATAAACATAAAAGTCGAAAATGTTACAAAATTAAATAAATTGTATTTATCATTATCACATATATCGGAGCTATGCGTGGTAAATTTGTTTTACTACACTTCTTTATGAAGTTTGCAGCCATTGCCAAATTCTTGATTATTATAGCCCAAAGTATTATATTTTATCTTTAAGCTGAAAATATGAAGCTAATAATGGAACAATTATTGGTTGAATGGAACACATTGAGGCGAAATGTAGCGTGGCACAATAATTTGGTCAATAGTGACGGTTGCGACATTATTACTGGAGTGAGACAGGGATGCATACTTACTCCGTTTCATTTCAGTATAGCTATAGACTATGTTTTCTTCACATGTGTTTTCCAGACAAGTCGTATACAATGGACGTTCACCACACTCTTGAGCGACCTATAATACTAGAATACTCGAATAAGGAGAAGATTAGCTTGGGCAGCATATGGTAAACTTACTTATATACTATAGAATAAAATTACACCTCACATCTAAAAAGAAAGGTTTTCCGTCAGAGTTTAATGTTCCCATATACAATTCTTAAACAGATTTAACAAAAGCTACGGAAAAGGTAGCTTAATCACAAAGAGAACACAATGGCCAATAGAATGACAAATACTGAATATTATTTAACAGTCAGATAGAAAATAAGAAATAACTTAAATGGAAATTTGCTGGGCATACTATTTGACAGAATAATGACAGATGGAGAAAAATAATTATACACTGGAAACTATGGACTTACAAACGTCATAGAATAAGATCACAACCTGGATAATGAATAATATAAAACAATATGCTGATGTATAGTCCAAGATTGAGAACAACGGAAGAAATCAGCAGAAGATTGCAGTTTAGATAAAGATTGAATAAGTATCAGACTTCCATATTTCCTCTACGTCTTTATTATGGCTATCATGACCTATACTAGCTTACTTAGTGTACCTACGCATCCTCCAATTTGTTTAGGGTTAACTTCTTCTGCATTTTTTGTTGAATTTGCAGAATTCCATTGGCTAAAAATGTTTCTTGCTTTTTTATTAATTTTTCAAAATATATCAGTAAAAATGCACTTTTACATACACTTGAATTAGCACTTGAATAGAATATATCATTGGTTTTGCGGTTTAGGTTCAAATTGTGTCATTTTATCCGACAAATCATGAGCATCGAATATTGGTTCGATCAAAGTCTCACCGCCTCTTTTGTAGAAGAAACTGTTCATTTGGAACAGATTTTTTCAAGCAGGAAACGTAAGTAAGGTTTCACCACGCT
Source organism: Diabrotica virgifera virgifera (assembly GCF_917563875.1). Classification (NCBI taxonomy): domain Eukaryota; kingdom Metazoa; phylum Arthropoda; class Insecta; order Coleoptera; family Chrysomelidae; genus Diabrotica; species Diabrotica virgifera. The sequence goes on from NC_065449.1 coordinate 116,200,511, forward strand.
CTTTCCTGTTTCCAAAACCAAATTTTCCCAGTGATGTTTCTGTCTCATCTGCATTTCTCCCTGATTTAGCGTTGAAATCACCACATATTATGGTATAATGGTATAGTGAAGTTTGTTGTATTATTTAGGGGTAAAATAATATCATTGTAGAATTCTTACACTTCGTAATCCGCATGGCCACTAGACTTGTTGGGACATATTATACCTGTACGAGTTTTAAAGTACAGAGTTCATTCAGTTTTAAGGTTAAGGGACCTACTCTAATAGAGAAACTTTTTACTGATATAATGATGTTTTCTGTATACGAAGATGCCAACACCTCCCGTTGCTTCAGTTTCACTATCGACCTGATAAAACAGGCGACCGATTTCAGTTTTTTAGGCTTTCCTCCGTTGTTTTACCACGCTAACGCCTATCAGGTCCCATTCAATTTTCGACATTTCTGCTTCCAGTTACGATTCGTTTTTCTGTTACTATGGATCTAGGAATATATGTAGCGACGTTGAGTCTTAAGGGTTCTCAGTTTGGTATGTGTACTTGTCATAATCTGCTAAATATATCAAGAGTAAAATAACCAAGCGATATTGAAGAATAGGACGACCGATTCGATATAGGGGGAACAAGAATGAAATATATTTATGTTATCATTGTTAGGATAAACACTATCCATGTTATCAAGGATAAACACTAAAGTACATATATTAAACACTAATAAAAATTATATAAAAATTGGAACAAAATCCTTTGTAAAAGGTATAAAAATTTTTTTATTCAAAACCCTTTAAGGGCTACATTACAGAACGTTTTCGATTTCATTAAAAATCATCATCAGTGTTTAAACAGGTTGGATCCCAGCTGAGCCACCAATGAAATATTAGGGTAAAAACCCTTTAAATGTTAACCAAAATGGATGTCAAAAAGAGATGGATAAAGTACTTTGACAGCTTATTAAATGAAGAATTTGACAGACAGCCTGTAGAGTCAACGGAGACAGTAGCAGCAATGGTCACCAAAATAACAAACGAGGAAGTGGCTCAAGCGCTTCAAAAAATAAAGAAAGGAAAAGCGGTAGGGCCAGATGATATTCCTGGGGAAGTATGGAAAGCATTGGGAGAGACAGGAACAAGGTGGCTAGCAGGTCTATTTAATAGAATTATGGAAGTTGGACAAATGCCAGACGAATGGAGAAGAAGTATACTGGTACCTGTTTACAAAAACAAGGGAGATATACAACAATATACAAACTACAGGGCTATAAAACTGCTTAACCACACCATGAAAATATGGGAAAGAGTAATTGATAGACGGATACGTGAAGAGACCGAAATATCCCAGAATCAATTTGGCTTTATGCAGGGCAGATCAACAACAGATGCAATTTTCATTATAAGCAGTTGATGGAAAAATAGAGGAGTAAAGAAACAAACGCTCATATGGTATTCAGTGATCTTGAGAAAGCATATGATAGAGTTCCTCGAGAGATTCTGTGGTGGGTACTCAATAAGAAAGGAGTCCCTGGTGAATATGTAAAGATTGTGAGAGATATGTATGAGGGAGTAACGACTAGTGTTAGGACAGGTGTGGGAGAGACTGATAAATTTCATGTGAAAGTAGGATTGCACCAAGGCTCTGTGCTTAGTCCGTATTTATTCTCATTAGTTTTGGACCAGATAACAGCGAAACTACAGGGTAACATTCCATGGTGCTTAATGTATGCTGATGATGTCGTGTTAGTAGGAAATAGTGAAAGAGACTTAGAACAAAAACTGGAACAGTGGACGCAAGCTCTGGAGGAAGAAAGTTTAAAACTTAGTAGGACAAAAACAGAGTATTTGGAATGTTCATTTAAAGATGGAGTTACTACAAATAAAATGGTATCTTTGAATGGTGAACTGATTGTAAAAAGCAATAGTTTTTGTACCTGGGATCGGTATTACAGAATAATGGAGAAATAGATGGAGATGTATGCAGTAGAATTAGGGCTGGATGGATGAAGTGGAAAGAAGCGAGTGGTGTGTTGTGTGACAGAAAAATTCCAATGAAGCTGAAGGGAAAATTCTATAAAACAGCCATAAGACCGGCTATGATGTACGGAACTGAATGTTGGGCAGTGAAGAAGAAAGAGGAACAACGAAGGCATGTGGCGGAAATGAGAATGCTTAGATGGACGAGTGGAGTGACAAAGAAGGATAAAATTAGAAATGAGTATATTAGGGGAAGTCTAGGTGTGGCACCAATTGATGCCAAAATGAGAGAGCATAGGTCAAGATGGTTTGGTCATGTTCAACGTCGAGACGTTAATCACCCAATACGAAGAATAGCTGAAGTGCAGATTCCTGGAAGGAGTAGGAGAGGAAGACCAAAGAAGACCTGGGGGGAGACGATAAGGCAGGACATGTTGGTAAAGGGGATTGACATTGATATGACCCAAGATAAAATTGTGTGGAGAAATGCAATTAGGGAAGCCGACCCCGCATAGGGATAATGCAAAGAGAATGATGATGAATGAGTTGCATTAAAGGTACATACTGGATTAAAACTCCATAGGATGGATACAGATAAAAAAGAATAATGCCGAAAACGTTCTGTGAGGGATTTTAATAAAAAAAATGTATACCTTTCTTTTATACCTTATATTTTTTTCCAATTTTTGTGATTGATGGTATACAGCTAACTACAAGAAAAACATTTTTTTCTTTTCCTTGTGGATTTTTTAAATTTTATATTTAACGTTTTACAAACGAATGCTCGTAGTAGAAACCAGTATCATTTAAATGCATAAATACTGACAAAACATTTTCCTTACAATTTTTCATCCGCTCAGATGAGTTTTGTCTTGATTCTCATTTTTTCATTGTCACTGTCATCATCATCCTGTATAACTCTCAATAAATTGTCACGAATAATCGTAGAATGAGTGACAGGCGTTGTCCACTGGAATGAAAAGTGTACGTGACACTTACTTATGGTCATTTCTTCGTGTTGTGATTGTGATGGGGAGACGCACGACTTATTTGATACTTTCTTCGACGGTTGGTCGCTGTCTCGATGGTCTATGGTCGATCCCAAGAGTATTTGATATCAAGATATAGAAATATATCTTATTTATATCGGTAGTTCGGTTCCGCATTGACTCGCGGTAAATTTAACGGCGTTACTGTGGGATTGTGTGCTTATTGAAAATTTATGCCAGTGCTCGGAAAATGATTAAAAACGCAATTAGGATTTTACGAGGTATGTTTCCATGCAATTAAATTTAGTTTAAAACAATATCAGGTAGTGTGTTTTTAATTGGTTTTTGTATATTTTGCTAATTTATTTTGTGTACCTGTAGTGCAAAGGTGACGGAAGCAAGTGGGTATTTTTTAAATTGCCAAAGTAAACGTAAACATAAAATCATTCGTAAGTATCCTAAATTTTTTATAAAGAGAAACATGCTCGCCCGTAGATGCATACACATTTACCCTATTTGTCTTTCTAATCTTCCGAATGACCTATCGAATATTTTTGTAATCTTAGGAGTTAGTTTATTAATTCAACTTGCGTCCATTTTTTTCAACATAATTTTTCAGTATTATCAGTAGTTTTTCAAAAATTAATTCCTGTATATGTATTCGTCTTTTATCATTAAGATATTTTCATTTTTAAAGTGTACCGCGTATCCCTATACCCTTTTTTTAAACATAGGTTGAACTCTATTAGCTGATGATATTTTTCATGATGTACCAATTATCAGGGCCCCGCTACCATATGTGCAAAGTGTGCAATGCACACGGGCGCCATCCTTTAGGGGCGCCAAAACCCGCGGTCAAAAATTGCAAAAAAGCAAAGACACAAAAAAACAAAAATTAATTTTAAAATAGAAGTTGAGAAATTAAACAGGATTCAGTTTAAACACACGAAATTTTATTACTAAAATAAAAATGTATACCATTTGAATGAAATTTTATGAGTGTATCATCCAGTTACTGCTGATTTCTATTTGCGAGAACATGTCAGAAATCAGGCATTTTAATTTATTTTGTTTGTTTCATTTTGATATTTTAGCCTACTAATAATAGTCCATTTACTCATGTTTTTGTTGTAAATTTTAAAGAACCGCTTATATTGACATAAAATTTGTCATACACATAGCTAACAAGAACAGAAGTGATACCTACTGTGCCGATGTGTGCACCTGGGGGTATTCTCGGGTGTGAGAAAACATTCGTTCAAAATAAGTCCGGAATTGGATAAACTGACTAATTCTAAGCAACTTTTGTTGTATAGAGATTTTCACTAAGTCAATTCTTTTCGAGTTATTTGCGAGTGAGTATGTTCATTTTTCAACAAAAAAGCCCGTTTTTAGACGATTTTTCGCAATTACAAACTAATTATTTTATCGAAAAAATACTCTTAGCAAAAATATAGCTTACAAGAAAGTGAAAAAAATAATTTATATATGAAGTCTGCAAAACCCAGTAGAAAGCAGAGTTGTAGATAATGAAAAGTAGGTTCTTATTCGTCAAATTCCAAATCGAATATTTCAACGTGAAATAACCAAAAAATTGAAAAAATTTCTTTTTCCAAATAACTTTAAAATCAATTAGTGATACCAAAAATCTCAAGCAGTAAAAAATGTAGATTTTGCTTTTCTGAATATTTTGGATGTTTTTTTCCTGTAAGACAAAAATTGGAAGATATGGCTTTTCGAATTTTGCATACACTCATGATTAGTGACACGTTCAACACTTTCACCCTTTTAGCTACAGCCTTTTCAAAAATAAGCTCTTTGAACCGATGAAACTTCAGATCATATAAACAATACATAAGTAAAGTAACTTGTGGTGAAGCAGTAACGATTAATTTCATTTGGGATACTAATTAGGGGGGTGGTTTTCATTATTTTTGTACCAAAAAAGGAACCAAAAATATTTTTAACTTACTTACTTTTGATGTTAAAAAAAATATAGATTCTTTTAAACACTTTAAAAAGTTGTAATGAGTTTTCCCTGAGAAGTGCTTGATTTTTTGGTTATTTTACGTTGAAATATTTGATTTGTAATTTGACGAATAAGAAATTTCTTTTCATCAGCTAAACAATACATAAGTAACGTAACGTGTGGTGAAGCAGTAACGATTAATTTCATTTGGGATACTAATTAGGGGGGTGGTTTTCATTATTTTTGTACCAAAAAAGGAACCCAAAATATTTTTAACTTACTTACTTTTGATGTTAAAAAAATATAGCTTCTTTTAAACACTTTAAAAAAGTTGTAATGAGTTTTCCCTGATAAGTGCTCGATTTTTTGGTTATTTTACGTTGAAATATTTGATTTGTAATTTGACGAATAAGAAATTTCTTTTTATCAGCTAAACAATACATAAGTAAAGTAACTTGTGGTGAAGCAGTAACGATTAATTTCATTTGGGATACTAATTAGGGGGGTGGTTTTCATTATTTTTGTACCAAAAAAGGAACCAAAAGTATTTTTAACTTACTTACTTTTGATGGTAAAAAATAGAGTCGAACCCGCTTATTAGAATACCGGTTAAAGGAATATCCCGGTTTAAGGAATAAAAATTTGACCTCCCGAAATGGTTTTAACAGCCACTAATGATCGGTTAGTAGAATTTCCCGGTTATAGGAATAGTTTTGCTTGGCACGAAGGCTATTCCAATAAGCGGGTTCGACTGTATAGCTTCTTTTAAACACTTTAAAAGTTTGTAATGAGTTTTCCCTGATAAGTGCTTTATTTTTTGGTTATTTTACGTTGAAATATTTGATTTGTAATTTGACGAATAAGAAATTTATTTTTATCAGCTAAACAATACATAAGTAAAGTAACTTGTGGTGAAGCAGTAACGATTAATTTCATTTGGGATACTAATTAGGAGGGTGGTTTTCATTATTTTTGTACCAAAAAAGGAACCCAAAATATTTTTAACTTACTTACTTTTGATGTTAAAAAAATATAGCTTCTTTTAAACACTTTAAAAAAGTTGTAATGAGTTTTCCCTGATAAGTGCTTTTGGTTATTTTACGTTGAAATATTTGATTTGTAATTTGACGAATAAGAAATTTCTTTTTATCAGCTACAACTCTGCTTCTACTGGGTCTACAGACTTCATACATAGGTACTTTTTTTTCACTTTTTTATAAGCTATATTTTTTTTGATAAAATACTTACTTTTTGAGTTATTTGCGAAAATCCGTCTAAAAACTTATTTTTCTTTTGTTGAAAAATGAACATAAATTTACTCGCAAATAACTTGAAAACTATTGAAAAGTATTGACAGAGAAAAAACTTTATAGAAGAAGTTTCACTCCGAGAAGGGGTGAAACTCACATTCTAAAGTTCAGTTTTCTGGTTTATTTCAAGCACCTACCTACCTTTAAAAAATAAATAAAAAACATGATCCAAAATGCCTTGGGGCGCCAAAATCCTTTTTTGCACACAGGCGCCAGTACCTCTTACGGGGGCCCTGCCAATTATGTATATGAATCTAAGTGCAACTCTGTATTTTGCAACCCTAAAAAACACGTTCCGTCTTTTATTTTATTTACATCTATCATCTTTTTTATTTTTGCCTTCGTTGTTCTTCTAAATATTTCGCCGATATTTTCTTTTTAAAATGTCCCTTCTTGAGGAGCTCCATCGCACTAGCCCAAGCTGTATGTAAAAAAATATCGATTTCTTGAACTTATTTTTGAAACCTAGTCTGTGTTCTAAAGAGTGAAATCAAAAACAACTTCCCAGTCCATTCAACAGCAAATTTTTGATTATTATTTTTGAAATTTTGAAGTGGTCAAATGTGCTTTTTTTCGTTTAAATTGTTGCTATTTATAAAATATAACCAAAAATTCATAAAAGTGCATTCATCTTCTTCTTCTTCAGCCTGTTTGTATTCACTCCTGGACAAAGGCCTCTCCATGAGTTCTCCACTCTTCTCTGTTTTGTGCTACTTGGTGCCAGTTTCTTCCCAGTTTTGTTTTGATGTCGTTTAACCATCGTTTTTGTGATCTTCCTCTACTATGACAGTGCTGGCGTGGTCTCCAATGTACCAAGTTTCTCGTCCACTTTTCGTTGTTTTGCCATGCCACGTGTCCTACCCAGTTCTAGTTCACTTACGCCTTTCTTCCAATTATATATTACACCTTCGTCCTGCTTCGCACGTCCCCACTTCGTACACGAGGGGTCCAGATTCAAAACCGAACATTTCCACTTTATGTCATTCTGCGTAAACTAAAGAAAACAATTTACAACTTTACTTTTCCCTATCTCAAATTGGAGGAAAAGTCCACTTTTGCATCTGAACCAATTCTTTCACACTGAATTACTACTAGGAACTGTCCAATTTTTCTCTTTATCAAATTGTTAATATATGGATCTTTAATCACAGATTACAGAGGTGTATTCAACTAATTTTGACCAAAAAGTGGAAATGTCCGGTTTTGCATCTAGAATCCTCATATGTTCTCTCAGAGACAATCCTAACCTAGCTCGTTCGATGACCATCTGTGTCGTTCTCAATCTGTTGGCTGGTAACTCTGTGTCACGGTTTCCATTCCATAGATCATAACTAGTAGGATACAACTGTTGAATGCTCTTTTTTTTTAGATTTATTGGTATCTTTTCGTTTCTCAACACATCACTGAGTCTTTCTACTGCTGCCCAAGTTATTCAGATTCTTCTGTTATCTCTGCCGTTTGATTCTGTTTGCCTAGTTATATACTCTGTAATCTAGATATATACTCTTCGACACTTTCGATCTCATTCCCATATAAGTCGATTGTGATATTTTGATTTTTCATCACTGTTTTACTTAAATTCATTTTAAACCGATTTTCTCAGATTATCGTCTGAGCTCCTTTAGCATGTAGATTAGTTTATATTTAAAAAACACGTTTTTTTCGTCAAAAATGATTAATTATAGTTGGCTTTTTGCGAAGATACGGCGTACTAGTCATGGTTGTGGAGAAAATCTCTCTTCGGTTGACGCGGCGCGCAAGAAAATTGAATTCGGTATTTAAAATCGGCGGAGCTCGAAAAAATTCGTAATATTTCCTATTATAATATTGCTAATATGGCAAATTTCTCTCTGTTCTGGGCTTGATGGATTAAGTCATTCCCTGTTGTGTGGGTACAATCTCTGATATTTCGGAGCCAGGATTTTTTCTTTCTTCCTATACCCCTTTTACCTTCGATTTTGCCTTCTAATATTACCTGGAGCTGCTCAAATTCCCTATGGCGCATTATGTGTCCTAGATATGAGGTCTTTCTAATTTTGATTGTGTTGACCAGATGAGGACGTGTGTTCATTATTTCCAGTACTTCTTCATTTGTAGTTTTGCCGGTCCAGCTTACTCTTAGCATTCGGCGGTACATCCAAATTTCGAACGAATTCAGTTTGTGGACGTCATACTGTTTTAATGTCAAGGTCTCAAAGCCATATAGTAATAGAGATCACACATAACACTTTAGTGTTCTCAACCTTATTGTGACTGATAGCTTGGGGTTACAGAGCATTTTACGCATGTTCATGAATCCAGATCTTACTATTTCAATGCGTCTTCTAATTTCTTTTGAGTGGTCTAGCTTATTGTTTAGCTCTCTGCCCACGTATATAAAGCTTTGGGAACTCTAAAGGGTAATATCATTGATTTGTATGTTGGGTGTAATTTGTTCATGGGGGTTCTTGTGGAATACCATGATTTTGGTTTTGGAAAGATTAATATCCAAGCCCAGTCTGTGACTTTCTTCTGATAGTATGTTCATCAATATTTTTAGTTGGTCTTCTGTTTCCGCTAATACTAGGCATATCGGCATATCTTACATTGTTAATGATAATTCCATTGACTCTGGCACCTTCAGGGCGATCTTCAAGAGAAGCTCTGATGATATGTTCGGCATAGACGTTAAATAGTAGAGAGGACAGAATGCACCCTTGACGCACTGCTCGTCCTTTGTTTACATAATTGGTATTTCCGTTGTCTATTCGAACACATCCTTTGTGGTTCCAGTATGTAATGCTTATTATAACTATGTCGTGTCCATACTTCTTTTAGCACCTCAATAAATTTTTCGTGTCTAATGCGGTCGAAGGCCTTTCTATAATCGACAAAGCACACATACAGCTGATTTTGAACCTCGAGATACCTTTTCTAAAACCATATTGAGAACGATTCAGGTATTCTTCACACTTATTGTGAATGCGGTTATAAATTACTCGCATAAAAATCTTAGCGGCATGACTCATTAGGGATACAGTTCGATGGTCTTCACATTCCCTTGCTTTTTGTTTTTTAGGAAGAGCTACATATGTGGATGTTAGCCAGTCATATGGTAGAGCGCCATGTTCTTATCCTAAGTGATGACAGCATCATCACTTAGGTGTTTAAAATGTTCGACTGTTGTTAGATCTTCGCCGGGTGCCTTGTTGTTCTTTGCGTCTTTTATTGCCCGCATAACTTCTTCGGTTAGAATATTTAGTTTTCCATCTACAGGGTGAGTTTTTAGTGCGGGATCGGTCGATAACTCCATTATGGTATAAAATATCGAGAAAAGTTATTTAAAAAAAATGTAGGCAATGATACTCTCCACGCTTGGAAAATATGTCCATTTATACAGGGTGATCAGTAACTGCGTGGTATATCAAACATATAATTTTTTAAATGGGACACACTATATATTTTTTCATATTTATATTCCCCTCATAATTCTTGTTCATATAATATAGGTTTTGCATTACTATACAGAGTATTTAACAAGTTATGACCATTTTTATTTCGAAATCACTATGAGATTAACACCCTGTATATAAAGAAGTAATTCGTAGACAATAATTTGTTTTATGTAATAAGATAAACAATATACTGTAGTTTTAAATTAAGTCCAATTCACATCATTGACGAATATTTGTATACAGGGTGAACCACAAAACCAAATTACGATTTTCTCTATTTTTTTAAATGGATCACCCTATATTTTACTTTTCAACATTATTGTATTTAATATACGCTTTCATTTTTATATAGCATTCCCTATATCTAAACTGATTGCTTTCCGAGATATTTTTAGTTTCCTTCAAATTTCGGGAATACATTCAATTTTTCTAGTAGAAATAAGTTAGTATTGAGTGATAATTAAACAACATTATTTTTATTAGATAAATAACTAACACAAAATATAAACCATAGCAATATGCAGTGAATATACCAATAAATGTGATATTAAGAAATTATCATATTTCCCTAATATACAAGAATCGTAAAATTCCTACAAAAAAAACTTTGTATTGTATATAAAAATATAACAAGATTACTTTTATTCAATAAATAACTTACATGAAATATAAATCAAAACAATATACAACTGATGTAACAGTTTTTAGATTGGTATATCAACAGCATTCTAAGCCAAGAATTTTTTAGTAGAACATTCATTTTTATAAGCACTTTTAAACTACAAAACAAAATTACGATTTTCTCAATTTTTTTTAATAGATCACCCTATATTTTATTTTTTTGAAATATTGTATTTATGATACTCTTTCATTTTTATATAGCATCTCCTATACCTAAACTTATTAGTTTCTGAGATATTTTTAGTTTTCTTCATTTGCCGGGAATACATTCAATTATTCTTATAAATATAAATAACTTAACAAATAACTATTATGTAATAATATAACAAATATTTTCATTCAATAAATAACTAACAAAAAAATAATAAACCATAACAAAATTTAATGAATGTACCAATTAATGTGATGTTAAGGATATAAGTCTAAAGTAAATGTTGAAAATGACCACTTTCAACGTCTATGCCATTTTGTAACCGATATTCAAATGACCGAGCCACATTTCTAACATTTTTGTAAGTCAATATTATTAAAAGCTTCTTTTATTCTATTTTTCATATCTTCAAGCGTTGTTGGATGCTTCTGGTATACAAGGTTTTTTATATAGCCCCACTTGAAAAAAATCAATTTTGGAAGAACTGGAGCACCCTCGTATAAAAACCTCAACCGTCAAAAAATGTGGACCAATCACATAATCTCTAACAATATCACCTTAAACATTTATAGATCACCTAGTTTGAGTGTTAACAAAGTAGGGATTTCTTATTGATGCATATTAATGAAATTTAATATGAAAATTATATTATTAATAACTGCGGGTCACAATCTGCTATTAGGAATGTGTTACTAAAAACTTCTTGGCTTAGAATGCTGTTGATATAATAATCTAAAAACTATTAAATTAGTTGTATATTGTTTTGATTTATGTTTTGTGTGAGTTGTTTATTAAATAAAAATAATCTTGTAATTTTATTATACACAACATACCTATATTTTTTTTGTAGGAATTGTATGATTCTTGTATATTGGATTGTAGGAATTTATTGATACATTCATTGCATATTGCTATGGTTTATATTTTGTGTTAGTGATTTATTGAATAAAAATAATTTTGTTTAATTATCATTCAATACCAACTTATTTCTACTAGAAAAATTGAATGTATTCCCGAAAGTTGAAGAAAACTAAAAATATCTCCGAAAGTAATAAGTTTAGATATAGGGAATTCTATATAAAAATGAAAGAGTATAATAAATACAATATTTTTGAAAAATAAAATATAGGGTGATCCATTTAAAAAAATAGAGAAAATCGTAATTTGGTTTTGTAGTTCACCCTGTATACAAACATTCGTCAATGATTTCAATTGGACTTAATTTAAAAACTACAGTATATTGTTTATCCTACTACATAAAACAAATTATTGTCTATGAATTACTTCTTTATATGCAGGGTGTTAATCTCATAGGGATTTAGAAATAAAAATGGTCATAACTTGTTAAATACTCTGTATAGTAATGCAAAACCATATATTATATGAATCAGAATTATGAGGGGAATATAAATATGAGAAAATATATAGGGTGTTCCATTTAAAAAATTATATGTTTGGTATACCACGCTGTTATTGATCACCCTGTAGAAAGGGACATATTTTCCAAGCGTGGAGAATATCATTGCCTACATTTTTTCTAAATAACTTTTTTCGATATTCTATACCGCAATGGAATTATCGACCGATCCCGCACTAAAAACTCACCCTGTATATCTATTTGTGGGGGCTCTTCTGTTTTCTGATCACCAAACAAATATTTAAGATATTGTTCCCATATTTCTTTCTGTTTTTCAAGATCTAATTCCATTTGGTTTTTCTTGTTTGTTAGAATAGATAAATGTTTGGGTTTCCATATTCCAGCTACTTCTTTAACCTTTTTGTGTAATTATCTATCTTTATGCTTCCTTTGCAGATCTTCTACCTCTTTACATTTTTCTTTCATCCACTCTTCGTTGGCTACATTTATCTTTCTCTCAATTTCCCTGTTGAGTTCTTTGTATCTTGTTAGGTTTTTGTTTTTTACCATCCGTCTCATCTCCATAATGTCATAATTATTATTTAAAAAACATATAAGTACAATAATTGTAGTGTTCTGTTATTTGTTTACATTTTCTGTTGATTTCTGTTAGATTAATTTCGCACATTTCAGGTGAAACTAGAAATTTGAAAATTTGTTTTATCGTAAATATCTTGCTGAAGTTCGATGGAGCCAGAAGTTTAGCGTAAAATATTCCGCCGGACAGCTTGTGTTTCATGGAAAGGAGCATTTTGCTGTACAGTTCATCTTTGCCAGTTCGTGTCAAATATTCTTCATTTTCCGCTGCTCTTGTTTTATGTACTTACTCTTAATTCTGCGTCTGACTCTTAGCTCCATTGTTGGGCGATCCAAGTTCATCTCTCTGCTAGTTGTTGGGGATGCGATGCACTTCACCATAAAAAACCATTTTCAACTTACGTGTACCTTTTACGTAATCTACGTATATAAAAAATGCCAGTAACATAGGTGTTAAATAGTAATGTTGTTCTGAAGCTATTTTCTTGTGGCATTTTTATAATCAAGTATATTCAAATGGGAAATAAGCCACAATTTTACCTAAAAATGATTTTATTAACGTTTCGAAGCCCAAGTCGGGTGTCGTTGTCAAAATACAAAATAATAATAGTAAAGTGCGTAGTTTTGCCTACCACTCTTCGTATTTTAACTTTCGTGAACGTACGGTCGCCAATTCATTTTAGCGCACGTATACCCCAGGCTGTGGGTGAAAAAACGTGATATAATTTAGGAATTTTTGAAACCTATCAGGTGTTGTAAAGGACGATGCCAGGAATAACTTCTACTAAAATGTAACCAAAAATATTGTGCGCTTTTTTTATTGCGATTTTCATTTGTTAAATTTGCAATTTTTAATGATTTTTAATTTTGCAGCTAAGGATATTGATTTTAGAGAAAAACTTTTTAATAGAAAGTTGTAGTCAATTAAAAAACCTACAATTTGAGGTATGATAAGTTTAATTTCTTTAATTGGTTATTGCAAAACAGCCTGCGAAAGGTCCAAAATAGCCGTTTGTTACAATTGCATTATTTATTGTACAAATAATTTTTTTATTTTTTAAAGCTTTAAAATGAAGATCTTTCAATTCGAAACATAAAAAAAATTGTAAAGCCAGATTAACGAATTTGTTGCTTAGATATTATAAATTGTTTATCCCAAGAGGTCAAATGTCGAAGGCTATAACTTTTTGAAAAAAAAAATCGTAGAAGTTGGTGAAACATCCAATCTCCTTCTAAAGAGTTATCTTTTCATATTCTGATGTAAATAAATACGTAAAACATTTTTAAACCTCTAATTTTTGGGTTTGAAAATAAGGGGCAAATTTCGTTATAAACATTTAGAGCTGAAGCGGCCCTGTACATCCTATGAGTTTCTAACTTACAGATTATTGTTGCTAAAGATGAAACGAAGATTTATAAAAAAAAATAAAAAATTTCTACGACCAACTGAAGCCGAGATAATTTTTGGGTTTGAAAATAAGGGGGCAAATTTCGTAATAAACATTTAGAGCTAAAGCGGCCCTGTACATCCTATGAGTTTCTAACTTACAGATTATTGTTGCTGAAGACGAAACGAAGATTTATAAAAAAAATAAAATTTTCTACAGCCAACTGAAGCCGAGATAATTGTTTTTTTTTCTTAAATCGTAGTGCCTTTATTTATAACAATTGAGAAATTATTTTAAAGTCATTGACTAAAGAAAGACTTATAAATATTATCTTAAAATAAAAATTATTATAAAATATAAAATAAATATAAAAGTTTATCAAGAAAAACAAATACAGTGGTAAATGGACTGTATATTATAATGGTAATATTATTAAATTGTTTTCTGTCAAAATTTAATACAACTTACGTAAAAATTTTCCGAGCGCGCGGATTTGAAGCGAGCCGATCGATTTGCAAAATTCGGCCGCTTGCAAAAGCACCGATTTTAAAAATAATTTGTAATAATTAAATGTAATTATATTTTATAATAATTTTTATTTTGAGATAACATAAGTCTTTCTTTAGTCAATGACTTTAAAATAATTTCTTAATTGTTATAAATAAAGGCACTACGATTTAAGAAGAAAAAAAACAATTATCTCGGCTTCAGTTGGTTGTAGAAATTGTTTATTTTTTTATAAATCTTCGTTTCGTGTTCAGCAATAATAATCCGTAAGTTAGAAACTCATTGGATGTACAGGGCTGCTTCAGCTCTAAATGTTTATAACGAAATTTGCCCCCTTATTTTCAAACCCAAAAATTATCTCGGCTTCAGTTGGTCGTAGAAATTTTTTATTTTTTTATAAATCTTCGTTTCATCTTTAGCAACAATAATCTGTAAGTTAGAAACTCATAGGATGTACAGGGTCGCTTCAGCTCTAAATGTTTATAACGAAATTTGCCCCCTTATTTTCAAACCCAAAAATTAGAGGTTTAAAAATGTTTTACGCATTTATTTACATCAGAATATGAAAATATAACTCTTAAGAAGGAGATTGGATGTTTCACCAACTCTCTACGATTTTTTTTCGAAAAGTTATAGCCTTCGACATTTAACCTCTTGGGATAAACAATTTATAATATCTAAGCAACAAATTCGTTAATCTGGCTTTACAATTTTTTTTATATTTGGAATTGAAAGATCTTCATTTTAAAGCTTTAAAAAATAAAAAAAATTATTTGTACAATAAATAATGCAATTGTAAAAAACGGCCATTTTGGAACTTTCGCAGGCTGTTTTGCGATAACCAATTAAAGAAATTAAACTTATCATACCTCAAATTGTAGGTTTTTTAATTTACTACAACTTTCTTTTAAAAAGTTTTTCTCTAAAATCAATATCCTAAGCTGCAAAATTAAAAATCATTAAAAATTGCAAATTTAACAAATGAAAATCGCAATAAAAAAAAGCGCACAATATTTTTGGTTACATTTTAGTAGAAGTTATTCCTGGAATCGTCCTTTACAACACCTGATAGGTTTCAAAAATTCCTGAATTATATCCTGAAATCGACCTATTTTTCAGACAGAGCCTGGGGTAGTAACGAATATTTGCCATTTATACCAAGTATAAATTTTTATTAATAATAAATTTTATTTTTTAAAGCATAGACATAGATAGTTTAATTAATACATAATTAAGTGTAGGTATTTAGTACTCGAAGTACCTACGTATTAATAAATTGTAATTTTATACGTTTAAGTAAAAGAAATTATTCGACATGTAATTCTTTCACATCTTGCATTAATTACTAACCTACATTCAAGTGTGCTTATGCACTATAAAATATAATTAGTATTCTAAGAGGGAAACAATCACGAACATTAAATTACAAATAGTTTTATACAGGGAAGTGTTCATTATGTTTCAAGTTTCAAGTATTATTAATACTTGAAATTTTAAAACTCTTATAGTTCTGCGAATGTGAAATTATATGAAATGTAAAATTAAACTTACAATGTAACAAAATGGTTTTCGAGTGGGTCTGTGGAATATAACTGTATGAATGTAACATCTCAATATTGTCATGTTAATACCTGGCAACATGTATTGGGAATGTATTGCAACAATATATTAATAAAAAAAATTAGGTGTGTCCAGTGGAGTAGAATTTTATGACGAAATATAATTTCAAAGACACAAAGTATAACGCCAGATTGAGGATACACAACAAATCGACCGAAAAAGTCCTGAATCTGAAATATATGTATAAGTAAACATCTAAGTAAGAATGCACGCAATATCTGAATTTGCCTCTATTTGTGCAGTGAAGTGTTGGCACCAAAAAACAGTTTGGTAGCTGACAGTTTAGAATTAAAAATGGAGCGTTACACCAGAGAACAACTCATTTTCTTTGTTGAACAATATTTTAAAAACAATGAAAATTTGGCGGCCATAGTTAAAAAATCGTTAACTGTGAAGATAATAGGTATTTGAAATATTCAGGGAGAATGGATCAATTTGAGATGCTAACCACACTGGTCGTCCAGCGTCCAAAAACAAGCCGATCAAATTTCAATGTCGAAAAAATGCGTGAGAGTGAAAATCATCCTAAGCCATAAAGCACATTTTCACGTTGATTCTTTGTTAGTCGTGCCTAAATTTGGTGATATTAACATGTTCGACATGTGGTTTCAACAAGACGGTGCCATATGCCATAAAACACTGAAAGTACTGCATGAGAAACACTGAAAGTACTGACATAGTATCAGACAGGGATGAGTTATGTCACCGACATTTTTCAATGCCTACACCGAACCAATTTTTGATGAAGCGTTAAATAATCGTCGCGACGGTGTTAAAATCGGTGGTGAAATCATGAATAACATCAGATACGCAGATGATACCGCCATAATGGCAGAGAGTCTGGAAGACCTTCAAACCCTGTTGAATGCTGTAAACAACGAATGCATTGCAGAGGGCTTAACAATCATCGCAAAAAAAAACAAAATGGATGGTGGTCGGAAAAATTAATATCGAAGACTCAGTACTAAAATTAGATAACAAAATCCTGGTTAGGGTGGAATATTTTAGATATCTGGGTAGCTGGATTGACTCTAGGGTTGAAAGTGATGAGGAAATTTCGACCAGAATAGAACTTGCACGAAAAAGCTTTATTAGCTGGCGTTCTGTATTGTGCAGTAGAAGTCTTTCATTGACTACACGTCTAAGAGTATTGAAGTGCTACGTCTGGTCTGTTTTGTTCTATGGATATGAAACTTGGACAACAAAAGTGAAGAATCTCAACAAATTAGAAACGTTCGAGTTGTGGTATTACCGTCGCATGCTCAGAATCCCATGGACACATGGACAGCACAGATATCTAATGAACGTGTGCTGGAGACCATGCACAAAGAGCGAGAATTGGTCAACGCCATAAAAATGAGAAAGGTTCAATACTTCGGTTATATAATGAGAGGACCTAAA
Organism: Diabrotica virgifera virgifera; assembly: GCF_917563875.1. NCBI lineage: Eukaryota > Metazoa > Arthropoda > Insecta > Coleoptera > Chrysomelidae > Diabrotica > Diabrotica virgifera. Next base: position 116,217,879 of record NC_065449.1, read on the forward strand.
TATCGCTTACTGCGGTTGATCATTCAGGGCAAAATCGAAGGAAAAGGTTAGGTTGGAAGAAAACAATTGTCTTGGCTGCGTAACATTAGACAGTAGACAGGTCGAACGGTCGAGGAATTGTTTCATATAGCTGCCTACCGAGAATACGTTGACGATAGCCAACGCTTGAAAACAAGCACGGCACACAAAGAAGAAGAAGAATGAGACATTTCTTGGCCGTGTACTCTCTCGTTTCACTGATCAGAATTGACCCTCTATATCGTATGATTTAACACCATTTGATTTTTTATGGGGTTATTTGAAGTTTAGGCAACAAGCCTACGACCACCCGTGCATTGAAGGAGGAAATTCAACGCCGAATCAACGAAATTAAGTAAAACCTCTGAAAGCAACCACGCCCATAAAGTGGCCACCTGCGTATAACGACCAATTCGGATTTCCCGGGCACTACATGTAGTATTCTTCTTCTTTAAGTTCCATCTTCTATCGAACGTTGGAAATCATCATGGCAATGCGGACCCTGTTGACTGCCGCTCTAAACAGCTCTGCACTACTGCATTCGAACCATTTCCTTAAGTTTTTAAGCCAGGATGTTCTTCGTCTTCCCACATTTCGCTTTCCTACAACTAGTATTGCTTACTGCTTATTATTCATTTTTCTGATTGGTGCATAATGATCCAAATATGCATTTAAAAATAATAAGTATTCTGGCAGTAAAAGTTCAAAACAACGAATTTCTTTTTTTTCTATGCACATATAGAAACTGAAAAGGGGAAGAACTTATACAGGCAAAAGCAAAAATCTCCAACAAAAAGACATGGATGATACCAGACATTATGATGAAACGGCTCCACGTAGATAAAAAAGCAGAATAGAAAAGTGGTATTGTTTCTGGATATTAGTCCAGAGAAATAAGGTTTTTCTCGTGACACATCCCCCTCCAGGCCGAAACCTAATTTTTTTGAGTAGTATGAACATCTATATTAATAACCTTTATGTTTCCTGCAGCCGCTTTTGAACCCACAAATGAAGATCAAAAAACGGTAAATTTTCGCTTTTTTCGTCTATAACCAAAAAGTTAAGCATTTTAAACAAATTTTAGAGTAAGAAACTCATAAATCGTCTAATAAATTTCAATATGTCGTTCGCTGAATATGTCTATCCTTATTGGTTGCTTAGAAAATTGCAAAATAAATCATACATTTTGAGTGTATATAAATATTCATAACTTATGTAAAAATTAACTTAGAGCCTTCTTATTACACGAATTGCTGAGACTTCTGGTACTTAAATTATATTTTAAATTTCAAAGCAATTGATCAAATAGTTTAAAAGTTATTTAATTTGTTTATCAAAAATTCATTTTTTTTTGCAACAGTATAAGTCAGAAAATTATGAGGTTACAGTAAGACTTCTGACAGTTTATGGAAGAAGAACATTTATACTATTGACTTAATTAAAAAAACATGACAAAAAGTAATTTTAAACAGTGTAAAATTATTTTGCAAAAACACGTCGATTGTTTGCTTACTTATAAACAATTAGAATAACTTTTTAACCGTTACCCGTAGAAAAATTATTTTTTCATATTTGGAAAGACTGAATTTTTATACACATTTAAAAAGAAAAGACAATTGTCCTAGGACAATTAAGGACGAAGTTATCCCCCCTTATTTTAATTCACATGTTTTTGCAAAAAAATTTTGCAGTATATAGAATTATTTTTTGTCATTTTTTTTAAATTAAATTAATAGTATAAATCTTCTTTCATAAACTATCCAAAGTATTAGTGTAACTTCATCATTTTCTGACTTATAGCGTTGCAAAAAAAATTAATTTGGGATAAACAAATTCTTCTTCTTCTTGTGCCACTCCTATCGGAGATTGGAAATCATCAAGGCTACCCTGACTTTGTTTACAGCTGACCTAAAAAGTTCATTAGTGGTGCAGCCAAACCACTCTCTCAAATTCCGCAACCATGACATTCTTCTAGGGCCTGGATTCCGTTTTCCTTCCATTTTTCCTTGCATTATATTTTGAAGTAATACGTATTTATGACCTCTCATCAAGTGACCCAAATACTCGAGTTTTCTTCGTTTTATCGTTAACAAAATTTCTGGGTCTCTTCCTATCCTTCGTATTACTTCAAGATTTGTGATTCTTTCAACCCAACTTATCTTCAGCATTCGACGGTAGCACCACATCTCGAAACTTTCAATACTTTTTATGTTGTTCTGTTTGAGAGTCCAGATCTCCACACCATATAAACAAATTAAATTCCTTTTAAACTATTTGACCAATTGCTTTAGAATTTAAGGTATGATTTAAGCACCAGAAGTCTGAGCATTCCGTGTAATAAGAATGTTCTAAGTTAATTTTTACATAAGTTATGAATATTTATAAAAACTCAAAATTTATGATTTATTTTGCAATTTTCTAAGCAACCAATAAGGATAGACATATTCAGCGAACGCCATATTGAAGTTTTTTATACGATTTATGAGTTTCTCACTCTCAAATTTGTTTGAAATACTTAACTTTTTGGTTATAGACGAAAAAAGCGAAAATTTACCGTTTTTTGATTTTCATTTGTTTATAACTATGTATATCATCAAAATCGGCAGCAGGAAACATATAGGTTATTAATGCAGATGTCCATACTACTTAAAAATTTGGTTTCGGCCTGGAGGGGGTTGTGTCACGAACAGGATATTTTTTTCTTTACTTTTTCTCTGAACTATAATGCTACATCTTACTCCAAGATTGCATTGAATAATGTTAAACTTTTTTTTTCCATCCTACTACCTCACATTGTGATCCGTTGGACCAAGGCATTATCCAGTATAAAAATAAAAATGTATACCATTTTTATTCAGTTGCAATGCGAAACCAAAACTGTCTTAATAGGTCTGGATCCCGCGTATGAAAAAAAAGTTGATTAATAGCAAGCTGAAAATTTGTTAATAGCTTAAGGGTGTCTAGTCGAATAAACTTTGATATATGGGAACACTGAAACAGGGGTAGTTTTAATTGTGGAACAGGTTAAAAATTTGGAACGGTCACAGCACGAAAACGGCACATTTATTTTGTCCGACAGAACAGACTTAAACTCTCCAAACAGAGATTAAACTCTCATGAAAAAATCAGACTGCTATTTATTACCTGTCATAATTCCTGTCATTTGACATATTCTACATGTTCCACTCATTAAAACGCCCATTTGGTGATAAATAGGAGTCTGATTTTTGCATGAGAGTTTAATCTCTGTTCGAAGAGTTAAAGTCTGTTCTGTCGGACAAAATAAATGTGCCGTTTTCGTGCTGTGACCGTTCCAAATTTTTAACCTGTTTCACAATTAAAACTACCCCTGTTGCAGTGTTCACACATATCAAAGTTTATTCGACTAGACACCCTTAAGCTATTAACAAATTTTCAGCTTGATATTAATCAACTTTTTTTTCATACGCGGGATCCAGACCTATAACTTTTAATTAGGTTAGAGAGCGCGGCCAGCATTCTTATCGACGATTTCACCTCTTGTTAGAGGCTATTTAGAGAATTCATAGGCTGCTATCTCTACTCCAGGTAAACATTTTCGACATTTATTAGTCCCCCATTGCAACTGACGTGAAGGTAGTAGGTGCGTAGCGGCATCTGCTAAATGAAAGTCTAAGTTTTTCAACCTAATAAAAATATTTTTAAAGTAAAATATTTTAAAAGATTTTCAATTGAAAAACTTATTGGACCATTTTCCTGGTGACACCTCCAAGGCTTCTACAATATGCAAGCCAAATGGATGCTGCAGTGAAGACAAAAGGGAAGGAATTCTACACTATGCAATTCACAACATTATCCAGTAGTTTAAAATTATCTAGAAAAGCTACTTTATTAAGAGGCTTTTAACTTGTATAGACAGTGGTTGTCCTCTTTACTATAACCCATAAGCAACGTCTTGTTATGGGTTACAGTACCTTGACATACTTTATCGCCGATGACAATAAAAAATGCTTTGCTAAAGCCGGATTTATGTGTAATATATATGCGAATAGTTTTAAAAAAAGGGTATTATTTCATTTGCACAACTGTTTCCCACCAGCAAAAACACATTACTGGATTCAAAACAATCTGCCTTGATTGAGAGTGATGTGCTGCAGAAAGTGGAGCATTGACCATCAACAACTATATATTGAAGAAATTCAAGAAATAAATAAAACTTTTCCTAACTCTGAACCTGAGGAAAAAGAACTTAAAGTTTTTCCAGTGTTTAATATAATATCAAGCCTAACTGAAGCCTGTGTAAGTCACAGAGATTTAGAAAACTGTTTTCTTAATGAGAATATGAGAACAATTTTGGCATGTTCACAAAATATGTATTTCTAAGCTTTTAGTAAAATGTGAAACTGAATTAAAAAAAATAAATTAATAAGTATGAAACAAAAGAACGTAACCTATTCTTAATGTCATTGTGTTCATTTATGTTCCTGATGAATTAAAATTATATTTAAGATGTAAATAAATAACGTTAAATACAGACCAGTTGCTTTAATTTCACTTTGTTTTCTCTTAAACGACCACTGCTCTTTAGCGCCCACTGTTGATTCCACGATGGAGGTCTCTATTGGAAGATTTTACTGTTTTATAACCCTATTAAGATGCCATTACCACATATTCATGCAATGTTTATTTATAAGTGTTAAGTCACGAAATCACAATTATGTTGTATCTATAGTAAACTAGAACTAAAGTTGATTAAATATTTCAGAATCACCAAGGAAGTATCTGGAAAACGAAGTAACCATCCACTACAAGACCCCAGTGCGACAAGAAATAAAAGAATACCTAAGCGAAGACGAATTGGCCCATCGACAAGCAGAGGCTATGAAGAAAATATATCAAGAAGAGAGACGGAAGAAATATCTGCAGGTTAGCAAGTCACTTCAAGTAAGTTATTGTCAATAAGGTTTAGGTTTGGCAGGTGTGGAGGCTCGATGCTTTCGAATAACCCACGAAAAGCGGTTGAATAACTAATGCTGCTTTTTACTAGCAGAGTGGTATGTACAAAACGAATTTTAATTGAAATCCATAATTATGCCTTGTTTTGCTATCACTTTTTACTGTTTAAAGAATATATTCCGTATTAGACTTACAATGAATTAAATTTTGTTTCAAATGCAGAATAATAATGATTTTTATCTATTTTGGGTTGCGAAGCAAAATTAATCATTTGCTAAATTTGTAACTTATCAAATTAATGTGACATAAATAGAAAATGAAAGAAACTTAATAAAAAAGGAAGTTACGACAAGATTCAAAGTTAAAAGAATTAAAATTAAAAAGTGAACGAGAAAAGTGCTAAGAACATGAAATTACACCAAAAATTGTCAGGTTCATGATAAGCTGGTGAAAAAATGCAAAAGTTCAACTAATGTTTAGCAAATAGTCAATAATATACAATCAAAAGTACACAATTGACATCTCGACACCGTTCGATGAGGGTTTTTATAGTAAATAATGCCTCTCTAGTACTAAAGCCTTTCCTAAATCGTACTTGGTTTCCTATTATTCTGTTGTTTAGTTTTTTGTAGACAGATTCATGTATTTTTTATAGTGCTTTTTTAATTTCTCCTTTAATAATTGTATTTCGATTTCTACCTCTTGGTTCTATTGTCGCCATTCTTTCGTAGTCTTTAAATAGCTATTTTAAATATACTTCCCATCTATTCATTTTCTCTGCACTTTCAATTATTATTTTGTTTTTTTATCCTTATATCTCCAATACCTCTTTTTTGTATATGCCAGCTATATTTTTTAAGTATATGCCCCCGTGTAAGGTAATTTAGTCGATACTATGGCGTTACGGAATCTTTGGTTTATATTTATAATGCTATAGTCAATCTGGTTTGTTACAATGTTCTCACCGTCATCTCTAGGGGCCTTCCAAGTATATATTCTTCTGACTGGTAGTTTCTACCATTCGTTGTCCTTGCAAAACTGAACTAGCCTCTCTCCTCTCTCATTATCTTTTCCTCGTCCATATTTAACATAGTCGCCTAAAATAACATTAACTTCCTCTATTTTATGGTTTCTTAATACATGGTGTCTTCTACAAGGTGTTTAATTTCATAAGTGCAATTCTGTTCGTTATCGGTATAAATCCTTTGACTGATCTTTCGGTCTTTTGTTAATGGCAATAGCTACTCCATGGCGATTTTATAGAGTGTTATCTACATTGTAATAAAACACGTAGTTGTCTACTACACTTTTGCCGCCGTTAGGCCATCGAACTTCACTACATCCAAGGATACCTATCCTTAAGCGTTGCATTTCTTTTATCAGGTTATGAGCTTTCCTTTGGTATTAGTCCAGGGTAAAAAGGTTTTTTCCATGACACTTCAACAGCCAGGGTACTGAAGCGTTTTTTCGACAGGTAATACCTATAAGAACAAATTGTAACTATTTTCTGTTTTTCTTTTTTTTAAATCAATGGAAAATAGTGAAATTTATGGTTTTTTTTAGTACAAACGTCTTCGAGAGCATCCAAAAAGCTTTAAAATGGCGTATTATTAAGTTTGATACACCCATTTAATGTTAATATAATTGCGAAAGAAGTTCCAAATTGCTTAAAAATTAATTTCGCAATAACTATTGTAAATATTAGTGTACAACTTTGAAATTTTTGTCAAATGAGGGTTCTTTGGTGCTTAGTATGTCGTGACAAAAAGCGATTTCAAAGCGATTCATTCAATTGTTTAAATTTTATTCAAATTGTTTATCCCAGAGAACTTTCTTGTCAGAAAAAAATTATGCTAGGACCATTCTACAAGTGTCAAATGAAAGAGCATGAGCTAAACTTTCAAATTGGTTTAAAAAAAGTAAATAAAAAGTGCATTTATTAGTGGTAAATGATTATGCAAAAGTATCGTCAATTTTTCCTGATAAACCTTTTGTTTTTTTATATAATAAATTATAAATATTTGTTACAATTTTTTATCAATTATTATATACATAATATTACTTGGTAGTTGTTCACCTAAAAAACGGCAAAAAATAGATTTTTTGAAAACATTTATTCAAAAAGTTTATAAGGAAACATTGACGATACTTTTGCATAATTATTTATTACTAACAAATGCATTTTTTATTTACTTTTTTTAAACCAATTTGAGAGTTCAGCTCATGCTCTTTTATTGACGCCTGTAGAATGGTTCTAAAATCATTTTTTCCGACTTATGTTATTGCAAAAAAAGCTCTCTGGGATAAACAATTTGAATAAAATATAAACAATTGAATGAATCGATTTGAAAATTTTGTCACATATTAAGCACGAAACAACCCGAAAAGTTTCAAAGTTGTAGGTACACTCATTTTTACAATAGTTATTGCGAAATTAATTTTTGTGCAATTTCGATCTTTTTTTGCAATTATATTAACAATAAATGGGTGTACCAAACTTTGTAATACGCCATTTTAAAGCTTTTTCCGTGCTCTCGAAGATGTTTGTACTAAATTAACCATAAGTTTCACTGTTTTCCAATGATTTGAAAAAAAAGGAAAAAAGGCTGTTTTTGACAAAAGTTGTTTATAAATAAAGATGTTCGCCAGATCCTATGCAGGACATAGTTACAATTTGTTCTTATAGGTATTACCTATAAGACCTACTTACCTATATTAGTAATTACCTTACCTATATTACCTATATTATATAGTAATTACCTATATTACCTACCAGACAGCTACACGGACTATTGTGGAGTAATAAAATAACAAAAGAAAATAAAAGAAGAATGTATAAAACAATAATAGAAAGTATTGGGTTGTACGGCGTTGAACTCTGGGAAATCAACCAAAGAAACAAGTCAAAAATCAAGGCGATGGAAATGAACTATTGGAGACGATGTTGCCGACTCACTAGACTTGATAGGGTGAGAAACGAAGATATTAGGAGACAAATGGAAATCGATCTAGATATAATAGACACAATCGAAGCCAAAAGACTTAACTGGTATGGACACCTTCAGAGAATGCCTGACAAATAGATGGCCGAAAAAATAGAAAAATGGACTCCACCCACAAGAAGAAAACGAGGTAGACCAAGACGATCCTGGAGAGAAGATGTCGAGGATGCAATGACCGCCAGAGACTTAAAAACTGAAGATTGCTTCGACAGAAATCGCTGGAAATTAGGATGCGAGAAGCGGCGACAGCTGTAGAAGACTCGCTTATTATATATATATATATATATATATATATATATATATATATATATATATATATATATATATATATATATATATATATATATATATATATATATGTTTAAAACAAAAGATGAGAAGTTATTGGTTTAACGACCACTCGTACGATATCAATCAAATGAAATAGAGAATGTGGAGAGATGTGTGAATTATTCGTAAGGGGATCTCTCCACATTCTCTATTTCATTTGATTGATATATATATATATATATACATATATATATATATATATATATATATATATATATATATATATATATATATATATAGGTATTACCTATCGAAAAAATGCTTCAGTACCCTGGCTGTTGAAGTGTCACGAACAGTGAACAGCGTATATTTTTGCCTTATTACCCTGGCCTATATAGACTTCGTGCATTTCAAGTACGTATTATTTTGTGTGTACCTATTAAATTGAGTTGAATTGCAGATTGTATATGAATTTTCTTCAGCATATCACAGGGGTTTCGATTGCTGACGGTCTGAGAAACCCTGCGGTCCTCGTGGTTTATAAATACCTCTCCTGTCAAATCTCGGATTCCGATTACCGTGATCACTGCTGTTTACGTTTTTTGTCGTCATTGCCCTAATGACTGTTCTAGGTATGTTCTTGATTCATCCGCATTTAGAGGTAGTTTTTTGGCTCTAGGACAGAGGTTATCATACATATAACTACACATACACCCTGCCATGCATAATCAAAAATTTTCAAACCGATAAATTACATAATATATTATAATATTATAAGCCAAAATGGTCGTAAATAAAATAATATAAGATTCAAATGAATATTATTGAAGAATTGTAATGAATGTGTAATAGTTAATTTTAAAGCTAACAAAATAATACGGTAAACAAAAAATGCTAAGCCAACATTCTGCTTTAAAATCTTTCTTACAAGCCAAAGCCTTTACTTAATATTAGATTTATTTTGATAGTTAGGTGCATGTATTTTTAACTGTATATATTTGGTATATATTTCATATAAGTTAAAATTTTGCTGAATAAAAAAATATTCTAGGCCTAGGCTAAACAAAGAGAAACAAAAAAGTTATTACAACTTTACTCACTGCACAAAAATACTCGAGCTTTAGAACGCTAAACAGCGTGATCATAGGTGTTCTCACTGGGCATGACTCACACAAATATCTCTGTAAAATGTGAAAATTGGACAGAGATTGGCAGATCATGCAAATTATGCGAACATGAGAAGTAAACAATGGAACATCACCATACAACTGCAGAATCAACACCAACACAAGTAATACCTGAGAGTGGTTTTTAAAACCTTATTAGGTAACAAACGTGGCTCGGCGACTACTAATAGGCTGTCTTATTTACAAGTCTAGCTCTTTTGGACTAAACATGTATGTAGAGTACAATATGGCAAATTATTCTAAATCACTAAACAATTCTTTGAAATCCACAGTCTACCAACTTTAAAAATTAAAAAATGGCCGGTACAAAACAAAATTGTTCCTAATTATATATCATTTAGCTTCAGTTTCATCTTCCCATCCTGAAACTAAGATTTAGCAAGGGGAGGGGTGACAGGGCTTCCCAGGTTGTAAAACGGCGGCACCCATGCAAAACCCCCTTAAACATACACAAAAACCTCAGAATTGCGACATGTAATATAAGAAGCACGTAGGAAAATTAAAAAATATTGACCAGCAAATGTGCTTATTAAAGATCGACAGTATGGGAAACAAGCGACACAAGATGGATAGACACTAAAGAATGCAGTATAAAAAAGAGTATATTGTTCGAGAAATACGACATGCAACTCAAATATGCAGTCGTCATTATACTTAGCGAAAAGATAATAAAACCAATAACGGCCTTTATTTCGATATTTGAAAGAATGATATGACTGCTTGATGACAGCCCATGGGAAGCTAAGCTTAATACAGAATTATACTCCAACCAAAAATAAGGAGCAAGATGATATAGAAAAGAAATTGAAAAGACATTACAACTCACAAAATCTAGACCTAGAGAATTAATGGTAACCATGGGATATTTTAACGACAAAATAAGCGAAAGTAAATATGGATCTATAGTAGGACCATAAGGAGTTGGTGTGCGCAAACACAGACGTGATAGTCTCATATAATTCTGCCAAGGATATGGTCTATTAATAAGTGTACCTAAAATGTAATAAATTACCTAAAATACGCATCTCTAGACGGAAGTCGCCTGCGGAATAGGATAGCTACCTATTAAGAAATCAGATTGACTCATTAGTTGATCAAAAACATAGATACCGAAAAGAAATACAGACAATAAAAGCATACCCAAGTGCTGATGTATTTTTTGATCATAACACCTCTTAACGCTAGATTCCAACCTCATCTAAAACAAAATACAAATCGATACACCAGTTGCAAAGAGTAGCAAGTCTGAATTTTAGTGATTTGGAGTTAAGTATTGGAAAGGGGAAAGTGCTTCAATAACTAATTTTTACGAGTTCCAAAGGGTAACAACTCTATAATAACGTTCTGTGAAGATGTCGCACATATATTTTGTCTAAAACGGTAATTATTTTAGTTTTAAAGTGTAACAATTCTAGTTGTTACCCTGTTCTCTCGTAACTAATGATTTTTGACTTGTTACACTTTGTAACTTGTGTATCGAAATTCACCTCACAAATGAAAACTAAAAAATGTACAGTTGAGTCCCTGAATCTTTACCCGTGCGTCATCATTTAAAGCATACGAAATAAGTCGATGATAAGTCGGAAATTGAAATTTACTAAACGCAACAGCAAGTCACTTACTGTTGCGTTTAGTAAATTTTAATTTCCGACTTATCATCGACTTATTTCGTATGCTTTAAATGATGACGCACGGGTAAAGATTAAGGGACTCAACTGTAGACAAGTTACAGTCAGAAGAAAAGACAAAACAACTGTAACACGACTTCAATAACAATCTACAAAGATATTATCAACATTTACCTGGAATATAAAATAACAATGTAGAACGTGAGTTGCAGATTTTTTTTGTTTTTCTAAAAACAAGTTAGAAAGAATAAGAATACAAAGCAGATGAAATTTTGGATATAATGAATGAAAGTTATCAGTTATCGTATAGAAACATTCTGAAGATCTCAGAGAGATCACGTTACGAGCATTAAAGTGTTAAGAAGATCAAAGGAATAAAAAGAAGTTTAACGACCAATAAAATAAATAAAAATGCACTTTTTCATATATGTATAATGAGTGGAGAAAAATACGGCATATTGCTGCTTATAATTCAACGCAAAATCGAAGGCAGAAGAAGTGCCGAAGACGTTAATATCTTGGCTGAATAATCTAAGGGTATGGTATGGTTCCAGCATAAAACAACTGTTTACACCAGTTGTTCGAAAGCTCTATGTTGATTGCCAAGCTTAAATTTAAGAAAAAATTTTTGCAAGAGAATGACATCCCAGTCCAAACGATTACATCAAATCAAAATGAAAAAAGGTTGTGCCAAAGACTTAACTTATTTAATTTTACCTAAAACATTATATAATATATGTATATTTAAGAGTAATATAAAAAATTCGTTTTAGGAACTTCAAGACATGAATTCCAGAAGGCACACAGACAATTTCATTCCCTCCCAAAAATCTCCAATATCCCTTAATCGATATGATGACTTTGACGATCTAGCACCATCTGTAAAACCACGACCTCGAACACCAGGTAAGTTTTATACAAAGTGGTGAACAAATACAGTATAGACTCTCTCTAGAACAAGAAATGAAATTTTAGACTAATTACCTCGTTATAAGTCGATCTCGTTATATCAGACAATAATAATATTGTGCGTACATCTGAATATGTAGTTTTCTAAGTCATTAACTTCCTATAGTGAAGCCATTCTGAGCAGTATGAGTTGCTAAATATTGTTTGAATGGCGCTTTTGAAAAAAAAACGTTGGATAAACAGTAAAAATTTGACAGACAGTGGAGTATATTACATTACTTTTATGTACGAGTCTGGGTTGTCATAATATACATAGTATAATTAATACAACAATATTTTGAACACATAGCCCAGTAAATGAACAGGAAATTCGGCGATACCGTGTAATTTTCAGGGGCAACTCCGAATTGCATGAAAATTTGGATTTAGGTTCTACTTATCCTCCACTTCAAAGTTGAAATTGTGCCGTTGGTTGCTTTTACTTGGGGGGTGACAGTTACCCCTTCTCGGGGATGAATAAACATATGTGTAAGATAAGACCGGAAATGGATAATAAGCAACTTTTGTTCTATAGAGTTTTTTACGTAAGTCAATACTTTTCGAGTAATTTTCCATTGAATATGTTGATTTTTCGACAAAATAACTACGTTTTCAGGCGGTTTTTCGCAAATAACTCAAAAAGTAAATATTTTATCGAAAAAAATATTCTTAGCAAAAGTGTAGCTTATAAAAAACCCAAAAAAATTGTGTATCAGTAAAGTCTATCAATCAAACAAAAACAAAGTTGTAGCTCATGAAAAATACGTTCCTATTCGTCTAATTCCAAATATAATATTTCAAGGTGAAATCACCGAAAAATTAAGCACTTTTCGGGAAAACCCCATTTAAACTTTTTTAAAGTGTTTATAAAAAGCTTTGTTTTAATTGTTAACAAAAGTTTTACCATTAAAAATAAACGAGTTACGCCCAAAAGAAAGTTGGCCCTCTTTTTTTTTTTGTAAAAAATCATGAAAATCTCGCCGTGTTTAGCCCCACAAATGAAATTAATCGCTACCGCTTTACAAGCAATTTACTTACCTGTCTATTTTTTATATGATCTGTCAGTCTCACCGGTTTAAAGTGTTTATTTTTGAAAGGGTTATAATTGAGAAAGCTTGAATGGGCCATTAATCACAAGTGTATGCAAATTTTGAACAGCCATATGTTAACCAATTTTTGCCTTAGGGAGCAACAAAATGGAACTATCATATTTATAATAGCAAAACCTACATTCTTTTACTCTTGAAGATTTTTCTTATCACTAATACTTTTTAAGTTATTTTGAAAAAATTTAATTTTTCAAAAATTTTAGAAAATTTTTTTTACTATAAAACCAAATGTTTTCAAAAATAAGCACTTCAAACCAATCAAACTTACAGATCATATAAACAATACACATACAGTTAAAATAGATGGTAAAGCCAAAAGATTAATTTCATTTAGGGTGCTAAATAGACGGAGGTTTTCACGATTTTTTTACCAAAAAAAGGGGCCAACTTTTTTTTTAAGTGTAACTCGTTTATTTTTTATGCTGTAAACTTTTGTAAAACAAATAATAAGCTTTTTTTCGAGACTTTAATAATGTTAATCAGATTTTCCCGAAAAACGCTTCTTTCTTCGGTGATTTCGCGTTGAATTATTCGATTTGGAATTAGACGAATAAGAACGTATTTTTCTTGAGCTATAACTTTGCTTCTACTCAATTTGTAGATTTAACTGTTAAACCATTTTTTTTTTCGTTTTTTTATAGGCTACAATTTTGCTAAAAATATTTTTTTCGATAAGATATTTACTTTTTGAGTTATTTGGGAAAAACGGTCTGAAAACGTAGTTTTTTTGTCGAAAAATCAACATTTTAAATCGCGAATAACTCGAAAAGAATTGACTTACGTAAAAAACTTTATAGAACAAAAGGTGCTTAAAATAAGTCAATTTATCCATTTTCGGCCTTATTTTAAACACGCGTTTTTCACCCCCTGAGAAGGGGTAAATGTCACCCCCCAAGTAAAAGCAACCAACGGCACAAATTCAACTTTGAAGTGGAGGGTAAGTAGAACCTAAATCCAAATTTTCATGCAATTCGGAGTTGCCCCTGGAAATTACACTCCAAAACGGTCATTTATTGGGCTAACAGTTCTCGGTCGGTTCTGGCCTCGATAAGCACACAGTTTTTATGCATGTCTGTATATAAGCAGCTGGGGTATTTATTTACAACCATCACAGCGCTAAAAACAGGCAAAGAAACATGTTTTTTGATCTTATTTTCCCTTGTTATAACTAAATATGCCTTATTATAGAGGGTTATAGTTCAATATGAATTTCACATGACACCTAATGTATCTCGTTATAAGCGAAACCTCGTAATACCCGTGTTCGTTACAGAGAGAGTATACTGTAATATTATAATAGACCGTCGGATTTCAATAGAAGTTCAGCCACGGTTTTAGCCCTTATGCCTTTGAGAGTACTGAAAGATGTAATTCAGGAGAGTAAAATATGTGAAAACTGTAGGGTTTCCTAGGGAAATCTGTATGAAAATTTAATTTTCTTTTGTAAAGAAAATCGTATGTACTGCGATTATTTTCTCCCTTATGCCATTTTATGAACCAATAGCAAAGTATTAATTATATTTTTAAAAATTTTGGCAAAAGGCTACTGGTGCCCTAGGTGTATTAATTATGAACTAAACATGTTAATAGGTCAGTGTCCGAGATTTTCCTTCATGTCGCTTAAAAGTTTGTTAGTTTTCACAATAACGGCAGGTAGTAAAAACGAAAAATTTTGCCTTGGAAGTTGCAGGCAAATAAGGAAAATTCGATTTTCGGAAACAAGAATCTGGTTTAACTCTAAATTTCCCCTTTTTGCGTATCTCATATGAAATTTGCAGTTCACAAAAAGGCATAAGGGAATTCGTGGTTGAACTTCGTATTGAAATCGGACGGTCTATAATAATTATAATCTAGGTATATTATTGTATAGCTCTATTGATGCGTTATTTTGCTATATTTCTATAGATCTAATGTAATAACACCGCATTATAAATTTGTAATAGCAATCAACAACAAACAAAAAGATATTTATAAAGCAAACCTTCCAAAAAAAGGTAAAATTTTGATTTAGTTATGATTATGATTATGATTTAGGTAAAATTATGATTGGTTGCCTACAAGATTGTTAGTTAGACATGTAATTATAATTGTCTAAATCAGTTTTGTTTTTTTTTATTGTTTAATTCAAAATGTTTTAAACATTGCTATTTTTTAATACAATTAATGCTTTTACGCCAGTCAATGAGAGGAAAAACAGAATATTACCTCCGAATTCTATCCTACTGCATGGATTTTAATGCAATTTTGGGAATAGCCTCTACATACTTCCTAATTCAAAGTCTAGCCTATGCAGAAGAGCGCTTTTATCTTGAGGGTAGTTCCCACCCCTTCTCGGGGGTGGAATTTTTTTTGATCAAAATAACTACGGAAGAGGCTAGAGAACCTAATTCTAAGCAAAAAGTGTTCGATAATTGTTTTTTGAAAACTTAATACTTTTTGAGTTTGCCATTTTCATTGAAAAATGTCACCTTTTCAGACAGTTTTTTGCGAATACTTACCTTAAAAATTGTGCATCTAACAAAAAAAAACTATACGTATAAAATATTTTTGTAGCTTATGAAAAATCAGGGAGATTAGTTTCTTCATAAATCTTCCAGTTATAATACAAAAAGAGATAAGGTAGTTGAAAAGAGATTTTTTTGGTGCATGCTCCAATGTGTTCAACTTGAAATAACAGAGAAATGGTCGATTTTAGGGGTATAATGCCACGCATATCTTTTGTAGTGGATGAAAAGACCTTTAAAATGGGCACTGTTAAATGTCAATTACATTCAAACTAAGCGAGATATGGTGAAAGAAAAATTGATGACTAATGTATTTAAGGAAAAAATGAGAAATATATTTTAACCTCTCATCCACCAGAAATTAAATACGTCGTTTTCCTTCTACAATACCTTTTACTATAGTGTTATTTCTCTGTTCAAATAGGTGGAGGGGTTTTAAAATGCATGGATTTTGAAAAAAAAATAATATCAAATGATACAGCACATTTTTAAATTTCCTTAAAAATCTTCCTTTTTCTCCATGTAACTCGAAAATGATAGAGGGATTCAGTAATGAAAGACCAAACAAAGTTGCTAACTGAAAAAATTCTACATTCTTGTACTATATCTTTTTTTCGTATCTCTTATCATTTTTGAGTTACGTGGAGAAAAAGGAAGATTTTTAAGAAAATTTAAAAATACGCTCTGGAATTTATTCTTATTTTTTTTTAAAAACCGTTTATTTTAAACTTGTCCAACTTTTTCATCATAGAAATAACACTATGATAAAATGTATTGTAGAAGGAAAACGACGTAATGAAATTCTGGTGGATGAGAGGTTAAAATATACTTCTCATTTTTTCCTTAAATACATTAGTCACCAAATTTTTTTTCATCATATCTAGCTTAGTTTGAACGTAATCGACATTTAACAGTGCTCATGTTAAAGGTCTTTTCAACCACTACAAAAGATATGTGTAGCACTATACCCCTAAAAGCGACTATTTCTCTGTTATTTCAAGTTGAACAACCCGATTGAAGCATTCACCAAAAAAATCTCTTTTCAACTACCTTATCTCTTGTTGTATTAAAACTGGAATATTTATGAAGAAACTAATCCCTCTGATTTTTCATAAGCTACAAAAATATTTTATATATATTTTTTTGTTAGATGCATAATTTATAAGGTATTCGCAAAAAAACGTCCCAAAAGGTGTCATTTTTCAATGACAATGGCAAATTTTCAACCACGAATAACTCAAAAAGTATTGAGTGTTCAAAAAAATATATAAGAGTTTTTGCTTAGAATTAGGTTCCCTAGCCATTTCCATGGTTATTTTGAACAAAAAAATTTTTCGCCCCCGAGTAGGGGTGGGAACTACCCCCAAGATAAAGGCGAACATCGGCATAGGGTAGACTTTGAATTAGAAGATAAGTAGAGGCTATTCACAAAATTTCATTAAGGGGAACGGAGCACAATGCAAAATTTTGACGCATGTCAAAATTTTCAATGTGTTTTAAATGTATTAATTTTTTTGACTCCTGAGAAAACTAATAAGTATTTTTGAAAAAGTTAAAGGCAGAATTAAAGACTACTTTATTATCGAGGGCCAAAAGTCCTTCAGAATAAATAAAAAGTTTCTTTTGAATGAAATATTTGCAATTAAATGTGACACTGAATTTCCACTTTTATTTTCACCCCTGCAACTTATTAAAATAAACATTATAGAAGTTTCCAGGGACTTTCGGCCTTAAAAAGTTATACATTTGAAACGCATTGAACTTTTAACATGCCTCAAAATTTTGCATTTTGCTCCGTTCCCCTTAAAATCAATGCAGTAGGATGGAATTCGGAGCCTAATACTCTCACTGACTGCACTATATTGCTGCGAATAGTTTTAATGCTGCGAAAAGTTTTAATATTTTGATCATAGATCATTATTTATATAGATGGAAACTTCATTACAAAATTAAAAAATAATTAAGGTCAAGAATAAAAAGAGTACAATGGCAAAGACTATATTAGAAAATATTCTAGAACCTTTTTTCCGTTTTTTATTTCTGTCGTGAGATTTAAATATATTTTCCAATTGTAGAACCTCGAATTTGCGCTCGAGCCCTTTACAACTTCGTTGGTCAATCAGCTAGAGAACTGACTTTTAGAAAAGGTGACATCATCTATCTTAGAAGACAAATAGATAAGAACTGGTATGAGGGCGAACTTAATGCAATGGTTGGTCTGTTCCCGGCTAACTACGTAGAGGTAAGTCATATAATACTAGAATTACCCGGAGAGGGTTAGAATTATCAAAGTATAATGGATAAATCTAAATGTTTTTAAACATTTCGTTGTTATTCTGGATGCATCCGGTTAATACTATATTATCCCTTCAAATTTCAAATAAATAAATGTTTCTAAGTTGGATTAAAAATGAATATGATTTTTATCCCTGTCAGTTAGATGAAGTTACGGACAATAATTCGACAGTTAAGCCATGATACTACAAATAACAAGATAGTATCTTTCCGTAGCTCAAATTCGTCCGAGTTCGCGCATGATGACGTAACTGGAGACCGGAATTTGAATTTGAATTCTTGTTTAAGTTAAATGGGATTTGTATGCATTCTGTGATGTTATTCAATTAGCAAAATAATGTTAAACGACTTTTTGTGTTATTTGTTTATAAAAGACAGCTCACTTTTACAAAGATAAAATATAAATTACACTTAGCTTACAACCGCGAACGATTCAAACTAATCGGACCAAATCGGACATTACGAACCATTACGAACTTGCAGGTCTCCAGTTACCTAAGCTACTGTTCACTTAAGATAAAATCTGGAGAGAAAATTTCGAGATTAGTCTTAAGGTGTTTGTCAATTTGAGATCACTTGCGGTCTCGAGATCGGCATGGGAGACTCGCTAACTCTTGAGACCAAGACAATTCCGTGTCCACTAGAGAGTCAACACACAGGTCACTATATGACTTCATCGCGCGTATGCATATTTTCATTCTTCAAAATGAATTCGCGTCAGGCACTAGTTTTATACGGAATGGGACGTTTCATCGCCGCCGGTTCATCGCTGCCGTTTCGATGCCGCCAGTTCATCGCCAGTCCATTTCATCGCCGTCCGTTTCATCGCCGTCCGTTTCATCGCCGACCGTTTCATCGCCAGTTAGTCAGTTAATTTTGTATTATGGGAGATTAGGCTATTGATTATGTTCAAAATAAGATAGCTAAAAGGAACTACAACGTTAACGGGGTTTTATTATTTCATATGGTCAATGGACATCTATATATGAAAAAACCGCGGAGTGCTACCATTTAAAGGGGTGCGTTTTTGAGAAATGGGTGAATTAGTCCCTGGGCACAGGTTACATTAGGGTGAGTTCTATGCACTTTTGGTACAAACATATCTACATGAAAATTGTTCCTGGTTAAGTTTACTATCTAAATATCACTTTTTAAAGCCAATGATACTTTTTTTTATAAAAATATATTCAAAATAAAAAGCACAAACAAACCCAAAAGAAAGTAATTTTGTTTTTTGTCCCATAACTTTTGTCCACGAGGATATAGGTATAGACATTGCTTTACATAAAAGAAACCTACATATTTTTTCTTTAAAATGTTGTTTAGTAGAGGTAATTAGGATTGATAGTTTTCGAAATATGATTTTTCAAAGTTCGTCACTCACAGCAATTTTGGGCAATTTTCCTTGTTATTTTGCAAATATTGTTCTGTAACTTTTCTACGCAATTTTAGGTATATGCAATGGTACACGTAATAGGATTAGAAATCAATTACCTTTAAAATGGTACATTTACAGGTTATTTTTTCAAGCAAAGCTTGTGGTGCAGGAGCTTTGACAGTAAATATTGGAATTAATCCATATTTTAAGTTTGGCCGACCCAGTCAAGTGGATCCAAAGTATTACCTATAAAAAATAAGATTCAGTCATAACACACAATCACATAAAAAAGTTATAATGAGGAATTTAAAAAATAATCCTAAAATCAAAAATAGTTGCAAGTACTTATTACATTTTGAAAAAGCATATCTTATTCAAAAATGATCCTAGAACTTTTTATAATACACTATTTTAAAGTAAACAGAATAAGCTTTTTTTTTGTTTATATACCTAAATGTAGAAAAAAAGGTATATTGGGAAATTTAAAAAATAATCGTAAAAAATATAAAAACTCGCTAAAAGTATAAAGTCTTAAAAAAGATAAGCTCTTTAAAAGAAGTCGTACAACATTATACAGTAGAACATTTTAAAGGTAATTGATTTCTATTCCTCTTATATGTACCATTGCATATGCTTAAAGTTACGTAGAAAAATGTTACAGAACAATATTTGCGAAATAACAAGGAAAATTGCCCAAAATTGCTGTGAGTGGTGAATTTTAAAAAATCATATTTCGAAAACTGTAAATCCTAATGACCTCTACCAAACATCATTTTAAAGAGAAAATATGTAAGTTTTTTTTCTATGAAGCAATGTCTATACCTATATCCCCGTGGACAAAAGTTATGGGACAAAAAACAAAATTTCTTTCTTTTGTGTTTCTTTGTGCTTTTCTTTTGAATATATTTTTGTAAAAGAAAAGTATCTTTGACTTTAAAAAGTTATATTTAGATAGAAAATTTAACCAGGAACAATTTTTATGTAGACGTGTTTCTACCAAAAGAGCATAGAACTCACCCTAATGTAACCTATGCCCAGGGACTAATTCACCCATTTCTCAAAAACGCACCCATTTCACAAAAACGCACCCCTTTAAATGGTAGCACTCCGCGGTTTTTTCATATATAGAGATTCATTGACCATATGAAATAATAAAACCCCGTTAACGTTGTAGTTCCTTTCTATAGTACATTATCAATAGACTAGATGGCACGACACGACGTTAAATTCAGTTCAAAACTTATGACAAATAAAAAGATAAAAAATATTATTATATTAATTTACTGTTCTATTTATACTTTCCCTAAATTTGATACTAAATAATATTAAATTTGTAGTGTTAAATTATATTTTATATTATAAAAGTTTACGGGAATGGTCATATCTCGCATTTCCTAGAATTCCTAATTAATACTAAAAATAAATAATAAATGTAATTGTCGAAAATTGGTATAAAATTCGGAAATATCAGTTAACGATTAACTGACTGGCGATGAACCGGCCGGCGATGAATCGGCAGGCGATGAAACGTCCTAGACCCAGTTTTATAATTGCGTATACGATTATACAAAAACGAAAAAAAAGTGAAAATCAAAGAGATGAGGAAATGGGTGGATCATCGAATTGACTTGGGAGTCGGTTAAGCCCTTGTAAATGAATTGCAGTTGGAGGATGCACAGCAATTCAAAAATTATATTCGAATGTCTGCTGTGCAGTTTGGACTGCTTTTAGATTTAGTAAAATATCTGGGCCCGGATTACGTACACTCGATACGCATCGTATCCGCCATGTTTACCGTAGGGAGTGATTACAAAACCTCTTTCCCTACGTTGTCGATGCGAGTCAACTCGAAGGCACTGCTCGATACCTACGACACTGTCGAGTTGCCAACTCGAACTATCTATCTCTCTCTGATAGATCGCTGATCTCCTATAACGCTTTCTCTCTTGCCGGTCCAAGTATAAAAATTAAGAAAAGTGATACATAATGACATAACCTACTTACTTCATACTTTGATTTTTTCAATTTAAAAATAATGTAAATCGTTAATCAAACGATATTTAGATTATACACGGTTTTGATAATAATTAAATCTCCCAGTGAGGTGTTATTACACTCATTACACGGACAGAAGTTCTCTAATACATACTTTCCTATTTTAAAAATATGTGAAGGAAAGCTCTGAGACAGAATTCGATGAAGTGAATAGGTAGTTAGCAGTGACCATTACGACCTTTAGTAATATTTTTATATAACGTCTCCCATCTTTCCCTGGCCATTTAATCTTTAACGGTAAAAAATCATAATTAATCTCAAATTTTACTCAAGTTCGAAAATCATATATTTATATATCTAGGTACACGTTCACTGTATCATCCTTAGAATATAAAATAAACGTTTATAACAAATAAATATGTAATAAAAACTTTATTTTATATTCTATTGTAATAATGATTGAGGTTAATGAGAGAAATTCCTTGACATATAACATGCACATCATTCCATTTGTTCGAAATATTATCCCGTAGGTTCAAAAATACGAAAATTGCCGATGATTTTCTGAGAGTCTACTCGAACCCAGTTCGTAATCACTTTTTGGCTTCGATGCGTATTCGCATCGAGTTTGCCTACGGTTCGTTGTGCGATCTCGCATCGAGTGTTCGTAATCCCGCTGCAGATTTACGAGAATATAAATTTAAATTTTACTTTAAAATTAACTAGAACTCCGGAAATATGCAAAATGTATATTAAGTGCATATTTGCATATTTTGGATAAATTGTATAAATGCATATTATGCATTTATTAAAAGTGTATATTTTCAAATATTATATTATATGGACAAACATCTGAGGATATAAGTAATGCAATGTAGCGAGGTATCTGTGAAAACTAGATGGGGAACATGGTTAAATTCTGTAAATTTCATAACCGATAATTTTGAGAGGATTAAGTGCTCTAAAAAAATGTGTGGATATTTAAAAAAACCGTTATTAAAAAGTATTGTGGCACATATCCAAACTAATTTTGTAAATATTGCTGAATCAATTATTAAATTAGAAAAGCGAAAGATTTCATTAGACCAAAGTATTCAAATTACCAATTCATTAGATGAAAAAATTAAATACTTTGGGAAAACCAACAAAGTGTACCTATCAAAAATTCTGCACGGTGTTAAAGAAAAATGAGGAATATCAAAAAATGATTCGAATAAAAATATTAATAAGTGGAAAGGTGTCGCCAGTCAAAATTTTCAATGTGTTTTAAAAGTATTCATTTTTGTCGAATACTGAGAAAACTAATAAGTATTTTTGGAAAATTTAAACGCAGAATGACAGAGTTCGTTATTACCGAGGGCTGAAAGTTCCTAAGAATAAATAAAAAGTTTCTTTTGAATTGAATATTTGCAATTAAAAGTCACACTAAATTCCCTCTTTTATTTTCACCCCTGTAACTTATTAAAATAAACATTATCGAAGTTTTCAGGGACTTTCTGCCTTCAGTAATAATGTAGTCTTTCATTCTGCGTTTTAAAATTTTCAAAAATATTTATTGGTTTTCTCAGGATTCGAAAAAAATGAATACATTTAAAACACGTTGAACATTTTGACAGGCGACATTTTGCACCTATGTCCTTAAGATGGAGAATTGTGAAGATAATTTAATTTTACAAGTAGAACCCCCAATTATACAATATTTTATGTTTGCTCCTTTAACGTGATTTGAAGTAGAAAAAAAGTTTTTCCGCATATTAAACAATTATTTAAGGATAAAGGAAAAGTAAAGGAAAATGGACATGAAGATAAAGAAATAGAATCCAGAATTACAAAAGGCAACCAGAAATACGGAATGCTGAGATCCTTAATGAAATCTAAGTTTGTTTCAAGAAAAACAAAAGAAAGAATTTATAAGACAGTGATTAGAGCTACGGTTGTATATGGAGCAGAATTATGGGTTTTAAGAAAAGCAGATGAAGAAAGATTAGAAAGATAGGAGAGGAAAATTCTCCGATCAATTTACGGAGGCATAAATACACAAATGGGATGGAGAAGAAGGACAAATAAACAGTTGGAAGAGCTGTATACGGAACCAAAAATCACCGCAATAATAAAGGCGCATAGAATAAGATGGCTGGGACATGTGCAAAGATTGGAAAACCATAAAATGACCAGGATGATATTGAACAGGAAACCAGTAGGGAAAAAAGGAAAGGACGACCCCGTAAAAGATGGTTTGACAGCGTCCAAGCAGAGAAACTGGAGAAACGAGGTATTAGACAGAAGAGAATGGAGAGGAGTGGTAAGAAGAGCGCAAGAGAAATTGTAACAGAAGAACGTGCCATGAATTGTAAAATGAGAGCTATATATTGTTATGATCTGCTTCTTATTTATTTTATATTAATTATTATTTATTTGATTAATTATTTAATTGTCGCAAATCATACATAAAAAATGAATAAAAAATCTCAGGGTGCCTTTTTATACTATTAAAAAAAATCCAAATTATCTCACGTTATACTTATCTTCTCTCGTGGGTTCAGTATCTCTTAGTTGATCCTAATCGGGATAAAATAGGGAAAAGAAATAAAGCAAAATATTAAAATAAAAATACAGAATTGTCTTTTATTTATCAAAATCAATACTCTAAAATCTATCGAATCTAAAAACCTGTGGACACAGATGTCCAAATGAAATTTTTACCACTTAAATTTATTATAGTTAAAAAAAAACAATTTATCGGTTTGTTCCCGATGACTTTGGTAAAACAAAGTAAACAAAACAAATTTATGTATTTACAAGATTAGCTATACTTCCTATTTACTTTTAGAAATATTGGAATTTTAATTCATATGCTTTTTACTCAAAATTTTAGTTTCTGAACATAAAAATATCTTTCACATAAGTTGACTGACCTTTTTCTTCATTCACTCTGATGTCTTCTCGTGACCCAAAACAGCTCTCCCTCGTTGACTATGTTAAAAGCTACTCATCAAAGCCCTCTCCGTTCTCCAGCTTCAAAACTATCAGCATACCAGCACCAATTCTCCAACAAGCCGGACCTCTTTTGACACGTATTCGATTCAAACAAAATTCCAAAAATTCTCTGCTCTCCTTCTCACAATAATACAGAATCAAAGAGGTTTTTCGTACTTGCTAACTGTCTATCCACGAAAACGTCGAACTGCTCTTCAGCGATGCCAAAAACATAATGACCTCTTTTTCAAACTCTCACAAACTATCAAACTACCTTTCCCCTTCCAACTTGCCAAGAATCAGGAACAATCTTTTCCATTCGACCAACAAACATTCATTTTCAAAATTATTCCGACCATCCTAATTACTTTCGGGGAAACTCTACAACATTTACTCGTGTTGAACAAAGATATTAAATTTCCAAACTTTCTTTTTAAACCACTTTCCCAGAAAGTGATAATTACATCTACCTATGGATTCTATAGTTCTCGTAATAAACAATCTATTTTCATTTTAAATCTAAATACATCGTCCTTTTCACTTTAATTATTCACAAAAGTCTTTAATGGTTCATCGGAAAGCTCATTAAAAAGAGAAATCCACTTACATCCAAACTAAATTCTAATAAATATTTACAGCTCAATATACAGGGTGTATCAAATTTATGTGCCCGCGTTATTTAAAAAAAAATTAATTTACTTTTTATTTTGCCTTTGATTGATAAAATTTAAAACACAATAATATATTTATATATTTATATGATGTATTTTTTAATAGACAAATTAATATTGTATATTGTAGATATGTATAGTAAAAAAAATGTAATTGTGTTTTTCCCGCCCAGCGCCTACATGGCCTGTTGAGAAAAATAAATAAAACAATTAATATGTGAAAGACGGCACAGTTTTTCTCTACAAAATTTAGAAAAACATTTAATAATATTAGTTTTAACTGTAATAATAATATAATAAAGAATGATGATGATGATGAATATAAAGAATAAATGAATATAATGATGTAGGAAGTAGGTAATAGAAATTTCAATAAATTTCTTTTGTGACTTTAGCGTACAATAACAATAAAATGTACTTAAATACAAGGATTACTGCGTTTTTATTTATATGCATTAAATTTTAGTGCATATTTCAACTGCTTTTGGTGCATATTTGCATGCATATTTTAGGGTTTTTAAGTGCGTATTTCCCGAACTCTAATCAAAACTATTAAATTTTTTAAAAAACTCGGAAACAGTAGCGATCAACAGGTAGCAAAAACGAGTTCCAAGATTTCGGCTGTAATTTTGAATATTTTTTCGAGATATTTGGCACACGTATTCGTAATGTAATAAAGAATGGCGGTACAGAGCCCAATTTGAAAAATATATTAATATGTGGAAATTACTCTGTAATTAAATACAATATTAAAAAAACGAGCCTCTACCGCCATTAAGAATAACAAAAAAATACACTTTCTTCAAATAAACTTTTTTATCCGATACCTAGATTTTGTGTCATTTTGGAACTACTAAAATTTTTTATTTCATTAGTAGTTCCAAATTGACACAAAATCTAGGCATCGGATAAAAAAGTTTGTTCGAAGAAAGTGTATTTTTTTGTTATTCTTAATGGCGGTACAGGATCGTTTTTTTTTAGTATTGTATTTAATTACAGAGTAATTTCCACATATTAATATATTTTTCAAATTGGGCTCTGTACCGCTATTCTCTATTATATTACGAATACGTGTGCCAAATATCTCGAAAAAATATTTAAAATTACAGCCGCAATCTTGAAACGCGTTTTGGCTACCTGTTGATCGCTAGTGTTTCCTCTAAGTATATAAATAAATTTTTTTCGTGGTTCCTTTATAACTTATGGTTAACATTTCATATACAACGTCGCGCACTCATTTTTTAGCAAGACAATATTTACTTTTTCACTAAACACCAACCTGAGACTAGTCTCAGCTCTTCTGGCATAGACAGAAGACTGTAGATCTTGAGATCATAAATAAGCATGTCCACCTGTGGCAAGTCGCAGCTTGTCTCGGAGAGTTCTCTCAGACCCATATACCATATACATTTGTGACAATAAATAAAAACAATAAATCAAAGTAAATTTAAACGTAAGCAGCGTTATTTATACCAAAATTTAAAATGTACTGCTTTATCCATATGACATTTATTACCTACATACATCTAGAATGACAGATAAATGGAGAAGTTATCAATCTCATTTGCCATTTATCCATTTGGATAATAGGCAAAGTATTCGGGTAGGTACAATGAGTTTTATCCAATTTCGTAACATATAGGTACAATTTACACAAGAAAAAAATAACCAGCAGGAAAATAAACAAAATTTAACCGTGTTTAGGACATATCAATATTTGATGAGTTTTTCCGTTAATATATACCCATAGTAAGAATACCTACTTATACGCTGTCTGTAGAAATTTCGACGTTGTCCTTTGATTATGAACAATTTAGTGTGAAAAATGTGATTTCTTCGATTTTTTACTTACTTGGTGGACTAAATAGAGGATATTAACAACAAATAAGTATTAAGAAAAACGAAGATGACAATATACGAAACAATATATGGCCCAACGTTGACATCCGGAGCAACCCGAGGAACCTGGGTTTTAAACAGTTGACACCAGAGCAAGATGCAAGCAGCACAGATGAAATGCCTCAAAAGAACGATAGGAGCAAGAAGGGTAGATAGACCCATAAATGAAGGAATGAGATCAGCCTTAAAATTAAGCTTGAAACAATAAAGGAAAAAAAACATGGTTCGGTCGTATAACATGGATAGAGAGTAACATGCAGGTGAAAAGAATGTGAGAAGCTAAATTAATAAGGAAAACAGAAGGGGCACACTAAGAAAAGAGCGAAACAGCGACATAACAAAATTGCAAAATAAGGGTAAATTTTATCAAGAAGTAATACAAATGGCGAAGAACAGAAAAGAATTGAGAAATACCTAGACGCGCCTCCTTGACAGTAGAAGAGGAACGATTATGTTTGTATGAATATCAGAAAATAGGTAGTCCAAGGCGGACAAGATATCTGTCAAGGGTGAATGAAAACTGTCCTCCCCAATGAATAATATTATCGCTCCATATGAAGTAAATAGTAGTAGAGATAGGCCAAGTCTTGGATAGAATGCTTTAGACCAGACGGTGCGAAAGATGAATGAAAGTAAAATTAAAATTATCAACGGATGTCAATAGAGAATAATAACTGGCAAAATAGACTAATGAAGGTCGGAGTTCAGCCAGGACTCTAGTATCACTGATGGGAGTGGTGGAGTTTGGTTACTTTTTCGCATTATACACTCACCGGCACAAAATTCCGCCACCCAAAATTTTTGATTAAGTTTGACAATTTATAACTTTATTATTTTTGCTACGATTTTCAAGATTCTTGCACCAGTATGTAGGTACATGTATTGTAGTCCAGGAACCGAAGCTGTTCACCTGGCAATTTTAACAGAATGTATCGATTTGCTTGAAAATTTGAGAATAAGTAGTGGATAGTCCAAGGATCAAAATCTATATCATGACGAAAGGCGCTTTTACCATGGGGGTGGTTGCCACCCCATCTCGGGGGTGGAAATTTTTTATCACATTTTGATCGCAAAAGTTGATAAAAATATTCATTTTAAGCAAAAATTGTTCTATACATTTTTTTGATAAAATTAATAGTTTTCGATTTATTCGCTATCGAAAATGTTAGTTTTATATGTATAGAAAAAATCAATGTTTTTCGATATGTACTCATTTACGATTTACTAAATTTTTGCCATGGAGAAATTTTTTTTCAAACCAAATTATCGGGAATGAAATAACCTACAACTTTATATTGAAACATTTTTTCGTATCTCTGATGCTAATCTTTCTATTCTGAAGAAAATTGCATTTTTTACCAAACTACACAAATTCGTTATTCGCTTTTAACTCCAGTTTTTTTAAAACTAACCATTCTAAGCCAGTCAAACTTATAGAATCTATTAATAATACATAGATAAATAAGAATGAATAAGGGCTAATGACTAAAAACACAGCTAACTTACATTATTATGCTTCCAATTGGATTTCCCCTTTTTTTTCAAATAAATATATTGATTTTTAACCGTAACTTTTTTATTCTTTATCTTAGAAAGTTTGGTAAACCATAATTTTGTAGGCTTTTGCAAGATCTATAAGAATATTAACATTAAATCTTTTTAAAATCCTCAGTCGCAAAAAGAGGTGACTTTGAAAGGGTTGGTAAAGGTGGTTTTTGCATGTTATTATAAGTTTGAATTGTCAATAGCTCACTCACTTTTTGCCGTAAAAAGCATTTGTGCAAACCAGATTGTTGGAAATTAAATAAGCTACAATTTCATACTTAAACATTTTTTCGTATCTCTAATGCTAATCTTGCTATTCTGAAGAAAAAGCCATTTTTTTCCAAACTACAAAAATTCGTTATTCGCTTTTAACTCCATTTTTTTTTTAAACTAATCATTATATGTCTGTCAAACTTTTAAAACCTATTAATAATATATAAATAAAAATGACCAAATAAGGTTAATGATTAATTTTAATTAGGGTGGTGATTAGGGGGTTGATTGCGATCACTTTTTCGCTGAAAAAAATGAGGACTGACATTCTTTTCATTATAAGTCACTTAATTTTTGAGCTAGAGACTTTTTTTTATTTCTAGAGATAGATATTTTTAAGTA
The DNA here is from genome assembly GCF_917563875.1 of Diabrotica virgifera virgifera. NCBI lineage: Eukaryota > Metazoa > Arthropoda > Insecta > Coleoptera > Chrysomelidae > Diabrotica > Diabrotica virgifera. Next base: position 116,246,854 of record NC_065449.1, read on the forward strand.
CTTTAAATTAGTTTGAATAAGTTGTCCTCGAAAAATGCATAGTTTTCCCGTCTTTTGACTTTAAAACTACAATATTTAGCATTTTACGAAGAAGAGCTAATATATAATAAAGTATAGCTTGATTACTATTGGTCTTAAAGAAAATTTTAAAAAACGGTTTTGTTTATTTTTCAAAAGGTAAATTTTGGTAAGTAAAGTTGTTTTGATAAAACGAAAACTTTTGGAGTTATTAGTAGAAATCTTATTAAAAACATTGATTTTTCGATATAAAACTAACATTTTCGATAGCGAATAAATCAAAAACTATAAATTTTATCAAAAAAATGTATAGAACATTTTTTGCTTAGAATGAACGTATTTACCAACTTTTGCGATTAAAATATAATAAAAAATTTCCACCCCTGAGATGGGGTGGCAACCACCCCCATGGTAAAAGCGCCTTTCAGCATGATATAGATTTTGATCCTTGGACTATCCACTACTTATTCTCAAATTTTCAAGCAAATCTATCCATTCTGTAAAAATTGCGAGGTTTTGTACTATTTTAAGCTTCATTACTTGGACTATTGGTATCGTTCGGTATTATTCCGGTAACAAAAAGTTTTGCTTGCATGGCATTATACAGGGGTGAATGGAAGCGTTGTATTTTCTCCTAACTTTAAAAAATTCTGTGGAAAAATGGAATAGCTGATTTTGTTTCATAGTCCTGTCATATTATTCCGGATGCATCACTAAAATTTTGTTTTTTGAATTATCCGAATATCTCTATTCTTGTAAGAGATGTATTATTTTTTGTAAATAAAAACACTGATTGACTCATAAAATAGAGGTTGGATTGATAAGATTAGAATGGCCCGCATGCAGCCCAGATCTCAATCCTATTGAGCATTTATAAGATTAACTAAAAAAGCTATTCGCCGTCGTCCTAGCCCTCCAGAAAATTTGGTACAGTTATGGCCCTGGTAGACGAATATCGGGTTATTCCCTAGGCAAGGATAACACATCTTTATTCGATGCTAAACAGATTGCGAGCAGTCGTTGCTGCAAGAGGTGGACATATCCGCTATTGAATTGTTTTGTTTTGTTGTTCATTTTGTTTTGTTTTGTCATTTTAGTGCGTCTGATATTTTTAATTAAATAAACCTTCAAAGCAGTGTTTTTATTTACAGCTCTTACAAGAAAAGAGATATTCGGATAATTAAAAAAACAAAACCTTAATGATACCTTCAGGATAATATTAAAGGAGTATGAAACAAAATCAGCCCTCCAATTTTTCCACAGAATTTTTTAAAGTTAGGAGAAAAAACAACGCTTTCATTCCCCCCAGTATAATGCCATCTAAGCAAAAAAAATTTATTACCAGAATAATAACAAACGACATCAATACATGTAGGGGAGAGTTGGACAAAAACGGGTACCACTCCAAAAACGTCTGTATCTTTTGCTATGTGAGAGTAGGAAATGTTTGCTGCAGATTGAAATATTCTCAAATGACTTAAGTTTGATATGCCAATGTTAATTTTTAAAAATATTCTTAGATTTTAAATTTGTTTTATTTTTATGAAAATATTGCAAAATACCCGGTTTTGTCCAACCGGTATGATAAAACCGGGTAGTAACTTAATTACCATGTAAAAACACTAATGGGCAGAAAATAAAATATTTATTAAATGTATGTAAACAAAAATCAAAAATCTATGAACAGAAGTCACAAATAAAAACTTCATCTACATCATCATAGGCACTACAGGCGTCATAAGCCTATTTGGTGCAAGACACACATTTTATCCAGCCTTCCTTCGCATTATACAGTCGAACCCGCTTATTAGAATACCGGTTATAGGAATATCCCGATTTAAGGAATAGAAATTTTAGGTCCGAAACGTTTCTACAAGCCACCAATGATCGGTTATTAGAATATATCGGTTATAGGAATACTTTTGTTGTCACGAAGGCTATTCCAATAAGCGGGTTCGACTGTAATTTAAAAATAGTTAATTGTAATATAGACACGCATCGTCGTTATTATCTTCTTCCTCCAAACTCTCCAAAATTTTGTTTTTAGTGCAGCACTTTTTACCACGGTTTTTCTTTTTTTTTTTGTCCAGTTCATTTAGTTTTAATTTTTTTACGACTGGAAATTTTTTTAATTTTTCCTACTAGCTTTCTTACTAGCTTCTTCAACAGAAGAAGCCACATGTTGTAGTTAAGTAAAAGCAAAAAAACCACTGCAGAAACTGGAAGTAACAACAGGTCTGATAAAAACCGGTACCCGGTTTTGTCGATTTTCGGACTACCCAGTTTTGTCAAACTCGTAAACAAGACATTAAATGTCATTTAAATTTTTAAGTTATGAAATAATATTTAAAAATTTGTGGCCAAATTAAAGGTAATATACTAGGTTACATGTATTAAATTTTAAAATGGCCATTAGTTATTCATTAGAGGAGAAAACAGCTATAAACTTAACTTAAAAATCGAGTTTCCTGCATCAAAAAACAGGTGAGGTCTTACTGCTCCGGCACAGATTACTCAAATGAGGTAGAAATGAATACACACGACTGTTGGTGGTAAAGGGACACTAATTTTAACATTGTCTAATAGTTAGTAGCAGACAGTTAGAAGAATTAAGGGGTACCCGGTTTTATCAACCTACCCGGTTTTGTCCAACTCTCCCCTACCTACAAACTGATGCAACAATCTTGAAAATCGGAGTACAAATAATAAAGTTATAGATTGTCAAACCTAATCAAAAATTTTGGGTGGCGAAATTTTGTGCCGGTGAGTGTATAAAGCCTTCTTACATTGTAATTGATTCTAATAAAGATTAATAAAAGTTAAAAATATGCATAATCATAGCAGTGGACTATATGTACCAGTTTAAAACTTATAGGGCATATTGAAATATAAAAAGAACAAGGTTATATCCAACGAGTTCTATCTCGTGTCCAATTAATTATTGCAGTTATTGAATCTGTAGCAAACATAATGAATTGCACAAATAATGTAAAAATATTTTGATGTATTATATCAAAATGTTATTTTCGTAAGTATGGGTTTTACCAACAATAACAAAAATTCCTAAAATTATTGCTTTTACTGTACAATATATGACTTTGTATTTGCCATACGTTCTAAGATTTTTAATCTTAAATTTCGATAACCATTTAGTCAATAATGATTACAGAAGGACTATTTTTAACTTGCTTAAAATAAAAATCATTGCTAGAAAAAAATGTCTCTATTGACTTTAATAGAGAGAATGAGATTAATAAAATTAGTACAACATAAAAATATGTAAAAGTATAAAGAATAATAAAGCTAGACTAGCGATTAGTACTAGATACATTTAAATATATTTAACTGCTTCTAATGGACTCCCGGTCTCAATTGAGACATTCTTCTCGTCCATTCTTCGTTCATCCAGACTTCGGCGCTAAGCCGGCATATATTTTCTTTATTTAAATCACACTTTAAAATAAATAGGCACCTGGCTGAATATAAGACATTCAAGTATTACTAGTAGTCCGTTCTTTGACGGTAAAATATTGCAAAATCTCTAAATTTTAAAGAACCGCTTGTATTGACACGAAATTTGGTATGCACATAGCTAACAAGTCAAAGAAAAAAAGTGATATTGTGCCGATATGTGCTTTTGCTCTGGGGGTGGTTTTTACCCCCTCTTGGGGTTGAAAAAATATTCGTCCAAAGAAAGTCAGGAAATGGATAAACTGGCTAATTTTAAGTAACTTTTGTTCTATAGAGTTTTTTCACTAAGTCAATACTTTTCGAGTTATTTGGCAGTGAATATTTTCATTTTTTCAACAAAATAACCACGCTTTTAGACGGTTTTTCGCAAATAACTCAAATAGTAAGTATTTTGTCGGAAAAACATTCTTAGTAAAAATATAGCCTGTAAAAAATTTTAAAAAATGGTGTATATATCACGTCTTTACACCTGGTAGAAGCAGAGTTATAGCTAATGAAAAATAGGTTCATATTCGTCAAGTTCCAAATGGAATAATTTAACATGAAATAACCAAAAATTAAGCACATTTCGGGGAAAACTCATTGCAACTTAATGCAATTGCAATTTAAAGTGTTTAAAAAAAGCTTCATTTTTGTTTTCTAAAAAAAATTTCTAGCATCAAAATTAAACAAGTTACGCTCAAAATAAAGTTAGTCCCTTTTGGTTTTGTTAAAAAAATCGAGAAAATCATCCCCTAATTAGTATCTTAAATGAAGTTAATCGTTACGACTTCACAAGTTTCTTGACTCGTGTATATATTGTTTATATGATCTGTAAGTTTCATCAGTTCAAAATCCTTATTATTGAAAGGGCTGTAATTAAAAGGGGTTGAACGAGTCACTGATCACAAATGTATGCAAATTTAGAAACACCAAATCTTAATCAATTTTTGTCTAACAGAAAAACAAAAAAATACATGATATTCAGAAAAGCAAATCTGACTTTTTTTTGTTTTTCGAGATTTTTGGTATCTCTAACAATTTTTAAGTTATTTTGAAAAAAAGCATATTTTTCAAAATTTAAATTTTTAAAAATTTTACTTTGAAACCAAATTTTTTCAAAAATAAGCACTTTGAATCGATGAAACTTACAGATCATATAAACACAAGATAAGTAAAATAATTTGTGGAGCGGTAACGATTAATTTCATTTAAGTTGATAATTAGGGGGTGGTCTTCCCGATTTTTTTTTTTGCAAAAACAAAAGGGACCAACTTTATTTTGAGCGTAACTTACTTAAATTTAATGCTAGAAACTTTTTGTAAAAACAGAAATAAAGCTTTTTTTAAACACTTTAAAAAAGTTATTATGGGTTTTCTCCAAAAAGTGCTTAATTTTTTGGATATTTCACGTCGAAATATTCTATTTGAAATTTGGTGAATATGAATCTATTTTTTATTGGCTATAACTCTGGTTCTACGAGATCCAGAGACCTAACGCGTACACCATTTTTTTTTTTAGTTTTTTATAAGCTATATTTTTGCTAAGAACGTTTTTTTCGACAAAATACTTACTTTGTGAGTTATTTGCGAAATACCGTCTAAAAATGTGGTTATTTTGTTGGAAAATGAACTTATTCACTCGCAAATAACTCGAAAAGGGTTGACTTGGCGAAAAAGCTCTATAGAACAAAAGTTACTTAAAATTAGTCAGTTTACCCATTTCCGGACTTATTGTGGATATATATTTTTTCACCCCCAAGAGGGGGTGAAAGTCACCCCCAGGGCAAAAGCACACATCGGCACAATATCACTTTTTTTCTTTGACATGTAAGCTATACGTATGCCAAATTTCATGTCAATCCAAGCGGTTCTTTAAAATTTAGAGCAAAAACCGTGAAAGAATGCACTATATGCAGTTGAAATTTAAAAAAAGGTTAAAATAAGGTGCCTAATATTGGTACCCACAAAAAAGTGTAAAGATTAACAGGCGCGCATCAGAGCAGGATATATAAAATGAAAGTAAGGTAGTAGATTTTGTGATCGATAAATACCAAGAAAACTTCTGTTCTTCTAAATGATAAAGAGATGAGATTCGAGTGGAACTATATTTAATAGAGCAATTTATTTAGCAGAGGAAATAAATTATAACCGCACTCTCGAAGACTATTTTCAAGCTTCGGGCGCCTTTCGTGGGTATCAATTTCCGCTGTATCTATTATAATAATATTATAGCGGATATTTATACATACAGAAGGCGCCCAAATCGTAAAAAGGGTCTTCGAGGGCGGTGAGCTAAGCTATTTGATTATCTGGTGTCCATGTCTTCCCTCAATTTAGAAATACTTGCCAGTAGTCTCTTGTCTCCATCCATTTCTGTCACCCTATTCTCTACAGGGACCATGAAAATAGTCTGACGATTTCCCCGGTTCTGTTCCTCCCGGCCCTTCCTTGTAATCGTGGTCATAGTATTAAGTTGGAGGTACTCCACCTCTCCTGGTCTGTATGTACCTCCTGCACATACTCCCAGTTCCTCTTTTTTCCTTATCAGTTCGTAGAACCTTTCCATCTCACCGAAAAGTCCAGGTTCCAAGACGACTACCGAGTCGCCTGTAGGGTTACTCCATGTTCCCGGTTTGGCGACCGTATAGTGATCCTTTTCCTATTCGACTTTATAATGTCCTTTATTTTTTCAAAGCCCCTTTCCCCTGAGTTCAGGACTCAGGAGAAAGGGGCTACCATCTCTATCTCTCCTTTACTAAGTTTTTCGGGGAACTCTTCGAAGGCTATCTGTGTGGCTACTCTTGCCGTCTCCTTAGTCGTCCCTTCCTCACCGGTTTTCTCCACTATTACATATATTTCATTTCTCCATGCTACCGAGGGCGACTTACTGCCTTCCATGTCTTCAGTAACTCCCTTAAGGTTTCTTAAGTCGGAGATCTTCCAACAGATCCCCTTCTTCCGAAGATCATAGTCTCCTCCTTCCTCTTTTCCTCTTCGCTGCACCACCACTGGTGACGCGCTCCATTGCCACTTCGCTGTGTTGTTTTCCTTTTTCCTGCATGATTAAACACTTATCCATATAGTTCTCACGAGTAGGGGCGAATTATACTGTCCGGCGAGGTAGTGCGCCCTTGCCCGTATTGCAATTATATGTATTCTAAAAGAATTATATACCAAGAAGGATATATTATGCCCTCTCTATACGGAGATTTATAACTTATTTATTTACCATTGACCTATTATTATTTTGTTGGACCAAGAGAAACGTGTGTATTAAGTTTCAAGGCTCTTGATCTTTTTTTTTTCAAGAGTTATCTCACAGACGGACAGACAACGACACAGTTCCTAATAATATGGGATGATCCAAGGTGTAGGATACATTTAAGTTAATAGCGATTGGACCAAATAAAATGATAATGTTACTTAATAAACGACAATATACAATATGTACTTTATATTTTGTCTCTTTCTCGAATCACCCCGTATAAATTTCATGTTTATTTCACATTTAAATATACCGTATTTGCATGTTTAGAATCTGCAGTACTACAATATCTGTTCTTGTTTTTCAGATTATTCCTTTTGAAGGATTAAAATCCAAATCTACCATAAGAAAAGCACACGAGGGCCAAGCACGAGCTAAATACAATTTTGTAGCCCAAACTCACTTGGAACTGTCCCTTGCAAAAGGTGAACTAGTTGTTATTACCCGAAAAGTCGATGAAAACTGGTACGAAGGAAAAATTGGTGGAAGAAAAGGTAAATATTAGATCCATATTGTATCTATTTCAAGTTTGATTTGTGTCAAATTAAAGATATATTATCATTTCCGTTTCATTTTGTTAATATTATTTTAATTCTTCTTTTAATTTCTTCGCTGACGTTGTTAGCTTTAGTTAACAGAGAGTCTAGGTATTTGTATCAATTTATTCTTTTAAGTGTCTGGTTGCTTGACCTAGTTTACTTACCTACTCCGTAGCTTTACAACCCTTCGTTGGTTTTAGCCGATTCGACAACATGCCTCTCTGCCTTACGCAATCTCCATCCAATTTTCTCTATGCCCGTAGCTTTAAGATCTCCTACTATATCGCCGGCCCGGAATAAGAATAACGTAACTGCAAAAAACCAAATTTTTCAAGATAGCAAAAAAACGATTTTTAAATATTTAAAATAGGGATTAAATGAGAAGTAATAGTCCAGGACCAGTCCAGGAGCATCGTTATGCCGCTTATTCTTACAATTGTGGCTTTTATTTTTATCCCTATTGGTTTCCGAATTTCATTATCTTAATTTAATCCCCCATTTCAACCCTTTTTGCAGTTGCGTCATTCTTCATCTAAATTTTTTTAAATATTTAAAATAGTGATAAAATAAAGAGTAACCGTCCGAAGCATCGGTATGGAGTTTATCCTTACAATGATGGCATTTATTTTCATTCCTATTGGTTCGAATTTCATTATCTTAATTTAGTCCCACCATTTTCAACCCTATTTACAGTTGCGTCATTATTCACCAGAAGCAAGGATTTAAAATGGTGCTTAGTTCAATAACGACGCAACTACCCTGTAGTGGCTTAGCACGTAGTTATAGTTCTGTCGGTTTTGTATCATCTGTACACAGTGTTTTAGAAGTTAATTACGCAATAAACAGGAATTGACAAAATTTGCAGTTACGTCAATCTTATTCCGGGATGGCGATATTATCTCGCCGCCGCAGTTGAGGTCGTCCACGTGGTCTTCTTCCAGTTGAAACTTCTTCCCATACCAGCCTTACTATTATTTCGTCAGAATGTCTTCTGAGGTGTCCTGCCTATTGGAATCTTTTGGACTTTTGTTTCTTTTATTATGTTAGCGTCTGGATATAATTCTTCCAGCTCTTTGTTAGTTCCTACCCTATACTTGCTTGTTTGACCTAGTACAACACATATGTTTGATCTTTTGGGCATTCATTTAGTCCCATTCTCTGTGCAGATGCCCTTCAGATGCAGGAGGACTAGCTATGATGTCAATGTCATCTGCATATCCGGCAACTTGCACAGATTTTTTAAATTAATATAGTATCATTTGTGTTAATCTGGGACTTTCGAATTACCTTTGCTAGAGCAAGGTTCACTATTCGTTCGGCGTACAGCATTATTTTGTACAATACGTTGAACAATACTTTATAATATGCTATATTGAATAATAATAATATCTATCTATAATTCGACACCCCCATCGAACAAGGTTGTAACTCAAGTTACATCTTTTTTCAGATTTCAACACAGGCGAATTCAGCAAAAAATTGCGCACACATCAATATAAACGACATAGTTTAATTCTCAATAGTTTGGCTAATACTCCATTGAAAAAAGTTGTATTTTAACTTAAGCGTGCCATTTTAGCGTGAAAAAGGCAGGAACACTGGATACTCCCTATGTAAAATATTTACTTTCTTTATACTTGACGATTAACAAGGCTTTTAAACGAGTTACAACTTTGTTGCACGTATGTTTAATTTATAACGTAGTCAAACATATGGTACATGTCATAAGTCAAATTATCGAAATAAAAGTAAAAACGGATTTACGGAGTTTTTTTCCTTTTTGATAGTTGCGGTGGACAAAATAAGTATCGAATAGTGTTTGCTACGTACTTCTATGTAGTGAAAAAGTTTGATATTAACATTACACATGTATTTTTAGAAATAGCACATTCACAAAACGAGGGTGATTCAATGAATGCCCTTATGGAAAAAGGGAAAAACATTGAGTCGTATATGCTCCACACCAATGGATAACCATGATACGATACGCCAAAGCATCAGGCAAGCCTAAATCCGTAACTGAAATAAATCAGAAGCAAATTCTAAATTTTAACCCATTTAAGGACACACATGTTAATTTTGAAGTAGATATTAATAGTAAAAGAGTAAAGTAATAAAGTAAAATGGTTTAAAATTAAATTTTTACAGATACGCAATAAAAGTGAAGTGGACACAATATGCCTAATTTCCAGTCTGCGTTTTTTTCTTTTTGTTGTCAGATTTCAGTTATTAATTTGTGAATTTCAGAAGGATTTCGTCGACGTTTTTAAACTCCACAGAGTAGGTATCCGAAATGGATGCTTTGTTCTTTTTTTTCAGTTTTAAAATGGCTTCTCTAATTTTTTCTTCGATAGGGAGTGGCTGCCGGTGATTTTCAGTCATTTAAGTCATCGGAGCTTTAATCACATGTTCATGATTGTTATTAAGCAACTCTTCAAAATGATTCTTCCATCTACTGGTAGAATCTCCGTGAGTTTTTCTGTTATTGTGGTTAATAATCTCGTTTAGAACGTTTTCATATTGATCTTTCTTTTTCCTTCCAGAATCCTCAAAAGTCAATCTCGCTCTGCGCTGCTGTAGTCTCTTATATTCTTCGTCGAATCAATATTCATTTCTTCTGGTCTTGTTAGATTATAAAACGCCTTTTTCCGCTGTGTATATAGATTCTTTGTATTTTACCGAGTGTTCTTGTAATCAATATATAAAAACAAAATGACATTGCTTTGTGTTTAAAACATTTAGACAGTAACGTTATATTTATACAATTGTAGGTATCTTTCCCGCCAATTACGTCGAGGTTCTCATCGATCCACAAACGCCACCTACATCTAATACCAAGCCGGTAGCATCTCCAGCAGCCCACTCTCTACTACTTAACGGATCTGCGGGCGGTAAAGAATCTATGGGTACGCACAGCTATACTCCTAACATCTCGAGCTCCCAACTTGGGCCCAGTTATCATGCGAAACCCGTTCACGTTCTTAACAATGGATCTATTGGTTCGTCACACACAAGCAGAAATGCGGCACTGAATCAAGCGCTGCATATAGAAACCCAGAATGAACCCACACCGTAAGTACATCCCTAATATTATTAAAAAAAAATTTTTAGAGAGAAGTAGTCACAGGAAACATTGCAATATGCACTTGAAAATTCATTTAGGAGGAAGGAGAAGACATTCAGCCGGGTGATGGATGACCGAAGTTATCTTTATTGTTTGAGTTAAAGTTAAGATTACTCTCAGGTATAACGATGCCCATAACTATTTAGGTAAAATTCGGTGTGATGTATTCTTCACAGTTATGAGATAGTTATTTTTTCAACGTTATATTAGAAATAAAATTTAAGGAACAAAGTTTGACGTAACAAAGAGAACCTTATGTAGAAATAGTACAAGTTGGAGTGAGCGCGAGAAATCGTTCGGAACATGCTACAGGATGGGTAGATGACCGTAAAAGTAAATATCCATCGTCGGCCACCGTCGATGACCGAACAGCAAACAGCTGTTCGGGTTCGGTGGTGTTTCAAACGGTAGATAGAAACAGGGTTGCCAGATTGGTGTATTTTCCCACAATTTTGGGGTAATTTGAAAGCGTCTAGGGAAATTTTTCTAAGCAGAAATTGTAGTGGGATTTTTCGGGGCCGGAAAATTATGCAGGATTTTAAGGGTCATGGTAAATTAAATTTGCGAATGTACATAGAACTGTATAATATACTCCCATATAATCGAAGACGATTGGAACTATTAATTATTTCCAGGGCCCTCGTTGATAAGTAGTATAATTTTGGTTTACTGTTCTCGTAATTTGACCACTATTTTATTAAAATGCGGCAAAAATTTAAATTTGGGGTATTTGAGCTTCAATTTGAGGGAATTTCAGTTTCTAAGTGGGGGATTTATAAAATATCATCTGGCAACTCTGGATAGAAAGCTCAGTAGGTACCTACTTAAAATAAAATTTCAACTTATATCTCTCGATTTGATTATTGTATAATTTTTAAAATTGTGTTACCCTTCTATTTTTGATTATTAAATTATTAGCTTCTAAAATAACTTGATTTCTGTCTAAAAACAAGTCAAAAGATGAACCTAACCTTACATATCCTTACATAACTACAAAGTTATCTCATAACTTGAGGTTTAACGTCGCGTTATAAAGTGACAGTTGATATATCAGATAACTCAAAAACTGTCAAGAAATAACGCAAGTAGTAAGTTAAATATGATACATCACACCACTTCGAGGATTATAACTTAACTACAGGATAACTTTACGTTAAAGATAACTTCGGTCATCCATCACATGGCTGATTGCTAACTTTTTTTAAGTTAATAGTGTTTTCTAATATGTTTGTCCATTGTTTTCTATGATTTACTTTACTCATACAAGAATAAAGAGCTGATGCACTTGTCAGAACAGCATCAGCTACAAAATACTTCGATCCAGTGTAGACTGTGGGCCCACCAGAACACCTGCATATAATGGAACTGTTTTATGGAGACTTGGACTGCAGACTCTGCAGCAGAGAACCGGTAACAGTCAACGATATCTTACATAACTACTAGTGGAAAATATATTTCGGAGAAAACGAGGTAACTCCAAAGATACCTGTACCCACTCACGAGACCTGTATAGAATGCTACAGGGTTCCAGAATGCTGGAATGGTATCATGAAGGAATAGAAGATGTAAAATAAGCCAACTGGCTGCAGTATGACTGGTTTGTAACAGACAGCTTCCATAAAAAAACATGAAATTAACCTTTGTTTGCAAAGTATAAAAGCTCTGTAGCGGCCCCTGTTGGTGTAGAATATCCAGAGTAGGCGAGAATGGCGACAGTGCTTTTATTCAGAGTCAGCCTGTGGAGGATAACAATAAATTGTGCCCAAACCAGAGAAAGATAAGACTACTCCATCTTAGAATAGGATAACGAGCGAAAGCCTTAGCCATAATCCGGAGGCAATGAACGGTGATGATGATGATTATGTGGAGGATAGGCACCAACGGAATAACAAGTAGATACATATACATTGATTGAAATTTACGCTTCAACTGTAACATATGCATACACAAAAAAGTATCTAAATAAAAATAAATCCAAGTGTAGCTGTCAAAAGAATATAATCTACATGTAACTAGTTTGTAAATACTTACAGTCTAAATGTCCATTCAATTACAGCATGTAGAGAGCAGGCACATGAAACAAACAAACAAAAATTGTTAAGCATTTTATTTCATTGATAAGCTTACAGTTCTAAAATCAAATAAACACATATCATTTTCATGTAGACATATGAAAACACATATCTTCTTCTTCAGATGCAAATCCACTAATGGATGTTAGCGATCGCATTTTCCATTAACTCGCTATTTCGTGCAATGTGTATCAGAGATTGAATGTTGTTAATCCCTGTACATTGCCTTATGTTTCGGAATTAGGACATTTTCTTGCGTCCTATTCTTCTCTTGCCTTCAATTTTACCCTCGATTATAAGTCGAGAACACATTATAGCTTCTGCAAAATATGCAGGGAAAGATTTTAGGAAAGCATAGCGTTGGAAGTCGACGGATGTCATGGCTGGGATTCTGGTAATCTCAGGGAATGGTTTAATCGTCTTACCAGCTTTTCAAAGCAGCTGTAAACAAAATACACATAGCCATAATGATCGCCAATCTTCGAAAAAAGACGGCACTAAGAAGAAGGAGTTTTCTGTCACAGTCAGATTAGCTTTTATGGATGTTACAACTATAATAGTTATAGTAGTACTATAGTATAATAGTTCTAGTAGTAGAGTATCCGATATGAGGTTGATCTGCAACGGTGGCGCCCAAAATCCCGTCAGCAAAAATCCCGACGGCCAAAACACCAACACGCCAGAATCCCGACACGCCAGAATCCCGACAGGCCAAAATCCCGACATGCAACAATCCTCGCATAAGTAAAAATTCCGACCACTACATTTTGAATATTTATTGTTTCTTTTTTAAATACAATACCAAATCATATTATAGAGAGTATTGAAATTGAAAAATTATTACTTACTAATAAGTACAGGTACTAATTATTGTGTAAATTAAAAGACAAAATTATTTAAACACTTCATTTTATAATATAAAAGCTATACTTACTGAAATGGAAGGTTATAAGTGACATAATAATATCTATTATATGAAAGTAAACTTATGAACTAGAAAATTAGTTCATATTAAATGGTAAATACTTTTGTTTAGTAACAAAAAATAAAAAACAGATCGCCATAAACAATTATATGTTAAAAAGAAACTTATCAAACCTGTCGGGATTCTGGCCTGTCGGAATTTTGGCCTGTCGGAATTCTGGCGTGTCGGGATTGTGGCTGTCGGGATTTTGGCTGTCGGAATGTTGGGATAGACCCGATCTGCACCGATCTGTTTTATTACTCTATTACTTATAAAATTATTGGATATGTAATTTATGCCTGGTTCCACCAACCGATCTGAAGCTTAAGACGAGCTTTAAGCTCAGCTTACGAAACATACGCGTTACACCATTGAGTCTTCCATCAATTTTCAGCTTGTCACAATGGATTGCCACGTGGATTGGATCCATAACAATCGAAAATTATGATATATTCGATTCGCTAATCTGAGACACAACTGTCTACACTACAATCACAATAAAAATGCACTATATAGAAATACACAAACCAAGACACGTTGAATGTTCGATGAGCACTCCCAAATCATGATTTTGGAGTGCTCCTCATGCTGGACATATAAAGTAAGTTATACTTAAAGTGGCCCTATCTACAAGCTGAGCTGGGCTAAGCTGGAGCTTAAGATTTATTGGTGCAATCAGGCATTAGTATGTTAACAATTAGGCATTCCAATGAAACGTCAAACATGGCCGGGTGTGGGCAAAATCTAACCTTACATCGACATTAATTTGTAAAGAAAATCATGTTTGGTTGTTTTTTTATGTTAATTGTGTAAGGAAATCTGCGAAATTGTGATAACAAATTAAATATGAAGTGGTTTATCGCCTACAGAACAGAATTATCCCATATTAGTTACCAGTTTGTGTCAATAACTACTATGGGATAATTCAGTTATGTAGGCGATAAACTAGTTTATATTTATTTGCTATCACAATTTCGGTGCACAATTAACAATAAAAAACAAAACCAAACAGGATATTCTTTACATAAAATGATGTAAACCCTATATTATTAAATTTTGCCCACTGCCGGCCATATTATATCACGTGATTTGGAATGGTCAATTATAAAAAACAAGTGGTGCCCGATCTAATTTTGTTCTGAGTAGGTAAAATTAATAATTAAAAAATGACTTTTTTATGTGAATTAAAAAAAATCCGGTCCGGTCAGATATTATTTCACATTTTTTGGATCTTTCCAAAAAAAAGATCTTTTGTAATTTTTGTGGATCGTTATCGAGTTATAAACAATTTAAAACTGAAAAAAGAACAAAGGATGACGATTTTCAAGTCTCAATAACACAAGTAAAAAATATTTTTTGAAGTTATACTTCTTTAGGCACGATTGAGATTGAGGGTGAATTTATATTGATCTGCGCGCATGCGCACACCGACAGTTTGGTATTAGTCTTTATACGGGCTCTGATTGGGTGTTGAAATGATCTGTCAATAATTGTTCAATATGGAGGTTATCGGTAAACAAAAATGTATAATATATTAGATTTTATTGTTGTGAGGACAGAAATAACATCAAATTTATAATTATAGTGACTTTTTAAACAGTTTTGAAAAGCCACAGGTACGTAATTCTAAATGTTTCAGTTGTATTCCAATAAAAAATTATCTTCATACCTATTTAGAAAATGTAAAAAAAATAATGTACTTACCTAGTACTTGCTATGCTATACCCCTAGTAGGCAATGCTTTAATTTACATAATCTGATTACGAACAAACTTTCTACAAATTTTCATCTAATGTATCGTTTTCTTACTCTATATATTGTTGTATTTTAATTCGACAAAAATCAAACTAATAAAAATTCATATAAACAAAATGTCAAAAAGTTGTTCAGTTTGTGTATAATCCCACATGACGTATACGCGAAGGTGGTGCAGTTTGAAATCGCTTCGACTCTCGTACGGCGGGATACACGGGGAGTAGGTTCAAGCCCAATGCAAGTTATATCATTTTTTTATTTTTTTTTATAGATTTTATGATTGTAAGTATATTATTATATAATTTTTTTCAGAAAATACGTATTTAATTAAAATTTTTGGCAACAATTATTGTTCAGAAATCATTTGTGGCATTTTTCAATGTGTTTGTGTGTGTTTTATTCTTTTATTTTTTTAATTTTTGGTATTGTTTTAATAAAAATTTTTGGAAAGTAGCAGAGAAACTGTTTAAAGTATATTAATTTCGTTGAAATCATATAATAGAAGTATAACTTCTTACGTGCGTACAAAGTACACACATTCTTTTTTTGTGATCATCAAGTACCTATATTCAAGTTCAAACCTTCCTCTATCAGGTCGTGATAAGAATTTTTGCCATATTTTATTCTAAAATATATTTTTTAATTGTTAATTAATGAGGAAGGTTCATTATGGGAAGACAGGCGATCGGGCTACATTTACAACTAAAAACAATTATTTAAAATGAAGTAAGTCCAAAATATTTATCAAGATCTGATACAATAAGGTGTGGACTTGAATTTAGGTAGGTACTTCGTAATTTCAAAAATTATATTCTTTACTTACGTGGGCAGTCCGATAAGTACTTAGCCTACAAAAGAAAAAGGAAAATTTTGGAAAAGTTGTAATTTATTTCTCTACATAGTCTCCTTTTAGCTCGATACACTTGACCCAGCGATGCTCCAACTTCTTTAGCCTGTGTGAAAAATACCTTTTCTCGAGGTCTGCAAAATAGGCTTCCGTGGCGGCGATGATCCCCTCATTCGACTTAAATGTCTGCCCAGCGAGTGTCTTTTTCAAGTTTGGAAACAAATAGTAGTCGCACGGGGCCAAATCTGGAGAATACGGTGGATGGGGTAACAGTTCGTAGCCCAATTCGACCAATTTGGCCATGGCGACGGCGGAGGTGTGAGCCGGTGCGTTGTCATGGTGAAAAAGAACTTTTTTATTTGCCAAATGGTGTCTTTTTTCTTCAATTCGGCGTCGAATCGGCCCAATAATTCGGCATAATAGGGCCCTGTGATCGTTTTGCCCTTCTCCAAGTAGTCGATGTAGATCACACCTTGTGAATCCCAGAAAATGCTGGCCGTCACCTTTCCGGCCGATTGGACAGTCTTCGCCTTCTTCGAAGCACGTTCGCCGGCTACTGTTCACCCTTTCGACTGTTCCTTGGTTTCTGGTGTATACCAGTGAATCTATGTTTCGTCGACGGTTATGAAACGACGTAAAAACTCCTATGGATCACACTTAAATAGCGTCAAACACTGCTCTGAAGTGGTCTCACGGTTGCGCTTATTGTCTGAAGTGAGCAAACTCGGCACCCATCGCGCCGACAGCTTTCTCATGCCGAAAATTTCATGCAGAATATGACCTAGTACATGGTCTTTTGAGATGCCTACTGGGTCAGCTATCTCGCGCACCTTCAGTCGGCGGTCTGCAAATACAAGATCGTGGATTTTTGTCACGTTAGTCTCCATGGTAGCCATTTTCGGGGCACCTACGCGTGGCTCATCAAAAACCGACGTTAGTCCACGTTGAAACTCATTAAACCAATTTTTGACAGTTGCGATCGAAGGAGAAGAATCACCGTATACAGCATCCAAACGCTCTTTGATTTTGCTGCGTGATTTCCCTTTCAAAAACAAGAATCGAATCACCGACCGATATTGCTCTTTTTCCATTTTATTAAAATCCGCGGACACGCTGATTTTCACACGCAATCACAACAATACTATAATTTCGATTTGGCTGAAATTTTGACATTAGCCGTCTACGAGAACGCATTAAATGGCAGAGGACAGTTCATTTGCGATAGTGGCACCAACGGGCAGAGAGGCTAAGTACTTATCAGAGAGAGGCTAGTATTATGTTTTAAGCCTTGAAAATCGTCATCTTTCATTATTTTTCAATTTTAAATTACTATTTATCTTCGAACTTTAACTCGAAAACGATCCTTAAGATCTTAAAATTACAAAAGGCCTTTTTTGTTCAGAATGATCCAAAAAATCTGAAATAATAATTATCTGCATGGGTGGATTTTTTTTTAATTAACAAAAAAAAGGCATTTTTTAATTAATGTATTATAGTCAGAACAAAATTATATCGGGCACCCTTGTTTTTTATAATTGTTAACATAGGCTATTATAATGTTCAAAATAAGAGGCTAAAAGGAACTACAACGTTAACGGGATTTTATTGTCTAATATGGTCAATTGTGACGTTCCGTCACTTATCTAATTAATTATTAATGGGAACACCTTATTGGATTATTGTTAAAATTATTTTCTTATAATATTAAAAACCCGTTCGCACAAAATTCCCTTAGCGACGTCATACTGGGTGTATCGTGGCCACATTGATATTTCGTGAGGTTGGTACTGACGCCTGTCGCCAGCTGTCACGAGGTCGGAACGATGAAGGGAGGCCATTGACTTGGGAGTGTCATGTGAGTGCAGATGGCGGCGTGAATTTCTTTGGAAATTAAATAAGTTATTTCCTGTTGCATAGTTCCATTATTGCAATTGCAAGTTATATTTGTTTTTTTTGGGTGAATTAAAGTGACGGAATAATGGAACTGTAAGAAAACGGATCTCACGCCGCCATTCTGGAGAAATCTCATTACTGATGGTAAACCCTCTCTAAAGCCGAGAGCAGACACTTCCAACGTTCGATCAATCAGGGAACAAGCCAAAGGATACCGTCTCCCATTTGTTTTTGTATTGATTCATCATCCTGCACCCTCCGAGGGTAGTTTCATTAGCTATTGGGCAGTTGCACCACTTCGGTGATAACTTCGTTCCACGGATTTGGTACCAGACACCAAGGATCGTTGTTGGAACATGTGAAAAGGGGTTTGTTTTGGGGGACATTTGTTCATACCAGTTAAAGACATATTTTTTTTTCTAGTAATATTCAGGACATTTCATACTTTCATAATTTAATTACACATATATGTTTTTCTTTCTCCACAAATTTAAGTACATTTTAGATATAACAGCCATACCTTACAGTTAGTAGTGTTCCCCAAATTTATATAATTCCTGGTAGAAGTTTCGAGCTCGAATATTCTCCACCTACATGTTCTTTTCACTTGGTTTGTATTAATTTTAGACTTGTTTCCTCATTTAATTTAAAAATAATATTAGTTCAATTCACCTAAATTTAAAATCATTTAACTTGCTTCATAATTTTCAATTTTTATTAGATTTTTTGGTAAATATTATTTAACTTTCGCTATTAAACTTTTTATATTAAATTCGAATAAATCCCTAGTACCCATCCCCTCAGGAAGGTACTAGTTTTACTTGCTGTTAGTATTTAGAACCACTAGTCAGAAAAGGATCTTTGTATCCAGTACTAAGTTGGTTCATTTAGGGACTTGTTACCCGTCAACTCATTGAGAGTTGTATAATATATATTATATACATTAGGTATTTTCATTGTTCTAATATCAGGTAGTATTCAATTAGGGTGTACGTATTACAATCGTACAAGTGTTATTTGGTGAAGGGTTCATACTAATCTAGGTGTAGTTTGTACTTCCTATATTAGAGGTACTCATTTGTAAAATTTTCTAACCTCATTCACATTATGGTTACATTATTTAATTGTATAAATCTGTAAATGACTTTCACTAGTATCTACCATTTCTTGTCATTTTAGAGTCACATACTAGTCACTTGTTTTAACTCAGAGATTGTGAATATCTAGTAGTTATATTTAATAAATATATACATTTATTGTGAATTTTTTTTAATTCTTTAAATTTATACATTTAATATACTTGTACTACAAATTTAATATACTCTATAGCAGCGTAGAATACCTGGAAGAGTGTTAACCTAGTTAGCCTTCTTCTGGCGCCCAAAAATTTATTCTATTTTCATTATATTATTATATTTACTCTATCTATCTTCTGAACATTATCTTAATATCTTCTTTTCTAGCCATCATTATCATTTCCTTTAATTTATTGTCTGGTCAAAAATAGGCGTGCAAATTGGCAGAATCCTTCCTTGAGTGTCAAGTGGCCATTCTCTTGCATATTTAGCTAGCCATTCAAGTTACATTTATCTATTCATAATTTTTTCATCCCCTTTCTCTATCAAGTATACTGTTTTCGAAAGACTAAGTTTTCACTCTAATGGCACATAACATATCCCACCAGAATGAAAACAATGGGAACCTTCTCTGGTTACACCTCCGAGGCTTCTACAATTTGCAAGCCATACGGATGCTGAGACTAAGGAAGATGAGGGAATTCTACAATTTACAATTCACGTCACATCTGCTCAGCGCGGTAAAGTTCCAACGAGACTGGTTCCCTTCATACTCCACACAGAGTAAATGTAAATCAAAAATGAATAACCATTTTCAATTTCGTTGCAAAACGAAAATACAGCCGAACCATATTCCAGTCCAATCAGAGAGTGCTGCAAGCACCTCTACCGGTTTCGAAACTTATTAGTCTCTCATCAGGAGGCACATATGCTGCTCTCCCTGATCCAACCAAAACAAACCCCAGCGTGCAGTCCCGAATTGCAACGAACGAAATGGCATAGATGCCCTAGCGGCAACTGCTAGCAAAAGACTAAGTTTTCACTCTAATGGCACATAACATATCCCACCAGAATGAAAACAATGGGAACCTTCTCTGGTTACACCTCCGAGGCTTCTACAATTTGCAAGCCATACGGATGCTGAGACTAAGGAAGATGAGGGAATTCTACAATTTACAATTCACGTCACATCTGCTCAGCGCGGTAAAGTTCCAACGAGACTGGTTCCCTTCATACTCCACACAGAGTAAATGTAAATCAAAAATGAATAACCATTTTCAATTTCGTTGCAAAACGAAAATACAGCCGAACCATATTCCAGTCCAATCAGAGAGTGCTGCAAGCACCTCTACCGGTTTCGAAACTTATTAGTCTCTCATCAGGAGGCACATATGCTGCTCTCCCTGATCCAACCAAAACAAACCCCAGCGTGCAGTCCCGAATTGCAACGAACGAAATGGCATAGATGCCCTAGCGGCAACTGCTAGCAAAAGACTAAGTTTTCACTCTAATGGCACATAACATATCCCACCAGAATGAAAACAATGGGAACCTTCTCTGGTTACACCTCCGAGGCTTCTACAATTTGCAAGCCATACGGATGCTGAGACTAAGGAAGATGAGGGAATTCTACAATTTACAATTCACGTCACATCTGCTCAGCGCGGTAAAGTTCCAACGAGACTGGTTCCCTTCATACTCCACACAGAGTAAATGTAAATCAAAAATGAATAACCATTTTCAATTTCAATTTCTCGTTGGAACTTTACCGCGCTGAGCAGATGTGACGTGAATTGTAAATTGTAGAATTCCCTCATCTTCCTTAGTCTCAGCATCCGTATGGCTTGCAAATTGTAGAAGCCTCGGAGGTGTAACCAGAGAAGGTTCCCATTGTTTTCATTCTGGTGGGATATGTTATGTGCCATTAGAGTGAAAACTTAGTCTTTTGCTAGCAGTTGCCGCTAGGGCATCTATGCCATTTCGTTCGTTGCAATTCGGGACTGCACGCTGGGGTTTGTTTTGGTTGGATCAGGGAGAGCAGCATATGTGCCTCCTGATGAGAGACTAATAAGTTTCGAAACCGGTAGAGGTGCTTGCAGCACTCTCTGATTGGACTGGAATATGGTTCGGCTGTATTTTCGTTTTGCAACGAAATTGAAAATGGTTATTCATTTTTTATTTACATTTACTCTGTGTGGAGTATGAAGGGAACCAGTCTCGTTGGAACTTTACCGCGCTGAGCAGATGTGACGTGAATTGTAAATTGTAGAATTCCCTCATCTTCCTTAGTCTCAGCATCCGTATGGCTTGCAAATTGTAGAAGCCTCGGAGGTGTAACCAGAGAAGGTTCCCATTGTTTTCATTCTGGTGGGATATGTTATGTGCCATTAGAGTGAAAACTTAGTCTTTTGCTAGCAGTTGCCGCTAGGGCATCTATGCCATTTCGTTCGCTGCAATTCGGGACTGCACGCTGGGGTTTGTTTTGGTTGGATCAGGGAGAGCAGCATATGTGCCTCCTGATGAGAGACTAATAAGTTTCGAAACCGGTAGAGGTGCTTGCAGCACTCTCTGATTGGACTGGAATATGGTTCGGCTGTATTTTCGTTTTGCAACGAAATTGAAAATGGTTATTCATTTTTGATTTACATTTACTCTGTGTGGAGTATGAAGGGAACCAGTCTCGTTGGAACTTTACCGCGCTGAGCAGATGTGACGTGAATTGTAAATTGTAGAATTCCCTCATCTTCCTTAGTCTCAGCATCCGTATGGCTTGCAAATTGTAGAAGCCTCGGAGGTGTAACCAGAGAAGGTTCCCATTGTTTTCATTCTGGTGGGATATGTTATGTGCCATTAGAGTGAAAACTTAGTCTTTTGCTAGCAGTTGCCGCTAGGGCATCTATGCCATTTCGTTCGTTGCAATTCGGGACTGCACGCTGGGGTTTGTTTTGGTTGGATCAGGGAGAGCAGCATATGTGCCTCCTGATGAGAGACTAATAAGTTTCGAAACCGGTAGAGGTGCTTGCAGCACTCTCTGATTGGACTGGAATATGGTTCGGCTGTATTTTCGTTTTGCAACGAAATTGAAAATGGTTATTCATTTTTGTTATACTGTTTTCATTTGCATAGTTCCATACTAGTACTACTGCAAAGTAGTATTCTAGTTACATTGGCGCCCAACGTGGGGCCTTATTTTTGGTCTAAGACAGTATTCATTTAGGTCATTTCTTTTCTTTTATCTGAAGTTTCTTTGTTATTTCCGTTGGTATATCTATACTCATTTTATTACTTATTTATTTTATCGTTAATATTTTCTGATATTTATCAGGTATTCTTATACGCTGTATTTATTTATTTTTTTTCCATATTTTGAGACCTCATTATAGTTTATGATTGTGCAACTCACATTCTAGATTAGATTTTGTATTTTATTGGGAACTTATATTTAATATTGCTATTACTTATATTACATACAACATATATTTTATTCCTCCATCCAATAGTGGTATATTTGGAGGTACACTTAAGCGTTGATCATATATATTTTTTTCTAGAGTGGTAGTAAGTTACATATAACTAAAAATTTATTTCCAGTATTTAGGTACTAGATTTTCTTAAGTATACTTTATTTACTGGATCATTTATTTATTTACTTGATCTTATTTATTTATTCGCTTATATACTTGATAATATATATTTGCTGGCCGTTTTGATTTTGTTGGTGTGTTGCTAATCTTTTCTCAGTACTTATATATTCTGCGTGCAAACTTAGTTATATTTCATACTTCTGATCTTTGGACTGTTTGTCAATAATTTTGTTATCATCATGTGTGCTTTTAAAGTGGAACATCTTCTGGTGGACGAATTGGACTATGAGTTGAATATTAGGGACGTAGTACCAGAGGAGTCGGCAACAGTCGATAGAAAACGCAATCTTCTGCGGGGTGCTTTAAAACAAGAAGCAGGCAATAGGAGTTTTCTCCAAATTTCAGCTGCACATATTCCTTTTGAGGAACAACAGAAAGGAATCTCTGAAACATTAGACAGCTTGTCTAAAAAAATCGAGAAGTTTCGGGGAACTGTAAATGATGCAGAATACGCGCGATTAACATCTCGTTTAGCCCATATTTCTGGCCGTGTACACTTGTTACACTGTGCTACTGAAGAACAGGAACCTTTTAAGAAGTCTGTTTCTCTTAGAATATTAACCCTAGAGGGTGAACTTGATTCTAGAGTTAACCCCGTAGCTACCTCTACTCCTAATGCTCCCGTCAACGTATCTAGCTTCACCTACCCCAAACCTGTGCAAGTACACAAATGGGGTATTTCATTTTCTGGTGAAAAACAGCACACTGATGTAATGTCGTTTTTAGAAAGGGTTGAATGTCTTCGTGTGTCTAGAGGTGTCTCTGAAGAGGATTTGTTTGCTGCTTCTGCTGAACTGTTCACCGGTCCAGCTTTTACATGGTTTATGAATAATAGGGGTAGTTTTTCTTGTTGGTTGGATCTGATTAAAAGGTTGAAGTCAGATTTTCTTCCTTACTCATTCCAGGACGATTTACTAGATCAAATTAAAAATCATAAGCAGAAACCTGGGGAATCTGTTACTATGTTTATTAATACTATATTAGGTATGTGTAGTCGTCTAGACACTCCTTTGTCAGATTTATCTAAAATTAAAATTATCCTTAAGTGTCTATTACCCTTTTACCATCAACAATTAGCTCTGATGGACATTCAGAACATTGATGACCTCACTGTAAAGTGCAAACGTTTGGAGGAAACGTTATCCTGGTCTTCTCAACCTCCATCCACATCTAGATCCTCTTCTAATTCTTCTTCTCAGCCAACTTCCTTTAGGCAACGTTCTTGGCAAAATAAGGGTCATGAACATAATGTTTCTGTTGTTAGTTCTGTTGTCTGCTGGAATTGTGGTCAGGTTGGCCACCCGTTTTACAATTGTAGGATTCCTCAAACCCGTATTTTCTGCCATGGTTGTGGCCTAGAGAACACCCTTAAAAGGAACTGTTCTAAGTGTTCGGGAAACGAAATGTCGGAGTTCCGTCCCCTAAGCGTTTCTCCGTCCACCTCCCAATCAGGGAATCAAACTCCATCAGACAACGAGACCGTCGGCCCAAGCACACCCAGCAACTCAAACCCATCTTCCAGTCGGAAAGGGAAGAGAATACCGTTCAAGAAACAAGCACACACCACAAATCAAAATCAGTCCAGAAATTAACTTTTTGTCAGGATACGTTGAATTCGCAGGGTTCACATGATTACAAATCCACAAATTCTTCTTTAATTAGTAGTGTTAAGCATAACAATAATTTTGATAGTGATGTAGTTCCATATAACGGTTGTAGCCAACCAAATACTTTAGACTTAGATATTAATTCTCTATTGGTTAGGAAACAAAATGGTAATAGGCCGTATCTACCTATACAAATTTTAGGACAACCGTGTTTAGCTTTATTAGATAGTGGCTCTAATATTTCTTTGATAGGGGCACATTCATTAAATTTATTGAAAATTGCTAATATTCCCATTATGCCCATTTCATCCTTGCAAGTATCTACAGCAGATGGTACAGTTCAGTCTATTACAGGCAAACTCCAAATTGAAATCACAGTGGCAAACTTATGTAGGCAAATTACATTTTATGTTATTCCTTCTGTACAGAATTCTATAATTTTAGGTATGGACTTCTTCAATGCATTTAATAGCACCTTAAGTTGTTCTGATTTTTCTTTTTCCATATCTGAATTCAATCTGTCTACTCTTAGTGCTATTCATGATTTTTCCAGTTTATCTAGTGCTGAACAAAGGCAATTGGAGAATATGATCTCTCAGTTTACTACTATTTCTTCAAATGACAAACTAGGTCGTACTTCATTAATATCTCACACTATTGAGGTGGGAAATCCTACTCCCTTCAGATTATATCAGTATCCCATACCTCAAGCCTGGCAGGCAGATTTAGAAAAAGAAGTAGATTCGATGCTTGCTTTAAATATCATAGAACATTCAACGTCGTCCTATTGTTCCCCACTCTGGTTAACAAAGAAGAAGGATGGATCCTTCAGGATCTGCTTTGATGGTCGAAAACTAAACAGTATCACCACTAACAGGGATGCTTATCCAATTCCCCGAATCGACGTGATTTTGAGCAAACTTCAGAATGCCAAATATATCTCTTCGATTGATTTGTCTAAGGCCTTCTTACAGATCCCACTGAGTGAAGAGAGCAAGAAGTATACTGCTTTTGCTGTCAGTGGTAAAGGACTGTTCCAGTTTGTCACCATGCCTTTCGGTCTTGTTTCTGCTCCCCAGACAATGTGTCGTCTGATGGATTTAGTCATTGGTCCACAGTTAGAGCCCTATGTTTTCTATTATTTGGACGATATTTTGGTTGTCACCCCTGATTTTTCCCTTCATATGGAAATTTTAGATAAGTTGTTTTTCCGTCTTAAGGAAGCTAATTTAACGATTAATTTGGATAAGTGTCAGTTTTGTCGCCCTAGTCTTAAGTTTTTGGGTTATGTTGTTGATAATCAGGGTCTAAGGACTGATCCTGAGAAAATAGTTGCTATTAAGAATTTCCCTATACCTAAGACCACCACCCAAGTCCGTAGGATATTGGGAATGTGTGGATATTATCGCCGGTTTGTACCTTCGTACTCTACCTTGTTGTCACCCCTTACTGATCTTCTGAAGAACAGGAAAAAAGGGCAGACCATTACTTGGACTCCTGAGGCCGATGAAGCTTTTAGGCGCGTTAAAGAGGCTTTAACTAGCGCACCGGTTATGATGTCACCTAATTTTAACGAGCATTTTTATTTGATGACTGATTGCTCTAATACTGCTTCTGGTGGCGTGTTGTTTCAGTTGAAAGATGGCTCTGAACATCCCATAGCCTACACGAGTAAGAAATTAAATAAGGCCCAGAAAAACTATTCCACCACGGAGAAAGAACTCTTAGCTATCATACATGGGTTAGAAGCATTCCGTTATTATTTAGAGGGTCGTAATTTCACTATAATTACGGACCATAGTTCCTTGGTATGGCTTCATAGTATGAAAAACCCATCTCAGAGACTTTCCCGATGGATATGCAAACTGGCTGCCTATTCATATAAAATTGTTCATCGAAAGGCCAACGGTGTAGTGGTTGCTGATGCTCTTTCCCGTGTCCATGATCTTAATGTTTTAGATTTGTCCACATTAACTCCTGATGAGTGGTATCACAATATGATTGATAGGGTCACTCAAGACCCACAAAATTATCCTGATTTTAAGGTAGAGAACAATATACTGTACAAACACATCTTAAGTCCTATAGAGTCCTTATCCAATATGTCGGAGTGGAAAATAGTTGTACCTACACCAAATAGGGAAAATATTCTGCATATGTTTCATGATGAAGTTACAGCTGGTCATTTTGGGTTTTATAAGACTTATCACCGTATTGCTGAATTATATTATTGGCCTGGCATGCGGAAGTCTATTAAAAAGTACATTTCTAAATGCATGGTTTGTGCTACTTGTAAACCAAGTAATTTACCACAAGCTGGACTTATGGGGTCCTTCAGGAACATTAATTTTCCTTGGCAGATGATCTCAATGGATCTCATTGGACCGTATCCTCGGAGCTACAAGGGTAATACCTATTGCTTGGTAGTTGTGGATTATTTCACCAAATTTCCTTTAGTTTGTCCTCTTCGTCAGGCCACAACTCCAGCAATTTTGAAATATTTGGAGGAACAAGTCTTTTTGGTGTATGGTGTTCCCCAAATTGTGTCATGTGACAACGGTCCTCAGTTTGTATCAAAGGCCTTTAAAGATCTTTTAGCTAAATATAAGGTTCAGAAGACCTTTTATAATGCTGCCTACCATCCTCAAGCCAATCATACTGAGAGAGTGAATCGCAGTATCGTCACAGCCCTTAGGTCCTATACATTCCCAGATCACAGAGCTTGGGATCAATATATCCATTCCATAGCTCAAGCCATAAGGACATCTGTCCATGAGGTGACCCAATGTTCTCCGGCATATCTCAATTTTGGTAGAAATGTTGCTTTATCTGGTGACTATTTTGGTGCAATTTCAGACACTTCCACAAATCTCCCTCAGATATCCGATAACCTTCATCGCTTAGATGATCTCCAGACTCTACCTCAAATTTTTTCTGACATTAGGAAGAAGTTAAAAACTTCCTATTTAAGGAACCAGCAGCAGTATAATTTGAGGAAAAGAGATCTGCGATTCTTCGTTGGAGATAGAGTGTTGAAGCGAAACTTTGTAAAGTCTAATAAGGGTGATGCTATTTCGGCAAAATTTTGCCAGAAATATATTCCCTGTACGGTTGTGAAGGTAATATCCCCTTTAGTGTATGAATTGAAGGACAATTCGACTAACAAACGAATTGGACAATTTCACATAAAGGATTTACTGCCTGATAACACCAGGGATGAGGTTGATTCGTCATCTTCGGAAGAAGATTAACTTTATAGGGTTGTTAGAGCTAACCTCTTCCTCTATTTGTCTTTAGCTCAATCCTTATTATTATTTGATATTATAGTCTAATGTTGTATTCACCATATAGGGCAGGTACATAGCAATTTTATCTTTTGGCATTGTTGTTAGCTGACTTCCAATTTAGGAATCATTAGGTTAATAATTTATGTAATACTCTTATGTATGAGCTTATCATTTTTTTTTGTATTATTAATGGTGCCCTTTAATTACCATGAGTCAACATTTAGCAACTAATCCTGTCGGTAGGATTATCTATTTAATAAGAACTTCACTTGTATTTTTAGTGTGTACACCTCACACCTTATTATAGAAGGGTGTTGATTATTATAGATTTATATTTGAATATGTAGGCTCATACAAGTAAGTTGGTTTAATATTGATATTTATTATGGAACTATGGAACTAACGATATTATACACTACTTATCTCAGGTTGTGTGTTTTATTTTTGATATTTGATTACATACTATCTTTTAAATATATCCTTTATTATCTTCTTATTGGATTTGCCATATAGGAAAGATGTTGTGGGTCTTAATTTGATATTGGTTACTGTATTGATATTTGTCACGGATCTCTTGAATACTTTGTAATAATTTATATCTTTATGCCCTAGACAATATGATTCTGGAATTAGTTTGGAATTTTGATGTGTGTATGGATTTCTTCTTCTGAACTAGTCTGCCAATACTCTGTTAATTCTAGATAGTGAATACGTGGGTTCGAAATTCAGCAACTGATCACTGCTATCCGATTTCGTAACCTATGTCTTCATGGCAGAGTACGCAGACGTCTATTCGTCATCACATCCTTGTGTAATTAGTCTAATTATTCCAGTTACATGTTTACCATTTGATAGGGAAGTATTTAGTTTATATTATGTCTCGTACTTCATAGTATGTTTTGTTGTTGACTATCCCTATACATAGTAGTTCGTTAATTTGGTGTTTGGGGTGTTTAGACAAATGATTAATTTTTTTTAGTATTTTCCCACTTCTTTCCTTAGGCATCAGTTGTTGTTTAGATTCAGGAATATTTCCTGGATAATTCTATGTATGCGAGAACCCATGAATCTACAGTTTTATTTAAAATTGGTTGCACGTTCTCAACATATTTTTTTTTCTTTCTATCATGTATCATGGTGTCATAGAACTTGTAAGTTCTCTATTTAGATTTTATTATTACAATTGGTTCTTTACCTATGTTTGGTTATTCTAATACCCCTGTTGTAGCAAGATGCTATAATTAGTGTGAATACCAGCATGAACCAATTTTAGTTCATTTAGTATTAGTGAGAATTGGTCCAAAAATCTTTCTGATCGTTCTTCTTTGGATATGCTCTTATAAATCTGGTGTCCATTGATAGTCCGATTTTGGATTAAGTGTCCGATTCTTCACTTATTTTGTTTATTCGGTTGGATAGGTTCGTGTTACCGGATGTGGGTGTACGTAGACCTAATTTATTTCTATGATTTAGTATTGGTGTGAATTGGTCAATAAATCTTCCTGGTCATTCTTCTTTGGATATGCTTTTATGAATCTGGTGTCCACTGATAGTCCGACTTTGGATGTCTTTGAGTGTCCGGTTCCACATTTATTTTGGTTAATGAGTTTGGATACATTTGGTATGTTTATTATTTGTATTATTTGATATTGGTGAGAATCGTTCCATAAATCTTCCTGATTGTCCTTCTCTGGATATGCTAGTACGAATCTGGTGTCCATTGTTAGTTCAGTTTTGGATTAAGTGTTCGATTCTTCACTTATTTTAGTTATTGATTTCTTTGGTCTTACTTTAGTATATTTACTTGCGTTATTGTACGAATAGGCTCACACCTTTGCCTGGTTGTTCGTCCTTGGATATACACTTTATAAAGCTGATGTCCCTGGATAGTTCAATTTTGGATTTAGGGCCCATTCGACATTTTTTTGTCATTATGAACTTTAGTAAATTATTTAGTTTATCTTTGGCTTTTAGACAAAATGCCGAGGATATCTTAATATCACTTCGAGTCGTCTGTTGCGGTTCATGATATCTGCTGCAGTGACCATCCTGCTTTCTCCTGAGGCATGGTTTGTAGTTATTTGTAATCTTGCGAATCGACGAGAAATAATACACTACTACTACTTTAGTTTAATATTTAGAGATATATAAAAAAAAAAAAATTTTGATTAAATTTTTTTTTCTCCCAGTAGGAGGAGAATGTGACGTTCCGTCACTTATCTAATTAATTATTAATGGGAACACCTTATTGGATTATTGTTAAAATTATTTTCTTATAATATTAAAAACCCGTTCGCACAAAATTCCCTTAGCGACGTCATACTGGGTGTATCGTGGCCACATTGATATTTCGTGAGGTTGGTACTGACGCCTGTCGCCAGCTGTCACGAGGTCGGAACGGTGAAGGGAGGCCATTGACTTGGGAGTGTCATGTGAGTGCAGATGGCGGCGTGAATTTCTTTGGAAATTAAATAAGTTATTTCCTGTTGCATAGTTCCATTATTGCAATTGCAAGTTATATTTGTTTTTTTTGGGTGAATTAAAGTGACGGAATAATGAAACTGTAAGAAAACGGATCTCACGCCGCCATTCTGGAGAAATCTCATTACTGATGGTAAACCCTCTCTAAAGCCGAGAGCAGACACTTCCAACGTTCGATCAATCAGGGAACAAGCCAAAGGATACCGTCTCCCATTTGTTTTTGTATTGATTCATCATCCTGCACCCTCCGAGGGTAGTTTCATTAGCTATTGGGCAGTTGCACCACTTCGGTGATAACTTCGTTCCACGGATTTGGTACCAGACACCAAGGATCGTTGTTGGAACATGTGAAAAGGGGTTTGTTTTGGGGGACATTTGTTCATACCAGTTAAAGACATATTTTTTTTTTCTAGTAATATTCAGGACATTTCATACTTTCATAATTTAATTACACATATATGTTTTTCTTTCTCCACAAATTTAAGTACATTTTAGATATAACAGCCATACCTTACAGTTAGTAGTGTTCCCCAAATTTATATAATTCCTGGTAGAAGTTTCGAGCTCGAATATTCTCCACCTACATGTTCTTTTCACTTGGTTTGTATTAATTTTAGACTTGTTTCCTCATTTAATTTAAAAATAATATTAGTTCAATTCACCTAAATTTAAAATCATTTAACTTGCTTCATAATTTTCAATTTTTATTAGATTTTTTGGTAAATATTATTTAACTTTCGCTATTAAACTTTTTATATTAAATTCGAATAAATCCCTAGTACCCATCCCCTCAGGAAGGTACTAGTTTTACTTGCTGTTAGGATTTAGAACCACTAGTCAGAAAAGGATCTTTGTATCCAGTACTAAGTTGGTTCATTTAGGGACTTGTTACCCGTCAACTCATTGAGAGTTGTATAATATATATTATATACATTAGGTATTTTCATTGTTCTAATATCAGGTAGTATTCAATTAGGGTGTACGTATTACAATCGTACAAGTGTTATTTGGTGAAGGGTTCATACTAATCTAGGTGTAGTTTGTACTTCCTATATTAGAGGTACTCATTTGTAAAATTTTCTAACCTCATTCACATTATGGTTACATTATTTAATTGTATAAATCTGTAAATGACTTTCACTAGTATCTACCATTTCTTGTCATTTTAGAGTCACATACTAGTCACTTGTTTTAACTCAGAGATTGTGAATATCTAGTAGTTATATTTAATAAATATATACATTTATTGTGAATTTTTTTTAATTCTTTAAATTTATACATTTAATATACTTGTACTACAAATTTAATATACTCTATAGCAGCGTAGAATACCTGGAAGAGTGTTAACCTAGTTAGCCTTCTTCTGGCGCCCAAAAATTTATTCTATTTTCATTATATTATTATATTTACTCTATCTATCTTCTGAACATTATCTTAATATCTTCTTTTCTAGCCATCATTATCATTTCCTTTAATTTATTGTCTGGTCAAAAATAGGCGTGCAAATTGGCAGAATCCTTCCTTGAGTGTCAAGTGGCCATTCTCTTGCATATTTAGCTAGCCATTCAAGTTACATTTATCTATTCATAATTTTTTCATCCCCTTTCTCTATCAAGTATACTGTTTTCATTTGCATAGTTCCATACTAGTACTACTGCAAAGTAGTATTCTAAATTTGAAATTAGGATCTCTAAATTTGAAAAAACCGCTGAGTGCTACCATTTGAATGGGTGCGTTTTTGAGAAAGGGGTGAATTAGTCCCTAGGCACAGGGTGCATTAGGGTAAGTTATATGCAATTTTGGTACAAATTTGTCTACAGAAAAATTGTTCCAGATCAAATTTACTATCGAAACATCACCTCTTAAAGTCAAAAATATTTTTTTTACAAAAATATATTTAAAAGAAAAGCAAGGAAAAAACACGAAAGACAGCAATTTTGTTTTTTGCTCCATAACTTTTTTGCACAGGGATATAGGTATAGGCATTGCTTAGTTAAAAATAACTTCTATCCTTCCTCTTTAAAATAAAGTTTGGTAAAAAAGTATCTGGGATATATTATTATAGTTTCTGAAATATGATTTTTCAAAGTTCTCCGCTCACACCATTTTTGGGGCATTTTCCCCATTATTTCGGAAATATTGTTCTGTAACTTTTTTCTACGCATTTCTAGGTATATGCAATTTTACGCACATTTAGTAGAAAGAGAAGTCAATTACCTTTAAAATGGTCTATTGTATAAGGACACCACTCTTTATAAGCAAGTTATGCTCTTTCAAGGTTTTATACTTTTAATAATTTTTGATATTTTTAATGATTATTTTTTAAATTTCTCATTGTGAATTTTTTCCTTGTAAATTTAGGTAGGTACATTGTAAAATAAAAAAAGCTTATTTTCTTTACTTTCAAATGGTATATTGCAAAAAATTCAAGGCTATTTTTAAACAAGATCTTCGTAGGATATCCAAGGGTATCCGTAATTAGAGAAAAATTTTATTTTTTTTTTATTTTTTTTCAATTAGAAGAATATAATTGCATATTATAACATAATTTTTAATTCCAAATAACTTTTCTTGGTAACACTTTTCGATATTGTGAAATATAAAGGTACTTTACTCTTGAGCGAAAGTCATATTTTTTTAATATACCTCGTACACTATTGATACAATTTTATATCTGATAATTGCATCTTAGGTTTTAGACTATGCAGAGCATTTTATAAACAATATTTTTTTCAAAAATGAATAACCATTTTCAATTTCGTTGCAAAACGAAAATACAGCCGAACCATATTCTAGTCCAATCAGAGAGTGCAACAAGCACCCCTACCGGTTTCGAAACTTATTAGTCTCTCATCAGGAGGCACATATGCTGCTCTCCCTGATCCAACCAAAACAAACCCCAGCGTGCAGTCCCGGATTGCAACGAACGAAATGGCATAGATGCCCTAGCGGCAACTGCTACAACAAGACTAAGTTTTCATTCTAATGGCATATAAAACAACGTAATGCTATTCTACACCCCACCAGAATGAAAACAATGGGAGCCTTCGTATATAATAAATATTTTTTTCGTAAAATTAATAATAAAAAATTTTTCCATAGGGTTTCAACTTAGTAGGACCTATTGCATGTGTATATGTCACATTTTGAAAAATCATATCTTGTTTAAAAATGGCCCTAGAATTTTTTACGATACACCATTTTAAAGTAAAGAAAATAAGCTTTATTTTTATTGTACAATGTATATACCTAAATATATCATAAAAAACGTTATAATAAGAAATTTAAAAATAATCGTAAAATATATTTTCTTCTTCTTCTTGTGCCACTCCTATCGCAGATTGGAAATTATCAAGGCTACCGTGACTTGTTTACAGCTGACCTAAAAGTTCATTAGTGGTGCAGCCAAACCACTCTCTCAAATTCCGCAACCATGACATTCTTCTACGGCCTGGATTCCGTTTTCCTTATATTTTTTCTTGCATTATATTTTGAAGTAATGCGTATTTATGACCTCTCATCAGGTGACCCAAATACTCGAGTTTTCTTCGTTTTACCGCTAACAAAATTTCTGGGTCTCTTCCTATCCTTCGTATTACTTCAAGGTTTGTGAGTCTTTCAACCCAACTTATCTTCAGCATTCGACGGTAGCACCACATCTCGAAACTTTCAATATTTTTTATGTTGTTCTGTTTGAGAGTCCAGGCCTCTACACCGTATAATAGCGTGTTAAATACGTAGCCTCTTAGCATTCTTAATCGTAAAGGGATGCTTATATCTCTGTTGCAGAAGAATTTTCTCATCTTTATGAAGGTGGCCCTGGCAATTTCGATACGTCTTTTTATTTCATTGTTTTGGTCTCCAGTTTCGTTTATTAAAGTTCCCAAGTATTTGTAACTTGATACTTTTTCAATTTGAATGCCGTTTATACTAATGTGTGCTGGTTGTGTTATGATTTTACTGAAGACCATATACTTGGTTTTTTTGATATTAATGTTTATGCCATAATTGTTGCAAGCAATATTTATGTTTGTAAGTAATCGTTGTAATTCTTCTACTGTTCTTGCAACTAGTACAGTGTCGTCTGCGTATCGAATATTATTTACAACCTCTCCATTGATTACGATTCCTTCATTTGCTTGCAAATGGGCTTCCTGACAGATGCTTTCACTATATACATTAGATAGCATTGGTGACAAAATGCATCCCTGTCTTACTCCTCTACGTATTTCTATTGCTTTTGATATCTCATTTTCTATTTTGATGTTAGCTTTCTGATTCCAATATAAGTTGAGAATTATTCGCAGATCTTTATTATCTATGTCTTTTCTTTCAAGAATGTCTCTTAGCCTATCGTGGCGTACTCTGTCAAACGCTTTTTCAAAATCGATAAAACATGCATGTACTTCTTGATTAAAGTCTAGGCATCTTTGTGTAAGAACATTCCAACCGAAGAGAGCTTCTCGAGTACCTAGTCCTTTTCTGAACACCATCTGCGTAGTAGTAATATCTGACTCCAACTTTTGATAAACGCGGTTGTGGATGAGTTTTAGAAATATCTTTAGTAGATGGCTCATTAAAGATATTGTTCGATGTTCTGAACATTCTTTTGCATTGGATTTCTTTGGCAGTGTAACGAATGTAGACAGCAGCCACTTTTGAGGTATAATACCAGTATTGTATAGGTACTGTGTTAAATAAGTGCAATATTATACCTATTGATTCATTATTCAAGAGCTTTAGTAATTCAGTAGGAACCTCATCGGGTCCATTTGCCTTTCCAGTTTTGGAATTTCTAAGTGCCATAAAATATATCAAAATCATTAAAAGTATAAAACTTGAACAACCATATCTTGCTTAAAAATAGCCAAATAGCCTCCTATAGGAGACCATTTTAAGGACAATTAACTTTTCTTCCTATTAAATGTAACAATGCATATACCTAAAGCTACGTGGAAAAAAGTTACACAACAATGTTTGAGAAGTAACCAGCAAAATGGGCCAAAATCTCTGTGAGTGGCGAACTTTGAAAAATCATATTTTGGAAAATATAAATCATAGAGACTTCTACTGAACTCCATTTTAAAGAGAAAGGATGGAATATTTTTTTCCGTAAGGCAATGCATATACCCACATCCCGGTGGAAAAAAGTTATGGGGCAATAAACAAAATTGCTATCATTTGTGTTTTTTTCTTGCTTTTCTTTTGAATATATTTTTGTAAAAAAAAATATTTTTGACTTTAAAAGGTGATGCCTCGATAGTAAATTTAACCTGGAACAATTTTCCTGTAGACATGTTTATACCAAAAGTGCATAGAACTTACCCTAATTCGCCCTGTGCCTAGGGACTAATTCACCCCTTTCTCGAAAACGCACCGCTTTAAATGGTAGCGCTCCGCGGGTTTTTATTATTTAGAGGTCCATTGACCATATGAAATAATAAAACTCCGTTAATGTTGTAGTTCCTTTCTAAAATACGTAATCAATAGCCAAACATACCAAATTACACATCCAATAATTTTTATCCATTAAACAGATCGGTACAGATCGATCTTATATCGTATCTTAGACTATAGACTAAGTTATCCATTCTTAGTAACTCTAAATTTGCCAATTATGTACAGAATCATTCTCATTTCTTCAAATGAAGTCATTGATTTCCATTCTTTAAGTGTCCGCAATTCTATTTTTTTTTATAATAATACAAATGTCATTGATTTAGGTATTTATTTGATTTATATTTTACAGATACCGAGCCATGTACAAATATAAGCCCCAGAACGAAGATGAATTAGAATTACTAGAAGGAGACACCGTGTACGTTTTAGAAAAATGCGATGACGGCTGGTATGTTGGTTCCAGTGAAAGAACAGGAGCCTTCGGTACTTTCCCAGGAAACTATGTAGAGAAAATTTAGCAAAAAATTCCTTTGCTGTATCTTGTTTAAATTGAATCTGTCTGTCATTTAACCCGTTTCAATTATGGTGCCTAATAATTTATAACCATCAACTGCCAATTTTTGAAAAAAAAAGTTAGCTAAGCCGAGATGTTATTAACCACGTTAAGCACAAATTTCGGTTTCTTCTGCCAAAGAAATGTGTTACCTTTTCTGAAAA
The DNA here is from genome assembly GCF_917563875.1 of Diabrotica virgifera virgifera. Lineage (NCBI taxonomy): Eukaryota > Metazoa > Arthropoda > Insecta > Coleoptera > Chrysomelidae > Diabrotica > Diabrotica virgifera. The sequence continues at coordinate 116,282,995 of NC_065449.1, forward strand.
GATGTTTCTAAATAGGGCTTCCGATAATATTAAAAACTAACAGAGTAGCAAATGCTGATCAAAAATTGAGTCTTCTTGCAAATGAGTGAAAAACATTGCGACTAACCCAGCTTGTAGATTTTGTATGATCACTAATATTTAGTTTTCGTAAACATGCATTCTAGTCATTAGCCAAATGGTAATTTTTAGCATAGTATCTTATTACGGCGTTTCGAAAAGGCGCCTAAAATTTGTACAACAGTACAACATTTATTTGCACCAAAAAGAGCGCTTGAGTTTTACATACATGAACAATGTTCTTCCATAACATAATAATTGTAGATGTATATTAAGAAAGAATATGAATTTAACTACTTATATGCGGAGTTGTTCCGATTAGTTTAATTTTTGGCATATCGTATTTGTACCTTCTGTAGATTGACTGTGTTCTCTAGTTTCTAACCCACCTTTATAAGACTTAAATTATAGGAGTGCCTTTTGAATACAATACTGACTTTCAAAGTAGTTATTTTTGAGCAAATTTGGCAACACAGCGAAACGAATTTGTAAAGAGTGTGTAAATTGTAAACCATATCGATTCGACAACGTTGCCAATTTCTCTGTTGTTATTGTTTACCGTCTAATTTATATTTACAATGTTAGATGAAAATTATATTTTTTCGCTTTGTCAGAGAGCATTATACTTCACCTATGTTTATTTGTAACATTTTTGTTTTACAATAAAAATATTTAACGTTGAATGTTTCTGTTTTTTTTTTTATTTTTGATATTATAGGTTTGTTCCAACCCTTGACCCGTGACATTACTGTCCTCGGAATGGTTACGAGTACAGTAACGAACAAGCTGAAAATGCGAGCAGTATCATAACGAAAACTTTGTTTATTTACGTATTTAAATTCATAATATGGAAAATTTCTATTATGAAAAGTTGTTTAGTATTAAATGCTTTGTTTTAATATGCAATTATATCCTAATTTAAATATTGTGAACTATAAAGGTACTCTACTCTCGAACGAAATTGATATTTTTTGACATACCTCGAATAAAATTGATAAAATGTGATATATGATGATTGCATCTTAGATATTAGACCGTGCAGATCTTTTTATGAAGAATAACTTTTCTTCGTAAAATTAATAATAAAAGAGTTATGAATGAAAATGGTATTGGTATCCGTAATTTGAGAAAAATTTTCAAATATTTTTTTTATTTTTAGAAGGATGTACAAGTAATAATTGCATATTAGAACATAGTTTTTAACTCCAAACAACTTTTTATAATAACACTTTTCAATATTGCGAAAAATAAAGATACTTTAATCTTGATCGAACTTCATATTTTTTTACATAGGTACCTCGTATATAGTGCAGTCACTGAAGGTTTTCACCTACGATTTCGTTGAACCTTCATCGATTTTCATGAAAATTGTTGAGTAATTAGCGGATACCTCAAGGAACAAAGGTGACATGATGTCAACTTGCGCTTTTACCCTGGGGGTGGATGCCACCCCTTTTCTGGGGTGAAAATTATTTTATTAAAAATAATACCATAAATCGGTAGAGGATCAAATTCTAAGCAAAATTTGTTATATTAAGTTATTAACATAAATCAATACTTTTTGAGTTATTAAAGATCAAAGATTTTATTTTTTCGTAAAAAAATGCATGTTTTAAAGCTGTTTTTCACGTATAACTCAAAAACTATTAGGTGTTACAAAAAAGTTATTATTGCCAAAATTGAAGACAATAAAAAAGTAAAAACCCTGTTCACTCAAAGTACTAAACTAATGTTAATTCAAAGTGAGTTATGGGTAATTGAATGTATATTTTTTTCGACGAGTACTCAAATCTAAGTATTCAAGCTTAAATAACGGGAAAACGATGCATTTTATAAAATATACCTGCTAAACATTTATCGAAGTACTTCAGAATACCTAACAACTGAGCTCCAGAATAAGTTAATAGCATCAAAATTAAGCAAGTTATGATGAAACTAAGAGAACCGTTTCTAATTTTTTAGGAAAAACTGAAAAATAAAACATACGCCATTTCCACAAAAATTAAACTTTATAGTAATCTTTATAAAAATTTTTTTGTCTTAGCATAAGAAATGCTTTTAACAATTTTCACCGGTTTAGAATGCATATTTTTGAAAAAAACGTGTAATTTAAAAAAATCATAATTTTTAAAATTTTCGTCATTTTCATTTTCTTTTGATAATAACTATAAAAATACTCAATATACGTAAAAAATGGTAAGTAACTAAATTTTATTTTTTTTTTATATAAAATACTTTACCTTTTTTGCCATTTCTGTAGGGTGAAAAATAACCGAGATAGAAACGTTTAAAGCTTAGATTTTGCTGCGAGATCCACGTAACCGTGGCCATTTAATCTTTGATTTTAAAAAAATAAGGGGTTTAAAAGATTAAATTTAACGCGTTTTAATAGCCTTGGGAATTACCTTACAAGCCTTTTTTAGTTGAACCTGATAACGTAAAAATTAACGGAGTTATTAAAAAAAAGATAACATTTTTTGGAAAAAATTTTAAAAGATAAAGTTTGAAAATTTTTGGAGCATAAATTTTAATGCTATTAATTTGTTTGGGATCTCATTTGATAGATATTTCTAAGTACTTTCACAAATGTTTAATAAGTTTATGTTATAAAATGCATCATTTTCCCGTAATTTAAGCTTGAATATTTAGATTTGGGTACTCGCCGAAAAAAATATGCATTCAATTACCTATAACTCACTTTTAGTTCATACTAAGAGACTAAGAGGTTTTTTAGTAAGGAGTTTATTTAGTTTTTTAGTAGCTTTAATTTTGGTAATAATAACTTTTTTGTAAAAACTTATAGTTTTTGAGTTATCTATCAAAAATTGGTTAAAAACATGCATTTTTCTTACGAAAAATTAAAATGTTTGATCTTTAATAACTCAAATAGTTTTGATTTATTTTAATAACAAATTTTGCTTACAATTTGTCCCCCTATCTAATTATGGGGTTATTTTTAATAAAATAATTTTCACCCCGAGAAGGGGTGGCATCCACCCCCAGGGTAAAAGCGCAAGTTGGCACCATGTCACCTTTGTTTCTTGAGGTATCCTCTAATTACTCACCAATTTTCATGCAAATCGATGGAGGTTGAACAAAATCGGAGGTAATAGCTCATATCCACCTTTAGTGACTCCACTAATAATATAGATTTGATATCTAATAAAAATAAATAAACAAGAGTAAAAAACCGCTATAAGCCGTAAAAATGAGTGGCGCACACAATATTCCAGCTACAAAAGAGCTGATATGAATATTACGTGGCGCGATAATGTATTTTCATTTTGATGGAAAATAAAATTCTAGTTTTATTTTAAAAGATTTTTCCATAGTATTTGCTAAATTTGAAGTAAAACGCAACACAAAAGAGTTTCAAATGCAAATTGTGTCAAAGTTATCCTTTTGTGGCGCGTTTTACTTAAACTTTAGCAAATATTATGGAAAAATCTTTTAAAATAAAACTAGAATTTTATTTTCCATCAAAATGAAAATACATTATCGCGCCACGTAATATTCATACCAGCTCTTTTGTAGCTGGAATATTGTGTGCGCCACTCATTTTTACGGCTTATAGCGGTTTTTTACTCTTGTACATATCCACAAACATTTTCCCTTTTTTAAATAAAAATTGACTCATATTTCTGAGCTCGGTAACTTTTGAACGGTATAACCGATTTTCAAAATTAGACATGCGTTGGAAAGGTAATGATCGCTTCTATTAGAAGCCGCAAAGGTCGGAGTTAAATTTTCGAAGTTTTTGGGAGTTTTGGGGACGAGAACGAAAAACAGACCCTAAATAGGAAGGGCCGTAAAATCCACATCCTTGGACCAAAATGGATGGTTGACATATAAATGGGTGAGTCTTTTCCTGAACTTTAAGATGGGAGGTGGCCCAATTTTCAATTCAGTCAGATTTAGAAAATCGAAAATTTCGTGTATATATAGTGTCGCGTGTAGGGGGTGTGGGTGTGCGCCACTGGCGAGAACTACCATTCTCTGGTAATACTTATTATCAAATTTTCAAGCAAATCGATCCATTCTGTAAAAATTGCGAAGTGAAAAGTTTCAGTTCCTTATACTTTTGGAGCTATATAACTTCTGAACGGCTTAAATGATTTTGATCACTAAACATGAGTTTGAAACGTATTGAGAAGTATGTATTATCTGATGCATATAAGACCAAGTATGATAACTGAACGTATTACAGGAATTCTTGAGCTTGAAAACCCGTTTTTTCCATAAGAAATAGATTTGATCACACTTATGAAGCCTATAACTTAAAAATTCGAATTTTTCCAGATATGAGGTATACATCGTTAGACGCGTCCTCAGTCCTCCTATAAACGCTCAGTTATTGGTGCAATTAATATGTTGAAATTTTGAGTAATTGTCGAAAAACCAAAATTTTCAAAGTTAAATTTTTCAGTTTTTCGGGTATGGTGAGCAGTGTGTACGTCTCAGCTTGATCGCTTAGGCACCATTTGAAAATTTAACTCAACCCTATTGATTTATTGTATTTTCGGTTTTCCTGTCTCTCCTAGAACCTAAGATATATACGCCCAAAAAATATGCTATTTTGTATCTACCTAGCCCTATAGGGCTTACGGGTAGCCAGAAGTCAAAAATTACACCGGTTCTGAATCGGCCCTCATACCCTCTTGAAACACAGAAAAAAAATTCAGATCGGTGTAGCTTTTCCACACACATACATACATTACATCATATCCACAAACATTTTCCCATTTTTAACCCTTAACTGGTGACCCTATTTTTAATTACATAAATGGTGACCATGAGTCTAACAGACTCCTGGCTAAAAAAAGCTGTTTTTGTCAAGCTGGTACTTAAAAAATGCAATAAAACAGTTTTTTAATAATAAAACAATATTGTAATGTCATTTTTATTTAGCCAAAAAGAAAAAAATCAAACTGTAGGACTTATAACAAAAACAGAAAAAATGGTAACATGTTTTATAACACAAAATTTTTAAAGTCATATTCCAAAAAAAATTAAACATATACAAACAAATATAATATATGTATGTTTAAAAATAGGTACATTTTATAATAAAAAATTGTTAAAAACAACATAATTGCAATTCTGCACAAAACCTGCAAATCACAAAAAAAACGTTAAAAATCTATTATACCCTGGTACAATTTATACAAATTTCATCACTTTCTATATAATATCCTTCTTCCACATTATCATCAGTAATGTCACTGTTCGCCTCATTATACCATTTTGTGCATACTTCTTCGAAATCATCGTCTAATACTCTTCAGCTTTACGAGAACTATCCATATTAAAATAACACTAATGGTGACCTTGCGTCTAGTAGACTCCGCGACGTAAATATTTCGAAAACGGGACGAGCGAGGTACCTCTCATTGGGTGCGTTCGGACGACCACAGCGGCTGGACAGCTGAGCCAGCAGTAGCTGTCAGATGTCACCGCTGGAAGCCAGCCGCTGAGAGATTTACTAAGCTTTCCCTATCACGGCTGGATACAACCACTCAGCCGATTTCTGCTGACCGCCAGCCGCTATGGTCGTCCGAACGCACCCATTAACACATTCGGATATATTCTAAAAAGCTAGGAAGGTACACCGAATTACAGGTTGCTAGGTATTTGTGGCGAGAAACGCGGACGCGTTAATAAACGTGCGGAGTCTGTGAGACGCATGGTCACCAGTTAAGGGTTAAATAAAAATTGAGTCATATTTCTAAGCTCGGTAACTTTTGAATGGTATAACCGATTTTCAAAATTAAACGTGCGTTGGAAAGGTAATGATCTGTACGAGTAGAAGCCGCAAAGGTCTGGTTTAAGTTTTTAAAATTTTTGGAGTGTTGGGGACGAGAACGAAAAATAGACCCTAAATGGGAAGGGCCGTAAAATCCACACCCTTGGACCACACTGGAGAGGTAATATTGGACGAGTCTTTTTCTAAACTTTAAGATAGGATTTGGACCAATTTTCAATTCAGTCAGGTTTAGAAAATCGAAAATTTCGTGTATATATAGTGCCGCATGTAGGAGTGTTGTGCGCCACTGGCGAGAACTGACGTTCTCTGGTAATACAAAATAAACAGTGTTCCTTGAAAATAGTGAACTGTAATTTAACATTACATTAACATAAATAAATAAAATTTGTTTATCTGACATTTCAATTTTATGTTGACGTTTAGTTGCGTCAAACGAAAACAAAGTAGAGTTGACGTTTCTATGTCGGAAGAAAATGACAATTTAAAGGAGGCTTGTGACGTCACAATGACGACTTTGAGGTCGGATATCTCGAAGATGGCTAGAAATAGCGAAATGCCGTTTTCAGATTTGGATTCAGAAGACAAAACTACATAGGGATCCATCGCTAGGTGGCCTCTAGATATTTCAGGAGCGGCAACGCAATAACACACACGCTTTTGCAAATTTATAAACGAAAAGTTTTCGTTGAAAATATATTATTGAGCATACGCGTAACCATTCGAGAACAGTAATGTGACGAGTTGGAACAAACCCAGGAGCGTCATTTGAAATTTTGATAGGGAGGGGCAAGCATTATAATACAATACATTTATATGCAAACATAATACAAAATTGATCTATTTTTTGTAAATTTCAGTAATTTTCAGGGTTAGGGCCCTGCCCCTATCAAATGACGCCCCTGAACAAACCTTATAACACCTTTGATATAACTAAATTAATTTAGGAGCATTATGGTGGAACAGTGGATCGACTAAGAACTAGACCTAGAGTGGGCATTCTGCGCTATTCTGCCTATCTACCGGTGCAGAGAGAGAATACAGTCGAACCCGCTTATTAGAATACCTCTTAAAGGAATATCCCGGTTTAAGGAATAGAAATTTGAGGTCCCGAAACATTTATAGTAGCAACCAATGATCGGTTATTAGAATATCCCGGTTATAGGAATACTTTTACTTGGCACAAAGGCTATTCCAATAAGCGGGTTTGACTGTACACGTATAGTTGGTTTTTACATCTTTATTGGCAATACACTATTTATAAGTTACAAAATTAATGATTGGAATAGTAGTTAAATAAAGATGTAAGTACTGTGATTTAACTTGAACCCGCATGGGTTTCTATGTCTATGGGTAACTGAGATTTGTATTATTAAGTGATCCCATTCTTCAACGTTCTTCCTTTTTATATCATCTAGGTTGCATTACACATTAAAACGTTATTAGCCATAGTGTGTTCATACAAAACTGCTGTCTATACAAGGTTGACATACAGTATACCGAAATGTTGTGAAACGAGACACGCATTGTATTGTATTCTATCTAAGGTGTAGTGTATAGCATAGGTAGGGGAGAGTTGGACAAAACGGGATACCATTCTTGTTTATTTTTATTATGGAAAAATGTTAAAGAAATTATCATATTATTATTTTTTATAGGTATAACATTTATTTCAAGATATATATTGCAAAAGCACTAAACCAGTGGAAGCGTAAATGCCACGGTATGGGTATAGACCTCGGAGAGGTTTGTTTGTATACCTTACAATTTGCTGATGACCAAGTCATCATAGCTAATGTTAAAGACGACCTACAGTATATGGCAAGAAAACTGAAGGAGGAATATGAACAGTGGGGCTTGGAAATTATTGTGGAAAAAACTAAATACCTACCCATAGGAGCTGAGTTATCCAATATCGAACTAGAGGATAATGAACAAATCACATCCTGTAGTGAATACACGTACCTGGGAGTAATCTTCGATAGAACGGGAAAAGACGATGAGGAAATAAAGAAAAGGGTAACGCAAGCTAGAAGAACAATTGGATGCCTAAATGGAATACTTTGGAGCTCCGAAATAGGAATAGAGCGAAAATAAAACATCTATGAAACACTTATTAAAAGCAGCCTACTTTACGGAGCAGAAACTTGGAGAATAACCGAGAACAACAGGAAAAAATTAGAAGCTGTAGAAATGGATGGGTTTAGAAGATCGTTAGGTATATCCCGTAGGGAAAGAATTCGAAATGAGGAAGTAAGACGACGAATTGGAATAGATGGTTACTTAACAACAGACATTGAGAGGAAACAGTTGATTTGGTACGGTCATGTTCAAAGAATGGAAGACACAAGATTGCCCAAAAAGATCTTGGAGTGGGTACCACCAAACCGCAAAAAACGAGGAAGACCCAAAAAGACATGGAAAGAAGGGGTAACCAAAGCAATGAGTACAAGGGATCTTAGAGATGGCCAATGGGATGATAGAAGGACGTGGAAGTTAGGCATCGGACAACGTCGAAAGACGTTCTAAAACCGATACATACATACATAACATTTATTGAAGCACACAAAAAAACATATTTTTAGCTATTTTTAATGACTGGAAAATAGTAAAAAAAATATTTATTGAAGTCCTGCACATCCCGTTTTAGCATACCACGGTTGGATAAAATGGGATAGGTTCACAATATTTAATTTTTTGCATAAAATTATCTAAAAAGTATATTTAAGTAGATATAAGACTGCAAAGCAAAATTTACTTTTGAAAAAAACAATATCTTCAGTAGTCAGAAACTTAAAAATATGCCTTTTTTATGTTTTATTGCAAAATGGGAAATAAGACCTTTTATTTAGGACTAGGTACGTATATCAGAATAAAAGTCACATACAAAATATGTTGTTCTTTTCTGCAGTATGAGAACACGCTTTATTGTTATTTAAAAAATTAATAGGCCAACTAATAAATAGGTGGATAAAACGGGACATAAAAAATGTATCCCATTTTATCCAACTTATAAATGTCCCGTTTTGTCCAACTCAGACATTTTTCAAAACAAAAATGGCTCCTGCCTAAACGTGAAAGTAAAATTAGATAGACTACACATGAGAATATTCGTTAATGAGTGCTTAATTAAATGTAATAGTCACCGGAATTATATGTTTAAATATGTAGGCAATATAATGTAGAAAACAACGCACTTAAAAGTACAAAGTACCAAAAAAATAGAGTCAAACAATTCTAAACACAACAACTCTTCATCAAATAATGGCATCGAGGTAAAACGAACTGAGAATGTTAAAATGACGACTGAGAACAAGTTTTCGTCTTTGTCCGATTGATAGCAGCATTAGTTGGGTTTCTAGGCTAGGTATCCCGTTTCATCCGACTATCCCGTTTTATCCATCTCTCCCCTACATCGAGAACATGTTGTAGTCTCATATTTTGTAAACATTTTATTTTTTTAGTTTCTCTGATATCTGTAATAACAAAGAAACTAGACGGTTTTACTCTTTAGTATGTATTTTAACTGACGACATGAGATACGTGAGGAGGCCATGTCTTATCATACACTAACATAAAATTAATTCCTAAATGATAATGCGAAAGGAACAAAGTTTTTAATGAAATAAAGTATGTGCAATAGACCTCTCGCTATTTAAAGAGCCTCCACGTATACACCAAATATGTACCAACTGTCAAGGAAATTTCACCACAAAACATCACAGAGCCTCCATTAAACAATCTCGTCTCCCTTATGTTGCATTCACTTGGTGCATATAGCTCACTTGGTGGACAAATAACTCTTAAGGTGTCGTCCAGAATTGTTAACGTTAAGTGCCTTTCCGTATTTAAATTTTTTTAGCTATTATTTTTTATTGTTAATTTAGTTTTGTTTCAGTTAAAACACTTCATTTTAATGAATAAAACTATCTATTTTCTCTATATCTAAAGATATCGGGGATATTCAAAAAACAAAATGTACACAAAACATAAGACTACAGTACGATTTCGATGCATATCCACACTTATACCTTGTACTCCCTACTTACAGGCTGTCGCAAACTTACATAAGAAAAACATTTTATTTTCTTCCACTCGGTGTAAGTTCAAAAAAGAAGTTTGAGTAAACCTTTGCCCAACCTATGTAAATACTAAAGAAAAATCTAAAATAATAAAAAAAATTTAAAGCACTCATGGGAGTGCCGACAGAAGTGAAAACTTCTTATAGTATATAAATTACAAGCTCAATGCTTTTCCACATCCAAAAAGAAGTGCTATACCTATATTATATAAGCGTTGCGTACGTTCTTTGCTATTTATGTATACATAGACATAATATATATTTATTATGTACGTACGAAATTTATTTCTGCAAGGTGATGACGGTCGCAAACTCAATAATTTTTTCCCATCTAAAAAGTGCACAACGTCCCTACAGAATTTTTCACTTTAAAAATTTATTTCGTCAAACAATGACGCTCGCTAATTTAATACTTTTTCTCCATCTAAAGAGTGCACAACGTCCCTAAGAAGTTTTCATTTCAAAAATTTATTTCACCGAAGCGATGACGATCGCTAATAAAACACTTATTCCCCATCTAAAAAGTGTATAACGTCCCTAAAAAAGTTTTCGCTTCAAAAATTTATTTCGTCGAAGCAATGACGGTCGCGATGACAATCGATAATTCAATACTTTTTCTCCATCTAAAAAGGGCACAACGTACCTAAAGAAGTTTTCACTTCAAAAATTTATTTCGTCGAAGCAATAACGGTCGCTAGTTCAATACCTCTTTCCCATCCAAAAAGTGCACAACGTCCCTAAGGAAGTTTTCATTTGAAAAATTTATTTCGCCGAAGCGATGACGGTCGCTAATTCAATACTTTTTCTCCATCTAGATAGTGTATAGCGTCCCTAAAAAAGGTTTCCCTTCAAAAATTTATTTCTTCGAAGCAATGACGGTCGCTAATTCAACACTTTTTCCCCATCTTAAAAGTGCACAACATCCCTAAAAAAGTAAAATTTAATAAAAAATCTTTGGCTTGGTAAATTGAAAAGCCCCTATAGGGCTACAAACATAGAAACAAAACGTTTTCGCTCTGTTACAAGAGCAACATCAGTTTTACAAGAACATAGTGAGCCAACCAAAAAATACAAAGGTCAAAGCCTTTCAAAAACAGACTAAAAGTCTTATATAGATGCCAACATGGCAAAATCCAAAGGATGAATAAAATTCTTATGGCTAAAGCCCTAGGGCAACATATGACTCCCACACGTGGTAAGTGGGTCAATAGGTAACAATTAGGTCATTATGTTACAAGAGGTGACAGGCAACTCACCATTGGCTCACCATGTTCTTGTAACACTGATGATGCTCTGGTTACAGAGCGAAAACGTTTTGTTTCTATGTTTGTAGCCCTATAGGGGCTTTTTAAACTAATATACCTTTTACCAAGCCTAAAATTTTTTATTAAATTTTACTTATAATTAATGATTTACATACAGCCAGCTACAGGAAATTCTTCCTTGTGGATCCCTAAAAAAGTTTTCACTTCAAAAATTTATTTCGTCGAACAAATACCGGTCGCTAATTTTATACTTTTTCCTCATCTAAAAACTGCACAACGTCCCTAAAGAACTTTTCACTTCAAAAATTTATTTCGCTGAAGTGATGACGGTCGCTAATTCAATATTTTTCCCCATTTAAGAAGTGCACAACATCGTTAAAGAAGTATTCACTTCAAAAATGTATTTCGTCGAAGCAATGATGGTCGCGATGGCGGTCGCTAATTCAATACTTTTTCCCATCTAAAAAGACCAAAACGTCCCTAAAGAAGTTTTCACTTCACAACATTATTTCGTCGAAGCAATGACGGTCGCGATGACTGTCGCTAATTTTATACTTTTTCCCCATCTAAAAAGTGCACAACGTCGCTAAAGAAGTTTTCACTTCAAAAATTTATTTCGAAGAAGCAATGGCGGTCGCTAATTCAACAATATTTCCACATCTAAAAAGTGCACAACGTCCCTAAAGAAGTTTTCACTTCAATAATATTAGTATTATTATACGTACATTATAACAATACACGTACAAAATTTATTTCGTCGAAGCGATGACGGTCGTGAAATCAATCTTTTTTCCGCATCCCAAAATAGATTTTACATTTATTTTCAATTTAAATACTTTTATACAATTTATGTATACATACTCATAATATAGATACGTACAAAATTTATTTCTCCGAAGAGATGACAGCCGCGTAATAAATAATTTTCCCCATCCTAAAATAGGTTTTACATTTATTCTAAATTTAAATACTTCTATACAATTTATACATATATATACATACACATAAGATACTTATATATGTACAAAATTTATTTCGCCGACGCGATGACGGTCGCGATGATGGTCGCGAAATCAATCCTTTTTCCTCATCCTAAAATAGGTTTTACATTTATTTTAAATTTAAATGCCTCTACACAATTTATATATACATACATATAATATATAGCATAAGCGATAACGGTCGCGATGACGGTCGCAATGACGATCGCCAATTCAATGCTTTTTCCCCTATCCAAAAATCGCACAACGTCCCTAAAGATGAACGTCACGATGACGGTTGCGAATTCAATGCTTTTTACCCTATCCAAAAATCGCACAATGTCCCTAAAGAAGTTTTCACTTCAAAAAATTAGCGGAATCCGTTAATCAGTTCAAGAAAAAATCAACTATGAATATGAGCATAATTTTAGGCGATGCATAACTTCTGAAACTTTGTGTATACGAATTTAATAAAATATAGTATTTTGGTACTTCTAATATTTTTGGATTTATAAGTATTTGTAAGATACGTCCTTCTACTCTAATATTACAGCACTATAGTTTTATATTACAGAAACTCTCTCTTATAGAAGATGATACAAGTAGTTCATTACATTAAAGAGAAGCTAGGTATCAAGGAATTTATAAGATGTTACGCCCTCCTTAAAGATGCCAACTGGCTTCTCATTCAAAATAGGTATTAAGTCTAAAACATCTATTGACTTATTGTTTAATAAAGAAATTTGGCCATCGGGTGTAAACGTTAAGTGGTCTACAGAATCCTTCTACTCCGAACCAACGACTTGATCTGAGACAGATATAAATCGGAAGAACATCAGAAGCACGGTTAACTTGGAAAATTAAATTACCATTCCAAGTAACAACAAGAATGAAGTTGATACCACAAATATACTGACAGACAAGCAGGCCATTGTAATGTGCAAATCTAAAGATCTTTCCGTTCTCATATTAATTTCATTAAGAAGGATACTTTAGAACCATCGATAAATCTGGATCATTTGACCCCACCAAGAGTTAGATTGACCAATAACTCGAATAGTCGATATCTTTTAGCCAGATTAAGGGAACCGGATATCTTGAAGGCCATTAAAATTCATCTTGCTTTTCTATACGACCAACCTGCATCAGTATTTTGTGATGGGTATACCAACACAAGTGTTAAACTGTTTCTGGCTTCCGAAGGACTTCCGACTAAGAGTGAAGATCTAAGAAAAATTCTTCTAGAATTCAACGATGCTTATGGAATCGGTGCAGATGAAGTAGACGCTGATCTTGCTGCTTTTAGGTCTTTTCTCACTTCGGAAAGAATTATTCACCTGCAAAAATCAAGGGAATGTCACCGAAATTATTATTCCACTAGCTCTCCAAGACGAAATTTTTAAATAATACGACGTGTTCTGAGGAACTAGAAACCTCGAATAATTTTAGTGATGACAACTTTAGTATGGTTCTGATTAATATTCGTTCTATAAGAAATAAAACTGACGAATTATTTTTGTTTCTAGAGGAATTAGGATTTCCCCAGATAGTTGCTGTTACAGAACACTGGATTGCAGTCAACGAGCCTTTTTTTGTAGAGAAATATACCACAATTGCTAGGTATGATCGTCCAAACTCAGCTCATGGAGGCACCCTAATTCTTTCTGCAAACAATGATTTTTCTCTGATAACAAAATATGACTTTTTGTTGAATGAAGCCTTCTTTGAATTTTCCTTAGTTTTTAATAAAAATCTTAATCTTTACATTATTTGCATCTATAGATCACCTGACTCTTCCGTGGAACTATTTTTTCAGAACCTGCTAAATTTGTTAGATGACTTGCCTCACAAAAGCAGAAAAATTCTATGCGGAGACTTCAATATAAATTATGCTGCTGCTTGTGCTACCCAAATGTTCTTGGTCAACATATTTGAATCATATGGTCTCTCAATGCACGTTAATTCTCCTACAAGGATTACAAAAACTACATCTACCATAATTGATTATATTGTCTCCGATTTCTCACCCCTTGATGTTTGCTCTACAGTTATTAATGCGGAACTATCGGATCATGAAGCAGTATATACGAAATTTAACATCTTCAGCAAACCCTCCTCGAAAACCCGACGTTTAGGTAGGATTTTTTCCGCTCGGAATTTTCATAAATTTCAAAATTTATGTTTAACTTCTGACTGGCATTTTCCTTCTACGGACGTGGACTATAATTTCAGTGATTTTTTGGAGAAGCTTGTCTGTATCTTCAATAAGGCATTTCCTTTAATTACGATTAAGCCAAAACATCGCAAACCCTGGACTACCAAAGGTATCCGCATATCAGCAAAAAATATGCGTTCACTACTTTATATCAAGAAATTTACTACCAACGTCGCTGTCACTCATTATATCACCAATTATAGAGTCACATATCTAAAACTCATCAAATCAGCTAAAAAAGCCTACTATCAAAATCGTCTGGGAAGCTCCAAAAGTGTTGCAAAAGAAACTTGGTCCATAATAAACGATCTTCGAAATAAAACCCACGCAGCTCAAACATTTGCTCTTCCAAACCCTGAAAATCTAAACGAATACTTCATTAACGTGAGTAAAAATATAACATCAACTATTCAGTCTCAACAAGATCCCATTTCCTATCTCCCTAATTCAGAAATTGTCTCGAATTCATTGTTTATAAGACCAATCTATAAATCTGAATTGATCCAAACGATCAATAGTATCAAAAGCAAATCATCTTGTAGTACTGATGGACTATCCATAAAAATTTTCTCAAATCTCACAGATAATGTGTTAGAACTCCTCGTGTCACTAATTAATGATTCCTTTGAAAACGGTAAATTTCCAGAGTGCCTAAAGACAGCCATTATTATTCCTCTTCATAAAGGTGGCGAAAAATCTAATGCCTGCAACTATAGACCTATTGCCCTACTACCGGTACTCTCCAAAATTATTGAGAGGCTCATAAAAACCCGACTTATGTCCTTTCTCTTTGATAACAATATTTTATCACAAAATCAGTTCGGCTTCTTAACTAATAAATGTACAACTGATGCCATGTTTTCTGTACTTCACGAGGTTTACCAAGCACTAAACAATAATCTTTATACTACCACTGTTTTCTGTGACTATTCCAAAGCTTTTGATTGTGTAAATCACAACATTTTGATTAAAAAACTTAATTACTATGGAATTCGAGGTATTTCTTTGAATTGGTTCAAACCTTACTTAGATAATAGGAAACAATTGGTTAGAGCCAATGATACTGACTCTAGTCTCAAAAACATTATATGTGGAGTACCACAAGGTTCAGTATTGGGTCCTCTACTTTTCCTGATCTTTATAAATGACATCACTAATTTAAAAATCGATGGAAAAATTTTTCCGTTTGCTGATGATACCAGTATCACTTGGAGCAACTCAACTATTGCAACTCTTCATGCAACTATAACTTCTGATCTTCTTACGATAAAACCTGGTCTGACTCTAATTTACTCTCCTTTAACGTGGATAAAACGGTAGCATTATCATATAAAGGTGCTCTTCAACCCCTGCTTGTGAATAGCAGCCAGATCTCTACCGTTGATTCTGTAAAATTTCTTGGTATTCTTTTAGACAGCAACCTCAAATGGTCCCTTCATATCGATTTGTTAAGTAAGAAACTCGCCTCGGCCTGCTATGCCATAAGATCTGTTTCGAAGGAACTCAATTTAGCATCTTCTAAAATAACATATTTTTCTTTATTCGAGTCTCATCTTCGATATGGTCTTCCTTTTTGGGGGTCTAGTACAGCTGCCCAATTTGATGTTATTTTCAAATTACAAAAAAGAGCAATAAGATATCTGTTTTGCCTCAGAAGAACAACCCATTGCAGTAGTTGCTTTAAAGATCACGAAATTTTAACTCTTCCATCTTTGTATATTTTAGGAACTGTTTGCTTAATTCGTAAACACATGCATGTCTTTCCAGCAAGGCCTCATCATGACTACTCCACCAGAAATTCAACTTTTGATGTCTATTTACCGATCCCGTCTTCTGAGTTAGTAAAGAAATATATACTATATTCCGCAAAAAAACTATACAACCATCTCCCTTTACAACTCAAATCTGCAACATCCTTTCTCAAGTTCCGTAAAATGACAAAAGCTCATTTATCTAAAAGACCATATTATTCAGTAGAAGAGTTTCTTAATGACTAACTAAGAAATCACAGTAATGTACAAGTAACTAAAGTGTATTTATATATATTTGGGTGTCACATACAGCAGCTTAAACTTATTAGTTCCTTTGTTTGTGTTTTATTATATTATGTTGTATGTTCAATTTTGCAATTTATAGTAATTTTGCAATATATTGGTTTTTGTTTTTTTACTTCACTTTTTTAACTTGTTTATATTTTTTTTATTGACGATTTATCTAATTTTATAAAATTGTATTTGTTATTGTTATGTATATCTTTTTCGTGACTCTATGTTAAGCTTTGTCCATAAAATTGTATAATTTTCAGTGACAATAAAGCATATAAAAAAAAACCTATCAAATAAAAATAGAAAAATCCCAAGAAAAATAGCAGTAATGAAGGTTCGATGTAGAACGATGAAAATTAAAAACATTGAACGGATATGGAGAAGCGAAGATGCGAAGAGGAAATATAAACAAAAAAGAAAATAACCTTATCATAAATATTGTGTTTATATGAGATTAGGCTACAATTGATTATAATGAGAATCAATTTTAAAGTTGTCCCAGGAACGCAACTCATAAAAATATTAGCAATATCATTTTAAAGTCTTCTACTGTAAAATGTATAGTATATGTCTATATTGCCGATATAAATGAGTCAGATTAAATTAAATTATTAGAAGAATTTTTTACTAAGCAACAACATTTTTGTTTAATTTATTAATATTTTGTGTTTTGACAACGATGTCCGATGTGGAGGTCTAAACGTTAATAAAATTATTTTTTCAAGTTAAATTGTGGCTTATTTCACAATTGTAATAGTTAATTACAAAGATGCCACAAAGAAATAGCTTCAAAACAACACGAAAATTACATTTTTAACTAATGTTGTTTTCACCCAATTTTGAAAAAATGTGAAAACTTTAATAATTATCCACGCCCGTCTGTCCGTCCGTGCGTCTGTCTGTCTGTCCGTAAACACAACTCCTCCTTCATTATACCAGATAGAATGACAAATGAGCTCTCGAATGAAAGCTTATAATCCAAAGAGGGTATTAAGATGAGAAATTTTATCTAGGACTTACGTTTTTAGAAACGCCACCAGAAGTACTGTTTTAAAGTCACCGGAATAGTACAAGCGATATATTATTCGACGCGCCTAAGCAAGAGGGGAACAAATATACACTTCCGGTTGCAGGATTGTTTCTGTCCGTCTATTTACCCTACACCATTGTAAGGTAGAAGGGATATGATTATACATATATGTATACACTTTCGATCACTTTTGGTGAAAAGCTAGGACTTACGAAGTCCAATTACTTGTTTGACGTTTCGATTTCTACTCCCGAAATAATTTCCAAAAACGATTATTTAAAAAAATTGTGTGCAAAGAGGATAACCACCAACCGCCAAAGTTGTTGAGGAGGTTGACGAGTATGACGAGTGACTTACTTGGTCACAGACTTGTATAATGTATAGTCCATGTGGTGAGACCGCTCCCGTCTGAAAAACATTTCTAATTCGGTTTCTCTGCGGATGCATATTCAAAAATGTCCCCTTTAAACAAATCTGAAGGGTGCCGGACGGAATTTTGAGCAGAAATTGTTTAAACTATTTTTTTAAACAAATACATAAGATCAACTTTATATTGCTCCAAAAAATATATTTTTAGGTTTTTTGGGTCATTCTAAACATCTTGTTATTGGATCTTGTTATTTTTCTCAAAAATTGACAGTTTTCGAGTTATAGGCGATTTAAAATCTAAAAAATGCGGAAATACGCATTTTCGAGGCTTAAAAACTCATATTTAAATTAGTATTTTGGAGGTTGCCAGATACTTAAATTGAAGTTTCAACATTCAGCTTCAAGATTCTGAAGAGTAATCGCGTCTAGCCTTAACATAAACCGTTGTTTTTTTAATTGTTAAATATGCATGTCCATCCGATTTTTTGGCCGGTGCGGCGCGCTTTATTTCAAAAATCTCCTATTTTCCTCCGAAAAATAATTTTTCTATATTCTTTGGGACATTCTAAATAAAATAAGTTTCTTGACTTGTTCACAACAATTACTAGCTTTAAAGTTATAAGCGATTTAAAATGCGAAAATGTGTTTTTTTGTCATTTTTCGGATTTTAAATCGCTTATAACTTCAAAACTTTAAGAAAAATGTCAAAAAACTTATTTTATTTAGAATGTCCCAAAGAATCTAGAACAAATATTTTTCGGAGGAAAATAGGAGATTTTTGAAAATAGTGCGCGCCGCACCGGCAGAAAAACCGGATGGACACGCATAATTAACAATTAAAAACTACGGTCTAAATTGAAGTTAGACCCGATCACTCTTCTGAATCTTGAAAAGGAATGTTTAAACTTTAATCCAAGTTATTGGCACCCTTAAAAATACTAATTTAAATATGAGTTTTTAAGTCTCGAAAATGCGTATTTTCGCATTTTTTTAGACTTTAAATCGCCTATAGCTCCAAAACTGTCAATTTTTGAGAAAAATCACAAGATACCTTTCTTGTTTAGAATGACCCAAAAACCTAAAAATATATTTTTTGGAGCAATAAAAGGCGATCTTATATATTTGTTTTAAAAAATTGTTTAAATAATTTCTGACCAAAAATTCCGTCCGGCACCCTTCAGATTCGTTTAAAGGGGATAATTTTGAATATGAATCCGCAGAGAAACCGAATTAGAAATGTTTTTCAGACGGGAGCGGTCTCACCACTTGGACTAGTAGGCAATAGTGATGCTTTTAGCTGAAAAAAACTCATTGGCCAACTGGTTGGCCAATGAGTTGGGCCAATAAGTTGGGCCAAGTAAGAACAGTGAATACATAGTGATTACACGTTGGTGGAGTTATCAGTCTGCGTTAACCTTTCTTAGTGGATATACAAAAAACAAACTCTGATTATGGATATGGATGTGGAGACTGTAGCAGCTGCCGCAATTAATTTGTACAATGCGTTCAATGCTTATAGAAAAGTGTACCAAACAAGAGTGATTAAAAAACAATGGCGCAAACGACGGTGCTTTTACACCGAAAAAAGTATTCATATTAAAACACAACCTTAAAATTAATACTTATAAACAGTATCAGTATTGTGAGAAGAGAAAACAAATATTTTAAACTCAACGACAACAACGTGTTCAGTGTTCATAACCAAACAGCTGTTTGGCAGATCGCGCAAGTCCCAAAAATCCTTTGATTTGTGCACCAAATACCGACAAGATTCGGTTTGTAGACCAACGCTGACCGCCAATCGCAAACTCATGCCAAGTGGTCCTGTACACGTTGGCCCAACTCTTTGGCCCAACTGATTGGCCCACATGTGAGGTTTGATTGTGTGCGTTCAAGGCATCAAATACTGATTACTTTGTTTGTTTCTGCATTATTTGTATGCCCAATACACGGTTATAAACTTACGGTTTAATACACGGTTTTAGACTTTATTACGGTTGTCTTAACCGACGGTGGTGGGGAGACTTATATTTTTGACTTTACGTCACAAGAATACACAATCCCATATTTTTAAATGATTTTAGATCATTTCATGTGTGTTAATTGTGTATATATGTGTATTATTTGTGTTATTATTAAATAATAAGACAACTAATACACATTTTATCTTATACCGGGTGGTGAATCGTAAAACGGGCCATAGGATACTCAATGTAAAATTCTAAATTGTTGAATTTCTGCTTCCCTAATTATTTTACATCAAAAGTCATGAGAGAATACTTGTAGAGAATTAAAATCTGTATTAAAATCAAAAGTTAAAATTGTTCTACGATTTAAATGCACTCCAAAATTTTGAAAAATATGATAAATTTGCCACAATAGGTATAGTCCGTTCCTTAACGGTAAAATATTGCAAAACCTCTAAATTTTAAAGAACCGCTTGGATTGACATGAAATTTGACATACACATAGCTAACAAGTCAAAGAAAAAAAGTGATATTCTGCCGATATGTGCTTTTGCCCTGGGGGTGGTTTTCACCCCCTTTTGGGGGTGAAAAAATATTCGTCCAAAGAAAGTCAAGAAATGGATAAACTGACTAATTTTAAGTAACTTTTGTTCTATAGCTTTTTCCCTAAGTCAATACTTTTCGAGTTATTTGGCAGTGAATATGTTCATTTCTTCAACAAAATAACCACGCTCTTAGATGTTTTTTCGCAAATAACTCAAATAGTAAGAATTTTGTCGAAAAAACATTCTTAGCAAAAATATAGCCTGTAAAAAATTTAGAAAAATGGTGTATACATTACGTCTCTACACGTAGTAGAAGCAGAGTTGTAGCTAATGAAAAATAGGTGCATATTCGTCAAATTCCAAATGGAACATTTTACCTTGAAATAACCAAAAATGAAGCACATTTCGGGGAAAACTCATTACAACTTATTTAAAATGTTTAAAAAAGCTTCATTTTTGTTTTATAAAAAAAATTTCTAGCATCAAAATTAAACAAGTTACGCTCAAAATAAAGTTAGTCCCTTTTGGTTTTGGTAAAAAAAATCGAGAAAATCACCCCCTAATTATTATCTTAAATGAACTTAAACGTTACGACTTCACAAGTTTCTTGACTCGTGTATATATTGTTTATATGATTTGTAAGTTTCATCGGTTCAAAGTCCTTATTATTGAAAGGGCTGTAGTTAAAAAAGGTTGAACGAGTCACTGATCACGAATGTATGCAAATTTAGAAACACCAAATCTTAATCAATTTTTGTCTAACAGAAAAACAAAAAAATACATGATATTCAGAAAAGCAAATCTGACTTTTTTTGTTTTTCGAGATTTTTGGTATCTCTAACAATTTTTAAGTTATTTTGAAAAAAAGCATATTTTTCAAAATTTAAATTTTTAAAAATTTTAATTTGAAACCAAATTTTTTCAAAAATAAGCACTTTGAATCGATAAAACTTACAGATCATATAAACACAAGATAAGTAAAATAATTTGTGGAGCGGTACCGATTAATTTCATTTAAGTTGCTAATCAGGGGGTGGTCTTCCCAATTTTTTTTGCAAAAACAAAAGGGACCAACTTTATTTTTTAGCGTAACTTGCTTAAATTTAATGCTAGAAACTTTTTGTAAAAACAGAAATAAAGCTTTTTTAAACACTTTAAAAAAGTTATAATAGGTTTTCCCCAAAAAGTGCTTAATTTTTTGGATATTTCACGTCGATATATTCTATTTGAAATTTGGTGAATATGAATCTATTTTTCATTGGCTATAACTCTGGTTCTACGAGATCCAGAGACCTAACGCGAACACCATTTTTCTTACTTTTTTATATGCTATATTTTTGCTAAGAACATTTTTTTCGACAAAATACTTACTTTTTGAGTTATTTGCAAAAAACCGTCTAAAAATGTGGTTATTTTGTTGAAAAATGAACATATTCACTCGCAAATAACTCGAAAAGTGTTGACTTGGCGAAAAAGCTCTATAGAACAAAAGTTACTTAAAATTAGTCAGTTTACCCATTTCAGGACTTATTTTGGACATATATTTTTTCACCCCCAAGAGGGGGTGAAAGTCACCCCCAGGGCAAAAGCACACATCGGCACAATATCACTTTTTTTCTTTGATATGTAAGCTACACGTATGCCAAATTTCATGTCAATCCAAGCGGTTCGTTAAAATTTAGAGCAAAAACCGTGAAAGAATGGACTAGTATGCGTGTAAAAGTTTGGCCACACGTTACTATTTAACTGACAGTGCTCACACCATTGACTGAATAAAAAATCTTTATTATTAATACTTTCTCCACAACTGAGGGTATCTTATCAACTGTATTGTTTTTAAACAATAAATGAAAAAATAAAAATATTGACAGTTCAAAAATGTGAAAATTATTGCATTGTGTGTGGCCTAATTTTGGGCTGAAAATGAAATGTATTACATTTTTACAAAATTTTGGAATATGTTTAATTCGTAGACTAATTTTAACAGTTGTTTTCAATATAGATTTCAATCCTCTACAAATAGTTTCTAATGTCTTTTGATGTAAAATAATTAGGGAAGCTGGAATTCAACAGTTTAGAATTTTACAATGAGTTTCCTATGGCTCGTTTTCTAATTCATAACCCGGTATATCCTAGTTTATTTTATATTTTTGTATTTGAAATTTTGGTGTTGTTTCCCGTAAAAATTTATTTTGAACTATTCATGAAAGTTGTAGATCGTACCTATTGTAGGAGTTTAAAAAAAATATATATATTTATAAGGTAGGTTAAAACGTTAGAAGTTCATTAAGTGTTAACGTAATAATAATGTTGATGACATTTTAGAATGCCAGGTACATGCTGTAGTGTGGCCAAATGTATTAGGTACTACCTATTATTTAAATTCTTACAATAAATTATACAAGTAATTCTAATTCACATAATCCTAGCTGACCTCTAAGGATAGTATGTATTCAATAGTTAATCCAGTATTAAAGGAAAATCATCGACAAATTTTCAGTGTAGAATGGAGATTGAAGTCCTAGATTTCCGTAAATATCGCATGGATAAATATCAACAGTTCTCCATAATTAGGTATATAATCCACTATACATCTTTATTTCTTAAATATCTTGACTATTTTCCATACATCAAAGACATAAAAATACCGATTAAGAGGAAGGAGCAAAATGCAAAATTTGACGCATGTCAAAATTCTCAATGTGTTTTAATTGTATTCATTTTTTTCAAATCCCGAGAAAACTAATAAATATGTTTGAAAAATTTAAACTCTACAAATTAGAATGAAAGACTACATTATTACCGAGGGCCGAAAGTCCCTAAAAACTTCTATAATGTTTATTTTAATAAGTTACAGGCTGAAAATAAAAGAAAAGTGTAATATTTAATTTCAAATATTTCATTCAAAAGAAACTGCTTGTTTATTCTAAAGGCTTTCCGCCCTCGGTAATAATGTAATCTTTCATTCTGCGTTTAAATTTTTCTAAAATACTCATTAGTTTTCTCAGGATTCGAAAAAAATCATATTACGATTCAAATGACAGTACACTCGTGACGTAATCGCACCCTTAATGTTCATTGGTTAGTCGATCTGGGCAACCGTAGTAATGTCTAAGAACCGTGTGCCCAATATGCGTTTGTGTATTTGTATTTTGTGTTGCATAATGTATTGTGTTTGATTGTAGATGATGTGTGACATTTGGAGAAGGTTTATGGTTACTGCCATAGCCACCTTTACTTTACAAGCCATGAAGTTGAAACTTGGCAACATCTAAGCGTAGACCGGTTAATTGTGACAGTTCTCATTTATTTTTAAATGTTTTTAAATAATATTCACTGTATTTACAGAAAAACTCAAACATTTTACAATATTTCGTGCTCCAAATTATAAAGAATATTAAAAGGTATGTATTAAGATGATTTTAGTTCAATAAAATATATTTTTATATAATATATTTTATAGTATAATATATTTTTATATAAACTTACGTGCATATAGAAATGCGTCCACTTAGAAGTGTATAAATTGGATGAACCAACCCAGTTATATATTTGTGGATATGTGGCTCATCAAATTCATAAAAGTAAAAACTATTGTGAACATTTCAAACAGCTTGTTTTCTGCAATAAAGGAGAGACAACTGGAGCAGATTACTACGATTATTTGCAGAGAGATGGTTTGTGCTTAGCAACAGACTCAGTAAAATTTATTTATTATCATCTTTGCTCAACATTCGAACTTATTATAAATAGTCCCAATCTTGAAAAATTATTTTTGCAGCACAATTGTCACCTGAAGCTGTTATCATGTTTGGTAATGAAAGGTTTACAACATGAAGGCTTTCATTTAAATTTTGAATTTGAGTGTAAATGTGGGGAAAATGCCTTCAAAGTTTATTCTGCTATTATAAAAATTATGTGTAATATTGTTTTAAATAATTATACAAAAAACAAAAATAGCAGCCATCAAAGTGATGAATTTTCAAAAAAGTATAAAAAGAAAAGTAATGCTAAGGGGAATAACAAAAAAAGAAAGTTATCGACTCTAAACCCCAACACTTCACATCAAACCATGTGAGAAATTGTTGTTATAGTTATTTCTAGCGATATTTGTATATAATTTAAAATAAGATATTATTTATTTAAAATAAAGTATTTTACACATATTCTTGTTATTGGTTTTTTTTGTATAATAATAATAATATATTAAAACCCAACTATAGACTCTGGTTTTCTTAATAACATTCTGTTTTTTTTTATTATTTCGCTTATGTTGGATAATAAAAAAAGTTAGCTACTTTAAGAACTAGATTTTTGTTCTTTATCAAATCAGGGTGTTTCTAAATAAGTGCGAAAAACTTTAAAGGGAAAGGAACAAAATGCAAAATTTTGACGCCTGTCAAAATTTTCAGTGTATTTTAAATGCAATCATTTTTTTCGAATCCTGAGAAAACTAATAAGTATTTCTGAAAAATTTAAACGCTGAATGAAAGATTAGTTTATTACCGAGGGTCGAAAGTCCCTTAGAATGAATGAAA
Source organism: Diabrotica virgifera virgifera (assembly GCF_917563875.1). Classification (NCBI taxonomy): domain Eukaryota; kingdom Metazoa; phylum Arthropoda; class Insecta; order Coleoptera; family Chrysomelidae; genus Diabrotica; species Diabrotica virgifera. Next base: position 116,307,848 of record NC_065449.1, read on the forward strand.
AGTTGTTTTTGAATGACATATTTGAAACTAAAAATCACACTAAATTTTCTTAATTTTTCGCCCCTGTAACTTATTAAAATAAACATAAAAGTTTTCAGTGACTTTCGGCCCTCGGTCCTAACGTAATCTTTCATTCTGCGTTTAAATTTTTGAAAAATACTCATTAGTTTTCTTAGGATTTGAAAAAAATTAATCCCATGTATATTCTTGTTATTGGTCTTTTTTTGTATAATAAACGTTACTTACAAGGAAGTACTTTTAATTTTATTTTGTACAAACTTCTAATTAATAATATTTTCTTGTTCGACTCAAAAAATACTATAAATTTTACCAGAATTTCTACTTTAAAATTGTGTTTTCAAAAGCGGTAGTCCGAAAGTCGGACTACGCACGTCATCAATTGCGATGTTGCCTTTTTCTCTTCATGGCTTGTTAAGTAAAGGTGGCTATGTTACTGCCATAGCCACCTTTACTTAACAAGCCATGAAGAGAAAAAGGCAACATCGCAATTAATGACGTGCGTAGTCCGACTTTCGGACTACCGCTTTTGAAAACACAATTTTAAAGTAGAAATTCTGGTAAAATTTATAGTATTTTTTGAGTCGAACAAGAAAATATTATTAATTAGAAGTTTGTACAAAATAAAATTAAAAGTACTTCCTTGTAAGTAACGTTTATTATACAAAAAAAAACCAATATCAAGAATATACATGGGATTAATTTTTTTCGAATCCTAAGAAAACTAATGAGTATTTTTCAAAAATTTAAACGCAGAATGAAAGATTATGTTAGGACCGAGGGCCTAAAGTCCCTGAAAACTTCTATGTTTATTTTAATAATTTACAGGGGCGAAAAATTAAGAAAATTTAGTGTCATTTTTAGTTTCAAATATGTCATTCAAAAACAACTTTTCATTCATTCTAAGGGACCTTCGGCCCTCGGTAATAAAGTAATCTTTCATTCAGCGTTTAAATTTTTCAAAAATACTTATTAGTTTTCTCAGAATTCGAAAAAAATGATTGCATTTAAAATACACTGAAAATTTTGACAGGCGTCAAAATTTTGCATTTTGTTCCTTTCCCTTTAAAGTTTTTCGCACTTATTTAGAAACACCCTGAATTGATAAAGAACAAAAATCTAGTTGTTAAAGTAGCTAACTTTTTTTATTATCCAACATAAACGAAATAATAAAAAAAAACAGAATGTTATTAAGAAAACCAGAGTCTATAGTTGGGTTTTAATATATTATTATTATTATACAAAAAAAAAACCAATAACAAGAATATGTGTAAAATACTTTACTTTAAGTAAATAATATCTTATTTTAAATTATATACAAATATCGCTAGAAATAACTATAACAACAATTTCTCACATGGTTTGATGGTGTTGGGGTTTAGAATTAACTGCTTAGCAACAATATTATTACAGCGTATTGTTAAAGAATCAGGCATATTAAAAAAATCACTTGAATCGGCCAACAGGTTTAGTAAGTATAAGACATCAAAAATGACAAAAATTTTAAGTGGACGCATTTCTATATGCACGTAAGTTTATATAAAAATATATTATACTATAAAATATAGTAGATAAAAATATATTATATTGAACTAAAATCATCTTAATACATACCTTTTAATAGTCTTTATAATTTGGAGCACGAAATATTGTAAAATGTTTGAGTTTTTCTGTAAATACAGTGAATATTATTTAAAAACATTTAAAAATAAAGTAAAGGTGGCTATGTTACTGCTTATGAAAGACGATAATTATGCACAAGCACACAGTGCCGGATTAACCATTAGGCGGACTAGGCGGCCGCCTAGGGCCCGGGCACTTGATGGGGCCCGCATCCCACACAAATGCATTAATTAATATTGAATTATTTAAGCAATAATTAAAAAAAATAAAATGTTAAAAAAATCAAATGGGGCTAACTGAGACAAAAAAAGAGAATGGTTAATTTATGATTTCCAATCAAACTCAGTTTTTTGCTTTGTCTTCTGTCAAATATCAGGAAAATACAAACGACTTCAAGACAAATTAAGCAGTTATCTTCAAAGGCATTTTTAAATTCCATGTTCTAATCATGCCCTCAATTTGGTAATCATTTTTGCAAGCAAATTTTGCTTAGAAGCTGGTATTATTTTGGTATGGTACGTTTTTCTTTTCAATTTCTACCCACCGATGGGCCTTATAGTTCATTCACTCACGGTAAAATATTGCAAAACCTCCGGATTTTAAAGAAACTTTGGATTTGAAACAAGAGCTTGGATTGACATGAAATTTGGTATAAGCATAGCTAACATGTCAAAGAAAAAAGTGATATTGTGCCATTGTGTGTTTTTGCTCTACGGTTGAGTCCACCCCTTCTCGGGGGTGAAAAAATATACCGTCAAAATACATCCGGAAGTGGATAAACTGACTAATTCTAAGCAACTTTTGTTCAATAGAGTTTTTTCATCAAGTCAATACATTTCGAGTTATTTGCAAGTGAATATCTTCATTTTTCAACAAAAAATAACACCTTTTTAGACGGTTTTTCGCAAATAACTCAAAAAGTAAGTATTTTATCCAGAAAATATTCTTATCAAAAATATAGCTTTTAAAAATTGAAAAAATGGTGTATGTGTGCAGTGTGTAGACCCAGTAGAAGCAAAGTTGTAGCTAATGAAAAGTAGGTTCTTATTCGTCAAATTCCAAATTGAATATTTCAACGTGAAATAATCAAAAAATGAAGCACTTTTCATGGAAAACTCATCATAACTTGTTTAAATGTTTAAAAAAAGCGTTATTCTTGTTTTTTTAAAAACATTTCTAACACAAAAAGTAAGCAAGATACGCTCAGAATAAAGTTGATCCCATATTTTGGGTAAAAAAAAACTGGTGAAAATAACCCCCTAATTAGCATCCCAAATGAAATTAATCCTTACCGCTTCACAAGCTAGTGTACTTATGTATTGTTTATATGCTCTGTGAGTTTTATCGGTATAAAGTGCTTCTTTATACAAGGGCTGTAGTAGAAAGGGCTTGACAAGTCACTAATCACGAGTGTACGCAATTTTTTTATTTGGCTTAATACCTCGACAACTAATGGCCATTGGCATGGTACAGCGGATTTTTCCAATCAGGTACCTATTGTAATGGGTAGTGTGTGTGTTGAGTAAATGTCTTGTTACTTAGCAAAGTCGTCATTGTTTTTGCAAAGAGACACTAATTGTATCCGAACGTCTGCGGTCCCTCCGGTGAGTACCGATCCCATAAGGATAGAAACTATTTTCATTTATTAATTTTTAATAAATGAAAAATTCTCTACCCAGGGTATGCCAATTTTGAACAGTCATATCTTAACCAATTTTTATCTTCCAAAAAAGCAAAAATCTGAAATACATATTCAGAAAAGCAAAACGGACATTTTTTTACTCTTAAAGATTTTTGGTACAGCTAATAATTTTTGAAAAAAAGACAGTTTTTTTCAAAATTTCAAAAAATTTGTTTGACTTTAAATCCCAATGTTTTGAAATATAAGCACTGTGAACCGGTGAAACTTACAGATCATATAAATAATATACTTATAAGATTTTTCAAGATTTTAATAAATTTTCAAGATTTTTTTGCCAAAAAAGGAATGAAAATTATTTTAAGCTTTACTTAAAAAACTTGCTTTGAACTTGTTTAAAAAAACAAAAATAAAACTTTTTTAACACTTTAAAAAAGTTGTGATAATTTTTCACCGAAAGTGATTCATTTTTTGGTTATTTGCGTTGAAATATTTGATTTGGAATTTGTCGAATAAGAATCTACTTTTCATTAGCTAGAGTTCTGCTTATACTGGGTCTATTATAATATTATACTTAGGTATATTATACTTCATACATACAACATTTTTTTAAATTTTGTATACGCTATATTTTTTCTAAGAATATTTTTTCGATAAGATACTTAATTTTGGAGTTATTTGCGAAAAACCGTCTAAAAACGTGTTTTTTTTTTTGTTGAAAAATGAACATATTCACTCGCAAATAACTCAAAAAGTATTGATTTAGTGAAAAAACTCGATTGAACAAAAGTTACTTATAATTAATCAGTTTATCCATTTCCGCACTTATTTTGAATGTATGTTTTTTCACCCCCGGAGGTGGCACTCATACCCAGTGCAAAATCACATATCGACACAATATCCCTTTTTTTCTTTGGCATATTAGCTATGGACCATTAATAAGAAGTTGTGAAATGTAAAAAAAGAAAAATGATCTTTTTTACATTATCGTAATTTATTTTTGGAGTAGGTAACTACTTCACAAAACAACATAAATACATATCTGTAAATTTCTTTTAAGTAAATGGTCGCTATAAAGGGGCCTACTTCTTATGGCCGCCTAGGGCCCCATGATGCCTTAAACCGTCACTGCAAGCACAGTCAGCTATTCTAATAGTACTGTATAATAGACCCAATGAAGATTGAAGGCTACAAGAAAAAGACATTTTCTGTGAAAAAGTTTTTTAAGTCACGGAGAAATCTAATGTACCTACAACAGAAGGAAAAATGCACGTTCCAGCAGTATTCGGTAAATGCAGAGAAATGATACACAACTATAATGGAAGAAGACTACTGGAATACTGCTGAAGAGCCGTGTGATATAGTCAACGTTAATGGGGGATGAGTGTTAGCAGAAGTAGCCAGTAACTGTCCGCAGGAGCGAGTCTTACCTCCTCTCTTGTGAATCTGGTCATGGACAGATAACGACAGGCTTCATGTTCTAGGCTATGCAGATGACCTGATCATCTTAGACTTAGACCACCGGTTTTCCGAACCCTGATGGCCATTTTTGTATTTATAATGTATTAGGTATATACGATCCAAAAAAACCCATTTGCAACCTGGCTGGATCAGTGTCCCGACAAAAACCTTATATCCCTGGACTAAAAATGCAGATAATTACCTAGAACAGATCCATTTACGGTCTGACCAGAAAGTAGATATCTCTCTTACAAGGGTAACAGGCTTTCTGGGAAGCCTAAATTTGTTGGACGGAATATACACATTATATGTAAAGTAGGTATATACAAATGATCTTACAGGTTGTAATGCGAAAATGTTGAAAATGCTAAAATTAATTTTAGTAAGTAACTACATACTTTATTACTTAGCTAATCACCTACTTGCAAATGGCAAAGAAATATCAATATAACGTTTATTGACTTCGAAAAGACCTTCGATATTATAAACAGAGAGAAAATGTGGAAGAATCTGAAACTATATGGATTACCGCCGAAAAACATCAACCTTATCCGATTTTTCTACAAGGGATACAGAGCCAGAGTGGAACATACGAGAGAAATGGTAGAAGATATACAAGAAGAATGGAAAAGAATGAACAAGTAGAGACAATTTCGAAGGAGTAAAACAATACTCCATAAATAGGGGCGGCATTAAAGAGAGACAGAGTATTTATCTACATACAGGTTTATTTAAAATTTGTTGAGTAACGAAAGTTACAAGATAACGTTGTGATATCAAAATTATCTCTTATCTGCTTAAAGTAAAATATATAGGTCAAAAGGTTACACTAGTTTTAATTAAGATTTAGAATAGTGACGAAAAAAAGTCACAGAAAAATATACAAAAGTATTAACCACTTAAACAATATCAGCCAATATACGAGTATCTATTATTAATATAAACAAGACTTGTGAAATGACGTGCATGTAAAGTCTACGTGCAATTAGTTTAGTTTTACAACGAAAATAACCAATCTTAATTCTAAGTAAAAAGATAAGCATTATTTGCGGATATTAAACGTGTGTCTATTACAGCAGTAAACGTTTTGAAAAGTGATGGATGAAATAAATTTTGGTGTTACTTTAAATCGAACCCCAAACTAATCTATAACTAGATCTATAATATTATATAGATTAAAATATTTTGTTTAATCAAACAGAAATCCTGGGCATTTCTACATGTCCAAACACATTGCTAAAATATACTTTTATATAAAAATGCACTTCCTAACGCCCCGCTCAAATCGTCAGATTTTTGAAATATTCTGTTCTACATGTAGGTACTTAACTTAACTTATCTTAATCTAACGATTTCGAGTTTTTCTAAGGATCGATTTTTTTCGGACCCCCCTTAACGAACTCCCCTGTATTAAGAGCCAATATATGGTAGGGTTAAATTTACAGGGTATGGGGCCGGCGTAGCTAAGCGGTAGTGTGCTTGGCTCGCGTGCCGGTGGTCCGGAGTTCAAATCCGCGCTGTCAAGAACAACTATTTAGACATTTTTAAAATGTTTATAGGCCCCAGGTTGACTCAGACTGAATAAAATGAGTACCTTGGGTAAAACCAGGGGTAATAATAGGCGGTTAAAGCGTAGCACTGGCCCTGTTACCTTCCTTGTATACCGTAGGCCCTAGATATAGCAGACTGTCCTGCTATACTCTGAAAGCCACGTGAGCGGTATAAAACAGGAGACTATTACTATTATTATATTATTATACAGGGTGTCCAGAAACTCTACCGACAGACGAAGACAGGATATTACTCAGATAATTTTAAGACAATTTAACCCAATTCACATAGTCCGAAAATGCTTCCTAAGAGAGCTAGAGCTCTTTAAAGATGGCGTCTTGTAATTAGTTTTTCTTAAATACCTCCAGAACGCTTCTAGTTAGAAAAACGAAAATTGGTACACTTATTTATATTTCAGAGATAAATCTAGGGTGAATGTACCAATTTCCGACCAAACTAGGATTTTTTAAATTAAAAAATTAATATTAAATTGAAAAATTAGTTTTTAAACGTAAAACTTCTAGCATTTATTAGTATTTATTATATACTTTAAAAATACATTTAATATTATAACGTATCTTTGAGGTAACCTATGTTTTTTAATTATTAAAAATTATTTGACAAATTCACCAATAACCGACCACTTTTTCCAGTTTTCGACCACTTATGCACCAATATTCGACCACGCGAAAAGTGCATTTAAAAAAGACCTTTTTATTCTTTAAACATTTATTTAGAGTAAAAAATTTATAAAATGATTCATTACAGAACAGCTGTCAATTTTACACTGTACCTATACTATTCTACCGAACATTATAGTTCTTTAGATTTACTTCAAATGTAACAGCTGACTGTTGACGCTTCGTACCACTTACCATAGTTGGTTTTAATATATATACAACTTGACCTTTTTCAATTACAGCTTTATCAGGGACATTGGGGAAGAAGAATTTGTTTTCACATTTGTGACTCTTTCTTAAACAGGAAATTTCAATTTCTTCGTTCTCCTTTATTTTTTCAACTTGACCTATATAATATGCTTCTTTGCCTCCACCTTCTGTAGGAAATTTTACTAAAGCAAAGTTTCCTTCTTCAGGATCTTTAAGAAGTTCTTCTAGGTGTGGAGTGGAAGGTCTCGATTGTAGAAGTTCGAAAAATTCTGCATCGTCCAATGAATCGTCCTGTGTGTCCATAAATTCATCTTCCTCTTCAGATGATGACGATGAAGACTCTTCTAATAGCTTCTTTCTCTTCTTCATATTTTTTTCTCTATCCGTTACTTGTATTGCTGCCCGTTTTTTTTGTAACTCTTCTTTTTCGGTTTTCTTTTCAAGCCTTTCTTTTTTCTTTTGTTCTTTTTGTATTTTTTCTTCATCTTTTTTCTTCCAGTATTCAACCCAAGCTCCAGCACCTATTGCATGTGGAAGCTTGACATTTCTTCTACTTCTTCCTTCCTTTTTAACTGGTGATTGCGTTGGCCAAGTAACGCAGTCGGCAAAAGCAGGACTTACCCCTGTTTGAATAGACCTACCAGATTTTGGTGTAGTGAACGACTCTGACTTAGAAGTTGACTGTGGATTATTTTCGTTACTTTGCTGTTTATCTTCTTGAAGTAATGTCTGGATACTAGTATTCCGTTTATTTTCATTAAAAGATGATTCGGAATTCATCTGGGCGATACTTAATTCATTATGTTCATTTTGAGTTGGGGTGATTTCTGAATTTAAGTCTTTTGTAAGATCATCTGACTCCTTATCATCAGATTCTGAATTCACCTGGGCGATAATTAATTCATTATGTTCATTTTGAGTTGGGGTTATTTCTGAATTTAAGTCTTTTGTAAGAGCATCTGACTCCTTATCATCACTAGAAGAGGGCTCTTTAGTAAACTTAGCTTGATTCAAAATATGTTGTTTTATTTTGTACCAAGCATCAAATAGCTCTTTGGCCGACTCATCACCATCCCATTTTTCGCCACTGCTTCGGAACTGACGAACACGTGAAGAAGGGAGCATTGACTCGAGAAACAGTAAATGTTCAGTATTAAATTGGCATGGTTTGTCAACTGTTCTACTTTCATGACTCAAACATTTACTGTAATCAATATTTTCTTTATCAAAAGGGAAGATTCCACATTTCTTGAAACCATTCTTCACGACATCTTCGTTTGCAGCTTGTAAAGCACTTTCAATTAATGGTGCGAAATTAGCTCGTGTGACAGCCCTAGCTCCAGTCTTATTCAGCCAATCTGAAACAATTTTCTTCCAAGAAACTTTAATAGGACGAAATACTGAAACGTCTGCTGGTTGTAAAATATGAGTGGCATTGGCTAGCAATGAATACAAGATGATACCATTTTCCTTACAAAAAGCAGCAACTTCAAAGCTTATGTGCGATTTATGTCCATCGACTATGTATAAAACTGGAAATGTGGTATTTCTTTCTTTTAGGTAAGGCAACAAACTGTTTGTAACATATTCAAAAAACACTTGTGAAGTCATCCATCCTTTTTTAGATCTGCCTAATGACCAGCTAGGATTTACGTTTCTGCTAATTTCTGCCGGTATTCTTTCATAGGGATAAATGATGCAAGGAGGTGCCATATTTGCACTAGCTGTAAATGTTACCATTACCGTAATACATTCCTTATCACTACCTCGAACCTGATACAGATCTTTAAATCCTTTGGGACCTATAACTAAAGAGGTTCCTGGGTTAGTTCGAAAACCCGATTCATCCCCATTGAGAATTCTGGAAGGATCTTTTAGCAGATTGCTATTTCCAGTTTCTTCTATTATATAAGTTTCCAAATTCTGATGCCATTCACGAATTGCACGTTCAGTTACCAACCCTCTTGCTAAACCAAGAGCTTCAGGTTTACGCAGTGAAATACTTGGATGTCGCTTAAAAAAAAGATCTAGCCACTTTCTTCCAGGTCTTCCTTGAGTAAATGGACTTGGTCGTCGATCTTTTTTTATTACCTCTTGTACAGAATCAATTAGTTGTCTTGGTTCAACCGGTATTCCTTTTTTGGCCATTCCCTTCAACCAACAAACTAGGAGGTTTTCTTCCTACAAAACGAGAAAAGGTTAGGCAAAAATCAATATAATATTTTACAGTCGAACCTGCTTAATAGAATACCGATTATAGGAATATCCCGGTTTAAAGAATAGAATTTTGAGGTCCCGAAATGTTTCTACTAGCCACCAATAATCGGTTATTAGAATATCCCGGTTATAGGAATACTTTTGTATGGCACGAAGACTATTCCAATAAGCGGGTTCGACTGTATATAGAAATTCATGCTTACTAATTAACTATTTTGATTGGGAAATAAGCCACAATTGAATTGAAAAAATAATTTTAATAACGTATCGACTCCCAAATCGGATGTCGTTGTCAAAATACAAAATATTACTGATTTGTGTTTAAAATATTATGTTTACTAACAAGATTGACCTACTTACATCTGAAGTTAGAATAGTTGGAGGACCCTTTCTAGCATCCAAAGATGTTTTTTCTTTTAATTTGTCCATAAATGTGGCATGGGGAATGTTATACTTCCTCTCAGTTTCCCGTATTTTTGCTCCATCACGAACTTCATTAATAGCATTGACCAAATCGTCTTTAGAATAATTTTTAGGCATCTAAAACAAATAGTTTGATTACTGTACCAATTTATGACCACCATTTTGATCCAGTAGCCGACCACTGGTCGTTTATTGGACAGAAATTAGATCTACGTATAAAAATTAAAGTCCCCTATTCGTACTACTAGCAACAGCTTATTTAACAAATCATCCGTGGATACAAAGCCAAACCAGAAAGCGACCAGCTGGTCGTCTAATGGAAAAATGTTTAAATGGTGAACCATAAAGCGACCACCATAAATTAATCACTTAGTTACAGATATTTAGAAAAATAACAAGTTAACTGTATTTATTACACTTTTATTAACGAGTAACATCATATTTCAACATTAAAAAAGTTAAAAAAACATTCGATGTAATTAGATAAAAATTGCTTACCTTCATGTGCATCTAGTTACACGCTCACAGATTTAACCTATTGGCAGTGTTGCCAATACACCAAAATTCCCACTTCCTTTAAACTTGCTTTGGATAAGTCAACGAAATTTCCCTACATACCTAAGGCCACGTAGTATACGTGGGCGGTGCAATAATTTCTGAACGTTCTAAGATTTTCTTAGTTTTAATATTTGTTTAAAGAGTGGTCGGTAACTGGTGCATGGTCGGTTACTGGTGCATTCACCCTATTCCATCCAGTATGAATTTCTAGTACCAGTCATAAGCGTCCGTTTTGGGTGGGGCAACGGTTATTTTATCGCATAACTTTTTTGTCTTTAACTTTTAAGCATTTTTGATACTGGATTATTAAACTGGGAGGTATTTTAGAACTAAAAGGTACTCTTTCTTTAACTCGGTAGGACACACAGTTTTCCAGAAAAATCGATTTAAAAATTTTTCGTTCCCTGAAATTGAAAAAAAAAATGAAAAAAAAATTGATTTTCAAAAAAAAAACGGTGTATTTTACCAACTTAAAGCAAGAGTAACTTTTAGTACTAGAATACCTCATAATTTAATAATCTAGTGTAAAAAATTCTTAAAAATTGAAGACAAAAAGTTATGCGATAAAATAACCGTTGACCTACACAAAACGGACGCAAATGACCGGTAGTAGAAATTCGCATTTAATGAAATCGATTCATCTCTGGAATATAAACAAACGTACCAGTTTTCGTTTTTCTAAATAGTTCTTTTTTGATATTAAAAGAACGAAAACTCTTCAAATTGATTTATCTAGAAAACGGTGTATCCTATCAACTTAAAGTAAGAGTACATTTTAGTGCTATAATACCTTTCGTTTTAAAAATCCAGGGTCAAAAATGGTTAAAAATTAAAAAGAAAAAAGTTATGCGATAATATAACTGTTTCCCTACCCAAAACGGACGCCTATGACCGGTACTACAAATTTGAAATGGATGGAATCGATTTACTTCTGGAAGATAAATATGTGTACCAATTTTAGTTTTTCTAAATAGAAGCGTTCTGGAGATATTTAAGAAAAACTAATTACCAGACGCCATCCTCAATAGCTCTAGCTCCTTTAGGAAGCATTTTCATACTAGACAAATTAGGTTAAATTGTCTTAAAATTATCTGAGGAATCTCCTGTCTTAGTTTGTCGGTAGAGTTTCTGGACACCCTGTATTTACATGTTTCTCTTCATGGTATTTTCTGACGCGCTCAAGTAACTGCAAAAATCCCCGCTTGGGCTCCCCTTTTCCATTACTAAGAACGATGAAAGTATGTAATAATAATTTAAAAAACAATCAATTGAAATGTTCAAAATGCACGCAAACGATCCCGAAATTCCCTATTCCATAGTTCTTTAATTCATACTTAATGTTAGTTTTTTCTTACTTCTACAGATTTTAAAACATTTTAATCTTAGTTTTCCCTGGGAAGAAAAGAGTCTATTTTAAAAATCATTATCTGCTACCAGCATAAATAAGTAACCTAATAAACCGGTGTTGACCTTTTCTTTAAAATTATGAACATCAATGAAGTGTCGTTTTTCTGACGTTAGTGTTTCTTTTATTATGGTAATAAACCGTAAATTCCAAATTACACCAGTTTGAACTGTGTAAAAATTCCTTATTGCATAACTATAGCTAAACAAGTAATCATGCTCACACATTTATATGTATGTAGCTATTATATTAGCCCAGTCGGGATAGCATTTGACCTTGCATTACGAGCTGTCCCAAATTTTATTTTCCTAATCTTTAGGGGGGTCAATAGTAGTATAAATTTAAAATCTCGACTGAGTTTGACCATTGCGTCAGCCGCCATCTTGATTTTAAACGAGAACCGTTTTTGCACAGTATCTCCGCCATTTTCAACTTTTCTACAAAAAGTGTAGACACTGAAATTGTTGAAAATGCGATTTTCTATCATTTATTATTTATGTATATATAATGCATATAAGTTATTATTTAGGTCTTTTATGTACTTAGTTTGGTTGGTGTTTCATTGGAAGTTTCAAAAATTGTATAAAATATAATTTTCTTTATTTTTGTTTACATACAATTATGTCGTAAATTTAATAATAAATGAGACAATTCAATAATTATTACCTACCGTTCCTACCGTTTTTGTCGAAAAGTTGAAAATAGCGGAGATATTAAGCAACAACGGTTTTCCTTTAAAATCAATATGGCGGCTAATGCAACCGCGGAATTCAGTCGAGATTTTAAATTTACACTACTATTTACACTAATCTATCTCCCTTAAAGGATAGAATTATAAAATTTGGGAAAGCTCGGAAACAAGATTCAGTTCAGTAATTATGCTCCCCCACCACTTAACTTACTATTTCCCCCCTACTTAACTCGGAAAATATCAACCACATGAAAAAAATTGTTAAAAAGAAATTGTAGAAAATCATATTTGGAACAATTTTAGTTGAAAATGGCGTAGATATTGAACAAAAACAATTGCTACAAAATCAATCAGTTCTTACGCTCGCGCAATTATCGCATATACACACTTCGCGTCAAAAGAAACTGGTACAACTCTTATAACCGAAAATCGTGTTTTTCAAGTTGTGTTAGCTTTAGAAATATTTAAAGTTAAAAATGAAAAGGCACACTTATTTTGATTAATGTATTATGCTCCTTCGTTTTTAGCTTCAAATATCTCGAAAACTAATGGCTTTATCGTTACAAATAAGAAGTATGTTTTTTACATAGAAAGTATTGGAGAATCAAAAAATTGCACTAAAATAGCAATTGCGCCAGTGGTGTAGAATTTGGGAAGGGCCAACCATTCCCGTTCCCCCGTCGTACGCCTCTGGTAGTAGCCAGAAATGTTTGCTTAACATAATTTAGTAGATTGTACACTTCGCGTCAAAAAAAACTGGTACAACTCTTATAACCGAAAATCGTGTTTCTCAAGTTGTGTAAGTTAATCTTGTCACAAGTGTCATTCTAATTTCTAGGGCAACGTTGTCAGTTCAACGAAAATATTATATCAAACTAAATAAAAACGGGGCTGTGCGACAGCCCGCATTTTTTAATATACTAAAAACTAAAACAATTGTAATTTTCCGTCATCTCAATTCCTTCATACATTGATTGGTGTTTTATTATAATTTATGAAAATATTTCAATTAAAAAATAATGATAGATAATAAATCTTTTTTTTATTTTTGTTTATATTGGCATGGACTTTATGTCATTCGGCCAGTCACAACATAAGTATTAGTGTCATGTGTAGTGTTTATGTTGAGTAAGTGTCTTGTTACTTTGCAAAGTCGACGTCATTGTCTTTGCAAAGAGACGCTAATTGTATCCGAACGTCTGCGGTCCCTCCGGTGAGTACCGATCCCACAAGGACAGAAACTATATTCATTCATTAATTTATAATAAATGAAAAATTTCTGACCTTGGTGAGATTCGAACCCACAACCTTTCGGATTTTTTCGATCCAAAGGCAGGCGCTCTTACCACTGAGCCACGGAGGAGTCGATAATAAATCTTGACATGACTTTAAATTATTATGTTTAATGTCAAATCGAGACGTGTGATTGGTTTCTCGTAAATTGTAGGACAAAACTGCATTAAGTTGTGTAGAATAAATAAAACACACTGGAAAAATTAAAAATTAAATTTAAAATTAATACAAACTGAATAACTTTTACAGTGAACTTTTTAAGTGTGGAATTTAAATATATGTATTACAATTCGAAATACATATACATTTTAAACGTTATTTTTTTGTATTTAGATTTACCTAGTGCAATTCCGTTGTCTGTGATGGCAACAACGAAGTGATTCACGAACAATAATTATTGTCAGTCTGAACACAGGTTTACATTGGAAAAAAAAAGTGTACCAGTTTTATATGACGCGAAGTGTACTACCTTAAATATTAACTTTAGCAAAAAAATGGAAGAGATTAAAATTGTGCAGAATTTATTTCTCTCTATTTTTGTATAGAAATATTTTTGTAGTAAAACTAATAATAAACGAGGTAATTCAATAATAATTATGCTCTAATTCGGCGGTTCTCAATCTGTGGTACACGTGCCACTGGTGGTACATATCATCATTTGCGGTGGTACACAACACACAAAAAAAAATTAAATAGTAGTATTTAGTACGTCTTGGCATCTAAATATCTTGAAGTATATTGAGTCTAAAAATATAGGTGGTACCAAAAATAATAAAAAGAACTGTAGGTGGTACATGACTCAAAAATATTGAGAACCGCTTCTCTAATTGTTACTATTTTCCGCCATAACTCAGAAAATATCGACGGCACGAAAAAATTCTGAGAATAGAAATGTTATAAAATCACATTTTCAACAATTTTGGTTGTTATACTTTTTCTCTAAAAGTTGAAAATGGCGGAGATATTGAGCAAAAACGGTTCTCGTTTAAAATGAGGATGACGGCTAACGCAACGGCGTAATTCAGTCGAGGTTTTAAATTTACACTTCTATTGACTGTTATGCTATGCAAGGTTAGGCCTGTTATTCGTCTAACAGTCTAATCCGACTGGACTATATAACTTCTGCGCGATTCTGCCATTACAACTGGAAACTGAAGAACTTTCATGAAATTTTGAATATGAAAAAATTATCCTGCCGATGCATGGGTGACCAGCAGTGTTTGGACCTTATGAATCGCAATCCTTCTGAAATGAAGTCTAGATCTACTAACGCACAACAGAGAACAGAATGAACGCACGTCAGTGGACTGAAGTCGGAAAAAGTGTTCCGAAGCAGTCAAGAGTCAATAATTAATGGTTCAGAAGCCACTGTTTTTATTGGGATAGCAAATGCATAATTTTAATTGACTATCTTGAAAAAGGTAAAACTATCAAGAGCCAAAATTATTATTGTGTGTTATTGGACAAACTAAAGCATGACATCAGTGAAAAACGGTTCCATATCCAAAGAATGAAGTGTTTTTTCTTCAATATAATGCAACGACTCAAGAGCGTTATGAGAATGGCAAAACTTCATGAGTTGTACTTCGAATTGATTTCGGCAAAGTACTCAGGAATACCTATCAAATGAGCTCCAGAAAAAGTTGATAGCATCAAGATTAAGCAAGATAATTTGATGAAAATAAGAGGACCTTTTCGAATTTTTTACTAAATGGGAAAAATAAAACATACTAGTACATTCATTCAAGCAATTCACCTCGCAATTCTAAAGGCCTTCATGGATTTGTTTGAAATTTTGACAGTAGCTCAAAAATGATGCAAATAACAAACCTGACTTGGTGTCAATGTAGGGTGGAAATTTAAAATTGCAAAATGACACAGGGAATCGATAGAGAATTGAATTTTATGAAGAAAATGTTGATTAAATTTTTTTTCTTAACATAATAATTTCTGAGTTATTCGCGATTGAAGATTCCAAAAAAAACACGTTTTTCAATAGTTCTTCGCAAATAACTCGAAAATTACGCATTTTCAGGAAAAAATAACCCTTATTAAAATTGAAGCTTATAAAAAACAAAAAAACTATGTAGTCAGTTTTAATTAAATTTTTTAGATAATATTAAGCAACTTATGAGTAGAGACTGGAAAATATGCACTAAAAAATGTCTAAAATATGCATGCAATATGCATTTTAAAACAAGCTGAATATGCACAATTAACATGCAAATATGCATTTATATATGCACTTATTTTTATATGAATAATTTTATGGTTTACGTTAAATACATAAATAAATAAAAAATAATAAAAATAAATAAATAGGTTTGAATTTAAACCAAATTGTATTATTATTTCTTAATATATTTTTTTAACTTCAGGTTTTGTGACAAATAAAACGGCAAAATATTTTATTTTGACCACAAGATAAATAAGAGTACAATAAAATAAATGTACATATTTTTATTGTTACAATATTGATTCATATTTTCTAAACTAATATTATAAAAAGAGTACAATAAAACAAATTTACATATTTTTATTGTTACAATAAATAATCATATATTGATTCATATTTTCTAAACTAATATTATGTCTTCTATCTGTTAATATTTGTTTATAGGCAGAAAAAGATCTCTCAACGTCACAAGATGTAATTGGGGCATATTTAAACTTTGCTATTAGAGACGGATCCATATTAATATTTTCATCGAAGTTTCCAAAATTGATTATATTATTTATTGAACGCAATAAAGTGAAACCCTCATTTTTGTTTAAAACGTCATCAAGTTTATCTTTAATTTTTACTCCAATTTCCCCATTCAGATTTGTTATTTTCTGTTTAACCGAATCAACAATAGACATACTATTGTGAAGACATAAATTTTGAGCCTCTAATTTTGTAATTGAACTTTCAATGATATCGAAATTCGATTTTATATACAACAATTGATTTTTAATAGACTTTTCTTTAAAAATATTTTGACAGTTATCAATAGCGGTACAAGTCGGATCAAAACTTGAAATAACGCTTTTGATGTCGTCGTAGTGTTCAGATAAAAATATAGCACTTTTAAGCCAAGTTCCCCATCTGGTTAATACTGGTTCTGGTGGTAAAGGAATATCGGGAAGCATCTCCCTATATACCTGTACACGTAGTGGTGCTTTCAGAAATACTTTTTTTACATTATTTATTAAGGTGTTTACATTGGGAAATTCAATTCTAACTTTCTCTGCAACTCTGTTTAGGCCGTGCGCCAAACATGTACAGTGAATTAAATTAGGGAAAAAGATTTTAAGATTGGATGCAGCTTTCATCATATATGAGGCGGCATCACTAAGCATTAATAATATTTTTTCAAATGGTACTTGATCAGGTAAAAAAAAATTTGTTAGGGATTCGTTAACAAATCTAGCTATTGTAGCATAGTTTGTTTTTTCCAAACATTTTACACTAATTAAGTATGAGTTTTTAAAATCGCCAGAGTCGTTAAGAACTCCAACAATTAGATTCGCAATTTGTCGACCCTTTGTATCCGTTGTTTCGTCGACGGAAATCCAAAGATATTCGGCTTTTAACTGATTTTTAATACTCGTCATCACATCTTTGTAACATGCACTGACATATTTTTTCCGAAGAGTTGAAGAACTTGGTATTTGAGCTGGTTTATCTTTAATCTTGCAATAAGTTTTTAAAAAGTTTTGACACGATTTATGTTCTAACTTGTGCAGAGGGATATTGCAGTTCAAAAAAAAATGGCATAAATCCTTTGCAAAGGTTTCTTGCCCAACTGACGTATTCTGAATCTGCAAACTGTTCTGTAGAATCTGCTGGCGAGGTTTATTATCATTTTTTGATAGCTTAGTTTGGTGAAGTGAAGTTTTTATGTGTTGAACTACTTGGAATTTCTTTTGACATGGAATCTGGAATATAATGATAATGATGTTTTAGATGTTTTCGTAAATAGATACCTACATTAAAATGATCAAACTTTTTAAACCTCCCCCAATTTTTTTTTATTTCTCAAAGTGAAATTGAAATCGTCAAACAATAAAGTACAGTCAGTGTACCGTAGTATACAGGGTGGGCCACTCTCAACACCTCGCTCTGTATAAGCCAAACCGTTGCGAACTTTAAAAAACAGTTTTTGAAGAAATGGGACGGTTTGTCATTTTAGAATAGACAGACACATAGATGTGCAAAGAAGTTTGATAAGTTTAAAAATCTATTGAAGTGGAGAACTTACCTTTTTATCACAAATGGTGCAAAACATACTTTCACTGTCGATAACTTTTAGATGATTGTTACTTCCAATCCAACTTCTGAGAAGACTTGATTTTTCCCTTGCTACTTTAGGCATTTTCACAATAATAATAAAATGATTTTTTTACACAGTATAGTCAATAACTTGCAATCACAAAAGTTGAATAATCGGCGATTGATTTAAGACTAACCATTCATAAAATAAAATAATCTATCCTACCCTTAAAATGCTTAAAATTTCGTTTTGGTTGGTTTTCCCAGAATAATTCATAGTTGGCCGACACCAGCAGAAAGTACAGGTAATATTTGTAATGTTATTCAAAATATAATCGGTATTTACTTAGGTAATTTGTAAATTCTGAGAAGTCTATAAATCTTAAATATCCGGATAATGATACCTGCAGCTATAAATAACGCCCATTATGTTTATGGGTACAACAACAAAGGAGCTTAACAGCAAAATATTTACTTTCACATTTTATTTTAATGGATGTTGATGTTACTAATATATACCTTATTTTTAAATGGGGTAGAGTAAATTCCCATCAAAATATGCATTTATATGCTCTTAAATCTCCAAATATGCAAGGCATATGCATTTATGAAAAACATGAGAAATATGCAGCATATATATGCATATGCATTTTGCATATAATCCAGTCTTTACTTATGAGTCATTGAAAACGAATTTTTTGTTTTTCGTAAATTTATGCAAATATTTCAGCTCAAATAAGGGAAAAACGATTAATTCTTCATGGAAAATGTTAATAAACATTTTTTAAGTACTTTTTCTACAACCGTGTTAAAAATGCAATTTTTAGGACTCCATATGAACGTTAAAAATGCTACTTTAAGGCACTAGTGCTTTAAAAAATTTATGGCACTGCAGTTCCTATTGAATGTATAGGCAATTTTGATGTAATGTAAAAAAAATATAAAAATGGAATGTCAGTCAAGTTCACGTAAAAAGTTTTTGTAGATATTGTCCTGTAATTACGTTTGTAGAAAAAATATTGTATGATATGCGTGTTAAAAAGTACATTTTTAAGGCACTCATGTGAATTGCAGAACTCGCTTCGCTCATTCTGCAAACTTTCACATGCGTGCCTTATACGTGTACTTTTAACACTTATATCATAAATAACTATTATCTTTAAAATAAGCTTTAATAAAAGCCTCCAGCATAAAAATTAAGCAAGTTATGACGAAAATTAATCAAATATCTCGAATTTATAAAAGAAAAAATGTCGGTAAAATGGATGCCATGTGCAGCAAAATTAATATTAATTATAGTCCATGTAAAATTAACTTTATTTATGTTCCAACAACACGTTCCAAAAGTCTGAATTACATATTTAGAAAAATTACATGTTGTGACCAAAAATTTTGCTTTTTTAACTCACGTGGCATATAAATTAAGCGAGATATAAGCGTTTAAAGTATTGATTTCAATGCAAAGGGAGCATCTTTTTAGCCCTTTAACATTAAAATTCTCTAAACAAAAGGCAAAAACTCTGGACAAAACTGAATGGCACCTTGGTACCAAACAATATCACGGATATTCCTGCACCAGAAGAACTACTTAAAATTTTATTTTGCAATTGCAAAAAAGGATGTGGCTCAGCTTGTGGATGTCGCAAACTTGGATTATATTGCAATCAATCTTGCGATTCTTGCTCTAGTGATAGCTGCTAAAATTGTCCTCCTGTCGACCAAGAAGAAAAGGAAGTTGATGCAGAACAAATAGACGAATTTGGAAGTTGAAGGTAAATTAATTATTGATATACCTATACTTTAAAAATTATATTAATTTTATACTTATTTTAATGTTGTAAAATAAATATTTTTCATTATCATCAAAATGTGAAGTTTAAAAATTTTAATTTCCCTCAAACGTATATTTTTAATGAGATACAAATTTCATAAATATATCATTATAATATCATAATCAATAATTAATTGGCATTTTCTTAACGAATTCCATTACTTTAAGCTTTCAAAATGATTTTTCCCCCAATTTTTATGATAAGGGGTAGTTTCTAGGGGTTGAATCAAATTAAAAATTTGTATGTATCAGGTTTTTTATATTTTAATATTATATATTTTTGCTATTTAAGATCGAAAATAAAATGATTTCATAATCTCAGCCATTTTTTTAATAACTGTATAAGGGGTAGTTTTTAAGGGTAGTTACATATAAAAATATCCAACTATTAGTTACATTGAAAAAACAACAACAAAATTTTAACATATTGATGTCTGTAACTGCTTCCATTTATTAATTTTCAATTTTTTCAATTTAAGTTTCATTCTTAAAGGCGGTTTCTGATGGTTGCATTTTTAGAAAAATTAAGTGTCAGATTCCTTATAATATTTGAAGGAAAGAAATTCTCCTATTACGATCCAAAATAAAAAAAATTAAAAAGAAGAAAAACGATAATAAACAAAACTCAATTTTCCAACATTTAATATAGGCCAGGTAATAAGACAAAAATATACCCTGTTCGTGACACTTCATTAGCCAGAGTACTGAAGAGTTTTTTCGACAGGTAATACCTATAAGAACAAATTGTAACTATTTCCTGCGTAGGATCTGGCGGCCATTTTTATTAATAAACAATTTAGTGTCAAAAATCGGCCTTGTTCCCCTTTTTTTTCAAATTAATGGAAAACAGTAAGGCTTATGGTTTTCTTAGTACATACATCTTCGAGAGAATGGAAAAAGCTTTAAAATGGCGTATTACAAAGTTTAATGCACTCATTTATTGTTAATATAATTGCGGAAAAGGTCGAAATTTCAAAAAAATTAATTTTGCAATAACTATTGTAAAAATAAGTATAGATCTTTGAAATTTTTGTCAAATGAGGGTTCTTTGGTGCTTAATATGTGACAAAAATTTCAAAGCGATTCATTCAATTGTTTAAATTTTATTCAAATTGTTTTTTCCAGAGAGCTTTTTTTTGCAATAACAAGTCAGAAAAAAATAATTTTAGAACCATTCTATAGGTGTCAAATGAAAGAGCATGAACTAAACTTTTAAACTGGTTTAAAAAAAAGTGAATAAAAATGCACTTATTAGTAATAAATAGAGCTCGGGAAATATGCAAAATGCATATTAAGTGCATATTTGCATATTTGGGATTAATTTTATAAGTGCATATGCATTTATTAAGATTGCATATTTTCAGACTTTTTTTGCCTCAAACGATACCAACAGAAAAAAATTTACAGAGAAATGAGAAGATCTAAACAATAAATCTGAAAATTCTCGTGGAACCACTTCCTGGTAACATCCTTAATAACTGCCTTTTAAAATTTTTGAAGCAAAGATACGACCAATAAAGAAGACAAAGGGGACTCTACAATATGCAGTCATATTTTGATAGTGAAAAAATTTTGTTATTATTAAGTGATATGTTATAATCTGTTCGCTAAACTTAGACACAACTGGCTATTGATTTTAGTAGGTAATTTTTTTGTTGTTGGCCAATTTTGCCAAAATTGACATAATTACTAACTATTCAGTAATTATTAACTATTTAGTAATTATTTTTTTTCCAATTTTACCAAATTGGCTAAATTACGTACTAAAATCACTAGCAAGTTGTGTCTGAGTTTAGCGAACCGACTATAGCAATATGACCAAAGGTGGACAATATATAGAAATATTTTTTTCAAATTTGTTACTTGTTTAGCACACGCTTTAAATAGACTAGCAGAAACTGTAAGGACAGAATTTCCAATGGCCAATACTTACCCTTGTATCAAATATAAAAAATTATTTTTACAAGCCCTTCTACGAGTACAGGTGTATAAAGATCGTTTACATAATGTTCCTTTACCACCTGAACCTGTGATAACTAGATGGGAAACATGGTTAAATTCTGTAAATTTCTTAACCGATAATTTTGAGTGAATTAGAGACGTAATTTTTGTAGTTTAGATGTAGATAACTCAGGTGTTATAAAAAATGTGTGAATGTTTTAAAAAAACCGTTATTAAAAAGTAATATGGCACATATCCAAACTGATTGTGTAAATATTGCCGAAACAATTACTAAATTAGAAAAGAGAAACATTTAATTAGGCCAAAGTATTGAAATTATCAAATTATTCATTAAATGAAAAAATTAAACACCTTGGGGAAACCAACAAAGTGTATAAAAAATTCTGCACAGTGTTAAAGAAAAAATGAGGGATAACAAAAAATCATTAAAATAAATAATATTATTAAGATACGAAATGTGAAGATAATTTAATTTTATAGATAGAACCCTTAATTATGCAATATTTTAAGTTTGCTCCTTTAACTTCATGTGAAGTAGAAAGAAGTTTTTCCGTGTATAAAAAATTATTATCAGATAGACGGCTCAGTTTGTCTGTTTGTCTGTAGAAAATTTAGAAAAATAATAATGTATCGTTTAATTGTAAAAATAATATAATAATAATGATGATGAATTGTAAATATAATGATATTTTTTGTGACTTTAGCATAAAATAAATATTTTTTTTATTTAGCTTAAATGCTTCTGAGGCCATTGGCATAAAATAAATAATTAAATACCTTCAAAACAAGGATTACTGCGGTTTTTCTTTATATGCATTAAATGCATAAAAACATATTTTAGTGCATATTTCAACTGTTTTTTGTGCATATTTGCATGCATATTTTAGGGTTTTTTAAGTGCATATTTCCCGAGCTCTAGTAATAAATAATTACGGAAAAGTATCCTCAATTTTTCTTTTTTTGAATTCTTTAAACTTTTTGAACCTTTCTTAACGTTTTTAATCTATTTTTAACCTTTTTTAGGTGGATAACTACCAAGTAATGTTATTTATATGATAATTGATAAAAAATTTTAATAAATATATACAATTTATTATATAAAAAAATTAAAAGTTTATAATGAAAAATTGAAAATACTTTTGCGTAATTATTTATTACTAATAAATACATTTTTATTTACTTTTTTTAAACCAATGTAAAAGTTTTGCTCATGCTCTTCCATTTAACACCTATAGAATGGTTCTAACATTATTTTTTTCTGACTTGTGTTATTGCAAAAAAAAGCTCTCTGGGATAAACAATTTGAATAAAATTTAAACAATTGAATAAATCGCTTTAAATAGTTATTGCGAAATTATCTTTTTGAAATTTCGACCTTTTTTCGCAATTATATTAACAATAAATGAGTGTATTAAACTTTGTCATACGCCATTTTAAAGTTTTTTCCATTCTCTCGAAGATGTTTGTACTAAGAAAACCATAAGTCTTACTGTTTTCCATTAATTTGCAAAAAAAGGAAAAAAATACCGTTTTTGGACACTAAATGGTTTATAAATAAAAATGGCCGCCAGATCCTACGCAGGAAATAGTTATAATTTGTTCTTACAGGTATTACCTGTCGAAAAAACGCTTCAGTACCCTGGCTGTTGAAGTGTCATGGGAAAAACCTTATTACCCTGAACAAATGTGGAATTTCTGCCCTATTAGGCCAGTTAATGATTTTATAAGCTATTGAAAATGTTGCTTTGGTTACACTATTTAGAAAAAAGAAATAAATGACTAGTCCCATAAGGACTGCATGGCTGTCTTACGGCCTCGGGTATACGGAGGAAATATTCTACATCTTCGTCTGTTCTGAGAGCTTGGCTGATGAGCTGTAGACAGCGAAAACGTTCCCAAGATGGCAGCACAGACGAAGGTAGAATATTTATTTCCCGTATAATATTTTACAAATAAATGAAAAATAGTTAATTTTTTAAATCTTGTAAGTTTTTTTTAGTTTATGTTGTATTTGAAAAATTTGAGAACGTGAGTTTTGCAGTTAGACCCCTCTTATCTTAATCTGACGATTTCGAGCTTTGATTTTTTTTCGGACCCCCCTTAACGAACTCCCCTGTATTGAGTCCCTATATGGTAGGGGTACATTTACAGGGTACAAGGTTTCTCCCCATGTGATTTTCTGACGCGCTCGAGTAACTGCAAAAATCCCCTCTTGGGCTCCCCTACCATAATAAGCTTATAAATGGCAAGCAAATGTGGTTACTTTTTCTATGTAGCCAAATATAAAAAATGACTGATTAGTAGTTTACATTTTGTAACAACCGCCTTTTTTATTCCAAGCCGCAAAAAGATTTCCTTTCAGCCGCACTTACAATGCCATCCTCAGTTACCACCGTGCCATCTTTAAAAACACAGTGTTGTTTGGATATATTCCAATCATCATTTTTAAAATGACGACACTGTGTCTGTCCAGATCAGATGAAGAGATTGAATTTCTTATTTTTTAATAATATAAATTCGCGATATTTGTGGTGGTTTGCATAAAAGCGAGTATTGTCTAGACACCATCTTGGCGCCTTGTAGAAGCGAATGTATTTAACTGTTCGTTTTCATTTTTATAGATTGTACATACAAGGTTACAATCTCGTGTTATATAAATATTGCGTGTAATACAGAAAGAAAAAATATATCTACGACCTCAATGAGAGCTGATACAAAAAGGGTCATTTATTTTGTTTTACCGTAGTAGTTGTGCAGAACATAGGAGCAAATGCTGAGATGAGTTTTTTCAACATTTAGACCCAAAAAAGTCGCCTATACGAAAAAGTTCAAGGATCTTATTAAATGAAAACCAACCTATTCCACCACTGCACGGGGAAAATTGGATAGTGTACACGACAGAAGGAAAAGCCAAAGCGATGAAAAATTTCCTTGAAAGACAATTCAGGCTAGGCCTGTGAGTGCATAGCTTCACCGAGGATGCGTAGCATTATATGGAGATGGTGGTCCAACTCTGAATCAAATAAAAACAAAACCTGCCTTATCTAATTCATGCTAAACTGCCATCAGGATGAAGATATAAATTTCATAGAAGAAGTGGAATGTAGCCACAGAAGATTGTCAAGAAATCCAAAAGAAATAGGCATAACGCCATTACACAAATCATAAAGTCGATCCTCAGTCTAATAAGATTTTATAAGAAATGGAAAGAAGCATAATGGGTAATGCTTCGGAAAGCTGCAAAAATGGAACAGTCCCTCAAAACCACAGACCAATCCAGGGACGTAACTAGGCCGTATTTCACCCGGGGCAAGAAATGACTTTGGCGCCCCCCCCCCCCCCCCCGGCCAGATGCCTCATGAGTCATACAAAGACTCAACCACCCTAAATACCAATGAACCACAAAAAAGTAATAAATTGCTTTTTTCACAATTATTTATGAAGTCTTCGTCTAAAAGGAGAAAGGTATTATTTAATTTCTTAAATAGATGATAATTACATTTTTGTACAAAATGAAAGCCCTAAACAAACTTTAAAATGAAACTTTTCGGGCTTTTTTTGCTGCAAATGTTTTAACAATGTCATCAAAAGATATTGCTGAAGCTATTTTGTGCTCTATTGATATGATGGCCAAGTTGGTTAGTCGTTGTTGTCCTGTCAAGTTCCTGATGTAGTTTTTTTATTATCTTCAGTTTACTAAAACTTCTTTCATTTGATGCGACTGAAACGGGAATTGTAAGAAAAAGTTTCAAAGCTGTGGTTATATTGGGATAGGCATCATGGAGACCGTTTTGGCAAATATAAACCAAAAGGTCGAGTGGAGTAGCCTTTTTCATGTTAGAGCCTAAATCCAATGCATGGTACTTGAAGCTTTCTACTTCCAACTCACTCTGATCCAAATCATCCTTGTAGGTAACAGCCAGTTCGTTAGCATGGGTCTTTAACTCCTTTTCAGAAATTTGTTCAAATTTAGCCCCATTTAAGAAACCAAATAAAACATTCACATTTTGGATGGCTTCAAATCTTTGTCGCAGTTCAGAAAGAATCCTGTCTATAATTTGTATAGTTAAGAGCTCAAACTTTTTTTCCTCTGATAGTTCGTTTGATTCATCTTCTGCTTTTTCGTCAAACATCCGCTTCTTTTTCCGCTTGCGTACTTCTTTGAAGTGTGGATCTATGTTGATCTTTGCTGAAATATCTTTAGCCTCCTTCACTGCATCAGCTGAACAAATTGACCGTTGAGCTTCAAATTCTGTGATCAATCGACTGATGTGTCTTGCCGATCTATCTACAGTGATGTCCTCCTTTTGAAGAAGCTTGTTGACGATGTCAATGCGGCATAATTGTTTATACCAAAAACAGGAGAGAACAACAAACTCAAACGTACTAACATTTTTTAGGTGATAGTTCGCTTCTGTTTTCGTTTCAGGTGTTGTTAGTGTACTGGATTTTAGTTCATTGAGGGCATCTACAACTTTTTCTAAGTGCTTATACACAACAGTCACAGCTTCCTTCTTCGTCGACCATCTTGTATTACTCTGTAGTTTTAGAGATAGAGGGACATGTTTAGATAAAACCTCCCATCTATTGGTGGAGGAAGCAAAGAAATTGTGCAGACAATTAAGAGTGCCGAAGTAGGTCTGTGCCTCTACTGACAAGCTAGCAGCATTTGCACCAACCAAGTTAAGGGAGTGCGCAACACATGGCACAAATAAGGCCAGAGAGCTTTCTTCTAGGATTCTAGCTTGAACACCCTTATACTTGCCGGCCATGTTTGATCCGTTATCATAACATTGCCCTCTACAGTTTTTTATATCTAAACCATCAGTTTGTATTTTGTCCAATATTTTTTCAGACAGAGCCAAACCACTTTTTTCACTAACTGTTATAAAACCAATGAAACTTTCCACAACTTCCGGACCCTCTTCTGTGATCTTTACAAAACGTAGAACTTGAGACATTTGTTCTAAATGACTAATATCTGGTGTACAGTCAAACATTATTGAATAATATTTTGAAGCTTTTATTTCTGAAAATATGTGCTCTCTGATTTTCCCAGCAATGATATCCAAAAACTCGTTCTGTATCTGAGGAGAAAAGTAGCTCACTTGCCCTTTTTTATGGCGAGTAATATGCTCTCTTAACTGGGGATGATAATGAGACACTAACTCTATAGTATTTAAGAACCTACCACATCTAGGGTCCCCAAATTCCAGGCTTTCATTAGAATTAGAACCCCGTAACGGGCTACCTTGTTTAGCTAAATTTATGATAACATCAATGATAGCATACAGGACCCCTCTCCAGTGCGCTTCCTCAAGCGCTATCTTGTCTTGTAGCTCTCTATCAATTCCAGTACCTTTATTTAATGATGACTGCAATGATTTCCATGAGCAAAAACACTTTTTGTGAATGAGTGAATTTTCTGAATTTTCATGCTCAGGAATTCGTTCATTCAATTTTTTCCACTGAGTTAAACCCTGCTCTTTAGCCAAAGCAGAAATATTTTGTTCTGAGTTAGAGCGGGAAAAAATTTTACATGGAATGCAAAATAAGGCATTTTTTGATTTGCTGTATGCTAACCATGTGCGGTGGATCTTCTGGCCACCGGACAAAGTTTTTGTAAACCAGTCTTTGGTTAGTTTTCTACCATCTCTTAAGGTGTTACTTAAATCAGGCTCTACACTTTCTTCCTTTGATAAGCCTGATACTATGAAGCACCTTTCTGTATCCGATAAAGCTGTAGGCCATGTTCCCGGATCTTTAAATTCTATATCAAAATGAGTTGTATGCTCACCTTGCGCTACATCCATTGTTAGAGCTGTAGGAACGTCATCCTCAACAGTCTTAGTGCACGGTTGGATAACACTATCTGCATCATTTTCGCCTTCATCACCTTGTAATGATATTGCTATACATGGGAGATCTTCTAGTTCGTCTACTTCCATCGAACTGGCAGCCTCCACCTCGGTTAAACATTCCTCTTGAACCGCTTCCGGTTGTTCCTTACACATATCACTTGTATTGCAGCTTCCATCATCTGAAAAAAAATTAAAATAAACAACTTAAAATTGAAATATTTAATAATTGTGTTTATTTTTAAACTCGAATATACCAATTGAATAACAAGATGTACCGTAGTTTTTTAATCAATTTAATCAAAATCATATGAAAAAACGGAAGTTTACCGGTACATTTTGTTTTGTTAAGCTTCTTATGCAGAAAAGTATCTATTAACTAAAATACAATAGTTTTTATTACAATACCATACAATTTAAATATCTTACTCACCTTTTCCTCTCGAGTCGTTAACATTAAGCCATGACGATAACAGGGCAGAAGATTTCTGAGCTACTTTTTCTCTTTCTTTAGCTCTTGTACGAAATTCAGAGCCGGATGGTTTTTTTGAGATGGTTTTAAATATAAAACTATCAATATTTTAAATCACTGTGGCACAACGTGTCACCACGACTGGCAGACTCAGACTGTCTGGTTAGTGCGCGAGCCGTGTAACCTCACCCGCACTCGCAAATCACAGAGTCAACAACCCTGCATTATGCAGGGTCGTATGCAGGCTGCATACGACCGCTCAAGGGCAAGGCTACTTCGCGCCTCGCGTGGCATACGTTTACGTTGCCTTTGTTATTTTTGTAGATCTATTTCATTTCTAATTTATATTATTATTTAGTTTTTTGTTTGTTTTTTACTAAATTTGCAAAGACAAATGTACTCCAATCGGTCATGATATTTTAGAGAACTAGGAAAAAAATTTCACTTTTTTGCCCGTTTGGCGCCCCTCCAATTTTGGCGCCCGGGGCAGCCGCCCCGCCCGCCCCCCCCCTAGCTACGTCCCTGGACCAATCAGCCTACTATCATCGCTAAGCAAGGTTGCAGAGAGGGTAATACTAGCTAGATTAAAAGAAGACAGCACGATATCGGATGCACAATTTGATTTCAGAACTGAACACTCCAGCGAGCTACATGTATTATGGTTGACCGAATACATCACAGAGGGATGCAACCAGTAGAAATACACTGCATTCCTAGGCGTCAATATGACATTTGACAAAGTGTGGTACGAAGCGCTTGTTGACAAAATGAGTCAACTTAAATACAGCAAGGCAATGACATGCATTCTCTCGTCCTACCTAGCCAATAGAAAATTCAGGGTTCAGATCTCGTCATGTCTGGGGAAACTCATCATGTCTGAACTAGTAGTCTAAAAAGCTAGGCCGAAAAATCATCATCATAAGTAATATGGAGTTTGGCATGTGAAATGTGTCTATTGTATATTGATAATTATGACCCCTTTCAGGCTGACAATTCAGTGAATACAGGAAGTACCAATAAAGGATGAAAGGGGAAAGTTAGTGTAGTCTTTAAAGGTTTTCACCTTCTATTTTGTTAAACCTCCATCGATTTGCATGAAACTTGGTGACTAGTTAGAACATACCTCAGGAAATAAAAATTATTTGGTGCCAACTTGCACTTTTACCCTGGGGGTGGATACCACCCCTTCTCGGGGATGAAAACGATTTTATTAAAAATAACCACACAAATCGATAGAGGGACAAATTATAAGTAAAATTTGTTATATCATGTTATTAAAATAAATCAATACTTTTTGAGTTATTAAAGATCAAATATTTGTCTGTTTAAGAGCACATGCGTGAAGTTACGGATGATAAAAAGAAAATATTAATTAATTGTATGTTACTAAAATATTATTTTTATATTATTTCGATATAAATTTAGCAAAAGTGTATTCGAATATGTCAAATGTACTCAGTATTGGACACCCCCAGTTTCTGTACATATTCAGTATATAATGAAAAAAAAAAAATTCAAATAAATATCGAAAATAATATTTTATTAACATACAATTGAATCGGTTATTTCTTCGAAAAGGCCACATCTCCATTAATTTCACAAAATGAGTTAACTTCGCCATTTTGTTCAGAAAATCCTCGTGCTTTATTACATGTGAAAACGCCACATATCGGCTATTCGTTACTATTAATCTTGACAGGCGTATTTCTCTGTTTACAGTGGAACCTCGATAACTCGGATTAATCGGGACCGCTGCCGATCCGGGTTATCGAAAATCCGGGTTAGCCGGAGAATATAGTAAAAATTAATAAATAACCTCCATTACAATTACAAAAACATGAAACACATATGCACAGTACACATCTAAATTACGTATAGTTGTATAGAGTGTAGAGTTTTGTTCATTTCTTGGTAAAAAACTCAGTCATACTGTAGAGATGTACCGACACCATAATATGGTAGGTCTGGATCCTGCGTACAAAAAAAAATTGATAAATAGCAAGCTGAAAATTTGTTATTAGCTTAAGGGTGTCTAGTCGGACAAACATTAATATATGGGAACACTGGAACAGGGGAAGTTTTAACTGTGGAACAGGTTAAAAATTTGGAACGGTCAGACCACGAAAACGGCACATGTATTTTTTCCGACAGAACAGACTTAAACTCTCCGAACAGAGATTAAACTCTCATGCAAAAATCAGACTGCTATTTATCACCAAATTGGCGTTTTAATGAATGGAACATGTAGAATATGTCAAATGACAGGAATTATGACAGGTGATAAATAGCAGTCTGATTTTTGCATGAGAGTTTAATCTCTGTTCGGAGAGTTTATGTCTGTTCTGTCGGACAAAACAAATGTGCCATTTTCGTGTTCTGACCGTTCCAAATTTTTGACCTGTTCCACAATTAAAACTGCCCTGTTCCAGTGTTCTCATATATCAAAGTTTATCCGACTAGACACCCTTAAGCTATTAATAAATTTTTAGCTTGCTATTAATCAACTTTTTTTTCATACGCGGGATCCAGACCTATGGTAGCATAATATCATATTATGATGCTGCAATAAATTTATTTTAAAGATTCGTCTTTATCAATCCTACCTAATGTTTCTAGTTTCTTTTCCATTGTCACTGCAACATTTTTACGTTTTGTTACCATTACGTAGACAAAGCAAACACAATCTGAAGCACGATTACATTACAGAACGGAAGTGATTAATAGGCTGTACTACACACAATACAAGAATTTTTAAATAGTCACGTCTTTTTTAAACAATGCTAAGACAGTTTGACATAAATAAAGAAAAAGTAATACAGACAGGTGTCTGTTCTTTCCGATAAGCTGAGACGGTCGCTCTGGCTGCCGCCGTGTGCATGAATCATTTTTACTATTGTACTTATGTGTTCAAATTACACAAATACACATTATCTCTGAAATATTATTTGGCCTACATACATTTTTATTTGATAAAATTGTTAAATTGTTTATTTGTTAAATTTTTGTCTGATGAAAATCGGTCCGGGTTAGCCGGACTTCCGGGTTATCGGGGGCCGACTTATCGGGGTTCCACTGTATTTCGAAAAGGCCACTTCTCCGGAGATGCGGCGTTTCCGAAACAAACTGCGCGCGCCGAACATGTGATTTAGTGGTTACGGTCGCGGCGGACCTTCCTAGTTTCCTAGACCAGTTGTTGACGATTACATTTAGTACGATTAGGTTCCATTGTATATTGTTTATATGTACAAAAATGAGTAGATCCGATAGTGAAAACAGTGTTATTATTGAAAATAAACAAAGGAATAGAAAGAAAGCTATTATTAATCGGGCCGTGAATAAAAGTGAGGTTATTAAGAAGGCTAAAGTTAAGGGCCAAGCCCATATTAATCACGTGGGAAAACAAATTATGGCGCGAAAAACTGGAATCGACTGTACTTGTCGCAAGAAGTGTTGTGAACATTTTTCGGAAATGGACAAGAATGCGTTGTTAACGTCGTTACATGACTTTGATGACAAAAACTCACAAGACTCATACTTACAAAATATGATCGAAGTAACTCCCATTAAGAGAGAGAGAAAATCTCAGAATGCCATTAAACGTATTGAGAGACCCAATAATTTTTTGTTTCATGTTTGTTTAAAAGGAGTACGTAAGCAGGTATGTAAGAAAGCTTTCTTAAGTTTATATGGTGTTGGCGAAAAGCATGTCAGAAGATTATGCCACCTACTAGTGACTGGATCCACTCCAAGAGATAATAGAGGTAAATCTGTTAAATCTAGGCATAATTTAATACCAGGTGAATTGTGCTTTCAAATTTGTGAACACATACAATCGTTTGATGTAAAGGAAGTCCATTATGCTAATATAATAAAAAAGTATTTGCCTGCTACTTTGGATGTCAAACAAATGCATAAAATGTTTATCGAAAAATTTCCGGAATCTAAAGTGAAATACAGTTTTTATTTGAAGTATTTTCATGAAAATTTTACATACTCTTTTGGTCGTCCTCAAGTTGATGTATGTTCTACTTGTGAAGAACTTGGCCAGAAAGTTAAAAGTACCACTCTCAACGACATTGCAAAACGAGTTGCTGTTGCAGAACTATTAATTCACAAAAATTGGGCTAAGAAATTTTATAAAAACTAGAGCAGATTAAAAAACTTTCTTCAGAGACGGACGAGATACTAGGAATCTCCATCGATTATATGCAAAATTTGCCGATACCTGACATACCTGTACAGGAAATCTTTTATTATCGGCAGTTATGGGTTTTTCAATTCAGTATACACAACTTAAAAACAGGAGAAGCTAATTTTTTTTCCTATCACGAGGGCGAGGCCCACAAAGGACCCAATGAAGTGTGCACCTTCCTGAAAAATTATTTTGAAAATGATGTTTCTGAAAATGTAAAAGAGGTCCACATATTTTCAGATGGCTGTGCAGGCCAAAATAAGAACCACACGGTAATAAGATTCCTTCTAGCTCTTGCTTCGTCAGGAAAATTCAATCACATTTTTCATTATTTTCCAATCAGAGGCCACTCATTCCTCCCGTGCGATAGAGACTTCGGGGTAGCAAAAAGACTCATTCGCAAGCAGGACCGAATTTTTCTTCCTGAAGAATATTACGAATTGATAAAAAAATCGTCAAGAAAATCTCTTTTTTCTATAGAACTGGTAAAAAATGAAACAAGTTTGGAATTTAAAAAATGGTGGCCCAGGCATTATAAGAAAACCGTACTCTCCATTGACTCCTATAGGAAAATACCCAAATATGATAAAACAACTTTCAAATTTCTCAATATAATGAGTTCGAATATGACAACAAAAAACCGGGAATTGTTAAAGTACGTCCATTTATCGATGGGCTTATGTTTCATGAATTTTCCTTGGGAAAACCAGCTGGAGTTTGTCCTAGTCTGCCAACAGAGTCTGCTTACACAGAAAAAATCCCTATTAATTCGAAAAAAATGGACAACATCAAGAAACTTGTAAAATATGTGCCAGAAGACAAAATGTTTTTTTATAATGAGCTGATTTTATGGCCTACCACTAATAGTGATGAACCACCAGAGGAAGATTACTAAAAGACAATTTCTTAACCTTCAACATGTTTTTTTGCCACCTAATAAATTTTTTCCTTAATAATATTGGAGTTTTCTATTATTAATCATAAAATCATCAGTGTTTGTTTGGAAAAGGCCACAACTCCAAAAACTAAATTATTTTTTACAGTGTACCTATGTCTTTTTTATGTTGGATTTGTTAATGAAACTTCGTCATGCATCACATTTTGAGACTTAACTCCGAAAAGAGAAAGATATCTTCATTAATACCAAAATGAAACATTTTTTTCGTTTCCTGTAAAATTAACATTTCTGGAGTTGTGGCCTTTTCGAAATAACCGATTCAATTAATTAACATGTTCTTTTTATCATCCGTAACTTCACGCATATGCTCTTAAATAGACAAATCTTTGATCTTTGATAACTCAAAAAGTATTGATTTATTTTAATAACATGATAATATAACAAATTTTACTTAAAATTTGTCCCTGTATCGATTTGTGGGGTTATTTTTAATAAAATAGTTTTCACTCGCGGAAGGGGTGGTATTCACCACCAGGGTAAAAGTGCAAGTTAGCACCAAATCAGTTTTATTTCTTGAGGTATGCTCTAACGAGTCACCAATTTTCATGCAAATCGATGGAGGTTTAACAAAATAGGAGGTGAAAACCTTTAATGACTGCACTAACTTTCCCCTTTCATCCCTTATTGCTACTTCCTTTATCCACTGAGGTGTCTGAAAGGGGTCATAATTGTCAATATACAATGGACACATTTCACAGGAAAAACTCCATATTACTTATGACGATGATTTTTCGGCTCTAGCTCTCCGTCTATAGGTATTTATTCGAGTTTCTATTTCTTGTTCTATTTTGTTATCGTTGGTGATTTTTACTCCTTCTCCTTCTTGTAGTGCCTATCCGTTTCGGATGTTGGGGACCATCATGGCAATCTGTACTTTGCACACTGCTGCTCTAAAAAGATTTGTGGTTGTTGTGTTGAACCACGTACGTAGATTCTTCAGCCAGGAAATTCTTCTCCTTCCTGGTCCCCGTTTTCCTTTCACTTTTCCTTGTAAGTTTAGTTGCAGCAGTCCATATCTTTCGCTGTTTCTCATGATGTGGCCAAGGTATTCGATTTTGGCTGCTTTTATTTGTTACTTCTGGATGTTACTCCTAGATATTTAAATTCTTTAACCACTTCGAAGTTATCATCGTTTATGGAACATTTTCCCTTATTCACCGTCGTTCTTGTTGTGGTAAGACCATGTATAATATTTTGGCTTCATTTATTTTTAATATAAATGCCTCAAATGTGCAGGATAATATGAAACAAAAGATTGTTCTTGCAAAACAAGAGATGAACAGGTAAAATGCATTGTAGAGGGAATCACCCTGCGAATTACAAAGGTTGTAACGTACTTAAACAATTACAGCAAAAATTAATTTAACCCTGCTCTACGAGAGAACAGCAATGCCCTACCACAAACTCAACAAACAGTTAATAGATATATACAACCTGGAGTTACATATGCTCAAGTACATAATAAATAACCAAGTACAAAACAGTCAAACAATAGGTACCAGAAAATATCCAGCCTGTCGACAGCACGGCTAAACTAGAGGAAATGACCAAACTAATGGAGCAAGTGGGGACAATGTTAAATTTACTTACTACAGTTCTTAATAAATTAGCTTAATAACAGTACAAGCTAAATATAAAATTGCTATCTGGAATGCCAATGCCAATGATAGCTATATAACCAGCGGAGAAAAATCGGAGGTCGTCTCTTCATATATGCCAATAAGCCTACTGCTACTCACAATAAGCCTAAGAGGCTCGAAATAATAATAATTAAAAAACAGATTCCAGATCACCAATTTGGATTTCAAAAAAGCACGGAACAATTGCCCACGTACACAGATTAGTTAACCAAATTTACAGGGATCTGAACGGTAAAAGATATTGCTCAGCAGCATTCTTGGATATATCACAGGCCTTTGAAAAAGTGTATCATAGCAGCATACAATTTAAATTACAAGCCCTATTACCCTATTCTCAATATATACTATTAAAATTTACCTATCAGATAGACATTTCTTCGTGAAATAAGGGAGTGAACTTACTGAATTATATCCAATACATTTTGGCGTTCCTCAAGGTAGCGTCTTGGGACCTATATTGTTCCTCCTTTATACAGCTGATCTGCCGAGAAGAAGAATCACCAATATTGCAACATTTGCTGATGACACAGGGGTCTTGGCATCTCACACCGATCCGGCCTCAGTCTCAAAGAACCTTCATACAAACCTAACAAAATCCAAAAGTGGCTAAAAACATGACGTATCAGGGTTAATGAAACGAAATCTACACGTTCACTTTACACAGAGAAACATGTCCAATTGTAATCAACAACTGCCCACACTCACAAGCTGATGATGCCAAATATCTTGGCATGCATTTGGACCGACGGCTAATGCATTTTAAAGAAGCATAATATATTCACCAAAATAAAACAGCCTTAAATTTAGCAAAGTGTCCTGGCTCATTGGACGCAAATCTAAATTATCATTGGACAACAAATTACTGTTGTATAAGGCCATTTTCAAAACTGTGTGGAACTATGGTATACAAATTTGGGTAACCGCCAGTAACTCCAATATTGACATCCTTGAAAGGTTTCAAAACAAAGTGTTGCGAGTTATCGTTGATGTTCCATTATATATCCCCATAAGATCATTCTACACGACATCAAGCTGGAATCTATCAAGGAAGTCATCTACTAATTCGTTACCAGTGTTCGTTACAGTTAAAGAGTGTCAGTGCACCCTAACGTGTTGACCAACCGTGTCCAAATATGTTCCAATGTCACCGAAGTGCGTAGACTTAAATGCCTACTGCCTGCTGACCTGTCTACGGCACCCAGATAAGTTTTAGCTTCCAAGGAAATATAAACACTAATAAGTACTATCACAGTCAAAAAAAAAACTAGCGTTAGTGAGGGATATCACTCACTAGAGGGATACTCTACATCTACATCTCTATGTCAGTCCAATATTTGTTGCAAACGTTTATTGCACTTCCGGTAGATTGCAGAATCCATTAGGGATTATTAAGAAATTTATTTTTAGAGCGATATTTAATGCAGCTTCTTCAAAGCTCTAGAAAATATCCTCAAGAAAAATGGTGATTGTGGTATTGCATTTGCGTCATAAGCAAAGGTGAGAAGTGAGAACGATCTTTGCTCCCCGAGCAGCTATGTCGGGTTTGATTTTCGGATAAATTATTTGTTCTAAGACCAGTTCTCACATATTCAAGTTCTAAGGCCAGTTTTAAACAACAATGGGCCCGATCTCAGTTTAGAATTTACGCAGAATAGACCAGGGCGCGTCTGTAAAAATAATAGTACATTTGGACGTTGAGAGGTGACTCAAATTTTTTTGCAGAAATTGCTTGAAAATGACTCAAATAATAATATTTGAGTTATCCTCCCTCTCAAAAAGGTTCGGAGTCCGGAACATTGTTTAAATAATCAAAATGTCAAAAAATTAAGGAAAAATTCGATTTTTTCTTCGTTTTACTTTATCGTACTACATACGTAGTATGAGTATAATAGATAAAGTTATAGGATCGTGCAAAAAAAAAATTTTCAGATTTCACTTTTTTTCGACGTTTTGAGTCCCCCTGAGTCTAAAAAGCAAATAAAAAAAAACATGTCGGAAGTATGTACGTACGTACGTATGTCGCCACCGCCCAGCAAAAACTACTGGACCGATTTTGATGAAATTCGGTATGAGTAAGTTTAAGAGAATTTTGTCGAGAAACTAAGCTTTTAAAAAAAACCTCTCAAAGGGGGGCCGAAATAGGGGGGTTATTTAGGGCCCATTTTTGCAAATTTTGACCGAAATGAATGAAATTCAACTCAAAGTAAGCTCATCGATAGGTAAATAAAAATACGGAATTTGACATTTCCAAATTCAAAATGGCGGCCAACATGGCCGACCGCCCACCCGACACATTTCACTATCTATCTAAAAACTTGTTTAAGATAAGTTTAATTTGAAAAAGTCGTTATATAGCCTAAAGATAGGGCTATAAGAAGGATGTTATCATTTTTCAGAAAAAGTTATAGGTTGCCTATATTTAAGGGGTCAAATTTTGACATAAATTTGAACTAGATTTTCTCAAAAATGGCTCCAAGGAATTTTTTATTTTTTGATATATTTTTGATATCCTATCAGTAAATTGAATGACATTAGTCATATATCTTAACTTCCCATAGGAGGGGAGTTATGAATTTTTTATAAAAAAATATTCGAGTGCCCGTAACTTCCTTCTTAATAGAAACTAAAATTTTAAATTTTGCAGACTTATATGGTACTTTATTATCTATTATCACAATAAATTTCACCAAAAATATGGCTTCCGGTTGAACCGGAAATTAATAAAAAATCTTAATTCTTTTAGATACGCCCTGTATATTTTAACATATTTTCAAAGAATGCAAAATTACCTTTCCAATGACATAAAATTCATTGCTGTAGCTCGAAAACTCGAAAAGTTACGGTAAATAGAAATTTTGCTATAATCTTATGTGTGTCCTCTCTCACGCGTTCATAGCAGAGCATTATAGTAGGGCAGTCAATGAGGGTATTTGGCTCCGAATTCCATCCTACTACATTGATGTACTTAATATTTTCACAGTAAGGAGGGAATAGCTCAAGAAACAAAATCTACCCTATATACTATGGCGCTTTTATCTTGGGGCGGTTCCCACTTCTTCAAGGGGGTGGAAAATTTGTTGGTCAAAATAAGCACGGAAGTGGCTAAAGAACCTATTTCTAAGCAAAAACTGGTCTATACTTTTTTTTGAGAACTCAATACTTTTTGAGTTATGCGTAGTTGAAAATTGGCCATTTTCATTGAAAAGTGACACCTTTTCGGACGGATTTTTTGTGAATACCTTAAAAACTATGCATCGAACTAAAAACACTATATAAAACATTTTTTAGATTATAAATAATAAAGAGATTCGTTCCTTCGTAAATGTTCTATTTATAATACAAAAAGAGATATGGTAGGTGAAAATAGTTTGTTTTTTGGTGCATGCTCAAATTGGTGTATTCAACTTGAAATAACAGAGGAACGCTAGGTTTTAGGTGTATAATGCTACCAACACCTTTTGTAGTGTTTGAAAAGGCCTTTAAAATGAGCACCGTTAAATGTCGGTTACTTACAAACTAAGCGAGATATGGTGCAAAAAAATATATGACTAATGTACTTTAAGGAAAAATTAAAAGTATATACATTTAACTCCCCATCCACCATAATTTAAATGCATTGTTTTCCTTCTACAATACATTTTAATATACACAGTGTGTCAATTTTAAAACTTACAATGGCTATATCTCACGAACAAAAGCTGAAAACGAAAAATGCTTGAAACGGTTTCTAGGATAGTAAGGGGGAACTAAAATGGCATGAAAGAGAACTCACCCCCATCAACCCCCTAGGCCCCACCCACCACAACCCAAAAAGTTTAAATTGCAAACCCCTACTTGTGATACATAATTGAAGAGGCTATAAAAAATGCTATCCAATGGTATAAACAATAATTATACAGGGTGAAGCAATAATTGTGAAACTTTGGCTTAAATGAAAAATTTAATGAGGTTTTGTTGAATTGCAAATTTGATAAAAATGTCAATTAAATAAATTTGCAAAGTGGGTTCCGTTGTTTTGTAAACAATAATACAGTCTATTTTCAAATTCTGCACGAAATTTGGCAAATGTTTTTCTAGTAATAGGGCGACATGCTTGAGTAATTATTTCTCGCAATTTCCCAAGTGATGCAAGTTAAGTTTTATAAACAACTGATTTAAGGTAAAAATAGCAAATTAAGTTTTAATTCAACAAAAAAAAGTTCGAGCGGACATTTACCATTTAAAATAATAGTCCGGGAGATAGAATTACAAATACAAAAGTCATAGTAAGCCAGCTGATATTAACACCCTGTATAATTAATTTTTATACCATTGGGTGGTACTTTTTATAGTAGAATAGTATATAATTTTTTTCTATGGGGTTACGTTAAATCAGTTGTTTATAAAACTCAACTTGCTTCACTTGGGGAATTGCGAGAAAGAATTACTCAAGCATGTCGCCCTATTACTAGAACATTTGCCAAATTTCGTGCAGAATTTGATAATAGGCTGTATTATTGTTTACCAAAGTCTCTCAGGCTGGGTTAAATCACTATCCTTGCTTGCTTGCTTGTTTACCAAACAACGAAATTCACATTAAATATTTACTTAATTGACATTTTTATCAAATTTGCAATTCAACAAAACCTCATTAAATTTTTCATTTAAGCCAAAGTTTCACAATTATTGCTTCACCCTGTATAATTATTGTTTATACCATTGGATAGCATTTTTTATAGCCTCTTCAATTATATATCACAAGTAGGGGTTTGCAATTTAAACTTTTTGGGTTGTGGTGGGTGGGGCCTAGGGGGTTGATGGGGGTGAGTTCTCTTTCATGCCATTTTAGTTCCCCCTTACTATCCTAGAAACGGTTTCAAGCATTTTTTGATATCAGCTTTTGTTCGTGAGATATAGCCATTGTAAGTTTTTAAATTGACACACTGTATAGTGTTATTTCTACTTTCAAAAAGTTGAACGGTTTTAAAATGAATGGTTTTTGTAAAAAATGTGATCAAATTATAGAATGAATTTTTAAATTTTCTTAAAAATCTTCCTTTTTCTCCATGTAATTCGAAAATAAAAATATTTCACCCCTGAGAAGTGGTGGGAACTTCCCCCATGATAAAAGCGCCATAGTATATAGGATAGACTTTGAATTAGGAGATTGGGCTACTCCCAAAATTTCATTAAAATCCATGCAGTAGGATAGAATTTGGAGATAATATCTTGTTCCTAATCTCGCGCATTGACTGGCGTAATCGAAATAGAATGAAAAGCAAATATTGTAAACTATTAATTTCTCAGAAAAATGAACTAATTTGAAATGAAAGTATGACTATAATATTCTATTGATTTATGCAATAACCTACACATCTATAGTGTGTCCCCGAAATATGGCATCGAACATTTTCTCAAATGCAGGAATTAATGATGCGTAGAACCATAAAATACTTTTAAGTACAGTAGGTGTTTCTAAAATATCAAAATAACGAGTAACTTTGTTATTTTTATAGAATTCCAGTATCTAGTACCATAACGATAATAGATCGGTACGATAAAGTTCTCGGGCGGCCCTTCCGTCCAGCGTTTTTTGATTATAACTTTAAAAGTATTCATTTCCGAGAAAAGTTGTACTAACATAAAAGTTGCATAATTAAATTTCCTACAATATAGAATTAGATAATATTTTAAAAAATAGTCACCCTTGTTGCAAAATAGCAATAATTGCGAAAAAACTATACAAAAACAAGTATTGGCATTTTACGTTTTTCAACCATTTGTGCTAGAGTTAGGACCTTCATATTTCACCCAGAAAAACTTTATGATACAGTAAAACAATACTTAAATTTCATTAAGATCAGTTCAATAGATTTTGCAAAATAAATTTTGCAAACCGGCTTTCGCAAAAAAAATTAATTTTTTCAAAATATTACAGGACTGAAAATAAAGCAGATAGCAAATTGAAATTTTTTTGCATATATAAGGGTACTGTACCTTTCATTTGCAATTTGCAAAATTAAAATCGGTTAACTACCACGGCGTCAGGAATTTTTTTAAATAAACAATAATTATTGCTGTTAAGCGCAGGACAGCGGATAGTTTGCTCTGATTGGGCATTCCAATGACCTTTGATAATGATTGATACATTTTAATTTTTATTACATTTCGATATAAATAAATAAATTTGTTTATTGCAGAATAAAAACACATACTCTATCCTTTGAAATAACACTTTTTTTAGCAAAAACTTTCTTTGTTCATATATTTTAACTTAGATAATAAAGGTTTATTATTTTTAAACCTATGCAATTGTTTAAACAATATTTCACAAACAGTAATAAAATTAGTTTGATTTTTGTGGAATTAAAATATTAAAATACAACAGAATATAGAGTAAGAAAATAATATATTAGATAAAGAATGGAAGAAACTTTGGTGGAAATCAACTTGTGTGAATCGAACACCGCTGTCCTGCGCGTAGCGCCAAAAATTAAGGTTTATTTAAAAAATTTCCTGTCGCCGTGGTAATTAATCGATTTTAATTTTGCAAATTGCAAATAACAGGTACAGTACATTTCTATAAGCAAAAAAAATTCAACTTGCTATCTGCTTTATTTTCAGTCCTGCAACATTTAAAAAAATTGAATTTTTTTTTGCGAAAGCTGGATCGCAATATTTATTTTGCAAAATTTATTAAACCGATCTTAATGAAATTTACAGTGTTGTTTTACTATATCATAAAGTTTTTCTGGGTAAAATATGAAGATCCTAAGTGCAGCCAAAATGGTTGAAAAACGTAAAATGCGAATACTTGTTTTTGTATGGTTTTTTTCGCAATTATTGCTAATTTGCAACAAGGGTGACTATTTTTTAAATTTTTAACCAATTCTGTATTGTAGGAAATTTAATTACGCAACTTTTATGTCAGTACCACTTTTCTCAGAAATGAATAGTTTTAAAGTTATAATCAAAAAACCAATAAAAAAATCGAATTTTTCCTTCATATTTTGATATTTTGATTATTTAAACAATGTTCCGGACCATTTTGAGTGGGAGGATAACCCAAATATTATTATATGAGTTATTTTCAAGCAATTTCTGCAAAAAAATATGAGTCACCTCTCAACGTCCATCTCAAAACAGATGCGCCTTGGACTAGAAAGCATTTAATGTTTTTCCTCCTTTTCTAACATGTGCAGACTAACATTTATTGTGTTATTAT
This sequence comes from Diabrotica virgifera virgifera, assembly GCF_917563875.1. NCBI lineage: Eukaryota > Metazoa > Arthropoda > Insecta > Coleoptera > Chrysomelidae > Diabrotica > Diabrotica virgifera. The sequence goes on from NC_065449.1 coordinate 116,349,989, forward strand.
AGCCGTATAAGGCTGTTTGAAGTGTATAAAGAGCTGTTACTTCTTATTCTGATGATCTGGTACGTCTTAATTATTAATACTTTTCAACAATTTGTCTAATAGTAAATATTTGATCAAATTTTTGGTCTTCCAGGCCTGAAGCCACACTGATAGTCACCACTAAAATTTCGTAGTCTTTTTAGTAATACCGAAGTAAATACTTTATACGTAGTATTGATTAGTGACATATAGTTCATACATTATTCCTTTTTTTATTATTATTATGTTGTGGTAAAATAATACTGCCACATCATGTTTCGGCATTATTTCAGGTTGATATTAGTTGATATTTTTGATTATTATAATATTCGGAGTTATTAGGTACAACGGCTTTTACTACATATTGTTTACACTTACAGTTAACAGAACTTTATTTTGCCGTTCAAGCAATCTATATAAATAATTCGCAATGTTTCTTTTTTAAACTTCTTTTTGCGTATCTACTTAATTATTTAAAATCAATGCTACTTTTTATCAGCAATGACATTTACAATGTTAAGGACACCAGGTCGACTAACTACTATATCAGACAATAAAAAAGTTCTTTATACTACATACAACTTTGTTATCAAGAAATAATAAGTTGTGGTATTTGCAAAAACAATACATAATTATTAAACTAGTGAAATATTATTTTCTGAAAGTAACGAAACAAGTAAATAGTGGAGTCACTGAAGGTTTTCACCTCCTATTTCTTTGAACCTTCATCGATTTTCGTGAAAATTGGTAAGTAGTTAGAAGATACTTCAAGGAACAAAGGTGACATGATGTTAACTTGCGCTTTTACCCTGGGGGTGGTTGCCACCCCTTCTCGGGTGTGAAATTTTTTTATTAAAAATAATACCAGAAATCGATAGAGGGGCAACTTCTAACCAAAATTTTTTATATAGAGTTATTAACATAAGTCAATACTTTTTGAGTTATTAAATATCAAAGATTTTATTTTTTCTTAAAAAAATGCATGTTTTAAAGCTGTTTTCCACGTATTATTCAAAAACTATAAGCTTGTGTAAAAAAGCTATTATTACCAAAATTAAAGATTATAAAATATTTAATACACTCCCTACTTAAAGAACTAAACTGATGTTATTTTAAAGTGAGTTATGGGTAATTGAATGTATATTTTTTTCGACGAGTACTCAAATCTAAGTATTCAAGCTTACATAACGGGAAAACGATGCATTTTATAGAATATATACTTGTTAAGCACTTGTCAAAGTACTTCGGAATACATATCAAATGAGCTTCAGTATAAGTTAATAGCATCAAAATTAAGCAAGTTATGATGAAAATAAGAGAACCCTTTCGATTTTTTTAGGAAGAAGTAAAAACTAAACATACGCCATTTCCGCAAAAATTAAAATTTGTAGTAATCCTCACAAGAATTTCTTTATGTTTTCATAGTTAATTATTTCAACAAATTTGACCGGTTTAGAATGCATATTTTTGAAAAAAAGGTATAATTTAAAAAAATCAGAATTTTTAGAATTATCGTACTTTTCATTTTCTTTTGATAATAACTCCAAAAATACTCAATATACGTAAAAAACGATAAAAAACTAAATTTTAGTTTTTTCTGTAAAAAATACTTTACTCATTTTACTATTTTCGTAGAGTAAAAAATAACCGAGGTAGAAACGTTTAAAATTTCAATTTTGCTGCGAGAACCATGTAACCGAGGCCATTTAACCTTTTATTTTTAAAAAAGTAAAAGGTATAAATGACTATTTTACGTTTTTTAATAGCTCTTGGAATAAAATTTTAACCAGTTATTAGATGAACTTGCTACTTTAAAGTTTAACGGAGTTATTTACAAAAAAAACAATAACATTTTTTAGAAAAATTTTTAAAAGATACATTTTGAAACATTTTTGGTGCATAAACTTTAATGCTATCAAGTTGTTCGAGCACTTATTTGATAGATATTTCAATGAGCTTTGACAAATGTTTAATAAGTTTATGTTATAAAATGCATCATTTTCCCGGTATTTAAGCTTGAATACTTAGATTTGGGTACTCGACGAAAGAAATATACATTCAATTATTGTCCAAGTAAAAAATACTGTAGAATAGCTTTAAGCCGGTGAAATATGATATTCTTCAAATATAGATGTTAGGTCAAACGTTTAAGAAGCGGCCCTTTGTGAAAGCATCTGTGTTTTTACGGCCAGGCCTCCCGCATATCTATTCACAAGTTTCGTGCAAAACATTAGTTTTAGTTCGGTAGCCTAGCAGTGTATTAGTACTGGAGTGTACGTGTGTTAAGTGATACGAGTGTTTTGTTTGCTGTAATTATTTTGAATATTGGTTTAGTATTTCGTTTGGAGAGTGTCAAGTGTTGATTATTGTAATTTAATTAATGTGAATAGTGATGTGGCGCGTGGGATAATGTAAATATCGCGTACGATAACGCTGATATTGTAGAAATTGCCAGTGCTATTGTGAATGTAACTACTAAAAAAAAGAGATCGTAAAGAAGATTCGAATGCATTTAAATGCAGAAACACAGCAAGTATGTTTGAATGTATACAAAAATCTACGTACGAAATTCGGCTTCGATGAAACACTATTGGCACAAGCCACCTCTGATTTAACAGAAATTCCACTTTCTACTGTATATAAAATAGTTAAAAATGAACCCTATCATCGCAAGAAACGATGTGACTACAAATTTTCAAGACCTTTAAATCCTTCACTTGTAAAACTATTGAAAACCACAATATACGACTGCTACAAAAGCAATGAAATACCTACAATAGAAATAATAAGAAAGAAATTGGAAACATCCGGTCGAAATATGAACTGCTGTGAGAAAACTCTTCAAAATTGGATAAAAAAATGGACTTTAAGTTCAAAAAAATAAATAAACGTCAAGCAATTATGGAAAGCCAAAGAATAGTCAACAGACGTAATATGTACCTAGAAGAAATTACTAAATATAGGCAAGAAAATAGGAGAATTTATTATTTAGATGAAACTTGTATGATACCCACGATACAGTAAAGAAAGGATGGACAGATGGTTCAAGCATGTGCATACCAGAAATGCCTGCAAATAAAGGCTCGCGACTAATTATTGTACATTGCGGAGGAAGTGAGGGATGGGTTCCGAATGCTTTAAACTTATGTGAGAAGAAAGTGGAAGATTGTAACGTTGACTACCACAAGAATATGGAAGCTGACATTTTTGAAGATTGGTTTGAAAACTCGCTGATCCCAAACTTGGAGAAAAACAGCGTAATAGTGCTTGACAAAGCTTCCTATCATTCCCGACAACTCACTAAAATACCAAATACATCTTCAAAGAAAGCTGACCTGCAAAATTTTTTAATGGAAAATGATTTGTATTTCGAAGATTTTTACACAAAAAAACAACTTATTGAAGTTCTACACACGAAGCAATTTAGAAAATTATACGCTCTAGAGAGTATTGCCGAAAAGCATGGACACACTATATTGAGACTTCCTCCCTACTTTTGTGTTTTCAATCCTATTGAGTTAATTTGGGGACAATTAAAACCAAGTATAAGGCGTTCAAATAAATTTCCTAAATTTGACAAAAAGGTAATTGAGATAATTAAAAAAGAAGTAGCCAATATTACCAAAGTAGACTGGCAGAAAAGAATCGCCAAAGTGATCAAAGTGGAAGAATATTATAAGAAGATTGGGCACTTCCACATTAATGGTGGAAATAAATTTATTATTGAATTGGGTGATGATAGTGACGAAGAAAATACGGAAGAAGGAGAAAATGAGTTAAGTGTATCAGTATTTTAATTGTTGTGTTGTGCAATTCATTTTCCAAGCATAAGTGTACTAATGAAAAGACTCGGTTAAAAAAATCGTTTTAGATTTTGTATTTTTAATGAAAAAAAGAGCGGGGACATGCTTGCATTTTGTGCTGAATTTTAAAAGTTTTGAACTGTATACCTAAAGTAATTTTAGATCTAACTGTGTTTTAATAAAGTTCTTTTAGTATCAGTAATTCTAACAATAACAAGATTAATTATAAAAGCTATTCTACATCAGTTATTAATGCAAGCATGCGGTAAGAGGGAGGTCCCTGTGAGGTTAAATGTTATTAAAAAATTGATAAAATTAATTTTAACACATACAATATTATGTCCTGCTTTAACGGTATTTACCTAAGTATAAATAAATATTTTTAACTACATATTTAATTACCAGAAAACACCAGCTGCCGGCCTAATATTAAAGAAGAACAACCCAAAGAAAGCTACAAATCTTACCTATTACACTATATAGATTGCTTGAACATACCTATAACTCACTTTCAGTTAACATTGAAAGGTTTTTCTAGTAAAGAATTTATTTGATTTTTTATTAGCCTCAATTTTGACAATAATAACTTTTTTGTAGAAACTTATACTTTTTGAGTTATTTATGAAAAATCGGTTAAAAACATGCATTTTTCTCACGAAAAATTAAAATTTTTGATCTTTAATAACTCAGAAAGTTTTGATTTATTTTAATAACTTTATATAACAAATTTTGCTTATAATTTGTCGCTCTATCGAATTGTGGGGTTATTTTTTATAAAATAATTTTCATCCCCGAGGAGGGGTGGCATCCACCCCCAGGGTAAAAGCGCAAGTTGGCACCATGTCACCTTTGTTCCTTGAGATATTCTCTAACCACCCACCAATTTTCGTGAAAATCGATGGAGGTTCAACGAAATCGGAGGTAATAGCTCATATTCACCTTCAGTGACTGCACTAAAATGCAAAGAATCTTTTTTCTAGAAAATTTCTACTGTTATATTAAAAAACGTTTTAATTTTCAATATAGATATAGCGTCAACGCTTGTAGCTATCGCAAAAATGACCGAAGTATAAACAAAACGTGAAAAAAATAAAAGAAAATAACATTAACAATATAATCAATACCAATAACAATATAATCAATAAACAAATAACAATATTAAATCTACTAACAAACCAAGTGAAAATCAAATACAGTAAAACCTCTATAGAACGGACCTCTATTTAACGGACTTCGGATATAACGGACAAAAAATTCGATCAAATGTAAAAAAAATTGAAAATCGAATTCTGGAAGAAAAATCAGTAAGGACAGGTTCTCGGCACTGCTTTGTGCTAACGCCGATGGATCGCTTGGATTGACTGATATAATGGTTGGCAAATCTCGTAAACCTAGAGCTGGCAAAGATATAATGCATTATCTGCCCGTCTCATATTATAGCTCTAATAAGGCATGGTTCATCACAGATATTTGTACTTGCATGTGCAGTGAGAAAATTTCAAGAGAAGAAACGGGAAATACCGCCGAAAGAGGTGAAATTTTTATTGATTTTAAACAGCGCTCCTGCTTACCCCATTGAAAATATTCGACATTTAGAAGATGGCAACTTCTATGTTTTTGCCAAAAAAATACATAGTTTATTCAACCCAGGGATCAGTGAATAATTTTGGCAACCAAACGAGTATATTGCAGAAAGTTTATAGATGAACTAGAAAAGTAAAAAAGTAGCAAACAAAACTTGATTCCTTGTTTAATTACAGATTTGTATACTGTATATAAATACAGCAGACGATATTAAAAAAAATTGATTGATTTTAAACCTATTTTTATATAACGGACTTTCGGCTTCAACGGACATTCCGTCCCCCCAATTAGTCCGTTGTATCGAGGTTTTACTGTATTACCATACATGACAGCCGTTCGCTGACGGTAAAATCAAGGTCTATATTCTTTGGTAAAATATAAATTTTAAAGAACCGTTTAGATTGACATGAAATTTGGCGTACACATTTACACATAGGTAACATGTCAAAGAAGAAAAGTGATACTGTGCCGATGTGTGCTTTTGCAATGGTCACCCCCATCACCCTTTCTCGAAGGTGAAATAATATACGTTCAAAATAAGTCCGGGAATGGATAAACTGACTAATTCTAAGCAACTTTTGTTCTATAGAGTTTTTCACTAGTCAATACTTTTCGAGTTATTTGCGAGTGAATCTGTTGTGTAAAAAGTATTTTATCGAAAAAATATTCTTAAGAGCAAACAGTAGCGATCAAAAGGTAGCAACAAACGCGTTCCAAGATTGCGGCTCTAATTTTGAATATTTTGTCGAGATATTTGGCACACATATTCGTAATATAATAAAGAATGCCGGTACAGAGCCCAATTTCAGAAATATGTTAGTATGTGGGAATTACTCTATAACTAAATAAAATATTGAAAAAAGGAGTACCGCCATTAAGAAAGACAAAAAATACACTTTCTTCAAATAAACTTTTTTATCCCTTGCCTAGATTTTGTGTCACATTGGTACTACTAAAAATCGATTTTTTTATAACAAGAAATCGAACGTCACTCACTTGGCAACATTTCGCGCCTATGCGTGTAAATAGCTATTTGTATAACAAGGGAGGAAAAGTCGAGCGCTTCTCACTGTCTGAGGCAAGAAGGAGAGGCAAAAACCAATATACTGGATGTGGTGAACTTAGGGAGTTTGATTTTTATTGGATTCTCTGAGACGCCACAGCTAGAGATTGATTAGCGGAAAAAGCAAAACGGGCTCGACGTGAGCCCGTTACGGGATTTCTACTGTGCCTCCGTAAGGGTATTGACACTGCAAGGTGTAGTTTTTTAGAAACCTACATCGGACAGCCCCAGCCCCTTGGGTCAGTAGAACGAGAATCAGCAAGAGGAACCCTAATCCAGTTCTGTCTGGGTTAGTGATCAGCCGCGATAGGTCCAGGGAAGCCGACCCTGAAACCGTGCTGGCAACGGGCCAGACGGCTGAAAAAAAGGCTCGTCAAAATTAGGACAGTCCGTCCCCAGATGACTAATCGAGCTATGTCTCGATCACCTCCCCTTTCTATGGCCACTCCGCCAACCTATGAAGATTCACGTAAAGTGAATCTTAACCTGTTTCAGGAGTTAAGTTCCGATGAAGCCGACGGTTATTCAACTGTGGATGACAAAAGTGAGAAAGACGGGGATTTTAAACTCTCTAGGAGTAAGAAGAAGAAGGAAAAGACTAAAAAGAAGACAGAGGAGAAAAAGAAAAAAAGCGACGAGAAAAATAAATCAGAGGAAAAGAAAAATGAAATCAGAGAGAAGAAGATCTAGGACAGCAAATGAAGCGAGTGACGAAGAAAACAACGACAAAGAAAAGTTCCTAAAAGAGCTAGCAGCCCAAAAATAACTGATGAGACAGCTGTTCGAAGCCACCAAAACCAGAGAAGCCCAGTACGAGGTACGGCTGGTGAAAAAGGATGAAGAGATAGCCCAGCAGAGGGCCGAAATATCGGAGCTGAAGAAAGAAATATTGGAGATGAAAGACGCGATGGTCAAGTCACAAAAGCAGGTGGTGGACCGGTTAGACGTGCTGATGGAAGCCCGAAGCCAGGACAACAAGAGCCAATAACAACAGGAAAAGCTACCATGAAAGCTGCCAAAACCGAAGCCAACAACTGAGAAGCCAGAACCAACCGCCGAAGTTAAGAAAAAGTCCGAAAAATCAAAAAAGAAAGAAGATTTCCGTCACTGAAATCACCAATTTCGAAAGAAGAGGCGACGGCATGGGAACTTCAAGCAGACAACGCTATGAGGGCTGCTTCAACCCAAATACAGGACACTCTGAACCTGCCCCAAGGACCAGCTCCAACAATCCACCCACCTACGATCACGGGTGGAGATACGCCTGCCCTGCGGCGTCCTAGTGATTCAGAGACTGAACAAATGGAGACAAACCAACAAGAAGACACCACCGTGTTGCCTGAACAACAGGCAACATCATACCGAAAGCCGCCTGTTATTAAATTACAGAGCGTCAGCGAAACAGGGGCCATCCTAAACATAGCCCAAAAGGAAAAGGTATGTACAGTCAACAAGATTTCCAGGAGTGGTAGAGAAACCCTCATTCAGACGAAAAGCCCTGAAGACTACAAGAAAATGGTAAGGATAGTGGAAGAATATGCGAAGGCATATGACGCCAAAGATAAAACCAAGAGGCTACAATGGATAGCCTTCCCGTTAGACGAGGACGTAAAACCCAGAGTGGTTTTAAGAGGGTTGCCCACTAACACTACCGAGAAGACAATACAAGAAGAAATGGCAGCACAATATAATATTGTCTGCCACTCAGCAAAAATATGTCCACCAGAGCCGGCCCCAAGAGACAACTCCCAATGTTCGTCCTGACTCTGGATCACGGGGACATCGAGGGAGCAAAGCGGATCACCAACTTGTGCCACATGAAGGTCGTGGTTGAGGACCTACGGAAGGCAACAGGACCTACGCAGTGTTTCAACTGCCAAGGCTATCACCATGCACAGAGCGCGTGCCACAAAGATCCCAAATGTGTGAAATGTGGAGAAGATCACCCGACGAAGCTGTGTAAAAGACCGAGAGAAACCAAGGCAACTTGCGCCAATTGCAACGGAAGTCATCCCGCAAATTACAGAGGATGCCCGAGATTCCCAACCTGGGGACGACCACCACCAAAGAGGCCACAACAACAGACGCCCAGACGACAACAAGCAAGTGGGGTTTAATACGCCCAAGCTACTCAAAACAACCAACAAACGCCGACCAACACAGCGATCCCCCAAGACGAAGACTACCTAGTCAGATTGGTCACCAATATTGTGACTAAGGTAGTTTAAGAAGTGATCTTAGGCACCAGGCAGACACAGAAGTAATGCAGGCAGACAGGGGATACTTGAGGATAGACCCTAGGAATCCGGGCGGCATATCAACAAATCAGAACATCATGGATGAACTCGCCAACAGATACGAGGTGGACATCGTAGCAATACAGGAATCCAAGCTTACAAACTTTAACCTAAAGTTTCCTGGGTACGATGTATATAGGAACGACCTCACAAGAAGATCAGGAGGAACGGCCATCCTAGTCAAGAAGGGAATTAAACACACAAGATTCACGACCCCACCACTTGTAAACATGGAGGCAACAACAATAGAGGTGAAAATGAGGCAAGGCGTAGTCAGAATAACATCAGCCTACGTAAGACCGCGAGACCGCACGATGACCTAGATGCGTTCCTAAACATCGCTGAAACATCGATAATAATAGGAGACCTGAATGCAAGATCCCCCAACTGGAACGATAGAGCTACGAATAGAAACGGACGACTACTAAATAACTATATAGAAAATAACGAAGACATAGTAGCAATGGGCCCAGAAGAACCAACACATTTCCCAGGAAATGAACTTCCCACCCACATCGACATCGTTGTGGCTAAAAACCTAGGACTACAAGCTGAACTAATCACCCTGAACGAAGGAACAACAGATCACAACCCCATTCTACTAGAACTGGGAACATGGGAAGAAACAAACCGGCCGAAAAGAATAAAAAAGAAAATAAAGTGGACGAATTACAAAAGATTAGTGAGTGAAGGAATAAACATAGTGCCAGTTATAAATAACCCTCAACAAATAGAAGAAAAAGTCCTAGAGCTAGAAAACATCATCCAAGAAGCAATCAGCAACAGCACAAAAGAGGAAGAAGTCGAGATCCACACGGGAAGGTTCAAAGACATACCACAAGGAGTACAAGATTCGATAAGGGAAAAAACAGAGCGAAGCAAATAGCCAGAAGAACAAGAAATCGAGTAGACAAAACCTGGGCAAACACATTAAACAGAGAGGTCAAAACGGCCCTTCGACAACACCGCAGTGAAAAATGGGACAACTTCATACAAGAGATGGAAGAGCTAGACTCAAACATGAAAAATGTCTGGAAGCTCCAGAAAATGATCAGAAGTGACAGAAAACCCATCCCCCATTACATGGAGAAAACGGCATGATGTATACCATAGAAGAAAAAGCAGAGGTGATCAGGTCTACACTCGAAAGAGAATGCAGGTTAAACTTCTGCCAAGACGAGGACGTAGACTTCATGGAAGAAGTCGAAGAGCAAGAAGAAGGACCAGAAGACCCAAAAGACATCATTCCCCCAACATCACCGGAAGAAATCAACGAACATATAAGAAACAGTTCACCGAGAAAAACGCCTGGTCTAGACGAAATAACAAATGGAGCCCTAAACTATTTGCCAATAAGAGCTATAGTGTACTTTACAAACATAGTGAACGCGATATTAAGATACAAAATATTCCCGAACAGATGGAAAGAGGCCGATGTCATCATGATCCCAAAACCTGGCAAGGACCACACATTCCCGCAGAACTACAGGCCTCCCAGCTATCAGCTTACTCCCAGTGATCAGCAAGATAGTGGAAAGAATTATTCTCAGCAGACTGCAAACGGAAACAAACAGATTAGAGATGATCCCAGAAGGTCAATTCGGATTCAGACCAGAGCACTCCAGCGAGCTACAAGTACTCAGATTAACTGAGTACATAGCAGCTGGATTCAACGACAAACAGTACACTGGAGCAGCATTCCTGGACGTAAGCAAAGCCTTCGACAGAGTATGTACAAGGGGCTCATATACAAAATGCGAGGTTATGGGTACAGCGGAGCGATGATGAGGCTGATCTCCTCGTACTTAGGCGGCCGGAGCTTCAGGGTTCGGATAGGACAAGTCCGAGCTCGGAAGTCCGGAGGCTGGAGTGCCGCAGGGAGCAGTCCTGTCACCTCTGCTCTACACAATATACACCGCTGACGTACCTAGAACACCATGTACCCTAATGAGCCTCTACGCCGAAGATACAGCGATAGCGGTAAACACAGAAACGTAGACATCGCAGTGACCAACCTGAAAACAGCATTAGAAGATATCGAGGAATGGTGTATAAAATGGAAGATAGCCATCAACTCCGAAAAGACGCAAGCGGTACTATATAAGAAAGGAAGACAACAGCCAGAAGAACAGCTGACGGTGCTGAACAACCCCATCGAGTGAAAAAATGAAGCTAAATACCTGGGAGTCATCATGGACAAAGGATTAACCTTCCAAAAACACGTAGAAACCACAGTCCAAAAGGCCAACATGGCGAGTACAACATTAAGAGGACTCACAGGAAGAAGAAGTAAATTAAGACTAAAAACAAGGTTAAGACTAATAAATAGCATAATATTACCGGTATTAACATACGCATCTCTCGCATGTGGACAAGTATGCAACACCCACAAAAAGAATATACAAGCGGTCCACAACAGCAGCTTAAGAGAAGTAGCCAGAGTCCCAAGATACGTCGCAGAAAGATTCCTGTTCAGAGAACTTCAACAGGTGAGAGTCACCAAAATGATGACAGATAAAGCAAGGGTCAAATCCGCGGAGCTGGCGCACCACCCAAGTCACATACTGCGAGAGATGCTAGGATATGACGCGTTCCACCGATGGAAGCACAAACGTCCTAAACAGCAAATAGTGGATTAAAGTAAATCGAATAAAGCAAACAAAGAGTGACAAAGTAAAAGAAAAAGTAAAAGTGAAAGTAGTAGTCAGTTTCTTAGCTCGAAACACCTAGTGCCGAAGAAACACACAACCCAAGCGTAGGTCCAACACCACGACCAGGTAAGTCAGCCAGTAAGAAAATAGAGGAAAAGGCGCAAGCCAACAAAAAAAAACACAAAAAACAAAAAAAGGCGTAAGCCACCAAAAAAAAAACACAAAAATCATAAAATTCTTGAGCACCAAGCCATTGGACCGAGCTCAGTGGGGCTTGGTACAGTGACTTGTGGCCCAAGCAAGCAATTTTAGTACCGCGGATAAGTAACTAGAAGATAAAGGCATAGAGCGCTTCACGCTGGCCTAGTTTTGTAATTCGATTAGGGCACCACATTGGAATAATTTTACCCAGGATTCCATTGTGAAGAGCATTTGGCTACGATAGTTGTGCCCCCATGGCGCATCAGCGTGCTATGGGGGGGCGAAAGGGATGACCTGGGGCATTGGAGCGAGGTGGTGTGGTCCCTGTTTTTACTCGGGTCAAAACACCTCGCCCCAATGAATTGTTACACCCGAATGTACTTTTTCGATAGGGTGGACATCTCCCACAGGTCGGGTTGAATCAAATTGCTTACTTATTAGGGAGGAAAATGCTACTTTTACTCCCGAGAATGAAGTTTACTGCCTGACGCGTAGCGGAGGGCAGTAATCATTCAAGGGAGGAAAAGGCACTTTACTCCCATGTTATACACAATATGGTTTTTCCACCTTCCTCAAATAACAAGTCATTTTTTCATTTTTACTTAATTTATTTATGTATCTAACAAAATTTATTAAACTAAAACTAACAAGTAGGTACAATATAACTGTCAACTGTCAAATATAAGTCAAATTATTAATGTAAACATTATTAAATCAAAATAACAATTTACTGTTTTTTGCCATTTTGCAAAATACAGGGTGTCTTATAAATAAACGCTAAAATGTATAGATACTTATGTAATAGAAAATAGATATTGTACAGGGTGTCAATAAGTTATATTACATGAATGAAATACATGACGTCACTTTTACTTTTCCTCCCTAGGGACGAAAAGTACAGCTCCCTACAACAGGTCCGGAAAAGTATACTTTCGGTAGAGGTAGGTGGAAAAAGTATTGTTTTTGATAGTACAAACGTCACTGTCAGCATCGAATTACCGACGAACTGTTGCCTCACTTTTGAAAGTTCGCAATACTTGGAGCACGTTTGTTGCTACCTGTTGATCGCTACTGTGTGCTCTTAATGCAAATAGTACCAGAATAGACCCAGTAGAAAAAGAGTTGTAGCTAATGAAAAGTAGGTTCTTATTCGTCAAATTCCAAATCCAATATGTCAACTAGAAATAACCTAAAAATGAAGCACTCTTCGAGGAAAACTTATTACAACTTTTTCGCTAAGTTAATACTTTTCGAGTTATTTGCGAGTAAATATGTTAATTTTTTTTTTCAAAAAAAAACACGTTTTTGAACAGTTTCTTACAAAAAACTCAAAAAGTAAATATTTTATCGAAATAAACATGCTTAACAAAAATAGAGCCCATAAAAAGTGACAAAAAACGGTGTATGCATGAGATTCCTAGACCCAGTAAAAGAAGAGTTGTACCTAATGAAAAATATATTCATACTCGCCAAATTCCAAATCGAATATTTCAACGTGAAATAACTAAAAAATGAAGCACTTTTTGGGAAAAACTCATGTCAACTTTTCTAAAGTGTTTAAAAAAGCTTTATTTTTGTTTGTTAAAGAAGTTTCTAACATTAAAAGTAAGAAAGTTGGGCTCAAAATAAAGTTGCTTCCTTTTTTTGGTAAAAAATAGTGAAAATCACCCCCTAATTAGCATTCCAAATGAAATTAATCGTTACCACTTCACATGTTGCTTTACCTGTATATGTATTGTTTATATTATGATCTGTAAGTTTCATCGGTTCAAACTGCTTATTTTTGAAGGGGCTGTAGTTGAAAAGGCTTGAACTAGTCAATAATCACGAGTGTATGCAAATTTTGAACAGCCATGTCTTAACCAATTTTTGTCCTACAGAAAAACAAAAAATCAAAAATATTCAGAAAAGCAAAAGCTACATTTTTTTACTCTTTGTGATTTTTGGTGCCACGAATAAATTTTAAGTTATTTTGAAAAAAGCATTTTTTTCACAATTAAAAATTAAAAAAAGTTTACTTTAAAACCGAATGTTAAAAAGTAAGTCCTTTGAACCGAAGAACTTTACAGATCATATAAATAATACATAATTAAAGTAACTTGTGAAGCGGTAACGATTAATTTGATTTAAGACGCTTGACAAAAAAATGAACCAACTTTATTTTGAGCGTAACTTGCTTACTTGTGATGCTATAAATTGTTTAAAAAACAAAAATAAATATTTTTTTAGACATTTTAAAAAAGTTGAAATGAGTTTTTCCCAAAAAGTGCATCATTTTTTGGTTATTTCACATTGAAATATTCGCTTTGAAATTTGACGAATATGAATATATATATATATATATATATATATATATATATATATATATATTTTATTAGCTGCAACTTTGTTTCTACTGGGTCTAGAGAGTTCATATATATATACACCGTTAGTTTCACTTTTTCACTTCGAAGCTATATTTTTGCTTACATTGTTTTTTTCGATAAACTATTTACTTTTTCTGTTATTTGCAAGAAACCGCCTAAAAACATGGTTTTTTGTTGATTTTGTTGAAAAATGAACATATTTACCCGCAAATGTCTCAAAAAGTATTAATTTAGTAAAAAAATGCTATAGAGCAAAAGTTGCTTAGAATTAGTCATTTTATTTATTTACGGGCTTACTTTGAACGGGCTTACTACCCCTAGAAGGGGTAAAACTAACCCCCAGAGCAAAAGCACTAAAGCACACATCGGCACAATATCACTTTTCTTCTTTGACATGTTACCTATGTGTATGCCAAATTTCATGTCAATCCAAGTTATTCTTTAAAATTTGGAACAAAAACCGTGATTCCATGTACCGCATTAACGGTTTGTCAGATAAAATTTGGTTAGGTCCATGTCTTAACATACAGGGTAGCGAGAAAGTATGGAAACACAATAATTTCTCGGAAACCGGTAAAACGATTTTTATAGATTTTAGTGGATAAGGGACTTTTAATGCGGCCGATATTATAGTGGTAATTATATTGTTGTCAAATCTTGCGTTTTACTGGAAATCTAATGAACTTTATTATTTGAAATGGAACACCCTGTATATTTTTGACTTTTAAAAAATATTGATTTTTCTTATGTTATATTTCCAATACCTAATTGCCGTAACCCTATATATGCCGTATAACAATCCCTAAAAAACCCAATGCCAAAAAATGTGAAGATTATCGAATAATAAGCCTTATGAGCGGAATGGGACGTTTCGATGCCGCCGGTTCATCGCCGGCCGTTTCGATGCCGCCGGTTCATCGCCAGTCCATTTCATCGCCGTCATATCTCGCATTTACTAGAATTCCCAATTAATACTAAAAATAAATAATAATTGTAACTGTCGAAAATTCGGAAATATATCAGATAGCGATTAATTGACTAGCGATGAATCGGCCGGCATCGGCATCGAACTGGCGGCATCGAAACGGCGGCGATGAAACGTCCTAGACCCCTTATGAGCCATCTCCTGAAAACTTTTTAAAAAATTATACATAAAAGAATATATAAAAAGTGTGAAGAACACATGACAAACACACAATTCGCCTTCAGGGATGCATTGGGTACTCGAGAGGCACTTTTTGCAATACAAGTTCTCTTTCAAAGAGGTAGAGACGTGAATTGTGATATATATATATGTGTGTTTTGTTAATTACCAGAAAGCGTTCGATAGAATAAAACATGACGAACTGATGAAAATATTAAATTCAATTGGAATAGACAGCAGAGATCGCCGTATAATAAACAATATCTATTACGAACAAACTGCAGCTGTTAGAGTAGGGGATCAGTTAACAGACGACATAAAGATAAAAAGAGGTGTGCGACAAGGATGTATATTGTCCTCATTATTGTTCAATACATATTCAGAGCACATTATGAACCTAGCGCTAACGGACATAGACGAGGGAATACTTATAAACGGAGAACGATTGAACAACATAAGATACGCTGATGATACTGTCATTTTTGCAGACAGTCTTGAAGGTCTGCAGACACTTGTCTCCAGGGTGGCAGAAGTAAGTAGCAGGTTTGGGCTTGATTTTAACATCAAAAAAACCAAATACATGGTTATAAGCAAAAATAGGATACCACCTGGTCAATTACTAGTTAACCAACAACCTATAACACAAATCACCAACTTTTGTTATTTGGGTGCAAACTTAAATGAACAGTGGGACCAATCGACGGAAATTAAGATAAGGATCGAGAAGGCAAGATCAGCCTTCGTCAAAATGAAAAAAATCTTTAACAGCCACGATATAAAATTGGAAATAAAAATTCGTTTACTAAAGTGCTACGTATTCTCCGTTCTTTTATATGGCATGGAGTTATGGACCTTAACTGAAGCATCACTGAAGAGACTCGAAGCACTTGAGATGTGGTGCTATAGACGCATTTTGAGGATTTCCTGGATAGACAGAGTTATCAACGAAGAAGTTCTACATAGAACGGGTAAAGAGCGCGAACCAGGGCCTATTTTACCACTAGGCCCATGAGGCCCCTGCCTCGGGCCCGCATTGAATGGGGCCCGAAAAGATCACCAAAAGAATATTTTTATTGAAAAAAAAATATATTTAAATTTTTTTACGAACAGGAAATGATAACAAATTTGCTTGGAATTATATTCATAAACCATAAACCATTCTTATCAAAAAACTGCAATAAGAGTAGGTAGATTGCCTTGTCGGCATTTTAAAAATAAGCAAAATTTAAACACCCCTCCGAAGGATCAAGAGGTACGATTTACAAGAGAGTCCTATAGTCACATATTTGTCATAATATTTATTTAAAATGCACTTTTAAATTTAATATATTTTATAGTTTGATGTTTGATGCCGTTTTTTTGCAAAGATAAAGTATTGATTGCTTGTATTAGTTTTCAGTCCTGTTCTTTTTAAGTTAGCTCATCTAATCTATTCATTAATCAGTACTTAGTCGTTCTATTAAATTTCTTTGAACACGTTTTTTCTTAACTAAGTAATCGTTTCGTTATTATCATGAGTTACAAACATTTAAGTGGCAGTGAAAAACGAAAAAAAAAAAAATAAAAATCAAGAAAACAGGAACGGCTGGCACAAAAAGATCCAATATGATCATATTTTACAACCCACGACAGTGTGCAAAAAGGAAGTTCACCCTCCCATACTGTTCTTCTTTTTCTACGGCACTACAGCCCAAATTGAGCCTTGGCCTCCTTTATTTTTCGCCTCCAGCCTTGTTGATCTGTCGCTGCTCCCCTCCATACATGGACTCCTAAAAATGCTTGTGCATCGCTGCTTACTGTGTCTTCCCAGCGCTTTCTTTGCTTTCCAACCAGTCTCTTTCCCTGCATCCAAGCGTTCAGTGCTCTTTTTGGTAGCCTAACCTCTCCCATTCTTATCACGTGTCTGGCCCATTGCAATCTTTGTATTCTGATGAAGTTTGACAGGGGTGTTTCCTTATAAAGTTGATAAAGCTGGTTACTGTATCGAATTCACAGGTCCTAGTTTTCTCCTCAGTAGGTACTTTACCTTCAAATGTGTTGAGTTTGTTTTTGGATGTTTCTTTCAAGACCCATGCTTCCGTGCCACAGCATGCTATTGGTCGAATTAAGGTTTTATAGATTCTTATCCTTGTATTTTGGTGGACATTTTTAAATACATGGGAGAGAGCAAAATAAGCTCTGTTTGCCTGTGTTATTCTCCTCTGTATTTCTTTATCTTCTTATCCATCGGCAAATATTTCTACTCCCAGGTATGTAAACTTTCCAACCGTTTCAATGTCATCTTCATGTATAATGTTTTGTGGGACTATATTTCTTCTCGTCTGTATCATTATTTTTGTTTTTTTCTGTGTCAATTTCCAAACCTAGCCTTTTCGTTTGCGGTTTTAACTCTGCGTATGTTTCTTATGCTCCTGTTGATGTTCTACTCATAATATTAATATCATCGGCATAAGCGGCCAGTTGAACGGTTCTGTTGGTCAGTAGGTTTCCTCGTCCAGTCTGCATTTGCCTAACCGCATACTCCAGTGCCCAGGTTAAACAATGTTTGGGCCAGCCCATGTCCTTGCTTCAAATGCTACGAGATTTTGAAAAAGTCTGTCAGGTGGTTTTGTGCTCATACACATGCCTGAGTTTCATCCATTGTGTCTTTAATGAGCCTAATTAGCTTGTGTGGTATTGCGAATCCAGCCAAAGTAGATATAGTCTCTTCCTTTCGACTAAGTCGTATGCCTGTTTGAAGTTAACAAACACGTTGTGAACATCAATGTCCTGTTCAAGACTTGCTTGACTCTAAACATTTGGTCGATTGTCGATCTTCCCCATCTGAAGCCCGTCTGAAACTCTCCAATAATATTTTCTGCTAGTGGTTGGAGCCGCTGGTTTATACTATACTTAAGTGAGGACTTTATATGCTGTACATAGTATAGAGAAACTTCACGGTAATCTTTGCACTTCAAACAATTTTTAGTTATTGAAATATAAATTTTTTATTGCAATATATATTAAATATTAAAAATTTTATTAATTAAAAATTGCAATTTTAAAAATTTAAATTTTTGGTGCAACTATATTTCCATTAAATAATTAATACATTTAAAAAGGTATTATTATTATTATTACTATTTATATAAATTTTTGTTAGGGGCCCGAAAATTAAGTAGTGCCTCGAGCCTGATTTAAAGTAAAATAGGCTCTGGCGCGAACTAGTCGTAACCATAAAACGTCGCAAACTGGAATACCTGGGCCATGTAATACGCAATGAACAACGATATGACCTACTTCGGACCATACTTCAAGGTAAAGTGCATGGGAAAAGAGGTCCAGGACGAAGAAGAATATCCTGGCTGCATAACCTGCGAAAATGGTTTAACTTAACCACTACCGGACTTTTCAGAGCAGCAGTCAACAAAGTCAGAATAGCCATGTTAGTGTCCAACATCCGTAACGGATAGGCACCATAAGAAGAAGAATTGCCGTAGTTTAGGAGTTATTACTACATTTTTATTAAAAAAAATTTAAACAAATTATAAAAATTAATTTTTTCGGCCCGAGTAGACATTATTTTAGGTTTTTTGGATCATTGGGAACACAAAATATCTTTTGTAATTTTCTTCTAAAGGTATGTAATCGTTTCCGAGTTATAAACAATTTAAAACCGGAAGAAATCGAAAAATGACCTCTAGGTTCAAAAACACAAGTAAAAAATACAAGTTTTGAAACTACGAAGAGCCTAAAAAGTATAAACTTTATTGTATCAGATACCGATAAGTAATTTGGTCTTATCTCATTTTAAAACATTGTTTTTTTAAAAAGTTCCACGAGGAAAAAATTCATGTAGTTGGCTGTATACCATTTATTACAAAAACCATAATAGTTATTTACGATATAAGTGTTAAAAGTACACGTTTAAGGCACGCATGGAATGAGCGATAGCGAGTTCTGCAATTCACATGAGTGCCTTAAAAATGTACTTTTTAACACGCATATCATACAATATTTTTTCTACAAACCTAATTACACGACAATATCTACAAAAACTTTTACTTGAACTTGACTGACATTCCATTTTTATATTTTTTTGACATTACATAAAAATTGTCTATACGGTCAATACGAACTGCAGTGCCTTAAAAAAATTTTAAAGCACTAGTGCCTTAAAGTAGCATTTTTAACGCTCGTATGGAGTGCTAAAAATTGCTTTTTTAACACGGTTTTAGAAAAAATCCTTTATAAAAGGTATATTTGTTAAAATCCCTATACAGGGCTACATCAAGGACATAACTAGTTTTCAATCGGTTGACCGATCATCATCAGTGTTTGCTCAGAATCCAACATGCTAACCACCAAAGTAAAAAATTTATGGGTAAAAACCCTTTACAAATAATGCGTCATCGGAACATAGATGAACGATGTGAATTTTAAACATGTATCCTTATCAAGCTTGGTAGAAAGTGTAGGTACTGTACACCCTACTAAATTAAGATAAATAAACGTTTCTAGCTACTACCAGAGGCGTACGACAGGGGATAGTGGCTGATTGACCCTTCCCAAAATCTACGTCACTGACGAAATTGCTATTTTATTGTAATTTTTTAATTTTCCAATACTTTTTATGTAAATAATATACTCTTAATTTGTAACGATAAAATGATTAGTTTTCGAAATATTTGAAATTAAAAATGAAGCCACCCAATATATTAATCGAAATAACCGTGTCCTTCCATTTTTAACTTCAAAGATCTCGAAAACTAATCATTTTATCGTTACGAATTAAGAGTATATTATTTACATAAAAAGTATTGGAAAATCGAAAAATTGAACTAAAGTAGCAATTCCGCCAGTGGCGTAGAATTTGTAAAGGGTCAACCATTCACTTTCCCCCGTCGTACGCCTCTGGTAATAGCCAGAAACGTTTGTTTAACATAATTTAATAGTTTGTATATTACCTATACTTCCTGCTGAGTATGAAAAGGATACGTCGAATAGTTTTAAAATGCTGAGCAAAAATATTTTTTAAATTTTTAGATAAAACACCCTGTAACTCAGTAAGGACCCACATTTTATTTAAGTGTTTTAGGTTAAATCTTCGTATTTTGTGCTAAGGTTACTCCGGTTACTACATGGACAATTATTAATGAAACACCCTGTATAGTATTCGAATATCAAGGCTCCGAAATAAGACCCCAAAAGGACAGTCAGGTACCTAGGAATTACCTTTGACGATAGACTTAGCTTCGGGGAACACATACAAGAAGCATGTCAGAAAGCGGAGGGGATGACCTCAACACTAAATAAGCTAATGTCAACTATCGGAGGGCCTGGATCGCAAAAGAGGGCAGTTATGCTACAATCTATAATATCCATTATATTATACGGGGCCCCAGTGTGGCATGAGGTCCTCCGGATGAAGAAGTATAAGGACATGCTTCTTAGGGTCCAAAGAAAACCCCTGATCAGGGTATGCAGTGCCTACAGGACTGTATCTATCACTGCCTTACAGGTGGTGGCTGGTTCTCTACCGGTGCACTTCCTGGTTGGGGAAAGGGTCCGGATGTACAGGAGGGCCAACGAAGCAATAGGTTCAGCACCGTAGGAAAGAGTCAAAAGTCTAGAGATGTGGCAGAGGGAATGGGCAGCCGAAGTCGGAAAGGCGGCTTGGACGAGATCCCCGATTCCGGATGTAGTGAGGTGGTACAAGTGTCGGCATCGGCGCGTCAATTACTATTTCACACTGTTCTTGACGGAGCATGGATCGTTCAGGGAATATACCCACCGTATTGATAAATCCGAGGACGATATATGTCCCGAGTGTGGTGTTGTGGATGACGCGCGGCATGTCGTGTTCGTATACCCCGCATACCAAGCAGGGCATACCGAGCTGCAGCTGGGCTTGGGAGCTCCTCTGGGCGAACGTCGCGAGCTAATCGAGAAAGCTATCGACAGCAAGCGAGACTTCGATCTGATCATTCACAAAGACAATAAAGCGTAAGGAGGAAAAGAAAAGGCGGCTGCAAGCGGGAAGGCCGTCTCTATTTATTTATTTTATTTATGTGTTTCGGCTGTGGTAGGAATTCAGCGAGGGGAGGACCTTATACACCCAAACCACGCTGACTGCCTTTTTGTTTTATTTTTTAGTTTTAATTTAAATTTAAATTTTTTGTATTTTAATTTAAATTATTTTTACTTATTTATTTAATTTATCGCGTACTTATTTATTTTAATTTTATTTTACAAGTCTATCGTTTTTTTACACAAATGTTATGTATTAAATGTGGTGTACGCTTAGGACGTAATCATTAGGAGACTACTCCATGTACATACCTTGTGTATTGTCTCCGTTATGTTACATTTGTGTTTCTTTTGTAAATACCTTGTTCGCTACGTCCTAGGGTAGTTGGCGGGGAAGAATCTTTTACATCCAATCTCACCAACTGCCGCCTTTATCCTTTCTTTTATTTTTCTTTTTTCTTTTTTTTTTGGTTCTGTTTTGCTAGTTCCGTCGGAGGGGGGGTACCCCGGTCGTCTGGCCCGCACATGGGTTGCGCCCGACGGTCGCTCCACCGACCGGTCTGGTGCGATGCTCGTGCGGGGGGAGGGGGTGTTGGGTGGCCGACCAACCCATGGAATGCACGCAGAGAGTGCCGGAGGGGAGTTAAATGTTCCAGACCCATCGGCTGGAGAAAGAGGGGGTGAGTTTAGTCGGTAGCCGGCCCCGGCCTCGGTAGCGTGCTGGACTGAATCCGACACACCAGGGACACCTTCCCAGACGGTCTTTTGCATGTTCTCACTTCCCAAAAAAAAGTATAGCGATTAATGCGTGTCACGTAATGTATTAATGCTCTTCAGTTAGTTGAATATAAATTTTTAAGACAAATTGCATATTTATAAACTTAATATTTTGGACAACTACAATGATGCAGATATTCTTAATTTCCTAAATATGGCACCAATCACTTTCAGTCATAAGGGAAGTGATCTCATCACTTTCTAAAATATTCTACGTGGAAAAACTGAAACTATAGAGCTTCGTCAAAAAATTAATATTCATGTCTCATTAAGAACAACTCGGGTTACAGTTAGTTTTCATTACCCAATCCACCGTACTAACTATGATTTTAACAACTTTCTCACTAGAACTACCAGACCAGCAAACCACCACCCTAATACCACCCTAATATTGACCTTTTTCAATCTTGTAGCAAATTCCTGAGTCACGTTTTAGTAAACATTAATTAAGTAAGACTTATTATTAATTAACATTACCCATATTATGTGAACGTTCTTTTATTTAATTGTTATTACCTATTCTGTAATTTAAAAGTTTAACATAATTTTAATTGGGCTTTGCCCGTTTAGGTCTGGATCCCGCGTATGAAAAAAAAGTTGATTAATAGCAAGCTGAAAATTTGTTAATAGCTTAAGGGTGTTTAGTCGGATAAACTTTGATATATGGGAACACTGGAACAGGGGCAGTTTTAATTGTGGAACAGGTTAAAAATTTTGGAACGGTCACACCACGAAAACGGCACATTTATTTTGTCCGACAGAACAGACTTAAACTCTCCGAACAGAGATTAAACTCTCATGCAAAAATCAGACCATGTTCGAAGAGTTTAAGTCTGTTCTGTCGGACAAAATACATGTGCCGTCTTCGTGGCCTGACCGTTCCAAATTTTTAACCTGTTCCACAATTA
Organism: Diabrotica virgifera virgifera; assembly: GCF_917563875.1. NCBI lineage: Eukaryota > Metazoa > Arthropoda > Insecta > Coleoptera > Chrysomelidae > Diabrotica > Diabrotica virgifera. The sequence continues at coordinate 116,372,810 of NC_065449.1, forward strand.
AAACTTCCCCTGTTCCAGTGTTCCCATATATCAAAGTTTGTCCGACTAGACACCCTTAAGCTATTAACAAATTTTCAGCTTGCTATTAATCAACTTTTTTTCATACGCGGGATCCAGACCTAGTTGATAGATAAATAAATAAATAAATTTTATCTGACTTATTCATTTTGACAATTCACATTCTAAAGTAGATTACTTTAAAATTATTGCCAATATTTATGAGTTGCGTTTCTGGGACGACTTAATAGAAAATAGTTCATTCGATTACAGGAAATCAACTTTAACTTAATATCCGCCAGAAAAATCATAGTATGTGATTTAACTGTAAAACGACATGCCATAATGACAGTAAAATCACGAGGAAAAAACCAGGAAAAATCCTCGATAATACTATCCCGACATGGTAAGTATTTGGTGTTACATTCATTTTATGCTCAAAATTAACATTAAACTCTGATTTTATATGTATGTTATTTTAAAATATAAATCATGTATGCTAGATACGCTATTCAAAATGTATAATATATGCTTGAATTTTCAATATGAATGAGTCAGATAAAATTAAATTATTAGAAGGTTTTTCACCAAGCAAAATAAAACAAAATTTGTTTTTTTATTAATGTTTTGTATTTTGATAACGTTTTCCTAAGACGAAGTCGATAAGTGAAAATAGACATATTTCAAACTTAAACTGTGGGGTATTTCCCAAATAAAATATTAAAAACAATCATATCAGTCTAAATACGAAAAAGATATGGCACAAAAATCTTCATTTCATCATTTCGGGCCGTAAAATCCTGGCTTTACTAAAAAAATGTCAATATCTTTTACGTCATCAAAATCTCATGTAGAAATATAATGGTATATAATAAGATTAATTTGCCCATTTGCCTTAGTGTATATATTTTGTTTATTTTGAAGACTATTTCAAGATGAGGGTTATATCTGCAATAGTGGTGAGTGTGTTCATTTAGTTTTTGATTAACATATAAATACATAAAAACATTTATTCGATGCTATATTGTTTTTTATTAAATTTATCTATTTACTTTTCTTTTTAAGTGCTGTCGCCAGTCACACAGTCTGCCGTCCGGTGCTTATACAGATGCCGCGCCCAAGCTCAAAAATATTTAACTTTATCTATTGAAAAGCTTGTTTTTTGCTTTTACTGAAGGGAAGTTTTTGATGATATCATTTATATTTAATTCATTTAGCAGGTCCGCGTTAATGGAAAAAACTGCTAAGGAGTTCAAATTTTCTTGGGAAATTGCATTTCTTAAGTAGGTCTTTACCCTTTTTAGTGTCGAAAGAAAGCGTTCGCCATTCGCCACTTGCATTTGCGACCATTATGGAGAAAAAAATACGCAGGCAAATATTAACGTTTGGAAATGAAGATATTAATTTATTTTCGTATAAATCCTGTGCCAATTCTAAAGGAGAGTCTATTTTTAATTGGGGAAGGGATGTTAATAAATGCTTTAAATGATCACATTCTTGGGGAAAATACTCGTCCAAATCATCCTTGTATTTTTGCTCTAATTTGACTGCCAATCTGAAAATAATTTTATCTTCCGTAGTTTTTAGTTTAAACAAAAATTCAAATGCTCTTGAACAAGATGTAGAACTATCAGATCGGCGAATAATCTCCGACTTAAGATTGTCTATTATAAAACATAACATTGTGTTCGCATTTTTTTTTTTTTTCGCTTAAACTTGCATCCGAATTCTTTTCTCCTAATTGTAATTCTTTTTTGACAATCCTCTACTCAGCATAATTTTGTTAAAAGTAGGATAGAGATGAATATCTGTGGATATCTATTCTATCGACGAGGCTACTGACGCAATGGGTCGGCAAATCTCGAATTTAATGACTGGAGTTTTAAGCTGTTCAGCCGATGACTGTAATAGTTATAGGATCCGATATAAGGTCGATTTGTGCCGATCTATTTAATGGATAAAAAATATTGGATTGGTAATTTAGCATGTTAAAAATTACAAAAAACAAGGGTGCCCGATCTAATGTTGTTCTAACTATAATTAATAATTAAAAAATGACATTTTTTATGAATTCAAAAAAAATTCGACCCTGGCAGATATTATTTCAGATTTATTGGATCTTTCTAAACAAAAAAGGTCTTCTGTGATATTTTTCTAAAGTTGATCGTATTCGAGTTGTAAACAATTTAAAACTTAAAAAAAAAACGAAAGATGACAATTTTCAAGGCTCAAAAACACAAGTACAAAATATCGTTTTTGTAATCATCAAGTACATAAATTCAAGTTCAAACCTATTTCTATCAGGTGTCGATAAGAATTTTAGACTTGTATTAGTCTAAAACATATTTTTTTAATTGTTAATGAGGAAGTTTTCTTATGGAGAGACGGGCATAAACAACTAAAAAACAATGTTTCATAATTAGTCTAGGGCAATAAGGATTTTCTCGGGACACTCAAAGATCCAGGTAGCTGATTACTTTTTTAGTTATTGTAGACCTATAGGAAGAAAACCTACCTGTTTCCTGCCTAGAGTTCGCGTCCGTTTTTTAATTATAAACAATTTAGTGTAAAAATCGCGATTTTTTGGATTTTTTACACTCCATTCAAAAACTAAATAGTTGACATAAAATTGCAAAATTCAGTTTTTTAGAACATTGAAAACCCTTCAAAATGCCGATTTTTGAAAGTTAAAAAGTTAATTTGTTGCTACGCAAACTGCAAAATAAGTGAAAATCGTTATTTGTTAATAACTTTTACCAAAACTACCTTAGAACTTTAGCGTTTCACCCAAAGTTGGATATTGGGGTACTTAACAAACCTTCAAAATTTAAGATTGATCTATTAATTAGTTTAAGAGTTATTCTATTTGTTTATCCCAGAGACCATTATTTTGCAATAAGATAAGACAGAAAATAATGAAGATAGAGCAATTCTGAGTATGCCAAAAATGAAAGTAGAAGATTAATAGTATCAAAATCAATTAAAAAAGATAAAAAATGATTAACATAGTCAAAAATCATATTGCCAAATTTTTAAAATTTTGTAGTTTAAAAACATTTAGGGCCGGTTGTTCGAACGCTAATCAAGAAGTTGATTATAATCAATCATTTATTGTAATCAATTTTCTTGATGGGAATCAAATCGCGACATGAAAGAAAAATATATGTAAAACACTAATCAGTTATTGATTGTAGGTAAAACAGTAATTAAAATATAGCCGCAGCTCTTAAATTATTAAAAATTGCTTATTATTATTATTGATTTGTAAGTAAAAACCAGAAATTAACATCAGAAAGAGTTTAATTATGTTTTATTTTAAATTAAAACTAAAATAATAAAATAAATCAGTCAACATAACCTCAAAATGCGACATCTGTCAGAAGTACGCTTAATCAAATATAATTGTAATTAAATATTTGATAATGATCAGTTTTGATTAACGTTCGAACAACCGGCCCTTAGAATAACTTTAAAAATGTTGTTCATAGAAACAATCTTTTTATATATTCGATAAGATAGTATTTTAACACGAATTTTAAAATAAAAAAATTTAGCCTGGGCTCATTTAGGACAAAGTTAGCCATATGTTTTTTTTTAATTCACAGCTAATTTGTGTCTAATAATTAAGGAATCTCATTAATGCCATTTTAAAGAAGGAGATTTGTATTTTTCCTTAAAAATTTTTCACAAACATTATACCTTCACAGCACCCTCTACGATTTTTCAAAAATGTAGTGCAAACGATTACTAGGGGGAACCTACAAATCCAGCGAGTTAAAATACCGAAAAAGAAATTTCAAACGAATATAATTTGCTGTATCTCCGGATCAACTCAATGGATTTTGATCTTTCATTTTTTAATTGGTATGTAATTTTTACGTACATTACAAATATATGCAATTTGTTTATAAATTTATTAATTAATTAACAGTCTAATTTGTTTAAACATTTCTTGAAAAAATATTTTTTTTTACAAAAATCTATTTTTTAAATCATAGTATCATTAATGATCACAGAAAAAGTTAAAGTACACTTTACAAATAAATAATTTTTATTAGATAATTATTTATTGAAGATAATTTATTTACTAAAGTATACCTTAACTTTTCTAGATTAATAGGGATAGTATGATTAAAATCATGGATTTTTGGGAAAAAATTATTTTTTCAAAAATTATTTAAACAAATTAGACTGTTTGTTAATTAATAAATGTCTAGACAAATTGCATATTTGTAGTGTACAGAAAAATTACATACAAATTAAAAAAAGAACGATCAAAATATATTCAGTAGATCCCGAGATATAGAAAATGATAATAGTTTTAAGTTGCTTTTTTAGTTTTTGAACTCGTGCATTTGTCGGCTCCCAGCTTCCCCTTCACTTACCACGACTAGTCACCAGTTAAACTACATTTTTAAAAATTCGTGCAAAGTACCAGTTTTTCTAATATGTAAAATGAATTTTTCTACAGATAATATTTTTAAAGTTATTTGAAATGCTTTTAAACTACAAAATTTCACAAATTTGGCATTCGGATTTTTGACTATATTAGATAATCTTTTTATCGTTTTTTAGTACATTTTGATAGTATCAGTTTTCTACTTCCATTTGGCATACTCAGAATTGCTCTATCTTCTTTTTTTTTCTGTCTTATGTTATTGCAAAATAAAGGTCTCTGGGATAAACAATTAGAATAACTCTTAAACTAATTAATGGATCGGTCTCAAATTTTGAGGGTTTGTTAAGTACACCAATAGCCAACTTTGGGTGAATAAAGTTCTAAGGTAGTTTTAGTAAAAGTTATTAACAAATAACGATTTTCACTTATTTTGCAGTTTGCGTAGCAACAAATTAACTTTTTAAGTTTCAAAAATCGGCATTTTGAAGGTTTTTAATGTTCTAAAAAATTAAATTTTGTAATTTTATGTCAACTATTTAGCTTTTGAATGGGGTGCAAAAAATCGAAAAAATCGCGATTTTTGCAGTAAATTGTTAATAATTAAAAAACGGACGCGAACTTTAGGCAGGATACAGGTAGGTTTTCTTCCTATAGGTTTACAATAATTAAAAAAGTAGTCAGCTACCTGGATCTTTGAGTGTCCCGAACATGGTCTATTTCTAGCTTATTACCCTGGTCTAAATGAAATAAGTCCAAAAGACTCATCAGTAACTGATAGAATAAGGTTTAAACTTGAATTTGAGTACTTCGTAATTTCACAAATGATATTTTATACTTATGTTTTGAGCCTTGAAAATCGTCATATTTCGTTTTTTTTTTCAGTTTTAAATTGCTTATAACTAGAAAATGATCAACTTTAGAGAAAAATTACAAAAGACCTTTTTTGTTTAGAATGACCTAAAAAAAATCTGAAATAATATCTGCCCGGGTCGAAATTTTTTTTAAATTTATAAAAAATTGTTAACATGCTAAATTACATGTCCAATAATTTTTATCCATTATTAAACAGATCGGTGCATATCGACCTTATATCGTAACTTCGACTATAAGTGCCATATTTCTTGCAAATAATTATATTGGTATAAAAAATGTTATATCAAATTTTGATTCTTCTTGTTGTATTACTGTTCAAAAAATAAAAAAAAATAGTAATAATTCTGTTCAGAACGAACTGTCCTATATAAAATCAAATTTTGGCATTTGAAAACCGCTTCGCGCGTACCGCCCCGGAATCTTCAACCGCCCGGTGCTACAGCCCCGAAAAGACCCCTGTAAAACCGGCGCTGGCTGTCTCCCAATCGAAGGTTGGACATCATCACCAATATCTTCGCTCTTTTTACCATTACTCTGAAGAGTTCTATTGAACACCATTTAAATCAGACCTTTACGTTTTTCAACCATGACACCCTCCCTCTTTCCATACTTCTTCTTCGTCTTATTTTTCTCTGTGTTATCAATTTTATCATTTCATGTCACTCTCCCTTCATTAAGTGTCCCAGATAATGTACCTTGCTAATTGCTTATTTTTAATCTGTTTATTATTTCTCGCAATACTTCCGTCTTGGTTTTCTTCTGTGTCCAACCCATTCTAAGCATCCTTCTGTAACACCACGATTCATACGAATGCAGCTTATTTAGGTGTTCTTGCTTTAGTGTCCAGCTTTTCATATTATAGTGTCGAAAATGCGTAATATATCGGAGTTCTCACTCTCAGGTCGAATGTAAGATCTTTATAAACATTTTTCAAACGCATTGTTTGCTGTTTATATCGTGGCCTTTATGTTTGTTGTTTGATTATTATTTTCTGAAATCCAGGTTTTCAGATATTTGCATTTTTCAACACTTTCTATTGGTCCATCTCCGAAATGTATGTAAAAAGAACAATTTGATTATTTACCAGATATTCTCCATTTTCAAGTTTATCGATAAATTACTATTCAACGAATAATTACTAAAAATCTTGTTGTTATAGTGTTTAATAATTTGTTTATTTAGAAGATTTTTTAAAAATGATGAGTGTGTCTGAAATAGTCCAGAAACTGAAGCTATTCACCTCGCAATTTTTACAGAATGGTTCGATTTGCTTGAAAAGTACCCCGCACAAACCTTATGGAAATTAGGTCCCATTGGATTTAGTTCATATTTTGGGAAAATACTCTTTAAAGCATTGTGACGAAAAGTTCTCATGGGCACAATTCGATCGTATGGAGGATTTTCAAGATACAGTGGAACCCCGATAAGTCGGCCCCCGATAACCCGGAAGTCCGGCTAACCCGGACCGATTTTCATCAGATAAACATTTTGATTTTCAATATTTTGTATTTTTCAATTTAATTGTGGCTTATTTCCAATCAAAATAGTTAATTATCAGACAAACCTTTCAACAATAAAAATGTATGTAATGTTATATTTGAGAGATAATGTGTACTTATGTGTGTAATTTGAACTATACGATATTAAAAATGACTCATAGCACACGCTGCAGAAACAACAGCCACCTGTCTGTAGTATCTATTCCTTTTTATTTCAAACTGTCAGCATTGTTTAGGAAAGACTATTTAAAAAATTCTTTTATAAACAATGGTCTTTAGTATTGTGTGTCTTGTATTGTTCGCTTCCATTTGCTTACGTTTGGGTTTGGTGTTTTTTTTTAGTAATTTTAATGAGTAGGCAGGTACTGTGCATATTTAGAAATATATTTCATGTTATTTCAATTCTAACGGAGTTTATCTGTAAGTATACCGTATTTTATTAATTTTTACCATATTCTCCGGCTATCTCGGATTTTCGATAACCCGGATCGGTCGCGGTCCCGATTAATCCGAGTTATCGAGGTTCCACTGTATAGAGGCGCAAACTCGGAAAATTATAAGATTTACCAGGTATTCCAATTCCCTGAGTTACTGGTTATCTGGCAACATGTAGAAATTTGGTTAAATAAAAGTACTAGTAATCTAGGATTTTTTCCTGGCTATCCAATGGCGACCTTTACTTTGACCTTGACTTTCAACGGACGTCATCTTCTAGAGTTTCGAGGGTTTTAAGCCTTAAATTGATATAAACAAATTACTCGTGAGTTTTTGGGATCGTTAAACACGAATATGCAACCGAATTGACCTACGGAGCACGTGGTGGCCATTGCCACTGCAAGATACGTCATCTTCTAGAGTTTCGATGGTTTTCGGCATTTAATTGATGCAAATGAATTACTGGAGGGTTTTTTGAGGTCGCTAAATACGAATATGCCACCAAAACCGACTCCCGGAGCACCTGGTTTCTAAGGACAATGAAAGGGGCTCCTGGAGTTTCGAGAGTCTTCGGTACTACATTAATGCAAACGGATTAGTTATAGGTTTTTGGGGTTGCTGAACACGAATACGTGATCACATTGTGCCTACGGCACAATGTGATTCGTGGGTCGGATCGGATAGTGTATGCATGTTCAACAACCCCAAAAACTTAAGAGTAATCCATTTGATTCCTCCATTTGACTCCTCCGAAACTCCAGAAGATAACCTGTCTTAGGCACCAGGTACTCCGATGTCTGTTCTGATCGGGTATTCGTGTTCAACAACTCCAAAAACCTATGAGTAATCCGTTTGCATCAATGTAGTACCAAAGACCCTCGAAACTCCAGGAGCCCCTTTCATTAATCTTGAAAACCAGGTGCTCCGGGAGTCGGTTCTGGTGGCATATTCGTGTTTAGCGACCCCAAAAAACTCTTCAGTAATTCATTTGCATCAATTAAATGCCGAACACCGTCGAAACTCTAGAAGATGGAAGATGGCGTCCCTTGCAGTGGTCCTGGCTACCACGTCCTCCGGAGTTCAATTCTGATGGCATGTTCGTGGTAACGATCCCAAAAACTCATGAGTAATCTGTTTAAATGAATTTAATGCTGAAAACCCTCGAAACTCTAGAAGATGACGTTCGTTGAAGATCAAGGTCAAAGTAAAGGTCGCCATTGGATAGCCAGGAAGAAATCCTAGATTACTAGTACTTTTATTTAACCAAACTTCTACATGTTGCCAGATAACCAGTAACTGAGGGAATTGGAATACCTGGTAAATCTTATAATTTTCCGAGTTTGTGCCTTTACATCTTGAAAATCCTCCATACGATCGAGATGTGCCCATGAGAACTTTTTATCAGAATGCTTTAAAGAGTAGTTTTTAAAGTATGAACGAAATCCACTCGGACATAATTTCCATAAAGTTTGTGCGAGGTACTTTGAGAAAAAGTAGTGGATAGTCCAAGGATCAATATCTATATAATCCCGAAAGGCGCTTTTACCATGCGGATGGTTGTCACCCCATCTCGGGGGTGAAAATTTTTTATTATATTTTGACCACAAAAGTTAATAAAAACATTTATTCTAAGCAAAAAACGTTCTATACATTTTTTTGATAAAGTTAATAGTTTTCAATTTATTCGCTATCGAAAGTGTTAGTTTTATACGGTTTTATATCTAAAAAATGAATGTTTTTCGATGGTATACTCATTTACGATTCACTCAATTTTTGCCATAGAAAAAATTTTTTCAAGCCAAGTTCTTGGGAATTAAATTACCTACAATTTCATATTTAAACATTGTTTCGTATCTCTGATGCTAATCTTTCTGTTCTGAAGAGAATGGCATTTTTTGCCAAATTACAAAAATTTGTTATTCGCTTTAAACTCCAGTGTTTTAAAAATTATTATTCTAAGCCAGTCAAACTTCTAGAAGAATGAATAAGGCCAATGACGAAAAATACCGCTTACTTACATTATTATGCTTCCAATTGGATTTCTCCTTTTTTTTTCAAAAAAATATATTGATTTTTAATCGTAACTTTTTAATTTTTTGTGTTAGAAAATTTGGTAAAAAAGAATTTTGTAGGATTTTGCAAGATCTATAATTTTATAACTGTTAAATCCTTTTAAATCCTCAGTCACAAAAAGAGGTGACATTGAAAGGGTTGATGAAGGTATTTTTTGCATGTTTTTACAAGGTTTAATTGCCAATAGCTCACTCAATTTTTGCCGTAAAAAAATTTTTGGCAGACCAGGGTCTTGGGAATTAAATAAGCTACAATTTCATATTTAAATATTTTTTCGTATTTCTGATGCTAATCTTTCTATTTTGAAGAAAACGACATTCGTTACCAAACTACAAAAGCTCGTTGTTCGCTTTGAACTCCATTTTTTGAAGTTATACTTCTTTACGCGCGATATGAGGGTGAATTTTTATATGTTAAAACCTACGATCCCGGCGTATGCGCATTATAACTTTGTTCTGATTGGATGTTCAAATGACATGTCAAAAATTATCCAATATGGCAGCTGTAGCGCAGCTGTGGTTTGGACGGTTGACGGTTTGGTTATGTATGGTTGTTGCGTTTTAAAAGTTGTGGGAAGAGAAACAACAAAGGTTAGTTAATAGTTATACTGCCTTTTTAAATAGTTTTCATATTATATTTTTGAAGTTATACTTCAAAATGTTTTAATTTATGTATGTATCAGTTCAGAAAAGGTGTGGAAAGAATATATTAGTGTTTTTAAATATATTTTTCTACAACTTGTTAAAAATGCAATTTTTAGGACTCCATAGGAGCGTTAAAAATGCTACTTTAAGGCACTAGTGCTTTAAAAATTTTAAGGCACTGCAGTTAAAAGTGAATTGTCAAATTTTGAAACGTCAAAATATTTATATTTCATTTATTAACATTAATATTAATAATACAACTTGCGCAATTTCAAAAAGGTGGTTTAAAAGGTTTTTTATTATAATTTTGTGTCTTTGGATTTGTCTTCCTTGGGCGTAAAATAATAAAACATCTATTTTTATATTTCACTTGTCACCGTGATGTATAATTTATGTATATCTGAAAGGTAAGTAGCATGCGGCTTGATGGCCTTGTTGGTAGAGCATTGGACCAGAGATCAAAAAATCGCGAGATTGCGGGTTCAAATCCCGGACGATTCATATTTTTTTCTTTTTTTTTAATATTTGGCATTGTTAAGTTTTGGTTCATTTTGGTAATTATTGTTAATTTTTTGTATTGTAACTGTTAAGTAGGTATATTTATTTCGTTGAAATTATATTATAATAGAAGTATAACTTCTTACGTGCGTACAAAGTACACACAAATTCTTTTTTTTTAACTAATCATTCTAAGCCGGTGAAACTTCTAGAACCTATTAATAATACATAAATAAAAAAGTCCAAATCAGGTCAATGACTAATTTTAATTAAGGTGGTGATTAGGGGTTGTTTCCAATCACTTTTTGCTGAAAAAAATTGGGACTGGCATTCTTTTCATTATTAGTCACTTAATTTTTAAGCTAGACACTTTTTTTATTTTTGGAGATAGTAATCTATAAATAGTTTAAATTAGTTATCCTCGAAAAATGCATAATATTCCCATCTTTTGACTTTGAAACTACAATATTTAGCATTTGAAGAAGAAGAACTAACATAATATAATAAAGTATAGCTCGATTACTATTGGTCGTAAAGAAAATTTTAAATAACGGTTTTGTTTATTTTTTCAAAAGGTACATTTTCGTTAGGTAAAGTTGTTTTGATAGAACGAAAACTTTTTGAGTTATTAGCAGAAAACTCAATAAAAACATTTATTTTTCGATATAAAACTAACACATTCGATAGCGAAGAAATCAATACTTATTAATTTTATCAAAAAAATGTATATTACGTTTTTTGCTTATAATGAATGGTTTTATCAGCGTTTGTGATCAAAATATAATAAAAAAATTTCACCCACGAGATGGGGTGGCAACCGCCCCCATAGTAAAAGCGCCTTTTGGCATCATATAGATTTTGATCCTTGGACTATCCACTACTGATTCTCAAATTTTCAAGCAAATCGATCCATTCTGTAAAAATTGCGAGGTTTTGTCCTATTTTATAACACGTGGTGACAGATATGAACTCCTAAAATTAATTATGCAGGGAAAGATTCAAGGAAGGCGGAGCATAGGTAGGAGAAAAATGTCCTGGCTGAGAAATCTCAGAGAATGGTTTGGATGCAGCTCAACTGAACTCTTTAGGGCTGTAGTCTCGAAATTGAGAATAGCAATGATGATTGCCAACCTTCGTCGCGGAGATGGCACGTAAAGAAGTTTAAGCTTCATTACATGGACTAAAATAGTCGTGATATTATTTGTCAAATTTTTTATATAAATATAAAAATACTAACATTTATTCGATGTTATCTTTTTAATCTTCGTCTTTAAAAGTGATGTCTCCCTATCGGTGGTTGAATATAATAACCCCTATCTTTACTCAATCTAAGTAATTACGTGTTCAAGATATTTTTTATGGTAACTTTTTCATTTTTTGTGTTTATTATTTCGTATTCTTTGTCCATTACTCGCAATAGTTTTCTACGTTTTCTTCGATGTTCATGCTACTCTAAGCATCGTTCTGTAACACTACATTTCAAATGACTGTACCTTATTTATGTGTTTTTGGTGCAGTGTTCAGCCTGTAAGTTCATATTGCAGTATCGAAAATTTGTATTATCTCAGGGCTTATTTACTCTCACTTATAAACTAGCTCTTTAGGAATATTTGTATTTTTGTAATCGTTTATTCTAATTGTTATTGTTATTTTGTGACTATTTATAAGTTTCGTCCATAAAATTGTAAAATTTTTAGTGACAATAAAACAAAAGCATTAAATTTTATCAATATTCGAGGTATGTCGAAAAATATGAATTTCGTTCAAGAGTAAAGTATCTTTATAGTTCAAAATATTTAAAATATAAGGGTATAGTAGCGCAACAACCTTATATTTAGATCATTCTTAGGTCTCTACTACATAATAAATGTTGCATTTTTACAAATTTTGCCCTTACTATTTCTATACAGATTTTAATCTTTTGTGTTTGCTCTGCGTTTTGACTAACCAATTTTCCTAGATATTTGTATTTATCTACCCTTTCTATCTGGGCATTATTAATATGGAGTGTTTCGTTATTTTTTGGATTTTTGTAATGACCATGAATTTTCTTTTCTTTTCATTATAATGCCATATAATATGGTACACTTTTCGTTCAGTCGTTCGTTTGTTAGAAGTCGTATTGTTCAGTCGTATGTTTGTTAGAAGTGAATATGACAGTGTCATCTGCATGACTTATATTGTTAAGGGTTTCACCATTTATGATCATCCCATTCTTACACTCTCCTAAAGCTTCTTGGAAAACGGCTTCGCTATATATATTAAAGAGCAGTGGTGACAGTATACATCCCCAAAAATTTCTATTTTTTCCGACATTTGATTTTCAATTCTTATTTTGACTTTCTGGTTCCAGTAGAGGTTTGCAAATACTTTGATGTCGCGAAATGAATAAAAGTCGATGTTTTTTGGTTAAATGTTAATAGAAGCCATGACGCAGTAAAAATTTCGATATCCACGGGATGGCACACATTTTCTGTTTACCTCTCCCAGATGTTGCAGTTTAAAAACACCGGCCAGTAATTTTTCTATTTTAAAATGCTTCGTTTCCTGTGGTATAATAAATTACTTATACTAGCACAGGCAAAAGCTCATTCAGTTGCAATTAATAACACAATTGTGGTACAAAACAAGCATGGATTTAGAAAATCCTGCCTGGTAAGGTTCTGGACTGAGAACTCAGAGTACATAATACAGTATAATATTATACGTGTCGAACAACACAATATAGGTTACACCTATACAGTGATGAGCAAGATAATAACCGGCAAAATAACTCAAAATATGGAAAACATATTAAGTTGTGAGATAAAAGGAAATGAAACTAGTAGAGGTGGGAAATTTAGAGACAAAACTTATAAATTTATATTATATTTGTTGTTTCCCACCTTTAGACGTATCGGACGAGTTTGGCAACTGGCACTGTGACAGTTTTAGCTGAGGTACTCCTCTGATATGCCTAAAGATGGGAAACGATAAATAGAATGTAAATGTATAGGTTTTTATCGCTAAATTTCCCACCTCCAATAGTTTTATTTCCTTACAACTTAATATGTTTTCCATCTTTTGCGTGATTTTGCCGGTTATTAGCGCTCATCACTGTATACTAATGTCTCCATAAAGTGGGAGTTAAACATTTATTTTTTATTCTAGGCATTCTTCTGCGTCGTCCTTTTAATAATCCAAACTATATCCGCAGCACCTTCGCCCGTTTTTGGGGGTGGCAGTGACGGTGGTTGCCCACTCGGTGGCTCTGGAGGCAGTGACCTAGGTGTGGGTTGCTGTCCCGGTGGAGGTAGTGATTGCTGTGGCGGTGGAGGTGGAGGTGGCGGTGGAGGTGGCGGTGGCTGCCACCGTATATAAACTTATAATTAAAATTAATAATTTTACATGTGGACTCTATAAAATTGTCTATTTTATCTTTCTTTATTGTACATACATTGTAAAATGACTTTGTCATAATAATTAAAGTGTTTATTTCTGTTTGTTTTAATATTGTGGGTAATACTCTAAGTATTACAGTATGTGTTAAATTAAAAAAAATATAATGTACTATAATTTATAATATAGTATATTAAGTATGGAGAACGGTAAGGGTTTTATACCGATCGAAGACAATTGTTTGACCCCAATTATTGTCTGAGATCGGTTACCCTTAACGTTCGACATGCTTATAACGTTTTTTGCACGATTGATACCATTATAAATTATAAAATTAAACATTTTCGTCATATTGACTAGTTTCATTCATTTTATCAAGATAGATACTTTGGTTGTTAGGTAGTAACTAGGGTGCATAACAACAATGGAGAATTGAGTTTTTATTTAGTTGTCAATAATTTTAAGTACAATTTTGATTATTATAAATTAAAATATGAGCGTAAGTGAATTTGAAGAAATTGAACGGGCTTGGGAAGAAGGGTGTCCCGCAATTATTCCCGAAAAATGCAAAATCCGTTATCAAAATACCTACCAAAGTTTTAAAAAATGGTGCGAAGGCAAGAATTTAAGAATCGAAGAAAAGACTATTGGCATATTTCGTTCAAAGACATATGCAGTTGAAAGCTCCTGGAAGCCTCTGGGCAGAATATTCAATGATTAAATCCACCGTTTCTCTTTATGATGGCATTGATATTTCCAAGTTTTCAACTTTGATCGCGTATTTGAAGAGAAAAAATGTTGGATACTACTAATGTATGCGATTCTGCAGGAGTTTCTGTTAGTAGTGAAACCACAGCCCAAACAAGTGGGATTTCATTAAATAATTTAACAAATTGTACCACAAGTTTCAATATTAATAAATAATTCGTTAGTTTTCTTTATTCTTTCAAAAAATAAATTAAAATTAAGAGATTTTTTAACTCGATTGAAGTACTTAGCGTCGAGTTGGATTACTTACCGCTGAGTTGCTAGTAAATGTCACCTACTGACGTAAAATCTGTCACGGTAAACAGTCAAAAATTATCAATCGTGCAAAAAAGATTTTTGATTTGTAGAGGACTGTAGTTTTCTTACTAAAAATTAATCATATAATTAACAAAATTCATACAGGGTGAGTCATGAGGCACTGTACATACTCCTACCTCGTATAGAGGTCCCTATGGGGAATAACAAATGACCATTAAAAAGTGTCTGCTCCCATTGTTTAATAATATAGAGGGATTCGTCATAATTTTTGAACGGTCAGATCGATGTGTCTCTTACTTTGGTTAATCGTTACACTATTACCACCTAATTAACTGATTTATTCAAACTAGAAAAAAATCAGGTCCGGCTTTAAAAAATTAGTTCGTTTGAGTCTTAGAAAAAATTTCACCCTGTATACGCTTTTTGAAAACTCTAATATGAATTTTATAAATTAGACAAATAGGCAATTAAAATGGCATATTTATTTTTCCCCACACGTTTACTTAATTTTTTTATAAAAAAATCAAGTTTGACTATGAATTAAAAGTTTGGTTAAGTAAATCATAGATTTACAAAAATTAACTTTTATTACAAAAATTAATTTTTTTTAACAAATATTTGATTTATGTTACCACCCAATCAACTGATTTATTCAAACTAAAAAAAAATCAGGTCCGGCTTTAAAAAATTAGTTCGTTTGGGCCTTAAAAAAATTTCACCCTGTATACGCTTTCTGAAAACTCTAGTATGAATTTTACAAATTAGACAAATAGGCAATTAGAATGGCATATTTATTTTTTTCCCCACATGATTACTTAATTTTTTATGAAAAAATCAAATTTGACTATGAATAATAATTAAAAGTTTGGTAAAGTGAACCATAGATTTAAAAAAATTAACTTTTATTACAAAAATTAATTTTTTTTACAAATATTTAATTTATGTTACCACCCAATCAACTGATTTATTCAAACTAGAAAAAAATCAGGCCCGGATTTAAAAAATTATTTCGTTTGGGTCTTAGAAAAAATTTCACCCTGTATACGCTTTTTGAAAACTCTAATATGAATTTTACAAATTAGACAAATAGGCAATTAAAATGGCATATTTATTTTTCCCCACACGTTTACTTAATTTTTTTATAAAAAAATCAAGTTTGACTATGAATTAAAAGTTTGGTTAAGTAAATC
Organism: Diabrotica virgifera virgifera; assembly: GCF_917563875.1. Taxonomy (NCBI): domain Eukaryota; kingdom Metazoa; phylum Arthropoda; class Insecta; order Coleoptera; family Chrysomelidae; genus Diabrotica; species Diabrotica virgifera. The sequence goes on from NC_065449.1 coordinate 116,388,822, forward strand.
ATAGATTTACAAAAATTAACTTTTATTACAAAAATTAATTTTTTTTAACAAATATTTGATTTATGTTACCACCCAATCAACTGATTTATTCAAACTAAAAAAAATCAGGTCCGGCTTTAAAAAATTAGTTCGTTTGGGCCTTAAAAAAATTTCACCCTGTATACGCTTTTTGAAAACTCTAGTATGAATTTTACAAATTAGACAAATAGGCAATTAGAATGGCATATTTATTTTTTTCCCCACATGATTACTTAATTTTTTATGAAAAAATCAAATTTGACTATGAATAATAATTAAAAGTTTGGTAAAGTGAACCATAGATTTAAAAAAATTAACTTTTATTACAAAAATTATTTTTTTTTACAAATATTTAATTTATGTTACCACCCAATCAACTGATTTATTCAAACTAGAAAAAAATCAGGCCCGGATTTAAAAAATTATTTCGTTTGGGTCTTAGAAAAAATTTCACCCTGTATACGCTTTTTGAAAACTCTAATATGAATTTTACAAATTAGACAAATAGGCAATTAAAAAGGCATATTTATTTTTTTCCCCACACGATTACTTAATTTTTTATTAAAAAATCAAATTTGTCAAAATCGGAATTTTAACCTAAAAATGAAAAAAAAAATGAAATCACGGTTTAACTCGCTATGACTCGCTTCTTCTCGTAAAAGTTATGAATTTTTAAAAATAAAAGGTGCAGCTTCGTGAATGGCAAAATTAAGTGAAAAAATTTAAAATTTATCTATTTGATCACGTCTATGTTAAACTATAGAGTCCAAAGAGAAGTGTTATGGGGAGTTTTAGATCTAGACGTGTTATAGAAAAAAAATGGTGAAACTTTTAATTTAAAAAAAACGTTGTTTAATTTTTTTTATTTTTATGGTAAAATTGCGATTTTGACAAATTTAATTTTTTAATAAAAAAATTAAGTAATCGTGTGGGGAAAAACTAAATATGCCATTTTCATTGCCTATTTGTCTAATTTGTAAAATTCATATTAGAGTTTTGAAAAAGCATATACAGGGTGAAATTTTTTCTGAGACCCAAACGAACTAATTTTTTAAAGCCGGACCTGATTTTTTTCTAGTTTGAATAAATCAGTTGATTGTGTGGTAACATAAATCGAATATTTGTTTAAAAAAATTAATTTTTTTAATAAAATTTAATTTTTTTTAAATCTATGGTTCACTTTACCAAATTTTTAATTCATAGTCAAAGATTTTTTTATAAAAAATTAAGTAATCATGTGGAGAAAAATAAATATGTCATTTTAATTGCCTATTTGTCTAATTTGTAAAATTAATATTAGAGTTTTCAAAAAGCGTATACAAGGTCAAATTTTTTCTAAGACCCAAACGAACTAATTTTTTAAAGCCGGACCTGATTTTTTTTCTAGTTTGAATAAATCAGTTGATTAGGTGGCAGTAGTGTAACGATTGACCAAAATAAGAGACACATCGATCTGACCGTTCAAAAATTATGGCGAATATAAATTTCTGTCAAAATGCGAAACTCGCCCTGTATATTATTAAACAATGGGAGCAGACACTTTTTAATGGTCATTTGTTATTCCCCATAGGGGCCTCTATACGAGGTAGGAGTATGTACAGTTCCTCATGACTCACCCTGTATAAGCGGGATCAAACATATAGACCACTTTTTTCCAAAAAGAGAATCTAGTAAAAACAAACAACGAAAAAGGTAAGTGAGCACCTACATTGTGCTACAAACACTGCAGGGTATTAAAGCGTATACGCCAGGGAAATAAGGCAAAAATATACCATGTTCGGGACACTTGAGCAGCCAGGTTGCAAATGAGTTTTTTCTACGAGCGTACAAAAATGTCTACTTTCTCGCACGCGTTTTAGTTTAGAAAGTTTTACTTTTCCGCACGCGTTTTTTTTAATATGGCCCCTAAAATAATTATATTACGTACAATAAACTAATATTTAGATATTATTTACTATTTTATTTCAAATGTATCTTACTGTGCTCCTGTTTTAATGAAATTAAGGAGACAATTCGATAAAATAAAATTATTTTGACATAATATTCGAAAGTCGAATCGGTAGATAATAACAGTCGTTTTGAATCATCGTCATGGAAACCAAGATCGTCGTCATGCTAACTAATTATATTAAAAGTTTGTTTTTGACAACCTTGTCAAAGAATTAATTTGTGTATGTATTTTCATAATAATTAAATTAATTGATTAAGATTTGGTCATTTTTAAAAGACTCCCGCTTCGCGTCGTTCGGCAAACTGCAGTCGCGTGCGGAAAAGTATGACTTTTTGCACTTGTTAGGAAAATAACTATTTTGGGTACTATATACCTAATATATTATAAATACAAAATTGCCCGTCACAGTTTGGGCGAGAATTTTAGTTATTAACAAATAAGGGTCAAAAATAGCAGTTTTTTCGTTTAAATCGCTACAGGTAAAATAGTCCAGGGCGCATCTGTTTTGAGATGGACGTTGAGAGGTGACTAAAATTTTTTTGCAGAAATTGCTTAAGGCTATGGGTCCATATTTCGCAAATATTTTACGGATATCCCTACTTTTTCTGTCTTTACACGGCAAATTACGTGTAGTAAAATTCACACTGGTATTTATATGTAAACATTACTAGAATGTCATTCTACTTGAGAATGTCTTGATTAACTTAAAGAGATGGGGTTTTTGAATGTTCTTGGATAACTGTTATTTTTGTATAATTGCAAATTATTAATGCAGTTAATAAATGTGATTATTTCATTCATAGGAGATTCTGACCAATAGAAATATAAATTAAGGTGATAATTTTTGATAATATCCCGTGTTCAAGTATATTACGTCAGATGCACTTCGTTGCTACGAAAAAATACATTCAGTGACATTAATGACAATTAATGTTTTAAAAGTTATAAAAGTGATGACTTTCAACCGTAAAATATTTATATCAACTGTGTGTTTAACAGTATTAATTTGTACTTACATAAATAAATTACAATAAAATTTTGGTTTTGAACAGTTTTATTCATGAAATAATCGCAACAAATTGCACTCGATCTCTTTTTTTTAAGTGAATTTGATGGCCTTGGCCTAGCCAATTAGCCAGACATTTTGTTATTTTAAAAACAAACAAATTTGATTTTTCAATCAGAGGAATTTTTTCTGTATTTCTAACTAAAATTAATATAGAATTTTTGCCCTCGTGACACTTTGACATAATTTCACTCGCCTTCGGCTCGTGAAATTAAAACTGTCAAAGTGTCACTCGGAAAAAATTAAATAATTTTAGAGCTCTTGTACAATTACTACTGATAATTTTTTCACTAACTATGTATTCAGTGATTGTAAAAATTTATTTGTACAACAAAAACTAATACTCAATCGAGAAAAGAGGAAAAGTGTTAAAGTGATTTTTTAATAATATATTGTTATTATGGAACACTTACAATTTTGAATATTTTTAACAACAAAATACTGGGATCGCAGAATATATTATCCTGATGTATTCTCTGCTTGGATCTTCCACAAATAATACACAATAAATAACTTTATATTAAGTTCACGTCTGAAATCAATTATTTATCAAATACACTATATTATATCAATAGTATTTAATCAACAACTCAAAATATTCCCGATACCATGTCAAATATTTAAAATTGTCACTGATTTTCAGAGTCTGATTGACAATATGCTGACAATATTCTATTCGGCTGAGTGCGTTGTAAGACAAAGATAGATTTGGAAAATATTACCACGACACTGTGTTCATTTTTTTCGAATCCTGAAAAAAGCAATAAATATTTTTGAAAAATTTAAACGCAGAATGAAAGACTAAATTATTACCGAGGGCCGAAAGTCCCTTAGAATAAATAAAAAGTTTATTTTGAATCAGACATTTGAAATTAAAAATCACACTAAATTTCATCTTAGTTTTTCACCCCTGTAACTTATTAAAATAAACATTATAGAAGTTCTCAGGGACTTTCCGCCCTCGCTAATAACGTAATCTTTCATTCTGCGTTTAAATTTTTCAAAAATACTTATTAGTTTTCTCAGGATTCGAAAAAAATGATTCGCATTTGAATAGCATTGCAGCCGAAAATATATACCCATCCTCTTAAAAATAACTCAAATAATAATATTTAAGTTATCCTCCCACTCAAAATGGTCCGGAAAATTGTTTAAATAATCAAAATGTCAAAATATGAAGGAAAAATTCGATTTTTTTATTGGTTTTTTGATTATAACTTTAAAAATATTCATTTTTGAGAAAAGTTGTACTAACATAAAAGTTGCGTAATTAAATTTACTACAATATAGAATTAATTGAAAATTTAAAAAATAGTCACCTTTGTTGCAAAATAGCAATAAGTGCGAAAAAACCCATACAAAAACAAGTATTCGCATTTTACGTTTTTCAACCATTTATGCTATATTTAGGACCTTCATATTTTACCCCAAAAAACGTTATGATATAGTAAAACAACGCTGTAAATTTTATTAAGATTGATTTAATAAATTTTGCAAAATAAATTTTGCAATCCAGGTTTCGCAAAAAAAAATTCATTTTTTTTAATGTTGCAGGACTGAAAATAAAGCATATAGCAGGTTGAATTTTTTGCTTATAGAAGTGTACTGTACCTTTCATTTACAATTTGCAAAATTAAAATCGATTAATTACCACGGCGTCAGGAAATTTTTTAAATAAACATTAATTTTTAGCGGTGTTCGATTCACACAAGTTGATTTCCACCAAAATTTCTTCCAATCTTTATCTAATATATTAATTTGTTACTCTATATTTTGTTGTATTTTAATATTTTAATTCCACAAAAGTCAAACTAATTTTATTATTGTTTGTGAAATATTGTTTAAACAATTGCATATGTTTAAAAATAATAAACTTTTATTCTATAAGTTAAAATATATGAACAAATAATGTTTTTTCTAAAAAAAGTGTTATTTCAAAGGATAGAGTATGGGTTTTTATTTTGCAATAAACAAATTTATTTATTTATATCGAAATGTAATAAAAATTAAAATGTATCAATAATTATCAAAGGTCATTGGAATGCCCAATCAGAGCAAACTATCCGCTGTCCTGCGCGTAGCACCAATAATTAATGTTTATTTAAAAAAATTTCTGACGCCGTAGTAGTTAATCGATTTTAGTACTGCAAATTGAAAATGAAAGGTACAGTATACTTCTATAAGTAAAAAAAAATTCAACTTGCTGGCTGCTTTACTTTCGGTCCTGTAATATTTTGAAAATATGATTTTTTTTGCTAATGCTGGATTGCAAAATTTATTTTGCAAAATCTATTAAACTGACCTTAATGAAATTTACAGTACTGTTTTACTGTATCATAAGTTTTTTCTGGGTGAAATATGAAGGTACTAAGTGTAGCATAAATGGTTGAAAAACGTAAAATGCCAATACTTGTTTTTGTATGGTTTTTTCGCAATTACTGCTATTTTGCAACAAGGTTGACTATTTTTTAAATTTTCAACCAATTTTATGTTGTAGAAAATTTAATTATGCAACTTTTGTGTTAGAACAACTTTTCTCGGAAATGAATACTTTTAAAGTTATAATCAAAAAACGAAGAAAAAAATCTAATTTTTCCTTCATTTTTTGACATTTTGATTATTTAAACAATGTTCCGGACTTTTTGAGAGGGAGGATAACTCAAATATTATTATTTGAGTTATTTTCAAGCAATTTCTGCAAAAAAAATTGAGTCACCTCTCAACGTCCAAATGTACTAATATTTTTACAGATATACTAGGCTAAAAATATTGTAACTAAATATCTTATTTAAAGTATTCACTTTTTAGTAGATGAGCAAAGGTTTAAAATGGCAGTTTTTGAATTTTGGTCCAATCATTTGTTGCTTCGGAAATTGCAAAATAGGATTAAAATTTCGAAAATAAAAAATTTGCTCTAACCTTTGCGAACCTGACCTTAAGACTTTCATATTGCACAAAAAGTTGAAACAAACAGTCCCTGTAATGTACAAAAAAATTTAAGACGATTCGTCAATTAGTTTAAATTTTATTCAATTTGTTTTTCCCAAAGAGCTTTTCTTCGCAATGTTATTGTTCAGATAATAATAATGATATAGCAGTTCTGTGGAAACCACATGAAAGAAAAATAGTCATGTTTTCAACTTGTTTTAAAAAATCATTAAAAAGTCATTTTTATCACTCCGAAAACATTTTGCTATAGTAGAGTCATTTTTGGCTTATAATCAATTTGAATAACTTTGTTAATATTGACTGTAGGCTAAAACTACAATGGATTTTGAAAAGCTGTTATTTTTACACGAATTTAAAAAACTTTTCGCCTAGGTTAATTACGGTCAAATTTAGCCACTTTTCTTATTTAATTGACGGCTACTTTTTTATAACAATTAAGCAACCTAACTTACGCCATTTTGAAGTTAAAGGTAAGTATATAGTTTATGTGTAAAAGTTTGAGTAAACTCTGATCTTCAACAGAGTGGTTAATAAAGCTTTAAAAATGACGTCCTAACGAAATCGATTCGTGGTCGGTGGAGGAGAATTATTAAAACCCGTGCACTCAAAAAATTAAACTGATTCTTCAAACATATGCTGCGATTAATATCCCCGGAGCTTGCTGATTGATTTTGATCATAATTTTTGATTGATTGAGACGCCACTGTATCGATAAACATTGCAAATTATTTGCTCCGCTATTTTCTCCGTATTTCGGATAGTAACGAGCTTTTTAATTTACAAAAGTGTTTTAGGGAAAAAGTTAATATTAATACTTAACAGTGAGAGTGTTAGTGAACAAATAAACCATCGAATAAGGACGAAAAGATAACAAATTGTGGGAATATAAGGTGTTGTGACGTCGATTGGTAGAAATTACCCATCCGCAAGGTTGAATTGTGGGTAATTTTTGGCGCCGGTCGATAGGCAACACATTTTACACTAGACCTGTACAGTAATTTGCATACATATTCCAAAGGCCTCATTTGCGAGTATATTTAGCACCAATTGATAGACAACATATTATACATTAGACACTAGGAATTCTGGCGCTGGGTGACTGATAATCCACAAAAACAACTAAACAACTAATCGATACCCAACAAAATAAAAAGTAAACAATCAGATTTTTATCTACATAATTGTTGATAAATAAATTCACAAATTAATATAATCCTTAAAAATGGCCAGTGGTGGAGGTGGAGCAATTAAGAAGACGGGACCGGCAAGAGTGGAGTATGAAAGCAGCAGCGAAGAGAACGGGAATAAGAGAAGTAGGGATGGGTACGATGCGGAAGATTTATTCAGAAAAAGCAAGGTAACGAGGAGAACTCCGACTAAGAGTGATAACCAAAATGAACAGATGATACAAATGATGCAGACAATTATGTCAAGAAATGAAGATATGATGATTGAACTAAAAAACTTGCGCAGAGAGCAACAAGAAACCTTGGATTGCGTCAGACAGCTGGAGAAGAAGAATAAGGAGTTAGAAAAACGACTCAATGAAGCAAATGACAGAATAGAACGAATTGAGAAGGATAAAAGAAAAAAGAACATAATAATTAAAGGATTAACTCTCGATAGCAATGATAACAGGTCTACTAAACAAAAACTAGAACAGTTTATTGAAGCAAATCTGCAAATAAAGGTTAAACTGAGGGAAGGAAATAAAATTGGTGATAAATCATTTCTGGCAGAAATGGAAAATATGACGGATAAAATCTCGGTATTAAGGAACAAAAGTAAACTTAGAAACATAACAGGACAAGGAGTATATATAGAGTCTGACATGACAAAAATGGAAAGAGAGATACAGGCTATAATTAGGAAAATAGCGAAGGAGGAAAAAGATAAGGGTAATACAACAAAAATAGGGTATATGAAGCTAAATATTAATGGAAAAGATATGAAATGGGATAAGGATAATGGTAAACTGACAGAGAGCACACAGAACAGCCAGAGAGGACTCCCAAAAAACTAAAAAGGAATGCAGAAACGACTACAAAAAGTATAACGACTAAAGCAACGGACAAGTACATGAGATTGGAAAATGATAATACGAAGTATAAACAAGATAACGAGGCAAAACAAAACCATAAGGCAGAAAAGCCAAGAGATCAAAAGTCTGACTACGTAGAGAATGATGAAAAAGGTAAAGAAATGGGTGAAGAAAAAAGAAGAGTGGAAAAAGGGAAAAAAGAGAAAATAAGAATGGCAACATGGAATGTACGCGGCACCTATGAGGAAGGAGCCATGAAGGAATTAGTAAAAGAAGTAGGGAGATATAAATTGGATATTGTAGCGGTACAAGAAACAAAACAATTGAGGTCAGAAATATCGGAATTAGAAAATGTGGTTTTTTTCAAAAGTGGAGGAGCAGATAGGATGTTGGGAACAGGTTTTATTATAAGAAAAGGTCTAAAAGAAAAGATTATGAGTTTTAATCCCATATCGGAGAGGATGTGTTATATACGAATAAAAGGGGAAAAAAGAAATATAAGCATTTTAAATGTACACGCCCCTACCGAAGAAAAAGATGAAGAGATAAAAGACATATATTATGAAAAAATGGAGATGGAATATGAAAAGATACCGAAACATGACGTCAAAATTATAATGGGAGATGTAAATGCAAAAGTGGGGAAAGAGGCAATCTACAGAAATACAGTAGGAAAGCATAGCAAACACGACGAGTCAAATGACAACGGACAGAGACTGATAAGTTTTGCAATGGAAAAAAATATGGTGGTAAGAAGTACACAGCTACAGCGGAAAGAGATACATAAGGGTACGTGGACATCTCCGGACGGAAAAACCGTTAACCAAATTGATCATGTAATGATAGAAAAACGACACGCGGAATTTATTACAAATGTCAGAAGTATGAGAGGAGCAGACTGCAGTTCAGACCATTTTTTAGTAAAAATTGAATGTAAAAGTAAAGTAGAAGAAAAAATAGTTGTAAAAAAGGATGCAAAAAGAACAAAATCATACGAAGTAGCTGAACTGAAAAAAGAAACAACCAGGCAAAAGTATCAAGAAGAAATAGAAAAAACGTTTTTGGAAACAAAGAATGAAGCCACAGATGTAGAAGAAAGATGGGAACAAATAAAACACATTACAAAAGAAGTAAGCAGAAAATTGATACCCAGAATTAAAAAACAGACAAGAACTAAGGAGTGGTTTGATAGGGAGTGTGCAGAGCTGTCAGAAGAGAAGAAAAAGTTAAGAATACGTATGTTGACCAACCCTAACGACAAAAACAGAGAAGAGTATAACCACGTACGAAAACAGTTAAAGAAAAGTTGCAGGAAGAAAAAGAGAGAATCCAATGAAAAAAAGTTGCAGGAGATAGAAGAAAAATTTAAAAACAATGAAATAAGATCATTTTATCAAGAGGTAAAAAAAGTAGAAAAAGGTTACCAAAGCAAAACAAGCTACATAAAGACCAGAGAAGGAGAGCTAGTAAGTGAGCCGGGAAAAGTTATGAAAGAATGGAAAATGTATTTCGAAACGTTACTAAACAGTGATGATGAAGATCAGGGAGAGGACGAAGACAGAACAGAGGGTGCAGATATAAGAATAGCCGAACCATCCAAAGACGAAGTGCAAAGAGTTGTAAGCAAATTGAAAAACAATAAAAGTCCAGGGCCAAACGAAATAAGTGCAGAAATGCTGAAAGCAGGGGGAAGAAAACTACTGGAAAAGGTGTATGAACTGATAGAACTTACATGGAAAGAAGAAAAGATGCCTGAAGAGTGGGCCAAAGCCTGGATAATCCCATTACATAAAAAAGGGGATGCAACGATGTTGCAGAATTACAGGGGTATTGCTTTGCTGGACGTGTGCTATAAGATATTTGATAGGATTGTAAGAGAAAGATTAGAGGTATACGCAGAGAAACTAATAGGAGAATACCAAGCAGGCTTTAGAAACAATAGATCGACGACAGAGCAAATATTTAACATAAAAGAAATCCAAACAAGCTGCTACGAACATAAAATGGTTTTATATGCACTATTCATAGATTTTAAGCAGGCCTATGACAAAATTAATAGGAAAAAAATGTATGAAGCCCTACGGCAAATGGAAATACCAGAAAAGCTAATCAAGTTAATAAGAATTACCTTAAATATGACATCTAACGAAATAGTGTGGAACAGTCACAAATCGGAAGAGTTTATAGTCAAAAAAGGACTTAGACAAGGTGACCCTCTATCAACTGTGTTATTTAACCTAGTTTTGGAAACAATTGTAAGGAACAGCAGAATAGAAACACAAGAAACGATCTACCGTAACGAACATCAATGCATGGCCTACGCCGACGACCTTACACTGCTAGCAAAAACTAATACCGAATTAAAGAAAATCATGAGAAGATTAGTCAGAGAGGCAAAAAAATTCGGCCTAGAAATAAATGAAGAAAAGACGAAGTATATGGTGCTAGGCAACACAGAAAGAGAACCTGTAGATATGCTAAAGTTAACAGCGTTCGATGGAAAAGAATATAAATTTAAACGAGTAAATCACTTTACATATCTAGGTGCCATTATAGATGAAAAAGGACACGAGCAAAACGAACTAAAGCACAGGATAGCTAAAGGTAACCGAAAGGTCGGCAGTTTAAAAAAATTATTAAAGTCAAATTACGTATCAAGAAAGACGAAAATTAGAATATACCAAACTGTAATAAGAGCAACAGTCACCTACGGATGTGAAACATGGGTACTAAACAAAACAGAAGAAGAAATGATAGAGAGATGGGAACGCAAGGTACTGAGGACTATTTTCGGGGGAAAAAATACGGCAGATGGTTGGCAAAGAAGAACTAATGAAGAATTAAGGATGCTTTACAAGGAACCAACTATAACAAGATACACAAAGGCACAAAGAATCAGGTGGGCAGGTCATGTCGAGAGGATGGATAGGTCAAGAATGCCAAAGAAGATACTATTAAGAAAACCAGTTGGGACAAGGAGACGAGGTAGACCAAGAAAAAGATGGCACGAAAAGTTTCAAGAAGATATAGGATCGATGGAAATTACAGACTGGAAAGAGAAAGCGAAAAACAGGATACAGTGGAGAAACATAGTGCAGCAATTTTTACATAGTCATTAAATCAAATTATATAATAAATATAAGACATTAGTATATATTGTTATTTGTATTATGTAAAATTGTTATTGTTAAGTTGTAAAGCCCTAGGCCTCCAAGGTCTGTAGAGCATGTTAAATAAAATAAATCAAAATGTCAAAATATGAAGGAAAAATTCGATTTTTTTATTGGTTTTTTGATTATAACTTTAAAAATATTCATTTTTGAGAAAAGTTGTACTAACATAAAAGTTGCGTAATTAAATTTACTACAATATAGAATTAATTGAAAATTTAAAAAATAGTCACCTTTGTTGCAAAATAGCAATAAGTGCGAAAAAACCCATACAAAAACAAGTATTCGCATTTTACGTTTATCAACCATTTATGCTATATTTAGGACCTTCATATTTTACCCCAAAAAACGTTATGATATAGTAAAACAACGCTGTAAATTTTATTAAGATTGATTTAATAAATTTTGCAAAATAAATTTTGCAATCCAGGTTTCGCAAAAAAAAATTCATTTTTTTTAATGTTATAGGACTGAAAATAAAGCATATAGCAGGTTGAATTTTTTGCTTATAGAAGTGTACTGTACCTTTCATTTGCAATTTGCAAAATTAAAATCGATTAATTACCACGGCGTCAGGAAATTTTTTAAATAAACATTAATTTTTAGCGGTGTTCGATTCACACAAGTTGATTTCCACCAAAATTTCTTCCAATCTTTATCTAATATATTAATTTGTTACTCTATATTTTGTTGTATTTTAATATTTTAATTCCACAAAAGTCAAACTAATTTTATTATTGTTTGTGAAATATTGTTTAAACAATTGCATATGTTTAAAAATAATAAACTTTTATTCTATAAGTTAAAATATATGAACAAATAATGTTTTTTCTAAAAAAAGTGTTATTTCAAAGGATAGAGTATGGGTTTTTATTTTGCAATAAACAAATTTATTTATTTATATCGAAATGTAATAAAAATTAAAATGTATCAATAATTATCAAAGGTCATTGGAATGCCCAATCAGAGCAAACTATCCGCTGTCCTGCGCGTAGCACCAATAATTAATGTTTATTTAAAAAAATTTCTGACGCCGTAGTAGTTAATCGATTTTAGTACTGCAAATTGAAAATGAAAGGTACAGTATACTTCTATAAGTAAAAAAAAATTCAACTTGCTGGCTGCTTTACTTTCGGTCCTGTAATATTTTGAAAATATGATTTTTTTTGCTAATGCTGGATTGCAAAATTTATTTTGCAAAATCTATTAAACTGACCTTAATGAAATTTACAGTACTGTTTTACTGTATCATAAGTTTTTTCTGGGTGAAATATGAAGGTACTAAGTGTAGCATAAATGGTTGAAAAACGTAAAATGCCAATACTTGTTTTTGTATGGTTTTTTCGCAATTACTGCTATTTTGCAACAAGGTTGACTATTTTTTAAATTTTCAACCAATTTTATGTTGTAGAAAATTTAATTATGCAACTTTTGTGTTAGAACAACTTTTCTCGGAAATGAATACTTTTAAAGTTATAATCAAAAAACGAAGAAAAAAATCTAATTTTTCCTTCATTTTTTGACATTTTGATTATTTAAACAATGTTCCGGACTTTTTGAGAGGGAGGATAACTCAAATATTATTATTTGAGTTATTTTCAAGCAATTTCTGCAAAAAAAATTGAGTCACCTCTCAACGTCCAAATGTACTAATATTTTTACAGATATACTAGGCTAAAAATATTGTAACTAAATATCTTATTTAAAGTATTCACTTTTTAGTAGATGAGCAAAGGTTTAAAATGGCAGTTTTTGAATTTTGGTCCAATCATTTGTTGCTTCGGAAATTGCAAAATAGGATTAAAATTTCGAAAATAAAAAATTTGCTCTAACCTTTGCGAACCTGACCTTAAGACTTTCATATTGCACAAAAAGTTGAAACAAACAGTCCCTGTAATGTACAAAAAAATTTAAGACGATTCGTCAATTAGTTTAAATTTTATTCAATTTGTTTTTCCCAAAGAGCTTTTCTTCGCAATGTTATTGTTCAGATAATAATAATGATATAGCAGTTCTGTGGAAACCACATGAAAGAAAAATAGTCATGTTTTCAACTTGTTTTAAAAAATCATTAAAAAGTCATTTTTATCACTCCGAAAACATTTTGCTATAGTAGAGTCATTTTTGGCTTATAATCAATTTGAATAACTTTGTTAATATTGACTGTAGGCTAAAACTACAATGGATTTTGAAAAGCTGTTATTTTTACACGAATTTAAAAAACTTTTCGCCTAGGTTAATTACGGTCAAATTTAGCCACTTTTCTTATTTAATTGACGGCTACTTTTTTATAACAATTAAGCAACCTAACTTACGCCATTTTGAAGTTAAAGGTAAGTATATAGTTTATGTGTAAAAGTTTGAGTAAACTCTGATCTTCAACAGAGTGGTTAATAAAGCTTTAAAAATGACGTCCTAACGAAATCGATTCGTGGTCGGTGGAGGAGAATTATTAAAACCCGTGCACTCAAAAAATTAAACTGATTCTTCAAACATATGCTGCGATTAATATCCCCGGAGCTTGCTGATTGATTTTGATCATAATTTTTTTAATTTGTATGTACTCGTAGTTTTATAGAGTACGTATTATACACATATCCCCATCTAACATCTCAAAATGTTAGGGGGAACTCCCTTATCACTCATAGATATAAAAAATAGATAACGACCGATTCTAAGACCTACCGAATATACATATGTACATAATTTCATAAAAATCGGTCAAGCGGTCTTGGAGGAGTATGGCAACTAACACTGTGACAGAAGAATTTTATAGATGTAAATATATAGATGACTATTAACAAATAGTGGTTGGTGATAGAAGAATGATAGATTACAAAGATTGCAATGGGCCGGACATGTGATAAGAATGGGAGAGGATAGGCTACCAAAACGAGCACTGAATGCTAGAATGCAAGGAAAGAGACCGGTTGGGAAGCCACGAAAGCGCTGGGAAGACACAGTAAACAGCGACGCACAAGCCCTTTTAGGAGTCCGTGTATGGAGAAGAGCAGCCACAGACAGGCAAGGGTGGAGGCAAAAAATAAAGGAGGCCAAGGCTCAATTTGGGCTGTAGTGCCGTAGAAGAAGAAGAAGAAGATAGAAGAATGAAAATGAAGGGTTGTATGTATTTTTTAAATCCAAATCATAAAAAATTAAGGTATACAATTTTGTCCAAAAAAATTTAAAAAAATGTCAGGGGGGCAACCCCTCTTATAACCTATGGGTATGAAAAATATATTAAAGCCTATGCTCAGTCCTGTAGGATATCATCATCATCATCAACCCGTACGCGTCCACTGCTGGACATAGGTCTCCCTCAGCTCCTTCCATCTTTCTCTGTTTTGTGCGGCTTGCATCCAGTTGCCGACAATACGTTTCAGATCGTCAGCCCATCTGGTTGGTGGTTGTCCTCTGCTCCGTAGTGCTTCTTCTCGTGGCCTCCACTCGACAATACGTTTTGTCCATCGGTTGTCTGACAATCTGGCGACGTGTCCTGCCCAATTCCACTTGAGCGACGCGATTCTTTCGAAGGCGTCCGCTGTTTTTGTTCTACGACGTATTTCTTCGTTTGGGATTCGGTCCCTCAGGGAGACACCCAACATCTGGCGCTCCATAGCCCTTTGAGTTATGCGAATCTTGTTCACTACCTTTTTTGTGAGTGTTAATAGGATGTACTGTAGGATATACGTGTACAATTTCATGAAAATCGGACAAGTCGTTTTGGAGTATTATGGTAACGAACACTGTTTCAGGAGAATTTTATGTATATAGAAGTAACTGTGAATTAAATAACAAAAATTGGCTAACTTTGATCGTAATTAACCTAGGCAAAAAGTTTTTTTTGAGAATTCGTTTAAAAATACCAGCTTTGGAAATCTCAAAGTAGATTTAATCGACAGTCAATATCAACTAGTGGAGTCAATGAAGGTGGATATGAGTTATTACCTCAGATTTCGTTGAACCTCCATCGATTTTCATAAAAATTGGTGAGTGGTTAAAGAATACCTCAAGGAACAAAGATGACAGTGCCAACTTGCGCTTTTTGCATTTTAGGGGTGAAATACACCCCTTTTTTAAAAATTATTTTTTAGATTTCTGAAAGTGCAGTCACTGTAAGTTTTCACTTCCTATTTTGTTGAACCTTCATCGATTTTCATGAAAATCGGTAAGTAGTTAGAGGATACCTCAAGCAATAAAAAATATATAGCATCAACTTGCACTTTTGCATTTTAGGGGTGTAATAAACCCCTACTTTTTAAATTGTAAAAAATGCAGATGTCCGCATTATGGCGCAACTATTCTCGTTTAATTAGGAAAAATAAATATTTTTTTTATATTTATGTGCATGAATTACATTTTTTTTTAATTTTTCGAACCTTATAGCATGCAAAAATCCGAAAATTAACAAGTCGAAAATCACGAAAACCTTATTCTTCTATATTTCTGAAAGTGTAGTGACTGAATGTTTTCACCCACGATTTCTTTGAACCTTCATCGATTTTCATGAAAATTGTTGATTAGTTAGAGGATACTTCAAAAAACAAAAGTGATATGGCACCAAGTTGCGCTTTTTGCATTTTAGGGGTGAAATCCACCTTTTTTTTTAATGATAAAAATGCAGATTTCAGCATTCTGGCTCAAGCAATCTCGTTTAATTAAGTAAAATAAATATTTTTTTACATTTATGTGCATGATTTATAATTTTTATTAATTTTTTAAACCTTATAGCAACCAAAAATCAGAAAATTAGCAAATCGACAATCACGAAAAAAATTAATCTTTTATATTTCCACAAAGGCAGTCACTGAAGGTTTTCACCCCTGATTTCGTTGAACCTCCATCAATTTTCATGAAAATTGGTAAGTAGTTAGAGGATACCTCAAGAAACAAAAATGATGTGGTACCAACTTGCGCTTTTATCCTGGGGGTGGATGTTACCCCTTCTCATGGGTGAACACTATTTTATTAAAAATAACCCCATAATTAGATAGAGGAGTAAATTCTAAGCAAACTTTCTTTTATCAACTTTATAAATTTTTTATTTAAATAATATTTCATAATTTAATAAAAT
The DNA here is from genome assembly GCF_917563875.1 of Diabrotica virgifera virgifera. Classification (NCBI taxonomy): domain Eukaryota; kingdom Metazoa; phylum Arthropoda; class Insecta; order Coleoptera; family Chrysomelidae; genus Diabrotica; species Diabrotica virgifera. The sequence goes on from NC_065449.1 coordinate 116,405,091, forward strand.
ATTATTGGTACAGTAAAACCTGACAATAACGGCCACTAAAAATAGAAAACAATTGGCCGTTATAGAAATGTGGCCGCTAATGCTAGGTTTCCTTTTCCACAAATACATAAAATATAATTGAAAATTTATTTATTTTAGTAATTAAAGCAAATCTAATTAAATATAATTCTACAAACAAACGGAACATGCTAAAACTAAATTCAAATTACTACAATTATAAAACAATATCTATACGAAAAAACAACTACAAGAAAAACAGAATTTTTGATTGTTTTATATTTTTTTAGATAAACGAAACATACTAAAACTAATTTAATATAGGTAATACATAATATAAAACAACATACTATAGCTACTACAAAAAATACGCTTATCACTAAAGTATCGTCGTGCTTCCATGCTATATTCAACAAAACCAACTTGGTAGGGCCTTTAATTAGATATCGCAAATCACTTTGGCTGATTTTGTCTGCATATATATTATGTTTAAGGAATCCCTTTTTTTGTGCGACTGGATATAGGACGTTTCTCAAGTATGAATTCACATTCATGGTATATCGGTGCTATACAGGGATAATAATCTGTGCAATGTTATGGTACAGGCTACGTTAAATATGAAGTAAATGTGGAAGATATACACTGGTTATTCATTTCAATTTAATTTGATTGTTTTTTAATCGCTTACAGTATTTAAAATAATTAAAGACATAAAGTTAGGGATTTCAAAAATAAATCAGTTCTCACTGGCAGGGTGGGAAATAATACAGTGCTCATTACAGGCATTACAGGCTGCTCCGTTTGAGAAAACTGATAATCTCAAACTTTGAGAAAACACTCATTCAGTTTCGACCAACCCTGTATTAGCTATAATTAAACGTTTTGCTAGAGTAATAATTTTTAACAATAATAGATTATATTAAAAATCACTTGAACATAAATTGATTTTCTGATGTCAAATCACTACAATTATACAGGGGGTGAATATTGTTATGAAATTTGAAAATAAAAAGGTAATTATCTTTTAAACTACTTCGTATAACATCACAAAACCTGATATTTTAAGAAATAAAACATAGAGGGGAATCCAAAAATGTAAAAATATACAGGGTGTTCCATTAAACAAAAGATAATTTTGTTTCACCCTGTCAATATGGGTGGCCCTGTATATTTGGAAATGTATTTAAATTCTGATAATATATATGCCCCAATCTCACCTAAATAAACTTTTTTCGTATCTCCTACAACAAACGACTAATTGGACTTCCCACAACCTGTATACATTATAGAACTTTGACATTTAAAATTTCTAACTTCTTTTAAATCACAAAACTGTAAAAACTTTTGTTGTAATTTATTGCTCAAATGTCATCACCATGACAACGCGAGTTAAGGATATTTGATTATAACGACAGAGATAGCTATACAGTGCATGTCTATTCTTAATTCAGATATACTTTCCAGTTTACCTCACATTTGCAGTGTACGTCAACTTAACAAGAAAAGTTAGTTTTTCTATGGATGCTATACGATGTGCAACTTATCTCACTACTTACATACATTCAAAACGAACAATTTCTCAGGCAGTGAGAAAAGTCGGCCATTGCATTGAGAAATATTTTTTCTCACGGGTTCATCGCAGGTTTACATACATACGATCGCCATTTCCATGGTTACATGCACAATACAAACACAATTATTTTTTTCAAACAAAATGTCAAACAACTTGTCAAAACTTATCAAAAATTACCTACTTTTAAGACTGTTCAACTGTGAATTATAATTTTAAATAAATGAATTATATAAATATTAAGAATATTAAATACCTATGTGTATATATGTATTATATTTCAATTTAGGCATATAATATACCTAAAAGCACCTAAATTATTTAATTTTGAAGTTTGAACTCTTGACAAAAACACATCCATAGAAAAAGTACAGTGTACAACACGAGAGAAAATGACATATTTCTCTCTCGCTTGATTTGCGCCACTCGCCTCGTGCCTCGGCTCGTGCCAACAAACTTCTGCGCTCGTGAGAAATATGTCTTTTTTCTCTCTTGTTGTACAATATACTATTATGTAGAGATGTTGGTGGTGGACATAAATATATAGACGGAGAGCTAGAGGCGAGAAATCATCGTCATAAGTAATATGGAGTTTGGCATGTGAAATGTGTCTATTGTATATTGATAACTATGACCCCTTTCAGGCTGAGACCTCAGTGGATACAGGAAGTAGCAATAAGGGATGAAAGGGGAAAGTTGGTGCAGTCATTAAATGTTTTCACCTTCTATTTTGTTAAACCTCCATCGATTTGCATGAAAATTGGTGAGTAGTTAGAGCATAACTCAAGAAACAAAACTGATATGGTGCCAAAGTGCGCTTTTACCCGGGGGGTGGATGCCACCCCTTCTCGGGGGTGAAAACTATTTTATTAAAAATAACCCCACTAACCGATAGAGGGACAAATTTTAAGCACAATTTGTTACTTCTAATTATTAAAATAAATCAATACTTTTTGAGTTATTAAAGATCAAAGATTTGAATTTTTCGTGAAATAAATGCATGATGTAAAGCGGTTTTTCGTGAATAATTCAAAATCTGTAAGTTTTATCAAAATAGTTATGATTACCAAAATTGAAGATAATAAAAAATAAAATAGATTCATTATTCTAAAAACCTTTGAGAATTAATAAAAAGTGAGTTATAGGTGATGGAATGTACATATATTTTTTTCGGCTAGTACGCAAATCTAAGTATTCAAGATCAGATAACGGGAAAACGGTGCATTTTATAAAATATATTGAACACTTGTCAAAGTACTCAAGAATACCTATCAAGTGAGCTCCAGATGAAGTTTATAACGTCAAAGCTAAGCAAGTGATGATGAACATAAGAGAACCCTTTCGAGTTTTTAGGAAAACGTGAAAATTAAAACGTACGCTATATATATATATATATATATATATATATATATATATATATATATATATATATATATATATATATATATATATATATATATATAAAAATAAATAAGCAAAATCATTGGCTAATACTCGTAAAGTGAATGTGAATTTAGTTGGAAATATATAAAATGATGAAGGGTCATCATTCCATACATTTCTGTGCAACTATATACACCGGTGTTTCGGCCTATTTGGGCTTCGTCAGTATAGTGTAGCAAGTTAAAAAAGTTGTTTGTTAACTTGTAAAAGGATTACTACAGGAGCAAGGTTACCATTTTTGGTCAGATTGTTAGAAGACCCGCAGTCGCAAGGCTACAACTAACATTGCCAAGGAGGTAAGGCTACCTGAGGAAATGAAAAGCCATAACATTATTAAATAAAATTATGTTGGATAATCGAGTACAAATATAAAAATAAATAAGCAAAATCATTGGCTAATACTCGTAAAGTGAATGTGAATTTAGTTGGAAATATATAAAATGATGAAGGGTCATCATTCCATACATTTCTGTGCAACTATATACACCGGTGTTTCGGCCTATTTGGGCTTCGTCAGTATAGTGTAGCAAGTTAAAAAAGTTGTTTGTTAACTTGTAAAAGGATTACTACAGGAGCAAGGTTACCATTTTTGGTCAGATTGTTAGAAGACCCGCAGTCGCAAGGCTACAACTAACATTGCCAAGGAGGTAAGGCTACCTGAGGAAATGAAAAGCCATAACATTATTAAATAAAATTATGTTGGATAATCGAGTACAAATATAAAAATAAATAAGCAAAATCATTGGCTAATACTCGTAAAGTGAATGTGAATTTAGTTGGAAATATATAAAATGATGAAGGGTCATCATTCCATACATTTCTGTGCAATTTATATATTTCCAACTAAATTCACATTCACTTTACGAGTATTAGCCAATGATTTTGCTTATTTATTTTTATATTTGTACTCGATTATCCAACATAATTTTATTTAATAATGTTATGGCTTTTCATTTCCTCAGGTAGCCTTACCTCCTTGGCAATGTTAGTTGTAGCCTTGCGACTGCGGGTCTTCTAACAATCTGACCAAAAATGGTAACCTTGCTCCTGTAGTAATCCTTTTACAAGTTAACAAACAACTTTTTTAACTTGCTACACTATACTGACGAAGCCCAAATAGGCCGAAACACCGGTGTATATAGTTGCACAGAAATGTATGGAATGATGACCCTTCATCATTTTATATATTTCCAACTAAATTCACATTCACTTTACGAGTATTAACCAATGATTTTGCTTATTTATTTTTATATTTGTACTCGATTATCCAACATAATTTTATTTAATAATGTTATGGCTTTTCATTTCCTCAGGTAGCCTTACCTCCTTGGCAATGTTAGTTGTAGCCTTGCGACTGCGGGTCTTCTAACAATCTGACCAAAAATGGTAACCTTGCTCCTGTAGTAATCCTTTTACAAGTTAACAAACAACTTTTTTAACTTGCTACACTATACTGACGAAGCCCAAATAGGCCGAAACACCGGTGTATATAGTTGCACAGAAATGTATGGAATGATGACCCTTCATCATTTTATATATTTCCAACTAAATTCACATTCACTTTACGAGTATTAGCCAATGATTTTGCTTATTTATTTTATATTTGTACTCGATTATCCAACATAATTTTATATATATATATATATATATATATATATATATATTTATTTTTTCTACGAGCGTGCAAAAATGTCTACTTTCGCGCACGCATTTTAGTTTAGAAAGTTTCACTTTTCCGAACGCGTGTTACTTTTCCGCACGCGTGTTATTTTTCCGCACGCGGTTTTTACTTTTCCGCACGTGTGTTAATTTAGATATGTTAATATGGCCTTAAAGTAATTATAATACATGCAGTAAACTAATATTTAGATATTATTTACTAATTTATTTCAAATATATCTTATTGTGTTCCTGTTTTAATGAAATTAACGCGACAATTCGATGAAATAAAATTATTTTGACATAATATTCGAAAGTCAAATCGGTAGACAATAACAGTCGTTTTGAATCATCGTCATATAAACCAAGATCGTCGTCATGCTAACTAATTATATTGAAAGTTTGGTTTTGACAACCTTGTCAAAGAATTAATTTGTGTATGTATTTTCATATTAATTAAATTAATTGATTAAGATTTGGTAATTTTTTAAAGACTCTTAGAAAAAATATTGTTCCTAACTCTTGCAGAAAGTCTCTTTTCCGCACTCGACTGCTTGCCGAACTCCCGCTTCGCGTCGTTCGGCAAACTGCAGTCGCGTGCGGAAAATAATGACTTTCTGCACTTGTTAGGAAAATAACTATTGAAATTAGTTAACAGAATAATTTTTAAAGGAATTTCGGGAATGAAATTAGGATTATAATTTATTATCAAGTTCGTTTTATTACAATTTAAATATAACAAGTTAAAAATGCGAGCATTATTATGACAAAAACTTTGTTTTTTATGTATTTAAATTCCTAATATGGAAAATTGCTATTATGAAAAGTTGTTTGGAATTTAAACTTATTATTAATTATTTTAAAATATTATTATTAATTAAATGTATGTTACTAAAATATGATTTTTATATTATTTCGATATTTAATTGAATTTTTTCTATCGATATAAACTTAGTGGCGGTTCTAGCCAGGGGCAGGGGGCACCTGCCCCGCCCCCTTCTTCAGTTTTTACAGTACTTTTGTACTATAATTTTCGTTAAAAAGGCACGTTATCTTGTTTATTCACCGGTTGTGTTACCTTTTCCCCCAGTTTTTTTGGTCTAGAACCGCCCCTGTATAAACTGAATATGTACAGAATCTGAGGGTGTCCAATTATGTGCACATTTGACATAATATTAAAATACATTTTAAAACATTTTTTACATGTCTTAAAACAATTTTAAAAACTTATAATATAAATAATATAATAATTAAGCTCCAAATTTTTGGAGCCTAAACATTGAAAAATGTTTGTAGCATAATGTTTAATGGTATCAACTTTTCCGCGTGCTCATTTGATACATATTTCTAAGTACGTTGACAAGTGTTCAGTAAATATATTTTATAAAATGCACCGTTTTCCCGTTATTTGAGCTTGAATAATAGATTTGGGTACTAGCCGAAAAAAATATATATTCCATCACCTCTAACTCACTTTTTATTAATTCTCAAAGGTTTTGCGAGTAAGAAATCTCTTTTATTTTTTATTATCTTCAATTTTGGTAATCATAACGATTTTGATAAAACTTACAGTTTTTGAATTATTTACGAAAAACCGCTTTACATCATGCATTTATTTCACGAAAAATTCAAATCTTTGATCTTTAATAACTCAGAAAGTATTGATTTATTTTAATAATTAGAGGTAATAAATTTTGCTTAAAATTTGTCCCTCTATCGATTAGTGGGGTTATTTTTAATAAAATAGTTTTCACCTATGAGAAGGGGTGGCATCCACCCCCAGGGTAAAAGCGCACGTTGGCACCATATAAGTTTTATTTCTTGAGGTATGCTCTAACTACTCACCAATTTTCATGTAAATCGATGGAGGTTTAACAAAATAGGAGGTGAAAACCTTTAATGACTGCATTAACTTTCGCCTTTCATCCCTTATTGCTACTCCCTGTATCCACTGAGGTGTCAGCCTGAAAGGGGTCATAATTATCAACATACAATAGACACATTTCACATGCCAAACTCCATATTACTTATGACGATGATTTCTCGCCTCTAGCTCTTAGACTAATACAGCATATTGTTTTATTTTATTTATTATTGTTTTGTTAATTCTTTTTATTTTTGATTAAAGTTCTGTGTTAAAGGTTTTGACTGAATTTTTATGTTTTGTAATGTTAATCAAAATTAATTGATAAACCAATGATATAAATTCAGATTAAAACAAGACATAGGTAAGTAATTTTTTGCACGGCTAGCTTTGATCCCAATAATTGTGGATCGCTCGTTATGAAAGTGTGCGAAAAAGTAAACCCCATTTAAAATACATTGTTACTTCACGCACATTTTAAATCCTTCACGCACTGCTACCTATAATGACAGTTTTCACAAACTAAAAACGTATGCCTAATATGAGATACAGTAGATAAAATAATTTACATAATATGAGTTTTCAAGCCTCAAAAATTCGTAATTTTGTATTTTCAGATTTTAAATCTCTTATAACTTCAAAACTATCAACTTTTGAGAAAAATGACGAGAGATCTTTTTTTGTTTAAAATGACTCAAGAAAACCTAAAAAATATTTTTCGGAGAAAAAAGGTGATCTTTTGAATTTGTTTTAAAAAATAGTTTAAATAATTTCTGCCCGAAAATTTTCTCAGCAGTAGCGCGTCATCAATATAACTTCGGGAGATGCTATCATACCCTTTTTCGAAAATTCTGCGAAACTTTGGCAACAATGGGAATATTTGACATTATCTAAGATCAATAATTGTGACAACGTATACTCATAGGCGCGCTAAATGGAAGTAATAGACAAAAATTTTATTATTAGTAAATAAATATTTATAGAAATAAACCAAAATAGGTGAAAGTTTTATTAAAAGTGTAAGAAAAATTTTAATTTTAAACTACTGATAATATTTCTAGATCCTCCTTAAACTTTATGTACTCGCATTATAATTCGAAATATTTTTGCGTAAAATATACTAACCTACAAAACTCACAATTAATAATAATCTAATTTTTCAAATAGTCCAAGAACTTAGTTCTATTACACAACAATATAATAAATTAATTATAAATAAACACTACTATCCTATGAATCAACACTAAAGAATTCTTAAAATAATACACTTGTTTCGAACAAGAAAACATCTACTTTGGAATAACTTTTTTATCTCGATCTACTCCTTAATTTGACAGGTTAAATTAGGTTAGCTGCAACTGAATAATAGAAATAGAAATAGATAGCGACTAAAAAACTACCTACGATTTCTTCATTAACTAATTTTCTTATTTTGTTGATAGTACAGAATACTAATTCAAACATACTGAAACAACAGATATCGATACAGATAACAGAACAAATAAGAGAATCGTGCTATTACACTTAGAAATGTCACGCATGTTTGTCAAAATGACAGTGACTATTTCTCTATGTTGCCTAATCAGTTATTAGTTATGTTCATGCCCCGCTAACTCTAATAAAAAACATGTAATCGTATTTATTTTCCTTCCGTTTAGTCAGAGGCGCTGATGTCGGCATTGTGATTGGTGGAACATGACTTTTGACAAATCCTGCGCTATCTGTGAATCTGTAATCTGTGTTCGTGTTCGTTCGTTCGTTGTCGTTCACTTATTTTATATGGTCGGTTATGTGATGTGTTTGGTGTTTGTGTTTAGTTTGTGTTTGTGTCACCATAAAAAGCTGATATTCAGTCGTGTTTTTTGATATTTTTGTTATTTCATAATCGAGTACCTTTTTAAAGGTAAGTTTTTCTGATTGTAGGTACTGTTTATCCAACAGTTTTAAAATACACATTTTATTTCGCGTTTTGTTGTTGGGTCTAATGGCCGATCAGCTGTTGTGTGCAGCTCATAAATTCAACAAGTAAACATATATTTAATCGAAATTAAATACTAATATTTCCATGTAAAATGTCACATTATTGTATAAATAAATAATTAAGAAACAAAAGTTGTTTGTGTTTTACCTTTATTGGCCACTTTAATAAAATAATATTAAATATTGGAAGTACCGTATGGAGGCTATGGTGTACCTAGCGTGGAGGCTAGATAACGCACCCTTCCTATCCAATCAACAGCAAGAACGTTTAAAATTTCACACCTATCATGTCGAAGCTACAGAAAACTTATGTGGAGGCTAGATTTGTAGTATCCTTCCAATTTTTCAGGTGCTGAAATACGTGACATATTTTTTGAAGGGTAAGATCGCATTCTACCAAATCAGACAACACTTTTTTCTATGGTTATGTTCGATTTCTTGTTAGAATTAAAAAGTTTTAGTAGTTCCGATATGACACAAAATCTAGGGATGGGATAAAAAAGTTTATTTGAAGAAAGTGTATTTTTTGTTCTTCTTAATACAGACTCGTTTTTTTAATATTGTATTTAATTATAGTGTAATTTTCACATACTAACATATTTCTCAAATTGGGCTCTGTACCGCCATTCTTTACTATATAACGAATATGTGTGCCAAATATCTCGACAAAATATTCAAAATTAAAGCCGCAATCTTGGACCGAGTTTTCAGTTTTGATTGCGCGCTACTGTAGCCTCTTAAGATAACTGTAGCCTGCTCAGTTTTGCCAGGTTGAGGCTTCCCTTGTTATTCCTAATTTCCGGTTGGAGTTTGCCACCAGTGTTCATAGATAAGATATTTTACATTATAGTATTGTGTTAGTAAATTTCCCCTATACATAGTTAAATTTTTCATGATCATGTCTGAATATGAATAATAATAAATACTGAAAGTGACTTACACAACATGGAATGTATAGTTTATATTGCGTCGATAATATTTAATATTTAATAAATAATTAATATAAATATCGGCGGATGTGGGATGTTAGATATGAAAAAGTATTTGTTTATTTGGCGGTAGTAATACATTATTCGACTAAACAAAATAACACAACAAAGAGATTAATTTTTTGCATTTCCGCTGGGATTGTTGTTATTTAAACCGCAATATTATTATAGTCCGTTCGCTGAACTCAGACACAAGTGGCTAGTGATTTTAGCAAGTAATTTTGCCAATTTGGTAAAATTGGCAAAAAAAATGACTAAATAATTAATCATTACTAAATAGTGAGTAATTTTGCCAATTCTGGCAAAATTGGCAAAAAACAAAAAATTACCTTCTAAAATCATTAGCCAGTTGTGTTTAAGTTTAGCGAACCGACTATAACAGCATAATTTATGTATTGCTGAAATTCATCTAGTCCGATCAATGAACACAAAACTTTTCGAAAACCTCCAAAAAAATAAAGGAAGGCTGAAAATCTGGGAATAGGTAGTTGACATTGTCTATTATTATATAAGAAAAAGTTTACATCCCCTCCATTTTACAAAAATTGGAAAATACGGGGTGAAAAATATTTTCTCGGAGAGTGAAAAACATATGTTCAAAATAAGTCCGGAATTGGATAAAATGACTAATTCTAAGCAACTTTTGTTATATAGAGCTTTTTCGCCAAATCAACACTTTTTGAGTTATTTGCGGGTGAATATGTTCATTTTTAAGAAAAATAAAACATGTTTTTGGACGGTTTTTCGCATATAACTCAAAAAGTAAGTACTTTGGCGAAAAAAATATTCCTGGTAAAAATATAGCTTATAAAAACAAAAAAAATGGTGTATACATGTAGACTTTAGACTCACTAGAAGCAGAGTTGTAGCTAATGAAAAGTAGGTTCTTATTTGTCAAATGACAAATTAAATATTTCAACGTGAAATTACCAAAAAACGAAGCACTTTTCGGGGAAAACTCATGACAACTTTTTTAAAGTGTTTAAAAAAGGTTTACTCTAGTTTTTTAAAAAAACTTATAAAATTAAAAGTAAGTGATTTACACTCAAAATATTGTTGGTCCCTTTTATTTTTTGGTAAAAAAATCGCGAAAATCAACCCTAATTGGCTTCCTAAATAAAATTAATCGTTACTGCTTTACAAGTTACTTTACTTATGTATTATTGGTATGATCTATAAGTTTCATTAGTTCAAAGTGTTTATTTTTGAAAAAAAAAATTGGTTTTAAAATAAAACATTTATTTTAATTTTGAAAAAATATTCCAATTTTTTTCAAGTTAACTTAAAAATTATTAGTAATACCAAAAATCTCAAAGAGTAGTAAAATGTACGTTTTGCTTTTCTGAATATTTTGGATTTTTTGTTTTCTTCTTAGCTAAAAATTGATTATGCTATGACTGTTTAAAATTTGCCTAAACTCGTGATTAGTTACTCGTTCAAGTCATTTTAACTACAGTCTTTTCAAAAATAAGCACTTTGATCCGATGAAACTTACAGATCATATAGAGAATACAAAATTAAAGTAACTTATGAAGCGATAACGTTTAAATTTATTTGGGGTGCTAATTAGGAGGTGATTTTCGTGATTCTTTTTACCAAAAAAATAAGAGGGACCAACAATATTTTGAGCGTAGCTCACTTACTTTTAATGTTTTTTTTTGAGCTTTTGAGCTTTGAACTTTTTTGAGAAACAAAAATTAACGTTTTTTTAAACACCTTAATGAATTTTCCCCGAAAAGTACTTCGTTTTTTGGTTATTTCACATTGAAATATTCGATTTGGAATTTGACGAAGAATAACGTACTTTTCATTAGCTACAACTCTGCTTCTATTGGGTCTACAGACTTCATGCGTAGGTACACCATTTTTTTTTTAATTTTTTATATGCTATATTTTTGTCAAGAATACTTTTTCCGTTAAAATATTCACTTTTTGAGGTATTTGCAAAAAACCGTCTAAAAACATGTTTTTTCTTGTTAAAAATGAACATATTCATTCGCAAATAACTCGAAAAGTATTGACTTCGGGAAAAAACTCTATAGAACAAAAGTTATTTAGAATTAGTCATTTTATTTAATTCCGGACTTATTTTAAATGTATATTTTTCACCTCCAAAAAGGGGGCATCCCCTCCATTTTTGTAAAATGGAGGGATGTAGAATTTTAAACTTTTTGTTACATAATAATACACAATTTCAACTACCTATTTCCAAATTTTCATCCTTCCTTTATTTTTTTGGGGTCAGATTGTTCTTTGATCGGGTTAATCGTCTGACATCGTTACTTACTTCTCAGTATTATAAATAGATAATATGTCCACTTTATCTCTTAATGGCGTCCGCGCAAAATTTACACTTGAGTGCAAAACGATCGACTCAAAAGCGGGAATTGAGATGGCACGTCCTATTTCATTTTAAGAAATATGAAAATAAAAATATGTAATGTGCAAACAATGACTTTATTACTGAACTTCTTCTTCTTCTTCTTAACTCAGGCGAGACTCGTTAGTCTCTGGCACTTGGTCATAAGACCTTTGTACCAAACCCTGTTCTTCTCCTTAAACTTTAATAAGTCCTGTGGCCTCAACGAAGGCCAACAGTTTTCTTATTGGTAGTTTTAGGATCTCTTCTGGTTATAATCTTATTTGACCAGTGAAGTCCTGCCTTACATCACCTAGCACACTGCAATGGCATAGTATGTGTATGGCAGTTTCTTCTTCCATTTCGCACTTTCTGCACCATGGTTCATTCACCTTACCTAGTTTGTATAGGTGATTTCTTAAACGGCAATGTCGTGTCACCATTTCAGTGACCGTTTTGATCTCTCGTTTATTGAGGTTCATCAAACTGTTCGAGAGTTTTTTATCAATATTCTTGATTATTTTTTTAGTCTGGATTTGCCCTTGAGTGGTTCTCCATTTATTTTGATGATTCTTTATCAGCCATTTCTGAACCTCGTTTTTCATAGCATCTTTAGTGATACCACAGAAAGGTTCTGGGCCTTCGAAAGATTCTCTCGAGCCTTCGGTCCAGTAGGGTTAGCCTTTGATCTTGCATGCCGAGCTACTCAAGCAAGATACTATTTTTCTAATCTTTAGGGGGTCAACAGTAGTATAAATTTGAGATCGCGAATGAATTCCTCCGTTGCTTTAGCCGCCATCTTGATTTTAAAGGAGAACCGTTTTTGCTCAATATCTCCGCCATTTTTAACTTTTCGACAAAAAAGTGTATGGACTGAAATTGTTGAAAATATTTTATGATTTCCTATAATTTCTTTTATTATAAATTTTTGTGCCGTCGATATTTTCTTAGTTATGAGGGGAAATAGTTACAGCATAATTATTAGAGCATATAACACAAATGTACCTACACAAAAATGGAGAAAATTAAATTTTTTACAATTTTAATCTCTTTCATTGTTTTGCTAAAATCTATTTCAGGTAGTTCGTATTCAGGTATACGTAAAAGCGCGAGCATAAGAGCTGATTGGTTTGATAGCAGTGGTTTTTGTTCAATGCCTCCGCCATTTTCAACTTTTCGACAAAAATGGTAGGAACTGAAATTGTTTCAAATAAATCGTGTTTACAATAATTATTATTACAATTTTTTTTTAACCATTTTTTTCGTACGGTCGATATTTTCCGAATTAATTCTACTTACGGTAGATCAAAAAAACGTCAAATAATTGTCAAAGTGTGGACACGAATTTTTATTCTCCGCATTTTAATAGTTTGATTTTAACGATACAAACGAGCAGTTCTCGGTGTATTGTGTGTTATTGTGTTAATTAGTGTTCCTTTTGTTAATTTTCTATATTGTTTATAATAGGTAGGTTAGGTAAGTAATTAAAAAAATATATAATGGATGAGACCTCGGGTGGCACTTCGCCACCCGAAAAGAAGGATGCAGAGGAGGATAGGTATGTAAATAATTTTATAGATTTAAATAATAGATATAGAACTGAGGATAAAGGTCCATATTTTGTATATATTGAGAGTACTGATAAGCATTTGGGAAGAATTTTCCCAATCCGGATTGGTCACGTTTTGTTGACTGACAATTATATAAAATCCGATGTCCTTGATATCAAATCGGTTGGTCTTAATCGCGTTAAAGTTATTTTTAAGTCGTATGAAAAAGCTAATTATCTAGTTGATAATAAAATTATGTCAAATAATAACTTAGTAGCGTATATACCCAAATTTTTTACACACAAGAAGGGTGTGTTGAGGAATATTGACACATACTTTTCTGAGGAATATTTAAAAAATGCCATAATATCTAATAAAGAGGTGGTTCAAGTTCAACGCATGAAACGAAAGGTAACAGATAAAGACGGTAATATTTCATATGTAAACAGACAAATGGTTATTGTGCAATTTGTAGGAAATGAACTTCCTCAAAATGTACAAATTAATTTATGCAATTTCTCTGTAGAACCATATATATTCCCCGTTGTTCAATGTTTTAATTGCTTGCGATATGGACATTCTGCCAAGCAATGTAAAACCAAATCTTCTCACTGTCGAAACTGTTCTAGCCTAAATCATACGTCAGACTCTTCTTGCGAAAAATTCTGCATTTATTGCCAAAATAATGAACACTGCTCTACATCCAGAGATTGTCCAGTATATAAGAAACAAAAAAATATCAAACAACTCATGGCCAGGGAAAATATTACATTTAAAGAAGCTGAAAGAGTGCATGATAATCCATCTTATGCCAAGATTTCTACAAATAATAGATTTTCAGTTCTTAATAATTCCACTAATTTTCCCTCTCTGCCACTCCCTAGTACGTCCCAAACTCCAAATTCTAGCTTTTTGCTACGTAAACCCAATGTTCGAAATACTTCACCCAAAAGACAAGTGAAAAAACGTAAACCATCTGCTCCGGAGTCTCCACCTATTTCTCAGTCTCTGCCTACTTCTTCCCATTTTCAAACAAAAAAAACCAAATCTTCACATAATCCCATCATACCAAATCCTCACAGAGATGACTTTATCCAATATAAGGAAAAACTAACAAGTCAGATAATAACCGTAGTTAAACAAGTAGTTAATTCAGATTCATCCGCAACAAATTACAATTTAGAAGAAAATATTAGAAATATGATCTCCTCTATATTAAGTTCTTCAAATCTAATTCCAGAAATGGATATTGAATCTTGTTCTGATGATTCAATCCACTAATAAGATAAGTACACTCAATAGTAAAAACATTAAAGTTATCCAATGGAATATTCGTTCTTTCTCTAAAAACCATCCAAGTTTATTAAATTTTTTACACAATAATCCTGTAGATATTATAGCTTTATCAGAAACCTTTAAAAAACCAAACCATTCTTTTAAACTAAAAGGGTATAAGATTATCCGACAGGATCGTGCAAATGGCTTTGGCGGTGTTGCCATTGCAGTTCGCCAAGACATTAAATTTATCAATTTTCCTATTACTTTTGCATATAAAAAAGATTTAGAACTTTGCGCAGTTAAATTTCCGTCCTTAAATATCATACTAGTATCGGTGTATAAACCACCTAAATTAAATGTTTCTAAATCAGATTGGTCAAATATCTTTCGGCAATTTAATTCTCCTGTTATTTTCTGTGGCGATTTTAACAGCCATCATACACTTTGGGGATCTCATATTAATAAAGCTTGTGGTAATCAATTAGTAGAAGCCTTAGATGATAATAACTATGTTGTTCTCAATGATGGTAAACCAACTAGAATTTCTCGTCCAGAAGAGCTACCTTCGGCGGTAGACATTACATTTTGCTCTGCTAGTCTGGCTAGTGATTGTTGTGTATGGGATGTCGTACCAGATGCGTTAGGTTCAGATCATTGTTTAATCAAATTTGAAATTATTAGGGATAGAGTTATAATAAATAAAAATCCAACATCTAAATGGAATGATAAATTAGCTGATTGGTCTGCATACTCCACTATACTGGAAAATTCGTTAATTAGTACAAACCAAAATCTAAACTCCAATCTACTAAGCTTCTCTATTTTTATGGAAAAGGTCTCAGAAGCAGCATCCGCAACTATTCCCCTAAAAAGAGCAAGACAACAAGTAACTCAACGTCCAATATGGTGGGATACCGAATGCTATGATATGTTTCGTCGCAGAAAAGAAGCCCTGAACCAGTATAAACGTGTCTCAAACTATACAAACTATTGTCAATACCAAAATGTAGCTAGTCAAACTAAATTACTATTTTCTAAAAAAGCTCGAGACAGCTGGATATCTTTCATAAGCAGTATTAATAAAAACACGCACCCTACTAAAATTTGGCAATTTATAAAAAAAATATCAAACAAAGACTCAACGGGATCGGGCAGTATATCAGCTGATATGGTGGACGATTTTTTTGAGTTTTTTATTCCCAAATTTGCATCAAATAAAATCGACTTCAGTAAATTCAATAGTAATGTAGCATGCAATGAATCATTTTATATGCCTATCAGTTTGGAGGAATTACGATTAGCAATCAAACAATCTAAAAGTACAGCACCGGGTTTTGATAGCATTACATATAAAATGATTGAATACTTGCCTGCAATTGCTAAAGACATTCTTTTAAATATTTTTAATAGTTGGTGGTTGCAAGGTTTATATGACCAAAGTTTAAAAAAAACTGTAATTTGCTTACTTGCTAAACCCAACAAAAATTTAAGTCCACCTAACTCTTACAGACCCATTTCATTAATATCATGCATTACAAAAACATTTGAGAGAATTATCAAATTAAGAATGGAATTGCATTTTGAAAGTAATTGTTTATTACATATTAATCAGTTTGGATATCGCAGAGGCAAAGGCACCTCTGAAGCATTAGCTCACTTAGTTTCCGACATTCAGAATGCACTTTCCGTTAATCTTATAACGGCATGCTTGTTTTTAGATATTAAAGGGGCTTATGATACTCTGGATATTGATATTCTAACTGTACAGCTCATAAAATACGGTCTAAATTATAAATTCGCACAAAGAATCACAGATTTGTATAGGGACAGAGAAGTTTTCATTCGAGATTCAGAAAATCACATTTACGGCCCTCGATTATTATCAGTCGGAATTCCGCAAGGTTCAGTCCTAAGTCCAGTACTTTTTAATATCTATACTGCAGAATTGCATGACATGTTAAATGAAACAAATAATACAATTAAAATCATTCAGTATGCAGACGATTTCTGTATATACAGCAGCCGTAAATCATATAATGAGTGTTTATGCGATTTGGAACTGATAATGCAATGTGTAAAAAGATGGTCTATGGCTTTTAATTTCACGTTATCCCCTGAGAAATCTAGCATCACCTTTTTCACTAGACATAGGTTAAGTTCCCCTACCAGTATAAATTTAAGTAATGTTGATATTAATGTATCCTCTCACCATAAGTATCTGGGCGTGGTTTTGGACAAAAAACTAACCTGGACACTCCATGTGAATCACATTATCAACAAATGCGAAAAAGGTTTAAACATGCTTCGTTGCATATGTAAAGCTAGATGGGGTGCCGACCCAAAGATAGCATTAATGTTCTATAAATCGTATATTCGGTCAATCATTGATTATGGATGCTTTTTATATGGTTCATCGTCAAAATCTAATTTATCAAAAATCGATCATATTCAGTATAAGGCAATACGTATATGTATTAGTGCGTTTAAGTCAACGCCATGTGCTGCAATTCTAGCAGAAGCGCAGGAACCTCCTCTAAACCTTAGAAGAGAATTCTTGTCTAATAAGTTTCTATTAAAGACCAGGACTTTAGACTCACATAAATTATTAAGTAAAATTAACAGTCTCACTGAATATAACTTAACAAATTCTTATTGGAGAATTAAAACTTCTCCCCCTCTTACAGATGCTTATCTAGAAACTAACAACTTTAGCATTAACACTAAACAAATATTACCCATATATAACCTTTCTATTGAGGAAATCGCAATCTTTCCAAAGATCATAAAACCTACATACAGAAACTTACCATGCCAAAACAATAAAATTGTAAAATTAATCTTATCTGAATTTTCTAATTATAAATACATCTATACAGATGGTTCAAAAACATGTAATAGTGTAGGTAGCGCTTATTATGTTTCTAATATAAAAAGTGGTAATTCTTTTAGACTACCTAAATGTACATCTATCTTCACTGCCGAACTTTATGCTATTGAAAGAGCCCTAACTTACGCGGTTGAACAGAACTTTGGAGACACGGTTATACTATCAGATTCTTTATCTGCTCTTGAGGCAATATCGCAACCAATAACCAAAAAACACAACAATGAGTTGTTATGCCATATTAGAAAGACAATCGCTCGATTTAAAAATAATAGCAGTGACTTGGTCTTTATCTGGGTAAAAGGACATGCCGGAATCAAAGAAAATGAGATAGTGGATGAAATGGCAAAGAATTCAGCAACTTTAAATGAAATAGTAGATTTAACAATCTCCAGCGATTACATTCCCGAATTGCATAAAAAATTAAGAAAAAAATGGGAAACTATTTGGCTTAAGTTTGTACAAACTTCGAGGAATCCATACACTAACATACACCCACAACTTCCGCAAAATATCCCACATATATTTGATTATCACGTTACTCGATTTTATTCCACATCCCTAAGTCGCTTAAGATTAAACCATGGCAATTTTCCTGCACATTTAGCTAAAATAGGAATGCGTATCAACTCTCTCTGTTCATGTGATAACTACTCTACTGCACATTTAAATCATATAATCTTTAATTGTGAACTTAATAAAAACCATACGAAAGCACTAATTGCTAGACTTCAGGAGCGGAATGTAAGTTTACCGCTGAATATTTCACATCTACTAAGCTTCAATACCAAAACTATTAATGATATTATCATACAATTTCTTAAAGATTCTAAAATAAAAATTTAATATGACATCTTCAATCTTCAACTTTCAAATATCTGTGGCAAAAAGTTTATCTAATGCCATCCCCTCTTTGTGAACACACACACACACTTACGGTAGATATTATACGCCTATATTTTTGACTCTGATATTATTCCACTTTTTTTGTATTGTAAAACTATACAAATTCTTTTAACCACTTAAAGTGCTGTGTTTTGGGCTATCTTTGAACAAATTTTCAGTCAAATCGAAGGAAACGTATTTTGGGAATAGAGGAAAATGTAAAAAACGGTATTTTAACGTTTTCTACACTAAAATTTGACCAAAAACTTGTTTTTAATCAAAATAACTTGTTATAGTGACATTTTTAAGTCCTTACTATTAAAACATTATTTTTTCCATTGATATTTTCCATAATAAATACCAAATCACTATAAAATTTTCGTGGACCCGCACTTAAAACTTGTGAACCCCATTTTTATTTCACGCCAACGTAGACCCCCGTTGAGTCCCTCGTGGACCCCTGGGGTCCACCTGGACCACTTAGGGAATCACTGCTTTAGACTAATGCCTTGTGTGGATAGCTGCGATTAACACCTCAAAGTCCTAGGACATAGACAGATTTAAATTTTGTAACTACTAAATTGGTGACACTCAACACGAAAATATGATGGAATGTTAAGAAAATGATAAATTATATGAATAAAAGAATAATGATAGAAAAATAAGTCTAATGGTTCGTTTTTATCGTATTCTTAAGAATATTCAAGAACCCGGCCAACTTCGAAGCGCTGTAAAACCCAA
The DNA here is from genome assembly GCF_917563875.1 of Diabrotica virgifera virgifera. Classification (NCBI taxonomy): domain Eukaryota; kingdom Metazoa; phylum Arthropoda; class Insecta; order Coleoptera; family Chrysomelidae; genus Diabrotica; species Diabrotica virgifera. Next base: position 116,424,290 of record NC_065449.1, read on the forward strand.
ATAAAATAATAAAATTAAACAAATTTGTAGTGAACATTATTACTTGAAAACTATTCTATAATGCTCTGATGTTATTGTATTGTAAAATGACCAGGAGAAAAGTTATAGGGCCCAAAAAGTAATTTGTTCAAATATCTTTAGTTGATTCTGGTTATAATTTTTTATTTGTCATTTTACAATAAAAAGTTGTAGAAATAAAGTAGTAGACAATTTATTTTGCTACAAATAAAGTCGTATAAAATTTTCTGTAGGGTAACCAGTTTACGAGATACAACGCGAAAACGAAACGCTTTGCACCCTTTTTTCCAAGATGGCGGCCGGGGGACAAAAATCGTCCTCTGATAAATGCACGCTAAGTCCTAAAAAATGTAACAATTCAATGGACTATCAAGCCTACGTCAGAGATGATTATTTCGTGGTAAGCCGTGATAATAGTTGATCTCAAAAAAGGTTGCACCTAAAGGCGGGTATACATATGCGCTCTGCTCGGTGTGCGAGCCGCCCGCGCGCAGCATATTTGTTAGATTAGTACGTGTTTTCAAGTGGTACACAAACGGCTCGCACACGGCGCACCACGATCTAACTTCTGTCGGCTTTTCAACAAATGCTTTAATGGTTCGCAATACGTATTTGGACGGGTTTGCGAGTGGTTTGTTGGTTTTGGGGCGCCTGAGTTGAATATTTGTTAGTAATGGAGTGTTAGGAAGGAAATATCAAACTTATTGATGTTTACCGTGGAAGGTGAAAATGAGATGATGACATTGAATATATTTAAACATGTTAACTTGCAACCCCCCAACTTGTAACCAACTTGCAACCATCTTGCAACCGATTTGCAACCAACTTGCAACCAATTTGCAACCAACTTGCAACCAATTTGCAACCAACTAGCAACCAATTTGCAACCAACTTGCAACCAATTTGCAACCAACTTGCAACCAATTTTCAACCAACTTGCAACCAATTTGCAACCAATTTGCAACCAACTTGCAACCAACTTGCAACTCAACTTGCAACCAATCGGAATGAAACCAAACACTTCTCGATGAGAATAGGAGAAGCTACTCCCGACGTCGGCCGATATCGGATCTGATCTGATCGGAGAAAACGGATCCAATTTAGGCACCCACATTTAATTCTAATTATCTACAATTACTAAATGTTCGTAAGTTTCCTCTGGATCGCGAGAGGTTCGTCAAAATGAAAAATTTTAACGAACATTAACCGCGCCACGAACGCGCGGCGCTCACACGGCGCGGAGTTCGCGGCGCGGATATGTATTTCCGCCTTAAGAGACGGAAGATTCCTTGAAAGCCTACACTCCTTTCTTTCTATACGTTATAAACTGTTTCATTCGATTGATGCTTATGTTTATAGTCGAGAGTGTTCTAATTTTCGTTTGGGGAACTTCGCGGTAAAGAAGTATTTATCGAATATTGATACTGAACGAGCATTGATACTGTCTCTCAACTTTTATTTTAAATCTAAAATAAATACAATCTCACTATATGCACCCACTGCAGACAAGGATGAAGACAACATACAACTTCTATGAACGAATTGGCAATGTCTGAAAGCTAACTAAAAGGCATGATATAAATAATATAATGGGAGATTTAAACGCTACAGTGGTACAAGGAGAATTCTGTGGAGGATATGGACTAAGGACTAGGGGAGAGGAATGAACGTGACAATAGGCTGGTTGATCTCTCTATCAATGAGGAATTTATAATTACAAATACCATGTTCAAACTTTCTAAGCGTATATTGTATGGAGGTCGTCAGATGACAATTAGAACAATAGTCAAAAATAAAATAGATTATAAATATATTATTGTCAACAGAAGATATACCAATTCTATGATATCATCCAAAACTTATCCAGAAAGAGACATATCCTCCGATCACAACCCAGTTGTTTTGTCAATGAGAGTGAAACTAAAAATGTAAAGAGCCCTAGCTTCGAGAAAATCATGTACACAAGGCGGACCAAAAAAGGAAAGTCAAAGAAGCTAATTCGGAAACTCTAAATATTGACCAAAAATGGGGAAACTCAATATTCCGTTGGGTCATTTGGAAAAGAAACCCTCAAACCCTTTGAGAAAAAAGAAAACCTTGGATAAAGCAAGAGACCTGAATAAATACAAAGAAATTCAGAGAAACATCAGAAAGAAAATTCGACAGGCAAAAGAAATGAGGCTCGCCTACAGATTCAAGGAAAGATACGATTGGGATAAAAAGTACGACAGTTTTAATGTACACAAATATATCAAAGACATGCCAAGTTCTAGAAAAAGCACAACAACGAATATCTTTAAAAATGATAAGGTGGATCTTATTAAGGATACGAAAGAGAGGTTGCGTCACTGGGCTAATTACATCCAATAATTATTTAAAAATAAAAGAGAAGATATGTGTTTAGAAACCACAGAGAATATCGGACCACCAATATTACGAGAAGAAGTCATCTATGCCATCAAAGACACAATGGGCAAAGCTATTGGACCGAATGATGTGCCCATCGAATTATTAAAACCCATTAATGAATATGTTACGATGATATACATATATGATAAAAACGTACGCCGATGTGTGTAGTATACAGGGTGTCCCGAAAAGATTGGTCATAAATTATACCACAGATTCTGGGGTCAAAAATAGGTTGATTGAACCTCACTTAACTATATACAATAGTGCACACAAAAAAAGTTACAGCCCTTTGAAGTTACAAAATGAAAATCGATTTTTTTTCATATATCGAAAACTCTTAAAGATTTTTTATTGAAAATGAACATGTGGCATTCTTATGGCAGCAATATCTTAAAAAAAAAATAAAGTAAAATTTGTGCACCCCATAAAAATTTTATGGGGGTTTTGTTCCTTAAACCCGCCCGAACTTTTGTGTACGTTCGAATTAAATTAATATTGTATTACCATTAGTTAAAAACAATGTTTCTAAAACTTTTTTGCCTCTTAGTACTTTTTCGATAAGCTAGTGTTTATCGAGATATTTTGAATTTTGTCGAATCCACCACATATTTGTGGTTAAATACGATTATAGAGACCTGTTAATAATCTGAAAATTTATTTATAATTTACTTTTTTATGTATTTTGAAAAAGAAGCCACATCTCGATAAAAGGTGACTTAGCAAAAAAAGACTAAGAGACCAAAAATTTTAAAAACACTGTATTTAACTAATGGTACCACAATAATAGTTTAATTGGAACGTACACAAACATTTGAGGGGTTTAAAGGAGCAAAATCCACAGAAAATGTTTATGTAAATATTTTAAAAAGAAGCCGCATCTCGATAAAAACTGGCTTATCTAAAAAATACTAAGAGACGAAAAAGTTTTAGAAACGTTGTGTTTAACTAATGGTACCACAAAAATGAATTAATTGGGACGTACACAAAAGTTTGGGGGGGTTTAAGGGAACAAAACCCCCATAAAATTTTTATGGGGTGGACAAATTTCACTATAATTTTGTTTTAAGATGTTTCTGACATAAAAATCATACATATCCGTTTTCAATAAAAAATCTCTTATAGTTTTCGATATATTGAAAAAAATCGATTTTCATTTTGTAACTTCAAAGGGCTGTAACTTTTTTTATGAGCACATTTGTACTAAGGTAAGTTAGGTTCAATCGAACTATTTTTGACCCCAGAATGTGCGGTATAATTCATGACCAATCTTTTCGGGACACCCTGTATAGTATACAGTAGGGTGTATCACAAATTTTTTTTTTATTATTTAATTTTTCAAGTTGATAAAAAGTTGTTACTACCATCATAGATCTACCAAAAAAAATCTTTTTGAATTCCAACAATATTTAAGTCTCCCGGAATGTACAAAAAGTTTATAATTTTTTGTAAAAAAATACGTTTTGAAAAAATAATTTACACAGTTTATAAATTACAAATGATGTAATCAAGTTAAAAAATGTGTACTTTTACATTTAATTTATCCATAGTAAACATTTTGGTTCTGAGTTAAATTATTTAGGTAACCCGGAATTACCCTAAATATATCACAATTTTCATATTTAATTCAAGTTTGACATGAATCAGAAACAGTAAAAAAAATTCTAATACAGTGCCATATTTTAATGCAATGGGTCAATGAGACGGGCAGCTGGCACTGACTTGTGAGTCACCGGATGTCTGGCGTCTGCCTCCCATCCACCACTCACTCACACCCTTTGTTTCTGTTAGTCTGACTCCACCGTTCAATCTGACAGCACGTGGTTTGCGCGTTATTACATGTATTTCAGTGTGTTTTGTTTAGTGTGTGTGGTTTATGACTTGTAAATTCCGTGTGGTTTTGTTGTTTTTTTATCATGAGTAAAAAGACAAACACTATAACAACGAGGAAATGCACTGAAGCTCCTATAGTCGGACAGCCTCTTGACATTAGTGATATTAATGTTTTACCTACTAAAAGTGACGTGCTGAGGTATTTTGAATGGGTGAGAAATCAGTTGAAATCTGAAGGATGCTACCAACCACAGAAAAAGTTAATTGCAATGCGAGTGTGACACATAAGTTAGAGCAAATTTGGAAAAAATCATCAATACCTGTTTCATCTACTAACAATATTGTTTTTATGATTCTACAATTGCATGGAGGTGTGAAAAGTTTAAAAAGTCTTCAGGTTGTAATAAAAAAAATGCCAAGAGTTTTAAAGTTGCAGTTGAAAAGTTTAGATCTGACATTGATAATAGTCTTTTTGATATTTGTTCATGCAAATGTAGTGAACTAGACAAATGTTTGTGCCCAGCTCCAAGAAAAGTACCAAAATTAGAACATGCATTCTTGACAGACCAACGGAACTTGAGGATGATGATTATCGCAGGTATTGACCAAGCAGAGACTAAAAAAATTGAAAAACGAAACAAACGGAAGGAAAGGTCCCTCCAATCTAAATTAAGTAGGAATGTGGAACCAACTACTCCACCTGATTTAATAAATGTGGATATTTTTAGTAGTGACTCTGATGATGAATCAATGGAAAAAGAATCAAGTAGCCCCGATGAAAAAGTTCAAGGTTCTAAAATAACTCCTCTAAAAAACAAAATTGAAAGTCCAAGCGTGAAAGTAAAACAAGGCCTGCCAGTGAATCTGTCATTGTTTTCTAGGGCACGTGATCGCAGAGGCATTTCAAACAGAGCAGGTGCTCAACTAGCAAGTGCTCTTCTACAAGATTTGAATGTCATATCACCAGAAAACTAAGCCGCAGTTATTGACAAGTCCAAGATTTTTCGTGAAAGGTTAAAGTACCGCCGAAGTATTAATTCAACTCGCACAAACGAAATAATTGCTCTTTACTTCGATGGTAGGAAGGATGAAACCATAATCAAAGAAATTGTACGTGGGAAATCTGTCCGTAAAACCATACAAGAAGAACACATATCTTTGGTCGAGGAACCAGGTTCAGCATATTTCGGTCATGTATCTAAAAAAAGTGGATCTGCGAAAGATATAGTAACATCAATATTAAGTTACATGAGTGATAACTCCATTGATAACTCAAATATCAAAGCACTTGGATGTGATGGTACGGCAACGAATACTGGAACATCGCAAGGAGCAGTTTTGTTGTTTGAACGCGCATTGAAACATCCGGTCCAAGTAGTAATATGTAAGTTGCACTTACACGAATTGCCTCTGAGGAAAGTTTTTGTTGCTCTTGACGGTCCATCCACAGGACCAACATCATTCAGTGGGCCAATAGGCAAAGGTTTGACCAACTGCCAAGACTTCCCGGTTGTTAATTATGACAAAATAGATAGCACCTTCCCAGAAGTCGATAGTAAAGACTTAAGTACGGACCAGAAATACCTTTGGGATATGTCAGGCTGTAATCAAAGGTGAATGTCTCTCTGAGTTGGCCAGTAGAAACCCCGGAAACTTGTCCCACGCCCGGTGGCTGACATCAGCAAATAGAATCTTACGTCTGTATATTTCAACTATTGAACCAACCCCACAACTTGGAAAGCTTGCTGAGTTCGATGAAAGTCTATGCTACCTCATGGTTTACCATAAAATGTCGTCCTAAAATTATCCACGCATCACAACACTTTTCCTTCATCGTACACTGCACCAAGTTTTTAGACAGTGAACTGAAGGCTGTGGCTCAGTCTTCCTTCAAAGAAACGCCTTTATGGCTCATCCTGAACACATCCTTTTAGGGATGTTGTTTGACTCTCGAAAACATATAAGAGCTTTGGCAGGCAAACGGATAGAAAAAGCTCGACAGACAGAAACAAGGGCACATCGAGTCTTCAAACCACCACAAGTTAATTTTGAGGCAGAAGACTACATCGATCTCATTGACTGGCAATCCACCCTAGTTACAGAACCACCACTTATAGCTGACTTCAGCAAAGAAGAGATTGGGATGATTGTTAATTCAGGAAGCAGTGATAGAAAAGAGTTCAAAATACCACTTCACACTCAAGCGGTAGAACGAGTTGTAAGGGAAGTTACTGCAGCTTCTAAGCACGTTTGTGGCGTTCAAGAACGAGAAGGCTTTATAAGATCAAGATTATTGGACAGAAAGTATCTTCCTAAGTTTGAAACTAAGCGGCAGTACACATCTGCTACAGCTGTATTGCAAAAATAAATTACAGGTAAGATTTATTTCATACTTATTTAGGATTACATCACAGCATTCTATTTTGAATAGTAACTTAGTATTAGTACTATAATTACAATCTGACACTCGCCCTAACAAATTCCCTTGGTTCCAGATCGAAGAAGCATTACAATACCTGTGGCTTTGAAGGCTAACTGGATTTGTTTTGCCAACGTCCTTCAAGATGAAATAAAGAACCATTTTAAAGATTTTTCTTTATCAACTTTTTATCTGTAATCTTTAAGTAAACTTTTGTATTTCTTTAATAAATTTCGTACCTCGATTTTTCGTTGTTACAATTGAGATTTTCATAAAGATTCCGGGTGACTTTATGCTTAGTTACAGATATTATCCTAATTTTTATTGTTCACTGTTATCACGTACTTAATATTTTTTAAGTTGACAATAAAAATATAAAATTTAATTTTCAATAAAAAAAATGAAAAATCGTGTTTTTGAGAAAAAATTCTAAAGTTTAAGTCGATTCCGGGAGACCTAAATATGTTTTAATTAAAACAAAACTTTTTTTCCCTGAAAGAGTAATGTAAGAGGAAACTTTTTATCAACTTGAAAGTTTGAATTTCGAAAATTCATTATTTGAGTATTTATTATGATACACCCTAGTATAGGGGTGTAATGCTAGTTCGCCTCCATGTGGTGCACCCTGGGTAACGCTAAATGAACTAGCAAAAATTTGGCGGCAGACGAACGAAAAACAAAAACAATATCCTGCCAACATCACAGATCACAAACAGAAATCTTATCTATACGTAAACATACGATGGGAACAACTAAAGGTTCTTCTCAGAACCAACTGACTAGAGATCTCGGACCGTGTATCCGAGTCTGTCACCTTAACATCGAGGGCATAAGCCAGGCAAAATGCCAAGTGTTGCAAAAAATCCTACACGATAACGACATTGACCTGGTTGCCATACAAGAGACCCATACTGAAGACAAAGCCCAGCTTGATTTAAGGGGAAAGATACCTGGCTACGATTTACTGGGAGCCACCTATGATAAACATTACGGCGTCGCAACTTACATTCGCTGCAATATAGAAAATGGTTTCCTACTTTCTGCTTCCAATGAAAATAATATACATGAAGTAGTCACCAAAATTGGAGATATTACCGTAGTTAACATATACAAATCTCCAGCCACTACATGGAACCCAGAAGTGCTAAAGACTCATCCACATCCTACTATATACATCGGCGACTTCAACAGCCACCACGAAATGTGGAAGTACACCACGAATGATGAAAATGGGGAGGCACTAGTAGAATGGTCCGAAGAGCAAAACACATATCTAGTTTTTGATGCCAAAGACAGAGGAACATTTAAATCAGCTGCATGGAGAAAAGAATATAACCCAGACCTATGTTTTGTCTCAAAAGATACCAATGACAGACCACTAACAACTGCAAGAAGTGTCCTTGCAGACTTCCCACATACTCAACATCGTCCGGTGCTTATCACCATCGGAATATCAATTCCAATAATTAGATCATATCCTCGACCCAGGTGGAATCTTAGAAAAGCAAACTGGAAGAAGTTCTCTGAACAACTAGACCGGACCTTGAGCTGGGTCCCTCCAACCAGCAAACATTATGAGAGGTTTGTGGGCGCAGTAATAAGCACTGCCAAGAAAACCATCCCTAGGGGGTATCGCAAAGAATATGTGCCTGGATGGACTGAAACATGTGAAGACTTATACACGAAGTTTCTCGAAAGTGGTGACCGAGAAATAGCCGATGAGCTTTTACACAACATCGATACAGCTAGACGCCAAAAATGGATAAAGACTGTCGAAAACCTTGACTTCAAAAAATCAAGCCGGCAGGCAGGGTCCTTGTTGCGGAAAATTGGAGGAGCTAACCAGCTGGAATCCAGAGAGTCTAAAATGTCTCCTAACAAGGTTGCCTCCCATATAGTATCTCTATCCAGAGCTCCACGAGATCGAACACATACTACCAACGTGAAAAGAGACTTAAGGGCATTAAAACAAATGAACAGAACGAACTCCGAATATTCAGCAAGAATACTTATTTCTGAAATCACACATGCGCTGAAAGAAATGAAATCAGGTAAAGCACCTGGCTTTGATGGTATCCATCCAGAGTTCTTGATACACAGTGGTGCATACACGAAAGAGTGGCTTGCTATGTTCTTTAATGATATACTTCAGTCAGGTAACATTCCTTTCTCACTTAAGCGAACAAAGATAATTGCAATTCCGAAACCGGGCAAATCAAACGATAAGCCAGAAAACTCCCGCCCCATAGCTCTACTCAGCATGGTATATAAACTATTAGAAAAGCTTCTCTTCAACAGAATTAGTCACAGGATACTAGAAACTGTCCCCATTGAACAAGCTGGCTTCCGCCCTCATCGAAGCTGTACGGACCAAGTGCTGTCATTAACAACTTTTATAGAAGCTAGTTTTCAAAAGAAACAAAAGACAGCAACAGTATTTATAGATCTAACAGCAGCATATGATACTGTTTGGAGACAGGGATTAATATATAAACTGGCCCGCATTATCCCCTGCAGAAAGATAATTAACCTCATTGACAACATGCTGACCAACAGAGCCTTCCAGGTTATAATGGGAAAGGAGACGAGTAGACAGATGAAACTTAACAATGGTCTTCCACAGGGTTCTGTCCTTGCCCCTTTACTTTTCAGCCTCTATATTGCTGACATGCCTGAAACCGAATCTCGGAAGTTTGGATATGCTGACGACTGGACCCTTGCAACAAGCCACCAATCTTTAGAAACTACAGAAATCACTCTCACGAATGACTTATCCATCCTCAGCGAATACCTTAAGAAATGGAGACTACAGCCAAGTACTACAAAAACTGAAGTATCAGCTTTTCATCTAAACAACAAGTTGGCAAACAGAGAATTACGAGTGTATTTTAATAACAAGCTGTTAAAACACAATAAATACCCGAAATACCTTGGGGTTACTCTAGACAGAACGCTCACATTCAGAGAACACCTGACGAAAACAGCAGCAAAATTGAAAACACGCAACAATATAATACAGAAACTCTGCGGCACTACATGGGGGTCCACGGCATCAACATTAAGATCCTCTGCTCTTGGCCTGATATATCCGGTGGCAGAATACTGTGCTCCAGTGTGGCTAAATAGCAGGCATACCCACCTGGTCGACACCCAACTAAACCGTGCTATGCGTATGATAACAGGCACAATTAAGCCCACCCCTACAATGTGGCTACCTACCCTTAGTAATATAGCACCACCCAACCTACGCCGCGAACATGCATTGGTTAAAGAATACAACAAAATAATGGACAGTCGCCAGCTTCTAGTCCACAACGACATCCCCGATATTCTTGGAAACCGTCTCCGATCCAGGTTACCCCCTCTACAATCTGCTCAAGCGCTGCAGTAATCCAACTTTGACTTAAATACCCGATGGAGAGAAGATTGGGAAAGTAGGACAGATCCGCATTACCATAGTCTACCGGACATAATAGGGAAACCTGGCGAATTTGAACGTCCCCGTAAGATTTGGGCAGCCCTTAATCGAATTCGAACAAACTGTGGAAGATGCGCCGACTCCCTCCACAGATGGGGTAAACTCCCCTCGCCTTCTTGTGACTGCGGCGTTGCAAGACAGACGATCAGTCACATTGTTCAGGACTGCCCACGCAGAGCATACACAGGCGACCCTATAGACTTTGTAATGGCAACCGAAGGGTCAATCGAATATATAAAAAAATTGGACATCTGTTTGTGATGCATTGTATAATGCATAAATATAAATATATTCTGTGATATACTTAAGCCATACGCTAAATAAATAAAACCCTAGTATACAGTATACAAAATGTATATATACATCGAAGTTCATTTCACTTTATGTTTTGACTTAATTTGTTTGAAAATGAATCGTGACGCATGGGAAAAGTTATAGCGGACGAACAATATTGATGTAATGTTTGGTCTTTTAGTTTAGTAAATCAGACTGCTATAATTCCCACACACTAAGGAGTCTTCTTCTTCTACTTCTGGCTCCTATTCGTTTCGGATGTTGGAAATCTTGGAAGGTTTTCTTAAACCATGTTCTCAAATTCCGCAGCCATGATATTCTCCTTCTACCGGGTCCCCGCTTACCTTTGACTTTACCTTGCAATATGGACTGCATCAGGGAGTAACGGTGCTAATTTCTCATAACGTGTCCCAGATACTGCAATTTTATTCGTTTAATGGTAAAGGATTGAGTCAGACACTTAATATTATTTTTGAAAATCATACACAGCAGAATTGTTAAACTATTAAATATGAAATTAGTGGCACACAATTTGCCTTTAGAAATGGCACGGTCACAAAAGATGCTCTGTTCGGCTTAAATATGCTAGCCTAGAGATGCATGGATATAAATCAGGACATATAATTTTGTTTTATAGACTTTGAAAAAAATTGGATAAGATTCCATATAAAAAGCTTGTAATAGATATATTAAACAGCAAAAATATTGACAGTCGCGATATGAAAATAATACCTAATTTATAATGTAATCAAACTGCAAAAGTAAAAGTTGACAACCGAAACACCTGATATTAAATTACAAAGAGGACTTCGCTAGGTTTGCATGCTGTCCCCACCCCACTACTCTTAAATGTTTACAGTGAAGTGATATTTCTAGAAGGGCTCTCAGATTCAATAATAGAAGGTATATGTATCAATGGAGATGTTTTGATTAACTTACGTTTTGCAGACGTTACAGCGATAATGACGGATAACAACAATGATTTACGGAACATAATCTTTTCCTTCTTCAGATGTAAATCCATAGGGCTTTTCATCGATTGTCATTTGTTTCGAGCTTCTGTCATGTGTCACATAATATTAATATATCTACGTCATACGTCTTTGGTTTGTATCATTGGTATATGCCATTGGTATATGCCAATAACGTATGACGTAGATATATTAATATTATGTGACACATGACAGAAGCTCGAAACAAATGACTGTGAATGAAAAGCCCTATTAATGGATGTTAGCGATCACATTTTCCATTAACTCTCTGTTTCTTGCAATGCGTATCATATATTGTATGTCGTTAATACCTGTCCATTGCCTTATGTTTCGGAGCCAGGACATTTTTTGCGTCCTATTCTCTCTTGCCTTTAATTTTACCCTCGATTATAAGTTGAAGGCAGTAGAATTTTTCATTTCGCACGGAAAGTAATGCAACAATGCCCTAATGAATGCTGTCATGAATACTAAGAAGCAGACTAAATCATGATGACTAAATCAGCAGATGCAAACATCTCATTGATTAATGAAGGTTAGAGTTGCACAAGTTTGACTTGAATGTTTGAACTTGACTTGAGTTTGACTTAATTTCAAGTCAAACTCAAGTCAATCCTTCTGACAAATAATTCAAGTCAAGTCGAACTGGTCAATCGTACAGGTTTGAAAATTCAAACTGTTTGTCAAACTAGTTTGAAAGAGTTTGAAAAATAATTTATTTAGTAGATATACTTTTTTCTCGAGATTGACGTGTTAGTTGCCAATTAAGATAAGAAAATTAATAATACAATGAGTGCCACTTAAAAGTATCTTGATACAGGAAGCTATTATAATCAAAATAGGGTAAATTTTTTGAAAATTATTCCGGTATGCTTAGAATTGTTTGCTGGTACGTTTCGTTTTATCGATATAACTTTTTTATATTTGAGTGTCACTAGATTAAAACAAAGAATTCTTTGGATAGTTTTCTTATCACACCAAGTGTAATTTAATCTACTTTGGAAGCTTTAAAGTATTACGTAAAGCAAGTTGGAGGAGGGTAACGCAAGTTAGTAAATGGACTAATTAAACATCTAAGATCTAACAACATCACGAGAAAAACCAAATGCAAAATATACAAAACCCTTATAAAACCGGTCCTTATATATGGATCAGAGACATGGACACTGTCGAAAAGCGATGAGAACTTATTAGGTACGTTTGAACGAAAAATCCTCAGGAACATATATAAAGGTGTGAAAGAAAATGACGTATGGAGCAGAGGATATAATTTTGAACTATACGCAGCATACAACGAACCCGACGTCATAACATCCATAAAGATCGGAGGTCTGCGCTGGATGGGCCATGTTAAACGGATGTTGGAAACCGAAATACCAAAGCATATAATGAGGCAAACACTAGTAGGGAGAAGGTCAAAGGGAAGACCCAAACTTAGATACATGGAACAAGTGGAACAAGATCTGAAAACACTTGAGATTACCCACTGAAAGAACAAAGCAAGGAACAGAACAGCATGGCGGAAAATCCTAGAACAAGCCAGGACCCAAAAAGGGTTGTCGAACTACTGATGATGAAGTTGGGGGAGGGGTCATGTAAAACGTTACGGCGCGTTATACGGGGGGAGGGGGTTTCGAACAGCGCTTTACATAACATTGTTTTTTAACTTAAATAAAAAAACTACGGAATCACAATCTCCCAACTTTTCAACTTACGTTTATATTTTACATAGAACCCCTGGATTGTATTATATTGCCCCCTCACGCTCCGCTCATGTTACAATAGGACAATAGTATTCAAGTGAAAAAATCTTAAAATTTGTATTACCACATCAAGCACAGTAACACATGTTTGCAATAAATAGCTGGACCTTTCTTCACAACAAAAGATGAAAAGGTACAGATGGGATAAAGAGGTTGTAAAATTGTGTTACGATACTTGAACGCCCCCTTGAACAAAAATTTATAAAGGAACAACAAAATATTATATTTTTGATAGAGTAGGTTTAATGAATTTTTTGCGACTGTGCAATGTCGTCTTAAAGAATTAGTTCACTAATTGTTATTTTATAACACTGTTCTTTATTTTTACATAATACAAGTATGCACTTTTCAATTTTCATTGTTTTGAAATCACCTGCCGCAATATCAAATAAATCAGTATATTTATTTTTCTTAATTAATTCTACTTCAACTACAGATTTTTTTCTCATAATTTTTGCAGTGGAAGAGAAGTGATACCTTCAAAATCAGACTCAATTTGATCTGGTGCTTGTTCTGAGCAGAAAAATATTCAGGTTCAGATATTATTTCACAAAGCACACACTTCAAAATGAACGTAATAAACAAGCCAAGCACATACTTCTTAATATGAACTACAAACTAATCTTAATATGAACTACAAACTAATTTGCGGAGTAGCAGAGTACAGATTCAGACCTATCCAAATAAGTCAAAACAAAAGTCGGAACGCTCTCAATTAGAATTGGAAATAAACACGTTGCGCAATATTATATTCAAACTTCAAACTGTTTGTAGTAGTTTGATTTCAAGTCAAACCTAAAGATATCGAAATCAAGTCAAGTCAAACTTTTTTACAGAAAACGTTTGGTTTTCAAGTCAAGTCAAGTTTGTTGAATAAAATCAAACTAGTTTGACTTGATGCATGTCTAATGAAGGTAGTCTAATTGAATCAAGGAGGTGAAAGTATGTAAAATAGTCAAATTCAAGTCATGTCAAAGGGTCTTCTTCTTCTTCATCTTTTTTTTGCTCCTCAGACCAAATTTTACAAACAATTTCTCGCATTACCTTGGTGATCTACTCTCCACCGTGCTTAAATAACTCTGCTGGGATACCATCGCTGCCTGTGGATTTGTGGTTCCTTATAGTTTTCTACAGATATTTTTACTTCTTCTACCGAGGGGGTTTCTACGATTTCCTCATTTCGGTATTCCAGCTCTATGTTGTTAGTAGGTTCCCTTTCCAGCAACTCTCGAAAGTGCCCTACCCATCGTAACAGGATATCCTCTTTGTTGGTAAGTAAGTTACCTCCCTTATCATTACAAGAGTTGATTCTCGGTTTGAATTGTTTTCTAATAATATTTGTTTGATGATAGAACTTTCTTGTTTCTCCGTGACTCATATGGCTTTCGAGCCGTTCTAAAATGTCATTTTCCGAGTCTTGTTTCTTTTTTCGGTGTATGGTCCTAAATGCCTCGTTCTTCTCATCTGTTATTTTTTTGCAGTCTTGGTCGAACCAGTCGATTCTTTCTTGGGTTCGGGATAATCTCAATGTGCTTTCGGATGCTAATTTCATAGCCTTCTTGCAGTTGTTTCACATTTCCGTGCTTGACTGGTCGACTGCCCAGATGTGTTCTAGGATTTCTGTTATATTATGTGACTGGAACTGTTTTTCTATGTTCTCATTATTTAGCAGATGTAAAGTATATTTTACTTGTCTAGTACTCCTTTCTTTCTTGGCATTGGAAATTCTTTGTCGTAACTTGGCTCCTACCATGAAATGGTCTGAGTTAATATTTGCGCCTCTGTAACTTCTGACGTCCATTAGGTTTCTAAAGTGCCTTCTGTCAACTATAACATGGTCAATTTGATTTGTGGTGTTACCATTTGGTGATATCCAAGTTGCTTTAAGGATATTTTTATGATGAAAACACGTACTTCCCACAATTAAGTTTTTAGAAGCTGGCATACTAATAAGTCTTAAACCATTGTCATTAGTAACATCGTGAAGGCTGTGTTTACCAATATAATCTTGGTAGCATATCTCTTTTCCTATCTGGGCGTTCATGTCCCCGTTCCCAATGATTATTTTAATATCTCTTGGATCTAATAGATCTTTAATTTCTTCGCCTTTTTTCTCGATTGGCGCGTGGACATTGATCAGACATATGTTCAAAAATTTTCCTCTTATTCGAAGGACACATAACCGATAATTTATAGCTTTGAGACTGATGTATTAATTGTTTTATAAGTTATTATATTTGATATTATATTATTTTATATAGGAGCCGGCGTAGCTCAGCGGTAGGATGTGTGACTCGCGTGCTGGTAGACCTGCGTTCCAGATCTAGCGCCGGCAAGAAGAGCTAGACATTTTTAAAATGTTTATAGGTCCCAGGTGAGAATATCAGGCAGGATTCAGGCGTGGACGTTCAACCATTAACCAGATCTTTACACTACGACAGATCCTGGAAAAAGCGAAAGAGTTAAACATAGATATGTACCATATTTTTGTCGATTTTAAAGCTGCTTATGACAGTGTATTAAGACCAAGTCTCTACAACGCTATGAATGAGTTAGGAATTCCAAAAAAAACCCATATGTATGATAAAAGTGACAATGGCGAAGATGATATCAGCAGTAAAAATTCAAAACGACTCGTCAACCCCATTTGAAATACATAGGGGGTTAAGGCAGGGAGATGCGCTGGCGTGTCAACTTTTTAATGTAGCATTAGAAAAAGTATGAAAGATACACAGACGAAATAATGAATATGCAAAGAGACAGTACGGAAGATATAGTCTAGAAGATATAGAAGATATAGATAAAGATATAAGTTGAAATTATTATTAAGAATCTAAAAAACTATAAATGTCCTGGAAGTGATTCTATAACGGCGGAAATGTTAAAATATGGAGGAGCGCAGCTGACAGACAAAATACACAAATTACTAAAAAACATATGGGAAAAGGAAGAACTACCAATGGAGTGGAAGCAAGCAGTGATTTGTCCTCTTTATAAAAAGGGGGACAAAGCAGAATGTCAAAATTATAGGGGCGTGGCATTATTAAATGTAATATATAAGATATTAGCAGTCCACATCAAAAACAAGCAGTAAGTCTAGTGCCGACCACTGGACTGGTAACACGCGTGCGAGCGGAGCGGAGCAGAGAAGCAGCGAAGAGAAGCCAACGAGTAGTGGGGATTGTTCGGCTGGGGACTTATTAGTCCTACCTTGTCCTAAGAACGACGCAGAAGCGAAGAAGGACGGAGAAAATCCAATAGCAGAGCCCATGGATGATGAGACAGAGCAGGCAGTCAGAGGCACCACCAAACGAACGAAGCCGAAAGAGAGTGAAGCAGACGAAGACATGAAAGGGAAGGTACTCAAGACAAATGAGCAAGAAGAGATGAGGAAGATGCTAGAGGCGATGACGGCAGAGAGAGACCAACAAAGAGCCGAAAACGAGAAGCTAAGGATCGTGATCCAAGAACAAAAGGAAGAGATGAAGAAAATGTCAGCCCAATTGAACAGTCTGGTAGAACAACAAATAAAGATGAACGGACTCTTACAGAATCTCCAACAGAAGCCAATCTCTGAAGTCGAGAAATCGCAGCCAATCCCTGAAGCCAAAAAGTCACACGCAGAGGAGAGACTAAGGAAAATCCGAGAGTCGCCAAAAAATAAGGAAGATTTCCCAAAACTGAAGTCACCCATCTCAAAAGACGAGACGACATCATGGGAAAACCAAGCAAGAAACGCCATGAGAGCTGCTTCACCCCCACCAGAAGACTCCTTCAACCTACCCCGAGGAAATGTCCCACCAATGCATCCATCTACGAGCGCGGGTGGAAATGCGCCTGCCGCACGGCATCCCAAGGATTCAGAGTCGAACCAAATGGAGACGAACGAACAAGAAGAAGCTGCCGCGTTACCTGAACAACAGGTAACCCGTCAACGTAAGCCGCCTGTAATTAAATTACAAAGCGTGAGCGAGACAGGAGCTATCCTCAGTATAGCCCAGAAACAAGGCGTAATCACGACAAATAAGATCTCCAGAAGCGGAAGGGAAACCCTCATCCAGGCGAAAAGCCCGGAAGATTATCGAAAGATGACACACATTATTGAGGATTACGCAAAGAACATGACCCTAAAAGATCCCAAGAAGAGACTACAATGGATAGCCTTCCCATTCGAGGAAGAAGTAAAACCAAAAATGGTAATAAGAGGGCTACCAACGAATACCAAAGAGGAAGAGATCAAGAATGACATGGCAGATCAATATAACATTGACTGCCAAGCAGCAAAGAATATGTCAACAAGAGCCGGCCCAAGAAGACAGCTACCTATGTTCGTCATAACTCTGGATCAGGGGGACGTCGAGGCGGCGAGACGCATAACCAACCTGTGCCACATGAAGGTCGTGGTAGAGGATCTCCGAAAAGCGACAGGACCCACGCAGTGTTTCAACTGCCAAGGCTACCACCACGCCCAGAACGCGTGCCACAAGGACCCCAGGTGTGTCAAATGCGGTGAGGATCACCCCACTAAGATGTGCAAAAGGGCCAAAGAAGTTAAAGCTACATGTGCCAACTGTAAAGGCAGCCATCCAGCCAGCTACAGAGGATGCCCTACGTGGGGAAGACCCCCACCAAGGAGGCCGCAACAACAACAACCACAGGCAAGAAGACCACAAGCCACCGGCACCACCTACGCCCAGGCCACGCAAAACAACCAACACCAAACAGCGATCCCTGATGAAGACTACATAGTCAGAATAGTGACTAGGGTAGTTAGAGAAGTTATACAAGGCACCAGGGAAGCGCAGAAGTAATGCTGACAGATAGGGGATATTTGAGGATAGGCTCCTGGAATCCGGGCGGTATATCAACGAACCAAAACATCATGGATGAAATCGCCAATAGATATGAGATGGACATCGTAGCAATCCAGGAAACCAAGCTAACTAACAACTTCAACCTAAAGTTCCCTGGGTACGATGTATATAGGAACGACCTCAATAGAAGATCAGGAGGAACGGCCATCCTAGTTAAGAAGGGAATCACTCACACCAGATTCACGACTCCACCACTAGTTAACATGGAGGCAACAACAGTCGAAGTGAAAATGAGGCAAGGCGCAGTCAGAATAACATCAGCCTACGTAAGACCGCAACACCCATTAATGGACGATGACCTAGACGCGTTCCTTAACATCGCTGAAACATCCATCATAATAGGAGACCTGAATGCAAGATCCCCCAACTGGAACGATAGAGCTACGAACAGAAATGGAAGACTACTAAATAGCTATATAGAAAATAATGAAGATACAGTGGCGATGGGCCCAGAAGAACCAACACACTTCCCAGGAAATGGACTTCCCACCCATATCGACATAGTTGTGGCCAAAAACCTAGGACTACAATCAGAACTAATCACGCTGGACGAAGGATCAACAGACCACAACCCCATTCTTCTAGAAATTGGAACATGGGAAGAGACAAACCCACCGAAAAGAACAAAAAAGGAAACAAAGTGGACGAATTATAAAAGATTAGTGAGTGAAAGAATAAACATAGTGCCAGTTATAAATAACCCTGAAGAAATAGAAGTAAAAGTCCTAGAGCTTGAAAACATCATCCAAGAGGAAATCAGAAACAGCACAACAGAGGAAGAAGTCGAGATCCACACGGGAAGGTTCAAAGACATACCACAAGAAACTCAAGAGCTGATAAGGGAAAAAAATAGAGCGAAAAAAATAGCCAGAAGAACAAGAAATCGAGTAGACAAAACCTGGGCAAATACATTAAACAGAGGTCAAAACGGCCCTACAACTCCACCGCAGCAAAAAATGGGACAACTTTGTACAAGAGATGGAAGAACTAGACTCAAACATGAAAAACGTTTGGAAGCTCCAAAAAATGTTGAGAAGCGACAGAAAACCCATCCCCCCATTACATGGAAGAGACGGCATGGTATACACCATAGAGGATAAAGTAGAGGCGATGAGGGCTACACTCGAAAGAGAATGCGACCTAAACTACCACCAAGACGAAGACGATGACTTCCTGGAAGAAGTCGAAGAACAAGAAGAAGGACCAGAAGACCCAGAGGACATCATTCCCCCAACATCACCGGAAGAAATCAACGAACACATCCGAAACAGTTCACCGAGGAAAGCACCTGGTCCAGACGAAATAACAAACAGAGCCCTAAAGTATTTGCCCAGAAAAGCTATAGTGTACTTCACAAACATAGTGAACGCGATACTAAGATTCAAGACATTCCCGAACAGGTGGAAAATGGCCCACGTCATTATGATCCCAACACCTGGTAAGAACCACACATTCCCGCAGAACTACAGGCCAATCAGCTTACTTCCAGCGATCAGCAAGATAGTGGAAAGAATCATTCTTAGCAGACTGCAAGCGGAAACAAATAGACTAAACATTATCCCAGAAGCTCAATTCGGATTCAGAGCAGAGCACTCCAGCGAGCTACAAGTACTCAGACTAACCGAGTACATAGCAGCTGGATTCAACGACAGGCAGTACACTGGAGCAGCGTTCCTGGACGTAAGCAAAGCATTCGACAGAGTATGGCATAAGGGGCTTCTATACAAAATGAGGGGCTACGGGTACAGCAGGGCTATGACGAGGCTAATCTCATCGTACTTGGGCGGCCGGAGTTTCAGGGTTCGGATAGGACAAGTCCTGTCCGAACTCGGGAACCCGGAGGCTGGAGTACCCCAGGGAGCGGTCCTGTCACCCCTGCTGTACACGATATACACCGCTGACGTATCTAGAATACCAGGTACCCTTATGAGCCTATACGCCGACGATACAGCGATAGCGGCCAAACACAGAAATGTAGATATAGCAGTGACCAACCTGCAAACAGCACTACAAGAAGTAGAGGAATGGAGTATAAAATGGAAGATAGCCATCAACTCGGAAAAGACACAAGCGGTTCTATACAAGAAAGGAAGACAACAACCAGAGGAACAGCTGACGGTACAGAACACCCCCATCGAGTGGAAAAACGAAGCTAAATACCTAGGAGTCATCATGGACAAAGGATTAACCTTCCAAAAACATGTAGAAGCCACAGTCCATAAGGCCAACATAGCAAAAGCAACACTAAGAGGACTTACAGGCAGAAAAAGCAAATTAAGACTAAAAACAAGGTTAAGATTGATAAACAGTATTATACTACCGGTATTAACATACGCATCTCTCGCATGGGGACAAGCATGCAACACCCACAAAAAGAAGATCCAAGCGGTCCACAACAACAGCTTGAGAGAAGCCGCCAGAGTCCCAAGATACGTCGCAGAAAGATTCCTGTTCAGAGAACTCCAACAGGTGAGAGTCACCGAAATCATGACAGACAAAGCAAGGGTCAAATTCGCGGAACTGGAGCACCACCCAAGTCATATACTGCGAGAGATGCTAAGGTATGATGAGTTCCACCGATGGAAGCATAGAAGACCGAAACAGCAAATAGTGGAATAAAGTGATCAAAAGTGAAAAGTGATAGTAGTCTGTTCGTAGCTCAAAACAAGTGCCGAAGATAGCGTTACATACGGAGATCCAACACCACGATCACCTCCAAGGTAAGACAATTTTAGAAAATTATAGAAGGGCGCAGGCCCCCAAAAAAATATATATAAAAAAAATAAAAAAGGCGTAAGCCCCCAAAAAAATATAAAAAACCATAAAAAACACATAAAAACTCGAGCAACAAGTCATTGGGCGGAGCCCAATAGGGCTCAGCACGATGACTTGGGGCCCAAGCAAGCAATTTTTAGTACCGCGGTTAAGTAAGTAAGACGATAAAGGCATAGAGCGCATCACGCTGAGCCTAAGATTTTTGCATTCGATTAGGGTACCACATGGAATCTTATTACCCAGGATTCCATTGTGAAGAGCATTTGGCTACGATAGTTGTGCCCTCATCGCGCATCAGCGTGCTATGGGGGGGAAAGGGATGGCCTGGGGCATTGGAGCGAGGTGGGGTGATCCCTGTTTACACTCGGGTCAAAACACCTCGCCCCAATGAATTGTTACACCCGAATGTACTCCTTCGAGAGGGTGGACATTCCCACAGGTCGGGTTAAATCAAATTGCTTGCTTGCATCAAAAACAAGCTAGCAAGAAGTCTTAACAATAGCATAGGTGAATACCAGTGTGGCTTTAGAAAAGGGAGAAGTACTATAGACAACATCTTTACTTTAAGAGAAATACAAGCTGAGAGCTATGAATATAATAAACCAACAATGGCACTCTTCTTAGATTTTAAGCAAGCTTTTGATAGAATAAAAAGAAAAGAAATATATAAAGCGTTAAAAAATCTAGAAGTTTCACCAAAAATAATAAGAATGATAAAGCTTACACTTACGAAAACAGAAAATAAAGTAAAAGTAAATAACAAACTAACAGAAAATTTCGAAGTGAAAGAAGGAGTACGACAAGGGGATCCGTTGTCATCACTGCTATTTAATGTAGTATTGGAAATGATAATAAAAGAGGCTAATATTAACAGATCAGGACATATATATCACAAAAAACATCAATGTTTGGCATTCGCGGATGATGTAGTAACTCTATCCAGAAGCAAGGAACAATTAACAGAGGTAATAGAACGACTAGAAAAGGCACCTCGAGAAAAAGGACTTTATATAAATGAAACAAAAACTAAGTACATGGAATGGACCGACAAAAAATTTGAACAAGGGCAATATTTAATGATAACAACGAATGAAGGAACAATGTATAAATTTGAAAAGGTAGAGAGATTTGAATATTTAGGGACCTTATTTTCTAGTAAACCAAATATCCGGGATGAAATACACAAAAACTAATGTCAGGGAATCGTTGCATGTATGCACTCAATAGAATACTCAGAAGCAAAAATATATCCAAAGCAGCTAAATTAAGAACGTATAAAACTGTGATACGACCAATAGTTACGTATGCCTCAGAAACTTGGACTATGACAAAAACCGAGCAATCAATGTTACAAGTATGGGAAAGAAAAATACTTAGAAGGATATTTGGTGGAAAAATAATCAACAATCACTGGACACGAAGAACAAACAAGGAGTTAGAAGAATTGTATAAGGAGCCTAATATAATTGCAGTTGTAAGATCACAAAGACTTAGATGGTTAGGACATGTCCAAAGAATGGCCCAAATTAGAATGCCTAAAATCATGTTAAGCGCTACAATAGGTGGTAAAAAGAGAAAAGGAAGACCTAGGAACAGATGGAGCCATGAAGTTAATGATGACCTGAAGTATCTCAATGCAACCAATTGTAAAGAAAAAGCGAAGAACAAGCAAGAATGGAGGAAGATTGTAAACCAAGCCATGAGCCTGCTTGGCTCGAAGTGCTAATGTATATATATATATACATCCCGCTATCATTATGTCATCTTTTCATGTTGCAGTCATTTGGCATCACTAAGAAATACTATCATTTTCGAATTTTAATTCGTGTATGTTTGTTGAGCGCATTTTTTAATGCCCTGTATCGTTCTCAGTTTTCTAAAATTTTGATTTCAAAAATTTAAATTATATACAAAAATTTTTACACTTCACAGCCATTTTGACTTCCACCACATAAAAATGTGTATTTGCGGTGTATTTGCCGTCAATCGATGTTGCCACGAGTTAAAAATATCGAGCGTTTGAGGCCAGGTAGAAAAGGTATATTAGAAACTATATAAAAGGTGGGTTCTTTACCTGTTCGGCTGGTAAGGGTCCAAATATTTTACTAGTTGAATTGTGTTTATTTTATTTCATCTGTTAAATTATAATTTTCTCATAACGACTTAAAATATTTGTTTGAGAAATTAATTTTGTGTCATTCCATTTCAAATCACTCAATTTTGGAGCAAAAAAAAATTTGGACCTCCGATTTGTCTGAAAATTAGTATATAGCTTCTGCGGGACGTAAAAATAAGATATTTAAGGTCAAAAAATCTTCTTCTTCTTTTTTTCTCAAAATGTTATTTTATTCGATTTTACAGTAATTTGGTGTTTATTTATACAAATTTCCATTTTTTCTCGTAAAGTATCAATGGAAAACATAATATTTTAATAGAAGGGACTCAAAAAAAATGTCATTATATGGCATTATAACAAGTTACTTTGATTCAAAACAAGCTTTTGATCAAATTTTATAGTGTAGAAAACGTTAAAATACTGTTTTTTTACATTTTTCTCCATTCCCAAAATGCATCATAATCGATTTGGCTGAAAATTTGCCCACAGATAGACAAAACATAGGACTTTAAGTGGTCATAAGGATTTGAATTATATTACAATACCCAAAAAGTTACATGCAATATTATAGTCAAAAATATAGATGTCTACTGTAAGTAAAATTAACTCGAAAATATCGACCTCACGACAAAAATTTTTAAAAAGAAATTGTAATAATTGTAAATACGATTTATTTGGAACAATTTCAGTTCCTTCCATTTTTGTCGAACAGTTAAAAATGGCGGAGATATTGAGCAAAACAGGTTCTCCTTTAAAATCAAGATGGCCGCTAACGTAACGGAGGAATTCATTCGCGATTTTAAATTTAGGCTACTATTGACTCCCCTAAAGATCAGAAAAATAAATTTTTGTGCAGCTTGGCATTCAAGGTCAAATGCTATCCCGACTGGACTAATATATACTTTTGAGTATGATATTACTGCATGTAACTTTTTTGGTATTGTAATATAATTCAAATCCTTCTAACCACTTAAAGTCCTATCTTTTAGCTATCTGCGGGCAAATTTTTAGCCAAATCGATGATGATGTATTTTGGGAATGGAGGAAAATGTAAAAAACGGTATTTTAGCGTTTTTTACACTATAAAATTTGATCAAAATCTTGTTTTGATTCAAAATAACTTGTTATAATGCCATATAATGACATTTTTGAGTCATTTCTATTAAAATATTATGTTTTTCATTGATACTTTACGACAGAAAATGCAAATTTGTTTAAATAAACACCAAATCACTGTAAAATCGCATAAAATTACATTTTGAGAAAAAAAGAAGAAGAAGATTTTTTGACCTTAAATATCTTCTTTTTACGTCCCGCAGAAGCTATATACCAATTTTCAGACAAATCGGAGATCCAAATTTTTTTGCCTGAGTGATTTGACATGGAATGTACCTTTTACATTTTCATTTAATTTACTTACGGTTTTTGTTCAGAATTTTGAAGAAACGCTTGGTTTGACATAAAATTTGGGACACGCATAGCTAATATGTTAAAGAAAAAAAGTGATATTGTGCCGATATGTGCTTTTGATCTGGAGGTGAGTTTCGTCCGTTATCGGGGATGAAAACAAATACGTTCAAATAAGTCCGGAATTGGATAAACTGACTAATTCTAAGCAACTTCTATTTTATAGAGTTTTTCACTAAGTCAATAATTTTAGAGATATTTGCAAGTGAATATGTTCATTTTTCAACAAAAAAAAACACGTTTTTAGACGGTTTTTCGCAAATAACTCAAAAAGTAGGTACCTACTTTATTGAAAAAAAAATAGCAAATAGCAAATATAGCTTATAGAAAAGTGAAAAAATGGTATATGTGTCAGGTCTGTAGACCCAGTAGAAGCAGAGTTATTGCTAAGCTTTGTTTTAAAACCAAGAGGAGTAGGTAAACTAACCCTAATAGCACACGACGTCCTCTGGACGTCCAAAATAGGTCCATTTTTGGTCCTAACGTCCATGGACTATAAATGGACGTCCTTTGGACGTCCGGCGTTGGACGTCCTTCGGTGGACTAAATATGTACGTCCTTCGGACGTCCCATGTTGGACGTCCTTCGGGTGGAATAAATATGAACGTCCTTTGGACGTCCGTACTGGACGAAATACGGACGTTTGCTGATCGTCCATATTCGACATATTATACGAATTACGGGATAAAATAGCAAAATAATTCAATAAAATAATAACTTAATTATGTTAGTAAAATAGTTTACATCGAAAAGATAATTATATTTAATTCAAAATTGCACAGTTTAATATTCTAAACATGTTTTTGTTTTTT
This sequence comes from Diabrotica virgifera virgifera, assembly GCF_917563875.1. NCBI lineage: Eukaryota > Metazoa > Arthropoda > Insecta > Coleoptera > Chrysomelidae > Diabrotica > Diabrotica virgifera. The sequence goes on from NC_065449.1 coordinate 116,449,537, forward strand.
TTTGTAAAGTGTGAAAATCTTATGTGTAAATTATTTGTTACAATGTTTTATTATTCTAGTTACCAAGATGACATAAGTTTGCTAATTAATTCTAGTAAGCAAAAATATAATTTTTATCAATGTATCTGTACTAAAAATGAATCTTAAGAGCATCTTTTTGAAGTTGAATATACGTGGCCGTGCCCAAAATAGGTCCAGTCTTAGTCCTAATGTCTATGGACTATAAATGGATGTCCTTTGGACGTCCGACGTTGGACGTACTTCGGGTGGAATAAATATGAATACGGTGGACTAAATATATACGTCCTTCGGACTTCCGATGGTGGACGTCCGATGGTGGAATAAATACGAACGTCCTTTGGACGTCCGTACTGGACGAAATACGGACTTTTTGTGGACGTCTGAAAATCACCCCCACTACTTGGTTCCTCTGTTCACAAAACTATAACGATAGGCGATAGATTTTCGATTCACCCACCGATATCAGTTCGAAGTTGGAGAGTTGATCTCTCAGTCGTTGTCGTCGTTAGGGCTCCCGCGTAGAGTTTTATTCATTAACCACTGATTTTCATAATGTAAGAAATTATATTATATACAAATTAAAGTATAATATACTTATACATATACTATATATTACGTAAAACTATGAAGACGCTGTTTCACAACATAACACAGAGTCCGACCGCCTCATCGGGCCATTTAGAGCATCAATGCATAAGCCCATCCAATGGATTATTATGTGCCCCTTTGACATAGGCGCACAACATTTTAATCTACCACCCTGAGGATTCCTGCTCCTGGAGTTTTTCTGAAGTGCCGAAACAGTCTATGTTCCTGATTCCTCGATCAGATGAGGAGTTTTTGGAGCCATCAACCCCAGACAGCTACTGGAGCTCCACGTTGCAGCCAGTCACTTCTTGGTAAGTGAACGCCAAAGAGGAAGCATTCAGACTCTGCTGCTACCACCGTCTGGACATAGCCTATCGATCCCTGATGGCCTAGAGGACAAACTCACCGAGAATGATGGAAAAAACCACCAGCCAGGACAACTGGTATCCAAACATTGGTATTATTTACGTTTTTTATTACATTTGCATATTTTTTCATGCTCTTTGATATATATTTCTTATTCTTTCTGGTATATTTTTCATACATTTTTCAATCTTATGGGTGTTTGGTAAAAAATAGGCCATAGCTTAACCTTGGATTACTGAGCTTAAAATAGGTCGATTTAAGCTAACTTACTTTAGTACGAAAGATGATAATAACCGAAATACAGGGTGTCAAATTTAAACTTTTATTTTATTCTTGATTATTTCCTGGGCAATACATCAATTTTGGTGTTGAATTTAGATTTCTTGTCCCAAAAAAACCCCGCTTACCAAATTTCGTGATATTATCCCATGTTTGTTAGGAAATATTCAAGAATAAATAAAATAAAAGTTTAAATTTGACACCTTGTATTTCGGTTATTATTAACTTTAGTACTAACGTAAGTTAACTTAAATCGACCTATTTTACACCCCGAAATCTAAGGTTAATCTATGGCCTATTCTTTACCAAACACTCTGTATAAGTACATATTTGTATTCTAGCCAATCTTTTTGATTTTCTATAAAGTATAGACTTCCTTGAATTTTGAATTACAATTGTTAAAGGAAAGTTTCGCTACCGCGGTCGCCTTTTGTTCGTCTTAACTTATTACCTACCTCTACCCATAAAGTTCTTTTGTCAAACAGATTGGGTTGGTTATTGTACCTAGTAAGCAAAAAGTATTTATCTCAGTATTTTATAATCTATTTATAATATTGAATTATCTAAAGAGAGAAAGCGAAGGCGGATGAAAAAAAATTAGACAAAAGTTGAATGATTATTATAATATTATAATATAATATTACACTATACAGTGAGCACGTAAAGGTTGGAATAAATTCATTTTCTCGAGAATGGACGATTTTGGAAAAAAATCCTGAAACATGTCAATTTTTATTTTTAAATTACGACTTTTTGGCATATATATTATACTAGTGACGTCACCCATCTGGGCGTGATGACGTCATCGATGAATTTTTTAAATGAAAATAGGGATCGTATAATAGCTCATTTGAAAGGTAATTCAATTCTCTATTCAGTAATATAAACATTAACATAATTATTTGTACAGGGTGTCCAAAAAAATTTTTTTTGAATTAATTTAATTGACATAAAAAGAAGAATGTGCGTAATTTATTTAATTCAAAATACATTTTACTGCTATCAGAAGACAACAAAAAATGTTTATTTGGCAAATAAATATTGTTTTTTGCTTAAATTCAATATTAAAGCAGCCACCCACCAGCCTCGTGACAGTTTGAATATTTAATTTAAGCGAAAAGCCATGAATATTTTTCAAATAAACATTTTTTTGTTTTCTGAGAGCAGTAATGTATTTTGAATTAAATAAATTAGATACATTCTTCTTTCCATGTCAATTAATTTAATAAAAAAAAATTTTTTGGACACCCTGTATAAATAATTATGTTAATGTTTATATTACTGAATAGAGAATTGAATTACCTTTCAAATAAGCTATTACACGACTCCTATTCTCATTTAAAAAAATCATCGATGACGTCATAACGCCCAGATGGGTGACGTCACTAGTATGATATATATGCCAAAAAGTCGTAATTTAAAAACAAAAATTGACCTGTTTAGGGATTTTTCTCCAAAATCCTCCATTCTCAAAAAAATGAATTTATTCCAACCTTTACGTGCTCTCTGTATAATAAGTATACATAGATAGAATATCTTCTTTTTAAGAAATTATCCATTATCTCCAAATGAGCAAGGTGTCGATTTGAAATAATATGTATATGTATAATATAGAGCCCATTACGCACCACCTTAAAAATTGAGCATTTTTGATGTCTCGAATTTCCTAAACCAGTTGTCCCATCTAAGTGATTTTTTTTATAATATTATAGCCTAGGCTATAGGTTACCTCCTTAAGCTTGTCATGCACGGGGAGCTATATACTGTAATATATATTATATCACATCGCTCTCTATAGTAATGAGTGAGTCTGCACACACGGAACCATTAGTTCCGTGTCTCCAGGCTCACTCATTTCTATAGGGAGTGATATGATATAATATACATAATATATTACAGTATAGCTCCCCGTTCATGACAAGCTTAAGGAGGTAACCTGTAGCCTAGGCTATAATATTATAAAAAAAATCACTGAGATTGGACAACAAGTTTAGGAAATTCGAGACATCAAAAATGCATCATTTTAAGGTGGTGCGTTAATTTCTTGGAGAAGTGTAATTGTAATTTAATGTAAATAATGTAATATCCAATAATTGTAATTTAATATAAGATGTAATATAAGTTCCTTAAAAAATGTATTTTTTATTTCCCACAATACATTCTCCACAGGTCTAAATATCGTCGCTAGACGTCCACCGAACGTCCTCTCAGGACGTTAGATGGATGTTCGGCAGCACGACATTGGACCAAACTGGGACGTCCTATGAATGTCCAATTGACGTCCACCGAACGTCCCCTCGGACTTTAGGTGGACGTCCATTGGACGTTAGATGGACGTCCATTGGACGTTTGGCAACGAGGCATTTGGACCAAACTAGGACGTCCTGTTAAGGTCCAATTTACGTCCCCTAGGACGTCCGATTAAGGTCCAATTTACGTCCGATTAAGGTCCAATTTACGTTCGATTAACGTCCAATTTACGTCCGATTAAGGTCCAATTTAGGTCCCCTCGGACGTTAGGTGGACGTCCATTGGACATTTGGCAATGTGGCTTTGGACCAAACTAGGACGTCCTGTTAAGGTCCAATTTACGTCCCCTAGGACGTCCGATTAAGGTCCTAAGATTAAGGACGTATAAAGGACGTTCCTCGGACGTAAACGGACGTCCTTAAAGTCCGTGAAGGACGTCCTATGGACGTCCATTGGACGTCCTTGTGCTATTAGGGTAAAAAGACAGATTCACACCCAAGAAAGTTACTAGAAATATCTTCAGATACATCTTCTTTTTTGGTTGATCATATCGGCCTTTGACGGTAATATTGACTAAAAATCTAAAAATAAAAGGAATAACGCAGAAAATGCAAAAATCGCTGACAAAATAAATAAACTAACCTATGAAATGCCAATAGTGTTAAAATTTTATAAATGTCATTATTGTCAAAATTTGATATGAGTAAAATTGCCTGAGGTTGTACCAATTACAAACAAGGTTTACGGCGCGGGAAATTTGAATTACTCCTCTTGGTTTAAAAACAGACTATAGTGAAAAATAAGCTCTTATATGTCAAATTCCAAATCGAATATTTTAACGTGAAATAAAAAAAATGAAACACTTTTCTGGGAAAACTTATTACAACTTTTTTAACGTGTTTAAGAAAACGTTTATTTTTATTTTTTTAAAAAGTTTCTAGCAGCAAGAGTAAGCAAGTTACGCTCAAAATACAGTTGTTCCTTATTTTTTGGTTAAAAATATCGTAAAAATCTCCCTCTAATTAACAGCCCAAATGGAATTAATCGTTACCACTTCACAAGTAACTTTATGTATTGTTTGTGTTTGTAAGTTTCATCAGTTCAAAGTGCTTATTTGTGAAAAAATTTGGTTTTAAAGTAAATTTTAAATCTTTAATTTTGAAAAAAAAAGACTTTTTTCAAAATAACTTTAAAATTATTAGTGATACCAAATATCTTAAAGAGTAAAAAATGTAGGTTTTGCTTTTTTAAATATTTGGGATTTTTTGATTTTCTGGAAGACAAAACTTGGTTAAGATATGGCTGTTTAAAATTTGCATATACATACTCGTGACTAGTGATTCGTTCGAGCCCTTTCAACAAAACCCCTTTCAAAAATAAGCATTTTTAACCAATGCAACTTACAGATCATATACAGGGTGTCCCCGAAAATAGTGCGTTCCTTAAAGGTATAGATAGAAAGCACAATGTAGAGCAAAAAATTCTTATAATATTTTCAGCCGTTTAAAACTCTTATAGAACAAAATTTGCTTAGAATTAGAATTAGTCAGTTTATCCACTCCCGGATTTATTTTGAACGTATGTTTTTTCACCCCCAAGAAGGGGTGAAAGTCACATCCAGGACAAGAGAACATATCGGCATAATCTCATTTTTTTCTTTGGCATTTTAGCTACGTGTGTGCCAAATTTCATGTCAATCCAAGCGGTTCTTTAAAATCTGGAGGTTTTGCGATATTTTACCGTGAGTGAATGGAATGATTGCCGTTGTCACTTTTAGATAAGAAGTCATTATCACAATGACATAGTCAGGTTAACTGAATTATATAATTATTGTTTTTATTATTAAATGTGAAAACCTAGAATTATCCATGTCTGTCCGTCAATAAACACAACTCCTCTGTTAGTAGGACAGAAAGAATGACAAATAAGGTGTCAAATGAAAGCCTATAACCAAAATATGATATTACATGTGAGAAGTTTGACCTCGGACTGGCGGTTCCAGAGTTGCAACCGAAAGTACTGTTTTAAATTCGTCGAAATAGTACATACTATTATTCAACGCGACTAAGAAAAAACAGAACAAATACATACTTCCGGTTTCATGCCTGTCTGTTCGTCCATGTCTGTCGGTGAACAAAATTCATCCGTCATATCAACTGACAAAAAGTTACACGAAGAGTTCAAATATCGACTGCCGGTTCAACTTCCGGTCACTTTGGGTGAAAAATTAGAACTTACGATGTCCAATTGCTTGTTACAATTTTTTTATAAGTGTTCTACTCTATCTATTCTGACTTTTTCTATAACTTACTTAGATCACATATAATTTAATACAGTTTTGATGTCAGGGGCTTCAAAATTTATGTGGTGAGTTCCGGTATGTGATGAATGAAAAACGACTCCATAAGCAGAAGAAAAAAGTGTTCTTTAAAGTGTTCTCAAGACCTAAGACAATACATCGACTCACAAGAGCGTTGTCACAGTAGCAAAAATTCGAGTTGGGGTTCGAATTACTTTCTCATGCGGCTTAGTCTCCTGACTTGGCCCCCTCCGATTATTAAGTGTTCCCAAATCTGAAGAAATGACTCGTAAATAAAAAAATCAGCTGAGATAATTAAAGAAAAAAATAACTATTTTTCAGAGCTTTCAGAATCGTATTATGCGCACGGCATCGACATAAAAAATTTGTAAAACCGTTAAAATCGCTGTATTGAACATATTGAATAAAATTAAAGAATTTTCATGAAAACATGTTTTTTATGAAAATATGTCTACTTTTATAGGACGCACTTCAGCAGTTCATAAAAAAAGCTTACAGACTTTCTGCTTTATGCTAAGTAGCAAAAATAACAAAAATTTTATTACTCATGAAGAAGATCAAGCAGCTAAATTTAAAGTAAAATCATTAGATGGCATATAAATAGATATGGAATAATGGAATAGAAGTTGATATCCACTTCTGAACCCACCTCAGAAGAAGTGGACGAAATAGAGTAATTGGGAGTCCTTCAAAGGCCACCTGAGCACTCAGAACCTAGTACCAGTGCATGCAGCTGCGATAATATTAAAGAGAAATCCGACAAAAGAATTGAGAGGGAACTCTGGACCAAATATTAAAAACCAGTGTAACCTAACACTTCCAGCTTCATATTAATAATAGAAAATCACCGAAAGACAAATATGTAATGTAAAGAATTAATATCTCAATATTCCGGTCTACTAAACAATAACGACTGGAAAAACATTAAAGTCTTTATTCAAGTCGTATATTCAAAAAATAAGACAAGTAGAGTAATAAATGGATAATTAAAAATTGCGCGAAACAGTGCAAGAAAATTATTTAATAGACCCGAAGACAAAACAAAAATTAATGTGCTAAATAAAAGTATTGATTCGTTACTGCAGAACTAGAACTGTTATATGGAGCTATACTAGTCTGGATCGGTGTAAATTAAATGAGAAAGAAAATAATATAATAAACACACTTTAAGAGCAGATAGAGAAAATATATGGCTTATCAGAAGGTTCAAACGGCAGAATTATCAACGATAAACAAGAAACAGTCAACGAGATAATGATTCTGGACCAACTGTTTTATTATAATTAGGGGTACGGAATTTTCGTTTATACGAAATAGATGCGAATTTCGGCGAAATTTTGAACATAAATGCGATAAATGTGAAATATGGAGTTTTTGTTTATTTCCGCGAAATACCTGCAGGTGCCCAACTCGCCCGTAAATAAGTAGGTAGTTACGTAGTAAATAAGGCATGGAAAGATTTTACGGAAAGTTTTCTATTGTACATAATTTTTGAAAGGTTGTTTATTTTTCTAACACGTGTTGAAACAGAAGGAACTTTCATTGTTCATCATTAAATAGATAAAGATAAGATAAGGAATTGATATTTTTCAATGTTGATTCTTTGAGAAATATAAATAATCCGACTGTTGTTATCTGCATTTCGGTCTTTTGTATTGGTAAAAATCTAAGTAGGAATAAAAGTCGGCCAATTCTTATTTTCTAAACATATAAATTAGTCAAACAGGACAATCAGTGCTCATTCCGTCAATTTTTATTAAGAACATGGTCTATCAAAAAAGTTTTCATAGTAACATAAAGTTACTTAAAGTATCCCCTAAAATGGGACGCCCTAAAACAATTTTGAGTGATCGAGTCAAAGAATTTGCAACAGATGACCTATATCTGTGTGACACAAGACACAATTGCTACACAGTGCAGTTTTCCGTCATTTGCTAAAGCAGCATTACAGAGCATTTGGAGTCCAACGAACAGCGTAGACGCAGAACGATTCTTCAGCACATATAATATTGTAGTGACAGATCGAAAAACAGCTCTTAAAGAGTCGAATGTCGAAATTACAACGATGTTAGCTTTTAATTAATGTTTTCTGTTAAACTGTCTTTACTCGTAGTTAAAAATAAATGCGAAATTTTGTAATTATAAAAAAAGTAAATGCGAAATTCATGTTTTTGTTTGCGAAAATTCCGTACCCCTAATTATAATTAGTTATAAAATAGCTTCAATGGGGAAAAGCTGTAAGCTTAGACCAAACACCAGTAGGGGGCATCCAATTAATTGAGGAAAAAAATTAAATGTATAACAATATTCACTTCATTTACTGAAAAGGCATTGTCCCGCAAGAATGGTTGAAATCACAATTAATAGCCCTACAAAAAGACAAGCGCTTAAAAGTGATAACACCATTGAACAATAAGCATGTAAGCTACCTTTTAAACACATTCTCAAAAATTATCCATAACACAAGGATTGTTAGGAAATTCTTTTATAGACTTCAGGCAACAAATTCTCCTGATCATGTTTAAAAAACGTACGGAATGTACTAAATAAAAAAATATATTTTTATCATTTAAAAATATATACCCTTATACTATAACATAATTCTAACGTTGAATATATAATGCTTTCCTGTGGAGTATACAAAGGATGGTCCTGTTTTTCCCGCACGCTGCCTTGTTTAGTCTTCTTTGTCGTTTCATTCGTTAAATTCTATCCTCTTATGTCACGGCTTCAGGAAGCAGTGGATATATGCAGTGAACGGGAGGCCTATGTCGAACAGTGACCGAACGGAGCCTTTTCGCGTTTATCATGGAGAGAAGTCACTTGTCAAAAACTGGACATATGTAATCGTATTCAATTTGTTAAATACTGTCACATAATATGTCATACACCTCTGTGCGTTTTGATTTGTCTACAGTCGCATTCTGCCCGTTAAATCCCATCGTTTGAGGCGCTGTACGCCACGATTGGATCAATTGTAGCGAAGCTGCATGACTAAGGCCCTTCTGACATGCTGCTGTATTTGATTTTTCTGTCATTGTATTCTATTTGACAAATCCAGTTATTTGAGGTGCTGTACTCCACGATTGGACCAATAGGAGCGAAGATACGTAAATAAGGCCCTTTTAGCATGTTGCTGTAATTGATTATTCTGTGTCATTGTATTCTGTTCGTTTAACCCTATCATTTGAGTTGCTGTATGTCACGATTGGACCAATAGGACCGAAGATAAATAACAAAGGCCCTTTTGACTTGTTGCTGTATTTGATTTGTTTGTGTCAAATTTGATTCTATTTATGAAATCCTATTATTTAAGATGCTGTACGTCACGATTGGACTAATAGGACCGAAGATACGCTACTAAGGCCCTTTTGACATGCTGTTGTATTTGATTTTTCTATGTCATTGTATTCTGTTTGTCAAATCCTATCATTTGAGGTGCTATACATCACGATTGGACTAACAGGACCGAAGATACATAACTAAGGCCTTTTTGACATGCTGCTGTGTTTTGATTTTTCTGTGTCATTGTCTTCTATGATGCCTAAGGCATGTCTATGATATGCCTTATTTTTAAACAAAACAAGTAATTGGACTTCGTAAGTCCTAGGTTTTCACCCAAAGTAATCGAAAGTAGAACTGGAAGACGATATTTGAATTTTACGTGTAACTTTGCGTGGATTGATATACGAATTTACTAATTTTGAGTCATTTTTACTAAACTTTGACATTTGTCACCTCATTTGTAATTCTACCCGGTATAATGGCGGAGGAGTTATATTGGCGGTCGTACGAACCGACAGAAAGATTGCCTAGGTCAAATATCTCACCTTTAGTACCATCCTTGGATTATAAGCTTTCATTTGACACCTCATTTATCACTCTAGCTGGTATAATGATGGAGGAGTTATATTCGCGGTCGTACGAACCGACGGAAAGACAGCCTAGGTCAAATATCTCACCTTTAGTACCATCCTTGGATTATAAGCTTTCATTTGACACCTCATTTGTCATTCTACCTGGTATAATGATCGAGGAGTTATATTCGCGGTCGGACAGACCGACGGACAGACCGCCAAGGTCAAATATCTCACCTTTAGTACCATCCTTGGATTATCAGCTTTCATTTGACACCTTATTTGTCATTCTACCTGGTATAATGACGGAGGAGTTATATTCCCGGTCGTACGGACCGACGGAAGGACAGCCTGGGTCAAATATCTCACCTTTAGTACCATCGTTGGATTATAATCTTTTATTTGACACCTCATTTATCATTCAAGCTGGTATAATAATGAAGGAGTTATATTCGCGGTCGGAGGGGCCGACGCACAGACCGCCTAAGTCAAATATGTCACCTTTAGTACCATCCTTGGATTATAAGCTTTCATTTGACACCTCATTTGTAATTCTACCTGGTATAATGATCGAGAAGTTATATTCGCGGTCGGACAGACCGACGGACAGACCGCCAAGGTCAAATATCTCACCTTTAGTACCATCCTTGGATTATCAGCTTTCATTTGACACCTCATTTGTCATTCTACCTGGTATAATGACGGAGAAGTTATATTCGCGGTCGTACGGACTGACGGAAAGACAGCCTAGGTCAAATATCTCACCTTTAGTACCATCCTTGGATTATAATCTTTTATTTGACACCTCATTTATCATTCAAGCTGGTATAATAATGGAGGAGTTATATTCGCGGTCGGAGGGGCCGACGCACAGACCGCCTAAGTAAAATATGTCACCTTTAGTACCATCCTTGAATTATAAGCTTTCATTTGACACCTCATTTGTCATTCTACCTGGTATAATGATCGAGGAGTTATATTCGCGGTCGGACAGACCGACGGAAAGACAGCCTAGGTCAAATATCTCACCTTTAGTACCATCCTTGGATTATAGTCTTTTATTTGACACCTCATTTATCATTCAAGCTGGTATAATAATGGAGGAGTTATATTCGGGGTCGGAGGGGCCGACGCACAGACCGCCTAAGTAAAATATGCCACCTTTAGTACCATCCTTGAATTATAAGCTTTCATTTGACACCTCATTTGTCATTCTACCTGGTATAATGACGGAGGAGTTATATTCCCGGTCGTACGGACCGACGGACAGACCGCCTAGGTCAAATATCTCACCTTTAGTACCATCCTTGGATCATAAGCTTTCATCTGACACCTCATTTATCATTCAAGCTGGTATAATGATCGAGGAGTTATATTCGCGGTCGGACAGACCGACGGACAGACCGCCAAGGTCAAATATCTCACCTTTAGTACCATCCTTGGATTATCAGCTTTCATTTGACACCTTATTTGTCATTCTACCTGGTATAATGACGGAGGAGTTATATTCCCGGTCGTACGGACCGACGGAAGGACAGCCTGGGTCAAATATCTCACCTTTAGTACCATCGTTGGATTATAATCTTTTATTTGACACCTCATTTATCATTCAAGCTGGTATAATAATGAAGGAGTTATATTCGCGGTCGGAGGGGCCGACGCACAGACCGCCTAAGTCAAATATGTCACCTTTAGTACCATCCTTGGATTATAAGCTTTCATTTGACACCTCATTTGTAATTCTAAATGGTATAATGATCGAGAAGTTATATTCGCGGTCGGACAGACCGACGGACAGACCGCCAAGGTCAAATATCTCACCTTTAGTATCATCCTTGGATTATCAGCTTTCATTTGACACCTCATTTGTCATTCTACCTGGTATAATGACGGAGAAGTTATATTCGCGGTCGTACGGACTGACGGAAAGACAGCCTAGGTCAAATATCTCACCTTTAGTACCATCCTTGGATTATAATCTTTTATTTGACACCTCATTTATCATTCAAGCTGGTATAATAATGGAGGAGTTATATTCGCGGTCGGAGGGGCCGACGCACAGACCGCCTAAGTAAAATATGTCACCTTTAGTACCATCCTTGAATTATAAGCTTTCATTTGACACCTCATTTGTCATTCTACCTGGTATAATGATCGAGGAGTTATATTCGCGGTCGGACAGACCGACGGAAAGACAGCCTAGGTCAAATATCTCACCTTTAGTACCATCCTTGGATTATAGTCTTTTATTTGACACCTCATTTATCATTCAAGCTGGTATAATAATGGAGGAGTTATATTCGGGGTCGGAGGGGCCGACGCACAGACCGCCTAAGTAAAATATGCCACCTTTAGTACCATCCTTGAATTATAAGCTTTCATTTGACACCTCATTTGTCATTCTACCTGGTATAATGACGGAGGAGTTATATTCCCGGTCGTACGGACCGACGGACAGACCGCCTAGGTCAAATATCTCACCTTTAGTACCATCCTTGGATCATAAGCTTTCATCTGACACCTCATTTATCATTCAAGCTGGTATAATGATGGAGGAGTTACATTCGCGGTCGGACAGACCGACGGACAGACCGCCAAGGTCAAATATCTCACCTTTAGTACCATCCTTGGATTATCAGCTTTCATTTGACACCTCATTTGTCATTCTACCTGGTATAATGACAAAGAAGTTATATTCGCGGTCGTACGGACCGAAGGAAAGACAGCCTAGGTCAAATATCTCACCTTTAGTACCATCGTTGGATTATCAGCTTTCATTTGACACCTCATTTGTCATTCTATCTGGTATAATGACGGAGAAGTTATATTCGCGGTCGTAAGGACCGACGGAAAGACAGCATAGGTCAAATATCTCACCTTTAGTACCATCCTTGGATTATAATCTTTTATTTGACACCTCATTTATCATTCAAGCTGGTAGTTATATTCGCGGTCGGAGGGGCCGTCGCACAGACCGCGTAAGTCAAATATGTCAACTTTAGTACCATCCTTGGATTATAAGCTTTCATTTGTCATTCTACCTGGTATAATGATCGAGGAGTTATATTCGCGGTCGGACAGACCGACGGACAGACAGCCAAGGTCAAATATCTCACCTTTAGTACCATCCTTGGATTATCAGCTTTCATTTGACACCTCATTTGTCATTCTACCTGTTATAATGACGGAGGAATTATATTCCCGGTCGTACGGACCGACGGAAGGACAGCCTGGGTCAAATATCTCACCTTTAGTACCATCCTTGGATTATAAGCTTTTATTTGACACCTCATTTATCATTCAAGCTTGTATAATAATGGAGGAGTTATATTCGCGGTCGGAGGGACCGACGCACAGACCGCCTAAGTCAAATATGTCAACTTTAGTACCATCCTTGGATTATCAGCTTTCATTTGACACCTCATTTGTCATTCTACCTGGTATAATGACGGAGAAGTTATATTCGCGGTCGTACGGACCGACGGAAAGACAGCCTAGGTCAAATATCTCACCTTTAGTACCATCCTTGGATTATAAGCTTTTATTTGACACCTCATTTATCATTCAAGCTTGTATAATAATGGAGGAGTTATATTCGCGGTCGGAGGGACCGACGCACAGACCGCCTAAGTCAAATATGTCAACTTTAGTACCATCCTTGGATTATAAGCTTTCATTTGACACCTCATTTGTCATTCTACCTGGTATAATGATGGAGGAATTATATTCGCGGTCGGACAGACCGACAAACAGACCGCCAAGGTCAAATATCTCACCTTTAGTACCATCCTTGGATTATCAGCCTTCAGTTGACACCTCATTTGTCATTCTAGCTGGTATGTTGACGGAGGAGTTGTGATTACAGACAGACGGACGGACAGACGGACGTGGATAATACAAAGTTTTCACATTTTTTCAAAATTGGGTGAAAACAACATGATGCCAGAATGATTTGTTGATGAAAATAATATATACATTCTCAAATTGCCTATTTTTCGGTGTGGATAATATTATATTCAACAGTGATGCCAAATTTCTGATGCCAAAATGATTAATAATGAAAGTGGGATATACGTTTTCATGTATATAGCGGCAGCGACAAAACGGTAAAACACTGAACTAAATGTATATAATATTTTCACTGTACCATCATTTTGGACTCAAACATTTTATGGAATAAACTTATATGACTTAGTAAGGGATAAACAAAGAAAGCTGATATATTAAAGTAACATCAAGAAATCAAATCTCTAACTACCGAGTTGATTAGACTTCTGGTAACAAGTGCAGAAAAAAAGTTATTAAGGTAGTGTAAAGGGGCATCGATATACAGATGCCACTTTGCAAGACGATGCCAAATCGATGGTAAATGCATAATGTATCGATGCCAAATTGATAGTAGGATATATATATATATATATATATATATATATATATATATATATATATATATATATATTAGAAAAAGTCGTACGAGGCGCTAATATAGATAGCAGGGGAACAATAATCAATAGATCTGTCCAAATTCTAGCATATGCAGACGACGTGGACATTATAACAAGAACCAGAGCGAGAACCGAGGAAATCCTAACCGAGCTAGTAGCAGCAGCAGAACGAATGGGGTTACATATAAATCGAAATAAAACAAAATTCATGGCGACTAACACAAACACAAGAGCTGGAAAGGTTGACGCAGATCTAATCATCAATGACCAAAACTTCGAAGTGGTCAGAGTTCATATATCTAGGGACATCGATTAACCCCAATAATAACACATCAGAGGAAATAAAAAGACGAATAATAATTGCAAAGAGGTGTTATCATAGTCTATCAAAGTACTTAGCTAACAAACGTATGTCTCAAAAACTCGTATAAGGCTGTATAGAACATTGATAGTCCCCGTTCTCACATATGGATCAGAGGCATGGAGCTAACTAAAACAGATGAATCCGCTCTGTCGATTTTTGAAAGAAAGGTGCTACGTAAGATATTCGGAGCGGTCTGTGAGAACGGAATATGGAGGCGTAGATATAACTTTGAACTGCAGAATATCTACAAGCATACGTTTGGTGGAAAAGATATTATCAATTAAGCGAAACCGCCTGCAGTGGGCAGGACATGTAGCCCGGGCCCCTGAATCGAACATGATAAAAAAGATTCTAACAGCGCAACCCGTGGGAATGAGAAGACGGGGTAGACCAAAGCTGAGGTGGATGGACGGGGTAACACAGGATGCCGAGAAGATCGGAGTCGGCAACTGGAAAATGCAAGCAAGGGACAGAACAGAATGGCGTAGAAAGCTTAAGAAGGCCGAGGCCCTCTAAGGGCTGTAGCACCAAGATGATGATGATAGACCCCAGGTAGACTCAGCCTGAATAAAATGAGTACCTTGGGTAAAACCAGGGGTAATAATAGGCGATTGAAGCGTGGCAGATATAGAAGACTACCCTGCCATAATCCCAAAGCCGCGTTAGCGGTATAAAAGGGGAGAGTATTATTATTTATATTTGTTTATCCCAGAGACCTATCTTTTGCAATAACATAAGACAGAAAATAATGAAGATATGACAATTCTGCGGCATTTTGAAACTTTTTCAATGTTCTAAAAAATCAAATTTTGTAAGTTTATGTCACCTATTTAACTTCTTAATGGAGTGCAAAAAATCGAAAAAATCGCGTTTTTTGCACTAAATTGTTAATAATAAAAACGCTGGACGGACAGACCGCCCGAGAACTTTATCGTACCGATCTATTATCGGTATTGTACTAGATAATGGCATTCTATAAACAATAACAAAGTTGCTCGTTATTTTGATATTTTAGAGTGTCCCTCTATACTTGAAAATATTTTATAGTTCTACGCATCATTAATTCCTGCAACTTTTACAAGAATATTTTTTTAAAATATTCAATAAATTTTGAGAAAATGGTCGATGCCATATTTCGGGGAACACCCTATATATTATTGCATAAATCAATAGAATATTAGGCATAATATATGTGTGAGGGATGACACACCAGATTATAGCAAAACTTCCATTTACTGTAACTTTTCGAGTCTTTAAGATAAAGCAACGAATTTTATGTCATTGAAAAGGTAATTTTGTATTATTTCAAAATATGTAAAAATGTACAGGGCATGACTAAAAAATTAAGATTTTTTTCATTTCCGGTTTAACCGGGAGCTACGTTTTAAGTAAAATTTAATGTGATAATAGATAATAGAGTACCATATATGTCTGCCAAATTTCAAATTTTAATTTCTATTACACAGGAAGTTACGGACACTCGAATATTTTTTTATAAAAAATTCATAATTCCCCTGCTATGGGGAGATAAAAAATCTGACTAATATCATTCAATGAGATAGTTCATCTAAAATATATCAAAAAATAAACAAATTTCTTGAAGCCAGTTTTGAGAAAATCGAGTTCAAAGTTACGTCTAATTTCATCTCATGCATCAGTCTTTCAGGCCGAGATCTTTGCGATCCTGGCATGTACTCAAGAGATTACAGATAGGCCTTGCTCAGACAGAACCATCTCTATCTGCTCTGACAGCCAGGCAGCGCTAAGGGCTCTGGAAGCACCCAAGATCAGCTCTAAGCTGGTTCTTGAGTGCAAGAAAGCTCTGGATGATGTTGCTATAACCAACAGGGTTAGGTTGGTATGGGTACCGGTACACACAGGTATAGAAGGTAACGAACGGGCTGACGCCCTGGCAATACGGGGCTCATCCACTCTCCCTGTAGGACCCGAACCTGTGATTGGAGTGCCCTCCAGTACTGGTCGGGGTAGTCTCAGGGAGCTTCTTCTGCGGAGGTTCCACGACTCCTGGGCCAGTTGTGCAGGTATGAGACAGGCCAGGCTCCACATAGTGGGGCCATCCAAAAGTCTTACAGCCCAACTGCTTCTTCTGGATCGTAGAAGATGCTCCCTGGTGGTCGGTATGCTCACCGGCCACTGTAGACTCCGACGGCACCTTCATCTGCTTGTACTGGCGGATGGCTCATGGTGTCGTCTATGTAACGAGGAGGAGGAAACCTCCTCACATGTCCTCTGAGAGTACCCGGTTTTGGCCTATCAGAGGTAGCAGATCCTGGGATCGGCATCTATGCAGCCGAGCCAGGTGAGGGAGTTGTCTTTCAAGAGACTTGTGGCTTTCTGTGAGGCCATAAGGTTTCTGGGGGACTAGCATGGGGGCTCGGTGTAGCCTGGGCCCCATAAACGCCGAAAACCAGGTTCTTATGGACCTAATCTGATCAGCAAGATAGGGGTGATACAATGGACCCGCCGTAGGAGGTCTAAGTGTCTGACGGGCTCACAAGTGGGCCCTGCCCCGATATACCATTACCATTACATCTAATTTTGGCCCATTAAATATAGGCAACCCATAACTTTTTCTAAAAAACGATAATATTCTCCTTATAGCCCCATCTTATATACTATAATAAACCTTTTCAAATTAAACTTACCTTAAATAGGTTTTTAGATAGGTAAGGAAATGTGCCGGGTCGGCTATATTGGCCGCCATTTTGAATTTGGAAATGTCAAATTCCGTATTTCCATTAGCCTATCGATGAGATAACTTTGCACCAAGTTTCATTCGTTTAGGTCAAAATTTGCAAAAATGAGCCATAAATAACCCCCATATTTCGGCCTCCCTTTAAAAGATTTATTTTAAAACCTTATTTTCTCGACAAAATTCTTTTAAATTTACTCATACCGAATTTCATCAAAATCGGTCCAGTAGTTTTTGCTGGGCGGTGGCGACATACGTACATATATACGTACAGTGCACAGATTCTAAAGGTGCCGGTGGGGGATGGTGTCTATACGCAGTATTATATTCGGAGTATGAGAGAGAAAGTTCCCGAAAAAATTAAATAACAAATAATATAAAACTTGTTATTTCGTTATTTTAAATACTTTCTCTCTCATACACCGACTATAATACTACGCATAATCCCCCACCGGTACTTTTAGAATCTGTGGACTGTATGTATGTGCATACGCACGAACATACTTCCGACATGTTTCTGCTTTAAAAAGTCGTGGCATATTATTATGCACGTTGCGTTTGTAGCGTTTAGTTTCCGAAATATTTTAATTTTAATGGTTTTAAATATGAACAATTCACACTGTCCGGAACGTATCGTATCAGACACCTTTCAGTAAAATCAGGTTTTTCGGAGACTACGCTGCGTGCCGTAAACGATGCTTGCATGATAATCTGCCGCGACCTTTAGACTCAGGGCGACTTAAAACGTCGAGAAAAAGTGAAATCTGATTTTTTTTGCACGATCCTACAACTTTATCTATTATACTATGTATGTAACGATCAACGTAAGACTGTCAGATAAAAAAAGGAATTCCTGGGTAAGAAATATCACAAAAGTTAAAGATGCTACTCGCCAAACAGCTAAACTAAAATGGAAATTCGCCGGTCATACGATTAGACAAAAAGACGAAAGGTGGAAGAAAATTATTACAGAGTGGAGACCATGGACACATAAACGAAAGAGAGGGAGACCACAGATGAGATGGGTAGATGACCTAAAACACCAAGCCGGCTCAAAATGGATGCACATGGCTCAGGATAGAGAAAGATGGAGGAGCGAAGGGGAGGCTTATGCCCAATATTGGATGTCGCAAGGCTAATAGATAGATGTAGTACGATAAACTAAAAACGGCTCCGAACTCTAGGCAGGCAAGAAGTAGGCTTTCTGTCCATAGGTCTGGAATAACTAAAAAGTTATTAGCTACCTGAATAATTCAGTATCACGAGAAAAACCTTATTTCCCTGGACTATAAGGTTAGACCTATGCCTAAAGAATGCTTCGGAGTTACGTGTTTTCTACTCTTCTTTATGACTTTGAGACGTGGACACTAAAACAAGTACATCTGCATAAGTTGGCAGCCTTTGAATTTTGGTGTTACAGAAGAATCCTACGAATATTATTGATTGAAACAATGTCAAACGTATAGTCCAGAGAAATAAGTTTTTGTCGGGACACTTGAGCAACCAGGTTGGAACTGGATTTTTTGAATACTATATACCTAATACATTATAAATACAAAAATTCCCGTCACAGATCGGACGAGAAAATTAGTTATTAACAAATAAGGGCCAAATTTGGCAGTTTTTTCGTTTAAATCGATAAAGGTAAAAATAGGGCAATTTAATATCTTATTTATAATATCCTTTTTTTTTGTAGATGAGCCAAGGTTTAAAATTGCACTTTTTGAATTTTGGTCCGATCCTTTTTTGTTTCGGAAAGTGCAAAATAAAACTAAAATTTCAAAAATAAAAAATGTGCTATAACTTTTGCGAAAATGGCCTTAAGACTTTCATTATGCACGAAAAGTTGAGTCAAACATTCCGTATAATGCACAAAAAATTTTAAGACGATTCGTCAATTAGTTTAAATTTTATTCAATTTTTTTATTGCAAAGAGCGTTTTTTTCGCAATGTTATGGTTCAGAAAACAATGATGATATAGCAATCTGTGGAAACCACATGCAAGAATAATAGTTATGTTTTTAAAGTATTGAAAAAAATCATTAAAAAGTCGTTTTTATGACTCCGAAAAAACTGTAGTTGAATAGAGTCATTTTTGGCTTCTAAACAATTTGAATAACTTTGTTAATATTGACTATAGAGTAAATCTACTTTAGGATTTCAAAAGCTGGTATTTTTATACGAATTTTCAGAAAAAAACTTTTTGCCTAGGTTAATTAGGTTCAAAGTTAGCACCTTTTATTATTTAATTCGCAGTTACTTCTATATACATCAAATTCTCCTGTAACAGTTTTAGTTACCATACTGCACCGAAACGGCTTGGCCGATTTTTATAAAATTTTACACGTTTATCCTGTAGGACGTGAAGAGGTTTTAATCTATTTTTTATTCCCATAAGTTATAAGGGGGGTTGCCCCCTGACATTTTTTTTATTTTTTTGGACAAAATTGTCTACCTTAATTTTATATGATGTAGAATTAAAAAATACATACAATCCTTAATTTTTACTCTTCTATCACCAACCCCTATTTGTTAATAGCCATCTATATATTTACATCTATAAAATTCTCCTGTCACAGTGTTAGCTTCCATACTCCTCCGAGACCGCTTGACCGATTTTTATGAAATTATATATGTATATTCGGTAGGTCTTAGAATCGGTCGTAATCTATTTTTCATATCCCTGAGTGATAAGGGGAGTTCCCCCTAACACTTTGTAATGTTAGGTGGGGTTGTGTGTACATAACGTACCCTATAAGACTACGAGTACATACAAATTAAAAAAATTATGATCAAAATCCATCAATAAGTTCCAGCGATATTAATCGCAGCATATGTTTGCAGAATCAGTTTCATTTTTTGAGTGCACGTATTTTAGTAATTCCCCTCCACCGACTACAAATTAATTCCGTTCGGACGCCATTTTTAAAGCTTTATTAACCACTCTGTTGAGGTTCAAAGTTTACTCAAACTTTTACACATAACCTATATATCTTCAACTTCAAAATGGCTCTAGTTAGGTTGCTTAATTGTTATAAACAAAGTAGCCGTCAATTAAATAAAGACAGTGGCTAACTTTGACCGTAATTAACCTAGACGAAAAGATTTTCTTTGAAAATTCGTACAAAAATACCAGTTTTTCAAATTCCATTGTAGTTTTAGCATACAGTCAATATTAACAAAGTTATTTAAATTGTTTATAAGACAAAAATGACTCTATTTTGGTAAAATGTTTTCTGAGTGATAAAAATGACTTTTTAATGATTTTTATAAATGCGTTGAAAATATGACTATTCTTCTTTCATGTTGTTTTCACAGAATTGCTGTATAATTATTATTTCTGAACAATAACATTGCGAAAGAAGCTCTTTGGGATAAAAAAATTGAATAAAATTTAAACTAATTGACGCATCGTCTTAAAAATGTTTGTGCATTGTATGGACTGTTTGACTCAACTTTTCATGCAATATGAAAGTCCTAAATTCATTTTCACAAAAGTTATAACAATTTTTTTATTTTCGAAATTTTAGTTTTATTTTGCAATATCCGAAGCAACAAATAATCGGACCAAAATTCCAAAAACACTATTTTAAACCTTGGCTCATCTATTAAAAGAAAAATATTATAAATAAGACATTTAATCACCCTATTTTTACCTGTAGCGATTTAAACGAAAAAACTCTCATTTTTGACCCTTATTTGTTAATAACTAAATTTCTCGTCCAAACTGTGACGGGAATTTTTGTATTTATAATGTATTACCGAACATGGTATATTTTTGCTTTATTTCCTTGGTGTACCTAGTATGAGTACCTAACTAGAAGGATAGGAAAGGATAGGAAGTGGAAATAATATTAAGTATCAAAAGTTGAAAGCTTGAGTACTTAGGACATGTGATGAGAGAGTAACAATATCACTATTAAAACTTGTTATGCAAGGAAAAATTCAAGGAAAACCAAATGTGAGAAAACGAAGAATATCCTGGTTTAGGAACTTGAGGGAATAGTTTGAATGCAGTGGCGCAGAACTGTTTAGAGCTGCAGTCAACAGAGTCCGCATAACCATGATGATTTCCAACCTTCAACCTGAGATGGAACTTGAAGAAGAAGTAAGGAAGAAGGCGCCTTAATTACAAGATGTTTGAAAAACAAGAGCCTCGTATTTTCTTAAAACCAATATGTGATTAAATTTATCAATATTACTAAGTTACATAAATCATCACATATTTTAAATTAAACATGTTTATGGTTTTTCCCCAAGTTTTCATCTCTAAACATGTGTTATTTATCAATGATAAATAAACCGGATTTTCCAAAACATTACAAATATTTTCTTGACCTAAAATATGTTTGCTTTACTTCTGCTTGCCAAAAATATAGAATAATAAATGTATAGTTAATATTGTTGATACTCTCTTGATAGCGGAATTGCGATACAACTGACACAAGGTCAAGGTTATCGCGTAATCGGTAATGTTCGCTAACATTTTTAGTTTCGAAATAAAAATAAAAGAATGATGCACAATATTCTTATTTCTTCCGAGTTTTTATATTTTTTATTTCAAGCTCTGGTCATATTTCACTTCCTTTGCGACGTTATTTATATTATTTCCACAACTTCCGGCATAATTGCTGACCCCCACCCCCCAGATTGTCGGTGTTTCATCGTTTCCTAAAAAAAGCAAATGAACACCCAAAACAAAATACAATTAAAATTCCACTTAAATGCTACTATGCAAATGCGATTAAAATTATCTAATTTAAAAGAAAACTAAGTTTTCAAACTAGTAGCACATAAAACAACATCCAAAGATGTTACTCTACATCCTACCAGATTGAAAACAATGGGAACCTTCTCTGGTAACACCTCCGAGGCTTTTACAATTTGAAAGCCATAACGGATACTGAGACTAAGGAAGATGAGGTAATTTTACAATTTATAGTTCACGTTCCATCTGCTCAGCGCGCTAATGTTCCAACGAGAATGGTTCCCTTCGTACTCCAATCAGAGTAAGCATGTAAATAAAAAATGAATAACCATTTTCAATTTCGTTGCAACACGAAACTACAGCCGCGTCATCATTCCAGTTCAATAAGAGAGTGCAGCAAGCACCTCTACCGGTTTCGAAACTTATTAGTCTCTCATCAGGAGGCACATATGCTGCTCTATCTGATCCAACTAGGACAAACCCCGGCGTGCAGTCACGGATTGCAACGAACGAAATGTCAGGTTTTTGCTAGCAGTTTCCGCTAGGGCATCCCTGCCATTTCGTTCGTTGCAATCCGTCACTGCACGCCGGGGTTTGTCTTACTTGAGTCAGAGAGAGCAGCATATGTGCCTCCTGATGAGAGACTAATAAGTTTCGAAACCGGTAGAGGTACTTGCTGCACTCTCTGATTGAACTGGAATGATGATGCGGTTGTAGTTTCGTGTTGCAACGAAATTAAAAATGGTTATTCACTTTTGATATCAAATTTAAGTATAAATTTAGATTTTCAAATAACTTCTGGAGTTACAAAATTTTACTGTATCAAAAACAATTATAAAAAATAGAATTTGAATAAGATATTGTCGACTTAAGGTTTCTTGTTTCTTGAATCCATGTGTACTTATGAATTTCTTTATGTTCAAAGAAGCCGTTGGTGATTCTAAGCATAATTTATTTCGCATAGTTCTGTGAGGCTTTCTCCATTGGTTGGTAATTTGAAATTGGAAATTGGCTAATTATTTGGTAATTTTCGTTTTTTCCAGCTCTACCATTCAGATCTCCTGCAATGATCACTTCTTCCCTATTTTCACCTTTGTGATTTCGCATTGCAGCGTATCCATGAAATTTTCCTTTTCCTTGATGTTGCTGTTATCTGTTAGACTATATACTCCTAATACCAGTATATCTCTACCGAATAATTCCCAACTTTTATAATTCTTTCATTTATGGGCTCCCATGATTTGATGTTCCTTTTATACTTTTTCTTAATAAGAATTCCTACTGCGGCTTTTGCTCTTTTATCTGTATCAACTCCACTCCATATGTGTATTATATCTCCGATTTCCTCTATGCCATTTCCCTTTTTCTTAGTTTCACTTATGGTTAATATGTCGACTATCATCTTTCTAATTTATATTAGAATTTCCTCAATATTCCATGTTCTCATCAGCTTCATTCTTCTGTTTCTTCTTTTGTTTTGCCTTGCTGGCGTTTTCAACTGAATTTTGAAGATCTATAGCAAAAATACCCCTCCCCTCTTAGAGATATGTGGATTACCACCCGGGAATATTTACCTCGATTTTTCATTTTACCATTATTTTTCGTAATTCCCTTTGCTTTTGCATGTGTTCGGTTGTTTAGTCCTAAACGCCATAACCCCCATTTGGAGGGCATCTTGTTAGCCGCCCATTCTGAGTCTGTCGCTGTTTGCAGCCGCCCACTCTGAGTCAGTGGCTGCATACTAGTTGTTGTTCCGCCTCGAGTATTTTATTTCCCTGATACCACCCATATCTGGGAGGTATTCTCCTATCCCGCCACCCGGGGATGTGCCCGATGGTGGACTAATAACCCCACACAGGACTGCAACACAACTACAGCAAATAATATTGAATTGGAGCCAATAATTATAAGACCAGGATTGGAAGCAGCTCTTAAAAAACTAAAATAGCATAAAACCTCTGGTATAGATCAGGTTACAGCCGAGATGATCTTGGTAACAGGTGAAGTGGGGGTAGACATAATCTAAAGGATCTGCCAAAGCATATATAGCAAACATGTAAGTAGCCGGATGATTGATGATTGGACCACTTCAGTTTATGTACCAGTCCACGAAAAATGATCCAAGAAATATGCCACAATTACCACATCATAGCTCTTATACCACAAGCTAGAAAAGTCATGCTGCAGATTATCTTAGAAAGACTCAGGTAGCTACTACCTGAAATACCAGAACAGGACAGAGAGCATATTTTGAACCTAAGGTAGATCATCGAAAAATCAAGGGAATTCAATCTAAGCATATATATTATGTGTTTTATTGATTTCAGTAAAGCATTCAACTGTGTCATATGGGACAAAATGTGGTTATACGTGGAGAAAATAGGTGCTCTAAACACCTAGTGCCATTGCTAGCAAACATATACTGAGGGCATATGGAGAACTGCCGGAGACGTTCAGGGGTGGCAAGGGTGTAAGGTGATGAGCAGCGTGATAAGCTGCGTGATAAGCCCCATTCTGATTATTACATATGGAGAAGCCATTATGAACCAAGCAATCTCAGAATGGGAAGGGCGAATATCCATAGTCGGCAAAGAAATCAACAACTTAAGATACGCAGATGATACAACGCTTTTCGCCGAATCCTTGGAAGAATTTGAAAATAAATCTAAAATAAGAATAAATCAAAAACAGAGATTATGATAATATACAGCGTGTCTACTTAAGTTGGAAACATATGGGAAACTTTTTTATTATTAATTTTACGAAAAAAAGTTATTTTTCATAAAAAGTTCTACATGCTCTAAAACCTAAGATTCAATCATTAGATATCAGATTCTATCAATATTATACGAGATATGTCAAAAAATATGAATTTCGTTCAAGGGTAAAGTACCTTTATTTCTCTGAATATCGAAAACTCTTATTATGGAAAGTTGCTTGTTATTAAAAACTAAGATCAAATATGCAATTACATGCTTCTAATTGAAAAAAAAAATATTTTACAAATTTTTCTCTAATTTATGAATACCCAACATCGTTTTTATTTATTACAAATATGATATGTAACTCTTTTATTATTCGTTTTACAAATAAAAGTTATTCTTCATAAAAAGCTCTGCATGGTCGAAAAACTAAGATACAATCATAATATATCAACATTTTTAAATTTTATGCGAGGTGTGTCACAAAATATGAATTTCGCTCATGAGTGTAGTATGTACCTTTATATTTCACAATATTTCAAATAGAAGGATGTAATTTCATATTTAAACATTGTTTTTAATTCTAAACAACTTTTTGTAATTACAGTCGAACCCGCTTATTAGAATACCGGTTATAGGAATATCCCGGTTTAAGGAATAGAAATTTGAGATCCCGAAATGGTTTTAATAGCCACTAATGATCGGTTATTAGAATATCCCGGTCATAGGAATACTTTTGCTTGGCATGAATGCCATTCCAATAAGCGGGTTCGACTGTATCAATATTGTGATAAATAAAGGTACTTTACTCTTGAGTGAAATTCATATTTTTTGACATAACTCATATCAGGACATACAGAGATTTTTATAAAAAATATCTTTTTTTCGTAAAAGTAATAATAAAAGAGTTATCTTATCTGTAATAAATAATAACGAAGTTAAGTATCCATGAAGAGAAAAGTTTGGAAAATATTTTTTTTCAGTTAGAAGCATATAAATGCATATTTGATCTTAGTTTTTAATTCCAAACAACTTTTCATCATAAGAATTTTCGATATTCAGAGAAAAAAATGTAATTTGCCCTTGAACGAA
Source organism: Diabrotica virgifera virgifera (assembly GCF_917563875.1). Classification (NCBI taxonomy): domain Eukaryota; kingdom Metazoa; phylum Arthropoda; class Insecta; order Coleoptera; family Chrysomelidae; genus Diabrotica; species Diabrotica virgifera. Next base: position 116,475,242 of record NC_065449.1, read on the forward strand.
ATTCATATTTTTTGACATATCTCGTATAATATTGATAAAATTTGATATTTAATGATTGAATCTTAGGTTTTAGAGCATGCAGAACTTTTTATGAAAAATAACTTTTTTCGTAAAATTAATAATAAAAAAGTTTCCCATATGTTTCCAACTTAAGTAGACACGCTGTATAAGTAGAAGAAATAACAACCAGCTAGACCTTGCCAGAATCAATAATATCGGAGAGTGGTAAATCAATTTGCGTATCTGGGCACCCGTATAACCAATTCTATTTCACCATGCACCTGCACCAAAGAAATAAAAAGCTCAGCCATGGCCAAGTGAGCAGTAACAAAACTCAGTAATGTATGGAAAAGCTACAACATCACCATGAATACAAAGATAATGCTTGTAAAAAAAATGTTCTTATCCACTTTTCTATGTGAATCTGAATGCTGGTCTTTCAAGGAAATTGATAAACGCACTATATATGCGTTTGAAATGTTTTGCTGGTGGAGAATGTTGCGAATACCCTGGACCGCAAGAAGACCCATCCAGTCTAGTCTTAGACAGCTGCACGTTACAAGTAGGCTCCGAAATACCGAAAAAAATCACGTTTTTCGTCCAAAATCACTCCAAATCAGAGATGGTCCGGAGAAGCTGACATTGCAGGGATGGTGCAATGAGCGTGAGCTCGGAAGAGATCACCAACAAGGTATGTGGACCACATTACAAAGGAGGTTGGAGCTCCACTAAACCTTTGCTTCAGAGTTGCAGAGGATAGAGAAAGATGGAGACAGTTTTAGAGAAATCATTGAACATTTAAGGTGGCTCGATGTTCGAATCGGACGACCGACTAGGAAGAATGGATCTAATATTCTTCTTTCTTAAGGTTCCATCTTCCAACGAAAGTTGGATATCGACATGGTAATTCTTACTTTACTCACAGCAGCTCTAAATAATTGGTTAGACCTCAGCCTAAACTATTCCCTTAAATTTCGATACCAGTAGGTTCATCTTCTTCCTACATATCTTTCACCTTTTATTTTGCCCTCTATAATCAAACGCTGCAGACAATAACGAATACAGTCGAACCCACTTATTAGAATACAGGTTATAGGAATGTCCCCGTTTAAAGAATAGAAATTTAAGATTCCGAAATGTTTCTACTAGCCACCAATGATCGGTTATTAAAAAATCCCGGTTTGACTGGCACGAAGGATATTCCAATAAGCGAGTCCGACTGTACCTCTTACTATATTTATGACCGAAATATTCATATTCTAAATTGTCTTTATAATTGGGATCTAATATACAGGCACTATAAAGTAACCGATTTTACGAATAATTTATTGTCGAATCCATAAAATAATTGCTAAACATGTCTAGAAAATCTGTCCGTACGTAGAGGTTTCAGCTTTTCGTGTTTATACAGTGTGGCAAAGCCAAATGGAATAAATTCATTATTTCGCAAACCGGCGACTTTAAGGAAAAATACCGAAACAGGTTGATTATTATTATTAAATTATGATCTTTTGGCATATATATCATACTAGTGACGTCATCTATAATAGGGGTCGTGTGCTAGCTCATTTGAAAGTCTATTCAATTCTCTATTTAGTAATATAAACATAACATAATTATTGTGTATTGTGTATTCAAAAAAAAAATTGAATTAAATTAATTGACACAAAACAAGAATGTGTGTAATTTATTTAATTCAAAATACATTTTACTGCTCTCAGCAATCAGAAAAACATGTATATGTCACAAGTAAACATTGCTTTCGCAGACATTAAATAATATTCCAATTGCCGAATCAACTATAATCTTTTGTTAAACATTCTGTAATCACCTAGGTTCTTCACTACAGCTATCCGAGTTAACATTATGTTATTGTGCAATGGTCTGCAGTTGCCCCTGAGCATGAAAAGTTTTTACCTTTGTTGTATTTGTCCCATATCAACTCCAAATTGTAGGTGAATAAGAGATTTTTCCTTTATTCCAAGACCAATAAACCAAAGAAGATGAAAACATGCATAACCTAATAAAACTAGGTTAGGAAGAACGTCATACGTAGAATTATGACTGAAGTCAACTAGCTAATGTCTAAAGGTAGAAACCTTCCATAGTGGTAATGTAAATTATCGGTTTTTACTGATAATTTTCTACTTTTAGTGTTTTCATCTCTTTTTATTCCACAACGTATTATGTTTTCCATGTTTTGCGTTATTTTGCCGGTTATTAGCGCGCTCATCACTTAATCACTTGCTTCGTTTCGTAGAAACAATAAAAATTTGCAAACAACTATAATACTAATCAAATAATATAGTTGCAAAAGATTATTTATAGGATGATAATATTTATATATTATTTACAACATAGAAAACAAACTATAAAAGGTTTTAAGAGATTATTATATGAGTTTACTAAACAAAGAAAGTTGTTTTCAGAATTTTAAAACAAATTAAACTTAAAAAAAAACTTTAGTTAAGTCACTGTAATGTACAATTGAAGACTTTTAAGCTAGATAAATTTTAGATTTAGAAATTAAAATAGTAGATTAGATAGAATAGGATCTATTACAACCTTGTAATGTATAGATAATTCTAATTATTTACTTATACGATCTCAATATATTATAATTTATCGCATGTTTGACTTCTTCTAAATAAACACACATATTCGGCGATCTGATCCTTGTAGTTTCCAATCAACTCGAATATGAGAAAAATCATTAAATTAATACTATATTTCCGTTGACTGTCACAGACCTTTTTGACTTGGAAATCTTTAGGATATGAATACAAATTCATAATCTTTATCCTGACTTACTTTTTCTTTCTCACACGTTTTGAGCCTTCATAAAAGCAATTTAGGCCAAAACTCACATGTAGAATCTCAATATCGCTCAGGAGTATTAACTTAATCTCAGTTCGCTATATTTAGGGTTACCATACGTCCGGATTTCGTCCGGACAGTCCGGATTTGAAAGACATGTTCGGATTGGGTCCGGATATGAGAAATGTCCGGATTTTTTTGCTTTACTAAAAAAATGGTAAATACTAGGCCCAACGGTGGGAAATTTCATTCTGCGCAGCACCTTAGGTCTAAAGTATGTTAAAACATAGGTATATGTATTTTAAACTGGCAGAGATTTTCAATGTTAGTTGCATATTGTAGCGAAACAGCTGTACTTTTAATGCTGCCATATGCATTTCGCATAGATGTACAATGTAAAGGTAGCAACTCAGTCAAATTCACATTTTACATTGTCTATAACCCCTTGGACTACCCCTGTCCGGATTTGGCCTTAATAAATTATGGTAACCCTAGCTATATTGCATTTTATGTTCTCCAAATCTCTAAAAGCTCTTTGTGGTACCAGGCCGAACTAAAAGGTTTTATTTGCTCTAGAATTTAAATTAGATACGCACAAAAATTAGTTGATTTTCCGCCTCGTCGCAAAGTCACAAGAAGCCAATTTCTTATACGGTTTAGAATTGCCCGTGTTGAGCTGTCCCCCCCCCCCCCACTTGCAAAAATTAAAACACAAATAGCCCCGATTTATGAGCTATTTATGAGCTCTCATATTCCGCAAATTAAAAATTTTGAGCTCGTTCCACTGAGCAGGAATTTAATATTTTAGTGGGGGGGGGGCTGAGTCAGCTCCCCCCACTACTTAAAAATAGGAATATTGAATCGATTTTTGCGGCAGAATTACGAGGTATTTATGAGCTCTTGAAATTATATAGTTTCGATTTTTGAGCTCATCCCCTTCACCCCAAAACAACTCTTTAATTGATTTAACTTAAGAGAAAAATGCTGAGAAAACTTAAAGTATATCGTATTGCAGATATAGTCGGTTCGCTATACTCAGACGCAACTGGCTAGATATTTTAGTCGATAATTTTTTTGTTTTTTGCCAATTTTGCAAAAATTGGCAAAATTACTAACTATTTAGTGATTATTAACTACTTAGTAATTATTTTTTGCCAATTTTACTAAAATTGGCAAAATTACCGACTAAAATATCTAGAAAGTTGCGTCTGAGTTTAGCGAACAGACTATATAATTCCTATAGCTTATATATTCTAAGAATAAACTATTAAATCACGTGCATTTCGATTATTGAGCTACAACCCCTTCGCAAGAAAACTACCCCATCTTCCCCGCTTAAGAGAGAGTTGAACTTATAATGCATTAAATTAATTATTTGGCGACTACATATCATTGAACAATTTATGAGATCACAAATTACGCGCATTTAGATCAGTAAATTGCAATTTATTTTGTATAGTGCAGTCACTGAAGGTAAAAATCAACGATTACCTTCAATTTTGGTGAAACTTCATCGATTTTCACGAAAATTGGTCAGTGGTTAGAGGATACCTCAAGAAACAAAAATTACATGGTGCCACCTTGCGCCTTTACCCTGAGGGTGGATACCGCCCCTTCCCGGGGGTGAAAATTATTTTATAAAAAATAACTACACAAATCAATAAAAGGACAAATTATAAGCTACATTTGTTATATAAAGTTATTAGAATAAGTCAATGCATGTTTTGAAGCGGTTTTTCGTAAATCACTGAAAAACTGTAAGTTTTTACAAAAAAGTTAATAGTAGTTTAATTCGTATAACTTATATTCTAAGAATAAACTCTTAAATCACGCGCATTTCGACTATTGAGTTACAACCCCTTCGCAAGAAAACCATCCCATATTCCCGGCTTAAGAGAGAGTTGTACTTAAAATAATTTTAATTAATTATTTGGCGACTACATATCGTTTAATAATTTATGAGCTCGCAAAATATACGCATCTCAATTATTAAATTGCAATTTTCTTTCTATAGTGCAGTCACTGAAGTAAAAATTAACTATGACCTTCGGTTTCGGTTAATATCCATTCATTTTCACGAAAATTCCTGAGCGGATAGAGGATACCTCAAGAAACAAAATTAACAATAAAAACTTGCGGTTTTAGCCTGGGGTATATGTCACCCCTTCTCGGGGGTTAAAATTACTTTATTAAAAGTAACCCCACAAATCGAGAGAGGGACAAATTCTAAGCAAAATTTGTTATATAATGTTATTAAAATAAATCAATACTTTTTGAGTTGTTAAAGATTTTAATTTTTGTGAAAGAAAATGCATGCTTTAAAGCGATTTTTCATAAATAACTCAAAAACTGTAAGTTTTTACAAAAAAGTTTTCATCGCTAAAATTGAAGCTAATAAAAAATATAATAAATTGCTTACTTAAAAATAATCTTAATTTAAAGTAAGTTATAGGTAATTAATGTCCGGTTGCCACCAACAGATCTTAAGCTTAAGTCGAAAATATCATAAGAATTAATATAATATAATTATAATATATTACAATAAGAATACCATAATAGAATAATAGATATAATTGATAATAAGGTAAGAATCTAAAATTATGGTGCAACGTAAGTGATAGTCAAGGAGGTCCTATCTATAAGTAGAGCTTAGCTAAGCTGGAGCTTAAGATCTGTTCGTGCAACCAGGCATAAATGTATATTTTTTCTGCGACTATTCAAACCTAAGGATTCAAGCTTAAATAACGGGAAAGAGATGCATTTTATGTAACACTAAATGCTTGTCAAAGTACTTAGAAATACCTATCAAATGAGCTCCAGAAAAAGTTGAAATAGCATCAAAATATATACTCCAAAAATTTTTCCAAAAAAATTAATTTTTTTATTAATAACTCTGTTAATTTTTATAACATCAGGAACAGGAAAAGACAAGTAAAATCTTTGCTAAGAAAAAAAACTCAAATTTCGTTATCTATCATTTTTTACGTGTATCGAGTATTGTTGGAGTTATTATTTTAAACATGATTTAAAAAAATCAAAATTTTTCAAATTTTCGTAAATCATTTGCTTTGGATAATAACTCCAACAATACTCGATACACGTAAAAAATGATAGATAACGAAATTTGAGTTTTTTTTATTAGCAAAGATTTTACTTGTCTTTTGATTTCTGTATGAATCAAAATAAAGAAGATAGAAACGTTTAAGCCTAAATTTTACTACGAGAACAATGTAACAGGAGCCCTTTACTATTATCCTAAAAAAATAAATTATTTGAAAGATTAAATCTAATACAGTCTTATAGCTCTTGAAATTACCTTTAAAATAGTTGGATGTGCCTGATTTCATCAAAATTAACAGTTATTCAAAAAAAAAATTCATTTTTTTTGGAAAAAATTTTGGAGTATAAATTTTGATGCTATCAACTTTTTCTGGAGCTCATTTGATAGGTATTGCTAAGTACTTTAACAAGTATTTAGTAAGTGTTACATAAAATGCATCTCTTTCCCGTTATTTAAGCTTGAATCCTTAGATTTGAATAGTCGCAGAAAAAATATACATTTAATTACCTATAACTTACTTTAAATTAACATTATTTTTAAGTAAGCAATTTATTATATATTTTATTAGCTTCAATTTTAATGATGAAAACTTTTTTGTAAAAACTTACAGTTTTTGAGTCATTTATGAAAAATCGCTTTAAAGTAGTTTAAAGCATGCATTTTCTTTCACAAAAATTAAAATATTTGATCTTTAATAACTCAAAAAGTATTGATTTATTTTAATAACATTATATAACAAATTTTGCTTAGAATTTGTCCCTCTCTCTATTTGTGGGGTTATTTTTAATAAAGTAATTTTAACCCCCGGAAGGGGTTACATATACCCCAGGCTAAAACCGCAAGTTGTTATTGTTAATTTTGTTTCTTGAGGTATCCTCTATCCGCTCACCAATTTTCGTGAAAATGAATGGAGATTTACCGAAATCGAAGGTCATAGTTTATTTTTACTGTCAGTGACTGCACTATAGAAAGAGAATTGCAATTTAATAATTGAGATGCGTATATTTTGCGAGCTCATAAATTATTAAACGATATGTAGTCGCCAAATAATTAATTTAAATTATTTTAAGTACAACTCTCTCTTAAGCCGGGAATATGGGATGGTTTTCTTGCGAAGGGGTTGTAACTCAATAGTCGAAATGCGCGTGATTTAAAAGTTTATTCTTAGAATATAAGCTATACGAATTAAACTACTATTAACTTTTTTGTAAAAACTTACTGATTTTCAGTGATTTACGAAAAACCGCTTCAAAACATGCATTTTTTCCCGAATAATTAAAATCTTTGATCTTTAATAACTTAAAAAGCATTGACTTATTTTAATAACTTTATATAACAAATGTTGGGAGAAAATAAAACAGTCATATATACGGATGGATCAAAAAATAAAAATAAAACAGGCTGTGCATTTCTCGTTTCAGACACCAATCATGTTGAGGAATTTAAAGTTCCATATTATTTAACAGTTTTTAGTGCAGAAGCGATAGCCATAGGGAAAGCTCTAGATTGGTGCGAGGCTAATGTAACTTCATCTGTGATAATTGTAAGTGACTCTCTTTCAGTGTTGCAGGCAATTAATAGTTCCCCAATAAAACACTATAAAAATAATCTTATATTATCTATAAGAAATAGTATATTTAAACTGCAAGAGCGTGGTATAGGAGTTACACTAGTTTGGGTAAGGGGTCACTCAGGGATATCTGGAAATGAAGCTGTTGATCTTGCAGCCAAAAAAGCATTGAATTCAGAATTGAGTTTAAATATTTATAACTCATTAGATATTATTAATTTGTATAAGGAAGATGTTAGGGATAGATGGGAGGCTCATTACAGAACATCTTCATCCAATTCTGAAAGTCATTATTTTAAAATTCACCCAGCATTACCAAAAATTATGCCACATATTAACACTTGGAATTATAATAGGCGACATTCGTCTATAGTATCTCGTTTAAAATTGAATCATGGACGTTTCCCAGCCCATTTGTTTCGGATAGGTATCATTGACTCTCCGCATTGTACCCATTGTCCGGAAAATCCTGTAGCCGATATAAATCATATTTTCTTAGAGTGTCAAAAATATACTGCATATACAGATACGCTGTATCAAGAACTAAGAAAACTTACAAGTCTACCGATTAGTATCACTACTCTATTAGCACAACAAGACAAAGGAATTTACGATATTTTAATTAAATTTATCTTAGAAGCTAAAATAGATATATGAAAAAGTAATTATACCTAGAAGATACAATCAATTTTAAATTAAAAAATTCTGTGGCAAATAGACATGGTCTAATGCCATCCACTCTCTCATCACACACACACACAACAAATGTTGCTTATATTTTGTCCTTTTATTGATTTGTACAGTTATTTTTTATAAAATAATTTTCACCCCCGAGAAGGGGCGGTATCCACTCTCGGGGTAAAGGCGCAAGGTGGCACCATGTCACCTTTGTTTCTTGAGGTATCCTCTAACCACTGACCAATTTTCGTGAAAATCGATGAAGTTTCACCAAAATTGAAGGTAATCGTTGATTTTTAACTTCAGTGACTGCACTATACAAAATAAATTGCAATTTACTGATCTAAATGCGCGTAATTTGTGATCTCATAAATTAATAAATGATATGTAGTCGCCAAATAATTAATTTAATGCATTTTAAGTACAACTCCCTCTTAAGCCGGGAAGATGGGGTAGTTTTCTTGCGAAGGGGTTGTAGCTCAATAATCGAAATGCACGTAATTTAATAGTTTATTCTTAGACTATATAAGCTATAGGAATTATATCCGCAATACGATATACTTTAAGTTTCCTCAGCATTTTTCTCTTAAGTTAAATCAATTAAAGGGTTGTTTGAGGGTGAAGGGGATGAGCTCAAAAATCAAAACTTTATCATTTCAAGATCTCATAAATAGCTCGTAATTCTGAAGCAAAAATCGATTCAATATTCCTATTTTAAAGTAGTGGGGGGCTGACTCAGCCCCCCCCCCCACTAAAATATTAAATTCCTGCTCAGTGGAACGAGCTCAAAATTTTTAATTTGCGGAATATGAGAGCTCATAAATAGCTCAAATCAGGGCTATTTGTTTTTTAATTTTTGCAAGTGGGGGGGGCAGCTCAACACGGGTTTTAGAATTAACAGCCAGTTGCCATTCAGTCTCAGAGCTAGTCGGCCGCATTAGTATAACTAACGCTTTGTCCACATGCAGGCGGTTACGCCGCGATTTACCAGTTTAAACGCTGGTAAACTCGCGGTTGCATGTGTACGCATGTTGAGCGATTGCATTTGTTTTTATGTTAACTTAAACCGCGGCGGTTGGGTTTTTCAGGTAAACGGCGACGTCGACGTTGGCAAACCGCCCTGATGTGGACGAACTGTAAGAATGTGATCGTGAGTGCTATCACGCGAATTATTAATTTCTCCTTGACACTCATAATCGCGGTTCACTTTACCTACAATTCGCAGTAACATAGTAAATAATGTATTATGTATGCCTTGTATTAAACTCGGTAATTGTTATTATTGTACAGTGATTGTAAATAGTGTTTGTGTTACAAAATAAAATAATTGCCACACCGTTTATTATACATTTTAACTCCGATTTACACCTTGCTTTGAGTCGACAAAGATAATATAATCAATCTTCGTAATTAACCACTACAGAAGCTGGTTCTCGTCTTATGTGAAGAACAAGAGACGTTCACCAATTCAAATTACAAACTGGTGAAGCGTTCTACATAGAATCGATAGAAATTTTAAAGTATTTTTTCCATCGCTTTGTGACAATCTTTTTGTGTACTCGTACTTTATTACTTTTTTCTTCTTCTTTAAGTACCTTATCCTCCAAGAACATTGACGACCAGTGGCATGATCTTTACTTTGTCAGTATAGGCTAGGGCATTTACAACAAAAAACACCTAATATATCGATTTTAAAATACAGCACCTATTGACTTGCACTTTTTTGTATAGTATTCAAGATAACGTCAGGAAAAATCTACAATAGAAAAATTGGTGGAAATGCATAGTTGCATTTACACTGCATAAAATGCATCCAAAACTACATAACATGTCAAAAAGAAGTATAGACAAGGCTAAAACGGCGAGTTCGTTTAAAAAATATTCACATGAGATTTTTTTGCATAATCACATTCGTGAGACACCCCAGAATAAGGTTCAACAAGTCGGCCACACGAAAAGTGGTCCAAATTTTTTTTAACAATTTTTTTTAATTAAATTGCAAAAGTCAATGTTTTCGGTCCGCACAAATCTTTTTTCGGTTTTTTGGATCATTCTTGACAATAAAGGTCTCTTATAATTTTTCTCTAAAGTTGATCGTTTTCGAGTTATAAGCAATTTAAAATTTGAAAAACGCGAATATTGCCATTTTTAAGACTTCATAACTCGGTTAAAAACTATTATTATTAAAATCAGAAAGTGACTAAATCAAAGTTAAAAGCACCCCCTACATGATCCTGAAGAAGTTTGTGTCATTAATTTATTACTAAGCTGTTATTTTTAATTATTATCAATGAGCGGTAAGATCGTATTGACGCGGCTGTAAATGTGAGTGCGAGTAAGATGCACCATTGACTGCTGGAATGGCATCTAGCTCGCACTCACCATGGACGGCAGACTAATACGTGCACGGCGCTCAATATTATTACTTAAAAATAACAATTTTGTAATAAAATAATGAAAAAAATTTCTTCAGGATCTTGTAGGGCGGGCTTTAAACTGTGATTGAGTCACGTTCTGACTTTGAAGATAATAACCTTTAACCGAGTTATTAAGCCTTGAAAATCGCCATTTTTCGTTTTTTTTTTTCAATTTTAAATTGCTTATAACTCAAAAACGATCAACTTTAGAGAAAAATTATAAGAGAACTTTTTTGTTCAGAATTGCCCAAAAAACCTAAAAAAAATTAGTACGTGCCGAAAATATTGATTTGCAATGTGATTAAAAAAAATTGTTAAAAAAAAATTGGACCACTTTTCACGTGGGCGACTTCTTGAACCTTATTCTGGAATGTCTCACGAATGTGATTAGGCAAAAAAATCTCATGGGAATATTTTTTCCAACAAACCCGCCGTTTTCGCCTTGTCTAGAATATTAAAGGCCATATTTTGATACTCAGGAATTCTTGGGGTCGCTGAACATGAATACGCCATCAGAACCTACTACCAGAACACCTTGTTCCCAGGGTCACTGCTCAGGCACATCATTTGGAGTTTCGAGGGTTTTGGGCACTAAATTAATGCAAACAGATTACTCGGTGATTTTTAGGGTTGCTGACCACGAATATGACGTCAGGACCGACTTTCGGAGCACCTATATTGGCCAGAGTGACTACTATGCCTATCATATTCTGGAAGCTCGAGGCTTTCCGACACAAAATTTATTCAAACAGAGATACGAATGATTGAGGACGCACGTCCCCCTAATATAATGAGAATAGTATTTTGTAACTGTACTATAGTTTGTGGTAAGATGTGAGGGTGCTGGCGACATGGTCTATAATGCTGATGACAGTGGCATTAGCGAAGATTAAGAGGGATAAATCATACTTAAATACACCAATCAATCATTATAAATGTAAAATTTCCTCTAAAATATTCAAATTCGTAATCAAAAAAAAAATAAGGAACTGGTTTTAAAGAAAAAACGGTATTAATTATTATATTCTTAAAATCAATGGAAAAATCCCAGTAGCTGGCTGTATACCATTATTAAAAATCACACAGAACAAGTAAAAACTTCGTTTGTACAATGGTATAAAAAGTTTATTGAAAAACTATTAAAAAGTCATCCAAAAGGATTCGCAAAACGTTTTTTTTTTCACTCTTAACAAATTTATATTTTAACATCGACCTAGAGTCGCTACTAACATCAGATTATCAACATGTAAATCATATTTCTCGATGTCACCTATTTTATAAGGTTGCTAGTTTCATCTACTAAGCAGAAAGCACTGAAGATGATCTGATCTAAATCGAAAACGTTTTGCGAATCCTTTTGGATGACTTTTTAATAGTTTTTCAATAAACTTTTTATACAATTGTACAAACGAAGTTTTTACTTGTTCTGTATGATTATGTTGTTCTGAAGCTATTTTCTTGTGGCATTTTTACAATTTTAACTATTTAGTTGATTTCATGTAATCGAATGAACTATCTTTCAGTAAAGTCGTCCCAGGAACGCAACTCATAAATATTGGCAATATCATTTTAAAGTCTTCTACTTTAAAATGTATCATATGTATCTGAATTGCCGATATAAATGAGTCAAATTAAATAAATTATTAGAAGAATTTTTTTACTAAGCAACAACATTTTTGTTTATATTAATAGTATTTTGTATTTTGACAACGGCACCCGATTTGGGCGTCGAAACGTTAATAAAAATCATTTTTTAATAATATTGTGGCTTATTTCCCATTCTAAATAGTTAAAACTGTATGATTATTATATTCTTGTTCATTTGTATCCACCTTGGATACCAGATATTTCATAGGCCTCCACCTACGTCACAATCGTACTCAACAAACCCAAAAATCCCCCGAATAATGTGTTTGCATAAATTTAGTGCCGAAAACCCTCAAAACTCCCGAAGATGACGTGCCTTAGCAGTGACCCTGGGCACCAGGTGCTCGGGGGATCGGTTCTGATGGCGTATTTTTGTTCAACGACCCCAAAAACTACCGAGTAAACATCATTTTTGTGTATTCGTGCTCAGCGACTCCAAAAGTCCAGAGTAACAAAATATGCCCTTAATATACTAATTTTGACAAGTTTATGCACTGTATATGTAATTATGCATTTCTACACATTTTTCTACTGCAGACTTTTTTCCTGGCGTCATGCGTCATCCCGAACACAAAGCAACAACATCACTATGGATTAGAGATGTTAAAAAAAGTATCTATTCGTTACAAAGTACTCGTTACTTACGAATACCGAAAGGAACGATTACTACACAGAGAGGCAAATCGTTACTTTTATTACTCTGATTACTTCGTACCAATCGTATCAGAGCGAGTAACGACTATTGTATCTACTTTGATTACTTTGATTACTCTGATTACTCCATTACTTCGTACCAATCGTATCAGAGCGAGTAACGACTATTGTATCTACTTTGATTACTTCGTTACTTCGTACCAATCGTATCAGAGCGAGTAACGACTATTGTATCTACAACCAGTATACTTGATTACTTTCTACCAATCGTATCCCAGCGAGTAAAAACAGATCGGTGAAGGTCGTTGTTATATCGTAATATACCTATACAAAATACTTACCTACTGAGAAATACGATTCTCGATATGATTACCGGTACTCAAATACAAAAGTAAGAAAAGTAATCATAGTAATCAAAGTAACGAATACTGTAAATGATTACTTTATACAAAAGTAACGCTTTGTAACGAATACTCGAAAGTAACTATAATCAACAACACTACTATGGATACAAAGATTAAATGGCTTGTAAAGACAATGTTATTCTCCATTTTTGTATATGGATCTGAATGCTGATCTTTCAAGGAAGTTGATATTAGTGATGTTGATTATAGTTATTTTCGAGTAATCGTTACAAATCTTTACCTTTGTATAAAGTAATCATTTACAGTATTCGTTGCTTTGATTACTTTGATTACTTTTGTTACTTTTGTATTTGAGTACCGGTAATCATAATATGGAGAATCGCATTTCTCAGTACATCTTTTGTATTAGTAGGATATTTTGATTAGTATGATTACTTTTGTATTTGAGTACCGGTAATCATAAATCGAGAATCGCATTTCTTAGTATTTCGTATAAGATCCGATATAACAACGACCTTCACCGATCTATTTAATGGACAGAAATTAAATGATATGTAATTTCTTATGTTAAAAATTATTAAAAACAATATAATATTTATGCCCGACATAATTTTGTCCAGGCTAATTCATCATCATCCAGCCTTCTGCATCCAAAGTTGAACATAGGCCTCCCATAATTTCTTCCAATTTTGTCGGTCTTGGGCTTTCTGCAACCAATTCCCAGCAATCCTTTTGACGTCGTCTGTCCATAGTGTAGGTAGTCTACCTCTACTTCTTCTGTCTTCTCTTGGTCTCCACACTGTAATTTTTTGGTTCCACCTCCCGTCCTTCATTCTGGCTACATGGCCCGCCCAATTCCACTTCAGCCATGCTACTCGCTCTATGACATCTGTGACGCCTGTCCTTAGTAGTACTACGAAGTAGTGACCGTTCCATTCTTCTTTGGGCCACTCTAAGTTTCGTTGCTGTGGCCTGGGTTAACGATAATGTTTCAGCGCCGTAAGTCATGACTGGAAGCACACATTGGTTGAACGTCTTCCTTTTCAAATAATTTGGCAAGTTGCTCTTGAAGATGTCTGATAGAGCTCCATATGCGGCCCATGCTAAGGTAATCCTTCTCTGTAATTCAGCAGTTTGATTGTCCCTGGCAATTTGGATTTCATGCCCTAAGTATTTATATTTATGGACCAATGCTATTTCGACCAGGCTAATTAATAATTAAAAATGATTTTTTTTTTATAAATTCTACTAATTTTTTGGCCCGGGCAGATAGTATGATAAGATTGATCCAAAAGATGGCATAACTCAGACATCCAAAGTGAAAGTTCTCCTCCAACACAAAATTGTTCTATATGGTGCACATAATGTTCAGAAAAAAGTCACACCATTTTGAGCGTCGGGTTTGGGGGGGAGAGAGGGGAAAAATCGGTAAATTCGTAGTTTTTTGCGTTTTTCGTCAATATTTCTAAAGGTATGCGGTTTAGCATGAACAACCTTCTATACAAAAATGTTCTACATTAAATTTGAAATAAAAAAGCTCCAATGCATAATCCTTCTAAAATGAACGGTTCCAAAGTTACAGAGGTAGTATAGTACAATTGGTCCAAAAAAAGGCCTAACCCAGACATCAAAAATAAAAGTTTTCCTTCAACAACAAATTGTTCTATATGGTCCACATATATGTAGTTCAGTAAAAAGTTACACCATTTTGAGCGTCCGGTTTGGGGGGGAGATGGGGGAGAAGTCGGTAAATTAGTAGTTTTTTTTAAGTTTTTCGTCAATATTTCTAAAACTATGCTTTAGCGTAAACAATATTCTATACAAAAATGTTCTACATAAAATTTAAAACAAAAAAGGTCCTATACATAATTGTTATAAAATCAACGGTTGGGTGAAAAGTGGAGGTTTTCGATACTTTTTACATTATCTGGGCAATTGATGATGATTTTTGGTGGTGAGGTTGACGTTTCTTCAAGGGTTTATCGGCCACTGAAATAGCAAATTTGATTTATAAAACCCAATCCTGTTAAAGAAAATCAGTAGGAAATTGCCCAAAAAATATAAAAAGTATCGAAAACCTCCACTTTTCACCCTCCGTAACTCTGGAACCGTTGATTTTATAACAATTATGTATAGGACCTTTTTTGTTTTAAATTTTATATAGAACATTTTTGATAGAAAATTGTTTACGCTAAAGCATAGTTTTAGAAATATTGACGAAAAACGTAAAAAAACTACTAATTTACCGACTTCTCCCCATCTCCCTCCCAAACCGGACGCTCAAAATGGTGTAACTTTTTACTGAACAATATATGGACCATATAGAACAATTTGGTGTTGGAGGAAAACTTTTACTTTGGATGTTTAGGTTGGGCCTTTTTTTGGAGCAATTTATACTATACTACCTCCGTAACTTTGAAACCGTTCATTTTAGAAGGATTATGCATAGGGCCTTTTTTATTTCAAATGTAATGTAGAACATTTTTGTATAGAAGGTTGTTTATGCTAAATCGTATAGTTTTAGAAATATTTACGAAAACCCTAAAAAACTACGAATTTACCGATTTCTCCCCCCTCTCCCCTTAAAACCCGACGCTCAAAATGGTGTGACTTTTTTCTAAACATTATGTGAACCATATAGAACAATTTGGTGTTGGAGAATAACTTTCACTTTGGATGTCTGGGTTTGGGTCTAGTTATACCATACTAAGATATTATTTTAGATTTTTGGATAATAACAATAAAATACACATAGACCAAGGCATTAAGGAAAAAATAAATGATTTTTAGGGAAATAGTGAAACAGGAAAAAGTTTTCAATAGAAAAATGGGTGGAAATGCATAATTGCAGTATAAAATGCGTCCAAAAGTACATAAACATTCATCTATAATTCAATTGAAGAGCATATGACTCAATGAGTCTCCCTGTCTTATTCCGCTGCCTATATCTATCGATTCTGTAGGTTGTCCATCTATTCTGACTTCCATTTTGTTGTTACGGTAGATACTCGTGGAGTAACGGTCCGATTCCGATATCAACCGGTTGTAGATAAAATACTCAAATAGGTACTCGCTCTGATACGATTGGTACGAAGTAACGAAGTAATCAGATTAATAAAAGTAATCAAAGTGACGATTTGCCTCTCTGTATAGTAATCGTTACTTTCGGTATTCTTAAGTAACGAGTACTTTGTAACGAATAGTTACTTTTTCAACATCACTAGATATACGCGCTATAGATACGTTTGAAACAATGCAAAAAGTTGGAAGTCGATAAGTGTTGTATTTAAAAATCGATCTATTGTTCCTAAATGCCCTGGTCTACCAGCGAGTTTGAATAGTGTTGTGGTGCTGACTCCATACCTCTTGCGGAGGTACTTGAGACAGGATGGTTTTCGCGGATAACCGATAAGAAGTACTTAATAACGGATAAGAAAACGAGTACTTTGTAACGAATAGTTACTTTTTCAACATCACTAGATATACGGGCTATAGATACGTTTGAAACAATGCAAAAAGTTGGAAGTCGATAAGTGTTGTATTTAAAAATCGATCTATTGTTCCTAAATGCCCTGGTCTACCAGCGAGTTTGAATAGTGTGGTGCTGACTCCATACCTCTTGCGGAGGTACTTGAGACAGGATGGTTTTCGTCATCACGGACCACGTTTCCATTCTATTGTTCACAAAATGATTACATGTCTTTCTTCAGCCTTAAGTAGTCCAACTTCGGACCTAGGCCTCCCCCAATTCAATTCAGTGTTGTCTATTTTGCTCCACTTGTTTCCAGTTTTGATTACATGTAGTAATTCATATTTAGGATAGAGTATCACGTGGGCTTCAATTTTTTCCTTTTTATGATGGCATTCAGAGCCTTTCTTTCTTTGTTTAGAAGATGTAAAACTACTTCATTCGTCACCCTGTGCATCCAAGTTATCCTCAACATTCGGCGGTACACCTACATCTCGAAAGTCCCAATTCTTTTATACCGTTTTTCAGTGAGAGTCCATGCTTCCATTCCATATAGCAGAACGCAAAAGACATAACAACTGACGGTTAATACCTTTTGCACCTTCTTAAATGGTTTTCTGGTTTGCTCTAGTTTGCTTGTGATTTCCTGAAATACTGGCACTTTTCGGTCCCATTTCCTGAATTAAGTCCAAATATTTGTATGATTATACTTCCTCCACTATTTCTCTACCTATCCTGATAACAGTTGGATTGTTAGCTATTTTTTTGTTTTTGCTGATAACTATCCATTTGGTTTTCTTTGTATTAACTTTTAAAGCCATCTGTTTACTGTGGTCTGTTACCGCTGATAGAAGTATGTATATGTAAATCATATTTTATCCGTTGCTAACAGCCTGTGTTATAAGTATTTCAGTTGTTGATGACTACTCCGTTGGCAATTATACCTTGTGTTATGTATTCCACAGATTCAAAAATCTTTTCTGCAAACAAATTAATCAAAAGCAGAGAGAGCACACATCCCTGTCGAACTCATCTATAATAGAAAATTCTTTGGAAATCTGACCTTTAATTCTAATGTCAGTTGTCTTATTCCAGTACAAACCAGCTATTATCCAAACGTCCCGTCCATAAAGACCTGTATTGTTAAAAAAATTATAATTAACTTCTCGTGTTAAACGGTATCAAATGCTTTCTAGTAGTCGACTAAGCAGGCACAGACATTAACATTTACATCTCGACATATCTGCATAACAACCTGGAACCCAAATAACACTTCTCTTATAACGAAACCACTCTTGAAGTCAAACTGAGATTTGCCAATGCTTTATTCATATATGGTGTATATTCTGGAGTGAAACATTTTCATCGGAAACAACTTTAGTAGATACATTCCTCATTAAACTAGTGTTCTATATTCTTTCCAATACGTGGTCTGTCTTGTTAGGTATCGCCAAGAATGTTGATTTAAGTATCTTTAGGAATTATTCCGCTCTTGTCTATGCAGTTGCGCGAGTTTAATAACCCCTATTAAGCTGCACCCCCCACCATCGCGAATAAAGTTCGGACTAAGCAAAAAATTGAGTGCTATTTATGTGTTAATTAGTTGCTCTAATCCGAATTTTGTTGCTCAAACCGTTCACCAGGAAATAGCGTTGAAAGTGGGGGGGTCCAGCTTACCCCCCCCCCCCCCCCCCCCCCCCCCACACCGGAAAAAGTTCAAACTTCTTGATTTTTTGGGTGAAAAATTTACTTCCATTTATGTGTTAATCAGTTGTGCTATTTCGGATTTTGTTGCTCTAAGTGTTAAGCAGGAAATCGAATTGAAAGTGGGGCGGGGCCAGCTTCTCATTAGAAGTACAACGAAAGACTTGTATATTCACTAAAACAATGAGCAATAAAATCGGATACCGGTATATTTCGATTATCAATATTATATTAACATAGAACAAAGACTCATATAGCGCGGAGCAAGGTCCGGTGGGATAAACTAATGCATTTTCAAGTTCTACGGTTAGCAACAAAATAGGATACCAATATATTTCGATAGTGCGTGTTCGCTAGAATATTTTAATAATAAATATATGCGAGCAACTAATTTATTTTACACGAGACAGAGGAATATAAAGCGTGGTGCAATGTTGGGAGGGAAGAAGTAATAAATTTTTAAATTCTACGGTTAGCAACACAATCAGCTACTGGCATATCTCGATAAATCATGTTCCCTAGATTATTTAAGTATCAAATATGTGCGAGCAACTAATTTATTTTACACGAGACAGAGGAATATAAAGCTCGATGCAACGTTGGGTGGGACGAACTAATAAATTTTTATGTTCTACGGTTAGCAACAAAATCGGGTACCGGTATATTTCGATAATAAGTCTTCCCTAGAATATTTTAGTACCAAATATGTGCGAGCAACTAATTTATTTTACACGATAAAGAGGAATATAAAGCGCGGTGCAAGGATGGGTGGGATGGACTAATTAATTTTTAACTTCTACGGTTAGTAACAAAATCGGATACCAGTATATATCGATAGTACGTGTACCTTAAAATATTTTAATACTAAATATGTGCGAGCAACTAGTTTACTTAATGCAGAACAGATGCACATAGAGCGAGGAGCAAGGTTAATTGGGATAAACTAATGAATTTGCAAGTCTTAAGATTAGCAACAAAATTGGATACCAATATATTTCGATGGTACCTGTTGCCTATCATATTTTAGAACCAAATATGTGCGAGCAACAAATTTATGTTACACGAGACAGAGGAATATATAGCGCGGTGCAAGGGGTGCACCGCACACGGGCAGCATGCCCAGGGGGCGGCAAATCAAAAAGCAAACAAATAGAACAAATAACGACGGAGAGCAATTATGTACTATTTTTTAAACGAAATATAGCGTCAGTGAAATCACCAACTGGAATAAATGTAGTTGTAAGAGTTTAGCTTATTTATAAAGGTCTGCCAGTGTAAGTTATTAATCTGATTGCATTACAGCTGAATGCGTATGTTTGAATATATCTATGTATGCACAACCGTAGAACTTAAAAATTTATTAGTTCATCCCACCCATCCTTGTACCTCGTTTTATATTCCTCTGTCTCGTGTAAAATAAATTAACTGCTCGCTTGTTTGGTACTATGTATTCTAGGGAATACGTATTATCGAAATATACTGGTAGCCGATTTTGATGCTAACCGTAGAACTTAAAAATTTATTAGTTCGTCCCTCCCAACGTTACACCGCGCTTTATATTTATCTGTCTCGTGTAAAATAAGTTAGTTGCCCTCACATATTTGATATTCAACTATTCTAGGGAACGTGGTTTATCGAAATTGGTCGGTAGCCGATTTTTTTGCTAACCGTAAAACTTAAAAATGTATTACTTCTTCCCTCCCAACATTGCACCTCGGTTTATATTGCTCTGTCTCGTGTAAAATAAATTAGTTGCTGGCACATATTTAGTATTAAAATATTTTAGCGAGCACGTACTATCGAAATATATTGGTATCCCATTTTGTTGCTAACTGTAGAACTTGCAAATGCATTAGTTGATCCCACCCGACCTTGCTCCGCGCTATATGTGTTTTGTTCTATGTTAAATAAATAAGTTGCTCGTACATATTTGGTACTAAAATAATTTAGGGAACACGTACCATCGAAATATACCGGTATCTAATTGTATTGCTCATTGTTTTAGTGAATATACCTACAAGTCTTTTGTTGTACGCCTAATGAGAAGCTGGCCCCGCCCCACTTTCAATTTGATTTCCTGCTTAACACTTGAGCAACAAAATCCGAAATAGAGCAATTAATTAGCACATAATTAGAAGTAAATTTTTCATTCAACAAATCAAGAAGTTTGAACTTTTTTCGATGTGGTGGGGTCTAGCTTGCCATTAAGCTGGACCCCCCACTTTCAACGCGATTTCCTGGTCAAAGGTTTGAGCAACAAAATTCGGATTAGAGCAACTAATTAACACATAAATAGCCCTAAATTTTTTGCCCAGTCCGAACTTTATTCGCGATGGCGGGGAGTGCAGCTTAATAGAGGAATTTTAATTAGAGTGCTTTAGGTCTACTTTCTCACGGCCTTTTCAAAAGGTTTGGTTTCTCCAGACGTTTTTTGTTGACCCCTCCGATACTTTGATTTATTTTCGCTTTTTGACTTACCTACTGCCTCACAACTATTATCTTACAGCTCTTACACTAACATATAACTTGTTTTTTTTGTCATGAAATAATATATTGTTGAGTTATTTTGTCCTCCTCTGCACGTAATAAGTTGAGTTTATCATATCTTTTGAAAGAATATGTTAACAATTACCATACGTAATGCTGTTTTCAGGTAAAGCAGATCATCTCCAGCTTTCCAAAGTCTAGTCTTCTATGTATAGCTTCATATCCTGTCTGGATTGGCCCTCATGCGCATTAAAATTATCTCTTATTATGACGTTTTCTCTGATGGAATATCATGCAGTATGTCTCCTAATTCAGCATACAAAGCTTTTCTTTCACCATCACATCATCCAGCATCCAGCCCTATCTTAAGAAGCATACACATACATACACAACATTTAATATTTCTTTATTAAGTATAAATTTCACTAACATTAAATTATCTCTGGTTCATGAAAACATTAGGGTTATATTTGTATAAAGATGATATGCAGAAATAAAAATAGAAACTTAATTATATTTTAAATTACGATATCATTTTAACCTTATTATTAGATCGGATGTTTACTGTATTTGCACGCTCGCGAACAAATGAATCCACGAAAGTAACTATTCGCTTCTTTTCTAAAAATGGCGTTAGATGAATCTACTACGCAGGACATTGCATGAGTCTGCCATCGTTATACACCGAAAGTAAAGGGCGCGTGGGCCTTATTAGGAAGCGAGCTTTATGTGGCGTGTCTACTTAATTCGGCTAAATTCTAAATAACTAGCAAGTACTTTACTATCGATTGTTGCCAGATATTCATTTCAGGTTTGTCACTTAAAAACTCACTAATAATATCAAACAATTCAAAATAGTCTGGGCTGATTATCGGAGAATAGGCCATTTTTGGGAAAAGTTATTTACCAGCAATTTTATTGCTGGAATCGAATCTTATGATGGTATATATTAATAATATAGGTATGCAAAGTCCGCAGATAGTGTGCTACTTTTTTTATAAACAAAATGGCGCCCGAAAATCGTGCTTTTTTCAATTTTTGCTCTATAACTCTAAAGATTTTAATTTTACACCAAAAACACCCAAATAAAAATTCACCACAATTAAATTCTGCATAGAGACGTGTTTTTCCCGATTCACTTCGACGAAAACTTTCCCCGGAAAAAGCGGGTTTTTCCAACAAAATCTTTAATTTTCAACTAATATTTTAGATAAGTAATTGTTAATCAATAATTAAATAACTTAGCAATGTAAAAGCCCTTTTTGTATAGATTATAATTCCAGAAGTTGATGGAAATTGAGTAAACGGTTTAGCAACAATTGAATTGTTAATTAAAAATTTTCGGTCGCTATAATAACGACAATAATTATGGTGCATAAGAATAACTATGATTTTTTCATAAAAAGGCACTATACCTATCTAATGTACTTTACAGAACTGAAATTGGACTATTTAAGCGGCCTTAGGAATATTTTAAAATTATAAAGAATATTTTGGCCTATAATGTGCCTTTTTATGAAAAAATCATAGTTATTCTTATGCACCATAATTATTGTCGTTATTATAGCGACCGAAAATTTTTAATTAACAATTCAATTGTTGCTAAACTGTTTACTCAATTTCCATCAACTTCTGGAATTTTATAATCTATACAAAAAGGGCTTTTACATTGCCAAGTTATTTAATTATTGATTAACAATTACTTATCTAAAATATTAGTTGAAAATTAAAGATTTTGTTGGAAAAACCCGCTTTTTCCGGGGAAAGTTTTCGTCGAAGTGAATCGGGAAAAACACGTCTCTATGCAGAATTTAATTGTGGTGAATTTTTATTTGGGTGTTTTTGGTGTAAAATTAAAATCTTTAGAGTTATAGAGCAAAAATTGAAAAAAGCACGATTTTCGGGCGCCATTTTGTTTATAAAAAAAGTAGCACACTATCTGCGGACTTTGCATACCTATATTATTAATACATACAATAATAAGATTCGATTCCAGCAATAAAATTGCTGGTAAATAACTTTTCCTTGTATTTTGCTAATTAGCCCAGAGTAAAAGCACTCACTAATAATATCAAACTTTGGTAACAGTGACAATATTTTGACAATAACTCATGGGCGCGATAAATGGATAATATAAAGCAATTATTTTATTGTTAGTAAATAAATGTTTATAAAAATAAACCAAAATGGATGAAAATTTTATATTAACATAGGTATTTGCACTAAATAATAATAAAACAATAATAAATAACCATTTCGTTGTGAAACGAAACAAGAGCCGTCTTATTTTATTTAGTTTATAGAACGCCAAAAGCACTCCTAGTTTCATCTCTTTTTTTAGAACTTTAAATGAACTTTTCTCATTTTTTTAACTATTTTAAACTATATTATTTTTAGAATAAAAAACCCTCCAAAAACTTTATATACTCGCAAAATATTCTATTCTATTCAAAATATGCCGGTAGTTGATTTTGTTGCTAACCGTAGAACTCAAAAATTTATTACTTCCTTCCTCCCACCATTGCACCGTGCTTTATATTCCTCTGTCTCGTGTAAAATAAATTACCCGAACAGGGAGAAGTTGGTTTTTTGCGGTTTCCCAACTTCATTGCACAATTATACCTGTTCGTCCCAAGAAAATAGCCGCAACTATTTTCTCCACTCGAACGCACACTGTCCACGCTGCACTCAAAGCCACCTCCTGACCGCCGACGAGGGACACAGGTTCGCCTGTCGTTGTACAATGGTTTCTAGGGAGACTGGTCGAGAGCAAAGCACGGACAGTACACGTAAATGTCTATGGAACCAACAACAATCCATCAAACTTTCTTCTCTGTTGACTTCTTAGCCTTCTGGACACCACCGTCCGGCATAACCCAGGATCCAAAAACGCCAGGACACGGCGCTTGCCCCAGTGTGTTTTTCGGACTGTTTGCTTTTGCTGCCAACACTATACATTCACTACAAACCCTGAAGAGGACTAAATCCTAAACGGAGACAATCATTGATCGCATTTCCACATAGCATTATATCTATACACGCAAATCAAACAATGATAGTAGTCGTAAAATAAATTAGTTGCTCGCACATATTTAGTATTAAAATATTCTAGGGAACACGTACTATCGAAATATATTGGTATCCGATTTTGCTGCTAACCGTAGAACTTGGAAATGCATTGGTTTATCCCACCCGACCTTGCACCCAGTGCCGGATTAAGAATCTTGAGGCCCCTAGGCAACTTAAGCTAGGAGGCTCCTTAAGAAACTTTTGTCTCTTCCGTCCAAAACCTCGGATAACCCCTCCATCTCCGACCGGTATTCCTTTGATATATTAGTGGACATTTTGTAGATTTAAACTTAAAATTTTTGTTTCATTTTGTTAAACGTGTTGCTTGAAGAAATAAAACAAAAAAAAGTTAAGAAACTGTTTATTTATGTTTAAATTTTGCAATAAAAAATTATTTTAGTTTTTTTTTGTTACAGTTATCAGGAAACGAACGATTCATTTTAAAGTATAGATAATAATTTTTCTAATAATGGAAAAAAACAGAATGTAGAAAAATTATAGTATTCTACTCACATGTAATGGCTATTACTCACTCTAATGAATAACGACACTCGCCTTCGGCTCGTGTCGCAAACTTCATTATCGTGAGTAATACCCGTCATTACATGCTCGATGAATAATATATACTAAGTATTACTTATTACATAATTATGTAATAATAAAAATTTATAGATAATTATTTATTACCTATTATATAATAATTATGGATAATTATTTATATTAATAATAATAATTATGGATTAAATTTAGTTTGAGTTTTCAAAGCTTATAATTATTATAAAGCAACTTTTCTGAGTTTCATAGAAACAAAACTACTTAAAATATCTTCAACTTTAAAATTTTCGAGCACATCATTCTCAATAGCCGTGGAAATACTAGTATATTTTATGCCACTGTCGGACGATGACGGTTTTTAATAATTTTCATTTTTGAAAATGACCGTGCGCCTGTTGTATTTGTAGTCATTAGCGTTCGCTACAAGTCCTGAAGATGGATGATAGAATATTTGAACTGTATTAGTTCATCTTAAATTTCAGGTTCAATATCATCAGTAGGTAAAGTTTTCATGTAGTTTTGAAGCAGACCTCGTTATTTGAGTATTACTCAGTTTTGGAAAAACACACAAAACACCAAATACTGAGTTACTGACTCGTACGCTGTCAACTGACGGCTCAGCTCAATAATTAGATTACCCAAAATTGGAAGATTCGTTTAAACCTTCAACTTTTCTCCACCCTGTAGAAAAACTTCATTGGAATTAGCATCATCAAAATATAGTTTTCTTGCTCACGTTTGTTTACTCTCGTCGGTATATTCAGAGTATTGTAGATCGCAGACCTTCTGCTCGTAGTAAGCAAAATTATCTCTTTAGGATTTTAAGAACTTCAAAAGTCATTTTTGAAGCTGAACTGCAGTTTCAAGTTAAATCTCTTCTCTCTGTAATGATTTACTGACAGCGTTGATGAGTTCTAAAATGGTTGCCTAAAACTCATTAATTATTATGAATGTTTCTGCTTTGACATTTATTTCAACAAACAGCCTCATGAACTGTGTTTCAGCTTTCTGATTAGGGTCTTCAGCCAGAGTATGAAGAGCAGATTTGAGGGCATTGTAACCTTTAGACAAAAATCTTGTTGCATCAGCTCTTGCAGTCCATCTAGTGCTGCTTGTTCTTTTAAGGACAAGGATTAGATCGAAGCGAATGGGATCGCTTAGTTGAGTTTCCCAACGGTGGGTAGAGGTTGGAAAAAGTTGTACACGGACTAAACAAATTCAAAATATGATATTGCTCCAACGGGTCCAACTCAACTTTTAGCAGCACTTACTCCAACTAAAGCGAGTGTTCGACACAAAAAATGTAAATTGCAAGTTTATTAATCTTAGATAAATGAGCCTGGAGACCATTGTATTTGCCTGACATGTAGCGAAAGACATGGGTAATGACGGAGAGGGTAGCGAGGGGGCGCTGATTCATTTGTTGCTCTTGCTCTTACTACTTTCCTACCGTGCAGACTGATAGGGAGTATTGTTCCTTCTACCAAACGGCATTAATTAACTTATTCGCAGAACATAGGCTTTATATGTGAACAAAAGTAAGCATTGTAATGCAGAATGTAGTTTTTTACGTCCACCATCACTTTTATGGTATTGCGCGATTTTGGATTTTTCAACGTAATATGATTTTTAATTATTTTTATTTAAATCTAATTATTGTTTTTTCATTTTGGGCCCTGCGAGGCCCCCTTTGAGGCCGAGGCCCCTAGACAACTGCCTATTTTGCCTATTAATTAATCCGGCTCTGCTTGCACCGCGTTATATTTGTCTCTGTTCTATGTTAAATAAATTAGTTGCTCGTACATATTTGGTACTAAACTAATTTATGGAACACGTACCATCGAAATATACCGATATGTGATTATATTCCTCATTGTTTTAGTGAATATACAAGTCTTTCGTTGTACTTCTAATGAGAAGCTGGCCCCGCCCCACTTTCAAATCGATTTCCTGCTTAACGCTTAGAGCAACTAAATCCAAAATGGAGCAACTAATTAGCATATAAATAGAAGTAAATTTTTCACCCGACAAATCAAGAAGTTTGAACTTTTTTCGGTGTGGGGTGGGTCCAGCTTGCCATTAAGCTGGACCCCTTCACTTTCAACGCGAGTTCCTGGTCAACGTTTTGAGCAACAAAATTCGGATTAGAGCAACTAATTAGCACATGAATATCACTAAATGTTTTGCATAGTCCAAACTTTATTCGCGATGGTGGGGGGTGCAGCTTAATAGGGGTGTTTAATTTATGCTTTTTCTCATGAGGATCTTTCAGTGCGTCACAGTTTTTCGATTTCTTTCTAACGCATAAAATTATATGTGACAAAAAAAACCACGTCGGTGATTACATTTCGTCGGTGACATTTATAACATTTATTCTAGTTGTCAATAGATGGCGCTATAATCGAAAAAAAATTATTTACGAATTATATAATATATCTACGAATATAATCTGTACAATTTATAAGACTATACAAATCAAAGAAAATACCATTTTATAAATGTAATAAACACAATTGATTTGTTTTTATGCCAAATTGCAAATAAAATTTGACAACTGTCAGATTTAACTAAAATGTCAGGTTAGAATAAATGTTACAAATGTATATTATCACGGACTTACCTTTTTCTATCATTTGTGACGCACTGAAAAATGCTCATGAACAGAAGCATATATGTGCACCAAAAATATGCTCACGTGTATTTCTATTTCGATCGGAGTGTATATTAAGGGAAGTCTAGAATTTCCAACAATTAAGATGGTTCGGATATGTTCAACAATGAGGCGCTAATAATGAGAAAAATTGATGAACTGCTGGTTCCTAGAAGGAGTAGGAGAGAAAGATCAAATAATATCTGAGAGGAGGCGTTTAGGCAGGACATATCGATAAAGCACATTGATATTGGTATGGCCCAAAAGAAAAACTTATGGA
Source organism: Diabrotica virgifera virgifera (assembly GCF_917563875.1). Classification (NCBI taxonomy): domain Eukaryota; kingdom Metazoa; phylum Arthropoda; class Insecta; order Coleoptera; family Chrysomelidae; genus Diabrotica; species Diabrotica virgifera. The sequence goes on from NC_065449.1 coordinate 116,502,665, forward strand.
GAAGTGTAACTAAGAGAGCCGAGATATAGGCAAAGAAATGATGAATTTGATCCTTACCCACCGCTTAAGGTAGACTATAATGCTTTTCACCAGTTCTGCTTTCACACAAACACAATCAACAAGAATGTTTTGCATTACCTCATTGTAATTCAAAGAAAAAGCCTCCTAAAAAAGATCTTACTTCTACATACTTCCAAGGGATATCTATTTATTGTAATTTTTATTTTTGTAATTATAAATTTGTGATTGCATACAGTGAGCACGTAAAGGTTGGAATAATTAATTTTTCCACGAATGGGCGATTTTGGAAATAAATCCTGAAACAAGTCGATTTTTATTTTTAAATTATGATTTTTGATATATATCATACTAGTAACGTCATCCAGCTGGGCGTGATGGTGTAATCGATGATTTTTGTAAATCAGAAAGGAGCCATATGCTAGCTCATTTGAAAGGTTATTTAATTCTCTATTCAGTAATATAAACATTAACATAATTATTTATACAGGGTGACAAATTTTTTTAATTAAATTAATTGACACAAAAATAAGAATCTGTGCAATTGATATAATTAAAAATGCATTTTACTGTGCTGTCAGAAAACGGGAAAAATGTTTATTTGGCAAATAAATATTGTTCTTCGCTTAAAGTCAATGTTAAAGTTGCCACCCACTTGCCTCTTGGCATTTTAAAAATTTTAATTTAAGCGAAAAGCAATGTTTATTTGTGAAATAAACATTTTTTTATATTTTCTGCAGTAAAATGTATTTTAAATTATTACCCTATATACATAATTATGTTAATGTTTATATTGCTATATATAGAATTGAATAACATTTCAAATGAGCTGCCACACGATCACTTATTTATTTAATATGCTCTACAGGCATTGTAGGCCTAGGGGCCCTAGGGCTTTACAATTTTACAGAATAAACATGACAGTATATATGTTACGGTAAAAGTAGATAATTGGTAATTGTATACAATTACTGGTAATTGTATACAATTACCACAGCCTACGGTAAATGTAGGAAATTATTTTCAATTGTCTACTTTTACCGGTAATTGTATACAATTACCAAGACCAGTGGTAAAAGTAAGTAAAATGATAAAATAAAAACAATAAATTCCAACAGCTATTCAAGAAGTGTGACTTTTATTGAAATGAATTAAAAACACGAGAGGTTTTGTTTAACCTGAATTGAGCTTTTTGTCTGAATTAATACTACGACATACTTTACTTATTTACTATTTGTTGTGACCTAGCAAACTCTCATGGAACTTGGAATTACACAACTTTCCATTTTTTACATTTACACTTATCTGTTTTACATTATTTACTTTTGCAATCAATACGTTTTTCTAAAGGCGGGTATACATATGCGCTCCGCTCGGTGTGCGAGCCGTCGTGCGCATCATGTTTGTTAGATTAGTACGTGTTTTCAAGTGGCGCACAAACGGCTCGCACACGGCGCACCACGATCTAACTTCTGTCGGTTTTTCAACAAACGCTTGTATGGTTCGCAATACGTATTTGGACAGGTTTGCGACTGGTTTGTTGGTTTTGGCGCGCCTGAGTTGAATATTTGTTAGTGATGGAGTGGTCGGAAGTAAAGATCAAACTTATTGATGTTTACCGTGGAAAATCATTATTGTGGGATCCTCAACAAAGGACCATTTAAAAAACAACTTAAAACCGAAATCTGAAGGGAAATAGAAGCTGAAATAAAAAAATATACATGCTGACCAATGTAAAAAAAGGTCATTTAATTGTTGTCTTCTTACCGGCGGGAGAAATACAAAATAAGATTTACTATTTTATTTGGGCATAAGCCACAATTTGAGTTTGAAATCAAGTTTACTTGACGTTTCGACTTTCACTTCGGAAATCGTTATCAATATAAAAAAAATTTATAAATTAAAAATTTAACTTTGTTTCTTCAACTGCAACGAAGTTGGAACAAGCAGATATAATATTATAATAATTATAATTATTCCGGTGACAATTATTGTCACCGAAAAGCGAAAAAGGTAACGCACAACTTGGAAGAACCTGTAGATTTCCAACTCCGTTTCTCGTGAAGCAACGCAGTTGGAACAAGCAGATATATTATAATTGTGTTACCGGAAAGCGAAAAAGGTAACGAAAAACTTGAAAGAGCCCGTAGTTTTCTAACTTCGTTTCTGGTGAAGCATCGGAGTTGGAACAAGCATATATATTACAATTGTGTCACCGGAAAGCGAAAAAGGTAACGAACAACTTGGAAGAGCCCATAGTTTTCTAACTTCGTCTCTGGTGAAGCAACGTAGTTGGAACAAGCAGATATATTATAATTGTGTCACCGGGAAGCGAAAAAGGTAACGCACAACTTGGAAGAACCTATAGTTTTTTAACTTCATTTTTGGTGAAGCAACGGAGTTGGAACAAGCAGATATATTACAATTGTGTCACCGGAAAGCGAAAAAGGTAGCGCACAACTTGGAAGAACCTATAATTTTCTAACTTCGTTTTTGTTGAAGCAACGGAGTTGGAACACGCAGATATATTATAATTGTGTCACCGGAAAGCGAAAAAGGTAGTCCCTGAAATGTTCAGGACTGAAACAATGGCTTAAAATTCGAGAAGTTTTACGATTTTATATCAGGAGCAGAAGCGCGAAAGGGTTGACTTTATTGTAAGATGATAGTTCATGCGATTACATGAAATCAACTTTAATTGAAGAATATCCGAGAATCAGAAGAAAGAAAATCAGAGAATATCAGAAAAATCATAAATGATTACAGTGAAATTTTCTGTTAGTGATCCCATGTCCCATAGTAAATAACGAGGAAAAAACCTCATGATACGATCCCAATAAGGTAAACATTTGGTCTTGCATTTAGTTTACTCTCAAAATCAACACGAAACGTTTGAAATATTTTATTAGAGATATTTTTACTGTTTATTTGGAACGTCAAATAAACTTGATTCAAACTCAAATTGTGGCTTATTCCACATAAAATAGTAAATTGCATAAATGCCAGAAGAAAATAGTTTCAGAACAATGCCAAAATAAGATGTAGTAGAAGTACAGGGCAGAGACATGATTATCTACAATTACTAAATGTTCGTAAGTTTCCTCTGGATCGAAGAAGGTTCGTCAAGGGCAAAATTTTAACAAACATTAACCGCGCCACGAACGCGCGGCGCTCACACGGCACGGTGTTTGCGGCCCGGATATTTATCTCCGCCTTAACATACTCGCGCAATGGAATGTTTAGTTTTGGAACTACATAATACATATATGTATATGTCTAAAGAAACGAATGACTCTTTGCAGATGGTAAATTGATTTCTGCTATATACTATGACAGTCGCTCTTCTTTAGTACACAATTCTTATAATTCATTTTAAAAACTCATAAAAACAGCCAAACGTTTTTGATGATTTAAGCATTTTCTTCGCTTGCTTTTTAAGACCTTCCTATGCACGTGTTCGTTTAACTGCAACAGAATCTCGCCTCTCTGAAATTTGATTAGAAAAATATTCTCTTAGAATTATATTAGATTCATTCACTGATAATTGCTCAGGTTTCTCTGGTTCTTGTTCTATTAGGAGCTCATTTTGTTCATCCATTTCTGCTTCTTCAAGTTCTTCAGAATCAGGACCTGACTGGGTTTCTTCTACTTGTTCTTTTATTTCCAAATCTTCTTCAGTCGAAATATTTTCTAAGGCATCTTCTGGCAGTGATGAAGTTTTGAAACCAATTGTTGCAGGAACCCCAAACATAGCTTTATAGGGACTGCACTTGATACCAGAAGGGTAAGCTCGGTTCTTGGCGAATTGTACAGATCGAATACCCTCTGACTTGTTTGTTTGGTTGCTTTCCAACCAGGAAATTAGTATATTTCGATGTCTCTATTCGCAACAGACCCTTGTGAGTGACTGTATCTTGGCTTATCGTGCACTATCTTTAACTATTTCCACATGGAGCACAGTTCTTTATAATTATGTTGGAGAATTCTCGTCCATTGTCGCTGTGAAGGATGCTAAGAGCTTCAAAGGCAACAAAACAGGTCAAGAAGAACTAATGCAACTTCTTCTGTACGTTTAAATTTCAACGGCCGTAATTGTACAAATTTTGTTAAGTGATCCTGGTAGACAAAAACGAACTTGAATTAATTATATGCTTGGGCTTGCATATCTGGCAAATCTATTTGACATCTACTATTCATTTCTTTTTGACAGTATAGGTTTCACTACTAAACCTTTTTTGGGAACTTTAGATTTTTTCTGGCAAGTTTCACACAGATCCAAATAGATCGTTATGAATTATAGAGTTAAGTATTGTGGCATTCCGCTTGCGTGTCGATCGTTATAATTTGAATTTCTTACTTTTACTAAGATCCTCTGGGAAATGTATACAATTACCGGTAGAAGTAGGAAATAACGGGTTTTTAAAGAATATTTCGTACATTTACCATCGAGTCTGGTAATTGTATACAATTACGGGTAATTGTGTACAATTACCAGACTATCTACTTTTACCGTAACACATACATAAATATACTAATGTCTTATACCTATATAATTTTGGATGTCTATGTAAAAATTACTACACTACGCTTATCCACTGCATCCTATTTTTTGCCTTCTCTTTCCAGTCTGTAAGTTCCATACCCTATATCTTCCTGAAACTTTTCGTGGCATCTTTTTCATGGTCTACCTCGTCTCCTTGTCCCAACTGGTCTTCTTAGCAGTCAGGGCCGTGCGGTGCTATGATGCGGTGAGGCAGTCGCATCAGGCGGCATCACAAGGGGGCGGCATAATCAGTAAAATGAAAATACATCAAAATAATCATAGGAATAAGAAAGGGTGTGCAAAATAGAACATTTGAAAAATATCTGATGGTTTGTGTCACTCGAGTTTAAGGCTGTTAGTGATCCCATGTCCCATAGTAAATAACGAGGAAAAAACCTCATGATACGATCCCAATAAGGTAAACATTTGGTCTTGCATTTAGTTTACTCTCAAAATCAACACGAAACGTTTGAAATATTTTATTAGAGATATTTTTACTGTTTATTTGGAACGTCAAATAAACTTGATTCAAACTCAAATTGTGGCTTATTCCACATAAAATAGTAAATTGCATAAATGCCAGAAGAAAATAGTTTCAGAACAATGCCAAAATAAGATGTAGTAGAAGTACAGGGCAGAGACATGATTATCTACAATTACTAAATGTTCGTAAGTTTCCTCTGGATCGAAGAAGGTTCGTCAAGGGCAAAATTTTAACAAACATTAACCGCGCCACGAACGCGCGGCGCTCACACGGCACGGTGTTTGCGGCCCGGATATTTATCTCCGCCTTAACATACTCGCGCAATGGAATGTTTAGTTTTGGAACTACATAATACATATATGTATATGTCTAAAGAAACGAATGACTCTTTGCAGATGGTAAATTGATTTCTGCTATATACTATGACAGTCGCTCTTCTTTAGTACACAATTCTTATAATTCATTTTAAAAACTCATAAAAACAGCCAAACGTTTTTGATGATTTAAGCATTTTCTTCGCTTGCTTTTTAAGACCTTCCTATGCACGTGTTCGTTTAACTGCAACAGAATCTCGCCTCTCTGAAATTTGATTAGAAAAATATTCTCTTAGAATTATATTAGATTCATTCACTGATAATTGCTCAGGTTTCTCTGGTTCTTGTTCTATTAGGAGCTCATTTTGTTCATCCATTTCTGCTTCTTCAAGTTCTTCAGAATCAGGACCTGACTGGGTTTCTTCTACTTGTTCTTTTATTTCCAAATCTTCTTCAGTCGAAATATTTTCTAAGGCATCTTCTGGCAGTGATGAAGTTTTGAAACCAATTGTTGCAGGAACCCCAAACATAGCTTTATAGGGACTGCACTTGATACCAGAAGGGTAAGCTCGGTTCTTGGCGAATTGTACAGATCGAATACCCTCTGACTTGTTTGTTTGGTTGCTTTCCAACCAGGAAATTAGTATATTTCGATGTCTCTATTCGCAACAGACCCTTGTGAGTGACTGTATCTTGGCTTATCGTGCACTATCTTTAACTATTTCCACATGGAGCACAGTTCTTTATAATTATGTTGGAGAATTCTCGTCCATTGTCGCTGTGAAGGATGCTAAGAGCTTCAAAGGCAACAAAACAGGTCAAGAAGAACTAATGCAACTTCTTCTGTACGTTTAAATTTCAACGGCCGTAATTGTACAAATTTTGTTAAGTGATCCTGGTAGACAAAAACGAACTTGAATTAATTATATGCTTGGGCTTGCATATCTGGCAAATCTATTTGACATCTACTATTCATTTCTTTTTGACAGTATAGGTTTCACTACTAAACCTTTTTTGGGAACTTTAGATTTTTTCTGGCAAGTTTCACACAGATCCAAATAGATCGTTATGAATTATAGAGTTAAGTATTGTGGCATTCCGCTTGCGTGTCGATCGTTATAATTTGAATTTCTTACTTTTACTAAGATCCTCTGGGAAATGTATACAATTACCGGTAGAAGTAGGAAATAACGGGTTTTTAAAGAATATTTCGTACATTTACCATCGAGTCTGGTAATTGTATACAATTACGGGTAATTGTGTACAATTACCAGACTATCTACTTTTACCGTAACACATACATAAATATACTAATGTCTTATACCTATATAATTTTGGATGTCTATGTAAAAATTACTACACTACGCTTATCCACTGCATCCTATTTTTTGCCTTCTCTTTCCAGTCTGTAAGTTCCATACCCTATATCTTCCTGAAACTTTTCGTGGCATCTTTTTCATGGTCTACCTCGTCTCCTTGTCCCAACTGGTCTTCTTAGCAGTCAGGGCCGTGCGGTGCTATGATGCGGTGAGGCAGTCGCATCAGGCGGCATCACAAGGGGGCGGCATAATCAGTAAAATGAAAATACATCAAAATAATCATAGGAATAAGAAAGGGTGTGCAAAATAGAACATTTGAAAAATATCTGATGGTTTGTGTCACTCGAGTTTAAGGCTAAGGCCAGACCAGCGATAATTTACGTCGCCGTAAGAGCAGTAAAATGGAGCGCGAAAAATGGGTCCTATCCTATGTTGCTGCGCGATATTTTACAACTCGTCTGGCCATCTACTACTCTCACCGCTTCATTTTCGCGCTTCATTTTACTGCTTTTACGGCGCCGTCAATTATCGCTTGTCTGACCTTAGGCTAAATCATGCCACTCTGTAAACTTAGTTTTAAAAGTGAAATCGTCTTCTTCTACAGAAACAATAACATTTTTTTGTATTATACAAGAGCTGTACACTTTTTTTTCTGGTTCTACAAAGCGTTGGGAAGCTCTGAAAAAACATGTTTCACAACTAACTTTAAAACCATTAAGCGATACTAGTAGATGGTTAAGTCGAATAGATGCATTGAAACCTTTAAGATTTTGTGAAATAATATGATGCCTTATTCGAAATAATAGAAGAAGTCAACAAAGATACAGAAACTAAAGTCAAATCACGAGGATTAGCAAAAAATATTAAAAATTATAAATTTATATGCGGTGTAGATCTTTGGCATGATATTTTATTTCATATAAATTCGGTCTCAGTCTTGAAGATGTTGCAACATGTAACTATAAATTTGTCAGATTGTACAAAAAGGTTGTCAGAAACAATAAAAAAAATTAAAAGCTACAGATAATCTGGCTATGACCAAACGAAATTTACTGCTAATGCAATTGCAGAAAATCTTGATATAAGCTCCAAATTTCCAGCGAAAAATGAAATTCGAGCCAGGAGAAAAAAGCGTCAATTTGATGACGAAAAACCTATGGATGAGCTCTTAACAGAAGAAGATAAAATAATAAATGATGGTTTTGCTTGTTTTCGATTCAGAGGGTCGCACACCCGCTAGACAGGCTGTTTCTACCATTTCCGGCGTCATCAGTAGCTTTTGTAAGGGTGCACACCTCTGAATAGAAAAATAGCTCCACCATCATTTTAAAGGGAATCTGAAAAATAATTCAAATTTCCCATTAGACGCGATACAGCGACATCTCATAACAAATTGAAGTGTCAATTTGTTAGAAGAAGATAAATTTAAAATAATTTGTTTCATCTATATTTTAGACATTGTCATTAATTCTTTGATTATTTGATTTTCGCTTCTAGAAATCCATAAATAAATAAATTTTTGATGATATTTTTAAATTGGGGGAAATAAATGATAAAACACTAGAAAAATATTGTATGAATCTTCATTCAATGCTTTCAATAGAAAAAGAATCGGATATACAGGCAAATAATCTTCTAGAAGAATTGTGTGATATATTCCAAATGATAACAGTCCATGAAACCTTATGAAACCTAGAAGTTTTGAACTATTTCTGTACACCAAAATGTAGTTGTATCGCTAAGAAATTTATTAACACTCCCTGTCTAGGTAGTAAGTGGGGAAAGAAGTTTTTCAAAATTAAAAATTATTAAAAACTGTTTATGAAGCTCCATAAGACAAACAAAATTAAAGAAATAGCACTCATTTCAATAGAGTCCTCACTGGCTGCTACTTTAGACTACATCAATCTGATTGACGAATTTGCCAAAATTAAAGTCAGAAGGGTACAATTGTAATTTTTGTAAATATTATTTAATGTTAATACGTATTTTATTTAATTTAAATTATATTTTGTTTTTAAAATAAAAGTGTGTTCATTTTGTGCAGTTGCATTTAATAAAAATAGTCCTGTCGCCAGGGGGGGTACAACGGCCTCATTAATTCAGATGGACTTACTCAAGTTTTTTTATATATTTTGACCCGCAGAATACGAATTTTTTGGGTAACAGTTGATCCGGATGTCGATAAGATTGTTATAGACAAAGAACTTGAGGAGTTACATAACAGTGATTTCTCGAAAAACAAAACATCTTTTTGTATTTTTTGGGTCATTCTAGGCAAAAAATGCTCTGACAAGTTTTTTCGTAGGATGCATAGTTTTCGAGATAACCGCGGTTGAACTTTCAAAAAATCGAAAAATTGCAATTTTTGAACCCGAATAACTTTTGATTAAAAAATAAAGTAGCAATTCTGCTTACAGCATTTGAAAGTTTAAGTCAAATTATATCGGTTTTGATTATTTGCATTGCTAAAAATTTATTATTTTATTGTTAAACAAAGCTATAAACACCTAGTGCGTGAGTGATGTTTTCAATGATTTCTCATTTAAAATCGAACGAGTAGGTAGAGTAGCTACAAGTGCAAGCGAGGCAATTTCTACATAGCATGCGTTAAAACGCCTGTATTAGGCACGGGACAGACTATATTATGTTTATAGCTTTGTTTAACAATAAAAAAATTAATTTTTAGCAATGCAAATAATCAAAACCGATATAATTTGACTTAAACTTTCAAATGCGGTAAGCAGAATTGCTACTTTATTTTTTAATCAAAAGTTATTCGGGTTCAAAAATTGCAATTTTTCGATTTTTTAAAAGTTCAACCGCGGTTATCTCGAAAACTGTGCACTCTACGAAAAAACTTGTAGGAATATTTTTTGCTTAAATTGACCCAAAAAATACAAAAAGATGTTTTGTTTTGCGAGAAATCGCTGTTATGTAATTCCTCAAGTTCTTTGTCTATAACAATCTTATCGACATCCGGATCAACTGTTACCCAAAAAATTCGTATTCTACGGGTCAAAATATATAAAAAAAACTTGGGTAAGTCCATCTGAATTAAGGAGGCCGTTGTACCCCCACTGGCGACAGGACTAAAATAAAAGTCAAGTTATATTTAAGGGGCGGCATTTCGAAGACTTGCATCATATTGAAAAAATGTACCGCACGGCTCTGTTAGCAATACCTTCTTTGGCATTCATGCCATATCCATTCTCTCGACATGATCTGCTTACCTGATTCTTTGTGCATCTTGTTATACTTGATTCCTTGAAAAGCATCCATAAATTCTTGAATGGTTCTTTTTGCTTCGTCTTTCGCATTTCGTTTTCCGTGTTTTTCCCCGAAAATAGCTCTCAGTAACGTTCGTTGCCACCTCTCTATCATTTCTTCTTCTGTTTTATTTAACACCCAGGTCTGTTATTACGGTTTCACACGACCCCCATTCGCATTAAAAAAAATCGTCGATTACGTCGTCACGCCCAGATGGATGGCGCCACTACTTAATATGATATAATGCCAAAAATCATAATTTAAAAATAAAAATCGACCTGATTCGGGATTTATTTCCCAAATCGCCGATTTATGAAAAAATGAATTAATCCAACCTTTACGTAATGTATAATGAAGTATGTTTGGTTTTAGTAAGAAATTAGGTCCATTGAAGTGATAAACAATCACATTTATTTAAATAAATATATAACCGCTGCGCGCTGGAGAAACCTGTTATAGTCTGAGGCTGATTCATAACTGTTTTCAGTTTTGATAGTTAAATAAAAGATAAAAAAAGTTATCAGTTTTTCTTAAAATAGTGTACGGGTACTGATGCAATTGTAAATTATGTTACCAAATGTCAAGGATATTTTCATAATTTGGGTTTATTTAAATTTTTGTAACGTCATGAAGCAATTTTTTTAATCAGGACGTATTTCCCCGAACTGTTGAGTATTACTGATTACGTTTAAAGGTCGCTTTTCTAAAATCTTAATAGTTAAAGTCTTAAAAGTACACGTGTAAGGGACGCGTGTGAAAGTTTGCAGAATGAGCGAAGCGAATTCTGCAATTCACATGAGTGCCTTAAAAATGTACTTTTTAACACATATATCATACAATATTTTTTCTACAAACGTCTTATATATCAACAATTATAATTTATTCATTCTCAATTACAGGACAATATCTACAAAAACTTTTACTTGAACTTGACTGACATTCCATTTTTATATTTTCCTTGACATTACATCAAAACTGCCTATACTGTCATTACGTAAAACATAATAACTATAAAATAACATCTTACTAATAGTTTTTTTTTCTACAAACGTGTTAAAAATGCAGGGCCTCCGCAAGGCTGAACGGCGCCCGCGTGCGGCATGTCTTTTAGCGCCCTTAAATCTACTATATCCACAATGTATTCATTTTTTTCGAATCCTGAGAAAACTAATAAGTATATTTCAAAATTTTAAACGCAGAATGAAATATTACGTTATTACCGAGAGCCGAAATTCCCTGAAAACTTTTATAATGTTTATTTTAATAAGTCAAAGGGGTAAAAAAGAGAAAATTTATTATGATTTTTAATTTTAAATATCTCATTCAAAAAAAAACTTTTTGTTTAATTTAATGGACTTTCGGCCATTGGTAATAATGTAATCTTTCATTCTGCGTTTAAATTTTTTTAAAATATTTATTAGTTTTCTCAGCATTTGAAAAAAATGAGTACATTTAAAAACCATTGGTCCGAAATTTTGGGCCTACGCTCTTAAATCTAGAAACCGACAGCTAAATCTAAATTGAATTAAATGGGTGTTTTCTAGATTTGACTGCAGCAAATTCTTTTATATATTATATGATATTATCTTCAAAGTCAATTTTATTGACGAGCTCTTGCTATATAGCTAATATTGTCAAACCAGATAATCTTTCCTCTACCACTGTAGAACTCAAATAATTTTTAATAACTTTCATTTTGAAAATGATCTCTTACCACCAGAAGCAACAGACAGTTAAAGTGAGGAGAATTCATAATGAAAAAGTGATATTTAATAGAGATGTAGTTAGATATTTTCAAATATATATTGATTATTAAGAGTTTTTAGTAGTGAGTTCAGTTTTTAATGGATCAGTTAGCTTTTGTTGAAGAGCAAGACAGTTTTTTTTTTAAATATCATCGTCACTTAATGTAATAATATCACTAAAAAACCAAAAAAATTATCGTAACCAAACATCATATCAAATCTACTATTTAACGAACTTAAGATTTGATCAATTACTCTAATACTGTCTAATTTTTATGTTAAAGGTATCATTTTCTGTTAGTTATATTTGTAAGATTCTCACAAACTTTAATAATCATATGAAATTTATATGGCTTTATAGCTTCTATCCTACTCGACCATCTTGTATTACTTAGGAGTTTTAGATTTAACTCAGGAACATGTAGTTTTATAATATCCCATCTTTTTGTGGAGGAAGAGAAACATACGTAAAGTTCTTATACTTTATTAAACAAATTTACTATTTTATTTGACACTTTAGCAGCATCATTCATTACTAAATTTAAGCTATATGCAGCGCGTGAAACAAAAAAGCTCGAGGATTATCCTACCCTTATCATATATGCATATTGGCATCGTTATCATACCCTTGACCTCTCATGTCTTTTATATTTAAATTTTGTAATAGTTCAACTACAAAATTAAATAATCCTTCCCCTGTAGTGTCAAATATTATTCGTGAAGCTAAAAAACTCTCTTGTATTTGAACTTCTTTTAGAATTATCGTTTAATACAACATAACTCAAAATTAGGCTTATTTGCTTTGTATCACTTGAATCTGAGGTAAAGTCCATAATTATTGAATAAAATTTGGAACTATGCAGCATACCCTAAATATTATTTTTTACTTTAGGAAACATTAATACTGAAAAACGGATATTTGAAAATTATATTGTTTTTAAAAATACAATAATAGTAGAAATTGTTTATTAACACCAAATATATAATAAGATTTTAATTATTTTTTCAGTAATAACACAATATTTGATTTTTTGAGATTTCTCTAGGAGTCAATGGAAAAATTAAAATTAAGATTGAATAAAAAAATGATCTCATTTAAAATAAATATTTCTTAACCAAACCTTCGGTTTGGCGCCCTTTCGGGGTTACGGCCGCGTGCGTCGCACGCGTTGCACGCCCCGTCACGGGGGCCCTGTAAAAATGCAATAATACAGTTTAAATTAAATTTTTAAAAACCTTTTAAACCACCTTTTTAAAATTGTGCAAGTTGTACTGTTAATATTAATGTTAATAAATGAAATATAAATATTTTGACGTTTTAAAATTTGATAATTCACTTTTAACTGCAGTGCCTTAAAAATTTTAAAGCACTAGTGCCTTAAAGTAGCATTTTTAACGATCCTATGGAGTGCTAAAAATTGCATTTTTAACACGGTTGTAGAAAATATATTTTAAATAATCTGTTATTTTGAAATAAAATAATGTAGCTATAAAAAACAAATTTCACATATGAATCCCCTATATTCTCTTTCGGCTTATTATTAGGCTTTAAATTATGAATGTCATCATATATAATACATCATAAAAAAAAACGAAAATGCAATTCATATCGAAAGGGCTTTCTGTAAAACAAACTGGGGTGCAGGTCCCAACATTGGTTTAGTGTTTTATAGATCTATGATAGGACCAATTTTTGATTATAGCTGTCACTTGCACGGAAACATATCGAACAGATTAGAATTTATCTGTTTTGTAGTGACATTTTTTTGTAGGGATCAGTTAAATGGGACCAGTTGGCGCTTATCATATGTTTTTCCCCTGGAACCTTCAAATTCTCTTGCAACTGGTGAAGAATACGTGTTAAATCTGCTATATTTAATTGATTCATTATTTTTGCATTACACGTGCAGCGATAATATTGGCTTAGGGAATATTAATTTGCTGTCCAGATATTCTCCGCGTAATGAGAGTGGAGTTTTAGGGGTTAGAACCAGTGTGGCTTCATTTCTAACCCATATACTAAACAGCAGTAATCTATAATAAATCTCTTCTTCTTCTACTTCTTCTTCTTATAATAGGCCTCTTGGCCTGTTCTTACCGATTTTGAGCTTGTATTTGTAGCTGTGATGTTGACTGCCAGCTATCTCGCCACCTTTTAAAGGACCTTCCTATTGGTCTCTTGCCTGTTGGCTTCGACTCCCTGGCTATACGGGCTATTCTCTCGCTGTCCATTCTCGTCACATGCTAATTCCACTCTCGTCGTCTCTGTCTTCCCCACCGTACTATATCTTTTATGTTACAGAGATCTCTTATTCTGTCGTTCGGTATTCTGTCTCTCAGAGTTTTTCCCAGTTATTGACCTCAGCGTTCTCATTTCTGATGTTCTCAGTATCCTCTTGGTTTCTTCTGTGTCACATCTTGTTTCTATCGCGTACGTCATGATCGGTCTTACATATGATTTGTATGTGCGTACTTTCCCTTCCAGCTTCATATCTTTTTTTCTCCAGATGACATCCCTCGAGACATCCTGACACGTAATTGGCTTTATTTACTAGCTTTCGGACGTTCTCTTTAACATCTCCATAACTACATATTTCGATTCCCAGATATTCTAATCTCGAGACTTGTTCAATTAGTTCGTTGTTAATTACTAATTTGTATCTTATGGGTTCCCTTGACACTACCAGGGATTTTGTCTTGGCTGTTGATATTTTCATGTTGTCGTTCTTCGCCACTATATTGAAAATTTGTGCCATTCGCTGTAGGTTATCCTCGTTATCGGAGATTAAGATTGCGTCGTGAGCATAACAGAGGATTTTTATTTGTTTTTCCGCCTATTCCAGTACCTTTAATGTTTTGTATGATTTTGTCCATGACTAAATTAAAAAGCAATGGGCTCAAGCTATCCCATTGTCTGATTCCCGAGTTGATTTCTACTCCCGATGTTAGTTCATTCTCGACTTTTATTCTGGTTTTGTTCTTCGTATTAATGTCTTTAATTATCCTTATCATCTTGTTGGGCTGATTTTTCTCCTTTAGCAATCTTAGCACATCTTCCAATTTTACACAATCGAAGGCCTTAATCAGATCTATAAAGCACATAAATGCAGGTTTATTATATTCCAGTGCTTTCTCAGTAATTTGTTTGGCTATGAATATGGCGTCTATTGTGGACCTATTTTTACGAAAACCTTGTTGTTCCTCACTAATTGTGTATTCTTCATTTATTTTATTGGCAAGTATTTTTGTTAAGAGTTTAAGAGTTGTGCTCAGCAAGGTGATGGTACGGTAGTTGCTAGGGTCTTTGCTGTTTCCTCTCTTGTGTATAGGTATTGTTATACTCGTCCTCCACTGGTCTGGTACACGCTGGCTACATATTATTTCTTGAAAGAGGATCTCTATGTTTTCGATTAAGGTTTCTTCTCCGTATTTCAGGAGTTCATTTGGTATCCCATTGGGTCCTGGTGCTTTTCTGATTTTTAATTTACGTATATTATT
This sequence comes from Diabrotica virgifera virgifera, assembly GCF_917563875.1. NCBI lineage: Eukaryota > Metazoa > Arthropoda > Insecta > Coleoptera > Chrysomelidae > Diabrotica > Diabrotica virgifera. The sequence continues at coordinate 116,517,856 of NC_065449.1, forward strand.
CCTTATTTCTTCTTTTGTGATTTCTAGTTCTGTGTCTATATTGGATTCATCTTCATTTCCTGTTTCTTCCTCTTCTTCAGGTACTATAGTATCTTCCTTATATAGTTCTTCTATATAGGCGGTCCATTGTTCTGCTTCTATTTTATTTAAACTTCTATATTCGTTAATGGGTTTTTTCCTATTTTTTAGTATTTTCCAAACTTTTCTTTGCGCCCCATACAAATCGTGTTCCATTTCTTTGGTAAAGCGTGTCCAATATTCTCTTTTTATATTTCTTATCTTAGAATTGATGTAATTTCTTGTGTCTCTGTATTGTTGGTAATTGTTTGGTGTTTTGTTAGTGCAGTATTGTAGGTATGCTTTCCACTTCTCATACGCTAGATCTCTTATTTCAGTATTGAATATTGAACCAGGGCTTTGATATTTTTGTTGCATTCAGGTTATTTTTTCTGACCCCTATGCTTTCCTTTGCGGCTTGTAATATATTATATTCTATTTTTGCCCATGTCTCATTTACTCCATTTACACACAAACCCCAACACAAATACACGTGGCAAAACACGCAAGACCAACAATCAACAATAGACTATATAGTTACAAATAGAGAAATCATACGTAAACAAACACTAGACGTAAGAGCATTAACATCGCCCAATATCGGATCAGACCATAAAATGGTGCTTGAAAAATTTTTGCTCAAAATACCACAAAACAAGAAAAACCACTCAAGTACTTCGAAAACCTAAACATTGAGTCTCTAGAGAACCAAAACACAAAATGGCTGTATAAAAGACGTTTAGAACAAAGATTTGAGATAAACCTAGTAACAACAGGTGAAGGAGTAAAAATAATAAATCTAAGTTCGATAAAAATGCAATGCAATATTTCGGTCAGTATGTGTAATATACGAGTACTGAAGACTTATCTGTTTTTATACTTTATATCATTTACCATTCATTTTACAAAATGTTTCAAATTCTTCGCTAATTAACTGGAGCCCATTATCCGATATTATAGTATTTGGCAACCCATACCTAGCCAAGCAAGCTCTTAAGTTGTGACGGCTAGCCCTTTCAGGAGGAGAGACTCAGTAAAACGCATGTTAAAAACAAAGTAAATATATTTCGGCGATTTATATACAGAGTTCAAAAATAAACAAAAAAAATAAAAGATGATTGATTATATATTGCCCCGTTGCAGAGAAGTCCCCAGTCCCCCTGGATAGATGTTTGCAAAAGAAAAATAAAATTAATATTTTTAAAATGAAATATTCTTACACCTCACTACAGTCTAAGACACAAACAGTTAAGCAATCAAAATATCAACAATCATACGGGAGCCATACGGTTCTGATCTGAAGCACGCTCACTAGCTCATTGCTACCGTTTAATTACGAGCATGCGAATCACATCTGGGCCCAGAGCACGCAAAATAGAATTCTATTTTGCTGACGTCACAACATAGAATTTCATAATGGGAGAATCGACAGTTGCTAGGCAACGTGACGTCACTAAAATAGAATTCTATTTTGCGTGCTCCCACTGCAGTACGGTGTTTCGCTACTCAGGTCGGCCTGCCTGCTCAATCCGCTGGTTGGCCTTGGAGTCCAGAGCTGGTCGCTACAAGACTGGTTGAGACTGGACGCTCTGCCTGGACTGTTTTGGAGAAGTGGAAATAAGTGGGGTTTCCTGTTGCGCAAACGGTGGAACGCCAACGGTTCAATCTGTTGACATTACAAAGTCTGTGCAGTGTTGCTGTGGTAAGTATCAATTTTATCCATTATATACTCTTCAAGCCACTTTGAAAATGAGTATGTTGTGATCAAAAACATCTTTCTTATGACTTTTCTAAAAAGTCTAAGTGAAATCTATCAAATACTCCCTTGGCTTCTTCAAACTTTACCAATACTGTCTTATTTGGATTACTTGCGTTTGTCATATATGCTCCACAACTCTTTACCGTTTGTCACCAAAAATAATGTCTAGCCTTAACCTTAAGTGTCTTCATCTTAACCATTATATTGTGTGCCCCATGTATTTTCTCTAATCACTCTTTCCTTATCCTTTTCGGTACAATTACCCTAAATCCCCACATTAACATACCATTATCTAGACTTAAGTCAAGATGTCTCCTCTTTCATCTCTTGCTCTATAATTCGTCCAATTTTGAATATAGGCTTCCCCCAGTTTCTTCCGTTCGCTTCTGTTTTGTGCTTTCTGTTTCCAGTGTGTTCCTCATATCTTTCTAATGTCATTTCATCTGGGGTCGTCATCCTCTTGCTCTCTTTCCTGTCCATGGCCTCCATTGTTGTATCGTGGTATTCAACCTATTATTGTCCGTTTGCCTGGCGTTATGACTTGCGAAACTCTATTTTAGCCTGGCTGTATGTTGTCCTGCATCTTTGACTTTTGTTTTATTTCTTATCCAGTTGTTTTGCTTTTTGTCTTTAAATTTTACTCCTAACATTGCTCTCTCCATGGCTCTTTGTGTCTTCATTATTTTATCCATGTTTGCTTTGGTCAAGGCCCTTTTTTGGCATGCGTATGTGAGAATTGGAAGTATGCACTGGTCAAACACTCTTTTTTTTTTTGGTATTGTTTTTTTTTTATTTTTTAAGACCCATTTTAATTTCCCAAATCCTGCCCAGGCTAATCTGACCGTTCTATTTACCCCTGCTGTTTGGTTTTCATTTTCCTCATTTATTTTTATTATCTGTCCCAAATATAATCATTAACCGCTTCTATTAGCGCCGGACTCCACTTGCGATTTGTAGTCGCGCGATTGTTTTGTCGCGAAGATTGAACACATTGTTTCAAGTACAAGTCAATCCATTTGCGATTAAATCAGTGGTTTTCAACCTGTGGGGCGCGCCCCCCTAGGTGGCGCGAGACTGTTGCAAGGGGGGCTTGTAGCTGTTAAAATTGTTTGTTACCGTTAGGAAATTGTAACAAAATGTCTGAAAATTATTTTACAAAAGGGGTAAATACTATTAAAAAGCCAATTTTATTATTATTTTTTGTATATTTTTACATGATATTGTAGGTATACTATTTTGTAGCCCATTAAATAAATTATAGTATCAGTTGAGTTTATCAAATTAGATTATTAGAAAAATTAAGGAGGCGCAACAATTTTTGGGTTTTTAAGGGGGGCGCAGGTACAAAAAGGTTGGAAACCACTGGACTAAATAATCGTGGATTGACTTGTATTTGAAACAATGTATTCAATTTTCGCGACAAAACAATCGCGCGACTAGAAAATCGCAAGTGGAGTCCGACGCTTATGGTCTCGTTTAGTATTACGTTTCTATTATCTTGTGTTTGTCATTGTTTTTGTTTTGGTAAAATTTATTTTTAGACCTATTTGTCTGGATTCCTTTGCAAATTTGGTTAGCATGGTTTGTAGTTCTTCAAAACTTGATTCCATTATTACTACATCGTCTACATATCTTAGGTGGTTTAGTTTCTTTCCATTTATGTTTATTCCCAAGTTTATACATTCCATTGTTTTGAAAACATCTTCCAGTACTAATGTAAGTAGTTTGGGAGAAATAATATCTCCCTGTCAGACTCATCTGTTAATTATTGGCATAGGTTGTCTTCTGTAAAAGGCCGTAAATCTTCTTCAACTTCTTCTGGCCAACCTTCCCTTACATACATATATACCTTCCCTAAATTTCTCGATCTCTACTCGTGTTTTTCGAACTAATGCCTCAGCGCTTACTGCTACCTTGTCCTCTACCAAAAAATGAAAATAATCTTGTGCTGTGTCATTTTCCCTATCTGAAGTTAAAGGAAGCATCAAAAGCCCATGTGCTCCCCCATTTTGACTTCCCTTCACATGTTGAAAACTGTAGTTAAATCCGCCTAAGAAAAAAGTCTATCTTTGAAGACGCCCCGCTGCCATTTGTGGTAGAGGTCCCGTCATTTGGGAAGGCACTAATTTGCATATTACTGCACTTGTTTAGAAGTCAAAATTTGATTAAATAATTAGTAGGAAAATTCAATGTTAGTAATCAATTACGCACTTTAAAGACGGTTCTTAGACCATTTTTAGATGCGCATAATATGCAAATTAGTGCCATCCCAAATGACGGGATTTATATTCCTTTATGTTCCCCAAAAATAGCTTGAAGAGGTTTCTGAACATAAAACAAACTTTTTTTCTATGAAATATTGATAAGACTTTTTTACCTCCACAACCCACAACATTACAAGAGCTTCTTTGTGGATAACTGAATAATTAGATCCTATTTTACTTGATAACCTTGAAGCGAAACCAATGGGTTTCTCTGGCCCCATCTGGGTAAAAGCACACTTCCCAGTACCTTATTTGATCTGTCACCATAGAAAGTATTGGAGAATCGAAAAATTGTACTAAAATCAGTGTTGCCAATCGGCGTATAATTATCCGATTTGCGTATCTTGTTGTCGTATCTTCTTCGTATCTTTAAATAAATCGGATATTTGCGTATCTATATTTTTTAGTGTATCTACCAATCTACTACAACAGACTAATAACAAAAATAAACTTAAAAAAATTTTCATTCATATATTCCCAACAACACATTAATTTTCTTTGGTTCCACCCAAATTTCTATAAATAGCCTATATATTGGATGAATGATGAATGTTACCGACATTCGATACTTTTCATGGTAATTATCTATAGACAAGATAAGAAGGGCCAAAAGGGACCTGTGCGAATTGTTTTGTTTAGAATTTGAATGCATAAATGTTTCCACTTAAGGCATACTGATCCAATTTAAATTTCAAAAACAGGGATTCTGCCGTCCGATTTTATATATGGGTTTTTAGTCTTTAATAGGTACTGCACGATTTAGTTCTATTTTTATTTTATGTAGTGCAATGCTTAAGTAAACGTCTGTTGAAATAAGTTTTGGTTTGTGAAAACGCTTTTTTATAATGGATAAATGGTAAAATTAAAAAATGAAACTAATATATATTTGTTTCCTAATTAAAATAGTATATTAAGTATGGAGAACGGTAAGGGTTTTATACCGATCGAAGACAATTGTTTGGAGGAGGAGCGGGGCGACGACTCCAATTATTGTCTGAGATCGGTTACCCTTAACGTTCGACATGCTTATAACGTTTTTTGCACGATTGATACCATTATAAATTATAAAATTAAACATTTTCGTCATATTGACTAGTTTCATTCATTTTATCAAGATAGATACTTTGGTTGTTAGGTAGTAACTAGGGTGCATAACAACAATGGAGAATTGAGTTTTTATTTAGTTGTCAATAATTTTAAATACAATTTTGATTATTATAAATTAAAATATGAGCGAAAGTGAATTTGAAGAAATTGAACGGGCTTAGGAAGAAGGGTGTTCCGCAATTATTGCCGAAAAATCCAAAATCCGTTATCAAAATACCTACCAAAGTTTTAAAAAATGGTGCGAAGGCAAGAATTTAAGAATCAAAGAAAAGACTCTATTGGCATATTTCGTTCATCGACAGTGGCAGAAAGCTATGTAGAAGATTGTCTTCAAAATAAAATAGATTTTGCCGAAAAAATATTGTGCAATACTAGTAATACTACTAATGTATGCGATTCTGCAGGAGTTTCTATTAGAAGTGAAACCACAGCCCAAACAAGTGGGATTTTATTAAACAATTTAACAAATTGTACCATAAGTTTCAATATTAATAAATAATTCGTTAGTTTTCGTTACTCGTTCAAAAGATAAATTAAAATTAAGAGATTTTTTAACTCGACGGTAAGTGAATTACTTACCGTCGAGTTGGAGTACTTACCGTCGAGTTGGATTACTTACCGTCGAGTTGCTAGTAAATGTCACCTACTGACGTAAAATCTGTCACGGTAAACAGTCAAAAATGATCAATCGTGCAAAAAAGTATTTTTCTTGCTATTCGTTCAACCATTTTCAAACGCTATTTTAGAGTGTACAAAGGGTTTTCAGTAATGTATTCAATACAAAAAAGATAAAAGAAACCAAGATGATCCTAAGGGCGGAAGGGGGTTACAACTACTGGATGGTCTCTGGGAGGGTCGCCCCCAAAATTGCTACTGTCATTAAGGCCTAACTTCACGCGCAACTTTGATACGAGAAGTATAAAAAATATGCATTGAAATCCAGATCTTGTAACTCTTTGAGCATTATAAAGTGAGTAAAAAGACATACAATTTTTTTTGTAATTCTATCTTCAATTTACCCTGCACTTCTTCTAGACTATTATCGATAAGGTAGAGTTGACACTATTTTGGGTCGCGCCCCTCTGAGAGGTATGGAATAGTAATGGTGTTAAGAGTAGAGAGCTCAGAGTACATACAAATGGGGGGGGGGGGGTTATAATCCCCAACCCCTCTGTTTACGCGTATGAACGTATCTTTTCGTGACAGATCGGATCTTTTTGGAGCGATCATCGGATAATCTAGAGGAATGCTGTTGGCAACACTGACTAAAATAGTAATCGCCCCAGTGGCATAAAATTTGGAAAGGGTCAATCATTCACTATCCCTTGTAGTAGCTCTGGTAGTAGCCAGAAATATTTATTTATCATAATTTAGTAGGGTGTACAGTACCTACCCTTTCTGCCAAGTATGATGAGAATACGTCAAATTGTTTTAAAGTACTGGGTTCAAATAGTTATTAATTTTTTAAATAAAACTCAGTAAAGAGTCACATTTTATTTAACTGATTCGGATTTAATCTTAATATTTTGAGGTCTAGAATCTACAGCTCACGAGATTATACAGGGTATTGTAAATGTTTGGAATAAATTTTGTTATTTCGTAAACTGGCGATTTTAAAGAAAAAATCCGAAACAGGTCGGTTTTTATTTTTAAATTATGATATTTTGGCATAAATATTATACGAGTGACGTCATCCATATGGGCGTGATGACGTAGTCGATGATTTATTTAAGTAAGAATAGGGGTCGTGTGATAACTCATTTGAATGGTAATTTAAGTCTGTATTCAGTAATATAAATACATATTAACATATTTGCTTCTAGAGGGTGTCGAAATTTTTTTTATTGAATTACTTGACAAAAAAAGAAGACTGTATGGAATTTATTTAATTCGAAATACATTTTTTCTACGAGCGTGCAAAAATGTCTACTTTCGCGCACGCATTTTAGTTTAGAAAGTTTCACTTTTCCGCACGCGTGTTACTTTTCCGCACGCGTGTTACTTTTCCGCACGCGGTTTTTACTTTTCCGCACGCGTGTTAATTTAGATATGTTAATATGGCCTTAAAGTAATTATAATACATGCACTAAACTAATATTTAGCTATTATTTACTAATTTATTTCAAATATATCTTATTGTGTTCCTGTTTTAATGAAATTAACGCGACAATTCGATGAAATAAAATTTTTTTGACATAATATTCAAAAGTCAAATCGGTAGACAATAACAGTCGTTTTGAATCATCGTCATGGAAACCAAGATCGTCGTCATGCTAACTAATTATATTGAAAGTTTGGTTTTGACTACCTTGTCAAAGAATTAATTTGTGTATGTATTTTCATATTAATTAAATTAATTGATTAAGATTTGGTAATTTTTTAAAGACTCTTAGAAATAATATTGTGCGGAATAGTCGCGTGCGGAAAAGAATGACTTTCTGCACTTGTTAGGAAAATAACTATTTTAATGTTGTCAGAAAACAGAAAAAAATGTTTATTTAAATAATAAACATTGTCTTTCGCTTAAATTCAATTTTCAAACCAGGTCCCGCCAACCACTTGCCTCATTGTAAGTTTGAAGATTTAATTTCAGAGAAAAGCAATGCCAATTTTTTAAATAAACATTATTTTTCTGTTTTCTGACAACAGTTAAATGTATTTTAAATTAAATAACTTACATACGTTCTTTAATTTAAACTACTTTTAACTGTTGTCAGAAAACATTTTAAATTAAATAACTTAAATACATTCAGTTGGTCACGACGGCTCAGTTGGAAGAGGTGCAGTCAATCGACAATTTTAGTGGATTTGCGAACGACGGTTCGAGCCTCAGCCAGGTCATTTGAAATTAGTAAAAATCCAACGTCGGTAGTATAAAATTCAATAGAATCTACGACTTGGTCTAAAATAAACTGGTGTCTGATCGGCCTATAGAGGAGCGGTATGGCAAGGGATAAGGGTGATAAGGGGGACCTGCGTTTTGGTGATACTCCTCCATAGATCCCTACCGAAGGGCGTTGACGCCTAATAACGGTGTATATATATACATACATTCTTCTTTTTTTGTTCATTAATTCAATTTAAAAATATTTCTTTTGGACACCCTGTATAAACAATTATATTAATATTTATACTAGTGAATATAAAATTAAATAACCTTTCAAATGAGCTATCACGCAACCCCTAGTCTCATTCAAAAAAATCATCGATTACGTCATCATGCCTATGCGAATGACGTCACTCGTATGATATATGTGCCAAAATATCATAATTTAAAAATAAAAATCGACCTATTTCGAGATTTTTCCTTAAAGTTTTAAGAAAATACGAATTTATTCCATAATGTATCATACAGTACATTTGCACCATACTGTACATTCTTAATGAATCACCCTATGTTTGAGGTCAGTAGTACATTCGCTGTACGTTTTCGTCTGCGAATAGGTGATATCATCAGCATATTTGTTGTTAATATTATATTTTAATAACTAACTAATTTTAATACCAAAATAATACCAAAATACAAAATAAAAAATTTAAAATAACGATTATACGTCATTTTTATGAACTGGAGCGTCCACGTCCCCGCAATTGCTTTTCTCGTGAGAAATCGTATAAACTCTAAAAAACGTCGTTTTTCGACAAAAACTTTATATTATAATTTTTTCATGGGCTATAGCTTTTCGAGTTTCTGCTGTATTTTCGTAAAATTTTAAAATCGTTAAAAATGGTAAATTCTCGAAAAATAATGTAAATTCGTCATTTTTTGAAGAACTGGACGGTCCCAGCAATTGCTTTTCTATTGAGGAATTGTAGAAAATCTAAAACACGTCAGATTTTATACAAAATTTTGATAGAAGTATAACTTCTAACGTGCGTACAAAGTACACACACATTTTTTTCCTATATTAATAAGTCCAAAAATATATATAAAAACTATTTAAAAAGTCAGTACAACTATAAACTCACTTTTGTCTCTGTTCTCACAACTTTTAAAACACAACTTATGATAATAATATAACCATAACCATAATAATAAAAATGACAACAATGACAACACATTCTTTAACCACAGCCGCTATATTGGATAATTTTTGATATGTCATTGGAATACACAATCATAGTAGCCGTATAACGTATCTGCGCGTAGCACAAACAATTTTTGTTGAATTAGCGCACAGTTATATTCACTCCCAATCGCTCCTAAAGAAGTATAACTCTGATATCATTCTGAGGGTGCAAACACCATCCTCAGAATTTTCAACTAAAAGCAAGGCTATTTGCCTACAAGATCGAGGCCAAATAAGTCACCCGTCAAATGTGACAAACAGAAGTGCCAAAAAAATTATAGGTTATAACAGCAACTTCTTAAAAGAGACAAGTCAATTGCTGCTTTAATTTTGAATATTTTACCGAGATATTTGGCACACATATTCGTAATATAGTAAAGAATTGCGGTACAGAGCCCAATTTGAGAAATATGTTAGTATGTGGAAATGATTTTATAATTAAATAAAATATTACAAATCGTGTCTGTACCGCCATTAAGAAGAACAAAAAAATACACTTTTTTTAAATAATTTTTTATCCCATGCCTAGATTTTGCGTCATATTGGAATTACTAAAAATCGATTATAATATATAACAAGAAATCGAACTTAACTGACTTGGTAACATTTAGCACGCCTCTAAGTATAATAATTATTGTTATTACAATATTGTACCTTCGTTTTTGATAGTATAGTGTCACTATCACTGTCGTACCTTCGACACACTATTGCCGCACTGTTGAAAGTTCGCAGAACTTTCGAAAAAAAAAATGACGAGCTGTTGTAGCGTCTTAAAATATTTTTTTTTAAATATTTAGGGAGTGGTAATCGAAACATCAAAAACAGATGTAAAATATAGTTCTTATTGCAATCACTTACAATCCCATATAAATAAAAGTTTCAAGGTTTACAAAATAGCGGTGTGAATCTGTGATGCAATGGAAGTGTACAGTACATTATTGTTTTAAAGAAAGCTAAGTGTCACTTACGTACGTCATAGATTAAGGACATACATTTCTTGATAATAATTTTTTTATCTAGTTGACCCGACTTCAATATTGCTTGATTTTCCAGCGCACTCGTGTGATTGATATCATATGTTGTATGATGGAATTTCCTATCAAATTAATTACTCAAATACAGTTTATTATAACTAAAAAATAGTAATGATCAATTTTTTGTTTGAAATAATTTGATGTGACTCATCAGATTGTTTACATCTGTACATATCTTCAACATCTGTATATAGTGCAGTCACTGAAAGTGTTTATGAGCTATTACCTCTGATTAGTTAGATGATACCTCAAGAAACAAAAGCGATAAGGTGCTAACTAGCGCTTCTTTGGCCAGAATCACAATAACTTAATATTACAAACAATATAACAAAATAAAAACAGTTAGGTATGTGGAATACTTGGAATACAGGGTGTAAATATTGCTATGAAATTAATTTAAAAAAATCGAGGAGAATCCAAAAATGTAAAAATATACAGAGTGTTCCATTAAAAAAAATATAAGTTTGTTTCAACCTTTCAATACGGGTGGCCCTGTATATTTGGAAATATTTTTAAATTCAGATCCTATCTGTGCCCCAATCGTATCTACATAATTTTTTTCGTATCTCTTACTACCAACGAGTAATTGGACTTCTCCGCACCCTTTATACATACAAAACCTCTACTACAAAAATTTTTCCAAAAAAAATATTACTGGTTTTTTTAGAATAACTCCGTTAATTTTTATGGTATCAGGTTTATCCAACAGCCATTTCAAAGATAATTGCAAGGGCTATAATATTGTGTTAAACTTAATCTTCTAAATCTATTATTAAAAAAAAACAAAAAGTTAAAAGGCCCCGGTTACATGATACATACTCGCAGTAAAATTTAGGTTTTAAACGTTTCTATTTTGGGGGTTTTTTTATCACACAAAAATTAACAGATAGGTAAAAGCTTTAACAAACGGAAAACTAAAATTTAGTTCTGTATCATTTTTTACGTATACCGAATATTTTTGGAGTTATTTCTAAAGAAAATGAAATTTACTAAGATTTGAACAATTTTGATTTTTTTTAAATATTTGTTTTTTTTTTCAAAAATATGCATTCTACACCAGTCAAAATTTTTGAGGTCATTACACATGTTAAAATAAAGAAAGTTTTATGGGGATTACTATAAATTTTAATTTTTGTTGACATGACATGTCTTATTTTTCATTTTTTCCTAAAATATTCGAAAGGGTCCTCTTATTTTCATCATAACTTGCTTGACTTTAATGCTATCGACTTCTATAGTTTTTTTGGTATTTCTAAGTACTTTGGCATGTCTAATTACTGGCTAAATGCATTGTTTTCCCGTTGTTTAATCTTGAATACTTAGATTTGAGTACTCACCGAAAAAAAAAATGTACATTCAATTACCTATAACTCACTGTATAGATATGCTTGTTTTTAAACCAAGAGGAGTGATTCAAATTTACCGCGCTCTAATGCTTGTTTGTAATTGGTCCAACCGCAGGCAAGTTTACTCCACTGTTATAAAACTTTGACACTAATGACATTTATCAAATTTTGACACAATTGGCATTTCATTGGTTAATTAAGTAATATCGGCGATTTTTTGTATTTTCTGCGTTATTCCTTTAATTTTTAGATTTTTAGTCTGCTTTTATATATAAAAACAGTTTTTTTAGAACTCTTTAGCGACGCGACGTATTAATATAATATAATATTTATGGATTACCGTCGAGGGCCGACATAATCAACCAAAAAATAAGAGGTATTTGGTAATTATTCTAGTGACTTTCTTGGGTGTGAATCTGTCTTTTTAGTTTACTCCTCCTGGTTAAAAAATAAAAGAATCTTATAATAACTTATTTGTTTGACTTTTTATTAGCTTCAATTTAGCTTCAACTTCTCTGAAAAAGCTTACTGTTTTTGGGTTATTTAAGAAAAACCGTGTTAAAACATGCATTTTTTCACGAAAACTCAAAATCTTTGATCTTTAATAACTCAAAAACCGTTGATTTATTTGAATAACTTTATATAACAAATTTTATTTAAAATTAGACCCTCTATCGATGTCTGGGAGTATATTTAATAAAATAATTTCCACTCGCGAAAAGGGGGCATCCCCCTCGTGGAGAAAGCGCAAATTGGCACTATTTCACCTTTGTTTCTTGAGGTATCTTCTAACTACTCACCAATTTTTATAAAGATCGATGGAGGTTTAACGAAATCGGAGGTATAAATCTTCAGTGACTGCACTTATATTATATCAACAGTAAATAATAACAAAATTTAAAAAATGTGGTAACATATACAATAACATTAAAAGTTGTTCTTTTACGTATGCTTCAGTATCCAAATGGATAGTCTAAAGCTTCTAAATTAGAAGGAGAAATTGGGGGAAACGTGAACCTGGAAGAAAACAACACTCCTGGCTAAGAAATATAAGAATGTAGAATAGAAGGATATAGAATACCAGAAACCGTACAAGCCGAAGAGAGGGTGTGCGGACAAATAATCCCTGGACAATAATCCCAGACAAAAAATCCCCACAAATTATTCCTGGACAATAAATCCCCACAATAAATCCACAAAAATAATCCCCACAAATAATCCCGAGACAAGTAATCCCCGGGCAAAAATCCCTAAAAAAATTCTTGTCAAAACTGCTGGTCCTGAAGACGATAACTTTGATTGTAATGCAAGAAACATGAGGCTTAAAAAAATTTGCGTCGATTGCGTTCACGGAAAAACTTTTGAAAACTATTAGGCAGCAAATATTTCTTGGGTATTTTTTTTCCGGAATTTTTTTTGCGATATTTTGTCCAAAAAAATTATGGAGATTATTTTTTGACCGTAATTTTTTGTGGGGATTTTTTGTCTGGCGATTTTTTGTCCAGGGATAATTTGTGGAGATTTTTGTCCGTGATTATTTGTCCTAGGTTCATAATTAATTACTTAAACACAGTTTATTATAACTAAAAAAGAAAAAAATAAGTGATCAATTTTTTGTTTGAAATACATAATGTGATGGTACTCATCAGATTGTTTACATCTGTACATATCTTCAACATCTGTATTATATCAATAGTAAATAATAACAAAATTTAAAAAATGTTATAATACAATAACATTAAAAGTTATTCTTTTACGTATGCTTCAGTATCCAAATAGATGGTTTGAAACTTCTAAATTACAAAGAAAAATTTGGGAAAAACCTGAACTTGAAAGAAAACAACATTCCTGGCTAAGAAATATAAAGCCATGTATTCACTATGTTCGTGCTCCTCCCGCACTCCGCGCTCCTGCAACTGCTAAACATAGTGGATACGTTCGCGCTTACGTTCGCATGCCGTATCCATTGGAGTAGTTGCAGGGAGCGCGGAGCGGAAGAGGTTAGCGAACATAGTGGATAGTGCCTTAAGAATGTAGAATACCAGAAGCCTAGGCCGAAGAGAGTACCTTATAGGCGGGTGGATTTTGTCAAAAAGGTCGATTTCGTATCCACAATCTGAAACTTGTTTTAAGGTACTAGTACACTTTAGAAGCCCAAAAAAAATTATTTTTTTCAAGATTTTTTTTCTTAAAACCTTTATTAAAATAAACATAAAACTTTTTAAATATTAATATCTAACTCTTAAAGAGTACAAAAAATATATCTTTTTTCATTTATGCACGTTCAATAATATGATAGAGAGCGCAAAAGTCGAGGCCTCGAAAAATGATGGCGGACAGTTAATCTCAGGATTGGGATATCTGAAACAAAAAAATCGTACTGCCTTTGAAAAAGGAAGGTTTCTTACGTGACAATTTACCACAATTTGACCAAAGAATAAAAAATAAATCTTTTTTAACCATGAAAAACTGAAGAAAAAATCGCGATTTTTTCACAAAATTTTTTCTAATTTCCGTAAAAGCTTTTTTTGCGAAAATTTTCACTAACGGTGAAAACCTTCCTTTTTCAAATGCCGTACGATTTTTTTGTTTCAGAGGTCCCAATCCTGAGATTAACTGTCCGCCATCGGAACTACTTTTTTTCGAGGCCTCGAATTTTGCGCCCTCTACAATATTAGTGTACGTGCATAAATGAAAAAAGATATATTTTTTGTATTCTCTAAGAGTTAGATATTAATATGTAAAAAGTTTTATGTTCATTTTTAATAAAGGTTCTGAGAAAAAAATCTTGAAAAAATGCTTATTTTTGGTCTTTTAAAGTGTACTAGTACCTTAATGGATAGATTTACCAGTTTTCCAAAAGGCAACCTGCAGTATAAAAATTTTTAAACGAAATTTATTCTTCTGATTTCTTCTTAAAATCCTTACTTTAAGCGAAATATACAAATAAACAATAAAAAATGTCGAAAAAAGTCAATTTTGCATTTTTTGAGGTCATTTTTCGATAGGTTGGATATGGAAAAAAAAAACAAAAAAGTATGAGATGAAAGCTTAAGTGAGGAAGTTTCAAAATATCCATAAACAAATTGATATAGCCTTTCGGGATATACAGACATCTATTGAAGAATGTCTGAGCTTTAATCTTCGAAATACATAGATACCTACATTGTTTATTTACAACATTACAATACAAAGTTGACTCAAAGTTTACCAAGGGAACCTGCTTATTATAGACGAAAGAATAAATTGGTTTCAAATAAAAATGACATTTTTCTTTGTTGAAAAAATGTTATAAATAAGCAGGTTCCCGTGGTAAACTTTGGGTACAGTTTTTACATGGATATTGAAACTCTGTCTATGAACAACAACAAAATAAGTATATTATATAATATTTAAAAATAAAACTTTCGTTTTTAAGGTTTGGGAATAATTCTTGTTTTTAATTATATAATACAAATTAGAAATATTAATTACATCAAGATCAGCTTTCTCTTACTGGAGATGAGATAGAACGTATAAATCATTTTAAATACTTTGGTAGACAATTTCTTCTTCTTCTTCAACCTGTGTTCGTCCACTGCTGGACATAGGCCTCTTCCATTTGCTTCCATCGATTTCTACTCTTGGCAATTCTCATCCACTGCTTGCCCGCGACTTGTTTGATATAATCTGCTCACCTCTTCTGCGGTTTGCCTACTCCTCGCCTGTTCTCTCTTGGTCTCCAGTTTGTTAGTCTCTGTGTCCATTTTTCGGGATTATCTCGGGCAACATGTCCGACCCATTGCCACTTGAGCCTTGCTATACGTTCTGCGACATCAGTTATCTTTGTTCTTTCACGAATGTCGATATTTCGAATTCTGTCTCTCAAACTTATCCCTAGCATGGCCCTCTCCATCGCTCTTTGGGTTGTACTGAGCTGCTCTAAGGTTTTCTGTGTAAAGGCCATGGTCTCCAGTCCATATGTAGTTACAGGCAAGATACATTTGTCATAAACTCTACGTTTTAGACACATTGGTATATCTTTATTCTTCAAGATAAAGCTTAACTTGCCGAAAGCTACCCAAGACAATTGTATGCGTCTTTTTATTTCGGCTATTTTGTTTTCTTTGCCGATTTTAATGGTATGTCCAAGATATATATAGTAGTCTACATTTTCAAGACTGACGTTGTCAATATCAAGATTAGTTTGTACATTACTCAATATTTTTGTTTTCTGAAGATTCATTTTGAGACCTATTTTATTTGACTGCTGGTTTAATTCCTTCATCATTTGTTCCAGTTCCTTGATATCTGTACTGAATAATATTATGTCGTCCGCAAACCTCAAATGACTCAAACTCAAATGTACACCATCAATGTTTAGACCTATTTCGTCCCAGTCGAGCTGTTTGAATACATTTTCCAATGCTAAGATAAAAAGTTTTGGTGAAATAGTATCACCTTGTCTAATACCTTTACCAAGGCGTATTTTTTCGGTTTTTTCGTCTTCATTGATTTTGATGTGGAATGTGGCCTGTTCATAAATATTTTTATTGAGTGTAGTGTACCGTGAGTCTATTCGAGCATCCCTTAGGGCTCACAAAAAGGACCAGGTTTCAATACTATCGAAAGCCTTGTGAAAGTCAATAAATGCCATATGTAGCGGTACATTATATTCTGTGGTTTTTTCTACCAGTGTTCTGATAGTTTGTAAGTGATAGTTAATACCAAGCCCTTTTCGAAATACCGCCTGTTCAACCGGTCAATTTGTATAAGTGTGACAACAAACTTATAGGTCTGTAGTTTTCAATATTATTAGTGTCTCCTTTCTTGTGTAAAAGTATTATTTCGGCGTTTTCCCACAGACTGGGTATTCTTTTCTCTATTAGACACTTATTCAGCAAGACTTCCACAACCTCTACAACGGTGCTGCCGCCCATTTTTAACATTTCAGACGTTATACGAACCTCGCCAGGAGCTTTTTTATTTTTCATTTGCTCTAAGGCATGTCTAATTTCCGAAGAAGTTATTTTAGGGAGAGTTTCCGAGCCAACGTTTAGAATTGTTCTATGGTCTGTTCCGGGGTTCTGTATAGTAGATAAATCTGTAAATTCTGTATAGTATAAATATTCTTATAGAACGTTTGTATTTCCTTGATTATTTGAGTTTTTTCAGTCACCGTATTCCCCTGTTGGTTTTTGATTTTAGTTATCTTCGATTTTCCTTTAGTTAAATTTGATTTCAATAATCTCATATTTCTATTGTTTTCGATGATTTGCAATATTTTTTTTGTTTTATAAGCCCGCAAGTCTGACCTTATTCTCTTTTTAACTTTATTGTTGATAGCCTTATACTCTGGTAATTCTTTAGATGTTTTCTTCTTTCTTCCATTAAATCCAGTGTTGTTTGTTTAAGTTTCGTTTTTCTCGGATTTTTATTTTTACCACAGATCTTTTTTGTAGTTGATGTTACGTCATTTAATTTTTGTGTTATTTCATTTATATCTTTCGTGTTGAATACTGGTACAGGTCCTAGTTTCTTTTTTAGTTCACTTTGATATTCCTCTTGGTTTATTTCGAGTGCTTCTATGTTTGGAAATTTATCCTGTGTTAATAATTTTCTTCTATCGAATTTCGTATTTACTTCTATTCGCACCCTAACTAATCGATGGTCACTACCAGTGTTGACAGAATTTAGTACAGTAACATCTTTAGCAATGTTTTTGAGTTTAAGAAAGTATAAAGTCAATTTCATTTTTTACTTTGCCGTCTGGGCTGTGCCACGTCCATTTTCTCTGCATATTTTTCTTGTAGAATGTGTTTAAGCAGAATAGCTTTTCTTTGCTGAGAAAATTTGCGAGCATATCTCCCCTGTGGTTTCTACTTCCCAGTCCAAAATTTCGAATATATTCGTTGTCGTTTTTATTTTCGTTCTTTCCTATTTTAGCGTTGAAATCTCCCGTAATAATTACGTAATATGTTTTCTCTAGGTTTCTGGCTCTTGTAATGTCTTCATAAAGTTGTTCTACCTCTTCATCATCTACAGAAGAAGTTGGCGCATAACAATGGATTATTTAAAGCTGTATCTACAATTTAGTTTTATTACCAGATAGATAATTCTATTAGAAATCATTTGGAATTTAGTTACCAAGTTTTCAATTCTTTTATGTACCAAAAAGCCTACGCCTCCTATACCTTGGTTATTTCCTGAATTGTATGGTACAAAGTGTGCCCTGATTTTAGTAGAGTCGTTTCTTCGCCTTTAAGCTTTGTCTGGTATAAGCCTACTATGTCCCATTTTATGGTCTTAAGTTCTTCTTGCAACTCTTTTCTTATGCAACTCTTTGGTAGATAACTGGTTGAACGTAAATTCAATCACGTAGGGCTTTTATGACCTAGAAACTAGATAGGTATTTTTATGTAACAGAAACCTGTCGACGCATACTAGCAAGAAAGTTCTGAAATGTTATGTGCGGTCTATCATATTATATAGTTGTGATATATCGACATTAAAAATCACAATTCTTAACATTAACTTAGAAGAATTTGGAATTTGAATTGCAGTGCTATCGAAGGATCCTAAAAATATCGTGAGTTTCGCAAACTTCCAATGAAAATGTTCTTAAAATGGCTAATTCAGAACGTCTGCCCATAAACATCATAAAGAGGAGAAAACCAGAATATTTTCAACATATAATTAGATGATCTAAATACCATCTCCTTCGCCGTATAATAAAAAGAAAAGTGGAGAGAAATATGTTTTGGCCGAACGAAAATTTTATTGCTGTGTAATATTAGACAATGGTGTGGATCCACAACCCACTACAGATGAATTATTTCGCGCAGTAGGAGATATAGAAAAATTTCTGTAAATTGTAAACATGATGACGGCCAACGTCTGAGTACAGACACGGCACGTAAAGAATTAGATGTACTTAAAGCCTAAGATGTACTTAAGAAACTGGCTGCAGTAACTCGACTTTGTGTCAGTAATACACTCACGAGTTAGAAGAGGAGAATAAAACATGTTTTCTGCGAATAGTAGAGGATCCGATATAAGGTCGACCTGCACCTATCTGTTTAATGGATAAAAATTATTTGATATGTTATTTAGTATGTTAAAAATTATAAAAGCAAAAGGGTACCCGATATAATTTTGTCCTGGCTATAATTAATTAATAACTATAAAATGACTTTTTTAAATAAAAAAAATTTCGGACCGGCAGATATTATTTTAGGTCTTTTGGATGATTCGAAACAAAGATCTTTTGTAATTGTTCTCTTAAGTTGATCGCTTTTGAGTTATACAGGGTGGTTCATCTTATTCGCCTCGGTCCAGGCCAGGGCCTTTAATACTACAATGTAAAAATAATGTGAATTATACAGGGTGCTCCAAAAAAGAGTGGTATATCGAAGTTTTATTTTTTCTTATGGAATGCCCTATATCTGATGACATTACTGAATTGACCTTAAAAAATAAGCTATACTTTCATAAGGGTTCCCTATACCTAAATACAGGGTGTTTTGATTTATTTCGATTTTTATGAAAATGAAGGTTTTAGAAAAAAATAAATATCTACGAATCTAAGAATCAGTAACAAATTCTTTCTTGGATTTTAATAATAAACTATTTAGTATACTTAAACAGATGCTTACTTTAACAAAATGTCTTACAGGGTGGTCAAAATATGAGATTGTTCTATTAACAAATTCAAGCTGTAATAACTTACTTATTTTAAATAGAACATCCTGTATCTTACTAGTCTATCGCGTAGAAAATTTACGTAGCTTTTAATTTATATTAGGGTTTCCTATACCTATCTTTTACAGGGTGGTCAAAATATTAGATTGTTCTATTAACAAATTCAAGCTGTAATAACTTACTTATTTTAAATGGAACACCCTGTATCTTACTAATCTATTGCGTAGAAAATTTACTTAGCTTTCAATTCTTATTAGGGTTGCCTATACATATCTCCCTTCTTTTCTTAAATATTTATTAAAGATTTCCTAATTTGTAAGCTTTAAAAATTAGAATTAAGTACCTATGTCGTGGTTATGTACATACAACACATCACCAACACCGGAAATATACTTAAATATCTTAGTCAAGATACTTTCGTTAATAAAATTCACATTTTTATCACTTAATCACACAGAGTGTTCTTATTTTAAATGACATACTCGATATTCTATTCTTTATAATGGAAGACATTTAAAATCTCTTCAATTCCATGTAAACATTCTCAATATAGATGTTATCCTGTAAATATATTTTTCCATGTTATTCTGTAAATACCCATTTTTACATATTTTTGTACAATAGGCTCGTTATCGTCATAGTAGCCATTGCATTTAATTGTTTGTAATTGCGATTCAAAGATTCAAACAAAAAGTGGTGTACAAATTAGGAAATCTTTAAATATTTAACAAATGAAGGAAGATAGGTATAGGAAACCCTAATAAGAATTGAAAGCTAAATAAATTTTCTACGCAACAGACTAGTAAGATACAGGGTGTTCCATTTAAAATAAGTAAGTTATTACAGCTTGAATTTGTTAATAGAAAAATCTAATATTTTGACCACCCTGTAAAAAGATAGGTATAGGAAACCCTAATACAAACTGAAAGCTAAGTATATTTTCTACGCAATAGACTAGTAAGATACAGGGTGTTCCATTTAAAATAAGTAAGTTATTACAGCTTGAATTTGTCAATCGAAAAATCTCATATTTTGACCACCCTGTAAGAAACTTTGTTGCAATAAGCATCTGCTTAAGTATTGCAAATATTCAATTATTAAGATCCAAGAAAGAATTTGTTACTGATTCTTAGATTCGTAGATATTTATTTTTTTCTAAAACCTTACATTTTTATAAAAATCGAAATATGTAAATCAAAATACCCTGTATTTAGGTATAGGGAACCCTTATGAAAGTATAGCTTATTTTTCAAGGTCAATTCAATACTCTCATCAGATATAGGGCATTCCATAAGAAAAAATATATCTTTGATATGCCAGTCTTTTTTGGAGCACCCTGTATAATTCACATTATTTTTAGATTGTAGTATTAATGGCCCTGTATATTTCTGTGAAGAAATTTTTTTTAAATATCAAGTGGTTTTCCGTACAGACACCGAGGCGAATAAGATGAACCACCCTGTATACAATTTAAAACTAAAAATGACGATTTCCAATGCTTAAAAACACAAGTAATAGTACATTGTGTACCTAGTAGGAACAGCTTACATTCCCGGACGATGTAAAGATTGCCGTCGACGCGCAAGCCGAGACGATGCAATACAGAGTCCGGGAATGTGGCTTTTCCAACAAAGTATAAATATTATTTTTCCGAAAATCGAACATTTAAATTATATTAAAATAAACATGTTCATTTTCAAATATAGGGGAGTGCAATTAGAACGAAAATATACAATGTTTCGGAAAAAATCAAACAAGGTTATATGTTTCTAAAACTTTTTTTGTTAGTTTATAAATATGTTAAAGTAAAAAGTTCTACTCACAAATTTCGCCGCTAATTGTTTATTAATTGTTTAAACAATAACAATTGTTTTGTATAAATAATGTTTAGAATATGGGTGAATTCAACATTTTATTTTGATAAAAAATGTTTTTTATTTTAGTTTTGATTATGCTGAGCCCGAATCTGACATTACAATTTGCAAATTCAAAATGTCGGATTCAAAATGGTGGATTTTTTCCTAAAAATCCTTAAAAAGTAGTTGTAAAATCCGAATTTTTTTTATAAAACGTGTTTGTTTACATATATGTGGATATTTTTGAGAGGTTGCTGAACCTGAATCAAATTTTGATAATTTAATTTATAAAATGGCAGATCCAAAATGGCGGATAACTTAAAAAATAGTTGTAAAATTATAATTCCTTTACAAAATGTGTTTATTTCTACATATGTTTATTTTTGAGAGCTTTGATAAACCTAACTTAAATGTTAACATTATAAACTATAAAATGGCGGATTTAAAATGCGTATTTTCTAAAAAGAACATAAAAAAAGGACATTTTTCTAAAACATTTTTTGTCTTTACATTTTTTTAACAGGTTGTTGAATCTGAATTAAAGATTAAAAATTTAAATTTCAAAATGGCGGATATTTAAATGAAAAACAAGTAGAATCCAATCAAACAAATATGGAATTTCATTCTAAAAAAAAAGATAAACAAATAATTTTCACAATAATATTAAAAATTAAAATGTATTAGAAAGAAAGAACAAATTTTCGATTAGAAGGATATAATTAGATATTGGAACATAGTTTTTAATTCCAAACAACTTTCCTTTATAAAAATTTTCGATATTGTGAAATATAAAGGTACTTTACTCTTGAGTGAAATTCATATTTTTTGACATACCTCATACAAAATTAAGAAAATTTGATATTTGATGGTTGTATCTTATGTTATATACGTTGCAGAGTATTTTATAAAGAATAACTTTTTTTCGTAAAACTGATATTAAAAAAGTTATCAATAGGTTCCAAGTTACGCAGACATACTGTATAAGAGCTAAAAAAAATTTTTTTTAACATTTATTATTGTTGAAGCTTATTATTAAATGTATTTTAGGTAAGTTTTACAGAAAAAAGTTTTGATCACTCTGTATATACATTTTTTCAGCTGGTAATTTTCGGTTTTTGTATTACATTTTTGTTATCTTTCTTAGTTTTCTCAAAAAGAAATTGTTTTTTAATTTTTAAACTAAAATAATTCAGTGTTTTTAAAGATTACATCCTAATCTTTAAAAAAATATCAAAAAAATTGTATTAGATTTATTCAAACTTTAGTAATACCGTCTTAAATTGGTGGGAATTCTGTAAAACTACGAAGTTTTCAAAAATTACATTTTTTGAGACATCGTATTATTTGAATTAAATTTTTGAAATTATTTTTGAATGAAAAATCATTTAGTATGATGAATGAGAGGTAAGTTGTGTAAATTTGGGAGTTTTTTAAGTAAAATTGTATTAGTTACACATTTTTAAATCATTTTTAAACAAAATTCATGTAAGGCTCAATTTCCGCCCACACCGTACTTATGTCCATAAATTTTATTTCTTTTTATTACAACCATAAGATAGCTTATTTCATCTTCTTTCATGTCCAATTTGTAGAATTTCTTTAGATCCCTTAGTTAAAGAATTACATTTAAAAAACTCAACCGTGCACTTCTTCCAACGCTAGTTTACAGTGCGCCAATGTGTGTGAGAAGGGTGACTTTAGCGTTATAAATAAAAAATTACAGAAGCTAGAGATTTAATTTTAGAAAAATCTTTGTATAAGGTTTTTTTGTAAAATTTTCTGAATTTTTCAATGGTCAAGTCAGTTTTTTTCTAAAAATTATATTTTCGGAGTTATTTAAAAAAAAACATCGAACTTCGCTGTTCATTTGTTTAATAAAAAATGAAGCACCCACTTCTCGAGTAGAACTTTTTGATATGTTGTTTATTAAACATTTCTTAATGAAATTACAAAAAGTTTTATCTTGTTTGATTTTTTCCGAAGTGAAAATCTAAATGCACTCCCCTAATAGACATATTATTATTTTGACTCAAATATTCGTGAGGCCACCAAATACAGGTTTTGTAACTATAGAAACAAAAATATTGAATTGTCAAATTTGACGCATTTGCTTATTTATAAAGGACCAGGCAACACTCCTTATGGAAAAGTGGGCCCGGTCAAATTTGATGAAAGTTTGGTCAATGATACTTCTTGATGTGTAGTTTAAAAAAGTCCATGGCACCTGGGTCTGAATAACTACTATTCTCGAGTTACAGCCTTCTGAAGTTATTGGATTTGGGTGCTCGGTTTACGTTAAGTGCACTAATTTACGGCCAAGTGAACGAAAATATTTATTATTAGAAGAAGAGAAACTCATGTTCTTCATACATACGTGCGTGTTGTATATGCATTTGTGTTCAAAAATAGTTGGATCGTATTTTAGTCTTCAGAAAACCTCCGAAAAGTCTTCAGAAAACTAAAGAAGTGCGGTATAAAATGTGCTGCTAGATCGATATAAGCATTATCATGTTTTCACGAATGCTTCTCAGTTATGCAATACCAGCAAAACTGCAGTTCGGCTTTATCTTTAGAAAACTACTGAACAGTGGCGGATCTAGGAGGATAGGGGTAAGTCCACCGGTAACATGTCCCAGAATTAATGAAATATCTTTATTTAACGAAAATGAACGAGATGGAGCCATTAAAACACATTTATAACCAAAAAGCGGATAGTGTGACGAAAAGACGTAAGCCCAGAGCATATATGGGCGTCCATATAAAAAATTTTAGGGGGTGGCAAACGTGAAGATGTTGCACATTATGTTTTGTATACTTTGAATAACCATATATAATTCAAAGCACCCGAAAAGCCAGGGGGTCACGGCCCCCCTGCCCATGGGTATGGGCGCCCATGGCCCAGAGTACGATTTAAGGACCAGAGAAGATGAGTTACGGGTGTTAAGAGTACGAAATTGGAAAACCAAGGCGGAGGATAGAATGGAATGGAAGCTGATTCTCGAACAGACCGAGGTCCGCCATAGTCCTGTCGCCAGGGGGGGTACAACGGCCTCCTTAATTCAGATGGACTTACCCAAGTTTTTTTTATATATTTTGACCCGCAGAATACGAATTTTTTGGGTAACAGTTGATCCGGATGTCGATAAGATTGTTATAGACAAAGAACTTGAGGAATTACATAACAGTAATTTCTCGCAAAACAAAACATCTTTTTGTATTTTTTGGATCATTCTAGGCAAAAACAACTCTGACAAGTTTTTTCGTAGGATGCACAGTTTTCGAGATAACCGCGGTTAAACTTTCAAAAAATCGAAAAATTGCAATTTTTGAACCCGAATAACTTTTGATTAAAAAATAAAGTATCAATTCTGCTTACCGCATTTGAAAGTTTAAGTCAAATTATATCGGTTTTGATTATTTGCATTGCTAAAAATTAATTTTTTTATTGGTCAACAAAGCTATAAACACATAGTGTTTCCCGTGCCTAATACATGCGTTTTAACGCATGCTACGTAGAAATTGCCTCGCTTGCACTTGTAGCTACTCTACCTACTCGTTCGATTTTAAATGAGAAATCATTGAAAACATCACTCACCCACTAGGTGTTTATAGCTTTGTTTAACAATAAAATAATAAATTTTTAGCAATGCAAATAATCAAAACCGATATAATTTGACTTAAACTTTCAAATGCGGTAAGCAGAATTGCTACTTTATTTTTTAATCAAAAGTTATTCGGGTTCAAAAATTGCAATTTTTCGATTTTTTGAAAGTTCAACCGCGGTTATCTCGAAAACTGTGCATCCTACGAAAAAACTTGTCTGAACATTTTTTGCCTAGAATGATCCAAAAAATACAAAAAGATGTTTTGTTTTGCGAGAAATTACTGTTATGTAATTCCTCAAGTTCTTTGTCTATAACAATCTTATCGATATCCGGATCAACTGTTACCCAAAAAATTCGTATCCTGCGGGTTAAAATATTTAAAAAAAACTTGGGTAAGTCCATCTGAATTAAGGAGGCCGTTGTACCCCCCTTGGCGACAGGACTACCAGGGGTTCTACAGCCAATGACGATGAGCTTTTTAATACAAAATATTATGGAGAATAATTTTGTAGGGTTATTTTTATAACAACTATAATATTCATACTTAGGTATAATCATATAGAAGAAATGGTCAATGGAGAAGGCTTCATAATCATGATTTTGCTAACTTTCCTGTTTTCGACTTAGACTACCTAAAAGACCTTACGATTGGGATATATCAAATTAAACTGGCACCATCTTACATACAAGATAAAATAATAAGAAAAAATGACGAAGAGTTTCAAATTGATGAGAATATGGATGAACCGGGATTCATAAGAGTTCGAATATTTTCTAGGTTTCGGCAAGCTACAAAACACCAAGTATTCATTTCCTATACGGTTGATGAAGATAATGATGAAGATGAGCCTATAGAAGAACCGATTAACGGGTACTACTGTACCTGTCAATCTGGTGCGAGAACTGTAGGTACTTGTGCTCATATCATCAGTGTGTTATGGTTTTTAGGCTTTGCATGACATCAACCCAACCTTAAGTATCCTGATAGGTCGTTAGTTAACACGGCGTATGATGCATCTAACCGAAATCAGCAAAATGTTATATATATTTTATCGGTTTTATAGCGTTCTACGCCTTTCCGTTCCTAATCGCCACTCCTTTCTATTGTGGCAGTCTTCCTCTCTTAGATTTCTTTCAGACATTGCCTTGGAGATGCCCTTTATCCATGTAGTTGCTGGACTTTCTCATTTTCGTTTTTCTGTTGGGGAGCAAAATGTTAACATACGAATAGTCGAAGATGATTTAAACCCGATTTTTCCATAGACAATTGTAATTAATATTTAGCATTTACAAACTACCATTTACTTTGTTTTTTTTTTGTATTGAAATCAAGTCCATGTTCTCTACCTGTCTTATATCTGATATGCGGCACAAGTTTAATGTCAACTAATGTATTTTTTTATGTTTCAACAATTTTTTCTTTAATTATTCTGGAACATGTTACGAGTGGAATTACACCCATCCCCCCTAGACCCGCCACTGTTCAGTAGTTTTCTAAAGATAAGGCGGAACTGTAGTTTTGCTGGTATTCCATAACTGAGAATTTATGAAAACATGATAATGCTTATATCGATCCAGCAGCATCTTTTATACCGCACTTCTTTAGTTTTCTGAAGAAGACTTTTCGGAGGTTTTCTGAAGACTAAAATACGATCCAACTATTTTTGACCACAAATTCATATACAACACGCAAGTATGTATGAAGAACATGAGTTTCTCTTCTTCTAATAATAAATATTTTCGTTCACTTGACCGTAAATTAGTGCACTTAACGTAAACCGAGCACCCAAATCCAATAACTTCAGAAGGCTGTAACTCGAGAATAGTAGTTATTCAGACCCAGGTGCCATGGACTTTTTTAATCTGCACATCAAGAAGTATCATTGACCAAACTTTCATCAAATTTGACCGGGACCACTTTTCCATAAGGAGTGTTGCCTGGTCCTTTGTTCTGAATCTTACTGTAAGGAAAAAATATTTTTCTATGGACGCTATACAATGTGCAACTTCTCTCACTACTTACATACATTCAAAACGAACAATTACTCAGGCAGTGAGAAAAGTCGGCCATTGCAGTGAGAAATATTTTTTCTCACGGGTTCACCGCCGGTTTACTATCGCCATTTCCATGGTAACATGCACAATACAAACACAATTATTTTTGTCAAACAAAATGTCAAACAACTTGTCAAAACTTATCAAAAATTACTTTTAAGACTGTTCAACTGTAAATTATAATTTTAAATAAATAAATTATATAAATATTAAGAATATTAAATACCTATGTGTATATATGTATTTTATTTCAATTTAGGCATATAGTATACCTAAAAGCACCTAAATTATTTAATTTTGAAGTTTGAACTCTTGACAAAAACGCATCCATAGAAAAAGTGCAGTGTACAACACGAGACAAAATGACATATTTCTCTCTCGCTTCATTTGCTGCACTCGCCTCGTGCCTCGGCTCGTGCCAACAAACTTCTGCGCTCGTGAGAAATATGTCTTTTTTCTCTCTTGTTGTACAATATACTATTTTGTATAATAGTACAATATACTATGTTGTACAATATGGATGCTATACAATGTGCAACTTCTCTCACTACTTAAATACATTCAAAACGAACAATTTCTCAGGCTGTGAGAAAAGTCGGCCACTGCAATGAGAAATATTTTTTCTCACGGGTTCCATACGTAGAATCGCGGTTTTCATGGTAACATCCACAATACAAACACAAACATTTTTGTCAAATAAAATGTCTCAAATCAAAACTTAACAGGAATTACCTTTCAAAACTGTTTAAATATAACTTGTAATTATAATTTTAAATAAATAAAAGTATATAAATATTAAGAATATTAAATACCTACATATGTGTACAATATGAATTTTATTTCAATTTTGGCATATAATCTACATAAAAGCACCTAAATTATTTAATTTTGAAATTTGAACTCTTGACAAAAATGCCTCCGTAGAAAAAGTACAGTGTACAACACGTGAGAAAACGACATATTTCTCCCTCCCTTTCTAGATACTATACAATATGCAACTTCCCTCACTGCTTACATACATTCAAAATAAACAATTCCTCATCCAGTGAGAAAAGTCAACCATTGCAGTGAGAAATATTTTTTCTAACGAGTTCTCCTACGGTCTTCCATACTATGATCGCCGGTTCCATGGTAACGTGCACCATACAAACACAATTAATGTTGTAGTCCAGTCGGGTTAGACGAATAACAGGCCTAACCTTGCATTAGGAGCTGCCCCAAATTTTATTTTCCTAATCTTTAGGGAGGGTCAATATTAGTATAAATTTAAAATCTCGACTGAATTCCACCGTTGCGTTAGACGCCATCTTGATTTTAAACGAGAACCGTTTTTGCTCAATATCTCCGCCATTTTCAATTTTTTGACAAAAAGTGTAGAAACTTAAATTGTAGAAAATACGATTTTCTATAATTTCATTTATTATAATTTTTTTCGTGCGGTCGATATTTTCCGAGTTATGAGGGGAAAATTGTGACAGTTGGAGCATAATTATTGAATTATTGAATTATCTCGTTTATTATTAGTTTTACAACAAATATGTACCTGTACAAAAATGATGAGAATTAAATTCTACACAATTTTGATCTCTTTCATTTTTTTACTAAAATTAATATTTAAGGTAGTACGTATGCGGTAATGGCGCGAGCGTAAGACCGGATTGATTTTATAGCAATTGTTTTTGTTCAATATCTACGCCATTTTCAACTAAAATTGTTCAAAATATAATTTCCTACAATTTATTTTTAACAATTTTTTTCATGCGGTTGATATTTTCCGAGTTACATGGGAAAATAGTAAAAAGTAGTGGGGGGAGCATAATTATTGAATTGAATTTTGTATCCGAGCTGCCCCAAATTTTATAATTATATCCTTTAGGAGAGATCAATAGTAGTGCAAATTTAAAATCTCGACTGAATTGCGCGGTTGCATTAGCCGCCATATTGATTTTAAATGAGAACTGTTGTTGTTTAATATCTCCGCCATTTTCAACTTTTCGACATAAATGGTGGGAAAGAAAATTGTTGGAAATGCAATTTCCTACAATTTCTTTGGCACAATTTTTTTATACGATCAATATTCTCCGAGTTAAAGGGGAAAATAATGGAAGCGGAGGGGAAGCATAATTATTGAATTGTCTCATTTATTATTAACTTACATACATTGTACATAAACAAAATAAAGAGAATTATATTTTATACAATTTTTGAAACTTCCAATGAAACATCAACCAAACTAATTATATAAAAGACATATAAAGACATTATATATATTAAGTTTACATAATTTTATTAACTAGCGGGTTTTATTGGTTGAATTTGTCTGTCGATATTTTAAGTTTTATGTCAGCTAATATATCGTGATGTTCCAACAATTTTTTTTTTAATTTTGGACACTGTTGGGGGGAATTTTCCCATTTGCCCCCTTGTAGACCCGCCACTGATTCTCTCGAAAAATTGTAGTAAATCGTAATTGCAACAATTTCAGTTCCTACACTTTTTGTCGAAAAGTTGAAAATGGCGGAGATATTGAACAAAAACAATTGCTACAAAATCAATCAGGTCTTACGCTCGCACCTTTACCACATACGTACTACCTTAAATATTGATTTTATCAAAAAAAGAACGGCATCAAAATTGTACAAAATTTAATTCTCTTCATTTTTGTATAGGTAAATATTTGTTGTAAAACTAATAATAAACGAGATAATTCAATAATTCAATAATTATGCTACAACTGTCACTATTTTCCCCTCATAACTCGGAAAATATCGATCGCACGAAAAAAATTATAATAAATGAAATTATAGAAAATCGCATTTTCAACAATTTCAGTTTCTACACTTTTTGTCAAAAAAATTGAAAATGGCGGAAATATTGAGCAAAAACCGTTCTCGTTTAAAATCAAGATGACGGCTAACGCAACAGTGGAATTCAGTCGAGATTTTAAATTTATACTAATATTGACCCTCCCTAAAGATTAGAAAAATAAAATTTGGGGCAGCTCCTAATGCAAGGTCAAATGCTATCCCGACTGGGCTACTGTCAAATAAATGTGTTAAAGCAAATCTTACCAGGAATTACCTTTCAAAACTGTTCAAAAATAACTGTTAATTAGAATTTTAAAAACTAAGGTATGTATATAAATTTTAAGAATATTAATGTATATGTATTTTATTTCAATTTATGCTAATAATATACCTAAAAGTACCTAAATTATTTAATTTTGAAGTTTGAACTCTTGAGAAAACCGCATCCATAGAAGTACAGTGTACAACAGATGATAAAATGACACATTTCTCCCTCGCTTGATTTGCGGCCCTCGCCTCGTGCCTCGGCTCGTGCCAACAAACTTCTGCGCTCGTGAAAAATATGTCTTTTTTCTCACTTGTTGTACAATATACTATTTTCTATGGATGCTATACAATGTGCAACTTCTCTCACTACTTACATACATTCAAAACGAACAATTCCTCACGCAGTGAGAAAAGTCGGCCATTGCAGTGAGAAATATTTTCTCACGGGTTCCCCTACGGTTTTACATACATAATCGCCGTTTCCATGGTAACATGCACAATACAAACACAATTAATGTTGTCAAACAAAATGTGTTGAAGCGAAACTTACCAGGAATTACTTTTCAGAACTGGTCAAAAATACCCTAATTAGAATTTTAAATAAATAACCTACATAAATTGTAAGAATATTAATACCTACATGTATATGTATTTTATTTCAATTTATGCGTATAATATACTTCTTCTTCTTCTTAAGGTGCCGAGACCGTTTGTCGATCGTTGGCTCTCATGTTGCCCAGCATGAAATAGTTTTACAGCCGCACGAAATAGTTCAGTGCTAGTTTTCCCAAACCATTGGCGTAGGTTTTTAAGCCAAGAAGTTGTACGGCGGCCCACACTTCTTTTTCCCATTATTTTACCTTGCATGACAAGGTGAAGTATGTCATATTTTTCTGGGTGACGCATTATATGACCAAAGTATTCCAATTGGCGCCTTTTAACCGTGTTCACTACTTCGCAACTTTTATTCAAACGTTGCAAAACACTTTCGTTTGTGACTCTTTCTACCCAACTGATCTTCAGTAAATATACAGTATAATATACTTAAAAACACCTAAATTATTTAATTTTAAATTTTAAACTGTTGACAAAAACGCATCCATAGAAAAAGTACAGTGTACAACACATAAGAAAATGACATATTTCTTCCTCGCTGGCACTCGCCTGCGAGTAAGAAAGCAATAATAGCAATAAGTAAGTCTGCAATAAACTTCTGCGCTCGTGAGAAATATGTCTTTTTTTTTCACTTGTTGTACAATATACTAATTCCTTACAGTAAGGAAATAATATTTCCGTACAGTTACTTTTCGTTTCCAGGCAACAGCTAAGTATAAGGAAATATCGAACGTTTCTTTCAAAAATGTTGTCAAAAATGTTGTCAAAAATGTCTAAATTCCTGACCGATTTTCGGAAAACAATATTATTTCTGTAATCATCAAGTACTCAAATCGAAGTTCAATCCTTCTTCTATTGGGTCCAAATAAGAATGTTTACCATATTTTATTCAAAAATATATTTTTTTAATTGTTAATGGGGAAGGTTCCTAATTGGAAGACGGGTGATCGGGCAGCATTACCAACTAAAAAACAATGTTTTAAAATAAAATAAGTCCAAAATATTTATCAAGAACTGATAAAATAAGTTTTGAGCTTGAAATTAGGTACTTTGTAATTTAAAAAATGACAGTTTTTACTGTTTTTGAGCCTTAAATATCGTCTTCTTTCGTTCTTTTTTCTGTTTTAAATTGTTGATAACTCGAAAACGATCAACTTAAGAGAAAATGTACAAAAAAAATTTTGTGTTTCAAATGATCTAAATTTCGAATGAAAAATCTAAAATAGTATCTGCTTGTGCCGAATTTTTTTTTATTTATAAAAAAAAGTCATTTTTTAACTAATAATTAATTATAATCAGAACAAAATTATACAGGGCACCGCTTGTTTTTTATAATATTGTTAACATACTAAATTACATACATATCAAATAATTTTTATCCATTACATATATCGTTGCAGACATATCATATCTTAAACTAAAGCTTACTACGTATAGAAAACTTACCGTACTAAACAGGACGCTGAAAAAATTTATTCTAATATTAAACCCAACCATTGATTAATAACTACTACACATTACACATGTAGGTACTACACATAATAACTACTACTGGGCAGTTTTTAATCAATGGCCCAACATAGCTGCTCGAGGAAAAAAGATTGTCCTCCCTTTTGCTGATGATTAAGATGCAGTAGCAAAGTCAATATAGAAGTTATGGATATTTTCTCAAGTTGCATTTGTTGCAAAGTTGCATTAAATATCGGTCTAAATTTAAATGAAATTAAAGCAAAATTCATGGCAGTTTTAAGAGAGGAACGACATCAAATAAGGCAAAATCACAGTATAAAGAGGGACAGTAGAACCACTCTCCGAAAAATTGGAAGTAAAATCTGTAGTCGCACATGGCGACCGCGCAATGTTGGCAGTCGCTTTTGCCCCACTCTCGCATTGCTATTCGCATAGAAACGTACGGCTTTTAACAGGGAAAACCCGCATCCACCACTGGTGAATTACCAATTGCGTACTGCCGGTATTACTTCCTGAGATCAAAGCGCCGACAGAAGAGTAATTTTACTGTGGAACCTCTATATACTGTGGCAAAATATTATTATAAATGTCCATGGCTTTGAGGTCATCAAAGAATTCAAATACAATCAAATAGAAGCAACAATCATCACCATCACCAATAATAAAGTAGAACGGGATCTTGAAATGTGAATAATGGCCAAAACCACATCTGTTTTTGCAATCCAATTTCAAACAATTAGTATAGACCGCAGACCGCGGACTTATAAACGATTTATTTTGCGGAAGATTATATGGGAGAAGAACTGTAGGACAGTCTAGAAAAAGGTAAAAAGATGAAATAGAGAGAATCTGGAGGAAAAGGGGGTGAGACATTAGAAAATAGTAGCACAGGATGGACAAGAATAGTAAAAGCGTCAAAGACGTGTTCTTCACGAAGAAACCATTAATGATGATGATGATGATAGGATAGAGATCAAAACCAAATGATTATACTTTTATTACGAATTACCACCGCCTCACCTTCTTAATATTTCGTTTGTCTAGGTCTAGAGATTCATATATTTTCTTTCTCGTTTGCTAATTTCATATTTAGACAGACTACGTCTTCTTTCTTTCTATCGTTTTAAATAAATTTATATTCACACTTTTTTCACTTTGTATATATCTTATTTTACATATCTTGCTGTAATACATATTTATACATATCAGTATAATGCCGCCAGGGTATCGGAGAGGATTATAGTATTGCCTGTTTGTGTCGACATCGTTATATAAGATCTATTGTGTTAAAGTCTCTTTCAGTGATACGTTGAATATTGCTTGTGATATAGTAGTGACTTCTTGCCGGACACTTCGTTTTGATTTGAAAGACTATTTTGATTACGTTCGATTACCTATTATTTTGCATATACCGTGAATAATATACATATATATATATATATATATATATATATATATATATATATATATATATATATATATATAAAACAAAATATGCACAAGATGGAATGCAACCATAGACACGTGTTTCTGACTTATTAGTCATCATCAGTATGATATAGCTAAACAGGAGCAATGCAACCAATTTGTGGCTATAATGTTAGAAGACCCTCAGGATTCGAGAGCAACAACTAACAAATCCACGGAGGAAGCTACAGCTACCTGAGGCAAGGAATGCCAAACGTCTAGAACGTTTTAAACAATCAAACAAGGAGAGGTTAGCGCGAGTTAATAAATATATATATATATATATATATATATATATATATATATATATATATATATATATATATATATATATATATATATATATATATATACAGGGTGGTTCATCTTATTCGCCTCGGTCTCTGTACGGAAAACCACATGATATTTTAAAAAAATTTCTTCACAGAAATATACAGGGCCTTTAATACTACAACCTAAAAATAATGTGAATTATACAGGGTGTTCCAAAAAAGAGTGGTATATCAAAGTTATATTTTTTCTTATGGAATGCCCTATATCTGATGACATTATTGAATTAACCTTAAAAAATAAGCTACACTTTCATAAGGGTTCCCTATACCTAAATACAGGGTGTTTTGATTTATTTCGATTTTTATAAAAATGTAAGGTTTTAGAAAAAAATAAATATCTACGAATCTAAGAAGCAGTAACAAACTATTTCTTGGATCTTAGTAATAGACTATTTAGCATACTTAAACAGATGCTTATTGCAACAAAATTTCTTACAGGGTGGTCAAAATATGAGATTGTTCTATTAACAAATTCAAGCTGTAATAACTTACTTATTTTAAATAGAACACCCTGTATCTTACTAGTCTATCGCGTAGAAAATTTGCTTAGCTTTCAATTTGTATTAGGGTTTCCTATACCTAGCTTTTTACAGGGTGGTCAAAATATTAGATTGTTCTATTAACAAATTCAAGCTATAATAACTTACTTATTTTAAATGGAACACCCTGTAGCTTACCAGTCTATCGAGTAGAAAGTTTACTTAGCTTTCAATTCTTATTAGGGTTTCCTATACCTATCTCCCTTCATTTTTTAAATATTTAAAGATTTCCTAATTTGTAAGCTTTAAAAATTAGAATTACATAAGTACCTATTTCGTGTTTATGTACAACACACCACCAACACCGGCAATATACTTAGACAAGATACTGTCATTAATAATAAAATGTTCATTGTTATCATGTAATCACACATAGTGTTGTATTATTTTAGTTGATTTTGGCCTACATTTGAAATTGAATAATATGTTTATTTTAAACTGCATACCCTATATTAGATGCCGTATTCTGGAAGACATTTAAATTATATTTCATTCCGTATAAGTATTTTCCATATCTTAGCCCAACGGTTATTAAGTAAATTTAAGAAGGCCACTTTTTGTTTGAATCTTTAAATCGCAATTACAAACAATTAAATGCAATGGCTACTTTGACGAAAACGAGATTATTGTACAAAAATATGTAAAAATGGGTATTTACAGAATAACATGGGAATTTATATTTACAGAATAACATGTGTATTGAGAATGTTACATGGAATTGAAGAGATTTTAAATATATTCCATTATAAAGAATAGAATATCGAGTATGTCATTTAAAATAAGAACACTCTGTGTAATTAAATGATAAAAATGCGAATTTTATTAATGAAACTATCTTGCCTAAGATATCTAAGTATATTGCCGGTGTTGGTGATGTGTTGTACATAACCACGACATAGGTACTTAATTCTAATTTTTAAAGCTTACAAATTAGGAAATATTTAAATATTTAAAAAATGAAGCTAGATAGGTATAGGAAACCCTAATAAGAATTGAAAGCTAAGTAAATTTTCTACTCGATAGACTAGTAAGATACAGGGTGTTCCATTTAAAATAAGTAAGTTATTACAGCTTGAATTTGTTAATAGAACAATCTAATATTTTGACCACCCTGTAAAAAGATAGGTATAGTAAACCCTAATACAAATTGAAAGCTAAGTAAATTTTCTACGCGATAGACTAGTAAGATACAGGGTGTTCCATTTAAAATAAATAAGTTATTACAGCTTGAATTTGTTAATAGAACAATCTCATATTTTGACCACCCTGTAAAAAATTTTGTTGCAATAAGAATCTGTTTAAGTATGCTAAATAGTCTATTATTAAGATCCAAGAAAGAATTTGTTACTGCTTCTTAGATTCGTAGATATTTATTTTTTTCTAAAACCTTACATTTCTATAAAAATCGAAATAAATCAAAACACCCTGTATTTAGGTATAGGTAACCCTTATGAAAGTATAGCTTATTTTTTAAGGTCAATTCAATAATGTCATCAGATATAGGGCATTCCATAAGAAAAAATATAACTTTGATATACCACTCTTTTTTGGAACACCCTGTATAATTCACATTATTTTTAGGTTCTAGTATTAAAGGCCCTGTATATTTCTGTGAAGAAAATTTTTTAAAATATCAAGTGGTTTTCCGTACAGAGACCGAGGCGAATAAGATGAACCACCCTGTATATATATATATATATATATATATATATATATATATATATATATATATATATATATATAAATCTGTAGGAAATATCAGGTATGTGGTCTATAATAAAAAATCTTTATTTTTTTCTAAAAACTCAATATTTCGCACATTTTTTTGATGGCTTCTTCAGGAGTATAAGAAAGTTAAAAGATTTCACAAATAAATAACATTGACATTAAAATAAAAAAATAAAGATTTTTTATTATAGACCACATACCTGATATTTCCTACAGATTTATTTATTGTTTTTGGTCGAAATAATCACTTTGAATATATATATATATATATATATATATATATATATATATATATATATATATATATATATATATATATATATATATATATATATTATGTGACGTGTCTATGCCG
The DNA here is from genome assembly GCF_917563875.1 of Diabrotica virgifera virgifera. Classification (NCBI taxonomy): domain Eukaryota; kingdom Metazoa; phylum Arthropoda; class Insecta; order Coleoptera; family Chrysomelidae; genus Diabrotica; species Diabrotica virgifera. The sequence continues at coordinate 116,554,269 of NC_065449.1, forward strand.
AATGCTGTGCTTTTTATTGAGGAAGAGTTTTTAAAGCTTTATGATCCCGATATATTGAGGTACGTGTCTATTTTAAATACTATTTCCCGGATCACCTTAAAGGGTTTTATTTTAAAGGATTCATTTTCTTTTCCAAAAAGCACCACTTTTCTTAAACGTGTTACGTGAATAGAACAAAAGAAGAGATGGTAGCAACTCGAATACACACAAAGATTGGTACCAGTGCCGGATTTACCACTAGGCCGACTAGGCCGCGGCCTAGGGCCGCAAGCGAAAGGAAGCCGCAGCGTTTTGTAAAAAAAAAACTTTTTTGGTAAAAAAATTTTACTATTTGAATTGAAATCAGTAATAGCTATTTGTATAACAAGGTAGAAAAGTGCTACTTTTCCTCCCGAGAATGAAGTTTACTGCCCGACGCGTAGCGGAGGGCAGTAATGATTTAAGGGAGGAAAAGGCACTTTACTCCCATGTTATACATATGGTTTTTCCACCTTCCTCAAATAACAAGTCATTTTTTCATTTTTACTTAATTTATTTATGTAACTAACCAACAAAATTTATTAGAACTAAAACTAACAAGTAGGTACAATATAACTGTCAACTGTCAAATACAGGGTGTCCCGGAAAATAGTGCGTTCCTTAAAGGTATAGGTAGAAGGCACCATGTAGAACAAAAAAATTTATAACATTTTTTTCTAAATGCAACCGTTTGACCAAAAAATTAAAATGTATTTTGGTAGGCAAATTTAAATCTAACAACTATGTGCGGTACGCAAAAAGCATAGACAGTCCCATGTAAATAAATAGATAGAAGATAGATAGTAAACAGATAGTTTTAAAGAATCCTGTTTAGTGTCAATGCCGAAAATGTTTTCGAATAGTCAGTGTATTACCTATTATGTTATTACCTATGAATGGTGTTTGTGAAAGGTTACTTGAAACATCTATTCGGTATAATAATTATTTTCAAGTAAGTACAACTTAGTTATTTCAGTTCACAAGTAAACAAATTACTGAGACATTATCTGGTGTATTTAAGTTCCACTGTAAACTATTAAAACTATGTAATTCAGTTAAAGCCCTCAGCAATACTAAGCATTCAACCCATTTAAACCTTACTAAATACATAATACTAGTTCAGTTAAAAGATGTGTTTTTATGTTAAAAGATGTGTAATTCGTTTAAAATTATGCAATAGGTATTTCAATACATTTCAAAAGAAAATAATTTTAGTAAACAAATAGTAAATACATAAGTATTACCTACTATTAGGTTGGATTATTTTAAATACTGTTAATCACAATCACAAACGAGTTCTTATTATGTCATTATTCCGTAGTGCGTACGATGTTGCCAGTTTATTAAAATTTCCAAACATTAAAATACAGGTATATGAAAAACAATGTTAACTTTTTTTTGGAAACGGTTAACTTTAGAAAAAAATGGTATAGGACTTTTTTGTTCCAAATTGTGTATTCTCTCCATACCTTAAAGGAACGCACTATTTTCCGGGACACCCTGTATAAGTCAAATTATTAATGTAAACATTGTTAAATCAGAAAAACAATTTACTGTTTTTTACGTATAGATACTTTCGTAACTAGATTTTACGTAATGTATAGATACTTACGTAATAGAAAATAGATATTGTACAGGGCGTCAATAAGTTATATTTCATGAATGAAATACCATGACGTCACTTTTACTTTTCCTCCCTAGGAAGGAAAAATATTTTCCTCCCTAGGGAGGAAAGTACAACTTTGCTTCCTACAATCAGGTCCGGAAAAGTATACTTTCGGTAGAGGTAGGTGGAAAACAATTTTTCAAATAAGAGAATGGCTATTCTACTAAACACGTGGTACGGTATTTTACAACGTTTTGACAAGAGTAGCAAAACATTAACTGCTACATACTTGAATGTGACTTGCAACATACAAATCTCTAAAGGAGTATGCATTGAGTCTGAGAGACAACTTTGATTCCTATGAAAAAAGAGGAAAGGAGTCGTCTAACAATAAAACCTATATACTTGAAATAAAAAGACGCCGGAAAAGAAAAGCTCTCCCTGGCTAAGACAAAGAAGATAAATCCACTGAACCCCACTTTAATGGCAAAGAAAACTTAAAAATTCAATGTTGTAATTGACACGCTTTATTCAGAATTGAATGAAAGGTCCGAAGTTTATTTCAGTCTTAATGAAGAATATGGATTTAAAACAACTTTATCATCAATTTCCAATGAAGAAATCGGGGTAAACGTTTCTATTTTGACTAAAAAGTATCGAATCGACATAGATGGTGACACTGGAGAAAAGCGTGTACAGTTCAAAGGCTTTGTTAAAGGTATATTTGATAAAGAAAGAGAACCTCATGAAAACAAGATTACCAAGCCTCCGAGAAATACACTTTTGGAGTATCTGAAAATCATTCATGTAAAACAACATTATTTCCGAATATGGACACGGCTTTGCGCATTCTACTGTGCATGATGACATCTCTAATGCATCTGGAGAAAGATCATTCAGCGTGTTAAAAAGAATCAAAAACTACTTGAGTAACTCAACTTTTGACGAAGATTCTATATTGTCTAGTTCGGCCAGTTTCGTTTCAAATGCTGAGCTTTTTCAAGCTTTAGACTTTAAAAATTTGATTAAAGATTTTGCAGCCAAAAAAGCTAGAAAAGCGAGTTTTTAGAGTTTAGATATGATATTTATTATAAGAGAATAATGAATAATGAATTAAACGATCTAGAAGTTTATTTGTTGTATTCTTATGCCTGGTTGCACCAACAGATCTTAAGCATAAGGCGTGCATTAACGAAACGTATGCGTTACACCATTGAGTCTTAGATCAATTTTCAGCTTGCCACAATGGATTGTCATGTGGATTGCATTGATAAGAATTGAAAATTATGGTGCAACGTATGTGACACTTAAATCGGCCCTATCTATAAGATGAGCTGGGTTAAGCTGGAGCTTAAGATTTGTTAGTGCAACCAGGCATTAATATTTTTATTTTTCAGTACCGAGCCTATTACTAGTACAGTTCATATTATTTTGCTTGTTCTTTTACTTATAATGTCTTTTCAACTCGGCTTTTTTAGTTTTTTGTTGTCATCTGTACTTGTCCCTCCGAATGAAACAAATGGTATTTAATTTTAACAATTAACTACAATATTACTTAATTATTTATAATATAATATAGTCATTTTAGCAATATTAATAATTTTACAAATAACTGCTGTTTGCTAACATTTTGAATTATATATTTTCTATCTTCTTCTTAAGGTGCCTTCTCCATTACTGGGGGTTGGCTATAACTACAGCAAATTGTTCTCTATCTTGAGCGGTTCTTAGTATCGAATGTGTGTCCATGCCTGTCCAGTCTCTCACGTTCTTCAGCCAGGAGCATTTTCTTCTTCCTGAATCTCTTCTTCCTTCCACTTTCCCTTCCATTATGAGTCGTAAAAAATTGTATTTTTCTCCTATGTAAATTATTTCCTAGATAACTCGTTTTTCTGTTTTTTACAATATTTCGGAATTCTCTCTCAGTCTTCATTCTTCTCAGCACCTCGTTGTTGGTCACGTGGTCTGTCCAAGAGATCTTCAGCATCCTTCGAAAAAACAACATCTCAAGGCTTCTATAAATATAGAATTCTTTCTATAAATTTTCTTTTTCGAAATTTCTATAAATATAGAAATAATTAGAGCTGTTTTGGGGTTTTAGCCAAATTTGCCAACCAAGATTATTTAATTAGTAAATACATTTCAACCTATTTATGTACGTATTCAAATAGAACATAGAGGCATTTCTATTCATTTATGCTATACTTTGTATTACGAATTTTAAAAAGTAAAATTAAAATAAACGTTTTAAATCTGTTTTAATCCAGATTTAGCCATACGGCTCACACTCCCTCTGAGGGGAAAATTGACTCATCCCAGATACCTACGGTATCAAAAGGATTGAGCTCTGGTGGGACTCTTTCCATGTTATCGAGCCTTAGGTGACTTGGAATGCAGGTGTATCTCCCAAAAATTTTCGTACACTTCTGGCCGTCGCAAGTAGTACAGCTTTCTGCATGGTCTTATAAAGATGTTCATTGAGACCCAGCTTTTTTATGCTTTTGAGGAGGGTCTTCGGAATGACTCCAGTAGTAGACATAACAATAGGTATCGTCTGGGTACTTTGCATTCTCCATTTTAAAATTTACTACGTAGATTATTTTTGTTAGGTATCGCCACATCAATTAGTGTTGTTTGTTTTGTTAATTTATTAACTAGTACGAGATCTGGTCTATTATGTGCCACTGTTTGGTCTGTGAGCACAGTGCGGTCCCAGTATAGCTTGTAGTTGCCATCCTCAAGCATACTCTCAGGAACGTATTGATAATATGGGAGATGGTCAGTGTGGAGAAGTCCCAGCTTGTTAGCTATCTCTTGATGAAGGATTTTTCCCACTGCGTCATGCCGTTCCTTGTATTCAGTTGCAGCAAATGCCTGGCAGCCCCCTGTAATATGTTGGATGGTTTCTTGGGCTTGACATCCATATCGGCATCTGTCGTTTTGAACCAGAGGGTCTTTGACGATATATTTTAGGTAATTTCTGGTTGGTATAACCTGATCCTGAATAGCCAGTAATGAACCCTCCGTTTCAGGGAACATCTTTCCTGATGTCAACCAATAGTTCGACGCTGTATTGTCGACATAGTCTTGGCTGACCTCATTGAGATATCGTCCGTGCAGAGGTTTACCCATCCAGGTGCGCAGTTTTTCGTCTTTAGTAAGGTGGTTTATGCGCATTTCTGGTTCCCTCAGTTTGATCGGTGTTGTGTCATCTACTGCGCAAATTGCGCGGTGTAGAGTAGATGTCTCAGCCTGCATCTGAAAATAAGTTCTTAAATTATCAATCTGTTTATCTAATTGCTCACCTATATCCATAAGTCCTCTTCCTCCTAAATACCGGGGTAATGTCGTTCGTTCTACTGCACTTTTAGGGTGGTGTTTTTGTGCCTTTGTGAGGTGTGTTCGTACTTTTCGCTGAAGATTTTCTATATCCGTTTTTATCCACTTAGGAATACCAAATGAATAGCTAAGCGCGGAACAAGCGTAGTTGTTTAGTGCCTTAAACAAATTTTTACTGTTAAGCTGTGAACGAAGCAGCTGTTTTACCCTTCTTATAAACTCAGTAGTTATCTCAGTTTTCATTTGATGATGGTCAATTTTCCGCGCCTGCTTTACTCCAAGATATTTGTACATATCGTTATCGCCCATGGCCTCGATGTTCTGGCCATTTTGCATATCGAATCCACCGGGCTGTACCTTTCCTCTGACTATATTCAAAACACGGCACTTGTCTAGACCGAACTGCATACTAATATCATTAGAAAATGTTTCTACAGTTTTTAGCATCTCTTCTAGGTGTTCTCGAGTGGAAGCCATTAATTTCAAATCATCCATCTGTTTTAATTATTAATATTATTATTATTATTAAGTCTTTATGCTTTAATTACATAATCGTGAAGTTATCGGGGGCGCTCGGAGTAATTTGGCCTAGGGGAGCAAATACTCTAAACCCGGCACTGATTGGTACTATTTAAGAAACCAGCATCTCAGATTCAAACAGTTACCCATCATCCAAGACCCCGATATCTGGAAAGACCCCGATATCTGGAAAGATCCCCTAAAAGAAATATTAGAAATATAACCCAAAAAGTGAGCGATTACTCTTTTTTACTTGTTTTACAATGTTTGCTCTTTATAATTAATCATTTTGAGATAAGTAAGAACCGCTTTTAAGATTTCCTCTACAGTGTGTCAATTTCAAATAAAGTCATACAACCGCTCTGTTTCGAACATTAATTTCTCTTTGTCTAATAATTTTATTATAATCAAAATCCAATTTTTCAAGATATCTATTGAAAATAACATTGTTTATAAATTTTTTATTTTATCGTATGTGTTTCCCATAGCGTGTTTTCCTCGATTGACCACAGCATTCCACCATCGAATTGAATTTAAATTAAGTATATTTCTAGGAAGAATTAATCACAACAAATAAACATTAGTTTGTGAGTAATGCAGTTTTGCATTCCATATAACATAATAATTAGGATGTTGTCATTGTCATATGGATTTTTTATAATATTTTATCACAAGAAAATTGAAACATTAAAAGTTTATAGGGTATACCCAGATAATTGCAAAAACTAATAGGTCTGGATCCCGCGTATGAAAAAAAAGTTGATTAATAGCAAGCTGAAAATTTTTTAATATCCTAAGGGTGTTAGTCGGACAAACTTTGATGTATGGGAACACTGGAACAGGGGAAGTTTTAATTGTGGAACAGGTTAAAAATTTGGAGCGTCAGACTACGAAAACGTCCCATGTATTTTGTGGGACAGAAGTTCCAATTAATTTGTTACTCTTTCATTAAACTGTCCTTCAGAAATCAGACTGTTACTTATCACCAACTGGGCATTTTTATGAGTGGAACACGTAAAGCATGTCAAATGACAGGAATTATGACAGGTGACAAATAGCAGTCTGATTTTTGCATGAGAGTTTAATAAAAGGGTAACAAATCAATTGAAAGTTCTGTCCGACAAAATACATGGAACGTTTTCGTGGTCTGACGTTCCAAATTTTTAACCTGTTCCACAATTAAAACTTCCCCTGTCCCAGTGTTCCCATACATCAAAGTTTGTCCGACTAGACTTCCTTAAGCTGTTAACAAATTTTCTGCTTGCTATTAATCAACTGTTTTTTCATACGCGGGATCCAGACCTATAATATTTGCAAACAATCATTTGAATAAAAATATACAAGTCATTATGTAAATAATGATATTGACAGGTACTTCATGAGAGTTTTTCTTATGAATAAAACATTGACAGCTTAGTCCATTCACTCACGGTAAAATATTACAAAACCTCCGAATTTTGAAGAACCGATTTGATTTACATGAAATTTAGCATACACATAGCTAACATGTCAAAGAAAAAAAGTGATATTGTGCTGATGTGTGCTTTTGCCCCTGGGATGAGTATCAACCCTTCTCAGGGGTGACAAAATTTATGTTGAAAAATAAGTCCGGAAGTGCATAAACTAAGTCAATGCAACTTTTTTACTAAGTCAATACCTTTCGAGTTATTTGCGAGTGAATATGTCGACTGTTCAACAAAAATCCACGTTTTTAGAAGGTTTTTTTTCTCAAATAACTCAAAAAGTAAGTATTTTACCGAAAAAAATATTCTTAGCAAAAATTTAGCTTCTAAAAAGTGAAAAAAATGGTGTACATATGTATGAAGTCTGTAGACCCAGTAGAAGCAAAGTTGTAGGTAATAAAAGGTAGGTTCTTATTCGACAAATTCCAAATCGCATATTTCAACATGAAATAATCAAAAAATTAAGTAATTTTCGGTGTAAACTAGTGATAAACTAAGCATAACTAATCGTAAAATAATAATTTTGCAACCCAGGGTCCGCAAAACAATTGCAAATTTACAAAATTCTGCAGGACTGAAATAAGCACTTTTAAATAGTCATAAATTTTGATACATATATAGAATGGCTCAATCTTTCAAAAACACTTTAAAAATTGAAATTGTTCAAAAAGGAGAACCTAGGATTTTTTTTATTCCTAATCAATTTTTTGGCTTATAAATAAATAAAATAATTTCGTGAGCTTTATACATATCTACATATCAATTTCAAAATTTGTACGCTTATAGAACTTTGAAAGGGTCCCGGTGAATTCGTAACTATTTTAATCCCCCGTCCTAATTACAGGCCAACTGACAACTCTGGCGCTTAGTTAATTTTTCGATAACCCACTAACTACCGGTGAATTTGTAACTTTCATTTTTTAAATAATAAATATCCGAGAAACTTAAAACAATGGGAAATAAATTCAACATTTCAACAACATTCAAAACTACAAACACATTGAGATCTATTCTATCTAAAACTAAACCTAACAATGAACAAGAAAGAACAAAGAATTGCATTTATAAAATACCTTGTGAATGCGAACAATTTTATTTAGGTGAAACATCAAGATCATTAAACGTTAGAATAAGTGAACATCAGTCTTATATTAAAAATAGAGAATTTGATAGATCTCAAATATGTCAACATAGGTCAATTAAATAGGCTATTAAATAGTCTCAAATATGTCAATTAAATAGGCATCACATCTTTATAATCTTTCTAAGTTTGATCACTGACTTATGATTATTTTGGTATTTATTGCGACTGTAAATTGTTAATTAGCAATTGAATTGTTGCTAAAATATTCGTTTGATTTTCACCGGCTTCTTCAGTTATAATCTATATCAAGAAAGCTTTTATTTCACCAAGTTATTTAATTATTGATAAATAATTACTTGCCCAAAAAATTTATTTGAAAATTCGAGATTTTGTTGGGAAAACCCACATTTTCCGAGAACATTTTCGTCGGAGCAAATCCGGAAAACATGCCTATATGTAGAATTAAATTGGGGTGAATTTTTATTTGAGTGTTTTTGGTGTAAAAATAAAATCTTCGGAGTTATAGACCAATAATTGAAAAAAACACGATTTGGGGGCGCCATTTTGTTAATAAAAAAAGTAGCACACTATCTGCGGAATTTTCATACCTATATTATTAATATATAGGATCATAATATTCGATTCCAGGAATGAAATTGCTGGTAAATAACCTCTCTTTGTACTTTACTAATTAGACCAGCGTATTATAACTATTTTTTTTTCAAAATTTAATAATTATGTAAAAAAACGAAAAATTTATATTTTGTCGATAAAATATTAAATAAGCATCTCATCTTTATAAGTTTGATCAATGTATCATGATTATTTTGGTTATTATTGCGATCGTAAATTGTTAATTAACAATTGAATTGTTGCTAAAATATTCGTTTAATTTTCACCGGCTTCTGGAATTACACTCTATACCAAGAAAGCTTTGATGTCACTGAGTTATTTAATTATTGATTAATAATTACTTACCTAAAACTTTATTTGAAAATTAGAGTTTTTGTTGGGAAAGCGCGCATTTTCCGAGGAAAATTTTCATCGGAGCAAATCGGGAAAGACATATCTCTATGCAGAATTTAATTGCGGTGAATTTTTATTTGGGTGTTTTTGTTGTAATGTTAAAATCTTTGGAGTTATAGAGCAATAATTGAAAAAAAATACGATTTGTCGGCGCCATTTTAATTATAAAAAAAGTAGCACACTATCTGCGGACTTTGCGTACCTATATTATTAATATATAGGATCTTATAATTCGATTCCAGCAATAAAATTGCTGGTTTAAATATATTTTCCATGAATTTTGCTAATTAGCCCAGAGTATTAGAAATATCTGTCCAATGAGCCCCGAACAAATTGATAGCATTAAAATTTATGCACCAAAAATTTTTCAAAATTTATCTTTTAAAAATTTTTCCAAAAAATCTTATTGTTCTTTTTTAAATAACTCCTTTAATTTTTACGATATCAGGTTCAACTAAAAACCAGGTGCACGCTAATTTTAAGGGCTATTAAACTACGTTAAATTTGATAATTTAAACCCCTTACTGTTTTAAAAATAACAGGTTAAATATCCCCGATTACATGGTACATGGTTCTCGCAGCAAAATTTAAGCTTTAAATGTTTCTATCTCGGTTATTTTTTACCCTAAAGAAAAAGTAAAACAGGTAAATGTTTGATACAGAAAAAGTAAAACAAGTAAATGTTTGATTCAGAAAAAGTAAAATCTGTTTATATATCATTTTTTCCGTATATTGAGTACTTTTGGAGTTATTATCAAAAGGCAATGAAAATTACGATAATTTTAAAAATTTCGATTTTTTAAAATTATATCTTTGTTTCAAAAATACGCATTTTAAACCGGATTACCATAAATTTTAATTTTTGTGGAAATGGCGTATGTTTTATTTTTCACTGTTTCCTAAAAAATTCGAAAGGGTGTTCTCTTATTTTCATCATAATTTGCTTAATTTTGATGCAATTAACTTTTTCTGGAGCTCATTATTTGATAGGTAGGATTCCGAAGTAATTTGACAAGTACCTATTTAATAGGTATATTTTATAAAATGTATCGTTTTCCCGTGATTTAAGCTTGAATACATAGATTTGAGTACTCGTCGAAAAAAAATATACATTCATTTACCCATAACTCACTTTGAATTAACATTAGTTTAGTTCCTTAAATGAAGAGTGTATTTAATTTTTTATTATCTTTAATTTTGATAATTATAACTTTTTTATAAAAGCTTAAGCCGGAGATACACATGCCTGTTACTAGCACAACGGCATACCAGTAGCTAGCAAGCGCCAGCTACTGTACCCAAACTGGCAAGTGTGAACGTTTACTAGCATTCCAGTTTCTGGCATGCTAGCTAATCGCAAGCAATTTGATTTTTCGTGGTGGTAGCGTGCTGTTTAATGCAATACGCATGGGTATGGAGCACTGCTTCGACGAAAATGTTCTCGGAAAATGTGGGTTTTCCCAACAAAATCTCGAATTTTCAAATAAATTTTTTGGGCAAGTAATTATTTATCAATAATTAAATAACTTGGTGAAATAAAAGCTTTCTTGATATAGATTATAACTGAAGAAGCCGGTGAAAATCAAACGAATATTTTAGCAACAATTCAATTGTTAATTAACAATTTACAGTCGCAATAAATACCAAAATAATCATAAGTCAGTGATCAAACTTAGAAAGATTATAAAGATGTGATGCCTATTTAATATTTTGTCAACAAAATATAATTTTTTCATTTTTTTGCATAATCTTTAAATGTTTAAAAAATAGTTATAAACAAATTAACATTTCTCAGAAATTGTTTATTATATTCCAATTTTAAAAAATACTTAAAATGTGTATTTCAAAGGTCTTGAAAATGAATGCTTTAAAAAAATTTTCCAACCATTTGCAAAAAAGTTATGAAACAGCAAAGTAAATATACGATTGCTCCGTTGTTTATAATTTGTTTTAATTATTTCAAAGCTTAAAAGTGAGTATGTGGTAAAATCTAATTACTCACAAAGAATATCAAATATTAGTTCAGTGGTTCTATTTTAATCAAAGATTAAAAATACTTTTTTTGTAATTTTTAGCGCGAAAGTAGGCTTGATACAGAGCCGGAGATGTTCAATCGAAGCGACTGACACGCTTTAAACTCGCGTGAGTTGTGTATGTGGACGGGTATAATACATAATACATAGCTACGGTACTGTATTAGTCTACTTTCGCGTGTGTAAATTACAAAAAAAATATTTATAATCTTTAATTAAAATATAACCATTAAACTAATAATCGATATTTTTTGTAAGTAATTAGCTTATACTTTAAACTCACTTTTACGCTTTGAAAGACTTAAAAAAATTATAAACAACACAGTAATCGTATGTTTACTTTGCTGTTTCATAACTTTTTTGCAAATGGTTGTAAAAAAGTTTTAAAACATTCATTTTCAAGATATTTGAAATACGCATTTTAACTATTTTTTAAAATTAGAATATAATAAAAACTTTCTGATAAACGTTAATTTGTTTATAACTATTTTTTTAAACATTTAAAGATTGTGCAAAAAAATAAAAAATTTATATTTTGTCGACAAAATGTTAAATAGGCATCTCATATTTATAATATTTCAAAGTTTGATCAGTGTATCATAATTATTTTGGTTATTATTGCGACCGTAAATTAATAATTAACAATTGAATTGTTGCTAAAATATTCGTTCAATTTTCACCAGCTGCTGGAACTATAATTCAAACCAAGAAGGCTTTTAAGTCACCAAATTATTTAATTATTGGTAGATAATTACTTATCTAAAACTTTATTTGAAAATTAAAGATTTTGTTGGGAAAACCCGGATTTTCCGAGGAAAATTTTCGTCTGAGCAGATCGGAAAAAGCATATCTCTATGCAGAATTGAAGAATTTTTATTTGAGTGTTTTTGTTGTAAAGTTAAAATCTTCGGAGTTATAGAGCAATAATTGAAAAAAACACGATTTTCGGGCGCCATTTTGTTTATAAAAAAAGTAGCAGACTATCTGCGGACTTTGCATACCTATATTATTAATATACAGGGTGTTTCATTAATAATTGTCCATATAATAACTGGAGAAACCTTAGCACAAAATACGAAGATTTAACCTAAAACACTTGAATAAAATGTGGTTGCTTACTGAGTTACAGGGTGTTTTATCTAAAAATTTAAAAACTATTTTTGTTCAGCACTTTAAAACTATTCGACGTATCCTCTTCATACTTGGCAGGTAGTATAGATACTGTACAAACTACTAAATTATGTTAAACAAACGTTTCTGGCTGTTACCAGAGGCGTACGACGGGGGAGAGTGAATGGTTGACCCTTTCCAAATTCTACGCCACTGGCAAAATTGCTATTTTAGTTCAACTTTTGTATTCTCCAATACTTTCTATGCAAATAATATACTCTTCATTCATAACGATTAAGTCATTAGTTTTCGAGATTTTTGAAGTTAAAAATGAAAAGACACGGTTATTTTGATTAATGCATTGTGTCGCTTCATTTTTAATTTCAAATATCTCGAAAACTAATCATTTTATCGTTACGAATGAAGAGTACATTATTTACATAAAAAGTATTGCAAGATCAAAAAATTACACTAAAATAGCAATTTCGTCAGCGGCGTAGAATTTGGGAAGGGTCAACCAGCCACTATCCCTTGTCGTACGCCTCTGGTAGTAGCTAGAAACGTTAATTTATCTTAATTTAGTACGATTCACAGTACCTGTACTTTTTGCCAAGTATGATAAGGATACGCCAAATAGTTTTAAAGTACTGGGTACAAATAATTTTGAAATTTTTATCATATGAATTATATCATAAAATAATCAAAATAACTGTGCCGATTAATATTTAACTTCAAATATCTCGAAAACTAATTACTTAATCGTTACCACTGAAGAGTATATTATTTACGTAGAGAGTATTGGAGAATCTAAAAATGGCACAAAAATAGTAATTCCTCCAGTGGTGTACAATTTGAGAAGGGTCAACCATTCACCATCCCCTGTCGTACGCCTCTGGTAGTAGCTAGAAAAGTTTGTTTATCATAAATTAGTAGGGTGTCTAGTAGTCGCACTTTCTGCCAAGTATGGTAGTGGTACGACGAATAGTTTCAAAATGCTGAGCAAAAATAGTTTTTAAATTTTTAGATAAAACACCCTGTAACTCGGTAAGGAACCACATTTTATTTAAGTGATTTAGGTGTAATCTTCGTATTTTGTGCTAAGGTTTCTCTAGTTACTATATGGACAATTATTAATGAAACACCCTGTATATAATCATAAGCTTCGATTCCAGTAATAAAATTGCTGGTAAATAACTTTTCCCAAAAATGGCCTATTCTCCGATAATCAGCCCAGACTATAAGTACTTTGACAAATATTTAATAAGTTTATGTTATAAAATGCATCATTTTCCCGTTATTTAAGCTTGAATACTTAGACTTGGGTACTTGGGAACATTATAAGGTTTTTCTAGTAAGGAGTTTATTTCATTATTTTTTTTATTGTTACAAACGCCATCTGTTTATTTCAAACCATAAACACTAAGCATATTTTTGTTGAACAGAATTTTAACATTAAGAGTGATCGCTCAGTGGCTATAACTCTATTGGTTGATTATTTTTCTAACTGGATATACATTGGTATGAGTTATATCTATTTACTTCACTACGTAATCTAAACTTTTACTTGTTGTCTATTGTCTATAGCAGCGGTGGCCAAACTGTGGCTTGCGAGCCACATGTGGCTCTTTGAAGGATTATTTGTGGATCTCAATAAACCTACCTGAATTACTATTAATTTTTGTGTTGCAAAATGTTTTAAAGTTACTGACAAAAATATAAAAGACTTATAATTATAAGTGTAACATCAGGACTTGTACACGGAGACCCTTTATCACTGTTGCTATTCAATTTGGCCTTAGAATATGTAATAGATAAAATATCATCTGAACTGACAGGAGGATTTTCGAATCGAGGATCAAAACTATTCTTGGCCTTTGCTGATGATATAGGTGAAGTCGCTCATTCTACAAGAGACGTAAGAGAGGTGTTTTCACAACTCGAAGAAGAAACAGGTAGTCTAGGCTTTCGAATAAATGAAGAAAAATTAATAAAAAAACGTAAATATCTTTTAAAATACCCTGTATAATATTACAAAAACTCATATTTTAAGAAAGAAGATATTGAGGAGAATCCAAAAATGTAAAAATATACAGGGTGTCCTATTTAAAAAAACCAAGTTATAAGCAACTTCCGGTATAACCGGAAGTTGCAAAGAGATGAAAATATTTTTATTTAATAGATCATCCCTCAAAACCCCTTTATTCCAATTTTCATGATTCTGCTGCCTTTAGTTCTCGAGATATTTCTAATAGGCCAGTTATCTGCCTCACCCTATATAATAATAATAAAATAATAAATAAATATATTAATTAATAGAATAAAATGGTTTTATTAAAAATTGTGTTTTATTTATATTGATATTGATGTTCTTTCGATAGTACGAGTTTTTGCGAATGGAGTATCGCAAACTAAAGTACATTGTAAATGTAACTTTGTAATGTATTGGATTAAAAAAACCGGAAACCGGTTTTTCCAAAAACCGGTGTTTTTGGCCGGATATAACCGCCAGGTTAAACCGTAACCAAAAAAAAACGGTATAACCGAAAAATGGTGTTTTGTCAAAAACCGCCATCCCTACTCCAAAGATTTCCCTATGTTTTCAAAACGATACACCCATACAGGAAGTATTAAATGAGTTAAAATGTACCTATTATACAAATAATATACAAACGTGTTAAAAGAAATACATGATACATTTTTTTGATGGTTGTAAAAATAAAAGATAAATTGCATTATCCAATTTATTTTTAAGTAAAATATTTATGTTGATATTATTTTTTTTAAATCCCATTTGAAAGAGTCTGGGAAATTTTTTATAAGTTGAAATGGTTGGGTTAAATTGTATATAATTGCAATATGTATTATATTAACCTTCCGATGACCAACCTTTTTTTGTTACACGGATGACCAAGGGGGGGGGGAAATGACCCCAGGTCAAAAATATCAAAAATGACAATTAACCAAAAAAATTAAGTTTTTTTTATGGCATGGACTTTATGTCATTCAGCCAGTCACAACATGAGTATTAGTGTCATGTGTAGTGTGTATGTTGAGTAAGTGTCTTGTTACTTTGCAAAGTCAACGTCATTAGCGTAAAACTACTTGGAATTACACATAATAGACGGTATTTTACTAAACATCAACTTCAGAATATATCTTTTAATCGTAAAATTAAGGGAATTTTTTTTATTTCAAAATAATGAGGATATCTAGAATGATATTAAAGTCAAATAAAAAAATAATGAGTTAAAAATTGAAAATACTTTGACTTTATTAAAGAAAAACATACGCTGGGGTCACAATTTCCCCCGTTTGGTCATCCGAAGGTTAATCTTACGCTATATTATATGTAATAATAATCAATAAATATATAATAATAATAAAATAATAAATAAATATAATAATTAATAGAATAAAATGGTTTTATTAAATTATTGTGTTTAATTTATATTGATATTGATGCTATCGATAGTACTAATTTTGATCATGTTGCTATCAGTATCGAGTCGAGTGGAGTATCGCAAGCTAAAGTGCATTGTAAATGTAACATTTTAACCTATTGGATTAAAAAAACCGAAAACCGATTTTTGGAAAAACCGGTTTTTTTGGCCGGTTATAACCGCCAAGTTAAACCGTAAGCAAAAAAAAACCGGTATAACCGAAAACCGGTGTTTTGTCAAAAACCGCCATCCCTACAAGGGGCAGTCGCTATAGTTCTTAATGTCTTTGACTGGAATCGTTCTAGGATCGCTATGTTGTTGTAAGATGCTGTACCCAGAGTTGTACGCCGTATGTCCAAATAGGCTTTATGATGGAACTGTAGACCAGGAGTTTATTTTTTAATGATAGTGGTGAGTTACTTCCAAGTAGCCTGTAGTGTTTTTTAAGTATAATTCCTATAGTTGTTTACGTTTATTGCAGATTTGTGTTTTCCAAGTTAGCCTTCTGTCTAGATGCAATCCCATGTACTTGGCACTATCTTTTTTTAGTATTAGGTGGTTGTTGTAATATATTGATGGTGTGCCACCTTGGCATTTTGTGAAAGTTACATTGGCTGATTTTTCGTCGTTTATTTTTATTCTCCATCTACAAGCCCATTTATGTGTTTTTTTAAATCTTGTTTGAAGTTTTCTTGTTTGCGACACGAGTATCGTTGTTGTTTTATTAGCCACAATTTTGTTTTTAATGATTTTTTCTATAAAATTAAATTTTTTCAAGTTATTTATGAAAAACGGTTATAAAACGTTAGTTTTTTCAATGAAAAATACATAGTTTCAATCACAAATAACTTGGAAAGTGTCAAATTTGCAAAAAAAAATTATATGGTGTATTCCACGAATATACGACTGTTTTGGATTATCGCGACAACGAATATTTTAATGTGCAACATAAGAAGTACGAAAGTATTTTGCCCTAATAATTACTCCAATAAACAACAATATAATTTGCAATTTACTTTCGTTCTTCATATTTTGCACAGTAAAATATTCGATGTCGCGATAATCCAAGAGGGTCGTATTGGGACCGTGCAAGTTCGGCAAAGCGACACCTGGTTTCTACGCTCAGCAACATTATTCGCACTTTTAATTATAGGTTTGTTCTAGCATCAGTTTCAAACGGTTTGAAACCATCAGCAAATAGTGGACCAGCGCGAGTAGAAGGGATAGCACTGGTGACTGTATTATGTTGTCTCACTGACCAACTGTTTGCTGATGGTTTCTGACTAGTTTGACTGTTTGCTAGAACAAACCTTATATTGGCCAATTATATTAGTCCTGGTTACTGAATAATTGTCAAGGCCATAGTCCAAAAAAATAATAAGAAGGAAAAATAAGATTCCGGTTATGTTATTAAAACGTAAACAAGTGTATGTAGTAAATAAAATTAGCTACTAAAATGGAGTACTGCAAGCAAAATACAATTAATTAAATTTACCTTTATATAATAATTGCATATCATATCAATATTGTTTTTTTTTTTTTTTTTTTATTTATTAAACACCAATAAGATGCTTAAGAACATTACAATCTGATCAAATAATGTGATCAATGAGCAACTTATTTCTAACCTAAATTACTACTAAAAAACTTCAGACTAAGGACAAACTCGATAGTACCCCCTAGGTTCTGTTAATATATTGCACAAATTTTAACTTGTACCATCACTTGCACCGTGCACTATTTTTCACTTAACTAACTCGAAGGGTTTCTTCCTCTTGAGTCTTCTAGCTAGATCCGTGTTGTCGAGGAGCTGGATGGCCTCAACATTGACGTGTTGAAGAAGTCGTTGTTCGTGACTCTTGGCAAATTTTTCTATGGTCTTGTTAACAGTATCCATGTCTAGGTCCCTATGGAGATCACTGTTCCTATAGTACCATGGAGCGTTGACAATGCTCCTTAGCACTTTGTTTTGGAATCGTTGAATGATAATTAAATTTGTATTACTAGCGCAGCCCCATAGTTGGATGCCATATGTCCATATAGGTTTTATAATCTGTTTATACAAAAGTATTTTATTGTAGATTGAGAGAGTGGATTGTCTTCCCAATAGCCAATACATTTTTTTATACTTCATGTTAAGCTGTTCTCGTTTCTTTTTAACATGGGCCTTCCAGCGTAGCCTAGCGTCTAGTGTAATACCCAAATACTTTGCGGTGTCGGCATATGGTATCTGAGTATTATTTAAGTTAACAGGAATGTATTGATTTTTCTTGTTTGTAAAATTTATATGCACTGACTTCATTTCGTTTAATTTAATTCGCCAGCGTTTAGTCCACTCGTTAAGTCTGTTAAGAGATATTTGTAATTTTCTTGCTGCTTCTTCATGGTCTTCACCTACGGCTAAGACGGCAGTGTCATCAGCAAAGGTAGCTATTGTATTATGTTGTACTTCAGGGATATCACTAGTGTATAATAGGTATAGGACCGGTCCTATCACACTACCTTGTGGTACTCCTGCATTGATTTCCTTTAGTTCCGAGTAGGCTTCTTCTTGCTTAACCCTAAAAACTCTCTCTGATATATAAGATTCCAATAATTCTCTGTATTGTCTTGGCAAAATCCTGCTTAATTTGTACTTAAGTCCTTCGTGCCATACCTTATCAAAAGCTTGCGCTACGTCGAGGAAGACAGCTGAGCAAACTTTCTTTCCTTCTAGCGACCTCTCTATTATATCCGTTATTCTATGGACTTGGTCGATAGTTGAATGACTTTCTCGAAACCCAAACTGGTGTGATGGAATTAGAGCCTTAGCATCTATGAGAGGTTTCAACCTTTTCAGCAAAAGCTTCTCGTACAGCTTTGAAATTACGGGTAGCAATGAAATCGGTCTGTACGATGATACTGTATTTGGTTGTTTTCCAGGTTTAAGGATCATTATGACCTCAGCCACTTTCCATATCTTGGGAATATATCTTAATCTGAACGAGGCATTTATGAGATATGTCAGTTTTACTATGGCTTTTCTAGGAAGTTGTTTTAAGATTTCCCCAGTAATTAAGTCAAACCCAGGTGCTTTCCTGGGATTGATGTTTGATTTAATTTCGTCGGCCACTTCTTTTGGGGTGACTAGTTTAATTTCACCTTCTTCCTGTGTGGCATTTTCCCATTGCAGTGTGTTATCACCTTCATTTGGCTGGAATGTTTCCTCGAGATATTCAGCAAATTTATTAGCCTTCTCTAAATTGCTTTTTGCCCAGCTTCCATCTGTATTTCTTAGTGGGGAATTTTGCATTATCGGTCGTTTTAATTTCTTAGTGGCTCTCCAGAGGGAATAATCAGTTGTGCTATCATTTGTCAATTCTCTTAGATAGTTACTAATTGATTCGTTTTTATTTTTTTTAATTTCTCTTTTAAGCTGTTGTGTAGCATTATTTAGTTTTGTTTTATCAGATGGAGCTCTAGAGCGTTGCCAGATCCTTCTGAGTTTTCTTTTTTCTTCGATTAGCTTTCTAATTTCTTTAGGGTAATTATTACCTTTAACTCTATGAATCAGTTCAGGTGAGTTATTCCAAGCGGCTTGTTGAACTTGTTTAACAAAACATTCCGTTTCTTCATCAAGTTCATATCTAGTTTTTAGTGAAACTTTGAGATTGATTGTTTCTTCTAAGTGAAGCTGAAAACTCCGCCAATCTGTTAGTCTATTAGTCAGTTTAGGAGGTGGCTGGCTTTGAATAACAGTATCGCTAACTGTGAGAAGGATGGGTGAATGATCGGAGTTCATGTCCCAAGCTTCTTCAATATGTAAATAATTAACAGAAATATTTCTAGTTATAAAAAAATCGATCAGGTCTGGAATTTTGTTGGAATCAGTAGGCCAATAAGTCGGTTTACCTGTTGAAAGTGTTTCACATTTTAATTGCTTAACTGCCTGCAAGAGTTCCTTCCCCTTTGTTGTAATTATCCTAGAACCCCAATGGGTGTGCTTGGCATTAAAATCACCACCAATTATAAATCTTTTGCCATGTCTATTCAAAAATTCTAGATATTGATCTTTTTTGAGGTTATGTTTTGGTGGAGAGTAGACAGCGGTAACGATAAGCTCAAAAGATTTTGTTTTAACACATACTGAAGTAGCTTGGAACATTTCTGTTTTGTAGCATATTTCTTGATGATGTCTAATTGTTTCTTTTATTATGATAGCACTACCACCTCTGGCTGTATTATCCGGATGTAAGGTATGGTATACTTTAAATCCTTTAAAATGAATGTAGGTTTCATTTGTAAAGTGTGTTTCAGAAATGAGACAAATGTCTATTTTTTCAATGTCTAGGACAGTCTGCAGTTCTTGTTGATGCTGCAGTAGTCCATTTGCATTCCATTCCATTATCCTCAGACTATCTGGCATTAAAATTCTTAGGAATAGCTCCTTTGGTGCTATATTCTAATCTAGTAATACGCTCATCCATTTTGGTCAGTGTTTCCAGTATTTGTTGGAGAGTGCTCTCAATGTTAGAGCTGTGTTTTGGGTTAGTACTTTCAATTTCTATATTACCTCTAGCAGCTTGGCTGTAGGTTTTTTTGTTTTCGTTGGTTTTGTATATCGGATTCTGCTGCTGCACCCTTTGTGGTTGTTTAGGTATTGTAGTTCTCTTATTTCGATTGTCTTTTAACTTCTGCATTTCTTTTGCTACCATGCATCCTCTGTAGTTTGCAGGATGACTTTCTCCACAGTGGACACATTTTGGTTGGGCATTTTTAGGTTTATCACAATCGATAGTCAGGTGCTTTCCGGTACATCTAACACATCGTGGTTGCTTTGCGCAATATTTTTGCGTATGACCAAAAGCTTGGCATTTTTTGCATTGAGGCACGAGTCTGGATTTTCTTAACGGCAAAATCTGAACTCTAACTTGTAATATATCAGAAATTCCGAATATTTTATCGATATTTTCATCGTGTCTGAATGATAACATGAACATATTAAGAGGTTGTTTAGTATTATACTTTAGCTTGGGTGTAGCTTCGATGAGCTTATAGCCACGTCTCCTCATTTCTTGGACAATATTATTAGGCTTTACAGAATGATGTAATCCAGTGGCCATTACTTTAATGGGCCTATTTTGCTTGTTTTCATAGGAATGCCATGAATATTTCTTATCATTTAATGCTGCGGTAAGCAGTTTAAAATCTTCCTCTTTTTGTACATTAATTTTTATAGTTTTGTCGTTGATGACTTTTATTTGAGAATTTTGGTAGCTAAGTACCATAGCATGAAGATCGTTAAAGTTGTTCTCCCCTTCTACTATAATCGGTGGGGGTTTCTCAATTATTTTAGGTTTTTCAGGACTTTTTGTGTTGTTATATTCTTCTCGTGGTGGTGTTAGGGAAGTGTCCATTTTCCTCTTTTTCCTGTTTTTCGCACGAATCCACTCTGTTTCCTGTGCAAGATCATCTTCGTCTGTATGATACTCAACCGTCTGTTTATCGATATTGTTAGACAGTTTTTTCTCGAGCAGTGTATATTTTTCATTTAATTCATCAAACATTTTTTGCATGTTAATTAGCTGGTTTTGTAGTTGACGAGTTGCTTCCAAGGCCTTGTTCTTCTCGGCCTCAGATAATTTCCAACTGCTAAATAGCATTTGTTCATTTTGTGAACGTTGATAGTTTTCTTGAAACAGCACATTATCCTGCTGTAATGATATCGCTTCATTTTGCGATTGGTATAAATCTGGTTGTGGAAACATTTTATTGTGTTTCTACTTGAATTTCCATTTTACACTGAGTCACGAGCACAGTTTTATATGGAATCTCTATTCAGAAATTTTAAATGATTTAACAAAAACAATTAGCAAATAAAAATTAACTACTTACTCAGACTATCGACAATCTGGTAATTTTTTTCATTTCATTGACTGATCACTTTATCACTAATTGGTATTTTATCGCTTTCGATAATGATGTGTCTTATCTATTTCAATTGTTTGTTAATAAATTTATTTGCAGCACTGAAAAACTCTTTGTAAACACGGAGAGCCAACACGTCCGTTTTGTTTCGATGCTCGATACAGAATATATCAATATTGTGGAGCAATATATAATTTTTCTTCTTCATTGACAGTAGATATGAAATATACGTCAATTTGACTTGACAATTTCAATTAACAATGAATTATTTAAGAAAGTTACAATATTTCTCCGCTATTCTCATACGATCCTTTCTTGTAACCCCTCCAATGACTTACACACCGCGAATATTCGTGGAATGGGGTTTAGAACAAAACTTCCTCAGAATTGGTCACTCTATCGATGTCCATAGTTATTTTAATTAAAAAATGTTCATCTTCTAGATGGGGTTGTTTTCACCCCCAGGGCAAAAGCGCAGTTCAGCATAGGGTAGATAGGTAGAATTATTTATACAGGGTGTGCAAAAATTGTTTCTTCTTTTTGTGTAAATTAATTTAATAAAAAATTGTTTTTCTGTCTACCCTGTATAAATAATTATGTTAATGTTTATATTACTGAATAGAAAATTAAATAATCCTTCAAATGAGCTACCACACAACCCCTACTCTCATTAAAAAAATCATCGATTACGTCGTCACGCCCAGATGGATGACATCACTAATATTATATATATGCCAAAAAGTCCTAATTTAAAAATAAAAATCGACCTGTCTGAGGATTTCTCTTCAAATTTGCCCGTTCTCGAGATAATGAATTTTTGCCTCACTCAACTCCCCAACTGCCCAACTCAAACGTCCTCATTTATACTGCAGTGTCGCGCCCGCTTGATTAACAACTAAAAAACAAAGGGGTTTTCGATATTGTATTGCAAAAAACTCTTCGGGATTTCATCAATCAATGTTTAAAGAATATCTACCTACCTTGGGAACATTGAAATTTTCAGTTTTTCACATAGTTTTGAGCTAAAAATGGCGGATTTCGCAATTTTTAAATTTTTAATCGCTTATATGTCAAAAACTATTTATCTAAGAGAAAAGTCACTAAAGACCTTTTCTGTTTCGAATGATTCAAAAAATCTAAAAAAAACTTTGTTCGATGCAAAAAAATTATTTTAGGAAATAATTTAACCTTCCCTGTACCTGTCATTGTACACATTTCTTCTAAATGACTTACTCAAACCTCAAACACATACTTCAATCTAAACTTTGCAGGAGAAAGTTTATTTTTCCCCTAAACTATGTATTTTCGATTCACCTGGTAGATACACTTGCAGGGCTGATGCCTGCCAGGTCATGGTTTTTAGCCTTGGTGTGCTATGAATTATCACTATACAAATTTCTAGCCTTACAGGAAGACCGTCAGTCCGAGGGTTCACTAGCTCTTAGACTAATTGCTGGTGCCTAAAATATTAACCGCTTAACGCGCACATTTATTTGCAAAAATACGTCAAAAATATTACCTCTTTATTTTATTACATTAAAATAAACTACGAACGAGCCTATTGTCACTAGATATAAACTAAAGTAAAAAAACGCATATTTTTTTAGAAAAATATAAAATATCAAATACCCTCATGCGCTCACCCGAGTTAACTCGGTCGTAACTTTTTACATACAAAATACTACAAGTAAGAGAAGAAAATCGCAATTATTCAAGTATAATAATGTTAAATATTGCTAACAGTGTGATACACTCTAAAACAAGGGGTTACACACAGAGGTACGTCACAGTCAGGGCAGAACGTGACGTCAGTAAAATAGAATTCTACTCATCGTGATCCCACCCCAGTCGGCAGTGGATCGTAGAAAGTTTAAAATTAGAAACGAAAAAACAAGTGGGCACGGGAGCCCATATAAAAATTTGTAGGGGGGGCAGACGTGAAGATGTTGCAGATTACATTTCGTACACTTTGGATAACCATATATAGTTTAAAGTACCCGAAAAGCTGTGTGGCCGCCCATGCAAGTGGAGATACCGTTATTTAACGCTACACGAGTTAACTCGGTTAAGCGCAAATAGAAACGTAGTTTAAAACCGAGCTAACTCGGGTAAGCACGTTAAGTGGTTAATGAAAACATACAATATTCTACCTAGTTGGCTATGACACTTTTGCTTAAACATTTGACATCATACTATTTTTATAGTTACAGTTGCTTTGTAAAGTAACCACAAAAGACGAATTCTTTGCAAAATTAAACGAAGTTATCACGAGAATTGGAAATAACCGAGAAATATTTTTATTAGGCGATTTTAATGGAAGAACAGGAAACAAACGCCACAACAATGTAATTGGACCTTATGGAGAAGACGTCGTAAATGATAACGGAGAAAGACTTATTAATTTGTGTGAAAGTAATAGACTCAAAATAACTAATGGATATTACTGTCACAAAAACATACACAAATATACATGGTTTCAACCAACAAGGAATCTTAAGTCTATAATAGATTACGTGATAGTTAAACAAAATTCACAAATACTCATTAGTGATATTAGAGCTATGAGAGGAGCAGTATGCGGATCAGATCACCACATGGTCAGGGCGAAAATTGTTTTCCCATATAGATTAAACGAGAGGGTCTTACCAAGCCAAGACGAACAGCTTTTAGAAAGAATTGAACTTCCTCAATACAATCTGTCCAGTTTAATTCATGAAAGCACCCGTACACTATATAAGACTCGAATGGACTCCAAACTTGACGAAACACTAACAAATACCAAATACATATATGAGAACATAATATCAAGTATTCATCAAACAGCACAGGAGGTCTTAGGAATCAAACAAAATAAAATTAGTAACAAGCTTTGGTGGAATGAAGACGTCGAAAAAGCGGTAACAGAAAAGAAAAGATTATACCATAAATGGTTGAGTACAAAATGTGACGCAGACAAAGACCGATATAATGAAATGAAGAAGAAAACTAGAAAGATAATTATGACCTCCAAAAATGAGACGTAGGACAGAAAATGCAGAGAGATAGAATCCTATATTGGAGGACGACAATGCACTGAGGCGTGGAAGTTTATAAACTCTGTTAAGAAGTCAGACTAACGAGAAAGTGATTCTAAATCCCATAAATCCCGAGGATTTGACACATTATTACAAACATCTATTAAATGAGAACAGAGACGAATTTAAAGAAGATATGAATTCATCAAGAATCGAAATTCTGGGAGAGCATATTACCATAGATATCAACAGAGTGCAAAAAGCTATAACAGGGATGAAGAATGGCTCAGAGAAATTACACAGAATGATCACTGGGATATTTAACGAATACATTAATGGCCATCCAACACCAGATAAATGGAAAACAGCATATATGACTCCAATATATAAAAAAGGTGACAGGAGAAATTGTAAAAACTATAGAGGGATATCGGTCACAAGTTCAATGAGTCGGCTATATGGTCGAATACTACGGGACCTGATAGAGGAAGATTATCAATCGCCTGAAGACGAAGAACAAGGAGGATTTAGAGCAGGTCGTTCATGTACAGATAACATCTTTTGTCTTAAACAAATTATAGAAAAGAAAGTTGTGACAAATAAACAGTTACATATGACTTTTGTAGATCTTGAGAAGGCATATGACACAGTCCCGCTAAATAAACTATGGGAAGTCCTGGGCACATCAAACATACATCAAACATTGGTTAGTGCTCTCAAATATCTATATTACGGCTCAAACTCCCAAATGAAATTCGGAAACCTCTTAGCTGAAAAATTTGCAGTTACTAAGGGTCTCAGACAGGGATGTTGTATCTCTCCGACTTTGTTTAAGATTTATATCTCTGCAGCTCTGAAACAATGGAAAAGGAAAGTCAAAGGAATGGGTATACAATTGAACGATCAGGATTGTATATATACTTTACAGTTTGCAGATGATCAGGTGGTGATCTCAAATGACAAAGACGACATGGAATATATGCTTAGAAAACTAATTGAAGAATACCAGAAATGGGGATTAAATATCAATTTAGAAAAGACAAAATACCTCTCAATTGGCGCTGAAGCAGAACAACTCGATATCGAAGACAATCAAAAAATAAATCCATGTGACGAATATAAATACCTGGGCGTCATCTTCGACCGTAGTGGAAAAGACGAACGAGAAATTGAACATCGAATCATACAAGCCCGAAGAGCTATAGCATGTCTAAACGGAGTTCTATGGAGTAAAGAAATATCAAAGAAAAGAAAATGGAACATATATGAGACAATGGTTAAAACTAGCCTACTTTATGGAGCCGAGACATATAGAATAACCGAGAAATATAAGAAACAGATCGAAGCCACGGAAATGGATGCCATCAGAAGATCGATGAGAATATCAAGAGCGGAAAGAATAAGGAATGAAGTAATAAAACAACAAATGGATGTAGAGGGCACTATAGTTGAGGATATTAAAAAAAACAGCTCATATGGTATGGGCATGTGAGCCGAATGGGGGACGAAAGATTGTCTAAAAAAACATGATGGGGCAAACCCCAGAGAAGAAAAAACGAGGACGACCACCAGAGAGCTGGAATCTGGGAGTTAGGAAAGCGATTAGCGCTCGAAATCTAAATGAAGACCTAACTCAGGACAGAATACAGTGGCGTTTGGGAGTCGGACAACGTCGTACGACGTTATAAAACCGAATATATATATATATATATATATATATATATATATATATAATGAACCAAAAGTATTTGCTGACAACGTAAGGAAGTAAACGTTCAATATTGGGTTTGCAGCAAACCCAATATTGAACGTTTACTTCCTTATATATATATATATATATATATATATATATATATATATATATATATATATATATATATATATATATATATATATATATATATATATATATATAAAATGATGTTGGATAATCGAGTACAAATATAAAAATAAATAAGCAAAATCATTGGCTAATACTCGTAAAGTGAATGTGAATTTAGTTGAAAATATATAAAATGATGAAGGGTCATTATTCCATACACTTCTGTGCAACTATATACACCGGTGTTTCGGCCTATTTGGGCTTCGTCAGTATAGTGTAGCAAGTTAAAAAAGTTGTTTGTTAACTTATAAAAGGATTACTACAGGAGCAAGGTTACCAATTTTGGTCAGGTTGTTAGAAGACCCGCAGTCGCAAGGCTACAACTAACATTGCCAAGGAGGTAAAGCTACCTGAGGAAATGAAAAGCCATAACATTATTAAATAAAATGATGTTGGATAATCGAGTACAAATATAAAAATAAATAAGCAAAATCATTGGCTAATACTCGTAAAGTGAATGTGAATTTAGTTGGAAATATATAAAATGATGAAGGGTCATCATTCCATACACTTCTGTGCAACTATATACACCGGTGTTTCGGCCTATTTGGGCTTCGTCAGTATAGTGTAGCAAGTTAAAAAAGTTGTTTGTTAACTTGTAAAAGGATTACTACAGGAGCAAGGTTACCAATTTTGGTCAGGTTGTTAGAAGACCCGCAGTCGCAAGGCTACAACTAACATTGCCAAGGAGGTAAAGCTACCTGAGGAAATGAAAAGCCATAACATTATTAAATAAAATGATGTTGGATAATCGAGTACAAATATAAAAATAAATAAGCAAAATCATTGGCTAATACTCGTAAAGTGAATGTGAATTTAGTTGGAAATATATAAAATGATAAAGGGTCATCATTCCATACACTTCTGTGCAACTATATACACCGGTGTTTCGGCCTATTTGGGCTTCGTCAGTATAGTGTAGCAAGTTAAAAAAGTTGTTTGTTAACTTGTAAAAGGATTACTACAGGAGCAAGGTTACTAATTTTGGTCAGGTTGTTAGAAGACCCGCAGTCGCAAGGCTACAACTAACATTGCCAAGGAGGTAAAGCTACCTGAGGAAATGAAAAGCCATAACATTATTAAATAAAATGATGTTCGATAATCGAATACAAATATAAAAATAAATAAGCAAAATCATTGGCTAATACTCGTAAAGTGAATGTGAATTTAGTTGGAAATATATAAAATGATGAAGGGTCATCATTCCATACACTTCTGTGCAACTATATACACCGGTGTTTCGGCCTATTTGGGCTTCGTCAGTATAGTGTAGCAAGTTAAAAAAGTTGTTTGTTAACTTGTAAAAGGATTACTACAGGAGCAAGGTTACCAATTTTGGTCAGGTTGTTAGAAGACCCGCAGTCGCAAGTTGTAGCCTTGCGACTGCGGGTCTTCTAACAACCTGACCAAAATTGGTAACCTTGCTCCTGTAGTAATCCTTTTACAAGTTAACAAACAACTTTTTTAACTTACTACACTATACTGACGAAGCCCAAATAGGCCGAAACACCGGTGTATATAGTTGCACAGAAGTGTATGGAATGATGACCCTTCATCATTTTATATATTTCCAACTAAATTCACATTCACTTTACGAGTATTAGCCAATGATTTTGCTTATTTATTTTTATATTTGTACTCGATTATCCAACATCATTTTATTTAATAATGTTATGGCTTTTCATTTCCTCAGGTAGCTTTACCTCCTTGGCAATGTTAGTTGTAGCCTTGCGACTGCGGGTCTTCTAACAACCTGACCAAAATTGGTAACCTTGCTCCTGTAGTAATCCTTTTACAAGTTAACAAACAACTTTTTTAACTTGCTACACTATACTGACGAAGCCCAAATAGGCCGAAACACCGGTGTATATAGTTGCACAGAAGTGTATGGAATGATGACCCTTCATCATTTTATATATTTCCAACTAAATTCACATTCACTTTACGAGTATTAGCCAATGATTTTGCTTATTTATTTTTATATTTGTACTCGATTATCCAACATCATTTTATTTAATAATGTTATGGCTTTTCATTTCCTCAGGTAGCTTTACCTCCTTGGCAATATTAGTTGTAGCCTTGCGACTGCGGGTCTTCTAACAACCTGACCAAAATTGGTAACCTTGCTCCTGTAGTAATCCTTTTACAAGTTAACAAACAACTTTTTTAACTTGCTACACTATACTGACGAAGCCCAAATAGGCCGAAACACCGGTGTATATAGTTGCACAGAAGTGTATGGAATGATGACCCTTCATCATTTTATATATTTCCAACTAAATTCACATTCACTTTACGAGTATTAGCCAATGATTTTGCTTATTTATTTTTATATATATATATATATATATATATATATATATATATATATATATATATATATATATATATATATATTATATATATATATATATATATATATATATATATATATATATATATATATTATATATATATATATATATATATATATATATATATATATTATATATATATATATATATATA
This sequence comes from Diabrotica virgifera virgifera, assembly GCF_917563875.1. Lineage (NCBI taxonomy): Eukaryota > Metazoa > Arthropoda > Insecta > Coleoptera > Chrysomelidae > Diabrotica > Diabrotica virgifera. The sequence goes on from NC_065449.1 coordinate 116,583,217, forward strand.
TATATATATATATATATATATATATATATATATATATATACAGTTGCTTTGTTACCGTTACTAATATGAATATTTCTAACGATGAACTGATTAAAATGTTTTTTGTGCTAGGAGAATATAACAAAAATGTGCTACGAGCAATAAGAATTTATCATCAGCAATTCACTGATAAGTAATGGTAATAAAGCAACTGGAACTATAAAAATAGTATGTCAAATGTTTAAGTAAATTTAGTATCATAGCCACCTAGGTACAATATTATTTTTATTAATATTTGAAGCATCGACAATCTTAACTACGTAGGTATTTAGATATCTCATCCAATATTAATAAGTTAAGGATCAGTCTAGATTAATATGTATTTATTTACGAAAAATTATTTTTTAAGATATTCTTCTTTAGCGGCGATTCGATTGAGGGTAATATTGTACATAAATCTGCGCGCCTGCGCACACAGACAGCATGTAGTTCATTGCTAATCTTTCAAGATAGGTATGTATGTATCTGTAACCGTGCAAATAAGTCATTAAAAGAATATATTAGTGGTTTTAGTAAATGTATTATTTATTATAATTCTTGTGTTTTTGGATTTGTGTTTCTCTGTAGTAAAATAATAAAATATTATGTAGGCATAACATTTTTTACACTATTTGTCGCCGTGTTATGTAATTATATCCGAAACTTACACGTCAATTACAAGGACCTCGCTGGAGCAGTTGGTAGGGCGTTAGCTCCGAGATTGGAAGGACGCGGGTTCGAATCCTTGGCGATTCATATTTATTTTTTATTTTTGGTTGTTTTAATAAAAATTTTTTGAAAGTGGTAGATAAGAAAGTTAGTTTAATTTTTAAATAAAATACAAATAACCTGTTAAGTATATTTACTTCGTTTAAATTATCTATATAATAGAAGAATATCTTCTTACGTGCGTACAAAGTACACACACATTCTTTTTTTTATTGAATATTTTCACGGCCATCTAATAGAATTTCATGTAATTTTTGTTGGAATTAATGTTGGGCTTAAATAATCACGAATGACTCCAAAATTAAAGCACTTAGGTATGGAAATTCTTATGAAATAAAAAAGTATCATAAAATGTAATTTCATTACAATACTAGAACACAGGATGTTCCATTTAAGAAAGCTTAGAAAACACTTATTCCGAATTTCGACCAACCCTGTATACTAAAATTAAACATTTCGCTATATTAGTAATGTTTAACCATACACCGTAGACGATATTAAAAATCGTTTAAATATAATTAGAAATTTTGATGTCAAATCACTACAATTCTACTTGGTGTGGTATTTTATTTAAAAAAAAAACATTACGTATAAAACGTAGTTTTTTTGTTGACAAATCAACATAATTCACTCTCAAATAACTCTAAAAATATTGTAAAAATCAACTTGATTGAATAACTTTATTCATCTAATAAACTACTATTTGTCGTTGATGAAACGGGCCATTAGTCATGAAAACTTAACAACCCAATAAATTATGTGTGGGCCCTGTTTTTAAAGTACTGTAAATCCCATGTTTTATCGGACACGTAACACTGCATGTTATCCAAAACAATAACAAATTAATAAAGAAACTAATCTAATAAAGGTGGTGAAGTACCTAAACAATTTAACATGCAGATGCTGGGAATATCCCGAACACTCATTTTCAATATCAGATGGGGGCGTTAGGACAGAACAAATCTAGAAAAGTTGATAGGATTTCCTCATTGTAAAATTAGTCACTAAATTTAAAATACAACGTAATAAGCAGTAGAGTTGAAGTGTAGGCAAATTTATACAGGGATGTTCTATGGTTTCTAAAGGAGATTCTTCGTGAGTTGCACATCGATGTTTTAGAGCAACTTGACTTTATTAATATCTAAAAATTTAAGATAATAGACTAAGAGCCGGTATAGGTGAAATTTGCTATCATTTTAGGCACGATAAGAGCCTATAACTTAACTAGCAGAACCTAAAAAAAACGTATGAATACTGTGCCGTCACTTTTTAATGGCACATGCGTCGACAGTGGCGCATTAAACTCTCCACTTATAAACGAGATAAATTAATTCACACTCACAGGTATTCTTCCTCACTACCAAAATTTATTTATTTTTTCATTGTTTTAAGTTCTATGTGATTAAAAAATATAAGACTCAGCGTAATTTTAATCCACTACCTCTTTCCCCTTCCCCCACCATTAAAAACATAATTTTTCGCTTTTTTTATTTTTAAAATTTTAAAATTTATATTTTTATTTTTTATTTATATTTTTTTATTTTTTTTAGTAGGTTTTTTTATTTTTTTTTTTTTGGAACAAGCGTATAACTTTTTTTTGTGGATGGCTGCAGGTCTATTTTTTTTTAATCTTGTGTATTTTATCAAACACTATATTTCTAATTTTTTCATTTCTGTAAGGTTAGCCACCTTCAAAAATCTAAAAAAAAAACTGTTTTTTGGGGGGGTTTTGTGGGTTTAAACGTGTTTCTCCTATTTTTAAGGGTTCTAAAGAACTCAGTTACTTAAATTTACATATAACCTAAAAAAACATTGATTTGATCTATTTTGAACTCTGTAAAATAGGAATAATTCCCAAAAACCCCCTAAAAGAAAAATCTGAAAAAATTTAGAAAAATAGTGTTTGATAAAATACACAAGATTTAGTAAAAATAGACCTGCAGCTATCTCCCAAAAAAATTTACGCTTTTTCCCAAAAAACTCCTCAACCTACGGGTCTATAAAAATAGACGTTTTGTAAAAGCCTCAACTATTCGTGTGAATTTTTTGAAATTTTAAAGGTTATTGCATCCTACCTAAAAAAATAAAAACAAAAAATAAAGTTTTTGATGATAGGGGAAGGGGAAAGGGGCGGTGGGTTAAAATTATGATGAGTCTTATTTTTCAATAACAGAGAACTTCAAAAAAATGAAAAAAAAATTAATTCTGGGAGTTAGGGAGGGTACCCTTTAATTTATTTATCCCGTCCTTAAGTGGAACGTTTGATGCGTCACTGTCGACGCATGCGGCACTAAAAAGTGACGGCACAGTGTTCATACGTTTTCTTTTAGGTTCTACAATTTAAGAGGCCACAGCAGCGATCAACAGGTAGAAACAAACGCGTTCCAAGATTGCGGCTCTAATTTTGAATATTTTGTCGAGATATTTGGCACACATATTCGTAATATAATAAAGAATGGCGGTACAGAGCCCAATTTTAGAAATATGTTAGTACGTGGAAATTACTCTATAACTAAAGAAAATATTGAAAAAGGGAGCCTGTACCGCCATTAAGAAGAAAAAAAAATAAACTTTCTTCAAATAAACTTTTTTATCCCATGCCTAGATTTTGTGTAATCTTGGAACTACTAAAATGTTTTATTTCTGACAAGAAGTCGAACATATTATAACTAAATAACTAATTAGGCAACATAGAGGAATTATCACTGTCATTTTGACAAACCTGCGTCAGATTTTCTCTAATCTGTTCTGTCATCTTTATCGATATCTGTTCAGTGCAGTAGTGTGTTAATTTAAGAATTTGTTTTTGTTGTTTCATAGGAAAGTAGTGTTTATTGATAGTTAATTTATTATATATTTGTTGTTTTTGTATAAGTTGTTGGCCTCTTTGAAAGAATATGTTGTTGTTAATTGTGAGTTTTAGTTATATGTAGCTAAGTAAGTATATTTTACGTAAAACTATTTCGAATTCTAATGCGAGTATATAAAGTTTTAGGAGGATTTTTTATTCTAAAAATATTATCAATAGTTTAGCAATATGGAAAAAGTAAATCAAACGAAAAATAAAGTGAAACCTTCCAAGAAAAAGTCCATTAAAAACCGTGCAAAAATTATGCGAAAATCGATTGTTTCGCTTCACAACAAAAAATGATTATTTATTATTGTTTTATTATTAGATATTTCATGCAAATGCCTTTCTAAATACCTAATCTTAACATAAAATTTTCACAAATTTTGGTTTATTTTTATAAATATCTATTTATTAATTATAAAATCGTTTTCTATTACTTCCATTTAGCTGATCTCCATCTCCATGATATTGTCAAAATATTAATCTTAGATAATGTCAAAGAATACCACTGTTGCCAAAGTTTATGATACTATCTCCCGAAGTTATATTTTGTTGCTACCTGTTGATCGCTACTGTTTACTCTTAAGGAGAACGGAGAAAAATGCAAAATTTTGACGCATGTCAAAATTTTCTATGTGTTTTAAATGCATTCATTTCATTAAATGTTCATTTTTTTTCGAATCCTGAGAAAATAAACTAATAAATATTTTTGAAAAATTTAAATGCAGAATGAAAGATTACATTTATACCGAGGGCCGAAAATCCCTGAAAATTTAATGTAATTTTTAATTGCAAATATTTCATTCAAAAGAAACTTTGTATTTATTCTAAGGGACTTTCGGCCCTCGGTAATAAAGTAGTCTTTCATTCTCCGTTTAAATTTTTCAGAAATACTTATTAGTTTTCTCAGAATTCGAAACACATGGAAAATTTTGACATGCGTCAAAATTTTGCATTTTGCTCCATTCACCTTAAGTTATAGGCTCTTATCGTCCCTTTAATTATTAGCAAATTTCACCTATACCGGCTCTTAGTCTATAAGGGTTTTTGGATATGTTAAATTAATTTAAAATACCACTTGTCTTGTACTAATGCAGTACTAATTGCTGATAAAGAGGAAGACCTACAAAGGCAGCTCCACACTTTCAATATCACAACAAACAAACTTAATATGAGAACAGCAGTAGAAAAAACTATATGTATTATAGTGATAAGTAAAGAGCCGCGTAGATGCAAGTTAGAAATTGACGGCAAAATTGTAGAACAAGTAACGAATTTCAATTACCTAGGAATAGAGATCACTAGTGACAGGAATATAAGAACAGAGACCACAACACAAGCAACAAAAGCAGCAAGATTAAGTGGTTGCCTCCGAGAAACCATATGGAAAAACAAATATCTGACCACGGAAAGCAAAATAAAAGTATACAAGACAACAGTAAGACCTATCCTAACATATGCAGCGGAGACAAGGACCGATACAAGAAAGACGAAACAACAAATCAACAATATCGAAATGAAAGTATTAAGATCAATAGCGGGCATATCATTAAGAGACAGACAAATCAACAGAAGTATATGAGAACGATGCAAAATTCAAAATATTAACCGGTGAATAAAAACAAGAAAGAAAAACTGAAACGAACATGTAAACCGAATGAAACCAGATAGATTAGCGAACTTCTGTAAAAACAAAAAGCCGTATAGCAGTAGACCCGTTGGAAGGTCGCCGAAAAGGTGGAAAGTCAATGTACAGTCAACAACAACTGAAACAGAATAAGAGGCAGACAAACAGGAGTAATCCTAGTCGCACGAAGAAGAAAACTTGTCTTGTACCACTTTCAGTTATGCCGAAACTTGGCTAAAATGTTTTTATTTTAAATATAGCATCCTACATACAGGGTGACCGGACGAAAAGGGAACAGAGGCATTATCAGGAGCTACGACAACATTTTTGAAAATCCTACGACAGGTTAATTTTTTATTAAAAGGGGAGACATTTTAAATTTAAATTATTAAATGGTATCTATGATATAAACACATAAAGAACATAAAATTAAAGGATTCTCTTGTGAACATCAGTTGTAAGTATTAATTTGTAGTCTTCCGAAAGTTTATTATCATAGTTTATTCCATTGCGAAAAGGTAGGTGTTTCGTTGTATTTTATGAATAGTAAATGTGCCAACATGACAGCTCAGAAATTTAATGAACGACATCAACCTCAATACGACAGTAGGACAGTTCTTATCATTCTGAGGTAAGACCTCAATTCTCTTACATATTCTAGAGAGAAAATCAAAAATGAATAACCATTTTCAATTTCGTTGCAAAACGAAAATACAGCCGAACCATATTCCAGTCCAATCAGAGAGTGCTGCAAGCACCTCTACCGGTTTCGAAACTTATTAGTCTCTCATCAGGAGGCACATATGCTGCTCTCCCTGATCCAACCAAAACAAACCCCAGCGTGCAGTCCCGAATTGCAACGAACGAAATGGCATAGATGCCCTAGCGGCAACTGCTAGCAAAAGACTAAGTTTTCACTCTAATGGCACATAACATATCCCACCAGAATGAAAACAATGGGAACCTTCTCTGGTTACACCTCCGAGGCTTCTACAATTTGCAAGCCATACGGATGCTGAGACTAAGGAAGATGAGGGAATTCTACAATTTACAATTCACGTCACATCTGCTCAGCGCGGTAAAGTTCCAACGAGACTGGTTCCCTTCATACTCCATGTTATGTGCCATTAGAGTGAAAACTTAGTCTTTTGCTAGCAGTTGCCGCTAGGGCATCTATGCCATTTCGTTCGTTGCAATTCGGGACTGCACGCTGGGGTTTGTTTTGGTTGGATCAGGGAGAGCAGCATATGTGCCTCCTGATGAGAGACTAATAAGTTTCGAAACCGGTAGAGGTGCTTGCAGCACTCTCTGATTGGACTGGAATATGGTTCGGCTGTATTTTCGTTTTGCAACGAAATTGAAAATGGTTATTCATTTTTGATTTACATTTACTCTGTGTGGAGTATGAAGGGAACCAGTCTCGTTGGAACTTTACCGCGCTGAGCAGATGTGACGTGAATTGTAAATTGTAGAATTCCCTCATCTTCCTTAGTCTCAGCATCCGTATGACTTGCAAATTGTAGAAGCCTCGGAGGTGTAACCAGAGGAGGTTCCCATTGTTTTCATTCTGGTGGGATATGTTATGTGCCATTAGAGTGAAAACTTAGTCTTTTATTCTAGAGAGAATTCGTAACACTCGTTAAATCGTACATTTTGCAAATTATCTCATGGGAGCTCTAGTCTTCTTTTGATTTTCCATGGTCTCATTTTTCATTCGCCCAACATCCCATACTTGTATATTGTACACCTTTCACTGTTTCCTCATATAACTTGATGTTGGTTAAGTTAGGTATATGCTTGATTTTTGTTTTTGCTAATGACTTTTCATTTGGTTTTATTTTTATTTCCTTTAAAATGTGGTCTTCAATTTTCGTATTGTATAATCTCCGCCACAGTTTTTATTATACCTTTCGCTGAAAAGTATTTTCGTTATTTGATATCAGAGATGCATTATCTATACAGGGTGTTTGGTAAAGAATGTGGCCTTAGCTTAACCTTATATTCCTGAGCTTAAAATAGGTCGATTTAAGCAAACCTACCTTAGTACGAAAGTTGATAATAATCGAAATACAGGGTGTCAAAGTTAAATTTTTATTTTATTTATTCTTGAATATTTCCTGACAGGCATGGGATAACACGAAATTTGGTAAGCGAGAGTTTTTTGGGATGAGAAATCTAAATTCGCCACCAAAAATTATGGATTACCTAGAGGGCGCCACATACGTCTTTCAGCGCTCATTTAATACGTTCAATTTTTTATCCCCCACTCTACGTACTTTTTGAATCAAAACTTTTATTTTCTTAATATTTTTACTTAAAAAAGGTATACTACATTCATCTCGCTAAATTCAACAGTTTTCGAGTTTTAAATCTACGATACAACATAATTTTTTGCAAAATACCATTGTAGTTACACCCATCTCAGGGGGAACACCATTGCAGGTTAGAAAAATCAGGATAGGGTCGTGGAATCTTGGTAGTCTTACAGGTAAGAGTTTGGAGTTGGTGGATGCGCTCAAGCGAAGGAGAGTTCAAATTGCTTGTATTCAAGAAACTAGGTGGAAAGGACAAAGAGCGAAAGAACTAGGTGAAGGTTACAAATTGTGGTATGCAGGGAGTAGTAACACTAGAAATGGAGTTGGTATAATTGCTGATAGTGAAATGAAAGATAACGTATAGACCAGGGCGCATCTGTAAAAATATTAGTACATTTGGACGTTGAGAGGTGACTCAAATTTTTTTTGCAGAAATTGCTTGAAAATAACTCAAATAATAATATTTAAGTTATTCTCCCTCTCAAAAGGTCCGGAACATTGTTTAAATAATCAAAATGTCAAAAAATGAAGGAAGAATTCGATATTTTCCTTCGTTTTTTGATTATAACTTTAAAAGTGTTCATTTTCGAGAAAAGTGGTATTGACATAAAAGTTGCGTAATTAAATTTCCTACAATATATAATTGGTTACAAATTTAAAAAATAGTCACCCTTGTTGCAAAATAGCAATAATTGCAAAAAAAAACATACAAAAACAAGTATTCGCATTTTACGTTTTTCAACCATTTATGCTACACTTAGGACCTTCATATTTCACCCAGAAAAACTTAATGATACAGTAAAATAATACTGTAAATTTCATTAAGATGGGTTTATTAGATTTTTCAAAATAAATTTTGTTATCCAGCTTTCGCATAAAAAATTCATTTTTTCAAGATGTTACAGGACTGAAAATAAAGCAGATAGCAAGTTGAAATTTTTTTTACTTATAGAAGTGTACTGTACCTTTCATTTTCAATTTGCAAAATTAAAATCAATTAACGACCACGGCGTCAGGAATTTTTTAAATAAACATTAATTATTGGTGCTACGCGCAGGACAGCGGGTAATTTGCTCTGATTGGGCATTCCAATGACCTTTGATAATAATTGATACATTTTAATTTTTATTACATTTCAATATAAATAAATAAATTTGTTTATTCCGAAATAAAAACACATACTCTATCCTTTGAAATAACACTTTTTTTAGCAAAAACTTTCTTGGTTCATATATTTTAACTTAGAAAATAAAAGTTTATTATTTTTAAACATATGCAATTGTTTAAACAATATTTCACAAACAATAATAAAATTAGTTTGATTTTTGTGGAATTAAAATATTAAAATACAACAAAATATAGAGTAAGAAAATAATATATTAGATAAAGATTGAAAGGAATTTTTGTGGAAATCAACTTGTGTGAATCGAACACCGCTGTCCTGCGCGTAGCACCAAAAATTAATGTTTATTTAAAAAATTTCCTGACGCCGTGGTAACTAATCGATTTTAATTTTGCAAATTGCAAATGAAAGGTACGCTAAACTTTTATAAGCAAAAAAAAATTCAACTTATCTGCTTTATTTTCAGTCCTGCCATATTTAAAAAAAATTAATTTTTTTTGCGAAAGCTGGATTGCAAAATTTATTTTGCAAAATCTATTATACCGATCTTAATGAAATTTACAGTGTTGTTTTACTATATCATAAAGTTTTTCTGGATAAAATATGAAGGTCATAAGTGTAGCATAAATGGTTGAAAAACGTAAAATTCGAATACTTGTTTTTGTATGGTTTTTTTCGCAATTATTGCTATTTTGCAACAAGGGTGACCATTTTTTAAACTTTTAACCAATTCTATCTTGTAGGAAGTTTAATTACGCAACTTTTATTTCAGTACCACTTTTCTCAGAAATGAATAGTTTTAAAGTTATAATCAACAAACCAATAAAAAAATCGAATTTTTCCTTCATATTTTGACATTTTGATTATTTAAACAATGTTCCGGACCATTTTGAGTGGGAGGATAACTCAAATATTATTATTTGAGTCATTTTCAAGCAATTTCTGCAAAAAAATTTGAGTCACCTCCCAACGTCCATCTCAAAACAGATGCGCCCTGGACTAGTAGTGGAAGTTGCAAGAACGAGTGATAGAATTATGTCAGTGAAATTTGTAATTGATAAAGAGGTATTGAATGTTGTGTGTGTGTGTGTGTGTGTGTATGCTCCTCAAACAGGTCTGGGTGAGAATGAAAGAAGAGCTTTCTATGACCAATTAGGAGGCGTCCTGAGTGATATTCCGTCAGAGCAGAAAGTTATAATAGGAGGTGATTTCAATGCACATGTGGGCCAAGCCAAGGCAGGATACGAAGCAATACATGGGGGATTAGGCTTTGGAACTAGAAATGAAGCTGGAGATGACATGCTTGAATTAGCAACAGCATTGGATACGGCGATTGTTAACACATTCTTTAAAAAGAGAGAAACTCAACTTATTACCTACAAAAGTGGATAACATCAATCCCAAATAGACTACTTCATGATAAGGAAAGAAGACATACGTGAATGCAAGGACTGCAAGGTAATAGTTAGTGAGACAGTAAGCCAACAACATAAGCTGCTTGTTCTGGACATCTAAGTAAAAAAGCGAAACTAAACAAAAATATCGGAGAGGACCACAAAAAATCAAGTGGTGGATACTAAAAGATGAGAAAGAAGGTCTATTCAGGAGAAGAATCGTAGAAAAAATAAAGCTCTCCATGCGAATCAGTTAAAATATGGAGAACAGTGCCTACGTTCTTTCCGATGAAGCTCCAATAAGAGCTGAAAATCGCGGTTCAAGGGACTGGACTGCACTCCGTATTCTAATTGAAAAGTAAGATTGTTTTGCCTTCGCATTGCAACCGAATAAAAATGGTATACATTTTTATTTTATAGTCGTATTACTCCGTAGAGTAACCAGGTGCATTTTTCCGTTGGAACTTTACCATCTGCAGACGGGGGATGTGAATTGCATAGTGTAGAATTCCTTCCCTCTCGTCTTCACTGCAGCATCCATTTGACTTGCAAATTATAGAAGTCTTGGAGGTGTCACCAGGAAAGTGTACCAATAAGTTTTCAATTTAAAAATCTTTTAGTAATGTTTTTAATATTTTAAATATTATTAAATTACTATTAAGATTGAAAGCTACTTCCTCTTTCAATGCCAGATGGCGCTAGCCACCTACTATCATTACTTCGGTTGCGATGGGTGGGAAAAGCTCTCGATGCGAATCAGTTAAAATATGGAGAACAGTGCCTACGTTCTTTCCGACGAAGCTCCAATAAGAGCTGAAAATCGCGGTTCAAGGGACTGGACTGCACTCCGTATTCTTATTGAAAAGTAAGATTGTTTTGCCTTCGCATTGCAACCGAATAAAAATGGTATACATTTTTATTTTTTAGAAAAAATATGTTGGAACATGAAAGGAAGACCTAATACAATTTGAGAAAAATGGCCCGTAGTATTAGAGAGACTGCTATTGGAATGGTATGAAATGCTATTGAAATGCTATTGAAATACTTCGGAAAACGTCAGGAAAAAAGTTTGAGGATAAAGAGACTTGGTGGTGGTCAAACGAAGTACAAGGAAAAATAAAAGAGAAGGGAAAATTATATAAAAAGTGGCAAGAAACCAGATCCGGCACAGATCTTCAAAACTATATGGTGGCGAAAAAGGAAGCGAAAGTAGCAGTAGCAAAAGCCAAAGCAGAAGCATATTCAAACCTATACGATCAACTTGATACCAGGGAAGGCGAAACGAAGATATATAAAATAGCCAAACAGATAGCAAAGAAAGCAAAAGATTTTAATCAGATTAGATGTATCCGAGATGAAAATAATAAAATACTAGTTCACGAAAGGGATGTCAAAAAGAGATGGAGAAAGTACTTTGACAGCTTATTAAATGAAGAATTTGACAGACAGCCTGTAGAGTCAACGGAGACAGTAGCAGCAATGGTCACCAAAATAACAAACGAGGAAGTGGCTAAGCGCTTCAAAAAATAAAGAAAGGAAAAGCGGTAGGACTGGTGGATTTATCTTATGGCAGACAAATTAAACTTTGTGGTGTGGACTGTACAATATTTTTATGTGAATAAAATAGAATATAGTGGATATAAATAAAGTGGATTTCGTGCAGGAAGATCGTGCACTGATAATATATTCGTTCTGCAGCAGGTAATAGAAAAACGGAAGGCAAGGAATCTATCTACCCACCTATTGTTTGTAGATTTGGAGAAGGCATACGATACGGTACCTTTGAAAAAACTGTTTCAAACATTGACGAAGGTAGGTCTCAGTAGAGAGTATGTGGATGCTATCGCAAATATATACAAAAATGCAAGAAGTGTCGTTAAAGAAGGAAACTTTATATCTGAATCATTCCCTATATCAAAGGGGCTTAAACAAGGATGTTGTCTGTCTCCGACTTTATTTAAAATATATATTCAGTCATCGCTAGAGCAGTGGAGGAAACAAGTATCCGGAATGGGAATAGACATAGGCAGTGGTAAATGTCTAACAACTTTGTTTTTTGCAGATGATCAGGTAGTCGTAGCGAATGATGAGGAAGACATGGACTACATGTTTAGAAAACTAAAGAAAGAATATGAAAAATGGGGCCTCAATATGAATATGTCAAAGACAGAGTATCTTAAAATAGGGGATGATGAAGAAGATCCAGAGTTAGAAATTAGAACCACGAAAAGATGTAATGAATATAAATATGTCGGATCTATAATATCTAAAGAAGGCACTACCAAAAGAGACATCGAAAAGAGAACGCAGCAGGGCAAAAAAGCGGTAAACATTCTGAGCTCTCTACTGTGGTCTAGATAAATAAGACAAGAAACGAAATTGACAATCTATCGTACCTTGGTAGAGCCTATTATGACTTATGGAGCAGAAGTTTGGCAGATGACAAAAAAAGATAGGAAAAAAATAGAAGTAGTAAAAATGGACTATCTAAGGAGAGCGTGTGGTAAATCTAAAAAAGATCACATCAGGAATGAAGAAATTAGAAGGAGGACACATACTGTATATTCCAGTGTAGATAAAATTGAAACTAGACAACTAGTGTGGTATGGTCACGTAAAACGAATGAATGAAGATAGATGGCCAAAGAAAGCATTAAATTACATACCACACCAAAGAAGAAGAAGGGGAAGACCTTCAGTTGCCTGGGAAGAAAATGTACGGCACATCATGAAAGATAGAGCCATCAAAGAAGACGAATGGATGGACAGAAAACGATGGCGGTCGAAATGCGAGAAGCGGCAGAGGCTGTAGGAACCTCGCTGATAGATAGATAGATAAAATAGAACAAATTTATAACTATTACAAAAGTGACAATTCTAAAATTAATTCTGACGTGGAGTCTTTTCTTTTTTGTTGTAATCGATGTATTACTTTGTTGCTATAGTAACTTCATATCGCCACCTTTGGATGTTCGAATACAAAGCACAGGGATGTAACAGGCCCTATATTGCCGCATTGCACTATTTTTCTTGGTAATGTCTATTTGGTATAAATGTTCTAACATACTCCCGGCGTTGAAGTATACTTCAAAACAGTAAAAAAACAAATGTCAAACCAAAAACAAAAAGTTAGTATTTTGCAATAAAACACTGGAACTCTTCTAATGGGAGTTGAAACAGATGTCTTGTAGATCTGGTGATGAGTCCATTGGAAGTTTTGATATCGGCTACTCGAGTTTCTCCATCTCTACCAGGATATAATTTGAGTATTGTTCCCAGAGACCATTTGCATGGAGGTAGATTTGTTTCACGGATGATAACCAAGGAACCAGGTAAAACAGCGTTGGTTGAGATTTGGTGCCATTTATAAGTTTGGTGTAGTTGGCTGATATATTCCTTGGAAAAGCGGTTCCAAAATCTCTGGTGAAGCTGCTGATCATGCTGGAATCTGCTTAGTCGATTGATTGGAAGAGGTAACAGATTTGCTTCCGGAATGAATACTAAAGGACGTAACGTCAAAAAATGAGAAGTTATTGGTTCCAAGTCAGATGGATCTTCTGATTTGGCAAACAGTGGTCTCGAATTTAAAATACATTCAATTTGATTAATCAAAGTGAGAAGTTCTTCATATGTCAGATTTATATTCTTAAGTGTTCTTTTCATATGATACTTCATTTGTTTAACTGCTGATTCCCATAAACCCCCAAAATTCGGGCTATAAGTTGGGGGAAAATGCCAAGTGATATTTTTTGTTAAAGCAAAATCATGAATTTTATTTTGCTCGTCGCTTAAAAAGGTTTTAATAGATCTTAACTCTTTACTAGCGGCTTTAAAGGTTGAACCGTTGTCAGAGTAAACATTGATAGGAATTGTTATTGGTTTTATAGGAGCAACTTTTGTTTTTGAACACAGAATGTGAGAACGGTATTTGCTATTTGCATCTATGCTACATACATAAATACAACTTGCATAAGCATGCATGGAAGCATCACAAAAACAATGGATGCTTGTAATTTTATGACCTGATCCAAGTACTGGTCTTGGAATGTGTAATTTATTTAGACAAGGTAGTTGGTTATACAGTTTGGTCCAACTGTTATTTAAATCTGGAGGGATAATTTCATCCCATGGTTTTTGAAGTCGAAATAGAGTTTGGATTTTTAATTTAGCAATTAATATAACTGGACTTAAAAGACCTAAAGGATCATAAATTTTGGAAATGATAGATAATATTTGGCGTTTAGTAAATAAATGATTGGAGTTTTCAGTAGGTGAAATTTTAAAACAAAGGATATCTTGTTGACTCATCCATTGGATTCCAAGAGTTTTAAAACTATCAGAATCTCCTATATTAATAACATTGTTGGAAATATCATTACAATTAATATTGATTATGATTTCAGGCAGTGGCGAAGCGTCCATGTAACCACTGTTACCATTGGTAACAGTTATAAATCTTGCAAATAATTATTTTATGACTACTACGAAATAATTCCATTTATATTTTTTACCAACAGAATTACTTGTTAATAGTACCTAATTATATATGTGAATCCATGGCACGTTATCATATATGCTGTTACCAATACTGGCACTGGTAACGGTACGCAGGAGAAACCTCGCTATCGCTCGGAACTAGATCTGAAAATTTTGAAGGAGCGCGAGTCTAGAGACGGCGCGCGGGCAAGCTGTGCATATCAGTATTGTAACCATTTTGAAAATTGGTAACGTTGGTTTAGTACCTACTACAGATTACAGTGCGCGTGCATTTAAACATGGAAGAGTGTCGCTACGTATTGCGTAATTGATCAACTACTTGAAAAGTCATTCTACTTGTATATTTTTTAAATATATTATTTTACAGAAAAAAATGATATTATTGAAAATGGAACAATTAAAATATAAACAATAGTTTTTAAAATCTGTTCTTTTTCCTACTTGTTCATTTCTTTATGTTAATTTTATGGTAGAATAATATGTTTAGTTTGTTTATTATTTATTGTTATACCTGTTACATATACATAATTACATACAGTGGAGTCCGGGAATCTTTACCCGTGCGTCATCATTTAAAGCATACGAAATAAGTCGATAATAAGTGGGAAATTGAAATTTACTAAACGCAACAGCAAGTGACAGTAAGTGATTTAATGTTGCGTTTAGTAAATTTCAATTTCCGACTTATCATCGACTTATTTCGTATGCTTTAAATGATGACGCACCGGTAAAGATTCCTGGACTCAACTGCACATATAATTTGGGAATAGTGATTTGTTTAATTTTATCCCACAGGATTGAAAACAAAAACTTATATTGGGGAGGTTCAAAATATTTTTTTAAATAAGATTTTTTTACATCTGGTTTTGGTAACACTTTAGAAAAAGTCACACGTCGCTACTGGTTTCAGGGTTATTGGAAATCCATTTTCTAAGAATAAGTTTTCCAGATTCTAAAATTTTAAAAATATCCTTGCATCTCATTTGTAACTCTTGTAAGTTATTTGAACCTGTCAACAGATCATCTATATAAAAGTCTTCTAATATGGATTTTGCAGCTAAGGGCAACTGAGATTCATGTTCAAAGGCTAACTGCCGCATGTACCTCATTGCCAAGAATGGAGCTGATTTTTGGCCATAGGTTACAGTATTTAACTGATATTGGGTATTGAATATTATCTATTGGATTGTCTCTCCAGACAATTTGTTGCAATGGTCTATCCTTTTCATGTACAGTCACTTGTCGGTACATTTTTGATACGTCTGCAGAGACCACGTATGTGTATTGCCGAAATCTAATGAGGATATCAAAACATTTAGGGACCAACCAGATGTACTGGGGCATGAACCATCGTAAACTACTCTTAGTTTTGTGGTAACACTGGTTTCTTTCAAGATTCCATGGTGGGGTAAAAAATAAAATTTTCCAGAAGGATGTGAGCTAACAGAGGAGTTAGCTTTAACCATATGTCCTAGTTCTTGATATTCCTTAATAAATTGTTTGTACAAATCATTCAGTTCTTTATTTTTCGAAAATCTTTTTTCTAACAACAAAAATCTGCTAATTGCTGTATCTAAAGAATCTCCCAATAAATCAGGTGAAAATTTAAATGGAAGCTGACCAATAAATTGTCCATTTTCTGATCTGGTGGTAGTGGTTTCAAATATTTGCTCACAATGAATATCATCTTTTGATGGTAGTATGGGATCTTGTATTGAATCAATATCCCAAAAGCGCTTTAACTGTTCATCTTCGGCGATGGTTCTAGTGAAATGACACACTGCACGACCTGTCTCATAGGGGATAGCTCCGTTTACTCTCCAACCCAATTTAGTGTTTTGTAAACTTAGCAAACCTTTTCCTAGGTTTATTTTTCGATCACAAAGGAGGTTCCAAAATAGTTGGGCACCAATAATAGCATCAATGCTACCAGATTCATTAAACAATGGATCAGATAACTGAATATTAAATGGGATATTAAAGTTTTTAATACCAAAATTGGTTGAAGGAATTTGATTTGAAATAGCTGGTACAGCATAAAATATGGATGAAACACTAAAATTATTAACTCTGGAACATACTGTAATTTGACATTTTTTGGTAATATTTGATATTGTTTGATTTATTGATAATATTTGATATTTTGTTTTTGAATGGCTAGGTTAGTAGGAATCATAGATTATTAAATTTTTTACAAAAACCTTCTTTTATTAAGTTTGTTTCAGCACCACTGTCCAAAATTGCTCTACATGGAATTAATTCATTATTATTGGATTTAACATTAAAAATCAATGTTGACAAAAGAACTTGGGTATGTTTAAAATTCATTGCTTGTGCAGAAAGCTGATGTGTTACCGTTGGTGGCAACTCAACACTTTGTGCAGAATTAATTGATGATGGCTCTGCTGATGGCGAATTAGCAGTGTCAATAGAGTGTTGTTGATTATTTTCAAAATGGATTAATGAGTTATGTTTTGATTTACATTTTGTACATGGTCTCAAAGTACATTCTGATGCTTTATGTTTCTGTCTCAAACAATTATAGCACAACTTTAAATTATTGACTTTAGACAATCTACTTTTTGTATCTAGTTTAAGGAATTCGATGAATGAGTATATTAAATGGTTACCTTTACACAAAACGCAAGTCCTATCTGCTGCATTAACTTGGAATACTCTTTTTTGATACTCACCTCGACTATCACGGTTTGCATGTTTATAATTATTAAAACTAGAATTATTACTATAATTATTATTAGATTTTTGACTACTTTGTTCTTGAATCTCTTCCAAAGTGTCTACTTTTACTTTTAGAAAATTAAAAAACTCTGCCAAAGTAGGAAGCTCTTCTTTAATATGGCATTCCTTCCATTCTCTATAAGTTTGTCTATCTAGTTTATTGGAAATAATATAAATTAACGAAAGGTCAGATAAACTACTTTTTGTAATTTTTAAACTGTCAGTAGATGACATACTATCCGAGACACTGTCTAATAAATCCCTTAAATGGTTAGGTGATTCTTTTTGGATCGAATATAAATTAAAAATAGCTTTAATATGTTTATTAACTAATAACGTTTTATTATCATACCGCATACAGAGTGCATCCCAAGCGGTCTAATAATAATTTCCCGAGAATTCAACTTTGTCAACAATACGTTTGGCATATCCATCTACAGATTGTCTCAAAAGTTGAAATTTATGAATATCTGGAAGTGTGGTATTTGAATGAACTACACTAATAAATGTCGTTTTGAACTCAAGCCAATGTTGAAAGTCTCCTTTAAAAATATTTAATTTCATTTTTGGGATTAAAATATGATTTAACGATTCTACATGTGGTGTAGAAATAGAAGGCAATGTATTAATTACGGTATTGGTGCTAATGTAATCTTTTAAAAAACTAATTGCTTTAAAATACCTGTTTTCGAAAGCATCTCTTTCGTCAATTTGTTCTTGCAATTTATCTTCACTGACAGCAATCTCAATTTGTAGTTGGACCTCTTCAAATTCAGCTAACAGATTGCTACCAGAGTCATACCTCAATTGAACTTCTGATATTTCAGGTTTGCTAGCTGGTGTAGCATTTTTTAATAAATTTACAAAGTTCTCTAAAACTGTTAACTTACCTTTAAATGAACCTCTGGTTCTTATATTGTTAGCTAAGCTACTCATTTTTAGGATTTATGGCAATCTTTACGAGAACAACACTTAAGAATAACTGGAAATAACTTGATGAATAGTTACTATTAGCTGATTGATAATCTATGGCGATATACAATCAAAAAATATGGAAAAGTCTTTTTATGGTAATTCAAATTCAAAAACACTGTTTGATCAAATTTTAAAGATAATGGAAATGGAACAAACTCACAAGAAATTAGGGTTTTGGATCCTCTAAATGGTAAATTGGGCTGTCTTCGACCTCTGAACTGCCACTAGGTTACAACTATGGATTCTATTTTTTATTCACACTATCCTGGCTGCGAAGTGACCAAAAATATGGTGGATTATCTTATGGTAGATAAATTAAACTTTGTGGTGTGGACTGTACAATATTTTTATGTGAATAAAATAGAACAAATTTATAACTATTACAAAAGTGACAAGTCTAAAATTAATTCTGACGTGGAGTCTTTTCTTTTTTGTTGTAATCGATGTACAGTAGACTCGTGATTATCCGAGTCTAGGTTATCCGAGCCCCTCGGTTAACCGAGGCAAAAGTCATAACTGGTGAGTTACAACTTTCAACCTTGGCGCAACATCGTCGCCTCAAAAAGAGGAATGAAGCTTACGCGAAAATCAATCAGACTTTTTTAAACAGTAATATTGATAAGGCAAATTTTTTTTATCTTTTATAGACAGTACTGTATCAGTTTTGTCATTAAAATGTCCACAGTTATGGTCATTTAAGTGTTTTTCTATCAATATAACCAAACTCAGTGTTAACCGAGTTTTTCCATATCCAAGGTAGTCACGGTCCCAATTACCTCGGATAATCGCGAGTCTACTGTATTACTTTGTTGCTATAGTAACTTCATATCGCCACCTTTGGATGGTCGAATACAAAGCACAGGGATGTAACAGGCGGTATATTGCCGCATTGCACTATTTTTCTTGGTAATTTCTATTTGGTATAAATGTTCTAATAAGGACCAGATGATATTCCTGGGGAAATATGGGGAGCATTGGGAGAGACAGGAATAAGGTGGCTAGCAGGTCTATTTAATAGAATTATGGAAGTTGGACAAATGCCAGACGAATGGAGAAGCAGTATACTAGTACCTGTTTACAAAAACAAGGGAGATATACAACAATGTGCAAACTACAGGGCTATAAAACTTCTTAGCCACACCATGAAAATATGGGAAAGAGTAATTGATAGACGGATACGTGAAGAGACCGAAATATCCGAGAATCAATTTGGCTTTATGCAGAGCAGATCAACAACAGATGCAATTATTTTCATTATAAGGCAGTTGATGGAAAAATACAGGAGTAAAGAAACAAACGCTCATATGGTATTCATTGATCTTGAGAAGGCATATGATAGAGTTCCTCGAGAGATTCTGTGGTGGGCACTCAATAAGAAAGGAGTCCCTGGTGAATATGTAAAGATTGTGAGGGATATGTATGAGGGACTAACGACTAGTGTTAGGACAGGTGTGGGAGAGACTGATAAATTTCATGTGAAAGTAGGATTGCACCAAGGCTCGGTGTTTAGTCCGTATTTGTTCTCATTAGTTTTGGGCCAGATAACAGCGAAACTACAGGGTAACATTCCATGATGGTTAATGTATGCTAATGATGTCGTGTTAGTAGAAAATAGTGAAAGAGACTTAAAACAAAAACTGGAACAGTGGAGGCAAGCTCTGGAGGAAAAAGGTTTAAAACTTAGTAGGACAAAAACAGAGCATTTGGAGTGTTTATTTAAAGATGGAGTTACTACAAATAAAATGGTATCTTTGGATGGTGAACTGATTGTAAAAAGCAATAGTTTTAAGTACCTGGGATCGGTATTACAGAGTAATGGAGAAATAGATGGAGATGTATGCAGTAGAATTAAGTCTGGATAGATGAAGTGGAAAGAAGCGAGTGGTGTGTTGTGTGACAGAAAAATTCCAATGAAGTTGAAGGGAAAATTCTATAAAACAGCCATAAGACCCGCTATGATGTACGGAACTGAATGTTGGGCAGTAAAAAAAAAGAGGAACAACGAGTGCATGTGGCGGAAATGAGAATGCTTAGATAGATGAGTGGAGTGACAAAGAAGGATAAAATTAGAAATGAGTATATTAGGGGAAGTCTAGGTGTGGCATCAATTCATACCAAAATGAGAGAGCATAGGTTAAGATGGTTTGGTCATGTTCAACGTCGAGACGTTAATCACCCAATACGAAGAATAGCTGAAGTGCAGATTCCTGGAAGGAGAAGGAGATGAAGACCAAAGAAGACTTGGGGGAGACGATAAGGCAGGACATGTTGGTAAAGGGGATTAACATTGATATATGACCCAAGATAGAATTGTGTGGAGAAATGCAATTAGGGAAGCCGACCCCGCATAGGGATAGGGAAAAATCAACTTAAAACCATAATAATTGTGCCAGTTCTCATATTTATGTCATTGCATCGGAAATTCCATTTGAAGAAATTTGCGATACATTTTTGGAAATTTTTTTGGTTTACGTTATTTTTCGGGTGTAAATACAATTATATTATGCAAAAAATTATGTTTCCTCGCAGACTTAAAATGCGTTTATCTCGAAAACGGTTGAGTTTGGCGAGATGAATCTTGTATACCTTTTATAAGTACAAATATTAAGAGAATAAAAGTTTTAATTCAAAAAGTATGTAGAGTTGTAGAGTTAGTAGTAAAAAAAATTGAACTTATTAAATGAGCGCTGAAAGGCGTATGTAGCGCCCTCTGGATAATACATCATTTTTGATAGCGAATTTAGATTTCTTGTCCCAGAAAACCCTCGCTTACCGAATTTCGTGTTATTATCCCATGCCCGTTAGAAAATATTCAAGAATAAATAACATAAAAGTTTAACTTTGACACCCTGTATTTCGGTTATTATCAACTTTCGTACTAAGGTAAGTTAGCTTAAATCGACCTATTTTAACCTCAGGTATATAAGGTTAAGCTATGGCCCATTCTTTACCAAACACCCTGTATAATAAACAATTTTTAATTGTTTTCCGTCCACCTCATATGTTTTTCCTGCATTTTTAGTTTCTTTTATGATTTTTCCATTACTAAAATTAAGAGAAGTGGGCTTAATGTATCTTACAGCCGAATTCTCGAGTAAACCTATTTCGTTAGAGATAGTTCGTTTTCGACTTTAATGTTAGTTTTGTTTCTTATATGAATGTCTTTAATTTCACCAGTCTGCTAAATTTTTAATAAATTTCTTTTGGTCATTTTTAAACATTTGGTAGCCTAACGTAATCGAAGGCATTGGTCAAATATGTAAGCAAGTTTGACTTGCCTAAAAGTGCTTTCTGCAAATTTGTATTGCATTGGTTCTGACTTGTCTTGACTTTAAATTGACCTACTATCTTATATAGGGTCCTTTAGGTAATGAAGCTATTATATCTTTTAATTAAAATAAAACACAGTGTGCGGAATATCATCTAAATTTTGACTTGCTTGAAAGGCCTCTCGTTGCCATTATGTATGGAATATAACATCGTACAATTGTCCGCCTCGACTTCGCTGAATGGAGCGCATACGAATTGTCCAATTCTTAATCACTATGACGCATAAATCAGGCTGAATGGAATTCGAGAATCGCTATGGTGGCCTAACCAACCATAAAGAAATATGTACTGATACCCCGCCATAAGGCAGCACAAAATCCATACCGAACAGTGACTTTTTCGAGAAGCATTTTACGCTTTTGGATACCAACTGGATTGGCATCATCCCAAATCGACAATTCTGTTTGTTGAAACAAAAGACAGACAATTCTACATATATTTAGCATCAACAATGTGACATCTAACAACTGTCAAAGTTCAGAAGTGCTTTTTGGAGGATCTGTTAGATACGCAGAGTTAATCTACTATCATTATAAAAATGTGTTTATCAATATAAACTGCAAGGCAAGCATTTATAAAAATGAAGACACTGCTTACAAACAAAGATCTTCAGTTGCCTCTCAGATTGAGGCCTCTAAGATGCTACATATTTTCTATATTGAAAGCTATATTGAATGAAAGCTTGGACATTGAAAAGACAACACATAAGAAGAATAGAAGCGTTCGAAATGTTGTGTTACAGCAGAATATTGAAAATATAGTGTTCAAAGGATTACCAATGTTGAAGTGCTACGACGTTTAAATAAGGAGTTAGAAATTATGAAGAATTACCAGAGGAGAAAAATATAAGTTGCTGAGAATTAGTATGCAAGGAAGGCTCCAATGAAGAAGAAGCAAAGGGAGAAGACGCATCACCTGGCTAAGGAACCTTAGAGAATAGTTTAACTTTAGTTCATTACAACTGTTCAGAGCAGCAGCCAATAAAGTGACCATAGCCATTATGATATCCAACCTCCGATAGGAGAGGGACCTTTAAGAAGAAGAAGTTTATCAATGTAATGTAATGGTCTTGGAAAAGTCTAGTATTCAATTCGCATATTATGATGATATGATTATGATTCGCATGATTATCTATAGGACTTTCATATTGAGGAAACATGGAACATGAACTCCTACCATGACCATTATCCCATCCTTCTTTCTCATTCTCCCTGTATTATACAAAATCAGTCATCTCCTAAACTATCTAGTAGACTAACAGATTGGCATAGTTTTTAGCTTCACTTAAAAGAAACATAAATGAATTTGAAAATGTTCATTAAAAACTAAACATCTTAATGAATTTAATGTAGAAACGAAGTATTTTGGTAAACAAAGCAAGCTGCGTGAAATAACTCACCTGAATTTATCCATAGAGTTAAAGGTAATAATGACCCTAACGAAATTAGAAACTGTATCGTGGAGAAAAGAAAGCTCAGAAGGATCTGATAGCATTCTAGAGCTCATCTGCTAGTGATTAACATAAATTAGAAAAAATAAAACCAATCAATTAGTAACTAAATGATAACACAATTTATTATTTCCTCTGGAGGGTCATTAAGAAATTAAAATGATCGATCTTGCAAAATCCTCCATTAAGAAATTTAATACAGATGGAAGCCGGCCAAAAGGCAATTTGGAGAAAGCTAATAATATTTGTTGTTGAATAACTCAAAGAAACATTTCAGCCAAATGAAGGTGCTAACACATTTGAGTTGGAGAAAACGTCACATAGGAAAAAGGTGAAATTACTTTACCTTGAAAGAGGAGAAACGTGAAATTACTTTTTCACAGGAAAAAGGTGAAAACCAGTCACTTCAAAAGAAGTGTCCAATGAAATTAAAGGAAACATCAATCCCATGAAAACATTAAGGTTTGATTTAATTACTGGGGAAATCTTAAAACAATTCCCTAGAAAAGCCATAGTAAAGTTGATATATTTTATAAATATCTCATTTAGATTTAGTCAATATATATTCCCATGATATGGAAAGTAGCATAGTTCCTAATGATCTGCAAACCTGGAGAGCAACCAAATACAGTATCATCGTAGAGGCACATTTCCTGTATTACCTGTAATTTCGAAACTATACGAGAAGCTATTGCTGAAAAGGCTGAAACCTCTCTCATAGACGCTAAGACTCTAATTCCCTCACACAAGTTTGGGTTTCAAGAAAGTCATTCAAATATCGACAAAATCCATAGATTAACGGATATACATATTAAAGAAATCTTCTTCTTCTTATATTAGGCCTCTTGACCTGTTCTTAACCGATTTTGAGCTTGTATTCGTAGCTGTGATGTTGACTGCCATCTATCTCGCCACCTTTTAAGGGGTCTTCCTAGTGATCTCTTACCTGTTGGCTTTGAATCTCTGGCTATACGGGCCATTCTCTCGCTGTCCATTCACGTCACATGCTTATTCCACTCTCGTCTTCTCTGTCTTCCCATCGTACTATGTCTTGTATATTACAGATATCTCTTATTCTGCCGTTCGGTATTCTGTCTCTCAGTGTTTTCCCAGTGATTGACTTCAACGTTCTCATTTCTGATATTCTCAGTATCCTCTTACTTTCTGCCATATCACATCTTGTTTCTGTCGCGTACGTCATGATCGGTCTTAAGCATGATTTGAATATGCGTACTTTCCCTTCCATCCTCATATCTTTATTTCTCCAGATGACATCCCTCAGACATTCTGACACGTAATTGGCTTTATTTGCTTACTTTCGGACGCTCTCTTTAACATCTCCATAACTACATATTTTGACTCCCAGATATTCGAATCTCGAGACTTGTTCAATTAGTTCGTTGATTCGTTAATTACTATTTTGCATATTATGGGTTCTCTTGACACTTGCAGGGACTTGGTCTTTGCTGTTGATATTTTCATGCTGTAGTTCTTCGCCAGTGCGCAGTGTATTGAAAGTCTGTGCCATTCGCTGTAGGTTATCCTCGTTATCGGAGATTAAGATTGCGTCGTCAGTATAACAGAGGATGTTTATTTGTTTTTCTACCATCTTATATCCTTTTCCTGTACTTTTAATGTCTTCTATGATTTTGTCCATTACCTACTAAATTAAAAAGCAATGGGCTCAAGATATCGACTTGTCGGATTCCCGAGTTTTTCTACTTCCGATGTTAGGTTATTCTCGACTTTTATTCTGATTTTGTTCTTCGTATTAATGTCTTTAATTATCCTTATCATCTTGCTGGGCTGATTTATCTCCTTTAGACTGTTTTCGATTAACGTTTCTCCTCCGTATTTTAGGAGTTCATTTGGTATCCCATCGGGTCCTGGGGCATTTCTGTTATTTAATTTGCGTATGTTACTTTTCATATAATGTATGTATCTTTGATAAAGTATGGGACGAAGGATTTAAATAAAAATTATGCATTATGCAGTATTTTACTATGTAAATACACAATATTATTGAAATTATACATTTCAGATAAAGATTTGAGGGTTAAGCAAAAAGAGGCATACTCGGAATTGCAAGAAATCAAGGTGTACCACAAGGTAGCGTGATAGGACCAGTCCTGTACCAATTATACACTAGTGATATACCTGAATTAGATCATAAGACAAAAACTACCTCTGCTGATGATACTTCCGTGTTAGCCGTAGATGAAGATCATGAAGAAGCAACAAGGAAACTGCCATGATGTTAGCAGACTTAACAACTGGACTAAATGCTTGTGAATTAAATGAAACGAAATGAAGTCAGTTCACATTAATTTGATAAATTAGAAAAAACAACACGAACCTCTTAATGTAAATAATACATATAATAGGTACTCCGATACCACATGCGGATACCGCAAAATATTATTAGATATTACATTAGACGCTAGACTACGCTGGAGAACAAACTACCAATGTCAAAAAAAAGAACAGCTCAACATAAGTATAAAAAAATGTATTGGCTATTGGGAAGACAATAATTCATCCTGTCAGGCTGTCAATCTACAATTAAATACTTTTATATAAACAGATTCTAAAACCTATATGAACATAAATATGGCATCCAGCTGTGGGATAGAGCTAGTAAGAGTAATTTATACATCATCGAGCGATTCCAAAACAAAGTGCTAAGGGGCATTGTCAACGCTCCTTGGTACTATAGGCACAGTGACCTCCATAGGGACCCAGAGATGAATGCTGATGACAAAACCATTGAAAAATTTGTGAAGAGTCACGAACAGCGACTCATACAACTTCTTCAACACGTCAATGTTGAGACCATCCAGCTCCACGACCACACGGATCTGGCTAGAACATTCAAATTCAAATTAACTTAATACTTAGTCTCAAGTTGAGATCTAGTCTCGACTTGAGAAGAATAAAGGTACTTTACCCTTGAGCGAAATTCATATTCTTTGACATATCTCGTATAATATAATTTTGATATTTGATAATTCAATTGCAGGTTTTAGACCATGCAGAACTTTTTATGAAGAATAACTTTTTTTCGTAAAATTAAAAAGAAAAAAGTTTCCCATAATATAATATGTATATGTGTATATTATATTATAGGAAACTTTTTTATTTTTAATTTTACGAAAAAAGTTATTCTTCATAAAAAGTTCTGCATGGTCTAAGACCTAAGATTCAACCATCAGATATCAAATTTTATCTAAAGTTGCGTGCATAGAAATCGGTTTACTTAAAAATTTGGTCATTTTTGATGTCTCGAATTTCCTAAACCTGTAGTCCGATTAAGGAATTTTTTTTATATGTTATAGCCTTATTCTTTAACAATATCGCTGTAACAATATTGTAGCTAAACAGGTAAATTTTCATTTTATACCGGGTGTACGGATCAAACTGTGTTTTTTTCTCAAAGTTCGAATCACCCTGTGAAATATTCTAGCATTTATAAAATACTGAAATTAAAACTTAACTATAGCATCATGTTTTCTCAACATTCTGTTTTTTTTTTATTCGTTCGCTTATGTTGGACCATACAACAGTTACGTACTTTAACAATAATGTTTTTAATCAATACAGGGTGTTTTTAAATAAGTCAAAACGGCAAACAGGTGTATGTTCTCAAAAAAATTTGATAGTGTGTAAAAAATTTTTACACACTATCAAATTTTTTACACACTATCAAATTTTTTTGAGAACATACACCTGTTTGCCTTTTTGACCTACTTAGAAGTGTGTACAAGTTTTACAGTCTTTTCCAATTTAGTTTTTAAATAAGTCTGGCAAATTTTAAGGGATAATTTTGCATAAAAAATAATGACAGTTTGCTTTATAATCGTATATCAGCAAATGCTTCGTTTCGGAGATAGGGGGTGTTAAAATTTTTCTTACAAACTAACGATTTATTTATTGCTTTAAACCCGGTTGAGATATATATTATGTAAATGAAATTTGGTGGTTTTTAAGACGTAGTTATTGCACATTTTTTGACATACAACTAAAAATTTAATATTCACCATTGGCGTGCATATGACCGGTCATATTACCCGTATGCACGCAATGGTGAATCTAAAATTCTTAATTGTATGTCAAAAAATGCGCAATAACTATCTCTTAAAACCTACCAAATTTCATTTGCATATCTCAACTGGTTTTAAAGCACTAAATGATTCTTCAGTTTGTAAGAAAAATTTCAACACCGTGACCATGGTGGGGATACACGAAACTATGCCAGCGCCCGTAGCGGCGAAATATGACAACTTTGGCAAATAATGATTGAATAATTTTTCTATAGATAGGTACCTATTTCGCTTACCTTATTATTGCCGTTTTGATTTTTATTATTTTAGTCCAGAAAACCACTGCGCATCCGCTAGGAAAAATATTCTAATTCGGATTTTTTGCACAATCTTACTCAAAAAGGACCCCTTTTAACAAATTTGCATGTTGCCAGGACCAAAAGTTGGCCAAAAATTTTTTAAACGTTTTTTTTTTGTTTTTTTCCTAAAATTATTTTTTTTTGCATGGAACAAAATTTTTTGAGGTTTTTTGGATCATTCCAAACAGAAAATGCCTTTAGTGACTTTTCTCTAAAGTTGATAGTTTTTGACATATAAGCGATTAAAAATTGAAAAATTGCGAAATCGGCCATTTTTAACCCTCAAAAACTATGTGAAAAACTGAAAATTTGAATGTTGCCAAGGTAAGTAGATATTCTTTAAACATCGATTGATGAAATCCCGAAGAGTTTTTTGCAATACAGTATTCAAAACTCCTTTGTTTTTTAATTGCTAATCAAGCGTGCGCGACACTATTTTCCACCGGTGCATGTGTATGCAGTATGGTGCAAATGAAAGGAATAAATTTGTTATTTCGTAAACCGGCGACTTTAAGGAAAAATCCCGAAATAGGTCGATTTTTATTTTTAAGTTATGATATTGTGACATATATGGTATACTAGTGACGTCATCCATCTAGGCGTTATGACGTAATCTATGATTTTTTTAAATATGAGTACGGGTCGTGTGCTGGCTCATTTGAAAGGTTCTTCAATTCTCTATTCAGTAATATAAACATGTATATAATTATTTATACAGGGTGTCCAAAAAAATTTTATTAATTTAAATCATTTGGCAAATTGACAAAAAAATTAAATTATTGGACACCCTGTATAAATAATTACGTAAATGTTTATATTACTGAATAGAGAATTGAAGAACCTTTCAAATGAGCTAGCACACGACCCCTATTCTCATTTAAAAAAATCATTGATTACGTCATCACGTCCAGATGGATGACTTTACTAGTATACCATATATGCCACAATATCATAACTTAAAAATAAAAATCGACCTGTTTGGGGATTTTTCGTTAAAGTCGCCGGTTTACGAAATAACGAATTTATTCCTTTCATTTGCACCATACTGCATACACATGCAACGGTGGAAAATAGTGTCGCGCACGCTTGATTAGCAATTAAAAAACGAAGGAGTTTTAAACATTGTATTGCAAAAAACTCTTCGGGATTTCATCAATCCATGTTTAAAGAATATCTACCTACCTTGTCAACATTCAAATTTTCAGTTTTTCACATAGTTTTTGAGGGTTAAAAATGGCCGATTTCGCAATTTTTCAATTTTTAATCGCTTATATGTCAAAAACTATCAACTTTAGAGAAAAGTCACTAAAGACCTTTTCTGTTTGGAATGATCCAAAAAATCTAAAAAAATTTTGTTTCATGCAAAAAAAATAATTTTAGGAAAAAAACAAAAGAAAACGTTTAAAAAATTTTTGACCAACTTTTGGTCCTGGCAACATGCAAATTTGTTAAAAGGGGTCCTTTTTGAGTAAGATTGTGCAAAAAATCCGAATTAGAATATTTTTCCTAGCGGATGCGCAGTGGCTTTCTGGACTATTTACCTATATTTATATTTTCATAGTGACTTTCTTTCCTTCTCCGATCTGGTGGTATATTCCTATCGTCATCTATTTCTATTTTGTGTTAAACACACCACAAATAATAACCACCTAAATAGTTCAATAGACCCAGCTAATGTTAAAATCTTGTACTAATAATTCACACTGCCTAATTGCTTTCGATGTACACTTAATTAATGTTAACACCGACAACTGAACTATAACGAAAAAGTGAACAAAAACCGTTAAGACTGATATTTTCTTCAGAGAACTTCCAAATATCCGCTTTTTAATTTGACGTTTATTTGACACTCGAACTTATTGTTTGTATAAAAAATTTTATCAAAAATGGTAAATAAATATTACATTAACGTCAAATATGTCATATGTGTATCATATGTTTCACGTCAAATTGTGTTCGACAAAAATTTCTGGCGACTACGCTAGGTGTCGCGTCAGTCATGCACGGAGCGAATACGGTTATAAAGCAAACTGTTAATATTATTTCATGCAGAATTGCCCCTTAAAGTTTGCCATACTTATTTAAAAACACCCTGTATTGATGAAAAACAAAGTACCTAACTTTTTTATGGCCCAACATAAGCGAATAAATCTAAAAACAGAATGTTGAGAGAACATGATGCTATAGTTGGGTTTTAATTTCAGTATTTTATAAATGCTAAAATATTTCACAGGGTGATGCGAAGTTTTAGAAAAAAACACAGTTTGATTCGTACACCCGGTATACAATAAAAATTTACGTTTTTAGCAACAATATTATTACAACGATATTGTTAAAGAATAAGGCTATAACATACTAAAAAAATCACTTAAATCCGACAACAGGTTTAGGAAATTCGAGACATCAAAAATGACCAAATTATTAAGTGGGCCGATTTCTATACAGGCAAGTTTTATATTATATGAGGTATGTCAAACAATATGAATTTCGCTCAAGAGTAAAGTTCCTTTATTTTTCACAATATTAAAAATTATTATGAAAAGTTGTTTGGAATTAAAAACTATGTTCTAATATGTATATGAGCAATAGGGAACTTGAACTAAAAATTTTTTTTGCATAAAATTGTTAATTTATGTTTTAAAATGTTATATTCAAAATATTACGTCAATGAAGAGTGTACGTACAACATCTAATCAACTTCTCTACTTTAAACAACTTCAAAAGCGAGACCTGGGGTCTGACGTCACAGGCCACTCGTATCGTTTGTCCGTTCGGGGTGGGCTATTGCATTTAATGCAGTTTGCCCATAGATAAATAATATAGTTGAAATATCTTGTTTTACTCTGTGGCAAAAATCATTTTTTTCTGTGACAGGCAAAATATTAACATTTTATCTCTGTTGACATGTATCAAAAAGTTCTTTTTTATGAAATTACTTTGTTTGTTTCTTGTGTTGAAGAACAAAGACGAAACAAGTAACTTAAAAATAAACAAAACTTTTAGTAATAAAAGTAAGAGTAACTAAAAAGTATTGGTGCTACTATAGTATGCTGTCTACAGTCGGGTTTCTACTATAGCTTGCGGTCTACCGAGGGATGCGGTGTAAGTATAAGTTGAGATGATAAAGATATTAACTTGTAAAATTACAATAATGATTCTTCTTATTTATGCGTATTAATAACTTTGTAAAGAAGGATTTTGTTGCTGCTAATCACCATCATCTTTTCTCAGAAGGCTTTGAAAACAATAATGAAAGGCTCCAGTAGGTACTAATAAACATTACAATAAAATATAATCTTTATTATAATGCAAATTAAATTACACCGTAATCTTTTCCAGGATATACGAAATCCTTCGATTAGAAGTAGGTAGATCAAACCCACGGGATAAACCGTATAAGTACTATAATATAATGGTACCAAACTATTGTTATAAACGGTTTAAACATGCTTATTAATAACTCTTACTTATTTGCCTTGTCACCTCGCATTTCTCTA
Organism: Diabrotica virgifera virgifera; assembly: GCF_917563875.1. Lineage (NCBI taxonomy): Eukaryota > Metazoa > Arthropoda > Insecta > Coleoptera > Chrysomelidae > Diabrotica > Diabrotica virgifera. Next base: position 116,614,160 of record NC_065449.1, read on the forward strand.
ATAGAATAGCTTTTACTACTTTTTATAAAAGTTGCCACGATGAAGACATCAACGGTAGGTAAGTTAGTCAGATTGACCTTTTGAAAAACCCTCGTCCGTCATATTATGCGTTTTAAACTCTTCACAAGGTAGCACTCAACTTTATCAATTTCAGTTTAAAACTAAGCTGATTGGGGAACTACTTATTACAATATATAAGATGAACATAAATAATACCTAGGAATTTTTCATTAAAGACGATTAAAATGTAATATACCCGTGATACCTACCTTAATCGCGTTGTTTCCGCCGGTTCACCATGGCCGGTGACGTCAAACCAATAGAAGGACGTTCAAGAGCCTCCTAAGATATTTGAATTTTATAGCATTTTCAAAACGTCGTAATTAGCGTACGGGTTAAAAATATTTGTTTTTTCGCATGCAAGCGTTTTAAGATCATGTTACCTTATGTTTTTTAATATCATTTTAATATTTAAAAATTTTTGCAAGTTCCCTATTCCAAACGATTTCGCCGAGTTTTGTGGACAAGGCCCTCGGATTTGTACCAAATTTTAGTATGTTATATACGATATAATTAATACGATATCTCGAAATATTTTGAAGCAAATTTAATTTTTAAAACTGAAGTTTTTTTGTCTTGACGTCTAGTATTCACAAATAAATTTTCAAATTTCTAAATATTGAGCTTAATTTTAGGGAACTCATTAAGTGCGAAGCAAATTTTAAAAAATTGATCTTTTGTTATCTTTTTCATTCTATTGCCAAATTTGAACGCGACGTCGAAAGATCTTTTACAATACCTTATTTTTAAGGTATTAAGGCAAAGTTTAAAGTAGTTCTAGCTTTATTTTTTATGTCGAAAGGGAGCGAAGATATATGCATTTTAAATTAAGCATTATAACAGCGTTTTTTTGGAATTTTCAGCCTAGTGCAACTTTTTTCTTCCTATTTTTTTTACCTGAAATTTTTTTGGGAATAGTTCTCTTTATCTATAATAATCTCTAGGTACGGAATTTCTTGGCCCGGCCCTCTAAAACTTCGTTTTAAATCCATGAAAAATCAGGATTTTTTGTACTGAGTAACTCAAATTACCTAGTTTCTAGGACTCAGTTTATTTTATTTTTCCAATAATAATCCAGGTTGTATGCTCACCGCCGTTAGGTAAATTATTCTGATTCGTTTTTTTTTTGCACAAACAGGGTGCCAGGCGGTATTGCGGTCGGAAAATTGTTTAAATCATTTTTTTTTTTTAACAAATTCAAAAAATCAATTTTTTCACTCTAGATTTTTTTAGTTTCTTTGGTTCATTCTGACCAAAAAAGATTTCTTATGATTTTTCTCTAAAATTGATTGTTGTCGAGTTATACGTGATTTAAAATTTGAAAAACGCGAAAATGGGAATTTTCAAGGCTTAATAACTCGGTTAAAATTATCATTATGAAAGTCAGAAAGTGACCCAATCAAAGTTTAAAGCTGTCCCTACAAGATCCTGACAATTTGTATCCTTATTTTATTACGAAGCTGCTATTGTTAATTATCAATAATTAGCGTTGAGCGAGTAATTGAGACGAGTCGTAAGTGCGCTAGAGATACACGCTTAACGCTCATTGTTATTTTTTAAAAATAACAGCTTCGTAATAAAATAATGACAAAAATTTCTTCAAAATCTTGTAGGGAGGGCTTTAAACTTTGAAATGGTCACTTTGTGACTTTTATAATTATAATTTAACCGAGTTATTAAGCTTTGAAAATTCCCGTTTTTGCGTTTTTCAAATTTTAAATTGCGTATAACTTAATTACAAGATTATTACAAAATTACAAGAGATCTGTTTTGCTCAGAATGAACCAAAGAAACTAAAAAAAATTTGTCTGAAGTAAAAAAATTTATTTTTTTGAATTTGTTTAAAAAAAATTATTTAAAAAATTTTCCGACCGCGATACCGCCTGGCATCCTGTTTGTGCAAAAAAAACGAATCGGAATAATTTACCTAACGGGGGTGAGCATATAGCCTGGAATATTATTCGAATCTATTAAACTGAGTCCTAAAAAACTAGGTAATTTAAGTTACATTAGTCCGGTGCCAGACACCGGAGCAGCAACACGCGTACGAGCGGAGCGGAGCAGCAGCAGTGAAGGAAGCCAACGAGAGGTGGGGATAGCTTGACTGTGAACTTTTCAGTTCAGTCTTGAATGTAAGCAAGACAGTAGTTGAGCGTTTTCACTCTCTGAGGCGAGAAGGAGAGGCAAAGTCCGATCGACTGGATGTGGTGAAACTTACAGAGTTTGACTTTATTGAATTCTCTGAGACGCCACAGCTAGAGATCGGTTAGCAGAAAAAGAAAAGCGGGCTCGACGAGAGCCCGCTACGGGATTTCTACTGTGCCTCCGTAAGGGTATCGACACTGCAAGGTGTAGTTCTTTTGAATCTGCATCGTGCAGCCCCGGCCCCTAGGTCAGTAGAACGAGAACAGCATGAGGATCCCGTACCCAGTTCTGTCTGGGTACGTGAACAACCGCGCTTTTTTGCAGGGAGCCAACCCTGAAGCCGACGTGGCGCCGGGCCAGTCGGCAGACAAAAAGGCTTCACCAAAATTAGGTAAATCCGTCCCCAAGCCCCAGATGAGTCAAGTCAGATCTTGGTCACCCCCCCCCCCCCCCCGTTCCATGGCGCCTACCCCACCAACTTATGAGGACACACGCAAAGTGGGTTCTAACCTGTTTCAGGGATTAAGTTCAGATGAAACTGACGAATACTCGTCCATGGACGACAAAAGTGCAAACAACGATGGTTTTAAACTCCCTAGTAGTGAGAAGAGAGAAAAGTCCAAAAAGAAGAGAGAGGAGAAAAAGAAAGAGAGCGACGAGAAAAATAAACCAGAGGAAAAGAAGAAAGATAAGGACAACCCAGAAGTAGAGGCCATGGAGGAAGACGCCCCCGGACGAGGCAGGCAGAGGTACCATCAAAAGAGCACGGACAGCCAAATCCGAGAGCGAAGAAGAGGATCCGAAAGTATCAGCCCTGCAAGAAGTGATAGAAGAGCTGAAAGCCAGGTTTCGCAAAGCCGAAGATCAAATGGCAAAGAAAGATGAAGAAAACGAGCGACTAAAGGCCGAAATCTCCCAACAAAGTGAAGAAATCAAGATGTCAAACCGATTGGACGAACTATTGGCAGAGCTGAAGGCGACTAGAAAACTCCTTGAGCAGAATCAACAGGAAACCGAACCGAAGCCACAGCCAGCCTCAGAAGCTAAGAAGCCATAGCCAGCCCCTGAAGCTACAAAGACAAAACCAACCGCTGAAGAGAGATTGAAAAAGATTCGAACGGAAAATAAACCGAAAAACAAAGAAGATTTCCCAATACTGAAATCACCGATCTCAAAAGAAGAGACGACGGCATGGGAACTCCAAGCAGATAACGCCATGAGGGCCACTTCTCCCCAAATACAAGACACCTTCAACCTGCCCCGAGGACCAGCTCCACCAATCCATCCAGCTACAAGCACAGGTGGAGATACGCTTGCCGCACGGCGCCCCAGTACTTCGGAGTCAGACCGAATGGTGACAAACCAAGACGAAGAAGAAGCTACCGCGTTGCCTGAACAACAGGTAACGAAACAACGAAAACCACCTGTAATAAAATTACAGCGTGTGAGCGAAACAGAGGCCATCCTCAGTATAGCAAAAAAGCAAGGCAGCATTACGGTAAATAGGATTTCCAGGAGCGGTAGGGAAACCCTCATCCAGGCAAAAAGCCCGGAAGACTACCGTAAAATGACCCACATCATAGAGGATTACGCAAAAACAATGAAAGATAAAATGCTACAATGGATAGCCTTCCCGCTCGAGGAAGATGTAAAACCCAAAGTGGTAATATGAGGATTGCCCACAAACACCGACGAGAAAATCATAAAAGAAGAGATGGCAGTACAGTATAATATTGACTGCCAAGCAGCGAAAAACATGTCAACCAGAGCCGGCCCAATGAGACAACTACCAATGTTCGTCCTGACTCTAAACCAAGAGGACGTCGAGGCGGCAAAGCGTATAACCAACCTGTGCCATATGAAGGTCGTGGTAGAGGATCTACGAAAAGCAACCGGACCCACGCAGTGCTTCAACTGCCAGGGATTCCACCATGCCCAGAACGCGTGCCATAAGGATCCAAAGTGCGTCAAATGCGGCGAGGACCACCCCACAAAGCAGTGCAAACTTGTCAGGGATGTAAAAGCAACATGCGCCAACTGCAAAGGCAGCCATCCAGCCAGCTACCGAGGATGCCCTAGGTGCCCAACGTGGGGAAGACCACCACCAAAGAGGCCACAACAACCAATACAGCAAAGACGACCACAAGCAACCGGCGTCTCCTACGCCCAAGCCACCCAGAACACGCAGAACAACACAGCGATCCTCCACGACGAAGACTACCTAGTCAGAATGGTCACCAACATAGTGACTAAGGTAGACAAAGAAGTGATATTGGGCACCAGGGAGGCACAGAAGTAATGCTGACAGAAAGGGGATACTTGAGGATAGGCTCCTGGAATCCGGGCGGCATAACAACAAACCAGAATATCTTAGACGAAATCGCCAACAGATACGAAATGGACATTGTAGCCATACAGGAAACCAAACTTATTAACAACTTTAATCTAAAGCTTCCTGGATACGATGTATATAGGAACGACCACACGAGAAGATCAGGAGGAACAGCCATCCTAGTCAAGAAGGGAATCAAACACACAAGTTTCGCGACTCCACCAATAGTAAACATGGAGGCAAACAATAGAAGTGAAAATGAGGCAAGGCGCAGTCAGAATAACATCAGCCTACGTAAGACCGCAAGACCCATTAATGGATGAAGACCTCGACGCGTTCCTAAACATCGCCGAATCAACACTAATAATAGGAGACCTAAATGCGAGATCCCCCAACTGGAATGATAGAGCTACGAACCGAAACGGAAGATTATTAAACAGCTACATAGAAAATAAAGAAGATACAATGGCAATGGGCCCAGAAGATCCAACACACTTCCAAGGAAATGGACTACCCACACATATAGACATCGTTGTTGCAAAGAACCTAGGACTTCAAGCAGAACTAACCACACTAGACAAAGGGAACACAGACCACAACCCCATTCTACTAGAACTAGGAACATGGGAAGAAACAAATCAACCGAAGAGAACTAAAAAGAAAATAAAGTGGACAAATTATGAAAGATTAGTTAGTGAAGGAATAAACATAGTGCCAACTATAAACGATCCAGAACAAATAGAAGAAAAAGTCTTAGAGCTAGAAAACATCATACAAGAAGCGATTAGAAATAGCACAACGGTAGAAGAAGTCGAGATCCATACGGGAAGGTTCAAAGACATACCACAAGAAGTAAAAGATCTTATAAGGGAAAAGAACAGAGCGAAGCAAATAGCCAGAAGAGCGAGAAACAGAGTAGATAAAACCTGGGCAAATACACTAAACAGAGAGGTGAAGACGGCTCTTCGACTACACCGCAGCGAAAAATGGGACAATTTCGTACAAGAGTTGGAAGAATCAGACCCAAACATGAAAAACGTCTGGAAGCTACAGAAAATGCTAAGAAGCGACAGAAAACCCATCCCCCCATTACATGGAGCAAACGGCATGGTATACTCCATAGAAGAAAAAGCTGAAGCAATGAGGTCCACACTCGAAAGTGAATGCAGGCTAAACTTCCATGAAGACGAGGACGACGACTTCTTAGAAGAAGTCGAAGAGCAAGAAGAAAGACCAGAGGATCCAGAAGACATCATCCCCCCAACATCACCGGAAGAAATAAACGAACATATAAGAAACAGTTCACCGAGAAAAGCGCCTGGTCTAGACGAAATATCAAATAGAGCCCTAAAATACCTTCCCAGAAGAGCCATAGTGTATTTTACAAACATAGTGAATGCGATACTAAGATACAAAAGATTCCCAAACAGATGGAAAGAGGCCCATGTCATCATGATCCCAAAACCTGGCAAAAACCACACGTTTCCGCAGAACTACAGGCCAATCAGCAAAATAGTGGAAAGAATCATCCTCAGAAGACTGCAAGCGGAAACAAACAGACTAGAGATAATCCCAGAAGCTCAATTTGGATTCAGAGCAGAGCACTCCAGTGAGCTACAAGTACTCAGACTAACTGAGTACATAGCAGCTGGTTTCAACGATAAGCAGTACACTGGAGCAGCATTCCTGGACGTAAGCAAGGCTTTCGACAAAGTGTGGCATAAGGGACTCATATATAAAATGCGAGGGTATGGGTATAGCGGGGCGATCACGAGGATGATCTCTTCGTACTTGGGCGACCGGAACTTCAGGGTTCGGATAGGACAAGTCCTGTCCGAGCTCGGGAGCCCGGAAGCTGGGGTACCACAGGGAGCAATCCTGTCACCCCTACTGTACACAATATACACCGCAGACGTACCTAGAACTCCGGATACCATTATGAGCCTCTATGCAGACGACACAGCGATAGCGGCCAAACATAGAAATGTAGACATAGCAGTGACCAACCTGCAAACAGCGTTAGAAGACATAGAAGAATGGAGCATAAAGTGGAAGATAGCCATCAACTCCGAAAAGACGCAAGCGGTACTATATAAGAAAGGAAGACAACAGCCAGAAGAACAGCTGACGGTGCAGAACACCCCTATCGAGTGGAAAGACGAAGCCAAATATCTAGGAGTCATCATGGACAAAGGTTTAACCTTAAAAAAACACGTAGAAGCCACAGTCCAAAAAACCAACATGACAAGAGCAACACTCAGAGGACTAACAGGAAAGAGAAGTAAACTAAGAATGAAGACTAAAATAAGGCTCATAAATAGCATAATACTTCCGATATTAACGTACGCATCTCTCGCATGGGGACACGTGTGCAATACAACAAAAAAGAAGATACAGGCGGTCCACAACCATAGCCTAAGAGAAGCTGCCAAAGTCCCAAAATACGTTGCCGAGCGATTCCTCTTCACAGAACTACAGCAAGTAAGAGTCACGGAGATGATGACAGACAAGTCCAGGGTAAAATTTGCAGAACTGGAACAACATCCAAGCCCAATACTGCGAGATATGCTAAGGTACGACGCTTTCCACCGATGGAAGCACAAACGTCCAAAGCAACAAATATTGTAAAGTGGGATAAATAAATAAAATAGTGTAAACAGTGAACGGTTCGTAGCTCGAAAACAAGTGCCGAAGAAAACGTAACACACGTAGGTCCAATACCACGATCACCTTTGAGGTAAGTCAGAAATAGAAAAATGCAAAAGGGCGTAAGCCCCCAAAAAAAAATATATAAAATACAAAAAAGGCGTAAGCCCCTAAAAAAATATAAAAAAACCAAAAAAACACCCAAAACAACTCGAGCAACAAGTCATTGGACAGAGCTCAATGGGGCTCGGTACAATGACTTGGGGCCCAAGCAAGCAATTTCAGTTCCGCGGATAAGTAATTAAGAAGATAAAGGCATAGAGCGCTTCACGCTGGCCTAGTGTTTTGCATTCGATTAGGGTACCACATGGAATCTTATTACCCAGGATTCCATTGTGAAGAGCATTTGGCTACGATAGTTGTGCCCTCATCGCGCATCAGCGTGCTATGGGGGGGGAAGGGATAGCCTGGGGCATTGGAGCGAGGTGGGGTGATCCCTGTTTGTACTCGGGTCAAAACACCTCGCCCCAATGAATTGTTACATCCGAATGTACTTTTTCGATAGGGTGGACATCTCCCACAGGTCGGGTTGAATCAAATTGCTTGCTTGCTTGCTAATTTAAGTTACTCAGTACAAAAAATCCTGATTTTTCATGGATTTAAAACGAAAACTTAGAGGGCCGGGCCAAGAAATTCCGTACCTAGAGATTATTACACATTCAGAGAACTACTCCCAAAAAAAAATTCAGGCCAATAATAAAAGAAGAAAAAAGTTACACTAGGCTGAAAACTACAAAAAACGCTGTTTTGCACAAAAAGGGCCCTGCTCAAATGCATATATCTTCGCTGCCTTTCAATATAAAAAAATATACCTAGAACTATTTTCAACTTTGCCTTAATACCTTAAAAATAAGATATTGCTAAAGATCCTTTGATGTCGCGTTCAAATGTGGCAATAGAATGAAAAAGACAAGAAAATTACAATTTTTCAAAATTTGCTTCGCACTTAATGAGTTCCTCAAAATTACGCTTAATATTTAGAAATTTGAAAATTTATTTGTAAATACTAGACGTCAAGACAGAAAAAATTCAGTTTGAAAAATTAAAATTTGCTTCAAAAGGTTTCGAGATAACGTATTTTAAAAATATCGCTCAAAACCTATAAAAAGTCAATTTTAGGCCTTTTCAGGGCCCCTATCTCAGGCACCATGAGACCTAGGGGGCTATAATTCTCAGTAAAATATTTTTTTATGAGGTACAATAACATACTAAAATTTAGTATAAATCCGAGGACTTCATCCACAAAACTCGGCGAAATCGTTTGGAATTGCTCATATGCAATTACATCCTTCTAATAAAAAGTCCTTTCTCAAATTACGGATACTAAATATTATTTTCTTTTATAACCCTTTTATTATTAAGTAATTTTACGCAAAAAAAACTATTCTTCGTAAAAAGATCTCTCTCTCGGACCAACACTCCTAGTGGAGTATTGGGCGCATCTGCGTTTCTTGGCCGATAGTGTAAGACGGCTGGTGGCCAGCTCAGCGCGTCTTCTTTTGTTTATTCTCTGGTTAATCTGCGTACCAGTTCCTTCCATTCTCCTCTGTTTCTTGCTTTGTTTTTCACTTCCCCTTAACTTAAACCGATTCTGTTGTGTTCTCTGGTTACTGTTTTCTTCCAAGTATTATCTGGTCGTCCCCTCTTCCTTGTCCCCTCAGGTTGATATTCGAGTGCTTGTCTTATGATGTTACTAGCATCTTTTCTTAACGTATGGCCGATCCATTTCCATTTCTTCTGGCTGATTGTTTTTATTATACTGGTTTGTTTCGTTCGTTTCCATAGTTCTTCATTCGTTATTTTATTGGGCCAGTAAATTTTTAGGATCTTTCTTAAGGACCTATTTACAATAGTCTGTAGCCTCTTTGTTGTGCTTTCGTCGTGCTTTCAAGTTGCTGCTCCGTAGAGTAATATGCTTTTTACACAAGTATTGAATATATTGATTTTTGTTGACTCTGTTATTTCACTTGTTTGCCAGATTTTATTTAACGCATTGAAGGCGAATTGTGCCTTCGTTATTCTTGCTTGTATGTCTTTCATGCATCCTCCTTTTCTTTCCATGATTGATCCCAAATAAGTGACTTTATCTACTTCTTCAATTTCTTTGTCTTTTATTTTTATTTTATTAATTTGCGGATTATCATTTTTTAAGATTTTTGTCTTCTCTGTATTTATCCGGAGACCAATCGTGTCAGAGTACTGTGTTAGCTTATCGACTTTTGTTTGCATGTGAGTTATGTGTTCTGTCAACAGGCAGACGTCGGTCGTCAGCAAATTCAAGATCTTCAAGCTAATTAAAGAGGTTCGATCTAATGCCTGTCCTATCATCCGTTACTTTCCTCATAATCCAGTCTACCAAGATAAGGAACAAAGTAGGAGATAAGATACAACCTTGTTTAACACCGCTTTCAATAGCTATTTCTTCTGTGATCGCTCCCTTGTGTTCTAGTCTAGCTTTATACCCATCATAAAACAGTCAGGTTAATAATTTTTGTTGGTAGACCATACTGTCTTAAAATTTTCCACATTTGTTCCCTATTTACTCGGTTGAAAGCCTTTTCAAAGTCGACAAAACTTAAATTTATGTCTTTCTGCCATTCATTAGCTTGTTCTAGGATGATTCTTAAGGTGCATATGTAATCTATAGTGGAACGTTTAGCACGAAAGCCTGCTTGGTTACTTCTCAGTTTCTTGTCCAATTTTTCTTTCATTCTTTCGAGTAGAATTTTTGTTAGCACCTTGGATGAGGCGCTTAATACAGTTATTGTACGCCAATTTTTACAGTTACTCAGATCACCCTTCTTTGGTATTTTTATTATCAGTCCCTCTTTCCATTCTTGTGGCAATTCTTCGTTGGTCCATATTTTATTTAGAAGTTTATGTATCATATGTATGGCTTGTTCGGTGTCTGCTTTTATCAGGTCGATAGGTAAATTATCTGTTCCTGCGGATTTGCCATTCTTTAATAATTTAAGTGCGTTGGCAATTTGCAATTTCTTCTCTTGTAATTGCCCCAGTGTTAACCTCTAATTCTTGTATTTCGATTTGATCATCTAATTATTGGGTTCGGTCATGTTTGGCGTATATTTCTTCAAAGTATTCTCTCTATCTTTGAGTTATTTCTTTCTCAGATTTAATTAATTTTCCTTGTTTATCTTTTATTTCTCTTACATTTCTTACTCGATTTCCTGTTAGGTTTCGTATAATCGTGTATTGTGTTCGTAGATCATTATCTTGTGCTGCTTTCTCTGCTGATTTTAGCATTTCGTTTATGTAATTCCTTTTATCTTTTTTATATGCCTTCTTCACTTCTATGTTTCTTGCTTTGTATTTTCTTTCGAGGATCTCTTCTTCCCTTGTTCCTTCTTTTTGCAATATGTCTTTCTTGATTTTCTGTCTTTCTTTTATAAGCTGTAACGTGTCTTTAGTTATCCATTTTTTATTTTCACTTTTTTTCAACCCGATTGTTTCGTCTGCTGTTTTCATCATGACCTCTTTGAAGTTTATCCATATTTCTTCCACAGAATCTCCATTACAGTGCTGTATATTTCGGTTTACTGTAAGTCTGTCAGTGAATATTTTCCTTGTCTCTTCTTGCTTTAGGGTTTCTACATTGTATCTTTTTCTTCTGGTAGTCTTGCGATTATTTTCTCTGGCTAGTTTCATCCTTAATTGGGCCCTGATAAGCATGTGGTCCGAGTCCACATCTGCACCCCTTAAACCCTGACATCTTGTAGCCAGCTTCTCCATTTTGATTCAATTAGTATAAGATTCGATTAGTAAAAAGATCTGCATGGTCTAAAATCTAAGATACAACCATAAAATATCAACTTTATCATGTGTCCAACTTAAGTAGACACGTTGTATATAATATATACATAAATATAATATACCTACTTAGCTCATTGGGTACCAATATACATTGATAGTACCTACATATCATTGGGTAGACTGCTCTAATAAAAAAATTAGTGAGCTGTCATTTAACATTACCTACATTAACATTAATAAATAACATTTATTTATTTGACATTTCAACTTAACGTTTATGTGTCAAACGAAACAAAGACTTGCATCTCGGGACAGCAATGCAGGGTCCTGGTCACAAGCGTTTATAGCCGACGTTAGCCAAAGTCACGCGCTAGTTTGAGATCATATGAAATTTTCATTTGCATTTTTACGTGCACTAGGTTTAAAGCGTCTTAAGCTGTGTCTCCATAGTAGAATTATCTCGCTATCTAAAATTGCTAAAAGACCCTAAATTGCTCTCACGAGATACAAGTTGACTTTGAGGTCGGTTAACTAGAAGATGGCTTGACATATCGAAATGCCGTTTTCAGATTTGGATTTCAGAGACAAAACTACATGGGGGTCTATCGGTAGATCGTTTCCAAGTATTGCATGAAAGAACGAACGAGAATGAACAAACTTTGCGAGTTTATAAACGAAAACAAAATTTCATTGAAAATCTATATGATTGGTTTCCGTAAATTTCACGCAAGAGAACACTAAACATAATTATTAAATTATGTTTATTGAATAATAATATACTCATATTTGCTGTAAAATTCGTACAGTAATATATTTAAATAATTTTGACTTTTATTATTTAAACAATTGAAATAATCACCACCTAAATGGTAACAAGAGCTCAATTATTTTGGTAAATATTATATAAGAACTATTTAATAATAATTCTTGAGCTGTATTAGCACTAGTCAAATATTTTACGTAAATTAAACATAAAACAATACAAAACAAAATTAATAGGAATGTTTAAATAAATTTGCAAAAAAAGAAAAAATTCTGTATATGCCGAATATCTAATACACGATTATCATATTAATTTAGCAATAATTATTATATGGGGTGTCCCAAAAGCAGCGGAACGGTCGAATATCTCGTAAATATACATCGGATCGAAAAACTGAAAAATACGTATTCAATAATTTTCAAAAATCTATCGAATGACACCAAACACAACTCCCCACTCTACCTCCTGCAGGTGGTGGGGGGTAACTTTAAAATCTTAAATGGAAATCCCCAGATTTTATTACAGATTTCCTACGTAAATGTAAGCAACTTTTATTCAAGAGATTTTTTCGAATTGTGGATAGATGGCGCTATAATCAGAAAAAACCATTTATCGTGATACCATAGGTACCTACATTATAGAAACGGTCAAATATCTCGAAAAATACACTTCCAAATAAAAAACCAAAAAATAGATGTATAATATTTTTCAAAAACCTATCGAATAACATCAAACACGACTTTCCAACCCACCCCGTAGAGGCGAGCTGGGGGGGAAACTTTAAAATCTTAAATAGGAACCCCCATTTTTTACTGCACATTTGAAATCTTCATAAAAATGCAAGTAACATTTATGCGAAACATTTTTTAGAATTATTCATAGATGTCGCTATAATCGAAAAATTCCATTTATTAGCGCCATCAATCAGCAATTTTAAAAAATGTTTCGAATAAATGTTACTTTTATTCTTTCACGAGGAATCCAAAACTACAATAACAAACGGGGGTTCTTATTTCAAATTTTAGAGTTACCCCCTACCCCACCTCCAAGGTATGGAGTGGGGGGTCGTGTTTAATGTCACTCGATAGGTTTTTGATAAACATTAACACTTGTTTTTTGGCGTTTTATTTGGACGTGTATTTCTCGAGATATTAGACCGTTTCTATAATCTCTATGGTATCATGATAAATCTTTTTTTTTTTCGATTATAGCGCCATCTATCCACAATTCTAAAAAATCTCTCGAATAAAAGTTACTTACTTTTAGATAAGGAATCCAAATCTGCAATAAAAACTTGGGGTTTCCATTTAAGATTTTAAAGTTACCCCCCTCCCCACCTCCAGGGGTTGGAGTGGGGGTCATGTTTGGTGTTATTGGATAGATTTTTGAAAATCATTGAACATATATTTTTCAGTTTTTCAATCCGATGTTCATTTCGCGAAATATTCTACCGTTCGGCTACTTTTGGGACACCCTATATAAGGATACAAACTTGAAAATTACCGCATAGATGCTATAGAAATCAATAAACATAAAAGTACAGATAATAATCCAATGTTAAATAGAGGTGCATACTTTGGGTATTTCCGTATTTACCAGGTGTCAATATATAGTTCCAATCAAATATTTATTATAAACACTTATTCAATGGTTGGTTCACAGAATTCACAACGTGAGAAAACATGTCATTTAAACGTATATAGATAGAGTGTCAGGGTTCAAAAATTATTGCTTTAATTTTTTTTTGGTATCTCTTTCGTTTCTGGATATTGCTATTCTCTCTCCTATGGCGCTACAGCCAAATTCGGGTCATGGCCTCCCCTAGCATCCGCCTCCAGCTATATCTGCCCCTGGCTTTTCTCCTCCAGTTCTTCTTCTTCTTCAAGTGCCGTCTCCTAATCGGAGGTTGGATATCATCATCACTATCTTTACTCTATCCACCGCTGATCTAAAGAGTTCTATAGAGCTGCATCTAAACCAGTCCCTTAAATTCTTTAACCCGGCACCTGCCACGTGGCTTTTCAAGGCGCCAACTGCCACGTGGGGTGCTCACAGCACCCCTTAAAAATTCTCTGTGATCTACTTGTTTAAAAGACAAAATAATGTGTTGGGTAACACAAGAATATAAATAAACATGTTTTATTAACTTACTAGCCACTACTATGTTATAAAAGTGGGAAAATAAAATGAAAAATGTGTTATAAGCAAATTAGCAAGTACCAAGCCATAATAAATGAAATCAAGTAAAATATCAAAAAAAAATTAAGATTTAGTGAGTATAGAGTCTATATTAATAATTTAAATCAGTTATTTCAATAAAAAATGTAAATTTGACCTGTTTATCAAAAATAAAAAAAAAATTTAAAACTTAAAGTGCCAGATGATGACACCCCAATTCGACTTTAGAGCTATAAGTTCAGAATGACACTAAATAACCACTTCAAACACTAACACATATATGCTATATAATATTATAGAAAGCTACTATGACGCACAGCTCGGTTACCAAACTTGAAATACCAAATATTTGATAAAAATGTGTTACGGGGTGCTGGTAGCACCCCACGTGGCAGGTGCCGGGTTAACCATGACACTCTCCTTCTTCCTATACTCCTTCCGCCTCTTATCTTTCCCTGTATTATCAGTCTTAGCATGTCATATCGCGGTCCCCTCATTACGTGTTCCAGATATTGTAACTTTCTTATTTTTATTGTGTTTATTATTTCGCATCCTTTACCCATTTCTCGCAGTATTTCCGTGTTCGTTTTCCTCTGTGTCCATGCTATTCTAAGCATCCTTCTGTAACACCACATTTCAAATGACTAGCTTATTTATGTGTTCTTGCTTTAATGTCCAGCTTTCAAGTCCATATTGTAGTATCGAGAACACGTAGCATCTCAAAGCTCTTACTCTCAGTTCTAAGCAAAGGTCTTTGTTGCATAGAACTGTTTTTATTTTTACAAACGCATTTCTTGCTATTTCTATCCTGGTCCTTATTTCTGTTGTTTGATCATTTTTCTCTGAAATCCAGGTTCCTAGGTATTTGTATTTATCAACCCTTTCTATCGGTACATTTCCCAAATGTATGCTTGTTTGTATGTTTGTTTTCTTAGTTATTATCATGTATTTGGTCTTTTTTATAATTATTTTTAGTCCATATTCTTTACGGAAATTATTTGTTTTGTTTAGTAGTAGTCGGAGTTGTTCAGCAGAGCTTGCCATAATCACGGTGGCATCTGCATATCTTATGTTGTTAATAGATCTTCCGTTAATTATTATTCCTTTACTTTGATATAGCAATGCTTCTTCAAAAATTGCTTCACAATATGCATTAAAGAGTAATGGAGACATAATACATCCCTGCCGAACTCCTCTCCTGATTTCAATTTCTGGACTGGGTTCGTGATCTATTACAATTTGTGCTCTTTAATTACAGTAAAGGTTTGTTATTATTCGTAAGTCCCTTTTGTCTATGCTTTTTGTCTTTAGAATTTGGACTAATTTTTCATGTTTTACTTTGTCAAAAGCTTTGTCAAAAGCTTTCTCGAAATCAACGTAACAAACATGCACATCCACATTCATGTCCATGCATCTTTGAATACATTAAAAGCAAATAACGCCTCTCTGGTTCCTAGTCCGTATCTGAACCCAAACTGACTATCATCTATTCCTTCTTCTGGTTTTTTATTTATACGACCATGTATTATTTTCAAGAATAATTTGAGAATGTGACTTATTAATGATATTGTTCTGTATTCACTGCAATCTTTAGCGTTTGTATTTTTAGGGATAGCACAAAAGGTTGAGAGTAACCATTGTTTTGGTATGTTTCCTGTTTTGTACACTGTGTTAAACAAGTCTACGATAATGTCGGCTACACATTATGCGTGATTCGCGATTCGTAATGCGCGATGCTCGATTCGCGGTCAGTGCACTTTAGTGCACGAATAGTGTGTAGGGCAGGGGTGGGCAGAAGCCGGCCCGCGGGCCGCATCCGGCCCCTTTGCTTACTTTATCCGGCCTGTTGAAAAATTCTTTTTTGTCAAATGTCTTTGTTAAATGCTCTAAAATGACACTAAGTTGTAGCATTTGTGTCAAAAAATTTCTTTACAGGGCAGTACGGGGAAAAAGCTCCTCCAAAGAGATTGGCGGGTGCACAGCGTTAGTTCACGTTACAGTCTTCCGGCCCGGGGGACATTTTGAAAATGTCATTTTGGCCCGCGCTTAAAAGTATTTGCCCACCCCTGGTGTAGGGTCTTGTGCGTTAAAAATCGATTCGTAAATAACATGATTCGTGTATGCACAGTAATTCGCTCTTGTGATCGGTAAATTAACGAATATCAAAGGCTGTGCATCAACACAAACCGCTGATTCGCCGAAATTCGACGAAATGTACATAGTTAATGCGTCCATAACCTACGTTAATAATTTAAAACGACCACACGCCCAGATTTTGGCGGGACAGTACCGTTTTTTACTGGAATGTCCCGCGTCCCACCGATTCTTAAAAATGTTCCGCTTTTTAGAAAATATCTGAATATTATGGTGAATATAAAGAAATAAATGGTACATAAAAAACGCATAAAATCCATGCAGAGTAAACTAAATTAGAGAATGTACCGAGTTTTACGAAGATTTTTTACTCTATGGTGTTTTATGGTACGGTGTGATAAATGCAATGCTGAATGTACGGTCTGATATGGTGCAAAAAACGATATTACTAAACATCTAGCGACAAAGAGGCACAAAAGATTTTTTAATGACGCCGCTTCTTCGTTTAAAATAGAACAATTTTTTTGCAGCGCTAGCAAACACTGCTAGCATTAGCGAAAGGAGTATTTGCTTTCCACGATATAATAAAAGTTTCAGATTAATGGATTATACGTCGCAAATGATCAAAACTTTATATGACAAAAAATTTGGATATATGTACAAGGACAAAAACCGAAGCAGTTATAATATGTTTTTTCACCATATTCGTTTTCACGATAGGATGCCATATCGTGAATATATATGCCTTTTCACCATATGATACTTCCAACCACAAAGATTTAAAAAATCTTCCGACAATAATTGTTAGACTTTTTTATTTAGAAACAGGAATTAAAATTAGAATATTAGATTTTGTTTCATTGCCGAATGAAAGTTCAAAAATAATTTTTGACTCAATAAGTACTATTTTAAAAAATAATAATTTGAACAATAAAATAATTGCTTACTGTGCGGGTAAAATTAACGCAAAGTTTGGTGGAAAAGCTAGAAGAGGCATCAATAACGTTTTTTCGAAACTTAACGAACATTCTATATAATAAGTATGATATTCAGACAGTATCGACGTACCTGCTTCCAGTTGATGTTGAAAATATTGAAAATTAAAATAATGTACTGTGCGTTTTAAAAGGTTGAAGGATTTTTGTGAAAGCGCAGAAATCTAATATAAAAGAATTCTTGGTGACAGCAAAACAGGCTCTTTTGCCAGCTGTAGAAAAAATTTAAAGAACTGCCAAGTATATTGCAGCTCTTTTTTGGAAAGCTTATCACAAAGGCTTCAGTTCATACACAACCAAGCTACAATATTTCACATTGCTGTGAAAAAAGGGGAAAATTTCAATTACGAAAGGGTCAATGAAATCAATAATTACGAGAGAGAATAATTATTGATAACGATTCTTCTTCTTCTTCTTAAACTTGCGCTCCTATCGGAGATTGGAAATCATTCTGGCAATTATAATTTTGTTGGTTACGCGCCGGAATAGTTCAATTGAGCTGCATCCAAACCATTCACGGAGATTGCGTAGCCACGAGATTTTACGTCTTCCTACGCTTCTTCTGCCTTTGATTTTGCCCTGCATTATATTCCTTAATAGTTCGTATTTTTCACCTCTCATGATGTGCCCCAAGTATTCCAACTTCCTGATTTTTATGGAATTTAAAACTTCGCATTGTTTTCCTAGTTGTTCGAGCACTTGTGCGTTTGTTTTACGATCTGTCCATGATATTTTCAGAATACGTCTATAACACCACATTTCGAATGCTTCCAGGTTTTTAATGTTGGATTGTTTTAGTGTCCATGCCTCAACCCCATACAAAATGGTAGAGAAAATATAACAACGAAGCATTCTTATCCGGAGCGTTATATTGATATTGCGATTACAGAAAAGTTTCCTCATTCTGTCAAAAATGGATCGTGCAATTTCAATGCGGCATTTATTTCTTTTGTCTGATCAGTATGTTCTGTGATCCATACTCCAAGGTATTTGTACGAAGATATTTGCTCAATTTCTGTATTATCCAGTACTAGTATAACTCTGATGTTTTGTGCTTTTGTAAATACCATGAACTTGGTTTTCTTCAAATTTATTTTTAGTCCATAATCGTTGCAATGTATATATAGTTGTTGAGCAAGGTGTTGAAATTCTTCCAGTGTTCTCGCTAGAAGTACGGTATCGTCAGCATATCTTATATTATTAAGTGGCTCACCGTTTATTATTAGGCCCTCATTGACTTCGGCCAACGCTAATTCTGAGATGGCTTCACTATATAAATTAAATAACAATGGTGATAAAATACACCCTTGGCGCACCCCACGGCGAATCTGGATATCCTCAGTCAGTTCATTTTCAACTTTCACTTTTGCTGTTTGATTCCAATAGAGGTTATAATTCTAATGTCTCTACTGTCTATGTTTTTATTTAACAAAATTTCTTTGAGACGATTATGCTGCACTTTGTCAAATGCCTTCTCAAAATTAATGAAACAGGCATATACTTCCTGATTCATATCTAGGCATCTCTGCGAAAGAACACTTACTGCAAACAGTGCGTCCCGTGTTCCCAGACCTTTCCTAAATCCCATTTGTGTATCACTTATGCCTTCGTCTAATGTCTTATGTATTCTATTGTGAATCACTTTTAAAAACAATTTCAAGACATGACTCATTAAGGCTATGGTGCGATGTTCATTGCACTCCTTTGCATTGGCTTTTTTGGGTAGCAGTATAAATGTCGATTGGAGCCATTCTTTAGGTATTATACCTGTTATATATATGGTGTTAAATAAATCCAAAAGAAGGTCAATAGATTCAGTATCCACAATTTTGACGAATTCGATAGGAACTTCATCAGGCCCAGGAGATTTACTACTTTTAGCTTGTTTCATTGCATATTCGACTTCTTCTCGTATAATGTCAGGTCCAGCATCATCTTTAAATTCTTTTGGTGCTTCTGTTCTCTCTTTGTCTTCAAAAAGCTGTGCTATATATTGTGTCCATCTCTGCATTTTCTGGTTTATATCTGTCATAAGTGCACCACTTCCATCTCTTAGTTGCCTAGTTTGAAGTGTTTTTTCATTCCTGTTAGTTCTCTAATTCTTTTATGCATGTTAAACAAGTCATATTTTTTCTCAAATTCTTCCAGTTCTTGGCACTGCTCATGTAGCATTCTCTCTTTTAACTTCTTTTATTTCTTTTTAATTAATCTATCGGTTACATTATATTTAATTGGATTTTTTGTTTTGAATGATATTCTTTCATTCATTAATAATATTACCTCTTCAGTCATCCAGTCTTTATGTTTTCTTTTCTTTGGCTTTAAGTTTTCACTCGCTGTTTTAATTACTGCTTGTTTTATATTTTCCCATTTCTGATCAATGCTATAGCTACTTTTATTCAGTTCTTGGGCAATATGTAAATTTTTAGTAAGAGTTTTTACAGTTTGTTCCTTTGTTTGTGGTTCCCTTAATCTCTTAACATCAATTCTACTTTGCGTGGGTTTTTAATCAGCTTTAATTTGATTCGTAATGTGACTACTATGGGGTTATGGTCTGAACCGATATCTGCTCCAGGGTAAGTTTTGGCAGAAAGTATAGAATTACGTAATCTTTTTCTAATGAGGACAAAGTCAATTTGATTTCGGATTGTTCTATTGGCTGTGTCTCAGGGAGATTTTCATGTATACAATCTTCTATTTGGTAGCTTAAAGAGTGTGTTAGCTATTACAAATTCTTCCATCTGACAGAATTGTATTAAACGGTCACCACGTTCATTTCTATTTCCTAGACCATATTCACCCACATATCCATCCACTCTTCCCTGGCCAACTTTGGCATTGAAGTCGTCCATTACTATTGTAGTGTGATGTCTCTTCATTGGCTTTAAGACTTGTTCCAAATCATGGTAAAATAGTTCAATTTCGTCTTCCTCTTTATCTGTCGTCGGAGCATAAACTTGAATAAAATTCATTATACCTTTCTTAGACTAAAGTTGTAATGATACGATTCTATCAGAATAAGGAGTAAAACTTACTACAGAATAGTTGACCTTTTTTGCAACTAAGATAGCAACACCATAGCGATGATTATTCTCGTTGTTACCTGAATAATACATGGTTCCATTATTTGTCGTTTGTTTGCCTGAACCTGGCCACTGTACGTCACTTATACCTAGAACATCAATTTGGAGGTTTTCCATTTCTAGGAGTACGTTCGCTAATTTACCACTTGCATATAGACTTCTGACATTTCAGGTTGCTACTTTTAATGTCTTAAATGCACAGGGATTTCTCTGGTTGACGACCTGGTCTTCAGCTATTCCTCCCCTGCCAGATCTTGGATTCCGTGGTCCATAATCAGTAAGTCTGTTTACTGTTTTTGTCATTTGCCATTCATGACTTTACTAGGGGTACTCTACGAGTCTGTAATGCAGTGGTTCCCCGTTGCCTTCTGCATCCTTACGCCGTTGACCTATTAATTTCGGTTCATCCGCCTTTAGGGCCAGTTTCCCAACCCCTGGACAAAAGAGTGCCCTACCACTTACTAACTCATCCGCCCGAAGCCGTTGGTCAGTAAGTGGGGACTGCTTATACCGGCAATCACTCGGTGAATAAGACTATGGTAGAAAGAAGTATAGTGACCCTTCTGCCCTCGGAAACCTAATAGCCATTCGGGGTCGGAAGAAACAAGAGTTAGCCAAGAGAGGCTAATAGGAAAGATTAAAGACATTTCACTCCAGACAAGTTGAAAAAGAATAAAATGTGAAGGTCCTTATGATGCGCCAGGTGCATTTCATTAGCGTATAAGTATTAATACACTTTGCGTTCCCGCTCCTACCTCGGGGTGTTGACTACAGACTGTATGGCTCGTCCAGCATGCCATAGCATGGAGGATAGGGTGCATGTCATTTTTTTTTAATGCGTACACCCCAACTCCACGGCCTGACAAGATTACTTTCCTTTAATTATTCGAAAACCCATCATTAGGTTGGAAGGACAAGGTCCCACTAAACTACTCGAAATATCTTGAAGAATGGACAGTTCAATTCAAATATATTAAAAATTTTCCCCATCTCATCTGGGGTCGTCCTCTTGCTCTCTTTGCTGTCCATGGTCTCCATTGTTGTATCGTGGTATTCCATCTATTGTCCGTTTGTCTGACGTTATGACCTGCGAAGCTCGATTTTAGCCTGGCTATATGTTGTGCTGAGTCTTTGACTTTTGTTTTATTTCTTATAGTTGTTTTTGCTTTTTGTCTGATAATTTTACTCCTAACATTGCTCTCTCCATGGCTCTTTGTGTCTTCATTATTTTATCCATGTTTGCTTTGGTCAAGGTCCATATTTGGCATGCGTATGTGAGAATTGGGAGTATGTACTGGTCAAACACTCTTACTTTTAAGTATTGTTGTATTTTTTATTCTTTAGGGCCCATTTTAATTTCCCAAATACTACCCAGGCTTATCTGGCCCTACTTTCTACCTCCGCTGTTTGGTTTTCCTTATTTATTTTTATTATCTGTCCCAAATACATATAATCATTAACCGCTTCTATTGTGGTGTCAGTTAGTATTACGTATTACGTTTCTATTATCTTGTGTGTTTGTCATTGATTTTGTGTTGGCAAAATTCATTTTTAGACCTATTTGTTCAGATTCATTTGCATATTTGCTTGCAATTCCATAGGATGGATAAAATTTATAAGGAATTATGCCCATAGGTAAAGTATGACACTACCATCACGTGGGATGTAAGATGTAAAGTGAGTTGTTTTGTCTCTACATGCAGACAATTAGATGGCAACAATCAGTTGATGTTGAAACCAACTGATCTAACTGTCGTCATGTAGAGACAAAACAACTCACTGTATATCCCACGTGATGGGAATGTTAGGCTTTGCCTAATAGCATAATTCCTTATAAATGTTATCCATCCTATGGAATTTCAAGCAAATATGCATTTATAACATAACTATATAACATTTAAAGGGTTTTCACCCTCGTATTTCTTTCGTGGCTCAGCTAGCATTCAACCTGTTTATTTTTTAACACTGATGATGATTTTTTAAGCAAATCGAAAACGTTGTGTGATGTAACCCTTAATGGTATTTTAATAAAATAATTTATACCTTTTACAAAGAATTTTTCAATAAAATTTTTGTGATTGATGGTATACAGCAAGCTGTAGAAAAAATTCTTTTTCTATGGATGCTATACAATGTGCAACTTCTCTCACTACTTACATACATTCAAAACGAACAATTTCTCAGGGTGTGAGAAAAGTCGGCCATTGCAGTGAGAAATATTTTTTCTCACGGGTCCCATACGTAGAATCGCGGTTTCCATGGTAATATGCACAATACAAACACAAATATTTTTGTCAAATAAAATGTGTCAAATCAAAACTTACGAGGAATTACCTTTCAAAACTGTTCAAATATAACTGGTAACTATAATTTTAAATAAATAAAAGTATATAAATATTAAGAATATTAAATACCTATATATGTGTATAATATGTATTTTATTTCAATGTTGGCATATAATCTACATAATAGCACCTAAATTATTTAATTTTGAAGATTGAACTCGTTGACAAAAACGCATCCATAGAAAAAGTACAGTGTACAACACGTGAGAAAACGACATATTTCTCCCTCGGTTGATTTGCGGCACTCGCCTCGTACCTCGGCTCGTGCTAACAAACTTCTGGGCTCGTGAGAAATATGTATTTTTTCTCTCTTGTTGTACAATATACTATTCTTTTCCTTGTGGACTTCTGAATTTATCTAGTAGCAAAACATTTTTCGAAAAATAATCTTTTTGATGAGGCGTCATCGGTAAAAAAATGTTACAGATAAAATTTTTTTTAAAATGTTGGTTGTCTGCAAATTTGGAAACAGACAAAAAATGGACAGAGTTATTCCTTCATTTCAAACAGAATAATATTCCTTGTTAAAATATTTTGAAAATTGAAGAATTCGCGCTTTTAATTCCCAGAACAAATACAATAACAGAACGTGTTTTTCTAGTATCAATAAGTATGGACAACTGAAAAAATGCAGTTGAACATTAAAACTTTAAAATCTATATTAACTGTACAATATAATTTGACCAATCCATACGAAATATTTCACATTTTAATAAATGATTCGGATCTATTGCAAAGCATTTACTCGGATCAAAACTATGTTTGATAGCCTATTTTTTATACAAAAAAATCATAATTTTGTTTAAATAAAAAATGTAATTTGATTAAAAATCATTATGTTTAAATTATTATTTTTTACAAAAAATTTTTGTTACCGATTAATAACAAATATTTTTATTAAATTACTGTGAACTACAACAAATTGGACGAATCACGCATCGCGAATCGTGCATAGTGTGTAGCGAGGGAATCTCGAATTACTACGAACTACGCATCGCGCATTACGAATCGCGAATCACGCATAATGTGTAGCCAGCTTAAGGTTTCATCATTTATGCATTTTAAGCTTTCTACTGGGATTTGGTCTGGACCTACTGCTTTACAATTTTTGCTGTTTTTTAATGCCGATTTAATTTCTTCTTTTAATATCTTCAACATCGTATCATCTTCAACTTCGACTTCCATCTGCTCTGTTCTATTGTCTTTGAACAATTCATTTATGTATTCTGTCCATCTCTTTAATTTTTCGTTAGTACTCAACACAAGTTTCCCATCTGTATCTTTTAGTATTCCCGGTTTTCTTTTTCTGTTGTTCTGAGTTAAATCCTTAATTTTTTTATGTGTGTTAAAATTTTCATGTCTTTTCTGGTGTTCTTCTATTTCTGCGCATTGTTCTTTTAACCATTGTTCTTTAGCCGGCTTAATTTTGGATTTTATTTGTTTATCCACATTTTTGTACATCTGATTATCTTTGTTTTTATGCTGACGTCTTTATTCCATTAAATCTAAGATTTCCTCCGTCATCCATTATTTCTTTTTGTATCTGGTTGGTGTAAGAATTTCTTTTGGCATTTATCTATTTCTGTCTTTATTAATAACCATTTTGTCTCTGTTTCAGTATTTTGCTGGATTTGTTCTTTAACATTCATTAAACGGTTATTAATTTCATCTGTCAGGCGTTGTTTTATGAGTGGGTTTCTTAGTTTACTTGTATCGATTTTTACATCTGTTGTTCTGCGTTTTATTATTTTCATAGATATAATTGCGTTCTTGTATCTTTGTCTAATCAATACATAATCTATTTGGTTTCTTACAATTCTTCCTTCTTGATCTGCTGGTGACTTCCAGATATATAGTCTTCTCTTTGGGATTTTAAACAATGTATTAGTTATGACAAAATTATTGTTTTGGCCAAATTCGATAAGCTTGTCACCTCTTTCGTTTCTGTTGCCCAGACCATATCCTCCTGTACATTCTTCTACTTTTTCGTCTCCAACCTTTGCGTTAAAATCTCCCATTATAATTGTAACATCCTGCGTTTTAATGGATTTTAAAATATTGTCTAGGTCTTCGTAGAAAGTTATATCGCTCTTTGGTTTGTCCGCAGTAGTGATGAGCGAGACTGGTCTTGGTCTTACGGTCTTGGTCTTGGTCTTGCAGCAAGACCAAGACCAAGACCAAGACCGAACCTTGCAAGACCACGCAAGACCAAGACCAACCTGCAAGACTCTTGCACTCTTTTGAGAAAAATTGGTTTTTATTATTTAACTTTATTTTTTAGTTCAATAATATATACTGACATTGTAAGAAACCTTAAGCAATATCGAATTTTTAAAATACATAATATTATTTTGGTTATATTTTTAAGTCGTTTTGATTAAGTCAAACGGTTTGCATTTTCTCAGTCTTCAAAGTGTCCAGAAGGCAAGTTTTCAAACGGCGACAGTTCAAGGACAATTGAAAGTACTTGTAAGATAAAAAAAATGTAATTATAGATAGGGTAATCCATTAAAAAAAATGCAATTAAAAACGGTTTTTATGTAAGTACCAGTAGTTTTCGCTTTTTTGTCTAATAAAAATACTGACACTTATTTCAATTATTTTCGCATAATCGAGGAAAAATTTAGGTCGTTAAATTTAAAATTAATACAAAAAATATCATAATAAATTTTGAAAAGGGATTCACAATGCTGTGAAAGCATTGTGGCCTGAATAAAAAATAACTGGTTGTCGATTGTAATGTGTCAAGCTTAGTATCGCAAAATCCAAAGCTTAGGTTCAGTTTCTGAATATAATGACAATAATTCCGATACTGGGAAATTTTTAAAATTATTTTTTGGATTAACGCGTAAAGAAGTTTACTGATTTCATAGTTGAAAACTATTTGGAAGCATCTAGGTTTTCCCCAGAAAGGGCCAGTACTACAAATAGTATATTGAAATGCACTTGAAATGCATGCGCATCATTTCAGTGTGTTTTAAATTCTAGTTTTTACTACCCACATCCGAATATTTTCAACTTTTTAAATGTCATAATGGGTATTCAATCCAAAAATATGTGAAAATAAAAAGTGCGAATAACTCGTGTTACGAGAGCAATGTAGTTTAAATAAAATTAAAGAACTGCAAGATAACAAATTACAGAATTAAGCGTTTATAACTCCCCATTAGGTATAGTTATTATGTTATATTATTAGGTCTATAAATAGGTATGGTAAATATGAACGTATTTACTAAAAAGTATGTTTTAGTTAGTTTATAAAAAAAGTTAATTATATTAAATAATGATTAAATAGAGTAAAAAATATTTGATTTTTGTGTTCTCTTAAAAAAATTTAATTTATGTTCTTAAATTTGACCCTCGTAGGATAAATACTACAGTGTTCGAGTAAAAGGAGCAGATCATTATCTGTTAACAACTATAAACCGTTTATCCCTTTTCGTAAAATCCGTGAATTGAAGGTCTCCGACCACAGGGGCAATAAACAATAATCCAGACTCAAGACGTGGTCTGAAGGCAGGCGGCAGGTATCGACAGCATGCAAAACACAACGTGACACAACCGAAGGCCGGCAATTGCAACAAGGGTTGTAAATGCAGGTTTTTCCTACTGATAAACATTACCATTATAAAAATATACTCTAATCCCTTTATATAGAAAGAAATAATTAGGTCATTTGGTGAATGTATAATGTTAAAATTGGTATCCGTTTGAAACTACATTCTACATTCTGTTAAAATTTTAAAGCAAGTAATATAGTTTCATTCTTCACATCTTTATTTATTTCAATGTACATTTTATTCGAAATTGTTTGGTTCAAATTATTACTACCAAAAAAGCAAGACCAGCAAGACTCTTGCAGCAAGATCAAGACCAAGAACAAGACCGGCTAGTGCAAGACCAAGATCAAGGCCAAGACTGCCTTTTAGCTGCAAGACCAAGACCAAGACTAAGCTTGCAAGAACAAGACCAAGACCAAGACTAGCCTGGTCTTGGTCTTGTTCTTGTTTTGCTCATCACTAGACCGCAGTCGGAGCATAAACTTATATTATGTTTAAAATTGTATGTTGTAAACTTGTATTACTCCTCCAGTTGTCCACCCTCAATATATCTTTAGCATCGCTTCTCACTTCGTCTATCCACCTCTTTTTTGGTCTTCCTACTGGCCGACCGACGTCCCACCATAGTTCCGCTAAGCGTTCTACTAGGTGTTATATATAAGGTGACTTATATTCTTATCTATTCTTATAAGGTGACTAAGGTAACTTGCTATAGAAGTTTCTTTGTAATATTGGTATAACTCGTGGTTGAACTTTATTCTCCAATATACCATTGTCGCAAATGAGTTCCAATATTCTCCTTAATATCTCTCTTTCAAAAGTATTAATAAGGTCTTTTTAGTCATGATTCATGTTTCTACTCCATATGTTGCTATTGGTTCAAACACCTGCGACAGATAGAAGTATGCTTTGTTAGCAAGCATTATCCATTTCCGTAGTTCCTCCTCATCGCTGTCATCGTCAGTTATCTGTACACCCAGGTATGTGAGCTGTTGTACTACTTCTATGTTAGCGTCGTCCCTTATCAAGTCCTGCAAACATTGGTTCCTTGCTTGTATTAGGACTTTTAGTACATCATAGTACATCATTTATATTTTGCATAGGTAGATGGATTTTTTAAGTGTAATGCTCCCAGACTTTAGGTGATATTTGTTTTACGTAGAATAGCTGGTCAATAGTAGACCGTCCGGGTCAGAATCCGGCCTGGTATTCTCATATGATTTGTTCTGTGAAGTGACTTAATCTCCGGTTTATGATCCACGTAAACACCTTGTACCTCATACAGAGTAAGGGTATGCCTCTATGGTTTTTGTAGCTGAGTTTGTCTCCCTTCTTGTAGATTGGGCATATAGTTGCTTTTTTCCAGTTTCTTGGAATTTCTTCTGGGTTCCACACGTCTGTTATTAGTTTATGGAATCTATCTATCTTCTGTGGGTGAATCTATCCTCCAATGTTGAGAATTTCAGCTGGTATGTTGTCAATCCCTGAGGCTTTACTATTATTCAGTACTTAATCCTCTAACCGTTATGACCGTCTGTAGACGGTGTTCACTTTTTTCTAGTTAAATTCAGAATTGTCAATACCTTTAGCTTAAATGGTATTTTTTGCTTTTAAATGATCTTATAGGTGTACATTGATAAGCGTTTGAACATTCCTTGTCGTCCCGTTTAGCAAGTACAAGCAGTTACTTTTATCCATCCGCCAAAATGGGCGTATAAATTATTGTAGTCCGATGAAAAATCATATAAGTGAAAAAATGGTTTTTAACGTCTATATTTTGTTAAAAATTTTACTGTAAGTACATAGTAACATCTATTTTTGGAATGCATTATTGATTTTAGAAAACTAAATAAGCTACTATAATTTTTAACGCTTTAATTGATGACCGTCTACAGACGGTCATAACGGTTTACGTCAATTTTTTTTAAACGGATTTTTTGGAACAAAATTATTTTTTATTTTATTTTTGCAGTTTACGGTAAATATGGATCCTCAACGTATATATTTATTATCCAGATTTAGCCATACGGCTCACACTTCCTCTAAGGGGAAAATTGACTCATCCCAGATACCTACGGTATCAAAAGGATTGAGCTCTGGTGGGACTCTTTCCGTGTTATCGAGCCCTGGTGACTTGGTATGCAGGTGTATCTCCCAAAAACTTTCGTACACATCTGGCCGTTGCGAGTAGTACAGCTTTCTGCATGGTATTGTAAAGACGTTCATTTAGACCCAGCCTTTTTATGCTTTCGAGGAGGTTCTTCGGAATGACTCCAGTAGTAGACATAACAATAGGTATCGTCTGGGTACTTTGCATTCTCCATTGCCTTCGTATTTGAATTTCTAGATCTCTGTACTTGGCGATCTTTTCAGTGAATTTACTACGTAGATTATTGTTGTTAGGTATCGCCACATCAATTAGTGTGGTTTGTCTTGTTAATTTATTAACTAGTACGAGATCTGGTCTATTATGGGCCACTGTTTGGTCTGTGAGCACAGTGCGGTCCCAGTATAGCTTGTAGTTGCCATCCTCAAGCATACTCTCAGGGACGTATTGATAATACGGGAGATGGTCCGTTTGGAGAAGTCCCAGCTTGATAGCTATCTCTTGATGAAGGATTTTTCCCACTGCGTCATGCCGTTCCTTGTATTCAGTTGCAGCAAATGCCTGGCAGCCCCCTGTAAGATGTTGGATGGTTTCTTGGGCTTGACATCCATATCGGCATCTGTCGTTTTGAACCTGAGGGTCTTTGATGATATATTTCAGGTAGTTTCTGGTTGGTATAACCTGATCCTGAATGGCCAGTAATGAACCCTCCGTTTCAGGGAACATCTTTCCTGATGTCAACCAGTAGTTCGACGCTATATTGTCGACATAATCTTGGCTGACCTCATTGGGATGTCGCCTGTGCAAAGGTTTACCCATCCAGGCGCGCACTTTTTCGTCCTTAGTAAGGTGGTTTATGCGCAGCTCTGCTTCCCTCAGTTTGATCGGTGTTGTGTCATCTACTGCGCAGATAGCGCGATGTAGAGTAGATGTCTCAGCCTGCATCTGAAAATAAGTTCTTAAATTAGCAATTTGTTTATCTAATTGCTCACCTATATCCATAAGTCCTCTCCCTCCTAAATACCGGGGTAATGTCGTTCGTTCTACTGCACTTTTAGGGTGGTGTTTTTGTGCCTTTGTGAGGTGTGTTCGTACTTTTCGCTGAATATTTTCTATATCCGTTTTTGTCCACTTAACAATACCAAATGAATAGCTAAGCGCGGAACAAGCGTAGGTGTTTAGTGCCTTAAACAAATTTTTACTGTTAAGCTGTGAACGAAGCAGCTGTTTTACCCTTCTTATAAACTAAGTAGTTATCTCAGTTTTCATTTGCTTATGGTCAATTTTCCGCGCCTGCTTTACTCCAAGATATTTGTACATATCGTTGTCGCCCATGGCCTCGATGTTCTGGCCATTTTGCATATCGAATCCACCGGGCTGTACCTTTCCTCTGACTATATTCAAAACACGGCACTTGTCTAGACCGAACTGCATACTAATATCATTAGAAAATGTTTCTACAGTTTTTAGCATCTCTTCTAGGTGTTCTCGAGTGGAAGCCATTAATTTCAAATCATCCATATACAACAGATGATTGAGCTTCGCTACCACAGTATTATTGCTTTTAATGTTAAAACCTGAGTCAGTGGAGTTTAATAGCTGGGAAAGGGGGTTCAAAGGTAAACAGAACCACAATGGACTCAACGAGTCTCCTTGAAATAACCCCCGGTTGATTGCGATATTTTCGGTTTCGATATTGTTTTCACCAGGTATTTGGAGGTGAATTTTAGTGAATTTAGGTGAATAATAATATTTATTATTATTATTATTATAAATAAGCTACTAAAATTTTAAGCGTTATAATTGATGATAGTCTACAGTCGGTCGTAACAGTTTCCATAATTTTTTTTGTAAACCATTTTTGGAGAAAAATTATATTTAATTTTGTTTTTGCAGATAAGTATCACCTGAAGAAGTCTGATTCTAAGGTGTATTGCATGAATTTCAATCTCAATTTATGTATTACACCAGAAAAAAAATGATTTTATGATTTTCCTCATAGATAATTACCTTTTTTTCTATTTGTATTTGTTGTATTGTTTTACTTTCTTATTTTAATGTTTTGTTACGTTTTTGTTTGTATTTCAACAATAAAAATGAACCCTTTCGTTAGTTTATTCAAATAATACATCTTTTAATTTTTTACACCTAAACCGTTATGACCGTCTAGAGACGGTCTACCTTCTTTCACCTCTAGAGGTCAAACTATAATCATAAATATTAAAAAAAAATAAACATGAAATTAATTCTAACACTCAAATTACCCTAATTAGAAATTATCAGATATTTCGAACAATTTTTAAAAAATAACGGTTAGAGGGTTAAATGGCATCCTTTATCTCTTGTCTTGTGCGTTGGTTTGTTAATTCATTATTCAGTTTCTGATCTTCTTGGGTTATTGATATTAATTTAATGATAGGAGAAATACGACAATTACTTAGGAAGGCTATCGTAAAACCATGGCAGTATTCATAGCAGAATATGTACAGATAACCTAGAAAACAGATAAACTAATCATGATCCCCAAATCAAGGAAACCAGTAAATAAAGTAAAATCGTACATACCAATATCGTTGCTACCAATTATCTTCAAATTATTTGAGAAGATATTACTAATAAGAATATAACCTATACTCGACCACAAAGAAATTATTCCTTCTCATCTATTTTGATTTCCATAATAAACACTTAACAATAGACCAAATACCTCGCACAACAAATATAGAGGGATCTCTAGAAGAGAACAAAATATGCTCAGCTGTTTTCCTAGACATATCAAAAGAATTTGATCAATTGTGGGTCAAAGGGTTGTTAGTAGTACTCAAAAAATATCTTTCCATCCACTATGTCCAGCTAATAGAGTCATATTTGGAAAACAGAACTTTTAGAGTTAAACAGGGAGGTGAATATTCAGGTTATACGATCAATCAAAGCAGGGACACCACCGGGCCGTGTTCTGAGACATATACTATATTTATTATACAGGGTGTCCCTAAAAGATTGGTCATAAATTATACCACAGATTCTGGGGTCAAAAATAGGTTGATTGAACCTCACTTACCTATGTATATACAATAGTGCACACAAAAAAGTTACAGCCCTTTGAAGTTACAAAATGAAAATTGATTTTTTTTCATATATCGAAAACTCAGAGATTTTTTATTGAAAATGGACATGTGGCACTCTTATGGCAGCAACATCTTAAAAAAAATTTAAAGTGAAATTTGTGCACCCCATAAAAATTGTATGGGGGTTTTGTTCCTTTAAACCCCCCCAAACTTTTGTGTACGTTCCAATTAAATTATTATTGTAGCACCATTAGTTAAACACAATGTTTTTAAAACTTTTTTGCCCCTTAGTACTTTTTCGATAGGCCAGTGTTTATCGATATATTTTTAATATTTTTCGAATCCACCAAATATTTGTATATGGTTAAGTACAGTTATAGAGACCTGTTAATAATCTGAAAATTTATTTATAATTTACATTTTTAGGTATATTTTGAAAAAAAAAGCTACTTCTCGATAAAAGGTGACTTATAAAAAAAAGACTACGAGGCAAAAGTCTTAAAAACACTGTGTTTAACTAATGGTACCACAATAATAGTTTAATTTGAACGTACATAAACATTTGGGGGGTTTAAAGGAACAAAACCCCCATAAAATGTTTACGTAAATATATTGAAAAAGAAGCCGCATCTCGATAAAAACTGGCTTATCGAAAAAATACTAGGAGGCAAAAAAGTTTTAAAAACGTTGTTTTTAGCTAATGGTACCACAATAATGAATTAATTGGAACGTACACAAAAGTTTGGGAGGGTTTAAGGGAACAAAACCCCCATAAAATTTTTATGGGGTGGACAAACTTCACTATAATTTTGTTTTAAGATTTTCCTGACATGTGAATGATACATGTCCATTTTCAATAAATAATCTCTAATAGTTTTCGATATATTGAAAAAAAATCGATTTTCATTTTGTAACTTCAAAGGGCTGTAAATTTTTTTATGAGCATATTTGTACTAAGGTAAGTTAGGTTCAATCGAACTATTTTTGACTCCAAAATATGTGGTATAATTTATGACCAATCTTTTCGGGACACCCTGTATATCTACCTACCTGTGCCATATAATATTAACATGGCCATATTTTCAGACGACACTGAATACTAACAATCGGTGAACCATTCCAAGGAACAAATAGACACCTCCAACATACAATGAACAAAATAAGCACTTAGAATAATGGCACATAAAAATTAATGAAGAGAAATCTGCCCATATCGATTACACTTACAAAACATAAATAATCACCCAGATAAAATACACAAAAAATCGTCCCTACAATAAAACAATTAAATATCTAGGGCGACATTTGGATAGCAAATTAAAGATATTAGTTTACAAACAAACGCTCAAACCAGTGTGATCCTATGGTCTACATATGTATTATGTGGCTGTGCTAGAGGGGATAACTATGCTTGCCTTTAAAGAATCCAAAACCAAATACTAAGAAACAACGTTCCGTCGTTTATCCGTGGTAACTCCGTATAGTAACAATTAAAGAAAAAATCCATAACTATACAAAGTGTTAGAACGGCTAGAGTTAGATATTCAAGACCAAGTCAGAGAGAGCCTACCATTGGACAAAAAGGTTGTGAGTTCGAATACTGTCTGGGTGGAAATTTTCTTTATTAAAAAATTTAGTAAATGAAAATAATTTCTATCCTTGTGAGATCGGTACTCATCTGAGGAACCGCAGACGTTCGGATACAATAAGCATAAGCGTCTCTTTGTAAAGACAATGAAGTCGACTTTACTAAGTAACAAGACATTTACTCAACACACACACTACACATTACTCGATAGTAATTAAGTGGCTAAAGGTTCCAAACCAAGGCCAGAAAAAAATTGCGCAGTGAACCTAGCCACAACAGTGAAGTGTACAACAATAATCATTAGATTCTAAGGTGAACCATTGGAAATACCTAAGACAATAAAGTAGCAGATTAGGTTAGATATAAAATGTTAGTTAATCATAGGATTAAATGCACTGTTACTTTAATAATTTAAAAAAATGTATTTTTTCATTTAAACCAATGCCATCTGCTGTGATAGGTGTGGGAGTTAATGATTTTTTTGTATTTGTTTATAAAGCCTTAAAATTCTGGAACAAAACTTAATGAGAAAGAAAACGGAAAAATACGGTTCATTAATGTAATAAGTTAATGGATCACGAAATTGACGAATTAGTGGAGAAAGAAAACATACAGTCGAACTTCTGATGGCGAAGGAGCTACTAGCCATTGGCTCTACATAACGACCAATTTGGTTATTCCTCGATGAATTTCTCATGATTTTCAATGTATTAAAAAATGTGTCTAACGATTACAGCAGTTAACAATATACAACCTCCAATAAAAACCGCGTTCAATATATAAAATCTTGCAAACAAGGAAAAATACAAAAATTATGCTTTATCGTATTGGCCCTCTATAATTTATCAATCAACGGTATTGGTATTGATGCAATACCACAAATTTATAATATTTACATGTCTGCCACACCTTCTAATAACTCGTATAGATAAAGTGTTTTTCAATTCGCGGAACTAAGTACCTAAATAAAACCGCGTAGAGTATTGCAATATTTGTTTGATAAACAAGTTTTATAGGGGATTAATACTTTAACTGTCTGAACGATCTACAACAGAATTAGTAGAAACATATTATTTGAATTGGTACCCATTGAGCAAACAGGGTTCAGACCTAACCTTACCTAACCATAAATGCACAGATCAGTTCCTATCCCTAAGAAAATAAATATTGAAGCAGGTTTTCAAAGAAAGCTAGACATCCGTTGCTTTCATTGATCTATCAGCTGCATATGATACCGTCCGGAGACAAGGAATAATCTACGAACTACTCTGTTCCATTCCGTGTCAAAAATAACTAAACTCATTGATAGCATGCTAACCACCAGATCCTTTCAAGTCGCAATGGACAATTTTCAAAGTGAAGCTTAACAATGGACTGCCGCAGGGATATGTTTTAGAACCCTTACTGTTTAATTGATACATCATGGACCTGCCTAGGACAACTTCGTAGAAATTTGGCTACACTGTCGACTGGGCCATTTCACCAAGACACAATAATATGGATGTAACAGAAACAATCCTAACCGCTATTATGGGAGAATGCTTCCGCAAATAGAGACTACCGCCTAATGCAACGAAAACCGAAGTGTGCTGTTTCCATCTAAATAATGCCCAAGCCAATAAAAAACTCTCCTTTCACTTTGAAAACAGACTACTACTGACTCATAAATCAACATCAAAATATCTTGGAGCTTGGAGTAACTCTTGACAGAATAAAGTCTTAAAGAACAGCTACAAAGAACGGCAGCAAAACTAAAAACGCGAAATAATATAATCCAAAAGTTATGTGACACCACATGGGGTTACTCAATCTCCATACTCATATCATCAATTAAACCAGACAATACGAATGATCTCAGGTACAATTAGACCAACGCTGAACTATTAGCATCCCATTCTGAGTCACATCTCACCGCCGAAACTACGAAAAAGTCATTCTCTTCTCATAAATATAGAGAAATCCAGACTAACCATCAACTACCTATCCACCATAACAAGCTTGATGTCGAAATGAATAGACTACGCTCCATATATCCTTCATTGTAAGGATAAGGCCACCTCCTTACATCAAGAGCATTTCAGACTTACCAACTTCTGGATAAGAGAATGGGAGCGCGACTCACCGCGGAAGTACACCAAAATGGCCTGTATATCGATCAGAAACCGCCAGGTTTTGAACTTCCCCACAATATATGGACAACGCTACACAGAACAAGAGCAAGCAGCCGCAGATGTGCTGAGAGCTTACATAGATGGGTAAAAGCCCCGACTCCTGACTGTGACTGTGATGCGCAAGGATGCCACCCAAGGCGATTCCCTGGAATTTTGATGAGTTCCTGAATGCGACCGAAGATGTTTTAGATTATATTGATACATTAGATGTTCGTTTGTAATACACCATTTAACGTTTTCGATTGTTTCTAATTATGTGTTCGTATTTTATGCAATGCACTTAATAAATAAAGAAAAGTTTTGGCAGTATTATTTAAGGGCAAACCTCTTGCCTCTTACCAACATAAACTTATTACATAAAAACTTATTATCGATAGAGCAATAATAATAATTAAACCTACGAAGTTCTGAAGACTGGGTGAGGGCGGTATAACCTTAGTACCAGAAATATAAAGGAAAAGTGTTATTCCAAGAATTCCTGAGGTCAGTCTGAGAGGTAGAAGTGGCAGCCACGGCATCAGAATTAATAAATAAAAGATCCGATATAAAACTAGTGATGGGCGACTTCAGTTTCAGTGACAAGTCTGGCACCGACACCAACTTAGGACACGTTATAAAAAAGCATGGTACTAGTCAGAGAAACCACAATTACGAGAACTTCATTTAGTCCAGAAAGCCACTGCGCATCCGCTAGGAAAAATATTCTAATTCGGATTTTTTGCACAATCTTACTCAAAAAGGACTCCTTTTAACAAATTTGCATGTTGCCAGGATCAAAAGGTGGTCAAAAATTTTTTAAACGTTTTTTTTTTGTTTTTTTCCTAAAATTATTTTTTTGCACGGAACAAAGTTTTTTTAGGTTTTTTGGATCATTCCAAACAGAAAAGGTCTTTAGTGACTTTTCTCTAAAGTTGATAGTTTTTGACATATAAGCGATTAAAAATTGAAAAATTGCGAAATCGGCCATTTTTAACCTTCAAAAACTATGTGAAAAACTTAAAATTTGAATGTTGCCAAGGTAGGTAGATATTCTTTAAACATCGATTGATAAAATCTCGAAAAGTTTTTTGCAATACAGTATTCAAAACTCCTTTGTTTTTTAATTTCTAATCACGCGTGCGCGACACCGTTGCATGTGTATACAGTATGGTTGCAAATGAAAGGAATAAATTCGTTATTTCGTAAACCGGCAACTTCAAGGAAAAACCCGAAACAGGTCGATTTTTATTTTTAAGTTATGATATTGTGGTATATATGGTATACTGGTGACGTCATCCGTCTGGGCGTGATGACGTAATCGATGATTTTTTTAAATGAGAATAGGGGTCGTGTGGTAGCTCATTTGAAAGGTTCTTCAATTCTCTATTCAGTAATGTAAACATTTACATAATTATTTATACAGGGTGTCCAAAAAATTTTTATTAAATTAAATTATTTGACAAAAAAAGAAGTAGAAGGACACCCTGTATAAATAATTATATAAATGTTTATATTACTGAATAGAAAATTGAAGACCCTTTCAAATGAGCTAGCACACGACCCCTATTCTCATTTAAAAAAATCTTCGATTACGTCATCACGCCCAGATGGATGACGTCACTAGTATACCATATATGCCACAATATCATAACTTAAAAATAAAAATCGACCTGTTTCGGGATTTTTCCTTAAAGTCGCCGGTTAACGAAATAACGAATTTATTCCTTTCATTTGCACGGTGGAAAATAGTGTCGCGCACGCTTGATTAGCAATTAAAAAACAAAGGAGTTTTGAATCCTGTATTGCAAAAAACTCTTCGGGATTTCATCAATCGATGTTTAAAGACTATCTACCTACTTTGGCAACATTTAAATTTTCAGTTTTTCACATAGTTTTTGAGGGTTAAAAATGACCGATTTCGCAATTTTTCAATTTTTAATCGCTTATATGTCAAAAACTATCATTTTTAGAGAAAAGTCACTAAAGACCTTTTCTGTTTGGAATGATCCAAAAAATCTAAAAAAGCTTTTTTCCGTGCAAAAAAAATAATTTTAGGAAAAAAACAAAAAAAAACGTTTAAAAAATGTTTGACCACCTTTTGGTCCTGGCAACATGCAAATTTGTTAAAAGGAGTCCTTTTTGAGTAAGATTGTGCAAAAAATCCGAATTAGAATATTTTTCCTAGCGGATGCGCAGTGGCTTTCTGGACTAATTGAACTGTACCAGACAACGACACTTACAATCAAATCGACCACATGGAAATAAGTAAGCAATGGAGAACATATCTATTAGAACGATGAAATTAGATTCAAAAGATAGCTAGGAATAGGAAAGAATGGAACAAACCTATACTAGAGAAGTTCAAAGTTGAGGAACTATAAAACAATGTAGGAGAATTGTGAGCTGAAATAAACGACAGGCACAACAAAAATTGGAAAACGATTAGCATCGGAAAACGATGTGGAAAAAAGTGAAAACATTTTGGGCATAAATAAGTACGTAAAGAAACAATGGATCACCAGAGAACTATGGAACAAAAAATGCCGCAAACAAATTAATCTATATAAATAACTATAACTAGTAAATTCCAGAACAGAAGCACTGAAGGAATGACTTGAAGAAAGTTATAGGGAAGCGAATAAAGTTGCAAATAAAGAAAGTGCGTAGAAAATATTGCTGAAGAAGAGATGGTCTCCGATATGGTCATAGAAAAACTGAAAGCGCACAAAGCACTGGCATATGCCACCGGAGTTGTTAAAAGCGTGCTCCAGCACAATAACAGAGATGATCAAACCACTCTAGTGGATGGCCTGTAGAAAGGAAAAGTTACCCAATGAATGGAAAACGTGATTTACAATAAAGATACCAAAAAAGGGTGATATAAAAAAATTAACAACAATAACCAATAGACAGTGTGAAACCAAAATTAAGGAAGGAGCAAATCAGACCAAACTGATCATGCATGGCTTCAAACCAAACCGATCACGTATAATACAGTGATGTGCGCGCTAATAACCGGCAAAATAATGCAAAAGATGGAAAACATAATAGGTTGTGGAATAAACAGAGATGAAACTAATAGAGGTGTAAAATTATCGATTCTACTTCTTTATGTCCCGTGTTCGATTATCGAACGTTGGCTAGCAAATTGGCTATAGCAATTTTGTTAACGGCAGCTCGGAAAAGGGATGCAGAGGATCTATTATACCATTCTCTCAGGTTTTTAAGCTATGACGTTCTTCTTCGACCTGGCCCTCTTCTTATGTCGATAGGAAGCTATAAATTTACGTAGTTTCCCACCTTTAGGCGTATCGAAACTATGTAATGTAATGGTAAATTTATAGGTTCCTATCGATAATTTTACACTTTACTAGTTTCATATCTTTTTATTTCACAATTTATATTGTTTTTCATCTTTTGCGTTATTTTGCCGGTTCTTAGCACACTCATCGTTGTACAGTTGATCCCAAATCCCTTTTTCAGTGCGTCATAGTTTTTCGAATTCGCCCTAACAAATTAAGCTCGAAGTGATAGAAAAATAAAAAAAAAAGATGAAAAAAATATTTTTAAGAAACGCTTTTCTTTAGTTACGAGTGACTAAAATTAAACATATAAAAAAATCGGACATCTTGGATATTAGTGCACCCTATGTAACGCACAGCTGAATCTTTGTTTGTGCGTCACAGTGTTGCAATGCCATTTTTTTCATAATTTCGATCAATGTTAAATGTATCTACAAGAATAATAGAATAAGACCGTTTACTTCTCCGCCATTATACTAGGTAGAATGACAAATGAGGTGTCAAATGAAAGCTTATAATCCAAGGATAATACTAATGGTGAGAAATTTGACCTAGATTGTCTGTCCCTCAAAAAATAAGCGTTATATTGGGGATTTCTAATGTCGACATTAAAAGTTGCACTATTTTTTTTTCTATAAAACATTTTGATCTAAAACTTATCAGAAAACTTCCTTGTACACTCTACTTTCAAATAAATGTAATTAAGAAGCTAAATTTTAAACTTCGTCACACAACTTTTGCGATTAAACTTTGAAATGCACAAATCCGCACCTTTTTTTGAAAAATTCATAACCTTTATCATGATAAAAATAAAAACTTGAAGCAGGTAGCTTTGTCTTCAGAAATGTTAGAGCTATATACTGTTTCAGAAAAAAAATATTAAAATGGAACAGAGTTGTAGCGAGGTAAACGCAAAAAACGTGATTTCGTTTTTTGTTATTTTTAGGTTAAAATTGCGATTTTGACAATGTTCCCCCACATAAAATTTAAAATAAACCTCATTTTCGTTTTCAGCACCCTCGAAATTATAAAGTATGAATAAAATTAGCCATTCACACCTCCGTGGTCAGTATCTCGGAAACTAAGCGCTTTTTTGAGGGTGTCCCGCTCGTGTATAATATCACAAAAAATTGTAACGTGATAGTATGAAAAAATAGAGGATACGGCAACGGTGTTACAAGTGATGGTCGGATCCAATGCCAATATCTACACAGACATATTATTAGAGTGCACTAAAAGCCAAGACGTCCAAAAAATCAACTAAAAAGCAAAAAATAAAAAAAAAATTGAAAAAATCTAACACATTCGTCAAAGAAAAGCGTGGCGCGCCATCATCGAATAAACGGTTTTCGCACGACGTTTTTCTTTAACGAATGTGTTAGATTTTTTCAATTTTTTTTATATTTCGCTTTTTAGTTGATTTTTTTATAATAAGTTTAATTTTAGTCACTCGTAACTAAAGAAAAGCGTTTCTTAAAAATATTTTTTTCATATTTGTTTATTTTTTACTTTTTAGTATTACACTTTTCAAACATTAAAATATATCGTCATGTTTATTAAAATATATATGAAACATATGATGTACAAACATGAAAAGTAGTCGGAATCGGCAACAAATTTGAAGCTTTATTGTTTATTTATGAAGCATAACGTAAACAATTAACGTAAAAAGTGAAATTATGTATAGTTCATATAATTAGCTACAATCTGTAAAAGTTTCAAGTTTCTTCATTGTAAAAACAAGAGAATTTAAGCATTTTTCGTTAAAATCGTTTTTTTATTTAAACAATTAATAAACAAAAAAAATGTTATTGATTATTCGTTTATTGTTCCCGCGAATGCATATATCTGCAAATGTTTAGTCATTTGCATTGAAGAAAAGGCAGTCAATTTAACGTCCAAAGATTTGACCCAAACGATTGAACTAAATGAAAAGCGTTTAATTAATTAATACGACAAAATGAATTCCAATGTTAATTGTAGCACAAAACGTCTCTACCGTTGGTTTTTCTAAAACTAAGATAAAAAGACGATTTTTTTGAATTCGAGTTTTGGTTGAAGTTTTGTTTCGTATCGTATTGAAATTTGACACGAATAAACGCCGATATATATAAACAAATATATGAGCGTTCAAAATTTGAAACTTTATTGTTTATTTATGAAGCATAACGTAAACAACTAACGTAAAAAGTAAAATTATAAATAGTTCATATCATTAGCTACAATCCGTAAAAGTTT
The DNA here is from genome assembly GCF_917563875.1 of Diabrotica virgifera virgifera. Taxonomy (NCBI): domain Eukaryota; kingdom Metazoa; phylum Arthropoda; class Insecta; order Coleoptera; family Chrysomelidae; genus Diabrotica; species Diabrotica virgifera. The sequence continues at coordinate 116,654,645 of NC_065449.1, forward strand.
TAAATTTCTACATTGTAAAAACAAGAGAATTTAAGCATTTTCCATTAAAATCGTCTTTTTTTATTTAAACAATTAATAAACATAAACATTTTTTTTTATTGACTATATGTGTATTGTTCCCGCGAAGGCATATGTCTGCAAATTTTCATTCATTTGCATTGAAGAGAAGTCAGTCAAATTAACGTCTAAAGATTTGATGCAAACTATTGAAGTAAAGAAAAGCGTTTAAAAACGTACGTCCGTGATTATTATACATAGAACTTAGAAAATTTTGTATTCGTTGAAGGGTATTTCCAAATTTCTGTATTAAAGCGACTTGTAGATGTATAATTGGTTGAAAATTTGAATACTCAAATAGATAACCAATTCATGATGCGAATAAAGATCATTTGAAACAAAAGTAATGTATCCTGACAGTAATTTGAGTGTTAACGGATAAAATGACAATTGTAATTCTAGGTTAGTAATTTGTCATCGGCAAATGTAAATATTTATGTCATTAAATAATATTATTTAATATAAATATTTATGTCATTGGTATATTAAGACATTGTATACGCTGTGAGCTCGTACGTAGAGGGGATATTATTTAAAAGTTCGTGAGCGCCAGTAGTGACAAGTTAGTGAACTAATGTTGGAAATTTGACATAAACGTCAAAGTGATTAATTTAAAACATTGAAATTAAAAACAATTTAGGAAAAAATATTAGTTGGTCAAAGCTGTGGTATATATTTTTACCTTAAATATACTTACGTTTTAAATACTAAATTTAAGTTTTTTTAATATTTCGTAATATGTAATTATAAATTAATCTATTAATCTAAGTGCCCGCCATCTACACGATAATTGTGAAAGTATCCGAAGTAAGAAACTAATATTTCACCAATAGAACCGTTGATTGATGAATATACCCTCTATAATTATCAATCAACGATAGAACGTCAAAATGATTAGCAAAACCTTAAAAAAATTGATTACGATTTAATTACTTTTTGCGTTGTAAATATTACGCGATAAAAATTAAATAATAAATTTAAAAATTTTTGGCGAAAGTTGCACAGTCCGCTAGTTAGCGCTACCAGCGGAGCTCAGAGCGTATATTGAAATTATTGTATTCTATATTTATTTATGTTTTTTATATTCTGGCAAATATTTATATAAATATTGATATTACTACCCTTGATTGTTCGATTGGATTCGTAATGGTCTTGGTGTATGGTCAGGCGTTGATTTTAAGAAGTGTTGCTGGCTAAATGGGCGCAGTTCCCAAAGGCCATAAAAGATGAAAAAAATATTCTGACAACTGTCAGATTTAATTAGAATGTCATGCAGTGATTCGAGGCATTCTTAAAATCTTATATGACGTCAAAATTAATGACGCACTGAAAAAAGGGTTTGGGATCCACTATAGACCAAATTTACACACTAAGGGTACGAACATGCCGAAGATACATGAATGAGCGCGGTGTAGGTCGTGATCGCGGTCGAGGTTTACATCGATGACGGGAAGAACATACCGAAGATACCTTCCTTTCAGTGTTCTTTTGCAGTTTCCACATAACCAAAACTTGTCGCAACTTGATTACAACAAAAAATTAATAAATACATTAGCCGTATCTCCGGCGAATGTCACGTGGTTTAAAAACTACTAATAAACTTTAATTTACCACGCCATCAGCAGCTCGATCGCGATGTAAAACAAACTATTTCGTTTTGGCATCGACATCGCTGTAAACCGCGATGATAGGAGGTGGCAAGGGTGAACGGGTGACACATTCTTGGTATGTGCGATCTCACAAGAAAATGAAGGTTTGTTTTAACATCGATGTAGCGACCACGATCGCGACCTACACCGCGCACATCCATGTATCTTGGGCATGTTCGTACCCTTAGAGTAATCGTAGAACAGTCACAGGAATTCAACTCTCCACTCTTCATATTATGCTTTGTGGATATAAGAGATAGGCTTAAGGTTCGGATTTTGAACAAAGATATCCGAAGAAGAATCAGGATATAAGATACTGTGGACTTAGGTCGGACATGTTGCGAAAATTAGGGATAATAGTGTAGGTAGTAAAATAAGGTGACCAACTGTACTCATTTACTGAGTTTTGTACTCTTTTTTCGCAAACCGTACTCGTTTCAAATCCTGTACTCTGAAAGTACTCATTTGTATAATTTTATACTCATTGTGAACGGATAGAATGGATAGTGAACTTTAGAACATTAAATTGTTTCAAATGGACCCTTCTAAACAGTAAAATTGAATGGAAAGAATTTTTTCAGCAGTCGAATTTGTAATGAAGGAAGTAAAAGATATTGTTATTAATGACCATTTTCTCTTTGAAGAAATTCGAAGAGTAAATTTATATTTAAATGAAGAAAAATTGAAGAAATGGAACAATGAGAAAATAGAACTTGAAAAAAGATGGGCAGAAATCTTTCGGCATTTTAGAGTAGAACATATCCCACATGAAAATTTAAAAGTTTTAATAGAAATTTGCTTATGTTGTCCAGACCCGAATTAATGCTGCTGTTAAAAAGGGTATTTTAACTAGGGAATGATTATATTGGAGCAGTGAGAAGTCGCAACTTTCTGTAAAAACATTATCTGCCGTCTTAACAGTCAAATTTAATATGCAAAATAAAAGTTGTTCAGATATGGCTACATTATTATAGGAACATCCTCATTTAGCAAAAAAATGCAACCCAAAGAAAAATATGTTTTTAAAAGAAAATAAAGTTTTTATCCTTTTTTCTTCTTTTTTTTTTTTTTGTTTCGCCTATGAAATACAGTAGACTCTTTCTATAACGAGAAATGAAATGGCGGCCTAATTACCTCGTTATAAGAGGATCTCGTTATATCAGACAACAGTAATATTGATATGTTTTGACATCTCTTACGTAGTTTATTAGGGGTCGATGGTGAACAATGAGACTCGTAAATTGTAAATTTCCTACAATAATCAATATCAGTCGATACACAGGAAGAAGTTTATTGCAGGCGGCAAAGCATATTACAGCACTTGCCTCGATAATAACACATATGTTAGGAATTTCTATTTACTGCCAGTTGGGGTGTTTATTTATAGCCATTACTGCCCTAAAAACAGGTAAAAAACATATTCTTCGGTTTTATTTTTCCTCGTTATAACCAAATATTCCTCGTTGTAGAGGGTTATAATTCAATACGAATTTCATGGGACACCTAATGTACCTCGTTATAAGCGAAACCTCGTAATATCCGTGTTCGTTATAGAGAGAGTCCACTGTACTTGCAAAGTGTACTCTTTTTGAACAAAACATAGTTGGTCACCTTAACTAAAAGAACTATCGAATGGAGACTCAGAGAAAACGCCTTTAGAAAAAGGAGGCGTGCTTCAATAATAGGATGGTGCGAATATTGAAGAATAAAGCTCACAGGATAGAGATATCGAATCATTCAACGCAGGCTTACGCTTAGCAGTGGACACATGTATTAGCTAAATAGTTTAGATATTATTTTATATGGTATCAACCACAATTGATTGTAATGAGTAATGAGATTTATATTTTACATGAGTTTTGAATTCCAATTAGGAAATCTTTTTCAAAAAAATTCTAAAATAAAAATTATGATTGACTTTAACCTGTAAATATTTACCTATAATTGATAAATTCTAAGTTTATTCAAACATAAACATTAACATGTTATGATCATTTATAATTTTTATTTCACTTTTTTTTAACAATTTCCGAATTAGAAATCGAAAAATGTACTCCCAAATGTCAAGTAAAATGTACTCCCATTCCTTTTTGGCGGTCTTTATTATTATACTAAATAGTAAGATAAATTATAATTTATTATAAATGAACCTTTCAAGTACATAATATATATCAAACTATTAAAAAATATATTTTTTACCAATTTGGTTGTAAGGAGTGGTTTTTTAGGATTAAAAAATTGCAATTTGTGTAATAGCATTATAAACAGAAAAAAATTATAGTTTATTATTTACTGTTTAAGAATTTGAAGCTAGTGATTTTTTTGTTCATCAATTTAATAATAAGGGTTATAGACTTATAAACTTTTTTATAGACAAGAATCATAATTCCTAAATATACAGAATCAAATCATTTAAATAATATTTTAGTAAAATCTATACTGAGCGACTTTGTGGATTATACAGTAATTTACACAGATGGTTCTAAAAATCAAACAGGAGTAGGATGTGCTATGTATGTGCAAAATACCCATCAACATAATAATTATAAATTATCTAGTATTAGTAGTATTTTTACAGCTGAGATTATAGCCATCGAAAAAGCTCTAGAATGGATCAAAGAGAATAATATTGAAAAAGCTGTTATAATAACAGACTCCAGATCTGAAATATATGCAATTCAAAAAACTGATTTTAATTCATACAAATCAAAAATTTTATGTAATATAAAAAATAATTTGTCTAAAGTGGAAGTAGTATTTATATGGGCAAAAGGGCATGCCGGTATACTGGGTAATGAGAAAGTGGATGAGTTGGCCAAAGATGCAATAAAAAATGGTGAGATCCTAACTCAGATCTTATCGACAGGTGCAATAAATGACGTCAAAGATAGAATAAATAAAATATGGAAAAAACAATGGAAAAATATTTCAAGCATATCAAAAAATTTATATTTTTCTTTACATCAAGAACTTCCTCCGCCACCTGAATACATATTTAAGTATAACCTGCCAAAGCAAGATATTTCTACTATCGTCAGATTAAAAACTCGACACGAAAAATATGAGGCACATCTGCACAAATTAGGAATAGTTAATTCATCAGTCTGTGTTTGTGATAATGTTTCGATTAGAGATTTGAACCATATTTTCTTTGAATGCAAAATTAACGAGAGATATATAAATCAATTGTATTACAATTTACGACAAACACAAGTTCATTTTCCAATTAGTATAGAATATCTACTAAGTTGTCATAAAATGGAAATATTTAAATTACTCATAAACTACTTGAAAGAAACAAATATAGTCATTTGAGTCAGATAGGTGGGAATATAACAAAACTAATAAATTGAGGTAAAAATAAAATAAAAATCTGTGACTAACGGACCAGCATCCAAGCCATTTTTTCACACACACACACACACACACAGGGTTATAGACCAGTAAGGATTTGCGAAAAAACGTCTATTTTTGGATGTGAGTGGTGGCATTCGGATTTTTGCAGATAAAGTTAGGTGACACCTTCAGTAATAATAATTGACTTATGCTCCTTCTCAAATATGCCCGAAACATTAATAAAAAAATTAAAATATTTAAAAATTTCGAAAAACATCGATTTTTTTCTGCTTTCTTTGCTTATAACTTTAAAACGATTCGTTTTGGAACAACGTCGTATAGAAATAAAATAAAGATAATTGAATTTTGTATGATATACAACTGGTAAAAAATGTCTTAAGGTATTACCTTTTCTGCAATATAGCAATAAATACATAATAAGGGGGCAAAATAAGTCTGTTGTTATTCAATATTTTTTAACCACTTTGGTGGCATTTAGAACCTTAGTAATTCACTTAGGAAATTGTTTGTAATATACTTAAATCGTGTACCAAATTTCATTAAAATCGACCTAATAAATTTTGCATAATAAATTTGCAGTCTAAATGTTTTTAAAAAAGTTCAAATTTTTAAAATCTTTCTGAGCAAAAAGTAGACCATTTAGAAGATGGCTAATTTTTTTACATATAAAGAGGTACTTCACCTATCTAGTACACTTTACAGAATTAAAATCGGATTATTTAAGGAGCCTCAGCAATGTTTTAAATTTATAAACAATTTTTTGGGTTATATACAAATAGCTTTGTTTAATAATAAAAAAATTAATTTTTAGCAATGCAAATAATTAAAACCGGTATAATTTGACTTAAACTTTCAAATGCTGTCAGCAGAATTGCTATTTTATTTTTTAATCAAACGTTATTCGCGTTCAAAAATTGCAATTTCTCGATTTTTTGACAGTTCCACCGCGTTTATCTCGAAAACTATGCATCCTACGAAAAAACTTGTAAGAAGATTTTTTGCTTAGAATCACCCAAGAAATACAAAAAAAATGTTTTATTTTGCAAAAAATCGATGTTATGTAATTCCTCAAGTTCTTTATTTATAACAATCTTATCGACATCCGGATCAACTGTTACCCAAAAAATTCGTGTTATACGGGTCAAAATACATAAAAAAAACTTGGGTAAGTCCATCTAAATAAAGGAGCCCGTAGCACCCCCTCCTGGACACAACACTAATTTGTCTATAAGCCAAAAAATTGTTTATCACTTTAAAACATTGCTGAGGCCCCTTAAATAATCCGATTTCAATTCTGTAAAGTGCCTTAGATAGGTAAAGTACTTCTTTATATGTAAAAAAATTGACAAATCTTTGTATGTTCTAGTTTTTGTTGTGCAAGATTTTAAAAAATTTTAATTTTTTACAAAAAGTTTAGATTGCAAAATTATTATGCAAAATCTAGTGTCAATTTTAATGAAATTTGGTGTACGGTTTTAGCATATTACAAAAATTTTCTAAGTGAATTGGGAAGGTTCCAAGTGTAACCTAAGTGATGGAAAATCATTGAATAAGGACAGGCTTGTTTTGTCCCCTTATTTTATATTTATTGCTATTTTGAAGCAAGGGTGATAAATTAAGACATTTTTCACCAATCGCATCTGATAGAGAATTTAATTATCTTTGTTTTATTCCCATACGACTTTGTCTAAAATGAATAGTTTTTAAGTTATAAGCAAAAAAATAAAAAAAACGAAATTTTTTGAAATTTTTAAATATTTTATTTTTTTTTTTATTAATGTTCCGGGCATATTTGAGAAGGAGCATAATTCAATTAGTATTAACGAAGTTATCACCTAACTTTATCCGCAAAAATCTGAATGCCACCTCTCACATCCACCTAAAAACAGATCCTTATAGATCTGGATCCCGCGTATGAAAAAAAAGTTGATTAATAGCAAGCTGAAAATTTGTTAATAGCTTAAGGGTGTCTAGTCGGACAAACTTTGATATATGAGAACACTGGAACAGGGAAAGTTTTAATTGTGGAACAGGTTAAACATTTGGAACGGTCAGACCACGAAAACGGCACATGTATTTTGTCCGACAGAACAGACTTAAACTCTCCGAACAGTGATTAAACTCTCATGGAAAAATCAGACTGCTATTTATCACCAAATGGGCGTTTTAATGAGTGGAACATGTAGAATATGTCAAATGACAGGAATTATGACAGGTGATAAATAGCAGTCTGATTTTTGCATGAGCGTTTAATCTCTGTTCGTAGAGTTTAAGTCTATTCTGTCGGACAAAATAAATGTGCCGTTTTCGTGGTCTGACCGTTACAAATTTTTAACCTGTTCCCCAATTAGAACTGCCCCTGTTCCAGTGTTCCCATATATCAAAGTTTATCTGACTAGACACCCTTAAGCTATTAACAAATTTTCAGCTTTCTATTAATCAACTTTTTTTTCATACGCGGGATCCAGACCTATTACTGGTCTATTATACTTAAAGGTTGAAAAAAATAAATATAATATATAAAAAATATGGTAAACAGTTTATTGTAAACAGTAAACAATTATTATCAATTTTTATAAACGAAGCGTTAAGAGCGTAGGCGCAAATCTCGAGTCAATGCTTTTTAAATGCATTCATTTTTTTCGAATCCTGAAAAAATTAATAAATATTTTTAAAAAATTTAAACGCGGAACGAAAGATTAGGTACATTATTACCGAGGGCCAAAAGTCCCTTTGAGGAAACAAACAGTTACTTTTGAATGAGATATTCTAAATTAAAAATCACACTCGATTTTCTCTTTTTTTTTTTCACACCTGTAACTTATTAAAATAAACATTATAGAAATTTTCAGGGACTTTTGGCCCTCGGTAATAATGTAGTCTATCATTATGTGTATAAATTTTTCAAAAATATTTATTAGTTTTTTCAGTATTCGAAAAAATTGAATGCATTTAAAAAGCATTGGCCCGGAATTTGACGCTCTTAAAAATTTCAATCTATTGAAAAATATAATATATTTTTTTATAAATTTTCATCTAAAAAGGGAATTTGAAGTTATTTGACATGCAGAATTAAATAATATCGATCCGTAAGAACCTTTTTTGTAAATTTTGAATAAAGGGTGTCTTTTAATGATTGAAACATTGCAGTTAACCATAAAATTATTCGAAAAGATAAACAAGTGTTTATGTCATGTCATATATTTGAACATGATTTGAAACTAAATAATGCATAGATCAATACTGTTTAATTTTCCGCAAGAAAAGTACCTAAATTTCTACCTCTTAAAAACAAAAAATCATGTAATTTTTGAAGTGTTTTGAAGAGCCAAAATAAACTCACTTGTCAATTTTCATAAAATCGATGCAGTAGATACTGCAAAATATTTTATAACTTTTTACCGCAAAAGAATAAACTATAAAATATTAACACCGAACGAATCAACATGAAATAAACTTTTGGTAAAAGCAATATGTACTACTTAGTAAATTGGTTTGATTTTAGCACTGAATATTTAATAAACATTAAGAGCTTCTGCAAAAGCAATAAAGGGTAGTATGTATTTTTTGGTTTTATTTTGGAACTAAATGTGTATCACCACAAAAAAGATAAAAACAAAAATGTCGGTTCAAGAAATTAAAACAATACTGTATCTCTCTTATTCAGTTTTGCTTTTGTTTACATCATTAAGTACGAACAACACTATAGCTGGCAATTAAAGACATCAAATCCACAAGTAATTATAGAAATTTCGTAAAAATGTCAATTTAAAACGGTTTTTTTATTTTTCTTCGTACGCAAAAACAACCAGGGAGTTATCGCAAAAATTTCACCATCGCGCTGTACTGACCAGCGGATCGGTGGATCCTTATAAATACAGCATGTGTAAAACGATAACATTCAGTGCTGTATCAATAACAAGATCGTGTGTATCTCTGTTTCCTATACTGCGAGATTTAACTCTTCTACGTTTGCTTATAGTTTTTCGTTTGCTCTCTCAAGTGTTAGTGTGATTTCTTCAAAAAAAAAAAGAAAGGTAGGAAAATCAAGTTTTACGTTTATGTATGAAAAATTTTTTGAGAGTTAGCTTTGATGATTAAGATATTTTATTTAAGTTCATCATTGTGCTCATAATTTTATTATAAAAGTTCATTTCAATTGCCCTTGCAATAAATTATTGATTTTATAGAAAAATCACACCATACTATTTTATAATCAACTTTAAATTTATTAGAAATGCTAGTAGTGCAGTCACTGAAGGTGGATATGAGCTATTACCTCCGATTTCGTTCAACCTCCATCGATTTGCATGAAAATTGGTGAGTGGTTAACTTTTTTGTAAAAACTTATAGTTTTTGAGTTATTTATGAAAAATAGGTTAAAAACATGCATTTTTCTCATGAAAAATTAAAATCTTTGATCTTTAATAACTCAAAAAGTTTTGATTTATTTTAATAACTTTATATAACAAATTTTGCTTAGAATTTATCCCCCTATCTAACTATGGGGTTATTTTTAATAAAATAATTTTCACCCCCGAAAAGGGGTGGCATCCACCCCCAGGGTAAAAGCGCAAGTTAGTATCATGTCACCTTTGTTCCTTGAGGTATCCTCTAACTGCTCACCAATTTTCATGAAAATCGATAGTGGTTCAACGAAATCGGAGGTGAAAACCTTCGGTGACTGCACTATAGCAAATAATTGAACATTTAACAAATCTATTTATTTTTTTTAATATCTCAAAATCAGATGTAAATTTATACAATAAAATAAAAATTTACAAATGATCTTTTAATATATTTTTAATTTTTTAGAGTTTTCTTGTGTACCTACTTATATAAACAAAAGTTGAAACTTGAGCGTCATCAACATTTTTTACTGCTCTTATTTATGAGCTACATAGAACTCGCATTAGAGAACTTAGAGCAAGGAGCTACGGCGTTAATAGAAAATGTTTCATATTACTTTCATATTTAATATTTTTTATATTTCAAAATATTTCATATTTTCTTTTAATCTGTTTCTACTTTTTAACTTTTTTAAATATAACACTATTTAGTTTGTTGTGAAAATCGTAATATATGTCAAAAATTAGAATTCTTCTTATTCTTTTTGTGTAGACATGACTCTGTTTTTCAATGTGCCTCCAGTAAGTTGTCGTTCCATTGTTTTCGTGCTTTTCCTACATTTTTACTATATTATACTCTATTTGTTGTCATTCGGCATATATATGATTATTCCATTCTACTCTTCCCTTTCTTGTCCAGTCGTTTATATTCTCCACATTGTAGTATATCTGTATTTATCACTCTGTCCCATAGTGTCTTATCATCGATTTTTCTAATGGATTTTAGGTCTGAAGACTGAAGACTGTTTTGTAAACTCTGCCTCTCATTTCTTTCCCGAAATTTTCATTTCTCATAGTGTTTTATTCAGGCATTATGTAGCTCTGTTTGCTCTATTTACTTGATCTTCCTTCTGCTTCGAGCTTTCCGTAGCTAGGTGCCGAGATATTTTAAGGTTATCACTTGTTCTATTAGCTAACGCCCTAGCTCAAATTTACATCTTATTAGTTTTCCTGTTATAATCATGCATTTTGACTTTTTTGGGAAAATTAACATGCTAAATTTTCTGGCGGTTATATTAAATTGCTGCAGCAGAAGTTGTAAATAATTAGTCCTGTCGCCAGGGGGGTACAACGGCCTCCTTTATTCAGATGGACTTACCCAAGTTTTTTTCATGTATTTTGACCCGTAGAATACGATTTTTTTGGGTAACAGTTGATCCGGATGTCGATAAGATTGTTATTGACCAAGAACTTGAGGAATTACATAACCGCGATCTCTCGCAAAACAAAACATTTTTTGGTATTTTTTGGGTCATTCTAATCAAAACATGTTTCTACAATTTTTTTCGTAGGATGGCTAGTTTTCGAGATAACCGCGGTTGAACTTTCAAAAAATCGAAAAATTGCAATTTTTGAACCCGAATAACTTTTGATTAAAAAATAAAATAGCCAGTCTGCTTACCGCATTTGAAGGTTTAAGTCAAATTATATCGGTTTTAATTATTTACATTGCTAAAAATTTATTTTTTTATTGTTTAACAAAGCTGTAAACACATGGTGTTGCCCGTGCCTTTACATGCATTTTAACGCATGCTACGTAGAAATAGCCTCAATTGCACTAGTACCTATTCTACCTACTCGTTAGATTTTAAATGAGAAATCATAGAAAACATCACTCACGCACTAGGTGTTTGTAGCTTTGTTTAACAATAACACAATAAATTTTTAGCAATGCAAATAATCAAAACCGATATAATTTGACTTGAACTTTCAAAGGCGCTAAGCAGAATTGCTATTTTATTTTTTAATCAAAAGTTATTCGGGTTTAAAAATTGCAGTTTTTCGATTTTTTGAAAGTTCAACTGCGTTTATCTCGAAAACTGAGCATCCTACGGGAAAACTGGTTAGAACATTTTTTACTTAGAATGACCCAAACAATACAAAAAAATGTTTTGTTTTGTGAGAAACCTCTGTTATGTAATTCCTCAAGTTCTTGGTCAATAACAATCTTATCGACATCCGGATCAACTGTTACCCAAAAAATTCGTATTCTACGGGTCAAAATACATGAAAAAAGCTTGGGTAAGTCCATCTGAATAAAGGAGGCCGTTGTACCCCCCTGGCGACAGGACTATATTCTCTGATATTCTTTTTCTCTATAAGTATTCCCTATTTAGTCCTTCGACTCTGATTTTTGTTTGTGTTGATGGTTGATGCCACTCTGTTGGGTGTGATTATGATATATTTCATGATGATTCGTATTTTACTTAATACTAGGCTAAGGTCGTTAATAGAAAATGTATTAAACATAATGTTGCTTTGCCAGTGGCGTACGCTCCGCAAGTTCAGATCAACAACGACCAACTAGTACAAGGTAACGTTTCATTTCCTCAGGTTTTACCCACACCATATTACCAAACAACACAACAACCCCTATACTTTAGCAATATCCCAGCCTTGCCAAACAAAAATAGCCAAGAAATTAGCCAAGACGAAGAATGGAAAACTGTAGAAAACACTAGGAAAAGAGTCAGACTTAGCCCTGAACACAGAGTAACTAAACAGACCAAAATTAATGACTACTGGCTAAATTCACCTGTTCATACATCAAATCGATTTGAGGAGTTGTCTAACGACGCAGATAACGAAGCAAAAAATGAAGAAGTTCAAACTGAAAGAACTGAGATTCAAACTGAAAAAACCTCAAAACCACCTCCCATATTTGTAAATGGAGTGAAAAATGTGACCCCACTCACCACACTATTAAATAATATAGCCAAAAATGGATACGAAATCAAAGTTTTAAATCACGATCAAGTTAAAATACAACCTAAAGAAAAAGAAAATTATAGTACAATAACTAAAGCTTTAACTGAGAAAAAAACAGAATTCCATACATTTAGGCCTCGTGACGAACGCAGCTTCAGAGTAGTATTAAAAAACATGCATTACTCAGCCAATCTGACAGAATTAAAAGAAGAAATCGAAAAGCTGGGGCACTCGGTAGTAAATATGTGGAACATTAAAAATTACAAAACTAAGCAACCTTTATCAATGTTCTTCATTGACTTAAAATCAGCAGAAAATAATAAAACAATTTACGACGTTGAACACTTGCTAAACTACAAAATTAAATTTGAACCACCATACACAAGGAGGGAAATTCCACAGTGCAGTAGATGTCAAAGATATGCGCATACAAAAAAATACTGTCAACATAGGCCCAGATGTGTAAAATGCACCGGAGATCATGCTACTGAACACTGTACAAGAAAAGAAAGATCTGACGATGTTCAGTGCATTCTTTGCGAAGGAAACCACCCGGCAAATTATAAAGGATGTACTATATATAAGGAACTGCAGAAAAAAACATATCCAACCCTACGGCAAAAACAACCTACAACCCCACTAACGAGTAATATTGGAAGAACCATCAATCCAGGCATTAGCTACTCACAAGCAGTAACAAACCAACTACCTCAAGCAAGCACATCTCAGAATACTTTGCAAGCACCAAATTTAACGCATCCTACTCCTGCTAACGACCTGTCTGAACTAAAATCGATGTTTAAAGGATTTGCGGAACAACTGTCCACACTGCTAAACCTCCTAACGATAGTCGTCAATAACATAGGCGCCCATACACACGGGCAGGGGGGGGCCGTGGCCCCCCCTAGCTTTTCGGGAAAGAACAAAAATTAAATTTATATTACGTAAACGTATTTTTGTCAAAAAATTATTGGATAATTTTGAGAGATAAATTGGAAACAACATATTTATTAATAAAAAAATTCACATATTGGGTAGTTATTAATAGTTTAACAGAAAATATTTGTGTCTGCGACAGTGGTCTATATGGAATGTGCATAATACACATTTCCCACAATCACGGTATGCTATTAACGAAAACATTGAAAGAGATTAGAGGCGTGGGAAACATATACACTGTAATCGACACCCAAAATTATCAATTAAATGAATCATTTATAATACTGCAAAAAAAAAACATATCAGCAAGAAATCCGATCTCTGACCGATAATCACTAATGAGCCATTTGTCTTTGAGAACTGGTATAAAGTAATTATATTTTATATTTTGAAATAAATTCATACTGAAAAATAATTATTAAAATTTATTGAACATAGTCAAATTTTAGTTTGCAAAAGTATTTTATTAGTAAGTATATTATTTTTAAAGTGTGCATTATGATGAACAGAACAATTTTATTTAAATGAAAAACAGGTGATCTTTCATGATGAATGAGTGTTATATACAGGGTGTCCCAAAAGTAGCGAAAAGGTCGAATAATTCGCGAAATAAACATCGGATCGTAAAACTGAAAAATACGTGTTCAATAATTTTCAAAAATCTATGCGATGACACTAAACAAGTCCACCACTTCAACCCCTGGGTGTAGCGGGGGGGTAACTTTAAAATCTTAAATGGAACCCCTAATTTTTGTTGCAGATTTGGATTTTCCTTGTAAAAATAAGCAAATTTTATTGGAGCCATTTTGCGAATTGTGGATAGATAGCGCTATAATCGGAAAAAACGGTATATCGTGATACCATAGCAAAATTATAGAAACGGTCTAATATCTCGAGAAATATACTTCCAAATAAAAACTAAAAAACACGTGTTTAATATTTTTCAGAAATCTATAGAATGACACCAAACAGGATTTTTCATTCCACACTCTGGAGGTGGGGTGAGAGTTAACTTTAAAATCTTAAATAGGAACCCCCGTTTTTTCTTGCAGATTGAGTTTCCTCCTCAAAAAATAAGTAACATTTATTCGAACTTTTTTAGAATTGTTGACGGATGGCGCTATATTCGGAAAATGCGATTTATTTGCGCCATCTATCAACGATTCTAAAAATGTTTGGAATATGTGTGCCTTATTTTTCATAAGGATTCTAAATCTGCAAAAATAAAGGGGGCTCCTTTTTAAGATTTTAAAGTAAAAACTTGGTTCGACACATACTCATGGTTAGTCTGCTCGCCAAAGTTGAAGGAAAGGCTTTGCAAGCATTGTATTCTTTTCAAACGGGTTTTAAAGAGAGGCGCAACTTTTGTGGTACCCATGACATTTCCATTTAAAAACTTGGTCTAGTGTTTAAATGTATGAATAATTTCTCACAACAGGGTTCAAACTGGGTTTTTTAGGTGGTTTAAACTACAGTAGACTCTCTCTATAACGAGAACTGAAATGGTGGATTAATTATCTCGTTATAAGCGGATCTCGTTATTTCAAACAATAATAATATTGAAATGTTTTGATGCCTCTTACGTAGTTTATTAGGTGTCGATGGTCAACCTGAACAGTGAACAATATGAGACTTCGCCGCCATAAATTGTAAATTTCCTATAGTATTCAATATCGGTCGATAAATAGACAGAAGTTTATTACAGGTGGCCGAGTTTATTACAGCACTGGCCTCGATAATAAGACAGATGTTGGGCGTTTCTATGTACAGGTAGTTGGGGCATTTATTTATTTATGACCATTAAAACGCTAAAAACAGGTAAAGACAAGTATTCTTCGATTTAAATTTTCCTCGTTATAATCAAATATGCCTCGTTATAGAGCGTTATAGTTCAATAGGAATTTCATGGGACACCTAATGTACCTCGTTATAAGCAAAACCTCGTTATATCCGTGTTCGTTATAGAGAGAGTCTACTGTATATATTGTCATCCGAAATATACAAAATGTAATGTGCAACATCTTCTTCACGTTTGGCCCCCCCCTAAAAATTTTTATATGGGCGCCCTTGGTCAATAATTTAACAAAATGAATAAGTTACTAAAAATTGCACTTTGGAACGCCAACGGGCTTGCCAAACATTGTCTTGAGGTAAAAACTTTCATCATTAGTCACGAAATTGATATAATGTTAATATCAGAAACTCACTTCACAAGTAGAAGCTACTTTAAAATACCTAACTACACAACTTACAATACTAGACACCCAGATGGTACAGCCCATGGTGGAACTGCTATTATAATCAAAAACAATATCAAACACTATGAGACTAATGACTTTAAAAAAGACTACTTGCAGGCTACTAACATAGTTATTGAAGATTGGCATGGCTCACTAACAATCTCTGCAGTCTATTGCCCACCAATACACAAGATAAAAAAAGAACAATTTGAAGAATTTTTTAAAACATTGGGTAACAGATTCCTGGCTGGAGGAGATTACAACTCTAAACATACACATTGGGGATCAAGATTAATCACCCCAAAAGGACGACAGCTTCTAGCGGCTATGAATAGTAACAACTACTCGTATATTTCCAGTGGTGAACCTACTTATTGGCCAACCGACGTGAACAAAATACCCGATCTACTTGACTTCTGCATAACAAAGGGAATTCCAAAAAGATCGCAAAGAATTGAATCTTGCTTTGACCTTTCCTCGGATCACTCGCCTGTATTAATCACGATAAGTACTGAACTTGTTGAGGTACAGCTACCACCGAAACTGGACAACAAATATACGGATTGGGAAAGGTTTCGGCGGGTGATTGAGGACAACCTAAACCTAAACATACCTTTAAAAACAAACTATGAAATAGATGAAGCCATACAAAATTTTAACGTAATTATACAGGAAGCAATCTGGCAAACAACACCCCTAAAAAACACGACGCTCATGAAACAAGAGCTACCAAACATAATCAGACAAAAAATCAAAGAAAAACGATATTTAAGAAAAACATGGCAAAGAACGCACGCGCCTCAGGACAAAACCAGACTCAACCAGGCTACACTTCAACTTAAAACTCTCCTAAATAACTACAAAAACGATGGGATTAAAGAATATCTTAGCAACCTATCAGCAACAGAAATTACAGACTATTCTCTATGGAAGGCTACGAAAAAATTTAAACGACCTCAATCAAGCAACCCTCCTATTCGCGCAGAAAACGGCGAATGGGCCAAAAGCAATAAAGAAAAATCAGAAGTGTTTGCAAAATATCTCACAGACGTCTTTCAACCTTTCCCTGCTGAGAATAATCAAAACTTTGAAGCATCCATCCAACAATTTTTAGAATTTCCATACCAGTTAGAACTTCCACCGGAAAAGTTTAAGGTATATGAAGTGATCAAAATAATACAAAATCTTAAATCGAAAAAGTCCCCAGGCTTCGATCTTATATCCAGTAAAATTATTAAACAACTACCCAGGAAAGGAATTGTGTACCTCACTCAATTATTCAATGCAGTATTAAGAACCGCATATTTCCCTCTCCTCTGGAAAGTCGCAAAAATTATACTAATTCCCAAACCAGGAAAGCCGCTGGAAAATGTCAAATCATATCGACCCATAAGCTTACTGCCGATAGTGTCAAAGATCCTAGAAAAACTGATACTCTCAAGAATTCAACCACTCCTATCAGATCGAGAACTAATCCCTGCACACCAGTTTGGATTCAGATCCCAACACGCAACCATAGAACAGGTTCATCGGATATGCAGAACTGTTAATCAAGCATTGGAAGACAAAATGTACTGCACTGCCGCTTTTCTAGACATCTCGCAAGCATTCGATAAAGTCTGGCACACAGGCCTTCTATACAAATTAAAAAATATGCTTCCTCTCACTCACTTCCTAATTTTAAAATCCTACCTCCATAACCGTTACTTTTTTGTACAACATAGAGATGAGTGCACGTCTCTATTTCCAGTTGGATCTGGAGTTCCACAGGGCAGTGTTCTGGGGCCAGTGTTATACCTATTGTACACAGCAGACTTACCAACAAACTTTCAAACCACTACAGCTACATATGCAGACGACACAGCAGTGATGTCAGTACATCAGGACCCACGGATAGCTTCTCAACTTCTGCAAACCAGCCTCAACAAAATGCAAACTTGGTTAAAACGGTGGCGTTTTCAAACAAATGAAACAAAGTCGGTTCATATTACCTTCACAAACCGTAAAGGTCACTGCCCGCCTGTATATATCAACAACCACCAACTAAAACAGCAAGCAACAGTCAAATACCTTGGAATGCATCTAGACCAAAGATTAAACTGGAGAACACACATTTTTATGAAGCGTAAACAACTTGGTCTCAAATTACACAATCTTTACTGGCTGATTGGTCACAAATCATCACTTTCGATGAAAAATAAAGTACTTGTCTACAAAGCAATTTTGAAGCCAATATGGACTTACGGGATCCAACTTTGGGGTACTGCATCAAACTCCAATATCGAAATCTTGGAGAGGTTCCAGTCGAAGGTTCTTCGAATAATCACAAATGCCCCATGGTATGTTGCAAATATTATTATTAGACGCGATCTAGAAATTTCAACAGTAAAAGAAGAAATTACCAACTTTGCACAGAAATACGAAGACAGACTGGCACAACATCCAAATGTACTAGCCAGAAACCTGATAAGCCAACCAGTCAGACGGAGACTTAGACGAAATACACCTAGTGATTTACCATCGCGATTTTAGTTATATGTGCCGTAATTCCCAGAGACAAACAATTTTATATCTATGTAAAATATTTGTAAAGAAAATGATTATTGAATCATTTTCTCCAAGTCACCTACACTAGTGGTCACAACATTTACTTATTGTAACTTGTTTTACAGATTGTAAATAAATTAGGACGTTAAATAAAAAAAAAAAAAAAAAAAATCCGGATCAACTGTTACCCAAAAAATTCGTATTCTACGGGTCAAAATACATGAAAAAAGCTTGGGTAAGTCCATCTGAATAAAGGAGGCCGTTGTACCCCCCTGGCGACAGGACTATATTCTCTGATATTCTTTTTCTCTATAAGTATTCCCTATTTAGTCCTTCGACTCTGATTTTTGTTTGTGTTGATGGTTGATGCCACTCTGTTGGGTGTGATTATGATATATTTCATGATGATTCGTATTTTACTTAATACTAGGCTAAGGTCGTTAATAGAAAATGTATTAAACATAATGTTGCTTTATTAAAAAAAAATCATCACGTTCTAATTTTTGTTCTACCAATTTCAATGTAATGAATATAAATTTATTTCAACGTAGTATGAAATAAAAACTTCTGTTTTGTAAGTGCATATATTGGATATTGGTATATTAATTTATTAAAAATTCTTTAAAATGTATCCAAAAGATAATGGAAAATCAAAAAAATCACAATACGTTTTCGGTCTAAACTGACCATCTTCAGTGTGAAACTAAAAATAAGTAAACCCCTTAATTTAAAGCAAAGAGTAAAATTTTGACTGCTGAAATATTAGAAAATGTGGTTACTTAATTTTATTAAATTAAACACATTTTTACTAGTGTACACCATACAAAATATTACTTGACTTTTACGTTGTAGTCTAAGAGCTAGAGCCGAAAAATCATCATCATAAGTAATATGGAGTTTGGCATGTGAAATGTGTCTATTGTATATTGATAATTATGACCCCTTTCAGGCTGACACCTCAGTGGAAACAGGAAGCAGCAATAAGGGATGAAAGGGGAAAGTTAGTGTAGTCTTTAAAGGTTTTCACCTCCTATTTTGTTAAACCTCCATCGATTTGCATGAAAATTGGTGACTAGTTAGAACATACCTCAGGAAATAAAAATGATTTGGTGCCAACTTGCGCTTTTACCCTGGGGATGGATACCAACCCTTCTCGGGGGTGAAAACGATTTTATTAAAAATAACCCCACAAATCGATAGAGGGACAAATTATAAGTAAAATTTGTTATAACATGTTATTAAAATAAATCAATACTTTTTGAGTTATTAAAGATCAAAGATTTGTCTGTTTAAGAGCACATGCGTGAGGTTACGGATGATAAAAAGAAAATATTAATTAATTGTATGTTATTTAAATATTATTTCAATATTATAAATTTAGCAAAAGTGTATTCGAATATGTCAAATGTACCCATTATTGGACAACCCCAGTTTCTGGATATATTCAGTTTATAGTGAAAAAAAATTCAATTAAATATCGAAATAATATAAAAATAATATTTTACTAACATAAAATTAATTAACATGTTCTTTTTATCATCCGTAACTTCACGCATATGCTCTTAAATAGACAAATCTTTGATCTTTAATAACTCAAAAAGTATTAATTTATTTTAATAACATGATATAACAAATTTTAGTTAAAATTTGTCCCTCTATCGATTTGTGGGGTTATTTTTGATAAAATAGTTTTTACCCGTGGGAAGGGGTGGTATTCACCGTCAGGGTAAAAGTGCAAGTAGCACCAAATGAGTTTTGTTTCTTGAGGTATGCTCCTAGTTAAGTCACCAATCTTCATGCAAATCGATGGAGGTTTAACAAAGTAGGAGGTGAGAACCTTTAATGACTGCACCAACTTTCCCCTTTCATCCCTTATTGCTACTTCCTGTATCCACTGAAGTGTCGGCCTGAAAGGGGTCATAATTTTCAATATACAATGGACACATTTCACAGGAGAAACTCCATATTACTTATGACGATGATTTTTCGGCTCTAGCTCTCCGTCTATTGGTACACTATCTCACAGAATTGAATTGCTTAAATATTCATTTTTTGGTGAATATTAGCTAAAAATTTAGTAGATTACTTCTCTTCCTGTTGCAGCTTTTTACAATACGTTTAAATTGATTTGAATCCTCTAGTTTTATTTTCGAAATTAACCGAAAAAAATTTGAGTGTTGTTGCTTTTAAGTAATTGATACTCTATCGATCACTCTTATTGAAGTGTTAGTACTTTATATTTACTGTGTTTTCATTTACTTTAATCTTTATACAATATAATGATCGTTCATTGTATTGAAATTCGAGTATCACGTTTTTATGTATTTGTCTCTTAATTCAAAAGTACTTGTTGTTTTAAGAAAATGTAGATATAGTGTAGGAAACAGAGGTTGAACCTTGCAAAATGGACACAAGTCCGGTTTTATTTTTTTTCTGGTAGATCAAGGGGTGCTTATTATAAGACTAACTTTTTCTGAAAAAATTTCGCCCCGGAACCCCCTTTTTCACCCCTTTAAAGGGGGTAATTTGTGGTTTTTGCGGAACGTAGCCCTTCCTGTACCTTTTACAAAAAAAATTTTTTATAGAAATATGAAGAGGACTATATTTTCTATGATTTATTTCCCGACAGCATATGTCTATCATTCACCGTTTAGCGGGGGTGGCGCCCCAAAGTTGACAAGTTTTTAAAAAATATGTTTTTAAAAATATATATTTTTCCCTAACTGTAACGGAAATTAGGATAAAATCCTGCGACAAGTATTCATAAACAAGTGGCTGATTTTTTGGTATAGGTTTCACTTAAGGGTAATTAGCCTATTTTTAATTACAGGGTGTTACATTTTAAAAAACTCCTTTTTATACCATCTGAACCGTTTATGCTAGAGTAAAAAGACTTTCAGCGATTACCCACGTACTGGTGCTATTTACAAATTTGTATAATTTACCCCCATTTTTTCCTCGGAACCACCCCAAAAAAGTTTTGTTTAAAAATAATGCATAGGTAATGAGAAAATCGTAAAAACATGCTCGCCAAGGGATAGGGGTAGTTTCTGCAGTATATTTTCAAGGATAGGGGTGGTTTCCGCAGGAATGTTGCAATAACCATATATATTTTTGAAAAGCAGAATTGATGAAGCATATGCCCATATGGATCAAAAAGCAAAAAACAAAAAAAAAATTCAACCCCCATTTTATTTATTTTTTTTTGGCTACAGGGGTTGCACTAGGAAATCGCTTTTGGTGTCCATGCATGGGTAATAATAACGTGCACAAAATGATATATGAAGCATATTAATAAAGGGCATTGTGTGTGAAGAATTTCAAGAAAATCACTTTATTTATTAATTATTCTTTTTTTTGGGTGGTTCCGAGGAAAAAATGGAGGTAAATTATACAAATTTGTAAATAGCACCAGCACGTGGGTAATCTCTGAAATTCTTTTTACTCTAGCATAAACGGTTCAGATGGTATAAAAAGGGGTTTTTTAAAATGTAACACCCGGTAATTAAAAATAGGGCAATTACCCTTAAGTAAAACCTGTACCAAAAAATCAGTCACTTATTTGTGAAAAATTGTCGCAGGACTTTTTCTTAATTTCCGTTACAGTTAGGGAAAAATATATTTTTTTTAAAAACATCTTTTTTAAAAACTTGTCAACTTTGGGGCGCCACCCCCGCTAAACGGTGGATGATAGACATATGCTGTCGGATAATAAATCATAGAAAATATAGTCATCTTCATATTTCTATAAAAAATTTTTTTTGTAAAAGGTACAGGAATGGCTACGTTCCGCAAAAACCACAAATTACCCCCTTTAAAGGGGTGAAAAAGGGGGTTCCGGGGCGAAATTTTTTCAGAAAAAGTTAGTCTTATAATAAGCACCCCTTGATCTACCAGAAAAAAAATAAAACCGGACTTGTGTCCATTTTGCAAGGTTCAACCTCTGTTTCCTACACTAATAAGGAATAAAAATCTTTATAGACTTTTAAATATCCTAGATTTATGTATATGATTATTTCATTCATAGAGATTCTGACCAATAGAAAGCTACAGAAATAAAAATTACAGGTATAATTTTTGATAATATCCCGTCGTAAAATGCCCTTCGTTGCTACGAAAAAATGAACATTCAGTGACATTAATGACAATTCATGTTTTAGGTACAACTTGTAAAAGAGAACACCAGGAACAGGTTTAGCAAATATTCAGGCGACATATCAATAAAATATTATTTAAAATAATTTAAAAAACAGTTTTATTCATGAAATAATCTCAGCGAATTACACTCGATCTCTAAAATTATTATCGACTTGTTGCCCTAGTGACACTTGGAAAAATTATCTTTTTTTTAGAGCTCTCGTGCAATTACTACTGATAATTTCTTTGATTGGAAACTGTTACAAAATTGTAATTGTGGATAAAAGTTCTTTATAGATACTCATCATAACGCTTATAATTACTCATTACTCGTTCAAATGTCCCTTTCCTTTGCCTTTATCCCCATACAGTTTCGATTTCCATAATTATCAGTAGTAATTGCACCAGAGCTCTAAAATTATCGATTTGTTTCCCGAGTGACACTTTGACAATTTTAATTTCACGACGCGAATGGGAGTGACATTATGTCAAAGTGTCACGAGGGCAACAAGTCGATAATAAGTTTAGAGAACGAGTGTAATTCGCTGAGATTATTTCATGAATAAAACTGTCTTTTTAAATCATTTAACTAATATTTTATTGATATCTTCACCTGAATATTTGCTAAACCTGTTTCTTGGTGTTCTCTGTGACAAGTTGTGAAACATTTATTGTCATTAATGTCACTGAATGTTCATTTTTGCGTAATAACGAAGGGTATCTGACGTAATGCTTGACGACGGGATATTATCAAAAAATATCGCTGTAATTTTTATTTATGTAGCTTTCTATTGGTCAGAATCTCCTATGAATGAAATAATCCAAATAATTTATTCAAAAGTTTACATTTGGATTAAATACTATATTCATCTGGGATTAAGCTACAATTAGATTTTTTTATTTTGTTTTTGAGGTTTAAATTTCCAGTCCGAAAATCGTTTTCAAAAAAGGAAAGAATTTTAAAAAATCAAATCGTTAAGGTTATTACACCTGCTGTTTATTATTTGGCATTTTTTTATCAAATTTCACTGGCAACTCACCCGGCCTCAACCTTGCAGACAGATAGCCCATGTTTTGAGTTGTTTTATCTTAGGGGCCGATATCAAATTCTGATTTGTTGTGTGTTTATGTGTTGTGTGTTTGTCTATTGTATGTTCGTATGTTTATGTATTGGATACTACCTATGTATGTAGATGATGTGTCTCTGACCTTCTGTTAATCCATTAATATCATAGGCGTAACCAGGGGGGTTTTTGGGGGTTATAACCCCCCATTGGGATGTACTTTGAGCTCCATACGCTTAACACCATAGCCCTCAGAGACCTTCCAGTAGTTGTAACCCCCCCTTTCAGGTAGTTGTAGTAGGATCATCCTGGTTACGCCTATGATTAATATTGATATATTCTTGTTGCTAACTTCTTAGTGTTATTATGTATATTATATTTTAAAGCCTTCTCCGTGCTTAGACTGTGTCGGGTTTTGTTTCTGATGTGTACGTCATTATTGGTCTTATACTGGTGTTATAGATTCTTAATTTAACACTCGAAACGGATAGCAACTACAAGAAGAAGAAAGTTGAAACTTTTCTAGAGGCCATTTTCACAAACTCCACCAAATATTCCTATTATTTCCTTTATAGACTTCTAGAACGGTCTTACGGGCCCGTATGCTTGCATTGTTAAAATAAGGGTTTCGTTTATTTATTTATTTATTTTTTAGCTTAGATTTTGACTCTCTTTATTTAATCAGTCCAAATTCCACTAACAATACCTAAACACACAATACACAAACACACATAAACACAACAAATCAGAAGTTTACATCGACCCTAGACATCAAACTCAGAATTTTCAAATCAAGACATCGCTATCTGCCTGCAAGATCTAGGCGGGGTGGGTTTCATGGCTAATTTTGTCGAAAAGCGTTAATCAATAAAC
The DNA here is from genome assembly GCF_917563875.1 of Diabrotica virgifera virgifera. Classification (NCBI taxonomy): domain Eukaryota; kingdom Metazoa; phylum Arthropoda; class Insecta; order Coleoptera; family Chrysomelidae; genus Diabrotica; species Diabrotica virgifera. The sequence continues at coordinate 116,678,845 of NC_065449.1, forward strand.
AACAATAGGTGTAATAATCATATTTTATGCAATATGCATTCGTTTTTCTTCTTTATTTTTAGCATTCCAACATTCACTGCATTAATAATAAGATGTTTTACAGCAGTCTTATAAAATGTGCCTTCTAGTTTAATTCAAATATGTTCGTCACTTAACACATCATCTTACTTGTCTCTACCCAACATCCTCATATATTTCTTCATGACTCTATAATTCTAACTACTTTACCGGATGTGTCAAAAAAAAGTCGAATATTTCGCGAAATGAACATCGAATCGAAAAACTGAAAAAACAAGTGTCTATTATTTTTGAAAAATATATCGATTGACATCAAACACGACCCCTAGCCCGACCACTAAAGCGGGGAATGACTGGAGGCAACTTTGAAATCTGAAATAGTGTCCCCCATTTTTTAATGCAGATTTGGATTCCTCATAAAAATATAAGTGACTTTTATTAAGACAATTTTTTCGAATTGTTAATAGATGGCGCTATAATCAGAAAGAACGCTTTGTCATGATACCCTAAGAAAATTATCTCTCAAAACAGATCCATCTCGCAAAAATTCAAGACGAGATTAGTTAAGGCACTTGTAATTCAAACCTGGACTATTCGTGCACAAGAACGCCAAAAATTGATGCCTTTGAGATGTGGTGCTGGAAAAGAATGCTGCACATACCTTGGTCAGCTTATCGGACAAACGTTTCCATTCTTAACCAACTCTACATTAAAAGGAGCGAATCACTGTAGCGCATTCTACAGTTATTTGGTCACGTAGTTCGCACAAGTGACGATAATTTAAAGAGATTAATTGTTTCTGGAAACGTTCCTGGGAGAAGACCAAGAGGACGGCATCAACCATATGGTCCGACCAAATTCAGAATTCAGCGGGCCACTCATTCTGCGAAACCCTAGAGCAGCTGAAGATAGAGACCAATGGAGAAAATTTGTTATGGAGTATTAAAGGAAATCAGGATCCTCAGTAATGGAGAAACAACAAGAAAGTACAGATAAGTCCGTTTTGGACATAAATATATTATGGTGTGTCAAATTTGTACTTAAAAAATAGAATTTGCAAAGGTCTTAAGACGTATCAATTGATAATATTTCAGTTAAAACAAGATAGTGCGCACTTAATTTTCCGTCGGATCCTTCGATTCTACGTTGTATCATCATTAGCCTGTTTTAAGTCCATTGCACGACGTAGGCCTCTCCTATTTGTATCCAAACTGCACGGTCTTGTAGTTCAGTATGTAGCTCTTTGGTCGTTCTTGCCTATTTTAATTTGGTGTCCAAGGTATATGCATTTATCAACAAGTACTACTTCGTCTCTTAGCCCAGTAAATGACCGTTTTGGAGTGTAATTTTCAGGGCAACTCCGAATTGCATGAAAATTTGGATTTAGGTTATAGTTACCCTTCACTTCAAATTTGAACTTGTGCCGTTGGTTACTTTTACTTGATGGGTTAAAGTCACCCCTTCTCGGGGGTGAAAAAACGCGCGTTTATAATAAGTCCAGAAATGGATAAATTAACTAATTCTAAGCAACTTTCGTTCTATAGAGTTTTTTACCTAAGTCAATACTTCTCGAGATATTTGCGATTGAAAATAATTATTTTTCGACAAAAAAAAACACGTTTTCAGGCTGTTGTTCGCAAATAATTTCAAAAGTAATTTTATCGAAAAAAATATTCTTAGCAAAAATGTAGTTTATAAAAATACACAAACAATTGTGTATTCGTGAAGTCTATAGACTATAGACCCAGCAGAAACAAACTTGAAGCTCATGAAAAATACGTTCTTATTCGTCAAATTCCAAATCGAATATTTTAACGTGAAATAAACAAAAAATTAAGCAATGAAGCAATGAATATTTTTTCGATCAAATACTTACTTTTTGAGTTATTTGCGAAAAATAACCGGAACACGTGTTTTTTTTTGTCAAAAAAGAAGGATTTTCAATCGCAAATAACTCGAAAAGTATTGACTTGGTTAAAAAAACTCTATAGAACGAAAGTTGCTTAGAATTAGTCAACTTATCCATTTCCGGACTTATTTTAAACGCACGTTTTTTCACCCTCAAGAAGGTGTATCTGTCACCCCTCAAGTAAAAGCAACTAACGGCACAAGTTCAGCTTAGAAGTGGAGGGTAAGTAGAACTTAAATCCAAATCTTCATACAATTCGGAGTTGACCCTGAAAATTACACGGTATCGCCGTATTTTCCGTTCATTTACTGGGCTATCTCTGAATTCTTAAATTGTTACTGAGCACGAGGTTCGTCATGTATTTTGTTTATGCAAGTCCGTTATATCGGTTTAATTAAAATAAAAAAATATATAAAAATAAAGTATATAGGCAAATACATCTAAAAATAAACTATGTAGATACCGATCTACTGAACTTTAAGTCAACAATATAAATATTGTTAATTTAATTGTTATTTTATATAGACGGAGTTAAGAAATATTTTCATATATATCAACGATAATTCAGTACTTTCACTTTTTTCTGATAACAAATTTATGTGTATTAATATGACAAAAATTAATGAGAAAAAATTATTTTCATAATTAAAAATATCTCGTAAAAATACTGTGGCATACATAATTTAATCTTTTGTTTTGTTATATTTGATTGCGAATTATTTAAAACTTGTTATTCAGCAAAATATTTGTTATTCCGCAACACATAATGAAAATCAAATATAGTCAGTAATAGGGCGATCATTACTCAAAATTATACCGTAAGCACCACGCTACTAGACACATGGTTAGGCACCTAATTGCTATGCTTATGGGCTAATCCGGTTCGTTTTCAGATGTGACTTTCATCTCTGTCATGCTACTGTCAAGAAACTATTCAAAATAATTGTATTTCCATACAAAAAATACATTAATTAATAGTATTGTAACTCTGCTTTAAAATAAATTTATTCAAACACCAAGAATATTACAATACTTTAAAACTTTTACAACTTTAACAAAATGACAACTAACGTCAAATACAGCTGTTCTATTAATTGTCAACTTTCTATGTTAATATTCGATTTCTATACATTTTCTGACGTTCTAAACGTCACTAGACATAAAAATTAACATTGCAACAAGTGAAGGGTCCAGGACTGTAATAGATCAATAGGGCTTTTCATTCACAGTCATTTGTTTCGAGCTTCTGTCATATGTCGTATAATCCGTGTATATTAATATTATACACAGATTATAGAACGTATGATAGGAGCTCGAAACAAATAACAATCGATGAAATCTGTGTGACTAGTAGCGTGGCGGTTACTGTATTATTTTGGTGTTTACTATTATTGCTGGAAGCCTTATTATTTTGTTTAAACCTTAAATATCATCATCTTTCTTTAAAACCATAACTAAAAATTCTTTTAACTTATTACTTCTTCAACTTTTATTCTTTTAGTGCTTATTCTCTTTGGATGTTTGCGATCACATTGATCAAATTAATTTCATCAACTACCGTTCCACAATTTGCTAGATGACATTCTCTTGTGTCTAATATTTTTTGCCATGATGTTTTGACGACCTACATCCATCAGATTTATCGTTTCGCATAATGTGTCAAAAATATGCTGCTTTTTTAGACGTTATTAATGTCAAAACTGGTCCTCTTCCTATTCAAAAGCTATGTCAAAATATGAGAGTAGCTTTTAAATAAAGTCATAGCACTGGCGAAGCGTCCATCTAACCACTGTTACCATTAGTAACAGTTAAAAATCTTGCAAATAAATATTTTATGATGATGATTGATGAATAATTCCATTTATCTATATTTTTACCAATAGAAATATATTATTATATTATGTGTTAATATGTAGTACCTAATTCAGTAAATAGCCAACTACTCGTAGTCACACGAAAATATTGGCGAGTTATGTGACTCAGTTGCACTTTATTATATTCTGTTTACCAGTATCATTTGTGGTTACAATGAATGGTTATCTCGCTGTCGCTCGGGCGGCTCGGGACCGGCTAGTGTCTGAAAATTTTGAAGGAGCGATGGGCGTAAGCGCGCTGTGTATATCAGTAGGGCTGTTAACAGATTTGGTTACAGTACCTATAAAAAGTGTGCGAGCAGTTCACCATGGATGAGTGTCGCTGCGTAATCGATCAAATATGTACTTGAAAAGTAATTCTGATTGAAGAAAAAAAATGAGATTATTGAAAATGAAAGACCTATTTTAAACAATTTAAAAAAAGAATCGAAAAAAGTAGTTCGATATTTTAAATTTAGTTGGTACAGTGAAAATCCTTGGTTATGCGGTTGCAAGAAAAATAGACTGTATTGTTGGCCATGTCTTCTGGTTTCTACAGAAAAATGGGTGGACCAGGTTCACAATTTAAATAGTTTTAGAGTTTTAAAAAAGAAACATGAAATTTCTCCGTTACCTACATGTAAGATGTATACCCAATTTGATTCAGTTTGCCAAAACAAGAATCAAAAGTTCTGTTAACCAAGCTTGTAAAGCAAATATTGCTAAACATAATGAGTTTGTTAAAAAAATAGATAGGTATATCCTTAGCACACTTATAATAGATACCGTATATTTTTTGGCCAAACAAGAATAAGCATTTCGTGGTCGTTTTGAGGGCGACGGCTCTGACATTCCAGGCAATTACAGGGAATTGTTAACAATAATTGTTAATTGCCAAAAAAGATCAAAAATTTTGCCAACATCTAGAAACATCAACTGTTTTTTCGAGAGTTTTAAGTGATATACAAAATGATATTATTGAAGCTATATATACATTTAGCCATATATCTTCATTTTTTTTTATAAGATTTTTTGCATCTGGTTTTGGTAACACTTTAGAAAAAGTCACGCGTCGCCACTGAATCATAGTATTTAAAAATATTAATATTTAAACAATGAAATATTAAATAAATACTCAATAAATGATGAAACGGTTGCTGGTGTGATGTTTGTGTAATCAACAACAACAACCAACTGTGGAGCTGGTACACACTTAAAACTAATAAGTTAACTTTGAAATCTAATTTAACTTAAAGTACACCTATTGTTAACTAATAAAGTCCTCTTAACTGTTTGTATCGTTATATACACTTTTCAGTATTGTTGGTATTTGCATACAATAGTTAATATGTTTTTAGCCTAAATTTCTTGTGGGCCTGACGATGCTGTATGACTTGTAAATAGCGAAACCGGTCGCCCCATCTTACTTTAAGTAATAAAACGAATTTAAAGGATTGTAAGTAGAGGACCTATCTTTCCTTAACATACATAAATACTCAATACTTTTCCAAATACTCCAAATACTATCATAGCGAGATAAAAATAATATTAAAAATACATGTTTCCAGAGAAAAACAGCTAAACATAAATAATAAGATCTTGACAAATGTCTCAAATATTGAGCAATACCATGAGTCTTACTCCATTCTTGTATAAATTTAGTGGCTTTTCTCTAGTACCAACCATGTAATATGTTGAAAAAACTTGATGATGCTTCTTAATCCATATTTGGACATTATCTCCATATTTTTCATAATTAATGTTGTTTCTCGCTAAGAGGTCAAACGATCATTTAAGAAAAATATTTTGAAACAAGTTTTTATTATTTTATGGAAAGTACATGGGGTATTTCAACGCCTAATTTAAGATTGTCTCGTTTACACGTAATTATTAGGTCACACTATTTAAACCAATACAAATAGTAGATATATTGCTTAGCAACAAACAAAGAAGTTATCAAAAATCTTTAAAATATAATAAGTTCAAAATACATTGCTGTTACACTATCGTGTAGAAAGTTGTAAATTATAAACATTATTTAATGGAAATATCTTTAGAATCGTAATATACTAATAATTATGTAATAAAATACTCATTAATGTCCGTAAGATTAAAGCTTAAAGCTAATTTTTTAACAGATAATACATTAATTAATTGTTGATATAATATACAGTTTTCAGCTTTTGCAAAATCTTAGATCTGTAACAAAGATCTTAGAGATCTTTTCTTATAAATTAATGTTTTCCTGTATTTTGTTTTCGAATATCTTTCTTTGTTACTAACTTACTCGATTTATCACACGGTAACAAATCGAGAATAACGAGCATTCGGAGTTTCACTAAGGAAATTTCAAGGAAATATTCTTGAGGTAACCACAACCATTTTAAATGACCTGTCTATTTCAGTAGGGACGGCCCCAAGGATGGGCGAATTGAGCGGCTGCCCAGGGCGGAAAATTTTTAGGGCACGCAAATTTTAGAGGACAGTAAATTTTTGTGAACCAAGGGTCTGTGAGGGGGGACGCGGTCGCCGATCTTACCCATGGCGTCAAAATGTCTAGCCTGGCCGGGCCTGTATTTCAGTTATGTATACGTCTGCTGTATATTTATATTATAGCCTCTACCATCGCGTGCAAATGGAGATAATTTCCTTGAGTATACAATAATATATTTTAATGAATCAGATTGTTGTTCTATTCTTTACAGTGCAATCTCGTAAAAAATCAGGACAAGGGGGACCTCGTGTCCAGGACGAGGACAAAGAAGAATATCCTGGCTTGCTAGGATTAATCAAAGACCTCAACATAACTATTACGTATAGCAATCAACAATATCATCATAGCCAGAATGATCGCCAACGTTCGGAACTGACAGGCACCCTAAGAAGAAGAATATTTTACAATTTTATTCTGTGTCATAGCATAAATGAATGATGACAGTTGGGACTGTTGGTTTCCTGAATATGTGAAAATGCATTCTCACGATAATACACAGCACATATGCCCGAAAAGGGTGGTCTTTGAAAAGTGTATTTCCGTCCCCATACCCAACCAAAGATTTACCTCATATTTCTACGATGACTTGTCACATGAGGCACGAACTATATTAATATCTTTGTCATTCTTTTCGTCAACTTCTTGTTGGGGGTTTCTCGGAAAATAGAATAGGTCAGAGGATGATGGTGTCATCTTTATATAACTGCTATCTATATTTTACCAGACTCAAATCTGGATTGGTGCCTTTTTGTTCTCATAGCATCAGATATAGTAGATAACGACTTAAAACTGCAAAACTTAACTTTGCCAACAGGAAACCGTATATCAACTAATTATTTAATATACCTCATAAATCTACTTCAAAACACATAAGGCTGGGTTTTTTTTTCGTCTTCCGGTTGAACAGGATTAACCACAGGTCAAATCCACCTTCACATACGCTGGAAACTCCGTACTTACTGGACTACACACTACACACCACAAACCACAATGATTTGTATTAGTTTAGTATCTCCTTTCAATAATTTTATAAAATGTAGAATATTATTGTTGTATTGACATTGACTGTCTTAAAGTTAAACTGCTTTGGAGCTTAAGGTTGTTTGAGGTGTTGGCTTGAGCGATGCAATTGCGTCGTTTGAAGTTTTTTTTCGTAGCAATACTAATATTCAAGGTCAAGTAGGGAAAATACGACTGATCAAGTCAATATAACAAGAACCCACAACTAGAATACATCACAACAATACTAGTTGAAAATCTACAAGTCGACTCAGCAAAGTACTTATATGAACTTATACACGAAAGGAGGCTAAGGGTTTGCTCACTACGGAGAGCAATGGATTGTATCTTCGCTCCGACCCTTGCTCCCTGGTATTTATACCTTTTTTTTTAAGACTAAGTTTTCACTCTAATGGCATATAAAACAACATAATGCTATTGCACATCCCACCAGAATGAAAACAATGGGAACCTTCTCTGGTTACACCTCCGAGGCTTCTACAATTTGCAAGCCAACGGATGCTGAGACTAAGGAAGATGAGGGAATTCTACAATTTACAATTCACGTCCCATCTGCTCAGCGCGGTAAAGTTCCAACGAGAATGGTTTCCTTCATACTCCACACAGAATAAGTGTAAATCAAAAATGAATAACCATTTTCAATTTCGTTCCAAAACGAAAACACAGCCGAACCATATTCTAGTCCAATCAGAGAGTGCTGCAAGCACCCCCACCGGTTTCGAAACTTATTAGTCTCTCATCAGGAGGCACATATGCTGCTCTCCCCGATCCAACCAAAACAAACCCCAGCGTGCAGTCCCGGATTGCAACGAACGAAATGGCATAGATGCGCTAGCGGCAACTGCTAGCAAAAAGACTAAGTTTTCACTCTAATGGCATATAAAACAACATAATGCTATTCCACATCCCACCAGAATGAAAACAGTGGGAACCTTCTCTGGTTACACCTCCGAGGCTTCTACAATTGGATGGTCTCAGCATCCGTATGGCTTGCAAATTGTAGAAGCCTCGGAGGTGTAACCAGAGAAGGTTCCCATTGTTTTCATTCTGGTGGGATGTGGAATAGCATTATGTTGTTTTATATGCCATTAGAGTGAAAACTTAGTCTTTTTGCTAGCAGTTGCCGCTAGGGCATATATGCCATTTCGTTCTATCTAATCAATCTAATCAATGACAATAAATACGGTAAAGATAGCGAGGGAGGGTTCTCCAATAGGAAGATAATTAGAGGGAAGACCACGAAAACGATGAAACGACAACTTACTGGAGGAAAATGAAAACAGACAGTCATGTCTATACAAAAAAAAGAAGATAAATCTTCTACCGTAAAAAATGTGCTATCATGCATTTCCAAATCGAGTATAGCAAAATTATACCAGTATTTCGATAGCCTAATCTGACTTGTGTGAAGTCAGACAAACTGGTCTAATCTCTTTAACAATTGATGGGACTGTGATGAAACATAATAAATCACATATTTTGATTTAAATTTAATTTTCAACTTAACGTGAGTTCATTAACTAATTTTGGAAAACTAATAGGCCTGGATTCCGCGTACCAAAAAAAAGTTTATTAATAGCAAGCTGAAAATTTGTTTATAGCTTAACGGTGTCTAGTCGGACAAACTTTGATGTACGAGAACACTGGAACAGGCGAAGTTTTAATTGTGGAACAGTTTAAAAATTTGGAACATCAGGTTACGAGAACGCCCCATGTATTTTGTCGGACAGAACTTCCAATTGATTTGTTACCGTTTCATTAAACTCTCATGCAAAAATCAGACTGATATTTATCACCAATATAATTCCTGTCATTTGACATGTTCTTCGTGTTCCACTCAATAAACTGCCCAGTTGGTGATAAACGCCAGTCTGATTTTTGCATGAGAGTGTAATGAAATGGTAACAAATCAATTGGAAGTTCCTACGAACGTTTTCATATATGTTTTTAATATAACATGTTTCAATACATGGAACGTTTTCGTTGTCTGACGTTGAAGATTTTTAACCTGTTCCACAATTAGAACTTCCCCTGTTCCAGTGTTCCCATACATCAAAGTTTGCCCGACTAGACACCGTTAAGCTATTAACAAATTTTCAGCTTGCTATTAATCAACTTTTTTTTTGGTACGCGGGATCCAGGTCTATAACGGGATTATACAATTTTAAAATCAAAAATATAAAAGCAATTATCTTATCAGTGTATTTTAAATTTTGGGAATACATAGATATCATTTGGATTGTCTTTAAGATAATATAAAATATATTTATATTTCATCTTTTTTAAATATACCTATTAAAAAATACGTAAATATGATTTAGATTTAGAAATTTTTTTCTACAACAATTATTATAAGTTTATTTTTTATCTTAATGGCATGAGTACTGTTCTACATACATATGAGTCAAGTAGGGAATTAACATTATACCTGGAAATATGAGAATTTTAAGAAATACAAATTTACCAATTTAATATAAATAACCCACTCATGTATTAACCTACTCCCGAATAATATGTATATTCTTACTTTATCGAAATTTTTTATTAATGGGACTTGTTATATTTTGCTTCGCTTCTTCTTTTGTTAAGTAAATACATTTATCTGGTTTTGGTTCTTTCTTTTTTAATGATTAAGTTTGACTTATGTTTAGTTTATTTTTAAATTTGTTTACAAGCAAGGTGTGGTTGGTAGAAATATGTGATGCAATTTTCTTTTTTGTCTTGTGACGATTTTCACGTGTGAGCTGGTAGTTTAAACCATGTATTCATAACAATATTGTTCTGTTCTTGACAGTCCATTGTCCCCAATGATGTTTTCAACTTTGTCTTTTTCCTCTTTTGCATTGAGATCTCCCATTATTATCATTATTTAATGTTTTTTGTGGGTCTAATTATAAATCTCTAAAGAACTGATTAATCTCAGTATCGGTCTTATCGGTTGTTGGAGCATAGATTTGTATAATATTTATTTTGATTGGGTTTCCTTGCAGTTGTAGAAGTAGCATACGATCTGACTGACAGACCACATTTGTAACGCTTGTTTCTATAGCTTCGCTTATTATGATTCCGACACCAGTCCAGTGCTGTTTTTGGCTATATCTTGTTGTCAATGTTCATTTTCCAAAATCAGGCAATATTATCTTGCTTATTCCGAGGATATCAATATTTTACCTGTTCATTCCTTGGATGGTGTGGATTTTTCCTGCCTCAAACATCTTCTAATATTCGTTGCCGATCTGAATCATTGGTCTATTTTTAGATTTTTCCACTGTAGTACTTAGTTTCCCCTTGCTTTCTATATCACACTTTTATAGCTGGTTGAATGATATTTCCGCCTATAGATGTGTGATATCAAACCTGTGTGGATTATTTTCCTCCAGCCTTGAATCACTAATATAATGACATAGCTCCTGCCCTATGCCATATCTTACTATTTTATTTCGTACCAGAGTTGAAGTTGCTCAAAAATTATTTATCTCTGGAGTTAAGAATATTTACAGTTTTGATGTTAGACCTCTTCTTGATATTACACATAATTTATTGAAATTTTTTATATCCAAACCGAAAACAAACAAATTATAGTATGAAAAAAAATTTAAACTTATGTAATATTGGATAAGATGGTCAGTACTGTATTACCAATAGCAAATACGATGATAGTTGTGGGCCGATAATCATTCAACTTTCAGAGTAAAGGTTATCACTATTCTAAAATAGTATAATGTACTAATGAAAACAGCGAAATCATTCCATTTTATCTTAAAGATAACGCCTAATGATAATTAAACTAACATGCTTCCGAAGAATTTAAAACAAACTGCCATGGAAACAGGACAGGTAATTTTGTTTGCTCAGCACTGCCAATCAATCTTTTCGAATAAGAACATCCTTGTGCAATAGGGCTTTTCATTCACTTTCATTTGTTTCGAGCTTCTGTCATATGTCGTATAATCCGTATATATTAATATTACATATACATAGATTATACAACATATGACAGAAGCTCGAAACAAATGACAATCGATGAAAAGCCCTATTGTCAGGGCCGTAACTACCATTGGGGCAACCGGGGCAGAGCCCCGGGGCCCCCGGCCAAGGGGGGCTCTACAGAGGCCTCCTTTTGGTTGGCCGTGCATAGATTTTAACGAGGAAAATAAAAATATGTAATTTAAAAGCCGATATCAACGAAATATTTTTAAATGACACAATTTTAAAAAGAAAATAACATAAAGTCTTAATTTTTCACTGGCGAAATTAGTCTTTTCGACTAAAATGCAATTGGAACAGAACAGGGGCCCTGAGGCCTGAGCTAAGCTAAGACCCCTGAGACCGTAACATAAAAATTTAAATTATTAGTTAGGAAATTAGTTATTTAGGCGTAACAAAACCTAAAATGCCATTGTAAGAGGAGACCCGGGCTAAGCTGGGGCCCCCGAGACCTTTCGTAAAGATATAAATTGTTGCTGAGGAAATTAGATATTTTGTCGAAATAAAACATCTTGGTATGTGAAAGGAACCACATGGTACCACATTTTGAAAAGAAGGGTAAGATAGAATGAGCACATTAGGATCAGTCCCACCACTACACTGACCAGCTTCACTGACTGTGTTTGGCTTACATTGCAGTTGCTTAAGGCGCATTTACGTTTGCTTGGTAGTTCGCTTGGTTATTCGTTCGCTACAAAGTAAGACCAATTATATTGTAGCGTTTGAACGCATTTGTTGATGATCCGTCAACAATGTCAGATACAGATGAAGATGTATTCATTAGCACTGCTAATTTTATAATTATTGCAAGAAATGCTGAAGAAAGAAGAGAGTGTGGTGTTCACACAGGAGGGAAAATGCGTTTTCAAGGGGTTAAATATCAAACATTTTTCCAAACCCCCCTTGCGCTAAGGGGTAGGGGGCCCTCAGATTACGTTTGCCCCGGGGCCCCCAACATCGTAGCTACGGCCCTGCCTATTGTGCATGTTGTATAGTCTCGGTGGTAGTGCAACTGTCTTTCGTAATTTTTTATATGATATTTAAATTGCAATTAAAAATCATTTAATCTTTGTTGGTGAAGCAGTGCAGTGCATTAGTCTTCTTCTTCTTCCTCTTTATAAGTAATTCTGCTTGTTCATTGGCGGATTGATACCTCTATGGAAGATTGTCACTCCATCTTTTGCGTGGTCGGCCGATACTTCTCTACCGATTGGTGATTTATCTCTTGCTATTTTGACCACACGTGTCTCCCCATTCTGGTTATGTGGTTATTCCATTCTTTTTTTTCCATTTAGTGTCCATTCGTTTATACAGTGTACGTTATATTGTCTTCTAATGTCTTCACTCCTCTTTCAATCTCTCCAGCGTATGTCCTGTAATTCTTCTCAGTACTCTCATCTCTGCCGTTTCCAGTAGTCTTTGTGATGTGGCTGTATCGGGCCTTGTTTCTTATTCATGAGTCAGCGGTCACAAAACTTTTTCAAAACATATTTTCAGTAGAATAGTAGGCTTTTACGAAGAGAGTGATGGGTGACAAATGAAGGTCCCTTGAGCCCAGTTTATCATTTTCATTGAAAAATTTGAACAAGACCTACAATTTTTTTTAACCAAAAGCATGGGAATTCGTCCACGAGGCCATCCGCCTGAAACTGGTTTCCAAATAGTTTTCAACCGTTGTTTTAAAATAGTTGCGTCTTGCGTAGTGGGTGCTGGACCTTAGTCTTCCAAATGTTGCAACTGATTATTGAATGACTTAGCGTATCTTATTTTATTTTATCGCAAATACTAAATATTGCGCAGAAAATTCACCAATGTCTAATAAACATTGATAAAATTCTTGAATTAACGATAACATTGGGTTTGTGACGTTTAAGATATACATCGCTTAATATCATAACAAGGTTATTACAGATATATTTCAATTGAGTAAGCCCTTATATGAAATAACTTTAACTACGCCACATTAGTAAAACGCATTTATTATAAACTAACCGAATTTATTATGATTTAGCTGTATGTCAGTCGTATTCAGCCTGACAGAATCTGAAATTCGCACTCTCTGTTGTTCGATTTTGTTAACGTGCTGTAGCAATAAAAAACACCTTAATAAATCGATTTTTAAATACAGCACCTAAAGACTTGCAACTTTTTGCATTGTGTTCAGGATGACGTCAGGAAAAAAGTCTACTATATATACAAAAATGGGTAGAAATGCATAATTGCACTTTAAAGTGCATAAAATGCATTCAAAAGTGCATAAACATGTCAAAATAAGTATATATTATAACGGGCCAGATATTGTTATTCAGGATGCTTTTGGGATCACTGTACGAATAGGCAATCAGAACTGAACTTGATTCACCTAGTGCCCAGGGTTACTGCCAAGGCACGTCATGGAGTTTCGGGTGTTTTCGGCACTAAATTGATGCAAACAGATTACTCGGGGGTTTTTGGGATGGCTGAACACAAATACGTCATCAGAACCGACCCCCGAAGCACCTGGTGCCCAGAGTCACTGCTGAGGCACGTCATCTTCTGGAGTTTCGTGGGTTTTCGGCACTAAATTAATACAAACAGATTACTCGGGGGAGTTTTGGGGTTGCTGAACACAAATATGACATCAAAACTGACCCCCGGAGCACCTAGTGGCCAGGGTAACTGAATACACGCCATCTTCTGTAATTTCGAGGCTTTTTGGTTTTCGGACGTCGGTTCTGATGGCGTATTCGTGTTCAGCAACCCCAAATAATCTATTTGTTTCAATTTAGTTTCGGAAAGCCTCGAAATTCAAAGAGTGAAAGCCATATCAGTCACCCTACGAAACTCCAGACGATGACGTGCCTCAGCGTCAGCAGTGACCCTGGGCACCATGTGCTCCGGAGACCAGTGCTTATAACGTATTCGTGTTTAGCGGTCCAAAAAAACTCCAAGTAATCTGTCTGCATCAATTGAGCGCTGAAACCCCTCGAAATTCAGATGACATGCCTTAGCAGTAATCCTAAGCACCAGGTGGTTCGTGGGTTAGATATGATTACATATTCGTGTTTAGTGACCTTAAAAATCCCCTGAATAACAAACTATGGCCCTTAATATATTTATGTTGACACATTTATGCACTTTTGGAGGCATGTTATGCACTTTAATGTGCAATTATTAATTTCCACCCATTTTTGTATAGTAGACTTTTTTCCTGACGTCATCCCGAACACAATGCAAAAGTTGTAATTCTCTAGATGCTGTATTTATAAAATAAATTTATTTTGTGCTAAATGCCCTGATCTATTAGGAGACCTACAATAATTTACAGATCATTCCTATTCATATCTAATCTAGTAACTTTCTGGATATCTTCCAGAAACGCGTCTGAGACCCGTTTGTTCGTACCAGTGGTTATGTTTCATCCATTCCACCCTGTTCGATATCGATATCGTTCTTTTGGCGCTTCTTGCTATGCCACCGAAAGGTTTTGGGTCTACGAATGTTTCTTTGTTATAACAATACTATACAATATACATAGTAATGTTCCGTGGTCGTGGTTGAGTTGCGTGTAATAACCTTATTGTCCGCGGAAACAATTAAATGAAATTAAAATAAATGTAAAAACAACAAACTGTCTGTCAATAATATATTTATTTCAATCGGTAAAAAGAACGTGAAAATGTCTCGAAAGAGGGTTTGTTATTTTAGGAGGGTGTGACCGCACGGGGTGCCCGCTTTGACTCTACTGAACTAGACCACAAACACTAATCTGTCAGTATGTGGTTCTACCATATGGCCAGACAGGCGACAATTTATTAGATCTGGTGTTTTTAAAAACTGCAAAGGCATTTTACCTGAAAAGGGATATATTTCGCTTCTTAAAACTTAACAGGCCCTTCTATGCATATGGTTTGTATATTAGGAACGAAACACATGTGACTTTTATTTGACCCATATTATTTTGTTTAGAAAGGAAAGTTAATATTTAAAATTAGCAATTAAAAAAATAGTAAAATAGTAATTGAAGCGTGTCGCCACATTAGCATATAATAACAATAACAATACTGTAGTAGTGCCGTCTCTGGTGCTACTAAGGTATGTGGTCTATCGTCGCGTTTCTACTAAAGCTTGCGGTCTACCGAAGAATGCGGTGTATAACTTATATTATATTACAGAGCTGGTAAATCTATACAAAGTAAATAAAGCGCATAAATCGGAAGATTTATTATTTTAATTTTACAAATTAATACTTTTAGTCTAAGAGCTGGGAGCGGATTTTGTGCGTGATAAGTAATATGGAAAAACTATACGGGGATATGTTGAATTAGTTGTGTACATGACTTTCACCAACGGCCGGAAACCAGAGTTGGGGCCGAGGGTAGTTATAAGGGGTCAAAGTCGCGGTTTTTATTATTTTTTTATGACGCTCAAAATTTGGGAATAAGTAGATCATGACGTAACTAAGTAAAATCTCCAGGAGTGGAACGCTGCGTGGCCGACAAAGGGGTGGGGCAGGGGTGAATATAAAAAAATATAAGGGGTTTTTTGCTACGTTCGTGATTGAGATAGTGCACCAAAATTTGGGAATAAGTAGACCATGATATAACTAAGTAATATCCCCAGAGGTGGAAACCAGAGTGGCGGACGAGGGTAGTTAGAAGGGGTAAAAGTCGCGGTTTTTATTATTTTTTTTGTGGCGCTCATGATGGAGATAGTGCACCAAAATTTGGGAGTAAGTAGGTTATGACATTACTAAGTAAAATCTCCAGGGGCGGAACGCTGCGTGGGGACAAATGTTGTGCAGGGTCACAAAAAAAATAATACACACTGCGACTTTGACCCCTTAAAACTACCCTCATCCCCAACTCTGGTTTCCGGGTCTGGGAATTTTACTTAGCTAAGTCATGGTCTACTTATTCCCAAATTTTGGTGCACTATCTCAATCTAGCACGTCGCAGAAAATCCCATATATTTTTTATATTCACACCTACCCCCAGCCCTTTATCGGCCACGCAGCGTTCCACCCCTGGAGATTGTACTTAGTTACCTCATGACCTACTTATTCCCAAATTTTGGTGCACTCTCTCGATCATGAGCGTTACAAAAAAAAATAATAAAAACGGCGATTTTGACCCCTTATAACTACCCTCACGCCCAACTCTGGTTTCCGGCTCTGATGATTTTACTTAGTTATGTCATGGTCTACTTATTTCCAAATTTTGGTGCACTCTCTCAATCACGAACGTCGCAAACAAACCCCTTATATTTTTTTGTATTCACCCCTGCCCCACCCCTTTGTCGACAACGCAGTGTGCCACCCCTGGAGATTTTACTTAGTTACGTCATGACCTACTTATTCCCAAATTTTGGTGCACTCTCTCGATCATGAGCGCCACAAAAAAAAATAATAAAAACGTCGACTTTGACCCCTTATAACTACCCTCATCCCCAACTCTGGTTTCCGGCTCTGGGGATTTTACTTAGTAATGTCATGATCTACTTATTCCCAAATTTTGGTCCACTATCTCAATCACGAACGTCGCAAAAAACCCTTTATATTTTTTATATTCACCCCTACCCCCACCCCTTTGTCGGCCACGCAGCATTACGCCCCTAGATATTTAACTTAGTTACGTCATGACCTACTTATTCCCAAATTTTGGTGCACTATCTCGATCATGAGCGTCATAAAAAAAAATAATAAAATCCGCGACTTTGACCCCTTATAACTACCCTTGGCCCCAACTCTGGTTTCCGGTCGTTGGTGAAAGTCAGGTACACAACTAATTCAACATATCCCCGTATAGTTTTTCCATATTACTTATCACGCACAAAATCCGCTTCTATCTCTCCGACTATTTGGCATATCAATTTACTATGTTAGTTGGGAATAAGCCGCTAAATTGGCTTATTCTGCACACTATAATATAGTAGCACCGCGGTGCTACTGGTACTATTATAGTGTGCAGCCGGTGCACCGTCTCTTTTGTCCCTCTCCCGGCAAGTATGTATGTCCATTTTTTCGTTCCCTTCAATGCCAGTATGTCCAGACAGCCAGATTAAACTTACTTTGTTACTCTTTCCGATCCGAATCAGATTCTAAAAACATTTCGATTCTATTAGTTTCTTTACCTCCGTTCTTTAATCTTTTGTAAAGAACCATATCACACCATATTTTATTTTTGCAGACTATAAAGATCATGTTCCATTTCTTTCGAAAAACGTCCACAGTGATCAGTTTTTATTGATCAGTGTATGTGTATTTAAAACCGAATCACTTTTTTAAATATATAGACAGATTTTATATTTCAAATCAACTTTTTACTTTTAATTGATTTCAATTGCCAATGGTTTGGATAGCGTCTATTTAACATTTTTGTGGCTTCATTTCCGTAAAAAATTCGTTAGATGTTGGTAATTTTTTAATACGCAAATGTTTAGATAGGTCGCGTATTACGCTGTTAAAACCTTGTTAAAACGGTATCCGTGTTTTACAAAACAAACCACATAAATCAGGCAGGCGCAATCCTGACCACTCTCTACACGTATTGTTGGTGGTATCCTCCTGATCCTACCTTAACGTGTCTGTTATTTTATTCTTGTAATTGTAGATTATACACTGATTATGTTTTAAATGGTCTTCTTCCGAGAAACATTAGGTAAATAGAGAAAAACGAGAAACATTAGTAAATATTGTGCAACAATCGTTTTTGTTATATCTACCTTTTTTTAATCATTTCTTGGACCCTTTCAAACTTGATTTAGTTTTTGGGAAGCTGTTTTAACTTAATTGTCTAATATTAATCCTATAACAATTATTATAATGCTTTTGATATGTTTATGTTGTTGAGCCGCCTCATATTGATCTGTATATAACTCTACCCATAGGCGCCGTCAGGATTATTTTCAGGGAGATGTATCTGCCTCTACACATGCCTACTATTAACCAATATAAAACACAAAACTAATTTTCCAGTCAAAAATCGGTATGTTTAGAAAGGATTATTAAAAAAATTACTTTTAATAGACTTTTAAGTCACTTGGTGTAAAATTAGGGTAGTATGGTGTACGACATAATCTACATCGTGAAAAATCAACAGTGTTCTGTTTTTACAGACCTTAGGCTTTTTCGGTTTTAACTAATCAGACTGCTGATATTAGCGGCAAAGAACAATTATCAATTTTGGTGTTGGTGTTTTCGATTTCTATATCTATGTTACGATAAAGATAGTAAAAAATTTTAATGTGTAAAGAATTCCTTGGATTCTTGTACCGGTACAAGAACTAAATGCACAAGACATTTCAGAAACTATTATTCAGTATATTTTTTATCAGCTAAGCTAAGATGACATAAATTTTGAAAATGTTTGGATACAATTTCAGAGCGAAGAAATTGTCTGCTGTGAAAGAATGTTCAAAATGTTTTATTTTTACATTGTAGGTACTTATGTATGACCTCTGAGTTCGTATCAAATGTGTCAAGTGTTCTTTTAATGGATATTTTGATTCGCTATGTATGCTTATGGAATTGTTCATAATGCGCATAAGTCCAATTTTACAAATTTTTTACACTCGGTCCTAACTGCAAGACGCAAGAGTCTCGCAGGGTTAGTCTTGTTCTTGCTCAAATCTTGCAGGGTCAGTCTTGGTCTTGCTAAAATTAGGCGGTCTTGGTCTTGCAAAAATGCAAGAACAAGACCAAGACCGATTTTGGGCAACACTATTACAAGCAATCTGTAACTGTGGAAGAATTTTCAAAATATCTGTATTTATTCCATACTTAAATTCTATTATTTCAGTAAAAAAAACCGATTTTTTAAACACACAAGAAAGCATTTTCGCATAATATGCAGCTTCACCCAGAGAATATGAGAAAATTAAACAATTCTCCATAATTTTATTGGCGAAATTACCACATGATACGAGGTAATTAAAACAAATGAAGCTGATAATGAGATTTTAAATGAATCTGTTGTTAAATACGTAGATGTGATTGCTCAAGCTACTACGTTTACCCAGGGTGTATGAGAAAAGCAAAATTGTTTTAACTATTATTCCAGCAACAACATGAAGCATTAAAATTATATTTAAATAGCACGTTACGATGGGTAAATACGTGAAATCGCTCAACGATATGGAAAGTGTGAGACTGTGACCTCTGTATGCTTAGTGTTCATAAGAAAAGAGATTAGAAGAATACTGAGTTTTGACAAGGTGATGAATAAATTTGGTCAGCAACCTAGACGCCTCTAGTTATTATTCAAATGATAACTTAATACACCAATAAATTTCTAATCTTTTACCATATAATATCGACTTTGTTGATTTCTCGTGAAAATGATATAGCCAGCCTATTTCACTCGCAGTGTCTTCACGAATCTAACGATACGTCGTTTGCTAAAATCAGTCAATCCGTTTATACTGTAGGCA
Source organism: Diabrotica virgifera virgifera (assembly GCF_917563875.1). NCBI lineage: Eukaryota > Metazoa > Arthropoda > Insecta > Coleoptera > Chrysomelidae > Diabrotica > Diabrotica virgifera. The sequence goes on from NC_065449.1 coordinate 116,698,535, forward strand.
GGGCTTCCCAACCTTCTACCAACTGCGTACCACCTGAAATATTTTGAAAATTTTGGCGTACCACCAAACACCAGGGATGGGAACATGAAGAGGAAGGAAGCCCTCTGATCCTATTTGTTTAGAAATAGCTACTAAATTGCTTCTAATTCTAATTCTTCTCGGTGTATGACACATTGTGTATTTCGGCATTCAGGAGCAATTATCTTCATTTTTGCTGCTAGCCCTGTCAATTTACCTGACATATGAGAAGAATGGGGAAGAACCGAGAAGTACTAACCACCATCAAATCTGAAAGTTGGAATATTTTGGACACATTATGCGAAATGAATCCAGATATGCCCTCCTACAAGCCATCCTGCAAGGAAAAATATTTGGAAAGCGAGGTCCAGGAAGAAGAAGAACATCTTGGTTAAAGAACCTCAGAACTTGGTTCAACACAACATATGTGCAGCTTTTCCGCGTTGCTGCAGATAAAGTGAAGATTGCCATGATGATCGCCAACATTCGTCACGGAAAGGCACATCAAGAAGAAGAATGAGTTCCGCTGTGGTGTATGATTCAAGTGGTTTGCAGAACAAAAACTCTTCTATAACTTCTTTATAAAAATCAAATCGTAAAAATGCGAGTAGCTGTGCTATGTTTGTTATGTCGGTGCTTTCGTCTACTTGAAGTGCAAAATATGTATGTGCATTCTTGAAGTTTTAAATAAAGTTGTTCTTCAATATTCGAAGACATATCAGCATTTCGCCTTTTCACTGTGTTGTTTGACAATTATATTTTTTAAATTTCTTTAACTGACTTTTCTCCTAACACGGTTTGGGCCATTTCTACAGCGGCCGGTAGTAAAAGGGTCTCACCTATTATTGTGTAAGGCTTTCCATCCTTTGCAATTCTATATACAAAAAAAGAAGATTCTCTTTTAAAAAATATCGATCAGCTTACCAACCGCATCAGAGTGCTTTGTGTGTTGGTGATGTATCAGCATAGAAGGCTAAATGCTTTGGTTCGAATGCGTTTCAAAACAAGCAACCCATTGAGGAATAGGATTGTCACTATTTTTGTGCCACACTTAATTATAAATCCACACTGTAGGTAGTTTTCGTGGTATTTCCAATTGGCCTGCGGTATGTCTTTAACTCTATCCTTTGAAGTTCCAGGGTTTACCAAAAACTGCTTCATAGATTAATATGGAAGCACAACAACTGTACTGGCACATTCGCAGACAGAGGTCCAGCGTAATCGCTTGATTCACACATGTCACGCGTACCACCTGAAATCTTCTCGCGTACCACCAGTGGTACGCGTACCATCGGTTGGGAACCCCTGCTGTAGCGCATTCTATCAAAATGGTCATAAGGTCGATGCACATAATGCGAGTCGAACTGTTCGCGACCTTCTCACGTACAGTTCGTTGAAATAGTAATGTACGTAACAAGTTCGAAAGTGATATTTTACGAGACGAGTAGGAAGTTTCTAGGGCGAGCCGTAGGCGAGTTCTGGAATCCTGCGAGTCTCGTAAAATCACTTTTGGATCGTGTTACGTACAATATTTTTTCTGTGGCCGTTTTGTGTGTTAAAAATAATATATGAATAAACTTTACTTATGAACTTTTATGAAACACTTTAAAGTTACTCTCGTGAATTCAACATTACAAAAATCTACTTATGAATATCAATAACACAATTATAACAATTATTTACATTTACAGTTTCCCTAATCTCATCTGTAATCATTTCGGCTTCACTTTCACTGCCGATTTCCATTTCTTGGAATTGAAAAACGAAAAACTGAGCGATAACACACACGAATCTTAAATGACAAGCGTTGTCATAATAAAATACAAAGTTGATGTTATTGTCAAAGCCGTTACCTAGCTACCCAAAATCGTCCCGAAAATAAAAAAAAGCGTCACGAAAGTGCAAAAATTAGTCCCGAAAGTATCTACTTTCGGTACGGGTTGTGTAAAATGGTACTTTCGATTTAATAAATCATACCGAAAGTTTTATTTTCGGACGGCTGCAGAAAAATATATTTACATCAAACCATTGATTATAAATATTCCACTGTAGTTATTAATCAATGAGCAAACTCATACAACTTTTGCGAATTATGATTCATTTAATTTGTAATTGGGGTAGGTCTTAATTACATTGTGTTTCTCATGTTTCTTATCCCTTTCAATGTTTTCATCAATAGTACACCGTGTGAAATGTGTAGTACTAAATTCAAACTAGGAACACGTCATTCACACAAAAATCCACAGGCCGTGGTTCGTGACGAGCTACAAACGAACAGCTAGTGGTTCATCCCGCCGTTTTGGCACAGTTTGTCAAAAACAAGTCATTCAAACTTCACGAATTTCAATTTCAGTAAGTTTGCCTTGTTTTTTGCAAAATATTTGCCATCGTTCCGACTGGTTTGTACAAAATGGCTCCGAGAAGAGTAGTTATAAGTGCTACTGGTTTTATAATCATGTTTGTGTTACTTAAAAACAGGAAATTTATTTTTGCTTTTACTACGTCCACACTAGTTCGCATTTCTGGTGCTATTGACTTGCTTATGGCCAGCATTCCATAATTTGTGGTTTTCTTTTGTAAAATTCAATCAATTCCAAAACATTTCTCATTATCCCGGTCTTTTTTTTGTATGTAAAAAACAAAAAAGACTCTAAAGACTCTACTAATCGCTCACCGAAAACAAATTATTCCTTTCTAATATCACAGACTATAAAATCTAGTGTCTTCACCAAACACACACAAATAACGAATCCCTTTGAAGTAACGACAGCCGACTGAACCATGCCAAACCATTGCAAACGTTTGAAATCTGTCTACACCAAGCAAATAAAATTGTTTGCTAACAGTTGCAATCATTTGCAAACATTTTGCGCTCTTCGGCTCTTCGCGAACAATTTGACTCGCATAATATTTGTACCGACCTATATAAGTACATACATATTCATATTATAGAAACATACATACCTATAATATAGATATGTACAATGTACATACATTTTTTAATGTACTTTCTTTCCGGACAGGGGGTGCAACTGCATCCGCTATCCGCTTGCACCTTGCACCCCGTTGTCGGCGCGCCCATGACTCTACCCTTAGTTTTGATTGTAAAATAAAAAGCTGAATCACTTTTTAGTCAATATCATACAAAATACAAAATAATCATTGTGTAGTTATTGACAAACCTATTTATTATGTAAATTTCCCGAAATTAATTTTTAAATGCATCTATTTATTTCAGAGCGTAATTCTGCCGAAAGACGCCACCGCGCCGCCAATACCCACAGCGAATTCAATCACGTGGTCGTAGCAGAGGTTATAAGTAGCGCCGTCCCCGTATATTCCGTCTCTTTTCCAAAGTAACTAAAGAAAGAAGTACAAGTACAGTGATCAGTGGTCTGCGAAACATCGAGGTTCAGAATGCCAGAAACAACATCGACAAATGGATATTCAAACGGCCATTCCGGCTACGAAATGGCGGATGGTGCTGAATTTCTCTTCACATCCGAATCCGTCGGAGAGGGACATCCAGGTTAGTACGTTTTATTTTCATTAAAATGGCGGTAGAATACAATGTGTTCGAGCAGCCGCATGGCTCACTAACACAGACAATTTTATTTTTAACTCGCGTGCAGTCTTAACAACTGTCATTGGATATTATGTTATTGTTCTTTCGAGAAATTCATACTGAAAGTGAAAATTATTGTCAACGTACACCGCTAACACGTGCTTCCAACGATATTGCCGATCAACTCAGCGAAATTCTAACGCAATAAGGTCATGTTTGTTTTGTCGTCGATATTTTGCCCTCCGGTGCTGGGAAGGGATTGTTTTTGTTTACAAATTTGCAACGTTGAACGTACCGTCAAAGAGATTGTAATAATTGCTAATTGCGATCAATCAGGTTTTTCGAACTACGTCACATTCATTCTGAATTTTAATTTATCAGGAAATACCCCATTACTATATGAGTTAGATTAGATAAGAATTGAAAAGCGGTAATTTTAGCGTAGCTACTATATATTTTAAAAAATTGTGAACATTTTTTTAATAAAATAAAGGAAGTGAGATCTGGACTGATTAATTTTGCAATTTAGTATTTTTGGTGGGAATCAGCCACAATTTTACTTTAAAATTAAGTTTACTCGACGTTTTGATTTCCACTTCGGAAATGGTTCTCAAATTTACAAAACATTTATAAATTAAACAAATTTTGTGTTGTTGCTTTTTAAGAAAATTCTATCTAATTTTATCTGTCTCATTCATATTGATAATTCATACTTGTTATGTTATTATACCTACATTTTAAATAAGATTACTTTAAAATTAATTGCCAATTTTTTTTGAGTTGTCTTCCTTGTACGACTTTATTGGAAGATAGTTCATGCGATTACATGAAATCAACTTTAACTTAAGAATATCCGTCAGAAACATTTTATCATGTGGTTTGTCTTTAAAAAGATAACCACATGCGATGATGACAGTAAAATTCTCGTGTTAGTAATGCCTTAGTAAATCATGATGGAAAATTTGATCTTACATTTAGTGTATTCTCAAAATTAATACTAGACTTTATACGTATGTTCATGGGTGCCCATTCCCATGGGCAGGGGGGGCCGTGCCCCCCCCTAACTTTTCGGATCATTAAACTATATATTTATGGTTATCCAAAGTATACAAAATATTATGTGCAACATCTTCACGTCTGCCCCCCTCCTAAAAATTTTTATATGGGCGCCCGTGCGTATGTTATTTTAAAATATAGATATTTATCCTGGATATGTTATTGACTTAATAATCGTGGTACTTTCTTTCTATCGATTTCCTCTTTTAACATGGCTAACCAGATCAAATCAAAAGAAAGAAAATACCATGATTACCTAGTAAGTCAATAACATATCGAGCATACTTCATGCATATTTTAAAATCTCTTGCATGTAAAATAAAAGTTGGTGTTAATTTTGAGAGTAAACTAAATGCAAGAGCAAATACTTCCCCTGTCGGGATAGTATCAGGTTTTTTTTCTCGTGATTTACTATGGGATCACTAACATGAGAATTTTACTGTCATCATTGCACATTTTTCTGACGGATATTCTTAAGTTAAAGTTGATTTCATGGAATTCAATGAACAATCTTACAATAAAGTGCTCTTAGCGTACGGCTCCGCGGGCGAGAGATTGACGCTAGCAGTAGCCGGAAAAATACGGCAGCAGCACAGCTGTAAAATCTTGGCTCCACAAGAACGACATGCATAGCGCTGCATCTGGCCGAATCTTGGTTTGTAGTGGTTCCATGCAGGGTCGGTGATAAAGGGCCTGCGATGGATGCACTATTTTTTTAACAATTCCAACGGCACGTGTTAATCTTACAACAAAAGGAATTTTTAGAAGTGACAATCCCTATATTAAATTTAGGTATAAACTGGTAGGTTCTCTACCCTTATATTCAAGGACAAAACTATAATATCTAGAGATTTTAAAACAAAATTAAATATTGGGAATTTTGAGCTATTTCTTGATTTATTTAACGAGTATCTATAGTTACAACTGAAATTTCATTATACATCAAAGTTATATGGGCACACTTTCGTAAAATATGCAAAATTTTACATCTTTGCGTTGTTTTGTATAGAAAATATCCAATTTGCATATTTGCCAAATCTACTTAAAGGTAGATAATATACAGAGTGTTTGGTAAAGAATGGGCTATAGGATAACCTTAGATTCCTTACATTAAAATATGTAGGTCGATTAGCAAACTTACCTTAGTATCGATAGTTGATAATAACTGAAATACAGGATGTCAACGTTAAACTTTTATTTTATTAAAGAGACTAAGTTTTCACTCTAATGGCATATAAAACAACATAATGCTATTCTACACCCCACCAGAATGAAAACAATGGGAACCTTCTCTGGTTACACCTCCAAGCCATGCGGCTTGCAAATTGTAGAAGCCTCGGAGGTGTAACCAGAGAAGGTTCCCATTGTTTTCATTCTGGTGGGGTGTAGAATAGCATTATGTTGTTTTATATGCCATTAGAGTGAAAACTTAGTCTTTTTGCTAGCAGTTGCCGCTAGGGCATCTATGGGAGCGTTCAAGTATTACGTAACGCGATTTTTGAAAATTTTTGACCCCTCCCCCCCCCCCCCTACGTAACGCACTCTAATGGGCGTTTAACTATTGCGTAACGCAATGTTTGATGATTTTTGGCCCCCTCCCCCCCCCCAACCTCCGTTACGTAATACTTGAACGGTCCCTATACCATTTCGTTCGTTGCAATCCGGGACTGCACGCTGGGGTTTGTTTGGGTTGGATCAGATAGAGCAGCATATGTGCCTCCTGATGCGAGACTAATAAGTTTCGAAACCGGTAGAGGTGCTTGCAGCACTCTCTGATTGGACTAGAATATGGTTCGGCTGTATTTTCGTTTTGCAACGAAATTGAAAATGGTTATTCATTATTTTTGTTTTATTTTATTCTTGAATATTTCCTAACAGGCATGGGATAATAACACGAAATTTGGTAAGCGGGGGTTTTTTGGTAAGGGGGGTTAAAAAAGGTATACTACATTCATCTCGATTATATTGATAACTGATAAAAAAGAAGAATTGTTTGAAATGATGAAAGAACTGTATCGTATACAGATAGATCGAGCTCTATAGTGTTACCCTTCCTTATTAACTTATTTATTTTTAGCATGTAGGCAAAACGCTCGGTCAGGTCGAATTTTAAAATAATCAGTATATTATATCATCAATGTTTCGAACTTTACGCGATACCTCTTCAGGTGACAGGCATAAATTTGGGAAAGTACGTCATGTGACACCTCATTTAAAAGCTTTTGAAATACTGATTACAAAAATGTATAATACTTTAATCCTTTTTGAAAGCGTAGGTGCAAAATTTTGATCGAATTCTTTTTAAATGCATTCATTTTTTTTCCAATCCTGAGAAGACTAATAAAATATTTTTGAAAAATTTAAACGCAGAATTAAATATTACAGTATTATCGAGGGTGAAAAGCCCCTGAGAACTTCTATAATGTTTATTTTAATAAGTCACAGGGGTAAAAAAAAAAGAGAAAATATAGTCTGATTTTTAATTTCAAATATATCATTCAAATGAAACTTCTTGTTTATTCTAAGGACTTTCAGCCCTCCGTATTAATGTAATCTTTCATTCTGTGTTTAAATTTTTTAAAAATACTTATTTGTTTTCTCAGGATTTGAAAATAATGAATACGTTTAAAAATACTTCGATCAAAATTTTGCGCCTACGATCTCAAATAGGATTAAAGTATTATCCATTTTTGTAATCAGTATTTCAAAAGCTTTTAAATGAGGTGTCACATGATGTACTTTCCCATTTAAAAAAAATCAAAGTTATGCCTGTCACCTGAAGAGGCAT